>NC_092873.1:444063760-446680010 GCF_028372415.1 Notamacropus eugenii
TAGGGAAATAGAAAGTTCAGAGTTCTATAAGGGTCCTGCCTCATTCTGACCTGGTTGTAGTCCTTCCAGTGGCCATGCTAGAAGCTACCTGTTCCTTCAGGGGAAGGAACATAGGCCTTTCCTACTCTGAACTCCATTTTAAATAAATTTTCTTGATACCTTTTTTGTGTGTCAAGTTCATTTCTAACAGCATCTTCTGGTAAAATATCTTAATGATAATAATTAGAATTTACATAGTACCTACTCTATGCTGGGCTGTGTGCTAAGCTCTTTACAAAAAGTATCTCATTTGACCTTCACAACAATCCTGGAGATAGGTGCTATTATCATCCTCATTTTACAGGAAGTAACCTTTGAGCTGAAACTTGAAGGGAGACAAAGAAGTGAAAAAGGGCCATAGGTTTAAAGTTGGAAGGGACTTTAGAGGTCATAGGATTAGAGCATGATAGAACTAGAGTTAGAACTCAGTCCCATTGTGGACAAGCCATAAGCCTCCAGGAGGCTTGGGCTCTACTTTGAAGACTATTAATCTTATCCAAGACTCTTTAACGGCAAGTAAAATTAGGATCTTTTTCTGTTTTTCTTTTAGTATAATCAGGTGCCTGATTGAACCTTGCCTTTGTCAATCAAGAGTTTTTACTAGGAGTAAAGTATAGAAACAAGAGTTTCTTTACCTAGAAATATTATAACTGTATTATTAATGTGATTAAAGATCTTCCCCACCCATTAATGAGCCTACCTATTAAGGGGAGCTTGATTAGGGAAGATTTGTAGGATCACCCACACCTTTTGTTAATGACAGTGGTTCTCAAGGGTTGGGATGCACTCTGGCTCTAAAAAAGGTATAAATATTCTGAGGGTGAGGTTTTACTTTGGGGTTTAGTTTTTGGTAACAAGGTTTAAGGGCCAGATGAGGACTCTGGGAAGCCACTAAGGAGCCCCCCCAGCCTTGAGAACCCAGATGTCATGCTTTCATCTCTGGTAAGTCACACAATTGGGGTCCAATTGTTGAATTCAGGCAGAGGAAGCCTTGTCTGTTGATCTTTTGATTTCTCTGTATTTTCTTTGAAATTAAGGGTGCTGATTCTCTGAACTAACTGAATGATATATGTACTTGGTTAAAGGAGTGATACATTTGTTTGATTAAAGTGATTTGATTTTTTTGTTAAGGTTTTTTTTTAAGCTGTTTTCCTTTTATGAATGCAGATCTAAGAACCTGTGATAGCAGGCCCCTGCATATGTTGGGGTGCTTACTGATGTTACAGACTCTCATTCCATAGATAAGGAAACTAGGACCCAGAGAGGTTAAATGACTCACCTAGAAGGTCTTTTGCAGTTCTTCATCATGCTGTGGAGGATCTGGGTGCCAAAACCTCTGTTCCAAGAGCTCACGCTCTAAAAGGCCCTCTCAAATAGAAAAGAACCCAGGTATAGGCCTGACAATAAACTGCACACCTTCTCTTGGAGGATAAAACTAGCTAAGGCCAGGGTAGCTAAGTTGGCCAGGAAGTGACACATTTTACTTTAGCCATAACAGTGTATGACAATTTTCTACTACAGTATTAAGAGGTTGGAATCTGCAGAAGGAGTACCTATGGAATGATGAGTCCTTGAAGCATTGATTAAAGTACAAAAGAGAGGCCTAAAATATTTTGAGAGATCTATCATTTATGGCTAGCAGAAAGCATTCATGGAAGAGAAAGTATACATTATTTTTATATGTGATTTTTATTAAGATGTTAGTTGATTATTTCTAAAACAATTTTTGAAATCGAAAATATGCACATTAGGGATATGAGTAGTACAGTTTGGTTAATCTATAACAAAATCCAGAACAGACTTTTTTTAAAGGATTTTCCAAATGTTCCTTATATCTATACCCACATTCAGAAAGGATTTAAGTTCATACGAGCAACCTTCATTGAAGGAAACCCCTTCTACCTATATCTGTAAAAAAAAAAACAAAACAACCTAGTAAATAAGTCCTAAGTCCTTCCCTGAGGAATAGAGAAGTTAAGGAACTCATTCAGTGTCACACATCTTGCAAGTGTCAGGAGCGAGATTTGAGCCCAGATTTTCTTAACACCCAGGTCAGCCCTCTAACTCACACTGCCTCTAGATCCTATTTATAGGGACAAGGATAAGGACTTGTTCTATGATTTTATTTATATATATAAAACTCCCTCTTCCAGTGCAAGTCAGCATCATCGCTGCAACTTTTAGGCTTAGAAAGTTTCCTGGAACTTGCCCAGGATCATGGAGACAGTGTATATCTAGGGCAGGATTTGAACTCAGTCTTCCAGTCTCAAAGCCAGCTCTCTATCTACTATACATATTTACATTTAGATAAAATACAAATAGCACCTTTTTTTTTTTCCAATTCAACATGAACTCTATTTCTAGCTGGTGCTCTACTTTTAAAGTCAGCATCAGATTTTATACACCATAGTATATATAGCACATGTACACTGACGAGAGAGGCATCATTGCCAAGTTCAAAATTTGGTGTAAGTCTCAACCAATGAGAATGTGGCAGGTGTCAGCTCTGTAGACACAGGCTTCAGTCAGAGGTATAGAGGGGTACAAGGTGCTTAGTTTTCATTTTCTTGCCTATCTCCCCAGGAGACAAATGTTAAATCCTGTCTGAAAAGAAAATAACTTTTGGTGGTCTTATTTTAGTCTCTGTTGGCACACAATGTAAACTCAATGCAGAATTGACCTGGAGGATTCTCTCTGCGAAAGGTGGCAAATTGTAATAGCAGAGATCTTAGAGAGATCAGGGTGGGAGAGTCTTTGTAAAGCTCTGTAAAGAAGAAATCAATCAAACCACCTGCCACACTGGCATTTTCCCGTAGAGATACACATAACAGGATAGTAATCCTGCACCATTAATTCATTTTTACAAATCAAAGAATATCTTTAGGATGTCAAGCAGAGAAAAAAAATTTGTGGAGTGTTGGTAGTTAAATTCTCTGTATTTATTTGCTTTGTCTTGTCTGATACAATATCAAACAATTGCTATTCCACTAAATAATAAATGGATCCTGAGAACATTATGAAAGTCATTGAATGACATGTTATAAAATGCAACACTATTAAATCACTGCTGACAATAACTGGAGAAGCAACTGGGTCATGGATTTTTATTTTGCCAAATGAACTGATTTTCATTAATTCAACAAATATTTGTTTGGAGACTACTATGTTGCACTAAGCTCAGTCAGGGAAATAAAAATGAGGAAAATACAAACCATTCCCTCATTGAGAATACAGTCTAGTTTGGGGAAAGAATGTGTGTAAAATTAACTATACTGTTTTTCACCCTAATGCTAGACAAGGTGGTATGATGTAGTAGGAGTAATTTTGGAATAGAAATCAAAAACCCTAGGTTCTGGTCCTTATCCTGCCAGTAAAATTCACTTGCTGCAACCATCCCTGCAAATTATTACCCTATGTATTTTCTTACTTTCATAGCCAAACTCAGAAAAAGATGCCTACCTTCACTGCCTCCTCTTCTTCTCTCATTCATTTCTCAACCCTTTTATTGGCTTTCAATCTCATCACTCAACTGAAACTGCTCTTTTCACAATTACAAAGGCTCTCTTAATTGCTAAAGATGATAGCCTTGTTTCAGTTCTTATTCTACCTGACATCTCAGTAACAGTTAACTTTATAGATCATTCCTTACCTCACCCCGCCCCCATACTCAATGCTCTCTCTTTTGCCTAGGTTTAATGATCAACTTTATACTTTTGTGAAGATGATTCTCAGTTCTATAAATTCAACCTTCTTTCTCTCCAGAGTTCCGATCCCACATCATAAATTACCTACTTAACATTTCCAGCTTTCCCTAAGCATCACAAGCTCAACAAGAGAGAGGTTGGCAGGTCATAAGCTAGAGAGAGAGGCCAAGTTCAGAGAATGTCACAGCAATGAGTTTGTCTGGATTTGTTTTTGTTTTCCTAAAGTCTCAAATTTCTAATGTTAACTACTGGTATATTTCTGAGAGGGAGGGAATAGGGCCTCATATTCTGGGCACTTCTTTTCTCCTCATAAGGTAATTTCCTTCAAGCTAATTGAAAAACTTTCAGTGCCCTACCCCATTGCTAGAATTTTAAAATAAATTTCTCTGTATGAGTATACCCTAAGACAACCTTTTTTCTTCATTGATCTCCTACATTCAATTGAATAAGATTCAACAGATATTTATCAAGTATCTACTAGAGGCAAGGCACTATGCTAGGCAATGGGCATAAAAAGAAAAAATTGAAAAGTAGTCCCTGTGCACACAGAATTTATATTCTCAATGTACCCTCTGCTCTGGTTGGACTAATCTCTTCATTGTCATGTAATATTCCAGGCTCCTTACCATCTCCTTGCTGCCATTTTAATGTTTTTAACCTTAAATGTTCTTTCAGAAATAACAATGCAGGACTGCAGGCAGGATAGTAATAGTCTGGCACTACAGAAAAAGAGAGACAGCAATACCTGGGCACAGGAAACATTAAACTCTGGTGTGAGAATTTGCTAGGATTAAACCTTAGCGAGAGCAATCATTGAATTTCAACAAGAAAAGACTGTTCTTGATTTCAGTCAGCTGTGACTGCCGATCAGAAATTGGAGCACATGGATTGGATGCATGGTAAGTATGCTCATGGGTCACTGCCAAGGTCAATCTGCTATACACCGCCCTCCTCATGATTTTAGAGGGCACATCCTGAGAGGCTGGAGTGTCTCTTTCTCTGCTGTCGTTAACTTAGCTCCCATTCTGGATATGTTTTACTGTTATTGTTAGTTTTGTTACTGTTAGCCACCAGTAATTAATGTTTCAGTTCCATTTAACCTATTAATATCAAATAACTTTTACAAAGGGATATTTATTTTGAAGATAAAACAAAATTGGATGTATAAACATGCCACACACATCCCCTCCCCAACACTGTAGGAGTACCTGTTCCCGGGTCTCTGAGATGAGTGGGCCCAGACTAAGTACAGTCTACAGAGCAAAGTTCATGTCCAAATGTGGTACTGCTATAGTTGGACTGAGATCCAAAGATCACTCTTTTGCAGCATTGGTGCTGGAATGGCAAAAAAACTTATCATGGACTCCCAGACTCCTGAAATCTCAAACTTATAGTCTGCCAACTCCTAACAAAACTGAAGCCTTCGTATGAGCTAACTTACTTTCTGCACTCTACACTCACTTCCTGCTGGCTTCTAACTGTTTCTAATGACTCAAATTAAAGCCTCCTGTTGATCAGTGACTCATCTTTATTTATGAGGTAAAACTCATGAAATCCAACTCTCCATCTGTTATGAAACCAATAGCCCTAATTTATCCTTTCCATAGTCTCCAAAGTTTTTTGATTTACCACTTTGTGAGTTTTATACTCTGCCACATGGAGGAGCATCAGTACTCAATAGCCTCAGCCATTTCTTTGCTCTCAAATAGCTCCTCTCCATACCTCTATCAAATGGGCAGTTCTTTATCTCATTTTCCTAGAAAGCTATGCCTTTGCTCACATTTTAACAAAAAAACTAAAGTTCTTTCTCTGCCCCTCTTGACAACCAAAGTGTCCACATATATATGGGATTTTACTTGACAATCTACACGAGATGATTCCACCCTTTTCTCTAAAACAGGTAACCAGTGGTCTCGAGGCCACATGTGGCCCTCTAGGTTCTCAAGTGTGGCCCTTTGACTGAACCCAACCTAATCCAAATCCCCTGAAAGAATTTGTTGTGTGAAGTTTGGATTCATTAAAAGGGCCACACTTAAGGTCCTAGAGGCCACAGGTTCCCCACTCCTGCTTTAAAACAAGCTCTTTTTCTTCTGTTTTCAGTGACTAAACTGCTCACATACAAAAAGGGCAGTTCCTTACACAAAGATAAAAACAAATCACAAGGTTTTTTTTTTTCCCTCAGGGGGCTAACATTTCTGTCTTGCATCTTCTCTTTATTCCCTGTGTTGGGTTTAACTGAATTTTAAGTTCATTAAGACATGGGAAATGTCTTAAGCTTCTACAGTACCCCAACAACATCTAGCACGTCACACATTCATTAAATCGTTCAATAATCATTTGTTAAGTATCTACTATATGGTAGGAACATTGCTCATAGAATGAGAATAAATACTTGTCAAGTGATTGATTATGCTATATACCCAGAAAAAGAGTGAATTTCATGAGTTAATGTTCATAAAAAGTACAGGGGGCCTGAGAAAATGTGAAAATGTTTCTCTCTGGCTAATAGGATATCTTGATATTTACAGAGTATTTATTTTGAGGGCCACAGCATTTTGAAATGAAAATATTTGCTAAATTTGACCTTTTCTACTTCCTCTCTTTACAGCACTATTGTGTATCTTGCTGGCTGCTGCTGTATTATTGATTTGAAGACTTGCACATAGTCAATTAAATCAGTTAAGGCTTAGGCTGTTGAGATCACTGCATTTCCAGCAGGAGTTTAAACTGTTTATCTTTTACATGCAAAGTGCCCCCAGGGTATTTTACACTTTACACACTAAACAAACTTTCTCTGATAAGGTATTGCTGGCCTCCCCTGGGAAACAAATAAAGCAGTGTTGTATGATTCAGTTAAGCTTACCTTTGATGAATTCTTCCATGAAGATGTTTGCCTTCCTTAGTATGTGATAGGTACCACCTGGGAAGCAATTCCTCAGTCACTGATGAATGCTAGCTCGGTCAGAGTTTGTCAATTTGTATGAAAATCTAGTGATTAGTATTCTGTACCTTCTTACCAATGAACTGTTTAATCATGAAATTGCTTTCTGTACTGATAATATTCCTGTGACTATTAAGGGCCCTTGGAAGGTTTAGACAAATGGAAATCATTTAGGAAAGAAAATGTTACATACAAAACATACATACATATGTATACATGTATAGCTATATATGTGTGGTATGTATGTATAGTTCATTATGCTTTCCAGCTTTAGTTTAAGGTTTGCCATTTGGTTACTTACAATTAAATTCTATGAACTTTACAACAGATTCTTTTCTTTGAATACTTATTTTTTTCATAATTCAAGGGTAAACAGACATTGCATTTAAATACTGAAGTCATGACTTTAAAAATTTTAACACAAAACTCTGATTGCTAGAAATATGGAAGTTACTCAGAGAATATCTTGAAAAATATATTAGCAATTCAGAATATTTGGTTTTTTGGTTTTTTTTGTTTTGCTGTTATTGCTTGTTAACTGTTGTTTAGAAGGACCACCACACCCTCTTTCTTTCTAAAGCATTGTTTCTCAATCTTTTGGGTCTCAGGACCCTCTTAAAAATTACCAAAGACTCAAAAGAGCTTTTGGTATGTGGGCTGTATCTATTGAATTCATCATGTTAGACATTAAAACTAATGTATTTTAAATATTTATCAATTTAATAATAAATCCATTATATGTTAGTATAAATAGCATATTTTTATGAAACTTAGCTGCATTTTCAAAAAATTTATCGAGAAGAATGTCATTGCTTTACATATTCTTAAAAGCTTCTTTAGTGTGCGTTTTAGACTCTGAGAAGACAGATGGATTTTCCTATCTGCTTTTACATTCATTCTGTCATTATATGTTGTTTTGGTTAAAGTACATGAAGAAAATTCAACCTCACACAGATATGTAGTTTGAAATGAGAAGAGTATTTTAATAGACAAATAATGTCTTATTATTATTATGAAAATATTTTTGACTTCATGGATCCCCAGAAAAGTCTTAAAGACCTTCAGTGGTCCTCAGACCACACTTTTGAGAAGTCCTGCTCCAAAGGGATATATAGAAGGGGGAAGTCATCCTACAACACTGATGAGAAAAATACAATTTTCTATATAATATGATCATTCCTATGACATGGAATATAATCTATATAACAACTTCTATACTCTAGGTTATTTTAGGCAGGTTGAAAGATTTCTAAAGGAAACAGAAGTAAGGCTTCAAAGCGGGGAAAATATCCTGATGTGGAGAAGGGGAGACAGCCTTTATTAGAATAAAGGATGAATGAATGTTACATAAAGGAGAAAAGGAAAGAAAAGGGCAACTATACAATCAGAGCTTAAAAATATATTTGAGTATCTTCTTAAAGAGAACACTGGATGCTCTGGGAAGGAGGAAGCTCTTTTTTCCTCCTAAGAATGATGTGGTAGAGCCCCAGAAACCATGAGCTGAGAGATATGGTAAGAACAGTAGTAGTGATTCTCCACTCATGGGTAGTGAGGTAGCATTTTGTCAGATAGATAAAAACAATGGAAAAGTTATGTATCACAGAGAATCTCCTAAAACTTATCAAAATGGATAAAAACTATCAATTTCTAGTGATTTATGAAGGAACATTCCAGAAGGAACTTTAAAAGTATTGCCAACAATGATGAAGTCTTGGACAAGAAAGAGAAGACCATTAAAAGGCACAAGTTATGCTTTCCTCACTTTTCCTCATTGAAGGCAGGGATGTAGAAGAAATAAATTAATATGGGAAGTGAACAGCAGCTAAGATCATATCTGAGAAAGGGATTTGGATTTCTAGATCATGGCTTACCATATAGACCTGACAGATTCCTGGACAGAGATGGATTAAGCCTAACAAAGGTTTATAGAATGTATTTACCAAGTGTTTTGCTAATCTAATATTTATTAAAAAATTTTTTAGAAGGTGGGGGAAGTTGAAGATTACTTACATGTATCCTCCAAGTAGATACTGCAGACAGAAAAAAAGGAAGAAAAATAACAGCTGAGACATTGCTAAAAATCACAAAACACAAAATCCAAAAAGAATCCAAAAGTAAAACCTGTGATCCCAAGTGTCTATACACTTATGTCTATACATAAAATCTGAAAGTTTAGGCAACAAACAAGATGTTTTAATTAAGCACGGTGGGGAGTGACTGTATAAACATCACTGAGATTAAACCCATGTCTAGATTATGGCTAGGTTAAAGTGAAGGTGGGATTTTTAGTCATTTTTCATTCGTGTCAAACTCCTCTTGAGCCCATTTGGAGTTTTCTTGACAAAGATATTGAAATGGTTTGCCATTTCCTTCTCTAGGTCATTTTACAAATAAGGAATTGAGGCAAACAGGGTTAAGTGACTTGCCCAAGATCACACAGCTAATTAAGTTTCTGAGGTCAAATTTGAATTCACAAAAATGAGACTTCTTGATTCAGAAAGCATTGTATATTAAAAAGACATACTTATGTGAGGAAATCTGGGTAACAGAAGGGAGAAGCATGATGGAGAATGTTCAGGTGAAGGTCAAAGGAGGGAGAAACAGAAGTATTTATGTTACTGGAGTATAATACAGACCGCTTGTACATAAAAGAAAAGAGATGAAGAGTTTGAAAAATGCAGTACATGCCTGGCCCAGAGGCATGATTTACTAGGAGGCTTCAGCTTTGCTTTCATAATAATTTCATTCTTCAAAAGTTTGAGTAGCCAACAAGGATAAACTATTCTAAATCTGATTCTCTATAGGGAAGAACTAAAAGGTGAGATGGAAATGAAGAGAACTTTGGGTTAGTAATCACTTGATCCAAGAATTTATGATAGAAAAGGAGAAAAAGTGGGCATAGTCCAACATGTCCAGATTTAGATTTGGGGGAGTAGATTTCTAGATTCTAGATTTGGGGAAAGTAGATTTCAATATGCTTCAGAGGAAAGATAAGTAGGATCCCTAGGAGTAAAATGCTTTAGGGGAGGTCATCCCAGAATTGATGGAGACCCTAAAAAATAAAATTCTGAAGATTCAAGTGGAAACAGTGAGGAAGAAAAATGGAAATTGCCTAAAGAGATAAGTATAGATGTAGACAATTCAATTCCAACTCTTTGTGACCCTGTGGGTTATGGTCCACTATAGCATACCAGCCCCATTGCCCATGGGATTATCTTGGCAAAGAGACTAATGAGGTTTGCTATTTCCTTCTCTGGCGGATCACCTTGTGTCAGAACTTTCCACTCTGATCTGTCTTGGGTAACCTTGCATGGCATGGCTCATAATTTCATTGAGCTACACAACCCTCTCTTCCACAACAACACAGTGATCCAGGAGGGGAGGGAATTCAATAACCACTTTCACTTTAAAAAAAGAAATGTCTAGGAGATAGAGGTAAGGCCAGGTAACATAAAATTGCTTTAAGAGTATAACACAATCCTATAAAAATAGTCTCAGGAATGTGAAAGTTAACTCCTTAGTATCTATTCTTCAATGACAATGGCTTCCTAACTATTCCATAAACAAGACACTCAATCTTTCAGCTCTGGGCATTTTCTCTGACTGTCCCCCATGACTAGAATGTTCTTCCTCTTCCACTCTAATTACTGACCTCCCTAGCATCCTTTAAATCCCAACTAAAATCCCACCTTATATAGAAAAGCTTCCCTATTCCCTTTTACTTCTAGTCCTTTTCCTCTGTTAATTATTTTCTATTTATGCAGTATATAGCTTTATTTGTAGAAATTTGTTTGCATTTTGTCTCTCCCATTCCATCATAAACTCCTTGAGGACAAGTGCAGTCTTCACCTCTTTTTGTATTCTGAGCACTTAGCATAGTGCCCAGCACATAGTAAATGTTAATTGATTGAAAATTTGGTCAGGTCATTTAAAGACAACATTTCTACTAGATGAAAAAAGAGAATCAAATAAAGAATACGACCCTTGCTTGGAATGGGTAGGGTTATGATCATTGATGACAGATACTAATTCTTATTTTGTTTCTGCCTGAGTCTTTATAAGTGGCACAAAGTAGGTACTATTTGCTTTCTTTTCTGCTATCTTTTCAGCTGTGTTGCTAGCTGCTGTGTATAGCAAGGATGAGGACACCAAGAACTGAGCTCATGAGACGGGGAGAGATGGGCCTGGACTATGTGTTTCTGATCTGTTTGTCCTCAGTTTCAGGTGCTGGAGAATGATCCTCAGGGGAATTAAAAGTTCAAGCCACAGTGAAAGTGGTCAGGATTGTAGGTCAAGTGATGCAAACTGCCAGGACAGCATGGAATCCCTGAAAAATTAGGGTGCCTGGGACTCAAGCCCCAGGAAGGTTTGTACTTGGAATTTGGACTGTGTTCTATGGGCCTAATCCCTTCCCCTTCCCAGAGACTGAGGTGGTACAGGAAAAAAGGGGATTATGCTTCTCAGTTGCTGGGTATATGTTGGACCAATATTGTTTGAAGTAAATACTCCTTTGTAAAAGCTCCAGTATGTTACAAATATAAAATAAGGAAGGCATGGACAGAAAGCACTTGTTCTAAAAAAGATCTAGGAATTTTACTCAGCAGTGTTATATGTGTAAAAAAACCCCAACAAAACTAACAAATTAATGTGATCTGCATTAAGAGGAACGAGGCTTCTGGGAATAGGGAGGGGATAGTCCCTCTACACTTGATGCAGGAGACATTATCTGGAATATTGTGTTTAGTTCTAGATGCCACAGTTTAAGGAGGACGTTAATAAACTGGAGAATGTCATCAGTAGGGCAATCAGGATTGGGTCCATGTCATATGAAGATCAATTGAAGGAAGAAAATGGACATATTTAGTCTGGAGGAGAAAAGACTCAGAAATGATATCTGCCTTTAAGTATTTGAATGACTGTCACATTGAAGAGGGACAAGACTTGTTTGCTTTGGCCCCAGGAGGTAAAACCAGCAGTAACAGATGAAAGGTAGGAGGTAGACTCAGTTTTAGTGTCAGGAAATACTTCCAAATAATTAGAGCTGTACATAAGTAGAATGAGCTACTTAGAGAGCTGTGGGTTATGCCCTCCATGGAGATCTTCAAGCATAGGCTAGACAACAAATTGTTGGGATTATAGTGGTACTTTCTTTCCTGTAAAGGTCAGACTAAATGGTCACTGATGTCCCTTCCAGCTCTCAAATCCTATGATTCTGTGATTACTCTAAACTAGTGGTCTCAAAGCATTTTTTATTACACATCCTCATTAGAAGAAATTTTTTTTGAGCACAAATCTCCAGTATGTGTAGATTTACTTATTTGCAAATTTACAGATATGACTATGCTATTAAGTACACTATAAAATTTACACAGAATAAAGAAATTTTAATGATGAAATAATTGGTAATAAAGTTATTAGGGAACCACTTGAGTTTATTGAGTAGAAGAGTGACATAGTCCTGTGCTTTAGGAAAATCACTTGGACAGTTGTGTGGAGGAGAAATTGGGAGTGGGGAAGAGACTTTAGGCAGAAAGACCAATTAGAAGACTATTGCTATTGTCCATGAAAGAGGTGATGAGAGCCTAAAGGGTAGTAATTATGTCAGCAGTACAGATGTGAGAGAGGGGGTTTAAAACCTCTGAGATTTGACAACCAATTGGATATATGGATTTGGGGTGAGGGAAAATAAGCAATTGAAGGTATTATCAAGATTGTAAGCCTGAGTGATTGGAAGGATGGTGGTATCTTCATCATTAATAGAGAAGTTAGGAAGAAGGGTAAATTTGAAGGCACAATACTATAATATGATTTGTGATTTGTTGCACCCCATCTGTGTCTGCTTATCATGTATGATTCACACAGCCCCATCCAAAGTTAAAAGAGGAGGCAGGCTCTTACTCACCAGTCTTTGCTCCAGAGAACAAAGCTCCACCTCCAAGGAAAGCTTTGTGTAGCCACCAGATGACCTAAGAGAAGGAAGAAAGGGTGTTCTGGAGGGAATAAAAGAGAGGGTTTGAATTTTTTCCAATGAATAGCTTCTGCAGGTGCCTTGGTGGTTGAATTATACTTACCTTAAAAGTCCAAGGTTTGGCTTAGAACAGGGAAGGTTGGGAGCTTGAACCATGTAGAAAGATGAGAGGGTAAACGGACAGATGAGAGAGAAGGGAAAGTGTAGTTATGCTGTAGGTAAGTCCCATGCTAAGTTCTCAGTGGAAGAGTAGGTTGAATTTCCCCACTTCTAATTACTTGATCAAATGCCTCTTAGGATCAGTCACAGCCCCCCTTTGAAGAGCACTACTCCTCAAAGAAGACCACTGGGTTTTAGTAATCTTTGGTTGGCTTTGGGTCAGATCAGTCTTAGATAAATTCTCAAAATTATTATTTATGGGTAAGATAAAGTAAAACTCCTGAATGGTACAATAAGTTTATTGGAACTTCTCTGGTTAGCTATTTGGGAGACATAATTTAGGCATAAGGCAGATATGATTTAAGGGCAATGCCGCAGAAAATAGTCAAAGTCCAGACTTTAAAACATCTATGAATCTCCCTCCAATTTTCTAACTGCTCCCTTTCCACTTGGTCCAAAGTTTAAATAGCACTTTCCTGTGATTCTGATACTCTCCACCCCTTTGCATTCTTATATAAAAATTATATAATTCTACCATGCACAGACATAATTATAATAAATAGTCTATGAAGTCTTTCAGATTTCATAGGGAATAGTTTGATCAAAAAGAAGGAAAATATTGAATGATATTTTCAATACATTTAGGGGAGCAATCAAATTGAGCATTTATAAAGCACTTATTATATGTCAAGCTCTATGTTGAAAACTAGGAATGCAAAGACAAAAGCCTGAACAACAATAACTGTGACCCTCTTCCCTGACATACCTATTGTTTCCACTACAGGTAGCTTTAGAGTCAATAGTGCAAAGTATTTGAAGTCAGAGGATAGGGATTTCCATTATGGCAGTGCTATGTATTCTTTGTGTGAACTTGAACATTTCCCATCATTTCTAAGCTTATTTATTCATATGTAAACTGGGATAATAATATTTACACTGCTTAACTTGAAAGGTTACTCTTAGCATCAAGTGAGGTTATGAACACAGAGTACTTAATAAAGCCTTAAAGCCTATATTAATATCAGTCTATTATTATTAGGGTTTAAACTGGATGGGGTTTGCCAGGACTTTGGACCCTCTGACTCATTTTGGTTAGATCAAATGAGATAATATATAAAAAGTGCTTTTCAAACTTTAAAGTGATATATAGTTAGCTATTATTATTACAGAATATTTTTAGAAGAGATCCTACTTGAGACTCTTGTTAATAATGCCAGTGACTCATTACATTACCCGTGACAAATCTATAATCCACAAATTAGTCATCCTAGGGTATTAGTTTGCCAAAGTTATCATGACCAACGAAGAAATTGACATTAGATACTACTTATTCTGGTTACCATGGGAACACTTGAGTCATCATCATCTTTGTAGGCTAACATTTTTTCCACATGAACTTCTCAAATTTATTTGATCAGAAATTTGAATTTATAGTAAAAACTAAATTATTTAGCACTAGAATGTCAGAATGAGACTTCATTAAATATAGTCCTTTAGGTAATTTCCCGTATATTCAAATGTTATTCCTTTTATATTTAATTTTTCCCCAGTTATATGTAAAAACAATTTTTTATATTTGTTTTTTTTTAAATTTTGAGCTCCAAATTCTATTCCTCCTTTCCTCCTCTGACTCCTATTCTCCCCCTTCCCTGAGATGATAAGCGGTCTGATATAAGTAGTAAATGTGCAATCATGTAAAACATTTCGATAGCAATCATTTTGTGGAAGAAAACAAAGAGAAAGGAGGAGGAGAGAGAGAAGGAGGGAAGAGTGAAGGGAAGAAGAAAAGAAGGGAGGAAGGAAGGAAGGAAGGAAGGAAGGAAGGAAGGAAGGAAGGAAGGAAGGAAGGAAGGAAGAAAGGAAGGAAGGAAGGAAGGAAGATATGCTTTGGTCCGTATTCAGAAACCATCAGTCAGTTCTTTCTCTGGAGACAGATAGCATTTTTCATCATGAATACTTTGGGAGTGTCTTGGAACATTGTATTGCTGAGAATAGCTAAGTCATCCACAATTCTTCATCATACAATATTGCTATTACCATGTACAATATTCTCCTGGTTTTGCTTACTTCACTTTGCATCAGTTCATGTAAATCTTTTTTCTTTTAATTAGATCTATTTTTGCTTTTGCTTTGTCTGAGATCATAACTGCTACCCCTACTTTATTTTAACTTCAGCTGAAGCATAATAGATTCTACTCCAGTCCCTTACCTTTACTCTGTGTGTGTCTCTGCTTCAAATGTGTTTTTTGTAAATGGCACATTGTAAGATTCTGGTTTTTAATCCATTCTTATACAAATATTATTCTTAAAGGTAGCATTGGACACTCATATAATTTCTACTTTTATGCCCTTTGACAAGTGTATATGCCCTATTTTCTACCTTACTTGATATTAAAGATATAAAACAAGGTTAACTACTCTTTTTACAAAAATTTGTACAATTTCATATATACATGGAAAACACCTTGTTAGAGGAAAGTCTTTTAAAGTTGCTCTTTGGAATCAAATACCTTTTGTTTTTTCAGCCAAAGAGCAGTAAACACAGTGATAACTTGTATTAATTCCATATTTCAGTAAATTATATATAATAGTAAAGATGTCTAAGCATTGATCCCTTAATCCCCTAAAAACTTTGTAACTTCCAGACCAGATCTTCTCATCTAATCTACCTTGTTTTCTCATCCTTGCTTTCTTTAGAACAATTTTTCTTTCACAAAGAAATACATCTTTCCTTGTAAAGTGCTTTCATGGTAGAACTCAAATGTGGTGACTCCTCTTGTACTTGATGGTGAAACGTGTTTGTCCTAAAAAAATCTTTGCAGATATTTTCCATCTTTTTCATTTTGTTGTCCTCCCGGTTTCATCCTTAAATGTCTTCATGATTACTCTGTTTAAGTGGATATACGGAACACTTTCTTTAAACTTACTTTCCTTCCACTGCTACCTACAGTTTTATGAGATTTACAGCTTATAAACTTCCATCATCCTTCTCTGAGATTTTACAAATTTATATTCCAAATTCATGTTACCCTTGGCTGCCATAGTTCTCTACTAGGTAAGTAAGTCAAGTTTTTGTTAACTTTTGGTCACCTTGAAAACAGATGCCAAGGGAAATATTTAAATGTGAAAAACCAACAAGCATATCAGGGAGGCATGGGGCACAGGGAGAAAAAAATATAGATTAGAAAGGAGAAAGATGTCCTCCAGCCCTTCACATAAGAGGACCTGGGACCTAATGCTTATACAGTGAGTTTGCAGTGACACATCTTGTAAAATAATCCAACAAAGTTTGGGCTTATTTTGCTATATGAAGGTAACTCTCAGAAACAGAATCATTTCATACAGAAACTAATTTTTATTGGTTAAACTTTATGAATTTATAATTTACATCAAAGTGCAATAAAGCAATAAAACAATTTAAAGAATAGTTTTAAAAATAGGAATAGAAATTAGATTTCTCAAAGAAAAAATACCTAAGTCTAACAAAAAGATAGACAATTTAGAAAGAACAACAGATCTCTTGATCTTAGGACTAAAGATTTAAATTTGGAAGGTACCTTAAGGGTTCAACTAGTTTAAGATTCTTATTTTTCAGATTAAGAACTGAAACACAGAGAGGTTATATGACCTATATATACAGATTATAAGAGGCAAAGTGAGGATGCAAACACAGGTATTGTGATTTAAAAAACCAACCTTCTTACCATACTGCAATAGTGTACAAAACAATAGATTTTCTGAGAAAGAGAATGAATCAGAATGCAAAAATGCAGAAGCATAAAAAATTAGTTGAATAAAATAAACAATTTGAAAAATTTATGAAATACCTATAAATCGTGAATATTCAGCTTGAAGATAGGATATAATCTGATAATCAAATAGGTCTTCAAAAAATATGATGAAAAAAATCCCTGAATACTATACCATGAAACCATACAGGTAAATTATCCAGATATGGTAGAAATGAATGGTAAAATATTGACTGAGAGAAGCCACAGAACACTGGATGAAAGAGGTCCCAAGTTTAACTCTTTAAGAAAGGTTGTATTGGGAGAGGATTCTGGGAAGATGGTGGAGTAGGTCAGAAGACTTCATGCTTTCCAAATTTTCTCCACAAAAAATGACCCAATATTGTCTCAAAGTAATTGTAGAACATCAGAAATAAATAAAAGTCATGGTAAAGCAGAACAGCCTAAAACAGCTTAAGAGTACCCCAGGAAAGACTTGACCTCCAGGCTTGGAGGTTTGGACTGAGCTAAGTACAAACACCTCCAGGCAAACTCTGCCTAATCAGCAAACAATAAACTCTGGAGGCAGCTGGGCTGGAAGGCAGACTCTGGCTCAGGAACTTTGACCTCACAGCTAGTGTGGTGGTCTAATGGCTGAGTAGAAGACTGAAAGACCTTCCACTATAAAGGGATGCCAAGCACAGCTGTGCTGACCAGACAGGTCTAGGCTAAGGAGAAGGGACTAGCACATGCCTAGTAAGTGCAGGAGCAGAGGGGTGGGGACCTTGCTGACTGTGAGCACTTGCAGGAAAACAGAGTCCTTGGTTTCAATTAATGGGCAAAGCTTGAAGCCACTGGCAGGACCACAGAGAGCCAGCATTTGCAAAGTGGTTACTGGGAGTCCTGGTCATGGCTTGAAGGTGGAAAGGACTGCCCAAGGTTGGGCCCTGGGACAGAGCTCAGAAAATTGCAGTAAGAAGGATCTGACGCCTGGGGCATCATTCTCCATACTTTGAGACTAAAACTTGATTCTAATAATAAGCTGCTAAAAATAAAATAAAACAAAATAAAAATGAGTAAGCAAAGGAGAAAGAATTTAACCATAGATAGCTACAATAGGGATAGAGAAGATCTGGGTTCATATTCAGAGAAAGATAGTGGAGCTAAAAAAGCTACCCCTTTTTCAGTGAGAAATATTAAATGGCCCCAAGCTCAAAAGGAGTTCTTGGAAGAACTTAAAAAGGACTTTAAAAATCAAAGAGAGATCAAGGAAAAATTAGGAAAAAAAGGAGGAATCCAAGAAAATCAAGAAAATTATGAAAAGAAAGCCAACCAACTGGAAATAGAGAACCAAAAACTTAAGGAAGAAAATAATTACTTGAAAACTAGAATTGGGCAAGGGGAAGCTAATAACTTCTCAAGACTCCAAAAAATAATAAAACAAAAACAAAAGAAAGAAAATTAGAAAAAAAGATGTGAAATATCTCATCAGAGAAACAACTGATCTGGAGAACAGGTCAACGAGAGACAATTTAAGAATCATAGAACTGCCTGAAAGATACAATAAAAAAAAGAATCAATTGATGTTGCAAGAAATAATTAAGGCAAAGAGTCCTGAATTTCTAGGACAAGAAGGGAAAGCAGAAATAGAAAAAAATCCACCAATCACCTTCTTTGAAAGAGCTCCCAGGAGGAAAACTTACAGGAATATCATTGCCAAATTTAAAAGCTCCCAGATTAAGGAGAAAATATTGTAGAGTTACAATAAGGATTACAGAAAAACCTACCAGCTTCTCCATTGCAGGACCATAGGTCTTGGAAGACTAAATTACTTAGAACAAAGGAGCTAGGGTTAAGAGCAAGGGTAGCTTTCCCAGCAAAGTTAAGTATAATCTTGAATGGCAAAAACATGGACCTTTAAGAAAT
This sequence comes from Notamacropus eugenii, assembly GCF_028372415.1. Taxonomy (NCBI): domain Eukaryota; kingdom Metazoa; phylum Chordata; class Mammalia; order Diprotodontia; family Macropodidae; genus Notamacropus; species Notamacropus eugenii. Next base: position 444,082,226 of record NC_092873.1, read on the forward strand.
TGAAAGACTTGGTGGTGGAGCCAAGATGGCAGAGTAGAAAGACGCACATACTCTATCTCCGAACCCACTGCCCATAAAATATCTGTAAAAAAAGAACCACTGGCAAATTCTGGAGCAGCAGAAGCCACAGAACAACAGAGTGGAGGAGATTTCTGCTCCAGAGAGACTGAAAACCTCTCGCAAAAGGTCCCTCAAGCCCCAGACCCAGAGCAGAGCCCAACCCTGCCTCGGCGGCACGGCGCAGAAAGGAGTGGATCCGAGCAGGCTTAAGGGATGGAATATCCAGTGGCCGCATGGGTCCCCCACCCACAGGTGACAAGGGTTGGTGAGAGGGTCTCTTCAGTGGGTCGAAAGGGGTGTGGGGTACCCCCATAACTCAGGCCCCCTCAGGAGGCAGCAGCAGAGGCGGGAGCAGACCTGGGCTCCCCAAGCAGGCAGGAGCCTGGATCCATTGTTGAAGGTCTCTGCATAAACCCTCTGAGGGAACTGAGCCTGTGAAGTGGTCCTGCCCCCAACCTGAGCACCTGAACTTAATCTCACACTGAATAGCAGCCCTGCCCCCACCCAAAGCCCTGAGGCTGGGAAGCAGCATTTGAATCTCAGACCCCAAGTGCTGGCTGGGCGGATCTGGAGGTGAGGTGGGGGTGGAGATGACACTCAGAAGTCAAGTCACTGGCTGGGAAAATGCCTAGAAAAGGGAAAAAAATAAGACTATAGAAGGTTACTTTCCTGGTGAACAGGCATTTCCTCCCTTCCTTTCTGATGAGGAAGAACAATGCTTACCATCAGGGAAAGACACAGAAGTCAAGGCTTCTGTATCCCAGCCCACTCAATGGGCTCAGGCCATGGAAGAGCTCAAAAAGGATTTTGAAAATCAAGTTAGAGAGGTGAAGGAAGAACTGGGAAGAGAAATGAGTGACATGCAAGCAAAGCATGAAAAACAAGTAAACACTCTGCTAAAGGAGACCCAAAAAAATGCTGACGAAAATAACACCTTGAAAAATAGGCTAACTCAATTGGCAAAAGAGGTTCAAAAAGCCAATGAGGAGAAGAATGCTTTCAAAAGCAGAATTAGCCAAATGGAAAAGGAGATTCAAAAGCTCACTGAAGAAAATAGTTCTTTCAAAATTAGAATGGAACAGATGGAGGCTAATGACTTTATGAGAAACCAAGAAATCACAAAACAAAACCAAAAGAATGAAAAAATGGAAGATAATGTGAAATATCTCATTGGAAAAACAACTGACCTGGAGAACAGATCCAGGAGAGACAATTTAAAAATTATGGGCTTACCTGAAAGCCATGATCAAAAAAAGAGCCTAGACATTATCTTTCATGAAATTATCAAGGAAAACTGCCCTGAGATTCTAGAACCAGAGGGCAAAATAAGTATTCAAGGAATCCACAGATCACCGCCTGAAAGAAATCCAAAAAGAGAAACTCCTAGGAACATTGTGGCCAAATTCCAGAATTCCCAGGTCAAGGAGAAAATATTGCAATCAGCTAGAAAGAAACAATTGAAGTATTGTGGAAATACAATCAGGATAACACAAGATCTAGCAGCTTCTACATTAAGGGATCAAAGGGCATGGAATAGGATATTCCAGAAGTCAAAGGAACTAGGACTAAAACCAAGAATCACCTACCCAGCAAAACTGAGTATAATACTTCAGGGGAAAAATTGGTCTTTCAATGAAATAGGGGACTTTCAAGCATTCTTGATGAAAAGACCAGAGCTGAAAAGAAAATTTGACTTTCAAACACAAGAATGAAGAGAAGCATGAAAAAGTAAATAGCAAAGAGAAGTCATAAGGGACTTACTAAAGTTGAACTGTTTACATTCCTATATGGAAAGACAATATTTGTAACTCTTGAAACTATTCAGTATCTGGGTACTGGGTGGGATTACACACACACACATGCACATGCACACACACACACACACACACACATAGAGACAGAGTGCACAGAGTGAATTGAAGAGGAGGGGATCATATCTTAAAAAAAATGAAATCAAGCAGTGAGAAAGAAACATATTGGGAGGAGAAAGGGAGAAATGAAATGGGGCAAATTATCTCTCATAAAAGAGGCAAGCAAAAGACTCATTAGTGGAGGGATAAAGAGGGGAGGTGAGAGAAAAACATGAAGTTTACTCTCATCACATCCCACTAAAGGAAGGAATAAAATGCACACTCATTTTGCTATGAAAACCTATCTTACAATACAGGAAGGTGGGGGATAAGGGGATAAGCAGGGTGGGGGGGGGATGATGGAAGGGAGGGCATGGGGAGGAGGGAGCAATTTGAGGTCAACACTCATGGGGAGGGACAGGATCAAAAGAGAGAACAGAAGTAATGGGGGACAGGATAGGATGGAGGGAAATATAATTAGTTCTTACACAATACTACTATTATGGAAGTCATTTGCAAAACTACACAGACTTGGCCTATATTGAATTGCTTGCCTTCCAAAGGGAAGGGGTGGGGAGGGAGAGAGGAAGAGAAGTTGGAACTCAAAGTTTTAGGAACAACTGTCGAGTACTGTTCTTGCCACTAGGAAATAAGAAATACAGGTAAAGGGATATAGGACGGAGACAAGGGCAGAGAGGGATGATAGAAGAGAGGGAATATTGGCAGACAGTGGCAATTAGAACGTTCGGTGTTTTGGGGTGGGGGGAGGGGACATAAGGGGAGACAATTTGGAACCCAAAATTTTGTGAAAATGAATGTTAAAAGTTAAATAAATAAAGAAAGAAAGAAAAAGAAAAAAAAGAAATTGAAATATTTTGGTTTTTGTGACAAAAAAAAGCAGAACTTAATGGAAAATTTGACATATAAGATTCAGGAGAAATATAAAGTAAACATTAAAGGTCAGTTAGAAGGGACTCAATAATGTCAAACTTTTTATTTATATGTGAAAATGTTATCAGTATGTTTATGACTATCATCATTATTTGGGCAATTTGAAAAAAAGGCTTAGACTGAGCTGTGTATGATTGGGTATTTCTAAGAAAATAAAACTGTAGGGAGAGATAAAAAGGACTAATCGTTTCATACACATGAGGCATGAATGGAAGAACTGGTACAGAAAAAGCAAGTAGGGATGGAGGGCTATAGTGCTAAAACCTTACTCTCATTGGAAATGGGTTAAAGAAGAAACAACATATACATCTAGAAGGGTATAAAAGTCTTCTAAATTTAGAAAGAAATAAGAGGGTGAGGGGATAAGATAAGGGAGGGAATTTTAAAAGGGTGTATAGACTAAGAATTAGGAGGGAGATGGAGTAAAGGAGAAATTCTTAGAAAAATAGGTAGATTAAGGTGAAGGGTAAGGGAAGGATAAGGGAGGGACTCTTAGACAAGTGGATAAATTAAGGAATTGGAGGGTAAGGTAGCAGGTAGAAGTAAATTAGTGAAGGAGGGATAGGGTAAGTAGGTCAAGAAGGATAGTGAGGAAAAATAGGATGGAGGGAAATACACAATCACAGTAATCACAGTAGGAAACTAAGTAAGACAGTAAAAGTAACAAGTAAGTAAACCAAGTAAGTAAGATATAGAGAAAGCTAAAATAGATTTAATTAAAAGAGAAAAATAGGGAAACTACACTATGTGTCACCAATATTTTTCAATACTGTTTAGGCCATTTAAAATAACTAGACAGTATAAAATATTTGAGACTATACCTTTCAAAACAGATACATGAATTACATGAACATTAACATAAAACATTCCTTAGACAAAATCAGATTTAAATAATTAGAAAAGTATTCATTGTTCCTGGGTAGGCAAAGACAATGTAATAAAAAAACTTTGACAATTTTACTAACTAATGTATTTATTCAATGCCATCCCAGTTAAATTACTAAAAAAAATTTTTTTACCAAGTTAGAAAGGAATAGTTATAAAATTCATTTGGAAGAATGAAAGAGTTTCAATGAAACTAAGGGAAAAAATGTAAAGGAGGGAGATTTAGCAGTACCAGACCTCAACTGTATTATAGGGCAGTGGACATCAAATATTTATTTGTGCATATATGTATATATTTATAGATACGTTTATATATTCATACATACACACATGTTTATGTTTAATTGTAATCTTGGGGGGGCGGGTTTAAGAAAAACCTAGAAGGTAGCAAAGAAAAACTAGGTAGCTTTGAAAACAATGTACAGGATTTATTACATAGGTTTTCATGAAATATAAATTTATTGTTTATATTTAATCCTCTCATGTTCTTCTGTGTACATGGAAATGTTCTTATTTTCTCGTTTTGTATTTAAGTTTAAAGTGAATAAATTTTTTTAAAGAAACAAATGTCAGAAATCTTTAGGCCTATAAGGTTAATGTAAGGTTAATGGTGGGGGAGGGGAAGAGTTAAAGATCTTCCCCACCCATTAATAGACTTTAATACCTTTTGTTGATTTCTATTGAGGCACTAGGTCAGAGGGTTGTGCCCTCTGGCTCTGAAAAGTGTATAAATACTCTGAGGTGCGGTTTTACTTTGGGGCTTACTCATTGGAAATGTTTCTTAGGCCAGACAAGACTCTGGGTAGCCATTAAGGAGCCACTCCCCTTTCCCCTTCCCCTGCTTTGAAAACCTAGATGTTGGTGCTTCTTTGGTAACTATGTATGTATATAATGGTCAGACAGTTGGATCTGTCAGTTCATTTGTGATATATGTATTGCTTATGGTCAGACATAAGCCCTGTCTGTTGGTCTTTATTTCTCTACTTGTATTTTCTCTCTTGGTATATGTGTTTGATTAAAGTCAACAGCCCTTAAAAAGTTGCTTTCCTTTTAGAAAAACAGATGTAAGAACCTGTACAGCAGGCCCTCCAGTGACTGCCAAGGTCCTTGCTGTCACAAGGCGTCAGTTTCCTCATCTTTAAAATGAAGTATTGACCTAGATGACTTCTAAGAACTCTTGTAGCTTAAAATCTATGATTCTATGAATATGTAGTTTGAAGAAGGAAGATAAACAATGAAATAGAATATAAATCTTTAAATTATTAATTAAAAGTATCACTTCCTGGCTGGGTGCAGTAGTAACATTGTAGAAATACAAAAAGTAAAGTTCATTTACTTAATTTTATTTATTTAATCTTAAGGAAATCCCTCTATCTGAATCACCTGATAGATCTTCTAATAAGGGCAATATGACATGCAGAATAATTAGAAAACAACAAGTAAGCATTATCATATACTTGTGTATCTCCTCTAGCACATTTTACAAAAAGTATTTTTGCTGAAAAAAAAAGTAACACTGTAGGAGTTCAAGGACATTTGCTTTTAAAAAAAGAATTATTCCTAATCATAGTAATGGATCATTTAACATTAAGGTAATTTTCCTGTTAATTAAATCTTTCATGAAGGGCAAAAGTTAGTACAGGTGAAAATCAGATTTCTCTTAACAGAAATTAACTAAATTCTAAACATAGGAAATTAATGAATTAAATCATAAGTCATGAACAATTTTTATGAATTAATTCCATGGAACAGCACCACCAAATTTACTAAATTGTAAAATATCCATGCCACTATTTTGTACCAATCAATTGGAGAGAGCTACTGTCAATCTCTAGTGACTATAATTTGACAGTCTCTATTAAAGATGCAACATGGAGTAGAAAGAGAACTTGGACTTGAAGTCATGAAGGATTGGGTTTTATTCTGACTTCTGGCACTTACTAGCTGTGATAAGTTGGGCAAATCACTCTACTGTTTTAGAGATAAAACTTATATGTAAAACAGGCATAATATTACTATTTCACATGGATTATTATCCATGTCCCATACTTATGCATATGTATATCTCATGGTTCTGTCCTGGGTCCTATCTTCTTTTCTCTGTATGCTTTTTCCTATTGATCTCATCAGTTCTCATGGATTCAACTATCATCTTTATGCAAATGATTCCCAATCTATATATTTAGATCTAGCATTCTCAACTGTCTACTGAACATCACCACATGTCCCAAAGACATCTCAAATTCCACATGTTCAAGAGAGAGCTTATCATTTTTCCCCTTCAATTTACCTCTCCTAATTTCCTTGAGAAGGGAAATAATAACATCCCTCAAGTTACCAAGGTTCACAAACTAGGAGTCACTAAGGTAATTTACTCCCCTCTCATCTAATCAGTTGCCAAGTCTTATTGATGCCACCTACTCAGCATGTTTCAAATACATTCTCTTTCTCCTGTTAGATTGTAAGCTACTGTAAGGAGTCAGTCAAGGAGTATTTAGTAATCACCTACTATGTCAGGCACTGTGCTAAATAATAGAGATACAAAAGAGGCAAAAGACAGACTCTGCTTTCAAGGAGCTTACAACCTAATAGACCATGAATACAAAAACATTGCATGGTCCTGTAACAATAATGCTAGAGAACTAAAGCTTAGAATAAGTTGAGTCTGGCAAGGACAATAAAAGAATTGGCTCTGTTTTTATATTGAAGGAAATGAAACGTATAACAAAAAAGGGAAGTGGGTTGGTCATGTAGCGAGTGCAAAGGATAACACACAGTTCATGTTCCATGAATGTCTGTGTCATGTCATGAAGAAAGCTCCTAACAAGTTGGTTTAACATCCTCTGGAGGATTTATAGGAAGATATGGATTAAGATTGCCCAAAATGAGAAGAGTTGATTGGTTATGATCTGTCCCTCTAGGAGGAACATTCACATCAGATAGATCACAGAAGTATTAAAGTATATTGGGGAAAAGATGAAGATCAAACAAGGAATAGGATCAAAGCTCAGGTTGGATGGCATGATTATAACCAACAATAATAGAAGTACATTTTTTCTTCTTTTTCCCTACCAAGGAGAATGATTTTTTTTTTTAAATGAGAAAGGACAGAACAAAAAATGGATAATAGGAGCTTGATGCCCATGGTAAACGGGAAGGTAGCAATAAGTCACCTAGCTACCCTTAATGCATTTGAGTCTTAAAGCCAAGATGAATTGAATACTGGGATAATGATGAAGCTGGTAGGCTTTCTTTTTTTCTTTTTTAAAAATTTATTTTGTTTTCAGTGTTCTACAATCACTTCCATTTATCTTAGATTTTTTCCCCTCCCTCCTTCTCCTTCCCTCCTCTCTCCTCACTCCCTCTCTGAGATGGAGTACAATCTTATATATGTTCTACACACATTTTCCTATTAAATACATTTGCACCCTAGTCATGTTGCATAGAAGAATTAAAATGAATGGGAGAAACCATAAAACAAAACATAATACAAAAGAAAATGGTCTGCTTCATTCTGCGTTCCAATTCCATAGCACTTTCTCTGGATGTGGAATGTGTTTTGCCTCAGGAGTCCATTGGGAATTTTTTAAGTCCTTACATTACAATGAAGTACTTAGTCCGTCAGAAAAATTCCTTGCACACTGTGGTTGTTGCAGTGTACAAAGTTCTCCTGGTTCTGCTCCTTTCACTCAGCATCAGTTCATATAAATCTTTCCAGGCCTCTCTGAAGTCTTTCTGTTCATCATTTCTTATAGCACAATAGTATTCCATTACATTCATATACCACAATTTGTTCAGCCATTCCCCAATTGATGGGCATCCCCTTGATTTCCAGTTTTTGGTCACCACAAAGAGGGCTGTTATAAATATTTTTGTACATGTGGGACCCTTTCCCATTTCTATGATCTCTGTGGTATAGAGTCCCAGAAGTGATATTGCTGGGTCAAAAGGTATGCACTTTTTGTAGCCCTTTGGGCATAGTTCCAAATTGCTCTCCAGAATGTTTGGATCAGCACCACAGCTCCACCAACAGTGAATTAGTATTCCAATTCTCCCACATCTTCTTCAACATTTACATCTTCCTGTTTTGTCATGTTAGCCAATCTGATAGGTGTGATGTGGTACGTCAGAGTTGTTTTGATTTGCAACTCTCTAATCAATAGTGCTTTAGGGCATTTTTTCATGTGATTATAGATAGCTTTAATTTCTTCCTCTGAAAACTCCGTTCATATCCTTTGACCATTTATCAATTGGGAAATGACTTGTATTCTTGTACATTTGACTCAGTTCTCTATGTATTTTAGAAATGAGGCCTTTATCACAGACACTAGTTACAAAATTTTTTTTCCATCTCTCGTTTGGTCAAAACTTTCTCCATGCTCCATGAATCTGACAAATACACTATTCCTTGCTCCCTTAATTTATTTATAGTATCAATCTTTATACCTAGATCATGTATCCATTTGGACTTTATTCTTGTGTACTGTGTTAGGCATTGGTCTATGCCCAGTTTCCACCATACTGTTATATAGTTTTCCCAACAATTTTTGTTAAACAGTGAGTTCTTATCCCAGAAGCTGGGGTCCTTGGGTTTATCAAACAGTAGATTGCTATATTCATTGACTACTGTGTCTTGAATATCTAACCTATTCCACTGATCTACCCCTCAGTTTCTTAGCCAGTACCAAGTGGTTTTGATGATTGCTGCTTTATAACACAATTTGAGATCTGGTAGGGCTAGGCTGGCAGGCTTTCTTATTGAGCTCTTGTGGATGATCTTTGAAAGATTGTGGAAAACAGGAGAGCTTCTCTCTGCCAATTTGGTGATGAGCCTCTCTCAATTTAGCTAAGCTGGTATTCAGATGACAAATCTGAAACTATGCCAGGCCATTTGTTAAGCCATTTAAGCTTTCTAGCACTTGTTGGAGTTTGTTCTGGCATAGACTTTAAGAATCCATAGTCAACTTTAAGACACAATGAAGTATTAGGGTTTAACTGTATTGGAAGGTAAAAGCTTTTTTTTTTTTTAAATTGAAAGTTAACATATTTTTAAAAGAAATTCAAACCAACATGCAATAGACTGCTAGAGGAAAAAAGCCAAAATAGTATAATGAAATATAAAGGAATGTGTTTCTTTTGGCCACAAATTATTAGTGTATGCTTCTTGCAGTGATAATAGCCAAGAAAGATACACACAGTATCCATAAGCTACATTAGACAGAATGAAACTATCCTCATCTTATAAATCATATGGCCTTAATTAAATTGCAAGGATATTATGGAATAAAGCCCAGATTCCTATTAGGAAAATTATATTTATTTAGAGCTTCCACAAAATATGTTTGGCACTCTGTATTGCAGTCTTACAAACAATTAGCTTTTCATAGACTATAAAGCATACCAATTAAAAGAACTGTGAAACTCTTCATATGCTAATAAACTGCACCCTCCAGTGGAAATAAGATCTAGCCATTAAACATTTGTGTGGTTTTCCCCCATAGCTAATGATATATTCAACATTCGTTTTTTACTTTTTAAAAGAAAAATAAACATGATTTTTAAAGCTTTAGACCAATTTACCTCTACCTTTTCTATGTTCCAAGGAGCTACTGATGGTTTCAAGCTGCATTACATAAATAGGAGCCTAAGTGACAGAACAAGGGTGTAAAAGATCAGGGAGGGGGAGGTAAGGAGTGGAGGACTGGGGCTGCATACACAGCATTCTAGTAGCTTATTTTGCTCAGAGAATATTTTCAATTTTATTTTTATTTTAACAGAAATAATTTTATAAATAAATATAGGAACTATTTTAGAAATATTATGCTTTGTTTTACTGATTAAACACTTTGGGGAAACTACTGACATTTATATATATAGTGTCTTGTAAACAAAGGCAGCTCTGTAGTGGTTTGCAGCCCCTCAAAAATGTGTGTGAAGGGGAAGGCATGAATTAAAACTCCCCTGCCCAACCGGAGAATAAGCAATGGCCCATTTTTTTAAACAAACAGCAATCCCACAAGGTAGACGAAATTATTATTTCCACTTTACAGTTGAGGAAAATGAAGTAAAACAAAGTTAAGTGACTTGCTGAGGGTCTCACAGCCAGTGTGTGAAGAGAGATTTGAACTCAGTCTTCCTGACTCAAGCCAAAAGCTCTACCTACTGTACCACCCAGCTGCCTCTGTATCTTACCTAATACCTAATAACTAGCACATGTATGTGTATGTGGGTGTGTGTATATATGTATGTATATATGCATCATGTTATACACACACACACACACATACATTTACACACATATAATTAACTTTTTGCTTATACTATATTTATGTTTATATATCTGTTTCCCCATGTAAGCTCATTGCAAGTGAGAATTTTTTTTCATTTTTTGTTCTTGTATTACCTGTACCTAGCACACAGGGACATAGTAGATGCTTAATAAATAGTTGTTGACTGATTCATTAAACATGAAAGAGAACAAGAAATAGCAAGTCTTTCATATAGATATAGATAGATAGATATAGATGGATAGATATAAATATACACATACATACATACACACACATATATACATATACCTACATGTATACACACATATATGTATATAGATATATATAAATACACATACAAATACACACTCTGTTTTCTGATAGGCAACTATTGGATAATATTTGTAACTCCTATCATTGTTTGTGATTAGGCTCAAAATTGACTTGGATCCTTTCCTCAAAAAGTTTCTGTGTTTCAGAATGCTATATGCCAATCTGATGGGTTTGAGAGCTCCAAGGAACCAAAATATAAGGAACACTATTAAAAAATAAACAACTGTGCACTGGCACTTACGTACAACCATGTTACCTACAGAATGATTTAATAATAATCTCAATTGAACTTGCTAGCAAACAACTATGAGGTCAACAGTCAATCTCTTTTTCTCTTCATATGTTCATCCTAATGAAGGAAAGCTTTCCCTCTGAGAAATCCTTGTATGGACAATGGACAGCAGTGTAAAGCCAAATGCTTCCAAGTCTTCTGTATCTCTGAACTCTAATAAAAAAAAAATTTATTACACTTATAGTAAGGGAATCACCTAAATTTTTTGAAGTTTAAACTAGTCTCTAAAGAAATAGGGTTAGTGTCCTATTTAGGTCAAAGTAGTTTCACTTGTGAGAATGAATGATGTGTACTCAGGAATAAGTAGGACCCCTGGCAGGAAAAAAAAAAAAAGAGAGCTGTAGCTACTTACATAAGCAGCTGAAGAGGTAGAGAATAATGAAAATATGATCTGGGGAGTTATTCAGAGTTTGTCAGGGAAAGGAAAAAAACTGTAGGACAAGAAGAGCCACAGCTGCCTCTCAGTGGGAATTTGCATGTAGAGGGAAGAGAGGTTTTCAGTTGCTAGTGGAAGGATGTGAATGTTAATCATCAGTTATAAATAGATACTTTAAAGCAGAAGGATGACATTTTTTAAAATTGAAGAATTGGGGCAGAATGATAAAAAGAAGAGGTGGGATGAGGGAAGGGGAGAAATTTGTCTTTCCCAGCGCCCAAGCAGACAATAACAGAAAGGAGAGAAGAAAAATTGCGGACTCTGCGAGAGGAGGAAGAGACAGGAGAAGGGAAATTCTATTGAGAGGATTTGCTACACAGTGGATCAGGAAAGCAGTACAAGAGAGCATGTGCTGAGGAAGCAGAGGTGCTACTCCCATGATGCACTTGGGAAGAACATGAGAAATCATTATGGTCATAAGAAATAAGGAGTTTGTGAGCTAAAGGATCAGGCAAGAGATTGGATTTATTTTTTAGATTATTTCATAAGAAAAAGGACCAGAAATGCTTAGAACTTTATGGTAATTCCACTGAGCCTTAGCAGGTGAAGTCTAATGATTGTGTTCACTATCTTTAGGAATGAAATATCTACCTATATATACACTATACATGTATACATTACCTTACGTAATCATTTATACACACACATAATCATCATACACAAATATAATTTCTGCGTGATCTGTCCCCCACTGCCTGAAGGCCAGGTGTTACATTTCACCACTCCTCCAGGACTCTTTGGTATCCCAAAGGGGTGTCTAGGCTCTCTGCAAATGGCTCCCAGCACCCATTGATAATATGGGGCTCTCCTGCACCCCAGATCGTTTTAGCCATTAACAATAAGATTAGCATTTGCAAAGGAATATCTAGTTCAAAAGGTATAATCACAAATACATAAACTGACTTCCAATATGGGTGACTTAATTCTCTCCCTTTTCTCCCATACCACCTCCATCTCTGGGGAAGGGAAGAGGATTAGGTTCATAGGTTCACAGTTCATAGTTCATAGTTAGCTTGATTTTCATAGAGTCCAGCCCCAAGTTCGAAGTCTAAAAATCCCTTTACGGTCAAATCCCAGGCACTCCAGCTTCTCAGGACTCCCCCACCAGTCAGGCTAGCTGGCTACAATATCCTTCCTGGAATCATTGTTCGAAGGTTGCCATGATGCAAACTGGTTCTTTGGGCATCACTAGTGGCACCTGAAACTGAGAGGGGCAAATGAAACAAGGCAAACACCCTTAGACCCACTTCTAGGGACAATACATCCCCCATTCAGGTTTAGTTCATGGTACCTGAGCTATGGGTGAATTATAATTTTTATCCTCTAGATTCAGCAGGAAAGAACACCCAGGAAAAAGAGAGCAACTGTCTTAGTGTAGTCAGTTTTAAAGCTGCAACCTGTTATCTAGGTTATCAAAGGAGACACCCTCATGGTGGAAGAATATTGTGAGCAGAGCGCCTCCACGTTAGGTGACCTAGTCACACACAGGGCATAGGGCAAGCTCCCCTTTGTATACACAAATACACACACATGTACATATCATTAAAAGGTTAGAAAGGAACTTCTAAAAGTAACAATCAAGCAATCAAACTAAAGATAATTTCTTTCAGGCATAGAAGAGACAGTAAAGGGAGAAGGATGAAGGGAGGTTACGGAAAATCTTTTTTTATAGGAGGTATAATGTCTTTGCCACATCTGAAACAGTTCTCAAGTATCCATTAAAACTGATAAGGTTTATTTGAATTGCTTTCATAGCACAACTTTTGCTGTCCGCAACAGAAGATAAAGTATCAGATAAAGTTGTTTTCTTAAGAACAAACAAAAAAACCTAGCACATGGTTAACCTATTCCTCCCCTTACACAGGTATATGCTATGTGTGTAATGTTCATACAAACATCTCCCTACACTCTTTTTTCTGTTCAAATGCTACATTCTCCATTAAGCCTTTTCTCCCTCTTTCCCACCTCTCTCCTCCCGGATGTGCTTCCCCCTGCCCCCACAGCTGGAGGTCATTTTCTATACTACAGATTTTTTTTATAATACTTTGAGTACCTCCTTTGTATTTATTATGTTGTCTTTTTTTTTTTTTTAAACCATGTCCTTGGCCTCCTGGTATAAGTGTCCTTATCAACCTGTCCCATTAAATTGTAATCTTCTGAGTAAGGACTATCTAGTTTCATAATTATATACCCAACATGATGCCTTGTGTGGAGTATTTACAAAAAATGTCTGAATTGAAATAAAATAGCTATGAAAATCACTCATGATTATGTCCTAATTAAAAGAAAACAGGGCTAGCTTTAAGTTGAAACTCTAACCTGGCATTCAAAATCCTCTGTATTCTGATTCCAGCTACCTTTCCAATCTTATCCTGCATTCCTTCATGTAACCTACACTCCAGCCAAACTGGACTACTTGGTATTCTTGTGCTTTCCTCCCACTGGGATATTGCTTGTTTCTTTTCTTATAAGTGAAATGCTTCTCCCTCTGAATGGATTTGAAGGAGGCTGGGGAGATGGTAAAAAATGCAAAAGAAAATAGAAAAAGGAATAGGAAAGAATAATAGTTGTAGCTAGGAACTAGCAATAATAAAGTAACAACAACAGCAATTATAGTTAACACATAGTACGTTAAGGTTTAGAAATCCTCTTACATGTATTAATTCATTTGATCCTCACAATCCTGTAAAATGGGTGTTTTATAAATAATAATAAGACAGTGTTCAAACTTGAGTCTTTATAGACACTATACTACTGATGAGAAACAGAAGAGATTTTGCTCTTTTAAAAAATCAGAAATGGCCTTTTCTAAGGTCCATAGGGGAGGAAAAGAAGTAGAACATTGGTGGAAAGGGGAGAAGAGAAGGACAGCAAACTCAGTACAGAAATTTCTCAACATCATATGGTTGGAGACAAGTTAAAGCATCAGGAAGAAAGGAAGATGGAAATGAAGTTTTTAAAAAGTCAAAACGGGCCAAAACAAAGTCACGTGCAAATCATGTCATCATTTCTCTGATGGCATGGTCTTGTTCGGCAATGAAGGATGAACACAACAACAGGATAGGGCATTTATCTCCCCTAATGAGGAGATAATCCCATATCAGTGGGCTTTGCAACAGGGGTTACAATTAAAATTACGAACACATACAAAATCTGTCAAAATGCATTTATTAAGTACCTATTAAGTGCATCACTCTGAAAGGTATTGATGCTACAAAGGTAAAATCAAAATAGTTCCTGACCTTGAGGAGTTTACATTCTAATAAGGGATACAACAGGTACACACACACACACACACACACACACATACATGTAAAACACAAACAAAATAAGCAAGGGCAAGGCCTCTAGAGGTTAAGAGGAGGGGGAAGGGTGACAATAAAGTTGAACTATAGGAAAATGACTTTAGCACTTGTATGGATTTGAAGCAGAAAGAGACTTGAGGCAGGTGGACTCCTTAGAAGGCTATTACAATAATCCAGAAGAAAGGTCATGGTGGCTTGAACTAAAACGGTGGCTACTTGAGTAGAGAGATATAAGAGATGTAAAGGAGGTGAAAATACCAAGGTTTGGTGTTGACTTTGAGATACCTATGAAATACCCAACTGGAAATGTCTAAAAGACAATTTATAATGCAAAACTGGAGCTCAGGAGAGAAACTATATAGCTAGATGTATAGATTTAGGAGTTGTTTGTACAGGAATTATAATAAACCCCGGCAACTGATGAGGTTACCAAGTAAGAATATAGAGAGAAAATAAGAGGCCCCAGGACAGAGCCTTGGGATACACTCACAGTTAGAAGGTTGAATTTGGATGATGATCCAGCAAAGGAAATTAAGGAGCAATCAGGTGCAGAGAGAGCAGTGTCTCAGAAAACCAGAGAAAAGAGAATATGGAGAAGAAAGTAGTCAACAGTATAAAATGATGCAGACAGGATAGGAAGTTTAAGATTTGAAAAAAAGATCATTAGATGTGGCAATTAAAATGTCACCAGTAATTTTAGAGAGAACACAAACATAGGGGATCTGAGCTGTAGCATATAAGGTAAAAACTGAAGAAGGCATAGTGCCAAAGGATAAGAATAGTTTTACTTTATCAAATCCAAATCTGCCTCTTGACAACCTCCATGAATGACCAAGTCAGTCTTTTTCTGAGCAAAATATAGCAAGGGGGAATGGAAAGAGCATTGAATTTGTAGTCAGATTTGAGGGAGTATTTGAACCTAGGCCCTCTTGATTGTAGGTCCAACAGGCTAACAACCATCTATGGCTGAAATTGGCCTACTGAAATCCTACTTATCCTTCAGGACAGCGTGGTGTAATGGAAAGCGTGACTTGGAGTCAGGAAAGACCTGATTTTTAGTTATTTCACTTTTCTCTCTCTGTATGTATGTGCGTGTATGTGTGTGTGTGTGTGTGTGTGTGTGTGTGTGTGTGTATACATATATGCATATATAAAGTTGGAGAGAAATGGATTCAGGCTTCACTTCTGCTACTTCCTGAACACTCTAGTCAAATTACTTAAGCTTTATTTTCTTCATGAAAGAGGTCATTGGAGACTGAAGTTGGGGACCAGAATTTGAAACCCACTTCTGTTGCTAACTCGACATGCTTTGGGACAAGTCACTTTTTATCCTCTGAGCTTCAGTCTCCTCATTTCTAAAAGAAGGCTGAACTAGATGGTATCTCAGGACCCTTTCAGTTTTCAATCTATGATGCTGCTTATCTACTAAGTGACAGATGGGACTAACTCATGAACAAGTCCTCAATTTCCATCACTGATGGAGGGATTTCCCCACCGTGACAAAATCTAATTGCCATAGTTGATAGGGCACTGAACTTGGAGTTGGGAAGATCTGAGTTCAAATCTAGACTCAGGTTCTTACTAGTTGTGTAGCCCTGGGAAAATCACTTAACATCGGTCTCAGTGTCCTCAGTTTTCTGTAAAATGGGGATAATCACAATACCTATGTGCCAGGGTTATTGTGAGGATCAAATGAGATATTTGTAAAGTGCTTAGTATAGTTTCTGGCACATAGTAGGCATTTAATAAATATCATCTTCTTTCCTTTGAGTACTCATGTACACATCCATAAAATCTCTCCAATCTGCCCCCTTTAATGTATACTATATCTCTTTCCTGTTAAAAAAAAAAAAAAGCTTATGTGGCTCCCCATTAACTCTAGGTTAAAATACAAATTCTCCTGGACTCTACTTGACACTTAAAACCATAAACCATCTGGATCCATCCTATCAGAGGTAAATAATGTGAAATAAGCCTAGAAATTCAGGCTATTTACATATTGTAAAATGGTTTATCCTTGAGGCAGTAGGAAGCCACTCAAGATTTTGATGGGAGGGTGATATATAAACCTGAGCTTTCAAAAGATTACTTTATAGAGGATGATTTGATAAGAAAGACTAGAAACTGGAAGACCAATTAATAGTCCAGACAGGTAGCAAGGAGGGCACTGAATCCCATCTGATTCACCAAGCATGTATTAAATTAAATGCATATTGAATGCAAGATAATGTGCTAGGTGCTGGGGTTAAAAATAAAAAAGAAACAGGCTCTGTCCTCAAAAAGTTTGTTATACTGGGGGTGGGAAAAGCATGTACACAAAGAAGTAGTGAATGGAGGTAGAGCACTAGGGAAGGGGAAAGCATTTAATAGCTGCCTACTCTGTGCCTGTCAGCAGACTTAAGAGCTTTACAATTATCATCTCATTTGATCTTCATGACAACCCTTAGAGGTGGATGCTATTATTATCTCTGTTTTATAGTTGAAGAAATTGAGACAGATGGAGGTGAAATGAATTGCCTGGGGTTTCCCAGGTGGTAAGTGTCTGAGGGTGGATTTGAATTCGAGGGCTTCTGGACTCACACCCGGTGCTCTATCCACCTACTGACTTTAAACCTCACAGTTGAGGCACTCAGAAAAGGCCTACTGAGGTGACACTCTTAAAGAGAGGTAGAGGGTTTCTCGCAATGAGCACTGGGGAAGCAGAGAATTCTAAGTCTGAGGCTTTCAACCTCAAGACTTGGAAATCGGAAGGGAGTGTTTGGCTGGAATGTAGAGTCCAGGGAGTAATTTGTGAGCTACTATTTTGAGCTCAAATGCTGCATGGTCTTTCTTTATCTTCCTCTTCAAACCCTAAATATGGTTGTCTGTCTCTGTCTCCTTTTGCCACTCTCTGGCTCTCTTCTTTTCTCTCCCTCCCTCTTTCCACTTCTCCCTCTTTCTTCCCCAGAACATTTTAGTGATTTTTAATACCTGTTTTCTTTTATGCTATAGTTTTTTGTGCAGCTGATTTATTTGAAATCTTCCGCCATATCCCTATACATACACTAGCTTATAAACTTATCAGGATCAGGGAGTATCTATTACTCAATTGGTATCCTCAGTGTGTTCCTCCATCGTTGCCGAAGAAGACCATGCCATCAGAGAAATAATGACATGACTTGTACTTGACTTTGTTTTGAGTGAGGGAGGGCCTCACTTCTCCAGAGCCATCTGAATGCAGTGATCAGATATTCATCAGGATGACTGGAGATGACCCAGGATGAGGCAATTGGGGTTAAGTGACTTGCCCAAAGTCACACAGCTAGCGAGAGTCAAGTGTCTGAGGTGAGATTTGAACTCAGATCCTCCTGACTCCTGCACTGGTGCTCTATCTACTGCACCACCTAGCTGCCCAGTAATATTTAGTAGAAAGCTCATCATGAAGCAGAAACAGAAGGAAATGTCTAAATTTAATTTTTCAATATAATGTTATCTTGACACTAAGTAAAAATAGGAACTAAAGACACATGATCAACTGAAATGTTATATTGCCTTCCTAGAGATATACAACTTTTGTGATGTATCAAATAATTCAGAAAGTGGTATAATACTTTATTGAAAGATTTTGATGGTACACAGTTCTGATTATTTGACGTTAGAATGTGTATTTCATTGCCATCATTTTCTATCAGTTAAAATACAGGCGTCTCTCACTTATTGAAATATATGTCACTTTTATTCTTTACCGAAAAGGGATTTTCCTTACTTTACTTGACTTCTACTATAAAATCAGATATACAGTCCTTTTGGGGATTGGGGAATTCCTTATTGTGTTAGCACCTTTAGTGAAGAAGAGGCTAGAAGATTAGCAGATGATCTTTTTAATCTTCTTTTTTGTAACACCATGCAGACCTTTTGAATTCTAGGATCTCTGCTCAGTCTTTGGCCACTACCAACCATCACAACCTTAGACATCAGGACTTTTTGTTATTCTTGTACATCTGATGATTCTAATTTCTATTTATTACTGAACTTTGTTCCTCTCTTTTTTAATTTGAATATCCATGTAATGGGTTGCAATTTCACACTTTGCCAGCAGGTGATATCATCTAGCACATATTCTACCTTGGAATTCTTGATGCTGATGATAATCGTAACTCGCAGTTGTCTAACTTTGTTAAAGAACTTTCCTTGCAACAATTCTGTGAGATAGTCAGTACAAATATTACATAGTACAAATATCCCTACTTTACAGATGAGGCACTTGAGGCTTACAGGTTACGATTTGTTCAGGATCATACAACTAGAAAGCTGTTAGGGTTTGGGATCCAGTACAGAGCATGTTCCACAGTGATAAATGTCTTTATAGGAAAGTAACTGTTTTTCTCCTGTTTAATTAAGAAGTGTTTAATATTTTATCTTTTATCTGATCCATTTTGCATTTAGAAATGAATTCAAATGAGAATAAATTTTTTCCCATAATTATTATTGATAACTACTTTGGAAAAAAGACTAATTTGAGGTATATAATGGACCCAGGAAGGTAGTTTTAAGGATCTTTTCAAGCGCGAGATAGGTTTTAGGCTGATTGAGGCTGTCATTACCTCTACCTAATTTTCCTTCTGACATCTTACCTTTAGATTAGTGTTTTTCTCTCTGTTCTAAATGGTACACCTAGTAAGGTCAAGACAATCCATGTCAAAGGCAGCATTACTGAAGTGAAAATGTATCTGTGGAATATTGCCAAAAATAGTATCCTTTTAAGAAGGAAGCTAAAAAGATGTAGGAAAGCTTTCCATTAAAAAAATTAAGTTTGACAGCACAAATATTACATGTAATAAACATACTATATGCTCATTCTTTTCTTTCTCATGTACTACTTCTTCCACGAAACGTTTCCTGATCCCTTAAATTGAAGGAGATATTCCCCTCTTCAAATTTACTATTATTTCTGGATCCCCTCTTTCACCCTATAATGTTTTACCTCATATCAAACTTTTTGTTCATATCTTATCCTTCTTTGGTTGTTAATTCCTTAGAGGAAGGATTCTGGTTTCACATTTGTATTCCAGGTTCCTAGTATATTAGAGATGCTTAATAAATCTTTGTTCAATTGATTTGAATTGAGCACCCACAATATGGAATGCCCTTACAATTGTAGAGGTGTCAATTCTCAAGGTCCTTAAAAGTTGGTATGATACAAAAGGATGGAAAAAACTGTTAAAAAAAAAAAAGGAACTGAAAGAACAACAATTACTTATCTGCATACCTACTTTCCCATCTACATAAAATGTTTATGAGAACAATCCATATACAGAGTAAGGGTATTCTTGATCACTGTATTAGTAGGTAAGAAGTAGACTTTCTCAAGTAATATTTCAAAGTAGATCACATCTTTATCATCACAAAATGGCCTGATAGATGCAGAGAACACAAGATCCCACTATATTTAGTGATTATTGACTATAGAAAAAAACTTTTGATTTGAGAGACCAAACCACTACTTTAAAGATGGTTCTTCCAATAAAGCTCATCCTATGCATACATCAAAAATTTTCAAGATTCCCTAGACACTAGAAATAACCTTCTTCAAGGGTATTTTGATTTTAACTGTCATGCAAGGCCTAAAACAGGAAGACATATATACTTACCAAAAATGTTCATTGTTTCATGGAGGAGATTCAGTGTAGAGTTTAAATTGAAGAGTAGTTCCTGATTAAAAAAAAAACAAACTCCTTTTATTACTATCCTTTTATTAAGGGGATTTGTTCTATTAAGTTTGGATTCAGTCAAAAGGCTGTACTTGAGGACCTAGAAGGCCACATAAGGTTTCCCACCCCTGTTCTTGGTGTTCCTTATTTGGGGTGACACTCTTGATTGTATCAAGCCCTGGGACCTTGCAGAGTCTTATGGATGAGCTCTACAACCACACAAAAGAGTCTGGCCTAACTATCCTCTTAGAAAAATCCAAGTCAATGAAGACTGTAAGAAGAACACTGGGTATGGAGTCAGACAACTTGGTGCAAATCCTCCTTTTGCTAATTATTGTGTGACCTTGGGCAAAGCTATTTTGTCGGTTTGAGCCTCAGTTCTTCATCTGTAAGATGAATGACTTGAACTAGGTGATCTGTAAGTTACCTTTGCAACTCAAAATCTGATCTTGTGAATGCCTATTGTACAGTTCATGACATGAATTTACATAAACAGCCTATATTATATCTCTTAGATAATACTGCAAATGAACAACAAGTTAGGATCAGAATTAAACAGGAGGAAGAAACTTGAATTGCCTTTGGGAAACTACAAAGCGTCTTTAATAACCTAAACTTCTCTTAGAAATGAAGGCTCATCTTTTTTAGTAGTACTATTTAGTACCAACATAAGCAAAATGTAATGACATACTTCCAAGGCAATAGAGAGATATGGTAGGTGTGGACAGGTTATAACATAGAATAACAAAAAAAAAATAAGAAATTATGAAGAAAATTATTTAAGGATATTATCAAAGAAATGTATGATTAAAAAATATGGGCTAGTCATGTGGGAAGAACAAAGGATAACTGTGTTCTCCATTGGTATCCTTACAATGTCAAGAGAAGTTGAGGAAGGCTGTAAGCATGTTGGATGGACATCTTGTGGAAAATTTAGTCCATTATGATGGACAGGTATGGATGGATTACAGTCTTTACTAGTGGTTAAAACATCCCAGTGATGAGATCTCAGATCCATTTAAACATGTGCCATTAACTGTTGCAGGCCCTGCCAAACTTGATGCTATGGAGTTTAAACTTTAGCATTGAAGCTTCATTTCTCTTTCAGTTCTGTTCTTAACTGTCTAGAGTTCAAAAACATATATCTACTGCTGTCTTACCCTGGAACTTCCCTCAGAACCTGATTCCTCCTTGCCCTGGAACATCTTTTTTGCAAGGCCTACCCCCTTTCTACCACTAATGAGTTCTTCCTGGAGCCTCTATTTTATGGAAGGCACCAGGCCAGCCCAAAGTTATGTTATATCCCTTCTACCTATATTTCGTATTTTCTGGACTTCAAAAGTATGCCTTTTCTCTTGTCTTCTCCTGGAATTTCCCTCAGCTCCTCAGGCTTCCTAAACATAGAACATCTTACCTTCATTCCTCTCTTGGCCCTATTCCTGACTTTCTTCAAAATCACACATGCTGTATAATTCCAGAACTTCCCTCAGGACCTGGGACCTTCTTACTCTGGTCTATCTCCATGACCTGTTCACCCTGGAACAACCCTTCACAAGACCCACCACTCCCAATGGAGCCTCCATTTTGTGAATGTTCCCAGATTGTCCTGGCTTCATTCCCCTTCTAGACCTACTTCTGACTTTCTGGACTTCAAAATCATACTCTCTTCATTTCTCCCTTCCCTTTCTCTCCTCTTCCTGTAGCTTTTCTGCTCCCTTTGGTATATTATCTTAACCCCATTTGAATGTAAGCTCCTTAGGGGCTGATAGACTTAGAAGCTTTGGTCTGCTCTGTCTCTGATCTAACCTAATTTACCTTCCTTAGATATCCTGGTGCTCCATGTTCAGAGGCATTCACCATACTGGTGCTAGCCTTACTCCTATTGCAGGTCAGAACTCCTAAGGTCAGAAGATGCACTAGTCTCAGTCTCCTCAGAAGCAGGTGGCATGTGCCACCGTACTCTGCCAACCATATGGTAGTATTCCATCACTCCCTGTACCTTATGACCCCTTTTTCTTCACCTTAACCTCAAAACCCTTTTAGCCGTTGCTTCTTTTCTAAGCCATTACTTTGGCACTGTCTACACTCTCCTCCTTTCCTTATCTCAATGATTTTGTAGGATCAGTTTAACTTTATACTATACTCTATGCAACTGCGTAGTATGACTATCCCCTCTATCACTCTCATTCTCTCACTTGTCTCCAATCCCTTTCTATGCTTGCCTACCACCTACAAACATTCTCATATCTATATTAAAAAAAAAAATTCTCACTTGATTCACTGATTCCATGCTAGCTATATTTTTCCTTCCTTTTGTGGCTAAATTTGAGAAGGCCATCTACATTTGGTGCTTCTACTTCCTTCCCTCTATGCAGTCTGGCTTCTGATCTCATCATTCAACTGAAACTGCTTTCTCCAAATTTAGCAATGACCTTGGATACTGCCATATGTAATGACTTTTTCTCAGTTCTCATCATTTTTTAAGTTCTTTGCAGCCTTTAGTACTGTTAATAACCTTCTTCTTAAATTTCTCTTTAGGTTTTTGTGACTGCTCTTTCCTATGATTCCTCCCACGTGACCACTCAGTATTCTTTGCAGATAGTCATCCATGTGATCCTAAATCTGAGTTAGCAGTGAGCCACAAAGTCTCTCTCCTGGGTCCTCTTCTCTTTTCCCTCCATACAAGACATATCTCATTAGTTCTTTTGGGGTCCAGTTATTAACTCCATGCAGATGATTCTCAAATTTATCTATTCCTAACCTCTCCTGACCTCTAGTCTCACATCTCCAACTCATTACTGGACATCTAAAACTAAATGTCCTGTAGACATCTTAAAATCAACATGTTCAAATCTGAACTCATAGTTCTGTCCAAACGTTTCCTTCCTTCTAACTTATCCATTATGGTTTAGAATACTACCATCCTCTCAGTTACCCAGGCTCACAACCTAGGTGTCATCCGCAATGTCTTACTTTACTTATCCAATCAGTTGATAAATCTTGTTCGTGCTACCTTTGTAACATTTCTTGAATATGTTCTCCTTCCCTCCTCTGCCACTATGCCACCCTTTGCAGGTCCTTGTCATCTAATACTTGGACAATTGCTATGGCCAGGTGGTTGGTCTCCTTGCCATAAGTCTCTTCCCACTCCAGTTCATCCTTCACTCTGCTGTAAAAGTGATCTTCCCAAAGCACAGGTACGACCATGTCAGTCCCCTACTCTATAAATTTCAGTTGTCTAAAGTCACAAAGACATCGAGGGGCAGAGCATGGATCTGAACCCACATCCTTTAAGGCCAATCTTAATGCTCTTTCTTATATCCGACAGTACTAGGATCATTTAATCTCTATGAGGCTGTTATCCTTTTCTGTAAAATGGGAATAAATACCTGCTGTACCTAACTTACAGGGATGTTGTAAGGATGAAATAACATATGTAATTTGTTTTGCGAACTTGAAAGTGATGCATATTAGTTATTACTGTCTTCATAAATTCCCTTGCACTCCATTTCATTTATCCTCTTCTAACAGAAAATTACAAATTCTGTAAATTGTGTAAGTTATCAGTTAACAAACGTTTATTAAGTGCTTATTATATGCTAATCAATGTGCTAATTGTTGGAGATACAAATAAAAGCAAAGAATGATGTGGTCCCTACCCTCAAGCTCACAATTCTAATAAGGACATGAAGACAAGCTCTCTCTACCGCCTTTTCTGTCCCCCAGCCCCCGCCCTCATCACCACATGAAAGGTAAGCAGAGAAGGCATCTAAAAGCAGCTAGTCCTCAGATGACAGACAAGCAGGCAGATACACAGACAGATACAACTGAAAGAATATTCATATTCAAAGACAGAGAAGTACTCTGGCCCTTACGCCTTAAGCTGAGTGAGAACAGCTTCAGGAGCATCTAACTTCAGAAAAAGAACTGATGGCTTAAAAAGGCACACCCTAGGGAAGGGTCCTTTCCCCTAGATCTTTAGATCTCGCCCATCCATTCACCTGGTCATTCCACTTATTTCCTCCTCTCTAGGGAAAAGTGGGCATTTTAGAACGTTTTGTCTTCAGGATTCCCCCCCTTTCACGCGAACACAAATTTCAGTAGCAACACCTCCCCCTCCCCCAAGAAAACAATGACGACACAGATGGCTTTGGGTGGCCTAGGCACTTCGGCGGCATCCTCTCTGGGGCTGGAGAAAATAAAGTGGACGTTCACATTCCGTCTACGTCCGGTCACCCGGCTTCTACTAAACTGCGGTGTGTGTCTATGTAAATAGTACAGCACAGAGGTGCGAAGCAAGGCCCGAGGGCGGACTTCCCCGCCGTCACGGAAGAAGCCGAAGCTCGGGACCAAGCCCAGCGGAGCGGACGCGTCTGCGTACGTGTCCGAGCCTGGGAAGACGCCCTACGGCGCACGCGCGGAGGCCAAGACAAGGCTTTCGCGAGGCGGCCTCGGTTCCGAGATGGTTCGGAGCCGCTGCCTCTCTCTACGCGAAGGCTGATCCACCTTCCCCTCGGCTTCTTTTCCTATCTCCTCTGTCCCTTGCCGCCCCGCCCCAGGTCCTTTGCGTACCGGGCCACCCATCAATCCCTTCGACCCCGCCCCGCTCCGCCCAGTCCCGGAGATCGGGAAAACCCGGAGCAAATTCTCGATCGGTAGCTCTGGTAATGTCTCCCGAGGTGGGAGGAGGAAAGACTTAGTGAGCATGCGCTGAAGGACGTCAACGCTCATGCGCAATGACTCCGGTGGGCATTCGGCAACGAGTTAGTAGGACTCGCTCGGAGTCTGCGCGGTGGGTGGGTCCTGTGGTTGAGGTCGCCGATGCGGCCACTGGAGGGAAAGGGAAGAGGAAGAGGAAAGGGGGGGGGGGGGGGGGCAGAGGTTGGCCGAACCCGGAAGTAGGTAGACGCTAAGAGGGAGTGCGCCTGTAGTGGAGCTCGGCGGCCGGGAGGCAGCGGAGGCGCTCTGAGGAGGCGGTAAATGGAACTGGGGCGGCTGCCTCGGGAACCCGGGGTGGGAAGCGCGGCGGAGTCGCCGCAGGCCAGGGCCTCCCCTGCTTGGGGAGGGCTTTCTCCCTTTCGTCCTCCGTTGTCCCCGCGCCTCGCCAGTCCTGGCCCTGTGTCACACACTTGGGCTCCCGGGGAGGAGCGGACGGGTCTGAGGGGGTCAAATGCACTGAGCCTTCCCCCGTCTTCCCCCCTCCCCTCTCGGCGAGCTGCCGCGTGGGGGAGGACCGTGATGACCCAATCCCACACTGGACCCTCCGCCCCCAGCCACACCCCCTCTCTGAGGGTTTCTCCCTCCCGTGTCCTTACCCACCCACCCTCCTGGGAGTCGGGCTTGGCAGGTGTGGGGCTCTCTCTCGTCTTCTTTAAAATTGTTCTTTTGTCGGCTTTCTCGGCTTCCCCCCACCTGAGACCTAAGATGTTACCACACTTACGTGTCAGCTCTGGGTTGTTTTATTTATTTATTTATTTAGTCTCCTCGTGCATTTAATGGCAGACAGTCGAATGAAAAGCACTTTGAACAAATAGTCCAAATCGCCGGTGGGGATATATTACAGGGTTCTTATTGTTTTGCAGACCATGAAACCCTTCCTCACACCTCTCCAGAAGGTGTTACCCGAGATCGAAGCTAGTTTTCCTTTTTAAGTCTCTGGAGACACTTATGAAGCCTCTTGTCCTGAAATTGCATTATTGCAATGAAGAAAAGGAGAAAGGTTACTGCAAATGTTGACGAGAAGATCCATCTAGGCCATCCTAAAGATTCTTCTGATGGAAACAGTGCGGTGGACAGCGACCAAGTGACCTTCAGTCATTCCACGGAAGGCTCTACCCCTGAAGATCTCCTGTGTTATCAGCAGCTGCCTCCATCCCCAGATCAGAGAAAGCTTCTGAGTTCTTTGCAGTATAATAAGAATTTACTGAAATATTTGAATGACGACAGACAGAAGCAACCGTCTTTCTGTGACTTACTCATAATTGTAGAAGGAAAGGAATTCAGTGCACACAAAGTTGTTGTGGCTGTTGGCAGTAGTTATTTTCATGCTTGTTTGAGCAAAAATCCAAGCACAGATGTTGTCACTCTGGATCATGTAACACATTCTGTTTTTCAACATTTGCTTGAATTTCTCTACACATCAGAATTTTTTGTCTATAAGAATGAGATACCTCTAGTTTTAGAGGCAGCAAAATTTCTGGACATTATAGATGCAGTTAAACTTCTAAATAATGAAAATATTTCTAATTTTCCTTCTGAAATAACTGAAAAGGCATCGCAGGCAGAAAGTCTAAGTGAATTGGCCGGCAGGTTGTCAAACAGTCATCAGTGCAAATTCTGCAGTAGAAATTTTTGTTATAAGAAGTCTTTAGAGAATCATTTGACGAAAACTCATAGATCCCTATTAATAGGGAAAAAACATGGGTTAAAAATGCTGGAGAGAGGTTTTTCAGCAAGAAGATCAACGAGGAATAGAAAGTGCCCGGTGAAGTTTGATGAGGACAGTGATAATGAAAATGAAAGTGGTGAAATATCAGACAATTTTGATAAGGACAATTTGGATAAGGTCACTTTTGATACAGAAAAGTCAGATAAAAATGACTCTGAGGATGCTGGAAGTGAGTACAATGCAGATGCAGAAGCACAGGAAGAGGAAATGTCAGATGAATACTCTGAAGGGGAAGAGCAGAGTGACAAAGAACATAATGATGCAGAAGAGGAGCCTGAAAGTGCTGATTCTGTAGGAAATATTCATGAAGGGTTAACTCCAGTGGTCATTCAGAACAGTAACAAAAAAATATTGCAGTGTCCTAAGTGTGAGAAAACATTTGACCGAATAGGTAAGAAACAACCCTGTCTCATATTTTAATGCTATTTTAACTTTGTAAATTTAGTGGATTCTTAACTAATTCTTTTAGCATTAGGAAAGACATCTGTTACCATTAGAAATTTTAAAATTTACTGTGACTTGAATTCAGACATGCTAGCTTAGAGCAAGTACTTTTTTTTCCATTTGTTTATATCTCAAAGGTGAACACCTTTCACTAATATACTTTGCAGGTGTTTGGTACGAAAAGTGAATTCTGGGTTCATTTAATTATGTCTATAAAGTACTTCCTCTGAAACTGAAAGCAGACTTGTAAATAGACCTACTTGTCTTCTATACTTATAGAAAACTAAGTCACTTAAAAAAAATACTAGTTAAGATATGTTATAGGTAAGCCATGCCATTTATTCCTGCTAGTAAACATTTATTTAATGCTTTAGTTCAAAAAACTATTCTAGGTGAGGAAGGGGTAGATATAAAGATGAATAAAGCATAGGTTTTGCCTTACAAGAGGTTATGAACTAGTAGAGGAGTTAAGAAGGACACACCTATTTAAATTGATGGAAGAGATATGAATACAATATGCAGGCATCTGAAGTAGCTTCTTCGTAATTATTGGGGATCCTGGAAAACTTCATGGAGGAAGCAGCTGAGCCTGAGCAACATTTTGTTAGAAGGAAATTGGAAAGATTACCATTTAACAATTTTTATTCTCGTTTATGGTTCCAGGATAAATTTTCACATCCCTTAAAACACTTTTTAAAAAAAAAAAGGAATAAAAATCTTTGTAGGATTTACAATCGGAGTCCAGCATTCTTATTTTGCAGATGAAGAAACTGAGACCTAGGAAGTGAGAGTAATTATCAAGATGGAACTTGAGCCAAAGTCTTCTGTACTGTTGCCTCTATTATTCTCTAGGGGGATAATTAGTAATGAAGTCTATATTCAATAAGTTCTCTTATATTCAATATGATTTAGAAATGGGGTATTGTGATGATTTTACTATGCTGTCAATGAGTAGATATGGATGGTAAGGCTTGTCACAGAACTTAAATCCAAATCTTTATTTAACCACATATGCTTATAAGTAGATTTCTAATTTTCGGAGAATAAGAAGACAGGAAAATATATGTAATGTTACAACTTCACTGAATATAATTTAATTTTGTTTTGATTTTTCAAAAGTCAGTAAGAATCAGTCTTACAGAGCTCTAGGGACATATAGAAAATACCAATTAGCAGTGATTTTTGGATGAAAGAAAACTAGATAAGCAACTTTTGTAGAAAGTACCAATTGGCAGTGATTTATGGGTGAAGAAAAGATAAACCAACTTTGCTATTTTAGTTAGGGGATGAATTTGTACATAATATGTAGAATTTTAAAAGTTGTCTACTCTAAATAATGGATCAGTCATTTTGAAATGTTTTATGTTTATTGGGAAAATAATTTTCTGAGAGTGTGTGTGTGTGTGTGAGAGAAAGATTTACCACTTAGTATTTTTAGTTAAACAAGGGTGAGTTAAAATTCTGTTTCTAAACAAATCTTACTTGGGCAGTTGGAAAATGTTATAACAATATGATGATACCAGGAATGTGCAAGTACGTTTTGACAAATGTAAATTTAATTTTAAACCATGAATTCATCTCTGGAAGTTTTGTAATGTTGGGTATTATTTATCAGTTTTATTTAGCACCCAGTATTATAAGGTGCTGTTAACATTTTAATATCAAAATATGATAAAGCACTTGAGAACTACTGTTACTGGATCTGTAATTTTCTGCCTACTAGTGTTTATTTCAATCTCTCTGTTTCCACTGACCATTCCTCTTCTCCAGATGCTTTGGTTTGAGTGTTTTATGTATTCAGCCTTCATTGTGGGCCTAGGCCTGAAAGTGCACCTTATGCAATGCACTTGGGGTCAAAGACTGATGTCTTTTGAAGAAGAAATTCCTCAAACTTTGTTCTCTAATTTTGCCCAGATCTCCCTGGGTAGGGTTTTTACCCAGTTTAGCTATGTTCCAAAACTTGAAGACCAAACTATATACCTAGATGCGTTTCTCCTACTGTAAATAGGCTACGGCTAGACTTTATGTTATGAATTGTAGCTGGTAAGTCAGTCTTCTTGCTCATATTACATCTGTGGTCTTCCAGGTTGGAAGGACTTGGAAAAAGTTATGATCAGTCTCAGAAGCATTTGCCCTTAATATGCTAGGACCATAATCTTTATTTTGCCTATCTGATTCCATTTTCCTTTCTTTTGTAAGTAGCAGGTGTAGACATTGACTTGTATACATTTATGCCTTTATTCAAAGCTTATTAATAGCTCACATATTAACTCCTTTCTGAAATAGAAAATGCCTAATGATTCCCTGACCTATAAATGCTCTGAAATTATAGTAACAAAAACCAGTGGAAAATGAAAGCAAGAATAGGGACAGGTTTGATGGTTTGCCAGTGAGTAAATTTATATGGTGAGATTATATGGTCACAGAACTTAATCCAAATCCCTATTTTATAATTAACCTGAGGTCCATGAACTTGTTTTAAAAAATATTTTGATAACTATTTCATCATAATTCATTTCCCTTCTAAGAAGGGGTCCACAGACTTCAGCAGACTTCCGTAGCGGTTTGTGATAAACAGAAAAAGTTGAGAACCTCTACTTGAGGATCTTTCTCAGTTTCAGGGTTTCTATTATGGACTTAGACCTGGTATCTCCCAATCTGAAAGATAAGCAGCCTTTGGTCCATAGATCCCTAAGAATATATTTCTTCCTAGGATATCTAGAGTTAGTGTCTGCATTAATAACATTTTTATTAGTCATTTCAAAAAATATTTCTTTAACTTTAGAGTGCCATAATAACTTCAGAGTGCCTTAATTTCATGTGAAATTATCAAATGACTCTACTTTAAATTAACTCTTGAATTTTTGTAAATCAGTGATTTAAAACACTCAGTAAATAACAAGCCATCTAAAAAATCCCAACCACGTTAAAATTTCATGCATTTTACATAAAAGAGTTTGAGTTGGTTATTGTGATCTTTCCATATCAACTTGTGGTTTCTGTTTCCTGCTGTTAGAAAATGTTGGCTCCACTAGCTTCAGGCAAAGGATAAAGAGAGTTTAACATTCAAATGCATCTATGGTCTTCTGGATTTGGATGTCTCCTACATGGATGTAAATAAAACCCTATCTTGTCCAAGGCCTTTTATCTGTTAATCAGTCACAGGTCTCTCCAACACGTGGTGTTTTTCTTGATTTCCTCCTATTTTGCAAGCCTGTTGGTAGTGCACTCAGACTGTTCATCTTTTTGTTATCCCTCAACAAATGACCAACTCCTTTTTTTTGGTTATTTTTTCCAGTGACATCCTTTGCTTCTTCAAAGTTACTTATTATGTGTTTCAGCCTGCTTTAAAAGATTTATCACATGATTTTTGATTGCCTCCTCTGTAACCAGTTCATGTCTCATGGTCATAAAATGACAGAATATTGGTATTAAAAACATGAGATTTTATTTATGAAAGAAGTTTGAGGTCATTGAGGAACTTTGCAGTTTCCTGAAAGCAGTCCAGTCTGCTCTTCTTCTCTTTTTTGCTACTGGACTCAGGTTATCTTCTCTGTAGGATCATCTGTGAATTCTGGAGCTTGCATGCTCACTTGCTCACGTGTTCTCTCTTTCCTCTCTCTCTCTCACATGCACATGTACACACATACCCACCCCCACCACACCCTACACCTCTACATCCCTACACACACACACGAATCAACTTTACTCATCCAACTGTCATTATTTAGACAGAAAAGTTTAGTAGAGAAACTATTTTAAAATTTAACTCCTACTTGATTTTCAAATATAACTACTTACTTTTATTATAATTGTTTGGAATGAGGTTTTGAATGCCTCACTTGTTTGGATTTCCCTAATTAGACAGCAAAGGAGGAGGGTGGGTAGTTTTGAATTTAATGAAACATATTCATGGAAGTTGAGATAAAAATTTCAATGTTGTTGTAATGTTTTATATTTTGAGACACTTTAGGGTTAAGGAAATATCATTAGCAAAAACTTTACTTAAATTTTAATCTTATAGTAAGTTGTTATTCTTTTGGAAATATGTCAGAGTTGTCAATATTATTTAATATTCCTCTTTCTGTCAGTTTGATCACAAATTATGTCAGATAAAAAATTCTTTCTAGCCAAATGCATAAGTTCTAACTTCAGTGTCAAAAGGTTATGTGGAAGAAGAGAAAATAGTTTTGAAGGAGATTTGGAGAATTTTGGAATTTTGACGAAAGTTAGAGGTTGAATTTGGAGAGGGGACATTTGGGAGAACTTGAGGGAGAAGTTGAAGGAAGAGGATTCAAGCATAAGCATCTAAGAAGAAAGAACTAACAAGGAAGACTTGAGGAAGAGAAAGATGAAAAGGACTCAAGGTGAAAGAGGGAGAACTTAAGTAAGTATGGAAAGACAAGACAAATTGATGTCAGTGTAAAAAGTTAATAAGACATAGGGGTAAAATTGAATGTGGTCTTCAAGGTGCTAAAGAGGTATGTAGAGAAGTTACAGCTCCAGAATTAAAGATGAAACAGGCAGTTACCTATGAGTTCTCCAAGAGAGCTCATAGAAGGTATAAGGCAGTGTGGTATAGTGGATAGAATGTTGGACTTACAGTCAAAGATGAATTCTGCATCAGACACTATGTGAACTTGGACAAAACTGTTTAACTTCTATGGGCTTCAGTTCATGTGTAAAATGATGGGGTTGAACTCTATGACCTAAACTCCCTGCCATCTTTAAATCTATGATTCCTTCCATCAAGTTCAAAGAACAAGGAGAGTTTTGTAGTAACCTGAACATTTGTTTTTCTTCCATCAATAAGTGACTCTTATCTATGTTTAATGAGTAAGGTGGTGTTCTTCGTTCCTTGAATAGATGGTGAAGGGGCTTGAGGACTTCACCATTCCAGGTTATGAGAGGAGACGGAGTGTTCTTGTAAAACAAAATAAAAACACAAGAATGACTTCCATTATGAAAATGAAGATGAAAAATTTGAAGAGACTAAGGGAATAATGACTTGTGTCAGGAAGTTGGAGGACAGAATAATGTAATGGAAGAAAGGTAAGAAGGGCCACTGAACACTTGCGATATGAGGCTCCTCCTAAAGAGGAGGAAGGTGAATTCTTAGGAGGAAGTTCTGCTTAATATCCAAGAAATGATGATGTGGATGCATGGGTGATATCAGTTTGGAGATCCTCCAGTAAATATTAGAAGAAGAAGAGATGAGTAGTGGCTATGCTTCCTTTTTGAGGAGGATTGAGGTGTATAATAAGTGAGAAATGGGTCTAACTTCCCAGATCTGTACCTAGGATATTGACATGGAAGCTCCCAAGATTTCTCAAACCAGATGACTAGCAGTGATTCATGGGCATAATTGATAATGTCACAAGAATTCTAAATGGAATTTCTAAAGATTATGAAGTCTCTGGCAAGAAGCTAAAAGACTTGAGGGGGCTAGAGGGTAGTTTCGTAACTGTTGTTGAGCTGAGGCAAAGGCTTCAGCTAAGAGGGAGGTTGGGAAATAGAGGAGTTGATTAGGAAGTTGGTGTCTGAGAATAGGATTTGAATTTCTGGACCATTGCTTGAATTACAGGAATGACATGCTCCTGGCCAGAGATGAAATGTGCTTAATGTTTTTCCTTTTTTCTTCCTCCTTTTCCTGAAGTTTGGAGGAAGGAAATTGCTTAAACACAGCCACCCAAGCTTGATACCATAGAGTAGTTATGATGGAAGAAGACAATCAGAAATTTACAAAAAGCACAATCCAAGGAAGGAATTGAACATACACAAAATATGGATAAAAAAGATAAAGAACCAGATCTTAATACAAAGAGGCAAATGTGACTTCTTGATTATCACTGAGACTTTGTGGGGTGAAATCCATATGTGGACTATGGCTCTGGAAGAGTATACCTTATTCAAAAGAAACAGAACTGGTAAAAGCAGGAGTGGGGGGTGGGGTGGGGATAGAATACAGTGCCTGGCACATAGTAGGTGCTTAATAAATGTTTGTTGATTGAGTAGTGTTGCATGTTAAGGAGATGTACTAATGAAGAAATGGGGCTGAGAGGCATAGCGGAAATGACTTGAGTGAAAATAATTGGAGACAGAAACAGAAGCAGTAATCTTATGTAAATAACCTATAACCTATATTATAAGTTACCTGTTCAGAAAAAGGAAATACATGAGTTTAAATTGGGAGAGGAGAAAGGCAAATATTACCTTCAAATGTTATCTTCAAAAAGAAAAGGAAGATATGAGTGTCTACAAACCATAGGTTAACTTGGACTGGAATTTCTGGTCAAATTCTAGAACATATTTTTAAAGGGATTTTTAGTGAACACGTTAGTTATTGAACATTTGGAAATGGAGCAGTAGTCACCAAGAGCCAGCTCTGCTTTATCAAGAGTAGATTTCATCATACTAGACTAAAAGTTCAGTTCTTGATAGGATTGACTTGACTTCTATGTGAGTAGAATGCTGTAGACAATTTACTTAGATTTCAAGAAGTCACTTTACAGTCTGTCTTGTTCTTCCTGTGGACAGAATGACTAGATGTGGGCTAAATGGCAGCAATGTTAGATGGATTTGCAACTGTACATGACTGTACTCAAAGAATAGGCTGTTGTTTCAGTGTCACTTTGGAATGAGGCTTTAGTGTAATATACCAAAGGTCTGAGAACACCATAGACAGTGTACTTGTCAAATTTGCACATTGCGTAAAATCAGGAAGGATAGGTAACATTTTGATGTCATTCTAGATTGTCAGACTGAGTAATAAGTTAAAGAGATATACACAAAGTGCTGCACTTGTTTTATTTTGTTTTTGTCTTCGGAGATAGAAGATTGGAATGGGGAGGCTAGATAAAAATTCAATCGGAAAAGGCTTAAGGGTTTTAATAGACTGCAAGTTTAACATGAGTTAGCAGTGGGATAATGCAGTCAAAAATGTTAGCATGATGTTACTCTATTAAGAGATTCATAGTGTCTGAGATGAGAGATGTGATTATGTCATTTTATTTAGTTCTAGTTAGAATATATATGGAGGAGAATGTCCAGGACTAAGTAACCAGAATACTGAAGTCAGTCAATAAACATTTGTGAAGCGCTTACCATGTGCCAAGCACCATGCTAAGCACTAAACACTGGAGATACACAAAGAGGCAAAAGACAGTTCCTGCCCTCTAGGAAGTGACAGTCCAATGGAGAAGAGAAAAAAATGAACATATATGTACAAACAAGTTATATGCAGCATAAAAAGGAAATAATTTAAAAAGCGAAGAGACTAGAATTAAGACGTGATGGGCCATTAGGCAGAGATGGGGAGAGAGGAATAACTAGAGAAGATGGAGTGTTTTATTCATGGAACAGTAAAGAAAGTCAGTTGAAGAGATTGAAGAGTAAGAGACAGTAAGAAGACTGGAAAGGTAGAAGAGAGCTTTGAACAACAGATAGGAATTCGTATTTGATCCTGGAGATAATAGGGAGCCGCTGGAGTTTTTTTGAATAGGGAGGGTAATAGGGTTGGACTTGCACTTAGGAAAATCACTTGAGTGGCTGAAAGGAGGATGGATTGGAGTGGAGAGAAATTTGAGGCAGGCAGACCCACAATCAAGATACTGCAATAGTCCATGTGGGAGATGATGTGGTTCTACACCAGAGCAGTGGCTGTGTTAAAGAACAGAAGTGCTTATTTGAGAAATGTTGCAAAGGTGAAATCATCAGACCTTGAGGCATTAAATTGGATATGGGTATAAAAGATAGTAAGGAATTCAGGATGACATCTCTTTTGAGAGCCTGAGGGAATGGGGAGATGGTGCTGTCCTCTGTAGGAATAGAGAAGTTAGAAGAAGGAAGTCTTAGGGAAAAAGGGAATAAATTTCATTTTGGACATGCCGAATTTAATATGTTTATTGGGCATTCATTTTGAGATGTCTATATGGCAGTTGGAGATGTGAATTAGAGGTCAGCAGAGTTTAGGGTTGCTAGGCAGATTTGAGAATCATCATCGTAAGAGATGGTAATCAGATGCATGGGAGCTGATATGATCACTAAGTGAAGTACATCATGGGAGTTAGGGTGCAGCACCCCCTTGATCTGGAAAATCTGTGTAAAATTTTTTGGTCCTCCCTTTGTATCAGAGAAGAAGTCTGCAATATTATGGTATTAAAAGATAAGATATGTTGATATTACACAATAGTGTACATATATTTTATGCATTTCTGAGTTTCTAAACTTTTTCTTTGTTGTCTGCAGGGCTCTGTGTGTCATCTGAAGCTTCTGCAAAACTGCCCCCAAATTCCCTTTTAATTTCTCATGTAGTCCCATGATATTTTGAAATTGTAGTGGGGAAAGTCGTGTAGTGGGGAAAGGGATCATCGTAATATAGAAGGACAAGAGAAGAGACCCAGGAAAGAACATCTACAGTTAGTGTAATTTGGATGAGGATCTGGCAAAGAAGACTAAAAAGAATTAGCCTGATAGGTAGGAGAACTAGGAGACAATGGTGAGAGTTGAGAAAAGGTCATTGGATATGACTTATTAAGAGATCATTGGTAATTTTAGAGAGAGCAGTGGAATAATGAAATCAGAAGCTGAATTGTTTGTCATTTGTTTTCAGAGGACCAGGGTCAGCATAGGATGATATCTTGACTTGCCTATGAATTGGATTTAAGTGAGACAGAGTTCCACAAAGTTGTTTGCCTCACTTTTTCTTCCAGTCATCCAAAAGGATGGCAGGATAAAAGTCAGGGTGGGTAGCGATTGCCCAGGATGCAGTGAATGACTGACATCTTACGGTGTCTGACCAAACTCTAAGCATTTCACAGTGCCTACTATAGCTGCCTTTACAGCTTTATGTAAGGGATTCAGAAAAGAATGAGAGGAAAGGTGGAGATACCTATTGTATGGCCTTTTTGAGTTTAGTCACAAATTCATGGATGGAAGGAACAAGTAAGGGTTTTTTGAGGGAGATGTGGGAATGTTTGTAGGCAGTAGGGAAGGAACCGTAGGGAAAAGTTGAAAAGTAACAGAGTTGGGATGAGAGGGGGACAGTCTGAAGAGTCTTAAGATCATATGAGGATCAATTTAAGGGACTTGGAATGCTTAATCTGAAGAAGAGAAGATTTAGGAGGGATAAAAGAGCTGTCTTTAAATTTTAGCTACTAAATGTATTATTATGTGTTTATTTAATTGCCAAATTTTGTATATATTATATAATTTAATGTATTCTAAGATGAAAGAAATGTATTAGATTTGTTTTCTTTGGTCCCAGATGTTTGGATTAGGAGCAGTGTGTAGTTGTAGAGTCAAATTTAGGCTTAATATAAGGAGAATCTTATTATTGATTAGAGCTAGGCAAATTTGAATGAGGTATCAAGTTTTCACTCACTAGAGACCTCATGTAAAGGCTGCATGAAATCGATTGGGTTTGTGGTAGAGAGGATTCTTATTTAGGTGTAAATTGTATTAGATGACCTTTGAGACTCTATCTTCAAGATTCTGTGAAATATGGATGCAGAATTTAGATAGAGATAGAGGCTAATGATAAGCATTTGCGAATCATCTGCAAAGAAATGAAAATAATATATGGTAGACTTTCAAGGGAGAAATTGTAGAGGGAGAAGAGGGCCAGAGACTGATCTTATGGGTTCAGAAACTAACACTTGCGGGCAGGGGGGAAGAGCGGAGGAGAGGGGATGATGAAGTTTAAGAAGGAATTGATATAGTTATTGGAAGAGAGAAGGCAGTGTTACAGAATCTGAAGACAGAAAATATCAAGGCATGTGTTACTGGGAAGGTATTACAGATGCTTTGGAAAGGTTAAGGACTGAACAAAGGCTATTCATTGACTTGGTTATTATAATGTTGTTTACCTTGGAGAAAGCAGTCTCATAGTGGTAGATACTGAAGCTAGATTTTAATGAGTTAAGGAATATATGTGAGTTTACGATGACAAAGTGGTAGAAGTAGGCTGTTCCTTTTTTTAGAAGTTTAGCAATGAGGAATAGCTTATGGCTGGGTAGAAGGAAAAAAAATTACCATTATTATTATTGTTGGTTGGTTGGAGGCTCAAAGACCTTTTTTAAGTAGAGGGGGAAAAGCTAGTAGAGGAGGAGTGATTGATAGAGCAGAATCCCAAAGGAAATAATAGGATAGTGGATTAGAGACTCAAGGGAAGAAGGAAGAGCAAGGTTAAAACAGAATGAAGGAGGTGTTTTGAGGTGCAGAAGAAGGGATATAAAAGATTTCTAGCATCTCAAAATTGGCAGGGCCCTTAGAGGTCAAATGGTCCAAACTGTGTCTGAATAGAAATCACTTTTAGAACATTGCCAATGAAGTAGTCATTAATCTTAGACTGCTCTTTCTGCTGCCTCTATCTTTTTCTGTCCTCACTTTTACCACCAAATTCTTAAAAATATTTGTTTGTATTTACTACTTCAATTTCTGTACCTACTCATTGTTCACCTCTTTGCCTTCTGGCTTTCTGCCCTACCTCTCTACCTAGATTGTTCTGTTAAGGATTATAAGTGCTCTTTTAACTGCTAAATCTAGGGATATTACTGGGCCTTTCTGCAGATTTTGACTTTTTGTACTACTGTGACACTGTTATTTCTTGGTTCTTCTCCTGCCTGTTTGACTGCTCTTCAGTTTTCTTTACTGTGGCGTCTTCCAACTCCAGATACCCAAAGGGTGGGTACCAACCAAGACCAAGACTGTCCTGGGCCCACTTTACTATATTTTTTCTTTTTGGAATTTCCTGAGCTTCCATTGATTAGATTATTATTTAATATATTTATTGTTTTTATATGTATTGCATATAATATATTCATTTTATTTATATCATTATTATTTAATATATGATACCAAAATTTCACAAATTTGCCCCCTTTTCTCCACTTACACAACTACTATTGAAGTTCAAGAACTCTTCACCTCTCCACTGGACTTTTGTAGCCTCTTCCTAACTAGTTTCTCTACTTCTAATTTTTCCTTTCTCTAATCTAGCTGTCTTACAATTTTCAAAATAGTCTTTGTAAGGCATGTATCTCACCCGGTCATTCTCCTGCTCAAAACCTTTCAGTGTTTCTTTGTTGCCTCTGGGATAAAATTCATTTGGCCCAGCATTAAGGCCTCTCCTAACCTGGTCCCAATTTATCTTTCCTTACTCAGACTATATAACCTTTGTTACTAGGCTACTGCACAAGTGCAAAATCTGTCACTGTTTCAGGAATACATTCTCTTCTGGTTACTGACTCTCTGAATTTTTGTCTCATCTCAAATTTCACCTCCTCTGGAAGCCTTTGCTGACCTCCTGTCCCTCTTTTCCCTCCACTTTTCCAATCTTCTAGTTGTTAGTGTTCTGCCCTCATCAAATTACTTTGTCTTTGGTTATCTGAATAGATGTTGTATTCCTGAGTATAATGTAGTGTCTGCTCCTTGAGGGCAGAAACTGTTTTGGTGGTGTTACCCGTACATAGTAAGCACTTAATAAATGTTTGTAAGCTTAATACCAGATCTATTAAATTATAGATGGTTGGTAGGGGAACATCCGAGGTTAAGTCTAAAATTAAGCTATTAGGCTTAGAACTTTAGACCAATAACAATAAGTTAGCATCCTTTAATTCTTAGTAATAGTGTGGAGACAATTAGGTCAAGTACTTGTGAAGTTAGCATACATAATTATTATGAGTGTCTCAATTGGTTAATGTAGAAAAAAAAATTCGTTTGTGGTCTGTATTGTAAATACTTTAAAAGAAGTTATCACCTGACCAAAAGTTGGAATTGTTTTATGGGATGAACTGTGTTAAAAATGAAAAATAAAAAAAAAAAGAAAAATCTTTTCTTCTTTGAGCCTCAGTTTCCCCAGCTATAAAATGAGGTTGGATTCCTCTTTGAGATATCTTCTATTTCCAAGGTTTTACATTTCATCCCCAAATTTAACCACTTTGGTGTGAGTGATGCTTTTACTTTGATGCCTTCTTTCACCAGAGCCCCAGTGGGAAGGGAAGAACAGGTCTTCAGCTGTGTTAGACAAAGAAGAGTAATTCTGACAGCCTTAGTGCTGTTGGATGGTGTGTAGCAGATATTTTTAGGTCCAAATTGCAGACTTCTTGTATTTTATATAAATGTACTTACATATCATGAGACGACTAGATGACCTAGTGGGTTAAGTGTTGGGCCTATAGTCAGGAAGACCTGAGTTCAAATGTGACCTCAACACTCACTGCGTGACCCTGGTCAAATGACTTAACTTCTGTTTTCCTCTGGAGAAGGAAATGCAACCCCATGGTCAATATTAGTATGCTACGGCCCAGTTGATATGATTTGACTTTGTTTCTGATTCTTAACTGTCACAAAAAGTGTTGCTGTAAATAATTTGGAGTATATGGGGATTTTCTTCTTATCAATAGTGGGATATAAGCCTAATAATGGGGACCATTTCAGAGGGGTGGGCCCCCCATGTGACCTCTAGGTCCTCAAGTGTGGCCCTCTGACTGAATCCAA
This sequence comes from Notamacropus eugenii, assembly GCF_028372415.1. NCBI lineage: Eukaryota > Metazoa > Chordata > Mammalia > Diprotodontia > Macropodidae > Notamacropus > Notamacropus eugenii. The sequence continues at coordinate 444,121,687 of NC_092873.1, forward strand.
ACTTCACAGAACAAATGCTTTTAAGTGATGTCTGTTAGACATTTTAGTCATTTTCTTAGCATAATTCCATATTGCTTTCCCAAATGGTTATACTATTTCACAGCTCCATCAGCTGTAGTAACTTGCCTGTCATTCCACAACCCCTCCAACACTGACTGTTGCTGTCTTCTGTCATTTTTGCTGATTTGCAAGGTTTGGGGTAAAACTTCAGGGTTGTTTAAGGAATGCTACTATATGATTTATTTGTTCTAGTTAAAAATCAAATGTTATTTTTCCTGCTTAGGATAGCTATTTCCATTTCATTTTTTGTTTAAGCAAGCAGTTTTTGTATGCCAGGTACTGTGTTAAAACTGGGGACACAAATATAAGCAAACGAGACTGAAGATAACCTCTTTCCTCAAGGAGGAGCTATATATGTGTGTAAATGTGTCTGTCTGTATATATGATAGAGACAGTATACACACATATATAAATAAAATGTTTATACATATTTGTATAACTTTATGTATTATATTATTTATTGAAATCATTAGCTATGGTATTAAACTTTCAGACAGAATTGACCTTGATCAGAAGTGCTAAAATTTCTCTTGGGCTGACATAGGCTGACTAATATGAGTGACTGTTTTGTGCATTAGTTTTTAGCAGAAGGAGTTTAAGAATATTGTGAATTGTAGATACTGGGGAAAAAGTTAAGATTCATATTAATGCTATAGTTTATTGTTTTTAGTATGTTTTTGCTGAAAAATATTTGAAGAAAATTTCTAGTTGAATTGGTTTTATGGTGTTGAATTCCTGTTGTAGATGAGGAGTTTTAATTCTTTTGAGTAATGATGTAAAAACAAATTGTAGACAGAGTTTTTCTTTTTGTTTCTTTTCCTATGCCAGATTCTTGCTTTGGAAAGGCTATGTCAGGTTTCTTGATCCTCTAGGAAATGGGGATGAATTTATAGTTCAGATTCATTTTCAAATGAGAATGAAAACATTAAATACAACTCAATATCTGTACCTCTTCTTCCACTCTTTTTTACTTCAACCTTCTTTAAATCTTGTTCTTGATTCACATTTGCATAGCATGTGACAGTTTACAAACTCTTTCTCAGTGTCTCATGAAGCAGGCTATGCAGGTACAATTACTGTTTGGAAAATAAGAAAGCTAAGGACTAGCTTGTCCACCAGCTAGAACTCAATCTCATGACTTGTGACTCTGTGTCCAATACACTTGTGAAAGCTGTCTTTTATTACTTTTGTTACTTTCAGGAGGCAAACACAATCTATTTGATTATTTTCATTTTACTTTTATAATTTTAAATTTTTTTATTTTAACATTCTGAACCTCAGCACTAGATAAATTGGTCATTTCCATGTACATGGTAATGAACAGAAAAAAAAAGAATTGCATGCAAAACTGCAGGTCTCAGTTATTTACAGTTTGCTTTTCTTTTTAAGAATATCATGTAAACTTATAGCTTTCAAAGTTATCCAGAAGTTTGTACTTCTGTTCTCTTCTCTGCGTTAAAAAAATACTCATTGATCCTATTTCCTTTTTTCTTTAATTTCTTTCTTCTTTTGCTTTTCTAATCCCTATCCCCTTTACCTTTCTTTCATACCACCATCAAAAAAACTAAAGCACAACAAAGCCCATCTAATATATATGTGTAGGCAAGGAAAACAAATTCACACATTGGTTGTGTGTGAAAATGTGTATCTTGAGTTCATCTTTCTGATAAAGAGATACAATGCTTTATCATCAGTCCTTTGGAGTCATGGTTGGTCCTTGTTCATATTCAAAATTCTCAGTTCTTTAAAAATTGTTTTTCTGAGGAATGTTGTTTATTGTAGAAATTGTTCTTCAAGTTCTGTTCACTTCACTCTGCATCAATTCCTGTAGGTTTCTCTGACACTATCCTTTTCATCATTACTTATGGCACATTATATTTCATAACATTCGTATAGCAGAATTTGTTTATTTCTCAAAAGATGTAGCCTCTCCATCTTTGTTACTTCAAGAAGAGGTACTATAAATAATTTTGTCCCTACAGATCCTTTTCTTTTTGTTCATCTCTTTAGAGCATAGGACATATAGAGGAATAGCTGGATTGAAGAGTATGCACAGTTTAATAACTTTTGGGTCATGGTTCCAAATTGTTTTACAGAATGTTCAGATCAAATCACAGCTCTATCAACAGGGAATTAGTGTGCTTGTTTTCTCAAAGGCCCCATAGTTGTCATTTTCTTTTTGTCACTTTTGCCACTCTTATATTTGTGAGATTTGATTGCTTTTTTGTGCTTTTCTATTATTAGTGATTTGGAGCATTTTTTCATGTGGCTGTTGATACCTTGGACTTCTTTATTTGAAAGTGGTGTCTTCATATCTTTTGAACATTCATTTCTTAGGCAGTGGCTCTTGTTCTTACAAATGAATCTCTTCTTATATATCTTAGTTATAAGACTTGTCAGAGAAACTTTCTGTAGAGTTTTTCTCTCACTTAACCTTTTTCCGTTTTAATTTTACTGCATCCGTTTTGTTTGTACAAAAATCTTTTTAATTTTATACAATCAAAATCATCCATTTTCTTCTGTGATCTCTGTCCCTTATTTGGTCATAAAGTCTTTGCTATATTATCCATAGATCTAAAAAATATTTTTTCTTGTTCCTATAATTTGTGATGTCACCCTTTATGTCTAAATTATGTATGCATTTGGAGCTTATTTTGATATGACATATTTGTCTGTACCTAATTTCTCTCAGACTGCTTTCCAAGTTTCTCAGCAATTTTTGTCCAATAGTGAGTCCTTACCCCAGTGCCCAAAAAGAGTCATCAAACACTGCGTTTGCTCCCGTGTCCTTCCCTCCTATCCTCTCCCCCTTTACTTCTTTCTTCTTTCATTTTCCTCTCCTCCTTTCCTTCTCTCCATCCTCCCCCTCTTCTCTTCTTCCTTTACTTTTTTTTTGATCCTTCACTTTCCTTGCACAGGAAGTATGCAATGGTTAGGCATTAGTTCAAAGTTTTCCCTCCTCTCCTCTCCTCCAGCCTTTATTTTATATAATTTTCTTTTGCTATGATCTTTTCTGAGGAATTTTCAATCATATTTTCCTCATTATTTCTTTTCCTTCCAATTTTAGTTGCATGGTGTATCATTCTTTTCTTTTGAGATGTTGGAGTTGGAGAGTTTTGCAAGCAACAACTCCCCACCTAGTTGTAGCCACAGTAAAGAAAGTAAAGACTGGCTAGAGAGGTAGTGGTTGAAAGTGTGGTGTCTCTGAAATTAAGGGGGAAGATATTCAGTAGAACATTATAAAATTCTACAGAGGAGGCCATGGAGGGATGAAGACTGATGATCTGACAAGTATGAAAGTCTAAGTAATTTTTCAGAGTTGTTTGTTCATAGAGAGGTTAGGAGTGGTGTTGATAGAATAAAATAGTAAGGAATTGGAGGCATAAGGTGTATGAAGAACTTGATTGTGAAATTTAATAGTAAAGATGAGAGAGCTAGTTTCAATCATTAGGGAGATCTGAGCTGGTTTTTAAGGTAAATGGGAAACAGCTAATGGAGAGGTAGTGGTTGAAGTTGGATGAGAAAGCCAGAATCCCTTCTGGAGCAAAACCCCAGAGGATAAATACGGAATGGAATGTAGGCTACTTATTGAGGAATTAGTTTCAGTGAGGCTTTAGAGACAAATTCTTTGTGATCAGAGAGAGTAATGAATACATATTTTGCTGAAAGGAGGAGGAGTGCTGAGCTAGCTCACATCCTATGATCTCAGTCATCAGTGATATATGAAACTATGCAGATGAGGCAAGGAATGAGGTGTGGTAACAAAGGTCCTAAAGTCATTGAAGAAATTTAGATTGTGATCTATAGGTCTATCAGTAAAGATTGATAGGGTAATAACTAGAAATAAGGATTGTTAGACTTTGAACTTCAGGAGAAAAAAATGTTGGGGAAGGGAGTAGATGTTACAAGAGAAATATTTTGGAAGCAACATTAAGGAATAAGGAACATATTAACCTCCTTTCCTGGTCTTATGAGTTGGGAGAGTGTGTGTGACTTCTTTTAGAAGGAGTTGCAAGTTGTAACATGTTTTCAAGGGAAATCCAGGTATCCTGAAAGTGATCAGGTGAAATACTTGAAAATGTAGGGAATTTCTTTAAGAATAGATGACTATAAAATTATAGGGGGTTCAAGAGGAATTTGACCTGACTAGAATAGGCCTGAGGATGAGGAGTAGAATGACTTTGTTTGTGTAAAAGGTTGGGGATTCTGTAACTAGTAGTTAGAGCATGTAGTTTGCTCCAGGGTGGTACAATTAGAGAACTGCTTTTGGAGAATAGTATTGAAGGTGGATTGGAGTAGAACATTGCCAGTGGATGGTGGAGGAAGGTTGCTTAATAGGTACAAATTAGCCCATGGAAGAACTTGTAGAATTATTTGTCCCTAGAGTCTTCTAAAGGTTACTTTCTAGAGGAGGAATTCTTAACTTATGATATATGAACTATGATAGATAGATAGATAGCCAAGTTGTAATATAATTGCTTTGCTTTGTAATGTTATGTATTTTATTTTATGCATTTAAAAACATTCTGGAAAGGGGTCTATATGTTTCACTGGACTTCCAAAGGGGTCCATGACACAAAAAAACCTTAAGAACCCCTCTTTGCAGTTGTATGTATAGAACAAATGAAAAATGAATTTAATTTTCGGTTAAACTTAAATGATGAATAAAACTTTTGTGGAAAGGTGTTGTGCAATATTTACATGTTATGTTTTAAAATTTATCTTTTATTTGATTTTTAATTAATTAGGAAAACAGCTAGTTAACTAATCTACAAATTTCCCCCAACCTTAGTGTTTTGTAAGTCATTGAATATGAATCACTTCTTAAATTTATAATCCTTTTGCGTTTATTGGGGGTGGGGTGGGGAGAAATGGGGAGCCTGAGGAGAGGTGCAGCTTTAAATGCTTGAGATTTGCCAAAAGTAAAGATGATTTTTTTTTTGTTAGTGTCTAACATGATATAATGAGAAGCTACATAATGTAAAAGCATGATTAAAGAAGGTCTTAAAGCCAGGAAGACCTGGATTCAATTTAACCTCTTGGTGTTCTAGGTAGCTCTCTAAGACTCAAGACTAAGAAGGTGCTGACTTGTATTGATGGGGAGAGTATTTTGTTGTCTGGTAGTTTTCCTCATCAGGAAGTTTATTCCTAATGAAATCATAGGTCTCTCCTTGAATATATTTTTTATTTATAAATCAAAATAAATCTCAATAAATTCTATGTAGTAAATTTGCTAAATTAATTGTAGTCTCTTTTTTTTATAGGAAAATATGAAAGTCACACCCGTGTTCACACGGGTGAGAAGCCCTTTGAGTGTGATATTTGTCATCAGCGTTATTCAACAAAATCTAACCTAACTGTTCACAGAAAGAAGCACAGTAATGAAACAGAATTTCATCAAAAGGAACATAAATGCCCTTATTGTAATAAACTTCATGCCAGTAAGAAGACTTTAGCTAAACATGTTAAGAGGCAAGTATTCATTTTCTTACTGTAATTTATTGTCTTCAAAAACGGTTATTTTTCGGGTTATCCAAAAAAAAATATGTTGGGGGGAGGGTCATGGGGAGAAAGTCCAGATCTTTGATTTCACTTGAATAAGGAGTTTTCTTTGTACAAACTCCTGCCACTAGTACATATGTCCAGCTACCTGTAAGAGGCAGCTAGGTGGTACAGTGAGTAGAGTGCTGGGGTTGGAGTCAGGAAATTGTTGTTCAGTCGTGTCCAACTCTTTGTGACTCCATTTTGGGGATTTTCTTGGTAAAAATACTGGAGTTTACCCTTCTCCAACTCATTTTACAGAAGAGGTTAGAAACCTAGTCAAACAGGGTTAAGTTACTCAAACAAGGTTAAGTTACCCAAGGGTAACACAGCTAGTAAGTGTCTAAGGCTAGATTTAAACTCACGAAGCTGAGTCTATTCTAAGTTCAGTGCTCTAGCCACTGTGCCACTGTGCCACTGTGCAGGAGTTAGGAAAACCTGAGTTCTAATGTGGCCTTTGACACTTAGTAGCTGGGTGACCCAGGGTTGGTCACTTAACCTCTACCTCACTTTCTGAGCTATGTAATGGGAATAGTAAATAGCACCATTCCTCCTAGAGTCGTGAAGATATGAAATAATATTTGTAAAATGCTTAGCATAGTGCCTGGCACATAGTAAGTGCTTAATAAATGCTTTTTCCCTTCTCCTTTAACTCAGTGTTAGTTGCCTAGGTGCACTCACTAAGTGATTTGTTCATGGTCACACAGCTAATATAGATCAGAAGCAAGACTTATGCCCAGATTTTTCTGATTCCAAGACCAGTTGCTCTGTCCTCATCAACACACTATCTATGTGTATGTGTTTTTCTATAAGTGAAATTTGAAATGATAGAGCAAAAAGACTGATTGAATCCTGAGGTTTTTACTTATCTTTAATTCATGTGTCTTTGATATTGAAATGTAGTTTGTGACACTGAAACAGAAATTTTAACCTTCAATATGTAGAAATACTATAAAGTAGTAGTAGTAACTTTCTTTTACATATAGCTTACTATATGTTATTATTTTGTACTATTATCCCCATTTTATAGGTGGGGAAAACTGAGACAAACAGAGGTTAATGACTTGCCTAAGATCACACATTTGATCAATCTCTTTGGGGGTTTTCTTGACAAAGATACTGGAATGGTCTGTCATTTCCTTCTTCAGCCTTTTATAGGTGAGAAAACTGAGACAGTCAATTAAAGTGACTCACCCAGGGTCACGCAGCTAATAAGTGTCTAAGGCCAGATTTGAACTCAGGTCTTCCTAACTCCAGCTCTGGTGCTCTGTCCACTGTACCACTAGCTGTTCTGAATAGTCTTAAAAAACTAAATAGTCCCAACTCTTAGTGAGTTTATGCTCTGTTCATGCTCATGGTGGTTTGTTTGTTTATGCTTATTCTGAGAACAGTAAGGTGAAATAAGAGTATCCCATAAAATGATGTTTGATCACTACAGATTTTCTCTTAAGTAGCTAGTTCATTGATTCCTATAAAATATTAGTTATATGAAATTTAAGTATGTTCTCCCTTATAATATAACCTACATAAAATGAGGTGTGACTATGTTAAAATTTTATTAGATACTAATATATATATATACATACATATATTTTGAGTGATGAATCAATCCTTGATTCTCTGTGATTGTTAGGTATATTCATATGAATTGCAAATTTTGGTAAAGAATACTACCTATCGAGAATATCCTTGTTTTTCCATTGTAGATTTCATCCTGAGAATGCACAAGAATTTATTTCCATCAAGAAGACTAAGAGTGAAAGCTGGAAATGTGATGTAAGCAGCTTATTTCTTCTTTCTTTAAAAAATAAAACACTTATGGTATATACTTCCCTTTGGGAGCAGTAAGATAAATCCATCTTTTAAATAGAAATATTCTTCCAGGAACATGGTATGGTTTTGAGTCCTAGAACACTACTACCTCTGAGGAATCAGAGTTGCAGATGACAGTCACAACGGGGAATGGAAGGATGCATTTTTCCAGTGATCATCTACATGCAAGAAACTGTGTAAGGGATATTATTGAGATACTGTATAATCAGAAAAAATTGCTGTTTGGAGGGATACACAGCCTGACTGCTCCATTGTTATAGGAATAGACTCAAAGGAAGGCCACTGGAATATTAGATCCTTTATGGAAGACTTTGGAAAGACATGGACAAGAATTACACAGGATGAGATGGTATGGATAGATTCTGATTTTCATTAATGAAAGGAGGACTCACATTAAAAAGATAGACCTATCAAAGTGCTGAAAAGCTAGGTGGCAAAGTTGAAACTGTAGTTCCGGGATTCATTGACACTTTATCAAAATATTAAGCATAAGTTATTCAATCACTGACTATATTCAAAAGAAATTATATTTATCAATTGGTTTGTAGACTTTAAGTGCCAGAACTATGTTAAGCAATGGGGATATAAAGAAAGGCAAAAGATAGTCCCTGCTTTCAAGACATGCTAAGAAGTGAGACAGCATGCAGACAACTATGTTCAGATAAGCTTTGCACAAGAGAAATTGGAAATAATCAACAGAGAGAAGGTACTAGAATTAAGGGAAATTGGGTAAGAATGGATTGGATTTTTGCCTGAACTTGAAAAAGGCCAGGAAAGGCAGGAGACGGAAATGAGGAAGGAGAGCATCCCAGGCATGGGTGACAACCAGTGAAAATGCACAAGTAGGAAGGTAATTTTTTTGTTGAAGGAACAGTATGTAAGGCAGTGTTACTGGATCATATTGAATATGGATGTAAGGGAAAAGAAGACTAGAAAGGTGGAGGGAAGGCAAGTTGTAAAGTATTTTAAATGTCAAACAGGATTTTATTTTTTATTTTGAAGGTGATGGAGAGCCACTGGAATTTTTTAATGGTGTTTATAGTGAGGAGGGGTGGTGTTTGTGTGAGAGAGTCAAAACATCCTTTTGACAACTGAGTGAAGGACAGACTAGAGTGGGAGTCTTGTGGGGAGATGAAGCAACAAACTATTGCAGTAGTCTAGGCCTGGGGGTGATGAGGACTTGCCTGCACAGAGTGGTGGCAGTTTCAGAAGAGACAAGGGGCGTAGTATGACTTAGTCACTTATTACAATTTATGTTTTCTTTGCAGTTATTACAGTAGGTAGTCATAAAGCATTTAAGAAGTACAAACACCCAGGATAATGGAAACAGCACTTCACTGGTCTTGGTTCCATCACTTGACCTGTTTAGGAGTTGGATATGTAAAACAACAATTATAGCTGAAATTTATATACTACCTTAAGGTTTACAAATTGCTTGGCTTATGTTAACTCATTATATTCTCAAAATAATCCTGTGAGGTATTTGCTACTCTTATTCCCATCTTAAGTATAAGAAAACAGGTTCATAATTTTATTAGCTTTCAGTTTAACCTTTAAATGAGTTATCCAAGGCTAGTAAAAGTATGAGGCAGAATATGAGAGGTTTTCCTTATTCCAAGGTCAGTAGTCCTACAGAATCCTGGAATCCCCAGTATTAATAACAATAATTATAATGTAATGATAATATTTGTAAAGTGCTTTGTAAAGCTTAAAAGAGATATAAATGCTAGTTAATAGTAATAACTAACATTTGTATAGCAGCTTTAAGCTTTACAAAGCACTTTACATATTTTTTCATTTAATCCTCATAATACTGTAAGGTAGATATTATTATCCCCATTTTATAGGTTGAGGAAACTGAGACAGAGAGGTTAAATGTTTTTGCACCAGGTCATGAAGCTAGTATCTGAAGCAGGATTGTAGGTTTTCATGATTTCAGGCCCAGTACTTTATGCCACCTAATTGCCACAAACAAAACACCTAAGTAATGGTCATCTAGCTTTTACTTAAAAGTAAAGTAGACAAACTGCAGCTGAGCATAAGTTTGCTCTGATTTTTGGGACGTTTTTTTCTTAGAGCAATCCTAAATCTGCCTCTTTATTCCTTTTTCAAGTTGTTCCTCATTCTGTCCTTTGGGGCCATATTGAGTAACTCTGATTTCTCATCCACGTGACTGTCTTTGAGAGGTGGCTGTCATGCTACCCCTAGTTGTCTTCCTACTGAACATTCCCTGTTCCTTTAGTCAGTTCTTACATGGCATGAACTTGAAGTCATTCTCCATTCTGCTTGCTCTCTGTCATACTCTCATCATTATCTTCCCCATAGTGTCACAGTTGATCATAGTACTGTAGAGAGGGCCTTTTTGTTCTTCAAACAAGACACTATCCTCCCACTTGTGCATTTTCACTGGCTGTTTCTCAATACCTGGAATTCTCTCCCTCTTTAACTCCTTTCCTTAAAATCTCACATTCTACAGGGACCCGTTCCCAGTTCTCTTCATCCTAATGCTTTCTGTCTGTTATCTCCAGTTTATCCTGTATGTAGCTTTTTTGTACCTAGTTGTTTACATGTCTCCCGCTTTAGATTTGCCTTTCTTTGTATTACCATGACTTAGCCCAGTGCCTGGTATATAGTTGGTGCTTAATAAGTGCTGGTTGACTCATGTTTTAACTTGACAGGCTCATTTGAATTCTGACTCTGGTACCCATTGTGTTCGCTAAGGATACTAGAGTTAGGATTCATAAAGGGCTTGTCAGACTAGAGCATTTGTCTCAGTCTTCCATAATATCTATCTTACCTGTCTACTGTATTTTTTCCTGGTTCAGGCTTAAATTAGTTTTCCCCTATCTATTTATTAAATTAGCCTCCCCTGCACTGCTGCTATTAGTCTGTTGAAAGCAAAGCTTTTATAATTCCCTTGCTTTAAAAACCTTCAGTGATTTCCCACTGTCTCCTCAATAAAGTCTGGTGTTTAAAGCTTAACATAGTTTTAATATACCTTTTTACTCATATCTCATCCTGTTTCCTCAGATATTCTGTCAAGTACTATCCAAATTCAGCTACCCATCATACTATAAGTAAAACTTGGAATTCTTTTTCCTTCTCCATGCCCTGATACCATTCTCTATTATCTGTGATTTTTTTTATTCTCATACTTTTCCATGAGTGGATTTCCCATGCTTCTATCTTCATTATGGAAATCCTATTTGTCTCTCTAGGTCTAGTTGAAATGCCACCTTCGTAAATCTTCTCCTTATTCCCTCACTTCAATATAATCTCTTTCTCTTTTGAAATGTCATTATCAGCTTGTTTTTACCTTTTTTGTGTGCCACTATCCTAACTATACTTTGTGTGCATGGGTATGTGTATACGCTCATATATGTATAATATATAATATTCTGTATTCTATTTTCTTATATGTGTATGTATATCATACTTTGTGTTATAGTTATTTGTGCACGTGTCCTGTTTCTCTTGATTATTCCTTGAAGCCCAAACTTGTATTTTATTTGTGTTTTTCTCTCTTCATATCTATCACAGTGTCTTGAACATCAGGAGGACAGGGATTAAATCAGTAATATCAAGAGTATAGGGAATCTTCAGGTGAGAGAGTATTTTTGTTTAGTGCAGGTTGGTGTGTTCTCTCCAACCTGTAGCCTTAGTGAGTTACTTAGAACACTGAGAGGTTAGGTCACATCTAGTAAAACAGTTACACAGTGGTTTTGTCTTGGTTACTTTCTTAAATAACCAGTTAGTCAGTAAACATTAAGCACCTTTTATGTTCCCGGTGCTGTACTAATAAGCATTTGGTATAAACAAAGGTAAAAGATAGTCACCATCCCCCCCAATCTAATAGAGGAGATAACATGCAAACAAGTATGTAAAACAAGTTATGTACAGGAAGACAAAACTGTATACAGTAGGGTAAAAGAAGCTAGTGGATAGAGTATTGAGCCTGGAGTCAGGAAGACCTGAATTCAAATCCATGCTGAGACTTGAGCTGAGATGTGTAACTTTGGCCAAATCACTTAACTTCCATTTGTTTTGGTTTCCTCATTGTAAAATGGGGAAAATAACAGGACCTACCTTGACGTGTTGTTTTGAATATTAAATAGTAATTGTAAAGTACTTAGCACAATGGCCTGGTACATAATAAACACTGTACAAATGCTTATTCCTTTCCCCCTTCCCTAAAGAAGTTAAATTTTCTGTTGAAAGTCTCCAGGAATATGTACACAAAAATAGAGAAAATTCAGTTCAGCAAGAAGTTATTAAATACTTTTTGTGGTCTGGCACTGTTCCTTTAAGTACAGGACAATATAGTTATTGTCCTGAAATATAGTTATTTTTAGTTTCAACTTCAAAGTAAAACTAAAATAGAATTTTTCATGTTTTCCTCCGTCAGTTAGACAATATTCATTTTGTCCTTAATCCCTTGTAGGGGTTTAAAATTTTTTTTATTATGTTAGTGGAAGGAAGGCAACATGATATAGCTGGCCTCAAATGTCTTCAAGCCCTATTTCTGACACGTATTGGCTGTTTGACTTTGTGCAAAACACTTAACTTCTCATTATTCCTAAGTTGTTGACAAGGTATTGGCCTGATATAGTAAAGGGAATTTTCTCATTCTGGAGATCTCTATTACAGTGTAAGCACAGGTCTAGTCTCTAGCCTAGCATATAGAAATTACTCTTTTGTGCTATACTTTGTCTTTGAAAATCTTTTCCATAGAAGCTTAGACTCAAAAAAAGTATCTTGCTTGTATTGTGACTTGTTTTCTTTATAACTTAATTTTGATTTTGGACTATTTTATTTGAAAATGTATTTTTAGATTTGCAAGAAGTCATTTACTCGAAGACCACACTTGGAGGAGCATATGATTCTTCATTCTCAAGATAAACCTTTTAAGTGCACCTATTGTGAAGAGCATTTCAAATCACGATTTGCACGGCTAAAACACCAAGAAAAATTCCACCTGGGTATGTAAATCACCACTAGTAGATAATGATGTTAGCAGAAGCTAACATCTGAGCTACTACTGCCTAATAGTAGAATAATCTACCTTACCTTTAAAAATTTAGTATTTTCCCCCCCAATAACATGTCAGAACAATTTTAACATTCTTTTTTTTCTTCAAATTTTGAGTTCTAAATTCTGTCCTTCCCTCCTCTCCTCACCTTATTGAGAAGGCAAACAATTTGACATAGGTTATACATGTGCATTCAGACAAAGCACATTTCCATTTTTAAGTCATGCTGTGAAAGAAAATACAGACAAGTAAAGAAGTATGCTTTGATCTATATTCAGACTCCATCAGTTCTTTCTCTGCAGAGGGATAGCATTTTTCATCATAAGTCTTTCAGAATTGTCTTAGATCAGTTGTATTGCTGAACATAGCAAAGTTATTTACAGTTGATCATCGTGCAAAATTGCTGTTTCTGTGGAAAACATTCTCTTGGTTCTGTTCATTTCACTTTGTATCAGTTCATGTAAGTCTTTCTTGGTTTTTCTTAGAGCATCGTGCTCTTCATTTCTTAGAGCACAGAAGTATTCCATTACAATCATATACAACAACTTGTTCAGCCATTCCCCAATTGATGAGCATCCCCTCACTTTTCAGATTTTTGCTACCACTAAATGACCTACTATAAATATTTTTTACATATATAGATCCTTTTCCTTTTTGTTTTTTATCTCTTTGGGATACAGACCTAGTAATGGCATTGCTTGGTCAAAGGGTTTGTATAGTTTTATAGACCTTTGAGCACAGTAGAATAATATACTTTAACACATTAATGGATTTATAAGCGCATAGATTTGGGTCATTCTACCATCAGCGCAGATTGCCGCTTGTTCATGCTGCCTGATTCTTTGTAAGTCTTGTTGAGGCTCTTTCATGGACTTCCCAAGGAAAATCCACTTAACTTACTAGAAGCTTTTTTATTAAGTCTCTTTACATGTTATAGGTACTGGGGAACCCCCTTTGGCAATTCATCTGCTGTCTCTTGCTGTTGATAAATGATTAGCAATTTGTTTTGGTATTTTTGTCAGATTAATTTTGTAAGTAGGTCAGAAATCTAAATGAAAATTGGTTGTTGTGTTTGCTAAGATTAATTGAAGCTAGTTCTTATTAGTTTATTGGGAGTTGAGTGTCCCCAATTGAGTAGGTTTGATAATTTAGTATTTCAGGGGACCCATTTTCCTATCATTCTGTAGTAGTACTGCAAATTGGAACCCCTCTAAGTCTTTGCATTCTGTTCTACTTTTCTCCATGTCTGTAAAAATCATTCAGAGATTTTACCCTTGAGCGGAAGGCCTTCCTTATAAATATCAATATAACTCTTAGATTGTCCATCTTCGTCTTTAATTAACATAAGTAAGCACCTTTTCTGATTATACTTTTTTATTCTTGAAGGATTTAATGCCATCTTTCATGTGTAGATTGTTATTGGTAACATTGTGCATGTTTTTGCATATTTGCCACATCTTTCAGTTCCTCTTTGGGTCATTTGTGATTCTTCTGGGATGTTGGTGTTAAAGTTTGTATGTATCAAACACTTTTGGGGTTCTCGATAGGCAATGTATATTCCCATATAAAATAAAATCCTTGTTCATTTCTGATCTAGGTCATTGTCTTACCTCCAGAATCTCTCTAAGGTATATATATATGCTAATGGACTTAACTATTGTCTATCTTTTGGCTGTATGTTATAATCTTTCTAATATACATTCTTAACTGTGATGATTAAGAAGAGACATAGTTTCTGAGTAATTTAATAATTTTGTTAATGAAACCCACAAATTATTAATAAAAGGATGGTCATTTAGTCACTTCTCTTAAACCAAAGTTCCCTAATGGTGGTGGGTCGCGCAGTTTATATGCCCCTTGAAAAGGAGGTGTTCATGAGAGATGGCAATCAACTCAGATTTGTTAACACAAAGACAGATGTGTGCTGTATTAAAATGGTGGTCTTGCAGTATGTGACTAGGTTACTCAAATCTTGGTCAAAGAGCCATCAATTTCTATATCACCTGTCTTGATAATAAATAGGAAGAATCAGCCTTTCCCCAAGCCTGTCAGAACAAACACAGTGAATGAGCTGGAATGCATCAATTAGCCCATACTTAGAATTTCTTTTACTGTCTGATTAGATCTTGGCTTAGGTAAAAGAGATTTCCTACACTGGTTGGTTTCTGGATGAGGAAGTAGAAAAGGGAAAACCCGTGGTCCTTATATAATAATTAGTAATTAGAAATATTTGTTTCTCACATTATTTATTATTTTTCTATTTTATGGGTGACTTGGAAGTGATATTTAATATTTTGCCACACAGTATTATTAGAAAAATGATAAGTTGCCAAAAATATTAGGCTAGATTGTTGTAGTAAAGTGTTTGTCTTTCAAAGCCCTTCATAATATCCTAGCCTCTTCCTGTCTTTCCAGTCTTTACCACCCCTCCAAGTGTTTGGCAGTGCAGTGACACTAGCCTTTTTGTGTTCCTCAAACAAAACCCTGCATCACCTTCGGTAAAGTCTCACCTTGTTCAAAAAGCTTTTCTCATTATTCCTTATTCTTAGTTCTTTCTCTCTGACACCATCTCCACTTTATCCTGTATTTATCTTGTTTATAATTGTTTGTATGTTTTCTCACCTATTAGACTGAGCTTCTTGAGAGAAGGGACTGGGTTGGTTTTTTTGTTGTTTGTTTTGCCTTTTGCCTTTCTTTGTATCCCCAAGGCTTATTAACACAGTACCTAGCACACAGTAGGCCACAATAAATGCTAGTGGACTTGACAGCAATTAGGGAAAGGCTGCATTTTGATTTTTTTCCCTTAGCATCAGCAAAAATAATTTTAATGAAACAAATATCTTTTACAGTCTCGACCTAAGTAAATGAAAATTTCAAAGTCTCAAAACAAGCTTACTAACTCGTTAGAGTTGGAATGGGCCTAAGCGTTCATTTAGCCCTTATTTTTTAGATGATGAAGCTAAGGTCCAGAGCACGATTTGAAACTAGGTTCTTTGGCTCTTTGCATAGCACTTTTTCAACTATACCACAATTTTACCTTGTCTTGGGTAAAAAATATTTTGCAATTGGGAGTGGTGTTTTATGATCCGATTTTTTTCTTTCATTATTTTAAAATTACCTTTGCCTTATAATCCTGAAGTTTAATGATTATGTATGTGTCTAAGGGAAGTTAAGTTGAAGTTCGTCCCTTTTGGCTTCCTTTGTGGATTCTACTGAATATGTAAACTATCCCATGATTTTGACGTATCTAGGAATTGTATTGTACTGTTTCTTGAAATAGAGTGTTTAGACACTGTACTTTCACATGGGTATGAGGGATCTAGTTTACTTTTGCATGTCTGTCTCAATGCTGACCTCTGTTGGATCTGATGCCTTCACTTGTAAGGTTTCCAAGTATTCTAGTTGTGTTTATTTAAGCTCATTTTGCTAATTTTATTGTTCAGCCATTGCAAAACAATTTCTCAATAAATGTAGCGTTTTAAATGTTTTCCATGGGCATTTTCTGATATTTAATTTCATCATCATTTGTCTTGCTTGTTCTTTAGCCGTTTTAAAAAAAATTTCCTTCATTACCTTTATTATCCACATTGATACATCTTTCAATAGTTCCTGTTTCATTTAGGGGCATACTGTTGGTGTTAATATTTTATTTTTTCCTTTTGGTGACTTATCCTTGATTTCTTAAAATCTATGTATTTATTTATTTATTTTATTGGAACTTTTATTTATTTCATTAATAATTCCTTTTCCTTCTCTGCAAAACAACTTTTTTTTGGGAGTAACATCACTTTTTTCTGTGTTGGGTGTTTCTGTTTTTGTAGAGGAAACAAGCATTTATTAAGCATCTGTTATGTGCCAGACACTATGCTAAGGGTTTTTTATAAATGTTATCTCACTTGATTCTCACAAGAACCCTGAAAGGCAGGTGCCCCCGTTTTATAGTTGAGAAAACCGAAGCGGCCAGTGGCTAAGTGACTTGCTCAGTCACTCAGGTAGTCTCTGAGATCAGATTTGAACCTAGGTTTTCCTGACTCCAGGTTGGCCTAGCACTCCATCTACTGTGCCACCTAGTTATTTCTAGAGAAGTGTACAAAAGAGTGTACTCTTTTAAGGACATATTACTCCATCTTCTTGCTAGACAGTAGAATGAGGGCTCTCAGTTTCATTTCTGAGCAGTCTTTGTTATTAGAAAGTTTGTTATTCTATAAAGTTTAAACCTAGTTTCTTTTAACTTACTTTTGTTAGGCCTAGTTCTGTCTTGTGCAGCTACACAGAAATTTAATCCCAGTTCTCAGGAATTTTAATGCTGCCACTCTGTAGTTTTCCTTCCTCACTTCACAAATAGTTTCTTTTATAAGCTTAGCATTACTAATATTAATTATCTTACATGATACCACGTCAGACTTTTAAAAACCATTTTGATCATCCTGTTCTTGAAACTTTTTAGTTTTTATCATATTTGAAAATATAAAAAATGTGATTGTCAGAGCCCAGCATATAGTGCTTTAGATGTACCTTGATCAATACAGAAGTGTGATAGAAATACTTATCTTATTCTTAGCATTATATTATGCAGTCTAAGAATGAATTAACTTTTAAATTGTTCAGATTGAGTTTGTCATCAGTGTGTAACTTTTACTAGATCTTTTAAATTAAAAATTCACCAACTACTTATCTGCTTATAGAATACCTACTCTATATAGATTCCTGTGCTAGGTGGAGGGAATGATACAAAATTTATTTAGTCTGTCTTCATGGAACTTTTAGGCTTTTTTACATGACCTATGGTCAAGCCTGATATTCACTGTCCTTTTGATTTTTTTAAGCTAAATATAAGACATTACATGAATGAATTTCTGCTGAGCTTAATTTTTCCAGATCATCATTCCAGGCCTTTATATCTTGATTATGTTGTTCTCTCTGTTTTCTGGCATCCTCAGATTTGATAAACTTGCCTTCACTGAAGCCATTCTGCAGATTGTTCTATCTGTCATTTCCATTCTCTAAGCTTCAGTGTTTCTCTGTCTATTTTTGGGTTGCAGATGATTTTCAGATCTATTTATTTGCCCTGATCTCCAGTCTTGTATCTCCAACTACCGGTTAGACATCTCAAACTGGATATCCTATAGATAATTCAAACTCAGCCTGTCTAAAATGGAACTCATGAGCTTTCCCTGAAAACCTTCTCTTCCTAGTTTCTCTGTTACCATTAAGGACTCCATCATTCTTCTAGTCTACCACGCTCACAATTTACTTGTCTTTCTTGACTCCTTGACTATTACACTAATTTCAGAGAACCAATCTGTTAACAAGTCTTACCACTTCTACATTTACAGCCTTTTTATATGTGTCCCCTTTTATTTCATGATCTGTGGTCAAGCCCTGTCTTCACTGCCCTATACTTGGTCAGTTGACTTTTTTTTTTAAGGATAGATGCAAAACGTTATATGAATTAATCCTTGTTTAAATAGTTACTGCCCCATTACGGGCTCTCATTTCACTCCTGGATTATTGTAGTAGCTTTTTAGTTGATCTCCCTGCCTCAAGTGTCTACCCAATCCATTCTGTCCTGTACTCAGCTGCCAAAATGATTTTCCTAAAGTTCAGGTCTGACTATTTGTCATCCCATCCCTGAGTCAGTAAACTCCAGTAGCGACTTATTATTTCTAAGATCAAATATACAGTTCTCTATTTGGCATTTAAAGCCCTTCCCAGAGACCAGAAAAAAGATGATAAAGTATGAGGAAACCATATAGACTGGCTTCCCCTATAACTATTTCATCAAAAGATTTTAGAAAAACATCAGACCAAGTAGGGATTGAAAAATCTAAGAAGAAATTGCAGTGATCTTTATGACCCAAGATCACTAATTCACCTCATAGGCAAATTAACAGGACAGGAACTGTAGAATAAAATAGGATCGCAAATACAGATTCTGCCCCTGTTCTGTTGATTGTAGGGTTCTTGCTCTTACACCACAGTGAATTTCTGATTCTCCTGGACCTAGAACAGGGGTAAGCAGGCAACTCTTTCATTCTCTTTCTGTTAAGTCTTCCACCTGATTGATGGGGTCAGAGCCAGCAACTCTTGACTGGAATTTAACCCAGTAGGTCTTCAGTTATATTGTCTAGATCCAAATTAGAATATGGAGCCTGGAAAGCCAAGGAAGTCAGTTTATACACCATGCACTTGATCAGACAGCAGAGGAGCTACTGAAAGTTTGTAGCTTTCTGATCTGAGCTTCCTCTGATAATTTGAAGAGCACAGAACTTTCAGTATCCAGAGAAAGTAACAGCAGGACTCTAGATAAGAATCTTTAGGATTATATAAGGAAAAGACAGTCTCATCACTCATATATAGGCCCTGGCCCTAACACAAAGTCTCTGTCTTGTAAGTAAGGTTGGGTTTTAATGAGTTAAAAACAAAAAGAATAAAGAGCTATTATAGTGCCAGAGAAACCCAAGACATAAATCCAGATGATTATAACTTCAAACACATGGAAGTAAAGGGCCAGTGGAAAATAAAAGTTGACCACAAGGTCAATTATAGTTCCTATAAGAAAAAAATGAAGATTTTTTTTTTTTAAAGTTAAAAATAATATAAATGAAAAGACAATGTTAGAGGAAGGATTTAGAAAACTGATGAGTGCTTTAAAGGAAAGACTTGGAAAGAGAGTGAACTACTGGACTACAAAATAATGACCTTAGGACAAAAAGAAATATTAAAACAGAGTCAAAAGTTTTCAAAAATAGAAGACATGATTGAAACAACTGAACAAACTATTTTTCGCATTCTAGTTGCCCTCCTTGGGCACTGTCCAGCTTTTTTTGTTTTCAATTGTTTTTCAGTCATGTCTGACTCTTTATGACCCCATTTGGAATTTTCTTGGCAAAGGTACTGGAGTGGTGCACCATTTCCTTCTACAGCTCATTTTATAGATAAGGAAACAGACAAACAGGGTTAAGTGATTTGCCCAGGGTCACACAGCTAATAAGTATTGGAGGCTAGATTTGAATTCATTTCTTTCTGACTCCAGGCCAAGAACTTTATCCACTGTGCCACTTAGCTGTCCAGAAAACAGATGAAGAATTGTTGAACTACTCGAAAGTTAGGACCAAAATATAAACCTGGATGTAGTATTTTAAGAAATATGAAAACTGTCTAGACATATTAGAATAAGAGCGCAGAATGAAAACAGAAAGAACCTAGCACCTCCTAAAAGAAACCCTCAAATGAATGCTCCCAAGAATGTCGTAGTCAAAATCAAGAGCTTCTGGGTTAAAAAAAAATACTGCAAGCAAGCAAAAAGAAAGTTTGAGTGTTAAGCAGATTAATAGTCAGCATCAGAGAAGATTTAGCAGCTATCACCATAAAGAGGGGAAAGTCATACTATGATATTCCAAAAGGTCAAAAAGATTGAGATTTAAAACCCAAAATAACCTACTATTTACAGGATTCAGTAGAAACATAAAAAGATAAACATAAAAGAAAAAGGAATTATATAAGGATGAAATTTGCATTCTAATGGAGGGGTGTGGTGATAAAAGTGTCTTCTCAGAACTCTTAATGTCTTCAAGGATCATAGAGACAGTTAAATAACACAAAGAGCCTAGGAGTTGTTTTGTTTTGATGATCTTAAAAGAGAAAAGGAAAGAAAAGGAAAAGAAGGCTATCCCAGGGAAGAATAGAGTGGAGAAACATTTCATATATTTGGAGAGTGGAAGTAGAAATCTGCCAAAAAGGAAAGGGTGGGGAGAATGCGTATCCCTTGGACCTCACTTTCATGTGAGTTAGGCAGCACAGTATAGAACTCACATGCAGTTTGGCGAAAAAATGCCTTTATTTGAAAGGAAAAGAGGAGAAAAAGGGGAGAGAGAAGAGGAAGAGAAGGCAGTGAATAAGCATTTAGATAGTGTCTAGTATGTGCCAAACACAGTGCTAAGTGCTTTATGAGTATCTCATTTGATCCTCACAACACTGTGACACAGGTTGAAATGAGAATTAATCATAAGCAGAACAAACCATAAACTTCAAAGGGATTACAAAATGGATTTAGCAGGAAAGAATTTTATGTTTTTTTTGGACATGACCAACATAGGAATTTGTTTTGCTTGACTATGCATATTTGTTATAAGAGGTTTTTTATTTGTTTTTAAAGTAGGTGAGAATGGCAGAAAAGGAAAATAATAAATATTGGAGGGGATGTGGGAAAATTGGGACATTATTGCACTATTGGCGCATTTTCCAACCATTCTAGAAAACAATTTGTAACTATGCACAGAGGTCTATAAAACTGTACATACCCTTTGAAATGGCTAGGTCTGAGAGAAAAAGGAAAGGGACTTATTTTTAGAAAAAAATATAACAGCTCTTTTTGTGTTGGCAAAGAATTGGAAATTGTGAAGATGTCCATCAGTTGGGGAAGGGCTGACAATTTGTTCTATAAGAAATGAGGAGTAGAATGCTTTCAGAAAAACCTGGAAAAACTTACATGAACTGACACAGAATGAAGTAAGCAGAACCAGGAGAAAATTGTACACAGAAACAGCAAAGTATGATGATAAACTATGAATGACTTAGTTCTCATCAATACACTGATCCAAGACAATTCCAAAGGACTCATTGTGAAAAATGCTATCCATCTCCAGAGAAAGAACTGATAGAGTCTGAATGCAGATGGAAAATACTATTTTTCCCTTTTTTTTTTGTGGGTTTGGTTTTGGTCTATGTTTTCTTTTACAATATGACTAACATGGAAATAGGTTTTATATAATTACACGTGTCACTTATACCAAATTGCTTACTGTCTCAGAGAAGAGTAAAGGAGAGAATGTAGAACTCAGAAAAAAGAAGGTTAAAAATTATTTTACATGTAATTGGGGAAAAATTATTTTAAAAAGCCATTAAAAGCTAAAAAAAAAATAAAATAGGTGAGAAGGAAAATAAATGCTTAATTGAAAAAAATTTCTTAAAGTCTCTCACAACAACCTTTCATTTTTATATTTCTAGTCTTATACTTCACTTTCCACCATTTATTTTATGATCCAGCAACTCCTTCCCTCTTGCTATTTCTTTCACTCCGTCTCCCTTCTCTGTATCTTTTCAATGGATGTCTCTCATACCTGGAATGCTCTTCTATCTTTGCCTCTCCTCATGGCTTCCCAGACTTCTTTCAAGTCCCACCTTTTATAAGAGCCTTTCTGGTCATGTTCGTCCCACCTCACCCATCTCCACTCTGACTTCTGTCTTCCTTCTAAGATGTTTTCTGCCACTTAATTTGTGTATGTCCTGTAGGTAGATATCTGTTTGTGTATTGTCTCCCTCATTAGAATGCGGGCTCATTGAGGATGGGAACCTCATATTTTTGCTTTTCTTTTATTTAGTATTTAGCAAACTGCTTGACACATATTGAGTGCTTAATAAATGCATTGCTAACTGACTGACAGGTCCAGAACCCTGCTGCATGCCATTAGATCCTCCCTTTTTTGATATTGATATTTCTCTGTTATGGAATACTATTCTATATATTTTATACTCTGGATGTAGTTCCTTCATGATAAGCTTCTAATTAGGATGTAATCTTTTCATTTTCTGTAAGTATATTCCTGGCACCTAGCACAGTGCCTTGGAATCTAGTAGCCTCATAATATTTATTGATTGGTTATTGATAATACATTGAAATTTACCAGACTACTTTAGAATCAAGACATCTTGGACATTTTTTCCAACAAAAATAATTTTGACAAAAGTATTTTAAAAATTGAAATTAAATTGTAAAACCTAAGATGTGAGATTTTTAAATTTTCTTTACTTAAAGCCAGAATAATGATTTAAATTACTAGTATTCTTTAAAAAATATTAACTGAATTTCTATGTTAATGTGTTAAAACCTTTTGTGTATTCTCTTCCCTTCTCCATCCTACCTTTTTGTTCCCTATACACAAAGGTATACCTACTTTAGCATTCTTTCATTTAACCTAAGTAAATAAATTTTCCTTTCTCTCTGTATTTTAGGTCCATTTCCATGTGATATCTGTGGTCGCCAGTTCAATGATACTGGAAATTTGAAACGACACATAGAATGTACTCATGGTGGAAAGAGAAAATGGACTTGTTTTATATGTGGAAAATCAGTAAGAGAAAGGTGAGGTGTTATCTAGAGACTTCACCTCAATTTGATATTACAATTCTCAGAAAAATATGGCTAATGGTTATTTGAGAAAATGACAGTGATAAGATGGAAAATTTGCAGGAGGTCAAGCAGAATGGTGAAGAGTCAAGATCATGCCCTATGAGCATTGACTGAAGGAACTGGTATTGTTCAACCTGGAGGAGATCAGACTTATGGGGTATATGATAGTTATCTCAATATTAGAAGGAACATCAGGTGGAAGATGGACTAAGGTTGTTCTGTTTATTCATAGTAGGCAGAACTAGCAGCATCATGTGGAAATTGCAGAGGCAAATTTATATTTAATGGAACAATAAAAAGCATGCTGACAGAGCTCTGCAAAAGTGGAATTTGTGCCTTTGAGAGGTAGGATTCCCCCTTAATGAAAAAGTGAGAAAAAGCATTTATTTAGTAAGTACTTACTATAAGCAAAGCACTATGCTTTTTCAGCATTTTTCAAGCAAAGGCTAGATGATCCCTTGGATATATTGTAAAAGGAGTTTCTTGTTTAGGTATGGGTTGGACTAGACTTTGGAGCTTTGGAGGTCCCTTCAAACTCAGGTTCTACAATTAGGTTGCACCGATTTATACATTTTATGCCTGAAAATATTTGAATTTTGATAGAAGACTTTCATTCCACATTAGAAGAGCTCTAATTGTTAAAAAACTTTTCTCATTTGAGCCTGAATCCTACCTCTCTTGTAAGTTTAAGCCCTTCATGCTGCCCTATGGGCCAAGCAGAGCAAATCTAATCACTATTCCACATGAAAGTGCTATTTCAGTATTTTTTTTTTAAACCAGATTTTCTGTTTGTTTATTAGGACCACAAGATCATAAATCTACAACTGTAAGGGTACCTCAGAAGTCATCTAGTCCAATCCCCTTATTTGACACATGAGGAAACTGAGGCCTACAGAAGTTGAGATTTGTTCAAGGTCACAGGTAGTGTCAGGGGTGGGATTTGAACTCAGGTCCTTTAATTCCAGAGACAGTGTTCTTTCAAGTGTTCCATAGTGTCTTCCCTATTATTATTAGTCAATGAATGCTCAAAAGTGAAAGTTAAAGTAAAGATTTATTATTCTACAAGTCAGTGAGAAAAGTATCATAGGATGGATCCTAGGCTTTAGAGTTGGAAGAGAGCTTAGTGATTATCTAGTCTATTACTCATTTTACAGGTGAGGAAACAAATCCAGAGAAAAAAAGTGGCTTACCACAGTAAATAGGATTTGATTTGCAACTTTTCTGTGACCGAAAGTGAGTTCCATTTTTGTGTCTCCATTATAGTATTGTTATGCCTTCTTTAACAGCACCATCTGCTGGCACAGTTCCTTCTTCACCTCTTAACTCTACTTTTCAAACATACTAGACAGGAGACAGAAGTAAGAGTGACTACATAAGAATATAATTTGTTTTTTTCCAAACGTCCTCAAAAAATTACAATTCTAGTGTAATTTCTCTTTACCTACAGATTATGTCCTGTCTTAGAGAAGCTGTAAAGAGTTAGCTAACGCTGCCTCAGTAGTAACAGGACTGCAATATGGAGTGGCAGAAGTGGCTTCCTAGAAACTCATGCCCTAGATCACCTAAGTGGTTTTATGGGTGGGTAGAACTCCTTAAAATTTTGTGATTAAATGACATGTACAGGAAATATCATTTATTCATTGAATACTTAGTGTGATCAATAATAACAGTGGTGTTGTAAACTGAATTGTTTGACCCCTGCACCAAGATTAAGTTTGATTTTTTTTCTTAATTCACTGTGGTGACTGGGTATTATTTATATATATTATTGAAACTTTGTTTTAATGGAATAGAAAAAGCTCTAGCCAATGAAAAGACAAAGTCTGTTGTCTATGGCTATAAAAGAGAAAGGCTATAATTAAGTAGCAGTAATGATAATAGGTAACATTTATATAATGCCTACGCTATTCTAGGCCACTGTACTAAGCACTTTTTACAAATATTTCATTTGATCCTTTGTGTCAACAAAGTAGGTGCTATTATTATCCCCATTTTACAGATGAAGAAATTGAGGCAAACAGAGGTTAAGTGACTGGCTCCACATAACTAATAAGGGTCTGAGGCCATATTTGAACTCATGTCTCTCTGATTCCAGGCCCAGTGCTCTCTGTACTGTGGTACCACTTAGCTGCCCAAAAGATAATAGGATGAGGAACTTCCTCAGTAAAGATTTTTCTACAATGTGAAATTGAAGGTCCCGGGCAAAAAAAAATTGTTAGTCACATGTTTCAGAAATTTCAGAATAGAGACTTGCCAAGGATAAATTATTTCTGTATAGACCACATGTTCTATAGGAAAGGAATTATTGAAGTGGGTAATAATTAGAAGAGCATATATTTGCTTATGTGTAAATTGAATTTATTGAATTATTATTTTAATTGTTAGTGCTGCCTTTTTTCTCTGACTATAGTTCGTTCTTTGGCACTTTGATGTTTGGGTACTTTTTTGTTTGTTCTCTCTTTTTCTGTCTCTCCCCACCTTCCCCTTTTTTTTACTCTCTCTATTCTTTCCTCTCTGTCTCCTTTCCCCTTTTCCTTGAATCTAAATTACTGGGTCTGCATCCAAATGTCAGTAGAATTTGAATGAATTATTTCTTTAGAAGACCAGGTAATTGCTCACTGAAAGGCTGGATCAAAATATAAGTGAATTTATTATTATGAAAAAGGTCCGGTAGAGTTCCCTTGGTGATATGGTTTGGCCATTGTACTTTTTATTATTTTTAATAATTCCTTGGATAAAGGCCTAACTAGTATGGTTATAAAATTTTCATTTCACACAAAACGTATGGGGGCATGGGATAGGATCTAGAAAGATTTTGACAGGTTAAAACAGTGAACAGATTTTAATAAGACTGAATTTAATAAGGATGAATTTTTGGGTGAGTGAGTTTTTTGAACTCATGGAGGACTTTACAAAGGTTGGGGAGACCATTATTCATTTGGTAAAAAGGGTCTAGGACTTTTAGTGGGCTACAAGTTCAGTATGAGCTGAAGGTGTTGTTGCAGCATTAGATTACATTATGAATGATATAGTATGTAAGACTATGGGAGTACTGTATTCTACACTGGTCACTCCACATCTGTAATGTATTGTCTTAAATTTGGAGTACCATAGTTTTGGAAAGATAATAATAAGCTAGAGTCTGATCATGATGTTGAAGGCTTTCAAAATAATGTCATTGGGAAATTGTTTGAAGAAATTTATTGTGGAAAACAGTAATTATTTGGGATATTTTTGGAGTAGTGAGAGGAAGATCAACATCTTCACTGATTTGAAAGGCAATCATGTTGAAGGATTGTATTTATTCTGATGGTTGCATTACAATACATATATGGAATTAGCTGAGAAGAAAGATTTCACCCCAAAGTAAGGAAACACTAGCAGAGATGTCCAAGAGTTGACTGGGTCCCCTGGGCAGGAGTAAATTCTCTCTCACTGGAGGTCTTTAAGCAGTGTTTGATTAACCTTTGTCAAGCATAGTATGAAAGACTTTCCTATTCAAGTGCAGGTTGAACTAGGTGATATTTGGGGCACTTAAAACTCTAAAATTCTGTAATTGATCTTTTGATGCTTTGGATTAAGGAAAATCTTTCTTTAAATATTATTATGGATGAAGAATGGTTGGATGGTATTACTGATTGCATTAATCAATATATTTGTGGTTGTTCAGTCATTCAATTATGTGTGACTCTTTGTGACTCTGTGGAGCATATTGTTCCTAAGGGTTTTTGTGGCAAGGATACTAGAGTGGTTTGCCATTTACTTCTCCAATGGATTAAGGCAGACAGAGATTAAATGCCTTGCTCAGGGTCACATAGCTAGTAAATGTCTGAGGCCACATTTGAACTCAGGTCTTCCTGACTCCAGGCCCAGTACTCTATCCACTGAGCCACCTACCTGCCTCCTATACAGGAATATACTATCTGTATGTACTGAAACAAACTGATCAGTACACTGTAGTTCTGGAATTTCAAACAGTAATTTCAGAAAGGACCAAATATCCTGGTTTTTAATTATTTTTTTCTCAACACTTCCCTCCCCTGACCCATTCTTCACCTTTTCCCAACCCTGAATCATTACATCTCTGTCACTCTTCACTATGGACTACTTACACTTTTTATGCCTTTGGGAAGAGAACAGGGCTACAGCAGAACTTGTCTCCCTTGTTTTCTCTTGTTCCCTATTGGCTTTTCTACTTTGCACATAAAGGTCTAAAGCACTTGGGCAAATTTCCCTTCAGCATTTGAAATACAGAGCAGTTTTTAGCTGCTCGTTTAGTACTTCAAGCATCTGTTATTTTGTTGGTGTTAATTTGGACTCTGTCAGGGTATATCAACTCTCTTGGATGGTTTTCATGAGTTGCTTTGGCTGGCGAAAATCATTCAGTGACTGTTCGTAACTGGTAGTGATTCTCTTTGTGCTTGACCAGAATGCTTAAATGCTTGTTGACTTATGTAGAAGAAAAAAATAATACTGAAATACACTCTGCAATTTTAGATTCAAGCCTGCCAAAAGCAATTTAATGTTAATTGATATTCAGGCCATTTTTGACTTGGAGAGATATTCAAACTAGTATGCTCTCCCATGATTCCTGACTTTCCTCACTGCCTGAAGAGAATTTCATCTTTGGGTGCAGGGGTGTGCTGGAACCAGCTCATACAGGGTTTGGAGTGCGGATTGTTACATATTCAGTGTGAACTTGATTTATTGTTTTGTTGATTGTCTATATTTAAGAAAGCAATGGAAAACAATGTTAATAATGCAGATTAAACAAAAAAGTGTGTCGTGTTTTCATAACCTGTTGTTAAATGTTTATCAGCATATCCCTGTACTCAGGTAATTTTTATAGAAATTTTGAACAAGGGAAAAAATATCACAAATATATAAAAAAATACAGTTCAGCCTAATGTTCTACAGTTGTTAAGTAACCTAGTTACCACCTGATTGTTCCTGTGTTAAATCTAGAGTAATACCTCTTCTCTTTCATCATTCTCTTAATCCTTTCTTAATAAAAAGATGGATGAGTCCTATCTAGTATCAGATCTACACAGTGATGTACCAAGTAAGACCTGAAGAACTGTTTCCATTTGTTGATACATCTTCATCTGTAATCTCTCAAGTCTCACAATAGTTATTTCATTTAATTGGATTCATAAACTAGCCATTGGTAATGACAAAACTAATATTTGTGATAGTAGTCAGAAGAGAGGGTTGTTTATTCATTTTATTATCCACCTCATATCATCTTGCTTTAGTACATCTTTATGCATGTAAAGATTATTTACATGTACTATAACTGTTAACATTCATCATGAATATAATGATAGAATAGTTGGTTAATAGATTGGATTCTTAAGCTTTGTGTTATAACAGACCCTAAACTGTTTATGTCAAAATCTTATTTTCTTTAAAATTTATAAAGCAGAGATTCTTACAAACAATATTATTAAGTGGTATTAAATGATGTTGCATTATTTTTGAATACAGAACTACTTTAAAAGAACATCTGAGGATTCATAGTGGAGAAAAACCACATCTGTGTAGTATTTGTGGGCAGAGTTTTCGCCATGGAAGCTCATACAGGTAAGGTGACGCCAAATTTTTATATGTATGATATCAAGAAAAAAATTGTCACCAATCTGTGTGTGTGTGTATGTGTATGTATATGTGTATATATCTTTTTATTGTTGTGCTAACTGCAGCAAAAACCATTTCTCGAGCACTCAATGGGACATGATTATCTTAGTTGTGTATACAGGTTTACGAACATGGATCAGCCTTCTGTTTCATAACTTTGTAGAACCTACTGTGCTAGAAGTGCTATTCTAGGTAAATTATATTTAAATGTATATATACATATATAAACATATAACATATGTATACATACACTTGTGCATATGTGCGTAGTTAATAAAGCTTTTTCATGTACAGTGAACTTAATAAATCTGTGTTGGAGTTTCCATGTTGTTTTTTCCTGATTTTTATTTAGTAGATAATGTTGCATTCTAGGAAATATTTTCCATTCTCTTAATTTCAGAAAATTGTGCCTTGTTTAATTGTGATCTATCTGCCTTTTTCATGGGGCTCATATATTTATAATTCATTTCTATGAGGGAGTTTTTGGAGAGGCCAGGGATGGTAGTAAATAGCTAGAAGAAATTTGAAGATAAACACATATCTGTGCTTTACTAATACTGTTGTAAGAATTTTAAGTCAGCATTTTAAAATTGTTTCCTTTTTATTATCTCTGAATTTTATCCAGTTAAAGGAAAATAAAAATGATATGATTTCAGGTATTTCATCCATTAACTTTATTATTTTTTATGCTAAAAGTAGCAAGAAAAATTTATTCTAGCAATTTATCTAATAGGAGTTAGTGTTTCTTTTCTTCCCATAAATCACATTTGTTTGTAATTTAAATAAAGTTCCTCAGATTTTCTGTAATCTATCCTAGCATGTGTATAAAATAAGTTATGTGAAATGTAATAAAATATGGTTTTCATAAAGGTTAATACTTGGGGGAAGAGAGGGATACATGGCATTCTATGATGATGTAAGAAATAGAAAATATCTGTAAAAACTTATTTAAAAAAAACATGACTACTAGTAAGAAATACAGTTGGTTTTAAAAGGAAGGGGAATGATCATTTTCTGTATTTTCCAAAAGAATTTTTTAATTTACTGTTTGGCATGTGATATGCTATGTAGCTCATGTTTATTCATTCTGTCCCCTTAGCACATCTTTTCATGGTTTACTCCTACTTCTGACCACCTCTAGGCCTGGTGGTAAGGAATACCACCTTTTAAAAGCTTGGTAGGCAGAGTAAAGTAGCCCAGGAAAAGTAGTAGGGGAACATGTAGGGAAAGAGGTAGCAAACTTTGTACCTCATTGTGTGGTAGTAGGGAGGATACTATGAGTCATAGATACAAAACTGATAATCTGTGTATGTTTGAGAGAAGACTTTATATTATTCAGAGGTTATTGTTTTTTATTCTTACACCAGTATAAATTCAATATTCATCTTCATATTTAGACTTCATTTGCGAGTCCATCATGATGATAAGAGATATGAATGTGATGAATGTGGAAAAACATTTATTCGTCATGATCATCTTACAAAACACAAAAAAATACATTCAGGTAGGCAGTATCTTGTAATAATAATTTTTAAAAATTTGTAAGGCAAATGTAAGGGAAATAATATTGTGATTATGTATTCATAATGACTCATTTAAAAAATTTGTATTTTAAATTTATACTGAAGCTTTCTTGAATCTGGACTCATCTGTTTGGTTTTAGTATTAAAAGTCAACGTTCTGGACATTGGTGTTCCATGTATTCTGCAGGCTTAAGTGGAATATCTGCAGTTGGTGATGTCTTAGTTGGAAAGATCAAGATTATATTTTACACTTTGATATGTTGGAGAGGGATAATTGAGTTCTAGGAGAAATGGGGAGGAGGGTAAGGCATTTGAGATTTTCATGTCACAGTGAGTGTTTGAAGCCCTCTTTGTGGAAAAGGGTTCTTTTGTAGTAACCCTGATCAATTTCAGATCTTCACACTGTATTTATAATTTTCAAACTCTGGGGATTTCTCTCATATTTTCCTCTCAGATTGATGTTCAGGAAGTGCTAAGACAGCCAACTCTGTGCGTACAGTAATGGGAGAGAGCCAACTATGAGCACAGTAGAACAGGTGATTATTATTATTATAAACATAATGTACATGTCAAAATATGCTATAATCAATAGTTACATTGTAGAATATTTCCATGAGGTAGGTTGCTATTGTTATTATCACCACTTACCAGAGATGCTAAGGAATTGGTGATTTCTTCATGCATTTATAGTGGCAGCCCTAGGATTTGATTTCTAAATTCTTAATGCTAGCTTGTGCATTTGGGTCAGGCATGAGTTTTGAAAACCATTAGGCCTTAAAATATTAAGAAGGCAAAGATATCTAGAATTTAATTTCTATTTGTATTTTGGCTCATTGGGAATGTAAGAAATCCCCAAAGGTGAAAAATCATTTTAAAATTAGAATACAAAGATCTGAAAATGTTCAGGTCCCCATTTTAAATTATATAGTTTCTTCTTATGGTGTTAATTTACATTTTGTGGTTCTTGTTGCTTAAAAAATATCCACAGGGGTTGGAAAACTGAGTTTTGAAGTAATCTCAGTTATCTTACACCATTACTTAAAAAGGTGATATTTGAAGTCACCAACAAGAGGCTGAGCCTTCTTCTCCAAGTGGAGAGAAGACTTATAACCAGGAAAATAAACAAATTCTTGGAAGAAATTTGAGTGAAGAGTAGAAGGGAGCATATCCCAGAATAAAAAGTGGCTGAAATTCTGATGCTTTATTTAATTCCTGCATCTTTCTCATCAATCTTGCGATTAAAAAACAAAAAAACAAACAAAAAACTATTTCTGAAAGAAATAGAATATTTACTGCATTCTGATTATGATTTTGTTTGACTCCTTATTTCAAGGTGAAAAAGCTCATCAATGTGAAGAATGTGGAAAATGTTTTGGCCGCAGGGATCATCTCACTGTTCATTATAAAAGTGTTCACCTTGGTGAGAAAGTGTGGCAAAAGTAAGTAAAAATCTTCAGCTTTCCACATTGGTCACATTAGGGAAGTCATTAATTTTGGTAATTCAGTGACCAGTTACCTGGCTGAAATCTTATCCTTTCTTAAAAACCTAGATCATGTGACACCTCCTTCATGATGTCTGCCCTACTTTTTCTCTCCCTAACTGCCCCCCAGCTAAAAGTGATCCATCTTTCCTCATATCTCTCATGCCACTCTGATCTTTCCCATGTATTAATCATTTGAATATTATAGTTAACTTATATATGTTTTAACCACCCTTAAGGACATGTTTTGCTTCTCATCTTTGCATCCCCAGAACCTAGCACAATATCTTGCATATTTTAATAAATATTTGTTAAATTCTTTGTTCACAAAACTACTTATTAGTAGCAAATTTAAAATATGCTGTATGCAAAACACAGTATATAAGTGCTTTAAGGGAAATAGTGAAGATCAATAGGATCCATGCAGAGGTTTACAGTCTTAGAAGAAGAGATCAAATGTATATGACTATACTATAAGCCAGAACAAAAATTTATCAGAAGTCAAAACTAAGGAAAATAAAATGTAAGACCCAAGTTAAGACAAAGGGCAATTAGAGAAGAGTTGCAATGTGATTTGGATCTTTAATATGTGATGAAGAATCTAACCAGTTACAGCATTTGGAGGTGAGGGCAAGGGCATCTCAGACAGATGTGAGAAGTGTCCTTGAGGGCACACATTGTAGAACTTATTCACAAGTTGGAAAATAGACCAGTTTGATTGAACTTATTAAAAAAATGGGTAGGAAAGAAAGAAGAATCAAGGTAAAGTTTGTCAGTCTTTTTTTCTCTTTGCTTTATTTGTAGTTCTAAAAATGTAGATTAAAAACTAATATTTATATAGCACTTTAAAGTTTGCAAGTGTTTACAGTATGATCTCATTTAATTCTCACAACTTTTAAGTAGATGTTCTTTTTATTTTACAAATGAGGAAACTGAGACTGAGATAAGTTAAATGATTTGTCATACTGCTAGCGTCTGGACAAAATTTGGACCCAAGCCTTCCTAGCTCTTTAAGTCCTTTGCTTTGTTCACTATGCCATCTGGGTATTGTTTTTTTAATTTCATTTATTCCAGATCTTCCTGATCTTCTTTACTACTGAGAGTTGGTTGTATTCATTTTAATTGTCCTATGTTAAGAATAGATATCCTCCAAGGCTCTGTCCTGTGCTGTCTTCTGTTTATGTTCTATACGCTTTCTTTTGGTTACATCATTTACTGCCACTGCAAATGGTCACCACATCTTTGTGTCTAGCCCTTTCTTCTGAACTCTAGATCCTGTGATCACCAAATGCCTAATGGGCATCTCCACTTTGACATACCATAGGATAACAAACAAATTATTGAACTTGTCCTTCAGAAGACCTAGGTTTACATCCTACCTCTCATACTTGTCCACAGTCACACAGTGAGACACTTAATTTTTCTGTGCCTCAGTTTCCTCATCATATACTTGTACCTACCTTTCAGGATTGTTATGAGGCTCAAAAGAGCTTTATATATACATTTATCTATGTCTAGATGTAAGTATATATCTATGTGTGTGTATGAATATATATGTGTGTGTATGTATACTTGTATACATACACGCACTCAGATACACACATTATATAATTTGTAATTGTCAGTTCTTTTTGTAACATCACATTAAACTCAGGAGATTCAAAATGGAGTGCACTATTATTCATCTTAAACTCTTAAACTACTTCAATTGAGGATACTATCATCCTCATGTCACCCAGAGTCATCCTTGACTTAGATTCGGTCACTTCCAAAACTCCTTAATTTGGCCTCTATGATATCTTTTGCCTCATTTTTCTTCTTTTTGCTCCCAGGGCTGCCCTTATCACTTCTTGCCTGGACTCTTGTAAGAAATTCAGAATTGGTCTCCCTGCTTTCATGCTCTCTCTTTTCTAATCCATACCTCACACAACTGTCAAAAAGTTTTCCTAAGGTGCAATTCTGACCATGTCATTTCTCTGCTCTGAAACCTTCAGGGGTTCTTCTTTGCC
The DNA here is from genome assembly GCF_028372415.1 of Notamacropus eugenii. Classification (NCBI taxonomy): domain Eukaryota; kingdom Metazoa; phylum Chordata; class Mammalia; order Diprotodontia; family Macropodidae; genus Notamacropus; species Notamacropus eugenii. The sequence continues at coordinate 444,154,992 of NC_092873.1, forward strand.
TCTAGGATAAAATACACATTTCTCAGCCAAATCTCACTTCAACTTCTCTTTGGACCCTTATCTTACTTTACTTCCCATCACATATTTTGTGTGTAAGCCAAACTAGACTGCCAACTGTTCTCTGAACTCCACATTCCTTCTGTGCCCTCTGCATTTAAGAGGCTGTTTGTCATGAGTAAGATTCACTGCTTCAAGCCTCTTTTTCAGAATTCTTCTCTTTAGGGTCTGGTTCTGGTTCCATCCTTCTTTGTGAAACACATCCCTCTTTTCTCATACCCCATTTCCTCAAATTACCTTGGTGTACCTGTTGTCATCCCCCGGGTGAAGATTGTAAGCTCCCTGAGGAAAGGGATCTAATTTGTCTCTATTTCTGTCATCTAGCCAATGCCTTGCACACAGTTGCTTAATATTTGTTGAATTGAATCTTTCTCTGGAAAAATATATTGAACATTTAAAATTTCATTTTTAAGAAGGCTGTAATATGATGTAATACTGATTTTATGATACAATCCAGGTTTGACAGAAGTCAGAGAACAAATTTTGAGTTATGATAAAGTTCTTGGCTCTTTGTTTTGAGGATGTATTATAAAATGTATGTATCATATGTTTTCTCAGATGTCAAATAATATAATTGCGATAAATGTAAGTCTGCACAAATATAGGGCATCCCAAAAGCCTTAGTGCAATTTTCAGTTTTGATAGCTTGAAACTGCACTAAGACTTTGGAGCACTGTGTTTATCCATATAAATATTATTAGTCATCAAAATATTTTGAAGAAGAATGCTGATAGCCTTTTAAAGATACAGGCTTTGGGTTCCAATATAAAGAATAATTATTGAGGAGATGGAGGCTCTTATTTTACATAGATAGGATAATGTGAGGTCTGAATTTAGGGCTAGAAGAATTCAAGCCTGACAAATATATTTGGTGTGGGCCATGAGATGGAACCAGATTGGAAAAGACAGATCAATTAGTGGAGAGTTTTAAAGAAAATAAATATTAGTTAACACTTAATTCGAGGGGCAATATGAAGTAGGTACATGACTTTGAAAAGTTTCAGTGCTTGAGAAGAAGAGCTATTTTTTTCTTCATCTTTGTCTCTCCCTTCATTTTAGTAGCAGTGTTTTGTACATAGTTTCTTAATTTAAGTTTTTCAAAGACTGTGAACCCTTCATAGGCATTTCCTAAGAGGAATACCTAGAAAATAAAGGTCTACTCTAAAGGGATTTACCTTCCTCTGCACCCTAGCTTTTATATTTTAATAATATGAACATTCAGAAGATTGCTGTCTAAATTTTTACATTTTTGACATGACTATTAAGCTCTTATTGGGAAAAATTTTAATGTAACCTTTTTTCTACTTCTTAGATATAAAGCAACATTTCACCAGTGTGACGTTTGTAAGAAAATTTTTAAAGGCAAATCAAGTCTGGAAATGCATTTTAGGACACATTCAGGTAAAACTTAATGGGTAGGTTATGTGTATTTTAATCAAGAATGAAGCCTGATCATGGAAACCATACTTTTCTCAATTATAATTCATATTCCAATTGAGATTTTTGTCTTTGTATTATCATTAGCTTGAACAGTTTATATTATGGTCTTCTTTATTTTTTGTTATATATCTTCAGTTTTTCACAATGGTATTACAAAAAGGATTTGCAGAGAGAAAATTGGTTAGTGTGTTATTCTCTCTCCATTGTGAATTTCTCTTTCAGTTGCTACTTTTCTTCATTCTGCTATTTTTTCAAAGTGTCTTTTTATGATTCTTCTTTTTACCCATTTTTAAGGGATTCCTTAGATCTCTGTTTTAGCCATTTGCTTCTTTTACTATATTCATTTTTAAAATAGCAGTGCAAAGTAGATCTTATGGCTTTGCCTCTAGCCTCTTTGGAGGATGTTTTGTTGTGTACTTTGTAATGCTGCTGACCAGTCGTGGCTTTTGTCCGTATCATTGGGAGAATGCTGATTTCAGTTTTCAAAAATCACTTCCTATTTTTCTGTTTCATTGAACTTAAGGGTGATGCCATTTCCTGAAATATATAATGTTGGATCTTTTTTCTTATACTGTATTCCTTAACTGATCTTTACTTTTACATGTGGCTTTTGCTAAATTTCAAACACTTCTCATACTTTTTTTAAATCTGTGATTTGAATTTAGCTATTGCATTGTTATGGGCAGCTAGGTGGTTCAGTGGGCAGAGCGCCAATCCTGAAATCACGAAAACCTGAGTTCAGATTTGGTCTTAGACACCTATTTGCTAGTACTACAAGTCTCTTAATCCTATTTGCCTCAGTTTCTTCATTTATAAAATGAGCTGGAGAAGGAAATAGCAAGCAAGTCACTCCAGTATCTTTGCCAAGAAAACCTCAAATGAAGAATTGGACACAACTTAATTGCTAAATTTGGGGAGAAAAATAATGGGGCTTCATAAAAAAATGGGGAGGGGGAACTATTATACACACAGCATAAAAATGATAATAATGTAGTAGACCTTGGTCTTTTTTAAAGGCAAATCTAATAATATTGCCACGCCGAAATAGAGCTAGTAATAAAATGTTACACTTGTGATGTTACTATTATTCTTCACACCAACTAGGCCAAGATAGTGAGCACTTTGTCCATTTGTGGACTTTTTATTGACAGATGTAAAAAACTTGGAGAAAATTCCTGTGAGGTCATATAGAGTGAATGAATAAATAAAGCACTTATTAGGCATTTACTATGTGTAAAACACTATGCTAAGTGCTGAGGATAAAAGAATACAGAATAGAGGTGCCTAATCTGGGATGACTTAAAATTATACAAAGAGTATTATTATCTAGAGTAATCTAGTAATAAGATACTTTTTTATGTCTGTGAGGGGTATGCAGCATAGGCTTATAAATATAGAACTGAATACCAGTTGGAAACATGATAATTCAGTTGCATCCATGTTGGACAGAGGTGTCGAAACACCTGCGCTGGCAGTGCCTGCAGCACTATCATGTGTGACATGAGCCAGATTAAAATGTAATTGGGAAATATTTGACAAAATATATAAAAATACCACAAAACAAAAATGTTTTCTAAGGCAGTAGCGGGCCACAGAGAGCCCAATTTAGTCTATCCCATTCTTTTTCTCTTTGACTGACATTACTGGTATGGGACATAAATCATATCAACATGTTTTTAAGAGGTGAAAAGTGTGTTGCCTGACCAGCTTAAAATATAAATGGGAAATATTATGGTAAATAAAAACATAATTAAACATAATGTTAATATATCGTTTTTCAAAGTCTTTATGCTACCTACCCTAGGGAATTCCATTTCTTTTTTGAGTTTGACACCACTGATATAGAAGACCTTCCTATGACCATGCTGTGGAACTTCCTTTTTGGAAATATCTTCCTTTTGAACAGTTTTTGACAGCTAATCCCACTTAGCAAACAGTGCAAAAATCACTTGGAAAACAATTTTTGTTATTCTTATTTAGTTATGGATATATCCAATTATTGAGCAACTCATAGTACTTTAAATAAAATAATGAACCAGTAGTAAAAGAACCTGATTCCAAAACAAATGAAAATTCCATTCCTTTTTTCTGATTGGTCCATTGAGACTGGAGATAAATTATTTAGATCAAAAGAAGTAGCCTAAGCTACCCTCCCTGTTTAACATATTCTTTGGGTTTGGGGCAGTGATAATTGAAAGGGCCCTTTGTTGATCTGTAGGTTGGAAAAGGAAATAAAAATATGCAAGAAAAAGCATATCAATTTGTATTGACAATTAGCTATATCATTAAAAACTTCAAAACAAGATTTACTAAGAAGAGTGCAAATTCATTTGGTACACACATTTTACAGATTTATATTTTACACTTAATATTATCTTTTTTCTTTATAGGTGAAAAGCCTTACAAATGTCAAATTTGCAATCAGTCTTTTAGAATTAAGAAAACTTTAACAAAACACATGGTTATTCATTCTGATGCTCGACCCTTCAACTGCCAGCATTGTAATGCCACATTTAAGCGGAAGGACAAACTAAAGTACCACATTGACCATGTGCATGGAATAAAGTCTCCAGATGAATCACTAACTACTTCCGAGGAGAAACTTGTATCCTTACCAATAGAGTATGCTTCTGATGGGAAAGGTTACCAAACAGAAACTAAACAATATATGGATCAGCCTAAATATCAATCAGAATCCAAAACGATGTTACCAAATGTACCTAATGAAGTCTGTGTTCCAGTAACATTGGTTCCAGTCCAGATGCCAGATTCTCAGAATGATGTGGTGCGCCATACCACTGCACTTCCACCACCCTCCCAGGGCATCCTTTCTACACAGACACAGCCAACAGATTATCCACGAGCAACAGATTTGGCTTTTCTGGAAAAATATACTCTCACCCCTCAGCCTACAAATATAGTTCACCCAGTTCGACCTGAACAAATGCTTGATCCTAGAGATCAGTCTTACCTTGGAACATTACTAGGTCTTGACAACACTACAGCTGTACAAAGTATTGCTAATAATGAGCGGCACTCGTGATGAGACCTAAACATTCCACAAAATTTTAATGGCTATATGCTAATCACAAGCAGTAGCTGTTAGCTATTAAATTAATAGGGCTACTATGGTTTGCATTTTCTCTGACCTCCAAGATTCTGTGTATAGTTGAAGAGCAAAGAAAACATTATGTGGACATATTTTGATGCATAGTATTTAAAGTGTATATCTTATAATTTTTAGATATTTTAAAATCTCTTAGATCTTAATTTTTAATAGTTTCTTAGATATAGTTTTTTAGAGATTCACATATAGGAGTTTTTAAGATATATTTTTGTTATCATTGGTTCTTCATTTTCATCTCATTCTTCCTTTCCTCTTCATTTTCCTCCTCCAGCCTCCAAGTTAAAAAAAAAAAATTCATTTTAACAAGCCTTTAAAGAGACTACAAATGAATGTACTGATAGCTATCAGCAATTTTTTTGTCCCAGCCTGAAATTCATATGATCTTGTTGCAAATGCTTGTTTATCTTATTAGAATCATGCACCTGAGTTTATAAAAAATACTTAGAAGCTTGTTTTAGTTTTCATATTTTTATAATTTCTAACACTTCTCATTGAACTTTTTGACAGTCTGAAAATAAAAAAGCCTAATGCTATAGGGTCAGGTAGTAAGGTAAAGTATGGAAATAGAAACATACCTCAGTTATCCAAGATGAAAAATATAAAAGAAGGAAAACATATTCTATATCTAGAATTTTTCTTTTAGACTTAATTTTATTTTTTAGATTTTACCATTGAATGTCTTATTTTTTTTTAATTAACTTCTGGCTTTTGTCTTCATTTCCCTAAAGGGTTGGATAATGAAATTTCTTTAATTAGGAGTAGCTAAGACACCTTTGGAGGAACACCATTGTATAATGGAAAGAACACTGCATTTGGCAGGACCTGAATTCAAATTCTGGCTTTACTTACTACTGCCTGTATAACCTTGGTTGAGTTAGTGACTCTTACTTTCCTGGTCTGTAAAATTGTATATTTGGGGGAGTGGGGGCTGTCTTGGGATTAGCTAGATTCTAAGGTCTCTTCTATGTTAAATCCTGTGATCCTGTGATTCTACTTATCTTGGATAATTGAGACTCTAACAAGCAAAAGTAGCGAGCCTAGATTTTTCATGTGTAACCAGTAGAAAAAGACTTTGTGATCAAGTCTACGGAATGCTACTTTCCCCTTATTAAAGGCAAACAAAAATATCACTTGTACATCATAATTTATATTTAAAAAAAATTTTAATTTTGATACCTTTGTACTTAGTATCCATTACCATCATTTTTATCATCAAGAAATAAGGAGGAAGACTATCAGTTGTAGTAAAAAACTTTGATTAACATGATTCATTATTTCAAAATAATGGGTAGGGGTCCAAGATAAGTTGGTAAACCTTGAATTATAAAATATTTTTAAAGTAATATAGTGCTATTACTTTGAAGCAGGTATAGAAACTTGAATTAGGTTAACAAAATGTTGCCTGGTAAAACTCCTTGGGGAAATTTCTTTAATGAATAGTTAAAATGTGTAAGTGTAGTAGGCATGAGGAGGCTACTATCAGTGAAGAATTTTTGAAGAAGTGGCATAAAGGAGGTAGATAAGCAGAAAAGATAACAGACTAGTCACAGAGTGAAAACAGGCCATGTGGGCTACCAGCAAGAGGTGGAGTGATTTTGTTATTGATATAGCATTTATATAGAAATGTAAGTAAAGGATTTGAGGCTACTTGAAAAAATTTCAGTAGTTTAAAATTTTTTTTCTCATAGTATCATCATAGTGACTTGCTCGCAAACTGCCAGATCTTGCATACTATCATAAATAAAATGATGGAATTTTTTTATCATACTAGAAGAGTCAAGAACATTCTTTAGTAAAGTACTTGAAAAACTTGAGTTCTTTTACCACAGTGTTCATAAATAAATGTGCCTGCTCATGAAGATTAAGCAAAAACAATAGAGAATTAAAGCAGAAAATTAAAAGATTGCTTATATGCCCTTCTCTCCCCTCTACTCCCAATTTTTTCTTCAGCAGGGTTTGGTGATAATTTCATTAGACTATTTTTATTCATCCTGTTTTTTAAAAGCCTTGTTTCCAACTATGGGAACAAATTTGTATTTGAGAATTGGATAATTGAGGTACTTTATCAATCTTTGAAGTTAAATTATAAATTCATTCTTGATTTCACTTTCATCATTTATAAAATAAGGAATTTTTATTAGGTAGTCTAAAAGGTCCCTTCAAGCCCTAATAATATGTGATTTTGTGATTTAAATAGACTTCTTAATATTAAAATTTTGACTCAATATGACAAATACATATTTGTTGACTTTTAACTAAAATATTAATATAACAGAAAAAAGTCTCATTTATAGATTTGCCCTTCTTAATTTATAGATATTTGAAGTATTAGAAAGAAGTAAAGTGATTTTTTATTTTTACATTATAAAGGACTTTTTTGTTTTATCAAATTTTTGCAACAGGGTTCCTTTTAAATAATTACTTTCCCTGAATGCTTTAAAAACTATCATTTGGCTTACGATAATTTTATTTACATAAAACTTGTTTTGCAATGCATATATGGTGCAAGTTGAAGTATATTTCTTTAGAATTTTGTGACAATACCTTTCATTTGTACAGTGCTTTACAATTAATAGAGTTACATTGTCTCATTTGGTAATCTGAATACATTATCTCATTTAATTCTCACAAAAGCCCTATAATATAATCAGGGCAGTTATATACACCCCTTCCTTTTATTTTATTTCGAAAAGCAAACTGGTGCAGAGAGGTGAACTGATTCTCCCAAAACCTCTGCCAAGTGACTGAACAAGAACCCATGTGTTCTGATACCTTCTCTGGTTGGTTCTCTTTTCTCTGTACCATGCAACGATTTTCATTATCTCATTTGCTGCCTCTTGTTCCCCAGAGTTTTAAGGAATCCAAAAAGTATTGAAAGCCTTCCAGATTTGGGCAAACTGAATAAACTCTCTAAGATGATCTTATGGCACAGAAGAAATGCAATGAAGCTGACATTTATCAGCTGTGCTACTGTTTCAGATATTTGGAGGCTCTTTGGAGAAATGCTATATTAAATATAATATTACTTGTAACCATATCAAAATGTTTGACTTCTACAACTACTTCCTTCAGAAATTTGCATTCCAGAAACATAGCTTAGCTTTTAAATTCATTCATTTATCTGATAAGAAAAATTAGCACTTAATTAGCACTATAAGTTGACTATTTTATCATATGGAAAAATTTGTCAACCTAGTTGATTCTGACTTTAAAACACCAAAGATCCTAGTAGGTATTAAATAGGATGGAGAGACTTTAAATTCTGCGTTGTTTGAATAAGGACTTGTCCAAAGAAGCACAGTTGAAGTCCTAGTTTACTGATTTTTTTTTTAAATGTTTGTTATCGGTAGTGAGCATTAGCATATTGTGTGTGTGTGTGTGTGTGTGTGTGTGTGTATGTGTGTGTGTGTGTTTTATATGTGTGTATTCTATGAAAATAAGAGCAGAAGATACTTGGGGGATATACATATACATATGCTAACATACTCTGCAAAGTATATCAGATTAGAATGATTAGAATTTGATTCAAGTAATTTAATGTCTCTTAAATGGACACTATCAAATACTAATTTACTAGTTTATTTTCTTTATTCCACTGATGAAAAATGTTGCCTTTTACTATTAATTTAAAATTACACTTGAAGGTATTTTCTGCTTCTTGAATGGAGTAAAATTAGGGTTTAAATTTGTGGGTTGTCTTTAGGTCAGTAAGAGTTTAGCAAGGCTGGTAACCACCAAAATGAAAGATGCATACTTGGAAGTTATTCAGAGGTTTAGCTCTAAATTAAATTGAAATGGCAAAGTTATTTGGAATAACCCTGAAGAGTTTTTTTTTAATTGATGCCTTCTTCATTGCTTTATTTCTTAGTAGTAGAGAGCCAATCTCTGAGCCAGGAGGACTCGAAAACTTCTGCCTCTGACACTGGCATGTCACCTTGGACAAGTATCAGTATCCCAGGCAACTTTTTAGGATTATAATTTGCAGAACAGTTATGGATCTGTGTTAGGGAGTTTTCTCACTGGGAGTTCTTCACAATACCCATGGGGAATTTCTCCTGAAGCCTCAGATCGAAACCAGAACAAAGACTCATAGGTCATAAAATCAATACATTATATTCTTTTGTCAATCTAGGAAAGATCGCCAAATATCACTATAATGTGGCTATTTAATAGTATTTATTATAATAATCTGGCTATAAATTGCTAGTTAAGGGGTTTAGGAGTAAATAAGTAGTCTTGGCTTTCACAGAATTTTAGTTAAAAGCCTACAGAATTTTACTGCTTAGCATATAAATTAATAGTTTGTGTGTTTTTGCTCCCAAATTATTGTATGTCACATGCAGTAGAGATCAGATTTTGTATATAAGCTCTTTGATAGTGTCCTTTTAAATCTGATCTTTTCTTGATTAATTGCTATGTGCCTTTTTGTGTATTATAGTTGCTGAATGTTCCTTCTGGTTGATAGATTGTGTTGGTGAATAAGAAATATAACAGTTGTCTGTTGATATTGTTATGTTTTAGTGAATTTTATGATTTACCTTGTCTGCAGGTCAGGCAATGATTTTTGCAATTTATCTGAGCTTTATGTAGGTGGACTGGCACAAAGTGCTAATACTAAAATTCATTTTTATGATTTCAACATCATAATTTCAATTTTCATTATAGCCTCTTAGGTACTGAATCTACCTACTAGGCATCTCTCTTAAAGATAATCTAAATAAGAAAAGTCTTTTTTAGTTCATTAAATGGTCTGTTCATCATAACTACATAGTTCTGAACTTAGCAACTGCTCTACATATCATCTTGATGTTGCCAAAATGGAAAAGGGAGTTATGTTTGGAAATTACAGTGATTTTTTTTTTTTTAGATGTAGCGATATCCCATTGGTCAGAAACTTGAGTTGATAAGCTCAGGAAGAAATATAAATCTTTGTAATTGCCAGTGTCAGAATTATTTTATGATCAGTGCCAAATTTAGAATCTTTCTAAAATCTCAGTGTTGATTCAGGAAAAGTAGCATTTTTCAAAAATATAGACATGTTTTAATAAAATCCTTGTTACTTAGGTTGAATTATGGATAGTTTGTGGGAATTGTGCATATATACTACTAAGTACAGAAATTCTTATATTCTGATCTTTTTAGTACATATTTATGTCTTGGCATAACATAGTTTTTTCTTAAAGTCATCTTTTTCTTTATTTGAAAATAATAGGGACATTCTCTGCTTTTCCTCATTCAGAAGCAATAGAAAAAGAGTTGGGTTGTATAGGAGGTGGGCTCATTTAGGGTTAGGGTTCAGATTTGGTAGAGATAAATGGAATGATGTATAGTGATTTTTAAGACTCAGCAAATCCAAAAATAATTTAAGATAACATTCAATAGACATACTAATGGATATTGCTCTCTTCATTTATTTCTGGAAAGAGAAATCATGGATACATTCAGAGCCAAGATGAATCAAAAGCAGCTGTTAAAACTACAAAGTTTTTTTTTCTCCCTTAAAAATAATCCATTTTTGGATACATGAATCTTTCTTGGGAAGTATAATTAAATTAAAATGGAATTTTGAGTAATTTCATTTAAATAGATCCTAGAACATTTTTTCTTTTAATGCAAGACATATACATACCTGATTTTTTTTCTCTTCCTTGGCTTGTGTCCTTTATTGCTTAAAATGACTGAAAGAAATACTCCAATGTAGTCAGGACCTATTTTTATCTTCCAATAATAGAATGTTGGGTATTTTTTTTCTATAGAAAAATATGTTTAAGAATTGGTGAGTACCACTGCCAAAAAAAAGTGTAGAGGTAGACCTGAGTTTAACTGCCCTGTCTCCATGTTTTTATGGTGAATGTTCTGGCAAAAGGGATTTATGACTTGCATTAAAGTTGAAAATACTTGATACTTTCTAACTTAATTTGCAGATCTGTATCATAAATTTTGTTTAGAATTCATTTAAAATATTTTTTAAATATAAAGGCAAATTCAAATTATAAGACATATCTAAACCTACTGTTTTGTTGTCAACCATGTAAAACATCTTGTGAATTTTGTAGATATTTAGATTGTCTTATGTTTTTAAGTGTCTTTAGCAAAAACTATTTGCCTTTCTCTGAAGAATAGGAAGTGTACTGTACATTTAAATCAATCCTTTGTTTTACTTGTTAATTTAAAATAAATTTGGGATTTTTTTATCCTAATTAAGCCTTTCCTAGGTTTTATTGCAGTATGAATTAAATTTATTTACATGGAAATGCAGTATATCTGCGTGACGTTTAAAAATTAATTTATAAGACTATGAAAAGTAGAAATCAAGTAAATTCTGCAAAGTTGTGTTAATTTTCTCAAAATTTTTATTAAAATATATTATTTGACTTCTTTGGGTAGTTAAATGCAAACTAGCTAGACTTTGTGAATGAAAACACTAAATTTTCTCTACTAGAAAATACTAGTCCTTAGATGCTGAAGATTGCAGGAAGCAGGAGCTTTGGGGTTTAATCCTATTGATAGATTTCACATTTTGGAAGGTAGTAGGCAGAGGACCTGCACTGAATGGAGAGGACTCAGTGGAATAAATTTTGAACACTCAGCATTTGTGATGTAGATGGGTCATTTAATAGAGTCAGTGAAGAGAACAAAGGCCACAGTGGCATGAATGTTGAATCCTCAACATTTGTGGTGTAGATGATTTATTTAGTAGAGTAAATGAAGAAAGGGAAAAAATTAGATGGATGGGCAGATCTGTGCTGAGATCCAGATTGGGAGACTATGACTAAATGTGCTAGGTATTAAAGAATTCAGTGATCCCTAGAAATCCCTAACACTGCTTCAGAGCTACCTTATGAGACTGGTTTCTGATATACTCCCAGCTGGGCAAAGCCTGATTCTTATGGTACCACTGTATTGTTTGTACAGTTCCCTTATTACTTGAAGCCAAGGCTCTACAGTGCAGTTAGAAGATGAAGGGGAATACTCCAGGATTCCCTTAGCCAGAGCCAGTCATTTGAGGGACTTTGGTTTACCTTTGATTTTAGTTCTGGGGTGAGATAGGAATTGTACAACAGCAGTTGGGCCACTCCTTAAGTTATTTCTTCAAGTCCTACTTTTTCCAAGGCATTTTGGGGCTTTTATGTTTTTATAATTTGGCAAATAGACATGGCTGTATCTGTGCCCTTGCCACTTCCATAGTCTTTAGGTTGATAATTACTGAATGAACCTGAGGAAATCAAAAGATTTACTTTTGCGGTTAGTGTGCAGATTCATGCAGAGTTCAGAATTGTTTCTTTTTGGGTTATAGCTTCTATCCTCATCATCACCCCATTGATCTTTCAATCAGGGTCTAATAGTGAATGTTTTAGTTGACTTTGAAAAATTTGAGGTTTGTGTTTTTAACAATGGGTATTTTCTTCCTGTAACTCAGTTCCCTGCATTGTTATCAAAGTCATGACGCTACATCTTTATATGAATCCCCCTAAAGTGTCTACTGAAGAGCCGCTAGGTGGCGTAGTAGGCCAAGCACCAGGACTGGAGTTGGGAAGACCTGAGTTCAAATAGTATTAGCTATGTAACCTGGGCAAGTCACTTAATACTGTTTGCCTCAGTTTTCTCATCCGTAAAATGAGCTGGAGAAGAAAATGGCAAACCACTTTAATGTCTTTGCCAAGAAAACTCCAAATGGGTTCACAGAGTCAGACACTACTGAAATTCCTGAACAAAACCAAAAGTGTCTACTGAAGGAAAACACTGGCTATCTTCTGGTGTCATTATATGTGATAGGTTACAATTTGCCACTAGGTCCATGGTCTCATCATAAGACTGATCTTCTTTTCCAGTCAAAAAATGTTCTAAAAGTTTTAACACAACATTTTGAAATTTACATTTGGTAATTTGTCTACTATACCCACCATGTCTCTTTTATCATTCCTTTTGGTTTACTTGCAATCTTGGATCTTTAAAGATATTTTCTCTTGTGATTAGACTATTGTCAGAGATAGGCTTTCACAGCAGCAAGCAATTTGGCATTATTGAAAGCACCATAAAATGTCCCAAATAAATTATTGTCCTATTTCCTCCCACCCAGCTCTGATCTGAGATCTGCAGCACCTGACCTACAGGCCATCAGTCCAGCCAAATGGCTAAATTTGGACAAGGTGTTTTTATACACTTCCCTGGGGTGTATGGTTAGATTATTATCTGTCACTTATGAATTGTATTGAAGAAGCTTTGTTGATATATCCTATAAAACAAGCTTGTATATTTCCTGTTTTGATGTTTTTGGCAAATGTGCTGTTGATGTGTTTATATCTGCGTCAGTTTTGTTGGGACAGGAGAGTCAATTTGGGTTTATAAATGACTTTTTGTTGACCTTTTTGTTTTTGCTAAAAGTGTTACCTTTGACATATTTTGAAGATTGTTCTTAGGGTACTTATCACTTCTGTATGTGTTTGGCCAAATACAGTCAAAATAGTAATAGTGCCATTTTGATTTGCTCGGTTACATTTGATGCTCCCATATTACAGTTCAGACCTGGTGGTTCTGTCCTCCCAGATGAAAATAGTTGACTAATGATGCCACTATATTTGTTCTACTTTGCATTTGATTGTTTTTCTCTTTAAGGTTTTATGTGTAAACATTTTTTAAAATGATTGATGCCAACTGTGTACTATGGACTCCTTTACTGACATGATTATTTTGTAAGTTGATACGTTTCTGGTGGCCTTCCATTCTCTTTCTCTGTAATGTTTTATAGGTGTGCTTGTTCTCTCAGCTATTGTTGCCCTGGGCTACCAAATCTCCAGTTGTACATGGCTGAAGTGTTTTATGGGCTCTTTAGATCTCATTTTGATAGGTATTTTGCATTGGGAAAAACTGTGATAGTTTTTCCTATTGTCATTTTTCCTATTTTCAAAGTCATCAGTCTTTTTTTTTTTGACCTGCTATCTTTATCCCATGTTGCAATTTGGTGTTTAATTTAACCCTTACTTTATTCAGGTGAAGATATGACTCTACAATCATTGCTTTGGAGATAAATTCATCTGTACTAGTCAATTTTTTTTTTTTAAAGAAATTGAAGAACTTGAGGGTTTGAAAGAACCTAAGTGAGTATCAAGTCCAGCTTATAACTGAAAAGAATGCTTATTATGACCAACCTGACAAGTAATCATCCAGCTTCTGCTTGAAAGTTCCTGTTGGAGAATCTACCGTCTCCTAAGACACCTCATCTCCTTTTGGATAGCTCTCATTGTTAGAAAGATTTTCCTGACATCAAGCCTAAATTTTCTCTTTGCAGCTTCCACCTTTTTCTTTTTATTGTGCTCACTGAGTAAAACAGAAACTTAATCTCTCTTCCATTTATCAGCCCTTCAGATACTTGAAGACAGTTTCATGTACCCCTGAGTCTTTTCTTTCTCAGGCTAAATGTCCCTAGTTACTTGCTAATCTTAATACAGCATAGACTCAATGCCCTTGACCATTGTGGTTCCCTGCCTCTCCATGCTTCCCAGATTATCAATGTCCTCCTTAAACTATGGCATCCAGAACTGAACACATTAATACAGGCAGAATACAGGGGAACTAACATTTCTGGAACCCGTGTCTCTGAGTGAAGCTCAGGATTGCGTTAACTTTTTTAGTTGTCACCTCACACTGCTGACTTGCTGAGCTTGTCCACTAAAACCTTTAGACTTTTTTCACACAAACTGCTGACTTATGTCTCCTCTATCTTGTAATGCTGTTTCAAGAAAAAAAAAGCCCAAATGTAATAATTTATTTTTAGTCCTATTGAATTTTCATCTTCTTAGACCCAACCCAATGTTAACAACACCCTTCATGATCATTTTGGATCCTTTCATTGTTCAGTGTTAGCTCTCCCAGCCAGCTTTGTGTCATTTAAGTTTAATGAGCATGCCGTTCATTCCTTGATTCATTCCTTGATACAAATATTAAACACAAGGTCAAACAAAGATTTCTCTGGCACTCTACTGGAGACCCACTAAGTGGATATTAAACTGTCACCAAATACTATTTCAATTCAGCCATCATACCAGTTCTGAATCCTAATTTTTTTTCTCCATCTTGTCCACATCTCTCTTTTCCAAAAGGCTAGTGTGCAATACTTTATCATTAAAAGCTTTGGTAAAATTATGTCTACAGCATTTTCATGATCTGATAGTTTAGAAAACCTCCCCTCCCAAAAGGAAATCGATTAAGCATAATGTTACCTGTTCTTTATGATGTTACATTGGCAGTTTGTAATTACAGCTTCTTTGTCTAAATAGTTACTAACCATCTCTTTCACAATACACTCTAGAATTTCCCCAGGAATCTTGAGTCAAACTTGCTGTCCGATAGCTTGCAGATTATATTTTCCTCCTCTCTTTTATAAAAAAGTCAACAAAAGTTGCCTTTCTCTGGTCCTGCTGACTGCTTTCAGCTTTCCAGTCTTTCAAATGCAATAAATATCGGCTGAGTAATTACATTTCCCAGTTCTTAGAAGATTTAAGGATATAGTTTATCTGAGCCAGGTGATACGGGTTCATTAAGGGCATCCTTATTTATTTTGGGCATCTACTTGTTAAAGTAACATCATAAAAATGAAATTGACTGGCATTTCCCTAACAGCCTGTCTCAGAAGATAGTCGTGTGGCATAGACACAAGGCTGCCGAGTAGTCTTCAGGCTTTTGGTGTCTACTAATTTCTTCATCCCAAGTCATAATTTCCAATGCAGTTTTCACTATTTCCCCCTATATCTAGTTTCACTGTGAGGTAAGAAAGTATCAGGATAGATATTTACTTATCTTGGAGTATCTTGTCAAGTTTTTAGAATTTCTCTATTTCAACTGTTGTGACAGATGTTGGTACATAAATTACATTCATTTTCATGGTAGTTTGATTTTGCTTTTGCTAGTCTTAAGCATTGCAGAGTGAAATCAAGTATATGGAATAAAGTTTCTTGTTGCCTTTGTGTACACATATGATACTAACTCCATTATTTATTTCTACTAGTACTTAAGAGCTGTTTTTCTACGTAAGCTTATGCCTTCTATATTTATTTATAATGGGTATATTAATATTGTTATGGTTCACTATCTGTAATAGTGTTAACTCACAGAATCTCAGTTGGAAAGAAACTCAGAAGCAATCCAATACAACTTACACCCAAAGAATTCCCTTTGCAACACATATCACCCAGCCTTTGTTTCAAGACTTCCTATCATATTCCTCAAATCACTAATCTGTGTATACTTTGACCAAACAATATCACTACTAAGCCTATACCCCCAAAGAGGATTGAAAAGGACCTCTTTGTATAGTAACTCTGTTGTACAAATCATTTGGAAACAAAGGTGGTGTTCAGCTGTGGAATGGATGAACAAACTGAGATATACGAATGTATTGGAATGTTATTGTGCTATAAGGAATGATGAAAGGGACTGTTTCAGAGACACCTGGAAAGAATGGGAAGACTGAGGTGAACCAATCCGAATGAACTGACTAGAGCCAGGAAAGCAATTTATACAAAAAGCAACATTGTAACAAAAAACAGTTTTGAAAGGCTCAAGAACTTTGATAAATGCAATGACTAACCATAACTGCAGGACTGATGATGAAGCAAGTTCCCATCTCCTGACAGAGAAGTGGTAGGCTCAAGGTACAAAATGAGAAGTAGGTTTTTAGATGTCACAAAAATGGATCTGTATGATTACTTATCTATTACAAGTATTCCCCCTCCTTTTTTTTTTTCCTTAAGTGGAAGGGACATTTGGGGATGGGAGAGGGCCAGCAATAATATTGTGAAAAAAGAAACAAAGAAAAGGGTTATTGAAATATTTAAAAGAAAATGCACAAAAGAGAACACGTTCAGAAGGAGGCAAAGACAAATAGGACAGATTGGAAAGTAGCATGTTGAATGTATTATATACTTTAAAAAAGCAAGCTTTGCCATAGAGGTTTGTTATTTCATATCAATCATTTTCTGTTCTACTTTGTATTTGGAAATGCTCTCTTTTTTTGGTGTTTAAATGCAGAATAAAAAAAAAAGTTAGACCTCTAGTGAGGCAGAACCTACTACTATTGTTCTATTGGTTATTGGACATGGATCATATAAAAAACAGCCTCTTTCTCCTTTTCTGTTACTTTGCCACCATCAAGAGTAGCAAGGAGTACAAGGAAATTGCAGTCTCCAGGCACATTTTCTATTTTTATCTGTTTCATGGGCAGAAATTTCCATCACTTGGGAGCCAGTGTTTTAATTACAAGCTTCCTCATAGTCACTAAGGCTGATCCTTGGAGAAAAAACATGTGGTTGCTTCTTGACCCTGCTCTTATTTTGAATACTTTCTAGCTTGGTAGAACCTGCCAGAATTTAAACTATATTTTCATAATTTTAGATAACCCAAGGCCACCTCCAATCTGCATTGCATCAGGGAAAAACTTTTTTAGATGAATTTAAAGGTTGACTTTTAAAAATAGGGTCAAAGCAGAGTGCTTTGAACAGTTCAGACACTCAAGTGCTGGGTGAATGAAATTTCTTGAGCTTTTAATTTTTTTTATTAGTTATCTCTCCTTTTTATCTTGACTAGTTCCCTTATCAATTCCTTTTACCTATGATCTTTTATTTTAATTTGTACCATATAACTACTTAGGTTGGGGTCTTCAAGTTATGAGCATATCAATATTTTAAATTTTCGGATACAAGCTGTTAATTATTTTTTGTCATACTACTTCTAATAAAATTTGTATAGTACTTAACCTTTTTAGCATGAATGAACTTATCTGGGGCTAATACCTCCCAAAAGGTCAGAAGAAGCATCAGAAAAAGTTGGGGTGTAGGTGCAGAAAGGAGTTGAAAGGGAATTGGGGGGAGGGGCTTGAGTATAAAGGTTTGAGAGAAGCAGATAGGTGGGTATATAGCACTTGGAGTCAGGAAGACTCATCTTCCTGTGTTCATATTTGGCCTCAGACACTAGCTGTGTAACCCTGGGCAAGTCACTTCACCCTGTTTGTCTCAGTTTCCTCATTTGGAGAAGGGGAAACCAGTATCTTTGCCAAGAAAACCCCAATAGGGTCACAAAGAGAAATGATTGAACAGCAACAAAGGTTTAAGAACTTTTTGGAAAAGGCATTAGAAAGATAGGAGCATGAGTTTCTCAAAATTAGAAAGCATGGTTTGGCTTCATTCTGCCCCCATGTATTCTCTACATAGATTAGGTCACAGATCTGTTGAAATATGCCTACCATTCACTCCCAAAATTATACAAGGCACACTAATTTAAGAATAGGATCATAAGCTTTAGATCTAGAAGGGACCTTAGAAGTCATAACATTTCCAGATAAGGAATGACATCTCTAGAAGAAGGATTTAAGCCTAAATTCTCACTCTTCTACTGGTCCAAGGCCTTTTTGGGGGGGTTGGGAAAAGTGGGATTGACAGGAGGAAGAATGTTGATTGAGGGCAAGGGCTATCCGATCTTTTTAATTGCTCAATAAATAGCTTAACACTTCACACTTCTCTGCAGGTACATGGTTTATATTAAAGTCAGCTTGGGTAGTCGGAAAAAAGGCATCTGGAAGACAAAAGAAGTAATTGTCTTCACCAATTTAGGACTGGTTTAGTCTGGTTTCTGGATGACTTCTTTTTGTCCTGACTAAAATTTCAAGCTGAGAATAATCTCAGCCAACCAGAAAATGCCTGGTAGAAGAATGATGAGGCTTTGGATGGGCCAGTCATACCTTTTAATTTAGTGTCTAAGCAACCACTAGGTTCCTTAATTACCACTTACTGATACAACCTTACAAAAGCAGATAGAACTCCAAAGGTACAGAGGCAGCTCAACCAGAAAGGATGAAGAGAAAGATTTGGGCATTGGCCACAGCACATATGTTTTTGAAAATCATCTAGTCCAACTTAAGGTCATTATTTAAAAGTGGAGTATTTGTCCAGAATCATGCAAATAGTAAATTAAATACCAGAACCAGGCATTCGAATCCAGCTCCTCTGTATGTAAATTGCTCCGCTATTACCTACACATGTGACCATGGACTCATTTTTATCATCCTAGATTTTCTTTTCCTCATCCGTAAAATGAAGGAGTTGGACTAAATAGGTTGTTAAGTTTCCTTCTAGTTTTAAATTCTACGCCTGGAAGAATCTTAATTCCTAGCTCCCGTTTCTTCTTTTAGCGATAGGACACTGAGCAGGGATAGAAGGAGAAAGGAGAGCAGGTGCCAGGAGTATCATGGAACCACAGATACAAAGTATCAGAAAGGACTCGGAGGCAGAAGGGCGCAATGAAAAGTGCTACATCTGGAATCAGCTGAAAGAGAGTGCCGGACTTGGAGTCCCTAAGGTTCACCTTCCTGACTTCAGTCTGGTTTCAGACACTTCGCTGCCTGTCCCTGGGCAAGTCACTTACCCCTGCTTGCCTTGGCTTCCTCGTCTTTACAGACGAGCTGGAGAAGGAAATGGCCAACCCCTCCAGTGTCTTTGTGAAGAACACGCCTGAAAAAGACTGAACTACAATTAGAATGAGGGCTATTTGCGGAGCGGGGGACGCGGGGAGGCACTGTAATTATTTTTTTCTGTTCCCAAGGCTTAACACAGTTGTCACAGTGTTTAATACAAGCTCCATCTACCCATCCATTCATGGAGAGAACAAATGGGAGTGGAAGGCGAGCCCCCGCCTGTCGAGGTTACGTAGAGCTTGCCCTAGCAACGGCAAGCTTTTGGAAGATGCGTCGTGGATACGCTCTCCATCCGCCCTTCCGGGGGTGCCACCACCATCAGGTTTAAAAAAGTCGCTGCCTCCCCATTGGCCGGCGACTCTCCGAGCTCCTGTCGCCATTGGCCCGCCCCGCTTCCGGCTCCTGATTGGCGAGCGTGGTATTTTTTGAATCTGGCTTGAGAGGGAGTTGAGTTGAGGCCGTTCAGAGACTCGGGTGGAACTTGCAGCTCCTGTAAGTCCTAGGACAGGCCGCGGCAGAGGGGAAGTTGCCTCCCGTGGGTGTGCGGAGCAGGCCCCAGCTTCTCCCTCCTTGGCCGGCACAGCGAAGCTCGGCGGAGGGTCTCCCGAGGAGCCATGGCGGCGAGGCTCGCGGGGCTAGACGCCGCTGAGGGGGGCTGGACTCCGGGGCTCGGCCCGGGTCCGCCTCGAGGACCGCGGGAGCCACGGGCCGCGGAGGCCGGCGGCTCCCCGGTGATCCTGAGGCTCAGCCACTTCTCCAGGCCGCCCTTCCTCTGCTTCGGCGACGTCCGGGTGGGGGCCTCTCGGACCTTGCCCTTGGTCCTGGACAACCCGAACGAGGAGGTGGTGGAGGTGAGCGTGGCCCGGCTCCCGGTGGCGGACCAGGGCTTCCGCGTCTCCCCGCAGAGCTGCGTGCTGCAGGTAAGGACGGCGGGTGGGCGGGCGTCCCCGAGGCGGGATCCCCTCCCCCTCCAGACCCTCGCAGCGCCCCCTCTGCTGTCCTCCCACCGTCTCTGTTGGGGGACATTCCGAGAAACCTCTTGGTTCGTGGGAGTCAAACCACGGGCGACTTTTTCAGGGAGGGAGCGAGAAGCTGCCAACCGCTTTTAAACGGGCGCTGACGTTAGGCTTCTCGGCTGACACTCTGATTTCAGCTCCTAATGAGTCAAAGATAACATTCCGTTCAGTTCGTTGATTATTGATTTAAAGCCCATCACCTACTATCTAGCTTTCTTCCAGTCTCAGCTAAAATCCCAACGCAAGAAGCAGCTTCGTCCACCGGGATGTTAGTGCCCTCCCTTTGAGATTTCCTCTCGTCTGCCCTGTAAATCTTTTATGTACACAGCTGCCTGAAAATTGTCTCCCCTCAGTTCCCACCACCCTCTTGGAATGTGAACTCCTCGAAGACAGGGACCAGTTTTGCTTTTCTTTTTATGTCCAGGGCTTCTCAGTGCCTGGCACCTAGTAGGTGCATAATAAATGCTCTTTGACTGACTGGCAACAAAGCACTATGGGAATACCAAGGCAGAAACAACCAGTGTTTGACCCTCAAGCAACTTTTATTTGAACATTTACACAAATAAGAATAACAATTACTAATAAATAACATTATTATGACTAATCGGAGTAGTTTTAATTAGTGTTAGTATTAGAACACTAATAACTAAGTTATTTTATATTACATTTCATGCTATGTGTAAACTAGCATTTACTCAAATATGAATAGCATAAGATCATCATGAATAACTAATGTTACTTATTAGTACTAATCTTAGTACTAATTAATTATCACTCTTGACTAGTACTAATATTAAAACACTAATTGCTAAGGGTCCCAGGAAGGACTTTGCTGTAGGATACAAGTACAACTTTGAAAGAAGTTAAGGATTTCAAGAGATGAGGTATGGAAGATAGCCTGGGAAAAGTTAAGAAAGCAGGAGAGAGAATTCAAGTAGGCTGTTTGGCTGGAATATAAAATCCATGAAGTATTGTCCAGATTGGCTGAAAACAGGTTAATAAAGGTTTTGATGGCCATTCTTAGGAGTTATCATTTTAACCTAGAGGCAATAGGAGGAGCCATTTAAGATTCTTTAGCAAGGAAGTAACAAGGTCAGACCTGTGTTTTTTAGAAGATGGCTTTGGCAGTGATGAATGAATTGGAGGAGAGAATCCCCAATCTGGAAGACCAGTTAGGAGGCTATGATAGTGGAATGGTGAAGGATAATAGCCCTGTGAGTTAGAGAAAGAAGCCAGTACTATCCCTATAAGCAACTGGATTTGGGGGATGAAGGGGAAGAGTAGATTACTCTAAGATTATGAACCTGGGAGACTGTAAGAATAATGGTGGCTCCAATAGAAAAAGGAAATTCAGAGGAGAGGCAGATTTAGCAGGGAAGTTAATGAGTTCTGTTTTGGGCATCTTGAATTTTACATGCCTAAAGCGTATCTTGGAGGAGTTGTCCAGTAATCATTTGGTGATGAGGGATTAAAGTTCAGAAGAGAGAGGAAGGCTGGGTATGTAGATGTGGGAATCATCTAAAAAGAGATGATAATTGAATCTATAGAAACTGATGAGATCATCAAGAGAGAGGAAGAAGAGAATACAGAATAGAGCCTATGGGAGCCCTATGTGAATGATGATCTGATATCTGATGTGATATGATGATCTGTAAGAAGTCAGATGTGAGAAGAACCAGGAGACAGCAGTATTAGGAAAGCTAGGGAGAGATTCACAATGCTAGGTTGGTGATATCGAATTGTATTCCAGCTCTGAAATTCCATGATACTATGAAAGGTTATCACCAAAAAAAGAACTAGAGAAACAGTGTATTTTAATATGTAGCTCAAGTTGCTTTGAAAAAGAAATAACCTTCTTTATAGTGCTTGATTTTTCCGTAATCCCTCCCATCCTACCTTGAACTTAGTGTCCCCTTGGACACCCACTCCTCCCCAGCAGATGTTGCTTATCTTTAAAAAACAAACAAGCCTCATTCTGTCTTTCCTATTAAGATACATGGACTAAATCTTAATTATATGGTATTATTTTTCTTAGTGTGCATCATTCTAAAAACTCTTTAAGATTTATCTATTAATATATTGATATGTACTCTCCTTACTTAAGCCTTTTAAGACTCAGCCTGGGATCAAAAAGTTTTGGAGCTGAGCTGTTGAATATAACTTATGTTTACATTTTGCTTTAATATTTACAAAGCACTTTATATCCTTTCATTTGTTTTTTGACAATGTAAGATAAGCAGTGCAAGTGCTATACTGAAAAGAATGCTCTATTTGGATTCAAAGGACCTTGGTCAAACCTGACTCTGCCATTTGTGCCCCCAGGACAAGTCATTTAGTGTCTCTTGTCCTCAGTTTGTTCATCTGTAAAATTAGGGGGTTAGGCTTTCCAGCTCAAAATCTATGATTCTAAGTATTCTCCACATTTTGAGAAACCACTTTTGTGAGGTAGGTAATATAAGTCCTACTATTCACATTTTACAGATCATAGATCTGGAACTGGAAAAGACCTAAGAAACTGTTTAATCTGGTTCTTTCATTTCTCAGATGAACCAGTTACTCTTTGCATTAACACTAGGCAAATGTGAGCTGTTGTTAAAAAGAGTTGATATCTGTCTCCCTAAATGGACAGGGAACCCAAACTGGAATTGGAAGAGGAGTATTTATTTATTAAGTGCCTACTATGCGCCAGGCAGTGTGTTAATAAGCACTTTACAAATATTGTTTCATTTGAGAGAATATTTGTAAGTAATTTGTAAATAAGTAAATATGAGATATATACAGTGGCTTGGGAATAGGTGAGAACTAAGAGTTGGAAGAGTCAGGAAAAGGATCTTATAGAAGATGGCACTTGAATTTATCTTTGAAAGGGACTTGGGAATTACAGGAAGCAGAGGTTAGCAAAGAAAGTATTTGAGGTACAACTGACAGCCTACGCAAAGGTATAGAGGCAGGAAACTTAAGGCTATGTAAGGGGAATAGCAAGTAGGCCTATTTGGCTAAAAAGGAGTGTATAAGGGGGAGTTGTGTGTGTCTTTCATTCTGGAAGAGGACCATGACACCAGGGAGATGATGACATGACTTGCAGTTGACTTTGATTTCAGGGAGGTAGGGCTGTGCAAGGTCACCAGCCTCACTTTCTCCTCCAGAGCCATCTGGGTTCAGTGGCGTGATATTCATCAGGATGACTGGAGATGGCCCAGGATGCAATAGGAGACCCTGGCCCTTTTAGGCTAAGGTCTTTTCAGGTTCTCACTTTGAGTGAAATTACACTCATTCAGTGAATAGGCCTTGTAAGAGGGAGCAATGTGTTATTAGCCTGCAAAGATAAGGTGGAGCCAGATTGTGAAGGACTTAAGTTCCAAAAAAAAGAGATGAGTTTGTATTTTATCTTAGGGGCAAGAGAGAGCCACTGAAGTTTGTTCAGCAGTGAGAGTCATGGCTAGACCTGTACACTATGGCAGCATTGTGGATGATGGATTGGAGAGGGATGAAATTGGTTGCAAGGAAACTAGTTAAGACACTATTTTAGTAGTTTAGGCAAGGGGGCAATCAGAGCTTAAACTGGAGTATATATGGTGTAGTGAGAAAGGACTAGATGCAAGAAATAACTGTGAAAGTAGAATTACTAAAATCTGGTAACTGCTTGGATGGGGGGAGTGAGGAGGGTTAAATTTAAGTAAAGAATTGAGGGCAACTCCTAGGCCGTGAATCTAATGCCTGGGGAAAGTGGTGGTGACTAACAGAAAAAGAGAAGTTGAGAGGAAGGTAGTGTTTAGGAGAAAAGAGTAAATTCAGTTTTTTAAGTGTTGAATTTGAGCTACCTGTGAGACATTCAGCATCAGTATGAAGATTTGGAAATTTGGAAACGACATTTGGAAATGTTGGGCTGGAGCTCAAGAGAGACATATGAGCTAAACAAGTAAATCTGGGAGGTCATCTGAGTAGAGTTCATAATTGAACTCATGGGATCCAATGAGATTTCTCATAGGAGATGAGTACAAGGAGTATAGAGAAGGAAAAGGACAGAGCACAGAGCCTTGGAGTACACCCATACTTATGGGCTGTTACATGAACTAGGAGAACCACAACAAAAGAGTGTTACAGAAACTGAGAGAAGAGAATGTCCAGAAGAAGATGATCGTTAATGTAATGCTGCAGGGAGGGAGATGTCAAAAAGGATGAGGACTCGGAAAAAGCCATTGGATTTAGCAATAAAGAAATTATTTTCTTGGAGAGAAGTTTTCATGGAATGGTAAAGACAGAAAATACCCAGGATGAAAAGTGAGTGGTAAATGACAAAGTAGAAGTAAGTTTAGACAGCTTTTTAGGAGTTTGGTGGTGAAAGGAGAGAAATGGATTGATTGCTTTAGGTATTGGTAGATTTTTAAGGATGGGAGGAATCTGGAAATGTTTGTAAATAGTTGGGAAAGAATTAGTGGATAAGGAGAGGTTGAAAATTAGAGATGATTCAAGAGCAAGCTTCTGGTAGAGGACAAGATCAAGGCACAAGTAGAGGAATTAGTCTTGTTAGAAGGACCATCTCTTCCTCCAAAATGGGAGCAAAGGGGAGAGATTCTTTTGGGAAGTAAAAGGGACTCAAAAGAGGACTGTATTTTTTGTTTTTGTTTTTTTTTTTTTGTTTTTGGGTTTTTTTTTAGTGAAATATGTACTTTGGGGTTGACTGCTGACAGGGAGGAGGCAGGAGTGGTATTTATAGGTGACTTGAAAAAAGGGAAGATTTGAAACAGACCGTAAGGAGTATGAGAGAGTAAATCAGGTAGGCATAAGTAGATTAATATGTACTAATGAGGGTTCATTTGAGGGTCATAGCATAATTTGTACTGGACCTGGTAAGCATCATTGTATTATTGTATTCTTTCAGATGAGCAAAATGAATCCTTTTGGAAAGAGATGAATGGCAGTAGGACAAGGTGGGCCAGGGGCTTAAGGACAGAGGGTAGTATAAAGTTGAATTGGTTTGTATATGATCAAGATATTGAAGGGAAGAAATTGAAACAAGAGCAAAGATTGGGAGTATGTATACAGTGGCTGGAAGTTATTGTAAGGATAGAGTATAGGCGTAGGTATATGAGGATAGAGAAAAGGGAAGGGTAAGTTATGGTCAGAGAAATTTTAGAGTTATGGCTTGTGGAAGAGAATTTTTTAGGTGGTGATTAGATTAGGGAATATAACCATCCCTCTGTGTGGCTAAGATGGTATGGTACATGAAGGTGCAGTTCATGGAAACTGAGAATAAGAAACATTTGTAAATTAAGTACCCAAATATAAAGGCAGGAGTTGGTATGAAGAGAAATAGGGAAGTTTAGAAGGATAGGTTATAGGGGAAAGATAATAACTTCTCTTTTGGACATGTTGAATTTGAGATATCATGGGACAATCTCTTTGAAATGTCTACTAGGCAGTTGGTTATGTGGGATTGAATCTCAGGAGAGAAACTGATACTGTAATTATAGATCAGGGAATCATCAGCACTGAGGTGCCACTTCAACTCATGGGAACCGATGAGGTCACTAAGTGAGAGAATGTAGGGAGAGGACTATGGACAAAGCACTGGGGAACATCCACAGTTTAGGGAAGATGATATTGATAATAAACCAACAAAAGAGACTGAAAAGAAGCAGTCAAATCAAGTAGGAAGAGAAGCAGAAAAGTGTAGTATTATAAAAGCCCAGAGAAGACGGAGTATCCAGGAGTATGATGTTCAGGGGTGTCAAAGTCTTTAGGGAAGACAAGTGGTAAGAAAAGTCTTTGGGTCTGGCATTTGAGAGATCATTGCCAATTTTAGAGAGCAATTTCAGTGGAGTGATGTCATTAGAAGCTCCTTTGCCAGCAATTGAGATTTGAGTCAGAGGAGAGTAAGTGAAGGTAATGAGTACAGACAGTGTTTTATTATTGTGACTGAGAAAATGAGGAAAGATAGTATCCACTGAGGGTGTTTTTTGTGTTTTAAAAGGATAGTGGAGATAGGCTTATTTAGGCAGCAGAGAATGAACCAGTAGAGAGGAAAAGATTGAATATTAGAAAGTACCATATCTGTTGAGAGTGAAGTAGTAAGTTGGAAGGTCTGGAAGTGGCAGTGGGGAGCAAGATCTATTCTTCCTGACCCTATGGTTTAGAGCCTGAGTGAGGGGGACTACATCTGGCATAGGGGAGCAACCCAGGGTTTTGTGACTTCAGGAAGATGGAAGAAGCATGAGGGAAAAGGTCTAATATAGTAGTGTATTTGGTACCATATTCCATAGGGCACAATGGAAAGAGAGAGAGGGTAGAGTGAGATGGGGTAGAACTATCTTAAATGGATCAGCAGTGATAGCTGGGAAAGAAAGCTTCTCTGCCTTGTCACCCTTATCACCACCTTCATAGCACCCAGCGTCTAGAATGCTTTCCCTCCTCACTTCTGTCTCTTTGAATCCTAAGTTTCCTTCAAGGTGCAGCTCAAATGCTATCTCATACCCTAACTAGCCTTTCCTTCTCCCTCCTGGTATTAGCATTCTCTCCATTATCAAATTCTTGCACTAAAATGTGTACAAATTGTGTTCCTCTAACAGAACATAAGATCTCAAAGGGCTGGGACTATTTTATACAAACTAAAAATCAAGTAATAATTATTTTGTTAATGATCAATTGCATGTGAAGTACCATGCTTGTTGCTGGGGATACAAAGACAAATATAAAACAGTTTTCTTCTCTCTCTGTCTCACTCTATCTCTCCTTCTCTCTCCCTCTCCCTAAATCTCTCTGTCTCGGAGTTTTCTTTTTTCTTTTTTTAGCCATACCTGTATAATATCGGTCTTTGCATGAAGCCTTTCCTGATTCTTACAGCTGCTAGTGCTTTACCCCGCCAAATCACTTTCTGTATATTTTGTATATATCAATAGATATGTTTATATGTTGCTTTTTGAATGTAAACTCAAGACTCAGGCTATTTTGCCTCTGCCTTTGTAGCCCCCAGCTTACATTTAGAAATATATTAAGTAGGTACGTAATCTTTGGATTTAGAATCTTTGACTCTGAAATTCCTAGTTAATAAATTTCCTTTACCATTGTAGACCAGCAACTACTCTGGAACTTGTAGACTTAGAGAATTTCCTGAGTTTGTTGAAAGGTTAAGTGATTTGCCTAGGGTCACTTAGGCAGTGTGTGTCAGGGCTTTAACACACCATTTTGCTTCTTCGACACAGAAGTAAAATGTGATTTGGTAGTTGGGACTTCAGCTGAGTTTTGAAGAAAACTAGAGATTCTAAGAGGCAGAAACGAGAAGGAAGGGGATGCATTCCAGGCTTGAAGGATAGCTCTTGCAAAAGCACAAATATGGAAGATGGAGTGTTGTGTTTAAGGTGATACAAGGAGACTAGTTTGGCTGGACTGTAGAGTTTGGGAAAAGGACTTCTGTGTAATAAACCCAAAAGGGTAGATGGGGCTAATTGTGAAGGGCTTTAAATTCCAAAAAGAAGAGTTTATGCTAGAGTATAAGCTCCTTGTTGGAAGGTGCTGTTCCATTTTTGTCTATGTATCTCCTTCACTTAGCACACAGTAAGTGCTTAATAAATACTTATTGATTGCTTGATTTTAGAGGCAATAGGAAGTCATTACAGCATATTAAGTGGGGGGGGCCTGGGAGACAAATGACATTATAACCATGCCTCAAGAATATTTCTAGCACTATGCACGTAGTAGGCAATTAATAAATCTTTGAGTAAAGTTTATTGGTGAAAGAAAGATTATTAGAGTTCTTTACCATTTCTCTTGACTTTTTATTTAATGAATTTGACTCATAAAAAGGGTACTCATTACTGGCCTGAAAAAAATAAGAGAAGGAGTTTATGAAAACTGTTATAATTTGTTTCAGAATTAAATTTTAGCAACAATTTTAAAAGAGCTCTTGAGACCTTTAGTAAAAGCACTGAAATATGGTTTGCCATATGCTAAGTACACAGACTCTTCACAGTTGCTCTAACGTTCAAATATTAGACAAAATTGAAGATAATAATCAGTCATGAATTATGCAACACAACCTTAGATTTATTTAAATATGTTTTTCTTAGGTAAAGCTATTCAAGCTTCAGGCAGTTAGTCTTATTAGATATCAGAATAGTTCAATCTACTGAACGCTACAAATAGAAGTAGAAGATCATACCATATATATTTATATATTCACCTAAAACTTACAAAACAACTTTAAACTCTAATAGAAATAATCTGGTTATTGCTTCCATCAGCAGTTTTAACATGATATTTGTTTATTATGTTCCTGAATTTGCCATTAGGATCTGTAACAATGTTTTTTCTTCATCTTCATTGAAAATCAGCAACAATGAAAGTAATGGTAACTTCTTTCATTAAAGAAATCTGTCTAATTTTGATATTCTATTTAGGTACAGTATGTAGCATTCTTTCTTATCTTTTTGTAGTCTAAAGAAAGAATTTCTGTTTCTATAACTTGGACACCATTCAAAGAAGGCAGAGTACGAGAGATGGTAACTTTTCTTGTGAATGACATTCTGAAACATCAAGCAATATTATTAGGTAATGCAGAACAGCCAAAAAAGAAAAAGGTAATCATATTTTAAACTATGAAAATAGTATTTGTTTTACTTTCAACTTATTAATTATATATATAAATAATAGCTCTTTTATATAGTTTTATGTGTTCTGTTTATAATCTGGATATAGCTTACCTCCCTACTACCTTCCCCCCCACCCTAGTAAACACACCTAAATTATCATCTTCTTGCCTTAAGGACTATCTTGTCTATCTTAAATATCTCCTACATATCCTAATATCTTTTTTTAAATATGATCTTATTAGGTGCTTTATATGGTAGATGTTTTGTTAAAAATTAACTTTCATCTATCAGCTAACTAATCTTTTGCTTTCTTTTCAGAGGAGTCTTTGGGATACTGTTAAAAAGAAGGATATTTCATCTTCCTCAAGGCTTTCTAAAAGGCATTCAGATAATACAAATGTTAATGGTGCCTTTAATGTGTCTCAAAAGAGTGACAAATTTAGAAGCCCGTTACAGGCCTGTGAAAATGTGGTTGCATTGGAAGACTGTTCCCTCTTGGGAAGTAATTCTTTAAATACAGACGAGAATAAATTGCCAGTGTCACCCGTTAGTCCTGTTTTTAAAAAAAGCTCCAATGAGATTGGCACTCCACTTTCTGTTAGTCGATCTACCACCTATACTGTTCTTCATGCACCAGAATTATTGAAGGAAGCACAAGATACTAGCCCTTTGGAAGATTTTCATTTGAATGAGGAAGTAATTAGTAAAAATATATATAATACCATAACTAAATCAGTACAAGCAAATGGTGGTAAGCATCACCTGGACTTCAATAATATAAAATTACCTATTTTTACTCCAGAACATTCTTCAGCTCAACACGTGCCAAACCAAAAACCTTTTCTAAGTCCAGATTCTTTTGTAAGTGATAACTATTTGGCCAATAAAGATCTAAAATCTACGGCAGTTCTTTCACCTGATCAGTTCATGAAGGATGTTTCAAAAGATACACATTTTGAGTCACAAAAAATATGTGAAATACACAAACCATTTTTTCAGAGGACAATTTTAAGTCCAGATTCCTTTGTAACTGATAGTTATGAGCTAAAGGAAGATCTAGAACCAGTGTTAGTTGATCCTATTCTCTCACCAGATCAGTTTGTAAAAAATAATATAGCAGAGTTACATACATCTCAGGGAACACCTGAATTTTCACAATTACCTTTACCAAATGAAAATTCTCCAATTTCAAAATTATCCCTTAATTGGAAGAACAGTAAAGTGTTACAGTTTATGCCTGAGGATCAAGTCTTTCCAAATGGTATCCTTAGAGAAACCAAACTAGTAGAAATTAAATTAAATTACTCTAGCCCTTCAAATGAGAATCATAAGGTTCCTGCTGTTCAGAAAAATCCTGCACGTAACTTCAAGGAACAACCCAAGAGACGTCCAATACTTTCAACTACTGTTACTAAAAGTAAACCCAAGTGTTCTGAAAGAAAGAGCACTGGAACACATAACCCAAAATCTAGACGATGTCTTACTAGTACAATAACTGATTGTGACAAAACAGAAACATTTCATGCTCACCTTCCAAACATACATCCAGTTGTAAATGAATCAAAGATTTATAAAGATAAAGTAAATTCATTTTCCATTGGAAGTGCTTTTGTTGGCCAGAAAAGAAAAAGTGAAGGAACCTTGGAAGATGTAAATGAATTGGACTCAGCTAATAAACATATGGAAGTGAGAGAAACCAAAAGAATCCATTTTTCTTGTGCAAAATCCAAAGCATTGACTGTTGTGAAAACAAAAAAAACAATTGTAAGATCGCCAGCCTCAAAACATGTTAGTGTCAGAGAGAAACAAAACCGGAAGAAGAAAACTGGTGAGCTTAATTTATTTAATGGAATAAAAACATACTTTTAAAAAAACTTTACCAGAGAAAATTCCTTTGGATTTTGTTCTTAGGGATTTTAGTAAAATTTGCTTGTAGTTTCTATATTATACCTGTAAAGGGTATTACTGTAATTCAGTCTTGTGGTTTTTTTCCCCCCTCATATATTTAATGAAACCACTTGTTCTTTGTCAAATCTTGCTAACTTTATTTTTCTGTTAAGCTGTTAACTTATTAAGAATATATTTTCCCTTTTTCTTCACTGAATAAATCTAAGCTGCCTAAATATTGTTGAGCTAGAATTTTTTTTACTTCCACATTAATTTGTAAATCTTTCTTGGACATCAGCTAAAAGGGGCCTTAGAACCAATATGATTCAACCTCCTCATTTTACGAATGTAAGAGAAAGTGATTTGACTGAAATTTTACAGGTATTGAGTATTAGAGTTAGCGTGCCTCCCCAGATTCAAGAGCAAGCGTTTATACCCCATTGCCAATTCTACTTGCACAATATGTCTGCGGTCCCTTGTTCCGTTCCTGTTTGCTGATCCCCTAGTTTATGGCAATCCCTCGTAACTAATCTTGCTGCTTCTAGCGTCCCTACAGTCCATTTTCCCCACACTTCCAAAATAATCTTCCTGATGTGCAGCTCTGACCCTGTCCCTCCCCTGCTCAAGAAGCTTCAGTGGATCCCTGTTGCCTCAAGTACAAAACGTTAGTTGCTCTTTCCATCATTTAAAGTCCTTTTCAGTCTATCTTCAGTCCGCCTTTCCAGGTTGATCACATCAGCACTGGTACCACATGTTCCAGTTAAACTAACCCACTTACTGTTTTCTGTATCCTTCACTTCTGTGCTTTTGCACAAGATATACTCATGCCCTCCCCACCTTATAGGATCCCTTAGCTTCCTTTTCAGTACGCAGCTCAGGTGCTGTCTTCTATAAAAAGCATTTAATAATGTCCCCATTGTTAAGTTCTCCCATTTTCAGAAATTATTTTGCATTTACTTTACATATATTTTTATATATTTATATGCATATGTTTAAAATGATGAGATTGGACTAGATGGCCTCAGAAAGTTCCTTCAATCTCTAAATCTATGATCCTAAGATTTTGGGGTGTTTATCTGTAATAAAATGTAAGCTTAAAAGCAGGGACCTTTCATTTCTGTCCTTGTGTCTTTGGAGCCTAGCACAGAGCCCAGTATACCACAGGTGCTCACTAGATGTTTATTGTATTCAGGATTTCTGTGTCTTTGGGATAGTGGTGCTAGTAGTCCTTAGCATTGTGACTACCACTTGGTAGTTGTAGTGACAATAAGTTTTTTGTCTGAATCTGCAAATGAGAAATTGAACTGGTAAGTATAGGAATTATAAGTTTTACTACAACTAACTGCAGAGCACTGCATATTAATTGATTTTTAAAAGTCTTTATCTCCTTACTAATCAAATACTTTGAGGTTTAGTTTTTGATTATATCATTAATTTTGATTTTAAATAATATGTTTTAGATTCTTCGGCATGTGGTACTTCTGGCTTTGTCATCAACAGAGTAAATAAGCCTGTTGTTGCTGTGGCACAGTCCCATTTGACTTTCATAAAGCCATTAAAGACAGGTAATTTGATTGAAATCTTTTTTGGGAAGTGTAGGAGTTTAGATGTGTTATTTCATCCATATAAGAAAATTCAGATGTGTAAGTCAATGGGTATTTATTAAGTGCTTATTAGTTGCTAAGTATTAGGCTATGTTCTGAGTATGGAAAGACAGGCAAAGACGTTCCTTGCCAAGGAGGAGCTTATAATCAAATGGAGGAGACGATATGCAAACAACTATGTACATATATAAGATAAGTAACTCTTAAGTGGAAGGAAATCTGAGAAGGAATGCACTAGCAATTAGGAAGACCAGGAAAGATTCTGAGCTGAGTCTTGAAGGCCAGGAGGAAGAGCTGAGAAGGGGGAGTATTCTCAGTAGGAAGGGCAGCAAGTGAAAAGGCACAAAGTGGGGATTCAGATGGCCTAGGAGGGTCAGTAGAAGAGGGAAATATTTAAGGAGCCTGGAAAGATAGAAAAAGATCACGTTACAAAAGGTTTTAAAAATCAAATAGGAAGTTTTATATTTGATTCTTGACATAATGTATAAGTGTAATGGGAGAGAAGAAGACATATGTAAAAGATATTGTGAAGGTAGAAACAATAAAACTTGGTCACAGATTGGGTATGTGGAGTGAATGCAAGTGATGACTCCAAGGCCTGAGTGTGGGAGAATGATGGTTCAGCAGTAACAGGGAAGCTGGGAAGAGGGGAGAATTTGAGAAGAAAGATGTTTTGTTTTGGCTATATTAATTTGAGATTTCTGTGGGACGTCTAATTTGATTTGTTGAGTAGACAACTGGTACTGCAAAACTGGAGGGCAAGAGGAATAAATAAATGAGAATCATATGTATATAGATGATTGAACCCATAGGAAGAGAGGGAGGCAAGAAGAGAAGGATTCATTTATTAATTGCCCATTATGTGCCAGGCATAGCGCTGAGTGCTTTACTGTTGTTATCTCATCTGATAATAGGAGTTGATGGGATCACCAAGTGATAAAGCACAGAAGGAAAAGAGAAAAGGACCTAGGACATAGTCTTGAGGGGCACCCACAGTTAGTGGAGCTGACGTTCAGTACAGCAAGAGATAAGAAGCAGTGGTCAGAAAGGTAGGGGAACCAGTAGAGGGCAGTGTCATGAATATCTAGAAAAGAGAAAGGTCATTATTAGTTTCAAAGGCTTCAGAAAAATATTGAAGGATAAGAATCGATTTTTGTTTATCATGGGCCATTTACCAATTAAGTCATCACTGATGATGTTGGAGAGAATTATTTCAGTTAAATGATGAGGCTGGAAACCAGGTTGTAGAGAAGTTAGAGTTATGGAAGCTTCTTCCACTGATTGTGGTTGTTCAGTCTTGTTTTCAGTCCTATCTGACTCTTGGTGACCCCATTTGAGGTTTTCTTGGCAAAGATCATGGAATGGTTTTGCCATTTCCTTCTCTAGCTCGTGTTGAAGATGAAGAAACTGAGGCAGACAGGGTTAAGTGACTTGCCCAGGGTCACACAGCTAATGAGGCCAGATTTGAACTCAGTAAGAGGAATCTTTTTGACTCCAGGCCCAACACTGTCCACTATGCCACTTAACTGTTCCCCTTCCACTGTTTTGTTCATTTATGAATTATCTGTAATTTAGTCTTTGTTTCCTGAGACATTCAGAAGTTAAGTAACATACCTGTGGTTACACAGCTAATATGCATCAGAAGCAAACCATGAACTTTGATTTTTCTGACTCCCAACACCAGCCCTTTAAATGATGTTGTGTCCAATTATTTGTTAGGGGTTGTAGAAAATATTCATTTTTTGCAGGAAAGTTTCTTAAAATCATAATGATAAATTTATCATTGAGGTAGATTTTAGCTTAAGTCATGAAAAGATTTAGGTACATAGTGAAATTCCAATTAAGATTATTGTTTTCTATAGGCTACTAATCATTTATGAAGAAAATTACCCTAACTTGTGAAATCTGGCAGTGTAACTGAAAAGTGTTGTTCCTACTTTCCCATTTTAAAAGGACTAATACTGCTATCAGAGAAGTGTGGTATACTATATAAAGCACCAGTCTCAAAGGCAAGTCACCCTCTCCCTGATCCAGGCAACTCAAGCTCCTAGGTGCAGAACAGTTGTTGATCTGCATTAATAAAGGAAATTCTTTACTTGGAGCTTTGTACATGGATCAAATTGCAAGTCTGGTTTTTTAATAAAAGCTTCTATAGTTCTTAACATTAGCAATTTTTCTTGACATTCCTTTTTACTCTTTTCAGTGAATCAGACAATCTCGTAATTATTTTTGTTCCTTAATATAATGTCTTATGTCTCATTGCTTTCTTTTTCATACATATTACTTTGAACAAAAATGTCCATTTTATATAATAAAGGTTTATTTTTAGTTATTCCTAGGCATCCCCTGCCATTTGCTGCCAGAAACATGTTTTATGATGAGCGCTGGAAGGAAAAGCAGGAACAAGGCTTCACGTGGTGGTTAAATTTCATTCTAACTCCTGATGACTTAACTGTAAAAGCAAATACTTCCCAAGGTAAAACAGTATCATATATGTCTCTGTTATTAAAATATATTTTCTCTAAGAACTGGTAATTTTAATATGAATATGTAATTTTCCATTGGATTTTTAAAAAAATTCCGTTACAGTTTATTTTTAAATTAATATAAAATATATAACAAGTTATAACGTGTACTAAGAAAGATGAATTTTAGTTGACTGAAGTTAAGAGAAATGTATCAGCACCGAAATACTCAGATGACCTAGATATAAAGACAGGCAATAATAGTCTGTGCTTACAGGGAGCTCATAGTCTAATGAAGGAGGCAGGATGCATGCAACTATGTTCAAAGAACATGATACAGAAGACAAATTGGAGATGATCCGAGAGGGAAGGCACTAGCATTAAGGGAGAATAGGAAAAGCTTCATTTAGAAGGTAGAATTTTAGTGTGTTCTTGGGACACATTAGGAAGAGCTTGTGGTTCATCCTTTGTACTGGAAGCAGACCAATAGAGTCATGATTCTGGGGGCACGGTGCAGTGTGTTTGAGTGCGGCTCAGAAGGCTCTGTCACAGGTTGGGTACAAGTGGTTCTGTTTGAACGTCTGTGATGGACATGCTCTGAATTTGTACATCTCATGTTTCTTTTGTGCTAACTATGATTCTGCTTTGCCAGAAATTGAACTTGGATTCTAACAAACTGAACCCTGCTGTCATCTTTGTCCATCTTCCTCTTTCCCTCCACTATTCTCCTTCCTCCTCCCCTTACCCCTTTCCTTTCTTCCTCGCCGTCCCTCCCCACCTCCCCTAGTTTTGATGTTTCCTTGTTTTGTAGATCTTTGAGTTTGTTGGTATAGGGGGCTCCAAATTAGAAACTTCTACCAAAGCAGATGTGCAGCTTCATTCAACTTTTAGAAAGTGGCCTGGGACTCTGAGAGGTTAAGAAGTTAAGGTTAACCGGAGAGGTTAAGGTTATATGTCCAAGGTCACATAGCCAGTATGTGTAGGAGGTGGTACTTGAACCCAGAGTTCAATGTCACCCAATCCATGAAGTCTCATGGCCTTTGTAATCTTTCTTATTAGAAATATAGTATCTAGTTCATGATAGTTAATATTCTCCCTGTCAAATCATATCTCTAATGTTAGGGGGCCTGTGGTGTTAATGCAAAGAGTGTTGGTTTTGGAATGAGAAACAGCATGAGTTTGAATTTTGTCTGACGCTAGTTGCATGCCTATGGATAGAACATTTAACATTGACACCTTAGCCTATGTTGAGGTATTCTGAATGGTGGGGATTCTGAATATCATGCCATATGCAGAATGGTTTAGGGTAATTTAAGTGTTTAAACCTGAAAAAGAAAAATGTTTAGGGGTACATGATCATCATCTTCATATTTTTGAAGAGCTTTCATGTGGATAGGCGATTATGTACTCAAACCTGTATTGCTATAAAGGCAAGACCTAGTACTAATGGACATAACTTATAGGACAGAAAATTTTGACGAAGCATGAAAAATAATACGTTAATGTTTAGAGCTAAAACTTATGGAAGTGATTGTTGAAAATTGAAAACAGATAAATAAATTTGAAAAAAATAATTAGAACTGTTATCCCTTCCCTCATTGCAAAGATAGTGACTTATGGGTGCTGACTATTGCCTGTCAGGTATGATTAACTTGTTGATTGGTTTTGTTCACCTGCTTTTTCTTTAAAGAACTATTTGTTATAAGAGATGAGTTAGGAAATTAAGATGATATAAAAGCAAAAGCTATTAATTAGACCTGAATAATAAGGAAATGGGCTTTTCTTAAAAAATGAATTCTCTGTTAATACCACTGTTCAAGCAACGATGTATTGACCATCTCTCAGGGTTCTTATAGGAGATTGTGTTGTTCTGTTTTATTAAATATTTTAAGTGCTTATAATTAACAGAATTTAAAATTTGAAACTATCTTCTTTTTGAGTAAGCATCACATTCTAGTAGTTCTTGCTATATTAATTTTTGTTTTCCTAACTACACTTATTGTATTAAAACTGTAGAAACTGTATGCTGCTACTGCTTGTAGTATGTTGTTCTTTATTTATGAATTACTATTTACCATTACTCTTTCCATCTAAAAATTGAGGTTATTTTGACAAATATTTTTAAAAGTACTTTAGTTTACTTAAAGATTAAAACTCCAGTTCCATATAACTTTGTTATGACAGGCTAACCAGGCATGTGTTTCCTTTCTCTTTTGACAGTAAATGCTGTTACTCTTCTTTTGGGAGTGGAGAATCATTATAAAATAAGCGTTCCAAGAGCACCTACAAAAGATGAAATGTCTCTCAGAGCATATACTGCTCGTTGTAGATTGAATAGATTACGCCGTAAAGCTTGTCATTTGTTTACATCAGAAAAAATGGTTAAAGCTATTAGAAAGCTAGAAATTGAGATTGAAGCTAGACGGTTACTTGTTCGGAAGGATAAACATCTCTGGAAAGATGTGGGTAAGAAGACTGCAGAAACCCTGATTTAATAAATGAATCATTAGTAATTAATGTTATACATTCATTTCATAGTTAAACATGCTATGTCTTCGCTGCTTAAAGTTTTTTAGTTATTTTTTTCAAGTGCCAAATTCTGCAAGTATTTTATAACATATATAAATCTTTTTTTAAATTTGCTTTTCTTATAAAAGTTATAGTTAATTTCATTAATTAAACTGTAGTCCTACAGTTTACAGTGTTCATCTTGGTGATTTAGAAGCTTGTTTGCTTTTTCACAACATTTCAGGGGAACGACAGAAAATCCTTAATTGGCTGTTATCATATAATCCATTGTGGCTACGTATAGGTTTAGAGGTATGTTGTTTTATTTTGGGGGGAAATTTTGTATTTTATTTGTATCCATTATTGAATAGATCAAAAACTGTAATAACAAATATTTTAGTAGAGTTGAGGATAAAAATTATTGTATACCTAGGAAACATGTACCTAGGAAGAGTGATTATTTTGTAGAATACAAGGTTCAGATTTTGTTAGAAAGATCCATTCCATTTGTTAAAAAAAAAAAAGTACTCAAAACCACATACTTCATATTTCACACTTTTACTATTATTATTTGCCCAGCCAAAGGTTATGTTTTGTATATTATTGTCCTGTGACATAATTTGGTCTCCTATTTAAGTACATACAATAACTCAGGGTTTAAAACTCAGAACTTGGGTTTTGTTTTGTTTTTTTTTTGATGGGGATAGGAGGAATGCATACTTTATTATGAAAAGTTGAGATGCTTGTTGCTAAAATGGGGATGTACTAAAAGTTGGCTGCAGATTAGGTAGCATGTTGTACTTTGAAGTACTTGGTGTGCAGAGTGGTTACAAATTTAAAAGAGCTAAAAATCCCCAATATTTATTTCAGACTGTTTTCGGAGAATTGATCTCTTTGGAAAATAACAGTGATGTTGCGGGTTTGGCCATATTTATTTTGAATCGTTTACTTTGGAACCCTGATATAGCAGCTGAATACAGGCATCCTTCTGTACCTCACCTTTATAGGGATGGTAATTATTTTCATATTTAAGATGTTATTTCAGAGTAACTCATTCAATCACAAAGGATTTATTTAAGTACTTACTCTATCAGACACTGGAAAAACTTGTTAATTTTTGTTTCCTTTTAAGGACATGAAGAAGCTTTGTCTAGGTTTACTTTGAAAAAGTTATTGCTACTGATCTGTTTTCTTGATCATGCTAAACTATCTAGACTTATTGACCATGATCCTTGTCTGTTTTGTAAAGACGCAGAATTCAAGGTATGATTTTATTTATTTACCATTTCAACCCTCTTTGTCCTTTATGCTTAATTATTAGAAACAAATCAATTTTGGTTTGAGGTCAAAATTCAGCGAATTTGTACTGAATGCCTATCGTGGATTCAAGACTTTGACATTTAATTTGGTACTTGACATTTAATTCTGGGGAATTATCAGTGGGAAAATTATTTTAACTTTTGACTGTTATTTTGTAGTTATGTCTTTATTTAGCAAAACTATACAGATCATTGTATTTTTATTTTTTTATTTAATTTTTGAAAAGTATTATTATTATGTTTGTTTAAGTATTATAAACATTTAATTATTCTAATTTTGTGAGATCTCTTTTAGCAAAGTAAAATAGTTAGAACTAACCACACAGTGAGCTCATCTGAAAAGGCATGCAACATTTCACATCTGTAGAACCCTTCTACCTTTCTATTTAAAAAAAATTAATAGAAACCTGTTTTTCTCTTTCATTCCTCATCTCACTGAAAACAGAAAGAAAAAAAAATTTCTTGTAACAGCTATGCCTTGCCAAGTGAAACAAATTACCTCAGAGCTGTACACAAAAATATATATCGCATTCTACCATCTTAACCTGTTTCCTTTCTTTAATATGAACAACATATTTGATCATTATCCTCTGGAATCATGAAGGGTCATTGTATTGTATCGATCAGAGTTCTCCCAGTTTTCAAAGTTGTTTCTTTTTATAGTTATTGTTATTATATAAATTGTTTTCCTGGTTCTGCTCATTTCATTCTTTATCAGCTCATAAAAGTCCTCAAAATTAGTCCCTTTTAAAATATTGTTGTTAGAGTGTAAATTATTCTTCCGGTTCTTCTTACTTTATTCTGCATCAGTCCATACAAGTTTTTCCATGTGATTTTATTTCTTCCTCCACAATAGTATTTCACATTCTGCAGCTTATTCAGGCATTTCTCAGTTTCCAGTTTTTGCCACCACAGAAAGCTGCTATAAATATTTTTGTACGTTAAAAGACTTTGTCTTCTTTATTTGATCTGCTTTGGGTATAAGTCTACCTAGCAGTTTTTGTTACGCTTCAATTTTTTCAAGTGATTTTAAAACTTAATCAATAGGCTACATTAAAGAAATATGGTAATGTTTCTGCCCCATGCAGTTTTGATTTGAACTGTGTGACAGATGATTGAAATTTAAATGAGATAGCTAACCTTTTTCAAATTTTGTTTATATTGTTTATTTTTTACCTTGAAGTGTATTTTCAATAATTTAAAACTCATTGTTATATGTATTGTAAAAATATTTTAATTAGTAGATATAAATATTTGTATTTTCTTCCCCTCAGGCTAGTAAAGAGATTCTTCTGGCTTTTTCGCGAGACTTCCTTAGTGGTGAAGGTGACCTTTCCCGTCACCTGGGCTTTTTGGGATTACCTGTTAGCCATATTCAAACACCACTTGATGAATTTGAATTTGCTGTAACAAATCTTGCAGTAGACTTAAAATGTGGAATTCGTCTTGTGTAAGTTATGGTTCTTAATAGCACAGAGTAGAAATTTGGGATAATGAAGAAAAAAGATCTGTCAGAAACCACCATTCCACTAAAGTACAATTTCCTTCTGTTTGTCTCCAACTTTTGTCTTAACATTCAGTATTTTAACTTCCATTTTGGAATCACCCAACAGTTAGAGGCATGCATGCCTTCCAAAAAATTGATGCACTGAGGTTCTTAACTTTTTCTTTTCTTATAAAGCTCTTTAGCGACAATGGCTGTTTTAAGAGTGAACTCCTATAGTGTGTGAAGTTAGAAGATAAGCAATCCCTGAATGTTATTGTGCAAAGAATTCTCCATCCATAGCAGAAAATTGCTATGTCAGGGAAGCGTGCTTACCCTAG
Source organism: Notamacropus eugenii (assembly GCF_028372415.1). Taxonomy (NCBI): domain Eukaryota; kingdom Metazoa; phylum Chordata; class Mammalia; order Diprotodontia; family Macropodidae; genus Notamacropus; species Notamacropus eugenii. The sequence continues at coordinate 444,195,291 of NC_092873.1, forward strand.
AGAATGATCTAGAGGTAGAAAAAAAAACAGGTCTGATCAGCTGAACTATTTATTAAAATAACTTTCTGTATCTTTCTCTCTCTTTTTTTAAATAACTTTAACTTTCTACACAAGTGTAATCTTTGAAATATGGGAAGGCTGATGGTTACCTTATTTAATGCTTCTGGTATTTATTTACTTTTCAAGGTGAAGTAACCATCCTTCATTTAAAACACCTGATATACTTTTGACTGTATCAAGAACTTCACACATATGAATGGAAATTCACATAACATGGTATAATGGATAGAATGTTGGATTTGTAATCTCACATGTGGAGACCTGCATACAAACCCTGCCTCAGATGCTTATTTGCTCTGTGACTTTGTGCAAGTCATTTATTCTTTAGGCCTTGTATTCCACATCTTTAAAATGAAGGGCTTGGACTTGATGGCCTCCAAGGACCATCCTCCACACTCTGAATCTTTAAATCTTGTGTTTCTCTAAGTTTGTATAAGTTCTTGGTGCAGCCTATGCAGATTATATATGCAGGAAGCTCTCTTTCTGCCTGGTTAAGTGCTTTATTGACATAAAAACTGAGATGTCAGTGTTTCATCAATATAGCTCCCTTAACTACTTCTCTATTACCTCATTCCAGGTTCTGTTTTCATGTCCCTATTTCCTCATTCCTATATATCTACTGAATTTTACAAATGAAAAAAAGATTCTGAAGCCAATTTCTGAACTTTCTAATTTGTCTCTTGGAACCTATTAAGCCACTAGTTAGTGAAATTTTGTGGAGATTAATTGGGCATTATTGGTCTTCATGTATTATTTTTACCCCTACCCTCATTTTCCACCTCTTGCTCTGACAACTATAGTTATTAACACTACCTTTACCTTTTGAAAGGAATTGTCATTGCACTTCCCTTTTGCTCCTGGACCATAACTCCCTTCTCTGACCACCATCCCACTATACATGTCTTCTCCCTCCTTAGAATATAGGCTCCTTTAGGGCAAGGATGAGCCTTTATATTTGTATCCTTAGAACCTACTGCCATGTTTGGCATATAATAAGTACTTAATATGTGCTTTAGATTCATTCATTTTTAATGTCAGCCATCTCTGCTCAGTTCCAATGTATAAAATTGGATCGTCTGACTCATAATGTGTGCTATTTTTCCAAATCACTCTAAATGTTTTTATTTTCCTCTCAAAGCAATCTAATTTTAGAGATATGTGTTAAACAATTGTACCATTTAAATTCAACAAATGGCATCTAGCATGCATAAATTATAGCTACTTCTATGTGCATGTATGCATATAAGACACTGTGTGTTAAGTTCTGGGGACACAAAAGACAAACGCAGGGAAACAATCCTTTCCTTTAAGGAACCGGTATTCTATTGGGCAGGTTACAGTATAGCATGTAAATAAATGAATGACAGATCATTTGAGCAGGCAAAGAGCATTAACAAATACATAGGGAGATTAAAAAAAGCATTATAGAGGAGGTGGCATTGGAGTTTAGCTTTCAGTTAGCTAAGGGATCTAAGGTGTGACTTGACCTCTTGTAGATTTGGCTCTTTCCTCGTAAGGCATGGAATCTGTCCATAAGACTTGATTGGTCCAGGGCCATAGGGTTTATGTTGCATCTTTTGCCACTGACCAAACATTCTGATAGCATCAGGCTATTTTGACTTGGCTTCCTTTTCACCTAAGGGTATAAAAGGGGTCCTTCAGAAGTTTTCTTTTTGTAAGGTATAATGTACGGTAAGATATGTATTCTGTATAAGATAGAATATATGGTACAGAGAGGTAGATAATGTGAAATAAGCCTAGAAATGCAGGCGGGTTTCATGTTGTGAAATGTTGGATCTTTGAGCAATAGGAAACTACTAAAGATTTTTGACTGGCATGTGATATGCAAACCTGTGCTGTCAGAAGATTATTTCAGCTGTTTTATAGAGGATGTTTTGTTGCTGTTGTTCGGTAGTTTCAGTCATGTCCAACTCTTTATGACCTCATTTGGGGTTTCTTTGGCAAAGATACTGAAGTGGTTTGCCATTTCCTCTTCCAGGTCATTTGACAGAAGAGGAAACTGCAGCAAAAACGTTAAATGATTTGCCCATGGTCACAGATCTAGTTCATGTCTGAGGCAGGTTTGAACTCATGAAGATAAGTCTACCTGACTCTGGGCCCATCACTCTATTCACTGTACTATCTAGCTGTTTTTTTAATAGAATGACTTGATAAAAAAGATTAGAAACTAGGAGGCCAATTAATATTCCAGAGACACAATGAGGAAGACAGTGAATCCCATCCAATTCACCAAGCATTTATTTAAATGCCTAGGTGCTGGGGATACAGAGACAAAAATGAAACAAACCCTGCCCTCAAAAAGTTGATTATAGTGCTGATGGGAACAGTGTGTACACACAGAAGTAAGTAATGAATGGAGGTAGAGCACTAGGGAAGGAGAAAAGCACTTGATAGGTGCTTACTCTAGATGTGCCTGGTACTGCACTAAGAGCTTTAAAATTTATCCCATTTGATCCTCACAACAACCCTGCGAGGTAGATGGTATTAACAGTCAGAGATGGACAGAGACAGAGGTGAAGTGATTTGTTTGGGGTTTGTCATCTAGCAAGTGTCTGAGGCTCAATTTGAATTCAAGGCATTTGGTCTCAAGGCCCTGTGCTCTATCCACTGTGCCAAATAACAGTGTTAAGCCTCCAGATGGAAGAGTCAGAAAGGGCCTATTGAGTTGAGACACTTAAAGAAAGAGGGTTTCTAACAGCTCAAAGTTTCTGAGTTGAGAAAGCAGAGAATTCCAGGCCTGAGGCTTCCAACCTCAAGGCGTAGAAATCAGGGGGAGGGAGTGTTTTGTTGGAATGTGGATTGGAGGGAGTAATATGAACTTACCTTGGAAGATGTGATGGAGCCAGATTGTTTATGACTTTAAGTGTCAAGTAGAGTACAGTGGCATTTGTATTTTAAGCTGAAGTTAATGGGGAGCCATATAAGCTTTTTTTTTTTTTTTAACAGAAGAGATAGTCATATGCTAAAAGGGACAGATTGGAGAGATTTTGTGAATGTGTACCTGAATACTTGAAGGAAGGAGGGTAGCATTTATTAAATGCTTACTATGTGCCAGAAACTATGCTAAATACTTAACAAATATCTCATTTGATCCTCATAATAACCCTGGCATGTAGGTGTATTATTATCCCCATTTTACAGGAAACTTAACTAGTAAGTGCCTGTGTCCAGATCTGAACTCAGGTTTTCCCAGCTCCAAATGTAGTGCCCTTTCAACTATGCCACCTAGATTCCTCTAAGGGTCTTTGATTTTGTCAGGCTAGGGAAATCCCTCCATCAGTGATGGAAATTGAGGACTTTTTCATGACTTAGTCATCTGTGACTTAGTGGATAAGTAGCATCATAGACTGAAAGCTGAAAGGGTCCTGAGATGCCATCTAGTTCAGCCCTCTCCTTTTAGAAATGAGGAGACTGAGACTCAGAGGATTTGCCCCAAAGTATGCCTGTAGTTAGCAACAGAAGTGGGTTTTGAATCCTGGTCCCCTAACTTCAGAGAGTGCAGTGATCTCTTTCATGAAGAAAATAGAGCTTAAGTGATTTGCCTAGAGTGTTCAGGAAGTGGCAGAGGTGAAACCTGAACCTATCTCGCATCCTGGGCACCAGTTGTCTTGGCTTTTGTCTTGACTCTGGAGGAGAGAGTGAGGCTAACAACTTTGAAACTCTTCTGAGCATGCTTCATTTAAATCCAATTCATGTACAAGTCAAAACATCATCCTTGAGATGTCATCAGTCCTCTTTAAGAATAAAGGACAAATGACAAGCAGCACTCTCTTTTCCTACACTTTATCTCATATGTGGAAGTACATATTGAAGAACTACAACATGGCTTATCTTTAAAAACAACCTACAGTTTAATGGTGAACGTCCTTTTTACCATTGATAGGAGAGCCATGGAGCTTCTCACAAAGAACTGGAACCTTTCAAAGAAACTCAGGATTCCTGCAATAAGTCGTCTTCAGAAGATTCACAATGTCGATATTGTTCTTCAAGTACTAAAAGAATATGGAGTTCCCCTGAATGATGAGCAAGGTAATAGCTGCATAAGATTTTAACTTTGTATTTCCTTCAGGAAAAATTTATGCATAACTTTTCTGACTTTCTCATTATTTACAGGTAATACAGTTCAGTCCAAGGATATTGTGGATAGTCACAGAGAACGAACTCTAACATTGCTTTGGAAAATAGCACTTACTTTTCAGGTACTGTGGATTGAATACATTTTTGCAGTACTTTAAAAAGAACTTTTTAAATTTATCATCCAATTTAACTAATATTCAACATTGTAGAAATAATGAAAGCACACAGTCTGGAATGGAAGGGGTCCCGATGGTCATTTCACTAATACCTAAAAAAACACCCTTTCTTCAGAAGTATTAACATGTAATCTTTCAGCATCTAATGGAAAAAACTGCAGTGGGGTGGGGGGCTCACTGTTGTCATGAGACGACACATTCCACTTCGGGACACTTTAATTGTTAGGAAATTGTTTGTAGATCAAAGTAAACCTGATTATCCAGTGTTTCTGCCCATTTTTCCTTTCTCTCATTTATCCTGTAAAGCCAGGAAGCACAAATCTAATCTTCTGTCCCTTGAGACATGTTCCAACACTTGAAGACAGTTGCTAATTTCCCCCTCAAAAAACAGGCAAAACTTCCTTAGTTTCTTTCTTTGCTATTTCTCCCAGTTACTAAACAATTATTTCTCTCCTTCCTCCCTCCCCTCTTCCCACTGGTAAAAGGACAAAGAAAAACAGGACTCATATGACTTATGCATAGTTAGGCAAACTAAATCCCTGCATTGGATTCATTGCCTTTTAATATTCCTGGCTCCCTCCACATTTCTGCTCGAGCCATTTTCTTGATTTACCCCAGTTTTTAATGCTTTCTTTCCGTCATACTTACTTTTTATTACTTATCCTTTTTAATCATTTTTTTAAGTTTTTCAAGTGACAGTAAATTCTTTATTAGTTTGCCCCTTCCAGTGTCCTTTCACCTTTACTTCCTTTTTTTTTTTTCACTTTTACTTGCTTGAGTAAAAATAGAGTGAGTCACAATACACAGTTGCATTGTCTGGCAAACAACAAATCAACTTCAGAGTTACGAGTTGGAAGAGGTATGGCTAGGAATTAGTTTGAAAATGATTTGGGAGTTTTAGTAGAGTATAAACTCAATACAAAGCAAAATGTTCAAGACTAGTGAGTGATAGTCCTGCGGTATTCTATCTTTTTAAAACCCCACCCAGATTATTGTGTTTGAGTTTGGTTTGCATTTGATAGAAGAGAGGGAAAGTGGCCAGGGGAGGTCAGTGATGTCAGAGAAGGATCCCATGTTCATGTCATAAGTGTCAGTTGAAAAAACTGGAGTTGTTTAGCCTCAAAAAGAGAACCCTTCCGGGGGTACAAGATACCTTTCTGTTTTCAAGGATCTGAAGGACCCTTACCTGGAAGAGAAAATAAACTTGTTTTATTTGGCCACAGGGGACAGAGCTAGGTACAATTAGTGGAAATGACAAAGAATTGAATTTAGGTTTGATGTAAAGAGAAAGTACCTCGTAATTAGAGCTATCTTCAAAATACGGCCCCTGTGACTACTACAGGAGATAGTAGATATTCCTTTATTGAAGGCCCTCAAGCAAAGGAAGGAAATAAGCAATTATTAAGCACTTGCTATGTGCTGAGCACTATACTAAGTATTTTTCAAATATTTCATTTGATTCACACAACAACCCTTGTAAGACAAGTGCTATTATTATCTGCATTTTATAGTTGAGGATACTAGGGCAGGTAGAGGTTAAGTGATTTGTCTAGGGACACACAACAATGAAGTGTCTGGGGCTGAATTTGAACTCAGATCTTCTGGACTCCCCTGTGCCACCTCACTGCCTCAGGCAAAGACTTATTAGTTGTAAAGTGGAATCTTCCTTTGGTATGAGTTCAACTGCATTATTTCCATCCACCTAACAACCCTGTCAACTTTGAGATTCTTGGAATTCATTCTGAAGTATAGTGCTTCTGTTATTCTTACAGGACCATGCCATCCATTTGTATTCATTCTTCATTGTTTACCCTATCTTCTATTTTCAGTACGTGGATTTTCTTTTTTTTAAGGCAACATCAGTTTATGGTTGAATTTCCTATAGTACAGCTCCTTAGAAAACTCCCCTTTTTCTTCTCTTTGGAACTGTTATTACAGAATTTCATTTTTTGAAAGGTCTCCTTTGCTGTTGGGCTACCTGCCTCTTTGGAATTTTAGTACTCTGAGCCCTTTAAAATCTGTTATTCCTCAGTCTAGATTCCATTTTAGATCATTCTTGGTATTGTTTTCCTTTATCAAAAGTTTCAAAATAGTGATTATTTCCCTTCGTCACCTAAGCTTATCATCATTTACTGCACTGAGTGAAATGAATGAAAATCAGATCCAGAATATATAAGAATCTCTTTGATTCCTGTACCTTTAGAAGAATTCATTAAGATTCTTATCCATCTAAATCCATTAAGACAGGTCAAATAAGTGATAAATTGTTCAGGTTTGAGCATAACCCGCTAGCAGACACCTATATAACTGAAACTCTGCCATCCCTCCTATGCCATGTTTTCATGCCAGACTTGGGATCTCTTTCCCAAAATCTTGATCTGTTTCCTTGTCTCTGTCCAGTTGGTCTGCAGTATATACTAGTGACATTGCTTATGCCTCTGTGTGTATGTGTCAAAGGTCAGGGGCTTTGAAAAAATTTTGATTTGGAATCAGTCCTCCTGGGTTAAAGTTCTCACTCCACTACTAATTATGTGTATGACCACGGACAATTCATTTAACTTTTCTGATTTCAGTTTCTCCTTTTGTATGAGTGATTTGGACTAGATAGATGATCTCTAAGGGCCTTTATAAATCTAAATTGATGACCCTGTGATGATCTTTATGATTTCTTTGATTTTTGTCTCCCATGAATTTTTCCTCAGTTTTTATTGCTGTATTTTTGTTACTCTCTGTTGCAGATAGCTTCTTGGGTAGTCAGATATCTCCCTTGCTTTTTTAAATTAAAGCCATTTTTATTGGATGTACAAGACTACAGACAAGTACATTGTTACTAGTTCTTTTTAGGAACACTCAACCCTGGTCAGGAGCCTGTCATTCCTAGATTTAAACTGTGGTCCAACTATCTTCTCCAATGCTATATTAAAAAAAAATTCCTTTCTGCTCTTTCTGCTTGTCATTCTTTTTGCCGCTATTTTTTCCCCTGGTGTCCTAACTTCTGTTCAAATCTTAATTCAATTACAATATTTCTTCTACTTTACTTCTTCGATATACCCTCAAATGGAAGCCTGAAATAGAATATACTCACTACAACCCCTCATAGCCCAGCCTGGCTCATTCCTCACTAATTGCTGTTCGACTCCCAGGTCTCCAGAAAGACTAATATTAAATTTTTATGCTTCACATTTTAGGACTGTGGGGAAAATATTTCCATTTAGTACCTTAGTGCTGTGAAATTAGCTAACTTATATAGTATGATTTCACTTATGAACTTATATACTGTTTCACGTGAAACTGTTTTCCTGGAGCTAATTAACTCTGTGTGTATGAGAGGGAGGGCAGAAGGAAAGAGAGAGGGAGGGTGAGAAGGAAGTAGTGTAGTGCTATGCTTGTATGTTAATAATTTATCTTTTTCTTTTGGAACATATCAATCTTTTCTAGCTGTTTATATTTGATAAAATTTCAAGAGATGGTTGTGAGGATATTATTTTCTTAGATTATGTATCTATCCAATTTAGGACATTGCCACTTCATGTTACTTGCGTAACTTTTCTTTGGATAGATATCAGAATTTTTTATTTCTGTACTAAAAATTTTAGATTACTATAATAATGTAATTAAGCCTTTTTTATTGTTAACTTTGTTCTCTCTTTCAGGTGGACATTTTGCTCCATTTAGACCACTTAAAGGAAGAAATTGTATTTTTAAGGCATTCACTAAACATAAAAAGAAAAATTGCTGCACTATCATCAGTTCCTAATGACCTGACCCATGTGAAAAAAAGTCGGCGGAGTAGTTTTTCCTTGGAACACCATAGTGAAAATGTAAAGTTGCTCATGGAATGGGTCAATGCTGTTTGTGCATTTTATAGCACCAAAGTAAGTTAATTTGCATATTCACCTAAAATTTTCATTTCTTTTTAAAAGTATAAATTTTTTCTTTGTTTAAGATAGGTTTAAGAGTAGTATTTAAAATTTTCAATTCTCAAATAAGACTTTGTTTCTAAAGTGAGCCATGTTTATACACTGATGTATATAAATCTATTCCTCTTTTTCTTTATTTGAGCACTTTTCCTTAGTGGGACATAACTTGCATACATTCACATCTATAAATACAAACAGATTTTGTGCAAGGACTGTGTATCCTATTACCCCAAAAACAAAATCATGGCATTTTTATAATGTTTTAGAGGAAGAGATATTTGGTTATTCTTGTGTCTAATTAATTTTCATTTTAAACTGTGACAAAGTAGTGATGACGTTTAGTACTTTTTTCTAGTCACCTGTTTTAGATAGTTTTTTTTAAATATATCTTTTGAAAGTTAAAAGTAATTATTTTTTTTTTTAAGTCTTGCTGAATACGAAAAGCAGTATTGTAGATATAGGGAGTCAGGAATACCTGGGCTGGTCTTGCTTTTTGAATAAAATATGTTTAAGACTGTGAACATGTTATTTAATCTGTTATTGCCCTGTGCAAACTCTAACTTTAAATTATAAATGGGTTGTATGGTTCAGTGGAGAGTATTCTTTTTGGAAATCTTAGCTCCAGTGAAATCACAGGTCTACATTTATAAAAAAAAATACAATATATACTTTTGGATATATACATACAGTAAAGAAAATATAATGAGTTTAAGAGAGTCTGAATAAGTGTTAGATTAAATTACAATTTTTTCTTTATGTTATTTCAGTTTTAGTTTCTACAGAGTAACATTTAAAACTTATTGATCATTTCCTACTTTTCTTCTATGTATTAGAGCTCCAGAGACAATGTTGTTGTAAAATCCAACTTTCTCAAGCAACAATTTTCCTTTAGCTTTTAAAAATTACATTCAAAGCTAGTTAAAATATGTCATTGACAATACATTTTTAATAACCAAGAAAAGTAAACTGAATTTTTCTTTTGAATTTTCAATCAGGTGGAAAACTTTACAGTATCATTCTCAGATGGACGAGTATTATGTTATCTGATTCATTACTATCATCCTTGCTATGTACCTTTTGAAGCAATATGCCAGCGTACCACCCGAACAGTGGAATATGCAAAAACTGATTCAGTGGCCCTAAATTCATCTTCTGAATCTGATGGAAGTGGTTTGGATATTTGTTTTGGAGTATTTGATCATGGTTAGTGATTTTTTGACAAATCACATTTTATACGATTTCTTTGCTACGTCATCTTTGTATTGCTATTTTAATTTGCCTCTTTTTGAACTACATAGCAAACAGCTCAGTGTTATACAAAGAGCTCCTAGATAATGAGAAAAAAAACTTTCACTTGGTCAGCACTGCTGTGAGAGATCTTGGTGGGATACCTGCCATGATTCATCATGCGGACATGTCTAATACAATTCCTGATGAGAGGGTAAGTAAATGATATTTTCAATACAAATTAAATTTTCAACAGTTAATGTTCAATAATCTTTATGCTCCTCTGTATCATCTCTCATGTTTTCTTTTCAGGTTGTTATTACCTATTTGTCATTTCTTTGTGCAAGACTTTTGGATCTTCGCAAAGAAACACGAGCTGCTCGAATTATTCAGACAACTTGGAGAAAATACAAAATAAGAGCAAATCTAAAACTCTGCCAGGTATACATAAATAAAAATGGGATATGATGATTGGTAAACTGGAAGATAGGAAATTGGTTTATGGTAGGGATGGGAAACTTAATCCTGGAGGCCACATGTGGCTCTCTAGGTCCTCAAGTACGGTCCTTTGAATGAATCCAAACTTCACAGGACAAATCCCAAAACTGTGAAGTTTGATTTCAATCCAAGGACAGCACTTGAGGACCTAGAGGGCCACATGTGGTCTTGAGACTGCAGGTTTCCCACCTCTGGTTTATGGGATGGCATGTGAATATTAAATTCTCACAAAAATTAGCCTACCTTTTTAAGCTTATTTTACATGGCTCTCCTTCACATAGTCTGTATTCCAGCCAAAAGGGCTTAATATTCAGTCTTACCTACAAAAAGGCCTTTTATGTAGTTTGCCCTCTCCCTGGGATGGGTTTGCTCCTCACTTCAATCTTGGAGTTGCTTTCAATTCCTTCAAAGCCCAACTTTCGTGCTCTCATCATTCCTGTTGTTTTTAGTACTCTCTCCCCCTTAAATCATCTTGCACTTCTCCATGTAAATGCTATGTCCTTCCGGTATAATCCAAACTTCATGAGGACAAGGACTAGTTTTCATTTTGTCTTTTTATCACCTGCTCTTAGCTCATGAGGTATCTGGCATTTCCTAAATAGATTAAATGTGGTCGATAGATTAAAATGAATTTAGTTATTTTATGGGGAGTTTTCAAAGTTCTAATTATCTGATTTATTGTTCATTGTGAGAGCCATATCTTCATTGATGTCGACATAGTGCTTCACACACATGCACATCACACACATACACGCCATTCAAGTTGTGATTAAAGCCATTTTTTCATATTTATGACTATAAGGTATTCCACTGGGTACCATTTCTAAATTTTGTAATATATATTTATAATAAATGCTTTGTGCATTTCAACAGAAATGTGCTCCTATAAAATGATGGAATTTGTGTAGCTAGAAGCTATTAGGTAACTTGATTTCCTTTACCATATCACTCTGTTAAATGTTTATTGAAATAAGTTTAAAAAATAATCTTTTTTAAAAATTAAATTTTTTTGGTTGCATTTTAAATTTCTAGCTGTCCCCCTCCCTATAGCATCTTCCTTCAGAAGTCCTTTGTAGTTGATTTGGATATTTGTAGTATTCAGAATAGCTTAGTCTTTCACAGTTATTCTTTGAGCAATGTTGCTATTACTGTATCCAATGTTCTATTGGTCCTGCTTGTTTCACTGTTATTATATGCAAGTCTTTCCATGGTTTTCTAAAATCATCCTCTTCTTTTCTTACAGCATAGTAGTATTCTATCACAATCACATACCACAACTTGTCTAGCCATTCTGCAATTGATGGGCATCCCCTCAATTTTCAGTTGCTTGCCATGAGAAAGAGAGCTACTATAAACATTTTAGAACATGTATGTTCTTTTCCTTTTTCCTTTATCACCTTGGGTAACAGATCCAATAGTGGTATTGCTGGGTCAAAGGGTATATATACAGTTTATAACTATGGGCATCATTTAGAGATTGCTCTCCAAAATGAATGAATCATTTCACAGTTCCACCAACAGTGAATTAGTGTCCCAATTTTTTAATATTCCCGCCAATATTTGTGATTTTCCCCTTCCATCATTTTAGCCAATTTTATAGGTAGGAGATGATATCTCAAAGTTTTCATTTGCTTTTCTCTAATCAATAAGGATGTAGAACATTTTTCATATGACTACATATGGCTTCACTTAATTTTTTTTTTTTTAATTAAGTGGTGGAGGGTGTGTTCAGGGAGGACTAGTACCTTTGGTGTGGCTGCCAAGCCCTTTTTGGGGCTTTTTCCACCTTTGGTGTCTGCCTGTTCTGCCTAACTCTCACCTGTGGTTCCAAGAAGCTGCAGCATGCACAGTGGCCATGCTCTGGTAAACCGTTTCAGTAGATGGACCAAACTAGGTGGAGGGTAACCAAGGGTTCTCAAACCCATTGGTCAGTTAGGGGTGTGTCTACCCCAAGCATGTGAAGATTTCTTCTGGTGGAATGGGTGGATGAGAAAAATTTGTTCCAGCGGCCATGAAGGCAAATGAAGGAGGCTATGTAGAATGTTGAGAGCTTGGTTAGACACCAAAGATGCCAAGGTCATCCACTGCATCCTGAGCCATCGCCAGCTGTCTTGACTCCTTCCTGCCACTGGACTATGATGACTCTGGAGGATTGAGTGAGACTTGACAACTCCATGTAACTTTGCCTCACTTAAATCCAATTTATGCATGAATCAAAAGACATCACCCATACCATTTCATTATTATGCCTCAAAGTCCTGTGGCGACAGGCAAGTGATGAAGCAGCATGTGCAGATACACAGGGAACTGTAGTCACGACCCTGCACGCAGGTGGTCCAGGCCATAGGGTCATTTCTCATTGGAAGCAGCAGCAGGACTTCGGCAGCCCCCTGAGTGTCTGAGCAGCCTTTTAAGGATCTCACTGCTCACCTCCTGGTGGGAGGAAAGAGGGTAAAAAAGGTGCCCTAAACATTGCCTGCTTACCCAACCCTGGTCTGATTACCATGGCAGGAGGGGAATTCCATGATGCAGTCAAAACGCAAAAAAATGTAAGAAAACATCTGCAAAGATGATTCCACTCACTATTGGCACATGGAATGTGCGCACACTAATAGACAACACAAAATCCAGTGGACCTGAAAGAAGAACTGCTCTTATTGCAAGAGAACTCATCGCATCCAAATAGTAGCCCAGAGTGAAACAAGGTTGGCAAATGAAGGCCAGCTTAGTGAAGTTGGAGCTGGATACAACTTTTTCTGGAGTGAGCACAGTGAAGGGAAGTGCCCTGAAGCTGATGTGTGCTTTCTATCAAAACTAATCTAATCAGCAAGCTGATATGCCTGCCAAAAGGAGTGAAAACACCATGCCACCATCATCAATCCCTATGCTCCCACCATGAAAACACCCTGATGAAGTCAAAGAAAAATTTTATGAAGACCTAGAGACCCTTATCGTCAATGGGCCAAAAGAGGACAAGCTTATAATACTGGGTGACTTTAATGCTAGAGTAAGCTCAGACTACCAGACTTGGCAGGGAGTCCTAGGGAGGAATGGAGTTGGAAACAGCAACAGCAATGGTCATTTGGTGCTGAAGACTTGTGTGTCGCATGACCTTCTCATCACCAACACTGTGTTCCGTTTACCCAAATGCAATAAAGCTTCATGGATGCACCCTTGCAGCACACTGGCATCTAATAGATTATGTGATTGTAAGGAGAATAGACAGACAAGATGTGAGAGTGACAAAGGCAATGTGTGGTGCAGAGTGCTGGACTGATCATAGACTTATCCTTTCCAAGCTGAATATTAGCATTCATCAAAAGTGTCGACCCCAAGGCAAAATGACTACCAGAAGAATAATGTCAACAAATTAGAGCTCTTCTCAGAGCGTGAACAGTTTGCTGCTGACTTGGAGGGAAAGTTGAGCCAACATACATTTGGCAACAGTGGAGCAGAAAAGGAGTGGGCAGTTCTCAGAGATTTGGTGTACAGCACTGCATTTGCTCATCTGGGTCAGAACACTTGCAAACACCAAGACTGCTTTGAAGAAAATGATGGGGAAATTCAGAAGCTGCTAAATGAAAAACAAGAACTCCACAGGATTTACCAGCAGAATAGTTCATCCATCTCTAAGAAGGCAGCATTTAATTCCATCAAAAGCAAAGTACAAGCAAAGCTTAGGGAGATGCAGGATTCCTGGCTCAGTAAGAAGGCAGATGAAATTCAGTTTTATGCTGATAGTGACAATCCAAAGCGCTTTTATGATTCCCTGAAAGCTATTTATGGACCAAAAAGCTATGGTGCATCACAACTACTCAGTGCTGATGGAGCCACATTGATTAGTGATAAGGACATGATCCTAGAGAGATGGGCTGAACACTTACATAGTGTTCTCAACAGACCATCATCAATCAGTGCTGAGGCCACTGACCATTTACCTCAGGCTGAAGTCAATCCCTCCTTAGCTGAACTTCCAGCTGAAGAAGTTTTGAGGGCCATTAGGCTCCTTTCATGTGGCAAAGCACTTGGTGCTGATTCTATTCCAGCTGAGATTTACAAGGTAGGGGGACCATTGCTCATACAAAAGCTGACTGAAATTTTCCAGGTTATATGGCAAGAGGAGATTATCCCCCAGGAGTTCAAGGATGCCTTCATTGTTCATCTCTATAAGGATAAAGGGAATAAATTGTCCTGTGACAAACACAGGAGGATCTCTCTCTTAGTCATTGCTGGCAAAGTTCTTGCTAGAGTCCTCCTTAATAGGCTGATACTTCACCTGGAAGATGGTCACATACCTGAGAGACAGTGTGGCTTCAGAAAGGGCCCAGGAACAGTCAATATGGTGTTTGCTGCCTGACAACTCCAGGAGAAATGCCAGGACCAGAACAGAGGTCTGTGCACAATGTTTGTAGATCTGACCAAGGCCTTTGACATTGTTAGTCATGAAGGTTTATGGAAAATTATGTCAAAATTTGGTTGCCTAGAGAAGTTCATCAATATTGTACATCAATTTCGTGATGGCATGTTTCTCTGGGTTCTGGATAATGGATGAAGCTCTCATGCCTTCACAGTCACTCATGTAGTGAAGCAGGGCTGTGTGCTTGCTCCCATGCTTTTTAGCATGATGTTTTCAGCCATGTTGACATGCTTTCAATGAGGATGAACACAGCATTGAGGTCAACTACTGTACTGATGATAAGTTCTTCAGTTTGAAAAGGCTGCAAGCCAAGACCAACGTGGAGGGAGTGTTGGTGCATGATTTTCTGTTTGCAGAAGATTGTGCACTCAGTGCAGCCTCAGAAGCTGAGATACAACAAAGTATGGATCAGTTGTCTGCTGCCTGTGCTAATTTTGGCCTAATAATTAACACCAAAAAAACACAGGTGCTCCGTCAGCCACCACCACAACATCCATAACGTGGAACCATCATTTACAACAACTAGAGAAGTTTTGAATGCTGTGGATAAGTTCACTTACCTTGGTAGTGTACTTTCCAGGGATGTACACATTGACAATGAGGTTGATGTACGCATTGCCACAGCTAGCTCAGTGTTTGGGAGGCTCCAAAGAAAGGTTTGGGAGAGAAGAGGTATTAGACTGACAACCAAACTGAAGATCTACAGAGCTGTTGTGCTGACCTGATTGTTATATGCTTGTGAAATATGGTCTTCCAGTGCCATGCCAGAAAACTGAATTGCTTCCATTTGAACTGTCTTAGGAAGATTCTGAGGATCACCTGGCAGGATAAGGTACCAGACGCTGAAGTCCTTGCTCGAGCTGAACTGCCATGTATTCAAACTATGCTTCAGAGAGTGCAACTCCTATGGGCTGGCCATGTTATTTGAATGCAAAATGTATGCTTGCCAAAAAGACTATTTTATGGAGAACTTGCATGGGGTAGGAGATCACCTGGTGGCTAGAAAAAACAATACAAGGACACTCTCAGGGTCTCTCTCAAGAACTTTGGATTTGACTCTGCAACATGGGAGACACTGGCACAGGACTGCTCAGCTTGGAGTGCCCACATCAGAAAAGGTGCTGTGCTGTTTGAGCAAAGCAGAATCGAGATAGCATAAAGTAAATGCAGGATGTGCAAATTTGGGATATCCACCCCAAATATTCACACGGACTATCTGTGCCCAACCTGTGGTAGAGCATTCCAAGCTCGTATTGGTCTGATCAGCCACAGTTGAACACACTGAAACTTCACTTTATGATGGTGATGTCATTTTGGTCCTCTTCAAAGATGAAGGACAGCAACCAACCAACATATGGCTTCAATTTCTTCATCAGAAAACTGCCTATTATATCTTTTGACCATTTATCAGTTGGGGAATTATATTCTTAAAAATTTTAAAAAATTTTCTGTATATTCGAGATGAAATATCCCCTCAGTTTTCTGCTTTTCTTCTAATCTTGGCTATATTGCTTTTATTTGTACAAAATCTTTTCAATGTAATCAAAATTATGTGTTTTACATCTCACAGTGTTTTCTATCCCTTATTTATTTGTAAATTTTCCTATTCATAAGTTAGAGAGGTAATATGTTCCATGTTCTTGTAATTTACTTATGATAACCTTTTATATCTAGGTCATGTATCCATTTTGACCTTATCTTGATAAATGGCATAAGATATTGTTCTTTACCTACTTTCTGTCAGACTACTTTCCAGTTTTTCCAACAGGTTTTATCCAATAATTAATTCTTAACCTAAAAACTGTTGCCAGCATTTCTAAATCAGTATTGAGTAATACTGGTGATAATGGGCATCCTTGTTTCAGTCCTAATCTTTTTGGGAAGGCTTCTAGTTTATCCCTGTTAGAAATAATGATTGCTGATGGTTTTAGGTAGATGCTTCTTATCGTTTTAACGAAAATGCCATTGATAATCTATGCTTTCAATTGTTTCTAATGGGAATGAGTGTTGTATTTTGTCAGAAGCTTTTTCTACATCTATTGATATAATCATATGATTTTTTTACTTTTGTTACTGATATAATCAATTATGTTAACGGTTTTCATTGTATTAAACCATCCCTGCATTCCTGGTATAAATCTCCTTGGTGACAATGTATATTTAATCTTTGTGATATATTGCAGTCTCCTCGCTAATATTTTATTTAGGATTTTGGTATACATACTTATTAGTGAAATCCATCTATAATTTTCTTTCTCTTTTTTTTGCTCTTTTTGGTTTAGGTATCAGTATTGTAGCTGTTTCATAAAAGGGGTTTAGTAATCCCCTGCTATTATAGTTTTGCTATTTCCACCTGTAATTCATTTAGCTTTTCTTTTAAAAAATTGATTGCTATAGCATTTGGTGCAAATAGATTTAGTATTGATATTATTTCATTACCTGTGGTACCTTATAGCCTAATGTACTTTCCCTATTTATCTCTTTTAATTATATCTATTTTTAGCTTTAATTTTGTTTGAGATCATGATTCTACCCCTGCCTTTTTTTGCATCAGATGAAGCATAATAAATTCATCTTTAGCTCTTTATTTTTGCTCTATGTGTGTCTCTAATTTTTAAATGTTTCTTGTAAACAACATATTGTTGGATTATGATTTTTTTATCCATTCTGCTATCTCTTTTCTGGTTTAGGGGTGAGTTTATCCCATTCACATTCAGAGCTACAATTCCTAATTGTGCATTTCCCTCTATTTTTCCTCCTTATTTACCCTTCTCTCCTTCTCTTTTTACCCTATCCCTCTTCAGATGTTTAATTTATTTCTGATTACTACCTCCCTAATCTGCACTCCTTCCTCAAGAGTTCCTCCCTAATCCTCTCCTTTTGCCTACCTATTTCTTAATTTACCCATTCTTCTGAGTCCCTCCTTATTCTGTTTTCTTGTCCTCCTATTTCTTAATCTGCACACCTTTCTAAAGTCCTTCCATTATCTTATTTCCTTGCCCTCATTCTTTAATCTGCACACCCTTCTAAGAGTGCCTCCCTTATTCTGTTTCCTCACTGTCCTATTTCTCTGTAAGTTAAGGAGACTTTTATAGCCATCTAGATGTGTGTGTTATTCCCTCTTTAATACAATTATAAGAATAAGGTTCTAGCACTACCAGCCCTTCACCCTTTCCCCCCTTCCATTTTAGTAGTTTTTCCATTCATACCTCCTTTATATGAGATAATTGCTCCATTTTACCTCTCCCCAATTTTATTTTTTTAGGATCATTCCAAATCAGTTCAAACCCAAGCCTTCTATGTATGCTCTTTCTACCCTAGTAATGATAACATTCTTAAGAAATATAGATAACATTTTCCCATGTACAAAGTAAACAGTTTGACCTTATTAAATCCCTTATAGTTGACCTTTCTTATGTACCTTCTTACTATTCTTCTGATTCTTTTAGGCCAGATTTTGAAGAGTAATCTAGAGGCAGAATTGATCTTCTATGCCAGTCCCTGTCCCCTATGATATGGCTGAGCTCATCTTTCCTGCTACTCTTCCTCCCCTTCCCACCCCTCACAATCCAGCTCCCTTCTGAAATTCTCATTCTCTGTAGTGGATTCTACTATACTTCATCATCTAGGTTTATAGCTTAGGCTCTTATATGGAACTCCTCACTGTCCCTTACCCCACATACATGCAATCAATTGCCAAATTATATAGCTTCTACTTTCATGATATCTCCTGTGTTGCTTCTTTCATGTACTATCTTCCTGATTTGTTTCCTTGCCTCAAGTTTCTCTCTTTTCCAGTTTGTTCTTCATGTAACTGTCAGAGTCATTTTCCTAAAGGAGATCTGATCATTTTTCTGCTCAGTGAACTCACATATCACTTCTATGATTAAATATAAGCTCTTTTTTATCTTTTAAAGGCTTTCACAACCTGGCCCTAACCTACCTTTATTACAATAGTATTCCCCTTCTCATACTCTACAATTCAACCATGTTGGCACATAGGCAATTTCTTGTACCAAACATTCCATCTCCCATCACCATGCCTTTGCACTGGCTTTCCCCACTATCAGAATGTATTCCCTTTTCATCTCCTCTTGGGATTCTTTTTTTTTCCTTCAGAATTGTGCTGAAGCATCATATTTTGCATGAAACCTTTTTCTTTTCCCTCTCCCTGACTGAAATCAGCCTAGTTTGCCTTCTATTTTTTGTATGCTTATTTATGTACAGGATGTGTACTTTTCAAGGATATCTATGAGCTTCTTGAGAATAGGGACAATTTCATTTTTGTCTTTGTATCTTCTATACTTAGCACAATGCTTCTTATATAGTAGGTGCTAAATATATGCTTGTTAATTGATTGCAATATATTATCTTTTGTAATCTATTTTCAGGAGAAAGATAAAGCTGCTAAAGTAATTCAAGCAGCTGTAATCAAGTTCCTGGCCAGAAAACAAATGAAGAGACGTTTTAATGCAACAGTAATTATTCAGAAATACTGGCGAAGATACTTAGCACAGAGGAAAATGTTGATATTAAGGAAAGCAAAATTGGAAAAAATTCAGAATCACTCAGCAGTGGTTATTCAGGTACAGTAAAGTATTTTAGACTGGTATAGTAGCATTTAGATCATCATTTTGAAGTTCCATCCTTTGAAGGTAGAAGTTAAAATTATTATACTTCAATTTAAGTTTAGGGTATTGTATTACTATATTTCTTGTTATGCCTGTTGGAATTTCTTAAATGTCTTGGAGTAGTTTCACTCTTAAAGACTTTACTGCTGGGGGAACTGAGGTTGGTGGATTACTTTAGTGTGGTAGTTCTGAAATGCAATAAAACTAAAGCCCATAGGGCAATAAAGTGTTTGTACTAAGTCATATGATCTTCTGGGAGTAGAGAACTACCAGGCTGCTGAAGGAGGGTGATCTGTTTTGAGGTGGAAAAATAGCAGGTTAAAAGTTCTATGCCAGTCAGTACTGGGGGGGGGAGGGGGGGGTGTGTCTGTGTGTGTACATGTGCATATGCATGCATTTATATATCTGTCTAAATCATACTAGGGATCCCTGTAGGCTGTGTAGTGACTTAAAAAACCACACTGACATTTTTGATGTCCTGTTGTATTTTTATTTTCTTAAAAATTTCTTAGTTATTTTTTAATCTGTTTTGAGCCACATCTGTGCTTAGGAGTAATTCAGGCTGGACTGGGACAATCTTGATAATAAAATTTTTTCTTTTGGTTAGGGTTGGGGATAGAGTGGGGATGCACTTGAAATTAGGTTAGGATTACTAAAAAGTACGTTGTTTCCCAGCTGCAGTCTAGCCTGCCCTCTTTTTACTGTTTAATTTTGGGACAAGGATGCTATACAGCTTCGAATTATGAAACACGGCAAGCTCTGAAGAATAAAAGTTTTGGAAGAGGGGGTCACCCAACTGGCATTGGGAAGATCTAAGGTTGGCATAAGGGTGTAGCATTATTTTATAATGACTTATGAGTCTTGTGGTGTAAGATGTAATCAAAGAAATGTATAACTGGTAAAGAGGTGGACCTATTATGTGATGAGGATAAGGTATGTGACAGCTTTATTACTAGATTGATACACATGGGATGTTAGAAGTAGAGAACTGCTTCTGTGTATTATTAGGTAGGTTCTCCATGGAGATGCTGTGGAAGGACATGTGTAAGAATCATGCAGAATGAACAGGTGTGGGTGGTTGCTGTTTGTACTGTTAGGGACAGTACCTATGTTGACCTCATAGGTTTATTGAAGTATTGAATGTGTTGGTTATACAGCGTGATTGGAGAACTGTAGCGTATTCCAGATAAATATAGTTTGCCACTTGAGGTAGGAAGTCATCAAAATATAGCTAACCTAACATTTTTTTCATAAAAAGAGTTGAAATAACTTTGCAAAACATATACTTTCTCATATAAATGGAGTTTACTAAATATAATTTTAACCTTTTCTTGGTGACATAAATATATATGTTTTGCTATATTATATTGAAATAAAGTGACAACCCTAGGGATTACTGAGGAATATAAGATTTGCCAGGAGCCTAATAAATCCTAGAAGACTATGCTTTTCTAGCTTTGTTTTCTTTCTTTTTCCTTCCTCTCTGTGTCTTTTTCTTTGTTCCTGGTTATCTAGGGAGACTGGGTAAAAAAAGCTTGTTAAATCAGTTATCTAAATTTTCTGTGTGCAAAGTGCTCTGTTAAGTAACTTCTGTGGAAGTGCATAAATTTTGTTATATGTACCTTACTCCCCTTTTAGAAAAGGTCTTTTTTGTTTGTTTGGTATTTTATTTTTGTTTTTGCTTACTGCAGATCCAGAAGTTCTATCCCAAAAGACTGAAGTGCTAGGGAGTTTAATGGATTATTGCAGTTTTTATTGGTTTTCAGTTTTTGGAAGGTGGAACACACACACTACTGACTGTTATGATGAGTAATAATTATGCCCTAGGAAAAGGTTGATGGAATATTCTTTGGAGTAAAAATGAGCAAATTTTTAATCATAGAAATTTTTAGATTTAGAACTGTAGGGTTTGCTTTGCAACCTTTTCAAGTTATGAATATCCTTTTTTGACATTAAAATTTTGCAGACCTTGAAATGATAGTAGTTTTTGCTGGTATGTGTTGACTGAGGATTAATTTATATTTTATAATCAAAATAGTATCCATAGATATCTGAAGAATAGTTACACATATAAATGATGTGTATTTTTCTTTTGGTTGGGGTTTGGGATGGAGTGGAGATGCACTTGAAATTAGCTTGGGAAACATTCAGAAGTATATTAAATTGTTACTTGAAATGGCTGGATGCATATTCATGGATTGCTGTGCTTTTCACACTGATGACTTCACAGTCTGCACTGGTGTGTGGCCTATAAGCTCTGAATTATTGTGTTAGAACAAAGAAACAAGTAGAATCATCATCCTTTAGAGATGAAACACTCACTTTGAAAATGAGGAAACTAGGATTTAAGCCATAAAGCTTCCTTTGCTCATTTTAAATCTGGATTGAGTTGGAATGTGAAAAGTTTCTTTTACAATACTAGGAATCCTGAAGCTAGTCCATAGATATTTGATTAAGATAATAGTAATGATGACTGTGACTTTAGGGGAAAGAAATAACCTTATCTCAGTTATCAAATCCTTGGATTTGCAGAGAGAACAACTATAGCAGACTTCCACAAAAGTTTCTTAGATCAGTGCATGTTGGCCCATTTAGGTTACCCTAGGATTTCCCAAAGTCATTGTTTACAACGAAAGTAGCACAAATGAAAACATTTTATTTTTATGATACTACTATTGCCTTTTACCTTTGATTGTGTCTTTCTACTTCTGGTATGAGATTGAGGTGAAAGTGATAGACAGCTAGAATAGTGTTTATTTTAGTTATTATTGCAAGCTTTGTTGTTGACTTTGGAATTCACCTGAAAGGCAATTGATGAGATGTACTTAACTTTTGCTAGTTGTATTTTAAATAGAAACATTTATAATCTTGAGGAAGACTGAAGCAAAGATGTTTATTTCCTAGAGTAAAGTCAACAATTTAGACTTTGATTATGTTAATGATTGTTATGTTAAAGTATTTGGAAAATATTAGTGTTCTGTCATAATGGCATAGCACATCCTCATCTCAGATGGTATGCTGTTTGTTGGAAGTTGACTGTTCTTGAATTTGTATTTGTATCCCCCACACCTGTGTTGACTGGCATGAATGAAAGTATTTGTAAAGTACTTTATATGTGCCAGGCACTGTATTAAGGACTAGAGATACAAATACATGTAAGGAAGGACAGCACAAGGAGCTTACATTTAATAAGGAAAGACAATAGATGTGGTAGAATTAGCCAAAGAGGAGTGTTTTAGACTAGAAATTCAGAAGACTGCTTATTGAAGTCATAGGGCAGTTGATTGACATATCAATTACAAGAATGATAGCATTGATTATAAATGATAGTTTATTATTGTAACATAGGTACTTATTAAGTGCTTATTATTATTTGATTAAGAAGATATTTATAAAAGGAGTCATAATCATTGTCTCAAAATATTCAGTTAAAGAAATATTTCTAGATCTTGCATTTTACTTTTTGATGTTATGTGTGAAATAAATTTACATTTTCTTATAGTTTTGAAGTTAGATATAGTAAAAAGAAAAAGAATTCACTAATAGTTCATGTTGTCATTCTTGCACTTTGACATAGGTTAGAGGGATGAATATCTTTGCTTATTTTCATTGTTACTTTAAAATTTGCTTTTCAAAAAGTAAGAAAAGCTAACTATTTAGAAGTAACAAAAATGAAAATGTGGTACATATTTACTTTGTTTTCTTTTTTAGGCTTTCTGGAGAAGATATTCTATTAGAAAACGGTTTCTGAAATTAAAATATTACACCACCATTCTTCAAGCTAGAATAAGAATGTTGAAGGCTATTGCAGTTTTTAAACAGCATCGTTGGGCTGCTGTTACAATGCAGAGGCATTGGAGAGCTTGTTTGAGAAGGAAAGAAGACCAGCAAAAATACAAAATGCTCAAATCTTCATCACTGGTGATTCAGTCTGCTTTTAGAAAATGGAAAAGACATAAAGTAGAGCTTCAAACCAAAGCCGTTGTAGTGCTGCAAAGAACTTTCAGGAAATGGAAAGTCAGGAAACTAGCTAAGGAAGAAAAAGCAGCTATTATAATTCAATCATGGTATCGAACGCAGAAACAAATGAAGAAATATAGGCACATCAGATTGTCTGTAATTGTCATCCAGAGAAAATTCAGGTGCATGCAGGCCAAAAAGTTATATACTGAAAAGAAAAAATGCATATTGACTATCCAGAAGCATTATAAAGCTTATCAGAAAGGAAGGGCTGAAAGGACAAGCTATTTACAAAAACGCAAGGCAATTATACAACTTCAAGCAGCTT
This sequence comes from Notamacropus eugenii, assembly GCF_028372415.1. Classification (NCBI taxonomy): domain Eukaryota; kingdom Metazoa; phylum Chordata; class Mammalia; order Diprotodontia; family Macropodidae; genus Notamacropus; species Notamacropus eugenii. The sequence goes on from NC_092873.1 coordinate 444,218,606, forward strand.
TCAGGGGAATGAAAGCTCGTCAGTTATGTAGAGAAATAAGAGCTGCTTGTATTATTCAGTCACATTATCGTGCTTACATTTTGAAAAAGAAATTTCTGAGAATGAAACGTGCCGTAATAATGGTGCAGGCATTTATCAAGATGAAACAAGCACGTAAACAATATTTAACTTTAAGAAAATCTGCACTATGTATCCAGCGATGGTACCGTTCCAAAATATATGCTGCACAAATCAGAGATGAATATCAGCTATTACGGGAATCTTGCATTAAATTACAAGCTGTTGTGAGAGGGCACCTGGTTCGTAAGCAGTTATGTTTACAGAGGAAAGCTGCTACTTTGCTGCAGTCTTACTTTAGAATGAGAAAGGAGCAACAACACTATGTTCGAATTTACAGAGCTACAGTTTGTATTCAGAATCATTACTGTGCATACAAAGTACAAATCTATGAGAGAGAAAAATTCTTAGAAGTAAAAAGAGCAGTTGTTTGCTTGCAAGCAGCTTATAGAGGTTATAAAATCCGTAAAATGTTCAAACAAAGATCTGCTGCTGCTCTTAAAATTCAAACTGCTTTTAGAGGTCACAGCAAAAGATTGAAATATCAAGCCATACTTAAGTCTTCTATCAAGATTCAACAGTGGTATAGAGCATATAAGACTGGTTATGAAATAAGAACGAAATTTTTGAAAACAAGAGCAGCTGTGATTTTTCTTCAGTCAGTTTATCGTGGTTGGAAAGTTCGGAAGAGGGTCCAAAGGGAACACAGTGCTGCAATCATCATTCAGTGTGCTTTTAGAAGGGTCAAAGCTCAGAAGAGATTCAGATTGATGAAAAATGCTGCGTTGACCATCCAACGACATTTTAGAGCAAAAATTTTAGAAAAGAAGCAGCTCAAAGGATACACTGACCTTTATCGTGCTGTTTTGAGGCTTCAGGCAGCTTGGAGGGGAAGAGTAGTAAGAAGGGAAATTACAAGACAAAACCAGTCTGCTGTCATCATACAGTCATGCTTTAGAATGTACGTACACCAGAAGAAATGGCAAACCATGAAAACAGCTGCTCTTCGGATCCAAAGGTATTACAGGGCTTACAAAAGTGGAAAGAAGCAGTATTCTCTATATTTAAAAACAAAAACAAGTACGATCATTTTACAATCGGCTTATCGTGGTATGAGAGTAAGAAAACAAATGAAAGAGCTCCACAAAGCAGCTATAATTATTCAGGCTAAATATAAGTCTTATAGTGCAAGGAAGAAGTATTCATCCCTTCGAGCTGCTGCTGTCACAACACAGAGACGGTATCGAGCCCTTGTCAAAGCAAACTGCCAACGCTGGGAATACCTTATTTTAAGGAATGCAACTATTAAAATGCAAGCTGTTTATAAAGGTGTACGAGTAAGAAGACAAATTCAACACATGCACAAGGCAGCCACTTACATTAAAGCTGTGTTTAAAATGCATCAGTTAAAAACGAAATATAGAATTATAAGAATGGCTGCTATCGTGATTCAGGTGAGATACAGAGCATATCGTCAAGGCAAAGTACAACGTGGAAATTACTTGACACTTCTGCATTCTACCATTATCCTTCAGGCAGCTTTTAGAGGCACAAGAGTACGCCAAAAACTAAGAAAGATGAAGGTTGCAGCAACAGTGATACAGTCATACTATCGGAAGTACACACGACAAAGGTATTTGCCTGAGTTATGCAAGGTGACTAAACTCTTACAGCAATGCCATTGTGCTATCAAAGAAAGAAACATACCTGCTTGTGAATACAGTGTCATGAGACATTCCGTTGTTTGCATTCAGGCAGCATTTCGGGGTATGAAAACAAGGCAACACTTGAGAGCAATGCAGTTAGCTGCAACTCTCATTCAGAGGAGGTTCAGGTCTTCAGTGATACGAAAAAGATATCTTTCTCTCAAGAGAGCAACAATTTTAATTCAGAGAAAGTATCGAGCAACAGTGTGTGCCAAGCGTGAATTTCAAGAGTATTTGTGTTTACGTAAGGCAGTTATTGTTCTTCAGTCACATTATAGACGATTTATGGTAAAGAAAAAGTTGAAAGACATGCACCAGGCTGCTACTATTATCCAAACTGCATTCAGAAGGCACAGAGCATATGTTTCATATCAAGCCATGAAACATTCTTCCATCTTAAGTCAGCAGCATTCCTGTGTATACAGGGAAAGAAAACTACAAATGGAAGATTACCTAAAGCAACAAAGTTCTGTTGTGGTTATCCAGGCTGCATATAGAGGAATGAAAGCTCGTCAGCTTTTACAGAAAAAGCACAACGCAGCAGCCATAATACAGAGTTCTTATAGAATGTATAAACAGTATTGTTACTATCAAGATATACAGTGGGCTACTAAAGTAATTCAGAAGAGATACAGAGTAAATAAAGCAAGAAAGAAAGCACTTCAGCATTGTTACATCATGAAGAAAGAAGCAACTTGCATTCAGGCAGGTTTGGGGGCCACAGTGACGAGTAAAGAAAGGCAGGAACAAAATCGAGCTCCTCTTAGTATCCGAAAACATTTTAAAATACACTATAGCAATCTCTCCCTTAGGGAAGCAGCAGTTCTTCAGAGGAGATACAGAGCATCCATTATGACATGTGTACCCACTGAAGGGCTTACTTATATACAGTCTACTTACAAAGATCTCAAGCTGCAAAGGAATTTTCTTCAAATGCATCAAGCTGCTACGCTAATTCAGGCCACCTTCCGAATGTACAAAACCAGAGTTGCCTATCAAACCATGAGAACTGCAGCTGTTGTCATACAGACCCATTATAGGTTATATTCCAAAAGAAAAATTGGCCAAAATACATTTTTAATGACACAGAAATCTGTTCTGACTATTCAGTCTGCTTTCAGAGGCATGCAAGCTCGACGGGAATTTAAAAACATGTTAGAGAGAGAGATGGCAGCAATTGTTATACAGTTAACATTTCGTCATTTTAGGGCAAAGATTCGATTTAAAGTGACTCAGAGCTCCTCGGCTGTGTTTCAGAGTTGGCCAAAACTCTGTCAAAATACTCCTTTGCAGAAAGTGGCATATCCACGAAGAATAGCTGGAAGGACAACTTATTATACTTTTCACAAAAAGACTGCAAAAAACTTAGTAAAGCAAAATGGTGATGACCAAAGATTTAGGTATTTATCTTCTATGGCCATGTATCAGAGAAAAATTTTCCAGCAAATAAGATCTGCTCTCATATTACAGGCATATTTGAGGAGGTGGCAGACCAAAAGACAGTTTATGTTGTATAGAAAATCAGCATTAATTTTGGATAATCATTATAGAGCATATTTGTCTGCAAAATACCAAAGGAACATTGATTTACAAACCCAGAATAGCATTATAAAAATTCAAGCCAGAGTAAAAGGATTTATTCAGCGACAAAAGTTTCAGAAAATTAAGGAGAGCGCCATAAAAATTCAGGTATTTATAAGTGGCATTTCAGAAAATATTATCTTTTTTTTTTTGCTGTGGTAGGATTACATCTACTTCCTTAGAAACATAGGGGTAATTGTTTCATCCATGTATCTCTTTTAGCTGCTTAATATGATTTGTGATAGTGTGGCTTGAATGGCTGTATTTTCTCTTTCAGGACAAAGTTCCAACTAATCTATGTAGTTATACTGCATGCTTATAGGTCAAACAGGACTGTTACCACTCCTTTACTCATTTATCTTCTATTTCACTAGACTTTTGAAAAGCAAATGATAGAGTGAATAGAGAGCTAACCTTGAAATTAGGAAGAACTGATTCTGGTTCCTGCCTCTAACTTTGGCTTTATGATTCAAGATAAGTCATTCAGTGCTCTAGGGAATTTTTTAAGACTTTTAAGTTTCAGAGACTTTGCTTACCTGCATTTATAGAAAGACATTACTCATCCAGGACTTACAGTCCTGTAAGTAGTGAAATCACAGGTCCAGTCCCTATTACTGTCTTCCTGTTCATCTACACCAATAAGAAACATGTAAAACTTTTACACATTTTTTTCGGGACAGTGTGAATCTAGCATTCCATTGAACCTCCTATTTAAAGTAACTCTACATTTCTCTAATTTTGCTTTTAAATTTAACTTCCTTAAAAAAATAAGCTGGACCATAGGATTTAAAGTTAAAGGGTAGGAATTTGACGAACTGATTTTCAAAGTCATTTTATTGGTGATGACTAAGGCTCAGGGAGGTAGATAAGTTATTCAGGGTCACATAAGTATTAAGTATCAGAATCAAGATTTGTAGTTAGGTTCTTAGACCTCAAATGTACTTGTTCTTCCTCTGCCTCAAAATAAAAATGTTTTAGAGGTGTAGTAGGTATATTTAATGTTGCAGACAAATAAAATATGTTGATATAAATAGTATTAAATTGGAAATCAGGATACAGATTTTTAGAAACTATTGTGCCACAGATGTTGTCAAATCCACAAGCTTTTATAAGTACCTACCAGACACTGTACTAAACACTGAGAATGCAAAGAAAGGCAAAATATGGTCCTTTCTCTAAAGGAGACAGTTCAGTAGGGGAGGTAATATGCAAACAACTGTGTATGAAAAAGATTATACAGGATAAATTGGAACTAACCTCCAAGGGAAGGTAGCAAGTTTAAGGAGGATCAGAAAAAGCTTCTTTCAGAAGATCAAACTTTAGGTAAGATTTGAAGGAAGCCAGGAAAGTCAGGAGGCAGAGATAAAGAGGGAGTCGGTTTTAGGTATGGTGATCAGCCATTGAAAATGTGTGCATTTGGAAGATGGGAATTATTGTGTGCAAGGAAGGACCAATGTCTGCATCACAAATTATGTGAAGGGGGAGAAGGACATAAAGAAACTGGAACAGTCACTTAACTCTGGGGGATTTGTAATTTCCTCCCCCCCACCTCTCTTCCCCATTGAACAAAAATCCTTCTAACAAATGTTCATAGTCCAGAAAAATAAATTTCTCCATTGGTTGTGACCTAAATCTCCTCTCTGTCAAGAAATGGGTTAGTGTCCTTTATCTTTAGTCCTCTGGTATGGAGATTTATTATTGTGTTGATCAGAATTCCAAAATCTTTCAAAGTTTTCTTTTCAATGTTTTTTATATAAAATTCTTCTATTTTACTGCATCAGTTCATAGAAGTCTTTCCAGGTTCCTCTGAAACAGTCCATTTCATCATTTCTTATGTCTCAATACTACGTTGCAGCTATATACTATAAATTGTTTAGCCATTCCTCAATAGCTGTGGACCCCTTTAATTTCCAATTTTGTCTACCATGAAATGAATTGTTATAAATATTTTTGGACATATGGGTCATTTTTTCCTTCCAAACCAAGAGCCTATAATCCAAATAAACTCAAATTGTATTTCAATTTAACAAAACCTTTGATTAAGTACAATAGTTCTATTTTGGCATACAGGATTAGGTAGATGCTTCTTATGCTTAAAAATGTTCCAGCTTTCAAGATGACTTCTCTACCCCTAATTAATCAAAATTATCATTCCTACAATACATATTATCCCTGCCAAATATTAGGAAGAAAGAAGTCATAGAATCATGAATTAGAGCTAGAGGGTAATTATGCCTTAGACACCATCGAATTCTGTTCCCTTGCTTTATTTATGAGAAAATAGAGGTCCAGAGAGACTTGTCTCAAGGTCACATAGCAAGTTATTGAAAGTTGGGCCAAGAGGCAGAGGAGTTAGGGTTAAAACACCTACAACCTAGGTTCCCTGACCCCAGTCCAATTCTCTTTTTATGATAATACTTTGGCTCCCAAATACTACCATTTCTCATTAAGTTAAGTTATGCTAGAGTATCAATGACTGAGAGCTCATCAACCCTTCTAAATGTATTTTATATTCTTCTTACCCTGAATAAATATCTGATTGGATGACATTTTTGTGGAATATTTAGATTGAAACTCTCATATGGCCTTCTTGAGAATGACCCAAGTGTTTTATCAAAGGTTCTTATCAGTTATTTAAATGAAGGCACTGATAGCAGGAATGAGGATGTCAGCCAGAAATTGGATATCAGGAAGAGAAGGTAGCCAAGTCATGTGACAAGAAAGAGGGATGATTTGTGAAAAACTGGAAATATCCTCCTTATATCAGGAAAAAGTGAGGAAGGCCTCCAGTTGGGTTGTACTTCCTCCTTTCCCCTCCCAACTGCAGTAACTTTTGGGAGACATGAATAAGCAAGCACATATAGTTTATGATCTTCAGCACTAGAGTGAACTCCCAAACTGACAACATCTCAGATCTATTTAAATATGGGTGGGATTTATAGACGTCACAAAGCTGGGAAGAACAGTTAATATAGGGTTATAGAATCTGCATATAAAACTCTTTCTGCAGGTTAGAGAAATGGACTTAATCTTTAGCAAAAACAAAACATCAAACTTTAGGCCCAAGGTAGGTAAGACATAACTAGACCTCAGTTTTATCTGAAAAACTACCTTGCATTTTGGTAGATTGCAAATTCGTAAGTCAGAATGTCTCATGACAATAAAAAAAAAAAACTAATGCAATCATAACTTGTATTAATAGAATCAATTTCAACAGCTCTGGGCTCAGTCAGGTAACAGTGGTTAGAACGTTGGGCTTGGAATTGGGCAGACACGAGTTCAAATCCAGCTAGACACTTATTAGCTGTAGAATCCTGGGCAAGTTATTTTATCTCTTCATGCCTCAGTTTCCTCAGTTGTAAAATGGGGATGATAATAATAGGTTTATTTTGAGGATTAAATGAGAAAATATTTTTAAAGTGCTTTGCATAGTATTTGGCACATAGTTGGCTCTTAATAAATGGTTTTCATCTTCACCTTCCCAACATATCTAAAATAGAATTCTTATTTTTTTCCTCTCTTCCTAACTTTCATATTTCTATTGAGGGCACTATTCTTTGAATCACAAAGGTTTGAGTTATCCTTAACTCTCCTTTATCCTTTCTCCCTTATATCCTTTATTTTCTCCCTTGTATCTTCCTCCCTTCTCTCCACTCACAAAACGGCCAACCTCTTGCCAGTACCGTTGTAGTATTTTCCTAATTTGTGTCTCTGCATTCATTCTCTCCCCTCCATCCGTAACATCTCTACCAGAGTGATAAAGCACAGATTGTATTGTCACTTGCCTGCTTAAGATGCCCGAATAACTCCTTCTTGCCTTTAGAATAAAATACAAACTCCTCTATTTGGTATTGAAGTCCTTCACAATCCTTTTCCAGACTTATCCATATTACCACTCCCTTTCACAAGTTCTGTAATAGCCAAACTGACCTTCATTGCTTTTCCCTCTTTACAACATTCTGGTTCCTGTACTACTCTTCCTTAGATCTTTTTAAAGACCATCTATGCATTGTCCATCCTTATCCCCACCTCCCCACTCCGGTGACACTCCGGTGTCTTTGCCCCCATTATTTACTCTATATTGACTTGGAGTCAGCTGCTGGTACAGGGAGTGGGACTCTAGGCTTGGAGTCTGGAATACTTGAGTTTGAATTCTGTCTCAGACATTTCATAACTGTATGACTCTGGGTAAGTCACTTAATCTCACTCGGTCTTGGCTTTCTTATGTTAAATAGGGATCTTAGTAGGTAGGGTTTATCTCTCAGGCTTGTTGTGAGAATGAGATGAATGTGTGAATGTGTAAAGTGCTTTGAAAACCTTAAAAGCACTGTGTCAGCTATTGTTATTGTTACATATTTTGTAGTTACTCATCTGTACATGTGTTGTTTTCTATTGTTTTCTTTCACCAGAATTTAAATTTTTCAAAGCAATAGATTATCATTTTTGTTTTTGTATCCCTAGTGGCTGACACGTAGTATATTCTTAATAAATGCTTGTTGAATCAGTGGTCAGATTGAGAAGCAGAGTGGAGGAAGGGAGCGAATAAGCATTTATTAAACTATTATGTGCCAGGCATTTTTCTAAGTGCTTTACTATTATTATTTCATTTGATCCTTAAAACAGCTTTGGGAGGTAGGTGCCATTATTACCCCATTTTACAGTTGAGAAAACTGAGGCAGACAGGTGATGTGATTTGCTCAGGGTCACATCTCAGGTAAGCATCTGAGGCAGTATTTGAACTCAAGTCTTCTGATTCCAGGCCCAGTGCTCTCTCTGTGGCACTACTTGCTGCCTCTTTCGTCAGAAGAAAGCAATAGTTCCCTAGACCTCATGTAGTTATAGTGAAAGGGCCTTGGGAGCAGGAAGATGTGGGTATAACTTCTACCTCTAACATGCTGTCTCTGTTGCTGAACCTCTCTGATGATCTATACAAAGCAATTCGTAAACTTTCCAAATGCGTTGTACAAATGTGGTTATCATTACTCAATTCTACATGTGTTTGGAACATTGCCTTGAGTTCTGGGCACCATATTTTAGAAGGGATATTGGCAAACTTAAGAAGAGAAACTATGATGTAAGAGCTCTGGAAACCATACTATATTGGCTGAAAAAAAACTGGAAACGCCTCATTTGGAGAAATGACAGGTAGTTGTGTTCAAGTATTTGAATAACTGTCATGTGGAATACTTTTTTTGTTAGCTTCAGAAAGCAAAGCCATGAAGTGTGGGTAGAAGGTACACAAGTGAATTTCAATTTCACATAAGGAAAATTTCCTCATAATTAGTGTATCCAAGAGTAGAATGGTCTGTTTCAGAAAGTAACGAGTTCTCCCTGTCACAGGGGGGTCTTCAAGCAGGGTCTGACTGACCATTTGTTAGGATGTTCTAATGGGAATTCCAGTTCAGATAAAAGTGGGATAGGTGACAGTTCTGTGTCTCATGTATTTATACAGATGATTTATTTGGGTTATTGTTATCTGTGTATCATACTTTTTTTTTACATAAAATGAATTGATAAATTGATCATATATTCTATTTTTTTTAATAGGCTGTATGGAGGAGATATAAAGCCAGACAATTTTTATGTAAAGTGAGAGCTGCCCAAAAAATCCAAGCCTGTTTCAGATGCTACAAAGCTCACAAAGAATATCTTGCTATAAAAAAAGCTGTTCATATCATTCAAAATTTCCTCTATACTAAATTACAGAGGATCTGGTAAAGTATCATTACTCATTCATATGTGAGGATGTATATGTTTAGATGAGAATATTTAAGATAATAATTGATATTCTTTTGGCCTCTTTTACATTGCTGTTTATGCTTCATATTTCACCATTCCTATGCCAGATTTTTTTTCTCTCAGAGTAAAATATGATCACTTTTGCTTCATGATAGCACTTTTTTCATTGCAAAAAAAGTTCTGTAAAATTCAGCAAGCAACTATCAAAATACCCTCTATGTTCAGAGACTTGTAGTTATTAGACTTGAAGGGTTGGGGAGGTGGTATATAATTTAGATGAAGCTTAGAAAATACTTCATGGGTGAGGTTGCACTTGAATTGGGATATAAAGCTTGGGCAAGGTTTCAAATGGTAAGATAGGTAGTCTCTCCTGTTAGTGTCAGCCTGTTGAGGATGGGGGCAATCTTTTGCCTCCTTTTGTATACCCAGTGCTTAATAAATGTTTATTGATTCTCTCTCTCTCTCTCTCTCTCTCTCTCTCTCTCTCTCTCTCTCTCTCTCTCTCTCTCTCTTTCTCTCTCTCTTTATCTCTCTCTCTCTGTCTATATATATATGTATATAATTTACCTTAATGTACTCCTGAGATTCAGCGAAACTGGCTTTCTCTTTGTTCCTCACACATGGCATCCTATTTTCTATCTCTAGGCCTTTGCGTCAGCCATCCCCACTCTTACAAATACACTTGTTCCTCTACTCATACAGTCCTTCTTTCCCTTCAAGATGAAGTTTAAATATCATTTTCTACATGAAACCTTTCCTGGCTTCTTTCCATTTATTCTCCATATTTATTCTGTATACACTATCAATCCTTACAAGTAGGGATTATTTCATTCTTTGTATCCCCATTGCCTAGAAAATAGTAGGCACTGGATTCATGCTTCTTCATTGATTGCTATATTCTTTACAAGTAAGAATTAGTTTCATAAAATTGCTAAATTAGCATATCCTTTGGACCTCTTCTGCTGTTCCCCTAATGAGTTTATCGACTCTTTTTTAAAAAGTTTTCATTCAATTCAATAAATATTTACTAAGTGCCTTCTATGTGCCAGGCACTATACTAAAAGTGATAAATGAACAATAACCATTAGATATCCTTTTTTTGAAAAATGCAAAAAACATTTGACAGGTACAAACATTATCTTTTGATTCAAAAGCCAAATTTGAAGTGTGTGTGTGTGTGTGTGTGTGTGTGTGTGTGTTCATAGATTAAATCAACTGATTTGGCTGCCCTCCTAAAATATCATTTTGTCTATTCTTCACACTCTGTGATGCTACCTCATTTAAAGCATCTCAGAAAAATAATCATGCCTCCAGTTTCCAAAAGCTTCCACAGAAGGAAATTTTTCTTTGTACCTAAGTGAAAACCCCCTCGTAGTTGTTTGGACCTCATTTTTTTCTTGTTTACCATATTGGTAGCTGATCTTCTCTAAGTTTCTCCTATCACTTCTATGAAAACAAGTTACCACATACATTTCTAGTTCTGATCTCTCCACCTTTTTCTTATTGTTGTTCATCCCTCATTTTTGAGGAGGATCAATGATAACATGGGATGTTGTCTTGTCTTATATATGAATTAGATTTCAGTGAGACAAAGTTGCACCAAATTTCTCAATCTCATTCTCTCTTCCTGAGTCATCCAAGTCCAGGTACAGGACAGAAGTCCAGATGACTGTTAATGCCTAGCTATAGTCGTCATGCTCCACAGCTGCTTCAGCTGCCTTCATGGCTGTTGAAACAAATTGTACTTATTCAGCCATTCAGCTGGGGAAAGGGTTCATGCGCTTAGGGTAGACATCCTTTTAACTCACCAACAAGTTTAAGGCCTGTTGGTGACCCTCACCCTGGTTTAGCCTGTCTGCTTAGATGGTTTACTGGGGTGTGATCACTATGTATGCTACAGCTTCTTGGAGTCACAGGTGAAATTTGGGTAAAGATGGATGTGCAGCTCTGCAGAGGGCTCAGCAAGCCCTCATACCAGAGGTGCTAGGCCTCTTTGAACACCCCATACACTCATTCTAGTCTCTAGCTACCCATAGCTTATGTTTACTAGATTTCCTGCCAATACTTATGTCAGATTTGTATCTTCTTTTCCAAACTAGTAGTCTTTCCCCACCTATACCACCACACCTATAATCTCAGAATTATTCGTGACTTCCTTCACTTTCTAGATTTCATGTAAAATATTTCCCACATCTTTGATCTTTACTTCCTAATTTCTTTAGCTACTTGCTTTGTCCAATCCCTCATGGGATTCCTGGATTGGAAAACTACAGCAGTTTTTTTGGTGGTCTCCCCACCTGTCAGCACTCCTTGCTTCATTCAGTCCAATCTATCTGTAGCTGCCAGTCTTATTTCTTGTATACTGTTTTATTAGATCATTAATGTCAGAAATCTGTAATGCTCCTTACCTGAAGTATTCTTGCTTTCTTTTTCTCTGGTTCATTGAATCATCCTCTAAGATTTGGTTCAAGATTTATCTTCTGTAAAAGCTTCCCCCTATTAACCTTCCTTAAGCTGTTATTCTCTTGATCTTTACTCCTCTCAGCACTCTGTATAATTTAGGTACCATGTTAGTTTTAATTTTCTTTTATTCTCTAGTTCCTTCTTTGTATTTGCCTACTCTGCCTCACTCCATTGTAGGCTCCTTGTTAAGAGATCATATTTTCTCCTTTTTAAATCCCTTGTAGTCATACAGTGCTGTCCATAAAGCAGGCCCTTATTAGCAAATACTAACCAAATGGCTGAAGTTCGGTTTGAGGAGAAGGAATTTAATAGTCACTGTGACTTATTTTAGGTTTTTGAACATTAGACTGTCAACAATTACTATTCAGAGAAGGTGGAGAGCTACTGTTGTTGCAAAGAAGGCTCGTGAACACTTTCTACGTATGAGAGAAGCTACAATCAAAATCCAGTCAGCTTATAGAGGAGGCTGTGTTAGAAATCAGATGATAAAAGTAAGTGTTAAACTCAAGTCTGTGCTTTAATTTTCACACATCTGAAGTTCAATTTAAAATTGAACCACTAGGTATATAAATATAGTTGTCTTGAGAGACATGCTGGTGTTATGTATACGTATCTAAAATTCAGAAATGGCTCATTAGAACCTAAAGTTGAAGTTATTTTTAGAATCAGTCTGCATTTGTTTTAGAAAAGCAAATAATAGATCAGATGTGTATAGGTTAGATGCTAAAGGTATGTGAGTAAAATACCATTATAAAATATAGCAAAAATATTTCTCTCCATAGTCAATTGTCTGATTATTTCATGATCAAATTATTTGGTTTTTAGACTTTAAAAAAATTGTTTCTTTTTATGTTGCATTTTTCACAAATACCCAAGTAATTTCTCCCCTTTCAAAGTATAATGCTTCAAAAGTGAATTAGTTGGAAGAATTAAAAGGTGCTGTTCTACTTATTTTAAGTAATAATTAATAAAACAAAGTTGCAATCCTATAAGGATAGTAACTTCCTAAACTAGTATCATCATGTTGTTCTGTCATTTTTGTAATTTCTTGAGAAGATATTCTTGTAATGTTCACTTTGTACAACTAAATTTTAAAAAAATTAACACATTGGGGCAAAAATTGACTTGATTTCTAGAATTTTATCTGTATTTTCATATTTGATCAGGAAGAATCTGAGGTACTGGAAAACTGAGCAGTGCGCAGCGTAATGTGATCAGAATTAGTTTCTCATAGCTGTTTGTAGGCCATTCTAATCTTTTGTTTTTGGCAGTCCTATTCAATATTTTTTCATAAAGGTTTTAAGCTTATTCCCTCTACTTTCCTCTCAAACCCCTTCCTTTTATTAGTATAAGGATGATGAGAGAAAGAATAGTTGAGTGCCTGATCACCCTGTGATTCAGTTGTCATAAACTTGATTCTGAAACAATCTTAGTTTTTGACTGTAGGCATGGTTGAAAGCGAAAGTGCTGTTACTTTTCCATAGATAAAAATAAATGTTACTCTTAAGTCACAGCTCTAAGATTTCCCTAAATCATTTTATTTTTTGCACTTTTAATTTTAATAACTTATTGAGGTTGAAAGTCTTCATTTATACTGACATCTGCCTGCTAATGTCATTATTTGCCTAATTGTAGAGACACAAAGCAGCTTGTTTGGTCCAGTCAGTTTATCGAGGCTATAAAAGAAGACAGAATTTTATTCAACTGAGAACTGCCTCTGTGGTCCTACAAAGACATTTTCGAGCTAGAAAGGCTGGAAAATGTGAAAGAATAAAATACATAAGAATGAAAAAAGCTATCATCATGTTACAGGCTCTTGTTCGTGGTTGGTTAGTGAGGAAGAAGGTAAGTATTTTAAAATAAAATATCCCACTGATATAAAATAATTTCTGGGAAATGCTGAATTATTTAATACATCTCTAACTGTCACAAACATCAATTTGAATTCATTCACTTTCCCCCATATCACTCAGAGTAGTCTTAAACACAGACACAGACACACACGCACACACACACACACACACCTCTTACTGTTGCAGCAAGTTTTAACACTCAAAAAGGAAACCAACAAAATGGGTACATGCCATTTATGTAACTTTTTGTTGGGCAGTCCCTATTAACAACAAACAGCTAATTAGAATTCTGCTTATTTAGACCCTGTGACATTTGCTTTCATTCTTTGTAAAAATAACTTTGACCTTCAATTTGTGAAACACTTCCTGGGGAAAGAAATAATTACTTGAGAAAATATTAGTTAGAAGCCATTTTCATTTCAGACTAAGGGGGAAAAAATCATAGGATCCTACAAGACTACAGGGCAGCATATGGTATAACCAGAATATTGAACTGTTCATAAGGGCTTAAAAGATCGATACTATTCCATTAGAATTTTTAAAATTAAGTGCTGTATATTCATATTAAAATTCTTAGAAGTGGTATTCTGTTACATGTGAGCATACTACCAGAAATATTTCACAGCCAGTGTATTAAGATCTTATTAGACTAATGCTTTTTTTCCCCATTCTTGCATGTAAATTAAATTTCTGAACCAAGTGATTAATTTTATTTAATCTCCAAACCAATTGTGATTTGTTATTTTGGCATAACTGATTCCAGGTTGAAGGGGTATGGAAAATAAAAAACCAAATATGAATTAATTTTCAAAATATATTAATATTTTTTCTTTTCTAGATTTTAGAGTAGAAAGCCCTAAATAGGATACTTTGCTTTTCAGCTAAGCATACTATCATTTCTGCTTTTAAAATTCAGAAAGAATATAAGCTTCATGTAGCATTGAAGGGAAGTAGGAAGAATATCAATTCAGTCATTTATATCCATGTTGGTTTTGATGTAAAAGAGAAACTATTAATTTGTTTAGTTTTTCTCTTAAAGTCAGTCAACATTTAAATATTTCGAAAGGCTGATGCTGAGACAAAATCTTTAAATTTTCTCTATGAATGTAATGATTAGGATCATTTGGGAAGCAGGTAACTCTTAATGATGTTTAGATTCATGTATGTGTGTGTTCATATATATATGTTCATGTACTGTGTGTGTTCAAAATTTTGTTTTTTAGTATGCAAAACAGAGATGCTTCCAAGTAAGAGTACAACAGAAGATACATATTGAAAATTGTCAGAATATCATAAAAGGGCAGGAGGCAACTCAAGAGTATTGTAAGAGAAGAAATAGAGCTGCAACAGTTATTCAGAGAGCAGCACGTAATTTCCTCTTCCGTAGACGAGAAGAAAAACTTAAAAATGGAATTGCTAAAATTCAGGTAACTGCAGATTTTGTTTTTTTAGTTGAAAATGCTTCAGATTTCTTTATTACCTCTAAAACTTTAAAAACATGCATCAAAATAACACAATTAAAAGATTAAACAGTTTTGTGAAAAATGAAAATCTTATTTCCATACCTCTAAATGGGTGGTAGGCAGCACTTAGGAAATTAAATGAACAAATGAATTTCTAAAAGCATTAGATATTTTAAAATTTAGTTTAGTTGAGTTTTATTTATTTTTAAGAGTGTGTCTAGTGTATCTTCCTTATCTCTTCTATCCTGGAAGTGTGAGTCCCTCTGTAATGGTCATTTAAATGGGAAGATCTTTCGCATTCATTAATAGACCTGTGTGACCTGCTTAAATCACATGGAAGCCTAAGTCACATGTGATGGGAGAAGCTTGATGAAAGGTGGAATGGAAGGGTGGGGCAGAACTGAGAGGAAATTAGTGAAAGCAGTTAGGGTTGAGGGATGAGAGGACACAGACAGGCAGGTCCAGCTAGGTTCCTGAGTGTTTGTGGAAAGGCCCCAGCAGCTGGGTGTGGCTTGGGAATGGCTGTTTTCCCTGCAGTGATAATGAGTATTGACTTCTTGGTTACCATGATGGATTTGGCTTTCTGGGTTTGGGATTTGGCTTTCTGGTGTCTGAATAAATGTTTTTTCTTCTGCCTTTTATATGGAGAGTCTGTTATACTTTTTGGTTCAGAACTATGCCAGCATATTTATAGTTGCCCTTCGTGTCATGAATATTGCCTGGACGATACAGCCTCTCAGAGGCCTGATTCAATTACTGAACAGATCAGGAGTTTTGACCTGCTCTGTTTCTGCCTGGCCCTATCCTCCCTTCTTTAGGGTTGCAGCCTAGTGATTCCCCATTCCCAGAGAGTCATCATATTAATTTCAAATTTAAGGTTGACCTCCAGTCAGAGTAGTGCGTTTCAGCTCAGAATTCTGAGCGTAAGAAACCTTCTAGCCTCAGCTTCCCGGTATTGTGCTACTGTGCTTGGCAACATTCTTGAATTATACTCTCACAAAGTGACCCCTAGCCTTTAGAGTAATTGGACTTCTCATTTCCAAAAGACAGTATTATTAAATGGATTATTTTTTAGCAACATAATTTTAATACTGACTGTAGACTGAATTGAGATCTCAGTATGAGGGTGAATTGACAAGCGTTTTCCAGATTCACTTTATTTCCTTTTTGTGAGTAAGTACTCAGATGTAAACTTTTAACTTGAGAAAAACAATTTGATAATATTAATCTTTCCCCCCCCACTTCAAATCTCTTTAAGGCATTATGGAGGGGATATTCTTGGAGGAAGAAAAACGACTTTTCAGAGATTAAAGCCATCCGACTAAGCCTGCAAGAAGTAAATAGAAAGAGCCGAGAAGAAAATAAACTGTATAAAAGAACTGCACTGGCAATTAATTACCTTTTAAAATATAAACATCTGTCATACATTCTTGAAGCCTTAAAGCATCTAGGTTAATTATCATTTCTGTTTTTGTAATAGATAATGCATTATAATGATGTTTGTTATGGATAAGTAGCCATTTTCTCCTCTTTAGAAATGGTTGCAGAATTTCAGAGTTGAGAGGCACCTCAGAAACAATATAATCCAACTGCTTTCTGAATAAGGGATTCCATTCAACCATCTTTATTATAACCATCATCATCATTACTAACATTTATAAAGCATCTGCTATGTGCTGGGCTAAGTGCTTTACAAATATTATCTCATTTAATCTATGAAAACCTGACTGGCTGACAAGTAGTCTTATAGCCTTTGCTAGAGGAACAGCACCTCCAGTGAGAAGGAACCTACCACTTCAGGTAGCCCAATCTGTTTCTACATAAATCTAACTGATAGGAAGTTTTTCCTTAGATTAAAATAAGATTTGCCTCTCATCCGTATTTCTTAGTTTAGCCCTCTGTGGCCAAGCAGAACATTTTGAATCCCTTTTTCCACATGACAGCTCTTCAAGTACTGGATGTCAGCTGTCATTTACTGCCATCTTCTCTAGATTAAACCATTCCTAATTTCTTCATCCAGTTCTCATGAACTTAAAGTCCTTTATGTAAATATTCTGGTTGTTTTCTTTTGGATATTTTTAATCTTGCTTTTACAACAATGTCTGGGAGTGAATGCAGATCTCCAGGATGTGGTCTGAACAGGATGGAGTACAGTACCATTATCCCTTCCCTGCTCTAGTGAAGCCTAAGACTGAATTAGTCTTTTTTGGGGGGTTGTGCTGGTGAATAGGAGGCTTCTGTATCATGCAGTTTTCTCATTGACATTATAATGTCTTTTTTTTCCCCAAGCAAAGTGCTGTCTAGACAAATCTGGCCCATCTTATGTAGCATCTACCCCAGATTTGTTGTAAGGATCAAATGAAATAATATTGTAAAGTGCTTAGCATATCGCCTGGCACATAGTTGGCAGGCACTTAATAATTGCTTGTTTCCTTCCTTCCTTCTTGTACTTAGGAAATTGATCTTTTAAACTGGAAGTACTTCTGCTTTTGACTTTGAGTGTTATAATACTTACGTTTGTATAGCACTCTGAAGTTTACATAATACTTCAGAGTAATTCCATGAAGTAAGCAATGGGAATATTGTCTCCATTATGACATGTGGGAACTGGTACGCTGAGTTTAATTGATATGTGCATAATCATAGAGTTTGTTTGAATTTAATTTAGAACCCCTATCTTCTGACTTCCAGTCTCACAATCTACTATAATAAAAACAAGCTGTCTGTCTTTTTTTAGAGTCTAGTGTTAGAAAATCTCAGTACTTAAGTAATTTTTAGTGTGAATTTTCTTGTATTTTATTTTCAATACCAATGTATTCTATTTCCTTTTTAGAGGTTGTTACCAGGTTGTCCCCTCTTTGTTGTGAAAATATGGCTCAGAGTGGAGCAATTGCCAAGATATTTGTTTTGATTCTAAGTTGCAACCGGAGCATCCCTTGTATGGAAGTCATCACATATGCAGTGCAAGTTTTACTTAATGTTGCTAAGGTACTTTTATTTTATGTTCTGTTAGTGAAATATTCCAAGTTGAGCGATCTACCTATTAATTACAGGTACTTTTGTTTGTTTGCCTTTTGGCACTTTTCTCAGATCCTCTTAAAACATTTTAATGGAACTTAAATTTCATCACTAACTAATTTTGCTTAAGGTTATTAGAAAATCCTTCCTTGTTTTGGTCTAAACTTGAGCATTTCTCTGCTTAAGAACCTTAAAACAAAGGGTGTGTGTGTTTTCCATTTTTGGATAGGACTGTATTTGTAAATTGTATTAAAAATAAGATATGCATGTCTCATAAAGCATGCTGACCTGAATACCACAACACAAAAAGCCTGAAAATTGTTAACTCGTAACATGACAGATATATTAAATATTAAAAATATTTTATTTTTAAAAGTGTATTATGGTCTTATAGATAAATAAAAATTATATATATTTTTCTTATTAAAGCTAACATTTCCTAACATAGTATTCCTGGTCATAGGCAATATTAATTTTTTGAACATTTCCCTCAAAAAGTACTGAATATTCTTTGCTTTAAAAGCTTGTTCTTTTTACTTACAAGTTATTATTTCCACATATTTTAGCATTTCACTTTTTATCTTAAAGTCTGATAATTTGGTTCACTTTTACTCAACTTAATGTAAATATTTCTGAAGTTGACTAATGTGACTCCTAATGCCTTTTACTTTTCTTCAAGTATGAAAAAACAGCTCCAGCAGTTTACGAGGTAGAAAATTGCATAGATACGTTATTGGAACTTTTGCAAACATATCGAGAAAAATCTGGTGATAAAGTTGCAGACAAAGGTGGAAGTATTTTCACCAAGACTTGTTGTTTACTGGCTATTTTGTTGAAGACCTCCAGGCGGGCTTCTGTAAGTCTTGTCCACTTTCCCCCCTAACATGTGTCTCCTGGGGTCTTTTGTTTGTTTGTTTGATTGTGGGGGTTTTTTTGAATATTAAAAAAAAAAATGCAATAAGCCTCTCCTAAGTGGCTAGTCTTTTGTAAGAAATTACACTACAAATTTGGGTTTTAGATGTGAAAAAATGACATTACAGCCCTTACGGACTTATTATCCTACTATTTGGATATATTCCTGATAAGCATAATAAAAGGAAAACTGTGACCTTATCACTCACCTGCTCAAAAATCCCCAGTAGCTCCTGGTTTTGTAAAAATAAAATAAAAACTTCTTGATTTGACATTGGAAAACCTTTCCACTTATGATGCCAACATAGAATATTTCTTGTATTCTATATTCCAGCCAAAGACAATGTAAAAGATTTCTTGCACATGTTTTGAACTTCCCTTCACTTTATTTATTATAAGTAGTAAGACCATTATCTAAGCAGGTTATTCCTGAAACATATGTTAGGCTAGTTTTAACCTGAAGAATGACAGTTCTGTCTGTGGTATTTGATTGTCCCATGGGGCTGAGGTTCAAGTTGCTCTTCCCTGGATGCGGCTTCTTGGTAGTTGGTAGCCTTACTTATCTGGCTTCCTGGTCCTGTAAGGCCTATGAATATAGAATCAAGGCTCTTCAGGTAGAATCCTGAGATCATTGGAGTTACCACAGCTTGCCTTACTCACCTGACACATTTTCCATATGTAAACAAGTAGGCTTATCGTTACTGAATATCCTTTCTATGCTATGGCTAAGTAAATCTCTTTTTGTTAACTGTTGAATGACCTGTGGAAAATGTTGCAGAATATATTATTTAATTTATTGCAATTTAATTTTTAATCAATTTGATTTTTGTTTGCAAACTTTTTTTAGGATATCCGAAGCAGACCTAAAGTTGTTAACCGAATTTGTAGACTCTATACCTTTACAGCACATAAGCATAAAATGTATACTGAAAGGGTAATCACTAAACAAAAGATGAATCCCACAAATGGACACTTCTTTATTCCACCAACACCTATAAGAACAAAAGTAGTTTCAAGGTAAGAATTTAAACTTGATCTGAATTTTTTTACCTTTGGTGATATTTCTTTGTTAATACCTTATTCTCATTTCCTCACAGATTGAAGCCAGATTGGGTTTTGAGAAAAGATAATATGCAAGAAATTGTGAATCCTCTGCAAGCTATTCAAATGGTGATGGAGACTCTTGGTATTCCTTATTAATAAATCTGTGAAAACAATTTTTTTCTAACTGTACATGAGGTGAAATCTTATAGCTTTTTGACTTCTGTATATAGCTGTAAAAGTCTGAATTTTATATTAAAATTAGAAAATTGATATATAACAGCTGAGAACCATGAGTTATTTTACTTCATTTGATATAATATTGTTAAGAGAATGTAATGTCAAGTTGCTATTACACAGCAATAAATCATAGTTTGTGATTTTATAATAGCGTATTATACCTTGTCTCTACTCTCAAAGCACAATACTATTGTGAACTTAACAGTACATTTGGAATGTGGTTAAGATAAAGTACATTCTCCCTATTTCACAGGCAGTTATAGACACTTTCATTCTCTAAATCTGGTGTTATAATTGAAGAAAGAAGAGCAATGATAATGAGCTTTCTGGCTGTATTCATTCCCATACTACTCCTATCCATGGCTCACTTGAATGTGAGGGCTAAAGAACCTTTTTTGCTTGCTAGTGGTTTCCCAAGCTGAGTCTGTATCATTTAGCAGAGTTTTGGCTACGTACCTTTAAGCAACATCCAGTCTTTTTTGGCTTTGCTGGCAGAGCTTTTGGACTCTTCTGCTCACTAAAGTCAAGATCTGTTTATTAGCTTCCCCATTATCTTCTCTAAAATTTTTTCCTGATATATTCAAATTCTCATGACTATTTCCACTTTCCTACAGCTCTATCAACATTCCTCCCACTCCCTTTCCCCCCAGTTTTTATTTTCACTACCACGTGTTGGGTGTGACATAGAATCTTAGTAAATTTGCATTTTTCTGATTATTAGTGATTTTGAGTATTTTTCATTTGATTCTTCATAGCGTGGATTTTTTTCCTTGAAAACTGTTCACATCCTTTCACCATTTATTTATTAATTGGGAAATGACTCTTATTCTTGTACCTTTGAATCACTTCCTTATATGTCTGGAAAATGAGAACTTTATCAAGGAAACTTACTTTGAAGATTCCCCCCACTTAATTATTTATCTTCTACCCTTAGCTTCATTTTCAGTTGCATAAATTTTTTAAAATTATGTAATCAAAAATTGTCCACTTAATCTTGTGCGATTCTCTCTACCCTTTGATCAATCATGAACCCATGCACTATTCAAAGATCTGAAAAGTTAATTTCTTAGTTGAGTCTCCATTTTGTTTATGATGTAACCTTTTATACTGTCATGTATCCATTTGGTGCTACTCAGTATCTGCCAGACCACTGTCCAGTTTTTGTCATTTAGTGAGGTCTTTCCTTAGTATTTGGGATATTTAGTTTATCAAACCCCAGGCTACTAGATTTATTTGTTTATGCATGTTATGTGCCCAGTTTGTTTCACTGGTCAAGCTTTCTATTTCTTAACCAGTGCCAAATTGTTTGAAAAATTATTATTTGTAATATAGCTTGAAAACTGGTACTTGTTTGTCCTTTGTTCTTGAAGAGGACCAGTGACATCATGAGAAAGGTATTGATGGGGTTCAGACTCTGGGAGCCTTCTTGAGCTCCCCTTGAATCTTCCCACTTAATCTGGCTTTTCTTACTCAAATCTAATCTTCCGTTTTGTTCAGGCAGTCTAAGGAAGTCCAAGGGCTTTTCATTATCATGGTGCTCAGGTCTCTGTTGCCCTCCCCACCCCTCCTTGATCCCATCAAAATCCCATTCCCCAGGCTGCTGACCACTCCCATCAAGATCTGTATTCATTCTCAAACCTCCCCTATCAAGATCTCTGGATTGCCCCACCTGCTTCCCACCCAAGCCCTCCATTGTCTGATGTCTCCTGATTGCCTCCAGCTGTTTCTAATCCTTTTGACTCCTCAAGACCCTCCCTAAACCCCTCCTCCCATCACCCTAGACTACCAGACCACCCCCTCCCCCCCAGATCCCTCCTATAGTCTTTTCTGTATTTAAATTCCATCTTGCCTCATTACAAATGCTTAGGCTTCTTAAGAGCCAGCCCAGTTTGGCAAATCTTTAGTAAACTTTGTCTTTCTTTGATTTTTAAGAAGGCTTGAGTCGAATTCATTTGAGCAGGACCCGGACTGTCAGTATTTGGGGGTCCCCAGCAACCCCAAACCTTGTCAGTATCTTGACTTGCACATGAGTTGGGTTTGAGTGAAGCAGAGCTGTGCAAAGTTGCCCCCTCTAGACTCATTGGAGTCCAATGATAAGACAAAGGTCTAGACCACTGGTGATGGCCCAGGAAGCAGTAGGTGACCTTTTCCTTTTTAAATTGAAGTCCTTCCCTAGTCTTAGTTTCTCTGAGGCCATGACAGTTCAGTGACTAAGGGTTAGGCAAGAATTGAGACAAAAGATGACTCAATTTACCATCCCAAAGGTATCACTCTTAGTGGGGAAGACCCTAAGTTTCTCGCCAGAAGAGATAAGTTGCTATTTACACTCTGTTCTAAGCCATCAATATCTAAACAATGTGCCATAGAGGCTTGGGCTTGACCTGTTATTGGCCATTCAATGAAAGCCAGAATGATTTCTGCTTAAAGGCCTAGTAGTCAAATAGCTCCTTTTTAAAACACAATGGACTTTTTTTATAAATAGTCTTTGTTTCAGAGCTGTATTTCAAGAAGTCCAGAAGATCCAGTACTAATAAACTGCTTTTATGGATGAATTTCATTATTATTTTTTCTGTCATTGTAATCTCTTAATAGTTTGACTGGCTTGGCATTGTATTGCTTTATTTATTATATTGGTTCTGCCTCCCTGTAAGCAATGAATATTTCTTCATTCATTTAGGTCTATATTTCTGTAAAGATTGTTTCATAGGAGCAGCTAGGGGTCACAGTGGATAGAGCACCGATCCTAGAGTTAAGAGGACTGAGTTCAAATCTGGACTCTGACACAACGCTTATTAGTTGTGTGACCCTGGGCAAGTCACTTAACCCCAACTGCCTTGCCAAAACTGGTAGTCATATAGTTTCTGTGTGGATTGGTAAGTTGCCTTTCAAGTATTTTATGCTTTGTAATTATTTTAAATGAATGATCAACTGCCAGGCCTAGAGGCCTGTGGGCAACCCGAGTCTTCTTACCTCACCTCCCGAGGTCTTCGGCTGGCCAAGCCGGATGCTCGTATGAGAGAAAGGACGTTCCAGAGTCAAACAAGGGTTGAGCTTTATTCAGGGTTCTGGTTACAAGTGCAGGGGAATTCTTCCTTAGGAGGGAGCAAAGAATCTCCCAAGGAGGCAAAGATCTTACAATAAGAGATTGGAAGTAGAAGTGTAAGTGGGGAGAGAGGGGGAGGGGAGAGAGGAGAGAGGAAAAGTGGAGCCTTGTGTCCTCACACATGGCCCCTCCGCCCAAGAGAACTTTCAGGCTTTCCTGACCCTACTTAAGCTCTCCCGTCGCGTAGTTTGCACGTCAATACCGAGCCTGTTAGGTAACAACAGGTGTGCTCCAATCCGGGACAATCTCGAGGGCGGGGAGAGCTCTCTCCCATCACGTTTCTCACGGGAAGAGGCGGAAATACACGAGATAGCTCGGTTCACCTCGATTCCCAGTCGTTTCCTGGGGGGCCTCGTGAGAACTCTAAGATTTAGAAGTTCCCACCTTTACCCACCTGAGACTGTCCACATGGAATTGAGCTTCCATCCCCAGCAATCAACATTTGTTGAAGTATAGCATTCATTTATGCTAAATATCCTAAACAGTTTGCCATGGACTATTTCTAGATATGATTTTAACAAAGTGTCTAAAACCAAATAGCTACAGCATTACAATGGTATGCCACTATAACCTTTTCTCATAAATAAATATAGGAATAAAGTAAAGAAGCCATTTCTCTTCATTATTACCTGATATAGTTCTAGAAAGTTGAGCCATAGCAATAAGATAATTAAAAGAAATTAAAGCTGTAAACATTGGAAAAGGATTTAATGAAAAGAATTATACTTAAAAGTTCCCAACAAATTGGCAAAGAAAACTGAGACAATAGCTTCAGTATAATAACAGTATACAAAGTAAACCCACAAAATCACTAATATTTCTAAATTGCCAAAAAAAAATTTCAGGAGAAAATCATATTTTAATACCATTCAAAATAACTACACAATGTATATGTGTAAAATATGAGAATCAATCCATCAAGGCACACTTACAATATATGTATAATTAAAACAATTTCAAGAAAATAAAGAATGACAAATAAAGGCATATCCCTTAAATAAGGGATTTTAATGGTTTTGGGTTGTACCAATATGAACCACATTGAACTTTAATTTTGTACTGTGCCACATTTCAAAGGAAGTAGTTTATGGAGCTAGACAAAATCCTGACAAAATTCATTTGGTAGAACTGATGAGGTTAGGGGTGCTGGTGACCCCAAAATACTGACAGTCTGGGTCCTGCTCAAATGAATTCAACACAAGCCTTCTTAAAGCCAAAAGAGAACAAAGTTTATTAAAGATTCACCATAGTGGGTTGACTCTTAAGGAGCCTAAGCATTTGTAAAGCTTGTATTCACAACCAGGCCAGATAGAATCTCACCTAGACAGAGTTTGAGCTGGATTGAATCTGAGTAACTTGATGGAAGCAAGATGGAACTTCAATACTTTTAGAAAAGACTGTAGGAGGGATCTAGGGATGGTCTGGTAGTCTAGGGTGATAGGAGGAGGGGTTTAAGGAGGGTCTTGAGGAGGAGTCAAAGGAAGGAATGACTGGTAAAAGGTTGGAAACAGCTGAAGGCAATCAGGAATTATCAGACAATAGAGGGTTTGGGTGGGAAGCAGGTGGGGCAATCGAGGTACCAGATAATGGCCACAGATTTGAGTATGAAAGACCAGGTTAAGTGGGGAGACTCAAGGAGGTTCCCAGAGTCTGAACCCCATCAGAACAATATCAAGAAAGTAATGACAAAAAGGAATTAAGGTGAAGAGAACTTTACTGTATAAAAAATTGAAAAGTTGATAAATGAATCATACTAGACAGGAAAATTGGATACTATCAAACTCAACAACCCATTATTTAAAAAACCCAAGAACTTAAATTAGTTGGGAAGACTGATCTCCTTTCTTAACAAAATTGCTGGAAAAAGTGGAAAATATTTAAATTAGGCCAATATTTTATTCCTTAAAACTATTAACATGGTCAAAATAGAGCACCAGAATATATTGGGACCATAAAAAAAGGGTAAAACACTATTCACAGCTGTGCTTAGGGACAAGAATTTTTAACCAAATAAGGAGTGGAAGTAATCACAAAAGATTAGAAACAAATTTAAGTTCACATGAGATTGAAAAGCTTTTGTATGAATAAAATAATGCTTAGATATTAAAAGTGGAAACTTTCAATTGGATGAAAATATCTTCATCTCTTCTCTGAACTCAGATATATAGGAAATGAATACAAAATATATGACCAATTTGCCTGCATATATGAACAATTATCAAAATAAGAATTCAAACTATAAACAAACTTTCAAAATCATCAGTAATATTAGAAAAGCAAGTACAAAGAAAC
Organism: Notamacropus eugenii; assembly: GCF_028372415.1. NCBI lineage: Eukaryota > Metazoa > Chordata > Mammalia > Diprotodontia > Macropodidae > Notamacropus > Notamacropus eugenii. The sequence goes on from NC_092873.1 coordinate 444,244,074, forward strand.
AACAAATAAACCCTGGGTTTTGTTTTTTTTTAATCTGTTACTCAGCAAATTGCAAAAAATGAGAAGTCAATGTTAGAGGGATGACAGCTACAGTAATTCACTTGCTAGAGCTGTGAATTGATTCAGCCATTCTACAAATAATTTAGAATTATGTTAAGACAGTAACTAAAATGTATCTTCCTTCTTTGCAGAGGTGGGTTTCAGCTGGTATCAAATATTTTAAATGATGTCAGACAGTTGTATTGTTGGATTTTTCTATTATATTTTTATTTGTTAACAAAGATAGTTAAAAGTAGGGGAGGGATGTTTTCAGAAATGAATGTAATGTGAAAAACAAGATATCAACACAATAAAAAAAATAAAAGTACTTCAAAAGAGATGAGAGACACTTTCATGTAAAGTTTGCCGAAATTATAAAATATGATTGTTAGAAGATCTCACCCAGAATCACTGAATTTGAGAGTTGAAAGGGACTTCAGAAACATTTAATCCAACCCATACACAAAAGAAATCCTTACACAAATATATACATATATATATATATATATATATATATATATATATATATATATATATATATATATATATATATATATATATATATATATATATATATATATATACACACAACTTTATACAACCCATACACTAAAGAAACCAGTGGTTGTCTAGTCCAAAAGTATCAAATATATGCTTAGTGGAATCACTGCATCTGTAATGCCCTTTAAGTACCTTAGGAAATATTTGAGAAAATAAAAATACAATAAAATATCAATAATGTTAATGTGTGGTTTTCTAAATCAATATGTAGCCAGCAGGGATACTTATGTATGGCTTAGTGGACCCAATTTCTATTTGATTTTGATACCACTAGTCTAATTTATGCTCAGAGACCTTCAAGGAAGAAACACCCATCACTTCCGGAGGCAAACCATACCATGTTTATACAACTCTTATGTTTTTCTTGACAGCAAGCCCAAACTTATGCTTTGTAATTTCCACCTGTTGCTCCTAGTTGTCTACTCTCTTTGGGTCCAACAAAACAGTTCTAATCCCTTCTTCATATGACAGCCTGTCAACTATTTCAAGATAGCTTTCACAGACTCCTTTAGTCTTTTACAGACTAAAGATACCCAGTTCCTTCAACTAGTCTTTATATGTCATGAGCCCTACACTATCCTTGATTGCTCCCTTTGAACATTCTCCAGCTTATCAATGTCCCTAAACTATGGTACTCATAATCTAAACACAATACACTAGATGACATCTGATGAGGACAGTATAATGGGATTATCACCTTATTTATTCATTGATGCCCCTCTTATTGCAGGTCAAGGTTGCATGAGCTTTTTGTGCCTGCCATATCATACTGCTAACTCATATAGACCTTGCCATCCACCAAAAATTGCAGATCTTTTTAAGAATAATTGTTGTCTATTCATGCTCCATCTTATATACGTGAAGTTCATTTTTGAGCATTCATGACATTCTATATTATGTTGTGGGATTCAGTCCAATTCTCTACACTGTTAAGTCTATTGTGGATTCTGGCTTCTGTTATCCCCTTTATTAGTTATTCCTCTAAAGTTTTACACCATCTGGAAATTTTGTGAGGAAATTCCTTTATCCAACAAATTGATAACAGTGTTAAACAGGAAAGGGGTTTACCGATTCCTTTGGGATTATTCACAGGAGACCTGCCATGCTGACATTGACCTATTAATTTCTTTGAGTCTTCCTATCCAATCTGTTATTAATCCATCTGCATTATTTTCTAATTCATATCTTTTCATCTCCACTGTAGTCAGAGTATGACATATTTTTATTAGGAGCTGCTAAAATCTAGAGACTTTTGGACATGATTGCTGCCTGAACAGAAGCAAACACCCAGCTCCCACATACTTATTCCAGCAAAAACCTTAAGTTTGCGTTAGACTGAATAACAACCAAGAATTCCAATGATAAATTGCAGGAAGTGACTTCCACAATAATCAGTCACAGACATAATCACCTTATCCTACAAGATCCTATCAGTCTTGGTGTACTCTATCTCATTGCTGTTTACTTTTCTGAAGGATAGGACCACAAATTCCAAAACCTCCATTTAAGGAGGAAATTCAGCTCAGTAAATCTCATTTCTCTCATGGCTGCACTCCTCTTGGACGTTGCTGACCACCATACTCCTGAATTGAATACCTTTGGAAGCACCTCTCCCCACTTCTCTAATGTAGATTAGATTGTAATCTTGAGGGTAGAGACTTTCTTCATATTTGAATCCCCTGCACTTAGAGTTCCTGGCACGTAGTAGACACTTAAATGTTTATGACTGTGACTGTGAAGTGAGCAAAAGTGGAGAAAACCCAAGGGTGGAGACCTTGGAAGTTCTAGAAAGCAAAAACCCTACTGAGATAATCCAAACTCAAGGGTTCTGATATCCCCAAAACTCTCTTCAGAGCCTAGAGATGGCCCTGCAGTTCCAGTAGTCAGAACTTCAAAAACTATAGAGGGGTGCTAACCTTGTAAGGTGTGGAGGTCAGTATAATAACCAAGTTACCTAGGGCAGGACCAGCAGGGCCTGCCTACCACGCTAACCAAAAGTGCAGCAAAGGAGGAGCCTGGCCCTAGCACAATTCCTGGATTCAAGAACTAGAGCTGGAGAGATGAGTAAGTCAGAACAACCAATATCCAAAGTTACTGCAGATCTAGAGATCCCCCAAAGGGAGAAGGTAACTGCTTCGTATTAGAAAGCAGAGGCTCAAGGGGGAAAAATGGGTTTTCCATAATGATTACATGAACAGGACTATACACTCTGCCCCAACCTCACCCTGCCATTCTGTGGTAATAAGTAGATATAACTGTAGCTAGCTACCCCTGAGGGGGTGGGGGGTGGGGTGTATAGGAGACTGGGATCAAGCTGTGCCTTGGGGTGGCTGCACATCCAGAGATCTAAAAAATGGGAGGGCCAGCAGCTTATGGTGGTACCATAGGACAGAAATGGGTGTCTATGTAGGGCTCATCTTGGCCCCAGAAGCCACTTGGGGCAGGGTCTGAGGCTGGTAAAAGTGAATTCTCAAATATCAGAAGAGGTTGAGAAAGTTTTTATTTCCAACTTCCAGATGCAAGCTCACCATCATAGGGAATGGAGTGAGAAAGTGATTGATAGGGGATAAAGGGGAAAAAAACTAGAACCAAAGATCCCAAGTAAAATCTTAGGGAACAGGCAGATGAAAACTGAAGGGAAAATGGCTGTCAAGACATCTAAATGACTATAAACATCTCTAAATATATTGCAGGAACCAACATCTGATGATACAGAGGGCCTTCTGTATTCCCAGGATAGCATAGAAGCACAGCAGAATGTTCCTGAATAATTCAAGAGAGAAATAAGAATCTAAAGAAATGACAAGGGAACAAATGGCAGAATTTATACCTAGTAGAAATAAGTAGCAGGAGAGAAGAACTTGAATCTGTCAAAGAGGAGAAACAGAACAACTGATTGGGAGTATCAATATTGTGGCATTAAGAACAAGCTGGAAGGGAAGCAAAAGTCAATAACAAAAGAATATGTGATTTCTATACATATAAATGTAGAGATGACTTAGGGATCATAGGCCTCCCAGATGAACACAGCAAGTCAAAAACCTGAACACCACAACACGAGAAATAATACAAGAAAACAGCCCAGAACTTTTGAACATAGAAAATAAAATGGCAGTCAGAAGGACCCACAAATCACCTCCAGGGGAAAGAACAAAAACCTGTGCTTTAATCTCTAAGATATATAATTAAATTAAATAAGTCCAAATTTAAACAACAAATTCTGCAATCAACCAGAAAGAAAAGGAAAGGAAATTTGAAAAATGCTAGACTTCTGCATCCACCAGAGATCACAGAAAGGTATGGAATATTTTCCAAAAAGCAACAACTCATGATGAAACCCCAAATGACCAACTCTGTAAACTTGAGCTTAATCATCAATGAATAAATGGACATTCAGTAGAGAGACATTCTTACAAACATGCATTAAAATGTGTGTTTTACATGCTCACACTGATACATACAATTATTTTACTTGCAGACACCCCTGACCTCAGGCAAAGCACAGAAAGGTAAATACAACTGTCAAGGAAATCATAAGTAATAAAATAAATTAACCTCCACTCCAGAGACCATTAAAAGGGGGAAAAAACCTAGAAAGACACAAAGGGTTAAAAATGATCAAAAGAAAAGAATTACTAAGAGAAGTCATTTTAAAAACATTCAAGGGTGTAGAGATAAAAAAGCAACTTTAAAAATATAAGAGGTAATACTATGGCCTAAATCTTACACCATCCCCTATAGATGAATGAATGTATTTTGTGGGAGTAAACTACATAATGGGAGGATGACTGAAAGGGAAAAAGGGAGGTAGAAGATAGAGGAGAAAGTGTAATGTATAGTAGTCATGTGAGTGGTAAAAAATGAAGAGAAATAACTCCTGTAGTCATTATGCAAAAAAAAGAAAGAAAAAAAGGCAGAAGGCTACAGAATAGGGAAAGTGGCATAGGGGATTGAAATAGGGAAGTAAAGGAAGAAATCTCAAATCATTGGTGGGAGAAGGTCCCAATCTCATAGCAGAAAAGATGTATTCTCTAATGGGAGATAGGTTCCTTGCAATGAGTCTAATAAATGATTTGGGAAACCATTTCTTCTACAGTAGTGTTGTGTCTTGATGTACAACAACAAGGTGTAGGGAAATCATAGCTACTGGGGGGCAACTGGCATCTGGGTTATGGAGCTAGAGGAGAGATTTCATGGCAAATTAGAAGGAAAATGAAAATGAAGAGGGCTGAGAGTAGAATTGGACGATACAATCTAGGACATAGGATAATTCCTACCATGAGGCAATAGTTCTGTCTTCACTATCTCCCACAGAAATTGACCTCAGAGGCATCACACACACACACACACAAAGGCAGGGGGAAGAGGACAATATCTATAATGCAACAACATGGAAATTTTTAGAAGACAGTATTTAAATTTAGTACTTGAGAAACTTTTGTTCCACAAAGAAACCAAAGAACTGTATAAACATAATGGCCATGAATAAAAAAAGTTTAAAATAAAAAGGAAAGAGGATTAGTGAAGAAAACAAGATAATAAAATGCTTTTTTAAAGAAAAAGTTGCAGAAATTGTAAGAAAAATTAAAAACAAAAGTTTTGAAAGGTTGGAGAAGAGGAAGGAATTCGTTATTGAACAACTGCACAGAGAGAAAAAGGAAAGAAGAATTAGGCAACTACATAACAGAAAGAAAGACAGGAAATAAGTAAAACTCCAGAACTAGGGAAAAAGGTAACTAATGGGAGTGGGAGCGTGGGTTGAGGGTGAAAGGAGAAAGCCTGTGGGAACAGGATTGCCTGAAGCTGAATTAAGCAAAAATAATTTTAGTGACAAAGAACTATGTTAAAAGAGGAAGAGGAATAAAAATTTACAATTTAGGGTAAATAAGCAATACTGGAGGCAAATGAAGTGAAATATAAATTTAACCCATAAATTTAAATGTGAATAAATGAGTTAAATAATCCAATATATGAGAGTGACAGATGGCTTAAGAAAACCAGATCTCAAGTTGTTTACAATGAAAACCACCTTTAAAAAATGTGGGAAACAAGGAAATTCTGTTTCCACAGCTTTGGGTGAAAGTTAATCAGAATTGTAGCCTAGCAGAGTCAGGTAAAGGTCAGAAAGTTGTGCGCAGGCAGCCCTCCCTCACTCAAATCAAAGTAAACTGCAAGTCACATCATCATCTTGATGTCATGATCTCCTTAGAGAACAAAGGACAGACACAAACATTGTTAAAGAAATGAGGAATGGGTTATGAATTCTGCGCAAGAGTTTCTGTGTTGTAGAATTCCTATTGAGACTCAAATGTATAATCATACAAGTCATTCCCCAATTGATAAATGGTCAAAGGATATGAACAGGCAATTTTCAGAGGAAGAAATTAAAGCTATCTATAATCATATGAAAAAATGCTCTAAATCACTATTGATTAGAGAGATGCAAATCAAAACAACTCTGAGGTACCACATCACACCTATAAGATTGGCAAACATGACAGAACAAGAAAATGATAAATGCTGGAGAGGATGTGGGAGAGTTGGAACACTAATTCATTGTTGGTGGAGCTGCGAGCGCATCCAACCATTCTGGAGAGCAATTTGGAACTATGCCCAAAGGGCTACAAAAATGTGCATACCCTTTGACCCAGCAATATCGCTACTAGGACTATATCCCCAAGAGATCGTAAAAATGGGAAAGGGTCCCACATGTACAAAAATATTTATAGCAGCACTCTATGTAGTTGCCAAAAACTGGAAGTCAAGGGGATGTCCATCAATTGGGGAATGGCTGAATAAATTATGGTATATGAATGTAATGGAGTACTACTGTGCCATAAGAAATGATGAACAAGAAGACTTCAGAGAGGCCTGGAAGGACTTATATGACCTGATGCTGAGTGAAAGGAGCAGAACCAGGAGAACTTTGTGCACAGCAGCGACCACAGTGTGCGAGAGTTTTTTCTGGTAGACTTGGAATTTTGTAATAACGCAAAAACTTCTTATAAAAAAAAAATCCCAAAGGTGGTTCTCAAGGCAAAATGCCTTCCACACTCAGAGAAAGAAATATGGAAGTCATTCACAAAAGGTAGCAGATCATATTTGTGTATGTGTATGTGTTTGTGTATCATGTTTTGATTTGTTATATGATTTCTTTCATGTATTTTAGTCTGACTACATAGCATGACTATAGTGAAAATATACTCAATAGGAAAGTATATGTAGAATCTATACAGAATTGTATGAAGTCGTGGGGAGGGAGGGGGGTAGTGGGGGGTAGGTGGGGGGGGATAAAATCTCAATTGTATGGCAGTGATTGTTAAACATTAAAAAATAAAAATAAAAAATAAAAAAAAATTAAAAAAAAAAAAAAACAAAAAACAAAACAAAACAAAAAAAAAAGAATTCCTATTGAGAAAAATGAGAATCCTTGAATACACATATGAATGTGATTTTCAAGCCTGTTCCATCTAAGAATGTATTAAGTATGTTAAAAAGTTTATTTCTGGTTTTATTTTATTTTATTTTTTATAATTAAATTTATTTATTTAACTTTTAACATTTATTTTCACAAAATTTTGGGTTACAAAATTTCTCCCCTTTTATCCCCTCCCCCCCCCCAAACACCAAGCATTCTAATTGCCCCTATGACCAATCTGCTCTCTCTTCTATCATCCCTCTCTGCCCTTGTCTCCATCTTCTCTTTTGTTCTGTAGGGCCAGATAGCTTTCTATACCCCTTTACCTGTATTTCTTATTTCCTAGTGGCAAGAACATTACTTGACAGTTGATCCTAACACTGAGTTCCAATTTCTTTACCTCCCTCCCTCTCCACCCCTTCCCTTTGGAAGGCAAGCAATTCAATATAGGCCAAATCTGTGTAGTTTTGCAAATGACTTCCATAATAGTTGTGTTGTATAGGACTAACTATATTTCCCTCCATCCTATCCTGTCCCCCATTACTTCTATTCTCTTTTGATCCTATCCCTCCCCATGAGTGTCAACCTTGAATTGCACTCTCCTCCCCATGCCCTCCCTTCTATCATCCCCCCCACCCTGCTTGTGCCCTTGTCCCCCACTTTCCTGTATTGTGAGATAGGTTTTCCTACCAAAATGAGTGTGCATTTTATTCTTTCCTTTAGTGGAATGTGATGAGAGTAAACTTCATGTTTTTCTCTCACTTCCCCTCTTTATCCCTCCACTAATGAGTCTTTTGCTTGCCTCTTTTATGAGAGATAATTTGCCCCATTCAATTTCGCCTTTTCTCCTCCCAATATATTTCTCTCTCACTGCTTGATTTCATTTTTTTTTTTAAGATATGATCCCATCCTCTTCAATTCACTCTGTGCACTCTGTCTCTATGTATGTGTGCGTGTGTGCATGTGTGTGTGTGTAATCCCACCCAGTACCCAGATACTGAAATGTTTCAAGAGTTACAAATATTGTCTTTCCATGTAGGAATGTAAACAGTTCAACTTTAGTAAGTCCCTTATGACTTCTCTTTGCTGTTTACCTTTTCATGCTTCTCTTCATTCTTGTGTTTGAAAGTCAAATTTTCTTTTCAGCTCTGGTCTTTTCATCAAGAATGCTTGAAAGTCCTCTATTTCATTGAAAGACCAATTTTTCCCCTGAAGTATTATACTCAGTTTTGCTGGGTAGGTGATTCTTGGTTTTAGTCCTAGTTCTTTTGACTTCTGGAATATCCTATTCCATGCCCTTCGATCCCTTAATGTAGAGGCTGCTAGATCTTGTGTTATCCTGATTGTATTTCCACAATACTTGAATTGTTTCTTTCTAGCTGCTTGCAATATTTTCTCCTTGACCTGGGAACTCTGGAATTTGGCCACAATGTTCCTAGGAGTTTCTCTTTTTGGATCTCTTTCAGGCGGTGTTCTGTGGATTCCTTGAATATTTATTTTACCCTCTGGTTCTAGAATCTCAGGGCAGTTTTCCTTGATAATTTCATGAAAGATGATGTCTAGGCTCTTCTTTTGATCATGGCTTTCAGGTAGTCCCATAATTTTTAAATTGTCTCTCCTGGATTTATTTTCCAGGTCAGTTGTTTTTCCAATGAGATATTTCACATTATCTTCCATTTTTTCATTCTTTTGGGTTTGTTTTGTGATTTCTTGGTTTCTCATAAAGTCCTTAGCCTCCATCTGTTCCATTCTAATTTTGAAAGAACTATTTTCTTCAGTGAGCTTTTGAATCTCCTTTTCCATTTGGCTAATTCTGCTTTTGAAAGCATTCTTCTCCTCATTGGCTTTTTGAACCTCTTTTGCCAATTGAGTTAGGCTGGTTTTCAAGGTGTTATTTTCTTCAACATTTTTTTTGGGTCTCCTTTAGCAGGGAGCTGATCTGCTGTTCATGCTTTGACTTCATGTCTCTCATTTCTTTTCCCAGCTTTTCCTCTACCTCTCTAACTTGATTTTCAAAATTCTTTTTGAGCTCTTCCATGGCCTGAGCCCATTGGGTGGGCTGGGACACAGAAGCCTTGATTTCTGTGTCTTTGCCTGATGGTAAGCATTGTTCTTCCTCATCAGAAAGGAAGGGAGGAAATGCCTGTTCACCAAGAAAGTAACCTTCTATAGTCTTATTTCTTTTCCCTTTTCTGGGCATTTTCCCAGCCAGTGACTTGACCTCTGAATATTCTCCTCACACCCACCTTGCCTCCTGATCTTCCCAGCCAGCGTTTGGGGTCTGAGATTCAAATGCTGCTTCCAGCCTTAGGGCTTTTGGTGGGGGCAGCGCTGCTATTCAGTGTGAGATTAAGTTCAGGTGGTCAGGACAGGGCAGGGCCGCCTCTCAGGCTCAGTTCCCTCAGGGGGTTTATGCACAGACCTTCCACAATGGATTCAGGCTCCCGCCCGCTTGGGGAGCCCCAGTCTGCAGCCGCCTCTCAGCTTCTACCTCCCGGGGGGGCCTGAATTATGGGGGCACCCCACTCCCCTCTCAACCCACCAAAGAGACTCTCTCACTGACCCCGTCACCTGTGGGTGGAGGGACTTGTGCGGCCGCTGGAGATCCCGTCCCTGAAGCCTGCTCGGATCTGTTTCTCTCGGTGCCGCGGCCGCGGCCGCAGAAGGTCTGAGCTGGGCTCTGCGTCTGCAGCATGACAGACCTTTTGCGAGAGGTTTGCAGGTCCCTCTGTGGGTGGAGGGACCCGCGTGGCCGCTGGAGATCCCGTCCCTGAAGCCTGCTTGGATCTTTTCCTCTCAGTGCCGCAGCCACGGCAGGGCTGCACTCAGCTCCCAGTCCCGGCGCCCAGTCCTCAGCACGAAGGACCCCCCCCCCGAGAGGTTTGCAGGTCTCTCCGGAACAGAAATCTCCCTCGCTCCAATGTTCCCTGGCCTCTGGGTGCAGAATTCGCCATGAGTTACTTCCCTGTAGCCATTCTATGGGTTGTGGGTTTGGAGCTATGTGTATGTGCATCTTTCCACTCCGCCATCTTGGCTCCGCCCCTATTTCTGGTTTTAAGAAGGAAGTTTTAACTAAAATTTTTTTTTCTATAAATCAAGCATTTACAAAAGTATATTTGCAAAAGGAAACCTGGTAAATATGCAAAGGCCTTGGTTTCAGATCTTTTCTTGTCAATTTTGTCAGATTCAAGAGGGTTTTGTGATAAATTGTTTTAAGAGAGGAAAATGTATGAAGAAATTGTATGAAGAAATGTTTTGTAAAATCTTTTGGGTGATTTTTGGAAGGCCTACCAAATTTATATTTGTAAGCTAATTTGTTATAATAACTTGAGGTTTTATGGGGGTTGGAAAATAAGAGACAAGATAAGGGAGACCAGGAATTTTATGACTTCAGGAAGCTCTGTGATAAATTTAAGACAAATGTACTCATGGCAGTCTCTTCATTTACCTAGCCTCTGGGACCATTACTAATTGAGTTCTACTACTCAGAGAAGAATGTGACTTAACAGAAGTTGACCACAGGGGACAGTGCTGTCCTCAGCCTGGGATGGGATCCTTCTGTCTCAGTTTCCCCATTGTGTAGGTAGAAACTGAGCTAAGAGTGAGACCACTCTCCCCAGAAAGGCCAGGTAAAAAAGAGTATTTCCCTGAGGTTTTGTGGGAGAAAACTGTTCTTTCCCCCCCCCAATATATCTTTGAAGTTAATACCCCTTTGTAAAAGCTAATTGATGTAAAGTGGTTAAATAGAACTGAGGCCTTATTTACTGACACCTAATGTAACAAAAGCCATTCAGATGATTGACATACAATGACTACTGAGAACTTACAAACAGTCGATAAAATGTGAAGCACTTGATGAAGCAGATTTAGGGACAACATTTACCAAATGACTACTAACACAACAGGAACAGAAGTCTGTTACACATTGGAATTTTCACTGCGTCACTGAACATGCAAGAACCTGTTCCATCTGGCATCAAAGCTAGGATCTCACAGGGCTAACTAGTTTAATTTATGCAGCTTCCCCAGCCTATCACAAACACACTAGATTTTTTCCACTTCATGTTTCATAATTGATACAAAAATCTGTGTCATTCAGCGGTGAAAGAGCTGCAAGAAAACAGATAAGTTAATTCATTGTTGGTGGAACTATGAATTGGTCCAGCCATTTTGGGAAGCAGTTTGAAACTATGCCCAAAAAGCTGTTAAACTGCATACCCTTTGGCCCAATCATGCCACTGCTAGGTCAGTACCCCAAAGAGATCAAAGAAAGAAGAAAAGGACCTATGTAAACAAAATATTTATAGCAGCCTCTTTTTGCAGTGGCAAAAAATTAAAAACTGAATTAAATGCCCATCAGTTGGAGAATGGCTAAACAAGCAATGACATAAATATGACGGAATACCACTGTGCTATAAGAAATTATGAAAGAATTGGTTTCAAAGAAATCTGAGAGGACTTATATGAACTGATGCAAAATGAAATAAACATAACCTAGAGAACAACTTGTAAAATAACATTAATATTGTAAAGACAACCCATTTTGAAAGGTGCAGGTATTCTGATCAACACAATGACCAACCACAATTCCATAGTACTCAAGAAGAAAAATGCTATCCATCTCTAGACAGAGAGGTGATAGAGTCACAGTACAAGCTGAGGCAAATATTTTATTTTTTGGACATAGATTTTTTTGTTTTGCTTGACCATACATGTTTGTAACACATTTTATTTTCCTACTTTTTCTCAGCAAGGATGGGAGAAGAGAGGAAATGCTGACCTTAAAATAAAATTAGATTAAAAAATAAAACAACAGCTAAAAATTGTCACTCAATAGCCATGGTTGATAAATAAATTTTGTTTCCATTTTAAAATTCAGCATGAAGAATATATGTAAAATGCCAAAAAATTTCCTGATGACAAAATGTGTTAATTGGTGCTATCTATGCTTTTCAGTTACCTTTAGTACAGTTTCTTTGTTTTCCTTAACCCCTCCTTAGCCAACATCTGAACTAAAAGAGTCCTTTTACACATATACCATATAATCACAGAACTGAAAGGCCCTTGGAAATCTTCCTCTGTCTCTTTGTGTCTTTGTCTCTGTCTTTCTCTCACTGTCTCTCTCACATAGTTCTTAAGTAGCAAAACAAAACAAGACATTTTCCTTTCCCATATACTCTTCTCCCAAAAGCCTAAGATGTTAGATAGTTTGATTGACTTTTAGGAATCTCCTCATATTTGAAATACATTGTTTGAAATAAAGCTTTTTTTTTCTCTGTCTTTTTAGGTAGTATTTGAATGAATTGGGAAAGTGGTCACAAACACTTAACTTATCCTAACTGAAATTTAATAGATTTGGAGGTCTAATGAATGTTAGAGAATTTTACTGTAGGCAATATGCATGTCTAGCAAAAAATGAAATAATTTTCTAAAATGTGTTTTGTTTAAAATAAATTTATTTTTTAAAAGTAGCATGGCAGAAGTGTTCCTGATTGTTGATTGTAACTAACTCAAATTACCACTAGATGTCATCATGACTCTGTCCACTATATTTTTTACCTCAATTTAGTGTGTGTGTGTTATGTGTGTGTGTGTGTGTGTCTGTGTGTGTGTGTAACATGTTAAATCATACAGTTTGTACAAATACATTTAAACTGTATATTCACATTTCCATAAAGAATTATAACTACCTTCAGTGGAACCATTTTACATAAATTCTTAGTTTTTTTCTAATTGTTCAGCCCGTTGAACTTTATCAGTGTAGGAAATTTCTTCCAGTAGTGAAAATCACCAATTTTTGGTAACTTATTGACTTAGAAAAGTACTTGAATACTTGAACCCAGATTTTCATGACCCCAAAGTCTACCCTCAGACTGCCTCCAGTTTTAACTTTTAAAAAAGCTTGACATCTAATGAACATTTGTAGGCTCTGTTTTGTTTATCTCATTCAAGCGTGTGTTGTTATTGTTTTACTGTTTATTTAAGACAGACTTATTTTTTTAATCTTTTTGGATTTTTTTAAAGTGAATTGTCCTCTTCACAGTTCACTCTAAAAATGCTTCTTTTATGGGTTTTGCCCAGGATCATGGCCTTACCTGTTACCTGCTAATGGAACTACCTCCTATAATGTCTTTTTCCCATCACCTCTTTTCATAGCTCTTTCTTACTTTCTTGATTCACAACTCTGTTAATTCTACCTTAGGCATTTTTTTGTAGCCATGCATTATACTCAAGTACTCTTTAACTATCCCACCTCCTTTCTACTTCTTGACCAGGTACAGCAGGAAAACATTCTTTTCTTTCTCCTCTCCAACCCAATTCTTTTTACATCTGTAAGACTTTTCCCTCTCCAATAACAGACCTGAAGAAAAAAGTCAACTATTCAGACTTTCTTAGAAACAATTTTAAAGAGGTCACTAGTTCTTTGTCCAAATCCCAAATTGGTTAATAATAGTAAGAGAAATTGGTGGCACCAGTGACCTTTACCCTATGGACTTAGATTTTACTCAATTTGGGATTGTTAATTTTTTCCCCTCTTTTGAAGGTTGCCAAAGTTAATTGTTAAATGATTTAGATCAAATGTATAAACTGTGTTTAAAAAGAGCTATAGACAACTATTGTAAATGATTAACATTTTTTCCAGAGAAATGCTGTGTATATTCACTAAGGAAAACTTTAGAGTACTTTCAGCATAGTTCATGGCTTTATTAAACCATTGAAGATGAGGCTAAAAGGACTGACTTTTACCATGATACTGATTTTTTCAGGAGAACTCTTTGCAGAAGGTAAAACTATACTTTTTAAAATATAAATCTGAAGTGTCATCTAACCTATATATTTATATGCTCTTATTGTCCTTTTGCCCTTTGAAAAGCATTATTATGTTTTCTGTAAATATTACTTTCCCTACTATTTAACATAGACTTTTCCTTGAATGAAAATGGTAATTTTTCTTTACAAAAGATTACCTCATTAAAAAAGTCTATTCAAAGTTAGGAATAATAAAAAATCAGACACTGAAATAGCTGACAATATTATAAGAAGTTGAATCTAGTCTTGTTTTCAAATACCATTTTAGAGATTTCAGTATTTTTAACTTGTATTCTAAAGTCATATCACACAACAGATTGATATTACAAGAAAGTTCAGAAGAGTAGAAATGTTTAAACTCACCTAGCCTCACAACAACCCAAGAAGGATGGTATTGTTAACATTATTATCTTTATTTGTCAAAAGAACAAGCATTTTATTAAGGTTTAAGTGGCTTGACTAAGTTAACACAATTAGTAAGTGCTGGAACTACCTCTTGCAATCAGTGTTTATAGCATTACTTTTATATATCTTGCCATCTCATCCCTTTTTATTCTATTGTGTCTCACTCCTGGAAGTATCAATTTATGAAAAAGGAACTCTAGATAGAAGCAGAGTTGTAGGGTAGAAATTGCCCTGTGTACCAATTCATGTAGTCCAGTCCTACCACCTAACTTCCCCGGGATGATTCTCTATATTATTAGTCTCACCATCTTATTCTTAGGTTTAAAATAATCACCCTAACCCTTCTGGGTGTCAGTCACTCTTAAGAATTTTCATTTCCAGTCTCTTGAGGCCCCCCCTTTTTTTTCTACAGAGACAAAATTCTCTCAAAAATTAAGAAAGAAAATATTTTTATCAAACTCTTATGAGACAAATATAGTCCTAATACACAAAGCAGGGAAGGGTAGAGAAAAGAGAGAAAGAACTATAGACCAATATTATTAATGAATATTGATTAAAAATTTTACACAAAATCCTGGCAAAAAAAAGGACCACAGCAATATATCCCAAAGCCATTCATTATGATCAAAGTGGACTTAAATCCATTATCTATAGGGGAATAACTTTTGGTCTTATTATTTTGGTATTAGTTGGTTGCATACCTTGGATATCAAATTCTTATCAGAGATATTTGATACAGAAGGTTTTTTCACAGTCAACCACCGTTCTTTGTTCTTGTGAAAGTTTTTCAAATTCATGTAATCAAAATTATCTGTATTATTCTCTGTAATTGCTTCCATCTCTTGTTTTGTTAAAAATTCAACCTTATTCTGATTCTTCTTTCACAACATGACTAATTTGGAAATATGTTTGATATGATTGTACAAGTATAGCCTATATCAGATTTGTGCTATTTTGAGGAGGGGGGAGGAGAGACAACAGAAAAATTTTGAAACTCAAAATCTTATAAAAATGAATGTTGAGAACTAAAATAAAAATTTCCCCTTATATAGAACTGTGAAAGATATATAATCTCCTTCCCTTCTAATTTCTTTATGATAAGATCTTTAACTATTTAGGTCAGTTATTCATTTGCAACTTGTCAAATATGGTGTAATATGTTTGTCTAAACCTAATCTTTGCCAAACTTTTCCTGTTTTTGTAGTAGTTCTTTATTTGTTTCTGATTTAGGGGAACATGTTTTGGGTTCTAAGTTTTTATTTTTACTAAGTTTTTATTATCTTTTTGTTTTTTTTTCACATCACCAAAATTTTAGCTCTCCCAACCCCTTCTTCTGAAATCCTGGAAAATGAAGCAGAACCAATTCTGATGGAGGAAATTCCAAAAAATTCACAGACAATCAATTTTCTAATCTAGGGAATCAGACAGAGAAGTCTGTAAAAACTGGGAAAAGGGTTTTCTCAAGATCCTGCATAGCACTCCAGTGAATAGAGAGGCTAGGCTGTAGGAAAAGAGGAGGTCCTAGATCCATACAGGGCCACCTCATATTGGGTACAGGAACAGATATCACCTGGCAGCTTTTTCACTCACTACTTGAGTCATAGATATAGGGCAGACTAAGGAAAGATCTGCCTTCAGGGGTGAAGGGGTAAGGGAGGTCAGGAGTAAGGAGTGGTGGAGGGTATTGTGCAAAGAAGACATTCATAATCTTGTAATAGTAGTGTGGTTTACACACCAGGAGCAGAGTGGTCTCTCAGTTCCATATCAGTCTGAACCCTTCAGGGAATAACCAGGGCAGGAATCTTAGATGAAAGAGAAGCTTTACTTATGCTCAGGTGAAAATTCTCTAAAAATTAGAATGGATCAAATAGAACAATGACTCCATGAGAAAACAAGAAATATCAAAACAAAATTAAAAGACCAAAAAAAAAAAAAAGAAAATGCAAGACATAGCAAAACAACTGAATTGGAAAATAAATTAGGGAAAAATTAAAAAAGCTATTTAAATACTTGAATGCAATGACATAAAAAAAGATAGTAGACATAATATTTCAAGAAATCTTAAAAGAAACTGTGCATATATCTTGCAACCAGAAGGCAAAGTAGAAATAGAAGAATCCACTAGTCATTTCCTAAAAGAAACCCCCAAATGAAAAAACCAAGGAACATTATAAGTAAAATCTAGAACTTCTAGCCAAATCAAAAATACCTCAAGTAGTCATAGAGAAAGGATTCAAGAACTGAGGACCCATGTTGGGACCACAAACAATTTAGCAGGCACCGAATATGATGTTCTGGAAAGGAAAAGGACATAGGCTGATAGCCAAAGATAATTTAGTGTATATAAATATATAAATATATATATATACATACACACACATACATATAGCTTGGTATATGTGCACATATATATATAATATAAAACTTTTTTTGGTATGTGTTTATTCATTCACTTTTAGTTGTCTCTGACTCTTTGTCATCCCCTTTTGGAGTTTTCTTGGTAAGGACACTGGAGTGGTTTGCCATTCACTTCTCCAGCTCATTTACATATGAGGAAACTGAGGCAAACAGAGTAAAGTGACTTGCCCAGAGTTCCATAGCTAGTAAATGTCATGAAGATGTCTTCCTGATTCCAAGCCCTGTGTCCAAATTCTATCCACCGTGTCATGTAGTTGCTGTGAGTATAATCCTACAGAGGAAAAAATGAATCTCTAATGAAATAGAGGACTTCCAAGCATTCCTGATGAATAGACTAGAGCTGCATAGAAACTTTGAAGTTCAAACACAGAAGTTATGAGATACCTAAAATGATAAACACAAATGAA
Organism: Notamacropus eugenii; assembly: GCF_028372415.1. Taxonomy (NCBI): domain Eukaryota; kingdom Metazoa; phylum Chordata; class Mammalia; order Diprotodontia; family Macropodidae; genus Notamacropus; species Notamacropus eugenii. The sequence goes on from NC_092873.1 coordinate 444,261,132, forward strand.
CAATAAGGGACCAGACAAGGACAAACTGCTTACATTCTAATATGGAGAAATATGCATGTCTCCACTCTGAGCCCTATTATCATTTGGAGTAACAGAGAAAGGTTAATTAGACAGAAAGCCTGAGAATAGTTTTGTTATATCTTAGTGATCTTAAGAGAAGAATGGAAAAAGAGGGGGAAGAGAATTATATTGGAATTGGGGGCAAAGGAAAAGGTCAAAAAAGGTCAAATCAGTGTAATAACCAATCACAAGTCTAGAGGACAGATGATAAAAATATGCTCCTGTTAGAAGAAAGACTCAGTACAGATTGATACACACACATATACACATACACACATACATGCATACACACACCTACATTTATATGCATATTTTTAGTTTAGTTATGACCAATGTTGAAATTTGTTTTGATTGATTACTGTTTGTAAAAGTTTTTTGTTTTTCTTTCATTCTCAGAGGGTGGGGATGAGGTGGAATGGGAGGAAGAAAGGGTGCATTTTGGTTGATTAAAATAAAATTTAGTAAAAAAAAAAAACTTTCAACAGTATAAAAATAAAATATCTCTCCCCCATCTGTACTTATTGTTTTTTAGATAAGTCCTGTGACATGCCTAATGTTGAACATGGAAGGATTGCTCAATATTACTATACTTTTAAAAATCATTACTTTCCAATGAACCTAAACAAAAAGCTTCCATTTTCTTGCTTGGCTGGATATTCAACCAAGACTGGGAAACAAGATGCTATAACTACATGTACATCAGAAGGATGGTCTCCAAAGCCAGAATGTTTCAGTAAGTCAGCTTACATTTACCAATGAAATGTCTTTGATTGTGAATGCAATTAATTTGAACATCTCAGGGACAAAATAAAACCTTTGAACTGTTTAATAAAAAACAAAAAGTATGTGGCATAGGGAAATGAAGTGCTGGGCTTAGAGTTAGGAAGAGCTAATTTCAAATACTTCCTCTGACATTTAGACCAATGTGACAATGAGTATACCACTTATTCTCTAGATGCCCTCAAGAAACTCTCTAGGATTTATCCAGTAAGTAAAAGATGAATTGTAGGGGGTCGAAATCTGTATTGATAGAAAGAGTTTCTACACCAGAATTTCCCCTCTAGAAAATGACCAATGGTCATAAAACAAGTCTGAGGACTTGGCACAAAACATATCCTGGCTATTGATAATTTAGAGGTCTTTCTCCAAAAACTATCGATTTATACAGGGCCATCTCCAGTCATCCTGATGAATAGCTGGTCACTGAATCCAGGTGGCTCAAGAGGAGAAAGTGAGGCTGGTGACCTTGCACAGCCCTGTCTTACTCAAAACAAAATCAAGTGAAAGGCATGTCATCATTTCTCTGATGTCATGGTCTTCTTCAAAAAAGGATGGACACAGCCTGTGAATAAACCAAACTGCCTGAGTGGGGTGCCATTTAGCTGGGTAACCCAGCTCATCCTCTCCCTTCTGTATCCCTCTCCTCTTCCTTTGGGGTTTACTGTCTAAATGTCCTTCCTTCCTTCCTTCCTTCCTTCCTTCCTTCCTTCCTTCCTTCCTTCCTTCCTTCCTTCCTTCCTTCCTTCCTTCTTTCCTTCCTTCCTTCTTTCCTTCCTTCCTTCCTTCTTTCCTTCCTTCTTTCTTTCCTTCCTTTCTTCCTTCCTTCCTTCCTTCCTTCCTTCCTTCCTTCCTTCCTTCCTTCCTTCCTTCCTTCCTTCCTTCCTTCCTTCCTTCCTTCCTTCCTTGTCGTTCCCCAAACTTTAAACCCAGACCACTCTGAAGCCCACAAGTTCAACAACAATAGGTCCCTGCCCAAGCTCCACTTAAAGGCTGGCTTACAGTGATTCTCAATAGTAACAGTTTCTGTTTTCCTCCCAGTTTGATTTACTTATTTTTTTCTTGTGTTTATTAAAAGGGCCATTCCCTGACCACTTCTTAAAGAGGTCTATGAACTCAATGGACTTTACCTCCCCCTAAGTAAGTATGTGAAAAGGCCCAGCGTAAAAAAGCCAAGGTCTCCCATTACATCCTCCAGATGAATATCTGGTCACTGGATCCAGATGGCTCAGCAGGAGAAAGTGAGGCTGTTGACCTTTAACAACCTTCCCTCACTCAAAACAAAGTCAAGTGCAAATCATGTCATCATTCCTCTGATGTAATACTTTCCTTGAAAATGGAGGACAAATACAACAATAACAATCTATTTATATCCCTTAACAATTTGTCAGTTGGGGAAAGGCTCAGTCTCATAAATGTGAGTAAGTTCCCTATATCTCTCAAAACTGAGATATTCATCAAAGAAACTTGTGGCAAAGATCTCTCTCTCTTCATATGACTTTTCTCTTCTAATTTTAGATTCATTAAAAATAAAACCTTTAAAATTTTATTTGATGAAAATTATTCATTTTAACTCTGTGAACCTCTCTATTTTTTGTTTGGTCATGAACTTTTCCCCTATCTATTGATCTGGCAAGTGATTTCTTCCATGTAACTTTAATTTGTTTATGATCTCATGTTTGATATCTAAATCATGTATCCATTTGGAGCTTATCTTGATATCAAATGTGGGATGCTGGTTTATAATTAGTTTTATCAGATGTATTTTTTCTAGTTTTCCCAGCAATTTTGATCAAATAATGAGTTCATACTCTAGTGACTTGGGTCTTTGGATTTATCAAACTCTGTGCTACTGTGCTTACTTGTTTCTGCATACTATGTGCCTAACCTGTTTTACTGTTCAAACTTGCTGCTTCTTATCCAGAAAAAAACTTAACTTTTTTTGAATGATTATAGCTTTGTAGGATAGTTTGAAATCTTATATTACTAGGCTCCTTTCTTCCCAATTTTTTTCACTAATTCCCTTGATATTCTTGGTTTTTGTTCCTCCAAATGCATTTGGGTGTTATTTTTTTCAGCTCTATAAAATGAGCCTTTGGTAGTTTGATGCATATGGCACTGAATAAGTGAGTGAAAAGGTAATATCATGTTTATTATATTGGCTTAACCTACCCATCGGCAAGTAATATTTCTCCAGTTATTTACATCTGTCTTTATTTCACTAAAAAGTATTTTGTAACTATGTTCATATAGTTCTTGATTGTGCTTTAGCAGTTAGTCTCCCAAGTATTTTATACTTTCTGTAGTTGTTTGAAATGGAATTTGTCTTCCTACCTCTACACCTATCTCTTTACGTTGTATTATGTTGATAATATACAGAAGTGATGATGATTTCTTTTGGTTTATTTTGTATCCTGAAGCTTTGCTGAACTTATTGTTTTAAGTAGTTGGGTTTTTTAGTTGACTCTCGAGGGTTCCCTAGATTAACTATCATTGTCTGCCAAAAAAAGATTTTGTTTTCTCTTTGCCCTGTATTTATTCCTTTAATTTCATTTTCTTGTCTGTGTTATGGTTAAAATTTTCAAACTACATTGAATAGTAATGGTGTTTAATGGACATCCTTGCTTTACTCCTTTAGAAAGGTCTCTAGCTTATCTCCATTACAGGTAAGGCTGACTCCTGGTTTTAGATAGATAACTACTTGTTGTTGCTGTGTTTTGTCCTTCATTCTTGAAGAGGACCATGACATCACTTATCATTTTAAGGAAACTCCATTTATTCTTTATATATACATATATATATACACACACACACACACACATATATACACACACATATATACACACATATATATACATACATATGTATATATACATGTATATATACATGTACATGTATATATACATGTATATATACATATGTATGTATATATATATGAAAATTTATTTTTCAGTTTTCAACATTCACTTCCACAAGAATTTGAATTCAAATTATCTCCACATCTCTCCCCATCCCCCATCCCAGGACAGCATGTACCCTATCCATCTCTTCCTCCAGTCTGTTCTCCCTTCTATTACCTCCCTTCTTCCATCTCCCTCCCCTCTATTTTCCCATAGGGCAAAATAGATTTCTATACCTCATTGCCTGTACATCTTATTTCCAAGATTCATGTAAAAACAATTTTTAACATTCATTATTAAAGCTTTGAATTCCATATTCTCTCCCTTCCTCCCTCCCCACCCACCCTCATTGAGAAAGCAAGCAATTCAATATAGGTCATACATGTGAAGCCATGCGAAACACTTCCATAATAGTTATGTTCTGAAGGATTAACCACATTTTCCTCTGTCCTATCCTGCCCTCCATTTATTCCATTCTCTCCCTTGACCTGTCCTCCCACAACAGAGTTTGCTTCTGATTATCCTTTTCCCCAATTTACTGTCCCTTCTATTATCTTCCCTCTCCTATCCCCTTCTCTCCACCTTCCTATAGGGTAAAATAGATTTCTATACCCACTTGGGTGTGTGCTATTCCTTCCTTAAGCCAAATTCCATGAGAGCAAGGCTCACTTATTCCCTTTCATCTCGCTCCTCTTCTCCTCCATCGTAAAAGCTATTTCTTTGCTCTTTTATGTGAGATGATTTGCTACATTCTACCTTTCCCTTTCTCTTACTCCAAGTACATTCCACTCAAAAGTAAATCTTATTTTTCAGGTATTCTCCCTTTATATTCAGCTCAACCTGTGCCCTATGTATGTATATTTATACCATACACACATACACCCATGTAACATATACATATTTATACATATATAATATACACATGCATATATACCCATATATACCTATTTTATATATATATATATATTCCCTCTAAGTGCCCTAATACTGAAAAAAAGTCTCATTGATTACAAATATCATCTTTCCATGTTGGAATGTAAACAGTTCAATTTTATTAAGTCCCTTATGGCTTCTCTTTTCTGTTTACCTTTTCATGATTCTCTTGATTCTTTATTGGAAAGTCAAATTTTCTATTCAGCTCTGGTCTTTTCAGCCAGAATGCTTGGAAGTCCTCTATTTCATTGAAATTCCATTTTTTCCCCCTGAAATATTATACTCAGTTTTGTTGGGTAGGTTATTCTTTGTTTTAATCCTATCTCCTTTGATCTCTGGAATATCATATTCCAAGACCTTCAATCCCTTAGTGTAGAAGCTGCTAAATCCTATGACATTCTGATTGTGTTTACTCAGTACTTAAATTGTTTCTTTCTAGGTGCTTGTAATACTTTCTCCAAAGTTTTCTGGAAACTTTGGACCTTGGCTACAATATTCCTAGGAGTTTTCCTTTTGGGTCTCTTTCAGAAAGTGATATGTGAATTCTTTACATTATTATTTTACCCTCTGGTTCTGGAACATCATGGGAGTTTTCCTTGATAATTTCTTGGAAGATGATGTCTAGTCTCTTTTTTTGGTTGTGGTTTTCAGGTAGACAAATAATTTTAAAATTATCTCTCCTGGATCTACTGGTCAGTTGTTTTTCCAATGAGGTATTTCACATTATCTTCTGTTTTTTTCATTCCTTTGTTTTTGTTTGATAATTTATTGACTTCTCATAAAGTCATTAGCTTCCATCTTCCCCATTCTAGTTTTTAAAGAACTATTTTCTTCAGTGAGCTTTTGGACCTCCTTTTCCATTGGACTAATTCTGCTTTATAACGTTAATCTATTTTTAAAGATGTTATTTTCTTCAGCATTTTTTTGGGTCCTCTTTAGCAAGCTGTTCACTTGTTTTTCATGACTTTCTTGCATTGCTCTCGTTTGTCTTCCCAGTTTTCTCTCCATCTCTCTTATTTGATTTTCAAAATCCTTTTTGAGCTGTTCCATGGCCTGAGACCATTGCATAATATTTGGTAGGCTTTGGATATAGGAGACTTGACCTTGCTATCTTCCTCTAGTTGTATGCTTTGGTCTTCTTCTGATTGCATGCTTTGTTCTTCTTTATCTTCCAGGATGGAGAAAACACTTTTCCACCAAGAAAGCAGCCTTCTATAGTCTTATTTTTCCCCCTTTTTGGGCATTTTGCCAGCCTATTGCTTGACTTTTGAGTCCTTTGTCAAGTGCAGGGTATACTACCCTAGGCTTCAGAGGCTTTTTGCAGCTGTTCCCTGAGATATCTCTAGAGACCTGTAAATTTTCAGTTTCTCCAACATAGCATAGTTAAGTGAGAGGTATTTACTCCTCTCCTAGCCTGTGCTCTTGTCTTTGAGCATCCAAAAGCACTCTTTTCTGCCCTGGAACTGTGAGTAGGATTCCTTCTCCACAACCTCCACCAGCTCCACCATGCCAGTACTCTTTCTCACCCCAGGACCACCACTCAAGACTGAGACCCAGATCATCTTCTTGATTTCCTCAGGGTCTGAAAACTCAGAGCTCTAGAAGTTGCCCCTGCTGTGCCAGTGGCTGCAGTGTCCCTAGAGCAGGTGCTGGGACTGGGGCCAAGGCTGGGGCTGGACTGTGCTCTTCTTGCACCCAGATGAAAGAGCTTTCTCACTCACCTTTGAAGCTATCTTTGGCATTTGTGGGTTGAGAAATCTGGAAATCACAGCAGTTGCCCATGATTCTGTGCCCTGAAGCTTGTTCCAGTCCTTTCTATGCCTGCCCTGCCTATGCTGGACTGGCCTATGCTCTGCTACAGACTTGGTGCAATAGACCCTTCCTGTCAGACTTCAAAGCTGTCTTGGGCTAGAAATCTGTTTCACTCTGTCATTTTGTGGCTTCTGCTGCTCTAGAATCTATTTTGAGTCATTTTTTACCGGTATGTTAAGGAGTTTGGGGAGAGAGCTCGTATGTGTTTCTATTCCATCATCTTGACTCTGCTACTGAAACTCCATTTATTCTTATGCTTTCTGGTATTTCTTTTTTTAAAAAACAGGAATGAGTATTGAATTTTGTCAAAAACTTTTTCTTCATTGTTTAATGTAATTGTATGATTTTTGTTGTTTTTATTATTAATTTTCTCAATTATGTCTATAGTTTTCCTAATATTGAGCCAGTTCTACATTACGATATAAATTCAACCTGGCCATAGTATTTCCCATATTCCTTTTATGTTACTGTATTCTCCTCACTAATATTTCATTTAAAATTTTTTCATCACTCTTTTTGACACGTTTAATTGTGGAATTTTAATTTGATGGTTCTCTAGTTTTTTTTTTTTTAGTTTCATGAGCAATTCATTGATTTGTTTTTTCTTTAGTCTATTAATCAGACTGTTTAGAGATATAAATTTCTCTCTAAACACTACTTTGTTTGCATCCAAAAAAGTTTAAGTATGTTGCTTCATTGTTTTCATCATCTTTAATGAAATTATTGTTTCCATGATTTGTTCTTTGATACTGATTCTTTAGGATTAAGATATTTAATTTCCAATTAGTTTTTAATCTTTGCTTCAAAGGTCCTTTGTTACATATAATTTTTGTTGTGTTATGATTGGTAAAAAAATGCATTTAGTAGTTCTACTTTTCTGCATTTGTGAGGTTTTTAATGCCATAATGCACAGTAAATTTTTGTGAGAGTACAATACACAGCTTAGAAATAGGTACTTTCTATTTGCATTTAATATTTTCCAGAGGACTATCATATCTAATTTTTTAGAAGTACGAATCAGGTCCTTCATTTATTTTTTGGGGGGGATAGTTAGATTCACCTAGGACTGAGAGGGAAAAATTAAGGTCCCCTACTATTGTAATTTTACAATCTATTTCTTCTTGTGACTATTTAAACTTTTCCTTTAGGAATTTAGATGCTGTGCCATTTGTTGCATAAGTGTTTAGTACTGATGCTAATTCATTATCTGTGGTACGTTTCAGGAAAATATAACTTCTCTGTTTTTTTCTTTTATTTAGGTCTATTTTTGCTGTTGTTTTTGCTGCTACTCATTTTTTCCCCCTCTAGCTGAAGCTCAATAGATTCTTTTCTAGCCCCTTGTCTTAATTCTATGTATCTTTCTGTTTCAGGTGTGTTTCTGGTAAAATATGTAGGTAGATTCTGGTTTGTAGTCCATTCTGCTATTCTCTTCTGTTTTAAGGATCAGCATATCCAATTCACATTCAGAGTTGTTTGTTAATTGTGTTACCCTCGATCTTATTTTCTTATAGTGTTCTTTGTTTCCTGCCCTCTCTTTAAGAGTTTAAGTTGTTCTAATTAATTCCTTGTTTAGTATACCAGCCCTCTAATTTCACCCCTTCCCCTTTCTCTTCTTAGTACTTTTTGCCCCTTTATCACCGTTGGCTAAAATCTATTTTTGAACCCAATTGTGTGTCTATATTTGTATTCTTTCCTCCTTTGATCAATTAGATGAGAATGTGGTTCAAGTTCTCCTGCACTTCCCATACCTTCCTTCTTGTATAGATTTCTGCTCATATACCTCATTTATGTGAAATAACTTTCCCCATTCTTCCTCTTCCTTCACCATTCTCCCAGTGTATTTGCTTTCCTCTACCTTTCCATTCTTTTTACAATTACCAAAACATTATCAGTCTTTGGTCTTCTCTCTAATTAGACTCCTTTTGTGTCCTCTGATAATGATAATTCTGAGGAGATATGTGTACCATCTTCCCATATAAGAATGTAAAGTACAATCTTGTTAAATTCCTTATGTTTGCTCCCTTGTAATTACCATTTTAATGTTTCTCTTGAATTTTGTGTTTGGATCTCAAATTTTCTACCCAGTTTTGGTCTTTTTACTATGAGGAATGCTTAGAAGTACTCTTTTCATTAGAAATCCTGTCCCTCTTCTTTCCCTGGATTATATTATTTTGTAGGGTATTTTTGGTTATAAGCCTAGGTTTTTTGCCTTCTGGAATCATATTCTAAACTCTCTGCTCTTTTATTACAGTGGTTGCTAAGTCATTTGTGACCCTGATTGTGACCCTGTGACACTTTGGTACTTGAATTCTTTTTTTTCTGTCTTCTTGCAGTATTTTTCTTTGGTGTGGAAACTCTGGATTTTGGTTATAATTTTTTTTGACACCTTTCATTTATGAGTTTCTTTGGGGAGGTGACCAGGGGATTGTTTCAATTTCTACTTTTCCCTCTGGTCTTCACAGATCTAGGCAATTTTCTTTCATGTATTTTTTTGAAATGTGATATTCAGACTCCTTTTTGAGTCATGGCTTTCAGGTAGTCCAGTGATTCCTTTTTTTTCTTTTTTGAGGCAATCAGGCTTAAGTGACTTGCCCAAGGTCACAAAGCTAGTAAGTGTCTCACGTCCTTCTGACTCCAAATCTGGTTCTATATGACACCTAGCTGCTCCTTCAAGTGATTCTTAAATTATCTCACCTTGATCTTATTTTCCAGGTTTGTTTTTGCTACAAGATATCTCATATTTCTCCTATTTTTTCCTGTCTTTTAAATTTATTTTAATATTTCTTGAAGTCTCGTGGAGTTATTACCTTCTATTTAGTTGATGCTAATTTTCAGGGAGTTATTTTCATGGTAAGGTTTTGTATTTCTTGTGCTAAACTGATAAATTATTCCCTAATTCTGGACTCCTTTTCCATTACTGCCCACATTAGGTTTTAATAATATTTTTAATCTCTTTTTTAAACTCTTGCTTTTACTATTCTGGGAATTCTGGTTGGACTTGTGTCCAAGTTGCACTTTCCTTTGAAATTTTCCTTGTAGATATTTTTTCCCTTTTTGTTGTTCTCTTCTTCTGGACTTGTTTCTAGAGCTCTCTGTCACATCTTTGTGGTGCAATTCTTTTTGTGTTTTCTTGTTTTTCCTTAGTATTTCTTGACTGTAGACTTTTTTCTAGTGTTGATCTCTGTACTCTTCTTTTTTTCCCCTACTGAATAGTATTTTTTCTCCTGATTACATGTAAAGATAGTTTTTAAGATTCACCTTTATAAAATTTTGAGTTCCAAATTTTTCTCTCTCCCTCTCCCCCCTCCCTCCTCCACAAGACAATCTGATTCTTTTTTTTTTTTTTTGAGGCAATCAGGATTAAATGACTTGCCCAAGCTCACAAAGCTAGTAAGTGTCTCAGGTCCTCCTGACTCCAAGTCTGGTTCTACAACCACTATGACACCTAGCTGCTCCTTCCCATGATTCTTAAAGCAAGCAATCTGATATAGGCTATACATGTACAATCATATTAAACATATTTTCAAATTAGTCATGCTGTGAAGGAAGAATCAGAACAAAAGGGGAAAATCACAAGAAAGAAAAAACAAAACAAAACAAAAGGAAAGACAATTCAGATGGTGTAGTTCTTTCTCTGGATGTGGATAGCACTTTCTATCATGAGTCTTTTGGAATTGTCTTTGATCATTGTGTTGCTCAAAAAAAGCTAAGTCTATCAAAGCTTATCATCACACAATGTTGCTGTTAGTGTGTACAATGTTCTCTTGGTTCTTCTCAGCATCATTTCTCATAGCACAATAATATTCCATTACTTCCATATATCACAACTTGTTCAATCATTCCCCAGTTGGACATCCCCTCAGTTTCCTATTCTTCACCACCACGAAAAGAGCTACCATAAATATTTTTGTTCGTGTAGGTCCTTTCCCCTTTTTAATGATCTCATTGGGATACAGACCTAGTAGTGGTATTGCCGGATGAAAGCATATACACAGTCTGATTGCCTTTTGGGCATAGTTCTAAATTGTTCTCCCAGATGGTTGGATCAGTTCACAACTCCACCAACAATTCGTTAGTGCTCTAATTTTCCTACATCTTTTCCAACATTTATCATTTTCCTTTTCTGTCAAATTAGTCCATCTGATTGGCATGAGGTGGTACCTCAGAGTTGTTTCACTTTGTATTTCTGTCATCAGTAGGTACTTAGAGCATTTTTCATATGACTATAGATAGATTTAATTTCTTCATCTGAAAACTGTCTGTTCATATTCTTTGGCTATTTATCAATGAGGGAATAACTTGTATTCTTATAAATTTGACTCAGTCCTCTATATATTTGAGAAATGAGACCATTTTTAGAAACACTTGCTGTAAAAATTGTTTCCTAGCCCTCTGCTTTCTTTCTAATCTTAGTTTCATTGGTTTTGTTTGTGCAAAAGCTTTTTAATTTAATATAACCAAAATCACCCATTTTTTATTTCATTACACTCTATTGTGTGGTCATAAATTCTTCTCTTCTCTGTAGATTGACAGGTAAATTATTCCTTGCTTTCCTAATTTGCTTATTATGATATCACCCTTTTTGTCTAAATCATGTACCCATTTTGACTTTATCATGGCATATGGAGTAAGATGTTGGTCTATGCCTAGATTTTGCAATACTGTTTTCCAGTTTTCCCAGCAGTTTTTGTCAAACAGTGAAAACCTTTGGGTTTATTAAACAGTCTTGCAGTTTATTAAATAGTAGACTACTGTAATCATTTGCTACTGCATCTTGTGTGCCTAATCTATTCCATTGATCCAGCATTCTATTTCTTAGCCAGTGCCAAATAGTTTTGATGATTATTGCTTTACAATATAGTAAAAGATCTGATATGGCTAAGGTTCCTTTCTTTGTATGTTTTCATTAATTTTCATTAATTCTCTTTATATTCTTGACCTTTTGCTATTGATGGATTTTATTATTAATTTTATCTAGTTCTATAAAATAGTTTTTTGGTAGTTTGGTTTGGCACTGAATTAATTTAAGTAGAATTGTCATTTTTTATTATATTAGTTTGACCTACCTGTGAGCAATTTTTATTTTTCCACTTGTTTAGATCTGACTTCATTCATGTGAAAAATGTTTTGTAATTGTGTTCATATAGTTCCTGGTTTTGTATTGGCAAGTAAACTGCCAAATATTTTATATTGTCTCCAGTTACTTTAAAAAGAATTTCTCTTTCTATCTCTTAATGATGGGCTTTGTTGGTAATATATAGGTATGCTCTTGTTTATGTGGGTTTATTTTATATCCTGTGCCTTTGCTAAATAATTAATTAATTATTTTGATTTGTTTTTAAATTGATTCTCTAGATTCTCTAAGTATACCATCATATCATCTGTAAGGAGTGATAATTTTGTTTCTTCATTGTCTATTCTAATTCCTAATTGTCTTCTCTTATTGCTGAAGCTAACATTTCCAGAATGATATTGAATAATAGTGGTGTTAATTGGCATCCTTGTTTCACCCCTGATCTTGTTGGAAATGCTTCTAGCTTATCCATGTTAGAGATTACTCTTGCTGATGATTTTAGATATATACTACTTATCATTTTTAATGAAAACTCCACTTATTTCTGTGTTCTCTAGTGTTTTTAATAGGAATGGGTACTGTATTTTGTCAAAAGTATTTTCTCCATCTATTGAGTTAATCATATGATTTCTCTTGGTTTTCTTATTGATATGATCAATTGTGCTAATAGTTTTCCTGATATGAAACCAGTCCTGTGTTTTTGGTATAACTCCCATCTGGTCATAGCATGTTAGTCTGATGATAAATTGCTGTAATCTCTTTGTTAGTATTTTATTTAAACTTTATGTATCAATATTCATTAGGGAAACTAGTCTATAATTTTCTTCCTATATTTTGACTCTTCCTGGTTTAAGTATCAGCGCCATATTTGTGTCATAAAAATAATTTGGTAGGATTCCTCTGCCTATTTTATATAGTATTGGAATGAATTGTTCTCTAAATGTTTGGTAGAGTTTACTTTTAAATCCATTTGGCCCTGGAGATTTTTCTTAATGAATTCACTGATGACCTGTTTAATTTCTTTGTCTAACATGAAATTATTTAAGTATTTCATTTTCTCTTCTGTTAATATAGGCAATTTATGTTTTTGTAAGTATTCATCCATTTCACTTAGATTGTCAGATTTATTGGCATACAGCTGGACAAAATAGCTCCTAGTTATTACTTTAATTTCCTCTCCATTGATAGTGAATTCACTCTTTTCATTTTTGTTACTGGCAATTAATTTTCTTCTTCTGTAAAAATCAAATTAATAAAAGGTTTTTCTATTTTATTGTTTTTTTAAATAAAATCAGCTCATAGTTTTATTTGTTAGTTCAATAGTTTTCTTACTTTCAATTTCATTAATATCTCCTTTGATGTTCAGAATTTCTAATTCAGTGTTTAATTGAGGATTTTTAACTTGTTTTTTTTCTAGGTTTTTTAGTTGCATGCCCAATTTATTGATCTCTTCTTTCTCTCTTTTATTCATGTAATCATTTAGAGATATAAAATTTCTCCTAAGTACTGCGTTGGCTACATCCCACAAATTTTGGTATGTTGTGTCATTATTGTCATTCTTCGGTAAAATTATTGATTGTTTCTGTGTTTTGTTGCTTGACCCACTCATTCTTTAGGATTAGATTTTATAGTTTCTAGTTTTTAATTTATCTTTTCATGACCCTTTATTATGTGTAATTTTCATTGCACCATGATCTGAAAAATATGCATTTAACAATTATGCCTTTCTGCATTTGTGAGGTTTTTATGGACTGATGCATTGTCAATTTTTGTGTAGGTGCCATGTATTGTTGAGAAAAAAAGTATATTCCTTTCTATCCCCATTAAATTTTCTTCAGAGAGTTATCATACCTAACTTTTCTAATATTATATTGACCTACTTACCTTCTTTCTTGTTTATTTTGTGGTTAGATTTATCTAGTTTTGAGAGGGGGAAATTGAGGTCTTCCACTAATATAGATTTGTTGTCTCTTACTTCCTGTAAGTCACTTAACCTCTCCTCTAAGAATCTGGATGCTATACCATTTCATGAATATTTGTTTAGTGTTGACATTACTTCCCTGTCTTTTAGGAAGATGTAGTTTCCTTCCTTGTCTCTTTTAATTAGTCTATTTTTGCTTTTGCTTTGTCTGAGATCAGAATTGCTACCCCTGTTTTTTTTTCTTCAGCTGAAGCATAATATATTCTGCTCTAGCCTTTTACCTTTACTTTGTGTGTATCTCTGCTTCAAATGTATTTCTTGTAAATATTGTAGGATTCTGTTTTTAAATCCACTTTCCTATCTGCTTCTGTTTTATGGGAGAGTTTATCCCATTCACATTCATAGCTATAATTGTTGTGTCTTTCCCTCCATCCTATTTCCCTATTTCCACCCTTTACACTTTCTCCTTTCACCCTGTCCTTTTTGTTTTGCCTCTGATCACTAGCTCCCTCATTCTTCCCTCCCTTCTATCAGTCCAGCCTCCCTTTCCTTTTTCCCCTTTCTTCCTACTTCCCTATACAGAAAGATAGATTTCTTTATCTGAATGTGTATGTTATTCCCTTTTTGAGCCAAATTTGATGAAAGTAAGGTTCAAACAATGCTCACCTCCTTCCTTCTTTCCCTGTACTGTAATAGATCTTTCATGCCTCTTTATGTGATATAATTTACCCATTCTGATTCCCTCTTTCCTCTTCTCCCAGTACAATTATTTTTTTCTCCCCTTAATTTTTTTTTGTCACATCACTCATTTTATACCCACACTCTCTATCTATGTGTATGTGTAACTCCCCTAATAGAGATACAGTTCTTAAGAGTTGCAAATATCATCTTCCCATATAGGAGTAGAAACAATTTAACTTTATTGAATTCCATGATTTTTTTTTTTGGTTTCCTTTTTACTTTTTTATGCTTTGCTTGAGTCTTGTATTTAAAGATCAAGTTTTCTGTTCAACTCTTATCTTTTCATTAGGAAAGTTTGAAGTCCCCTATTTTGTTGAATGATTATTTTTTTCCCTTGAAAGATTATGCTCAGTTTTTCTGGGTAGTTGATTCTTGGTTGTAAGACAAGCTCCCTTTGCCTTCCAGAAGATCATGTTCTAAGCCCTCAGATCTTTTAATTTAGAAGCTGATAAGTCTTGTGAAATCCTGACTTTGGCATAATACATGAATTGTTTCTTTCTCGCTGCTTGCAGTATTTTCTCCTTGACCTGATAGTTTCAGAATTTGGCTACAATATTTCTTGAAGTTTTCATTTTGAGATCTCTTTCATGAGGTGATGGATGAATTCTTTCAATTAATATTTTACCCTCTGGTCCTAGGATATCAGGAAAATTTTCCTTGATAATTTCTTGAAAGATGCTGTCTGACTCCTTTTCTTTGATCATGACTGTCAGGTAATCCAATAATTTTTGCATTCTCCCTCTTTTTGCCCATTTTTTAGCCTATTTCATGACTTTTAAAGTTGAGCTCTGCTCCTGGGATACAGGGGGCACTGTTCTAAGCTTCTTGCACTGGGAGTCCAGGGACCTGATCATTGGCTTTCTGTTCTGGGGCTGGCAGTTTGCTCTGCACTAGGGTGGCCCAGTCTAGTTGTGCCTGTTGTGCCCTGGGTTTCTGGGGCTGGCAGTTTGCATGTTGTGTTGGAGCCTCACAATTGGCCTGCTATGCCACCATCCTGTTGAGCCAGGATCATGGGGCCTCTCAGGTGCTGATCTGTGCTATGGCTAAGAGCAGCACTGGCTTGCTCCAACGTTGCCTGTACTAGCCTATTCTCTCATTTTATCCAAGTGAGACAGACCTTTCCTGAAATCCTTCTAAGTTATCTTGGGTTGGAAAATGGTTTCACTCCGTCTTTTTGTGAGTTCTGTCACTCCAGAATTGTTTTAGAGGCTTGATTTAATGTTCTTTCTGAGGGAAATTGGGGAGAGCTCAGAAAACTTTTTGGTTTCTCTCCACCATCTCAGTTTGCCCTGAAGCCTCCCCTTTGTTCCAAGACTCTTGTCCTAGTTATTCCATTGTGGGCTTCAACAGGGCCTGGAAGCTAGAATGAAGTCCCTGCTGAGCTTGTTTTTGCTCAGTTCACAGCCAGGATCATGTACTTGCAACTTATCCTCTTTGCCACACCTTTATACAGGTTCCCTTTGGCTTCCCCCCAGTTCAATTCAGAACTGAGTAATGGATAACAGGCTGCCAGAAGGTATCTGTTCTGCACCTGTTCTGTTTTAGTAACCCCCACTGCCTTCTCCCCCCTCTACTGGAATCTCTTCCTGCCTTAGTTTTTCTTACCCTGGTGCCTAATCCTGGCTCTCTTTCAAGTCTTTGGTCACTGGAATGCTCCACCAGCCATACACTTCTAGTCAAATCCTGTATTCAGCATCTACCAACCTCTCTGTCTGTCTGGGCTAGGAAAATGACTCATCATGACTTTTCCCTACATTTTCTCAATTAGAATTTGTTCTGGTGCATTTTCTAGATCTTTGTTGAGGAGATTTGATTGGGAATCTAGCATATAATTCTTTCTGATATTCTGACATCTTGGGACAATATTTTATATAGCTTATCAATACTTGCTAAAGACAGATGCTTGACATCTTCAGTGACATGGTAGAAGGAAGTGGAATTTGTAAATATAGAGATAGGAAATGCAAAATTGTTAAATTAAAAATATTTTTGCATGTCCAGTTGATTTTCAAAAGCATTCAACAGGCTTGTTTTTTTCCTTTGCCTAGAAAAGATATTCTAACTTTTTACAATATTGAATTTTTCAAAGTTTAATTACAGCCTAAGAAGTGTAAAGAATGAAATTTAAGTTCAGCATAACATTCCTCCACTTCTTTAAATTCACCATTTAAATGCAAAAGAGTTTAATTAATTGCATTATTAAAACTGAGGTAAAATATTTCTTTTTACTACAGAAAAATGCAACAAACCAGTCTTACATAATGGCTTTTTTTCTGACCAGAAGATGTTATATAAAATTCAAGAAACTCTCCATTACAGATGTGCTTCAGGATATAAAACTACTGGAGGAAAGGATGAAGAAGAGTTACAATGTCTTGCCAATGGATGGTCTTCTCAGCCAACTTGTAACAAGGAAGTTGGTATGCATCCCTGAACTGTTTCTGATATTTCTAGATACATACTTTTGTTGTTACTTTTTTTGGAAGGGGTGTGTGTGTGTGTGTGTGTGTGTGTGTGTGTGTGTGTGTGTGTGTGTGTGTTTTCAAAGGCACTGTATACTCTTCTCCTGAGATTATAGTCATTATAAATTAAGGCATATTATGGAAACTTTTGCTGAAGAGGCAGGTGTTCAGTTGAAAAAACACAGAGATTAAAAAATTACAACTTTCAGGTTCATTTAACTTTTTGACCTTGGATAAATACTTTAATCTCTTTATTTCTCTGACAGTTTTATATAGTGGAAAAAATGCTGGACTTAAAGTCAAAAGATCTGGGTTTGAATCTTGGCTTTTTTCCTTACTTACTTGTATGGTCTATGTAAAATGTGGGAGCTGACCTTTGTGCATTCTATGGTCCACTTAAAATCTAAATCTCACTATCCGATACCTTTAAAGATTCAGAAGACAGCAATTTACATTTATATATGAATGTCTGACAGCCCCTAACCTTCCCAAACATATTTGCATTTCAAAAGAAAATACCTTTCTTTTTTAATCCAAATGGACTTATAATTGATTTATTTTAAGTGTCCTGGGATGAAAAATGAAGTGAGTATGGGGGATGTATTTGAATAATAATATTAACAG
The DNA here is from genome assembly GCF_028372415.1 of Notamacropus eugenii. NCBI lineage: Eukaryota > Metazoa > Chordata > Mammalia > Diprotodontia > Macropodidae > Notamacropus > Notamacropus eugenii. Next base: position 444,278,436 of record NC_092873.1, read on the forward strand.
CAGAGCTAAGACTTGAACCCAGGGCCTTTGATTACAGGTCCAATGATTTTTTAAAAATTATATTGAGTCTCAGTTGGGATGGAAGGGAGAGAAAAGAAAAATAATTTTAGGATATAGTATACTTTGGGAAGAGAATAGTGTGGTTTCTGTGAAAGCTACAGCTTTTTAGAGCCACATGTGAAGAGTTGTGGACTGGTGGACACGGAAGGTGGATGAGCTGGAAAGGGCTAGTCCTTAGAGCTTGGTCAGATATTAAATATGCCAAGGTTATCTACTGCATTTCAGGCCTTTGCCCGTCTTGACGTTTGTCTTGCTATTAGACTCTGATGACTCTGGAGGAGAGAATGAGGCTGATAACTTTGTGCAACTCTGACTCACTTAAATCCAATTCAAATATCAGTCAAGACGTCACTTGGTGATGTCATCAGTCTTCTTTGAAAACAAAGGATAAACAACAAGAAGAATAGGAGGAAGTGGAAAAAGTGGGGAGGGGAGTTTGGGCAGTAGAAAGGAGCACCATGCACAAGAGATTGGGGTGGAAGAGTGAAGGGAGGAAAGTGCATGTCAAAGATTTACTCTAAGTGCTTTCCAAGGTTAGTCTGCTAGGTATTATGATTCTATATTCAGTGATCCAGGACTTTGAGGTTTCTTAGTATTCTACACTAAAAGTGGAGATATATTTTTGAAGGAGTGTGTGTGTGTGTGTGTGTGTGTGTGTGTGTGTGTGTGTGTGGGTATGAGATGGGTTTTTTTCAGGAAGTTATCTGAATATGAAATTTTTTGGGGAAAATTTTTTTAGAAACTTGCCTGGCTCCTGAGTTACACCATGGGAATTACTCCACAAGCCAGAAGATCTTCAGAGTAAAAGAGAAACTGCAATATGTATGTGATGAAGGATATTTCACTAGTGGGGGAAAGAGATCTGAAGAAGCAGAATGTTATTCATATGGATGGTCTCTCCCTCCAAAATGTACCAGTAGGTGGAGTCTTTGAAAAGAATTTCCTTCCATTAAAAAAAATGTACCTTTAGTTCTCTTTCATTTTTTATCTATCTTATTGATATATTCTAGGTTTCACAGGTTTTGCTTTGTTTTTAGTTACAGTAATAGTGAAAAGATATGTCTGTCAAAAATTCCAAGGTAGTTGGGTGGATAGGAACACTTTTAAAACCTATTTTAAAAATTATATTAGGGGGTGGAGCCAAGATGGCGGAGTAGAAAGATGCATATAGACATAGCTCCGAACCCACAACCCATAGAACATCAGTAAAAAGGAAGTCACGGCGAACTCTGGAGTAGTAGAGGCCACAGCACAGTGGAGCAAAGGAGATTTCTGTTCCAGAGGGACCTGCAAACCTCTCGCAAAAGGTCCGTCATGCTGGGGACACGGAGCCCAGCCCAGCCCTGCTGTGGCCGTGGCACAGAGAGGAGCGGATCTGAGCGGGCTTCAGGGACGGGATCTCCAGTGGCCGTGTGGGTCCCTCCACCCACAGGTGACGGGGTTGGTGAGAGGGTCTTCTTGGCAGGTCGAGAGGGGAGTGGGGTGCCTCCATGACTCGGGCCCCCTCGGGAGGCAGTAGCTGATGCAGCGGCAGACCAAGGCTCCCCAAGCAGGCAGGAGCCTGGATCCATTGTTGAAGGTCTCTGCATAAACTCCCTGAGGGAACTGAGCCTGAGAGGCGGCCCTGCCCCCACCTGAGCACCTGAACTTAATCACACTCTGAATAGCAGCCCTGCCCCCGCCAAAAGCCCTGAGGCTGGGAAGCAGCATTTGAATCTCAGACCCCAAGCTTTGGCTGGGAGGATCAGGAGGCAAGGTGGGTGTGAGGAGAATATTCAGAGGTCAAGTACTGGCTGGGAAAATGCCCAGAAAAGGGAAAAGAAATAAGACTATAGAAGGTTACTTTCTTGGTGAACAGGCATTTCCTCCCTTCCTTTCTGATGAGGAAGAACAATGCTTACCATCAGGCAAAGACATAGAAGTCAAGGCCTCTGTATCCCAAACATCCAGACTAAGTATTCTGTGGGCTCAGGCCATGGAAGAGCTCAAAAAGGATTTTGAAAATCAACTTAGAGAGGTGGAGGAAGAGCTGGGAAGAGAAATGAGAGATATGCAGTCAAAGCACGAACAGTAGGTCAGCACCCTGCTAAAGGAGACCCAAAAAAATGCTGAAGAAAATAACAACTTGAAAAACAGGCTAACTCAATTGGCAAAAGAGGTTCAAAAAGCCAATGAGGAGAAGAATGCTTTCAAAAGCAGAATTAGCCAAATGGAAAAGGAGATTCAAAAGCTCACTGAAGAAAATAGTTCTTTCAAAATTAGAATGGAACAGATGGAGGCTAAGGACTTTATGAGAAAGCAAGAAATCACAGAACAAAGTGAGAAGAATGGAAAAATGGAAGATAATGTGAAATATCTTATTGGAAAAACAACTGACCTGGAAAATAGATCCAGGAGAGACAATTTAAAAATTATGGGACTACCTGAAAGCCATGATCACAAAAAGAGCCTAGACATCATCTTTCATGAAATTATCAAGGAAAACTGCCCTGAGATTCTAGAACCAGAGGGTAAAATAAATATTCAAGGAATCCACAGATCACCTCCTGAAAGAGATCCAAAAAGAGAAACTCCTAGGAACATTGTAGCCAAATTCCAGAGTTCCCAGGTCAAGGAGAAAATATTGCAAGCAGCTAGAAAGAAACAATTCAAGTATTATGGAAATACAATCAGGATAACGCAAGATCTAGCAGCTTCTACATTAATGGATCTAAGGGCATGGAATAGGATATTCCAGAAGTCAAAGGAACTAGGACTAAAACCAAGAATCACCTACCCAGCAAAACTGAGTATAGTACTTCAGGGAAATAAATGGTCTTTCAATGAAATAGAGGACTTTCAAGCATTCTTGATGAAAAGACCAGAGCTGAAAAGAAAATTTGACTTTCAAACACAAGGATGAAGAGAACCATGAAAAGGTGAACAGCAAAGAGAAGTCATAAGGGACTTACTAAAGTTGAACTGTTTACATTCCTACATGGAAAGACAATATTTGTAACTCTTGAAACTTTTCAGTATCTGGGTACTGGGTGGGATTACACACACACACATGCACACACACTCACACACACACACATAGAGACAGAGTGCACAGAGTGAATTGAAGAGGATGGGATCATATCTTAAAAAAATGAAATCAAGCAGTGAGAGAGAAATATATTGGGAGGAGAAAGGGAGAAATGGAATGGGGCAAATTATCTCTCATAAAAGAGGCAAGCAAAAGACTTATTAGTAGAGGGATAAAGAGGGGAGGTGAGAGAAAAACATGAAGTTTACTCTCATCACATCCCACTAAAGGAAGGAATAAAATGCACACTCATTTTGGTAGGAAAACCTATCTTACAATACAGGAAAGTGGGGGATAAGGGGATAAGCAGGTTGGGGGGGGATGATGGATGGGAGGGCATGGGGAGGAGGGAGCAATTTGAGGTCGACACTCATGCGGAGGGACAGGATCAAAAGAGAATAGAAGTAATGGGGGACAGGATAGGATGGAGGGAAATATAGTTAGTCTTATACAACACAACTATTATGGAAGTCATTTGCAAAACTACACAGATTTGGCCTATATTGAATTGCTTGCCTTCCAAAGGGAAGGGGTGGAGAGGGAGGGAGGTAAAGAAGTTGGAACTCAAAGTGTTAGGAACAACTGTCGAGTAATGTTCTTGCCACTAGGAAATAAGAAATACAGGTAAAGGGGTATAGAAAGTTATCTGGCCCTACAGGACAAAAGAGAAGATGGAGACAAGGGCAGAGAGGGATGCTAGAAGAGAGAGCAGATTGATCATAGGGGCAATTAGAATGCTCGGTGTTTGGGGGGGGAGGGGACAAAAGGGGAAAAAATTTGGAACCCAACATTTTGTTAAAATGAATGTCAAATAAATAAATTAAAAAAAATAAAATTAAAAAAAATTATATTAAAGAACCTGGCTGTACCATCTTTAACATATGCATTTTTTAAACACAATCAAGTTTCATACATTTTTATGACTTTAAAATACTTGAGTGATTATTACCTTGTCCTATAGGAATGATAATCAGTCAGTAAACATTTATTAAGTGCCTACTATGTATCAGACATAATGCTAAAAGCCGATGGTACAAAGACAAAAGAACATCCCTGGTCTCAAGGAACTCACAGTCTAATGGGGAAAACAATATCTGAACAATTACATATGCAAATATTAAGCAAATTTTTTGTTGCAGACATTAACTTCTTGATGTTTTCAATCTTTGTTTTCAGAATTAACCTGTTCTCCTTTAAAAGTAATAGAAAATGGACACTTTAATCCCATGAAGAAAACCTATGAAGAGGGAGATGTAGTTCAGTTTTTCTGCCTTGGAAATTACTACCTCAGTGGATCAGATTTAATTCAGTGCTATCATTTTGGATGGTACCCAGAACCTCCAGTGTGTGAAGGTAATTTTGTTTTTTACTTCATACTCATAAAAATTAAAATATAATTCCTCTATCACTTTGAGTCCCTAGGAGCTTTTAAAACTCTGAAATATATCCTTAATAATTTCTAATTCTTGATTTAGTTCCATGAAAGTATAGATGTTTCCAAATAGATACATATGATATATAGTAACTATATAGATATCATTTATGATATAGATAGTAACTATATACATCATATATACATACATGTATATATGTGCATATATTTATATTCCAGACTTGTGATTTCATTAGTGCAGGGATCTCCTAAGGAGAATCTTTCTCTAACCAATATGAATCACTATCCTTTCTGTATTTTGTCTTTCTAGTTTCTTGTTGTCTCTCTAAGTTCTTCTTGTTGTTTATCCTTCGTTTTCAAAGAAGACTGATGACATCACCAAGTGACATCTTGACTAACATGTGAATTGGTTTGAGTGAGTCAGAGTTGCACAAAGTTATCAGCCTCCTTCTCTCCTCCAGAGTCATCAGAGTCTAGTTGCCTGGGGTACTCGCAGTTTAAATGTCTTGCCTAGAATCACAAAGTCAGTATGTGTTGGAAACAAAATGTGAATCCAGGTCTTTCCAGCTGTGAGTCGGGGCTCTTTATCCATGCTGCCTCTCTAAATACTTTGATAGAATCTTGAAATATTGCACTTTTAATGACTGTAAGAAAGTCTAAACCAAGATCTCAGCTTGGAGTCGAACATAAGTTGGTAGATTGGGGTCGACAGTAACATTTAGTCTTTCACTTCTAGTGCTAGACATTTTTATTACACCAGAATTATTGTTTTTAAATGGTTTTGTTCTTAAACCATGGTTATGATCAAATATAGTAGTTTCCTTTATAAGGAGATGCTATGTTTTTGAGTCACCCCAAATTGACAGTTTCCAAGAAACCATGTCTTTTTTTTTTGACCCCTTCTGTGAAATTGTTTTCCAAAAAAAAAGAGTAAACTAGGAAGTAGCAAAGTGTGCTCAGATTCATGAAAGACAGTTTCTTAATCTGATTGAGGCATCACCAGTCACATGGACTATTAGAAATAGGATGGATCATTTTATAATTTTACCAGAGATATCTGTATAGGGGTTCTCTCTCTTTATTTTCCCTTATTCTTTTCAATCTTTGCACCAGAATTTAATGAGATAATCAAGTTCTACATTCTCCAAGGGGAAAGACTCATTACATCATATAGTAGATGCTGCTTACTTCACCCAGCTCTAAAATTATGGTCACCTCTCTGCCCCCCACCCAAAAATAAACCACTCTAAACTTCTGGCCATTTTGTGACCATAACACCTAAAATGAACCCATTTTCTGCACTTTTAAAAATTAATCTGGCTTTGTACTGGTTAATATTGGGTTGAGGAGGCTATCTAGGAATATCAGCTATACTTATGTAGTAATCCTTGAATAAATATCTACTGATAATTACTATATGGGATTCTCACTGTGCTAGACAGCAAGCTCTATGGAGTCAAAAGCCATGTCCTTATTATTTTGTTTTCTACAAAACTTATCACAGTGTTCTACACTTAGCAAGTCCCTAGTATTTCCTCTCTGAATTAAATGACTTAGTCACCAAACTATTCTGAACAACAAATATCTTCTTTTCAGGAAGAGTGTAGGAAATTTTTCGTTCCAGGGCCTCTAAAACTACAAAGAGAAAGCCTTCCACACTAATTATTTCAACTAAGATAACCAAACTTTACCTAAAAGAACCTCAGAATGGCTACTGATAAATGGGTACTCATCCCATTGGATTATCCAGCAGTTGGTCACAAAATCTACAAACAAGGATCGGCTTATTTGTTATATTTAAAATAAAACCTGCTAATTTTTGAGGGAGGAGGTGGCAGACCATTTCTCCTTTGGATAATTCTAATTGTTAGGAATTTTTTTTCCTGACACATCAAACTGAAATTTACCTCTTGGCAAATTTTAGCCTTTGCTTTGGGTTCTGTATTCTGGGATTAAATAGAGCAAGTCCATCCTTCATGTGTCATCTCTTCAAATACTCAAATTATTGTGTCCCTCTTGAGTCCTCCCTAATTTAATTATGAATTTAAAGTCCTTCACCACCTGATGATGCTCAGTTCAGATGTAGCCTGACCACAAAGCAGCCTATTTAACTGTCAGATAGTTTTAATTGTATGAAAAATTCTTTTTATGATGAATATTAAATTTATCTCTCTTGATTTTTTCACTCATTGGTCCTCCTCTCTAGGTCCTCAAAGAATAAGTCGCAGGCCTGTTTTACACTGTATTTCTTCCAATATTTGAAGACAGTTCTCTTTTCTCCCTTAATTTTTCTCTTCCTAGACTAAATCTTCAGTTCTTTCAGTCATTTCTGCCCTGGTGTAGGACATAGGCCTAAGTTATAGAATTTATAGCATTATGTAACAAAGGGTTACAGTTTATAAATTTATAAATAAAAATTTAATTATCTTTGGTTATATCTTTTGTTTTCATATATTTCTAATTAATATCATACTTATCCCAGAAATATTAATTTAACCTTAATCATCATTGAAAATCTAGTCATTGTTTTCAGCCTTGAAGATGGCAATAGACTGTATAAATATTTTAATTATTTATTTTAGATTCCTGATTAAGATGAAAAATTTGTATTATATTCAGATGACTAGTAAGTCGTATGCCCTAGTAATTTAGTTAGTTTTCTTCCAAATGTATAATTTATTTCTTGAATATAGACTCACTTAAAGTTTGCCCCACCTGTCCAAACCAGTGATCTTATCTATCTATATAGCATAGTAAAATATGCATAATAGTAATAAATTTTTTTTGGTTTAGACATGTGGTTTTGTTGGTATAGGAAACTGTCAGTTCCTCTATCAATTCAGATCTTCAGCTATTCATCAACTTAATTTTTTTAGCATAGGTTTTAATCTGAGGTTCATGAACTTGTTTTAAAATAATTTTGATTTATTTCCTTTTCAAACAAATGTATCTTATGCATTAAAAATATTATTATGAGGATTCCATAGACCTTATATGACTGCCAAAAGTGACACAAAAAAGTTAAGAACTTCTCTTTTAGAAAATGTTTTGGGCAACTGAAAAATTAGGTGACTTATTTAAACTAACAATCCCATTATATATAAAAGGGGCGGGGAACCTAATCATAGCTCTTTTTCTGAAACCGCTTCTCTATCCACTAGCAATATTAGCTCATAATAATTATGATAACTCACATTTGTACATTCCCTACTATATGTCAGGCACTGTTAAACACTTACAAAAATACAAGTTTTTATTTTTAAAAGTTTTATTTTATATAAAGCAAAAGGGAGATCCCCTTTTAGAATGTAAGATCTGGGAGGGCAGAGGCCACACGCACACACACATACATACTTGCATATAAAACACATATGTATATATAATCATATATATGTCATGTGCATACACACATGTCTCTGTGTGTATACACACAAATGTAGCAGTGCTAAGGGATGGTGTGATGATCAAAGTTTTTTGCTCCCTTCTATTTGCCCCTCATCTTAATTTTGAATCATTATTCAGAATTTCCTGGTATACACACTCTACTTCCACTCTCAGAAGTAATATCAAAAGATATGTAATTGTCTTTAACACCTTATTGTTAGGTCTATTTAATGTCCTTTGCAATACAGCTCTCTTTCAGTTGCCTCTTCCTAGTTTGATTTTCAGTTAGTACATCCCAACAGTCAGATGCAGTTAACTGTATTAAGACAAAGTAAACATTTAAAAGAAAGAAAGAAAAATAGGCTTTTCTGGAGCCTGAGGCTCCTAAAGAGAAGAATCAAAGGGAGAAAGATCTAGGATTATTGCCTTGGGGCAATAATATAGCTTTCGGGGTTTCAGTAACAAAACTTCCTCAAACACCTCATGCCTTAAGGAGCCTTCCTTCAAGAGTCCTGGATTGTGACTTTGTATCAGATTTGGATCTACTCTCCCAGATCCAAGTGGCTTCCTACTACAGCTTCTCTTTCTTCAATTCCATTCTTTTCTACTGTTCCTGTCAGGAGTTAAGTGCATCATTGATTCTGTCTCCTGGATTAAGGAAATTAATTTTTAAACTACTTTCCTCATAGTCACTTTGAAGCAGTCAGTGCAAAAATCATCCCCATTTTGTATTTGGGGAAACTGACACTTGGAGAGGTTAAGTATGAATTGATTAGGGTCTCACAACTAGTAAATGTAGCAGCTGCTACCAGGACCCAATTCTTCTGATTCTAGAATTAGAACTCTTTTTTTTTTCTATAGCAAGTCTTATATAACTAAATGTACAAGCTTCTTTTCTCAAGAAAGAAGAAATAGATGTCCTCCACCACCACTGCCTCCAAATGCCAAAATGCAAACTCACCCCAGTACCTTCCAACATGGAAAAGTAATTCACATAGAATGTGAGCTTAACTTTCAGATAGAAGGATCAGAAGAAATACGCTGTGAAAATGGAAAATGGACAGCACCTCCAAACTGTATTGGTTAGTAATTGATAGTCAAAATTTGTCCAATAAAATCTGTCATGTAAATATAAATGATCTTTGCCCTTTTATTTGTGGGGATTTTTCTTTTTTAGAAATAAAGGAGAAAATACCATGTGAGGAGCCACCTGCCATCATGAATGGCACAGCAAACCTCCTTTCTAAGATCTATTACAATGGGGATAAAGTGACATATACTTGTGCAAATGGCTACCATCTTAAGGGATCTGATGTGATAATTTGCAAAAATGGAAAATGGACCTCATCTCCCAAATGCATTGGTAAGTATGCTATATTCAGGATAAATGGTATGGCTGAGTAGATCAACCACATGCCTTCTGGTTTAGAAAATTTATGTACCTCTAGCAAGTATATACTGCTTGAATTAATTATGAATAAATTATCTGCCCGGGCATCTCTTATGCTTGGGATACCTCTGTTCAAGTTATGTTGAGACTAGAAGTAACACAATAGGAAATAATAGGCTGGAAGAGGAGCATTTGACTAGAATTGTTTTTGTGGTCAGTGTGATTGATGTCTATCCTCAATGAAACAAGTTTTAACTACAGAGACCCTTTAAGCAGTGTTATCCAAGGTTTTGCAATAGCAGTCTCCATGATCAGAAATCCACATGTGTGAATCTCATAAATTTTGTGGACTAGGATCATTTTTCATATATTTTCCATTTATAGCAATCTAGTAGAGCACTTTGATTTAATAAAGATCTGTTGAGTTGCCTTGAATGAAATGATGACATATCCATTGAGATGTTAGTCATTTAAATATTTTTTTAATTGTTATACAAAATCTGCCCAGGTATTCCTGATTTTAAGATCTGTTCTCTATGCATCACAGCAAATGATTGTTCTCTGAATAAAAAGATATGAAAAATAAATAAAGGAGAGATTATGCATTTATGAATGCATATTATCTTATTTTAACAGTTACCTTTTTTTCTTAGAAAACAGTGAAAGCTGTAAATCACCACCTGAAATTGAACATGGGAGTATTGTTAGTGAATTGTTGCCAGACTATGTAACAGGGTCCTCAGTGGAATATAGATGCAATATATACTACTTGTTGAGAGGATCTCAAAAATCACAGTGTGTGCAAGGAAAATGGTCAACTCCACCTATTTGCTTAGGTAAGAGCAAATTACCTAATAGCAATTGTATTTCTTGTTTCTTCCATGGTGTGATGGAAAATAATTATTTAAATCTTTCTTCTATACATTTTCCTCATCATTTCCTCTAGAGGAAAATTCCTAATAGTTTTGCTTAATGTATTGTTTTTCTTCTTTTGAAAATAGACTTTTGATCTTTTGCTTTTATATTATCTAGATTTCCCCATCAATCCCTTTCTTTCCCTCCTCCCAGAGAACCATCCCTATGATATTTTTTTTAAAAGAGAAAATAAGAAAGAAGAGAACATTTCAGCAAAATTTGGACAAAAAAGGTCAATACCTCAAAATATATTTTATATTTTTGTATTTTATATCCATCAACCTGTTGCCTTTTCTCTGCAAAGGAGCAGGGGTGGGTGAGGGGAGGAAGATGTCTCCTCATAGCTCTTCTTTGGGCCCAACTTTGTTTTGTATAGTTTTACAACATTCATTTTTACAGTTTTGTGGTGATTATTTGTTTAAAGTATTTTAGTTATTGAGTATCTTATTTTTTGTCTCTGTTCACTTTTCTGCGAGTCTTTCAAGTCATATCAACAAGCATTTATTAAATGTCTATTCTGTTCCAGGCACTGTGCTAAGTGCTGAGGATACACAGAGAGTCAAAAATAATCCTTGCCTTTAAGCAGCTCACAATTATGTTCACAGTTTCTTATAATATGTAAAATTTCATTATATTCATGTAACACAATTTATGTATCCCATCCCCACTCAATATATATTGACTTTGTTTCTAGTTATGTGATAAAACAATAAGTGCTGCTATAAATGGTGTGTCATATATGGAACCTTTCTCTTTGCCTATGTCTTCCTTGGGGAATAGGTCTCACAGTAGAATTTCTGGATAAAAGGATAGGGATGTTCCAACCACTTTATTTGCATAATTCCAAACTGTTTTTTAGAATAGTTGTTTATATTTCCAGATTCACCAACAATGAATTAGTTGTCTGTCTTTCCACAACCCCTCCAATATTAGCATTCCCATCTTTTGTCATCTTTACCAATTTGTTAGGTATGAAGTAAAACCTTAGGGTTATTTATGATTAGTATTTCCTTTCTTATTAGTGATATAGAGAATTCTTTCATATGGTTGAGAATAGTTTACAATTCTTCATTTGAGAATTTTTAGTTCATATCCATTCATTGCCCGCTTATTTACTGGAAAATGGCTATTGGTCTTATAAAATTCTTTTAATTTTCTATATGTCTTGAATGTCCAATCCTTATCATAGATATATGAGTCAACGATTTTCTCCCAGTCTGTCATTTCACTTCTTATCCTAGATGCATTAATGTTTTTGTGCAGAAACTTTTAAATTTCACTAAATTAAAATGATCTATTTTGTCTATTATAATTGCTTTTTTTTTGCTTAAGAATTTACATTCTGCCTATAGTTGTGAAAGGTGTATGAACTGCTTCTCTCCTAATATTATTGTGGTATGAGATTTGATACTCAGGAGATCAAAGGCAGAAAGATCTAGGATTATTGACTTTGGGCACCTTGGAATTTCATATCCATTTTGAATGTATTGTGGAGTATGGTAAAACATTTTGTCAAAGCTTAATTTTGGCTAGACTGTTTCCAGTTTTCCTAGCAGGTGAAAGCATCCACCCAGTGGTGAAGGATCTTCCCACCACCTGGACATCCAAACACAATTGTTTCATGAGATTTATTACACATACTTTTAAATGTTTATTAACTGACAAACTGTTAATGTTTAATTACTAAAATTGATGATTGGTCCTTGAGCCAGAACACTGAAATTAATATTTAATCCTTTTAATATGTTGAAACTGGGCTATAGTTTATTGCAGTAATTGAAGTCCATTGTAATCTTTAGAGAGATAAGTGTTAAATTCCTATTAACACTGAAAAAATACTTTATTGAAAAATATTTTATTAAGTACTTCATTTCCATCCAAAAGGCAAGAGCAGTTTGTATTTTGTTTATTCTCTGGAACTCAAAGTAATGTTAACCAAAAGTTGAAGAATTCTGTTTAGGGTAGTGTTTTCCTGTAGGAATCATTTCAGATATTTTTGCATTTAGATAAGACACATATTACTTGAATTTTTCTCTGATAAGAATTTAAGGGCAGGTGGAAACTTGCATGATTTTTATTTTCGGGAGTAATGTTTAAAGTAACTCATAAATTGTTAATAGGTTTTATTTGTTTTTTAAATTTAAAAAAAAATTTAAAAATGAATTCTAAATTCTCTTCCTTCCTTCAAATGTCCCTCTATCCACTTAGAAACAATCAACATGACACTAATTATACATGTGAAATTAAGCAAAGTATATTTTTATATTAGCCATTGTTGGGATTGGAAGCTCAATTCCGTGTGGACGGTCTTGGGCGGGTAAAAGTGGGACTTCTAAATCTTAGAGTCTTACGAGGCCCTCCATGAACAGCGGGGATTCGAGAAGGTCAGACTGAGCTAGCTCAGCTAGCTCGGGTATTTCCGCCTCTCCCCGGGAGATACGTGATGGGTGGAGTCTCCCTGCCCTCGAGATTGTCCCGGATTGGAGCACACCTAGTTACCTAACAGCATGGTATTGAGATGCAAACTGTGTGGCTGAAGGTTAAGTAGGATTGAGGAAGCCTGAAAGCTCTCTCTTAGCACGTGTGGAGCCAAGAGGACAGTAGGCTCCGCTTTCCTTCTTTCCTCTCTCCCCTCCCCCTCTCTCCCCGCTTGTACTTCTACTTCCAATCTCTTAAGCTTAGCCTCCTTAGGAAATCTCCCCCTCTTCCTCCTAAGGAAGACCCTCCTGCACTTGTAACCTAGACCCTGAAATAAAGCTCAACCCTTGTTCGACTCTGGAACGTCCTTTTTCTCATATGTGCATCCGGCGTGGCCAGCCGAAGACCTCGGGAGGTGAGGTAAGAAAGACTCGGGTAGCCCAATACAGGCCTCTAGGCCTGACAAGCCATATTACAAAAAAAAAGCAATTTGTACTCAGAGTTCAATAGTTCTCTGGAGGTGGATAGCAGTTTTTTTTTAATCATGAGAACTTTAAAACTGTCTTGGATCATTGTATTGATCAGAGTAGTCAAGTTTTTCATAGCTGACCATCATTATGGCTTTGCTGTTACTGTGCACAGTGATCTTCTGTTTCTTCTAACTTCATTTTGCTTCAGTTCATATAGGTCTTGTCATGAGTTCTTTTTCTTCTGAAATCACCCCACCATTTCTTATATAACACAATAGTATTCCATCATAATAATATGCTGCAACTTGTTCAGCCATTCCCCATGTGATGAGCATTACCTCAATATCCAATTCTTTGCCACTACAAAAAACGAGCTTACTATAAATATTTTGGTACATATAGGTCCTTTTCTTTTTCCTTTGTTTTCTTTGGGGTAGAGACCTAGTAGTAGTATTGCTGAGTCGAAGGGTATGCAAAATTTTATAACACTTTGACCATAGTTCCAAATTGTTCTCTGGGATGGTTGGAGCAGTTCACAACCCCACCAACAGTTTGGTTGTTGTCCTTTGTCTTCAAAGAGGACCAAAATGACATCACATTGTAAAGTGAAGTTTCAGTGTGTCTGACTGTAGCTGATCAGACCAATAGGACCTTGGAATGCCCTACCACAAGTTGGTCCCTATGAATATTTGGAGTGCATATCCCAAATTTGTGCATCTTACATTTACTTTGTGCTGTCTCAATTCTGCTTTGCTCAAAGAGCACAGCACCTTTTCTGATGTGGGCACGCCATGCTGAGCGATCCTGTGCCAGTGTCTCCCATGTTGCACAGTCAAATCCAAAGTTTTTGAGAGAGACCTTGAAAGTGTCCTTGTATCTCTTCTTCTGACCACCAAGTGATCGCCTGTCCCATGTAAGTTCTCCATAAAATAGTCTTTTTGGTAAGCATACATTTTGCATTCAAACAATGTGACCAACCCATTGGAGTTGAGCTCTCTGAAGCATAGATTGAATGCTTGGCAATTCAGCTCGAGCAAGGACTTCAGTGTCTGGTACCTTATCCTGCCAGGTGATCCTCAGAATCTTCCTAAGACAGTTCAAATGAAAGCGATTCATTTTTTTGGCATGGCACTGATAGACTGTCCATGTTTCACAAGCATAAACAATGAGGTCAGCACAACGGCTCTGTAGACTTTCAATTTGGTAGTCAGTCTAATATCTCTTCTCTTCCAAACCTTTCTTTTCTTGGATCCCATGCTTCAGAGTGCATGGGCTCCAAGGCTTTAGGAGAGACAAGAATGAAGGAAGTTAAGGGAAGACAAGGAAAGAAAATGGAAGGGAAATGAGGGGAAGGGAAGGGAAGAGAAGGAAAAGGCCTGTTTAGATTGCAAGCTTTCCAAGCAGGACCATTTATTCCTTTGTCTTTAGTTACACAGCCCATAATGGTGCAGTTATGAGTTCTAAAAGATAATGGTTTGTGCATGGGATGGGTTCCATCTAGACTCATCTACTAGTACTATAGCCAAAATGCCCACCATTTTTAGGAAGACTCTCTAACATAAGACATAAATTAAAATAATGTCCCAATGTGGGGAAAAAGTATGTGAAATATGTAAAGCTTTTTTTTTGTCTTTCAGAGCCCTGCATTGTTAATGCTAATTATATGAAAAATAATAACATAGAAATGAAGTGGAATATTGAAGGAGAGAGATACTTTTTACATGGTGATAACATAGATTTTATATGTAAAGAGGGATATGATTTATCTCCATCAACTAGACCTTCTGAACTGACAGTACAGTGTAACAGAGGAGAACTGAAATATCCAACATGTTTAAGAAAAGGTAGGAGTAATTTTGACAGTTTCCTATTAATCCAAATATCCCCAGCTATATTTAAAGAATATGACCTTGGACAAATTATTCAATCACTCTAGACCTCTGTTGCATCCATAAACCAAGGGTTTGGGCCAGTTCAAATCAGTACTCACCTATCAAAACTACAGTAATTCTCACATCTGGGGCAAATGGGAATAAGGGTGAGGAGGATGGGTAAGACCTTAGTGAGAAAAATCAGACATCAGGGTGCAAGTCCCATGGTGGGAGAAACCCTGGGACATCACTCCTTTGGGAGACTTGTAAAGTTCTGTATTAAGGGTGGGCTCAATACCAGCACCCTAAAAGTTCAGGTTCAATGTTGAGACAAAATGAGGCAAGTCATTGAAGACCTAGCAAAAGAAGGATTACTTAGCTCTATGTAGCAAGAACATGCAATAAGGATACAATGACAATGTGACTGATATAAATCACCAATAGATAACACACAGATTGGAGAGTAAAGCTGGAGTTTATTATACTCAGAGCAACATGATGGATTTCACTGGACACTAACTAATGAATCAGTGAGCTCTGAACATAAGTTTTAGCAACCTTATATATAATGTGAATACAGTGGCAGGATGGGTATAATGGGATTTTCCACATCAGAAAAGAGACAATGGAGGTGGAAGATAAAAATGTCTGCATCAGAAAGATCAGGGAATTAGCTAGTTAAAACTAGAGCTCTGGCTGATGTCTCAAGCTTGATTTTTGCCAATTTCATCAGGGGGCATGAACTTCTTGCTTCAAACAAGCTGTGTAAGGAAGTTCAAGATAGAGTTTTGGGCAGAGGGGTTTTTTGGTTTTTGGTTTTTTTGGTTTTTAGCATAATGAAAACAAGAAACCTGAGACAAAAATTCTTTTATCATAGCACTTAGCTTCTTACATGTGGCCCCTTTCAACTTCATATGGAAATTCATCTGTTCAGCAGTTCAGGGTATGGTCTTTAGATATCCACCAAGTTGAAAGGCCCTCAGCCCTAATATGGTAGGATCTTTTATGGCTATAGGTAACCAGGAATCCGTCAACACAGCCAGAGGCCATCAGGAAGTTGTGTTAAAGGAGCTTGTTCCTTTTAATACCGTGTTCTGTTCTGGCTTAATCCTAACCCATGTAGGGGAGGGGACAGTGGAACCTTAATAGAGACTGGTCCCATAAACCCCCTAGGACACAGATAGGATATTGAGGGAGAGAACAAGGTAGGACTGGATAGGAATGGGGAGGCCTTTGGATCACATCTTGACAAGTTCCCAAAACTATTCAGCTTTATTCAACTTTATTCAGTATTGTAGTGTGTGTGTGTGTGTGTGTGTGTGTGTGTGTGTGTGTGTGTGTGTGTGTGTGTGTGTGTGTGGTGACTTTTCTACAAGAGGGAAAAAGGGAAGGAATCAAGCCTTTATCAAATATCCACTATGAGCCAATTACTGGGCTATGTTCTTTAAAAATATTATCTTATTGAACTGTCCATAGAGGAGAATTACCTGCCTTACTTAATTAATCATTATTTAGGTTTCTGATATTGAAAAAAATGGGTAGATTCAACTTCTAATCCTTAAAATTTTTTTTATCAGGATCCTCAAAACATATCTATATAAATGTTGAATATAAGTGTTGAAAATTAAAATAAAAAAATAAAATATTGAAAATAACAAGTATATTGCTCATGTGGTATTGGAAAACTATTGCTGTAACAAAAATGGGTTAAAGTAGAAAAAGTGTACAAATGTACCTTTGTTATTATTGAGAAGCTGTCAGTAGAAGAGATTATAGTAAAACAAGTAAACCGGCCATGTGGTATTGAGTGGAGTCAGATCAACAAGGATTTATTCAGTACCAACTATGTTCCAGGTACCACAATAAGCATTAAGAAAGCTAACAATAAAAGAGACTACAAGAAAACAAGCATACAGCCTATATACTTTAGAAGAATACTGTTAGGTGGTATTGTAAGGTAGGTACTGTCAAGTCTTCTCAAAGTGTTCTTAGCTGAAACACAGTGGTTCTAAGGCTGGGCAAAGGCTTAGAGATGATTTTGTCATAAATGAAAGGGAGCTATGACATGGTGATGGAAGAGGGCTGCAGCTACCTTCAAGATGTTAGGTGCCATAAGATGAAATTCTGGGTGCCTCTGCCCTACTTATACCTATGTACCTATTATGGGATTCCTTCTAGTTCTGTAAAGACTCTTCTTCCCATGAGGATAAATACACATCAGCATAATCAGAGATTTATTTCTGTGTATGAGCTAAGCAGTTCTGCAAGTAATTACATTTCCAGGTTATGTCCTAGTGGGCACCAACTGTAAAGGGTGGAAGACTAGGGTGAGGCAGAGGGAAGGTCAAGATCAGTAGTACACTTTGCTTTTTGTTAGTTTTATTTTTAATTTGAGGAATAAAGCAAGCATTTCCATAACAGTTCAATAAAAACGATGATTGTATATAACACTGAAAATCTACTATGTACAGATTGCAATTCCTTTCAAAAAGACAGAAAAAAAGCATCATGTAATTTATTTCTGTTTTCCTTTCCCCCCATTTGTCCATGGCTACTGTTAGTCACAAATAGGTATATGTGTGTGGACATATATACACACATATATGTAGAATTATTCTGCATATACTTCTATTTGTTAGTTGTAAAAATGTAATTCTGTAGGGCACACAATTCAATTTTATCTTCTTGTTAGGTAGTGGCTTTATGTGCTTTAAAAAAAAGAAAGAAAAGAGAAAATATCTTCTTAGAGAATAATTTCAAGGTAGGAACTAGTGAATTTTCTTTTTTGGACCAGTTGTGAATAAATACAGTCATAAATATTAAATTTTGTATGTATAAAAGCTAATTTGAATGTTAGGAGATGGAATTTTAAAGTTAATAATAAATTTAAAAGTAAGACATTATTTTGATGACATATTTGGAAACTGTAATAAAGTGTCTGAGTTTCATATGTAAAAAAAAAAATTAAATGGTTTAAAGTCTGTCTATCTTTTAATTGCCTAACAATTTGAAGAGTAATAGTATTTCTTTACTGTTTGGTCTCTTAATTTGATATAAACAATTTAAAATGATTTTTTTTTGTAGAATATGAAGGAAAGTGTGGCTCTCCTCCAGTCATTAGATATGGCAATGTCATTGGCTTATCACAAAAGAGTTATGAAAATGGTTCCTCAGTAGAATACAGATGTTCAGATTATCATTTCCTGCAAGGGTCTAAGACAGCCTATTGTTTGCATGGACAATGGACTCCACCACCGTCATGTTTAGGTACGTATTTTTTAAAATATTTTTATTCTAATACACAAGTTTTCATTATATGGTAGTATTAAAACCAAGTAGAACTTCTACCAGCTTCTTTTTGGCATTGTGTTATTGTCTGCCCAGAACATTTTGACTTCTTTTCCTACTTAGAATAGTTGTATATAGCTACATGCCTCATCATTTCTGTATTAGATATAATTTGGAGTACACTGGAAATCCATAAACATTAACATCTTAGCAGGATGTAACTGAACTTGAATTCAGAAGTACCTAAATAGAACCTTTTGATTCCCACACTTAACGATGTCACAACTCTCAGCAGCTGTCTCTTCCTCACTGAAAATCAAAGGTGAGAAGTTATCCATTACCTGATGTAGGACTAGAGTCTGAGCAGTTAATTTTAGCTGCCCTCAAACACCTTAGAAAAGGAATACCTTCCTGCCAACATCAGTCTTCAATGACTCTTTTCCTCTTTGGATTTTCTAAAGAAGGGATAAAGAAACTTCTCTTTAAATGGATGTTTACAGTTTACCTACTCAAGTGGGCAGGAGCTATCGGGCTATAGGAGAGCAAGTTCTGACCATTTTATGCTGTGTCCCTGAAAACCAATTAAGGTGGACCTGTCAGTGGATTAAAACAAAGAGTGGGAAGGACCTTTGTTGTAGGTTTCTAGGCCATAGGACCCAGCTTTAAATTTCTCCCCCCATTAGGTTAGTATTGGTAACCATAAGATATACCATTGACTTACTTTTGCCTAATTTTTGAGATCATGCTATACATATTTGTAATTAATTTCATTTTCTTGATTTCTCAATGGGGAATGGAAGAGGAGGTGAGAGGGAGAGAATGCAGGTCTTAAAATTAAAATTTATTAAATAATATTAATTATTAAATTTAATTAAATAAAATATTAAATTTATTTTCATTAAGTTTGTTAAAAATAAAATTAAACAAAATTCCATTTTAACATGTTAAAGTCATGGTATGTTAGAAAATGCCAGTTTCTATATTTGCTTAAAATTTTTTTCTTGATGTTATGTTGGTACAACTTTTTACTTTCACTGTTTCCTTCCCATCCCTTCACCTTACTAGAACCTTGCGTGCTATCTTCAACTGAGATGGAAAATAATAATTTGATTTTGAAATGGAGTTTTGACGACAGGCCTTATTTTTTCCATGGCGAGTACATTTCGTTTCTCTGTAAAAGGAACAGTTTTCTAGCTGCATCTTTTACAGAATCTGAATTGAGAGTGCAGTGCCACAGAGGGCAATTGAAATATCCTCAGTGTATTTTAAAAGGAAGGTAAGATGAGATCTCTTGGGACTATTCCTATGTTTGCACAATCATTTTTCAGTCAAGGAAGGCCGCTGTGTATAGTGAGAAGAACTCTGCACCTGGAGTCAGGAGACCTGGATTGGAATCCCACCTCTATCTCTTTATTAGCTGTGTGACCTGAGGCAAGTCATCTCATCTTTCAGACTCTCATTTTCTCCAAAGGTAAAATGGGATTAGAATGTTTGCACTTTCATACTGAAAAGGTTATTTTGAAGAGAACCCTCTTTCCCATAGTCAATATTCCATCTCCCACTTCTACATCTGTTCTCAAGTTATCCCCTCTAGCCTCCATTATCTCTGACTTTGAGAATCTTTATCTTTCTTCAAGGAGTAGTTCAGGAACTACCTCCTCTATGAAATCTCATTATTTTCCCCAGTTGGTAATGCTTTCTCTCTCCTTAAGTCACTTTGCATTTATTTATCTTTGCACATGTTTTATCCCTCCAGTAGAATGCCTGCTGAAAGGGAAGGGGTGTTTAGTTTTATTTTGTACTAGTGTCTTTTATTGTTTAGTTGAATTGAAAGATATTTCATGTAGGCTTCTAAAACTGCAAAGGAGCTTAATTCCACACCCAACTCAATTTATAGATGAGGAAACCGAGTTTCAAAGAACCTAAGTACTTGGTCAAGGTCAAGGTCAGACATTAGTCACAATGATGACATTTACCTAGGCATCCTGACATCGCATGATGTCAGTAGCGTGTCATGTATACCCTGCTTTCTTTTCTTGGGTAACGTTAAAAAAAAAGTCAAGATTAGGTGACTAGAGGTCATGGACAGCATTGACACATCTTCCAGAAGCAAAGCTGGTATTGACAAAATTCTCAGTGGCTTAACTTCGTCATCTCAATAAAGAAAATACACTAATAGTCCTAGATGGTTACCACAAGAACTAATGAATGTTTTTATCATTTTTAAAAATTTATTTATTTTTAGTTTTCAACTTTCACTTCCACAAGATTTTGAGTTCCAAATTTTCTCCCATCTCTCCCCTCTGCCCACCCCAAGACAGCATTCATTCTGATTACCCCTTCCCCCAATCTGCCCTCCCTTCTATCACACCCCTCCCTTCTCTTGTCCTCATCTCCTCTATTTTCTTTTAGGGCAAGATAGATTTCTATACTCCATTGCCTGTATGTCTTATTTCCCAGTTGTATATAAAAACAATTTTAACATGAATTTTTAAAGCAGTTCTTTGAAACTAATAGGTATATTTAACCACCTGCCTATGTTACTGCCTTATCAAGAAAAAATAATTATTTAAACAGACGGTTGATAAGCTAAAATGTCAGTAGGTAGCGGGAACAAAACTCACATATATTCTTTTTCTTTTTAAAGGATTCAATACAACCAACAACCATTAAGGATATGAAAAATGATGGAAAGAAGAGGCATGTTTGAGAGCATCATAAAATACAACATACTTAAGAAGAATTAAAATAACACTTAAAATAAATTATCATTTGAGCTGTTCACAACTTTCAGCCAAAATTATATATGCTAAACATTTTCTTATTGCTTATAAAAAGTTCATAGTATCATTGATTTAGAGCTGGAAGGGAACTTACAATGCATATAGTCTAACCCCATCATTTTATAGATGAGGATGTCCTTAAGGCTGCTGAAAATCCATACCTTTAGCACACCGGACAACCAAGTAGTGCCCTGACCAGCAGTTTTCATGTATTACATCCACACATACCTTATAAAAGTAAAATAAAGCAGAGAAAATATTTTCTACTATGCAGACATATATATATATATACACATATATCATATGTATATATTACATACATTTGTACATGTAAGCCTTTATTCATTTGATATTCAAAAATTTTGAACTACACATTTATTATGAAATTGAGATAGAGACTAAACAGTGTTTTGCTCATCCTAGAAAGAGTAAGCTCTGTCAATAATATAATCCTAGAAACTATCCAGAGGTTGTAGCAATAACTTTCTTCCAAATCAGAAATTCTCAAACTTATTTGGCCTATCATCTCCTTTTTAAAAAAAATTGCTCATCTCCCCCCTAGACATCTACTTTCTTTAACCCTTTAGTGGTTTTTAAAAAGATTTTCATCATTTAAAAAAACACAAAGGATTTTTTATAAAAAATGATGCATCTTTAATTTAATAATTTATTGTAAATTTGTGGGTTTTTTCCTGCATTGAAATTTTGATAATGCAATGTTATGCCATGTAACCATATAGCATTGTATTATAAACAAGTCATTACATGCATGTATTCCTGTCAATGCATGCTGGACTGTCCAATATTGTGTGACAGGTTCACCTGCCAACACTTGTTTGTTAAAACCTGTCAGCAGACTTAACCACTGTTTGGTTATAACTTGAATTTTGTGTATTTATTTGGAAAATAATATAATCATTATGACTTTAACTCTGTTACCCACAACAGATGAAACATGTACAAATGGTTTTTCAAAATCTTTTCATCGTCTTTCCTTATGCTCCCTTATCTTTATTCAACACCTCCCCATTGTGCCTGAGGCTACTCTTGCTCCCCACCCATTGTTGCAGCACCCCCCAGAGGGTGGTATTGTTCATTTTAATGATCAAATACTCTTTCATTAAGCTTAACAAAAATTGGCTTTAAAATACATAAATGGAAGAGAAATGAGGGAATCTTTCCAAATGTAATATGAGAAAGATCTAGATTACCAATAGTGCCACAATGAACAACTCAAGTTCTATTGTCTACTTTTGTAGGATTTTTGTTTTGCTTGATTGCCTTTGTTGGTTGCTATCATGTTAAACAGTCCTTTAAATATTATTTCTGCCATTGAGGACTTTTTCCAATTAAAAAAAGATTTGTTTATGTAACATCTGAAGATAATTCTTTATCTAACCTCTGTAGAAAAGAATACAGAGTAAAATACCTGTTATATGAAACAATATCCTATTGAATATGCCAAGGTGAATTTCTAGAGTCAGAGATCTTCTCTTGAGAAGGGATAAAAAAGAACAAGATGGAGAAGAATTGCGTATTGGAAGTAGTTCATCTGCTTAGTTCATGACATTGTATTTTCCCTATTTAATGGTCACAAAAAGTCTACTTTAAAAAATCATCCATAGGCTGAATTCTACACATTTTAGCAGTCCCCTCTTAGGTGGTCATGTAAGGTTACCAAGAATCAATAAAGTCCCATGGGAGCTTTGTTTAGCATATTTGACTGATGGTCACACTTTCAAGGTGCCTGGCATCTAGCTCTCTTCCCAGAGGTACGTTTCATTATCACAAGGCGGCAGAACATTCTATCATTAGGAGTAAGGCTTCAACTTTATACATTTGAATGCATCAATTACTAATTCATTTGGTATTTAGTTAATTATTAGCAACTGTGTACTTCAAACTGGACTATGCTTGATTTATGTGTAGTCCAAACAAGTGCATACATATTTAATCTGGTCCAATAAAGTTCAGTCTGGTCCAATCTAGTTCAACCTGCTCTGGACTTAACTGTTTCATTGGACTTAGACCAATTTAATTAAGTTCAATCCAGTTCAAACCAGTTAAATCCAGTCCATTCTAGTCCATGGTATAATCTGGTTTAATCCAATATAGCCTACAGCCTATAAACATGTTCATGTCTCTCCTATCCTCAGTAAATCTTCACTTGGTCTGTCCATCTCTAGTTCTTCTTCCTTATCCTTAAGAAAACTGTCTATAGTAGGTGTTTCTACTTCCTTTCTTCTCTTTAGTTCTGTAGCATCCTGCCAGTTCCTGAAGCTCACAATTTAGGTGTCATCCTTACTCTTTCTCAAGTTTCATACCCAGTCAAATTTACCAAGTCTTGATATTTCTACCTTTGCAAACTCTATTTTATACAACCTCTTCTTTCCTTTGACGTTGTCACCACCTTAGTAGCAACTCACCACCTCATACCTGTATTATTGGACTAGCTTGTTGGTTGATCTCCCTGCCTTAAGTATCTCCCTACTCCAGTTTATTTTCCACTTGGCTATCAAACTGATCTTGCTAAAGCACAGATCTGATCATGTCATCTCCCTATTCAATAAGCTCCATTGGCTCCCTGTTTCCCCCAGGATCAAATATAAAATTCTCTGACTTTCAAACCTCTTTGTAACCTATCTCCCTATCTTTCCAGTCTTCTTAAATCTTACCTTGCTTCCCTGAAGTACTCTGATATCCAATGACACACTAGCCTTTATGCTAACCCTTGGACATGACACTCCATCTCCCCATTACAAGCATTTCCATTGTCTGTCCCTCATATCTGGAATACTCTCTATCTCCTAGCTACCTTTTAAGTCTCAGTCAAAGTCCCAGTTTCTATAAGAAGCTTTCCCCTAATCTTCCTTAATTTCATATTTATTCTGAGGCTTCTTTTAATTTATCATATATATATATATATATATATATACATATGTATATAAATGGAGGTCTTACATATTTAATATATATCTATTTTTCTTGCACATGTTTCTTTTCATGTTGTATCCCCCCGTTAGATTGTGAACTCTTGGAATATTTTTGCCTTTCTTTCTGAACTTAGTGCTTAGTGTCAAAAGGTTGCTCTCCCTTCCTTGGGGCATTGATGCTACGTAGGCTTCAAAACCTGACTTAGAATATCAGAACACTGAAATGTTTTCAATACTCTGGAATGTTGGACTATTAAGACACCCTTTGGACTTTTTAAACTCATAAATTCGTGTAGGTTTCACTCCCTTTATCTAAAATGGAGATGAATAAAAGCAGAAACCCATTTCTTGGAGACCTTGTGGCCTTAGAGGGAGAAAATCCCAAGGCCTTCTCCTTACAGCACTATCCTCACTAGGCTCTATGAATGAAGAGGTCCCTGAATGAGGCCAAGGACAATATTCTATGACTGAAACTGACAGGGCTTTGTGAATGCCTCTGCAGCAACTTGATTATCATTCATGAATTGTTTGCCGGGTCATCAAACAGTAATGTTCCAAGAAGAGAGAAGTTGGGAATGAGAAAAAAAAATAAAAGTCATTGGAGACCTCTGCTTCTGAGGTCAACCAGTGTGTCACCAGGGGTTCTAAGTCAGAGATCAAAGTTACCCACATGTTTTTTTGCCCTGGGTGATCCAAAACCTTTCGATTTTTTTTGCCTAGTTCTTCAAAAAGGAGCTTGAAAATTTCAAGGGGAAATGAAGAATTCATAGATGTCTCTTTTTTATCTGTGAAAAAAAGTAAGATCAAAACATTTGAGTGCATTACACATTAAGCTGACCTTAGGGGAAACTGAGCATGGTTGCTAATAGGATTTTTTAAAAAAATAATAAAGCACCTCATGGCTACTATATTTAATTCAATTCCACCAGAATAAATATTAAGTATATGCTATATGTAAAAAAATTCAACACACAGCACAGGTGATTTGCATCAGCTGAGACTGTTGTGTTCATCCTTTGTTTTCAAAGAAGACCATTACATCAGAGAAATGATGACATGACTTGTACTTGGCTTTGTTCTGAGTGAGGGAAGGATGTGCAAAGTCACCAACCTTACTTTCTCCTCCTGAGCCATGTGGATTCAGTGACCAGAGATATTCATCAGGATGACTGGAGATGGCCCAGGATGTAATAGGAGACCTTGACCTTTTTAGGCTAGGCCTTTTCACGTACTCACTTAAAGAAAGGTAATGCTCATTGAGTGAATAGACCTTTTTAAGAAGAGGTCATGGAATGACTCTTGTAATGAACAACAACAACAAAAAAAAATAGCTAAATCAAACTGCGGGAGGGGGAAGAGAAACTGTTACTATTGATAATCACTCTAAGCCAGCCATTAAGTGGAGCTTGGGCAGGGACCTATTGTTGTCCAAACTATAGGCTTCAGAGTGCACTGGGTTTCAGGTTTTGGGAACACCAAGAAAGGAAAGAAAGAGGGAAGGAAGGAAAGAAGGTCATCTAGCCCATAAACCCCAAAGGGAGGAGAGAGGGGGACAGAAGGGAGAGAATGAGCTAGCTTACCCAGCTAACTGAGTCCCTACTCAGGCAGCTTGGTCCAGTCACAGGTTGTGTTCATCCTTCATTTTCAGAGAGGCCATGACATCAGAGAAATGATGACATGACTTGCACTTGACTTTGTTTTGAATGAGGAAGGGCTGTGCAAGATCACCAATCTCACTTTCTCCTCCTGAGTCATCTAGATTCAGTGACCAGATATTCACTCCTTATCAAAAATCTTATATTCTGGATGGAGACAACACATAGAAAATCTGTAGATTTAATCATTTACTTGGGATAAAGTTTGGGAAATCCTTGTGTCCATTGATACCCTTCGTTTTCCTTGGGGATGTGAACCTTCACTACAGGACAATTCCTGACATTATTCACTTGAAATTAGCACTGTATGTTGTGTTACCATTTGATGGAATCTGTAATCTCTTCCTACTATTGTTTTATGATAATATATGGTGCTAAAGAAAAAGAATGAAAATATACTGCCTTTCCTTGAAAATTTTAAAAGTTGTCAAACTTTCCAAGAGTAGTGGGGAAAATGAATGGGTAATGTTTATGTTTACTATGTTGCCCTCATGTAATCTGGATTCAAATAATCACACTTAACAACAACAACAAAAAAACCACCATGCTTATTTATATGGATCAATTATCTCATGGATGTGGATGATCTCTCCATTGATGCAGAACATAAATTCTCCATAGCTTCCAATTCTTCCTATGTCTTTACAGAAATTCTCCATCAAGGATAAACCCTAAATGCTAGGTTATCTCCTCTAGTACTTTTAAAATCTCATGCAAGTAGCAATGCATTACAGTGATGTCTTTCTGTTCTTTTTTTTATGTCACTGGCCCACTTCCATCATATTTATTTTTTATTTTGATGACCCAACAATTCATTGAGGAAAGAGAATTCAGGAGGAGAGGTGGTTCAACAATGTCAAAAATTGAATAAAATTCAAGATGAATACTGTTTTCAAGGAAAATTTCTAGGGCATGGGTGCTTTGTTGTTTTAATATATACGTGAAGAATACTTTATTTGAAATGACTCTTTAAGCCTAAAGATTGCTTTGCTGAATTTAAGTGTGTTTCGACAATAAATGAGTCTATGTCATAGTTTGGCAAAACAATATCAATTTAGAAGAAATGACACAAAGGAGAATATATTATATGCAATTACAAAACCACCAGCCTAATCTATCTAAACTATCAACTTTAAAAAAATAGAAAATGGATAATTGGCTCTAATTACCACCATTTCTTAGATATGTTTACCTAGTTGTAACCAATTGCCATAACAAAGAAATCAAAAAAAGAATCTAGAATGCACCATAACCCACAAATTCTTGTTGCCACTCTGAGTGATCTAGAAGCTAAAGACAATTTATCTAAGAATATAACCTCATTTGCAGTGGGAGGACAAAAGAAATTTTCCCTGATAAACAGTGAAAAATGGTATAAGAAAAAACAAGACTACAGAAAGATGATCCTAGGACCCTTTTACATCAGTTCATCCTGAGATCATTAACAGAGGAAACTGTGAAGAGGACAATAGGTAGTTGTGAAACTGAACAGAACCGCCTGAATTTATATCACAATTTATTCTCACCATCAGTGATTATAGAACTATCACAACTGGACTCATTGCTAAGTTTTACAACATGGTATAGTAGAAATCGCTCCACGTTTGGAGTTCTGCTACTTTTTAACTTGTATGTCCTCAGAAAAGTAATGTATCTTGCTGTGAATCAGTTTCTACATCTTTAAAAAGGAGTTAAAATAGATATGCTTTCCAGCTCTAAAATCTATTGTCCTATGAGTCTGAAGAAGTGAATGGACATGGTCCAATATCTACAGGAAAAAAAATTCATGTTGGATGTGATATAATTTAAAGGTATAAGAAATTTGAATTTTAAGATATGCCAAAGAGAAAGATTAGAGAATAGAAAAATATCTTAATGCTGTTGTAGTGGGGTCTGGCCCACCTCTGATGGTGTTTCTCCACAGAGATATGGAGTATCCTCATCCCAGGTGAGTCTATTCTGTGTAATGGAAGTACCCTGGAGAGACTGCAAAGCATGGACAGATTTTTTTTTTTGTAGCTGTTTGCAATCTCTAATCATGTAGTTGAAAGAAGCCTTTTTTGAGTAAAAAATAATTGGAACTGTTGAAGGCATTCAGAAGGTTTGGGTCAGCCTTGTCTTGGTTTCCTGTCTGTCCTTTTTGACTTCCCTGTTTGTGATTGGACTCCTTAACTCACAGTGGCTAATGAGAGACTGTACTATAAAAGGAAAGGCCTTGAGACCTTCTCCTTGCTGAAGCCCTGGGGCCCCTAGAAAAGATCTCATTTGTGGTAGGAACAATATCTTAACTCCTCCTTCCATGCAAGTTTGGTTAATTATTCCTTAAATGGTATTGAGATCTTCCTCAAGACTTGGTTGGTGCAGGGGTCTAAAAGATCAGACCCATGATGTCACTTTCTCATTGGCTGAGTAGTGAGCAGCTAGGGAGAAGTTCCCAGAACTCTCCAAAGTTTAGCTGGTGAATCACAATGGTACATAATAAAATGTATAATTAATATACTGAAGGAATTAAAGAAATGAAATTAGAAACATATCATCAAATGAAAAAAGAAGGAATTAAATGTTATTACAACCCCTCCCCTCCGGGTTTTTCAGTATGTCATAGTGGAAAAAACAATGAATTTGTTTTTTTTTTCAATTCAGCAAAATTAACTAAAACATTAACCATACCTGACAGTGTAGAAATGTTTTCGTTAAGAATAGAGTTTGAAGGA
This sequence comes from Notamacropus eugenii, assembly GCF_028372415.1. Classification (NCBI taxonomy): domain Eukaryota; kingdom Metazoa; phylum Chordata; class Mammalia; order Diprotodontia; family Macropodidae; genus Notamacropus; species Notamacropus eugenii. The sequence continues at coordinate 444,306,777 of NC_092873.1, forward strand.
ATTGGATATGGTGGGTACCTATTGATCACTCTCTCTCTCTCTCTCTCTCTCTCTCTCTCTCTCTCTCTCTCTCTCTCTCTCTCTCACACACACACACACACACACAATTTTATTACTGAATTAAAAGAAAGTAAAAAATATTAGAACTCACTGCATGTGACTATAGCAGTTCAACTGACCTATGTTCAAATTCCAATTATTCTACTTAAGACCTTAGAAAACTTGGGGATGCATCTTATTCTCTCTGGGTCTCAGTTTCTTTGTCATTTCACAATGAAGGTGTTGGAATAGATGATTGTTAATATATTTTACAGCTCTCAGTCCTAATATGATGAAACTCAATAGGTTAGGATAACTATAGAAAATATTAACAAGACAATAGACACTTTCACAATAGATTTAAAAAGAATTATTTTATAGAAGAAAGAATCAGGAAAAACAGAGGAATAAGAAAAATAATTAGAAAAATATTTATCTGGAAAATTATTTGGATTCTATGCAAATGAAAGTAACAGATCTGGAAGATAAAAAGATAGAGAAAATGTAAGAATTATTGGGCTGCTTGTAAACTGTGAAGAAGTAAAGACGTTGACTAGCGTATTTCAGAAAATTGTACAAGAAAAATTTTCAGCCATATTGTGAATGTAGGACAGGTTGCAAACTGATAGAATTCACAGTATACCAAAAATGAAGAACCCCAAATTCAATTAATATAGCATGCAAACTTTGAGATAATAAGGAAATAATTTTACAAGTAGTCAAGTATAAAGACATCATGCATCAAAGATTTTTAGGATTTTAGTATTGAAAGAAACCTCAGTGACCATGTAAGTCTAACCTATATCCAAAAACTGAATTTCCAGTGCAATGTACCTTAGAGGTCTTTCACCTTCTGCTTGAAGACTAAGAGAAAATGAGAAAGTGAACTCTTGAGGCAGCCCTTTTAGACAGCCTTAATTGATAGAAAGTTTTTCCTATCATCAAATCTAAAATTTTCTCTTTACAGCATTTACCCATTGCTCTTAGCAATGCGCTCTAGGACCAGTCAGAATAAGTTGAATCTGTTTTCCTTAAGGCAGCTGCTAAAATACTTGAGGAGTGATAACATGAATTATCGTAGTCTTCTCCATTTCAGATTGAAACTTTTTTACTTCAGCTTCATATGGCATAAGCTCTAGGAACTGCACCATTTCACTGGCCCTCCTCTGGATATTCTTGGATGGAGGAGTGAAGCTAATGACTTGATACAAGCCTGACTCACTTAAATTCACTTCACTTGTAAGTCAAGGCATCAACTTCTTGATATCCTTGGTCGTCTTAGAGAGCAAAGGACAAACAACAATCTGTGAGTAGTTGTAACTGCCCCACTGGGGACCCACCTAGCTAGTTCCAGTTGGACAATGCTCCTCCCTCCCTCCCTCCCTTCCTCCCTCCCTCCCTTCCTTCCTTCCTTCCTTCCTTCCTTCCTTCCTTCCTTCCTTCCTTCCTTCCTTCCTTCCTTCCTTCCTTCCTTCCTTCCTTCCTTCCTTCCTTCCTTCCTGACTCCTCCTAAGAATGCACTAAACAAAGTTCCTGCCTCCAGAGAGCTTATATTCCATTGAAGTAGACCATGTGTGTGTATGTGTGTATTTGGCTGTTGTTGTTCAGTCACCTTCAGTTTGTCTGACTCTTAATCACCCCGTTTGAGGTTATCTTGGCAAAGATACTGATGTCGTTTGCCATTTCTTTCTCCAGCTCATTTGATGTATGAAGAAACTGAGGTAAAAAGGATTAAGTGACTTGCCCAAGGTCACATAGCTAATAAGTGTCTGACACTGGATTTAAACTTTAAAAAGTCTTAAAAATCAAATGAGAAAGATTGAGGAAAATTAAAAAGAAAAATAAGGGTGAGGGAATAGGTTAAAAGGAGGGTATAAAAGGATGTTTAGATTTAGGGAAATGGGAAGATAAGAGAGGGATTGCTGAATTGGGGCTAGGTTAAGTAATAGGAGGGCAAGGTAGCAAGCAGAAGTAAAGTAGAGGAGTTGGGAAAGACAGGAAAAAAGAGATATGCACAAACAAAAATGATAGTAAGAGCAGAATCTTTTAGGGAAAGTAGATGTTTATATAAGTATGCATTTGTGTATATGAATATGTGTCTGCATATATTAATACCTATATGTAAATATATCTATGCTGTTGTAGCCTTGGGATGGTGGGTAAGGGGGGAAAGGTGGAAAAAAGAACAAAGTAAAAAGTGTACAATAGAGAACAAAAGAAAACCTACAAGTAAGCAAAGAAAAGACATACAACTTTCAACTTAAGGCATAGTATTTAATATATAGGCTTTCTTGAAATAATTTGTTATTGCTATATATTTTTAATCTTCTCCTATGTTCTACTGTGCACATGACATGTTTTTTCTTTTCTTATTTTATATTTAAGTTTATAATGTTTCTTTTTCTTTTCTTATTATGTATTTAAGTTTTAATATTTGTCTCAAATAAAAATAATTTAAAAAAGAAGCAGTTTCCGAGCTGAAGTGGGGCCAAAGGGACCTCAAATAAAAATACCTAGCATGTATATATAGAGTGCTTTAAGATTTGCAGGGACTTTGCAAATACTATCTCTTTTGATCCTGACAACAACCCTGTAAGATAGGGTTTTCTGATTCTAGGAGTCAGTTTTAATACATTGTGGGTGTCATTCAAATATCTGCTTAGATTTTTGAGTGGTAACTATAAATTGAGAGAATGAAAAAAAAAATTCCTTAAAGTATACTTATGTGGGCCCCAAAATGTTTAATCTGCAAGAAAAACCCCATTTTAAAGATTAGGAAACTCATGTAAATAGAAATTAAATGACAGTCAATAAGTACCTGAGATCAACTCTGAACGTGTGTCTTCATGAACCTAGGTTATGGACTCCTTGACTCCAGGTCCAAATAACTAAATAGAATAGGTCTTTTTTTATAAAAAGACCCTAAACTCTTTTTAAAAAGCTTCAAACCTTTAATGAAAGGACTCAGATTGTATATTACTTAATCAAAAGATCACTTCTCACAAAATTTGCTTGCTTAATTATAGAAAACTAACTAGAAGACCTTTAACTTTCTTTTTGCTGAACAGAGAACCAAGACAAGCATGACAGAGGTGTCTAAATAATATGGAAAGTCCCCCGGCCATTCCATTGTTACTCCACCCTTCAGTATCCCCTTGTTGTCCAGTGTTGGGAGATGATTATGAGCATTTGGCCAATGAGTAACCCTGGCTGCCAAACTGCAGTCTACCTTTTTACCAGTCCAATAGTCCATGCAGATATTTTGATGTCTGTTCATCAGCATAGCCCATGAGTCTGCTCTTCAACTTTGGTAGTATCTCCTGAAAGGTCAAGATAGGTCTTTTAAAGTCTGTTCATTAGCTGTTTGTCAACCAACAGGATTCTGCATTTGTGTAGACTCTCCTGGAGGGTCAAGGGCAAAGTTCATCCACCAAGACTGTATTGTTAGTCTGCTTTATCAGTATTATTTGGGTATTAAACACTATAGAACTATGGACCTTGAGAAAGGGGGCATCTCAGATGATGGAAAAGATCTGAGGAATTCATTAAAGGGGCGCAGGTCCCTTTAATAAATGGTTATTGGCTGTATGCTCTGCCTTAGTGGTTTTTCTTGTAGATTAGACATTTTTGGGCCCACATAAGTATACTTTAAGGAATTTTTTTTTCATTCTCTCAATTTATAGTTACCACTCAAAAATCTAAGCAGATATTTGAATGATACCCACAATGTATTAAAACTGACTCCTAGAATCAGAAAAAAACTCTCAGTTTTGAGGAACCTCAGAGCTCATTTACTCCAAACTGCCCTTGACTGAGGATACCATTAACAACATTCCAACAACAGGTAGTACAGCTTTCACTGGAAATCTCAAATGAGGGAGAAATTAATTCCTCCCAAGGCAATCCATTGCATGTTTGGACAACTCAAAGGAAGTTTTTTTCTTACACTGAGTTGAAATCTACTTCTTTGCAGCTTCTGTCCATTACTCCCTCCTCTTTCATCCCCTGTCTTCTCTTGCACAGTGAATAGAATGCTGGACCTAGAACTGGTAAGTCATGTGACCTCTCTCAGCCCATTTCTTCATCTGTAAAATACTATAGCATCTAACAGGGCTGTTGTAATGATCAAATGAGATAACAGGTGTAAAGAATTTTGCAAACCTTAAAGTATTATATATGTAAGCTATTACAGTATTAATAATAATAATAATAATTCTCTGGTCACTACCTTTGTTCTCATAATACAAAATAATATACTATTAACACAGCATAATATAATATAGCAATATACTATGTGACATAATAATGACAATAATAATAAGTAACATTAATATAATGCTTACTATATGCTTTTGCACTGTGCTAAATAACTTATAATTAATATCTCACTTTATCCTCATAATAATCATAGGAGCTAAGTGCTATTATGATCCCCATTTTACAGTTCAAGAAGCAGATAGAAGTTATATGACTTGCTCAAACTCCTACAGCTACTGTTTGAGGTTTGAACACTCAGAACAACAGAGTTTAGGAAGCTGAGCCCAAATAAGTCGTGTTACTGGATTGAAGAAGCAGCTTTCTGTTAATGGGATTGAACTTTCTTGATTCAAAACAGACTAGTCCCTAAAATTAAAAAAAAAAAAGGCAGCACCATTCCTTACCCACAGGTCATGTAGCTCAGAAAGTAAAAGGTATAATGTTGTTTGTATTTCTCAGGAGAGCTGAGGAGGAGGAGGCGCAAAAAACATCTAGCATGTCACCTGATTGGTGTGTTAGTTCTTAGATCAAAGGCAGAGGAAAGACAAGTTTAAAGCCTTAGATCTTTTGAGATCTTGATTTCTTTTCCCCACCTCCTGCCCTCCTTACACCTCAGAGATATTTCTTTTTTTTTCATGGTTTTTTCTTTTCTTTTTTTAACAAAAATATTTATTTATTTACATTTATTAATTTTATTTATTTTTAGTGTTCTACAATCACTACTATAAAACTTAGATTTTCCCTCTACCACTCCCCTCCCTCCCCAAGATGGCATATAATTCTATATAGGATCTAGACATACATTCCTATGGAATACATTTTCACTACAGTCATGCTGTCTAGAAGAACTAAAATAAATGTGAAAAATCATATAACAAACCAAAACATTAAATACACACACACACACACACACACACACACACACAAATGATCTGCTATATTCTGCAATAGAATCCCATAGTTCTTTCTCTGGATGTGGAAGGCATTTTGCCTTAGAAGATCACTGGGAATTTTTTTTTAAGTCCTTGCATTGATATGAAGATCCAAGTCTACCAGAAAAAACTTGCACACTGTGGTCGTTGCTGTGCATAAAGTTTATCTTGGTTCTGCTCTTTTTGCTCAGCATCAGATCATATAAGTCTTTCCAGGCCTCTCTGAAGTTTTCTTGTTCATCATTTCTTATAGCACAGTAGTATTCCATTACATTCATATATGATAACTTATTCAGTCATTCCCCAATTGATGGGCATCCCCTTAATTTCCAGTTCTTGGCCACTACAAAGAGTGCTGCTATAAATATTTTTGTACATGTGGGACCCTTTCCCATTTTTATGATCTCTTGGAGATACAGTCCTAGAAGTGATATTGTTGGGTCAAAGGGTATGCACATTTTTGTAGCCCTTTGGGCATAGTTACAAATCGCTCTCCAGAATGGTTGGATGAGCTCATAGCTCCACCAACAATGAATTCGTGTTCCAACTCTCCTATATCCTCTCCAACATTTATCATTTTCCTGTTCTGTCATGTTTGACAATCTGATAGGTGTGATGTGGTACACCAGAATGGTTTTGATTTGCATCTCTCTAATCAAAAGTGATTTAGAGCACTTTTTCATGTGATTATAGATATCTTTAATTTCTTCCTCTGAAAATTGCCTGTTCATATCCTTTAACCACTTATCAATTGGGAAATGACTTATATTGTTGTATATTTGATTCAGTTCTCTATATATTCTAGAAATGAGGCCTTTATCCTCGAGATTAGCTGTAAAAATTCTTTCTTAGTATACTACATCCCTCCAAATTTTGTTTGCACTGAGTTTGGTTGTGCAAAAACTTTTCAGTTTAATGTAATCAAAATTATCCGTCTTGTACATCATAATGCTTTCAATCTATTCTTTAGTCAAAAATTCTTCCCTTCTCCATAAAACTGATAAATACACTATTCCTTCCTCCTCCAGTTTATCCATGGTATCAATCTTTATACCTAGATCATGGACCCATTTGGACTTTATTCTTGTGTACTGTGTCAGGCATGGGTCTATGCCTAGTTTCCATCACACTGTTATCCAGTTTTCCCAGCAATTTTTGTCGAACAATGAGTTCTTATCCCAGAAGCTGGGGTCCTTGGGTTTATCAAACAGGAAATTGCTGTATTCATTGCCTGCTGTGTCTTGAGTGCCTAGCCTATTCCACTTGTCTACCCGTCTGTTTCTTAGCCAGTACCAAGTGGTTTTGATAATTGCTGCTTTATAATACAATTTGAGATCTGGTAGTGCTAGGCCACCTTCCCTAGCATTTCTTTTCATTAGTCCCTTTGATATTTTGGACCTTTTGTTCTTCCAGATGAATTTTGATATTATTTTATCCAACTCTAGAAAATAATTATCTGATAGCTTAACTGGTATGGCACTAAATAAGTAAATTAATTTAGCTAGAATTTTCATTTTTATTTTATTGGCTCAGCCTACCCATGAGCAACTGATGTTTTTCTGCTTACTTAAATCTGACTTTATTTGTGCAAAAAGTGTCTTGTAATTGTGTCCCTGGGTTTGTTTTGGCAGGTAAACTACCAAATATTTCATAGTGTGTGCCCTAGCTGTCAATGGGATTTCTCTTTCTATCTCTTGCTATTGAACTTTTTTTTACTAATATATAGGAATGCAGAAGATCTGTGTGGGTTTATTTTGTAACCTGCAACTTTGCCAAGGTTATTTATTATTTCAAGTAGTTTTTTACTTCAACCTCTGGGATTCTCTAAATATATCATCATATCATCTGCAAAGAGTGATAATTTGTTTTCTTCTTTGCCTATTCTTATTCATTCAATTTCTTTATCTTGTCTAATTGCTACAACTAGCATTTCTAATACCATATTGAATCAATATTGAACCAATAGTGGTGATGATGGACATCCTTGTTTCACCCCTGATTTTACTGGAAATGCATCTAGCTTATGTCCATTGCATATAATGCTTGCTGAAAGTTTTAGGTAGGTACTGCTTACTATTTTGTGGAAAGTTCCCTTTATTCCTATGATCTCAAGTGTTTTTAATAGGAGCTGGTGTTGTATTTTGTTGAAAGCTTTTTCTGCATCTATTGAGATAATCATATGGTTTCTGTTAGTTTTGTTGTTGAAATGATTGATAATGCTAATAGTTTTCCTAATATTGAACCAGCCCTGCATTCCGGGTCTGAATCCTTCCTGATCATAATGTATTATTCTCATGATAAGATGCTATATTCATTTTGCTAAAAACATTTAAAATATTTGCATCTAGTTTAATTAGAGAAATTGGTCTATAATTGTCTTTCTCTGTTTTGTCTCTTCCTGGTTTAGGTATCAAAACCATATTTGTATCATAAAAAGAATTTGGGAGGACTCCTTCTTCCCCAATTTTCTAAAATGTCTATATAGCATTGGAATTAACTGTTATTTAAATGTTTGATAGAATTCACTTGTAAATCCATTTGGCTCTGGAGATTTTTTCCTAGGGAGTTCATTGATGGCTTGTTCAATTTTTTTTTTCTGAGATGGGGTTGTTTAAGTATTCAACTTCCTCTTCTGTTGATCTGGGCAATTTGTATTTTTTAAAATACTCACCCATCTCATTTAGATTGTCCAATTTATGGGCATAAAGTTGGGCAAAGTAATTGCTAATTATTGTTTTAATTTCCTCCTCATTGGAGGTGAGTTCACCCCTTTCATTTTTGTTATTAGTAATATGATTTTCTTCTTTCTTTTTTGAATTCAAATTGACCAAAGGTTTATTAATTTTATTAGTTTTTTCATAAAACACACTATTGGTTTTATTTATTAATTCATTAGTTTTTTAATTTCAATTTCATTAATCTCTACTTTGGTTTTCAGGATTTCTTATTTGGTATTTACTTGGGAATTTTCAATTTGCTGTTTTTCTAGCTTTTTCAGCTGCATGCCCAAGTCATTGATCTCCTCTTTCCCTATTTTATTTATGTAGGCATTCAAAGATATAAAACTTTCCCTAAGAACTGCTTTTGCAATATTCCATAAGATTTGGTAGGTTATCTCATTATTGTCATTCTCTCGAAAGAAGTTCTTGATTGTTTCTATGATTTGTTGTTTAACCCACTCCTTCTTTAGGATTAGATTATTTAGTTTCCAATTGATTTTTCATTTATCTTTCCATGGCCTTTTATTACATGCAATTTTTATTGCATCATGATCTCAGAAGGATGCATTGAGTATGTCTGCTTTTCTGCACTGGACTGTGAAGTTTTTATATCCTAGTACATGGTCAGCTTTTGTATATGTGCCATGAAATGCTGAGGAAAAATATATTCCTTTCTATTCCCATTCAGTTTTCTCCAGAGATCTATCATATCTACCTTATCCAGAGTTTTATTTACCTCTTTAACCTCTTGTTTATTTTGAGGTTAGATTTATCAAGTTCAGAGAGGGGGAGGTTGAGGTCCCCCACTAGTATAGTTTTGCTATGTATTTCTTCCTTCAACTCCCCCAACCTCTCCTCTAAGAATTTGGATGCTATACCACTTGGAGCATGCAATGATATTGCCTCAGTGTCTATGGTGCCTTTTAGCAGGATATAGTTTCCTTCCTTATCTCTTTTGATTACATCTATTTCTGCTTTTTCTTTGTCTGAGATCAGGATTGCTACCCTTGCTTTTCTTACATCAGCTGAAGCACAATGTATTCTACTCCAGCCTTTTACCTTCAGCCTATGTGTATCCCCCCATTTCAAATGTGTTTCTTATAAACAACATATTGTTGGTTTATGGCTTTTAATCCATTCTTCTATCTGTCTCTGTTTTATGGGAGAGTTCATTCCTTTCCCATGCATAGTTATGATTACAATCTGTGTATTTCCCTTCATCCTCTTTCTCCCTCTTTGTGCTTTTAGTTCTTCTATCTCTCTTCCCCTCCCCTTTAACTTTTCACCACCACCTCCTGCAGCCTTCCCTCCCTTCTTTTAGCCTCCCTCCCTTTTACTCTCCTTTACCCTTACTACTTCTCCCCTCCTGCTTGGGGTCAAGGCCTGAGCCCCTGGATCCGCCTGACCCACGGGCCTCTAATCTGTGGGCCCTGAAGGAAGGAGACTGGAGACAAGATGATCCAGGAAACAACAACTTTATTCAGGTGAGGGTTAGGGTTTATAAAGGCTGTATCCACCAATCACATACATGCTGAGCTCATCCCATTACTTCACCATCTCATGACTATTCCACATCCTTAAACCCACAGTAAGGAAGGAAGCTTATCTTGTTCCTGCAGCTAGTTCCTGGGTTCCCAGGCTCACTTGTAACTTTACTGTACACAACATCAGGTTCCAGGGTCACACAGAGCTTCTGCCAGGGTGTGCGTCAGCACCATTCCCATGGGAACAGGCTTTGCCTCTGACTTGCACCCCCTGGGACCCTCTGGGCCCCTTACACCCTCCTTTTTATCTTCCCCTCCCATTTCTTCCCCCTTCCCCTCCCCTTTCTTCCCCCTTCCCCTCCTATTGCCTATAGTGCTAATTAAAATTATATATTTAAATTTATTGTTCCCTCTTTGAACCAAATCAGATGCAAGTACCTCTCAAACAATGCTCATCTTCCTCATCTCTTTCCCTCTACTATAATTTTGTACCTCTTCCTGTGATGTAACTTACCATTTTCTGCATCCTCCTTTCCATACCTCCTGTTACAATCACTTTGCATGCTTAAATCATATTTTTATCATCACATCATTGACTTTATGCCTGTTCCCTCTATGTATATCCCTTTTACATTTCATAATAGATGCCCAGTTCTCAAGATTAACAGGTATTATCTTTCCTTATAGGGAGGTAAGCAGTTTGCCCAAATTGAGTAACCAGTTTTTGTTTTTTGTTTTTTTTCTCTCCCCATTTAACTTTTTATGCCTGTCTTTAGAGCTGGGTTGGAAGATCAAATTTTCTATTAAGTTTTGGCATTTTTGTCAGGAAGGTCTGGAAATCCCTTACTTCACTGAATGACCATCTCCTTGTCTGAAATGTTGTGCTGAACTTTGCTGGGTCATTGATCCTTGGGTGTAGTCCCAGCTCCTTTGCCTTATGGAATATCAGATTCCAATTCCTTTGATCTTTTAAGGTAGAAGCTGCAAGGTTCTGTGTGATCCTGACTGTAGCTCCTCTATATTTGAATGGTTTCTTTCAGGCTGCCTGTAGTATTTTATCCTTCATTTGATAGTTCTGGAATTTGGCAACAATATTTCTTAGGGTTTTGAGTTTGAGATCCCTTTCTGGAGGTGAACAGTGGCTTCTTTTGGTGACTGTTTTGCCCTCTGGATCTAGCACGTCTGGGCAGTTTTTCTTGATGATTTGCAGGAAGATATTGTCCAGACTCTTTTTTTCATTGTGGCTTTCTGGCAGGCCAAGAACTCTTATATTTTCTCTCCTGGATCTATTTTCCAGGTCAGTTGTTTTTCCAATTAGATTTTTGTCATTTTCTTCCATCTTTTCATTCTTTAGATTGTGTTTGACTGCTTCTTGCTGTCTTATAGAGTCATTATTTTCTACTTGACCAAGTCTAATTTTTATCAAATTGTTTTCTTCAGTTGACTTTTGCATCTCCTTTTCCATCTGTCCAATTTTTCCTTTTAAGGAATTATTTTCTCCAGTTAGTTTTCGAACTTCCTTTTCTATTGTTCAATTTTCCTTTTTAAAGAGATGTTCTTTTCCTGGATTTCTTTTTTCATATTTTTAAAATCATTGGCCAGTTTGTTTTCTATTTCCTTCTTCAGCTGTTCCTGGAGAGCTGTTTTTAGATTTGAGCAGTTCATAGTTCCTTCTGAAGTTTCAGATGGAAGTACGGTCTCACTACTCACCTGTTTGGTATATATGTTTTGGTCTTTGTCTCCATAGAAAGATTCTATGGTTTTTTTGCCCTTATTTTGCTTTTTCCTGCTCATGATGGTGATTGTGTGTTGTGGCTTCTGGTTTTTTCAGTTAGAAGCTGCAGAACTTGGTGTTGAGCTGACTGGTGTGGAAAAACTAAGGGCAAGTGTCTTTTTATCTTTTTGTTTTGTGTTTCCCCTATCAGCCCTGGGGACCTAGCTTGTTAAGTGTAGGGGAGGGGTGGACTGGTTCAGGGAGATCTCCTCAGCTGAGCTGAGGCAAAGGCAAGCCCAGGGGTTGCTAATCCCAGATGCCCTATTGTCTTCTCGTTTCCCCTGGAGTTTTGAGGCATGCTTGGATCCTAGTGTGAGTTTCTACTCCTCCTGAGGCTCCTCTCCTAGCTCTGAGGCTTGCCTGGGTCCTAGTGCGAGTTTAAACCTCCCCTGGAGCTCCTCTCTTAGTGCACGTGGGTCTTAGTGAGATTTTTCACTGCTCTGGGGCCCCTCTTCTTCCTGTTCTCCTCTGCTACAGTAGGAGGAATCCCCCTTAGCTATTTTCCTAGCCTCAGGTGTTATGAGACTATTTTCCCCCTCTGTTGTTCTCACTGATCCAGGATTTTTCTGGGGAAATATTTTATGGTTCTTTAGAGGTCATCCAGGGGAGAGGAGAGAGCATTTACTGATCACTCCACCATCCTGACTCCTGGAAGTTGAAGTAGGTGACTTAGAAAAGTTTAATTTGTGAGCTGAAATTCTCAGAAGTTGCCACAGCTGATATCTGGGGCTCAGGGGCTGTCACTCACTTGGCTCTGTTGGTGTCTCACCCTGTGCTGCTGCTCAGTAGATTCTGCTTGCTGCTGTCCCAAGTCTCCCTGGGCCATCCCACTTTGCTCCACTGGATGTGCTGTGCTGTGTGCTGTGGGCTCACCCCCGTGGAACACATCCTTCCCGTCAACCTTCCAGTCTGTCCTGGGCTATGAATCTGCCACAGTCTGTCTCCTATTGGATTCTGCACCTCTAAAGTTTGGTGAGATTCTCTCCTTAGAGGTATCTGAAGGAGTTTGTTAAAGAGCTTAGGTAAGTAGTTGCTCTCACTCCACCATCTTGGCTCCATCTCCTCAGAGATATTTCTAATGCAAAACCACTTAACAATGAGCAAACTTCTCTCAAAGATTTATATGTTACATCTATGGTACACTGACTATTTGGATCTTTTTAGTGATGAAAAGGGCCCCCAAAATATTTTTCATGTAAAGGAAAACATTTATAATTATTATAAAAACATGTGTGATGCTATTTCTGTTATAGATTAATACCTAAAAGGAGTAGGAGATAAATTTTGTTTTATGAAAAATTGTTAATATATGTGTATGTATATGAAGAAACACCACTTTGAAATGAGATTTAAACAGTTTTGGCAGAAAATGAACTGTACTATAAATATAAAGACTCAAATCCTCTTGTGAACAATACAGATTAATGCCTTGCTTTTACATGAATAATTTGGTGTAACAAAGAGGCAAAGAAGTTTTATTTGTTGAGACATAGAAAAATGTGAATAAAAAAACCCCCACAGTTTCAGTGACACCAAAGCAATATTTGGAGCATGTTGAATATTTTACCTTTACAAAATATTGTGGTACATCAGATCACTTGCATCTAACTATCTGATGACTAGAAGAGGTAAGACTAAAAGAAAATTGACTAGTAACTTAGAGACTGAAATATAATTTCACAAGTACTATCAATTTCGTAGGGTAAGTTTAGAGACTTGTGACTTTTTAAGTGAAAGATGCTTCTCTGAGAACCAAAAGGTACTCTTTAAAACCATTGAAATATAACAAAATCAGAGTTTTAAAAATTTAGTGTAGGAAACTGAAAGTAAAACCTGACACAGGAACCTTAGGGTAAGAACTGAAGACAAAGCAAGGGCCTAGAAATCTGTTCTGTCAATACCATGGTAGTTAAAAATAACCAACTTACTGAAGTCTTCTGCTGGTGGAGGAAAGAACTGACTTCATAAGCTAAGAGCTAATGATAACTATTGTCTTTCCGCACCATTTAGGGTTGGAAAGAGTTGAAATTTCTCATAGTCTTTTTTTTGCTGCCTCTGTCTTGAGAAGGAAAAGCAGATGAGGCTTTGTAGATGCTTTGCTATTTCAAGGACCTGAGTAAGTTTTGTTTGCCTGAGCTATGTTGCTGTAAGCTTCATTGCAACAAAACAATGTACCATGGGTAAGTGACCCACTGTTTGATCTGTTCTTTATAGCCCAAAGAAATACAGTTTGATGAATTTTGTAGAGAACTGCTATTCGCATTAAAAGGTAATGCTTTCTAAATATCATTTTAAAGTGATTGTAAATTGATACAGCTTTAAATGTTATTTTCCAGTAGAGAAGAGGAGAAGACTTATTTATATCTTAAAAGCAATAACAGTGATAACAGTAAAAAGTGACTGTCAAGTAGCAAGTGGAAAAGCAGGCATGTTTGGTGCAGGTGTTTCCAAGTGGACTAATGCCATCAAATATGGAATTCCAGAGTTACCCTAAAGACATGACTTTTCTTCCCCTAGTTGCCAGGTGTTATTATAGATTTGATTCAGTTCTCTACATATTTTAGAAATAAGGCATTTATCGGAGACACTGGCTGTAAAAATTGTTTCTGAGCTTTCTGCTTTTCTTCTAATACTGGTTGTATTGGCTTTGTTTCTGCAAAACCTTTTAGGTTTAATGTAATTAGAATCATCCATTTTGCATTTAAGAATGTTGTGCATTTCTTTTTTAAAATTTATTTATTCATTTTTAGTTTTCAACATGCATTTCCACAATATTTTGAGTTCCACATTTTCTTCCCATCTCTCTCCTTCCCTTCACCCCAAACCACCATGCATTCTGATTACCCCTTCCCCCAATCTGCCCTCCCTTCTATCATACCCCTCCCTTCCTTTATCCCCATCTCCTCTATTTTCTTGTAAGGCAAAATAGATTTCTATACTCCATTCCCTGTATTTCTTATTTCCCAGTTGCATGTAAAAACAATTTTTAACAATAGTTAAAAACTTTAAATTCCAACATCTCTACTTTCCTCCTTCCCCACCCATCCCCACTGAGAAGGCAAGCAATTCAATGTAGGTTATACATGTATACTGATGCAAAAGACTTTGATAAAAGTCATATTGTGAAGGACTAACTATATTTCCATTCATCCTATCCTGTCTCCCCCTCATTGATTGTATTCTCTCTTTTGACCTTGTCACCCCCCAAAAGTGTTTAATTCTAATTACTACCACCTCCCAGTTGCTCTCCTTTCTGTCATTCTCCCTACACCCCATTTATCCCCTTCTCCCCTACTTTCTTGTAGTATAAGATAGATTTTCATAGCAAATTGATTGTCCATATTATTCCCTCCTTAAGTCAAATGTGATGAGTAAGTTTCACTTTTTTCTCTCTAACCTCTCCCCTTTTCCCCTCCACTGGAAAAGCTTTCTCTTGCTTCTTTTATGAGAGATAATTTGCCCCATTCCATTTCTCCCTTTCTCCTCCCAATATATTTCTCTCTCACCCCTTAATTTTATTTAATCAGATATCATCCCTTCCTATTCAAGTCACCCGTCTGTATGTATATCATCCCTGCAACTACTCACATACTGAGGAAAGTCTCAAGAGTTATGAATATTATCTTTCCATGTACGAATGTAAACAGTTCAACTTTAGTAAATCCCTTACAATTTCTCTTTCCTGTTTACTTTTTCATGCTTCCTTTGATTCTTGTGTTTGAAAGTCAAATTTTCTATTCAGCTCTGTTCTTTTCATCAAGAATGCTTGAAAGTCCTCTGTTTTGTTGAATGACCATTTCCCTTCCTGAAGTATTATACTCAGTTTTGCTAATAGGTGATTCTTGGTTTTAATCCTAGCTCCTTTGACTTCTGGGATATCATATTTCAAGCCCTTTGATCCTTTAATGTAGAAGTTCCTAAGACTTGTGTTATTCTGATTGTATTTTCACAGTAGCCAAATTCTTTCTTTGTGGTTGCTTGCAGTATTTTCTCCTTGAACTGGCAACTCTGGAATTTCCCCTACAATATTTCTAGAAGTTTGGATTTTGCAATATCTTTCAGGAGGTGATCAGTGAATTCTTTCAATGTCTACTTTACCTTTTGGTTCTAGAATATCAGGGCAGTTTCCCTTGATAATTTCCTGAAGATAATGTCTAGGTTCTTCTTTTGATCATGGCTTTCAGGTAGTCCCATAATTTTTAAATTATCTCTCCTGGATCTATTTTCCAGGTCAGTTGTTTACCCAATGAGATATTTTGCATTGTTTGCTATTTTTTCATTCCTTTCATTTTGTTTTATAATTTCTTGATTTTTCATAAAGTACTTAGCTTCCATCTGCTCCATTCTCATATTTAAGGAATTATTTTCCTCAGTGAGACCATTTTCTACCTGGCCAATTTTGCTTTTTAGGGCATTTTTCTTCTCATTGGCTTTTTGGTCTTCTTTTGCATTTGGGTTACCTTATTTTGAAAAGTGTTGTTTTCTTCAGCAGTTTTTTGGGGTCTCCTTTAGCAAACAATTGACTCCTTTTTCATGATTCTCTTGCATCACTCTCGTTTCTCTTCCCAATTTTGGCTCTCCTTCTCTTACTTGATTTTCGAAATCCTTTTGAGCTCTTCCATGGCCTGTGACCAGTTCATATTTTTCTTGGAGGCATTGAATGGAGGAGCTTTGACTTTGTTTTCTTCTGTGTGCATGCTTTAGTCTTCCTTGTCACCAAAGTAAGATTCTATAGTCTGATTATTTTTTTGATTTTTGCTCATTTCCCCAGTCACTTACTTGGCTTTTGAGCTTGTTTACATAGTAGATCTCTACTTCCAGTGGGGCTGGGTGTACTGTCAGCAGCTCAATCCCCCCACAATCTGTAGGCCTAGAGCTCCAGAAACAGTGGCTGCAGCTGCCCCTGCCCCTGTTGTGCCTCCCAAGGGTTCCTCTGCCCCCTCCTCCCTCAGCTGCCCTGGGGCTGGGGCCAGACCATTCCACTCTCCTGCACTGGTCAAATAGGCTTTTCCCACTGACCTTCCAATATATCCACAGCATTTTTGGTATCATGAAGTCTGGAAACCTCCACAGGTGTGAAAGATTCAGTCTCCCTAAGGCCTTCTTAGGTCCCATATGTGCACTTGTGGCCCACACTGGATTGTACTTTGCTCCCAGGGTAGGACAATAGACACTTTCAAGTGACCTTCCAGGCTGTCTTGGACTGGAGATTTGCTTCACTCCATCACTCTGTGGGTTCTACAGCTCCAGAATTTGTTTAGAGACATTTTTACAGATATTTGGCTGGGCTTGGCAGGAGTGCTCTAGAAAGTCCTGGATGTTACTTCTCTATCTTGGCTCTGCCCCCCAATTTTCTCTATTTCTTATTTGGTCTTAAATACTTCTGTTCTCTATAGATCTGACAGGTAACCTATTCCTTGATCTCCTAATTTCCCTATAGTTTCACCCTTTCTTTCTTAATTGTGTACCCATTTTGACCTTATCTTGGTATATCATGTAAGTTTTTGGTCTATGCCTAGTTTTTGCCAAATCATTTTCCTGTTTTCCCAGCAGTTTTTGTCAAATAATGAGTGCTTATCCCAGAAGCTGGGGTCTTTGACTTTATTAAACAGTAGATTGCTATAGTCATTAATTAGTGTCTTGTGTACTTAACCTATTCCATTGATCTACTACTTTATTTCCTAGCCAGTACCAAGTACTGCAACTTTTGCAAAGAATGTCAGTATCTTCAGGAACATCAGGTTCCAGGGTCATGGAGAGCTTTTGCCAGGGTTTGTGTAAGCATAAGTCCCACGGGAACAGGCTTCACCTCAGCTGTGGCCTTGATCACAGGACTCACATTCCTCTTAGCCCTCTACAGTATAGCTTCTGAATTCATAGAGGAAAAGTTGGGGAAGTTGAAGGAAGAAATTGACAGGAAAACTATAGTGGTGGGGGACCTCAACCTCTCCGTCTATGAACTTGATACATCTAACCTCAAAATAAACAAGAAAGAGGTTAAGGTAGTAAGCAAAACTCTCAAAAAGGTAGATATGATAGATCTCTGGAGAAAACTGAATGGAAATAGAAAGGAATATACCTTTTTCTCAGCAGTACATAGCACATATAGAAAAACTGACCATGTACTATGACATAAAAACCTCGCAATCCAGTACAGAAAGGCAGAGATAATCAATGTATCCTTCTCAGATCATAATGCAATGAAAATTATATGTAATAAAAGGCCATGGAAAAATAAATAAAAAATCAATTGGAAACTAAGTAATCTAATCCTAAAAGGGAGTAGGTTAAACAACAAGTCAAAGAAACAATCAACAACTTCATTCAAGAGAATGGCAATAATGAGACAACCTACCAAATCTAATGGGATACTGCAAAAACAGTTCTTAGGGGAAGTTTTACATCTTTGAATGCCTACATAAATAAAACAGAGAAAGAGGAGATCAATGGCTTGGGCATGCAGCTGAAAAAGTTAGAATTGAAATTGAAATTGAAAATCCCCATGTAAATACCAAATTAGAAATACTGAAAACCAAAGGAGAGATTAATAAAATTGAAATTAAGGAAACTATCTAATTAATAAATGAAACTAATAATTGATTTTATGAAAAAAACTAATAAAATTGATAAAGCTTTGGTCGATTTTATTAAAAAAGGAAAGAAGAAAATCAAATGACTATTATCAAAAATGAAAAGGGTGAACTCACCTTAAATGAAGAGAAAATTTAAAAAATAATTAGAAATTACTTTGCCCAACTTTATGCCCACAAATTAAACAGTCTAAATGAGATGGATGAGTATTTTAAAAAATACAAATTGCACAGATTGACAGAAGAGGAAGTTGAATACTTAAACAATCTCACATCAGAAAAAGAAATTGAACAAGCCATCAATGAACTTCCTAGGAAAAAATTTCCAGGGCCAGATTGATTTACAAGTGAATTCTATCAAACATTTAAAAAACATTTAATTCCAATACTATATGGACTATTTTTGAAAATTGGGGACGGAATCCTCCCAAATTCTTTTCATAATACCAATATGGTTTCACTACCTTAACCAGGAAGAGACAAAACAGAGAAAGAAAATTATAGACCAATTTCCCTAATGAAGGGGGCGGAGCCAAGATGGCAGAGTGAAAGCAACCTAAGCTCCTGGACAAACTCCTTTGGATATCTCTGAAAGGAGAATCTGACCAAACTTTGGAGGTGTGGAATCTGGTGGGTGATAGACTTTGACAGATTCGGAGCCCAGGTTATACTGGAAGGTCCACGGGAAGGATCTGTTCCGCAGGGGTGAGCCCCCACAGTGCAGCGTGGTCAGTGCAGCGGGGCGGAAAGGACCTGAGAAGCCTGAGAGTGGCGGGCGGAACCAGCGGAGCAGGAGACAAGCCAAACCCAGCAGGTGAGAGCCGCTGAGCACCAGATATCAGCGCAGCAGCTCCTGAGACCTTCAGCCTGAAGATTAAACTTCGGTAAGTTACCTACTTGAACTTCCGGGAGCCAGGATGGCGGAGTGATCAGTAAATGCTCTCTCCTCCCCTCCCCCCCCCATGACCATGAAAGAACCATAAAATATTTCCCCAGAAAAATCCTGGATCAGTGGGAACAGCAGAAGGGGGCAAATAGTCTCATAACACCAGAGGCTAGGAAAATAGCAAAGGGGGATTCTTCCTACTGTGGTGGAGGTGATCCAGCAAGACAGAGGACCCAGGGAAGAGAAAATTTGCACTGAGACCCAGGCAAGCCTCAGCGCCAGGAGAGGAGCCCCAGGAGGGGTGGGAACACACATTAGCATCTAGGCGGGCCTCAGCCCTCCAGGGGAAAAGGGAAGACAATAGGGAAGCTGGGATCACCATTCCCTGAGCTAGCCTTTGCCTCAGTTCAGCTGAGATCTCCTGTGACCAGACCACTCCTCCCACACACTTAACAAGCTAACCCCAGGGTTGATCTGGGAAACAAAAAACAAAAACCTGCTTTTAGCTTTTTCACACATCAGCTCAATACAAAGTTCTGTACCTTCTGACTGAAAGAACCAGAAGCTATAACAACTCAGTCAACAACAGGAAAAAGCAGACGAAAAGTGAAAAAACCATAGATTCTTTCTATGGGGATAAGGACCAAAACACAAACACCAAAGAGGTCAGAGCTGAGACTGTACTTCCATCTGAAACTTCAGAAGGGACTATGAACTTCTTGCAAGTATGACCAGCTCTCCTGGAACAGCTGAAGAAGGAAATAGAAGAAAAACTGGCCAATGATTTTAAAATTATAAAAAAAGAATTCACTGATGAGAACATCACTTTGAAAAGGAAAATTGAACAAATGGAAAAGGAAGTTCAAAAATTAACTGGAAAAAATAATTCCCTAAAAGGAAAAGTTAATGAAGTAGAAAAGGAAACCCAAAACCTAATTGGGAAAATTGATCAAATAGAAAAGGAAACACAAAATCTAACTGGGAAAATTGGTCGAATGGAAAAAGAAGTACAAAAATTAACTGGAGAAAATAGCTCCTCAAAGGGAAAAATTGGTCAAATGGAAAAGGAGATGCAAAAGTTAACTGAAGAAAACAATACGATGAAGATTAGAATTGGGCAAGTAGAAACTAATGAGTCAATGAGGCAGCAAGAATCAGTCAAACAAAATCTAAAGAATGAAAAGATAGAAGAAAATGTAAAATATTTAATTGGAAAAACAACTGACCTGGAAAATAGATCCAGGAGAGAAAATTTAGGAATTATTGGCCTGCCAGAAACCCATGATGAAGAAAAGAGTCTGGACAATATCTTCCAGGAAATCATCAAGGAAAACTGCCCAGAAGTACTAGACTCAGAGGGAAAAATAGTCATCGAAAGAATCCACCATTCCCCTCCCGAAAGGGATCCCAAACTGAAAATCCCAAGAAATATAGTTGCCAAATTCCAGAGCTATCAAGGGAAGGAGAAAATACTACAAGCAGCCAGAAAGAAACAATTCAAATATCAAGGACATACAGTCAGGATCACACAGGACCTTGCAGCTTCTACATTAAAAGATCGAAAGAATTGGAACCCAATATTCCATAAGGCAAAGGAGTTGGGACTTCAACCAAGGATCAACTACCCAGCAAAGTTCAGCATAACATTTCAGGCAAGGAGAAAGTCATTCAATGAAATAAGGGATTTCAAGAGCTTCCTGATCAAAATGCCAGAACTCAATAGACAATTTGATCTTCAAATGCAGGTCTCAAGAGAATCATAAAAAGGTAAACAGGGGGGAAAAAACAAAAACAAAAACTTGTTACTCAATTAGGGCAAGCTGTTTACCTCCCTATAAGGGAAGATGGTACCTGTTAATCTTGAGAACTGTGCAGCTATTATGATAAATACATAGAGGGAACGGGTATAAAGTAAATGATGTCATGTCAAAAATATGATTTAAGTATGAGAAGGGACTGTAATAGGAGGTGTGAAAAGGAGGAAGCAGAAAATGGCAAATTACATCACAGGAAGAAGTACAAAACTACAGTAGAGGGAAGGGGGGTAGGGAGATGAGCATTGTTTGAGAGGTACTCTCATCTGATTTGTTTAAAGGAGGGAACAATAATCTTAAGTAGATAATCCTAACTAGCTCTATAGGTAGTAGGAGGGGAAGGGGGAAGAAAGGGGAGGGAGGCAAAAAGGGAGGGAAGAAGCAATAAGAGTAAAAGGGAGTAAAAGGGAGGAGGACTAAAAGAAGGAGGGGAAGGCTGCAGGAGGAGGGGGTGAAAAGTGAATACTATTGAGGAGGGGAAGGGAGACAGGAGAGCTAACAGCACAAATGGTGGGAAAGAGGATGGAGGGAAATGCCAGGCCTACAGGCCTGAGGGCTACCCGAGTCTTACCTTACCTATCGTAGGTCTTCGGCTGGCCAAACCGGATAAACGTATGAGAGAAGAGACTTTCCGGAGTCGAACAAGGGTTAGGCTTTATTCAGGGTCCTGGTTACATGTGCAGAGGGAACTCTTCCTTAGGAGAGAGAGAGATATCTCCCAAGGAGGCAAAGATCTTACAGTAAGAGAATGAAAGCAGAAGTGGAAGTGGGGAAAGAGGGGGGAGGGAAGAGCGAAGAGAGGAAAAGGGGCCTTCTGTCCTGTAAGGGCCCCTCAGCGTTAAGAGCGCCTTCAGGCTTTCCTGACACTACTTAAGCTCTCCTGCCATATAGTTTGCACCTGAATACCGTGCCTGTTAGATAACAATAGGTGTGCCCAGATCTGGGCCAGTCTCGAGGGCGGAGATGCTCTCTCCCATCACGTTTCTCATGGGAAGAGGCGGAAATGCACGAGATCTCACTCCTCAATTCCCTGATGTTTCCTGGGGGGCCTCATGAGAACTCTAAGATTTAGAAGCTCCCACCTTTACCCATCCGAGACTGTCTACATGGAACTGAGCTTACACCCCCAACAGGGAAATACACAGATTGTAATCATAACTGTGAATGTGAATGGAATGAATTCTCCCATAAAACGGAGATGGATAGCAGAATGGATTAAAAGCCACAATCCAACAATATGCTGCTTACAAGAAACACATTTGAAATGGGGGGAATACACATAGGATAAAGGTCAAAGGATGGAGTAGAATATATTGTGCTTCAGCTCATGTAAGAAAGGCAGGAGTAGCAATCCTAATCTCAGACAAAGCAAAAGCAGAAATAGATCTAATCAAAAGGGATAAGGATGGAAACTATATCCTACTAAAAGGCACCATAGACAATGAAGGAATATCATTACTAAACATGTATGCTCCAAGTGGGATAGCATCCAGATTCTTAGAGGAGAGGTTGGGGGAGTTGAAGAAAGAAATTCACAGCAAAACTATTCTAGTGGGGGACCTCAACCTCCCCCTCTCTGAACTCGATAAATCTAACCTCAAAATAAACAAGGAAGAGGTAAGTAAGATTCTGGATAAGGTAGATATGATAGATCTTTGGAGAAAATTGAATGGGAATAGAAAGGAATATACCTTTTTCTCAGCGGTACATGGAACATTTACAAAAATTGACCATGTACTAGGACATAAAAATCTCACAATCCAGTGCAGAAAGGCAGAGATAATCAATGCATCCTTCTCAGATCATAATGCATTAAAAATTACATGTAATAAAAGACCATGGAAAGATAAACCAAAAATCAATTGGAAACTAAATAATCTAATCCTAAAGAAGGGTTGGGTTAAAGAAGAAATCATAGAAACAATCAACAATTTCATTCAAGAGAATGACAATAGTGAGACAACATACCAAATCTTATGGGATACTGCAAAAGCAGTTGTTAGGGGAAGTTTTATATCTTTGAATGCTTATATAAATAAAATAGAGAAAGAGGAGATCAATGACTTAGGCTTGCAGTTGAAAAAGCTAGAGAAAGAACAAATTGATAATCCCCAAGTAAATACCAAATTAGAAATACTGAAAACCAAAGGAGAGATTAATAAAATTGAAATTAAGAAAACTATTGAATTAATAAATAAAACCAGTAGTTGGTTTTACGAAAAAACTAATAAAATTGATAAACCTTTGGTCAATCTGATTAAAAAAAGTAAGAAGAAAATCAAATTACTAATATTAAAAATGAAAGGGGTGAACTCACCTCCAATGAGGAGGAAATTAAAACAATAATTAGAAATTACTTTGCCCAACTTTATGCCCACAAATTCGATAATCTAAATGAGATGGATGAATATTTTAAAAAATACAAATTGCCCAGATTAACAGAAGAGGAAGTTGAATACTTAAACAACCCCATCTCAGAAAAATAAATTGAACAAGCCATCAATGAACTCCCTAGGAAAAAATCTCCAGGGCCAGATGGATTCACAAGTGAATTCTATCAAACATTTAAAGAACAGTTAATTCCAATGCTATATAGACTATTTTTGAAAACTGGGGAAGAAGGAGTCCTCCCAAATTCTTTCTATGATACAAACATGGTTTTAATGCCCAAACCAGGAAGAGACAAAACAGAGAAAGAAAATTATAGACCAATTTCGCTAATGAATATAGATGCAAAAATGTTAAATAAGATTTTAGCAAAAAGAATACGGCATCGTATCATGAGATTAATACATTATGATCAGGTAGGATTCATACCAGGATTGCAGGGCTGGTTCAATATTAGGAAAACTATTAGCATTATCGATCACATCAACAACAAAGCTAATAAAAACCACATGATTATTTCAATAGATGCAGAAAAAGCT
Organism: Notamacropus eugenii; assembly: GCF_028372415.1. Classification (NCBI taxonomy): domain Eukaryota; kingdom Metazoa; phylum Chordata; class Mammalia; order Diprotodontia; family Macropodidae; genus Notamacropus; species Notamacropus eugenii. Next base: position 444,330,200 of record NC_092873.1, read on the forward strand.
TTTGACAAAATATAACACCCATTCCTATTAAAAACAGTGGAGAACATAGGAATAAAGGGAACTTTCCATAAAATAATAAGCAGTATCTATCTAAAACCTTCAGCAAGCATTAAATGCAATGGGGATAAGCTAGATGTATTCCCAATAAGATCAGGGGTGAAACAAGGATGTCCATTATAACCACTATTATTCAATTTGGTACTAGAAATGTTAGCTGTAGCAGTTAGACAAGATAAAGATATTGAAGGAGTAAGAATAGGCAAAGAAGAAACCAAATTATCACTCTTTGCACATGATATGATGATATACTTAGAGAATCCCAGAGATTCAAGTAAAGAACTACTTGAAATAATAAACAACTTTGGCAAAGTTGGAGGTTACAAAATAAACCCGCACAAATCTTTATGTCCAACAGTAAGAGATAGAAAGAGAAATCTCATTTAAAGCTAGGGTAGACACTATAACATATTTTTAAGTTTTCTTCCCAAAACAAACCCAGGGACTATATGAACACAATTACAAGACACTTTTTTCACAAATAAAGTGGAGTAAGTGGAAAACATCAGTTTCTCATGGGTAGGCTGAGCCAATATCATAAAAATGACAATTCTACCTAAATTAATTTACTTATTTAGGGCCATACCAATTAAACTATCAGATAATTATTTTCTAGAGCTGGACAAAATAATATCACAATTCATCTGGAAAAATAAAAGGTCCAGAATATCAAAGGGACTAATGAAAAGAAATTCTACGGAAGGTGGTCTAGCGCTACCAGATCTCAAACTGTATTATAAAGCAGTAATTATGAAAATCACTTGGTACTGGCTAAGAAACAGAAGGGTAGACAAGTGGAATAGGTTAGGCACTCAAGACACAGTAGGCAATGAATACAGCAATCTCCTGTTTGATAAACCCAAGGACCCCAGCTTCTGTGATAAGAACTCACTGTTTGACAAAAATTGCTGGGAATATTGGATAACAGTGTGGTGGAAGCTAGGCATAGACCCATATGTGACACTGTACACAAGAATAAAGTCCAAATGGGTCTATGATCTAGGTATAAAGATTGATACCATGGACAAACTGGAGGAGGAAGGAATAGTGTATTTATCAGTTTTATGGAGAAGGGAAGAATTTTTGACTAAAGAATAGATTGAAAGCATTATGAAGTACAAGATGGATAATTTTGATTACATTAAACTGAAAAGCTTTTCCACAACCAAGCTCAGTGCAGCCAAAATTCGGAGGGATGTACTATATTGGGAAAGAATTTTTACAGCTAATCTCAAGGGTAAAGGCCTCATTTCTAGAATATATAGAGAACTGAGTCAAATATACAACAATATAAGTCATTTCCCAATTGAGAAGTGGTCAGAGGATATGAACAGGCAATTTTCAGAGGAAGAAGTTAAAGACATCTATAATCGTATGAAAAAATGCTCTAAATCACTTTTGATTAGAGAGTTGTTAATCAAACCCCCTCTGTGGTACCACGTCATACCTATCTGATTGGCAAACATGACAGAACAGGAATATGATACATGTTGGAGAGGAAGTGAGAGAGTTGGAATACTAATTCATTGTTGGTGGAGCTATGAGCTCATCCAACCACTCTGGAGAGTGATTTGGAACTATGCCCAAAGGGCTACAAAAATGTACATACCCGTTGACCCAGCAATATCATTTCTAGGACTGTATTCCCAAGAGACCATAAAAATGGGAAAGGGTCCCACATGTGCAAAAATATTTCTAACAACCCTCTTTGTAGTGGCCAAGAAATGGAAATCAAAGGGATACTTATCAATTGGGGAATGGCTGAATAATTTATGGTTTATGAATGTAATGGAATACTATTTTGCCATAAGAAATGATGGAAAGAGTACTTCAGAGAGACCTGGAAAGACTTACATGATCTGATGCTGAGTGAAAGGAGCAGAACCAGGAAAACTTTGTGCACAGCAACAACCACAGTGTGTGAGAGTTTTTTCTGGTATACTTGGATCTTCATAGCAATGGAAGGACACACACACACACAAATTCCCAACGATCTTCTAAGGCAAAATTCCTTCCACATCTAGAGAAAGAGGTATGGAATTCAATCACAGAATGTACCAGATAATGTTTTTGTATATGTTTAATGTTTCTGTTTGTTATCTGATTTCTCCCGTTTATTTTTGTTCTTCTACACTGCATGAGTATAGTGAAAATGTATTCAGTAGGAATGTATGTGTAGATCCTATACAGAAATGTATGCCATCTTTGGGAGGGAGGGGCGTAGTGGGGAGCAGGGAGGGGGGAAACATCCAAGTTTTATGGGAGTGACTGTAAAACACTAAAAATAAATAAAATTAATAAAAAAATAATATATTGGTTTTGTACAAACAATACCAAAGCACCCAAAATTAGAAGGGCAGCAGAAAACTAGAGGAAGAATTTTTCTGTTAGTGTTACTGGTAAATGCCTCATTTCTAACATGTATAGGAAATTCAATCATATTAATAAGGATACAAGTTATTCTCCAGTTGAAAAATAGTTGGAGGACATAAACAGGCAGATTTTAAGAAAAGAAATCAAAGCTATCTATTGTCCTTTGAAAAAATACTCTAAATCAGTATTGTTTACAGAAATTCAAATGAAAACAACTTTGAGGTAGCACCTCACACCTATTAGTTGCTTAATGTGTGTTTGTCCTCCATTTTCTAAGAAGAGGAACTCGACATCAGGGAAATGATAGCATGTCTTGCAGTTCACTTTGATTTGAGTAAAGGACTGCTCTTTAATGTCACTGGCCTCTCTTTCTCCTCCAGAGACATCTGGATTCAGTGACCAGATATTCATCAGGATGATTGGAGAGGGCTCAGGATGCAATGGGAGACCCTGGCCCTTTTACCTAAGACCTTTTCAGGCACTCAGAATGAGGTAATACCCATTCAGTGAATAGACCTCTTCCAGAAGTATTCAAGGGATTGTCCCTTTAATTAAAAAAGAAAAAAAAATCAAGCTAGTAGGGCAAGGCCCTCAGAGTTGCTGTTCCAAAGAAAAACAATTGCCATTGAGATTCTCTCTAATCCAGGAGGATAAAAAAAAGAGCCATTAAGTACAGTCTGGGCAGGGATCTCTTGTGGTCTAACCTATGGGCTTCAGAGTGAACTAGGCTTAAGGTTTCAGGAAAGAAGGAAAGAAAGAAAGTGAGAGAGGTAGAAAGGTAAAGAGAGAGAGAGAGAAAGAGAGAGAGGGAGAGGGAAGAAGAGAGAGGGAGAGAGAAGGAGAGAGGGAGAGAAAAGGAGAGAGAGGGAGAGAGGGAAGGAAGAAGGGAGGGAAGGAGGGAAGGAAGGAAGAAAAAGATAGAGAAGATGTGATAAAACTGGGACACTAATGCACTGTCAGTGGAGTTGTGAACTGATCTACCCATTCTGCAGAGCAATTTGGAACTATGTCCAAAGGGCTACAAAATTATAGGTAGATATCCCAAAGAGATTTTTAACAGGGGGGAAAGAATATATTTATACAAATATTTGTAGCAGCTCTTTTTGTGGTGGCTAAGAATTGGAAATTGAGGTGATGCTCAGAAATTGGAGAATGGCTGAACAAGTTTTGGCAAAATGAAATATTTTTGTGCTATAGGAAATGACAAACAGAATGATTTCAGAAAAACTCAAATTTACATAAATTGATACAGAGTGAAGTTAGAAGAGCCAGAAAAAAATATTGTAAACAGCAACAGCAAAGTGATATGATGAACAACTGTGAATGACTTAGCTATTCTCAGAAATGCAATAATCCAAGACAATCCCAGAGAAATCATGATCAAAAATACTTTCCACCTCCAGAGAAAGAAGTGATAGCATCTGAATATTTTGACATATGAATGGCAAAGCATTCTATTTTTCTCTTTCTTTTCTCCTTCACTCCTTTGTTTCTCCTTCATTCATCCTTCCTGCTTCCTTTCCCCTTCATCTTCTCTCTTTTCTTTTTTCTCCCTCTTCCCTCCTTTCTTTCCTTCCTTTCTCTGTGCTCCCCTCCCTCCTTCCTTCCTTCTTTGCTTCTTTCCTTCCTTCCTTCCTTTTTTTTCCTTTCCTTCCTTTCTATCTTTTTTGTTTGTGTTTTCTTTCACAACATGACTAATATGGAAATGTTTCACTTGATTGCTAATGTATAAGTTTTATTAGATTGATTAACATCCTAACGAGGGATGAGGATAAGGAAAGAAATATAGAAATTGAAATTAAAAACTTGAAAAAAGCAACATATATTAAAATTTCTTTTTTCATATAATTGGGGAAAAATAAAATATGACTAAATAATAAAAAGAAAGAAAAGGGATGAATATTGGAAAATCTCAAAGAACAAACCTGACCCAAAACAAGAGAAATGAAAAACCACTTCTTCTTTGCAGAAATTTGAGTTCCTTGTGTATGAAACATATAGTCAAACTTTTTTGATGTATTCTTAGTTTTTCAAATTTTTTTTTTCTTCTTTGTAGAAATGATTACTTGTTGTAATGAATTGACATCTGGGAAGTAAAGGGGATAGTAAACTGGGAGAAATTAAGAAATTAAAGATCAAAAGTTTGAATTAAAATTTATCTTATAAGTTAAGGGCAGCTCAGAAGCAGTCACACTCTCAAAGAATAAGCAGGGGAATAGATTATCCTACCAAAGGAACAGAAAGTGCTCTGGTAAAGGAGGCTATATTATCAGAGAGCAGGCAATGGTACTTTAGAAGAGAGAGTGCTATTTTAGAAAGCAGTTGTATTCTCAGAATCATCAGTATTATCAGAGAATGGGAGGTTCTATCCAAGAGGAGACAGAACAAACAGGGAAACAGAAAGTGATACCAGTTATGAATAGAGTGAATTCTATCCTATGGTTATGGTTTATGAAGGGTGAACTCTAGTATGAAGAGACTTGAGAATTTATAATGTTCATTGATTTTCTTTTTGCAAAATAAATTTTCTTCTGATAGGTCATGTCCAACACATATGAGGGAGGAATCCTAACCTTCTATAATATTCAATGGGGATCTCAGAAAGGTCTCACTGATATAAAATGTTATCTCCTTTCCAAATATAATCTGAGGCTTCTTATCAAATGTACCCCTTACAAATAGTTCAAAGGAGCATACTCAATAAAACATTTTGTCACTGGAGACCATGCTCCTGCAATATGTGAAAATGTTATCTAATAGGTAGGATGAAGCAGATCTGTTAGCAGATAGGTAATTTTTATTAAAATGATAATGCATTTCTTTTCCAATAGATGTTGGAAACAAACCTTGAAATGTTCCTCACTTTGCCAGTATGGCTTGTAAACATGTCCATTTTCTATTTCTGGATAATCACAAAGTCTCACTTCGGAGAAAGTGAAGTAAAAATAAATTATGTTCCTCATTAGTAATCTAATTTTCAGCTCTTACTATGAATACACACTTTACAATATACTATAACTGCATTCCTTTCATTTCTGATCTCAGAATGTGCACTGGTTTAGAATCATGTAGTTGGAAGAATTTGTGAAGATTACTTCAATTCAACTGAAGAAATATTTTGAAATACATACTACATACAAGTCACTATATTATGTAATTAGGATACAAAGATAAATGTAACCTTCTTTGCCTTTGAGTAATTATATTCCACTGGATGCTATGAGGATGATGTCATTTAAATTTTGTGAAATGGTTGGTAACTTGTCTGTTTTAAACATTTCCCTAAAGAGATCCCACAAATTTCTCAGGAATCCACCTTAGAATCAAACACACTCTATAGGACCACAAGAAAGAATTTTTAGTTTCCCAGTTGTTCACTCAATGTTCACTACCCTAGACACACAGTTCTTCTGCATGAAATATCAAAATATTATCTTCACTCTTGCCATTCCTTTCCTTTATGAAAGAATGAATAAGAATTGAAATGCTTTTTTCAAGGAATAGTGCTTATTTAAAGTTAGCTAGGAAATTATAATACTTAAACATATGAAGATATGTGAAAGTTAGGCTGGATACCTGAGTTTGCCATCAAGTATGATACAGAGTTGTTTTGATATTGTAGAATGCCTACTCTTTTACTATACTCTCATCCCTTGGCCTATGTGAAACCGCCACCTTGCTCTTTGTTCTCATATCTATCTGTTCATTACTTCTTAGTTTTTTGGTACAACTATTATGAATTTTATCATTAGTCATTAATGTCTTTCAAAGCTCTGTCCAGGAACCTCTTCTCCCCTTTCTCAACATTCTTGTTGAGCTCCTCAAAAGGAGTTCATTTAATTCTATGAAGATTATACTCGGATCTACATATCCAACTTCAATTTCTCTCCTGAACTTTAGTCACATTTTAACAACTACCTGCTGCACGTTTTGATACAAATTTCACATCAATATCTTAGACTCAGTACACCTAGAATTGATCTTACTCTATTTCCTGAAAACATCCTTCTCACACACTATTCTTTTTCAGTAGAGGATGGCATCCTTCTAATGACACAGGTTCATAACCTTTGAGTCATTCTTCACCTTTCCTGTTCCACTACCTCACATATCCAATCATTTTCCATGTCTTGTACATGCTATTTCCACGACATTTCTCTTATCTTGAGATTCACATTGTCACAACTCTAGTTCATGCTCTCACAACTCCTTGCCTGTACTACTACAATAGACTCTTAATTATCCTAGTTGGCTCTTATCTCACTTTGTCTCCAACCCATCCTCCATACAATAGTGAAATTACTATTGCTGATACACATGTCTGAGAATGTCATTTACTCACTCAAAAAATATTTGGTAGTGGCCTGTTCCTAGTGTAAAAATAAATTCTTAGTCTGTAATATAATAGTTCTCACCACCTGATTCCCACCTGCCTTTAAAAATATTTCATATTAGTCTCCATCATACTATCTACATTCCAGTCAAACTGGACAAGGAAGTGCTCCAAATGTGTCATGCTGTTTTTTATCTCCAGGATTTTGAACAGGCTGTCTTTCAAACCTGAAATATCCTTCTCACTTTTTTTTCTTAAAATGCTCAGCTTTCTTCAATGTTTTGGTCATTTGCTACCTCCTCCACGAAACCCTCAAGTTGTTAGTATTTTCTCCCATCTCATCTTGTATTTACTATAATGAATATTTATATTTGTAGTACATTATTCGCACAAAATTTTTGATGGAGTAGAAACTATATCATCCTTTCATACAAGAATGAAATTACAAGTCAAACAAAACCCAACAGAAGGAAAATTAAAAGAATGCATTTAGAGAGAACATGGTAAAGTTTTTACAGCGATTTGCACAGGTTGCATTGCAACATTTTTAGTATTCATAGGCTCTGTTCTTTGAGTAGCACATATGAGATATAATTATGAAGGAATAATCATATTTATATTTTTTAAACATACCAAACCTTAAACATCTAAATAACATTTATCTATAGAAGTTGTTAGGAACTCAGTGGTATTGCCCCTGCTCAAAGTATTTTTGAAAGTTTTTTGTTGGAAATACCCTCATACTCAATTTATAAGTCATTTTGGGGTGAGGTTAAAAGGCACGGTGAAAGGGACTTGTAATTTCATGGTATAGCTTTCCTTGAGAAACTGTGCTTCAGTTTCACGTCTTAGACTGTTGCTTGAGGTATAGAAAAGATAAGTATTTTTATTAGTCATATACTATTATTTTATTAGTCATTATGTTTTGGAGGTAGGAACAAGTTTGGTTTTTTTGGACCCCACTTGTAATTTTACTGGTTTATGGACTCTTATCTATATAATATACCTGGTTAGAGGCCATGTCAGAAAAAAATGACTAACATTCGTAGTTAGACTTTGGATATTGAAATTATTTTTACATCCTTTAAAATGAGAAAATGCCTGAAAATGTACCTACTGATTTATAAATTAGTTGTGACTTAAATTCATGCAAAGTTTCCATATTGAAAAAATCAAATGCTCTCGGGTGCAATGAAAAAGAAATAAGCAAATACAATTTCAGGTTGTGGCTTCTAATTTTATTAAATATATAATCATTCCCCCAAATTCAGGCCTTTTAGAATTAACACGCTTTCATCAGCCACTGACTTAGTTCAGACTCTCTCATCACTTTTTGTCTAGACTATTGCAATAACTCCCAAATTAGTCTTCCTGCCACAAATACTTCTATTCCAATTCATCCTCCACCCAGCTGCCCAGGTAGTTTCCTAAAGTACAAACCTGACTATGCTTTTCCTTCTAATCAATAAAATCCAGTGACTATTATTTCAAGATCAACAAGATCAAATATAATGTCTCTTACCTCTTTGATGTTCCTTCCCATTCTTCCCCTCTATTCATCCTTTTTGTATATTCTACCTTCTTGGCACAATTTTGTCTACTGGAATAACACAGAATAAATTCGGTCTCTCTTCCACATGAGAATCATTCAAATATTAGAAGACAGCAACAACACCCTACTTTGGTTCTTTCTTCTACAAGCTAAAGATCCTTCAATTGTTCCTTTTATAACAACTTGAGTGCTCCTTGACATCCTGCTCATCCTACTTTGGATCTACACTCATTTGTCAAAGTCCTTTTAAGATGTGCTGATTAGAACTAAGCACAATATTGGGAACTCAGTTTTCCCAAGGGACAACCTCCATTATTACCCTGATCTGGGTACTACTACACTTCTTTTAATATTCTGAGAGTTTTTAATCCCATAATATAGCATTATGTTATTACCAAAATATAATTGACTATAATTTAGTATGTCTGTTTAAACAGATGTAGCTTAAGTTTCTGTGATAAGACTGCAAGTTGTATGCCCGTTCCTATGATTTGAATCCATTATAGTGTGCAGTGAACTGGACTTAAGGGTCATAAAGACCTTGATTTAAGTCCTGCCTCAAATATCTACTAGCTGTGTGGCCATGAACAAGTCACTTGATTTCTCTCTGCCTCAGTTTCCTCATCTATAAAGGAGAGATATTGTACTCAATCTATCCAGTTCTATCTCTAAATCCTCCTTTCTATCCCTAAATGCTCCTGGATTCTTTAAACATCTCACTGAAGGAAAGATTAACAAACTTCCAGAAAACGTGCTCCTCCTTCTTATATTGCTTACCTATTTTTATTTATCTTCCGTAGTTTTGTCTGTTTTTTTGTTGAAAATTCTCATTTAATAGCCATTTCTAATATGTGAAACTGAACATTTACCTGAACATTTCCATGTGCCCATCCACACGTGTCCTCAAACCTGGCTTTGTGAGGGTGTAACCATCAGTACAGGAAAATTCCAGACTGAATACTTAGGATTTTGACTGATCAACCTTGATCATTAGACAAAACCAAGTTTTCTCTTCTAGTTGTTGTTTTTTGATAGTACAAATACTTCAAGGAAAGGAAACAAGACAAAAACATAAAAAACGTGTTGCATTTCCTTAAAAATCTTAAAGTTGGCCAATATTATAGAAGTAATGTATAGAAAGAGCTTTGCTTCTTTTTTGATCATATTTCATCTGAATTCATGGGAATAAATTGTCTAAAGAAATGTTCATAAAAGCACAGAATGTGAAAGCTTGAGTAAATCTTACATATTATTTAATGGAATCCTTATATTTTAAAGAAAAGAAAACCAAGGTCCTAAATGTTAAAGGACTTTCCTAACAATACAGTTAATAATTGGCAGAATTAGGATTTACCCACACACAAAAAATTAGCCTCTGGACAAGAGATTTTGATTTTCATCCTATATAGATATGAGAAAGTAAAAATTCTGCAACTTATATTCTACTATTATGGAATTTGTAGTAATTTTACCTGAACATGTGTGAAGCTTATTTACCTTCTTTATTAGAAGTAAGGTTTTCCAAGATATGATGAAAATATTGTGGGGAAAAGTCAAAGAACTTGAGGCAAATGATTTTTTTTGAGGAATTTGATATAAGTATGGTTAAAAAATTCATTAAAGAGAAAGAGCTTTACATAGTTTTTCATTCCAAATGTTATTTTTATGTGTATATGATTGTTTAGTCTTCTTATCTATTACTCTTTTTCATTTTATAAGGTTGATTAATCAATCATTTAAAAGTTATTGTTAGGCTTGTGTTTTTATAATTTATTCTTTTTTATTGATTGCTATCTTTATATTGTCTTTCAGATCTTTTTACCTGTGGTTAGTTTTGCTAATGCCACTTTAATGCTAGTCATTTACTCAAAAAGCAGCAACATGCCTGGCCCAGACATTTCAATGAAAAGGTCACAGAGCTGGGTTCCTAAAAATAAAGTCTGATGTCAGAGAGTAGGCTGGAAGGAGAAGCAAACAAAAATGAATCCACAGTTTAAAAAAAAAATGTCATAGGGGTGATCACAGCAGAAACTCAGAAAAGAATAACTCCAAAACATTTGCAACGAAAACCTTAAAGAAAAATACCATTTCTTGAGCACAAATCCAACTATTATTGCAGATGAAATAGAACAAAGATATTTTTAAAGGAATTTTAAAATGTTTTATAAATGAAATAATGTACAAGAGTAACAAATTGGAAAAAAGATAAAACTATGGAAGAAAAAATTAAAAAGGAAATTTGCTGCCTCTTTTAAAGTTCCAAAAGCTTATGTAAGCAATAAACTCACTGACTGTTAGAATGAACTGAATAGAAGACTCCATGAGACATTAATATTGTAATGACAAGAAATAATAAAACAAAGTCAAAAGACTTTAAAAAATAAAGTAAAATGTATGGCATCTTTGAGAAAAGACAACTGGACTGGAATATATATTGAAAAGACATAACTTAAGCATCTTTGACAATATTAAAGTCAGGACCAAAAAGGAAAAATCTCTGGGATGTATATTTCAAGAAATCATAAACAATAATTTCTCAGAACTTTTAAGATCATAGTACAATGTAGAATTAGATATAATCCATCAGGCACTTCTTGAAAGAAACACTAAAGCAAAAATTCCAGGTTACATTATAACCCAAGTCTTAAGATTCTCTATCAAAGAAAAGGCAGTTAAAAAAATGAAAAATAAATAGATCAAGTACTAAAGATCCATAGTCAGGATCATACTTGATTATATAGCTATCACTATAAAGAAGCAGAAGATTTAGAATATCATATTACGGAAGATAAAGAATATAGGCTTACACAAAAGAGTAAAAAGATATCTACTTTTATGGAATTAGATTTCCAAGTTTTTCTGATGAAAGTACCAGAGAAATGATATAGAAACCTTGATGCATAAACATAGGAGTCAGGATAAACAAACAAAAGCGAACATGAATGAATGATCATAAGGGACTAAAGAAGGACAAAAATGTTTATATTCTAATATAGGAAAATGAAAAATGTTTCCTTTGAACCCTGTCATTATTGGGAGACATAGACTCTAATAAGATAGAAGATCTGTAATTGGTTCAGTTATGTCTTAATGATCTTAAAAAATGTAAAGAGCAGGAAAAAAGAATACTGTGGTGACAGGAGAGAAGGAAAGTTATAGAAAATTATCTCACCTAATCAAGTGCACAAATAAATTTCTTCATAAATAAGGATGTAGGGTGTGGTAGTAGTTGACACTTGAACCTTGTTCTCATCTAAATTGACCAAAGGACAAAAAATAAACACATACAAAAACAGTTGGATAAAGAAGTACATTTTTCTCAGTATGGAAAGAAGATAGAATGGGAAAATGGGAGAAGAATGACTTCAATGAAGGGTTGATTTAGGGATGTTTTTTTTCTTGTTCAGTTGTTCAGAAATGTCTGAATCTTTTTGGTCCCCATGGGATTTTCTTGGCAAAGAAACTGGCATGTTTTGCCATTTCATTCTCCAAGTGTCCCTATTTTTACAGAAGAACAATTGAAGCAAAGAAGAGTTTAGCGACTTTGTCCAGGTTCACACAGCTCGCAAGTGTCTGGGGCTGGTTTTGAACTCATATCATCCCAACTCCAGAACTGATGCTCTAGCCACTGTGAAACCTAATTGTCCCCAGGGAGGTCTTAGTCCCAAGCAAAAACACATTCTTTCTAAGGATATACAACAATATCTAAGGATATACAACATACTCTTCTTTTTATTTTGGCAAAGAATGAGAAACCAAGGTTGTATCCACCTAGTAAGGAATGGTTGAAGAAGTTATAGTATATAAATGTGATGTTGCATTGTAAGAAATGATGAAGGGTATGGTTCCAGAGAAACGTGGGAAGACATTTATAAACCAAAGTAAAGTGAAGTGAATAGAATCAGTAGAAAAGTTTATATAATGAAAAAAATTAGGAACTCTGATCAAGATAGTGATTCTAGCTAGCCACCTCTTAATAGAGTGGTGAGAATCTCAGAAGGCAGAATGACATACATATTTTTGGACATGGCCAATGGAGAAATTTATTTTGCTTGACTATATGTAACAGAAAAGGAAAGAAAGGAGGTCTTAGCTGACTGAAAGAAATTAACTTAATGAATGAAAAAAGTGAGCTTGAGCTATGTTGTTCCATTCGGATTGAACATAGCAACATCTAGGTGAGTGAGTGGCTGTCTGAGATGGTCTGTATAGTTCAGAGACAGCTAGTTTGATGAACTTAGCAATTCCCTGGCTGGAAGGGAATGGCTGCTCACATAAAAAGCTAACACTTCTAGACTCCTTCTTTAGGGGTGGTGGTTGATGGAAAGAACTTAAAAATTCAAAAATTTAAAAAGACTGGATTTGAGTGAAGCAGACCTGCACAACTTGGCTGTAGTTAAGAGCCAAAATTAAAATAGGTTAAACTTCTTCAGACCTCAGGTTTTAAGTGGCTCTCTTTAGAAGTAAAGGTATGGTTACTGATTAAACTGTTTTCCAAATTATTAAAAAACGGAAATTTCAATGAATATCAACTAATTGTACTTATTATTTAAGATTTTTATTTATCATGAAATTGCTCCTCTTAGACTAGAGACACACTAATGATAGTTGGTAGCCATGGGTCACATGACAAACAGGAGAAAGTCCACAGTGTAAATCCACCTGCCAAGTTATATTTCAGGCACAACAGTGATGAGCAGAAGGTGGGTTATCAGGGCATGGACAAAGCTTACTCATTACATTTTTACTTTCTTTATGTCCCCTTCACTATAGTGTTTGAGTGCATTAGTGGAAGAGTGTGATTGGATCTTCTGTTGTACTATACATTGTAATAAATACATTTAATACATTATTATCTATAATATTATATTTTGCCTCATTGTTATATAAATGGTTATGGTTAAGATCCCAAAGTGCCATTAATATGAATGGCTGGTTTTGTAAATACCACATACAATGTGAGTGTGTTTCTTTATGAAGGATTAGTTTATAGAAAGGAAATACATCGGGTGGGAGCTTAAGAGTGAGAGTGCCAAGGACAGACAATGTATTTCTCCTTAAGAGAGGGACTCCTAGGACTTAGAGAGAGTTTAAATGGAACTATATAGTGGGCTATCTCTGAAGTTCCTACAATGTCACACCAGTAATGGGCTCCAGAAATAATCTGATCACTAAGGAGGATACTGTCAACACCAAAGCTGCATAGAACTTGCCTCACCTCACAACTTTCACTCCGGCATTACTCTCCTGGATGTAATCTGAACTTTCTCTTCTATGCCTCAGAGACTTCTTTTTCTTAGAAATGTGTTACAATCCTGGGATTCATACACTGAAAGTAACTTCTACCCTAAAGGTCTCTCCCTCTGATTGGCTGAATCTTTTCAGAAACTCCGTTTAAGAAGAGCTCCTTAAGGAGAGTACCAGTAATGTCTTCATTTCTAGCCCCTATCCAATGTGTTTTACATCCACATTGTATGTCATATTTACATAAGTAGCCATACACAGTAATGACAGGTTTGGATGTTCAACATTTACCATTGATTTAATAAGAAAAGATATATTGTATTTAACAATATTGTAGATAATATATATTAAACTAAAAATGTAATTTTAACTTAATGGAATTGGCTACAAAATAAAGAAGTCAATGCAAACTGCAAGATTTGTTAACATGAAGAGATACTTACTGGGTCATGCAAGTGATTGTTTAAGAATTTCCTCATATAATACAGAGATGTCACTGAATTGCATGATATACAATTTTCAATGATGCTTTTCATTTTTTACAGTGTTATCTGACCCAAAGTGCTAAACTTTCAGTAGAAAATATGGTAGCTATCCATTTACCAACCTGGGACATTTTGCTATGATGAACATTATTATTGCAAGGTATAAAATGAGTATATAATTCCATTTATGTTTATGTAAAATGAAAATTTGTTCACTCTAGTGAATATTTCACTGAAGTTCCTTTGCTTTGTCTTCATAATTGTTTTCTCAATATATGGGCTTATGTGTAATCCTTCATTAACTCAACACATCTCAAAGAGTTGAACCAGTGAAAAAGAAATCTCACCACCAGAGCATTTTGGCAAAGATGTCCAGTTCTTCTCATGACATTCTATCCATTCAGAACCCACTAAGGTAGTGGCAGGAGAGCACTGATACTGTGCTCTGCCATCTTCATGACATTCAGTCTCTCTCTAAAGTCTGTGTCAGGCAGCTCTTCGCATTTCGCAGCTGAAGAAAAAGATGTAAAATTTATATTTGTTCCAAGGGGGTATGAGATAGTGAATTATTTTTAAATGATTTAAATAGACTTTTGGTGGTCTGTGATCAAATGTCTTTCATTCTTTGTTTCATGAAAGAATAAAGAGCAAAACACAGTAAGATGTGAAAACAGAAAATTAACTCATGAAACAGTATACGTTCTTATTTTCCCCACAAGTCCAGATTATCTACTGATTCTAAGAAATAAAAATTCTGTTACATTTTCATTCTACTATGTGCTACAACAGGATAAAAATGATCATGAGATGGTACATCATCATAATGCTTCCCAAGTGCAAATGACTTATAGAATTTTGCTTTGGATCCAGTTTTCACCAGCTTTCTTCCAGGCTAGTACCGTGTTTCTGTCTCATGTCATCAAGGAAGTTCATCATCCTTGCTTGGTAAACATCAAAGTTCACAGAGACTTGTACAAAATCAGTAAACAAAATCTTATCAAGTCTTATCCTGTAATTTACTGGATTTATTAAAAGAAATTTGATTTGGGGAAATCATTTAGTGAACTGAAAGCAAAAGTAGTTAAGAAAATTTTTGTATATATAGCTGATGTCCACTGCCATACAACTGTGACACCTACTCTGTTATCTACTGTTGCAATATGGCTCCACTTCCAAAACTCTATTGAAATTGCTCTTGTATCTTTAGTATAACAGAAGTGACATCTGTTTTACCTTGGACAATTCAAGTAATTCTTTGCTTTTTCCATTTGATTCTATACACAATAACTAGCAAAAAAGTTGCCACAAATAAGGAAATCAATACTTACTAAGAGCTTATAATTATCCATTTGCCCTAAACACTTGTTTTGATTAGTCACCACAATTGTCACCCAGACAGGGATCTTTCACCCACATCTACCTGAGCAAGAATGCTCCTCCTTTGGCGATCTTCTCCCTCAAAATATCAATTCAAAAGACAATGCCCTTTCAGATTCATTTTGGATTCCCTGATATAATATTAAGCTGGATGCAGCTCTCTTGTAGCATGTTATATATTTGGCAGACCAACTTTTCCAAGTCACTGTTATGTGAATATATAGATTCTGATCCCCTTGTGACCCTATGTTTAGGACTCCCTGAGTTGCACAATCTAGGACCCCACATCAAATGTGCAACTTATTCTAAGAGTCCCTCAACTCTTCAAAAAAAAAAAAAAAGACTTGAATGGCTCAGAACTACTAAGTGGGGTAAGAAATTTCCAGGATCATATTAAATTTTGAAGAGGGAAAAAGGACCTTCACTATTCCAATCTTTGACATTATGACATATTTTCACTAATATCTCAGTAAACTGATTGGTCATATTACTTTAAACCTCATGTTTTAAAGTCACATCCAAAGTTCAGGAAAGTGTATCAATAACATAATCGGCAGAATGCTTTCTGCCACCATTTCCAGAGTACTTATTCATGTGAAGTCATATTTTCCCAGAATTACACTGGGGAGGTACAAAACTCTTGGTTAAAAAGTTGATCTATCCAGATATGGCTAGTGGGACCCATAGGCAAAGGTTGAATCCATTAATATGGGTCTCTGACCACAAAGCAGGATCTAATTGCTCTTGGATCAGGCTGGGAGTGGGGAATAGGAATGAGGAAATATGATCTCAGAGTAATCCCACCAAAGTAAGTAATTACTGTTTCGGAGTTATTCCATGATTTTATCTCTCCTTCCCTGGCCCTCCCAGGACATTTTCTTTGCACTAAATATTTAGAGTTTTCTATTTTTACTAGTTGATTAATTGTAACCTCTTAATATTACATAGCAATACAACTAAGCTTATTTAGTAATTTTTTTCATTTACATAATTTCAATGCGTAAAATAGTATCACTTTTGAATCAATAGCATATTTTTTAAATATTCAGTTATGTTTCTTGTTTCTATTATCTGAATTTTAGATTTCCATTACACTATTATACTATAAGGCGTTTAATTGTTTCCATTTGGTCTAACCTTTAGGTTAATTCTGACTCTTCACAATTACATGTAAGATTTCTAACAAAATCTTAGGAGCTTTTTGTATGTTTTATGACACAGGATGTATGGCCACCAAGGAATTACTGAGCCAAAAGTTATGGTTCATTTATACTTTTATTGTGTGCTGTCAAATTGCCTTCCTTAAAGTTTCTACAAATCTGTGGTTTCACAAGAATTCAATGAATGTACCTATTTCTCCAGAGCCTGCCAGCATTGAGTTTTATCACTTTCAATAACTTTTGCATCTTGATGGTTTCTAATCTAGTTTCCATTGACTACTATCACCAAGTTCTTTCTTCTGCTAGGTCCAGTACTACATTCTTTTTTTCTAATTCATCCTTCGGAAAATTAATAAATAATATCGATGACTTTATATTGCCCACGGTACAAAACACACTCTTTTTATAGCATCTCCACAGTCAGGCTGAAATCTTTTTTTCTAGTATCTTTCTAGTATCTATCTATCTATCTATCTATCTATCTATCTATCTATCTATCTATCTATCTATCTATCTATCTATCTATTCTTATTTTCTGTCATTCAATTCAATTCCTCCAACAGCTATTTGTCAAGCTCTTCTCATGTAAGTTAGTGAGTCATTTATTAAATGCTTACTATATGCCAGACACTGTTCTGGGGATATAAAGAGAGGTGAAAAGAAGCCCCTACTCTGAATCAGTTTACCTTCTAATTGGGGAGACATCATACAAACAACTACTTAATATGGAAGATATATATAAAGAATAGAAGAAAGGCACTCTCTCTCTCTCTCTCTCTTTTTCATTATAATGGTATTTTATTTTTTCAAATTATGTAGATGATTCTTAATATTTATTTAAAAAACTTTTGAGTATCAAATTTCTCTCTTGCTCCTTTTCCACTCACCTCTTTATAACAGTAAGCAATTTGATATAGGTTATATATGTGCAATCATACAAAACATATTTCCATAGAAGTCATGTTGTTAGAGAAGAAACAGATCAAAAGAAAAAAAAAACATGAAAAAAAGTGAAAATTGTAAACATCAATCTTTCATCAGAGTCCATCATCAGTTATTTTTCTGGATGTGGATAGTATTTTCCATCTTGAGTCCTTCAGAATTGTTTTGGATCATTGTATTGGTGTGAAAAGCTAAGTTATTCATAGTTGATCATCACCGAATATTACTGTTATTGTGTACAGTGTTCTCCTGTTTCTGCTCACTTCTCTTTGCATCAGTTCATAGAAGTCTTCCAAGGTTTTTTCTGGAATCTGTTTGCTCATTATTTCTTATTGCACAATAGTCTTCTATTACATTCATATTTCACAGCTCGTCCAGCCATTTCCCAATTGATTGACATCCCAATAATTTCCAATTCTTTGCCACCACAAAAAGGGCTGCTATGAATATTTTTGTCCTTATCTCTTTTTATGATTTCTTTGGGTTATATACTTAGTGGTGGTATTGTTGGAACAAAGGATATGCACAGTCTGATTGGGCATAGTTGGAAATTGCTCTCCAGAATGTTTAGATCACTTCATAATTTTTTTCCTTTTATTAATTTAATATATAAATTAATTAATTTTACTTCTCATACTGATCACTATTCCTCATTTGGTAAAAAATAATTCTTTCTTTCTCTATACATCTGACAGTTAAACTATTCCTTTCTCTCTTAATTTGCTTATGGTACCACTCTTTAAGTCTAACTGTTGTACCAATTTTTACCTTCTCCTGGTACATGGTGTAAGGTGTTGTTCTGTAACTAGTTTCTGCCATACTTCTTTCCAGCTTTCACAGCAGTGTTTGTCAGATAGGGAGTTGTTATCCCAGAAGTCAGGATTCTGGGGTTTATTAAACACTAAATTAATATGGTCATTTATCACTCTTTCTTGTATAACATCTATTCCACTGGTCTACCACTCTAATTCTTAGCCAGTACAAGATAGTTTTGATGATTGCTGGTTTATAATATGGTTTGAGATATGGTATGGCCTGTTATTCTTTCCGATGAACTTTGTTATTATTTTCTCTAGTTCTACAATTTTTTAGTAGTTTGATTTTGAATAAGGAAATTAATATAGGTAGAATTGTTATTTCTGTTATGCTGCCTCAGCCTACTAATGATTGATCGATAATTTTTCACTGGTTTGAATCTGAGTTTATTTGTGTGACTAGTGTTTTGTAATTGTGTTCAATAGTTCCTGGGTTTGTCCTGGCAGGTAGACTCCCAAGTATTTTGTAATAGCTACTGTCATTTTAAATGGAATTTCTCTTTCTGTCTCCCGCTTCTGGGCTTTATTAGTGATATATAGACATGCTGATGATATATGTTTATGTTTATATTTATACTCTGCATCTTTGTTAATGTTGTTAATTATTTCAAGTAGTTTCAGCTGATTCTTAGGATCATCATCATCATGGTTTTGTTTTCTCATTGCCTATTCAAATTCCTTGAGTTTTTTTTGTCTCCTCTTACTACTACAGCTAACATTTCTAGTACAATATTGAATAATGGTGGTGATAATGGCCATCCTTGCTTCCCCTTTGTTCTTACTGTGAAGGCTTCCAACTTATCATCATAATAGAGAATGCTTGCTGATGGCTTTAGATAGATGCTACTTATAATTTTAATTTCTTTTTTTAAGATGGGGTAATTTAAGTATCCTATTTCTTCTTTGTTAATCTGTGTAATTTTAGTAAATATTCATCAATTTTCCTTTGATTGCCAGATATATTGGCATGTAACCAAGCAAACTATTTCCTAATGATTGCTTTAATTTCCTCTTATTTGGAAGTGAATTTACCTTTTGATCACTGAAACCTCACAAGATATCTTGGGGTTTATGAGATGTATTTCTTTTAAGGACCATGCCTTAAACTCAAATCACTCTGGCTCTCATTGATTGGCCTACAATATGTTCCCACCTAAGCCTCACTTGGGGAATTTTTGGACTCTGATGGCTCAGAGTGAGTATAAATAACAATTATTTCTGTTTTGGCCAGAAATCCTGAAGTTCTTCCCTTCGCAGGTTGATTTTTTTTTTTTTGACTAAGTAAAAGAGGCAATTCTTTGCCTCATTCCTTAGCTAAACTTAATCACTAAATATCCATATCCTCAGTCAAACTGAGACCTTGGACTGACCTTAGCTAAAACAGGCCCTGGTCTCCTACTGTATCTGGGGCCACCTCTAGTCATCCTGATCTATATCTTATCACTGGAGCCAGATGGTCCTGGGGGAGAGAATGAGGCAGGGAGGTGACTTTGTACAGACCTCCCTCATTTAAATCCAATTCACTTGCAAGTCATGGCATCACCTTGCTAATGTCACAGTCCTCTTGGAGAATGAAGGACAATTAACAATGAATGAACAATGAGAGAGCTCATTTTATTCCACTCACAGTTATGTTTACTAAGTGTGTGCTTCCCTTCATCCTATTTTTCCTCTTGTTTATCCTTCTCTCTCTATCTTTTCCCTTGTCACTTGTGTTTTGCCTCTGATTACTACCTCCCCTACTCTGCCCTTCCTTTCTCAGTCTTCCCTTGCCTTTATTTAACCTCTATACCCTTACTTATCAGTAGGGTAAAATAGATTTCTAGACCTCACTTACTGCATGTGTTATTTTCTCTTTTAGCCAATTCCAATGAGAGTAAAGTTCAAATGATGCCCACCATCCATGATCCCATCTTCCCCTCCAGTGTAATAGGTTTTTTGTGCCTCTTCATGCGAGATTATTTACTCCATTCTGCGCTGCCTTTTCTTCTGATCCCAGTGCAATCCTCTGTGTGTGTTTCACTAGAGGTGAGGTGAAACCACTGAAGACTTTCTATTGTTGCTTATTTAAATAAAATTAAAATGTTTTTTGCAAATATTTATTTTCTCTCCTCACTTTCTTCCTCTTTAATTTGAAAAAAAAGAAAAACTATATACAGATATCCATCATCTAGCAAAGCAAATTACTATATTAGTCAGGTCCAAAAATGTCTCTCTCATTTTGTATTTTAAGCACATCATCTCTCTGGAAGAAGAATGGCATTCTTCATTTTAATTCTTCTAGCATTGTAGTTTGACATTGATCAGAGTTCTAAGGTATTTCAAAGGTTTCTTTCTTTATGATGTTGTCATTATATAGATGGCTGTACTATTCATTTCCCGTGAAGCTGTCCACATTGTCACTTCTTACAATGCAATATTACATTACATTCATATGCCAGAATTTGTTTAGCTAATCCAAAATTAATAGATATTCCCTTTATATCCAGTTCTTTGGCATGGCAAAATTTTCCATAAACATTTTTTATGTGTAGTTCCATTTCCTCTTCCTTTCAAAATCTCTTTCTGGATATAGACTAATTGTCTTATTGCTGACTCAAAGATTATGAATATTTAAAGATTTGGAAAGTAAGGAACCAAACTGCGTTGCAGAATGACTGGATCAATCAACAGCTCTGAAAACAATACATCAATATATCTAAATCTTGACTACTCCAACTTTTTCTCATTTTCTCACTTTTATCATCTTTTATAATTTGATGAGTAGAAGGTGGAACTTCAGATTGTTTTTAATTTACATTTTTCTAATTATTGGTGATTTAGAGACTTTTTTCACAAAGTTTTTAATACCTTGTATTTCTATTTTTGAAAATTCCATTTTCTTATCTTTTGGTATTTTATCAACTTTGGAAAGTCTAAATACTTGTCTGTATATTTATTATATAGACACTATTGCATAAAATATATTTTTGTATTATATAGCTATAATATTACATATTGTCTAATATATTTGAATAAGTTCCATATACATGCATTTATATGTATGTGTATATGAATATAAGTATACACAAATATAGTCTTTGAAATGAAAGCTTTATTTGAGATACTTGCTGTGAAGATGTTCCCCCTAGATACCCATTTACATTTTAATTTTTACTTTTTTTTAGTAAAAATCTTTTAAATTTTACCTAAACAAAATTGCCCATAGTATCTTCTGTGGTTTTCTTTATCCCTTGTTTGACCATGAGCTCTTCTTCAGCTATAGATATGAAAGGTAATTTCTCTCATGCTTCTCTAATTTACATTTGATATCACTTTTTAGTGCCGAAGATACAGATCCATTTGAAGTTTATCTTAGTATACACAATGTGAAGTGTTAGTCTACATCTAATTTCTGTCAGAATACTTTCTAATTGTTTGCAATAGTTTTTTCCAAAATGAGGAGTCTTTACCCAAGAATTGGGGTTTTTGGGCTTATCAAGCATTCTAATGTATTCATTTCTTTGATATGTTCCATTCATTGACCTCTCTTTTTTTAAACATATTCCAAATCATTTTAATTATTTCAGGAATGTGAATGTTTTTTATGGATTTATTTTATATCCTGCAATTCTGGTGAATTTACTATTTCAGTTAATTATTTATTTGGTTTTTTAGGGGTTTAGAAGTAAAGTATCATATCATCTGCAAAAATGACATTATTGTTTTCTCTTCACCCACGCTTATTCCTTCAATTTTTTCTTCCTGCTCTATTGCTCTAGCTAGTATTTTTAACATAATTTTAAATACAAGGTGTGACATTGGCATTAGCAGGTATACGTCTGATCTTAATGGAGTATCGTCTAACTTTTCTCTTTTATGTTTAATGTTTATTTTTGTTTTAGATACATGTTGTTAACTATCCTAAGTCACAGTCTATTTGTATTATTTCTCTGCTTTCTAGTGTTTTTTTCAGACAAACAGTTTTTTTTCAAATGTCTTTTCAACATCTATTGATATGATTGTGTATTCATGTTTACAGTCAGTCTTATATTAGACTATCCCTGAAATACTCATATAAATACAAGCTGATCAAAGTGTATCATCATTCTAATACATTGACATAGTTTATTTGCTAATATTTTATTTTAAAGTTTTACATCAATGTTCATTAGAGATATTGGTCCATAATATTTTTTTCTGTTTGCCTTTCCCTGGTTTAGGTATCAAGACCATATTTGTATCATTGAAAGAGAATGGAAGTATGCCTTCATTCATTAGTGGTACAAGCATTTTATGTTATGTGACAATGAATTATTCATTGAATATTTATTTTTCTCCTTGAACATTTAAAATTCTTCATATATCTCTACCATTTTAAGTTCACTTATAGATGGATCAATTGTTTTCTGATATTAGATTATGTAACTAATCTATTTCTTTTGTTGATTTGGTTATTTTATTTTTCAGAAATATTTGATCACTTTCTCTAAGTTAAAATTTAGATTTACTTTACAATTGAGAAAATCATTTCTGATAAAGGCCCTTATTTTTCTTCTTAGTGCTCCTCAGTGGCTAGGAGTGGCTTCTAAGTGGCTTGTTAGAGCTCCTTAGTGGCTACCCAGTGTCTCCTCTGGCCAAACAAACATTTCCAATGAGTAAACCCCAAAGTAAAACCTCAACTCAAAATATTTATATACTTTTCAGAGCTGGAGGGTACAACCCTCTGACCCAGTGCTTCAACAGAAATTAACAAAAGGTATTGAGGCCTATTAATTGTTGGGGAAGATCTTTAACTCTTCCCCTCACCCTAATTATCCTTATATTACAATTACAAGAATGCATTAAATTCCTCTATATCACTGAATGTCAATTTTACCCCTCATGAATTACATTCAGTTTTTTTGAGTAAGTGATTCTTGGCCCTAATAGTAGTTCCTTCGTCCTCTGGAATGTTGTATTCCAATCCTCTAATCTTAATGCAGAAGCTGCTAAATCCTGTGTTATCCTGATTACATTTTCAAAGTACTTGAACTGCTTCTTTCTGGATGCTTGCAATATTTTGTCCTTGATGTGGGAACTCTGGAATTTGGCTATAATATTCCTGAGAGTTTTCCTTTTGGAATCTCTAATGGAGGTGATTGTTGGAGTTTTTTTCAACTTCTATTTTACTCCCTGGTTCTAGAATAACGCAGCAGTTTTCCTTGATAATTTCTTGAAAGATGAGATCTAGGCTCTTCTTTTTTATCATAGTGTTCAGGTAGTCCAATAAATTTTAAATTATCTCTCCTGACTCTATTTTCCAGGTCAGTTGTTTTTCCAGTGAGATATTTCACATTGTCTTCTGTTTTTTTTTCATTTTGGTTTTGTTTTATAATTTCTTGATTTCTCATAATGTCATTATCTTCCATGTGCTCCATTCTAATTTTTAAGGAAATATTTTCTTTAATGAACTTTTGGATCTCCTTTTCCATTTGGTCACTTCTGCTTTTTAAGGTTTTCTTCTCCTCATTGGCTCCCTGGACCTCTATTGCCATTTGGTCTACTGTGTTTTTTAAAGTGTTATTTTCTGGTTTTTTTTGTTTCCCAGATCAACTCTGGGGTTAGCTTGTTAGGTGTGTGGGAGGGGTGGTCTGGTCACAGGAGATCTCCTCAGCTGACCTGAGGCAAAGGCAAGGTCAGGGGATGGTGATCCCAGCTTCCCTATTGTCTTCCCTTTTCCCCTGGAGGGCTGGGGCATGCCTAGATGCTAATGCGTGTTCCCACCCCTCCTGGGGCTCCTCTCCTGGCGCTGAGGCTTGCCTGGGTCTCAGTGCAAATTTTCTCTGCCCTGGGTCCTCTGTCCTTCCGGATCGCCTCCGCCACAGTAGGAAGAATCCCCCTTTGCTATTTTCCTAGCCTCTGGTGTTATGAGACTATTTGCCCCCTTCTGCTGTTCCCGCTGATCCAGGATTTTTCTGGGGAAATATTTTATGGTTCTTTCACGGTCATCAGGGGGGAGGAGAGAGCATTTACCGATCACTCCGCCATCCTGGCTCCCAGAGGTTCAAGTAGGTGACTTACCGAAGTTTAGTCTTCAGGCTGAAGGTTTCAAGGGCTGCTGCGCTGATATCTGGTGCTCAGCGGCTCTCACTGGCTCGGTTTGGCTTGTCTCCTGCTCTGCTGGTTTCGCCCGCCACTCTCGGGCTTCTCAGGTCCCTTCCGCCCTGCTGCGCTGACCACGCTGCGCTGTGCGCTGGGGGCTCAACCCCGCGGAACAGATCCTTCCCGTGGACCTTCCAGTCTAACCTGGGCTCCGAATCTGTCAAAGTCTGTCACCCACTGGATTCCACACCTCCAAAGTTTGGTCAGATTATCCTTTCAGAGATATCCAAAGGAGTTTGTCCAGGAGCTTAGGTGAGTCGTTGCTTTCACTCCGCCATCTTGGCTCCACCCCCTAAAGTGTTATTTTCTTCAGTATTTTTTTGGGTCTCCTTTAGCAAACTGTTGACTCATTTTTCATGATTTTCTTGCAACATTCTCATTTCTCTTCCCATTTTTTCCTCTTCTTTTCTTACTTGATTTACAAAATCCTTTTTGAGTTCTTCCATATCCTGAGACCAATTCATAGTTTTGTTGGACACTTCAGATGTAGAAATTTTGACTTTGTTGTCTTCTGAGTGTTTGTTTTAATCTTTCTTGTCACCTAAGTAAGTTTCTATCATCTTGAGTTTTTCCCCCCACTCTTTGTTCATTTTCCTGGCCAATTATTTTACTTTTTAACTCTTTGTTAAGATAGGGCTCCTCTTCCAGTGTGGAGGGCATGCTGTCCCAAACTTCAGGGGTTTTGTGCAGCTGTTTTCAGAGATACTTCTAGGGACCTGTAAGTGTTCAGTTCTTTCAAGGTGGCATGATCTAAGGAGAGGTGTTTGCTCCTTTCCTGGCCTGTGCTCTGGTCTTTGAGTGACCACAAGTACTCTTTTCTGCCCTGGAAGTGTGAGGAAAGTTTGCTTTCTACTATTGCCACAAGCTCCTCTATGCCTATTCTCCTGTTGGCCCCATTACTATGACCCAGATTCAAGTATGAGCAAAGCAACAGAATCACAGTTCAGTGCCAGGAAAAAGACCGTTGTAATCTCTTTCTGATCAGTTGTTCAATTGAGCTCTGGAAGCTCTCACTGGGTCTGTGCTAGACCTGGGGTAGACTGGACTCTTCTCTCACTTCAGTTCAACAGACCTTTCCTACTGACCTTCCAAGTTATCTTTTGGATTTGTGGGCTGAGAAGTCCCCAAACTGCCACAGCTGTCTGTAATTTAGCCCCTGAGGCCTGCCCTGGGTTCTCTGGGCCTCAGTCTATGCTTTTGCAGACTATAGTCCTCTCCCAAACCAGACTTTCCTGTTGATATTCCAGCTTATCTTGGCCTGGAAATTTATTTCACTCTATCTTTTGTGGGTTCTGCTGGTATAGAATTTAGAGTCATATTTTACAGGTATTTGGAGGGAAGAGCTTGAGCAAGTCTCTGTCTTTACTTCACCTTCTTGGCTCTGCCCTCCATGAGTTTTTCTTTTTCATTTCTGTTATGACCAATTTGGTATTCCTCTCTCAAAAGAACCCAACCCGTCAAATTAGTTTGAATAATCATTCCTCATCTTACTTTTCAATTTAATATGCATTTCAAAAAATTTTCATCAACTTCATTACTTTCTTTTTGGTTTTCAGAATTTCTACTTTATTGGTTTTTTAGGGCTTTAAAATTTGTTGTGGTTCAACCTTTTTTTTTTTTTTTTTTTTAAGTGAAGGCCTAATAACATGATTTCTCTTCTTTTTTTTAGATTGAACTATTTAGAAATATAATATTTTCCCTAGTACCATGTTAGCCATATCCCATAAGTTTTCTTTGTTGTGACACTATTGCCATTTTAAAACAAAATATTGGATTATTTTTATGATTTATTCTTTAATTTATCAGTCCTTTGAAATTAAGTTTCTAACGTATATGAGAGCACATAGTCAATTTTTGTTACGATGTCATTCAAAGATAAAGGGTATATAAACTAATTCCTTTTCATATTCAGTAATCACTTTCCAAATTTCCATATTTTGGTGGGATTTATGTAGTGTTCTACTCTGTATCTACTCCTCTGCCAGGTTTCAGCTTCATTTCACAAAATTCTACTCCCAGGTTGAGTTCATCCTACGTTGTCTTCTCATCATTCTGATATTGTAATCATTGATTGACCCAGCCTCTCTCAGACACTTCTACCCTCTGATTGGAGGGTGGAGTAATAAACTCCTCCCAATGTCTTCTTTATAACGGGGACAAACTAAACTCTTTCTCCTTCAACTCTGTATCTTCTCTTCTACCTGCTTTCAGCTCTCCTGGAAAATGTCCCCATGCTTGGTAGCTTCTGGTTTCCACCTACAATGTACTCCACCCCCTTTTTCCTGCCTCCTTTGGTTTATTGTCTCCACCATTAGAGTATGAGCTCTCTGAGGGAAAGAACTGCTTTTCTTTTTATTACTTGTATTCCCAGTGCTTAACATAGTGCCTGGCACATTTCTGGTGTTTAATAAATATTTATTGAATTGGATTAGATTACATCTGAAAAAGTCCCTCCTCCAATTCTATAGTTTACTATTTCTTTCTCCAATTTGATTAATTTTTACTTTAGCATTAGAAGCTATGCTCTTTGGTTCATACCTATTAAGTACAGATATTGAATCATCATTTATGGCAACTTTAACATGATGGAGTGTTTTGATTCTGTCCTTTTATCATATTTATATTTGCTGTAGCCCTATTTGAAATCAAGCTTTTATTTTAAAAAAATTACTTGAAGTATAATGGATTGTACTACAGACAGTATAATTTTGCATGAATCTTTATATTTTATATTTCATGTGTAAATAATAGCTAAGATTATTTTTTTTAAACAACATAGTGTTGGATTCCATTTTTCAAATCCGCTTTTTTACCATCTTACTTTTTGTGGTTGAATTGATGCTATTCACATTCACATTCATGGATATGATTTTTTTCATTATTTGTTTTCCTCCATGTTGTCATCTTCTATTTTCCCCCTTTTTTCTCAATCTTCTCATTATTAAGAAGGAGTTGGGAAAAAGGAGAGGGAGTTAGTCTAATGCTTGTGATCTACAAATGAAGCAGCTTGTTTCTTTTCTATTTCCCCTTCTCTTTTCCTCTTGCCCTGCTCCAAATCCAGGCTGCTGGAGATCAGTGAATTTAGTCACAGTTCCAGGTATAGGATAGTCCTGAGTTCACTCACAAGGGAATAGGGTCCCCTATGTCAGTTATAAAGCAGAAAGCCACATTTCAAAGGACAAGAGGAGTGTTAGGACTTGTAGCTGCAGCGAACAAAGGTTCCTGCCTTGGTAAAGACCAGAACACAGGGCAGGAAAGCAGTGATGA
Source organism: Notamacropus eugenii (assembly GCF_028372415.1). Classification (NCBI taxonomy): domain Eukaryota; kingdom Metazoa; phylum Chordata; class Mammalia; order Diprotodontia; family Macropodidae; genus Notamacropus; species Notamacropus eugenii. The sequence continues at coordinate 444,357,928 of NC_092873.1, forward strand.
TACTTCTTGGACCATAACATCTTGGAAACACTGAAAACTTCCAAGCCCCTCAAATTTGCTTTGAAAACAGAAGCTCAAAAAATGTGAAGCTTGGGACAGGGTCCCCCCCATCCTGAGAGAACAACCCAACTTTAACATAAAATTAAAAGCTAACAGGGGCGGAGCCAAGATGGCGGAGTAGAAAGACGCATATACATATAGCTCCGAACCCACAACCCATCCAATTCTGGAGCAGTACAGGCCACAGCACAGTGGAGCAAAGGAGATTTCTGTTCCAGAGGGACCTGCAAACCTCTCGCAAAAGGTCTGTTGCGCTGCAGACGCGGAGCCCAGCCCAGCCCTGCCGTGGCCACGGCACAGAGAGGAGCAGATCTGGGCGGGCTTTGGGGACGGGATCTCCAGCGGCTACGCAGGTCCCTCCACCCACAGGTGACGGGGGTCGGTGAGAGGGTCTTCTTGGCGGGTCGAGAGGGGAGTGGGGTGCCCCCGTGGCTCGGGCCCCCTTGGGAGGCAGTAGCTGATGCAGAGGCAGACCAGGGCTCCCCAAGCAGGCAGGAGCCTGGATCCATTGTTGAAGGTCTCTGCATAAACCCCCTGAGGGAACTGAGCCTGAGAGGCGGCCCTGCCCTGACCTGGGTACCTGAACTTAATCTCACACTGAATAGCAGCCCCGCCCCTGCGGAAGCCATGAGGCTGGGAAGCAGCACTTGAATCTCAGACCTCAAGCTCTGGCTAGGAGGATCAGGAGGTGAGGTGGGTGTGAGGAGAATATTCAGAGGTCAAGTCACTGGCTGGGAAAATGCCCAGAAAAGGGAAAAGAAATAAGACTATAGAAGGTTACTTTCTTGGTGAACAGGCATGTCCTCCCTTCCCTTCTGATGAGGAAGAACAATGCTTACCATCAGGCAAAGACATAGAAGTCAAGGCCTCTGTATCCCAAACATCCAGACTAAATATTCTGTGGGCTCAGGCCATGGAAGAACTCAAAAAGGATTTTGAAAATCAACTTAGAGAGGTGGAGGAAAAGCTGGGAAGACAAATGAGAGATATGCAAGTAAAGCATGAACAGCAGGTCAGCACCCTGCTAAAAGAGACCCAAGAAAATGCTGAAGAAAATAACACCTTGAAAAACAGGCTAACTCAATTGGCAAAAGAGGTTCAAAAAGCCAATGAGGAGAAGAATGCTTTCAAAAGCAGAATTAGCCAAATGGAAAAGCAGGTTCAAAAGCTCACTGAAGAAAATAGTTCTTTCAAAATTAGAATGGAACAGATGGAGGCTAATGACTTTATGAGAAACCAAGAAATCACAAAACAAAACCAAAAGAATGAAAAAGTGGAAGATAATGTGAAATATCTCATTGGAAAAACCACTGACCTGGAAAGTAGATCCAGGAGAGACAATTTAAGAATTATGGGACTACCTGAAAGCCATGATCAAAAAAAGAGCCTAGACATCATCTTTCATGAAACTATCAAGGAAAACTGCCCTGAGATTCTAGAACCAGAGGGCAAAATAAATATTCAAGGAATTCACAGAACACCGCCTGAAAGAGATCCAAAAAGAGAAACTCCTAGGAACATTGTGGCCAAATTCCAGAGTTCCCAGGTCAAGGAGAAAATATTGCAAGCAGCTAGAAAGAAACAATTCAAGTATTATGGAAATACAATCAGGATAACACAAGATCTAGCAGCTTCTACATTAAGGGATCGAAGGGCATGGAATAGGATATTCCAGAAGTCAAAGGAACTAGGACTAAAACCAAGAATCACTTACCCAGCAAAACTGAGTATAGTACTTCAGGGGAAAACATGGTCTTTCAATGAAATTGAGGACTTCCAAGCATTCTTGATGAAAAGACCAGAGCTGAAGAAAAAATTTGACTTTTAAACACAAGAATGAAGAGAAGCATGAAAGGTGAACAGCAAAGAGAAGTCATAAGGGACTTTACTAAAGTTGAACTGTTTACATTCCTACATGGAAAGACAATATTTGTAACTCTTGAAACTTTTCAGTATCTGGGTACTGGGTGGGATTACACAACCACACATGCACACACATACACAAACACATAGAGACAGAGTGCACAGAGTGAATTGAAGAGGATGGGATCATATCTTAAAAAAATGAAATCAAGCAGTGAGAGAGAAATATATTGGGAGGAGAAAGGGAGAAATGGAATGGGACAAATTATCTCTCATAAAAGAGGCAAGCAAAAGACTTATTAGTGGAGGGATAAAGAGGGGAGGTGAGAGAAAAACATGAAGTTTACTCTCATCACATCTCACTAAAGGAAGGAATAAAATGCACGCTCATTTTCGTATGAAAACCTATCTTACAATACAGGAAAGTGGGGGATAAGGGGATAAGCAGGGTGGGGGGGATGATGGAAGGGAGGGCATGGGGAGGAGGGAGAAATTTGAGGTCGACACTCATGGGGAGGGACAGGATCAAAAGAGAATAGAAATAATGGGGGACAGGATAGGATGGAGGGAAATATAATCAGTCTTATACAACACAACTATTATGGAAGTCGTTTGCAAAACTACACAGATCTGGCCTATATTGAATTGCTTGCCTTCCAAAGGGAAGGGGTGGGGAGGGAGGGAGGTAAAGAAGGTGGAACTCAAAGTGTTAGGAACAACTGTCGAGTAGTGTTCTTGCCACTAGGAAATAAGAAATACAGGTAAAGGGGTATAGAAAGTTATCTGGCTCTACAGGACAAAAGAGAAGATGGAGACAAGAGCAGAGAGGGATGATAGAAGAGAGAGCAGATTGGTGATAGGGGCAATTAGAATGCGCGGTGTTTGGGGGGGGAGGGGACAAAAGGGGAGAAAATTTGGAACCCAAAATTTTGTTAAAATGAATGTCAAATAAATAAATTAAAAAAAAGAAAAAAAAGAAAAATTATATCATAAAATCTTCACATGAAGGAGAAGAAATAGAACATGCCTTAGATTATGGTAAAGAGGTATGTGACAACAACATAAAAGGAAAGAATGTTGTAAAAGGTTAACTCCAAGAGATATGAAAAGACACCTCTTTCTTTTCCTTTGCACAGATATTCATAGGTGTGAGATTTTATACACACACACACACACACACATACGCACACACAGAGATACACACACATATAATGTGAGATTTTAAAAAATGTGGTGTGTTTTCTTTTCTTCTTTTTTAGTCTTTGTTATAAGGAATACCACTCTGGTATGATGTACAGTGAGAATGCAGGAGGAAATGGAGTGGTTTAAGAAGAAATAAAAGTGCTGATATTTTTGACATTATTATATGTCCTCCCAAACTGAAAGGGAACAGAAGAGAAAAACAGGATTCAAAACTGAAAAATAGTTGTGCATTTACACAGAATAGCTAATTTCTTTTAAACCTTGTATTTTGGAAACATAATCTGAAGTTCACCCTTAGAAAAGATGCATACAAAAAAATAAGAAATCAAATATATATCACGTTTCTTATGTAACCCTAGAGAATTTGACCTAAGTCAGAGCATGCTTTATTATACTTGGACTCCTTTTCAGAGTGATGCTTTGTGGTCTACATTAAGGACAGTACTAATTAGTGTTTCATGTACCATTAAGTAGAACAGATTATAGTCCAAAAAGATCACCTCAGTGTGAGGTGAAAACTGTACTTCATGCCCTACCCTATCCTTTTGCATTCATTTCCTGGATCCTTTAATAAAGTACTAAAAAACTCAAAAAAAAAAAAAGCTAAGAAATTGGGTGGGGGAGAGGTAGGAAAGAGGGGCAGCGTTCAGAATTCAAAAAAATTTTTAAAATAATTTTAGAAATAAAAAATGGAAAAAAGATATTGTTCTAAAACTTTGAGCTAAATGACCACGTAACTATATAATTTTTTTTTCTATTTAGGGTAAAGCCCACCTATTCAGGGGCTAGACCAGTGAGCAGAAAGGCTTTCCCTCACTGACGTTTTGCAGATCACGAAGTTGTCTGTATACATAAGATAAGCAAGAAAAAAAAAGGACTGAGACACAATGATTCCATTTTTAATATCTCAGCATAGTTCAGTCTCAGAAGAAAATTAAATGCACCATTCTGAAGTCGAGTGAGGTGCAAGGAGGGATCCTCTCTCATAAATCACCCAAAGTATGCAAAATTTGTATAGCCCTCAGGTTCTATTCTTCCACTTTATAGCTCTTTACGTACTTTCAGAGAGCAATCATCTCTCTCTCAAGATCTTACTAGATAAGTATTCTCAGTTCCTTTAATCAGTTCTTGTATGTCATCATCTTGATGCCTATCAGTGTCCTTGTCCTCCTCTGTTGGACAGGTTCTCATTTATTATTGTACCTATATTATTGTATGCCTAAAACTGCATACAGTATTCCAGATGTGGTCTGCGCAAAACAGAACACAGTGGATCTATCACTTGCTATGTTGCTTCTATTAATGAAGTCTGAGGTGTCTATATAAGTTGTGAGGAAGGTGCTAATTCACATTAGTAGACAGAGTTATTCACTGGAAATTTTCTAAATCAATGAAATCACAAATCTGGTCAGAAGAAAATCGCCCAATTAACTTTTGTGGCTGCCATGTTGCATTGCATTTCCTCATCCTCTACTACTCAGGATCCTTAGTTTCTTTCCAAGCTCAGAAATGGGTCAACCTCTTCAACGTAGCCTTTCAAAATCTCCTCAATTAAATCTCCCTTTTCTCAATGATCTTGAATTATCATTTTCATACATGTAGTATTCATGCCCTTTTGCCCTTCTGCAACATTCTTTAAAGGCTAAGATGTTCATCAGTATTTTGTCCCCATTGCTTATACAGAGCTTTGCTTAATCCTTGCTGAATTAAATAGAAAAAATATTGAACTTGCACTCTCTGAAAAACTGAACTATTTTTATGTGAAACACATTCTAGCTATGTCTTAATTATCATTGCAAAATTTATTTTTGAACCTAAGTTCATTCCCATTAAATTTATTTTTATTACTGTTTAATTATTTTATTTTATTACTATTATTTATTCTTATTAAATTTAATCTGAATGGATTCAATCTGTTGTTCAATTAAGTCAAGTGTTTTCAAAATCCCAGCTAACATTTAACATGTTAATTACAAATTTAACAAATATGACATCTGCATTCTTAACCAAGTCACTAATAAAAATGGTGCTAAGCATATGGTCAGGACAAATCTTTGAAGAACTCAAGTAGAAAGTTCTCTCAGTTGATAGCCTGCCCTGCCTCCCTATTCATAATTAGTCTTATCCTGGCATTCAAACAGCTACAGTCTCAATTAACTGAACAATCATGTAGTCCACAATTCTCTATCTTGTCCCTAAGTACAGTAGGAGGGATTTTGTTCAGTGTTTTGTCAGGCTAGGCAAACTCTACTTTCAGAATTCTTGTGATTTACACATCTAGTTACCCTGTTAAACAAAGAAATTACATTAATCTCACAGGACCTGTTCTTGAGGTAGACATCCTCTTATTAAGATCATTGCTTTTGATTCTACATATACCATGATTTCCTTCTGATGATATATTACAATAGTTTACTGCAAATGAAATAACATTTTCCCAGTTTATGTCTTGGAGGCTCCACACTGTTTCTATTTAAAACAAACAAAATAAAAACAACCCCAGGATAATATTTGCTTTTTCTGCAACACATCTCTTGGCCTCTTTGATTTTCCAAAGATCAAGAACAATCATTACACATATTAATAAAATAAAGCACTGGCCTTTTTATATATGAACACTTGAATTTTAAATGTGACCCAAGGAAATGCAGACCCCTAGAAATAATTCTCTTCCCCAGTCCTTCCAATTTAGCACAGAATAGATACCATGGCACTTATTTCCTGAGCATATGGCAAAGTCATGCCCCAACGTAGTTAAATAACTCAGTGTTTTCTTATACTAAAGGTTTTTATTGATGCATAGTGACTTTTTCTTAACTGTTTTATGCTTCAGCTTTTGCAGTTTAAAAAGTGAACATTTTAAGTCAAAAATAAGTTGAATGAAGGATGGACAAAACTTTACGAATACAATTAAATCAAAACATTTATCACAAAGTAGAAAGTGATCAAAATGTGCAGACTGAGGCTGGAAATTTGTTACAGTCATCATTTCCAAACAGTGGTAGGATATGGCTGATGGCATATTCATTATCTCTGTGGCTGAATTCCTAAGGAAATAGCATAACAAAGAGTCAAAATTAGTAAGTGAATGAAAATATGAAGCCTGAAAAACCAAAGGATTTGTATAGAATAATGGCGCTGTGAAAATCCTTTGATGTTGCATTTTTAAAAAAGAATATGTGTAAATTTTTGAGGGGCAGAAGATAGAATTGTTGGTTGGAGATAGATCATCAGTTTAGATTAATTACAAATCCTTAACTATGTGAAAAGTTTCTGTAAGAACAGGTTCTCAAATGATTCTATAAAGTTTGGCAGAAACCATATTCCATTTTGATTCTTTGTATTTATACTTGGTCTGTACCATTATTTCTCTAACTGGGTCTCAGCATATTGATACAGAGCTAAGGAACCTCTGAAAGCAGTCCAGGGAAAATTGTTGTTGATTTCCTTATTCTCTTCCATCTATATAATACTTCCTCTTCTTTCCTTCCCATGTCCCCATGCAATAACTCAATTCTCTGCAAGGGATTCAAGAGTTTAATAAACACAATTAAAAATCTGTACATACTGGTAGTTCATCTGTCCCTGAAAGATTTTTAAACTATTTTTAAAATTCTCATTATATAAGAATCCCACTAAGTACCACAGAATGAATATTTGCTTCATATAAAAATCTCCTTAGAAGAATATAATGGTTGCTAGTTTGAAGTGGTGTCTTTAGGTAACATAGATGGTAAGAGCCATAATCTCTTGAAGATCCAAGTTAAACCAGTTTAATTGTTTTTGACAAAGTGAAAAGAGATTTTAAATCAATTGCTAATAAAAAAATTATATATGTATTTACATACATACATATGTACATATATGTATATAAAGTATCAAAGTATGTTATAAAACCCAAACCATATCCTCTGACAATGGGGATTTAATGAAGTTATTTTTCTGGGAGGAATGGTGGGAGATAGGGAAGGTTGTTAATCTCTTCTCCTAAAGATTTACATTCTGTCGTTGAGATTTTGAAAAATAGATCAAGCAATAATTTCATTTGGATGATTCCTCTGTAGTATTCTTAGATGTGAACTGGGTGAGTTTCTCATCTTCACAACCTGATGATGATGTTAAATGTTACAGTAATAAGAATATCACAAAATAGGAATACAGCTCACATCAGAAAAGCTCAGAATTCATGTAAAACTCACCACAGTTCTATTTACATACATCTAGGATAATTGATTGTCCCTTCTATGCATTTTGTTCTCAGTGGAGGTGATTTTGGATCTTTACGATATCCCGAAATACAAGAAAATTCCATGTCTTGTCCTGTTTTTAAATAAAGTTTTTCAGCACTTAACCATTTAAGTTTTATGTTATTTTTCTCCATCATTTCTTTTGATACTGTACATGGCTCTGAAAGATGAAAAGAATGTATATTACAGTTAACAATAAGTGTGTACAACTTTACATTGTCCAAAATAATTGGGAATGTAAAATCATTTCTGCAGTGACAGTGCAAGTCATTTCTCCTTCTCTTCTGTTCACAATGCCGAGTAATATGATATTAAGTTCTAAATGATAGCACATGATCAGAGCTTTAACCAGTCTGGGTGGTGCTTTTTCTCTGCCTGCAGCATTTAAAAGATGTGCTTCCTTCCAACAGTAGTCTAGTGACTACTATCCATGTATTTTTCAGTCTATACCCAAATTAGGGTTGGTGAAACAGGCAGGCCCTGAGAGAGGGTAAGGGAACTGGGTTGTAGATAATTTTGACATTCTTTAGTGGTTTAAATCTTGTCCAACTCTTATGTGAGTCCATTTGGGGTTTTCTTGGCAAAAGATACTTGTTATCTGCTATTTCCTTCTCTGGTTCATCTTATAGATGAGAAAGCTGAGGCAAGCAGAGTTAAGTGACTTGCCTGTGGTTGCACAGATAGTAAGTCTCTGAGGTTGGATTTGAACTCTTTCTGACTTAAGGCTTAGACGGCTCTATTTACCATCTCCCTAACTATGCTTTTAGGTAAGGCACTTCATAAATGTTTATTGACTGATGGATTGAGAAGTATGGAAAGGTAGAAAAGGCAGCAGCCTACTCTCTCTCCTTTCAGGCTGTCCTTCTTAGAACTTCCCTACTTATTTTACCTTCACCCCAGATCTCACCATACTGAATGTACCCCAGCTGCTAGAATTCTCTACACCATCTACTTGAAGACCATTCTCTCTGATTTAGATATTCCCATTGTCTCATACATTGCCCGTTCCATACAGTCTCACATTTGGTTAGATATTTGAGCCCAGTAACTTTGGATACCTGAAGAAACTGTGATACCCTTCTGACGGCTTTATTTCTAAATGCACTTTGCCCCTTTTGAGTAACTGGATGCTGACAGGATTACCAGCATGTGGTCATACTTTGGTTGTTTCTTTTTTTTGAAATATAAGATTTCTTGTATCTTGATGGTTTTCTGGAATGGACACAACCTTTTTCTGAGGATTTGAAAGGGAGCTTGTTAACTCTGGGGCAGCTTCAGGCAGGCAAATCCTCCCTGTAAGCAATTGGGTTTTGTCTGGTGGATACTACTGGAAGCTATGCTGTTAAGGTGTAGTATATTTCCTTCCCAGACAAACTTGTGCTTATTATTTCAAATGTTCATGCTTCAGTTTCATGGGGGAAATGCTGCCTTTGGTAATAAGGCAAGGGAAAAATGAAAGAAATCTGTAGGAACAAAGAAGAAAAGCTACAGACTCAAAAAATAATCAAGAAAAAAATGGTTTTTCAGTAGTAGCTGGAAACAAAAAAAAGGCGTATAAAATCATGACCATTTTCTAGATTACTAATGAAACAATGCAAAATAGAGAAAATGAGAAGTAATATTGATTAAAACTTCAAATTATTTCATGTACTTAGCATTAAATTTCCAAGATACACATAAAACCTATACGCACAATCATCACTAAGAATTTCATGATATCTATGCATGTGAATGATTATCAATATGAACTAAAAATAGCAAAATTATCAGAAAATAACAGCAAGATTTAATATAATACCAATCAATATATTAAGGAACTACTTCAAATGATTAGAGAAATGACTAAAAAATGTCTCTATGAGAACAAGTGCAGAAGACTGTCAACTGGGACAATGAATAAAAGAAAAAAATTGTATAGAAATATATCAATATACAATAAATAAGTAATTTCCTAAAATCGTTTAGTACTGGGCAAAAGCAACAGACTGATAAGTGGGACAGAGTAGCTCATCTACACTTGGAGATAAATGAGAATTTCATGGTTTTTTTTTTTTTTGGAAAAGTTATATGGGGTCATGATGAAAAAAATGTATCAGAAGTACAAACCATAAGCTGTATTCTTTATCAAGGGTACAAATATCACCCATGTCTAGTATCTTGAATAATCTTTTTATCTCTTTTACTTGTGGTTAGGTCCTTTTATAATCTTCCCCAAATTTATCGACATTTCACTATTTTTTATGACTGTACTGATTCCCAAATAATGGAAAAGAGGAATTCAGAATTAACAAATCCTTAAATGAAATGAACCTTGGAGAATATCTCTTCTCAGCAAAATATGTGCAATAATTTTTTTTCCTAACTGCTTTCTGGAGTGGTCATCTGGCTTTCCCAGGAAATCGCTGTTCCAAATTCTGTCTTTTGGGGACAAAAGAATCAATTCTGAAAATGAAGTACAAATCAATCGACTTTGTATTTCCTAAAGTGCATTAAAATTGTACCGTGCCACACACATTCTGCTATGTAAAAGTTAAAAGGGATAGAAAATGGTGTCAGATGGAGATAATTTGTTCTGTATTTCCTAATTTTGAAAATAAGGAAAAATTCTCTTGGAGTATAAAGGAAACACCTGATTCCTTTTTTTCTTAAATTACTACTCCCAGTAACCAGGGTGTGATCAAATTGCAGTGAAAATTCTGAACCATACATTTAGTCATGTAATAACAAAAAGAATTCTCAGAGGCAGGTATGGTAGGGTTCAGTATATTGGAGACACTGGTTATGGCAACAAGCATGGATATCAATCAAGCATGTCTTTAAGGTTTACTGTTGAAGCCTGTTCTGTTTATTGAGATTTAGTCCCCCATAATACCATCCTGTGACATTTTAACTAAAAACTCCAACTGATCCTATCCTTCATTAATGACATTTTCCTTACATATTGAATCTATTTAGCACATACCTAGGCAAGTTGGTTCCTTTGTCCAAAATCCATTTCTGCATGTCACATATTGCGAACCCTGTAGCACATAAAGTCTTTGACATCTGTACTCCACTCTTGATTCTGGAGCGTATTCAGGTAAAGGGAAGGAGGTGATATCTCCATTATTAATAGATGGAGGTGGTCCACATTTTCCTACTTCCTCTGAGGTTGGGGGAAAGAATTTTATTTGGTGAAAGAGACAATACAGATAGGAGATTGAATTAAAACAAGAACTATGAATTTGATAATTGTCCCCTCCCCTTCAGTTTCTCAGGATACTGAACTCTACTGTGCATTTATTCAAATTTCAACTCGCAATATTGATTTGTGTATAGCTCACCCTCCACCTATACACAGATTATCCACCCTCCACTTCGTGTGTCCCACTCACTATACTCAATGCCACTATACTACTTCACCCTCATCTTTTGTAAAGGGCTTATGGAGTCAGCTAATCAATCAGTCAATAAACATTAATTAAATACCTTCTATATGCAAGGCACCATGCTATGTGCAGTGCTGGGTAAAAGAATAAATAGGTCCATCAGCCAGAAGAAGGAATCCAAGAGGATGAGAATTCTAGTTGGTAATGATGACTAATGGGGCAGGTAGGTGGCACAAGGGATAGAGTGTCAGACCTGGAGTTAGGAAGACCTAAGTCCAAATCTGGCCTCAAATACTTATTATTTGAGTGACCCTGGGCAAGTCACTTCACTCTATTTGCTTCAGTTTCCTCATCTATAAAATTATCTGGATAATGAAGTGGGAAACCATTCCAGTATCTTGGCCACAAATGCCCCCAAAGGGATCATGAATTGTTGCAGGCAATGGAAAAATGATTAAACCAAATGAGGAATAGAAAAGAGCAGAAAACCTGAGGGAACTAGTGGTAAGAATCTTACTCTCTCTTATTTCTAATGTTCTCCTTCTGTCTAAGTATACATTTAGAAGTCTTACAAGGTCTGTAATGGTAATTTAAATGGTAAGATCTTTCCCATTCATTAATATGCCAATGTGACCCACCCAGATCACATGGAATCCTGAGTCACATGAGTCCATGGAGGGAGGATTTTGCTGAAGGGGTGGAGCAGGAAGGATGGAATAGGAAGAGGCAGAGCTAGAGCAGAGCTGAGAGGAAATTTGGTCAGAGCAGTCAGAATTAGGAAGGATCCAGGTAAGCAGGCAGCTTACTAGTGTGAGGGAAAGAGCTAGTTTGTGGGAAGCCTATCAAGGGGAAGGGTTGGGGATAGTGTCATCCTCTCCATTGTTATTGTGTATAGATCATGATGAATTTGGCTTCCTTTACGGAATAAAAGTCTATTTTATCTCCTGTGAACCTTTCTATCTTTTTTGTCATAAACTCCTCATCTATCCATAGATCTGACCAGTAATTTCTTCCACACTCCTCTAATTTGCTAATATTGTGATCCTTTATGTCTAAATCATGTAGCCATCAGGATGTTCTCTTGGTATTACATTATCAGATGTTTATACAGTTTTCTTAAAAGTTTTTGTTGAACAGTGAATTTTTGCCCCAATAGCTATGACTTTTATGTTTATCAAACACTTGACTACTGTACTTATTTGTTTTTTTATTATATTCTTATATTTTTATTATATTTATTATAATCTTATATTCTTAATCAATTCCATTGATCAACCTCACTACTTACCTACTTACCTACTACCAAATTTTTTACATGATTACAGCTTTGCAGTATAGCTTGAGATCTGGCATTGCTAGGTTCCATTTCTTTTCCTTCATTCTTTTTTCTTTTTTCCCTTTATATACTTAATAATTTGTTTCTCAAAAGGAATTTTATTAATTTTGTAACTGCTTAAATTCTTTCATAGTTTGATTGACATGGCATTGAATAAGTAAATTAATTTAGGCAACATTTTCATTTTAATTATATTGGTTAATGTGCCCATAAGCAATGATTATTTATGCAATATTTAGATCCATCGTTAATGTGTACTATGTTTTATAATTTTGTGCGTCTTGGCTGGTTAACTCCCAATTGTTTTATATTTTCTATAGTCTTTTTAAATGGGATTTCTCATCCTATATATTCTTGCCAGATTTTATTGGTAACACAGAAATGCTGACCTGTATAAATTTATTTTATATCCTGAAACTTTGCTAAATTTGTTAATAATTTCAATTATGTGTTTCAGTTGACTGCAGTTCTTGAAGTTCTTATATCATCTGCAACACACAATAATTTTATTGCCTCTTTGTTCTTATTCTTTCAAATTCTTTTCCTTATGTAATTACTATAGTTAGCATTTCTGACAATGTACTGAATAATAATGGTGGTAAATGACATCCTTGCTTTATGTATGATCTTACTGAAAAGACTTCCAGGTTATCCCTGTTACAGATAATGCTAGCTCTTGAATTTAGAAAGATACTGCTCATCATTTTAAGAGAAGCTCCATTTAATCCTGTGCATTCCACTATTTTAATTGGAATAGATGGTGTATCTTGTCAACATCTTTTCCTGCATCTGTTGATATCATCATATATTTTTTGTTGTTTTATTATTAATAATGTAAATTATGTTTATAGCATTCCTAATGTTAAGCCAGAAGTGTATTTTTCATAGAAATCCAGCATGACTGTAGTATATAGATTTTGGTATCAAGACCATATTTGTGCCATAGAAAGAATTTGACAGGGCCTCTTTTTCCATATTTTAAAATAATTTATATAGTACTGGAATTAATTTTTCCTTAAATGTTTGTTAGAATTTACTTGTAAATTCATTCGGTTTTGGTTTTCTTTTTCTTTTTAAACATATCTTGCTCAATTTCTTTTTCTCAAATAGATTTAAGTAACCCATTTTCCATTCTGTCAATCTAGGCACGTCGTATTTTTGTAAATACCAATTTTATTTAGATTATCAATTTATTGACATGTAATAATTATGCAAAATATCTCCTAGTAATTTATTTTTTTTCTTCATTGATCTTATATTCATCTTTTCTCCTTTTTGATACTGGAAATGTGGCTTTCTTTCTTTTTAAAAAAATCAATTAGCTAATGGCTTATCTTAATTTATTTTAAAACCAGCTCCTATTTTTGTTAATTCTTTTCTTTGCTTTAAATTTTATTAAACTCATCTTTGATTGTCAGAATTTCTTTTTTAATTTTAATTAGGAGTTTTTTATTTGTTTGTTTTCTTTTTTTTTTTGTATTTAAATTTATTTATTTAATTTTCAACATTCATTTCCACAAAATTTTGGGTTCCAAATTTTTCTTCCCATTTCTCCCCTCCCCCTACCCCAAAAGACCGAACGTTCTAATTACCCCTATCCCCAATCTGCCCTCCCTTCCAGCTTTCCTCCCTTCCCTTCTCCCCATCTTCTTTTTTGTCCTGCAGGGCAAGATAACTTTCAACACCCCATTACCTGTATTTCTCATTTCCCAGTTTTATGCAAGAACAGTACTCAACAGTTGCTCCTAAAACTTTGAGTTCCAAATTCTCCTCCTCCCTCCCTCCCCACCCATCCCCTTTGGGAAGGCAAGCAATTCAATATAGGCCATATCTATGTAGTTTTGCAAATTATTTCCATAATAGTCGTTTTGTGTAAGACTAACTATATTTCCCTCCATCCTGTCTTGCCCCCCATTTCTTCTGCTGTGTCTTTTGACCCTGTTCCTCCCCAAGAGTGTTGACTTCTAATTGCTCCCTCTGCCCATTGCCCTACCTTCCATTATTGTTCCCACCCTGTTTATCCCCTTCTCCCCTACTTTCCTGTATTGTAAGATAGGTTTTCATACCAAAATGGGTGTGCATTTTATTCCTTCCTTTAGTCGAATGTGATGACAGTAAGCTTTATGTTTTTTCTCTCACCACTCTGCTTTTCCCCTCCAGTGAAAAGTCTTTTACTTGCTTCTTTTATGAGAGATAATTTGCCGCATTCCATTTCTCCCTTTCTTCTCCCAATATATTTCTCTCTCACCCCTTAATTTCATTTTTTAAGATATGACCCCATCCTATTCAACTCACCCTGTGCGCGCTCTCTCTCTCTCTCTCTCTCTCTCTCTCTCTCTCTCTCTCTCTCTCTTTCTCTGTGCGTGTGTGTAATTATATTAAATCTGAAAGGGAAGGATTCTTATCTATGCAAATATGCTGATAGTTAATGTATTTATATATTAAAAAAGTAATAGCACAGGGAGAAGAGGGATGGAAGAGACAGAAGGGAAAAATTATCTCACATAGAAGAGAAATGAAAAAGCTATTGCAGTGCAGTATTAGATGGGAGGGGTGGCAGACAATGCTTAAACCTTACTTTCATCAGAATAGGCTTAAAGAAAGAATAACATATATACTCAGATATAGAAATCTATTTTACTCTATAGGGAAGCAAAAAGGCATGGGGATAAAAAAAGTGGGGGACTGATAGAAGAGAGGGCAGATTGGAGAAGGTGCTGGTCAGAAGTAAGACACTTGAGGAGGGACAGGGCAAAAGGTAAAAGAAAAAAATGAATCAATAAGGGAAAATAGGATTGAGGGAAATATACAGTTATAATAATTGTGAATGTGAGGGAACTCATCCAAAAAACAGAAGCAGATAGAAGAACAGATGAAAAATTAGAATTTACCAGATAAGGGGCTGGAGCAGAATCTGTTATGCTTCAGCTGAAACTTTAAAAAAGCCAAAAGTAGCCATCATGATCACAAACAAAACAAAGGAATAATATACCTAATAAAAGAGATAAGGAAGGAAACAAAATCTTACTAAAAGATACTATAGACAATGAAGAAATATCAACTTTAAACATATGTATAAAATGGTATAGCATCTAAGTTTTTAAAGAAGTAAAATGAGTTACAGAAGAAAATCAAAAGTGAAACTATGGAGTGGGAGAACTTAACTTTCCCTTCTCAAGACTAGATAAATTTAACCCAAAAATAAACAAGAAAGAAGTTGAATAGAATTGAGGGTGAATAGAATTTTAGAAGAGTTGGATATGATAGAACTCCAGAAAAAATCAAAAGCATATACCTTTTCCTTGGTGGTACTTGACACACAAAAATTAACCATTTCCCATAACCAAAACCTCAACAACAATTGCAGGAAAGGATAAAAATGAAAATATACTCTTTTCAGACCACAATGCAATAAAACTTTCATTCATTAATGGGCAATGTAAAGATAGGCTAAAAATTAATTGGAGAGTAAATAATCTAATCCACAGGTGGGTTAAAGTACAAATCATCAATAATGAAACAGAAATAATCAGTAATTTCATTAAAGAACATAAAAAACATGAACAGCATTTCAAAATTTAGGATGAAACCAAAGCAATACCTAAGAAAAGTTTTATAATTCTAAATGTTAATGTCAATAAAATAAATAAAGAACAAATCAATGAATTGAATGTGTACCTTTAAAAAAAACTGCTAGAAAAAGAATGAATTAAAAAGTTTGAACTAAACACCAGAGTGGAAATCCTAGAAAATCAGAGGAGAGAGAAAATCATTGACCTAATAATCTAGAAGCAGGTTTTATGAAAAAAATACAATAGAAAAATCAATAATAAAACTTTGTTAATTTGCTTTTAAAGAAGAAAAAAAAGAAAACCAAATTAATGTACCAAAAATGAAAGGGGTAAATTCACCATGAATGAAGAGAAAATTAAAATTATTATTAGGAATTATTTTACTCACTTATATGCCAATAAATCTGATAATTTAAGGAAAATGCGTGGATATTACAAAAATATAAATTCCCCAGATTAACAAAAGAGAAAATAGAATACTTAATCCTATCTTAGAAAAAGAACTTGAACACATCATCAGTGACTTTTCGAAGAAAAAGATCCAAGGAAATTTTTACTAAACATTTAAAGAACAATTAATCCTAAATCATTTGGAAAAACAGTCAAAGAAGGAGTCCCACAAAATTCCTTTTATAATACAAATATGGTGCTAATATCTAATCCGGGAAGAGTGAAAACAGAAAAAAAATACAACACTATGGACAACTTACCCTAATTGATGCAAAATATTTTAAATAAAATGATATCAAGAAGATCACAGCAACATGTGAGAAAGATCATACACAATGACCAGGTGGAATTTATTCCAGGAATTCAGGACTGATTAAATAATAGGAAACCTATTATTACAATTGACCATGTCACTAACAAAAGCAGAAAAAATTATTTGATTATCTCAAAAGATGCGGAAAATGTCTTTGACAAAATACAGAACTCTTTCCTATGAAAACATTAGAGAGCATGAAGCTTTGCTTGAAATAATAATAGCTATCTAAAACAATCAGCAAGCATTATTTGTAATGAGAATAAGCTACAGTCCTTTCCAATAAGATCAGGAATAAAACAAAGATGCTTTTTATTACCACAATTATTCAAAATTGTACTGGAAGTGTTAGGTATAATAGTAGAAAAAGAATAAATTTAAGGAATTAGAACAGGCAATGAGGAAAAAATACTATCACTCTTTGCAGATGTTATGATGGTATACTTAGAAAATCCTGGAGAATAAACTAAAAAGCAAATTGAAACAATTAAGAATTTCATCACATTTGTCAATTGACAAAATAAATACACATATATCAGCATTTCTATATATTATCAACAAAGTCCAGCGTCTTCAATGACTGTAGAGAATAAAAAAACCTTGGGAATCTACCTGAGACAAATCCAGGAACTATATGAACACAATTACAAAACATATTTCACACAAATAGTCAGATCCAAACAACTTCTAAAGTATTAATTACTGATGAATAGTGATCCAAAACAATAAAAAATGAAAGTTCTGCCTAAATTCATCTACTTATTGAGTGCCATACCAATCAAACTACCAAGAAGTTTTTTATAGAGATACAAAAAAACCATAACAAACTTCATCTGGAAGAAAAAAGGTCAAGTATAAAAGGATCAATGAAAAAATGTGAAGGAAGCAGTACCAGATCTCAAACTTTATTATAAAGTAATAATCATCAAAATAATCTGACAATGGCTAAGAAATAGAGTAGTTGATCAGTTGAATAGCTTAGGTATGCAAGTCAATGGAGTAAAAGACGATAGTGATTTAATGTTTGATAAACCGAAAGACCCCAGCTTCTGGGGTTAAGAATTCACTGTTTGACAAAAACAGCTTAGAAAACTGGAAAACAGTATGGCAGAAACTAGGTATAGAGCAACACCTCACACCATATACCAACATGAGATCAAAATGAGTACAAGATTTAAAGAGTGATACCATAAGCAAATTAGAAGAGCATGAACTAATTTACCTGTCAGATCTTTGGATAAAGAAATATTTAGGACCAAATAAGGTATAGAGAACATTACCAAATACAAAATGGATAATTTTGATTTTAAAATATTAAAATTGTTTTACTCAAATAAAACCAAAGTAACCAAATTGAGTAGGAAAACAGAAAACTGGGAAAAAGCTTTCTGAAAATGTCATTGGTCAACGTCTCATTTCTTAAATACAAAGAGAACTGGGTCAAATTTATAAGAATACAGGTCATTCTCCAATTGACAAAGAGTAGAAGGATATAAACAGGAGGATTTTAGTCAACGAAATCAAAGCTCTCTACAATTTGTTAAAAATGTTTTAAATCACTAATGATTACAGAAATTCAAAGTAAAACAACTCTCAGGTAGCACCTCACACCTATCACATTACTTAACATGAAGAAATGGAAAATGAAAAATGTTAGCGATATGGTAAAACTGGGACATTAATGCATTGTAGATGGTGTTGTGAACTGATCCACTCATTCTGTAGAGCAATTTGGGATTATGTTCAAAGGGCTATAAATGTGTCTATAAAACAAACCTGACCCCAAATAAGCAATGAGAAGATCCTTCTCCCTACTTTGTAGAAGTTTGGGGTCCTTGTGTATGAAACATTTTATATAGTCAGATTTTTTTGTGTATTCATTGTTTTCACATTTTTTCCTCTTTCTCTTTTTTCTTCATAGAAATAAATACTTGTTATAATGGATCGACTTGAATGGGAAGTAAAGGGAGAAGTAAACAAGGGGAAGCTAGGAAATTAAAGATCACAGATTTGAATTAAAATTCATCTTATAAGTTAAGGACAATCCAGAAGAGTGTCACATTCACACTGTCAGAGAATAAGCAGTGTTACAAGAGAAGAGATAATTCTACCAAAGGAGCAGAAAGTGCTTTGGAGGAGTAGGCTACACTATCAGAGAGCAAGTAATGGTACCTTAGTAATGGTACGTTAGACCAGACAGTGCTACTAAAGAAGTCAGTGTAATCTCATAAAATGATGAGCATTATCTGACAACAGGAGTCAGTATCCAAGAAGAAACAGTGCAATTAGGGAAGCAGAAGGTGATACCAGATTTCAATGGTACTTAATAGAGCAAATTACAAACTGTGATAATGATTTATGAAGGGTGAACACTAGTATGAAGGGACTTGAGAATTTATGATGTTCATTGGTTTTCTTTTTGCAAAATAGTTTTTCTTGTGATAGGTCATGTCCAAAATGTATCAGGACGGAATCCTAACCTTCTGTAATGTTCAGTGAGAACATCATCAAGATCTCATTGATACAAAATGCCATATTCTTTTCAAATATAATCTGGGACTTCCTGTCATTGTACCCATTACAAGTAGTTTAAAGAAGCATACTCACTAAGGCATTCTGGCACTGGAGACCACCCTTCTTCAGTACATGAAAATGTTGTCCAATATGATGAAGATCTTTGAGCAGGTACATAATTTTCATTACAGTGGTAGTACATTAATT
The DNA here is from genome assembly GCF_028372415.1 of Notamacropus eugenii. Lineage (NCBI taxonomy): Eukaryota > Metazoa > Chordata > Mammalia > Diprotodontia > Macropodidae > Notamacropus > Notamacropus eugenii. Next base: position 444,377,061 of record NC_092873.1, read on the forward strand.
TTCCAATACGTGCTGGAAAGAAACGTCGATTGTATTCCTCACTTTGCCAATATGGTTTATAAATGAATCCATATTGAATTTCTGGATAATCACATGGTCTCTCTTAGAAGAAAGTGAAGTAAAAATAAGTTATTATTCTTATTAATAATTTTATTAATATTTATTTCCTATGATGAATACAGACTTTAAAATATGCTATAACTGCATTCCTTCCATTTGTGATCTAGAATGTGTACTGATTTAGAATGAAAAAAGCTAGAAAGAATTTGTGAAAGTTATCTCACTTCAATTCAACAAATATTTTGAAATATATACTACATACAAGACATCACACTATTCAGTTAGGATGCAAAGACAAATGTAGCTTTCTTTGTCTTTGAGCATTTATGTGCCAATAGATGCTGCCAGGATGAAAACTTCTAAATTGTATGAGATGGTTGGTAAGTTGTCCACTCTCCTATTGGAGAGATTCTGTAAATTTCTCAGTAATCCACCCCAGGATCAAACACACACTATAAGAACCCAAGAAAGAGTTTTTCATTTCCCAAATGTTCACTCCCACATTTACCATCCCAGAAGCACTGTTTGGCATAAAACATCAAAATATCATCTCCACTCTTGTCAGTCCTTTCCTTTATGAAATGAATAAGAATTTATTCACTTTCTTTAAGGAATAGTGCCTATTCTAAGTTGGCTATGAAATTTTAATACCTAAAAACATCACAATAAATGAAGGTTAGGATGGATTCCTGTGTTGGTCATCAGCTATAAAATGGAGATGTTTCTATATTGTAGAAAGACTAGTCTTTACTATACTCTCATCCCTTGGCCCATATGACAACACCGTCCTGCTCTTTGGACCACATTTGGGATTTGGCTGGTTTAGGGACTCTTATTTAAAAATTTCAATGCTAATTGGATATTCACTCTGCTTTTTATAGTCCTAGAAATTTTCCTTAGAGGAGAGGTTAAATGGCTTGGTGAGGCTCATGTAAACAGTATAACTCAGAGGCAGAATTTAAATCTTAATCAGCCTTCCATGATGTTTGACTATATAACATAACATGCTAACTCTTTGTTGTAAGACATGCCAGAAAAAAAATCCCTAACGTTTATAATTGAACCTTGGACATTGAAATCATTTTTACCTCTTTTAGGATGAGAGAAAGGGGAGAGACTAGATAAGGGAGTTCAATTAGAGGCTATTAGAATTATCTAAGGGAGAAGTGATGAGAGACACAACTAGGGTGATAGTTTGAATGGAGAGATAAGAAAAGATCCAAGAAAAATTGTGGAGCTCTAGTAGACAAAACTGAGAAGTTGATTGGATTTGAAGGATGAATGAATCACAGATGTCTCTGAGCTTTCAAAAACAGATAACCAAGATAAAAATAGGGAAGTTGGGGAGGAATGAAAAAGATTTAGGGGAAGGTGATGAGTTCCATTTTGGATTATGCTGTGTAATATGCTAGTGCTCAGTAAGGAAGAGGTACTCAGGAGAAAGGTGGCATTGAGATCCTGAGGAAAAGAGCCTGGGTATAAGTGAAAGGGATGGGAGGACTACCATAAAAAAAAGGAGCATCATTCAAGTGAGGGGACAAGGGGTTGACCAGCAGTATCAAATGGTAAATAAATATCAAGGGGGCTGAAAACCTGGAAAAAGTCAGTGGATTTATCATTTAAGAGGAAATATGTAGATTGAGAGCTTGAGGATGGAGATGACTATCAAACACTGATAGTATAATTTTAGTACAAAGATGGCATTTGAAGCCAGATTGCAAGGCTAGAGGAAGTGGAAAATAAGGAAGTAAGGGCAATTAAAAATAGACTTTCTAGGAATTGTAGGAATAAAATAGAGGAAATATATAGACTGACAGTTTGAGGAGATAAAAGGAAGGATATATAAGATATATGCATGTATATATTCATATATGCATATTAGAATATATATATACCATTTCTTGTGACTATATTTCATTCCAACCTTAATTCCACCCTGTAGACCCCTCCCTTGCTCCAAATCTTCACTCAAATGACACTTTCATAGCACAATAATACTACATCACATTCACATGCCATATTTTGTTTAACCATTCCTCAACTGACAGGCATCCCATCAGCTTCCAATTCCTTGCCAATATAAATGAAAAAATATCTTAAATTAATTCAACCTTTTAAAAATTTCTTGCATGTGTAAACATAATTTATTCAGTCAACAAGTACCCTTTGTACTTTTGAATTATTTCCTATTTTCAAAAGGACTTGAGGCAATATTTTTGCCCATTTTGTTATAAAATAGAAGTATTCAGGTTTTTAAGAAATTAATATAATAATGATTTTCATTTTTTAAAACAGCATAATTACTTTAAACATTGAAACTAGTTAGGTTCTATACAGTGAGAAAAGTAGCAAGAAGTAACAGAGAGAAACTAGGGATGATTGAAGAGAGGACTCAGATTAGCCTCTAGGAATTAAATTTCAATGCTAACTAATCACCCAAAACAGGCTTTTTGAAATGTGCCTCAAAGAAGAATCCTTTATAATTCCATTATGAATTCATATTAGAATTATATGCTGCCTTTACATGAACAGAACGAGTTGTAGTAATTCTTAATTGGTTATTCAAATTCAGACTTTTAACTCTTGAGTTTGGACTTCAACTATCTTTCTAAAACACCCATAAATAATATATTGTTTAAGATATAGAAATTGAATTTAATGATATACATATAACACATATATAATGCATTTGATAATATACTAGAATCTTCTTTTGTCCTGTCAAAAAATACTGAATTTAATTGCACACCTAATAATTGTAAAAAAAAACCCACAAAAAATATTTCCCAAACTAAGTTCCTATTAAAATCATGTTACTTGAAACTTTGAAAACTTATTTATGTTGGCATTTTGCCAGGCCTAGAGGCCTGAGGGCTACCCAAGTCTTACCTTACCTGTCCCAGGTCTTCGCTTGGCCAAACCGGATAAACGTATGAGAGAAGAGACTTTCCGGAGTCGAACAAGGGTTAGGCTTTATTCAGGGTCCTGGTTACATGTGCAGGGGGAGCTCTTCCTTAGGAGGGAGAGAGAAATCTCCCAAGGAGGCAAAGATCTTACGGTAAGAGATTGGAAGTAGAAGTGTAAGTGGGGAGAGAGAGGGAGGGGAGAGCAAAGAGAGGAAAAACGGAGCCTTCTGTCCTGTCAGGGCCCCTCCGCGCTAAGAGCACCTTCAGGCTTTCCTGACCCTAATTAAGCTCTCCGGCCATGTAGTTTGCACCTGAATACCGTGCCTGTTAGATAACAATAGGTGTGCCCAGATCCGGGACAGTCTCGAGGGCGGGATGCTCCTCCCATCACGTTTCTCACGGGAAGAGGCGGAAATACACGAGATAGCTCAGTCTCACTCCTCGATTCCCTGCTGTTTTCTGGGGGGCCTCATGAGAACTCTAAGATTTAGAAGTTCCCACCTTTACCCGCCCGAGACTGTCCACATGGAATTGAGCTTCCACCCCCAACAGCATTTAATAAATGCTTATTGATTGATTGGTCAAAAATTAATTTAAGACACTTCCACATGTAAAATCTTATTTAATTATAATTAAAAATATCTTGCTGAATTCAGCCAATTAATATTTTAACCTATTTTTTTCCACAATAAACTAACACCTGCTACTAAAGAATAATTTTTAAAAAATAAAATTTACCATATTATTTTATGTTGTTGTTGTGAATAACAGTTTTTTGGTCACGTCCAACTGTTTGTGACCCCATTTGGGGTTTTCTTAGCAAATGTATTGGAATGGTTTGCCATTTCCTTCACCAGTTCATTTTATAGATGAGGAGAGTGAGGAAAACAGGCACTAAGTGACTTTCCCAGGGTCACACAGTCAGTTGGTGTCAGAGGCCAGATTTGAACTCATGAGTTTTTTCTGTTGTTATTTGTATTTTAAGGTTGATTATGTTCAAAATGCCTTTCTTTTTTGCTTTGCTAACAGAAAACAAAAAAAAAAGTATTCTAAATTAAATTCAACCTTTAAAATAACTATTTTTTAGTGTATCATTTATTTCAGTGCTTTTCAAAATAAACTCCTTTTTGCCCCTGATGGGAGTTTTGCCTACTGACATAGGTAGTCTCAGGCAGCTTGGTGGCACGGTTGATAAAGTGTTGACCTTGGAGTCAGGAGGAACTGAGTTCAAATTGAGTCTCAGACATTTACTAGATAGGTGAATGTGTGCAAGTCATATAACCCTGTCTGCCTCAGTTTCTCATCTGGAAAATGAGCTAGGGAAAGAAATGACAGATCTCTTCAGCATCTTTGCCAAGAATATCTCAAAGAAGTGATGAAGAGTCAGATAAAACTGAAATGACTCATCAACAGTATGTATAACCTCTCAGATAAAACCCATTTCTTTACTGCAAGCAATATTCTTTCCTCTTGATCTCTCTTCCTTCACTTTCTTTTCATTTTCCCACCACCACCATCACCACATTTTGCTCCACCTCCTACAGCTTTCAGTGCTGTGTAAAATGAATTTAAGATGAGAGTAGGTTGAATTGATATGTACCTACACATTCTCTGTAATATAGAGGGATAACATTCCCTGTGTCTGAAAAACTTGTAGTATTAGTTTAATAAGTTTTTAATATTACAGATTCATTCCTTTGATTAATGCTGGTATCCTTGGGGTAAGTCAAATATTAAGACATGAATACTTTATTATCAAACCATCAACCATCCAGGACTTATTAAGCACCTACTATTTATCAGACTCTGGGCTACCATCAAGTAGTTTATAATTCTCTGTAACAAAAACCTCAGAGCTCTAAAATAGGAATAAGAATGAAGTTATTGCAATTGTGATGGGGTGAAAAAAGTCAAGAATTCAGGGGCATGAGACACAATCTTGAACAGATTAATAGCTAATACACATCGAACACTTCACAGAGCTGTGAGGATCAGTGAGATAATATTTGTAAAAACTTTTGCAAAGCTTCAAGTGATATATAAATGTTATTTATTTGACATTCATTTTAACAAAATTTTGGGTTCCAAATTTTCTCCCCTTTTATCCCCTCCCCCCCCAAACACCAAGCATTCTAATTGCCCCTATGATCAATCTGCTCTCTCTTCTAGCATCCCTCTCTGCCCTTGTCTCCATCTTCTCTTTTGTCCTGTAGGGCCAGATAACTTTCTATACCCCTTTACCTGTATTTCTTATTTCCTAGTGGCAAGAACATTACTCGACAGTTGTTCCTAACACTTTGAGTTCCAACTTCTTTACCTCCCTCCCTCCCCACTCCTTCCCTTTGGAAGGCAAGCAATTCAATATAGGCTAAATCTGTGTAGTTTTGCAAATGACTTCCATAATAGTTGTGTTGTATAAGACTAACTATATTTCCCTCCATCCTATCCTGTCCCCCATTACTTCTGTTCTCTCTTTTGATCCTGTCCCTCCCCATGAATGTCGACCTCAAATTGCTCCCTCCTCCCCATGCCCTCCCTTCCATCATCCCCCCCCACCCTGCTTATCCCCTTCTCCCCCACTTTCCTGTATTGTAAGATAGGTTTTCCTACCAAAATGAGTGTGCATTTTATTCCTTCCTTTAGTGGAATGTGATGAGAGTAAACTTCATGTTTTTCTCTCACCCCCCATCTTTATCCCTCCACTAATAAGTCTTTTGCTTGCCTCTTTTATGAGAGATAAGTTGCCCCATTCCATTTCTCCCTTTCTCCACCCAATATATTTCTCTCTCATTGCTTGATTTCATTTTTTTAAGATATGATCCCATCCTCTTCAATTCACTCTGTGCACTCTGTCTCTATGTGTGTGTGCATGTGTGCATGTGTGTGTGTGCAATCCCACCCAGTACCCAGATACTGAAAAGTTTCAAGAGTTACAAATATTGTCTTTCCATGTAGAAATGTAAACAGTTCAACTTTAGTAAGTCCCTTATGACTTCTCTTTGCTGTTCACCTTTTCATGGTTCTCTTCATTCTTGTGTTTGAAAGTCAAATTTTCTTTTCAGCTCTGGTCTTTTCATGAAGAATGCTTGAAAGTCCTCAATTTCATTGAAAGACCATTTTTTCCCCTGAAGTACTATACTCAGTTTTGCTGGGTAGGTGATTCTTGGTTTTAGTCCTAGTTCCTTTGACTTCTGGAATATCCTATTCCATGCCCTTCTATCCTTTAATGTAGAAGCTGCTAGATCTTGTGTTATCCTGATTGTATTTCCACAATACTTGAATTGTTTCTTTCTAGCTGCTTGCAATATTTTCTCCTTGACTTGGGAACTCTGGAATTTGGCCACAATGTTCCTAGGAGTTTCTCTTTTTTGGATCTCTTTCACGTGGTGTTCTGTGGATTCCTTGAATATTTATTTTGCCCTCTGGTTCTAGAATCTCAGGGCAGTTTTCCTTGATAGTTTCATGAAAGATGATGTCTAGGCTCTTTTTTTGATCATGGCTTTCAGGCAGTCCCATAATTTTTAAATTGTCTCTCCTGGATCTACTTTCCAGGTCAGTGGTTTTTCCAATGAGATATTTCACATTATCTTCCATTTTTCCATTCTTCTCGCTTTGTTCTGTGATTTCTTGCTTTCTCATAAAGTCCTTAGCCTCCATCTGTGCCATTCTAATTTTGAAAGAACTGTTTTCTTCAGTGAGCTTTTGAATCTCCTTTTCCATTTGGCTAATTCTGCTTTTGAAAGCATTCTTCTCCTCATTGGCTTCTTGAACCTCTTTTGCCAATTGAGTTAGCCTATTTTTCAAGGTGTTATTTTCTTCAGCATTTTTTTGGGTCTCCTTTAGCAGGGTGCTGACCTGCTGTTCATGCTTTGACTTCATGTCTCTCATTTCTCTTCCCAGTTTTTCCTCCACCTCTCTAACTTGATTTTCAAAATTCTTTTTGAGCTCTTCCATGGCCTGAGCCCATTGAGTGGGCTGGGATACAGAAGTCTTGACTTCTATGTCTTTGCCTGATGGTAAGCATTGTTCTTCCTCATCAGAAGGGAAGGGAGGACATGCCTGTTCACCAAGAAAGTAACCTTCTATAGTCTTATTTCTTTTTCCTTTTCTGGGCATTTTCCCAGCCAGTGACTTGACCTCTGAATATTCTCCTCACACCCACCTCACCTCCTGATCCTCCCAGCCAGAGCTTGGGGTCTGAGATTCAAATGCTGCTTCCCAGCCTCAGGACTTCCATGGGGGTGGGGCTGCTATTCAGTGTGAGATTAAGTTCAGGTGCTCAGGTCAGGGCAGGGCCGCCTCTCAGGCTCAGTTCCCTCAGGGGGTTTATGCAGCGACCTCAACAATGGATCCAGGCTCCTGCCTGCTTGGGGAGCCCTGGTCTGCTGCTGTCTCAGCTGCTGCCTCCCGAGGGGGCCTGAATTATGGGGTCACCCCACTCACCTCTCGACCCGCCAAAAAGACCCTCTCACCAACCCCCGTCACCTGTGGGTGAAGGGACCCACATGGCCGCTGGAGATCCCGTTCCTGAAGCCTGCTCGGATCCGCTCCTCTCTGTGCTGCGGCCGTGGCAGGGCTGGGCTGGGCTCCGCGTCCGCAGCCCGACGGACCTTTTGTGAGAGGTTTGCAGGTCCCTCTGGAACAGAAATCTCCTTTGCTCCACTGTTCTGTGGCCTCTACTGCTCCAGAATTCGCCATGAGTTCCTTTTTACAGATGTTCTATAGATTGTGGGTTTGGAACTATGTGTATGTGTGTCTTTCTACTCCGCCATCTTGGCTCCACCCCCTGTGATATATAAATGTTAACAATAATTTACTACTACTACTACTAGTACTACTACAACTATTACTATTACTACTACTACTACTGCTACTACTACTACTACTACTACTACTACTACTACTACTACTACTACTACTACTACTAATGCTATTGCTACTGCCACTACCACTGCCACTGCTACCACCACAGTCACTAACAAGCTGTTCCAAACTGAACTCATGTTCTCCACAAATTCTTGCCCTCCAGAATTCAGGAATAGTAGCAGGTCTACTCTCAAGGGGCTTCAGAGACACCTTAATTAGATCCCAGGCCTTGAGGCACCAAAGATACTAAGAGGTTGAGAATTGAGTAATTGCTTTAGCATCAAGATGTTTTCTGAGTCATATTCAGACCTCAGTCCTTTCAGATGAGGCCATCAGCCTGGATTATCCCCTGGGATTAAGTTATTAGCACCATTCTACCTTCTCTCTCTCCCTGTTTCCTCCCCACTCCCCAGAATTTGAAGTAAGTCGCTCTGACACTGCCCTAGATGTAACTTTGATGTTCTTCCATCATAGGCCCCTAGAGGGTGAGGGCTCTGATCAAATGATTCCCAAAGTAAGCTCTGGAAGACAAATTTCCATCTCCTGAGTCCTTCATCCCTGCATTACAAGGAAGGTATTACAAGGAATCTGCTGATGCTTATACTGTCTTCCTTATTATCCACCTCAGTCCTACACCTGCACATATCATCTTTAGTCCTAATATTTCTTCATACTCCCTGAGGCCCTGGCTCTATGACTAACAAACTCTCTTTGAATCTCTGCACTTCACACTCTATCTTCTTGTGCTAAGGGAAGAGGGTGATTGATAGTGTTAGAAGATTCAGAAAGGTCAAGAAGAATGAGGTTTTTTAAAGGTCATCAGATTTGCTAATTAAGGCTAAGAAACAGAATGGTGGACCAGTGGAATAGGTTAGGCACTCAAGACACAGTAGTCAATGAATATAGCAATCTACTGTTTGATAAACCCGAGGACCCCAGTTTCAGGAATAAGAACTCAATGTCTGACAAAAATTCCTCGGAAAACTGAATAACAGTGTGGTGGAAACTGGGCATAGACCAATGCCTGAGACCATATACAGGGGCAAAATCCAAATGAATATATGATCTAGGTACAAAGATTAATACTAAACAAATTAGTGAACCAATTAATAGTGTATTTGTCAGATTTATGGAGAATGGAGAATTTTTGACTAAACAAGAGAAAGAAAACATGAAGTGCAAAATGGATAATTTTGACTACATTAAATTGAAAAGTTCTTGCCCAAACAAACCCAATGCAACCAAGATTGGGAGGGAAGCAGAAAAGTGGGAAAGAATTTTTGGAACTAGTGTCTGTGATAAAGGTCTCATTTCTCAAATATATAGAGAACTTAGTTAAATGTACAAAAATACAAGTCATTTCCCAATTGATAAATGGTCAAAAGATATGAACAGGCAATTTTCAGAGGAAGAAATTAAAACTATCTATAGTCATATGAAAAAATGCTCTAAATCACTACTTGTTAGAAAGATGCAAAGCAAAACATCTCTGAGGTACCACATCACACCTATACGATGGGCTAATATGACAAAACAGGAAAATGATAAATGTTGGAGAAGATATGGGAGAGTTGAAACAGTAATTCATTATTGGTGGAAATGTGAACTGATCCAAACATTCTGAACAGCAATTTAGAACTATGCCCAAAGGGCTACAAAAATGTTCATACCCTTTGACCCAAAAACATGACTTCTAGAATTGTATCCCAAAGAGATAATAATGGGAAAGGTTCCCACATGTACAAAAATATTTATAGCGGGTCTTTTTGTGTTGGGCAAAAATTGGAAATCAAGGGATGCCCATCAATTGGGGAATGACTGAACAAGTTGTGGCATATGAATGTAATAGAATATTATTGTGCTATAAGAAATGAACAGAAAGACTTCAGAGAGTCCTGGAAAGACTTATATGAGCTAATGCTTAGTGAAAGGAGCAGAACCAGGAGAATTTTGGACACAGAAACAGGAATTTGTGAAGAATTTATCTGGTAGACTTAGTCCTTCATAGCAATGCAAGGACCTAAAAATTTCCAATGGACTTTTGAGGAAAAATACTTTCTACATCCAGAAAAAGAACTATGGAATTGGATCATAGAATGAAGTAGACCTTTCTCTTCTGTGTTACGTTTTGTTTTGTTTTATGGTTTCTCCCATTCATTTTATTTTTTTATTTTAAAAATTTTTTTATTTAACTTTTAGCATTCATTTTCACAAAATTTTGGGTTCCAAATTTTCTCCCCATCTGTCCCCTCCCCCACCCCAAAGCACCAAGCATTCTGATTGCCCCTATCACCAATCTGCCCTCTCTTCTATCATCCCTCCCTTCCCTTGTTCCCATCTTTTCTTTTGTCCTGTAGGGCCAGATAACTTTCTATACCCCTTTCCCTGTATTTCTTATTTCCTAGTAGCAAGAACAGTACTCGACAGTTGTCCCTATAACTTTGAGTTCCAACTTCTCTTCCTCCCTCACTCCCAACCCATTCCCTTTGGGAAGGCAAGCAATTCAACATAGGCCATATCTGTGTAGTTTTGGAAATGGCTTCAATAATAGTCGTGTTGTGTAAGACTAAAGATATTTCCCTCCATCCTATCCTGCCCCTGTTTCTTCTATTCTCTATTTTCACCCTGTTCCTCCCCAAGAGTGTTGACTTCTAATTGCTGCCTCCTCCCATTGCCCTCTCTTCCATCATCCCCCCCACCCTGTTTATCCTTTCTGCCCCACTTTCCTGTATTGTAAGATAGTTTTTCATACCAAAATAAGTTTGTATTTTATTCCTTCCTTTAGTCGAATGTGATGACAGTAAGCTTGATGTTTTCACTGAAAAGCCTTTTACTTCCCCCTTTTATGAGAGATAATTTGCCCCATTCCCTTTTTCCCCCTCTCCTCCCAATATATTTCTCTCTCACCCCTTAATTTCATTTTTAAGATATGATCACATCCTATTCAACCCACCCTGTGCTCTCTGTCTCTGTCTCTGTCTCTCTCTCTCTGTAATCCCACCAACTACCTAGATACTGAAAAAAGTTTCAAGAGTTACAGATATTGTCTTTCCATGTAGGAATGCAAGCACTTCAACTTTAGTAAGTCCCTTATGATTTCTTTGCTGTTTACCTTTTCATGTTTCCCTTGATTCTTGTGTTTGAAAGTCAAATTTTCTTTTCATTTCAGGTCTTTTCATCAGGAATTCTTGAAAGTCCTCTATTTCATTGAAAGACCATTTTTTCCCCTGATGAATTATACTCAGTTTTGCTGGGTAGGTGATTCTTGGTTTTAGTCCTAGTTCCTTTGACTTCTGGAATATCCTATTCCACACCCTTTGATCCCTTAATGTAGAAGCTTCTAGATCTTGTGTAATCCTGATTGTATTTCCACAGTCCTTCAATTGCTTCTTCCTAGCTGCTTGCAATATTTTCTTCTTGACCTAGGAACTCTGGAATTTGGCCACAATGTTCCTGGAAGTTTAGGTTTTTGGATGTCTTTCAGGAGGTGATTGGTGGATTCTTTCAATATTTATTTTGCCCCCTGGTTCTCGAATACCAGGGTAGTTTTCCTTGATAATTTTGTGAAAGATGATGTCTAGGCTCTTTTTTTGATCATGGCTTTCAGGTAGTCCCTTAATTTTTAAATTGTCTCTGCTGGATCTATTTTCTAGGCCAGTTGTTTTTCCAATGAGATATTTCACATCATCTTCCATTTTTTCATTTTTTTGGCTTTGTTTTGTGATTTCTTGGTTTCTCCCAAAGTCATTAGCCTCCCTCTGTTCAATTCTAATTTTGAAAGAACTATTTTCTTCAGTGAGCTTTTGAACCTTCTTTTCCATTTGGCTTATTCTGCTTTTTAAGGCATTCTTCTCTCATTGGCTTTTTCAACTTCTTTTGCCAATATAGATGGCCTATTTTTAAAGGTGTTATTTTCTTTACCATTTTTTTGGGTCTCCTTTACCAAGGTGTTGACCCTCTTTTCATGATTGTCTTGTAACTCTCATTTTTCTCTGCAATTTTTCCTCCACCTCTCTCACTTGATTTACAGAATCCATTTTGAGCTCTTCCATGTCCTGAGCCTACTGAATATTTATTTTGGATGTTTGGGATACAGAAGCCTTGACTTTTATGTCTTTCCCTGATGATAAGCATTGTTCTTCCTCATCTGAAAGGAAGGGAGGAGATATCTGTTCACCAAGAAAGTAACTTTCTATAGTCTTTTTTTCCCCTTCTTTGGGCATTTTCCCAACCAGTTACTTGACTTTTGGGTCCTTTGTCAAGAGTAGGGTATACTCTGGGAATCTGTAAGATCTCAGTTCCTCCAAGGTGGCACAATCAAGTGTGTACACTGATCTGGGAGCAGGGAGCGAGTTTTGTGCCCAGAATCTTAGCAGTTTCATTCTCCACAGCCACCTGGCCTCCAGTTTTGCCAAGCCAACACTGGGGGCTGAGATTCAGATAAACTGCATGGTCAAGGTTGTCATTCAGTGTGAGATAAAGATCAGCTCCTCAAATCCCTCAAGAATTAGGTGGGGCAGGGCCTCTACACAGGGCTGAGGTAAGAATCAGTTCCTCAGTGTCCCCAGGGGTTTTACGATGCAACAATGGATGCGGGCTGCTGTAGGGGCTGCTCTGGGAACTGCTGCCACCTATCTGATGTAGCTTCTGTGGCTACTGCCTAAGGCTGGAGCTATGGGAAGGCCCTTCTCTTTTCCCAGGCAGTTGAAATACCCTGTCACTGACCTTTGGTGCCTGTTGTTTGAGGGATATGCAAATTGCTGCTACTGTGACTAGAGATTTTGCCCCCGAGGGATCCTCCTCCCAGAGCTGTGCAGGCCAAGGCTAGGCTGAGCTCTGCTCTACACCTGGTGCAACAGACATTTCCTGCTGGCCTTTCAAGTCACCCTGGGCTGGAAATCTCCTCCACTCTGTTGTTCTCCACTTCTGCAGCTCCAGAATTTGTTAAGAGTTCCTCTCTACTGGTGTTTTATGAGCTGTGTGGGGAGAGCGGTGTTTTATGAGCTGTGTGGGGAAAGCCAGCTTTTGTGTGTCTTTCTACTCTGCCATGTTGGCTCCTGAATACAATTCTTTATACATAATCATCAATTCTGATAATATACACTTTTCCAAACACAGTAACCATGAAGTAACCCATACAATGCAGAATAAAAAATAAAATTGTTAACATGTAAAACATTTTTCTAGTTAGCAATTCCCTAGAATTCTGTGATCTTGTGGACTAACATCTCAATTTTAAAAAATTTGATTTCAAAGAATATTCACTTTTTAATACACATGAAATCTACAGTACCATATATGCTTTCCTCATTTTTGTAGATTTAATGAATCATTGATTTGTTAACAACAAAGTTGAGGAGCTGATGGCTGCAGCCATTCTGGCATGAAGTTTATCTAACACCTTTACTTTCTGACTAAACTGAATCACAGACTTTGAATGCTGGGTCTTAGAGCCCAAAGGACTTGCAACTGTGCTTTGATGACATAACTGTAACACAAAGCTTGAATTTTAAAAGCAAACAATGAAAATATATAACAGAATTACAGGGAATTCTTTAACAAAACCCAGTGAAATGACTAGGAGAATACCAACTGCCCCACAAATACGAACACCTCTCATTTTTTTCCTTTAGTGCAGATAGCCTTGAATGTGCAATTGCTGATGCAAAGTAAAAAATGAGGTTACTAATAAAATCACACACATGTTCACGAATGTTGCAGACTGAGTGTATTTTGGATTTATCTTTCCAGTAAAATATAAGCTCCTTAAGACCAACAACTGTTTTTTTTTCAAGTTAGTATTTTTATCTTCAGTGCTTATTACTGTCTTGCATGTCATAGGTGCTTTAAAATGTTTGTTCAATTGCACTAAACTTAAAGATCTTTGTAGGAAAACTTTACCAACTCTATTTTACAAATGAAGAAAATGAAATTCAGACATCTACAACATATGGCTTTAGAGCTCAAATGAACTTTAGAAATCACGTAGTTCAACCTTCCCATTTTAAAGAAGAAGAAACTGAGTCCTAGAATGGTTAAGGCATGCCCCCAAAGAATCATAATATTGCCAAAGTTAGGACTGAACCCCAGATTTTCTGTTCCCTCTACATTGCTCTTTCCATGATTACACTATAATACTTCCCTGCAACTATTCTAATAAAGGCTACATGTGATGGATGCTAAAGCAACAATTATTTCCATAGGAAAATAAGATTTGATTTTTGGTGTCAGACCAAAACAATGGGAATTATATTTTTGCTTTTCTAGGAGCCATTGTGTGCCACAAAATAGAAATCATTTAAGAATGAGTCAGTTTCATTTTTGATACCTCAGATTGCTTGGCCACTCAGTTGGTAAGCAACAGAGCCAGAACCCAAACTCAGTTCATACAACACAGATTTAGAGAAGGAAAAGATCTTATCTAATTTCAGATATGCCTCTCAAAATTTATAAAGATGTGTCACAGAATTCTGCCCCTTATAGTACAGTTGCTACACATTTTATCACCAACTTAGAGGAGTCTTGTGCAATTCAATACTACATCAAATTCAACCGTCTTATTTTAAAGATAAGGAAACCAAGTCCCCATAGAAGCAAAGAGTCTCAAAATTGCATAGCCAGTAAATAGCAGAGATATTATTCTAACTCATATTCTGAAGATCCAAGTTCAATACTCATTCCATCATATCTTTCTGACTTGCTCCTCATTTCTTCCCTTTCCATTATATACAATGCTTCTGTGAGTGGAGCATGAATACTGGGTAGCCATGAAATATTAAGAAAAGGACTTCGAAATAACAGGAGAGAGGTACTGAAACAGAGTTGGGAAACCAATTTTTGTCCATTTTATCATTTGCTGCAGTGGCCATCAATGAACTAATGAGGGATAAACGTAAGAGAAGAGTACATAGCCTGATGATGGTGAAAAAAGGCTAAGATTTTTTTTTCTAGGGCATTAGGGAAAGACAGTCATGAAGGCTGAGAATAAAGCCACAAGGTTTCCCCATGAATGTAGAATGTGCAGAATTGGATCGTTTTCCTGGATTTTACGACAGTCTTCAAAAGAGTGTTTTTCAGTGTAACAAATCACAGTGAACCCTCACCGATCTGACTCTAGATGCCTGGTCATCTGAATCACCCAGTCTGAAATCAAAGGTAAAATGAGAACACAGAACTGGGGCCAAAGGCAGAATGGGACTGGTAGGAAGGAATTTCTTAAGAGGAGAAGACCTAGGGATGATAAAGTGTGATTTTAAGTAGCAACACAACCTACTACA
Source organism: Notamacropus eugenii (assembly GCF_028372415.1). Lineage (NCBI taxonomy): Eukaryota > Metazoa > Chordata > Mammalia > Diprotodontia > Macropodidae > Notamacropus > Notamacropus eugenii. The sequence goes on from NC_092873.1 coordinate 444,392,170, forward strand.
TAGAAAATGTAATGGGCATGGATGAGACCCATGATTAATAGCCTGACTGTATGTAACAGGAGGCAATAGAGAGCAATTGTCTCTACTATTCAGATTTTCACCCATGTGATTGTTCTCAATCCTGAGTAATTTAAGTATTTCAGGTTCTACAGATATACTGTAATATATCTTCGTTCTTCAACGCTGTTCATCAAATTCTCACATGATATCCTTGTTAAAAAAAAAAAAGATGGACAAACAGGGGATGTGGGGTAACTCTATCAGATAAATTCATAAAAGTTTGAATGAATATATATGTATACGTATATGTTTATATATGTATATATACTTACACATACATACATATATACTTATGTATGTGCATGTATCTCAAAGTTCTAGTCTGTGTAAGACAGTATGTTAAGTGCCAGCAATACAGATAACAATATAGTTCTTATTCTCAAGGAGATTATACTCTACTAGGAAAGATAAGACAGGCAAATCAATAAATAAAGCGGAACATGAAATTTGATATTTTCTTATGATAATGGGCTTTAAGGGAAATTTAAGAGACCAAGGGAGGCTTCATGGTAGAGGAATTACTGGTCCTAGATCCAGGCCTTGAAAGAGTATGGTGACTTACATATTGTTATATAAGTTATAGTTGACTTGTTAATTTTGGTAAACTTTATTTTTTGTCTTTTAAAAATCTTTGTCACATGGGATGGTCTGCATGTGGGGGAGGCTTGAGGATATGTATATTTGGAAATAAAAGTGTTATAAAAATAACAGGTATTATCCTTCCCTATTGTGCTTTCATGTGTTTATACAGATGATCTTCATACCTGAAAGTTCATACCTACAGTTCATATTGAAAATAATTTCTTGAAAGAAACCCAATAATGGAATGAAGGTATGAGTTCATAGATTGAATTTTTGCTAACTTGAATTGATACTATTTTTATAGATGTACTATAAGGAAGTTCCACTTACAGTATATTAGAATTATTTTTAAAGAACAAAACAAAACACCAAGACATTGGAAACAAATAAGAAATACATTGATCTCTAGGCATAGATACAATCTAGGCTAGTTATCAATCCAGTAATAATAGCATGAATTTTTTCTCTGACATTTCGTGGAAAAATTCCCAGAAGAGTAAAACAATGGCTCAGCAAAATAAGTTTTTTAAGGAATATTTTAATGAATCAAGGATGGGTACTCTTTCAGAAACTTAGTACTTCAAAAATGACTACTTCAAAAAATATATTTATAAGATTCACCTGAGAATAAAGACTGAAAAGAAACATCTAAATGTGCTATTGAAATAATTAACACTTCAAAATATCCATAGGTGCATGAACTGTATAAGTAGAACCAGAAGATAATTATAATCTATAATTTGCTCTCTCTCTCCCTCAGTTTGTCTCTGTAAAGTATATTAACAAATGTTTTTTAGTTTCCTTAAAGAGAACCAAAATTCTGTCCCCTTACCTTGTGCAGCACAGATAGTCCATGATAGAAGTAAAACAATTTTTACCAGAAATCTCATTTTTTGTACGTGGAAGCAAGACACGTTTAGGACCTAGATATTGCTGATACCATGTAATGCTCTCCTCTGACTGCTCCGAGTGAGATCTTGTTTAAAACAGAAGTTGAAAATATGCTGCCTAAATAATAGCCACTAACTAAATGTCCCACCTACTAGAAACTGGAGCAAAGCTGGGGAAACAAAAAAACAAAAACAAAAATAAACACCCAAGAAATATCACACCACAGAACTCAACAAGTCTTTTCTTCTTTGCCAGGGTATGAACAGAATATTCTATCTCCTCCCACTCGCAGTTAAAGTTGTGACCTCCATTCTGATTTGTCATTAAAAATACAGGCATGTTCTCAGTTGGATTATTTTCAAGTTCCCAGACTACGAAAAGAATTAAAGACGACTTTTTATATGTACCCCACCTACCATTTACTGAAACTAAAGACTGCTTAATTAAACATATTCAGATGGGGGAGGGGATAGTAAGAGGAAGAGAGGGGACGTGAATAGTTTTTTTTAAATCTTTCATTTGCAGCCCTTCAGATTGACCAAAACTTTCACAATCAACTCAGGTAACTTATGTAAACTTTGGAAAGAATGCAATTCTGACCTATCCCGTTACCTCCTTCTTTAGCAATCCATTAATTTTATTCTCCACCCCAGTAACACTATATTTGTTTGCAAAGCAACTGATTCCCACTCAGTCCTTGCAAATTAGTGTAATAATCTAAATCATGACAAATAGAATAATCAAGGCTCCTAAAAATCCTGGACTACAAAAATCTGACAAAACAGATCCTTTTTCTCCATGCAGTATAATTTTATCTGTGTTTTATTCCCCAAGCCAATGTACTGTATTTTTTTTTCAAGTTAGGTGAAGGTACTGGATTGGCTATGTTACTTGAAGGAAAAAAACACACCAGGAAACAAAAAATACCTTATAGGAAAGTAAGCCACATTTGATATTTCAACTATAACTTGATATTTTTAAATAATGTTCTCCAGTGACTCCTATCATAACATGGTATATTCATTCTAATTTATCACTTACCCTTACGAAATTGCCAACTTAGTTTTGCAATTACCTCTAAAGCTAATATCACCGTAACCTTGGCTGCATACTCATGGAAAGCCTTCCTAATCTCTCTCAAGTTTAGTGCTTTCCCTCTATTGATTATTTCTTAATAAACTGCCAAGCATTCAAGATCTACTGCAGAGAGCACAACCGCAGTGGGCTGGTCATATTACACAAATGCCAAGTTGCCTAAAAGACTGTTTTATGGAGAGCCCACACAAGGCAATTGCTCATATGGTGGTCAGAAATGATACAAGGACATACTCAAGGTCTCTCTGAAGAACTTCATAATTGATCGTATGTCATAGGAGACACTGGCACAGGACGACCCAACATCAAAGAAAGTGCTGTGTTCTGTGAGTAAAGCAGGATTGAAGTAGCTCAAAATGTACACAAGATGCACAAATTTAGAGAATCCACCCCAAATGTTCACATCCTCAATATGTGTAGGACCTGTGGTAGAGCACTCTGAGTTTGTACTGGTCTGACCAGACAAGATCCAACACACTGTAAGTTGACTCTAATACAGTGATGTCATTTTGGTCCTCTTTGAGACTGAAGAACAACCAATTATGTCACCTAACAACTCTTTAGTGTTATAAGAAAATAAAGTTTTTATGCTTAATTAGAAGGTAGAATGACAAGTATTCCATAAAAGCTTGATCTCAACTGAATTCTACAGAGTTATGAAAATAAAAGGAGAGATATCTGATATTCCTGGAGAATTTGTTAAGCTGCCTATTTTGAGCATCCTATATTTAGGAATTTTTCCTAAAAAATCCAATGATTAGGGGAAATGTTGATGGAAAAATGAATAATACTTATGAACACATTTAGGATACTGCAACTTTCCTTCTGAACCTTGTACTTGAAATTGTGATGTTTGTGAATCTTTCTGATAGCCATCCTTGCAAGCAAATTCAATAGTACTTCCAGTTTCAATATACCGCTTTTCAGATTTTGTCCAACTCAGCTTTGTATTGTTTTCCTTTATGTTTTCTAAGATTACTATGCATGATTCTGCAATACAGAGGAAAAAGCTAGCAAGTTTTAACATATGAATTGAATATTTTGAATAGTATGATGCATTTTCAGAATAAGTTAAATAATTTAAAAAGTAAACCTGTGATACCTCTAATGACTGCTGATTCATCATTTGTGTTCTTTTTACTCCAGAGTGGCAAATGCCCCAGTGCCATCCAGAACTAAATATTGGAAAATAATTTCCAGTTGGAAAATATTTAACAAAATAAATAAAAAGAAAATAAAACATAAATAATGGTAATTCATTGTTTTCTAAGGAACTCTGCATCAGCAGGGATCCACATAAGGTTTAGGTGCCCCCATTTATAAGTGAGCTTCAAACCACTGAGACTCCCTGCACCAAAATTGTATTCTAAACATATCTAGACATGATGGAGGGTTTGACTACTTTCCATCTTGACATGTCACTTGCCTGGAACCTTCCATTTTGTAAAAGGATTGGCATTTGTATCTCACTGTTGAGCCCGAGTAATATTTCCCTACTAAGAAGTCAGTGACATCTCCATGGGAAATAACTGGAGGTTTTCCACAATTTGCTACTGTTTCTACAAAAGAATGTTTCTACTTTGAAAAAGATAGAAGAAGCATATTGGAGATCAATGAAATGTGTAAGGGACGCTGACCACCACGCCTCTGGGACGCCACACTGACGGACATCAGGTAAACTGAGTCCTGTGCAGTGAAGGGTGAACAAGATGGTGCTGGAAGGGACAGCTCCACCCCTGGTTTGTTTTTGTTACTATAGTTCCAGCTTGTGTTCATTACTATAGTTTCAGGTTTGTTTGTGTGTATTACCATGGTTCACTGGGCTGGCTGGCAGAAACTATATAATCAGAGTGCTTGCTTGAATAAATCGGAGTTGCTTCATGACCTGCTCTCCTGCCTCATTCTTTTACTCGCGAGCTCCACAGGAGGATGAGCAGCCTGCTGGTCAGGCATAAGACTTGCTCCTCTCGGTGTGCTATGCCGATACCATAGCAGAAATGGTTGAAGCATTCCAAGAAAAAGCATCATTGTATTAATGTACTATTACAATTTAGTAATGTACTAAAACGTTCATAAAATATGCATTGTCTTGGAAGAGATTAATTGTAAACAGGTGACTTTTAGAAGGATTAACCCTAGGCACAGTAGATTTCTTAATGATCAAAGATTAAAATGCTTAGTAAGTAGTGATTACTAAGTAAGAAAGTAAAGTAATAATCAATCAGCAAACGTGTGTTAATAATCTTCGGAGTCTGAGGCACTGTGTTCAGTGTAAAAGACAAAGTTAAAATACTTCATGCCTTCACAGAAGTTGCCTTCTATTAAAATAAACTATGTGTATACATATATACATGCACACATACATATACATACACACACACACACACAGACACACACACACACACACACATATATATATTAGTGGTTCAGTCCTTTCAGTCATGTCCCACAGGTTGTGGCCCTATTTGAGATTTTCTTCTCAAAGATGCTCAAATCGTTTGCCAGTTGCTTTTCCTGCTCATTTTATAAATGAGGAAACTGAGATAAACAAGGTTAAGTGACTTACTCAGGGTCACACTCTTAGTAAGTATCTGAGGTTGGATTTGAGCTCAGTTCTTTCTGACTCTAGGCCCGACACTCTTGTACCACCCATCTTCATATGTGTATATGTATACATACATGTACACAAATAATACACATATGTGTGTTTAAGTGGGTATACACACACAAAATTTAACATACACATTTAACCAACTTAATTAAAAACAAATGACTTTCACTAGATTAACGAGTTCCAGCAAACTTCTCAGTGGTCAAAGTTTAAACTGTTTTTAATACTAAGACAAAGAAATGGACTAATTTTTATTCAGACAGTCATGTGGTGTAGTAGATAGAGTGCCAGGCTTGAAGTCAGGAACACTCATCTTCTTCTGTTGACATCTGACTACAAATACTTACTAGCTGTGAGACCCTGAGCAAGTCACTTAATCCTGTTTGTCCCAATTTCCTCATCTCTAAAATAAGCTGGAGGGAGAAATGGCAAACTACATCAATATCTTTGCCAAGAAACCCCATAAGAGGTCACAAAGTGTCTGACACAACTGTAAATGAATAATGAACAACAAATTTTAATCAATCAGCAAGCATTTTAAAACTACCAACTGTATCCCAGGCATAGTTCTGCATACTAAGGAACGAAAGACCAGGGTGACCCTGGTCCTGTCCTTAAGGAGCTTAGATTCTATTTAGGGAGAACATATGTGCATGCACAAATATTTATAAGATATATGCACCAGGTACTAGGTAATTTGTGGGGAACTGATATGAGCAATGGTGGGGAGGAATAGAAAAGGCTTCAGGTAGACCATGACAATTTCTATTTCTTTGCATTAAAAAGAATTCTGATATTGTCAGTAACATCTTACATCAGCCTATTCTTAAGCTCTTTAAATTTAATTTTGAGATCTCAAATTATTTTTCTATAATAAAAAGATACTTACAGAAGGGTTTATTTGATCAGATGAAGACAATAGGTACATCATCATGTTAATATTCAGTAATATACGGAAAAATTATTCTTCTTTGTTTTGGTTGTTAATGAAAGAAATTGGACATAGGGAATATGGAAAGTTATTTTCATCTCCAGTGAGCTTATATTTATGAATGGATACTCTCATCCAGAAGGGCAGCTAGGTGGAACAGTGGAAAAAGTGCAAACCTTGAATTAGGAAAGTCACCTTCTTGAGTTCAAATCTGGCCTCAGATACTTATTAGCTGTATGACCCTGGCCAAGTCACTTAACCCTGTTTGCCTTGATTCCTCATCTGTAAAATTTTGCACCTTTTTTTCTGTGGTGATAAACTAACATGCACACAACACATACACACACACACACACACACACAAACTAGTTTTATTCACTCAGTGCAATAAGAGACAGCCTATGAGAATCCAAATTATAATGAGGGAGGTGAAAGGTTTAGAGGTCACATAGCAGAATTTGGTACATGATACCTTCCCTAATTTCCACAGTTATTAGGATCCATTCCCTTTGGAAATACATTGCTTTATTATATATACATATTCACATGTGTATGCACCTGTGTGTTATATATACATATATAAACACATGTGTGTATGTATAAAGAGGTCAAGTGACTTTTACGAAGTCACAAAGATAGAAACAAATCCAGTACTAGAACCCATGTCTCTCAAATCCTAGTTTATTTTTCTCCTAACTTTCTGGAACACATTCATTGATTATTCAAAGCAAGATTCATTTCTGGGTGCAAACAATTTCTCTAATTTTAAATTTATTTGTGTCATTTTTTAAATAATAGCAATAAATTTGAAGAGCCCTTAAAAAAACCAATCCTTCATTCTTTGAAGATTGAAAATGTGTTGCTTCTTAAACTTTTCTTACACCCTGGTTCAAGTTGCCACTTACCATTCTTACAAATTATTTCATTAGCGATTTTAGGTTCAAAATTATTCTCAAACTGATAACAAATAGCCATACTATTTCTAAATCTTCTGTTCTTTACCAAGCAGATAAAATACCTATTCTAAAGTTTTTGGGGTTAATTCACAATCCTGCAGCTGATTTTTCTCTTAAAACAATACAGAACGACATAAAAACCAAAATGCAAAGATGTTGTATGAGCTCTAGAACCTTTTCAACAATCTTTTTGAAAATTATACACAAATATTTTTGAAAGCATTTTCCCCAAGTGACCAAGCATACTTGTGTTTCTCTCAGTCATGGGAATGGATAGCAATTCCTCCCAATACGATTCTGTTTTTCCTTGTCTATAATAGAGGATAATTATCTCCAGTGATTTTGAGGTAGTGAAAGAGAATGCTTATTTTCACCTACCTATTCATTGGGGATAAACAGTTTGATTTCTCTTACACTCCACTTTGAAATCCATTTTGGACTGGTGCGTATCCTGACATACACTGAATTTCAATGGAATCTCCTATTGCCAGATACATGCTTCCATTAGGCCTTCCTTTTAGTGTCAGTTTATTTCTGTCTGCCATTTCTTCTAATGAAGAAAACGTTGGTCTGAAAAGAGAGGTTTATTTTCAGAGTATGGATATTATATCATTAGAGTTTTCAAGTCTGCACATTCAGGTTACCAACTATGTTAAATAACTTTCTAGTTCAAAATAATTCTGATAAGGCAAATTGTCCTAGAAGCTCAAAAGGGCTACTGCTAGTAATGTTCTGTTTCTTAAAATCTGTGATCAATAAACTTTCTTTACCCCCTTTTTAAAGCATATTTCTCCCTTTATCTTTCTTACCCTTTTCCTTCACAACACAATTAAAGTGGAAATAGACTCTTAAAAAATTTCCCCTTCTTAATGTTTAATTAAAGTTTATTCCACTTACTTAGACACCTCCGTGAATGTGTCTTTGTTCCATTTTCACAAACAGATTTCTTGTGTCATTGGAAGACAGAACATTTGGCACCTATATTCTACAAAAGATCCTGGTGAATATTGGTTTTTATATAGAGCTATTGTATCTCCATTTTTAATAGTCAGTGGAGGTCCACACTTTTTGCTTTCTTCTATGAAAAAAATATCAGGGATCAGTATGGATGAGGCTACATGGGCCATGTTAGTTCTTTCAGTGGGCAGAAGTTCAGCCTGAGTTGCTGGTACCTTTGGGCAAGGAGTTTCATCTCTCAGCTGACTATGTGTCCCTATGGGTATACTATCTGTACTTCTTTATCTTGGACTCACTGTTTCAGTTCTATACTTTGTATCCTCATATAGGTTATGAAACCCTGGAAGCAAGGGGGTGTATCTTCTATTTAGCACTATAAGAAAACAAACTTCAAATACAGTATGATTTCAATACAGTGATAAAGACATATTTGACTGAAAGATCTCCACTAATTTGAAACAACCTCTGAAGTTTCATTAGAACTACTTCTTTGTGTTTGAGAACAAATGCTGTGGAATTGCCTCATGTAGGACACACAAAGTATGTATGCTTTCAGGAAGTAAAAGAGGGAGAGTGAGGAAATGTCTGGATCCAGGAACACTGGTTAAAAGAGAGAAAACCTAGAAGAACTGGAATTTCCCAAGGCATTTTAACCCAGAAATGGCATGATCAGATTAGTCCTAATATTAGCAAGATTTCTTGGGTAACAGTGTAAGGGTTGGATTGCAGTGAGGGAGAGAATAGAGGTGGCAACACCAAAGAGGAGGTTTTTCTAATGGTTAATAGGAGAACCCTAGAACCTCACATGTACTTCAAATGCAGTCTTTAGGGAGCTATTCCACAGCTCTTGTTTGTCTAACTTGTAGGAGTGACTTCAGTGGTAGAAAATGTGGATATTGTGACAAAGCAGAAATTTCATTTACCATCTTTATACCCTACATAACTCAGGTAGGTGGCACCAAGGATAGAGGGCAATGAATCTTAACCTGCAGTCCAGAATCCATAGATACACATATTTCAGGTGATTTCTGAACATGAATAGGGAAGTATTACATTTGTAATTTTCCACTATCTTCTAACTGAAATTTATCATTTCCTTCAGTTATGAATGTGGGGAGCAAACCATTATTCCAAGAGTAGGTCCAGACTGCCAAATAAGTCCATGACACACAAAAGAAGGTTAAAAATTTCTGGCGTAGGGTGACAGTAGTGAGAATAGAGAGGAACAGATTGTTTAACAGGTAATATAGTGGTAGAAATCTGGAGATGTGCTAGAGGGAGCTCATATCTGCTAATGCGAGCTAATTTGTTAAATTTTCAGTATAAACAGTTGTACCTCGGAAACTGGCAAACAGTACAAATAAGAGCTGGATTTAATATTTTGTTGAATATCTACAGAAAAAGTGATAAAAATACTAGTAATGTAGATGAAATTTAAAAGTGAATTATGTTTCTTTTTTTAAAGGAGAGACAAGTGTTACCAATTTGGTAGCACAGCACTCGGTAGAATCGACACCATGTAATAATAAATATGGGAGGCAGTTAGGTGGCACGGTGTTTTGAATGTTGCGCCAAAAGTCAGGAAGATCTAACTGTGTTAGAGTTGGTTGATGATTGTTAAGGAAATTTTAAAAACTCTAGCTTTTCCAAAATTAGATAGTTTTGATATTTTTCATTAAAATTCAGTAGAAAATATACATAACAGGGAATAACATGCACAGTAAGAGCACCTGACCTGAAATCAGGAAAACGAAAGTCTATCCTCACACACTTACTAGTTGTGTGTTCCTGGGCAAACCATGCAATCTCTGCTTCTTTTCTGTAAAATAGAGATGATAATAGCACCTACTTTCCCATGTTATTGTGATGATCAAATGAAATAATGTTGTAAAGTGCTTTGCAAAACTTCATAGGACTATTTAAGTGCTAGGCGTCATCATTATCATCACCATTATCATCACCACCCCTAAAAAGATCCAAGAAATAAGAATACTGAGGAAGCTCAGACATGAAGCACATATGGTGCATACATTTCTATAGTGACCTGGCAGAGGGCTGCAGAATGCCAGTCAAGCTATCTATTCGCAAAATGAAGCAACATCTCTAAAACTGCTAATACCTTCTTGGGTATGCCTTCCTAAAAGAGCAAAAATAAACATCTTCCTTCAAGAAAGACCAGTATTTTCCCTTCCTTCTTCCCACTCCACCCCTTTTTTATCTTATCTAATTTGGCCTCAGAGTTGATCTCATTTTATATTTTGTTCAGTTTTGTCTCTTTTCACAAAATTATTTTATAAAATAGGACTTTATACTACCCAAAGTAATGCAGTTCAGTAGCTTACCTTGGGCTATACAGATAATGCAGAGGTTTGGAAGGAAAAAGAAAGTCAGCCACTCCATTTTAGGGCTTCTTAAGAATCTTTAATACCTCATGTATACTTTGTAATTTTGACTCTGCTGTCATCAGTTCTTATCCAAATTTGTTTTTATACTTGAAAGGACAGGGAACAAGCCTACTGCTGATGTAAGAAAAGGGAGGGAGGAGGATAGAGATGTAGCACTCCTATCATCTCCCTGTCAATGTCCAACTTAAGAAAGAAAATACTTGAGTATTTTTCCCTTTGTCTTCTTCCTGAAGTGCAGTAATTTTCTCCAATTACCACATGATCTCTGGGTTGTTGACAATCCTGCTTTTTGAAAGGGAAATGATTTGGGCCAACATGTTAAAAAGTTCATATTTAAACTACTGCATAATTTAGGTTTGGGTGAAGATGAAGAAACCGTGTGTCACAGTGGATGGAGAGCTGGTCTTGGAGTCAGAAAAACTGGGTTTAAGATGGACCTCTGACACATACTTCCTGTATGAAACTGGACAAATCACTTAACTTCTCAGAGCTCAAGTCAAGTTTCAAAATAAATTTGAGAACAGTTGCTGCTCTGCACAGATAGATACTAATATTTGCTCTCTGCTAAGCTCTTTACAATTATTATTTATTTGATCCTTAAAACAACCCTGCAAGGGAGGTGATTATTATCATCCTCATTTTTACAGATGAGAGAACTGAAGCAAACAGAAGTTAAACGAGTTGCTCAGAATGATGCCACTAACAAATATCTGAAGCTAGATTTAAACTCTACTCTCCCCTGATTCAAAGTCCAGCACTCCCTGCACTGAGCCATTGTTGAAAACACAAGTCTGATGAAGGGTAGGGATGAGGAAATGAATTCATTAAACACATCGGAATTTTTTCAATCACTTAGCTGGAAGTTGTTTTTGCCTAAATCTAAACCTGCCCTGTGATAAGATACATAAATAAGTTATTCATGAAATTTTGGTTCTCCTTCTGTGGCTTTTGCATTTTGGGGGCTGGGCGTTTTGAGTTATGCATATCAAATCAGATTTGCCTCTGCAGTGGTTAAAAACAGAGCAAAGGAAATTAGAAAGCAAAGGTCTGCTGGCGGGTACAGATGATTATGGGAGGTTAAAACAGCATAGAACAGTGGGAAAGGTTGTTTCTGATAAATTGTAAATAAAAGTAGAATGGAGTCTATGTGTCTTGTTAATCATATTAGAATTATGTGGCCCAATCTCCTTTTCAAAGTCTTCTGCTAGAATGGATGTTAAATCAGTGGTACAGACAAAACCATCTTTAGGAGCTGGCAAACCAGGAATATCTCTCCAGGTCTCATCCTCTGCTTCAATTAGGGCCTTAGGGCTTAAAGGAGAGTTGAATATGTGACTCTAACAGCAGTAGGTGCTAGGAAAAAAACACACCTAAAGCTCCAATATATTTAATTAGGCAGAAAATGCCTCGATCATCAAGGCAAGGCAAGTAGAAGGGGCTTTTCCTCTTCTATGACCCTCCTTCAGTGTATATGTTATCATTAGTGCAAGTTCCTTGAGAGAAGGGGCCTTCTCATATATGTACTCAAATTACCAGCACCTACTACAATGCCTAGCAAATAGGATGTGTCTAATAAACACTTGTAAATCAATTGAGTCCTCTATCCTTCCAAGCTATTTAGCTGTAAAAATGCTACATGTACTTGTAGTAGTTGATGTAGGGGGCACAGAGTATGAGCCCTGAACTCCTAGTGATGGCCCTAGAAATACTTCAGCTAAATAAAAACATCCTAAGATGACTCTACTATCTCTGACTGGTACAAGAAATTTGGGAGTATCCTGTTGGGTTCAACTCGTTAGCATTCCTGGATTATCAGAACCTTGGCTTTTTCAAAAGCAAGCTAAATGAAGCAATATTGAATTTTAGATAGAGAGATATAAAACATTCCTATGAAAAATATGCCCTCCTGTTTTCTTCTCTAAATTTTGTTTTTAAGCAACTGAACTATTGGTAGGAGTACTCCTATGAATGAGACCAGAGAGCCACATAAGTACCGTGGAGATATTTAGTATGCTGATACAATATCAAATACACACACACACACACACACTATTGCATATATCTGTATAATTTTATATATGTATGCATATACGTACACACATATATGTATAAATATATACACATATACACATATATTACCTATTTCAGAAACAATAGTTTATTATAATGATCTAGACCAACAAATTTATACTAAATTTTAAAATCAGTTTTTTAACTTTCTGAGATTTAAATACTGGTTGTGACTTTTATCTGTATGAGGAAAATGTTAAAGTCACAGAAGAGCAAAATTGGTTAGTAAAAGGCAACCCCTGGCACACGCTCCCTATTTCTATTTGTAAGCATGAATACCACCCAAGCACCCTTTAATTTGGTGAGGGCTAATAAAGGGAGATCTGTTTAGTTTGCTGTTTAGTTTGTCCACTTCAGAGTTTTGATGGAGCAATGATCTCATCATGTGAGTAGCCTTTCTGGCATTGATGGAAATCTATCCAGTTTTCTCATCCTTCAGGATTTTTGTCCATGTGCTTCTACAGATGCTCCACAGAGGGTCCATTAAACTTAGTGGGATCTTATCAGGATCTCTCTTAATCTCTCTGAATTGCATGGGTTCTGAAGCAGCACTCCTTTATTCTTGTTATTCCAGCAAATATGTTGCTTGGCTCTCCCACAAACACTATAGATATCAAGAGTCAAACGGAATTTTATAGAAAGTTACTTTGTTGAGTTGTAAATGTTGGTTGTAAATATGAGGTGTTTTTCCCTATGAAATATCTGGGAATATGTGTACGTGTGTACATGTATATATGTGTTCCCATGTGAGTTTCATTTGGATATATTAGGATCTATGTCAGATAAGGAGAAGACAAAGAAGATGAGGAGACATCCTGTGAGAACGATCTGTTATTTTATGAGCAAACATTGAAAAGATATTGCATGAGTGAATCTGAGCTGTTCAGAGTGGTGTTTCCAGAAATGAATGGGGCCTTCTCTCTGATCTTTATATTTTCATGATGATATAAACATACCACAGAAACTCACAAGCTTTGAATGTGACAGGATGAGACTTTACTTGGAAGAATAGCATAAAACAGAGGTAGAACATTAAAAAAATAACAACAAGGTTAATTTAAAACACACCATGAAATGTTATATTGAACATCTCTGGGATAATTGATTGTCCTTCACTCACTTTGCTCTCAATGGAGGTAATCCTGAGCTAAAAGAAATCTCTGAACACAAAGAAAATTCAGGTTTTTGTCCAGTTCTCAAATAATTTTTTTTTCTAATGGCTATCCATCTAAACTGTATGTTATTTTTCCTCATTTATTTCTTTATATACTATAAATGCCTTTGAAAGATGAAAAGAATACATATTACAACTGATAATAAATGTGCACAACTTTATATTGTTCAAAGTGATCTGGAATATAAAAGACATTTCTGCAGTAAAAATATAAATCATTTTTCACCTTTTCTACCCACAGTGTAGAGCAATGAGATTCCAAAAGCTGAATAATAACTTATGTGCAGAACTGTAACCAGTCAGGGTGGGGGCTTTTTCTCTGGCCCCAACATCTGGAGAAAGATGTGCTTCTTCTCCACCACAGTCCTGGGACCACCAGCCCTGACTGAACTCTGAATGGGAGAATGGAGTTCTTCAACTCAGCGGGATATTTTAAATCAGGGATCAGCAAACTCATCCCATTTGGATAAATATGCGAAAGATGTAAGGAGCATTGGGTGAGAAAAGCAGAAACAGAGGCAGAGAACAGTAGTACTGGAAGACACTTTTAATGGAAGCTGGACAGAGATTTTGAGTGACTGGAAGCTTTTTCTCACTTCTGTGCTTACTGAAAGAATCTATCTGGGAGATGTTGGACTAGGAAGATTATAAACTCCTTGGGGACTGAGTTATATATTTTAGCATTTTCTACTGCACCTAGATAGTGAATGATGAATGTTCAAATAGACAGAAAATGGTATATTGCAGACTCAAATAAATTCCTCTTATTTTCTAATATAGAAGCTGGGTAAATATTCTCTTTGTGCAGTAAAGAAAAGAGGTAGATACATTATTTCTCTGTCCTTGTATGTATTAACTCTCACAGCCAGTTCAGTACCAAATTGGAATGCAGTGCCTGGAAAATATGCATAGTTATGAAATAGGAACAAGGAATATACTTGTGTTTTCATTCATATAGAGAGCTCCTGGGTGAGGAAATGTCCTCTAACAATACAAGTCAGGACCATCTCTGCTTCATACAACCTTAGAGGTGCTTAGTACACTGAGAGGCTAAGTGATCCCCCCAAATCACACAGCCAGTATTTGTCCAATATAGGTCATGTACAAAAGTCTTCCTGGCTTCCAGGCTAGCACTTTATCCACTCTACCTTACCACCTCTCTTGGAAAACCAGAAGTCATGGAATAATGAAATATTTCTTTCAATGCACAGCAAGGCTTAGGAGAAAAGGGACACTGCCCATGGAGAGTAAGAGATAGGTAGATGAAAAATGTTGTGAAGACAGAATTGATAGTACTTGCAAATGGATTAAATGGGGTTAGGATATGAGAGAATAGGAGTTGAAGATGATTCCATGGTTGAGGAATTATATAACTGGAAACATAGTTAATGTTAATGCTGTATTTCATCAAATGTCCATTTAAAAAAATTCAGGATGATACTCATTTTTTTTTTTGAGTAAATTATTCTTCGATGCAACCCCAGTTCTTTTGCTCTTTGAAATATAATGTTCCAAGACCTATGGTCTTTCAGTGTAGAAGCTGCTAGCTCTTATGAAATCTTGACTGTATTTTTGCAGTATTTAAATTTTTTTTAAAGCATTCTTCTCCTCATTGGCTTTTTGAATGTCTTTTGCCCATTGAGTTAGCCTGTTTTTCAAGGTGTTATTTTCTTCAGCATTTTTTGGGGTCTCCTTTAGCAGAGTGTGGACCTGCTTTTCATGCTTTTCTTTCATCTCTCTCATTTCTCTTCCCAGTTTTTCCTCCACCTCTCCAACTTGATTTTCAAAATTGTTTTTGAGCTCTTCCATGGCCTGAGCCCATTGGGTGGGCTGGGATACAGAAGCCTTGACTGCTGTGTCTTTCCCTGATGGTAAGCATTGTTCTTCCTCATCAGAAAGGAAGGGAGGAAACACCTGTTCACCAAGAAAGCAACCTTCTATAGTCTTATTTTTTCCCTTTTCTGGGCATTTTCCCAGCCAGTGACTTGACTTCTGAGTATTCTCTTCACACCCACTTTGCCTCCAGATCTGCCCAGCCAGCACTTGGTGTCTGAGATTCAAATGCTGCTTCCCAGCCTCAGGACTTTTGGCAGGGGCAGGGCTGCTATTCAGTGTGAGATTAAGTTCAGGTGCTCAGGTAGGGGCAGGGCCGCCTCACTGGCTCAGTTCCCTCAGGAGGTTTATGTGGAGACTTTCAATAATGGATCTAAGCTCCTGCCTGCTTGGGGAGCCCTTGTCTGCTGCTGCCTCCCAAGGGGGCCTGAGTTATGCGGGGACCCCACTCCCCTCTCGACAAGCCAAGAAGACCCTCTCACCAACCTTTGGGGCCTGTGGGTGGAGGGACCTGCGTGGTCGCTGGAGATTCTGTCCCTGAAGCCTGCTCGGATCTGCTCCTCTCACTCTGCTCCAGGTCCGGGGCACAACAGACCTTTTGCGAGAGGTTTTCACGGCTCTCTGGAACAGAAATTTCCTCCACTCCATTGTTCTGTGGCTTCTGCTGCTCCAGAATTTGTTGGGAGTTCTTCTTTACAGATATTTTATGGGCTGTGGGTTCAGAGCTAGTGTATGTGTGTCTTTCTACTCTGCCATCTTGGCTCCACCCCCAGTATTTAAATTTTTTTCTTGTTTAAAATATTTTGAGAATAGGGAAGTTGAGAACAGATAATAGATTCATTTGGGAATCTTCAAAGTCTCTCAGTTATTCAGCTAGCATTTATTAAGCATCTATACAATGCTTACACTGTACTAAGTGCTGAAAATACAAAGAAAAGCAAAACAAATAAATAAACAAAATAAAAAACAATTTCCTCCCCCCTCAAAGAGCTTACAATTTAATGGGAGAATCTACATACAAACAATTTTTTTTACATATGAGATATATGCAGGATAATTTGAAAATAAGATCAGAAAAAAAGTATTAATATTAAGGAAGAATAAGAACGACTTCTTCAAGATAATGGGATTTTAACTGAATATATGTGACATCTAGGTAGAGATGTCCAGAGGCAATTGGTTATGAGGAATTTTACTTCAGGAAATAGATGGATGATAGATATGTAGGGTTTCCATTCAAAAAAGAGAGAGAAAACATCCCAGGGGCTAAAAAGAGCTTACCAAGGGAAATAGTTTAGAGAGATAAGATGAGACAGGTCAGCATAAGTTCAAGTAGTCAGATTCAACTAAATTGCATTTGCAGGTGCTGAAAGAGTAAGCAAATATGATTGCTGAGCTACCATCACTGATCTTTCATAGATTGTGGAGAACTGGAAAGGTACCACAGGACTAGTGAAGGGGAAATGTCACATTTTGTTTTAAAGGAAGAGAATGGAGTCCATAAGTTATAGCCAGATACACTTTATCTGTAAACATCCTGGAATAGATTATTCAATGGATGGTTAAAGGAAAGGAAATGATGATCACCAAGAACCAACATGGCTACTTGAAGAAGTGAATATGCCAGACTAGCTTCATCTCCATACCTTTTTAACACAAATATTAGTTTATGGAGATTAGAGCAACATTCTAGATATAAGATCTCAGATTTTAGCAAGTTATTTGACAAAATATTTCATGCTATTCTTCTACAAAAAGAAGTGATCTAAATAGAAGCGTGCAGAAACTGATGAATTCAGAATTTGAAGAATGACCAGTCAAGCTTTCATTAATGGTATGGTGTAAACTTAGAAGGACATTTCCATTGAAGTGATCCAGATGTTTGTGTTTGACCTTGTGTTTTCAACTGTGTGTGTGTGTGTGTGTGTGTGTGTGTGTGTGTGTGTGTATAACATGGATAAAGACATAGCCAAATAATTTTTCAGTTTTGTAGAACACTAAGATGCAGAGTATAGCTAAACATGCTATATGGGTGTCAGGATGCAAAATGATCTTGATAGGGTATAAAATTGGTCTAAATCTAATAAGGTAAAATTGAATAGGTATTATTTTAAAATATTATGCTTGGATTAAAAAAGTCAACTTTGTAAGAACAACATGGGAAAGTCCTGTTTATATCACAGTTGGTCTGAAAGCATCTTGGGAGATGGACTGTGGGGTATAAGTTCATTATTAAACAATAATGTGATTAAGTAGCCAATAAAGCTACTGTTTAGTATACAACATTAGGCATATAATAGGTGCACTATCCTTTGTTCTGTCTAGACCTCATTTGGAGCATTGTGTTTAGTTCTGGGCAACATAATTAAGCTAGAAAGTGTTCGGAGGAAAACAACAGGTTCCTGAAAATTAATACTGTATGAAGATTAAGAATCTAGAATACTTAGGCTGGAGAAGAGAAAATTTAGCAGGTATGATAACTTTCATTAAGTACTTGAAGTATTATTAAATTCAAGAGGGATCAGATTTTTTTCCTGCTCATCTGTAGTGAAAAGAACCAGGAGGAAGAAATGGAAGTTGAGAAGTAGCAAGTTTTAGCTTAATGTCAGGAAAGACTTCCAAACAATTAATGAAAAGAAGGAAATATATTTTATTATTTTAAAAGACCCTGGAGAATATAACAAGAGGAAGAGGAAACATTATTTAAAAAATGGTTAAGCAAACCTTATATAACTTCTGTTGTCCACGTTTGACAAATTCAAGAATGACAAAATCATTTCTGTAACCTCACCCTACAAATGTGCTCTGTTTATTCAGATACACTATACAATAGTAATGTGAAAATTTTTCATTGATATTGAACAATGAATGACAATATAATCCAGTGGCACAATTAGTTAGTTCTGAGACTGATATTTGTGATGTTTTTTAAAAATGATGTCAGTAATATTATCACTGGTTATGAGGGCATTCTGCGCAAGGTTGGCTCCTTTCTGTTCTTCCCTAGTCATGGAGCTAAGGGGAGTTTAGTAACGGGGTGGAGGTGGGGGATGTATCCTGTTGGTTTACTGTCTTCATAAGCTTCTTTGTGTGGTTAATGATGAAAATTGAAGTTTCATTGTGACCTAAGATCTCTTCCAGCCCAATATAATTAATATCATACTTTGTATCAGTAAGCACACCAACATACACATGGACACCTGCTACCACATGCTCTTATATATGCATTCATAAAAGGAAAGGCAACTTTTGAGGGGTTAACAATCACTTTAATCAAGCACCTATATTATTCACCTAGTAAAGGTGAGTTAGCACCCTGAATTTCAAAGAAAATCCAGAGAAATCAAAGATCAACAAACTTTGCTTCCTCTTCCTGACCATCAACAGCCAGGTCCAACTGTGTGACCATAGTCACAAGAGAGGGAAGCAGCCTACATCTAGGTTTTCAAAGCCAGGGAAGGGGAAGAGCTCCTTAGTGGCTCCTCAGAATCCTTGTCTGGCCAAACAAACACTTCCAAACATCCTAAAGAAAACCTCACTCTAAGAGTATTTGTACCATTTTTAGAGCCAGAGAGCATCCCAACCCTTGAGAACCAGTGCCTCATTAACAAAGGCTGTGAGTGTTCCTACAAATCTTCCCTAGTCAAACTCCACTTAATGGGCAGCCCTATTAATGGATGGGGAAGATCTTTACTCTCATTAACAATACAAATATATATGTATATGTACATATATATATATGTATATATGTATATATGTATATATGTATATATCTATATCTATCTATCTATATCTATCTATCTATCTATCTATCTATCTATCTATCTATCTATCTATCTATCTATATATATATATATATATATATATATATATATATATATATATATATATATATATATATACTTTTTCTAGTTAAAGAAACTCCTGTTTCTGTACTTTATTCCTAATAAAGACTCTTGGTTGACAAAGGCAAGACTCAGTCAGAGGCATTTGATTATAATAAAACAAAAACTGCAAAAAATCCTGCTTTGCTTGTTATCACAGTCCACCCTTTCAGGATGCTTTGCCTTACAATCTCAATGGCCTTGGATCCTGGAGCAAATAGAGCATTATACTTCTTGATTATACTAAAAGAAAATCATCAAAAATCCCACTTTGCAATTACATACTTGAAGGCAAATCAAAATTGGTAGCTTCTTTGACATTGATCAAATCTACTCCTCATTCCAGGAATCTTTATTACAACTTCATACTCTCCTTGTAATAATCCTTATAATATATCTATTCTTTCTACTTGTGACTAATCTGAATGCCTAGACATGCTTTGTAACTCTGTGATTTATGAATTATGTCTTTCAGAGTTGGCTTCTAGTTTTCAGTCCATGAATACTAACACTGACATTAAACAAGACTATACCTAAGCTATTTAAGATTTAAATCATAGGAAGACTTTTGGGACTCTGTATTTTTGAGTTTGTCTGCATAGACAAAACTTAGTTTTGTTGAAAATCAGAAGAGGAAAAAGAATTAAAGTATTCATCAATAGTAAGCACAAGGAAAGGCACAAAAATGGTAATTGGTTGGTTTGCAACAGAGAAGCTGTGGAATGAGATGAAAGAGCACATGCAAACAAAGGCTCTTATAAGGAGTTTGGGGACAAGATTTTTTTTCCATATTTTGTTTTTGTATAATACTTGAAACTTTTTTCCCCATATGTTCTCATCATCTCATATTCTCCTGAGTTTATTATATATATATATATATATATATGTATTTGAACTGGGACAATAAATTTACTAGTATAGAGAGCTTCTATTCAGATGCTTTCTCTTCCAGTGCAGATAGACAGTATCTCTGCTACTTATAGTGTCTGATAATTGTCTTGGGCACACAGAGGTTAAGTGCATTGCAGAAGGTTATGCTGCTAGCATGCCAAGAGACTGGACTGGAACCAATGTCTTCCTCATTATAGGCCAACTCTCAATCTTCTGTATCATGTTGCCTCTTGTTTGCACATCATGTTATATTATATTCATAGTTTTTATAAATGTGAAGTCATAATTTTTAATAGCAGTGGCAGTTTTAATAGCTTAAAATAGCACTAAGACTTTTGGGACACCCTGTATTTTATAAATCAAGACTTCTAATCCCTCAACCAACGGCTCTTTGTCCTCAGATCTTTGCTCTCTGAAAACTGTCTCTATCACTCCCAAACTGCTTTCTCATGGCTACTAGTGACTTGCGTTGTGGTTATTGTATTTTTGCCAAGTCATTTAAGTCATGCCAAATTCTCTGTGACTTGGTGGGGTTTTCTTGGAAAAGAGTGGTTTAGAGTGGTTTGTCACTTCTTTCTCCAGCTCATTTTACAGATGAGAAACTGAGGCAAAAAGGGGTAAGTGATTTGCTCAGGGCCACTCAGCTGATAAGTGTCTGAGAGCAGATTTGATCTCAGAACCTCCTGACGCTAGGGGCAGTGTTCTCGCTTCACCACCTAACTGTCCTATCAATGATCGATAGACACAAGTAAACATCATCAGAACCAAGGGCCTTTTTCAATTTCATTGTTTAAGACCTCAAAACATTTTTTATTTTTTCTGAATGGTCATTCTACCAGAAAGTAATTTGGCAGATAACATACATATACACACACACACATACACACACACACACACACACATGCAAAATGTCAAGAACTTGTTCTGTAACGTCCATCTTTAACACAGTATCAACTCCATTGATTACTACTGTTTTATGCAATTGAGTTCCACAGATGTTTGTTTCATTATTTCCCAATGTGTCCCAGGAGTTGCTATTACAACCTTAACATTTTATTTCAGGTGATAGAGTTGGGGAGATAACAGCAAATGCCTACAAGCAGGACGATATTTGTTTGGCAAGCCACACGTTAGCTCTTTAGGTTGTCTTTATGTGAATTGTTAATTTGATCCTCATAACAACCTTGAGACTTGGTGCTATGGTGTTATTGTCATTTTCATTTTATAGGTGAGGAAACTCTGGCAGAAACAACGTGACTTGCCCAGAATCATAGCTAGTTAAGTGAATGAGGTCACATTTGAACTAAGATCTTCCTGTCTCCAGGCCCAGTGCTCTATCCACTGCATCATCTTTGTGCTCAAGGTTATCTCTTCCCCATGGATGCCTCTGTTCCTTTATGGGGAACTTGGGTTTTCTGTACCTCCAAGCAGTTCCATGCCCCAGCCTCCTGTGGGTTATGAGTCACTCTGATCCCTGGCACTCTCTTGGTTATTTTCTTTTTCCTCCTTATATGTCATGAAGACAAGTCAGAAGACCAGTGTTCTTATTTCACCAATGTCACTACTTGTGGTTTCCTAAAGATGTCATTTAACACCTCTAGGTTTCAATGTCTTCATTTCTAAGGAGGGGTTTGGACTGAATGACCTTTGAGGTCACCTCCAACTCTGTCTGTGGTCCTTAATTAATAATAAAGTAATATTAATAGTACTGGTGGAAATAGTAAGAGTAGCAGTAACGAAAAATGTAATTACAAAAAGGTAATTGCACCAGCATCTGAGGCATAAGTCCCCATAGTGTTGCTGAGACTTCTTAGTACTTTGTCAGGATGAATCAGATATGTGACTCTCCATATCTGATCAGCTGTAAAATTTCAGGAACGAGTATACACTAAAGGTCACATTGACCCGACAATGTCACTGTTACCTCCCATCATTCTTAGATAAAAATATCGGAAAACTCTCTAAGATTCTTGACAAATACATTTATGTTGAATAACTTACATTCACATAGCAATTTGAGGCTTTCAAAGCATTTCCCATGCAGAGGTTCAGAAACTGGTAGAGAAAATTCAGGCAATCTCATTAACAAGAAAATTAACCCAATCAAAGGAACCCTGTTTTGTTATTTTAACATTTCACGGACAACAGGATAGTATTTAGGCTATGTAATTATTGCAACTCACTCTTGGAATAGAACTGGAGCATTTCCTTTTCTAGTGATGAGATTAAATAAATTAACCAAAAAAATGTTACATATATGTAGTATGTAACTTTCTTCTTTTTAGTAATAAGATTCAATAAGCTAACATATTTGAAGCATTTTGCAAACATTAAAGCTTTCTGTCTTCATATATTATCTCATTAGTAGTAATATACCTCCTTCATTATATGTTTTAGGCCATATCTCAAATGGTAACCATCATTTGGTGATATGTTGTAGCCTTCTTAATAATAGTAATTCCTTTTTCCAAAGTACTTTCAGATATGTAAATGACTTTTTATTTTATGGACAAGGAAATTGATACTCAAAAATTTAAAGTGGCTTGGTCAGAATTACATAGTTAACAAGCATCCTATGTTGCTATCTTCAATAACATTCTCCTTTTTCAGAGTACACACTCATTTGGTATTTGTGTCATATGTTCAACATGTGCTTGGTAAGGAGATCATGTGTTTTTGGGTGAGACATTTCCTGGGCTTCATTGACATCATTGTGGTGACACTTTTGACATCAACTAAGCTCTTCTAAAAAAAAAACTATGGCAAATAAAGCCATTTTTTTCCTGTTATAGGAAGTAAATGCTTATTTAAATGTATATCGTTGGAACTAATAGTGGTGCCAGACTTAGAGCCAGGAAGACTTGAGTTCAACTCCCACTTGAAACACTTGCTAGCTATTTGACCCTGGCAAGTCACTTCACCCCTCTCAGGCTTAGTTTCTTCTATCTGTAAAATGGGGTTAAAATATACCTACCTCATTAAGTTGCTGAAGGAATCAAATAAGATATTATTTGTAAAGTATTTTGCAAAACTTAAAGCACTGTACAAATGGTACCTATTTTTATCATGCCAACTCTCTTCTTGAAGAAAATATTCATGCCTCAATGGGTTATATGTTTTAAGCCACAACAAGTCTTTATATTTTTAAATCCAAATCACATTTTCCAACCATTTTTCACTATCCTTTTCTGTGTCCCACTTCAAATTGAAATAATAAATGAATTGCTGTTGTGTACCCTTTGCACTTAATGAGGCCCAATGACATCAGGAGGGGGATGTCTTGACTTGCGAGTGAATTGGATTTCAGTGAGGCAGGGCTGTGAAAAGTCATTAACCTCACTTTCTCCTCCAGGGTCATCAGAACCCAGTGGTAACACAACTGACAATGGCCTCTTTCCTTTCAGCTTTGCATTGAAGTAATAAATAAGAGGAATATGTTGATAGTTTGGTAGAATCTCTTAACCTGATTCTTCATCAATTGTTTTTATTTTTTAAGTCTCAGTTGCAGATGTTGTTCATTGCCTGTAATTTATAGTAATTTTTATAGTTATGCTCATCTTGAGTTACAGTAAACAAGATGGCCAAATTTTACTTAAAATGATATTGGGACACTTGGTTGCTTAATGAAACCAATGTTGCCAACTTTTAGAAATACCTTTACCAACTTTCATTACATATGGCTTCCATTTTACTATATTTTCTAATTCCATTTGTAGCTGGTGATGAATATGTATGTAATTAGATTCCTCCAATAATTTATATCCTACTCATTAGAAATGTATCTGCTGTTAAAACATTCATAGTATCCTCTGTTCATTTCTCTATTATTCTACCATCATTATTGTGGAAGTGGAAAAGGATTGCACAGAATGGGTATCTATTTCTATGAATGTTTTTTTTTATGGGAATTCATGGACAAAGAATTTATCACTTAGTAACTACCATTCTGATGTTGAGCAACTCCCTACTTAGTAAGCTCCTTATACAGTTACCAGACAGAATCTATAACTGGGAGTAGAACTGAAACCACTGCTAGAACCTGACAGTACTTGACCTTGTGAGGATATAACCATCAGTACAAGAAAATGTCAGGCTACTTTGTCTACAGTGTAGGAAGATCATGGGATAAAAATAATCATGAGTTGGTATATCATCCTAGTGCTTCCCAAGTACAAATGACCAAGATGTTTGTGGGAATTTTGGATTCTGTTTCCATTAGCTTTTTTGAATCTAGTGCATTTTGGGAAAGCATTAGTGAACAGAAGGCTAGAATGGTTCAGAAAATTTTTGTTTGTATAGCTGATCTTCACTGTCATACAATTGTGATAATTCTGACCACCCAAATTTCACATATTACTTTCAGTTTTGCAAAGACCTTGACATTTATTACTTTTACTGATCTTCTCAGAAACCCAATGAAGTAGCTGTTATTATTAGCACCCCGTTTTGCAGATGAGAAATTTAAGGTTGATGGAAGTTAATTCATTTACCCAGGGTTACATAACTAGTGTCTACCGGCGAATTTGAAGTCAAGTCTTCCTGGTACTACTTTCAGTACTCTTTCCACTATATCCTTGATGTCATTTGCTGATGCCTCCTGGAAAATCTTACTCCACTGATCATCATTTCTCCCTTATGCATCTTCAGTCCTTCTGTTTGCACTGCTTCCTTTCTATTTCCTTTAAACATGTTTAGTACACTCCATTCCCAAAAGAGGTTGTCCCTTGGTCCTTTGACTCCTTCTGGTACTATTTGATCTGTCTTCTTCCCTTTAACTGCAATACTTCTTGAAAATGTTGCCCACATGAGATGCCTCCATTTCCTTAATGCCCTCTCTATTATCAACTGCTTGCATTATGGCTCCACCTCCAAAACTCTATTGAAACTACTCTTACATGTTCAGTATTACAGAAGTGACACCTATTTTACATAATCTTGCATGATTCAAGCAATTATAGTTTTGTATTTGATTCTTTACACAATAAGGAGCAAAGAAATTGCACCAAATGCTTTTCTAGATTTCACTGTATATGCACAAGACGTATCATTTCTGACATAGACTCCTCTGTCTCATCTGGTTTCCTGACTCCGCAATATTTATTTATATTTTAATTGAATTTGATTTGTTAGGGGTAATATTAGTTATCCATTGCCTCAACTGCCAAAATTACATTTTGGAATATGCACTACAAATTGGAAGGAGATAAAATAACAGAAGAACAAAAGAAGAGAGGTTCTGACATCCCATTTTCTCTCTTGAAAATTTGTCATTCACTATGTGATAGAACTGGGCTGTTCAAGAGAGAAGGATATAGAGAAATTGTGTGAGAACGATGGACTAATAGTGTTAAAACCTTGCTCTTATGGGATCTGGGTTAAAGAAGGAACAACATATACATCTATAAGGGCATAAAAGTGCTTTAAACTTAAGAGTAATTAAAAGGACTATGGGACAGGATGTGTGACTGTTCGAAATCTAACAAAAATAAATAAGAAAAAAGTCAAGGAAGTGAATATGATTTTAGATAAGACAGTTACAATAGCTATCTAGGGAGCATTGAATGGAAGTAGAAAGGAATATACCTTTTTCTCAGTGGTTTATGGTACCTTAAGAAAGACT
The DNA here is from genome assembly GCF_028372415.1 of Notamacropus eugenii. Classification (NCBI taxonomy): domain Eukaryota; kingdom Metazoa; phylum Chordata; class Mammalia; order Diprotodontia; family Macropodidae; genus Notamacropus; species Notamacropus eugenii. The sequence goes on from NC_092873.1 coordinate 444,418,129, forward strand.
AACCATATGTTAGAACATAAAAATTTTATAGTTAAAAAAAGAAATATTAAAAGTATTCTTGTCAGATCACAATGCAGTAAAAATTATATTTAGCATAGGAAATATTGATTGAAAAGTAATTGGAGATTAAACAGCCTAATATTAAAGAATGGGAGGATTAAAGAACAGATCACAGAGACAAGCAATATGATGTTCTAAGACATCAAGTAATAATAAAACAAAATCAAAATAATGAAAACCAGATGAGCAAGTGAAATATCTCATCAGAAAAAAAAACTGATATGGAGTATAGATTGAGGGACAATAATATGAAAATAGTTGTACCACCCAAAAATTACAATGAAGAAAAGAATCTTGATACAATATTACAAGAAATTACCAAGAAAAATTGTCCTGAAGTCCTATAATTAAAAGGCAAAGAAGAAATAGAAAACATCCACTGATCACCACCTGAAAGAGATCCAAAGAGGAATACTTGCAGGACTATCATAGCTAAATTTCAAAGTTCCGAGGTTAAGAAAAAAGTATTTGAAGCAGCCAAAAAAAAATTAAATATCATGGAACTACAATAAGATAACATAAATCCTAGTAGTTACTACTTTGAAGGACTACAGTTCTTGGAATACTATATTCCATAGAGAAAGAGAGCAGGGGTTAAGACCAAAGGTAACGTACCCAGAAAAGTCAAATATAATCCTAAATGAAAAAAAAGACATTAATGAACTTAACGACTTCCAGGTTTTTGTGACAAAATGAACAGAAAGTAATGGAAAATTTGACATATACCATCTAGAAGAAATATAGGGTAAACTTTAAAGACAAATTATAAGAAACTCGTTAAGGTCAAATTATTTACTTCATATATGTGAAAATATTAGCAATATTCTTATGATTGTTATCATTATTTGTGTAGTTTGAAAGAAACGCTTGATGGGGTATTATGGGGTGGTAGCAAAAAAATTCAAACTGCATAGGGAGAGGTAAAAAAAAAAGTAAATCATTCCAATCAAAAGAGACATAAAAGGAAAACAATAGAGAAGATAATGGGGAGAGTACAGGTAGTACTAGAATCTTAATCTTATTGGAAATGGGTTAAAGTCAGAAATACACACACATATCTAGAAGGATACAAAAGTATTCCAGATTGAGAAAGAAATAAGAGGGCAAGGATAGGATTGAAGGAAAGGATAAGGGAGGGACTTTTAGGAGGGTAGGTGGGTTAAGGAAAAAGAGGTCAAGGTAGTAGGTAGAAGTAAAGCAGAAGAGTGAGGCGAAATAGGGAAAATGGGATGAGAAGAGAAGTGAGGAAAAATAGGAATCAGGGAAACGCAGAACAAGTAATTGTAGCTTAGACTGTGAATGGGACAAATTACCCATAAAATGGAGAAGAATCACAGATTAAAGATTTGAATTTAACAATATGTTTCTTTCAGAAAACACCATAAAAATTAGAAATATACACAAAATGATAAAGGGCAAGAGCAGAATTTACTCTGTGAAAAAAAAAAGGTGAGATAGTAATCATGATGTCAGACAAAGTTAAAGTTAAAATAGATTCAATGAAAAGAGAAAAATAGAGCAACTACTCTATGTGTCAGTGACATTATTCAATATTGTTTTAGACCATCCAGAATAACTAGATGATAGAAAATATCCAAGCATATGCCTGCCAAAACAGACACAGGAACTATATGAGCATAAACATAAAACATTTTTATACAGATAAACTCAAATCAAAATAATTGAAGTAACATTTTTGTTGATGGGTAGGTAAAGCCAATATGATAAAAATGACAATTTTACCGAACCTATTTATTCGATATCCCCCCAATTAAATTACTAAAAAAATTATTTTACCAGTTCAGCTAGAAGAGCAAAAGATCAGGAACTTCAAAAAAACAGGCAAAAAAGATGTAAAGAAAGGAGGTTGAGCAGTATTAAAACTCAAACTACATTATAAGGGAGAGCATTGTTGGAGCATAATGAGAATAATTTTGATTCTTTTAAATTAAAATTTTATTGTGTAAATAAATCTTATCTATCCATGAATAGAGGAAATGCAGAAAACTGGGGAAAATATTTAACTGGAAATATCTAAGATTGATTATGACTGGTTGAATTAGCAGTGGTGTAGGAGATAATGAGCTGGCTGACTTAGAAAAACATGGAAAGACTCAAACTTATTAAGGAAGATGCTATCCACATTCTGAGAAACAGACAAATATAAATAAGTATAGTATGCTCTTACAAATATGTGTACGTTTATGTATATGTATGTGTATGTATATGTATGTTTATAGATATCTAAGTATATATATATATATATATATATATATATATATATATATATATATAAGCATCCATACTTAATTGCAGCTTTTTTTAGGATGGATGAGGGAGGGAGGGGAAAAGTAAAGTAAAAAGTACGCAGCAGAGAACAAAAGAAAACCTACAGGGAAGTGCAAAAAACCTGGGTAGCTTTGAAAAAAAATGTGTAGTATTTATTACAGAGGTGTTCTTGAAATGGAAATTTATTGTTTTATACTGAATCCTCTCTTGTTCTGCTGCAATTAAAAACACTAGAAAAGGAACAAGCTAAAATCCCCCATAAACACTAATTTGGAAATCTAAAAATTAATGGTAAGATAAATAAAACTCACTGTAAAAAACACTGAATTAGTAAATAAAACTGGAGTTAAAGTAAGTATACCATCAACAAAGATGAAATTAAAGTTGTTACCAGGCATAATTTTTCCCAATTACATTCCAATAAATTTAACATTTTAAGTAAAGAATATTTTAAAAATACCCATTGCCTCAATGAGCAGAAGAAGAAATAAAGTATCTAAACAGATCTGTTTTAGAAAAAAATAAATTGAAGAGGCCATAATTGAGTTTCCTTCCAATCTTTTTAAAATTTTATTTATGTACTTTTCCAATTATTCATTTATTTGAGTTTTCAACATTCATTTCCACAAAATTTTGAGTTCCAAATTTTCTCCCCATATCTCCCCTCCCCCACCCCAAAATGCCAAGCATTCTTATTACCCCTTCCACCCATCTGCTCTCCCTTCTAACACCCCCATCTTCCCTTATCCCCATTTTTTCTTTTGTCCTGTAGGGCAAGATTAATTTCTGTACTCCATTACCTGTATTTCTTATTTCCCAGTTGTATGCAAAAATAATTCTCAACATTTGTTCCTAAAACTTTAAGTTACAATTTCTCTTCATTCCTCCCTCCCCACCTATCTCCACTGAGAAGGTAAGCAATTCAATATAGGCTATATATGTGTAGTTTTGCAAATGACTTCTGTAATAGTCATGTTATGTAAGACTAACTTTATTTCCCTCCATCCTCTTCTGCTCCCCATTTCTTTTATTCTCCCTTCTGATCTTGTCCCTCTCCAAGAGTGTTTACTTCTAATTGCTCCTTCCCATTTGCCCTCTCTTCCTTCATCCACTCCCATCCTTCTTATCCCCTTCTTCTCTGCTTTCCTGTAGTGTGAGACAGGTTTTCATACCAAATTGAGTGTACATGTTTTTTATTCCTTGAGCCAAATGTGATGAGAGTAAGCTTCACTGTTTCCTTCTCACCTCCTCTCTTTTTCTCTTCATTAAAAAAATCTTTTTCTTGCCTCTTTCATGAGAGATAATTTGCCCCATTCCATTTCTCCCTTTCTCCTCCCAATATATTCCTCTCTCACCTCTTAATTTTTCAGATATGATCCCTTCACATTCAACTCACCCTGTTCTCTCTGTCTCTCTGTCTCTGTCTCTCTCTCTTTCTGTCTGCTTCTCTCTCTCTCTTTCTCTCTCTGTGTGTGTATTATCCCTCCAACTACCCAGGTACTGAGAAAAGTTTCAAGAGTTACAAATATTATCTTTCCATGGAGAAATGTAAACAGTTCAACCTTAGTAAGTTCCTTATGGTTTCTCTTTCCTATTTACCTTTATATACTTCTCTCGATTCTTGTGTTTGAAAGTCTAACTTTCTTTTCAGCTCTGATCTTTACATCAAAAATGCTTGAAAGTCCTCTATTTCATTGAAAGACCATTTCATCCTCTGAACTCAAGAACTCAAATAGAAAGTTCTCTCAGTTGATACCCTGCTCCCCCCCATTCATAATTAGTCTTTTATCCTGGCATTCAAACAGCTACAAACTCAATTAACTCAACAATCATGTAGTCCACAATTCTCTATCCTGTCCCTAAGTACGAGGGACTTTGTCCAGTGTTTTGTCAGGCCAGGCAAACTCTACTTTCTTTCCCTGATGGTAAGCATTGTTCTTCCTCATCCGATAGGATGGGAGGAGATATCTGTTTACCAAGAAAGTAACCTTCTATGGTCTTATTTTTTTCCCCTTTTTTGGGCATTTTCTCAACCAGTTACTTCATTTTTGGATCCTTTGTCAAGAGTAGGGTATACTCCGGGGATCTGTAAAATCTCAGTTCCTCCAAGGTGGCACAACCAAGTGTGTACACTGGTCTGGGAGTAGGGAGAGATTTTTGTGCCTGGAATCTTAGCAGTTACTTTTCCACAGCCACCTGGCCTCCAGTTCTGCCAAGCCAGAACTGGGAGACTGGGATTCAGTCAAGTTGTGGGGGCAGGGCCCCCATTCAGTGCGAGACAAAGACCAGCTCCCTCAGGGCATCTACACAGGGTAAAGGTTATAATTAGCTCCTCAGGGCTCCCAGGGGTTTTGCGATCCAATAATGGATGCAGGCTGCTGTAGGGGCTGAGATGGGAACTGCTGCCACCTGCTGATGTGGCCTCTGCAGTCTGCTGCCTGAGGCAGGAGCTATGGGAAGGCCCTTCTCCCTTCCAGGACAGCTGAAAAAACCTTGTCACTGACCTTTGGCGCCTGTGGGTTGACGGATTTGTGAACCCACTGCTACTGGGACTGGGGATTCCGTGATTGGAGAGTCCACCCCCGAGGGCTGTTCCCAAGCAGCTGGGCTGGTCTCTGCTCCATGTCCAGTGCAACTGACATTTCCCATGGGCCTTTCAGGTGGCCCTGGGCTGGAAATCTCCACTCTGTTGTTCTCCACTTCTGCTGCTCCAAAATTTGTTGAAGAGTCCCTCTCTACAAGTATTTTATGGGTTGTGTGGGGAGAGCCTGCCTTTGTGTGTCTTTTTACTCAGCCATCGTGGCTCTGAGCCCAGTAAACTCCGCTTTCAGAATTCTTGTGATTTACATCTAGTAATCCTGTTAAACAAAGATATTACATTAATCTCACATGACTTGTTTTTGAGGTAGACATCCTCTTGTTAAGATCATTGCTTTTATTTCTACATATACCATAATTTCCTTCTGGTGATATATTACAATAGTTTGCTGCAAATGAAATAACATTTTCCTAGTTTTTATGCCTTGGAACCTACACACTGTTTCTATTTAAAACAAAACAAAACAAAACAAAACAACCCCAGAATAGTATTTGCTTTTTCTGCAACACCTCTCTTGGCCTCTATGATTTTTTGAAGATCAAGAACAATCATTACACATATTAATAAAATAAAGCACTGTCCTTTTTAGATATGAGCACTTGAATTTTAAATGTAACCCAAGGAACTGTAGACCCCCAGAAATAATACTCTTCTCCAATCCTTCCAATTTAGTACAGAAGAGATACCATGTTACTTATTCCCTGAGCATATGGAGAAGTGATGCCCCCAGGTAGTTAAATAACTCAGTGTTTTCTTATAGTGAAGGTTTTATTGATACATAGTGACATTTTCTTAACTGTTTCATGCTTCAGCTTTTGCAGTTTAAAAAGTGAACATTTTAAGTCAAAAGTAAGTTGAATGAATGATGGACCAAACTTTGTGAATACAACTAAATCAAAACATTTATCACAAAGGAGAAAGTGATCAAAATGTGCAGACTGAGCCTGAGAATTTATTACAGTCATCATTTGCAAACAGTGGTAGGATATGGCTGATGGCACTGTTCTTCATTATCTCTGTAGTTGAATTCCTAAGGAAATAACATAACAAAGAGTAAAAGTTAGTAAGTGAAAGAAAATATTAAGCCTCAAAAAACCCAAAGGATTTGTATAGAATAATGGTGCTATGAAAAACGTTTGATGTTGCATTTTTAAAAAAGAACATGCATAGATTTTTGAGGGGCAGAAGACAGAACTGTTGGTTGACGATGAATAAGTTTAGTTTAATTACAAATCCTAAACTACATGAAAAGTTTCTAGAAGAACAAGTTCTCAAATGATACTACAAAGTTTGGCAGAAAACAGATTCTCTTTTGATCCTCTTATTTATACTTGGTCTGTACCATCGTTTCTCTAACTGGAACTCAGGCTATTGTTACAGAGCTAAGGAACCTCTGAAAGCAGTCCAGGGAAAATTGTTGTTGATTTCCTTATTCTCTTCCATCTATATAATACTTCCTCTCTTTTCCTTCCCATGTCCCCATGCAATAACTCAATTCTCTACAGGGGTTTTGAGAGTTTAATAAACACAAACGAAAATCCATACATACTGGTGGTTCATCTGTCCCTGAAAGATTTTTAAATTATTTTTTAAATTCTCATTATGTAAGAATCTCACTAGGAACCACAGAATAAAAATTTGTTTCATATAAAAATCTCCTTAGAAGAGTGTAAGGATTGCTAGTTTGAAGTGGTGTCTTTAGGTAACATAGACGGAAAGAGTCATAATCTCTTGAAGACCAAAGTTAAACCAATTTAATTGTTTTTGACAAAGTGAGAAGAGATTTTTAATCAATTGCTAATAAAAAAATATATATGTATATACATACATATATATGTATATGTATATAAGGTATCAAAGTATGTTATAATACCCAATATCCTCAGACAATGGGAATTTATTAAGGTTAATTTTTTGATAGGAGTGGTGGGAGATAGGAAAGGTTGTCAATCGCTTTTCCTAGAGATTTACATTCTGTCCTTGAGATTTTGAAAAACAGATCAAGCAATAATCTCATTTGGACGAATCCTCAGTAGAATTCTTAGATGTGTATTGGGTGGGTTTCTCATCTTTACATCCTGATGATAACATAAAATGTTGCAGTGATAAGAATGTCACAAAATAGACATACAGCTCACATCAGAAAAGCCCAGGATTAGTGTAAAACTCACCACAGTTCTATTTATATACATCTAGGATAATTGATTTTCCCATCTATGCACTTTGCTCTAAATGGAGGTGATCCTGGATCTTTACGATATCCCAAAATACAAGAAAATTCCGTGTCTTCTCCTGTTCTTGAATAAAGTTTTTCAGAGTTTGACCATCTAAGTTTTATATTATTTTTCACCATCACTTCTTTTGATACTGTACATGCCTCTGAAAGATGAAAAGAATACATATTGCAGTTAATAATAAGTATATACAACTTTACATTTTCCAAAATAATTGGGAAGATAAAAGCCATTTCTTCAGTGATAATGCAAGTCCTTTTCTCCTTCTCTTCTGTTCACAATACTGAATAATATGATATTAAGTTCTAAATGATAGCATATGATCAGAGCTTTAACCACTCTGGGTGGTGTTTTTTCTCTTCCTGCAACATTTAAAAGAAGATGTGCTTCCTTCACACAGTAGTTTAGTGACTACTACCCATGTGTTTTTAAGTCTATACCCAAATTATGGTTGGAGAAAAAGGCAAAGCCTGAGAGAGAGTAAGGGAGCAGGGTTGTAGGTACTTTTGACATTCTTTAGTGGTTCAAGTCTTGTCCAACTCTATGTGAGCCCATCTGGGGTTTTCTTGGCAAAGATACTTGTTATTTGCTATTTCCTTCTCTGGTTCAACTTATAGATGAGAAAGCTAAGGCAAGCAGAGTTAAGTGACATGCCCGTGGTTACACATATAGTAAGTATCTGAGGTTTGGATTTGAACTCTTTCTGACTTAAGGCTTAGACAGTTCTATTTACCACCTCCCTAACCATGCTTTTAGATAAGGCACTTCATAAATGTTTATTGACTGATGGACTGAGAAACATGGAAAGGTAGAAAAGGCAGAAGCCTACTCTCTCTCCTTCTTTCAGGTTGTCCTTCTTAGAACTTCCCTACTTGTTTCACCTTCACCCCAGATCTCACCATACTGAATGTTCCCCAGCTGCTGGAGTTCTCTGCAGCATCTACTTGAAAACCATTCTCTCTGCTTTAGATATTCGCATTCTCTCATATATTGCTCATTCCATACAGTCTCACATTTGGTTAGATATCTGAGCCAGGTAACTTTGGATACCTGAAGAAAATGTGGTACCCTTCTGAGAGCTTATTCCTAAACACACTTTGTCCTTTTTGAGTAATTGGATACTGATAGGATTACCAGCATGTGGTTATACTTTGGTTGTTTCTTTTTTTTTTTTTTGAAATATAAAATTTCTTGTATCTTGATGGTTTTCTGGAATGGACACAACCTTTTTCTGAGGATTTGAAAGGGAGCTTGTTAACTCTGGGGCAGCTTCAGGCAGGCAAATCCTCTCTGTAAGCAATTGCGTTTTGTCTGGTGAATACTACTGGAAGCTATGCTGTTAAGGTGTAGAATAATCCCTTCCCAGAGAAACTTGTGCTTATTATTTCAAATGTTCATGCTTCAGTCTCATGGGCGAAATGTTGCCTTTGGTAATAAGGTAAGGGAAAAATGAAAGAAATCTGTAAGAACGAAGAAAAGGAAAAGCTACAGATTCAAAAGATAATCAAGAAGAAATGGTTTTCCAATAGTAGCTAGAAATAAAAAACAGGTCTATTAAATCATCAGCATTTTCTAGATTGCTAATGGAACAAGGCAAAATAAAGAAAAAGAGAGTTAATGTTGATTAAAACTTCAAAATATTTCATGTATTCAGCATTAAATTTCCGAGATACACATAGAAGATATATGCACAATTATCACTAAGAATTACATCATAATTATGCATGCAAATGATTATCAACATGAACTAAAAATAGCAAAATTATCAGAAAATAATAGCAGGATTTAATATAATACCAATCAATGTCTTAAGGGGCTACTTCAAATGATTAGACAAATGACTAAAAAAATGTCTTGATGCAAACAAGTGCAGAAGACTGTCAACTGGGACAATGAATAAAAGAAAAAAATTGTATTGAAATATATAATTTACAACAAATAAGTAATTTCCTAAAGTCATTTATTACTCGACAAAACCAGCAGACTGATAAGTGGGACAGAGTAGCTCATCTACAATTCGAGATATGTGAGAATTTCAGGGTTTTTTTTTCTTTTCGAAAAGTCATATAGTGTCATGATGAAAAAAAATGTATCAGAAACACAAACTATAAGCTATATTCTTTATCCGTGGTACAAATATCACCCATGTCTAGTATCTTGAATAATCTTTTTATCCTTTTACTTGTAGTTAGGTCCTTTCAAAATCTCCCATAAATTTATCAACATTTCACTATTTATAATGTCCATACTGATTCCCAAATAATCAATGGAAAAGAGGAATTCAGATTTAACAAACTCTTCACTGAAATGAACCTTGGAGAATATCTCTTCTCAGCCACATATATGTAATTATTTTCATCCTAACTGCTTTCTGGACTGATCATCTGGCTTTCTCAGGAAATCACTGTTCCAAATTCTGTCTTTTGGGGCAAAAGAATCAATTTTGAAAATGAAATACAAATAAATCAACTTTGTATTTCCTTAAGTGCAATAAAATTGTACCAAGTGTCACACACAGTCTACTATGTAAAAGTTAAAAGGGATGGAAAATGGTGTTAGATGGAGGTAATTTGTTATCTGTTTTCGAATTTTGAAAACAAGGAAGAGTTCTCTTTGAATATAAAGAAAAGGAAACACATGATTCCTTTTTTTCTTAAATTACTACTCCCAGTAACCAGGGTGTGATCAAATTGGAGTGAAAAGCCTGAATTATACATTTAGTCATGTAGTAACAAAAAGAATTCTTAGATGCAGGTATGGCAGCATTCAATATGTTGGAGACACTGGTCTGGGCAACAAGCATGGGTGTCAATCAAGCATTTCTTTTAGGTTTTCTGTTGAAGCTTGTTCTGTTTATTGAGATTTACTCCCCTATAATACCATCCTGTGATATTTTAACTACAAACACCAACTGATCCTATCCTTCATTAATAACATTTTCCTTACATACTGAGTCTATTTAGCACATACCTAGGCAAGTTGGTTCCCTTGTCCAAAATCCATTTCTGCATGTCACATATTGCGAACCCTGTAGCACATAGAATTTTTGACATCTGTACTCCACTGTTGATTCTGGAGTGTATTCAGGTAATGGGAAGGAGATGATATCTCCATTATTAATAGATGGAGGTGGTCCACATTTTCCTACTTCCTCTGAGGATGAGAGAAAGAATTTTACTTGGTGAAAGAGATAATACAGACAGGAGATTGAATTAAAACAAGAACTATGAATTTGATAATTGTCCCTTCCCCTTCAGTTTCCCAGGATACTGAACTCTACTGTGCATTTATTCAAATTTCAACTCGCATTATTGATTTGTGTATAGCTCACCCTCCACCTATACACAGATTATCCACCCTCCACTTCCATAAATCCCACCACCTCAATTCCACTATGCTGCTTCACCCTCATCTTTTGTAAAGGGCTTATGGAGTCAGCTAATCAATCAGTCAGCAAGTATTACTTAAATACCTTCTATATGCAAAGCACTGTGCTATGTGCAATGCTGGGTAAAGGAATAAATAGGCCCATCAGCCAGAAGAAGGAATCTGAAAGGATGAGAATTCTAGTTGGTAATGATGACTAATGGGGCAGCTAGGTGACACAAGGGATAGAATGTCAGACCTGGAGTCAGGAAGACCTAAGTCCAAATCTGGCCTCAAATACTTATTATTTGAGTGACCCTGGGCAAGTCACTTCACTCTATTTGCCTCAGTTTCCTCATCTATAAAATTATCTGAATAATGAAGTGGGAAACCATTCCAGTATCTTTGCCACAAATGCCCCTAAAGGAGTCATGAATTTTGGCAGACAATGGAAAAATGATTAAACCAAATGAGGAATAAAAAAGAGCAGAAAATCTGAGGGAACTAGTGGTAAGAATCTTACTCTCTCTTATTTCTAATGTTAGCCTTCTGTCTAAGCACACACTGAGAAGTCTTACAAGGTCTGTAATGGTAATTTAAATGGTCAGATCTTTCCCATTCATTAATATGCCAGTGTGATCCACCCAGGACATATGGAATCCTGAGTCACATGAGTCCGTGGAGGGAGTATTTTGCTGAAGTGGTGGAGCAGGGAAGGATTGAATAGGAAGAAGCAGAGCTAGAGCAGAGCTGAGAGGAAATTTGGTCAGAGCAGTCAGAAGTAGGAAGGATTCAGGCAAGCAGGCCGCTGACCAGTGTGAGTGAAAGAGCTTGTTTGTGATTTTGTTTAAGGTAGCTGGTTTGTGGGAAGCCTACCAAGGGGAAGGCTTGGGGATAGTGTTATCCTCTCTATTGTCATTGTGTATAGATTATGATGAGTTTGACTTTTTTTATGCAATAAAATTCTATTTTATCTTCTGTCAACCTTTCTATCTTTTTTTGTCATAAACTCCTCACCTATCCATTGATCTGACAGGTAATTTCTTCCATGCTCCTCTAATTTACTTATAATGTGATCCTTTATGTCTAAATCATGTAGCCATCAGGATGTTCTCTTGGTATTGCATATCAGATATTTATCTACACAGTTTTCTTAGATGTTTTTGTGGAACAGTGAATTTTTGCCACAATAGCTATGACTTTTAGGTTTATCAAACACTTGACTACTGTACTTATTTGCTTTTTATTTTATTCTTAATTAATTCCATTGATCAACCTCACTATTTCTTACCTAGTACCAAACGTTTTAGATGATTACAGTTTTTGCAGTATAGCTTGAGATCTGGCATTGCTAGGCTCCATTTCTTTTCCTTCATTTTTTTTTCCTTTTTCCCTTTATATACTTAACAATTTGTTTCTCAAGGTGAATTTTATTAATTTTGTAGCTTAAATCCTTTCATAGTTTGATTGACATGGCATTGAATAAGCAAATTAATTTAGGCAACATTTTCATTTTTATTATATTGGCTTAATGTACCCATGAGCAATGATTATTTATACAATATTTAGATACTTCTTTAATGTCTACCATATTTTATAATTTTGTGTGTCTTGGCAGATTAACTTCCAGTTGTTTTATATTTTCTATAGTCATTTTAAATGGGATTTCTCATCCTATATCTTCTTGCTGGATTTTATTGGTTATACACAGAAATGCTGACTTGTATAAGTTTATTTTATATCCTGAAGCCTTGCTAAATTTGTTAATAATTTCAGCTATGCACTTCAGTTGACTGCAGTTCTTGAAGTAAATCATTATATCATCTGCAAAATACAATAATTTTATTTCATCTTTGTTCTTATTCTTTCAAATACTTTTTCTTATGTAATTACTATAGCTAGCATTTCTGACAGTGTACTGAATAGTAATGGTGATACATGACATCCTTGCTTTATGTATGATCTTACTGAAAAGACTTCCAGCTTATCCCTGTTACATATACTGCTAGCTCTTGGTTTTAGAAAGATACTGCTCATCATTTTAAGAGAAACTCTATTTATTCCTGTGCATTCCAGCGTTTTAACTGGAATAGGTGGTGTATCTTGTCAACATCTTTTCCTGCATCTATTGATACCATCACATATTTTTCTTGTTTTATTATTAATAAAGCCAATTATGTTTATAGTATTCCTAAATGTTACACCAGAAGTGTATTTCTCATAGAAATCCAGCATGATTGTAGCGTATAGGTTTAGGTATCAAGACCATATTTGTGCCATAGAAGGAACTGGACAGGACCTCTTTTTTCATATTTTGAAATAACTTATATAGTACTGGAATTAATTTTCCTTTAAATATTTGTTAGAATTTACTTGTAAATTCATTTGGTCTTGTTTTTTTTTCTTTTTAAACATATCTTATTCAATTTATTTTTCTCAGATAGATTTAAGTAACCCATTTCCCATTCTGTCAACCTGAGTATTTCTTACTTTTGTAAATACCAATTTCATTTAAATTGTCAATTTATTCACATGTAATAATTATCAAAATATCTCCTAGTACTTTGTTTTTCGTCTTCTTTTTTGATCGTATATTCATCTTTTTTCCTTTTGGATACTGGAAATTTGGTTTTCTTTCTTTTTAAAAAATCAAGTTAGCTAATGGCTTAGATTAATTTATTTTAAAACCAGCTCCTAGTTTTGTTAATTCTTTTTTCTTTAAATGATATTAAACTCATCTTTGATTGTCAGAATTTCTGTTGTAGTTTTAATTAGGAATTTTCTATTTGTTTTTTTTTCTAGGTTGTTTTTTTTTGTTGTTGTTGTTGGATACCACAGCATTTGAATTGTTATTTCTCTCTTCTGTTGATTAAAGTATTTAGAGATTTAAGTTTTTTTCCCCAAGTTCTGCTTAGATTGATTTCCTTAAGTTTTGGTATGCTTCCCTCCATTAACCAGTTCAGATGAAAGTGACATTCAAGTATCACTCATTTCCCCCCCGCCCCCACTTCCTTTTTCTGGTAGTACAGACTTCCACTTACCTCATTTTTGTGAGATATTTTCCCCTTTCCCATCCCTCTTCTCCCACTTCATTCTAATTTTGTACCCCTTCCAGTCTTCTTTTAAGATAATCAAAACATAATAGAAGTACTCTTACATCCTTGGATCAATCAAGCTCCCTCTATGACTTGACCTTTGATGATTATGAGTTTCTGAGGGGCTACCTGTATCATCTCCCCATATAAGAATGCAAACAGTTTAATTTTGTTTAGCTTTTTATGACTGCTTTTCAAATTTTCTATTTATCTCTTGACTTTTCATCAAGACTGCTTGGGAGGCCTTTGCTTCACTAAAGGTCAATTTTTCCCATGTAGAATTATACTCAGTTTTTCTGGATAAGTTATTCTTGGTTTATAAGCCTAGATCTGTTGTCTTCTGCAATACTCAATTGAAGCTCTCTCCTCCTTTAAGGGGTACACTAAGTCTAATGCAATTCTGACTGGTTCCTTACAACTTCAATCATTTCCTTCTGGCTGCTTACAGGTTTGTTTGTTTGTTTCTTGGTTGTTGTTTAATAGACATGTCTAGATTTTTGCTATAATATTCCCAGGAATTTTCATATTAGGGTTTCTTTCATGATGGAACAAGTGAATTCTTTTTAATTTCTGTGTTGTAGTCGTTCTGAGAGATCTAGGCAGCTTTCTTTTATGATGTCTTCAAATATTATGTTTAGTAGTTTGGTACTGACTTTTAAGTAGTGCAATAATTTTTAAGTTATCTCTCTTAAATCTGTTGTCCAAGTCCATTGTGTTTGCTATGAAATAGCTTGAAATTTTTTATATATTTTAAGAATATCTTTTATTAACTAGTTTTTTCAAATTTCTTCCCCCATAGCCTTTGGAAACTCTTCTCTATCTCTGATTATAGTGACCCCTGTGCACACATGACTTTCCATTTTATATCTTCAACCTTGACTGGAAGCCAGGAAATGCAGTGTCATGTATGTCAAATTTAAAGAAAATTCAAAGGAATTTAACCAATAGCGTTAAAGACATCAGAAATGTCCAGAAAGATGAAAACAAAATACAGGCTGTGATATTTGATTGGGACTATGGAAACAATAGAAGTGGCATTAAAACACTTATTCCAAGTGTGGGGAGACTGGGACCTTGAGATCATATATGACTTCCTAAGTCCTTGGGTGTGACCTTTGGACTGAGTCCAAGTTTTATAGAACAAATCCTCTTATGAATGAATTCAAAGGAACAAACTTGAGGACCTAGAAGGCCACATGTGGCCTCAAGACCACAGGTTCCCCACACCTGATTTATTCCTCTGCCTGAAGACAGGACCTCAAAACTCTTTGCAAAAGATTATAATAGAAACAGTATTTACATATTTTTGCAGAAGCAAACTGTATTGAAATCCATCACTCAAATAATTTCAATTCAACAAACATTTTAAAAAACCCCAACACTTCATTTATGTAGAAATTGTGTAGGTTCTGAAGGATACACAAAATTTAAGTTCCTGCCAAAATTTATAGGTGCTTCCCTCATGGAGCTAATGACCTTGAGAAACAATTTTTAAATTAATTACTAATTAATCGATTTATTCCCTTTTAGTTAAAGTTACTAGCTTAATCATTTTATTAGTAAAGTGTAGTATATAGAGAGCCTTTCTTGGAACCATAATGATTTGAGTTAAATTTCCATCTTTGCCCCCATTGATTATGTGAGCCTAGTACTATCATAACCTCTCCTTGTCCCAGGCAATTCTCAAAGACTAAATTTGAAAACAATGTAAATCTACCCTACTAAGGTGTTTATATTGTTGTTGTTCTTGTTTGTAATTCTCTAGACCCATAAAATCACTGGGAAAGTGAAAGACTCCAAACAAATTATTGAATACCTTTGCATTGTGGATTCCCTCTCCAGGAGCCTCCTACACAAATTATTTCAATTGAGCCTTCAGACTGGAAATTTTGTAGACACTGATAAGTCACTTTATCTCCTGGAAAATAGTGGGATTTTGGAATACCAATCATGTTAGCATTATTAACCTGGGGTGGAGCTGTACATCTCGCATCTGAAAAAAATGTATTTGTGTAATTAATGATAAGCATTTAAAAGGGAGATATGATCAAATAAATACAATAACATGGTTGTAACAGCAGCAATAATGCTAAGATAATACATTTTTATTCTTTGATGCACTTACTTCAATACCTTAAAAAAATTGTGATATTATCACTGGTCTGCCCTCGAACATCCTAGCTAGGCACAGAGGATGAAAGGGGATTAAATGTAAAATGAAAGCATTAAACTCAGAAAAGAGCCACACTTAAAGGGAAATCATGAGTTCACTGGCAGAAAAAAAAAAGGTTTTGTAACAAACAGGAGTTGTGACTTATTCCTATGACAAATGTGCTCTCTACACTTGCACCTCACCATAAGGCTACTTACTAAGTTTGTGCCTCCTCTTACCACTGATTCTATATGTATATGTGTAAGGCTGTGACCCAGAAGTTTAGAGAGTGGTTTATCATTTGTTCCAGAGTTACTATGCCATCTCAGTAAGTAATCTCTTCTTTAAATTTTTTAAATCAACAAGCATTTTTTCTCCTTCCCACCTTCCCTCATGAATGGAAATTAAAAAAAAAAAAAAAAAGAAAAACAAATATGTATAGTCAAGAGAAACAAATTCCCACATTAGTCATTTCCAAGGTGAGGTTACTGACCAATACTCAGTAGACAGCATACCAGATGGCATTCACATCCTCACCTTTTTAGAATTACCCCTACAACCCTGAGACTAGCTTCTGAGGGTCTGGCTTTCCAGTTAGGAGTTGGGAGAATGAGTTCAAAGGAAATGCTACAGTAGTCAACTCTTGATTCATTGGAATCTGTGTAGTGAAGCATATGTAGCATTATACAAATGGAGTATCAAATAATAGACTTGAGGGTGAATCCCACATTCACTGTTATCTATGTAATACTGCAAACTCACTGATTTCTGAGTCTCAGTTTTCTTATTTTTTAAGTGGACTTAAAACTCTGAATCATAAATCCTGTGAGTATTTATACTACTGTAAGAAAGTGAAAATTACCAGCATCAGTATGAAACAAGGTATAGTGTTTTCTTCCTCCTTATGGAAAAGTATGTGATTAGGCTTAAAGAGACTATCTGGTACTTGGGAATGTGTTCACACACTGCTTTGGTTCTTCTGGTACTATTTACTTTGTACAGAGTAAACTTAATGCAAGGAAGCAATTAGAAACCAAAGAATTTTTGTCCTATGTTCCATCCCCAGTACACTATGAAATGTTAAAGGACTTAAAAAAAAACAGATAAATTATTAGTTATTTTATTACAATTATTGTCTATTTTGAATTAAATTTTAAAATTTTGAGTTAATGTCTGGAAAATTCTAATTCAAAAGATCCCTTTAGGATTTCATATCTAATTTTTCAATTTGTGTTTTATATTGTTTTGATCATACTAGGGATACTATATGAGAAAGAATTTCTGAGTTAGATCAAAGTATTAAAAAATAAAATTTTCCTTAAAGAAAAGAAAGACTCTCTACCTTTACATTGTGGTGGATCAGGCCAGGTTCCTCCAATACATTTTATAGTTGCTGGCCCATAGATGCTGAAATCTTTATAACACCTGTATGTCACTCCTTCTTGAAACTCATAAGTGTCTAACTCATTTAGAACATAACCATTGGGTATTTGAGGTGGTTTCCCACATGGAATTCCTGAAAAGGAATGAGAAAAATATATCATTTATTTTTGTTTTTAACATAGTACATATTTTATTCAAATCAAGTAGTTTCACTGTAAAGAGTAAGTGTTGATCAGAAGTTAAACCTGTTTATTTTTCTGATGAAATTGAAGGAATAGCATCTGTTCAAGGAAATGTGATCTTGACATTTTTGAGACAGAGTATAACATATAGATGTTATAGAAAGCAGCTTTAGAGGCTACCAGGTAGCCTAGTGGCTAGACAGCTGGACTTTGAGTCTGAATCCAAATCCGGTTTCTGATACTTTGTAGCTATCTGAGTATAGGCAAGTCACAACCTCTGTCTGCCTCAGTTGTTTCATCTGTAAAATAGGAATGATAAGAATAGTACCTACCTCCAAGGATTGTTATAAGGAAAAAATGAGATAATGCTTGTAAAGTGCTTCGTTACACTTCGAGTGCTATGTAAATATTAGCTATCATTTTTAGAAGATTCAACAGTGAAATAACAGACAGAGAGAGTTAAGCAGTAACATTTCCAAAATGTATTTTCAGGTATTTCCATCTGACTAATAATAATGGTTGACATTTTATAGTGCTCTGGAATTTGTTGAGTTCTTTCCATTATAAGTCTCATTTGATCCAGGTACTAACTCTGTGGGTTAGATACTGCAGGGATCATTGTCTCCATTTTACATATGAGTTAATCTGAAGGCCAGAGAGGTAAATTGACTTGCTCAGGATGACACAGTTAATAAGTATTAGAGATAGATTTTGGTATGTGATCGTTTAGATTCTAATGACAATATTTACACCACTAAGTTTTGATACCTCTCAGAAAGATATGCTGAAAGAAAAGCCACTGAGTGGCCCATGACCATAAAAGAACATCATTAAATAGAATGTAGGAAATCTATCCCTGACTTTTTATAAAGATTTCTTCCCTCACTGAAAATTTTACTCAGTCTACATGGTAATCATGCTAAGTTCTGGGGATAAAAGGAAAGGTAAAGAATACCTGCTCTTATAAGCTCACAGTCTATTGAGGAGTCAACATACAAATAGCTATGTACAAAAAAGCTAATACAGGATCAGTTTGAAATAATGAATAGAAGGAAGGCACTAGATTATGCGAGATCATGAAAGGCTTCCTGTAGAAGGTAAGAGGAATTTAAAAGAAACTGGGGAACTATGAGGCAGAGATGAAGAGGAAGAGTATTCCAGGTAAGGGTGAAACACAGAAAAAATGCACAGACTAATAATATTCATAAGCATTAGCACTTAATGGAAAAAAAGCACCATACATGCAGAAAAGCCATCATGGTATACTGAACATAACCTTGACATCCAATCTGTATGGAACAAGTGAGCAGTGCGAACCTGAACTATGCTAACTTTGTCCTATGCAGTACCAAGAGCAGTCAAATGAGAAGTAAGAGACGAGTTCCTTTCCTCATTCTGCTATTAAATTTGTGGTCTGTCACTACACCCTTTTGGGCCTCAGTTAACTCATCTGTAAAATGAGGTGACTGGGAGGGATGAAAATTGAAGTTACGATTCACATTTACATAGTTGTTCTGTTTTGTTAATTTTAAAATGTGATCCCTTTACAGCAGCATTATTGTAAATAATGCATATGCTGCATGTGGTTATCGAATCCATTTTTTTATTGCCCTTAACTATTTTTTTTCCATAATTAACATTGTTATACCATACAGGACAAGGCTGTAGTGGGGAGCAGGGAGAATTGTCCTTCTTCTGGTCAAGAAGACTGTATTCTGATGTCTAGCAGAATAATAATCAATATACCTTGCATTCGCACCAGGCAACACTTTTTCCAACTCCTTATCTATATGTGTATTCTCTAGCTAAATATCAGCTCTTTGAAAGCAGGGATCATCTTCTTTTTCTATTTGCGTCTCTTCAGCACAATGCCCTATAAGCACTTAGTACATTCCTGTTGACTGATTCTATTTTGAGTGTTCAGAGTTATCAACTTGTTAAAAAAAAATAGTTGCCAAGAAGTGTCATTACCAATGCACTGAGGAGTTGAGCTCCATTTTCCCATATTGCATGTTATCTCCTCTTTTCCTGTCATCTTGAAACCTTCTTCACATGAGTAGTTGACTATAGTACCATGTACATAGGTATTGGATTCCAAATCGTCATCCTTTTCTTCTGATCTCCTCACTTGCTTAATGACTCCATACTGAATAGCAGGTGGTTTGGAACATGGCTGTTTTTCTAGATGGAAAAGAGAACATGGTTATAAAACATAGTATTAAATATAACTTTAGGAAAAATAAAAATATATCATTTTGAATTTAAAAATAATTGCATTTAAAAATAACATGTGAATGTTTCCTAAATGAAGGGATGCAGTGAAAAGAGCCCTGATCTTAAAGGCAGACAATCTGAGTTCAAATACCAGCTCTGCCATATACTACCTATGTGATCTTAGGCAAATTATTTACATTCTTGTAGTTAACAGGTTCCTAATCTCAAATAGGATATTGTTGGACTTTACATGACTTCCAGATCTAGTTCTGTGATCCTATAACCCCTTTTTTACAGTTCTTTATGATTCTACTTTCTATCCACTGTTCACCTACATAACTGACTCATTCTTCTCTTTTTTTGTGGAGTATAGAGGCACCAGGTAGGACCCAAAGGACTTTTCAGATAGTAGGAAATAATACAGAAGAACTGTCTCACTTTCCAGAACAGATTTGTAGGAAGTAAATTTGCCCACAGACACAGTAATTTAGCTCAGGGGGACTTAGAGGAGACCACTGTTTTTTATTGTCGTGAGAGCCATCCTAATTTTTATGGATCACATATAGGGGAGTCAGTACCACTTTGAAGGAAAATTATTTTTTAAGATATGAAATACTAACCAATACAATGTGGCAATGAATTCCATTGTCCATTTTTACATATTATCTCTTTTTGTCCTCGAAGAAGGTAATGGTCTTTACAAAAAACACCAATTTTTTCACCATCCTCGTAGTTCACCATTGTACTCATATCCTGAGCATTAGGTATCTGAGGTGGAGGTGCACATGGTTTCATTTCTAGAAGACATTAATATTAGTTGCTATAATTCCTGTTATTAATAATTATACTTTGTGTGTCAGAGGCCAGAGTTTTTCCGATGTATAGAACTGCCAAGTTTATGTCGAATGATGAAGAACTATAAACAATATACCAAATCACTGATCTAATGATTATAAGATATACCTATTGCTCTCTATACCTCCTTCTAGCTCATTTCTCTCATCACCTCTGTGAGTCTCTTGTAGAGAACCCTTATCAAGAGTTCCCTTCCTCCAAGGGAGAATGATAGCTGAGTTGAAAAGTGATATATTGTTCTCAGGTGCGCAGCCTGGAATTCAGGTGTTGAAGTTCCAGCAATCAGGGCCCCTGCTACCCAAGATAACATTCCGATAAACAGACCTTGAGGCCTCCCTTGTTACTTATCACGATCTGTTCTGTTTCGTGCTTCAATTGCTATCCCTATGGTTTTTTACTATTTAAGCACCCGGATCCCCCAATTTATTGGTTCAGTATGTCTAGAATAAACTCAGCTTGTTCACACTGCTGTGTCCCTCCTGTCTTTTCATCCTCACTCTGTGAGCCCAGTAACCACCCCAGACCTGCTGGACTGCACTGGCTGCAGCAGTCTCTAATTTACACATGGTTTTGCCAACAGTCTCCATTAAATACTTTTCCTTTGACTCATCATTGTGAGAAGATAACACTAGTAGATTCTGTTCCTGGGGAAAGACTTCAAGTTAGGTTCTGGCCAATAACTATGTGATTCCCAAGTACAAGACTAAGCAAATGTGGAGAGACTAAGCAGTTGGTAATGAATTATCAGGTCATGCTGAGCCATGAAGCTAAGATAGAGAGGAAAGTCATTCCACTGATTATAGAGAGACAGGTTTGGGGGCTGTCAGTGAAAGATTCAAGGTTTGCCTTTTGGAATAGAAGTGGCACTTAATTCTTTCCTGGCTCATGAAAAAGAGAAAAGTTTTATGTCTACTAGGAATCAACCAGAAGATAATTGAACACATAGTTAGACACTTAGGGAATTACACAAGCTAAATTTAAGTATTGATCAATGTAAAAGTAACTTTTTGAATTGATGTGTGTATGTGTATGTGAATCTTGAAACCAGAAATTTTACCATAGCTTATGTGAGATTTCTACCCAATTTTACAATATATTATTTGTTTGAGCCTTAAGAATTGTCTTGCTCCTAACCATACAAGATGAACTTATTTAAGAAAGCAACTTGAAAATGCTTTATGTTACTTTTGTGAACTATATACTATATACTCAAAAGCAATTACAGTAGCACAGGTGAAGAGTGATAGTGGAACTAGGATGATAATTATGTAGAAGCAGAGAAGGGCTCAGACATAAGGAATGTCGGCAACTGATTGGCTATGTGGGATGAGGGAGTCTAAGAAGTTGAGGGCTATGCCAAAGTTTCAGATGTAGGAGACTAGAAGAATGGAAGCTCCTTCAGTAGAAATAAGGAAGTTTGGGAAATGAGAGGACTGGGGTGTATTTGGGGGGATACAAAATGAGTTCTGCTCCAAATATGTTGAACTTGAAATAGTTTTAGGGTATCTAGTTTGAAATGTTCAATAGGACTTTGATAAAACCCATACGGAACAGCCCATTAGAGACACTGAAAAACAAAATCACGTTAGCATTTGTCATGTTTCTGTTTAAGATAAAAATAGTTGATATAAGCCCTTTTAAAGTTAGTTGGTCTTGTGTGAAGCCAGGTAAGTCGAAACTTTCTGAAGCTTTGGTCTTCATGTTTTTAAAATGTGGCTAACAATACTTGCATTGCACAGGACACTTTTGGGAAAAAAAATTGCAAATCCTGAAGTGCTATAGAAATGTGTTGCATTTATTGTTGTTTTCTAAGGTTCTTTTTCACTGGTGAAAGTAGGAGTTTTATGATCAGGAAAATTTGCTTTAGGAAATTAAAAAAAAACACTCTTACTTGGACATTGTGGTTCAGGAAGCCATTTTCCACGTCTACATTGTGTACTTCTGATTTCTGAATTCCAGTTACATCTATATTTAACAACAATTTCATCAAATTCATTGTGATGTACACTGACTTGCAAATTTTCAAAAAATTTTGATGCACATTTTCCCAGTTTATTTGTTTCTAAAAAGGAAACAAAATTTTAAAATGCAATGACTAAGGTGTGCCATTTAAATCAGAGGTTCAGTTCTAAATATGCAGCCCACAGGCTCCAGTGGTGACCTAGCCAGATTAAAACAACTGGTAAATATTTAAAAACATAAATAAAAATATAATAAAATATAGATAGTGTTACATTTTAAATCTAAGTAAATATATGTCTTTCAGAGATAATTGTTTGGATCAACATCCTCCCCACCACCAGACACCTTGTTTCTATTTGTTTGATTCCACTGATCATTCTTTCATTCAACACACATGTATCAAGTATCTCATTGCAACTGCAAGTATCAAGAGAATCTTCATTGACAAGCCTGAATTGAGTTGAGTTTTGAAGAATGAATAATATATTAATACACAAGTGTCGTATTAGGGATGGGCAATGACCCACTCATATTGTGTAGAGGGAAAAGTGTAAACAAAGTTGGTAGCTAACAGATAACTAAGCCAACACCTTAGCTTGGAAAACTTTTAACTAAGTGGAACTATACCCTGAGCAAATATCACCGATCATATTGGATGACATGAACTGTGATTTTACAACTGAAACCTGATGAATTAGAATATCTGTTAACCTATTGGGATTTTATTTATTTATTTATCTTTGGGAGGGAAATAGATAGCGGCAATTTTCTGATTCTCCTGAAAACTTCTTCTGCCTTTGCATAGAACAAATTCACAGCCTATTTGTGTAGGTCATTCACACAACAATATCCATGTGAATCTGTTCCCTTTATTTCCAGAGCATTGGTCTCTCCTTGACCTCAAGATATTTGATATCAACATTAACCTAAAAAATGATAGTCGTACTTCTGTAAACTGAGCAGTTGGAAAAGTTTGATCAATGAAAATGTTATATTGATTTCCCCCTCAAATGTAACAGCAACAAGAAAAACTTTTAGACAGTGAACCCTGGGTATGAATTCTTTTGATAGTTCTCTCTATAATAACCCTCAAATAAATGGAGTTAAAAATCACACACACTAATTATAGGGAAAATGGTGGAGTATTGGTACCTAGGGCAGATCAGATACCTTCAAAATACAACAGTAAACTCTAAAAATGTACCAGAAGAAACAATTATTAAAAAAACCAAAAATAAACGAATATAAGCTTTTCTATCCAGTCTAGAACTTCACCATAAGACCTGGTAGAATTTTGCACAAGTTTTGAGTAGATATATACATACACACATATACATATGTGTATATGTACATATATAGACATATACTTTCCCTAACAAATTCTACTCCTGATCTGTCTTTTTCTGTCATGCCTATCTCTTATTTCCTTTCTCTCGTGACTCCTGTAATTTACTTCTTTCAACTACTTTGCCCTCCTATTACTTAGCCCATCCCCCTCCAAGGATCCTTCTTTTATCCTCCCATTTCCATAAATCTAAATACCCTCTGTAACTCCCTATGTAACCTATTCCCTCACCCTCACCTCTAGAGATCCCTCCCTTATCCTCTCCCTCCTCTCTATCACCTTACTGTTTATATTCTTCTGAATTTAGAAAACTTTTATACTCATATGTGTGTGTGTGTGTGTGTGTGTGTGTGTGTATTGTTCCCTCTTAAACCCATTCCCAATGAAAGTAGGTTGCCACACCTACCAACCCTCCTCCACCATCAAATTCCTCTGTGTGGATTCTTCTTCTTTCAACTCACTTGTACAATATAATTACTCTTTTTAGCTATTCCTAAATGGGTTTTACTTGTTAGATTCATATCATACTCAGGTCTACCCCAGTCTTTCTTATGAACTACACAGTTAGTGGCCTTATTCTTTGCCAATGCTAATTCCTTCACAGGTACAAGTGAATTCATTCCATCCCATCCATTGAATAGATTTTCTTTTCTGTCATCCCTTCATGATCACTTATGTTCAATTCCTTACATCATTCTAGTTTCTTCCCTACTGCCTACGAATATGTCCATATTTCCCTAATCCTTAAAAAACCCTTTCTTGATCCTTCCATTTCCAATAATTGTCATCCTACTTCTCTTCTTCCCTTTATGGCTAAACAACTTGAAAAAACTGTTTACAATAAGTACCTTTACTTTCTCTCCTCTCACTCTCCTCTTAACCACTCATAATACAGCTTCCAAATTCATCAGTCCACTAGACTGGTCTCTTCAAAGTTACCAAAGATCTCTTAGTTGCCAAATCTAGAGGCATTTTCTCAATCCTCATTCTCCTCAATATCTTTTCAGTCTTTGACACTGTTGACCACTTTCCCCATCTTGATACTCTGCCCTTAATCTCATGTATCTGTGTTTACTAATCCAGGACAAAATGATTTGATCAGGGGTGTCCTAATCATCATCTCTCTTCCTCCCATTACATATAAAATGAGAGAGTTTAGCTCAAAGGCCCCCTGGTTCCTGTTTATCTCCAGATTTATGATAGGAAATCTGGACTAAGGTAAGGAAGAAATGAATACCCTGGCAGGAGGCATAGGCATGATAAAAGAGTATAGTTCAGCATCCAACTAAACTATCCAAACATCCCCTTCCAAACAACTTTGAAATAATGTTCCAAATGAAATTTTAGAGTGGCAGAAAAATATTTATCTAGCCTAAGACAATTTAGGAGTTCACAGGAGAGGTCTGTAACACTTGAATGGGTACAGGCTCATATAGTGCAGCAGGAAACCTAGTGGTGGACCTTGAAGGGGATTGTGATGGCAGAAGCAACTTTGGGAGCTCTCAGCCCAGAGATAGTAAGGGTCAGAAAGAGATTACAGGAGACCTTTGCTGGTACTGGGTGCAACTAGTACTGGCTATTTCCTATAAGCGTTTCTGGTTCACAGTTCAGTGGTGGCAAAGAAAGCTTCTGATTGATTACAGGGAAGCAGGAAACTTGATAACACTGCCCAGGTCAAGAGGAATACTGGAATTTGTGGCTTCTGGAGAGCAGAGGATTTGGTCAGAGCAGCAGGGCCAAGAGGAGCACTAGTACTTGTAGCAGCAGGAAAGTAGTGAACCTTCATATGTAAAGACCATACCACAGATCAAGAAAGCAGTCATCACTCCTCTCCCAAAATAATAAGACCTTGGAAGTATCAAAAACATAGAGACACTCAAATTTCCAGCATAAAGATACTAAAGGTTGGAACAGTGTTTCCTTACCCCCTAGGTGAGCAGAGCTCAATTTTAATATAAAGTTCAAAGAAATAATCAGGGAAAATGAGCAACCAAAAACAATAAAAAAAGGACTTGACTATAAAAAGCTATTTTAGTTGCAGGGAAGATCAAAATGTAAACTTAGGAGACAACAATGTGAAAACAGCTACTATAAAGGATCAAAGAATAATGCTTATTGGATCCAAAGATGGCAATAATTCCTTGAAGAGTTAAAGATAGGGTTAATAGAGGTAGGGGAAAAATTGGAAAATGGAATGCGAGTGATTGAATACAATTATGAAAAGTGATTTTGTAAAAGGTGCACCAGAAAAAAAACTGAAGAAAATGGCAACTTAAAAAACAGATTTGACTTCATGATAAGAGATACAAACCCTCACTGAAAAAAAATTTAAATGCAGAATAGCCCAAAATAGAAAAGGAGGTGTAAGAGTTCACTGAAGAAAATAATTCCTTAAAAATAGATTGGGCATGTAGAAGCTAATGATTCCATGAGACATCAAGAAGCAATTAAAACAATGACAAAAAAATTTAAAAATAGAAAAAATGTGAAGTACCTCATTGGAAAACCACTTGACCTGGTAAATAGACTGAGGAGAGATAATTTAAAAATTATTGGACTACCTAAAAGTCATGATTAAAAAAACCCTCAGACATATCAAGAAATTATCAAGGAAAACTTTCTTGGTATCTTAGAAGCAGAGGGCAAAAAAAGAAATCGAAAGAATTCATCAGTCATCACTTGAAGGAGATCCCAATACCAATGACAGCAAGGTTCAAGCATTGCTCACCATCTCACAATTCACATTGTTGTAAAGATGAGTTGTGGACTTCTATTGATTGTTTGTACTAATGTAGGCAGAGAACAAGATAGAGGAAGGGTTCTCACTGGAGAAAAGAAGTGGTAGGGAAAATTCAAGAATTCAGAATTCCTTTTAGAAAAGGAGCTCTATACTTTTTCACACTTCTATAGAAGTATCAGGAAAAAATATTAAAATACAAAATATAAAGCTAGCATTTGTACACTACATTAAAAGTTTACAAGGAACTTTATATATTATCTCATTTGATCCTCAAGATAGTCCCAGATGATGTTTTTATTATCCCTGTTTTATAGATGAATTATAGAAAAGTGAAACAAAGGTCAGAAGTTTTGGTCAAGATAAAAGAGTTAATAAGTGTCTAGAACAAGACTCAGACTCAAGTTTTGCTGCTTCCAACTTCAGCATCGCACACTCCAAGCCACTTAACATAATTAAGTCAAATTAAAGAAGGTTTTGGGGGATGGGAGGGAGAGCTCAGAGGCTGCCCAGGAAGAGGAAAGTATTTTCTGGAATCTCATTCCCCAACTTTTCCTCTGTCAGGTGGAATGGCACTGTATTATTAAACTTCCATTTTCACATACCAACAACTGTGATACGTAAGAAGTAAAGGCACAAGTCTAAATTATCATTTTGCCCATTATATTGTGGTAGCAATTGCAATAGCCCCAGTACTTTCTTCCAGTGCTTTTGAAGACAACCAAAAATTCATGGAGGTATATTGTTGATGGCTGTGGGATCTACAGGAAAAAAGAGAATCTATATAGGAGGACTATGGCTTCCTATGGTCACTTAAACACAAAATAATTATCAGCAAGAGTGTAGAAATTTAAGGAGTTCTTTTCTAAAGTTCTCTTCTTGTTTTGAATACCACTCCATGGTCCAACAAATAAGATGCCTTTGAAATGAATTTTTAAAGAAGTGTGTTTATGAAATTTTTTTATTCCATCAACTATATATTAAGTGAAAGATTTTATTGATATTTTAATTTTAATAAATACTTCACAACATGAAAATTTGTCAAATGAGTGGACAGGTTTTATATGAAAGAAATGGTTTCTAGGTGAAATTTAGGTTTATACTCCTTTAAATGGGGGAACACCACAGTACAAAAGACTCAAAGTAGGACATGCTTATCAAATTTGGAAGTATACATATGGTTGTTATGCCACAAAAATGGATAATTAGCTAATTAATGTGTCATTACTTAATAATAACATGTTAACTAATTATGAGACATTTTTTGAAAATTTTTGCAGTTATGATTTTTTAAATATCACAAAGAAATGTAAATATTTGTTGACAATATCAAATCTCTAATTGAAAAATAGTCTTATTTACCAATGCAGTTAGGGAGTTGTGTCCAATTTCCTTGATTACAGGTAATTGTCTTGCTTCCAATCATTTTAAAAGCTTTCTCACAACCATATTCCACTGAAGCCCCATGGGAATATGACAGGTTAGGAGTCTGAACATGACCGTGGACAAGTTTAGGTACTTCTGCACATCTTCTTTTTTCCTCTACATAAATTAGAAAGTAAATGTGATTTAATTATCTTTCATAAAATAAAATAAAACCATTCCTCTACATTCACATATAAATATACGTATAAACATAGACAAGATAGAATTATTTAAAATACAGTTTACAATGCATTACCAATGCAAGTGGGTAAGGTCGTCCATTTTCCATCACTGCATTCTGTTTTCTTGGGGCCTCTCCTTAAAAATCCGAGATCACAATTATACTCTACTGCATCATTATGACAATATGTCTTACTGTTTGAGTCCTTAAGTGTCCCATTTACAATTTCAGGTGGTTGCTCACAACATTTTACTTTCTCTATAACAGAAAAGGTGCTGTAAGTAACTTTATAAATGTACAGATTACTAGATAATTGGTTTAGAGTTGGAAGGGATCTCAGAAGTCATTGAACTCAGACTTCTCATTTTACCCTTGAAAACCAAAGAGCTCAAATGATTTGTCTAATGTACAAGTGGTAAATAGCAAAGCTGGAATTTGGACTTGTGTCCTCTGAGTCTATCTGGCAATCTTCTTTCTGAACCATACTCAGTTCTGTCATCCAGGATGTTAAGTACTGACATTACCCAGTTTTATATTCTCTGCACATTTCATGAGCATGGCATCTTTATCCAGACCTTTATCCTTTAGCTTTTATCCAAGTCATTAATAAACATGTTACCCCAGGGTCAAGTACAGATCCCTGGGACACTCTGCTGGAACTCTTGTTCCAGGATGACATCAAACTGCAATATACTTTTTGCAACCAGTCATTCAAACAATTTTGAATGCATCTGCGTCATCTAGTCCTGCATTTCCATATGTTACATGAGTAACATGAGATTCTCAGATCCTTACCATTTTTTTTAGTGATTCATTTTTCTAACTGTTCCCTGCAGTCACCCTATGCACAATCACCTTTATAGTCAGTTATGACCTTGGCAATTTACAGACTTTCTAGTTGACTTGCTGTACACAATATGGGAAGCCAAAAACACAGGACAGTAATTGCCACAAAGTCTATAGAGAGTCCTTAGTCATAGAGGAGTTGGTTTAACTGTTTTTTGAAAACAAATTACCAAGAAATCTACCCAGACACTGACAAAGTAATGAATCAATTCCTGATTATTAGTGAGTTCTTTGTCCTACCAGTTGAGAAATCACTCTGCATCTGTCCTACATTACACTAATTTATGCTGTGATAGGCTAACATTGAGTCCAAAATTCATTGACTGAATTATTTTCCATACATGTTAATCCCAGATGGTCAGGAAGAATGCTTAATCCAAAGGAATTTATGTACTTGGTTACCACAGATCCCCTGCTGGTACCTCTTAAATTATCACAGTTGTGGCCTCCATTGGTTTTCTGTCAAACTGGTGCTCATATTTCATCACACCCCAAACCTGAATTACTCCCGCCATGGACTTCCTCCACTCCTACCCGCATGCTAATGAATAAAGTTGGAGGAAATCATTTAACCATGCTAATGTGGACAGAATATGAGATAATTCCTATTATTTTCCTCTAGTTCATATAGAATAGTAAAAAAAAATAAGAAAACCTACTTGCATACTCAGTATAGAAAGGATAATGCCTCATAACCTCCATTGGCCTCTTTGGATTAGTATTTTTCTCTACAAATAACAAAATTCAAATGCTGAAGATAAAATATAATCTTGATCAAGAATATCCTTATTACTCCTCTTCCAACATTGATTCCTGTCTTGATGGTGAACTGAGGCAGATTTAAATCATTGCATGCTAACCTAAAATATACTATATGAAAACTAAGGCAACGATACAAAGCTGTGCCAGGATTGTATTCAGTAATTCCATTCTTATTATGACCAATTTGAGAAGAAATGTTTACCTTCACAGGTAGGAATGCTGGGGGACCATCCAAAATGGTAACATTGCACTGAACGTGATCCAACTAGTTTTAGTCCATTGGAACAGCGAAATGTTAGCACATCTCCAACTTTATATTTATCTTGCTTGAGATCAGGATGTAAATTTTCTTGTAGAATAGGGAGATGACATGTTTTTTCTAAAAATAAAGTAACAACAAAATATGTTTTAACTTTTTGAAGTTTATTATTTGCTCAAGAAATAATTCATTATGATTTAAAACATTTTAAAGTAGTGGCTCTCAGAAAGTTTAGCGCCTACCTTCAAAGAGATAAGAATCTAGCTAAATATCATACAATTTCACGTAAGACCCTTCAGGAAATAGCAGGTCTCCTTAGACTGAATAATCTGATGACATGGGGAAAGAAAGAAGATGCAGAAGAAACAAAAAAAATCACCTAGAGATAAATATCTATGAGTGGGTTAGAATTAAATGGGTTAGAATTAAATTTCAGAATTGGTAGAATCAACTGGAGAAAAAATTTAGAAAATATATGCTTTGGTTTATTATTTAAAGTATAACATTATAGGTTTATTTAATAGAAAAAAGATATTTTTGTGCTTAGAGATCATCTAGTTCAGTCCTCTAATTTGACTGATGAATAAATGAAAACATCACGTAGCCATTAGCTAAAAATCTAAAACCAGAACCATTGTACAATATGTAGTTCTGTACAGTTATTGAAAACACAGCATGCCATGCATAAACACACAGTGTGTATGTATATATGTGCATGTATACACTGATTTAAAATACAAACATGTTGAATAATACTCAAAGGTATCATTCTAGAAAGTTATTTGTTTTATAACAAATCATATTTTTAATTGTATTCAGACATCATCCAAACAACTGACATAAAATTGGACATGTTTTCCAATGGAAGAAACATCTCAAGACATGGCGAACTATATTAATGAGAGAAACACACCTTTTAAGTCCTACATTTAAAGTACAGTTGATTTGTGACAAAACAATAATACTTGAGTCATAAAATATGAATGACTTTGGCAATTTCTACAATCAAAATAATATAATGGCATAAAGAAAAAATAATGAATAACTAATAAATAATTAGTGAAGATGGAGCAATCATCACTGGAATCAATAGTAGTAGCTGCTAACTGCAAAGATTGCCAAATGTACAATAACTTGCAGATGAACTTCAGGAAAAACTTCAAGGCATCTAGAGAAGCTCCCAGTGGCATTGATATCCACATAAATTAAAAAGGACATTTTGATGACAAATATTAGCAACTGAATTTATTTAGGGAGCACCTAGGAAATATTATCCTTTCATTCATCTGAATGCCTTCAGTGCTCCCCACAGGATTCTTCTTTGCTGGCTTTAAGTTGATCACTAAAAAGTCTATTCCTTCCTATCCAACATAATTCTGCAGGAAATAATTTATGTTATGAACATTACTCCTAGAATTACGGTGACTATCCAGGGATAGAACTCCAGCAGAAATTTCCCTACTTCCTCTGTACATACTGTATCTTTCCCTACCTCTGGAGATAATGACTTGTAAAACAAAAGATGATTCAGTAACTGAAATATATGGTTTTATCAATGGAAATGACGATGTGAAGATGTGTTAACATCTGCTTTGACTCAACTATAAAATCACTAGGCCTTTCTCCCTATCCTGCATCTGAATCCTCATATGTAGGTTGTCTCCCTTTTTAGAAGATGCCATTATTGAGAGTGGGGACTGGGTTGCTTCACTTTATCTCTTTAGCCCTTAATAAAGTTCTTGGTACACAGTAAGTGCTTAATAAATGCTTTTGTGTTCATTGAAATCATTAACAGTTGGATTCCTCCAGATCTCCATAAAACTTTTTTTTTTTAACTCAGGAACAGTAGCTTACCAGAGCATTCAACTGTTGTAGACCACTCATCAACATCACATACTTTGACACCTTTAGTTTGCCCACTTGTGATTTCATATCCGTCCATGCATTCATATTCTAAAGTTTCATTAGGCTTCAGAAATGCCTTATTTCCTTTGTATCTGGCATTTTCAAATTGTGGAATTTCACAAATTTCTAAACCAAAAAACAACATTGGAATTATATCTCTCATGTAACCTCATGTACATTTCAACTCAGAAAATCAGACCTTATAGAAAGCCATGGCTTCATTTGTAAGTTTTTAAAATAAAAATGAAATAAAGTGCTATACATTAAACAGTAAACATGTATACTGCCATTTTTTTTCTGGAAACCTGGATTTCTAGGAATCCACATCAGGATAAAGTTTTCTGAATCACTTAGGATTTATTTCATAAGACTGTGCCTTAATTAAATACAGAATTTTGAAAATGATTCATATGGACTGCCAGGATCTCTAAGAGAAATCTAAAGTCAAAAAAATTACATGCCTAACATTTATATGATATCTAGTGGTCTTGGCACATAAGTCACAAAAACCAGAAACCTCATTTTCTTTATAATTTCTGTAGATATAAATATCTACTATTCTTTTGGTTGTCATGCCCAAGTAAAAAGTTAAGAAATTAGTTGTAAATAAAATTCCTCTTTGAGGACACTAAAATGCTATACAATGAAGTTGAGAATTAAATACTGAATTAATGTAATTAATTAGGTCATATATTTGACAATTAAAGTAAATGAGTTCCTAACTTACTATCGGCTGATAACTTGGTCATCAGGGAGAATTGTGTACATTGGCATAATAGAAAAAAGGTAGGATTTGCAATTCAAGGACCTGAGTTCAAATTCCAAATTCGGTAGATATTAATGCTGATATGTTGAATAAAATTTCTTACGTTCCATGGTCCTCAGATAGGTCATCAGTCTGAATAAAATTAGGGAGAATGGATGAGATGATTGCTAGGAGTTCTTCTAACTTTGTATTGCTACACAAAAATCTATGCATTAATATATGAAATTTTTACTCATGAATCAGAAAAAGGCAGAATCTAAAGTAAAATTCAAATATAACCCTAATAAATTGTAACTATACTGTAAAATATGAGCCTAAATTTATTCTGTAGAACTCCAAGCAATAGAGTACCTTATTGATAAATGCTCATTATCTCTTTCTTATTTTGAAGAAATGTGTCACAAGCTGAGATATTCCAATACTAGAACCTCTAGAAAGACTCTAATTAAGTTTGATCTGAATTAAACATTTATTTGTAGCATGTTTTATTAGCTACCTACTATGAGACAGATTCTGTGATAGGAGTTGGGAACATAAAGATCAAAGGGAAATAATCTCTGTTTTAAAGAGTTTATATTTGATTGAGGAGTCAATATGTGTATATATGCAAGTATATACAAAAATAGAAGGTGATTGGAAGGAAAATTCACTAATATCTAGAGGATATCAAAAGAGGCTTTATGTGGTATGACCTTAGTGATTCTAAGAGGTAATAAGGAAGAGTTCTACCCAAGTGGAATCAAAGACATGGATTTGGCTGCTTCCCCTGAGGACCTGAAATTTACAAACCATGTCCCTCTCTTTTAACCTCCAATATTTATCACATCAGGTAGAATCACCTTTCTTTTTCTTTTTCTTTTATCTTTTTCTTAGAGAATAGATGATCAGTTTAACAGTTTTGGAGAACAAGGAGTAGGGAAGTAGCCAAAGAGGAGAGTGTAAGAAGTGTAACAGCAAAATCCAATGACATCTATGTCCTGCCAGCAATCTCCTGCAGGTCATCATTGACTTTGGCTAACCTCATGATACCTAATGAATGGCAGGAACATTTATGTAGAGTGAATTGAGATAGGACAGGGCAAATATTGACTACATCAAAAGAATAACACTCACAGAAACTTATAAAAATAGAAATGAATGAAATCTTTATGCCCACACTCCTCATTTTAGAGACCAGAAAACTGAGGCCTAGACATGCTGAATAACTTGCGTATAGTTGCACAACTACTTAGCCCTGAAACAGGATTAGAACCAGACATTCAGAAAGAGAACCATTCAGTGGTGATATTATTTTTTCCCACTATTCTAGGCTACCTTTCAAATTTACAAGCATTTAAAATAAGAGTATCTATACAATATCTACATTTTATAGAATCAAATTAAACTATTCATTTCCTGGACATGAAGTCCAATTTTAGATGAATTCCTAACTACATTCAGGAAGAAAGTGAATGAAATAATAAATTACTCACTGATACACGTTGGTTGCTGCAACCACCCTTGTTGCCCACAGGTGACAAATCCCTCTTTTTTCCCATCTGTTGTTGCATATCCATCTTTACATTGATATCTTGCTGCTGTGTTGACAAAGTAATATGATTTTGACTCAGAAAAAAATCCATTATCAAAGTAATATTTGAGTGTGCATTTTTCTGAAAGGGAAAGATCATAAACAAATTATTAACATGGACTCATTACTGCCTTTGTAGGAAAGCAATAAATAAAACAGTGGCATCCAAAAAAGTGATTTAACTTTTTTAAAAATCTGATTTACTCATTAATGATCTTGATAAGGTAACATTGTTATCAGTTGATCACTCCTCAGAATGTTAGAGAACTTTCTCATGATATGTTCTTGTAGTCATCTCCCCTGAGGAAGTATATAAATACTGACGCTACATTATTAAGGTCAGTGACCAGAGGGGATCTTTTGGGTGACAGTCTTGATCTTCCCATGGAATTTAGATGCAGGGACTGTTTTCATCAGTGTTTCATGGGAATCCTTTATAAGACAGGTGCCACTAATATTTGCTCAGGCAATCTTGAAATTCCTAGGAGTTCCCTAAACCAATGTGTCAACATGAGAATCTCTAGACAGAATTAATTTACTCCAGAATTGGATTTCTCTCCACCACTGTGATTTAAATTCACTGAGGCAACTGACTACTGGATTGTGGGTCAGAAGTCACAGGACAAAAACATTTCAGATTGGCTCACATTGGAGCAGTCATCCCCTCTAAAACATTCTCCACACCTGGGTATTGAGCTTCTGACTGAAGATTTCTATTGACTGGGAAGTCACTATTTGGGAAGGGGCAGCTAGGTGGTGCAGTGGATAGAGAACCAGTGCAGGAGTCAGGAGGACCTGAGTTCAAATCTCACCTCAGACATTTGACCCTCACTAAGTATGTGACCTTGGGCAAGTCACTTAACCCCAACTGCCTCATCCTGGGTCATCTCCAGTCATCCTGATGAAAATTTGGTCATATGTCTCTGGTGGAGAATTGAGGTTGGTGACCTGTACAGCCCTCCCTCACTCAAAACAAAGCCAAGTGCTAGTCATGTTATCATTTCTCTGATGTCGTGGTCTTCTTTGGCAATGAAAGACATACACACACACTATTTGGGAAACCAGACCAGAAATTCTACTTTCTGATAGTTTTCACTATTAGGAAGTTTTCCTTACAATGAGTCTTTGTCTTCCTCTGGCTTGCTCTTAGATTTGTCCTCTGAGGTCAATCAAAATAAGTCTAATCTCTCTTCCACAAGATATCATTGCCTCACACTCATTTAGCAAATAAACACTTCCTATGTGCTAAACACCGTGCGTAACTATGGGGCTACAAAGAAAGGGAAAAAAGAGTGTCCTCAACCCATCAATAACTAAGAACGTACAGCATGAGATGGAAAGTAATCTCAGAGAGGAAGTAATTAGCAGAGAGCATGACTAAAAAAGCCTTCCTGCAGAAGGTTGAATTTGAGCTGGGTCTTGAAGGAAGAGAGAGAAACTAAGAGATAGAGACAAGGAGAACAACATTTCAAGCAGAGGGCGAACAGTATGCACAAAAGCATAGACCGCAAGGAAAGTCGGTGTAAACTGGATTGCTATAGTGTGTAGAAGGGAAGAAAATGGAAAGAAAATCAGGAAAAGACCAGGTTATGAAAAACTTTAAAAACCATAGAACTATATCTTTAATCTTGGACATAATAGAGAGCCACTCGAATTTACTGAGAAAGAGAGTGACTTGGTTTTTTAAAACTCACTTTCTCTGCTAATTAGAAAATAGATTGGAGTGTGAAAGATTTACGGCATGGTCACCAACTTGATGGCTAAAGCAATAGTCCAGGCAAATGATAATTAGGGCCTTAACTGGGATGTAGGCTATGAGGAGTGGAAAAGGGAATGTATTGGAGAGATGTGAAAGTTGAAATGATAATATCTACCAAGAGATTGAATATATGAATTTAATGAGAGTGAGCTGCTGATAATAAGTGATTTGTGAGCCTGGATAACAGTGGGAATGATAATGCCCTTGACTATCTTAGGGAAGTTTGGAAGAAGGGAGTGTTTTGGAGAGGGAAGACAATTAGTTCTGTATTGGACACAATGAGTTTGAGATTGCTCTGAAATATCTAATTTAAGATATCTAAAAGATAGCTGGTTATTTGGGACCTGAGCTTAGGAAAGGTACTAGGCCTGCATATACATATCCATCCATCTATCTATCTATCTATCTATCTGTGCATATACATATACATGTATATTATATATATGTATATATGCATATATATATCATCTGCATAGAGATGATAATAGATTTCATAAAAGTCAATGAGATCATCAAGTGATGTATTATAAAGGGAAAAATGAAAGAAGGAGAAGACAGAGCCTTGGTGAACTTTCATAATTAGTGGCTGTGATATGAATAAGGAGTATTCAGAGAGGAAGGAGGAGAACAAGGAGAGAGGAATGTTATGAAAAGTTATGGGAAAAATTCTTCAGGAAGGGAAAGTGATCAATGTCAACTCAAAATACTTAGCATTGGAAAAAGGTCCTTAGATTTGTCAACCAGGAAGTCATTAGTAACTTTGGAAAGAAGAATTTCAGATAAGTAAAAAAAGCAGATTGCAAAGAGTTAAGAAGAGACTGAGAGGAGACATAGTAGAAGCACCCATGATGACTGCTAACTGATCTTCCTCTGACATAGTTTCTTATCACCCTTTTCATTCTCTGAGTTTCAATGTTCTTCCTAAAATATGACACCTAGAAGAAAACTTAATACACCAGATGAGGGTTCACCAGGACTTAGTAAAACAGAACTATCAGCCATTTTATCCCTCTCCTCCCCCTTCCTCCAATTCTATTATTTTTCTGTTAATAAAGTCTAAGACTGAATTAGGTCTTTTGGCTGCCATGTCACAGTATGGACCCATTGATGTAGTCCACTAAAACAACCAGACTTCTTCCACATTATCTATTCTCTCATGTGTCTCCCTCATGTACCTATGTAATCAGAGTCCTTTTTAGTTGCATATGCCTTCGAAAGTGGAGACCAAGCCTAGGGAAATGGCCTAATCCCTACACCTAATTCAGCCCTGGAAAAACGTATCTCAATGTTTTGAAATTCTCAGATTTAGAATAGCTAGCACAGCAGAACAGGTACATATGTGGAAGTGGTGAAATAAAGGGGAATTTAAGTAAGGAGTACTAACTTTTAAGGACCTCACATCTTTTAAGTGTTTCACTATGTCATTTGAAGGGATTTCAATTCTAGACACATACCTATTTTTTAAAAAAAATATGTCACGTCTTAAATCCTATCTCTGCAATGCCAATTCACTAAAATCAGATCACCAATCAAATGGCTTAAAACCATAGAGTATAAGCTGGAAGCAACATTTCTGCAATATCTTGAATAGATATTTCATCTGTTTTGGGAAAAATTGTGAGAGGTTTCCCCTTTATTTCTCACCAATGCTTGTTTTAAGCTCTTTCCCAAATGGGAGCATGGAAATCTCATGTTTCTTGGTTTTTGTACCGATATTAAAATAACATTATGCCTTTCAAAAGCTCAGCTCAACTGCCATCTCTTCAGGGAAGCCCTTTTTGATCCTATGAATTGTTCACTCTGACCTCTCTTCCAATTATTGTGGACAGCCATAGTTAGTTATATGTTTTAGTCCAACAAAAGAATGTGAATTACATATAAGTTTGGGATATTATTTTCACCTAAGTTTTGTATTGCCATCACCTTGCATAGCTTGGTGCACAAAAATTTTGTTCATGATTATTAGAGTGTGAATATAATAATTCAGAGCATCTCAACACTTCCTCTATCTCCTTTCTCCACTTGTTCTTTCTATTCTTTCTTTATTTCTTCCTTTACTATCTCTCTATGACTTGCTTTTTTTCTTTCCCTCCATCTCTCCCTTCCATAGCTTCTGTCTATGTGCCTACATTTTTATCCACTTTCCCTGACCTTTTATGCTTTCTCCCTCTTTTCAGTTTTTAGTTCTTGCTCCCTTTATTTCTCTTTCTTCAATTTCTTCCCATTCATCTTTGTTTTTCTGCAAATCTCCTTCTGAATTGGAGATTTCAACATATCTATTGATGCCTTTTTTGTACTGAGGATTGATATGAAGAAATTTTAGTGTTTATATGAAGAAAACTGTTATCCAAGTCATCTCTTGACCCTCATCCACATGTCTATCTTTCTGATTTTTCTGTTTTATTCACTTTGGGAGACATGTCTCTCCACGTGCTTTCCCTAGACTGTTTCAGAAATCACTGTCATACCTAAAGAATCTTTAAGTCTAGGGAGGAGAAGTAGGATAAGAGACCTTTATTCTACTGAGAAATAATAACTAATCAAGAAATTATTTTGTTCCAACAGGCAATATATGTAGGCAACTTGTAGAAGAGAACAAATTAAGGTTGTAGACATTTTTGAAAAGAAATGTCTTGACCCACATTAGCTTCAACTTTATGACCCTTGCCAATTGCCTAAATTTAATCTAGAGAGAGCCACAGCTCTCTGTACAGTAATATTCTCAAGATGATTTTTCAGAGTACCTTTTAAAGATCATCAATTCAATGGTTAATTGCATATTCATGTCAAATGTTTTCTTTTACTACAGGAGACTGAATAGTGGAAAGACATGTTGAACTGACTGGAAGGATTTGTCATTTTAGAATCACTTGTTTGCACTCTATCTTAATGCTGACAGTTGAAAAACTCAAACAAATGTCCTTACAATTCCCTGATTGGTGACCTATTTTATATACAAACAGCATTAAGGCTGAAGTACCTCAGTTCTGCCACTACATAAAAATTATTTCCTCAAGCAACTCTTACTTTCTTGTTGGGACTGGAAGCTCAATTCCGTGTGGACGGTCTCGGGCGGGTAAAAGTGGGACTTCTAAATCTTAGAGTCTTACGAGGCCCTCCATGAACAGTGGGGGTTCGAGAAGGTCAGACTGAGCTAGCTCGGCTAGCTCGGGTATTTCCGCCTCTCCCCTGGAGATACGTGATGGGTGGAGTCTCCCTGCCCTCGAGGTCGTCCCGGATTGGAGCACACCTAGTTACCTAACAGCATGGTATTGAGATGCAAACTGTGTGGCTGAAGATTAAGTAGGATTGAGGAAGCCAGAAAGCTCTCTCTTAGCACGTGTGGAGCCAAAGAGGAAAGTAGGGCTCCGCTTCTTTTCTTTCCTCTCTCCCCTCCCCCTCTCTCCCCGCTTGTACTTCTACTTCCAATCCCTTAAGCTTAGCCTCCTTAGGAAATCTCCCCCTCTTCCTCCTAAGGAAGACCTCCCTGCATTTGTAACCCGGACCCTGAAATAAAGCTCAACCCATGTTTGACTCTGGAACGTCCTTTCTCTCATACGTTTATCCGGTTTGGCCAACCGAAGACCTGGGACAGGTAAGAAAGACTCGGGTAGCCCAATACAGACCTCTAGGCTTGGCACTTTCTGTGTGGAAAAAAAAAAAAAACAAGACAAGGGAACAAATAACCCTTCTCCAAGAATCCCCCACAGGTCCCCACTAATGACCACCACAAAAAGTAGGGTTAGAAGACAGAAACCTATCTTTCTTTATAAAGAGAACAAAAGGACAAAACAAGACAAGAATCAAAAGATAATCTGTTCCATAGGCTTGGGTAAGGAGAAAAGTCAATGTTGTTCATTCAAAAGTTTTGTGCCATAGATGGAGCACCAAAACATTTTCCCATCTCCTCAGATGTCCTACTGTTACTCAATGAAAAAATATAAAAATTCTGCTTTCATAATCCAATTGTCTCCCTTCTCTGCTATTCTGAATGAAAAAATTCACTTTTACAAAGAAACTTTAGGTTCTTTATCTTAAAAAAAAAAAAAACAAGGACACCAAGTGGTTTTTTGAAACCTGCCTTTCCCATCTTACTGCATATCATTCTACATGCACTTCACATGACAACCAAATTGGCCTTCTTACTCTACAATATGTACCCAACATCCCAGCTCTTCTCTCTGTGCCTCTGCCTAAGCTGTGCCCCAGGTTTGGAATATTCTTCCTCTTCATTCTCTTATAAAATTCCTATCTTCCTTCAGAACTCAGCTCAATGTGCTACCTTCTATAGAAATCCTATATTTTGTATTTTATTTTTCTGGGTATGTGCTACTTCCCTTCACAAGAATCTGAGCTTTTTTACCATCTTTGGATCATCTGTGCCTGGCACTTAGAGGACCTTGATAAATGATTTCTGAAGATGAGTAAATATAATGAAATGGTGTTGAAAATAAAAAAAAATGGAATCTAAAATATGTATTTAAGTTAGACTATAGTGTTTAAAAATTTTCCCCCACAAAGCACTATATGGTGAATTAACAGTCATTTGCTAATAAATCTGTTATATATTGGTTTTATGTATTGTTGTTATTTCAACCATTTGCCTGATTCATCTTTGCATGGACTTGTAAAGATCTGCACATAATGAGAGTTCCACCAGTTCTGTACCAAATGTCCTGTGTCAGGCCTATACTTTGAGGTTCCTGCTGTGGTGTTTCTGCAAGGGTCACAAATTCACCAGTTCTTCCTCTTCCAGAAATACTTTGTCATTTGACTGAACATTTTGTTTTGTGTTTTGTTGGAGAACATCTCATGTTTCTTTTCACCCAGACTTCTTTTCCCATAGCTTCTTATTATAATCAGTCTTTTTCCTCAATCGAGGACCACAGTATAGTTGGAGAAACCTAAAGATGATGGCTTTCACCAATTCTATTTTTCTTTTCTCAAGCTACAGTATGTTAAACTTCTGATAGGTGGTCATAGGACACTTGGAAGCAAAGGGATTCCACTATTAAGGATTGCTGAAAGATGGCCATATGTCAGATTTCTAACAGATGGAACTAGTTTGACAGCAGGAGAAACAAATGGTGCTTGAATATGGCTGACCGTTGTTCAGTCAGCATGGAATCCACTCACACAGTGTTGAAACAGTTTTGGAAGGTGGATGAAATCGAAGTATTAATGGGTGGAATGACTCCTGTGGAGGCCCGTGGCACAAAGGTAGCCATTGCCATCTTTGATTTGATTTCTAAAAATAAACATTATATACAGTGAAGGAGGCCAATGCAGTAGCACTACTTACGTATCCTTGTACATTTTGTATCAGTAGACCAGCCTTGTTTTGTGCAGGTAATTTTGTCATTATTATTTGGAAGACTGTAGCCACGATTACATTCAACTGTTATTTCATCACCTTCCTTATAATAACCTTTTGCTGGCCAAAAATGACCATTTTCTATTGAATAAAGGTAGCATTCTCCTATAGATGAGAAAAATAAAGGACATAATTAGAATATGAAATAGCATGTTAAGAGAAAAAAGGTTGCTATCCATATCTGTAAGAAAAGGAGGTCAAATTATAATGGACAAAGACATTTATTAGACATTTACTCAGTGTAAAGTCAGAGAAGAAGAATGATCAGTTTGTCACCAAAAACTCATTAAATTCCTATTACATGTAGGTGTTATGATAGACATCCTATTCAAATGTGAAAAACAATAAGAATGCATATAAAATTCATATAATAAATATACAGATAATAAATAAAATGAACATAAAGTAGTTCAATATAAGGTAGAGTGAAAAGGAAGGTACAAGAACTTTTGGAGTAGAGAAAAGGTTTCATGTAGAAGGTAGGGCATAAACTGTGTTTTGAAGAGAGGGATCCTATGAAGTGGAGGACATGAAAAAATATTTTCAGTGCTTAAATATGTCCAGTACAAATGGGGGAGATGAGAGGTGAAATAATATCAGTGAAGAACAAGGGCCAGCTTGGAGAGATCAGAGTATGGAATGTGAAGTACAATTAAATGAAGTTGGAAATATAATTTGGTACCTGACTGTGAAAACATTTAAAAGCCAAAAGGGGCATTCTGGGAAGATGGCAGAGTAGGTCAGAAATTTCCAGGCCCTTCAGATTTCCTCCACAGATAAATCACCATGATATGATTGTAGAGCAGTAAATGTAAATGGGTAAATTAGTGGTTCTCCTAAGACCAGTTGAGAGGACCTCAGGGAAAATATGACCTCCAGGGGCTTAGGTTGGGCCTAAGTGAAATGGTAAACATCTCCAGGCAGACTTTGCTGAATTAACAAACAGCAGACTTAAGGGCAGCAATGGGCATCTCAGAAGTAGACTATGCCTCAAGGAATTTCACCTCAGGAACTTTCACCCACTGGATTTTTATGTCACAAACACAGTGGAGAAAGAATGAAGGACTACTCCCCTTTCTCTTTTCCATGTGCCTGGTGTAACAGTGCTGACAGAAGCGATCCCACACTGTGACTGGATGAGGAAGAAGGAGCATTTGCCTAGTAAGTATGGTAGAGTAGGGGCCAAGAATATTTTGAGGGCAGCATAGCTGCATATCCTAACTGGAACTTAGGGGAGGAGAGGAATGCCTGAGACTGGACCCCAAGAAAGAATTCAGAAAATAACAGTAAGTAGGACCAGAAGTCTGGTTAAGCAATGTGAAAGAATGTGACTATAAATAGCTACTAGAGTGCAAAAGATCAGAATTCTTATTGACAGAGGGATAGTGAGGTTAAAAAAGATACTTCTACCTCAAAGAGTAAGGTCAAATGATCAAAAATCCAAATAGAGTTCTTGAAAGAATTAAAAAATAACTAAATAAAATAAGAGAGATTGAGGAAAAATTATGAAAAAAATAAAAGTCATCTAAGAAAATTATGAAAAGAACATTAACCAGTTGGAAAAAGAGGTCCAAAATCTTAAGGAAAAATATAACCCCTTGAAAACTGGGCAAGAGAAATGATGTTATAAAACAACAAGAAATAATAAAAGTAGGAAAAATAAAAATATAAGAGAATCTGAAACATTTCCTTAGAAGAATAATTGATCTAGAGAATAGATCAAGGAGAGACAGTATGAGAACTGTTGGACTACCTGAAAGTTATGATCATAAAAACAATGTTGATACATTATTAGAAAAAATTATTAAGCAAAATTGCCCTGGAGCTCTAGAATAAGAGGGTAAAGAAAAAACAGAGAAAATCTACTATTCATCACCTGAAGGAGATCCCAGGAGGAAAACTTACAAGAATTACATAACCAAGTTTCAAACTTTGGGTTTAGGGAGAAAATATTGCAAGTAATAAGACAAAAAAATTAATGCAGAGAAACAATTAGGCTTTAATAAGACCTAGCAGCTTCTACACTAAAAGATTACAGGTCTTGGAACATTCTTTTTGAAAGAGCAAAAGATGTGATCAAGAGTAACTTACCCAGGAAAGATAATAATATTCCTGAATGAAAAAATCGATATTTAATAAGCTGAAAGACTTAAGTTTTTGACAAAAAGACCAGCTCTTATTTGAAAATTCAACATAAAAGATCAGAAAAATCTGAAAGATTAAGGAGACTTCCAGGAGCCAAGATGGTGGAATAAGTATTAAATCACAGTAGCTCTCTCATATTCACCTCTAAATAACCATAAAATGGGAATTCAGAGCAAATCCCGGAGGGGCAGAGCCAGGT
The DNA here is from genome assembly GCF_028372415.1 of Notamacropus eugenii. Lineage (NCBI taxonomy): Eukaryota > Metazoa > Chordata > Mammalia > Diprotodontia > Macropodidae > Notamacropus > Notamacropus eugenii. The sequence continues at coordinate 444,461,793 of NC_092873.1, forward strand.
GAAAAATGAGGTGGAACAATCTTTTAGCCAGGGAGACTTAGAGGATTGGCAAGAAATGTGTGGCAAGAAAGGTCCATTTGGGTAAAAGGATACTGTAGTCCAGGACAGGAAGTCCCGCCAAGTCACCAGCAAGCCCCATTTCAGCAAACCAGTGGGAGTTCCTGAGCCCCAGTTTGGTGTACCAGGCAAAGGCCAGCACAAGGACTCCTTATGTACATTAACCTAACCAGGGCCACTGGCAGACTCCTGGTGGAGAACCACTGTGTGCTTTCTTGCAGCCCCAAATGGACAGGCATCCTTCAGCTTCAAGACTCTCATATGCTTTAGCACAGCCCATCATAGATAGGCATCTTCTGGTTGTTGGACCTCTTTGCAACCCTAGTCAGGCAAGCCTCCTCAAGCCTTCATGTGCTTCAGTACAGCCCAAGGCAAACAGGCATTTTCCAGGGTCTAGATCTCCGCATACTTCAGTATAGCCATGGGGAAATGCAGCGAAGCCCACCTGGTCTCAGCATACACCACACACCACTACTAGGACCTCAGCTCACCACCAGGTAAGCTATCAGACCCCTTAAAGCCTATAGCCACCAGCACCTGAGGCCCCAGAACACAAAGTCAATGACCAAGACCCTGGACCACAGTACAATAAGCCTTCTGTGCTCCAACAGAAGAGCTCAACTTTAAAAGCCATGAAAAAGGCAAAAAAAATGAGCAAGAAGCAAAAATGAACATTGACTATAGAAAGTTAACAATGACAAGGAAGATCAAAACAGAAATTCGTAAGAGAATAACAGTGTCAATTCACCTACACCCAAAGCCTTAGAGGGGACTACAAATTTGTATCAAGCCCAAAAAGCCTTCTTGGAAGAGCTCAAGAAGTATTTTAAAAGTCAAATAAGAAAATTAGGAGAAAAATTGAAAAAAAAGAAATAAGAGGTATGCAAGAGAGATATGCTGCTTGGAAAAGGAAGGTCAAAAATTTACTAAAGAAAGCAATTCCTTATCAAACACAATTGGTCGAATGGGGGGAAAATCCGCTGAAGAAAACAACTCCTTATAAAGGAGTTGCTGAATGGAAAAGGAGATGCAAAAGTCAGCTGAAGAAATTAATTCTTAAAAATTAGAATTGGGCAAATGGAAGCTAATTACTCTGTGAGACATCAAGAATCAGTCAAACAAAATCAAAAGAATGAAAAAAAGAAAATGTAAAATGCCTCATTGATAAAACAACTGACATGGAAAATAAATCTAGGAGTGATAACTTTAAAATTATTGGAATATCTGCAAGTCATGATCAAAAAAGAGCCTGAACAGCATCTTTCAAGAAATCATCAAGGAAAGCTGACCTGAGGTCCTAGAACCAAATGAAAAATTAGTCATCAAAAGAGTCTACCCATCACCTCCTGAAAGAGATCACAGATTGAAAACACCAATGTTTTAACCAAATGTTGAATGTTGTAACCAAATTTCAGAATTATCAGGTCAAGGAGAAAATACTGCAAGAAGTCACAGAGAAACAATGTAAATAATGTGGAACCACAGTCAGGACTTAGAAGCTTCTACATTAAAGGATCAGAGCGCCTGGAATGCAATATTTCAGAAGGCAAAGGAGTTTGAATTACAATCACTATTCAAGTAGCCAGAAAAGTTGAGAATAGTATTTCAGGAGATAAGATAGATGGGCATTCAATGAAAATAAGGGACTTTCAATTATTCCTGATGAAAAAACTAGACCTTAACAGAAAATTCCATCTTCAAATATAAGACTCAAGTGAAGCATAAAAATGTAAATTAGAAAGAAAAAAGTAACATATTATTATGCAATAAGGATAAACTGTTTACATCAATACATGGGAAGATGATATTTGTAATTCCTTTTTAAAATTAAATTATTTATTTTTAGTTTTTAATATTAATTTTTATAAGATTTTGAGTCCCCTTCCCTTCTCCCCAAGAAGGGATGCAATCTGATTTAGGCTACACATGCACAATCATATTATACATATTTTCACATTAGTCATGTTGTGAAAGATTCAGAACAAAAGGAAAAAACTTTGAAAAAGAATATGAAAGGAAAAGCCTTTATCTGCTTTCAGACTCATGGCTATTTCTCTGAATGTGGATAGCATTTCCATCATGAGTTCCCTGGAGCTCTCTTAGATCATTGCATTGCTGAAAAGAGGCAAGTCTATCAAAGTTGGTTATTACATAATGCTTCAGTTCCTGTATGCAGTGATCTCCTGATTCTGCTCATTTCACTCAGCATCAGTTCATTTAAGTCTTTCCAGGTTTTTCTGAAATCTGCTCATCATTCTCATGGAACAGTAGTATCCCATTGCATTCATGTACCACAATTGTTCAGTCATTCCCCAACTGATGGGCAGCCCTTCAATTTCCAATTCTTTTTCCACCAGCTGCTATAAATATTTTTGAACATGTGGGTCTTTTTCCCTTTTTATGATCTTTTTGGGATACAGACTGAGTGCCACTTATAACTCTTAAGAACTGTGTCTTTATTAGAGCAACTTAAAATGGCATATATATATATATATCGAGAGAGAGAGAGAGAGAGAGAGAGAGAGAGAGAGAGAGAGAGAGAGAGAGAGAGAGAGAGAGAGAGCATGTGGGTATAAGTTGACTTTGATGTGACGATAAAAAATTCATTAATTTTAGGATGACCAAAAAACTTGTGAGGTACTGAGAGAAAAGGAAAGGGAGAGGCAGAACAGAGCAAATTCTATCACATGAAGAGGCACAAAGACCTATTGCAATAGAGGGAATGAAGGAGGGAATGTAAGCATTGTGCATTGTTTAAACCTTTCCCCCTTTGGATTTTCCTCAAAGAGGGAACAACATATACATTCAATAGACTATAGAAGAGTAAGGGGGAAAAAAGAGAGGGGGGCTGATGGAAAGGAAGGCAGATTAAAGGAGATGGTGGTCACAAGTTAAACACTTGTGAAGAGGGAAAGGAAAAAAGGAGAGAGAAAAGCATAAGCAGGGGGGAAATAGGATGGAGAGAAAGATGCTGTAATTGTGAATGAGATGAACTCTACCAAAAAATGGAAGAGAAGTGGACTATGGATTAAAAACCATAGTCCTACAACATATTGTTTAGAAGAAAACACTTGAAGTAGAGGGATACACACAGAGTAAAGGCAAAAAGTTAGAGCAGAAAATATTATGCTTCAGCTGAATTAAAAAAAAGAAAAACGGAGATGGGAAGCCCGATCTCAGACATAGCAAAAGAAACATATGATAAAAACATTAGACATTATAAGGGACTCATTAAGGTCAAACTGTTTGCTTCTTATATACGAAAATGTTATCAGTATTCTTATAACAGTCATAATTACTAGGGTATTTTTAAGGAAATGTTAGGACTGAGTTATGTATGATGGGGTGATTATAAAAAAATTGGGTAGGAAAGGGTCAAAAGGTAGATATTACCTGATAAAAATGGAGTACGAAAAGAAGACTGATAAAGAGAATACTGATATTTGCACATATAAATGCTTATGTCAATAAAATAAAGTACAAATCAATGAATTTTGTGTGTAACTGAAAAAAATCTGCTAAAAAAAGAACGAATTAAAAATTTTCAACTAAGCACCACACTGGAAATTCTGAAGAATAAGAAGAGAGAGAAAACCATTGATGTAATAAATCTATAAGCGGGTTTTATGAAAAAAATGCAATAGAAAAATGTATAATAAAATTTTGTTAATTTGCTCTTAAAAAAGGAATAACAAAAGAAAACCAAATTAAAGTATCAAAAATGAAAGGGGTAAATTCACTATGAATGTAGAAGAAACTAAAATAATTATTAGGAACTATTTTACTCATTATAAGCCAATAAATCTGATAATCTAAACAAAATGGATGGATATTACAAAAATATAAACTTCTGAGATTAACAAAAGGAGAAATAGAATACTTAACCCTATCTTAGAAAAAGAAATTGAACACACCATCAGTGACTTTTTGAAGAAAAAAAGATCCAAGGAAAATTCTACTAAACATTTAAAGAACTATTAATCCTAAATTATTCGGAAAAGCAGTCAAAGAAGGAATCCCACCAAATTCTTTTTATAATACAAATATGGTGCTAATATCTAATCCAGGAAGAGTGAAAAGAACAACAACAACAACAACAAAAAACCCAACGCTATTGACAACTTTCCCTAACTGATGCAAAATATTTTAAATAAAATGATAGCAGAAAGATCACAACAAAATGTGACAAAGATCATATGCAATGATCAGGTGGAATTTATACCAGGAATTTAGGACTGATTAAATAATAGGAAAACTATTAGCACAATTGCCCATATCACTAATAAAATCAGAAAAAAATTATTTGAGTATCTCAAAAGATGCAGAAAATGTCTTTGACAAAATACAACAGCCTTTCCTATTAAAACTTTAGAGAGCATGAAGCTTTGCATAAAATGATAAGTAATAGTTATCTAAAACAATCAGCAAGCATTACGTGTAATGAGAATAAGCTACAATCCTTTCCAATAAGATCAGGAATAAAACAATGATGCTTTTTAGTACAACAATTATTCAAAATTGTACTGGAAGTGTTAGGTGTAATAGTAGAAGAAGGATAAATTTAAGGAATAAGAACAGGCAATGAGGAAAATAAACTGTCACTCCTTGCAGATGTTATGATGGCATACTTAGAGAATCCTGGAGAATAAACTAAAAAATAAATTGAAACAATTAAGAATTTCATCAAATTTGTCGGATGGTAAAATAAATACATATAAATCATCACCCTTTCTACATATTAACAACGAAGTGCAGGATTTTAAATGACCGTAGAGAGTGAAAAAGCCTTGGGAGTCTACCTGTGAGACAAATCCAGGAACTATATGAACATAATTACAAAACATTTTTCACACAAATAAGTCAGATCTAAACAACTTCTAAAATATTAATTGTTGATGAATAGAGTGATCCAAAACAACAAAAATGAAAATTCTACCTAAGTTCATCTACTTATTGAGTGGCATACCAATCAAACTACCAAGAAACATTTTTATACAGCTAGTAAAAACAATAACAAACTTCATCTGGAAGAAAAACGGTCAAGTATCAAAGGATCAATGAAAAAATGTGAAGGAAGCAGTACCAGATCTCAAACTTTATTATAAAGTAATAATCATCAAAACTATCTGACAATGGCTAAGAAATAGAGTAGTTGATCAGTTGAATAGATTAGGTAGGTATACAAGACAATGGAGTAAAAGACCATAGAGATCTAATGTTTGATAAACACAAAGACCCCAGCTTCTGGGTTAAGAATTCACTATGTGACACAAACTGCTGAGAAAAAAGTATGGAAGAAACTAGATATAGACCAACATCTCACACCATATACCAACATAAGATAAAAATAAGTACATGATTCAGACACAAAGGGTAATGCTATAAGCAAATTAGGAGAGCATGAACTAACTTACCCGCCAGATCTTTGGATAAGGAAATATTTAAGACCAAACAAGGTACAGAGAATATTACAAAATATCAAATGAATAAATATGATTTTAAAATATTAAGATTGTTTTACTCAAATATAATCAAAGCAACCAAAATTAGAAGGAAAAGAGAAAACTAGGAAAACTTTTCTGAAAGTGTCATTGATCAAAGCCTCATTTCTTAAATACAAAGAGAACTGGGTCAAATTTATAAGAATAGAAGTCATTCTCCAACTGACATATAGTAGAAGGATATAAACAGGCAGTGTTCAGTCAAAGAAATCAAAGCTCTCTATAGTCTGTTAAAACACTTTAAATCACTAACGATAGAGAAATTCAAAGAAAACCAACTCTGAGGTAACACCTCACATGTATCACATTGCTTAACAGGAAGAAATGGAAAATGATAAATGTTAGAGATGTGGTAAAACTAGGACACTAATGCATTGTATATGGTGTTGCGAACTGATCCACTTATTCTGTAGAGCAATTTTGAATTGTGTTCAAAGGGCTATAAATGTGTCTATAAAACAAACCTGACCAAAAATAAGCAATGAGAAGACACGTCTCCCTACTTCTTTGTAGAAGTTTGGGGTCCTTGTGTATGAAACATTATATATAGTCAGATTTTTTATGTATTCATTGTTTTCACATTTTTCCCTTTTCCCTTTTTTCTTCATAGAAATAAATACTTCTTATAATGGATTGACTTGGATGGGAAGTAAAGGGCAAAGTAAACAAGGGGAAATTAGGAAATTAAAGATCAAAGATTTGAATTTAAATTCATCTTATAAATTAAGGGCAGTCCAGAAGACAGTGTCATGGTCACACCGTCAGAGAATAAGCAGTGCTACAAGAGAACAGATAATCCTACCAAAGGAGTAGAAAGTGCTTTGGAGGAGGAGGCTACACTATCAGAGAGAAAGCAATGGTACCTTAGACCAGACAGTGCTACTAAAGAAGTCAGGTGTAATCTCATAAAATAATCAGCATTGTCCGAGAATAGGCGGTACTATTCAAGAAGAAACAGTGTAATTAGGGAAGCAGAAAGTGATACCAGAGTTCAATGGTACTTAATATAGCAAATTGCATCCTATGGTAATGATTTATGAAGGGTGAACCCTAGTATGAAGAGATTTGAGAATTTATGATGTTCATTAGTTTTCCTTTTGGAAAATAAACTTTCTTCTGATAGGTCATGTCCAACAAGTATCTGGAGGGAATCCTAAACTTCTGTAATGTTCAATGATGATATCATAAAGATCTCACTGATACAGAATGCTATATTCTTTCCAAATATAATCTGGGATTTCCTATCATTGTGCCCATTACAAGTAGTTTAAAGAAGCACACTCACTAAGGCATTCTGGCACTGGAGTCCATCCTTCTTCAGTACATGAAACTGCTGTCCAATATGATGAAGATCTTTGAGCATTTACATAATCTTCATCACAGCGGTAGTAGATCAATTTTCCAATAGATGCTGGAAAGAAACGTCGAAAGGATTCCTCACTTTGCCAAGATGGTATATAAATAAATCCATTCTGAATTTCTGGATAATCACAAGGTCTCTCTTGGAAAAAAGTGAAGTAAAAATAAATTATTATACTGATTAACAATTTTATTAATTTTAATTTCCAATTATCAATACACACTTTACAATATACTATAACTGCATTCTTTTCATTTATGTTCTAGAATGTGTACTGATTTAGAATGATAAAAGCTAGAAGGAATTTGTGAAAGTTCTCTCATTTCAACTCAACAAATATTTTGAAATGTATACGACATACAAGACACCATACTATTTAGTTAGGATGCAAAGACAAATGTAACTTTCCTTGCCTTTGAGTATTTATTTGTCACTAGATGCTCCAAGGATGACAGCTTCTAAATTGTATGAGATGGTTGGTAACTTGTTCAGTCTCCTACTGGAGAGAGTCTATAAATTTCTCAGTAATCCACCCCAGGATCAAACACACTCTATAAGATCCAAGAAAGAATGTTTCATTTCCCAAATGTTTACACCCATGGATTCACCATCCCAGAAACACAGTTCTGCATAAAATATCAAAATGTCAACTCCACTCTTGTCTGTCCTTCCTTTATGAATGAATGAATAAGAATTTAATCACTTTCATTAAGGGTCAGCGCCCATTCTAACTTGACTAGGAAATTATAATACCTAAAGACATCACGATATATGAAGGTTAAGCTGGATTCCTCTGTTGGTCATCAGCTGTAATATGCAGATGTTTTGATACAGTAGAATGCCTAGTCTTTACTATACTCTCATCCCTTGGCCTATATGACAACACTATCTTGCTCTTTGGACCACACTTGGGATTTTGCTGGTTTAGGTACTCCTATTAAAAAAAAAAATTCAATTGTCATTGGATATTCACTCTGCTTTTTATAATCATAGAAATTTTCCTGAGAGGAGCAGTTAAATGACTTGCTGAGGCTCATGTAAGCAGTATAATTCAGAGGCAGAATTTAAATTTTAATCAGCCTTCCATGATGGTTAACTATATAACATAAGATGCTACATCTTGGTTAAAACACATGCAGAAAAAATCCCTAACATTTATAATTGGAACTTGGATATTGAAATCATTTTTACCTCTTTTAGGATGAGACAATGCCTTAAGATGTGTCTACGGATTTATAGTTTGGTTGTGCAAAGGGTCCTACAAAAACAGTTCTTGATCACTTCACGTGCATTTACTGTTTATCACATGGTAGCTGTCATGTGCTAGGTGATACAAAATCAAAAGTGAATTTTACAAAGTTTTCATACCAAGGAAATCATAGATTCTCAGGTGCAACAAAAATAAATATAATTTCAGATTCTTGTTTCTTCTTTTACTAAATATATAATCATTTCCCCAAATTTTGCCCTTTTAGAATTAGAACACTTACATCAGTCATTGACCTAGTTCTGGCTCTCATCACTTTTTGTCTAGACTATTGAAATAGCTTCCAAATTTGTCTCTCTGCTTTAAGTATTTCCTCATTCCAATTCATCCTCCATACAACTGTAAAAATGTAAGTTTAACCAAGTCTTTATTCTAATCAATAAATTCCAGTGGCTCCCTATCATTTCCAAGATCAAATATAAACTCCTCTTTTTGGCCTTCAAAGCTCTTTGCAGTAGGAACCTAACTTACTTTTCCAACGTGTACATTATTGCTCTCTTTCATGCACTTTGTGGTCCAGGAAAACTAGTCTTTTTATGGCTCCCTACACATAGCATTCCATTTTATGGCCATCCCTTTGCAATTATGGTCCTTTATGGCTTGACTTTCCCTCCTGACCTCTGCCTCCAAGGACTCCATGTTTTCTTTAACATTCAGTTTAAGTGCCACTTTCATTAAACCTTTTCTGATCATTCCATCTGCTAGCTCTTTGCCCATATAAAATTACCTTTCATCCTTTTTTTGTTGAAGGGATTGATATTTTGTATTTACATTTATATGTATATCTCCCTTAATAGGTTATAATCTCCTTGAAGGAAGATATTTTATCACTTTTGATTTTGTATCAACTAGCACATGACAGATATCATATGATAAAGAGTAAATGCTTGTAAAGTGATCAAGAAACTGTTTTTGTATGAACCTGATGCCTTAAATCTCAAGAATTTTCAGACTAGACTACATGATAAATGATGGCACATATCAGAGGAATGATTTTCCAGTCAAAATCTATTAGGTATTAAAACACATAAACATACAAATAAAGAAGGAAACTAAATTGACTATCTGTAAATTGGAAATCAAGAATATTCTTGACCATTCCACAGCATTTCTATGGTTTGTGAGAGCTTGGATGCATAAATGTTCTCAAAAATGCTATAGAAAATCAGACCAAAAGAACCAACACACAAACTGGTGTGGTAACCTGTCAGATGTTTTCAATTCAGTGGATTAGCGATTTGAGAAAATAAATGAGAACAGCAATGGGATTAAAAAGCAAAGAAAAACAAAATAGGGACTATTAAGATATTTCTATCTAAAAGAACACAAAAGAGTAAAAATTAATGTGAAATTTAAAGAATAGGAGAAGAGATATTGGAGGAGAAAAACTGAAACACAATAGACTAAACTCCACAACCCCACATACAGTTGAATTGATGTTTTCAACCTTGAGGATTAAATTGCAGAATGTAATAGTGTATAAAGGATTAAGGACTGATGGAGGACAGAAAGGAATATGTGATGTATAGGAATAATGTCCATGGGTAAACAATGAAGGGAAGATAACTTCCATAGTCTCTCAGAAAAATGTTTGCAGGAGAATAGATGAAGAACCAAAGGCAAGAACTGAAACAGTACAGAAGGGGGAGAAAGAATACTAAAGAAAGGACTATGTAGTTCTACTATAGAGCACTCTCATGGAGGGAGAGATATATCCTGTCATGGTAGATGGCACACATATAAAGGGTATGATCAGCAAAGATTTAGTACGTAGGAAACTACTTCCTCTGAGAGAGTGCTGCATCTCCAATACTATATAGAACTTTAGAAAAATTAGTTATGGTAGATCATTGGTAGCAACTGGATGGGAAAAAAATCATGTGTATACTTCCCAGCTGTACATGGCACTTATTAAAAATAAAAACTGAATATTTGAAAGCAAATTGCCATATTCAGTCATTTTCATTCTTGTCTGCCATATTGCAATCCCTCTTGGAGTTTTCTTGGCAAAGGTACTAGAACAGTTTTCCATTTCCTTTTCCAGTTCATTTGATAGATGAGAATACTGTGGCAAATAGGGCTAAGAGAATTGCTTAGGGTCATATAACTAGTAAATGTCTGAGACCACCTTACAAACTAGAACACAAATATTTTTGATATACAGTAATGTTAAATAAAATATTTGCTGACCGTAATTTTGTTTGTTCAATCATTCAATTTTCTCTGATTCTTTGTGACCCCATGGACCCCATGGACCTCATGTACCATGTGAGGCACTTTTCTCCTTCACTATTGTTTGAGGTCTGTCCAAGCTCATTTATTTGTTGCTTCTATGACACTATCTATCCATCTCATACTCTGCTGTCCCCTTCTCCTTTTGTCTTCAATATTTCTCAACATCAAGGTCTTTTTCAGTCTTTTCATCATATGGTCAAAGTATTCAAGCTTCAGCTTCAGTATTGGGCCTTCTAAAGAATACCCCAAATTAATTTCTTTAAGCTTAACTGATTTGATCTTTTTGCTGTCCAATGAACTCTTAAATGTCTTTTCCAGCATCACAATTCAAAAGCATCAATTCTGTGGTGCTCAGCTATCCTTACAATTCTGCTCTCACAGCCATATGTTGCTCCTGGAAAAAAATATAGCCTTGACTATATGGATCTTTGTCTGCAAGATGATATCTCTGTTTTCTTTTATTATGCTCTCCAGATTTGCCATCTCTTTCCTTCCAAGGAGCAAGTATCTTTTAATTTCATGGCTGCAGTCACCATGTGCAGTGATCTTTGAATTCAAGAATATAGAATCTGATACTATTCCCATTTCTTCCTCGAATTGCCAGGAAGTTATTGGACCAATTGCCAAGATCTTAATGCAATACAGTAAAACATATTCAATAATGGATCCCCAGAGAAATTAAAAAATAATGCAAAGCATAATTGAAAACAGTGAGTTGGGCAAAGAAAAAAATGTAAAAACCGTGTAAAGGGGATGGAATCAAGATGGTAGCAAAAAGACAGTGGACTCTCACCAAAACACTTTTAAAATAACTTCAAATATGCCTCAAAACAAATTCTGAAGCAGCAGAATCCATAAAAGAAGGGGATGAAAAAATTTCCACCCCAAGATAGTGTAGAAGGTTGGCAAGAAAGATCTGTTGCACTGGGGTGACAATGGAAGTCATTCCAGTCTAGGCTATGCTCCAGCAAATTAGCAATAGACTTTATGGGTAAATGAATTAGCAGTGGCAGTGGCTGCTTCCAGAGCTCTCACCCCACAGAGGGTAAACAGGTCACACAACTGTTCAGAAGAAGATCATAGGGGTCCATTTGCTGGCACTGGGATCATGATTCTTTTGCATTGCTCATACTTGGATCTGAATCCAGTTCTAGGTCTTTTTTCCCAGGGCAAAGAGGAGCACTAGTACACCAGAGCTCCACAAGGGAGCTGGAGCCCCTCATCACAGTTCCAAGACAGAAAAGAGTGATTGTGGTAACTCACAGACCAGAGCACAGGTCAGGAGACTAGTAAACAAACATCTTCTTAGATAATATCACCTTAGAACTAAAAACTTACGGGTCTCCAGAATTATCTCTGAAAACAGCTTCATAAAAACCTTGAAGCTAGGCACAGTGCCCTCTCTACTCTGGAAGTAAAGCCCTACTTTAACGTAAAGTTATAAGTCAAGAAATGTGCTGGAAAAAAAGTGAGCAAACAGCAGAAAAAGACCCTAATTTTAAAAAGTTACTATGGCAACAAAAGAAGATCAAAACACAAAGTCAAAAGAAGACAGCAAAGTCAAAAGTGCTATATTCAATGCCTCAAGGAAAAATATGAATTATGCTTAAGTCATGGAAGAAGAGGATTTTTAAGATTCACTAAGAAAGGTAGAGTAAAAATTAGAAAGATAAATGAGCTGAATGCAAGAAAAATATTGGAAAAAGTGAACAGTTTGGTAAATGAGGCACAAAAAAATACTAAAGAAAATAATATCTTAAAAAATAGCACAGGCCAAGTGGTAAATGAGGCATAAAAATCCAATGAATAGAAGAACTCCTTAAAAAGCAGAATTTTCCAAATGAAAAAAAAGGTACCAAAATTCAAAGGAGAAAATAACAAAAAGTAGAATTGGCCAAATGGAAATGTAAATATGTGTGCTCACTGAGGAAATTAATAACTTAAAAACTAGAATTGGACAAGTGGAAGCTCATGAAGTAGAAGCTTTCTGAGACATGAAGAAATAATTGAACAAAATCAAATGAATGAAAAATAGAGAAAATGTGAAATATCTCACTGTAAAAATAACTGACCTGGAAAATAGATCCAAGAGACATAATTTAAGAATTAGTGGACTCTTGTCATCCTTCAAGAAATTATCAAAGAAAATTGCCCTGATATTCTAGAACCAGAGAATAAAACAGAAATGGAAAGTATCCACTGATCACCTCCTGAAAGAAATCCCAAAAGGAAAACTCCCAGGAACACTGTAGCCAAATTTCAGAGTTCCCAGGTCAGGGAGAAAATATTGCAAGCAACCAAAAAGAAACAATTCAAATATGGTAGCACCTCAATCAAGATAACACAAGATTTAGCAGTTTCTCCCTTAAAGGATCAGAGGGTTTGAAATATGATATTGAGGGTGTGTGTGTGTGAAGGAGCTAGGATTATAAGCAAGAATCACCTACCCAGCAAAATTCTTAGGAAGAAATTTTATATCTCTAAATGATATCAATAACAAAAAAGAGAGAGAGAGCAGAGAGAGAGAGAGATCACTGAATTGTGTTTACAATTAAAAAATAGAACAACAAAGGAATAAAAAATCCTCAAGAAGATAATAAAATGAAATTGTGAAAATTTAATTAGACCTACAATGCTGAAAGCAAAAGACTGTTGAGATGATAAACAAGATATTTAAGAAAATTCATAAAAACAAACAACTAATCTGACTTTTAAAAGGGGAGGAAAATCAGATTATTCCTATCAATGATGAAAAGAGAATATTTACAAAACTGAAGAAGAAATAAATGAAATCATCAGAAACCCTTTTGCCCAATAATATGTTAACAAAACTGAAAATTTAAAGGAAATAGATATTTACAAAAATATGAATTGCTCAGATTAACAAAACAAAATAAATACATTAATTAACCCAACATCAGAATTAAAAAAAAAATTGAACAAATGGTAAATGAACTCCAAAAGAAAAATGTATAGGACCAGATATATTTGCAAACGAGTTATATTAAATATTTAAAGAACAATTAATTCCAATACTACATAAACTGTTTGCAATAATAACAAAAAAAGGCATCCTTTTACTCTCTGTCTGCAATACAAATATGGTCTTAATGCCTAGAGCAGAGAGAGAGAGACAGAGAGACAGAGAAAGATAGAGAGAGAGAGAGAGAGAGAGAGAGAGAGAGAGAGAGAGAGAGAGAGAGAGAGAGAGAGAGAGAGAGAGAGGAGAAGACAAATTACATATCATTTTAGCTACACAACATTGATGGAAAAATATTAAATATTAGCTAGTACTACAACATCTTGGAATGAAAATACACTAATAACTAGTTGGTATTATGCCAAGCATGCAAGCTTGATTTAATGTAAAAAATATATAATAGGCTTCATTAATAGTATAAAAATAAAGATGAAAAATTATATCAGTAGATGCTTTGCTATCTTTAAATGTCCATAATGAAATCTTCCAATATTTTAGGAGATGAAAGAATATGTTCCAAGTAAGACTACTCCAAAGTCTTAGACACTCACCTTAACATTAACTCCAGAAGACCAAAAATCAAACGGCAGCTAGTTCTTAATTCCTCCCCCACTTATCAGATGTAGATTTTTTCAAGCTACAATTTATAAGAAATCACTTACCCATATCCCTGCTAGGGGGATGTTTATGGTGAAGAAAGAAACGACCTTCACGTTTCTGGGCTCTAAGCCGGTGGAGAACATCAAACATTCTCTCATTGTCAGCAACAGGACTCTCTTAAAGGAAAAGAGGGGAAAAAAGATGATATGTGCACCCACATTTTTTTTACTTTCTCTATTTTTCTTGAGGTTTTTTTTTTTTTTGGTCTACGCTTTCTTTTGCAATATGACTATCATGGATATGCCTCTTGTGACTACACAAGTCAAACATATACATGTATATAACCCACATTGGACCACCTGCCCCCTCTAACTGGGGTGGGGAGAGAAGGAAGGAGAGCACCCTGAACTCAAAGTTTTCAAAACAAATGTTGTAAGCTGCTTTTTACATGTAACTGGGGAAAAATAAAAAATAAAATAATAAAAAAATGCACTATGAAAAAAATAAATGCTTTGGAAAAATCTGACAATCCTTTCCATTAAGACCTTTGAAATCATAGGAAAAAACTGATCTTTTTTTAATACCGTCAATAATATTATTCTAAATAAAAAAGCAAATATTATATGTAATAGAAAGGTTAGAGGTTATCCTTCTGTGTTTGTCCTTCATTCTCAAAGAGGACCATGACATCAAAATGATGACATGATTTGCAGTTGACTTTGATTTGAGTGAGGGAGGTCTGTGCAAGGTCATCAACCTCAATTTCTTCTCCTGATCCAGCTGGGTCCAGTGGCCTGATATTTATCAATAAGACTGGAGATGTCCCAGGATGAAATGTGAGACCCTGGCCCTTTTATGCTAAGGTATTATCACATTCTCACTTTAAGTGAGATACACCCATTCAATGAATAGGCTTCTTTAAGTAGTTACTTGAGGGATGGCCCCTTTAATCAAAAATTTAAAAAAATCAAACTGGAAGAGAAGGCTGTCCTAGAACAGAATATGGCCAGTGTCTTCGTAGCTTAAGTTGAATACTAGAATAAAATAAGACATTCTTATATCATTCAACAGTTAACAAAAAGAAAATTTCTTAGCCATTGCAGGAGAAGGATAATCAACAAGGATGGTCACTGAAGATACCTCAACTTGATTCAACTGATTAAATCTCCCTTGCCTAATGTTGCTCATCAAAATCTAACAACCAAGTATTAGAGCATCTCTGGAAATCTCTGTGGCTGCTTTGTACTCAGATTTTTAGAAACTGACATCAATGGTTTGAGTTAGTCCCTTGAATCAAGCAAGCATCAAAGAAGGACTTACTGGCTTTGAATGTAACAGATCTCTGAAGAATTGACCGAATCTGGGAGTCTCTGGCTGATTCCCAGGTCTAAATAACCAGGTCTGTGTGGTAGCAAATGCCAAATCTTTGCAATTCAGAATTGTTCTCTCATTGTAAAAAAAAAAAAAAAGTGAACACAATCTGGAGTAGCATTAGGAACCTTAAGGCTATGGCAAAAATAATGATACTTCCAGGTCTACAGCAGAAATGATGATACTTCCTGCATAGATATCAAGCCTTATTACTACACAGGAAGAATAGTCCTCTCCCCGTTATCTACTTAATGTTTCCTGACCCACCTGCCAGGACCTTACCTTGCCAGGGAGCTCCATGGCAATGAGAGGGAAGGGGAATTCAAAATCTTTGTCCCTTAAGAGGATTCTGAGTCACTGTACTCCTTCTTTTGGCTAGTTAGACATGCTTACCTGCCTTTTATCACCAGAAAATAAGCCTATTCCTATAATGTCACCCCTTGGTCCTCCAAGTCCTTCTTGGGGAGAATGGAAGATGTTGTACAATGCTCAGTGGGTGTTATACTGGCAGTAAAGTGGAGGGGCTGAACTGCTTTACATTTCAGCAAATGATAGACAACAGTGGGCC
The DNA here is from genome assembly GCF_028372415.1 of Notamacropus eugenii. Classification (NCBI taxonomy): domain Eukaryota; kingdom Metazoa; phylum Chordata; class Mammalia; order Diprotodontia; family Macropodidae; genus Notamacropus; species Notamacropus eugenii. Next base: position 444,477,732 of record NC_092873.1, read on the forward strand.
TGTCCTTTGTCAAAACACCAGTGTTAAATACTGTCCTCAATACTGGGGTAAGACAACTGCTATTATAAGGCTTAAGCTCTTCTACTCTACACTGGGATGGAGTAGTGCCATAGGCCTGAGCACAACTGGACTGCCATCGTTGGATCCAGATTTCATGCTGCTATGGCAAACTTGACTTGACTACAAGACAGAGTACTGCTGATTCAGTTACATTGCCATTTCCAAAAAGATACTCAAAACCAAACAACTGGCACAAATGTAACTCTCTTAAAGTTGATAAGGCCTTTCTTTCAGGATGCTTCACCCAGGGCAATTGGATGACAAAGACCTTTAGTAATATAAAAGCATCTAGGTCAAACATGTTCAGGGTAAAGCTACATAGTCTGAATTTGTCTTTTTAATTAGGGGGGATTTTTTTTTTTTATGCAGCTAGAAAAAAGTGTTATTTTAGTTCAAGATAAGTAGTACATTGATAATAACTTTTACAAAATAGTTATCAACTTGTTCTTTGAGAATACCAGCAAAACTGTAGCATAGATCATTTCTCAAAAATATTTTAAGATTATTACTTTGCTGGTAAATTCATTATATAAACAAAATATGCAAACCACTGAATGATGGTTGTTTTAAGTTACAGTCGAGACAATCCATGTATAGAGAAAAATATAGACATGCACCTGATACAAATATGCTACAGTATTAAGTCTTGCTAGTTGAACACAGTGTCCCAAAGTACCCCAGAAGTTTCACATGCAATCCGTTTAAGTTACTTTTGGCATAAGGCTCAGCACATCAGGAAAGAAAGATATTCAGCTGAAGTTTTGCAGGTACAACATGCAGCATCATTGGGTTGTCAAGTAGATTTTTCAGTTAAGAGGCAGGTTTGCTCATGTATTCTTCCATTGTCTCCTGTAACATATCAGAATCTTCTATAAACTTGGCAGCAGTTTTCTTTGAAATTTCCGGAATTTCTCCACCAATTATAAACTCATCAGGATGAAATAGGCCTTTGCAAAATTAAATATAATATCCAGTTTACAGACGTTTCCAAAATACTTGTCTAGTTATTCCTCTTAACGATGTACAATCTCTAACACCAACAGTTCATTGTCCTGATTTTCTACTGCACACTAAAAATATAAGCTAGCATATCTTTTACAAACAAATTTTAGATCCTTCTAGTCAAGAAAACTGCTTGTCCTTTGATGACAAGACAGAATCATGTGCACAATTTCTCGGATGATCTTTTTTCTCTCTTTATCAGGGAGTGTGGTATACCATTTCAGCAGTCTTAATTTCCCTTATCTACTAAACAATAATATGAAGTGGATCATGTTGGCAGGGGGCAAGGCCGCCGCCCACCTCCTTGAGAGGCTCTGCCGGCACAACAGCCACACCGATGGGGCCAGAACCAGGACGCGCCGATGGCCGCCCCTGCAGGAGACGGGGTCTGCAGGGTGACAGGTGAAGCCTCTCAGGCCATAACTGTTTCCCACCAGGGGAAATGTTTTCATAATTTCAAAAGCTTAAATTACAAGGATGAAAGACTCAGTAAAGCTGAAGGACCTAAAACAAAATTTATTCCAATTGTCTTCAGGTTAGAGTTCTCTTAAAGATACAGAGCATACTCACACAGGTCGCTTTTCTGAATGACTGACCATAGAGAGTTTATTATCTAATCTCCCTAGATTAGGTAGCATCTCACAGTTAAAACACTACTATCTCTAGAATGATCACTCAATAATTAGAAACATCAAAGTCAATCCAGGCTCACTCCTCTGCACTGACCATTCTTCCTTCCTTCCTTCCTTCCTTCCTTCCTTCCTTCCTTCCTTCCTTCCTTCCTTCCTTCCTTCCTTCCTTCCTTCCTTCCTTTCTTCCTTCCTTCTTCCTTTCTTTTTCTTTTCCTTTATTCTTTCCAAATCCATCACTCTTCCTGTTACAACTTGCTTCCTTTCCAATATTAGGACAGTAGAGTTGGATGTAGAGAGGACGAGATAAATTCAAGAAATATCTTGAAGAATGCACATTGAAAAAAAAGAAAAGGGGACTGAAATTTTTGACAATTACTGTTGTCATACAAGTATTTCTGGTAATAATTTTTCAATTATGTTTTTTTGTGATTTCTTCAGGGTAGAGAGTCCTGATTTGGAAACTCCATCCACTAATTTAGATAATTAAGTCCTCTGTAGCTTAGAGCCTTAGATAAGTTGTCTGAAACACTAGGAGGTTAAGTGACTTGCTCAGGGTCACAATCTCCTATACGTATCTGAGACATCTTGAGCAAAAAGCTCCTTACTTTACTGCCAGCTAACTGTGCCATGCTATCTCTCATTTCCTTAAATGCTGAATTTATTGTTCATGAATTTAATTCAATTTAGCAAGCACTAGTTAAATCCCTATAAGCCAAATATTATACTAGATTCTGAAGATACAAATACAGGAACAGAATACAGCTCCCTTCCCCTCAGGGAGCTCATGTTTTAGACAAATAAGTAAATGTAAGATAAATACAAAGTCATCTTAAGTAAAGGTAGTGGAGTGGCACTGGCTACTCTAGGTTCAGGAAAGACCATGTGTAGGCAGTGACACTTGACTATGAGCTTTGGAAGGAGATAGGGATTCCAAGAGAAGAATGGAGAGGAGTCTTCATTAAAACACCCTGGAAATGGAAAGCCCTAAACAGGAAAAGAACAAATACGCCAAATTGATGTATTTTGATGGGAACGTGAGAAGGTACACTTTTGTTTTGAACTCTCAAAAGAAAAATTTAGAATTTTCAATTAAAGCCAATGTTGGAAAGTTACCAGGAATCAACAGAAGGTTTCCAACAGTGACAGTGAGCTTTCCAAAGAAAATTTATATCTTGCCATAGTGAAGACATTTCTTGGATACCTTGTGACACACAATCATCGTGTACTTTCTACTATTTTTGAAAATGGATCATGCCAAAGTACTTGTGAGGTGATGTGGACTCCATGTTCTGGCATGTGTATTACCAAGAAATTGCTTCACTATTTCAGATTTGGGTAAAACTTGAACATTCCACTAGAGGATACCCATGTTCTATCAGAAAAAGAAATATCACATTAAAGTTCAAAGTAAATCCAACATAGTCGATTACCTATTCTGTTTCTGACTTTTTTTTCTTTTTACTTATATCATAAAAATTTAGGTTGTTTTTTTCTTTTACTGGAAAGCTGCTAGTCATATTTCAAAATACATATTTTTCCTACTTGCTATTCCCACCTGCCTCATAATATTATGTTTCCTTGGAAAAAAATGAATTAGATGATTTCCAAAACGAGACACTGACATTTCAGCTGCAGGAAACTGTATGCAAGCACACTAAAATGTCACAAATTCAGGCCTTTTCCTTTTGTTAACTGTCTGCAGTAAGACTAACACAAATTTTCTTCCTCTGAGGGAGTAACCAAATCTTGGAGATTCGTAGAAAGGACCAAGTCACAGGGCTAAACTAGAAAGTTGATTTTTTCATAGTGGGCTTCTGAACATCAGAGTCATAGCGAAGATGATGAAACTTCTTACATAGTCTTCAGTTCTCCTTACTGGTCAGGAAGCTTTATCCTGTACCACAAACCACTTAGTGTTCCCTGGCCTACCAACCAGGACCTCCCTCTACTAGAGATCTCTATGGTGACAGAGAGGTGAGACAGCATCCTTGCCATATGTAAGGCCTCTGAGGATCTGTCTCCTTTTCCTGTAGATGATGGGCAGGAACTGTCCCCTCCCTCTTGTTGTCAGAAAACAAACTCCCTTTCAACAATACTACCCCTTGATCCTCCAAGCCCTCCCTGAGAGGATTTGCACCAACAAGAAATGTGAAGGGACTGAACATGTTCACATTACATTAAACAGTGGACTGCAGTATTCAGTCCACAAATATTTATTAAGCACCTACTGTGTTTGAGGCACTGTGCTAAGAGCTGGGGATACAATAAGAGAGGGTCATAGTTTAATGGGAGTGACAACAAGCAAACAAATATGTACAAACAAGTTGTATGTAAAATAAATACAAAATAATTAAAAATAAACAGGGTGAGAATTTAGAGGGATTGAGAAAAAGACCTGGTAAGAGACAAGGTCTTCAATGGTATTTAACAGATGCCTTGGAAGTCAACAAGTAGAGATGAGAAGGGAGAGCATTCTAAGCATGGAGGACAGCCAGAGAAAGAGGTGGAGTTAAGAAGTGGAGTATCTTGTTTGGGGAACATCAATGAGACCAAGATTCCTGGATTGAAGAAGGGGCAGTAAAGTATAAGAAGATGGAGAGGAGGGGGCTGGGTTATGAAGACCTCTGAATGCTAAACAGTGGAGTTGGTATTTGATCCTGAAGGTGATATGGAGCCACCAAACCTTCCAGGTGGTTCTTCATTTTCCATCAGCTTTTCTGTCTCATTTTGAAACACAACTGAACATCCCCCCAGCCCCCACCACTTTTGAACTTCCTTTTATATACTGTCATGTCCCATTAGATTGTCCTTGAGGGCAGCAGGAACTGACTTTCTTTTTTTATTTGTGGCCCCAGAGCTTAGCACAGTGTCTAGAACATAGTAGGCATTTAAAAGATGATTTTGAATTAAACTGACTTGAAAATTATAGTTATCTAAGAGGTAACCAAAAGCCAATGAAAGGTTTTGAGCAGGGAAGTGACATAGTCAATCTCAAGTACTGGGATAAGTATTTTCGTAGTTGTACAAAGGGTAGATTAAAAGGAGAGAGACTAGATAAGGGAGTTCAGTTAGAGGGTATTAGAATTATGTAAGGGAGAAGTAATGAGAGACACAACTAGGGTGACAGTTTGAATGGAGAGATAAGAAAAGAGGAAAGAAATATTGTGGAGGTTTAGTAGACAAAACTTAGCAACTGACTGGATGTGAAGGATGAATGAATCAGAGATGTCTCTGAGCTTCCAAAAACAGATAACCAAGGTAATGATAGTGCCACCCACAAAAATAGGGAAGTTGAGGAGGAATGAAAAAGTTTTTTGGGAAGGTGATGAGTTCCCTTTTGGATTATGCTGTGTAATGTGCTAGTGCTCAGCAAGGAAAAGATATCCAGGGGAAAGGTGACACTGAGATCCTGAGGAAAAGAGCCTGGATATGGGTGGAAGGGATGGGAGAACTACCATGAAAAAGAGAGAACATCATCCAAGTGAGGGGAGAAGGGGTTGACCAGCAGTATTAAATGGTAAGTAAAAATCAAGGGGGATGAGAACCTGGAACAAGCCCGTGGATTTATCATTGAAGGGGAAATATGTAGATTGACAGCTTGAGGATGGAGATGACTATCAAACACTGAAAGAGTAATTTTAGTACAAAGATGGGGTTTGAAGCCAGATTGCAAGGCTTAAGGAGCAAGTGGAAAATAAAGAAGTAAAGGGAATTAAGAATAGACTTTCTAGGAATTGTAGGAATAAAATAGAGGAAATATGTAGACTGACAGCTTGAGGAGATTAAAGGGGTAATGGAAGGATATATAATATGTATGCATGTATATATTCATATATGTATATTAGAATATATGTATACCATTTCTTGTGACTATATTTCATTCCAATCTTAATTCCACCTTTTAGAACCCTCCCTTGCTCCAAACCTTCACTCAAATGACACCTTCATAGCACAATAATATTACATCATATTCACATGCCATATTTTGTTTAACCATTCCCCACCTGATAGGCATCCCATCAGCTTCCAATTCCTTGTCAACACAAATGAAAAAAATAAATTAATTCAACCTTTTAAAAATTTCTTGTATGTGTAGACATGATTTATTCAGTCAACAAGTACCCTTTGTATTTTTAATTATTTCCTGATTTGAAAAGGATTTGAAGCAATTTTTTTCGCCCATGCTGTTATAAAATAGAAGTATTCAGGTTTTTAAAAATTAAGGTGATAATGATTTACATTTTTTAAAGCAGCATAATTGCCTTGAACAATGAAATTAATTAGGTTCTATATAGTGAGAAAAGGATCAGGAAGTAACAGAAAGAAACAAGGGATGATTGAAGACAGGTCTCAGATTAGCCTTCAAGAATTATATTTCAATGTCACCCAAAACAGGCTTCTTAAAATGTGCCTCAAAGAAGAATCATTTATAATTGCCTTATGAATTAGTATTAGAATTATATGCTGTCTTTACATGAACAGAATGAGTTTTACTAGTTCTTAACTGATTATTCAAGTTCAGACTTCTAACTCTCTTCAGTTTAGACTTTAACTTTCATTCAAAACCACCTGTAAATAATTTATTGTTTAAAATATTGAAAATGAATTTAATGATACACGTGTAACACACATGTAATGCATTTGATAAGTTACTAGAATCTTTTTTCCTATAAAAAAATATGGAACTTAATTGCACACGTAATAATTGTAAAAAAAATGCAAAAGATTATTTCCCAAACTAAAAAATTCCTAATAAAATCATGTCACTTGAAACTTTGAAAACTTAGTTATGCTGGCATTTAATAAATGCTTATTGATTGATTGGTCCTAAGTTAACTTAGGCCATTTCCACTTATAAAATCTTATTTAACTACAATTGAAAATAACTTGCTGAATTCAGCCAATTAATATTTTAACCTATTTTTTTTCCACGGAGAACTAACACCTGCAACTAAAGAATAATTTAAAAAAATTACCAAACTATTTTATTGTATTGTTGTGAATAACAGTGTTTTGGTCATGTCCAACTGTTTGTAACCCCATTTGGAGTTTTATTAGCAAATATATTGGACTGGTTTGCCATTGCCTTCACCAGTTCATTTTATAGATGAGGAGACTGAGGAAAACAGATATTAAGTGACTTTCCCAGGGTCACACAGTAGGTTGATGTCAGAGGCCAGATTTGAATTTATAGATTTTTTCGGTTGTTCTTTGTTTTTTGAGATTGACTTTAGTTTAAAATGCCTTTCTTTTTTGCTTTGCTAACAGAAAACAAAAAAAATATTGTAAACCAAATTCAACCTCCAAAATAACTATTTTGTAGTGTATCATTTATTTCAGTGTTTTTCCAAATAAACTTCTCTTTGTCTCTGATGGAAGTTTTGCCTGCTGACATAAGTAGTCTCAGGCAGTGAGGTGACACAGTTGATAAAGTGTTGACCTTGGAGTCGGGAGGAACTGAGTTCAAATCTAGTCTCAGACATCTACTAGATAGGTGACAGTGGACAAATCATATAACCCTGTCTGCCTCAGTTCCTCATCTGTAAAATGAGCTAGAGAAAGAAATGGCAGACCACTTCAGCATCTTTTCCAAGAAAATCCCAAAGAGGTGATGACGAGTCAGATAAAACTGAAATGAATTATCAACAGCATATATGACCTATTAGATAAAATCCATTTCCTTACAGCAAGCAATATTCTTTCATCTTCATCTCTGTTCCTTCGCTTTCTTCTCATTTTCCCACCACCACCATCAAAACACTTTGTGCCACCTCCTACAGCTTTCAGTGATATGTAAAATGAATTTAAGATGAGAGTAGGTTGAATAGATATGTACCTACATATTCTCTGTAATGTACAGGTATAGCATTCCCTGTGTCTGAAAACTTGTATGAGTTTAATAAGTTCTTACTATTATAGATTCATTCCTTTGATTAATGCTGGTATCCTTGGGGTAAGTAAGATATTAAGACATTAATACTTTGTTATCAAACCATCAACCATCCAGGACTTATTAGGCACCTACTATTTATCAGGCTCAGAGCTACCATCAATTAGTTTGTAATTCTTTGTAATAAAAACCTCAAAGTTGTAAAATAGGAATAAAAATGAAGTTATTGCAATTGTGACAGGGTGAAGAAAGTCAAGAATTCAGTGGCATGACACAAAATCCTCAAAAGAATAATAATTAATATACATCTAGCATTTTATAGAGCTGTGAGGATCAGTGAGATAATATTTGTAAAACCTTTTGTAAACCTTCAAGTGATATATAAATGTTAGCAATAATTTATTACTACTGCTACTACTACTACTACTACTACTACTACTACTACTACTACTACTACTACTAATGCTATTGCTCCTGCCACTACCACTGTCACTGCTACCACCACCACAACTGCCATCGCTACCACCAAAAGCTGTTCATGTTCTCCACAAATCCTGGCCCTCTAGAGTTCAGCAACAGTAGCAGGTCTGCTCACAAGGGGCTTCAGAGACACCCTAATTAGATCCCCGGCCTTGAGGTACCAAAAGTACTAAGAGGTTGAGAGTTGAGTAAGTGTTTTAGCGTCAGGACCTTTTCTGAGTTTTATTCAGACCTCAGTCCTTTGAGAAGAGGCCATGGGGCTGAAGTGTCTCCCGAGTTTAAGCTATTAGCACCACTCTACCTTCTCCCTCTCCTTGTTTCCTCCCTAGTCCCCAGGATTCGGAGTAAGTGGCTCTGATACTGCCTTAGATCTAACTTTGTTGTTCTTCCATCATAGGCCCCTAGAGGGTGAGGCCTCTGATCAAATAATTCCCACATTAAGTTCTGGAAGGTAAATTTCCATCTCTTGAATCCTTCATCCCTGCATTACAAGGAAGGTATAACAAGGAATCTGCTGGTGCTTGTACTTTCATCCCTATTATCCACCTCAGTCCTACACCTCCACATATCATCTTTAGTCTTACTATTTCTTCATATCCCCTGGGGCCCAGGCTCTATAACCAACAAACTCTCCTTGAATCTGTGCACTTCACACTCTATCTTCTTGTGCTAAGGGAAGAAGGTGATTGATAGTGTTAGAAGATGCAGAGAGGTCAAGAAGAATGAGTTTTTTTTAAAGGCCATTAGATTTGCTAATTAAGGTTAAGTAACAGAAGCGTAGATCAGTGGAATATGTTAGGCATTCAAGAAACAGTAGTCAATGAATACAGCAATCTGCTGTTTGATAAAAACCAAGGACCACAACTTCAGGGATAAGAACTCAATGTCTGACAAAAATTGCTGGGAAAATTGGTTAAGAATGTGGTGGAAACTGGGCATAGACCAATGCCTGATACCATATACAAAAATAAAGTCCAAATGGGTACATGATTTAGGTGTAAAGATTAATACTATAAACAAATTAGTGTACCAAGGAAGAGTGTATTTGTCAGATTTATGGCGAATGGAGAAATTTTTGACTAAACAAGAGGTAGAAAACATTATGAAATGCAACAAGGATAATTTTGACTACACTAAATTGAAAAGTTTTTGCCCAAACAAACCCAATGCAACCAAGGTTAGGAGGGAAGCAGAAAACTGGGAAAGAATTTTCGCAACTAGTGTCTGTGATGAAGGTCTCATTTCTAAAATATATAGATAACTGAGTCAAATATACAAAAAATATAAGTCATTCCCCAATACATGGTCAAAGGATATGAACAGGCAGTTATCAGAGGAAGAAATTAAAACTATCTATAGTCATATGAAAAAGTTCTCTAAATCACTATTGATTAGAGAGATGCAAATCAAAACAACTCTGAGGTACAGCATCACACTTATCAAGACAAAAGAGGAAGATGACAAATATTGGAGAAGATATGGGAGTGTTGGAACACTAATTCATTATTGGTGGAACTGTAAGCTCATCTAAACATTCTGAAGAGCAATTTGGAACTATGCTCAAAGAGCTACAAAAATGTGCATACCCAGCAACAGCACTTCTAGGACTGTATCCCAAAGAGATTATAAAAAGGGAAAGGGTCTCACATGTACAAAAATATTTATAGCGGCATTTTTTGTGGTGGCCAAAAACTGGAAATCAAAGGATGCTCATAAATTGGAGAATGGCTATAACAAGCTGTGGTATATGAATGTAATGGAATATTATTGTGCTATAAGAAACTAACAGGAAGACTTCAGAGAGGCCTGGAAAGACTTATATGAACTGATGCTGAGTGATAGGAATATAACCAGGAGAACTTTGTACACAGAAACAGGAATTGTGAGGAATTTATCTGGTAGACTTAGTCCTTCACAGCAATGCAAGGACTTAAAAATTCTCAATGGACTTTTGAGGCAAAACACTTTCTACTTCCAGAAAAAGAACTGTGGAGTTGGATCGCAGAATGAAGTGGACCTTTTTCTTTTGTGCTATATTTTGTTTTGTTTCATTGTTTCTCTCATTCATTTTAATTCCTCTATTGAACATGACTATGGTGAAATTGTATTTAATAGGAATGTATGTGTAGAACCTATATAAGATTGCAGGGTGTCTCAGGGAGGTAGTAAGGAGGAAGAGGGTAAGGAGAGGGAGGGTAAAAAATCTGGGATACATGGAAGTGATTGTAGAAAACAGAAAGCAAATAAAATAATTATTTATAAATATTTGCTAACTAAAAGTTCATTAAAATTTTGGAGAAAGCAGCTTGAGTTGAATAATGAAGTTGGAAGCCAGATGATAGAGAACCTAAGAGGAGAGTTAGAGGAAAGAGTGCCTTTTGTAGAGGACCTTTTTATGGAGTTTACAGAAGGGAGAAGAAGGAAACAAGAATAGATTAAGCATCTCCTAAGTGCCAGGTGCTCTGCTAAAGTACTTTATAAATGGTTGTTGTCCTTTATCTTTGAAGAGAACCAAAATGACATCAGCATTGTAAAGTGAAATTTCAGTGTGTCCAACTGTGACTGATCAAACCAATACAAGCTCAGAATGCCTACCCACAGGTTGGGCACAGATAGTCCATAAGAATATTTGGGTTGGATATCCTAAATTTACACATCCTACGTTTACTTTGTGCAGTCTCAATTCTGCTGTGCTCAAAGAGCACAGCACCTTTTCTTATGTGGGCACACCATGCTGAGTGGTCCTGTGCCAGTGTCTCCCATGTTGCACAGTCAAATCCAAAGTTCTTGAGAGAGACCCTGAGAGTGTACTTGTATCGTTTCTTCTGGCCACAATGTGATTGCCTGCCCCTTACAAGTTCTCCATAAAATAGTTTTTTTTTGGCAAGCATACATTTTGCATTCAAACAATGTGGCCAGCCCATCTGAGTTGCAATCTCTGAAGCACAGTTTGAATACTTGGTAGTTCAGCTCGAGCAAGGACTTCAGTGTCTGGTACCTTATCCTGCCAGGTGATCCTCAGAATCTTCCTAAGACAGTTCAAATGTAAGCAATTCAGTTTCCTGGCATGGCACTAGTAGACTGTCCATGTTTCACAAGCATGTAACAATGAGGTCAGTGCAATGGCTCTGTTGACTTTCAGTTTGGTAGTCAGTCTAATACTGCTTCTCTCCCAAACCTTTCTTCGAAGGCTACTGAACACTGAGCTAACTCTTGCAATGCAAGCATCAACTTCGTTGTCAATGTGTACATCTCTGGAAAGTACACTACTAAGGTAAGTGAACTTATCCGCAGCATTCAAAACTTCTCTAGTTGTTGTAACTGATGGTTCCTCATACGGATGGTGTGGTGGTGGCTGATGGAGAACCTGTGCTTTCCTGGTGTTAATTATTAGGCCAGAATTAGCATGGGCTGCAGACAATTGATCCATACTTTGTTACATCTCAGCTTCAGAGGCTGCTTGAGTGCACAGTCATCTGCAAACAGAAAATCATGCACCAACACTCCCTCCACTTTGGTTTTGTCTTGTAACCTTTTCAAATTGAAGAATTTACCATCAGTATTGTAGTTAACCTTGATGTCGTGTTCATCCGCATTGAAAGCATTTGTCAACATGGCTGAAAACATTATGTTAAAAAGCATGGGAGCAAGCACACAGCCCTGTTTCACTCCATTGGTGACTGGGAAGGCGTGAGAGTTTTGTGGATGACCTTGACTTCTTTAGTGTCTAACCAAGCTCTAAGGCCTCCACATTGCCTGCTTCATCTGCCTTCATGGCTCTTAGAACAAATTGTTCCCATCCTGCCATTCTACCAGATGAAGTCTTCACATGCTTGGGGTAGACACCCCCCTAACTCACCAATGAATTTGAGAATACTTGGTTACCCTCAACCTGGTTTGGCCCATCTGCTGAAATGGTTTACCAGGGTGTGGTCACTGCACATGTTTCAGCTTCTTGGAGCCACAGGTGAGATTTAGGCAGAACAGGTAGACACCTGTTTGGGGGAAGGACCCCCCAAAAGGGCTTGGCAGCCATCACACCAAAGGTCTTGGTCCTCCCTGAACACAACATACACCCTACTTTATAAATATTATTTTACAAAAGGAAGGAAAGATTTGGGACATTATCAGAAGATCAAGGAATGGTTTTTGAAGAAGTGGGGGAGAGGAACATATTTGTAGGAAATTAGGAAGCAGTCAGTAGACAGGGAGAGACTGAAAATTAATATTGAGATGGGGATGAAGGAGGGGGCAAACTGTGAGAGAAGATGGGAGAGGAAATTATCTTGACAAGAGTGTCCATCTTATTACTTGAGATAGGGGTGAAAGAGGAGAAAGTGGCAGAAGGTATTTGAGCAGTATGATATGAAAAAGAAGAAGCATAGTTCTTGGTAAAATATCTGGCAAGGCCAAGTCATTGCGGTGAGTGGGATAGTGCCTCCATTAGGGAGATACAAAGGGATTGCTTTTCCATTGTTCCTTAAATTTACTTGAAATCTTAGCTCAGGTATCAGTTTTTATTAATTTTCCTAGACCACTATGTGATAGTGCATTCTTTCTTCTTAAATAATAGTCAATCCTCAAATTTGCAGGGGGAGTGACGTAACATTCCTAGAAAACTGCCCCAAAATCAAAAATGCAAATATTGATATTTCAAATTACGAGGAAATAGGTGGTTAGGTTCTCACAGATACCAAGAGCAGTAATCTTTGGTTAGAGATTGCTAAAAATACAAATTGCTGAATATAATTTTTCATGAAAAATCATGAATTCTGATAATGTGCATGTTTCCAAACACAGTAACCATGAAATAGCCCATATAGTCCAGCATAAAAAAATTTGTGAACATGTAAAACATTTTTCTAGTTAGCAATCTCTAGGATTCTGTTATCTTGTGTGCTAATGTCTTAATTTTTAAAAAAATTTGATTTCAAAGAATATTCACTTTTCAATACACATGGAATCTACTGTATCATAAATGCATTTCTCATTTTTGCAGATTTAATGAATCATCGATTTATTAACAACAAATTTGAGGGAATGATGACTGCAGGCATTATGGCATGAATTTTATCTAAAACCTTTATTATTTTCTGATTAACTGAATCACAGACTTTGAATGCTTGGTCTTAGAGCTCAAAGGACTTGCAACTGTGCTTTGGTGACCTAAGTGTAACACAAAGCTTGAATTTTAAAAACAAACATTGAAAATATAGAACAGAAGTACAGGGAACTCTTTAAATGGTATGATGAGCAAAACTCAGTGAAATGACTAGTAGAATACCACAACCCCACAAATATGTACAGAAATCACGCCTCTCATTTTTCTTTCCTTTACTGCAGATAGCCTTGAATGTGCAATAGCCAATGTAGAGAAAAAGATGAGGTTACTAATAAAATCACACACATATTCATGAATGTTGCAGATGGACTGTGTTTTGTATTTATCTTTCCAGTAAAATATAAGCTCCTTAAGACCAAGTACTGTTTTCTTTTCAAGCTAATATTTTCACCTCCAGTGCCTACTACTGTCTGGCATGTCACAGGTGCTTTAAAATATTTGTTCAATTGCACTGAATGTAAGGCTCTTTATAACAAAACTTTACTAACTCTATTTTACAATGACAAAATTAAAATTCAGACATCTACAACATGTGGCTTTAGAGCTAAAAGAAACTTTAGAAATCACGTAGTTCAGCCTTCCCATTTTAAAGAAGAAGAAACTGAGGCTTAGAATGGTTAAGGCATGCCCCCAAAGAATCATAATATTGTCAAAGGTAGGACTGAACCCCAGATTTTATTACCTATATATTGCTCTTTCCATGATTACACTATAATACTTCACTTCAACTAATCTAATAAAGGCTCCATGTGATGGATTGTAAAGCAACAATTATTTCCACAGGAAAATAAAATTTGATTTTTGGTGTCAGAACAAAACATTGCGAATTATATTTTTACTTTTCCAGTAGCCATTGTGTGCCACAAAATAGAATCATTTAAGAGTGAGTTAGTTTCATTTTTGATATGTTAGATTGTTTGGCCACACAGCTGCTACATAGCAGAGCCAGAACCCAAACTCAGTTCAAACAACACAGATTTAGAGGTAGAAAAGATCTTATCTAACTTCAGATAAGCCCCTCAAAATTTATTACGATGTGCCACATAATTCTGCCCCTTATAGTGCAGTTGCTACACATTTTGTCATCAACTTAGAGGAGTCTAGCACAATTCAGTACCACATGGAATTCAACTGTCCTATTTTACAGATAAGGAAACCAAGTCCCCATAGAAGCAGAGACCCAAAATTACATAGCCAGGAAATAGCAGAGACATTATTCTAACTCATATTCTCAAGATCCAAGTTCAACACTCATTTCCATTATATACACTGCTTCTGTGAGTGGAGCATGAATATTGGGTAGCCATGGAATATTAAGAAAAGGAGTTCAAAACAGCAGGAGAGAGGTACTAAAACAGAGTTGGGAAACCAAGTTTTGTCCATTTTATAATTTGCTACAGTGGCCATCAGTGAACTTATGATTGATAAACATAAGAAAAGAGAAGAATATATAGCCTGGTGATGGTGAATGAAGGATAAGATTTTTTTGCAGGGCATTAGGTAAAGACAGTCATGAAGGTTGAGAATAGAGCCAAAAGGTTTCACCATGAAAGTAGAATGTGCAGAACTTGATTGTTTTCCTGAATTTGAAAACAGTCTTCAAAAATGTGCTTTTCATTGTAACAAATCACAGTGAACCCTCCCCTATCTGACTCTAGATGCCTGGTCATCTGATTTACCCAGTCTGAAATCAAAAGGAAAAGGAGAAGACAGACCTGGGGCCAAAGGCAGAATGGGACTGGTAGGAAGGAATTTCTTAAGAGGAGAAGACCTACGGATGATAAAATGTGCCTTTAAGCAGCAACACAACTTACTACATAGAAAATGTAATGGGCATGGATGAGACCCGTGATTAACAGCCTGACTGTATGTAACAGGAGACAATAGAGAGCAATTATCTCTACTATTCAGATTTTCACATATGTGATTGTTCTCAGTTCTGAGTAATCTAAGCATTTCAGGTTCTACAGATATACTGTAATATATCTTCATTCTTCAAAGTTGTTCATCAAATTCTCACATGATGTCCTTGTTAAAAAAAAAAGATGGAGAAATAGGTGATGCATGATAGCCCTATTAGATAAATTTACAAAAGTTTGGACTAATATATATGCATATATTAATATGTGTATATATACATACACATACATACATCTATACTTATGTATGTGTATGTATCTCAAACTTCTACTCTGTGCAAGATAGTATGTTAAGTGCCAGAAATACAGATAACAATATAGTTCTTATTCTCAAGGAGATTATATTCTACTAGGAAAGATAAGACAGGGAATCAATAAATAAAGCAAAATGCAAAATCGGATATTTTCTCAAGATAATTACGGGAAATTTAAGAGATCAGGGGAGGCTTCATGGTAGAGGAATTACGGGCTCTAGATCCAGGCCTTGAAAGAATATAATATATTTCAGGTATGAAGACCATCTGTGTAAATACATGAAAGCACAATAGGGCAGGATAATACCTGTTATTTTTATAACACTTTTATTTCCTAATATACATATCTTCATGCCTCCCCCACATACAGACCATCCCATGTAACAAAGATTTTTAAAAGAAAGATAAAAAATAGAGTTTATCAAAATTAACAAGTCGTCTATAACTGACAGAATATGTGTGTGTACACATGCATATGTATGTGTGTACACATACATATGTATGTGTGTATATATACACATGTATGTGTGTGTGCATGTGCGTGTGTGTGTGTGTAACATATCACACTTTGTGTCTTTGTCCTTGACCAAGAAAGAAGGGAGGTAAGTATTTACAACTTTTCTCTGGAGCCAAGCTGGGTCATTGTAGTTATAAGGTTTAGTTTCGGTTTTGTTGTTGTTGTTGGTCAGCCACTCTCCCATTTTTGAGAGCTTACTGCTACTTTTCACTATTCTAGGCCCTCTCCCTCATGGCTCATAGCTAATCAGCTGACATGTAGTATTTATTCTACCTTACTTCTGTACTCCCCCTCCTTACTACCTATGAGTAGAGACTCTCATTACTACCTAATTTATAAATAAATATAAAAACATAAAATACATAATCATGTTGAAATTTTTTAAACCTTATACTCAACATTCTCCAAAATCTGGCACCACGCTACATATTTAAACTTTATTCCTATTACCTTCCACATCTTCTGTCTTCCAGATTGAATCACGTTACCACTTCCTCCACCCCACACCTCATCCCCACCCCCATCCTGTCCTTAACATGGCTAATACTTCCCTGCCTTAATTTATTTTTTTCCTCTATTTCCTATGCCTAGGATTTCTCTCAGTGCCTCCACTGCCCCTACACACATACATGTTGATTTGTTGAATCCTTTCAGCTCAGCCTTTAAATTAAGAGTTTTTAACCTGAGATCTGTGAACTTTAAACATATACATATAAAGATACTATATGGATAGCTTATTACTAGTAATCACTAGAAAATAATAGTTGACATCTACATAGTGCTTTAAGGTATGTAAGACATTCTTCATGCAGTACCTAATTAGATCATCACAAAAACCATATGAGGTAGGTGCTAAAGGTATGAAGCCCAGAGTGATCATGTGAATTGTTCACTGTCATACATTCAGTCAAAGCTAGGATTGAAGTTCAAATACGTTGTGACTTCAAATTCAGAACTCTTCATACTACATCATGACTTCTTCCTCAAATGAAAGATGCTTGATGCAGTTTGATGAAATAGATACATCTAATATGAATCCTAGGTATCACTTCTCTTACATGCACCATCAAAATAAAGCACCCGAAGGTAAACTCACCAATTGGGTGTAAATCAGTAGAACTCATTTAAACTATGTGTGATAACAGAAGATCATTCATCAATTTTCTCACTATACTGATAAAGACCTATCTCATTCTATTTTCTTTCCAGAATATTGCCTTTAGTAGAGAATTTTCCTGTAGTTCATATTAAAAATAATTTCTTGAAAGAAACCTAATTATGGAACAAAGTGATCAGTTCATAGATTGAATTTTTTACTATCTTGAATTGATACTATTTCTACAGATGTACTGTAAGGAATTTCCACTTGTGGTATATTAGAATTATTTTCAAAGAACAAAACAAAACACCAAGGCATTGGAAACAGAAAAACAATACATTGATCTCTAGGCATAGATACAGTCTAGGCTAGTTATCAATTCAGTAATAATAGCATGAATTTTGTCTCTGATATTTCATGGAAAATTCCCCAGAAGAGTAAAACAACAGCTCAGAAAATAAGTTTTTTTAAGGAATATTTTAATGAATCAAGAACGGGTACTCTTTAAGAAACTTAGTACTTCAGAAATGATTACTTCATAAATTTTTTAGTAATATTTACCTGAAAATAAAAAGTGAGAGGGAATATTTAAATGGACTATTGAAAAAGTTAACATTTTAAAATACCATATGTGCATGAATTATAGAAATAGAACAAGAACATAATTATAATTTATAATTTGGTCTCTCTCTCCCTCAATTTGTATCTGTACAGTGTATTAACACATGTTTTTTAGTTTCCTTAAAGAGAACCAAAATCCTGTCCCCTTACCTTGTGCAGCACGGATAGTCCATAATAGAAATAAAACAATCTTTACCAGAAATCTCAATTTTTGTTTGTGGAAGCAAGACATATTTAGGACCTAGATATTGCTGATACCATGTAACGTTCTCTTCTTACTGCTCCGAGTGAGATATTGTTTAAAACAGAAGTCGAAAATATGCTGCCTGAATAAAGTCCACTAACTAAATGTCCCACCTACTAGAAAGTGGAGCAAAGCTAGGGAGAAAACAAAAACAAAAATAAACACCCGACAAATATCACACCACAAAACTCAACAAGTCTTTTGTTCCTTGCCAGGGTATGAACAGAATTCTCCATGTCCTCCCACTCCCAGTTAAAGTTGTGACCTTCACTCTGATTTGTCATTAAAAATACAGGCATGTTCTCAGTTGGATTATTTTCAAGTTCCCAGGCTGTGCAACAAATTAAAGAATATTTTCTGCATGTGCCCCACCTCCCATTTACTGAAACTAAATGACTGCTTAATTAAACATATTCAAAAGGAGAGAAGGCAGTAAGAGAAAAGGTGGGGAAGTGAATAGTTTGTTTTTTTTAAATCTTTCGTTTGCAGCCCTTCAGACTGACCAATACTTTCACAATCAACTCAGATAACTTATGTAAACTTTGCAAAGAATGCAATTCTGATCAATCCCATTACCTCCTTCTTTAGCAATCCATTAATTTTATTGCCACCCCAGTAACATTATATTTGTTTTTAAAGCAACTGATTCCCACTCAGTCCTAGCAAATTAGTGTAATAATCTAAATCATGAAAAATAGAAAAATCAGGGCTGCTAAAGATCCTGGAGTACAAAAATCTGACAAAACCTGTCTTTTTTCTTTTTCTCCATGCAGTATAATTCTATCTGTGTTTTTTTCCCAGGCCAGTGTGCTGTATTTTTTTTTTCAAATCAGGTGAAGGTACTGAATTGGCTATATTACTTGAAGGAAAAAAAAACACACCAGGAAACAAAAAATTATCTTATGGGAAAGTAAGTCACATTTGAAATCTCACTCATCACTTGATATTTTTAAATAATGCTCTCCAATGACTCCTATTTTAGCATAGTATATTCATTCCAACTTTTCACTTGCCCTTCTGAAATTGCCATCTTAGTTTTTTTTTTATACTGAAAAAAAGTGGAAAGCACTAAGCTGAACTTTTATTCAATTAGATTTTCTGTTCTCTATTCCTTCTGCAATAAACTAAAGTACACATAAAATTGCCTCTAGAATTGAGTTCATATTCTCTGCTTATAATTCCACATAGTACAGGACAGTAGGGCCACAGGCCATATATATCCCTGAGTAGTCTTAGTGGAGAGAGCACTAGATTCCAAGGGTGAGGCTCTGAATTAAAGTCTCGGAGATCTTCTTCAATTACCATGTGTCTCTGGACAAACCACTTTCTTCTCTGTAAAAGAAGATCTTTGGAATAGATTATCTCTAAAGCCCATCCATCATCTTGCCATCTTAGTTTTGCAATTATTACTAATGCTAATATCACTGTAACCTTGACTGCATACTCATAGAAAGCCTTTCCTAATCTCTCTCAAGTTTAGTGCTTTCTCTCTGTTGATTATTTCTTAATAAACTGCCAAGCATGCAAGCTCTACTTCAGAGAGCAGAACTGCAGTAGGCTGGTCATGTTACACAAAGGCCAAGTTGCCTATAAGACTGTTTTATGGAGAACCCACACAAGGTAATTGCTCATATGGTGGTCAGAAATGGTACAAGGACACACTCAAGGTCTCTCTGAAGAGCTTTGGAATTGATCGTATGACATAGGAGACCCTGGCACAGGACCACCCAGCATCAAAGAAAGTGCTATGTTCTGTCAGTAAAGCAGGATTGAAGTATTTCAAAATAAACACAAGATGCACAAATTTAGAGAATCCACCCCAAATGTTCACATCCTCAATATGTGTAGGATCTGTGGTAGAGCATTCTGAGTTTGTACTGGTCTGACCAGACAAGGTCCAACACACTGTAAGTTGACTCTAATATAGTGATGTCATTTTGGTCCTCTTTGAGAATGAAGAACAACGAATTACGTCACTTAACAACTCTTTAGCGTTATAAGAAAACAAAGTTTTTATGCTTAATTAGGAGGTAGAATGACAAGTATCCCATAAAAGCTTGACTTCAACTTAATTCTACAGAGTTATGAGAACAAAAGAAGAGAGATTTGATATTCCTGGAGAATTTGTTAAGCTGCCTATTTTGAGCATCCTATATTTAGGAATTTTTCCTAAAAAATCCAATGATTGGGGGAAATGTTGATGGAAAAATAAATAATACTTATGGACACATTTAGGATACTGCAACTTTCTTTCTGAACCTTGTACTTGAAATTGTGATGTTTGTGAATCTTTCTGATAGCCATCCTTGCAAGCAAATTCGATAGTACCTCCAGTTTCAATATACTGCTTTTCAGATTTTGTCCAACTCAGTTTTATATTGTTTTCCTTCACGTTTTCTAAGGTCACTATTCATGGTTCTGCAATACAAAGGAAAAAGCTAGCAAGTTACAACATATGAATTGAATATATGGAATAGTATGATGCATTTTAAAAATAAGTTAAATCATTTAAAAAGTAAACATGAGATGCCTCTAATGAGTGCTGATTGATCACTTGTGTTCTTTTTACTCCAGAGTGGCAAATGCCCCAGTGCCATCCAGAATGAAATAATGGAAAATAATTTCCAATTGGAAAATATTTAATAAAATAAATAAAAAGAAAACAGAACATAAGTAATGGTAAAACATTGTTTTCTAAGGTGCTATGCACCAGCAGGGATCCAGATAAGGTTTAGCGACCCCCTTTTCTAAGTGAGTTTCAAACCACTGAGACTCCCTGCACCACAATTCTATTCTAAACATATCTAGATATGATGGTGGATCTGACTACTTCCCATCTTGACATATCACATGACTAGAACCTTCCATTTTTTAAAAGGATTAGCATTTGTATCTCACTGTTGATCCCAACTTATATTCCTCTATTAAGAAGTCGGTGACATCTCCATGGAAATACTTGGAGGTTTTCCACATTTTGTTGCTGTTTCTAAAAAAGAATATTTTTACTTTGAAAAAGATGGAATAAGTTTATTGGAGATCAACGAAATGGTTGAAGCATTCCAAGAAAAAGCATCATTGTATTAATGTACTATTACAATTACTAATGTACTAAAAAGTTCAGAGAATATGCACTGTCTTGGAAGAAATTAGTTGTAAACAGATGACTTTTTAAAAGGATTAACCCTAGGCACAGTAGATTTCTTAATGGTCAAAGATTAAATTGCTTACTAAGTAGTGATTACTAAGATAAGAAAGTAGAGTAATAATCAATCAGCAAACATGTGTTAACAACCTTTGGAGCCTGAGGTACTGTGTTCAGTGCAAAAGACAAAGTTGAAATACTTCATGCGTTTAGAGAGTTACATTCTATTAAAATAGACTATAAGTGTATACATATGTGTATGTGTGTGTGTGTATATGTATACATATATATTAGTTTTTCAGTCTTTTCAGTCATGTCCAATATTTTGCTTCCTTATTTGAGATTTTCTTGGCAAAGATGCTGAAGTGGTTTGCCATTTCCTTTTCCTGCTCATATTTATAAATGAGGGAACTAAGGTAAACAAGCTTAAGTGACTTGCTCAGGGTCACACAGTTAATAAGTATCTGAGGCTGGATTTGAGCTCAGGTATTTCTGCTTCCAGGCCCCACACTCTTGTGCCACCCAGCTTCATATGTGTGTGTGTGTGTGTGTGTGTGTGTATATATATATATGTATATGTATACATATATATATATTTATATGTACACAAATATAATACACATATGTGTATATATGTGGTATATATAAATATATATATGTACACACACGCAATTTAACATACAAATTTAACCAACTTAATTACAAACAAATGACTTTCACTAGATTAACTTGAGTCCCATCAGACTTCTCAGTGGTCAAAGTTTAAACTGTTCTTAAAACTAAGACAAACAAATGGACTAATTTTTATTCAGACAGCCATGTGATATAGTAGTGCTCTCTTCTATGAAAAATATATGAGTGATCAGTATGGATGAGGGTACATGGGCCATGTTGGTTCTTTCAGTGGGCAGAAGTTCAGCCTGACTTGCTGGTACATTTGGGCAAGGAGTTTCATCTCTTAGCTGACTATGTGTCTCTATGGGTATACTATCTGTACTTCTTTATCTTGGACTCACTGTTTCAGTTCCATACTTTGTATCCTCATGTAGATTATGAAACCCTGGAAAGCAAGGGGGTATATATTCTATTTAGCACTATAAGAAAACAAACTACAAATACAGTGTGATTTCAAGACTATCATAAGGACCTATTTGACTGATAGATCTCCACTAATTTGAAGTGTCTGAAGTTTCATTAGAACTACTTCTTTGTGTTTGATAACAAAGGCTGTGGAATTGTCTCTTGTAGGACACTTAAAGTACGTAAGCTTTCTGGAAGTAAAAGAGGGAGGGTGAAGAAATGTCTGGAGCCAGGAACACTGGCTAAGGAGAGAAAACCTAGGAGAGCTGGAATTTCCCAAAGTTTTTTAACCCAGAAATGGCATGATCAGATTAGTACTAATATTAACAAGATTTCTTGGGTAACCGTGTAAGTGGTGGATTTCAGTGAGGGAGAGAATG
Source organism: Notamacropus eugenii (assembly GCF_028372415.1). NCBI lineage: Eukaryota > Metazoa > Chordata > Mammalia > Diprotodontia > Macropodidae > Notamacropus > Notamacropus eugenii. Next base: position 444,500,174 of record NC_092873.1, read on the forward strand.
GAGGTGGGAACACCAAATAGGAGGTTCTTTGGAATGGTTAATAGGAGAACACTAGAACCACTCATGTATTCAAATGCAGTATTTAGGGAACTATTCCACAGCTCTTGCTTGTTTAACCCAATGGAGTGACTTCAAAAAATTCCAATTTGTTTAATGAAATATTTTGTATTTCAATATAAGTAAAATCATCCTAAGATGACTCTGCGATCTCTGACAGGTCCAAGGATTTGGGAGTATCCTGTTGCATTCAACTCCTTAGCATTCCCAGATTATCAGAACCTAAGCTTTTTCAAAAGCAAACTAAATGAAGCAATATTGAATTTTAGGTAGAGTGATATAAAACATTCTTATGAAAACTATGCCCTCGTGTTTTCTTCTCTAAATTTTGTTTTTAAGTAACGGAACTATTCGTAGGAGTACTCCTATGAATGAGACCAGACAGCCACCTAAGTACTCTGGAGACATTTAGTATGCTGATACAATATTGAACACACCCACACCCACACACACACGCACACTATTCCATATATCTGCATAATTTGATACATGTATGTATATATACATATATATGTACACACAAATGTATACACACATCTATACACATATATTATCTACTTCAGAAACAATTGTCTATTATAATGATCTCAACCAACAAATTTATACTAATTTTTAAAATCAGTTTTTTAACTTCTTGAGATTTAAATAGTGGTTGTGACTTTCATCTGTATGAGGAAAATGTTAAAGTCACAGAAGAGCAAAATGGTTAGTAAAAGTGAGGCAATCCCTGGAACATGCTCCCTATTTCTATTTGTAAGCATGAATACCACCCAAATTGCCTTTAATTTGGAGAGGGCTAATAAAGGGAGATCTGTTTAGTTTGCTGGTTAGTTTGTCAACTTCAATGTTTTGATGGATCAATGATCTCATCACCCGAGTAGCCCTTCTGGCACTGATGGCAACCTATCCAGCTTTCTCATCCTCCAGGATTTTTGTCCACGTGCTTCTACAGATGATCTACAGAGGGTCCATTAAACTTACTGGGATCTTATCAGGATCTCTCTTGATCTCTCTGCATTGCATGGGTTCTGAAGCATCACTCCTTTCTTCTTGTTATTCAAACAAATATGTTGCTTGGCTCTCCCACAAGCATTATAGATATCAAAAGTCAAACAGAATTTTATAGAAAGTTACTTTGTTGAGTTGTAAATATTGGTTGTAAATATAAGGTGTTTTCCCCTATGAAATATCTGGGAATATGTGTATGTGTGTACATGTATGTATGTGTGCCCATGTAAGTTTCATTTGGCTATATTAGGATCTATGTCAGATAAGGAGAAGACAAAGAAGGCAAGGAAACATTTTGTGAGATGATCTGTTATTTTATAAATAAATATTGAGAAGATATTGCATGATGAGTGAGTCTGAACAGTTTAGAGTGGTATTTCCAGAAATGAATGGGGCCATCTCTCTGATCTTTATGTTTTCATGATGATATAAAGGTATCACAGAAATTCAGAAGCTTTGAATGTGACAGGATGAGATTTTACTTGGAAGAATAGCATAAAATAGAGATAGAACATAAAAAAAAATAAGGTTATTTTAAAATACACCATGAAAAAGTTATATTGAACATCTCTGGGATAATTGATTTTCCTTGACACACTTTGCTCTCAGTGGAGGTAATCCTGAGCTAAAAGAAATCTCTGAATACAAAGAAAATTCAGGCTTTTGTGCTGTTCTGGAATAATTTTTTTTCTAATGGCTATCCCCCTAAATTTTATGTCATTTTTCCTCATTCATTTTTTCATATACTATAAATGCCTCTGAATGATGAAAAGAATACATATTGCAATTGATAATAATTGTGCACAACTTCATATTGTGCAAAGTACTCTGGAATGTAAAAAACATTTCGGCAGTACAAATGTAAATCGTTTTTCACCTTTTCTACCCACAATGTGGAGCAGTAAGGTACTAAAAGCTGAATAATAACATATGAGCACAACTGTAACCAGTCAGGGTGAGGGCTTTTTGTCTGGTCCCAACATCTGGAGAAAGATGTGCTTCTTGTCCACCACAGCCCCGAGACCACCAGCCCTGACTGAACTCTGAATGGGACAATGGAGTTCTTCAACTCAGTGGAATATTTTAAATCAGGGATCAGCAAACTAATCCCATTTGGAGAAATATGTGAAAGACGTAAGGAAGGTTGGGTGAGAAAAGCAGAAACAGAGGCAGAGAGAATAGCAGCGCTGGAAAACACTTGTAATGGAAGCTGGACAGAGATTTTGAGTGACTGGAAGCTTTTTCTCACTTCTCTGCTTATTGAAAGAATCTGTCTGGGAGATGACGGAACTGCCTTTCCTCAAGAGACGTTAGTAATAAGATGAACTCCTTCATTCTCTGATTCTCTCTATATTTTATTATTGACTGTTATAAAACTGATTTTTTTGATTACAAGATATCCTTATGTCCTTAAAATTGCTTGTTCACTGTTTTGCTAGAACTTTTAAATTGGATTTCTCTATACAATGATAAGATCTGATCTCATTTGTTTTGAGCGGCTATGTATGCATAAAAAGAAAATGGGGAGAGAGAATCAGTGGCTCCCCAATCCATAAAATTAAAACAGGTCAGGCATCTTCATCTCTGGCAAAATTGTTATGTTTTTTTTTTTTCTCTGAGAAGTACCTCAAGAGCTATATGATGATGTCTTAATAAGCAGAACTATGTTGTTTTAGTAAGCTCCCCAAAAGATCAAAGAAAAGAAATAATTACATTTGGTCAAATTCATTCCAACTTAAAACTGTAAGTGAGCTTGTGGCATGTGGCTGTGTAGATTTTAATGCTGATGCCACAGCTCCAGAAGTGAGAGAACAGAGAGGGGAGAAAGGAAATAGGGGTGTTCCTGGAGGTAAGATAATGCCTAAAGCCTAGCCTACTAAGCAGAAAAGGGAACTGGCCCTTTTACTTTTCAAACGAGAAGAAAGTTTTCCTTAGCTAAATTGTCCTCTATTGCATACCTACTGGTTACACAAAGACTCAAGGCTCACCACAATCTGGTTCATATTTGGTATTCTGAACTTACTTTTCCTTTTATCATCAGTATAACTTGGTTTTATTCTGCCCTCTCTACTTCTGTGCATTTACATAGACTAGCCGTCCTTTCTAGTTTGGGTTGTAGATAAGCAGTAATTCTCATTGAGAAGTAATTCAAACTCTGAGTCACTGTAATTTCCAAAGTAGAGCAAACTGAAAAGAACCAGAACCCAAGTGCTGAACCATGAAGTATGTCCTATTTTGGGGGACTGAGGAGGAAATGAAGTTAGGAAACGTGAGTGAGAAAGAAAGGTACGAGGCAGCTAGAAAAGTATATTGCTTCAGAAGCTAAGGCAGGAAAGTTAACAGAAAAGATGGAGGAGAAACTCTGAGAAGTTTCTGATTCAGTCACAGGCATTTGATTATACTAAAACAGAAACAACAGAAAATCCCATTTTGCTTGCCATCACAGTCCACCCTTTCAGGATTCTTGGTCTTGCAATCTAATTGGCTTTGAATCCTGAAACTAATAGAGCATTAGACTTCTTGATTATACTAAAACTCAGCAAAAGATCCCACTTTTCAATTACATACTTGAAGGCAAATCAAAATTGGTAGCTTCTTTGACATTGATCAAATCTAGTCCTCATTCCAGGAATCTTTATTACAACTTTATACTCTCCTTGTAATAATCCTTATAATACATCTATTCTTTCTACTTGTGACTAATCTGAATGCCCAGACATGCTTTATAACGCTGTGATTTATGAACTATGTCTTTCAAACAGTTGGCTTCTAGTTTTCAATCCATGAATACTAACACTGACACTAAAAAAGACTATATCTAAGCTATTTAAGATTTAAATGATAGGAAGGCTTTTGGGACTCCATTTTTGAGTTTGTCTGCATAGATGAAACTTCGTCGAAAATCAGAAGAAGAAAAAAGAAAAGAATTCAAGTGTTCATCAATAGTAAACACAAGGAAAGTTACAAAAATGGTATTTGGTTGGTTTGCAGCAGAGAAGCTGTGGAATGAGATGAAAAAGTACATGAAAACAAAGGCTCTTATAAGGAGTTTGGGGACAAGATTTTTTTTCCATATTTTGTTTTTGTATAATACTTGAAACATTTTTTCCCCATGTGTTCTCATCATCTCATATTCTCATGAGTTTATTTTATATATATGTATATAAATATACATATGTATGTATATTAATATACATATATATGTATGTATATTTACACTGGCACTAAAATTTTAGTAGTATAGAGAGCTTCTAATCAGAAGCTGTCCCTAACAATGCATATTGGCAGTATCTCTGCTACTTATAGTGTCTGATAATTGTCCTGGGCACACAGAGGTTAAGTGCATTGCATAAGGTTATGCTGCTAGTATGCCAAGAGACTGGACTGGAACCAATGTCTTCCTTATTATAGGTCCACTCTGTATCATGTTACCTCTTGTTTGCACATCATGTTATATTGTATTCATAGTTTTTATAAATGTAAAATCATAATTTTTAATAGCAGTGGCAGTTTTAATAGTTTAAAACCACACTAAGACTTTTGGGACACCCTGTATTTTATAAATCAAGACTTCTAATCCCTCAACCAACAGTTCCTTGTCCTCAAATCTTTGCTCTCTGAAAACTGTCTCTATTACTCCCAAACTGCTTTCTCGTAGTTACTAGTGACTTGTGTTGTTGTTATTGTATTTTTGTCAAGTCATTTCAGTCATGCCCAATTCTCTGTGACTCTGTGGGGTTTTCTTGGAAAAGATATTGGAGTGGCTTGTCATTTCCTTCCTCAGCTCATTTTAAAGATGAGAAACTGAGGCAAAAAGGCATAAGTGACTTGCTCAGAGCCACACAGCTAGTAAGTGTCTGAGGCCAGATTTGAACTCAGAACCTCCTGACTTAAGGGGCAGTATTTTCGCCACTGCACCACCTAACTGTCCTATGAATGATCCATAGGCACAAGTAAGCATTATGAGAACCAATGGCCTTTTTCAATTTCATTTTTAAAGACCTCAAAACATTTTTTTTCTTTCTGAAAGGCCATTCTACCAGAAAATAGTTTGGCCGATATTTGGGCAGAACACACACACACACACACACACACACACACACACACACACACACACACACACACACACACATGCAAAATGTCAAGAACTTGTTCTCGAAAGCCCATCTTTAACATGGTATCTACTCCACTGATTACTGCTGTTCTATGCAATTGAGTTCTACAGATGTTTGTTTCATTATTTTGCAATGTGTCCCAGGAGTTGCTACTATAACCTTAATATTTTATTTCAGGTGATAGAGTTGGGAAGGTAACAGCAAACAGCCTACAAGCAGGACGATATTTGTTTGACAAGCCACACATTAGCTCTTTAGGTTGTCCCTACGTGAATGGCTAATTTGATCCTCACAACAACCCTGAGACTTGGTGCTACGGTGCTATTGTCATTTTCATTTTATAGTTGAGTAATTGGGGAAGAAACAAAGTGACTTGCCCAGAGTCATAGCTAGTTAAGTGAATGAGGTCACATTTGATCTAAGATCTTCCTCTCTCCAAGCTCAGTGCTCTATCTACTGTGTCATCTCTATGCTCAAGGTTACCTCTTCCCCACGGGTGTTTCTGTTCCTTCACGGGGAGCTTGGGTTTCCTGGACCTCCAAGCAGTTCCATGCCCCAGCCTCCTATGGGTTATGAGTCGCTCCTATCCCTGGCACTCTCTTGGTTATTTTCTTTTTCCTCCTAATATGTCATGAAGACAAGTCAGAGGACCAGTGTTCATATTTCACCAATGACACTATTTGTGGTTTCCTAAAGAGGTCGTTTAACACCTCTAGGTTTCAATGTCTTCATTTCTTTTTTTTTTTAATGTTCTACAATCACTATCATAAAACTTAGATTTCTCCCCCCCACCTGCCCTCCCACCACCCCCTTCCCTCCCCAAGATGGCATACAATTCTATATAGCATCTACATATACTTTCCTATTGAATACATTTTCACTATAGCCATGCTGTATAGACCAACTAAAAGAAATGGAACAAAATATATAACAAATCAAAACATAACACACACACACACACACACACACACACACACACACAAACATGATCGGCTATATTCTGCGAATGAATTCCATAGTTCTTTCTCTGAGTGTGGAAGGCATTTTGCCTTAGAAGACCATTGGGAATTTTTTTTTTTAAGTTCTTACATTGGTATGAAGTTCCAAGTCTACCAGAAAATACTCTCGCACACTGTGGTCGTTGCTGTGCACAAAGTTCTCCTGGTTCTGCTCCTTTCACTTAGCTTCAGATCATATAAGTCCTTCCCGGCCTCTCTGAAGTCTTCTTGTTCATCATTTCTTATGGTGCAGTAATACCCCATTACATTCATATACCATAATTTATTCAGCCATTCCCCAACTGATGGGCATCCCCTTGACTTCCAGTTTTTGCCAATTACAAAGAGTGCTGCTATAAATATTTTTGTACATGTGAGGCCCTTTCCCATTTTTATGATCTCTTGGGATTACAGTCCTAGTAGTGATATTGCTGGGTCAAAGGGTATGCACATTTTTGTACCCCTTTGGGCATAGTTCTAAATCTCTGTCCAGAATGATTGGATGAACTCATAGCTCCACCAACAATAAATTAGTATTCCAACTCTCCCACATCCTCTCCAACATTTATCATTTTCCTGTTCTGTCATGTTTCCCAATCTTATAGGTGTGATGTGGTACCTCAGAGTTATTTTGATTTGCATCTCTCTAATCAAAAGTGATTGAGAACATTTTTTCATATGATTATCGATATCTTTAATTTCTTCCTCTGAAAATTGCCTACTCATATCCGTTGACCATTTATCAGTTGGGGACAATGTCTTCATTTCTAAGGAAGGGATTTGGACTGAATGACCTTTGAGGTCCCTGCCAACTCTGTCTATGGTCCTTAATTAATAATAAAGTAATATTAATAGTACTAGTAGAAATAGGAAGAGTAGCAGTAACAAAAAATCTAATTACAAAAAATGTAATAGCAGCAGCATCTGAGGCATAAGTGTGTCATAGGGTTGCTGTGACTTCTTACTGCTTTATCAGAATGGATCAGATATGTGACTATCCACAGCTGATCAGTTGTAAAAGTTTCAGGAATGAGTATACACTAAAGGTCACATTGACCAGACAATGTTACTGTTACCTCCCATCATTCTTAGATAAAAAGATGGGAAAATTCTCTAAGATTCTTGACAGACACATTCATATTGAATAACTCACATTCACATAGCAATTTAAGGCTTTCAAAGCACTTCCCGTGGAGGGGTTCAGAAACCGGTAGAGAAGAATCAGGCAATCTCAGTAACAAGATGAACCCAATCAAAAGAGCCCTGTCTTGTTATTTTAATATTTCATGGACAGCAGGGTAGTATTTAAGCTATATAGTTACTACAACTCACTCTTGGAACAGAACTGGAGCATTTCCTTTTCTAGTGATGAGATTAAATAAATTAATAAATAAAATGTTACATATGTGTAGTATGTAACTTCCTACCTTTTTGTAATAAGATTCAATAAGGAAACATATTTGAAGCATTTTGCAAACATTAAAGCTTTCTGTCTTTATATATTATGTCATTATTAGTAATATACCTCCTTGATTATATGTTTTAGGTCATATCTCAAATGGTAACCATCATTTAGTAATATACTGTTGCCTCCTGAATGATATTAATTCCTTTTTCCAAAGTACTTTCAGATTTGAAGATTACTTTTTATTTTATGGATAAGGAAATTGATGCTCAAAAATGTAAAGTGGCTTGGTCAGAATTATATAGTTAGCAAGTACCCTATATTGCTTTCCTCAATATCATTCTCCCTTTTCAGAGTACACACTCATTTGGTATTTTTGTCATATGTTTGATATTTGCTTGGCAAGGAGATAATGTCTTTTTGGCTGAGACATTTCCTGGGCATCATTGAAATCATTCTGGTGACACTTTTTGACATCAGCTAAGCTACTCTAAAAAACTGTGGTAAATAAAGCCATTTTTTCCTGTTATTCGAGGTAAATGCTTATTTAAATGTACATGGTTGGAACTAATGTTGGTACCAGACTTAGAGCCAAGAAGACTTGAGCTCAACTCCCACTTCAGACACTTGCTAGCTATATGACCCTGGCAAGTCACTTAACCCCTCTCAGGCTTTGTTTCATCTATCTGTAAAATGGGGTTAAAAATATACCTGCCTCATTAAGTTGCTGAAGGAATCAACTAAGATATTATTTGTAAAGTACTTTGCAAAACTTAAAGCACTGTGGAAATGGTACCTATTTTTATCATGCCAACTCTCTTCTTGAAGCAAATATTCGTACCTCAAAGGTTTATATGTTTTAAGCAGCAACAAGTCTTTATTTTTTTTAATCTAAATCACATTTTCCAACCTATTTTCTCTGTTCTTTTCTGTGCCCAACTTCAAATTGAAATAACAAATGAATTGTTGTTGTATACTCTTTGTGCTTAATGAGGCCCAATGACATCAGGAGAGGGATGTCTTAACATGCGAGTGAATTGGATTTCAGTGGGGCAGGGCTGTGAAAAGTCATTAGCCTCACTCTCTTCTTCAGGGTCATCAGAACCCAGTGGTAAGACAACTGACAATGGCCTCCTTTCCTTTCAGTTTTGCATTGAAGTAATAAATAAAAGGAATATGTTGACAGTTTGGTAGAGCCTCTTAAGCTGATTCTTCTTCGATTTTTTAAATTTGTTTAAGTCGCAACTGCAGATGTTGTTCATTGCCTATAATTGATAGTAATTTTTATAGTTATCTTCATCATGAGTTCCAGTAAACAATATGGCCACATTTTACTTAAAAGAATATTGGGACACTTGGTTGCTTAATGAAACCAGTGTTGCCAACTTTTAGAAATACCTTTTTAAACTTTCATTACGTTTGGCTTCCATTTTACCATATTTTCTAATTTCATGTGTAGCCAGATGACCAATACGTATGTGACTAGGTTCCTCCTATAGTTTATATTCCAGTCATTAGAAATGTATCTGCTGTTAAAACAGTGTGATTCATAGCATTCTCCGTTCACTTTTCTATTATTCTACCATCATTATTGTAGAAGTGCAAAGGGATTGCATAGGATGGATACCTATTTTTATGAATCTTTTTTTATGGGAATCCAGGGACAAAGAATGTATCACTGAGCAGCTCCCATTTGGATGTTGAGCAACTCCCTTCTTAGTAAGCTCCTTATACAGTTACCAGACCAGAATCTATTACTGGAAATAGAACTGAAACCAGTGGTAAAACCTTACAGTTCTTACACTCTATTGGCTTATCCTTTGGGGACTCATGCTTAGATGGCTTTTTCCTACAATATTGTATTACATTAGGACCAAAATGCAGTTTACTATAATTTAGTAGGTCTGTTTAAATTGATGTTGCTTAAGTTTCTGTGACAAACTGCCGTCTGTATGCCAGTTCCTATGATGTGAGTCCAGTACTAGACTTAGAGACAGAAAGATCTAGATTATAGTGCTGCCTCAAACACTTAGTAGCTATGTGACACTGGACAAGTCACTTGATCTCTCTGTGCCTCAATTTCCTCATCTGTAGAAGAAGAACATTGGACTCAGTCTATGTAGTTCTTAATCCCTAAATCCTACTTTCTGACTCTAAATACTCCCATAACTTTACACGTCTAAGTGAGGGAGAAGCAAACTACCAGAAAACACATTCATTGTTCTACTACCTTCCTATTTTTGTGTTATTTACCTTACTTTTACCTTAATTTCCATTTGTTGAAGATTCCCGTTTCATAGCCATTACTAACATACATCTATAGAACTGAACATTTAGCTAAGATATAGGTTGAGAAATTCCTGTTCCAATCCACACATTGCCTTGAACTTGGCCTTGTGAGGATGTAACCATCAGCACAAGAAAATGTCAGGCTACTTTGTCTACAGTGTAGGAAGATCATGGGATAAAAATAATCATGAGTTGGCACATCATCATAGTGCTTCCCAAGTACAAATGACCAGTATGTTTCTGGGAATTTTGGACTCTGTTTCTATTAGCTTTTTTTCAATCTAGTGCCATGTTTCTGTCTTGTATCATAAGGGAAGTTCATTGTATTCTCTTTGCAAACATCAAAGTTCACAGAGAATTGTGCAAAACCAATAAACAAAACCTTATTAAGTCTTTTCCTGTAATATACTGTAATCATTAAAAGATATTTGATTTTGGGAAACCATTTAGTCAACAGAAGGCTAGTTCAGAAAATTGTTGTTTATATAGTTGATGCTCACTGTCATACAATTGTCATAATTCTGACCACCCAAATTTCACATATTACTTTCAGTTTTGCAAAGACCTTGACATTTATTGTCTTTACTGATCTTATCAGAAACCCAATGAAGTAGCTATTATTATTAGTGCCCCCGTTTTGTAGATGAGAAATTTAAGGTTGATGGAAGTTAACTGACTTATTCAGGGTTGCATAACTAGTGTCTACGGTGGAATTTGAAGTCAAGTCTTCCTGATGCCAGGTTCAGTACTATTTCCACTGTATCTTTGATCTCATTTGTTCATGCCTTCTGGAAAACTTTACTCCAGTAATCATCAGTTCTCCCTCATGCATCTTCAGTTCTTCTGTTTTCACTGCTTCCTTTCTATTTCCTTTAAACATGTTTAGTACACTACATTCCCAAAACAGGTTATTGTTGGGGGTGGAAGCTCAATTCCATGTGGACAGTCTCGGGCGGGTAAAGGTGGGAACTTCTAAATCTTAGAGTTCTCATGAGGCCCCCCAGAAAACAGCAGGGAATCGAGGAGTGAGACCGAGCTATCTTGTGTATTTCCACCTCTTCCCGTGAGAAACGTGATGGGAGGAGCATCCCCGCCCTCGAGACTGACCCAGATCCAGGCACACCTATTGTTATTTAACAGGCACGGTATTCAGGTGCAAACTACGTGGCCGGAGAGCTTAATTAGGGTCAGGAAAGCCTGAAGGCGCTCTTAGCGCGGGAGGGGCCCTTACAGGACAGAAGGCGCCTCTTCCCTTTTCCTCTCTTCGCTCTCCCTTCCCCCTCTCTCCCCACTTCCACTTCTGCTTTCATTCTCTTACTGTAAGATCTTTGCCTCCTTGGGAGATTTCTCTCTCTCTCCTAAGGAAGAGTTCCCCCTGCACATGTAACCAGGACCCTGAATAAAGCCTAACCCTTGTTCAACTCTGGAAAGTCTCTTCTCTCATACGTTTATCCGGTTTGGCCAGCCGAAGACCTGTGATAGGTAAGGTAAGACTCGGGTAGCCCTCAGGCCTCTAGGCCTGGCAGGTTGTCCCTTGATCCCTTGAACCCTTTCAGTACTATTCCATCTATATTCTTCACTGCAATACTTTCACTGCAATACTTCTTGAAAATGTTGCCCACATGAGATACTTCCATTTCCTTAATACCCCCTCTATCATCAGCTGTTGCAAAATGGCTCCACCTCCAACACCCTATTGAAACTACTCTTACATGTTCAGTATTACAGAAGTGACACCTATAATCTTGGATGGTTCAAACAATTAGTTTTTTATTTGACTCTATACACAATAAGGATCAAAGATATTGCGCCAAATGCTTTTCTAGATTTCACTGTACATACATAAAACATCATTTCTGACATAGGCTTCTCTGTCTCATTCAGTTTCCTGACTTCTCAATATTTATTTATATTTATTTTGACTTTATTCAATTTGATTTGTTAGGGGTAATATTAGTTATTCATTGCCTCTAATGCTAAAAAATTACAATTTGGAATATGCACTATAAATTGGAAGGAGATAAAATAAAAAAAAAAATTAAAGGAGAGAGGTTCTGACATCCCAATTTCTGTCTTGAATATTCATCATTCACTGTGTGATAGAACTCAGCTGTTAAAGGAAGGTTGATATAGAGGAATCATGTGGGAATGATGGGCTGATAGTGTCAGAACTTTGTTCTTCTGGGATCTGGGTTAAAGAAGGAACAACATATACATCTATAAGGGCATTAAAGTGTCCTGAACTTATGAGTAAATAAAAGGACTATGGAACAGGATGAGGGATTCCTTAATACAGAAAATACTAGATGTTGTGTTTTCCTGATTGTATTACCACAGTACTCAAATTGTTTCTTTCTGGCTGCTTGCAATATTTTCTCCTTGACCTGAGATCTCTGGAATTTGGCCACAATGTTCTTACGAGTTTCTCTTTCTGGATCTCTTTTAGGAGGTGATTAGTGGATTTTTTCAATATGTATTTATTTATTGATTTTTAATTTAACTTTTAACATTTATTTTCACACAATTTTGGGTTACAAATTTTCTCCCCTTTTATCCCCTCCCCCCCCCAGACCTAAGCTTTCTAATTGCCCCTGTGACCTATCTGCTCTCTCCTCTATCCTCCCTCCCTGCCCTTGTCTCCGTCTTCTCTTTTGTCCTGTAGGGCCAGATAGCTTTCTTGACCCCTTAACCTGTATTTCTTGTTACCCAGTGGTAAGAACATTACATTTGGTCCTAACACTTTGAGTTCCAACTTCTTTAGCTCCCTCCCTCTCCACCCCTTCCCCTTGGAAGACAGGCAATTCAATATAGGCCATATCTGTTTAGTTTTGCAAATGATTTCCATACTAGTTGTGTTGTATAGGACTAACTATATTTCCCTCCATCCTATCCTGTCCCCCATTACTTCTATTTTCTTATGGTCCTTTCCCTCCCCATGAGTGTCGACCTTGTATTACATTCTCCTCCCCTCCCCTCCCCTCTATCCTCCCCCCCACCCTGCTTGTGCCCCTGTCCCCCACTCTCCTGTATTATGAGATAGGTTTTCCTATCAAAATGAGTGTGCATTACATTCTTTCCTTTAGTGGAATGTGATGAGAGTAGACCTCATGTTTTTCTCTTGCCTCCCCTCTTTATCCAACCACTAATAAGTCTTTTGCTTGCCTCTTTTATGAGAGATAATTTGCCCCATATAACTTCTCCCTTTCTCCTCCCAATATTTCTCTCTCACTGCTTGATTTCATTTTTTTTTAAAGATATGATCCCATCCTCTTCAATTCACTCTGTGCACTCTGTCTCTATGTGTGTGTGCGTGTGTGCATGTGTGTGTGTGTGTATTCCCACCCAGTACCCAGATACTGAAATGACTTCTGGAATATCCTATTCCATTCCCTTCTGTCCCTCAATGTAGAGGGTGCCAGATCTTGTGCTATCCTGATTGTATTTCCACAATACTTGAATTGTTTCTTTCTAGCTGCTTGCAATATGTTTTCTTTCACCTGGGAATTCTGGAATTTGGCCACAATGCTCCTAGGAGTTTCTCTTTTTGGATCTCTTTCATGCGGTGTTCTGCGGATTCCTTGAATATTTATTTTGCCTTCTGGTTCTAGAATCTCAGGGCAGTTTTCCTTGATAATTTCATGGAAGATGATGTCTAGGCTCTTCTTTTGATCATGGTTTTCAGGTAGTCCCAGAATTTTTACATTGTCTCTCCTGATTCTATTTTCCAGGTCAGTTGTTTTTCCAATAAGATATTTCACATTATCTTCCATTTTTCGAATCTGCACGGTATGTTCTGAGATATCTGTCTTTCTCATAAAGTCCTTAGCGTCCATCTGTACCATTCCAGTTTTGAAAGATCTATTTTCTTCAGTGAGCTTTTGAATCTCCTTTTCCATTTGGTTAATTCTGCTTTTGAAAGCATTCTTCTCCTCATTGGCCCCTTGCACCTCCCTTGCCAACTGAGTTAGGCTAGTTCTCAAGGTGCCAATTTCTTCAAGATTTTTTTTGTTCTCCTTTAGCAGGGAGCTGATCTGCTTTTCATGCTTCTCCCTCATCCCTCTCATTTCCCTTCCCAGTCTTTCCTCCACCTCTCTAACTTGATTTTCAAAATTCCTCTTGAGCTCTTCCATGGCCCGAGCCCATTGGGTGGGCTGGGACACAGAATCCTCGATTTCTGTGTCTTTGCCTGATGGCAAGCATTGTTCCTCCCCATCAGAAAGGAAGGGAGGAAGTGTCTTTTCTCCGAGAAAATACCCTTCAATAGTTTTATTTCTTTTGCCTTTTCTGGGCATTCTCCCCAATCAGTGACCTGACCTCTGAATGTTCTCCTCACACCCACCTCGCCTCCTGGTCCTCCCAGCCAGCATTTGGGGACTGAGATTCAAATGCTGCTTCCCGCCTTAGGGTTTTTGGCGGGGGCAGGGCTGCTAACAGTGTGAGAATTAAGTTCAGGTGGTCAGAGGCAGGGCCGCCTCTCTGGCTCAGTTCCTTCAGGGGGTTTATGCACAGACCTTCCACAATGGATCTAGGCTCCCGCCCGTTTGGGGAGCCCCTGTCTGTAGCCGCCTCTCAGCTTCTATCTCCTGGGGGGGCCCAAGCCATGGGGGCACCCCACTCCCCTCTCAACCCGCCAAAGAGACTCTTTCACCTACCCCCGTCAGTCACCTGTTGGTGGGGGGCGCTTGTGCCGCCGCTGGAGATCCCGTCCCCGTAGCCCTCTCGGATCTTTTCCTCATGGTGTCGTGGCCGCGGCAGGGCTGCCCTTTGCTCCCCTTCCCGGAGCCCAGTCCACGGCGCGAAGGACCCCCCGCGAGAGGTTTGCAGGTCTCTCCGGAACAGAAATCTCCCTTGCTCCAATATTCCGTGGTCTCTGGGTGCAGAATTCGCCCTGGGTTGGTCCCCTCTAGCCGTTCTGTGGTTTGTGGTTTCAGAGCTATGTGTATGTGAGTGTTTCTACTTCGCCATCTTGGCTCCGCTCCCCTCAATATTTATTTTGCTCTCTGTTTCTAGAAAAATCAGGGCAGTTTTCCTTGATAATTTCTTGAAAGATGATCTCTAGGTTCTTCTTTTGATCATAACTTTCAGGTAGTCCCATAATTTTTAAACTGTCTCTCCTGGATCTGTTTTCTAGGTCATGTGTTTTTCCAATGAGATAGTTCACATTATCTTCCATTTTCTCATTCTTTGAGTTTTGTTTTTTCATTTCTTGTTTTCCCATAATGCCGCTAGCTTCCATCTGTTCCATTATAATATTTAAAGGACTATTTTCTTCAGTGAGCTTTTGAATTTCCTTTTCCATTTGCCTAATTCTGCTTTTTAAAGCATTCTTCTCCTCATTGACTTTTTGAATCTCTTTTGCCAATTGAGTTAGCTTATTTTTAAAGATGTTATTTTTTCAGCATTTTTCTGAGTCTCCTTTAGCAAGCTGTTGATTTGTTTTCATGATTTTCTTGTATCAGTTTCATTCATCTTCCCAATTTTTCTTCCACCTCTCTTACTTGATTTTCAAAATTTTCACTATAGCCATGCTCTTCTATGGTCTGAGAATATTGTATATTTATTTTGGATGTGTGGGATGCAGTATCCTTGTCTTTTATGTCTTCCTCTGATGGTGAGCATTGTTCTTCCTCATCTGAAAGGACAGGAGAAAATACCTGTTCGCTAAGAAAGTATCCTTCTTTAATCTTATTTTTCCTCCTTTTTGGGCATTTTCCCCAAGAGTTACTTGACTTTTATGTCCTTTGTCAAAAAGAGGGTATTCTCTGGGGACCTGTAAGACCTCAGTTCCTCCAAGGTGGCACACTCAAGCCTGCACACCAATCTGGGAGCAACCAGAAACTTTTCCCCCCAGAATCTGTGAGTAGTAGAATTTCCTATTCACAACTACCTCCTAAGATCAGCTGTTCAATTCCCCCAGGGGCTTTTGGGGGAGGGCAGGACTGCCCTGTAGCCACTCCAATTGCCTCGAAGCCCATGCTGCTGCTGCTTCTGCTGCCACCTGGGGTTGGAGATGGAGGCAGGAAGAATCCTGCTCCCTTCTTGCCCAGCTGAAAAATCCCTCTCACTGACATTTGAAGCTGCCTTTGTCGCCTGAGGTTTGAGGGATCTGCAAACTTCTACTGCTGCTGGGGATTCTGCCCCCTAGGCCTGCTCCTCCCAGTGCAATGAACCAAGGCTGGACTATGCTCCACTCCACATCCAGTGTGACAGACTTTTCCTGTTGGCCTTCCATGTCACTCTGGGCTTGAAATCTTTTTTGGTCGTTCTGTGGCTTCTGCTTCTCTAGAATTTATTGAGAGTCATTCTTTATAGGTATATTATGGGCTGTGGGGGAAGAGAAGGGTATGTGCATCTTTCTAATGATAAAGAAGGGATCTTACCAAACTCCTTCATGTAACAAAGGATACTGATATTAAAACAAAGAAGAGTAAAAACAGAGAAAGAAAAGTACAGATTAATTTCATTAATGAATATAAATACAACAATTTTAAATAAAATGCTAGCTAAAGTATTATTACAATATATTACAAAGATCATACATTATGACCAAGTTGGATTTATACCAGAAACTCAGGGATGGTTTAAAATAAGGAAAATTTGTTAATGCAATTCATTATAACAGTGATAAAACTAAAAAAAATGACTATATTAATAGATGTAGAAAAAGTTTTCAATAAGTCATAACACTCATTTCTGTTAAAAAGCCTAGAAAGTAGAGGTACAAATGGATTTTTTCCTTAAATTTATGTAAAAAATCCCCATTTATCTAAAGCCATTATCAAGGATTATTTTTAATGTGCCTAAACTAGGAACCTTTTCCATATGATCAGGTGTGAAACAAGGATGTCCACTGTCACCAGTATCATTCAATATCATATTAGAAATCCTAGTAATAGCAATAAAAGAAGAAAAAGTAATAGAAAGTTTAGAATAGAGAATAAGGTAATAAAACTCTTTTGCAGACTACGTGATGATATACTTGGAAAATCCAAAGACACAACAAAAAAGTTCATTGAAACAGTAATTTTTGCAAGGTATCAGGATATAAAGTAAATCTGCATAAATTGTTAGCATTCTTCCATACCATAAACAAAAAAACCTCTGTAACAAGAGGTAGTAAAGATATTCCGTTTAAAATAACTCTAAATGATGGGATTGTGGAGAACAGGGCAGCAGCAAAACTGTGGTAGCACCCAAGATCTGGGTCAGGGCATGTTGCAAGGCTGGGGTTATGGGATGATCTATCCAGCCCCTACCCAACACCCTACTACCCTCATTCCTTGTTTATCCCCCTCCCTGATACTTCAGCTTCCCAGGTACTGCACTTCATTCCATCCCTTCTCCCCAATCCATTTTCCTGGCCTACCTACCCTCTCAATGCCATGCTATTCCAGCCTTCCCTAACACTCCAACCCTTCCTTCCTATCCCCTCTAGGGCAAGAAATCACTGCGGCTTAACTCCCTCCACCTTTCTCTCCTCCCTTTCTCTACCCTCTCCCCCATCTCCTTCATTGCCTAGTCCACCAAAGCCCTTATCCAGCAATGGCTCTGAAGAGAATCCTCCAGGATTTGAATGACTTGGCACATGACCTCCCAGCTCACTAAGCAGGTTCTATTAGAGATGATGTGTTCGATTGGTGAGCTAAAATAATGGAACCGAATGATAGTCTCTATCAGGATGGAGTATTTTCTGGACAGTTCATTTCCCAACAGATTATCCCTTCAAAGCACCTAAGATTGCATTTACAAGAATTTGCCATCTGAATATTGGCAGTATTGGCAGCATTTGTCTTGATATTCTATGGTCACAGTGGTCACCAGCACTATTTCTTTTTAAAAATTTATTTACTTTTAGTTTTCAATATTTGTTTTTATAAGATTTGGGGTTCTAAATTTTCCCCCTGACTCTATTTCCCCTCTTCCCAACATGATATGCAATCTGATATAAGCTATACATGTATGATTATATTAAATATATTTCCACATTAGCCTTGTTGTAAAAAAAGAATCAGAACAGAAGGGTAAAAACATTGAGAAAGAAAAACAAAATAAACCATCACCAATAACAATAAAAAGAGAAAATAGTATGCTTTGATCTGCATTCAAGCTCCATAGTTCTTGCTCTGGATGAGGATAGCATTTTCCATGGTGAACCTTTTGGAATCATCTTAGATCATTGCAATACTCAGAAGAACTAAGTCTAAAAAAGCCCGTTGTCACACAATGTTGCTGTTACTACATGCAGTCTTCTGGTTCTGCTCACTTAGCTCAACATCAGTTCATGCAAGTTGTTTCAGAATTTTCTGGTGTGCCTACTCATTATTTCTTATAGAACAATAGTACTCCATTGCATTCATACACCAAAAATAGTTCAGCCATTCCCCCACTGATGGGCATCTCCTCAATTTCCAATTCTTTGCCACCACTAAAAGAGCCGCTACAAATATTTTTTTACATTTGTGGATCCTCTTTCTTCCTTTTATTTTTGAAATTTCTTTAGGATATAGAACTAGTAGTGGTATTGCTGGATCAAAAGGCATGCACAGTTTTATACCTCTTTGGGCCTAGTTCCAAATTGCTGGAATAGTTGGATCAAGTCACAACTTCACCAACAGTGTATTAGTGTTTCAATTTTCCCTCATCTTCTCCAACATTTATCATTGTCCTATTTTGTCATATTAGCCAATCTGATAGGTGTGATGTGGTACCTGAATTGTTTGAATTTGTATGACTCAATAGTGATTTATAGCATTTTTTCATATGACTATAGAGAGCTTTAATTTCTTCCTCTGAAAACTGCCTGGTCATGTCTTTTGATCATTTATCAATCAGGGAATGACTGGTATTATTGTGTGTGTGTGTGTGTGTGTGTGTGTGTGTGTGTGTGTGTCCTTTCTTGCTGGAGAAGAGCATGCCATCAGAGAAATAATGGCAAGATTTGCACTTGACTTTGTTTTGAGTGAGGGAGGGCTGTGCAGGTCACCAGCTTCACTTCTCCTCCAGAGCCACCTGAATCCAGTGACCAGATATTCATCAGAATGAGTGGAGATGGCCCAGGATGAGGCAATTGGGGTTAAGTGACTTGCCCAAGGTCACACAGCTAGTGAGTGTCAAGTGTCTGAGGTGAGATGTGAACTCAGGTCCTCCTGACTTCTGCACTGGTGTTCTTTCCACTGCATCACCTAGCTTTCTGGTATTATTATAGATTTGACTCAGTTCTCTACATATTTTAGAAATGAGGCCTTTATCAGAGACACCGGCTGTAAAAATTTTTTCTGAGCTTTCTGCTTCTCTTCTAATATTGGTTGCATTGGCTTTGTTTCTGCAAAACCTGTTTAGTTTAATGTCATTAGGATCGTCCATTTTGCATTTAAGAACGTTCTGCATGTCTTTTTTAAATATTTATTTATTTATTTTTAGTTTTCAACATTCATTTCTACAAGAGTTTGAGTTCCAAATTTTCTTCCCATCTCCCCTCTCCCCCTTACCCCAAATCACCATGCATTCTGATTACCCCTTCTCCCAGTCTGCCCTATTTTCTATCATACCCCTCCCTTCCTTTATCCCCATTTCCTCTACTTTCTTGAAAGACAAAATAGATTTCTATACTCCATTACCTGTATTTCTTATTTCCCAGTTGCATGTAAAAACAGTTTTTAACATTCGTTTCAAAAACTTTAAATTCCAAATTCTCTCCCTTCCTCCTTCCCCACCCATCCCCACTGAGAAGGCAAGCAATTCAATATAGGTTATACATGTATAGTGATGCAAAAGACTTCCATAAGAGTCATGTTGTGAAAGACTAACTATATTTTTCGATCCATCCTATCCTGTCTCTCCCTCATTTATTCTATTTTCTCTTTTGACTTTGTCACTCTCCCAAAATGTTTACGTCTAATTACCCCCACCTTCCAGTTTCCCTCCTTTCTGTCATCCTCCCCACACCCCATTTATCCCCTTCTCTCCTACTTTCCTGTAGTATAAGATAGATTTTCATAGCAAATTGAGTATCCATATCATTCCCTACTTAAGTCAAATGTGATGAGAGTAAACTTCACTTTTTTTCTCAGCTCTCCCCTTTTCTCCTCCACTGAAAAAGCTTTCTCTTGCTTCTTTTATGAGAGATAATTTCCCCCATTCCATTTCTCCCTTTCTCCTCCCAATATATTTCTCTCTTACCCCTTAATTTTATTTTATCAGATATCATCCCTTCCCATTCAAGTCACCCGTCCATATGTATATCATCCCTGCAACTGCTCATATACTGAGGAAAGTCTCAAGAGTTATGAATATTATCTTTCCATGTACCATTGTAAACAGTTCAACTTTAGTAAATCACTTGCAATTTCTCTTTCCTGTTTACCTTTTCATGCTTCTTTTGATTCTTATGTTTGAAAGTCAAAATTTCTATTCAGCTCTGTTCTTTCCATCAAGAAAGGCTGAAAGACCTCCATTTCATTGAATGACTATTCCCTCCCCCCCCCCCCAAGGATTTTACTCAGTTTTGCTGAGTAGGTGATTCTTGGTTTTAATCCTAGCTCTTTTGACTTCTGGAATATTATATTCCAAGCCCTTTGATCCCTTAATGTAGAAGCTGCTAGGTCTTGTGTTACCCTGATTGTATTTTCACAGTACTTGAATTGTTTCTTTCTGGCTGCTTGCAATATTTTCTCCTTGAACTGGGAACTCTGAAATTGGGCTTATGATGTTTATAGAAGTTTGGCTTTTGAAATATCTTTCAGGAGGTGAACAGTGAATTCTTTCAATATTTATTTTACCTTCTGGTTCTAGAATATCAGGGCAGTTTTTCTTGATAATTTCATAGAAGATGGTGCCTAGGCTCTTCTTTTGATCATGGCTTTCAGGTAGTCTCATAATTTCAAAATTCTCTCTCCTGGATCTATTTTCCAGGTCAGTTGTTTTCCCAATGAGATATTTTACATTGTCTGCTATTTTTTCATTCCTTTGATTTTGTTTTATAATTTCTTGCTTTTTCATAAAGTACTTAGCTTCCATATGCTCCATTCCCATATTTAAGGAATTATTTTCTTCAGTGAGGCCATTTTCTACCTGGCCAATTCTGCTTTTTAGGGCATTTTTCTCCTCATTGGCTTTTTGGACTTCTTTTGCCATTTGGGTTAGCCTATTTTGTAAAGTGTTGTTTTCTTCAGCAGTTTTTGGGTCTCTTTTAGCAAGTAGTTGCCTCCTTTTGCATGATTCTCTTGCATCCCTCTCATTTCTCTTCCCAATTTTGGCTCTACTTCTCTTATTTGATTTTCAAAATCTTTTTGAGCTCTTCAATGGCCTGTGACCAATTCATATTTTTCTTGGAAGCATTGAATGGAAGAGCTTTGACTTGGTTTTCTTCTCTTTGCATGCTTTTGTCTTCCTTGTCACTAAGGGAAGATTCTATAGTCTGATTCTTTTTCTGGTTTTTGCTCATGTTCCCAGTCATTTACTTGACTTCTGAGCTCATTGTCATGGCAGATCTCTACTTCCAGTGGAGCTGGGAATGTATTGTCAGTAGCTCAATCCCTGTGGGCCCAGAGCTCCAGAAACAGTGACTGCAGCTGCCCCTGCTGTTGCTGTGGCTGGCAGGGGTTCCTCTTCCCCCTCCTCTCTCAGCTGCCCTGGTTCTGTGGCCAGACCATTTCTCTCTCCTCTCCTGGTAAAACAGGTTTTTCCCACTGACATTCCAATTTATCCACAGCATTTTGGTGTCATGAAGTCTGGAAACCTCCACAGATGTGAAAGAATCAGTCTCCCTAAGGCCTTCTTAGGTTCCATCTGTGCACTTGCAGCCCACACTGGATTGCCCTCTGCTCCCAGGGTGGGAAAAGAGACACTTTCGAGTGACCTTCCAGGCTGTCATGGGCTGGAGATTTGCTTCACTTCATCATTCTGTGGGTTCTAAAGCTCCAGAATTTGTTTAGAGCCATTTTTACAGTATTTGGCTGGGCTTGGCAGGAGTGCTCTAGAAAGTCCTTGATGTTAGTTCACCATCTTGTCTCTGCCCCCCAATGTTCTCTATTTCTTTTTTTGTCTTAAATACTTCTCTTTGCTATAGATCTGATAGGTAAAGTATTCCTTGGTCTCCTAATTTCCTTATAATTTCACCATTTCTTTATTACTTGTGTACACATTTTGACCTTATCTTGGTATACCATGTAAGTTGTTGGTCTGTGCCTAGTTTTTGCCAAACCATTTTCCTGTTTTCCCAACAGTTTTTGTCAAATAGTGAGTTCTTATCCCAGAACCCAGGGTCTTTGACTTTATTAAAGAGTAGATTGCTATAGTCATTAATTGCTGTGTCTTGTGTACCTAACCTATTCCACTGATCTACCACTTTATTTCTTAGCCAGTACCAAGTAGTTTTGATGATTGCTGCTTTATAATACAGTTTTAGATTTGATATTCCTAGGCCACCTTTCCTTGTATTTCTTTCCATTAATTCCCTTGGTGTTCTGAACCTTTTGTTATTCCAGATGAACTTTGTTATTATTTTTTTCTAGCTCTATAAATTTGTGTTTTTGTTACTTTGAGTGGTATGACACTAAGAAAGTCAATTAATTTAGACTGAATTGTCACTTTTATTATATTAGATCAGCCTACTCATGAGCAACTGAAATTTTTTCCAATTATTTAAATTTGGCTTCATTTGTGTGAAAATTGTTTTGTAGTTGTGTTCATATACTTCCTAGGTTTTCTTGGGAGGTAGACATGCAAATATTTCATATTGTCTACGATTACTTTAAATGGAATTTCTATTTCTATCTCTTACTGTTGGGTTTTTTTATTAATATATAGAAATGCTGATGACTTAGGTTGGTTTATTTTATATTCTGCAACTTTGCTAAAATTGTTAATTATTTCAAATACTTTTTTAGTTATTCCCTAGCATTCTCTAAATATAACGTCATATCATCTGCAAAGATTGATAGTTTTGTTTCCTTGCTCCTATTCTAATTCCCTCAACACCTTTCTCTTCTCTTCTAGCTAAAACTACCATTCCAAGCATAATGTTGAATAACAATGGTGATAGTGGACATCTTTGTTTTACTCTTGATCTTATTGGGGATGCTTCAAACTTGTCCTCATTACATATAATGCTAACTATGGTTTTAAGTAGGTGCTACCTAATATTTTAATGAAAAATCCATTGATTACTAAGTATGCTATCCAGTATGTATAATAAGAATGGGTGTTGTATTTTTTTAAAAGCTTTTTTCTGAAACTATTGAGATAATCATATGATTTCTGTCAATTCTGTTATTGATATGGTCAATTATTCTGATAGTTTTCCTAATACTTAACCAGCCCTGCATTCCTGGTACAAATCCTACCTGATCATAATGTATTATCCTTATGATAAGTTGCTTTAACCCTTTGGCTAAAATTTTATTTAAAATTTTTGTATCTATATTCACTACAGAAATTGGTCTATAGTTTTCTTTCTCCTTTTTTGGCTCTTCCCTGTTTAGGTATTAACATCATATTTGTATTATAAAAAGAATTTTGTAGAATTCCTTCTTCACATATTTTTCCAAGTAGTTTATATAGTATTGGAATTAATAGTTCTTTAAATGTTTGGTAGAATTCATTTGTGAATCCATCTGATCCTGGAAATTTTTTCTTAGGAAGTTTATTGAAGACTGAATCTATTTCCTTTTCTTAAATGGGGCTATTTAAATATTTTATTTCCTCTTCTATCAATCTGAGCAATTAATATTTTTGCAAATATTCATGTATTTCACTTAGATTGTCAGACTTATTGGCATAAGATTGGTCAAAATAGCTCCTAAATGGTGTTTTAATTTATTCTTCATTGGTGGGGAATTCACCTTTTTCATCTTTGATATGGATCATTTGGTTTTCCTTTTTTAATCAAACTAACCAAGGATTCACCTATGTTATTGGTTTTTTTAATAAAACCAGCTCTTAGTTTTATTTATTAGTTCAATGGTTTTCATTATTTCAATCTTATTAATCTCTCCTTTGATTTTCAGAATTTCTAATTTGGTATTTATCTGGAAATTTTAAATTTGTTCCTTTTTTAGCTTTTTTAGTTGCATACCCAATCACTGATTTCTTCTTTCTCTATTTTATTCAAAATCATTTAGAGATATAAAATTTTCCTTAAGAACTGCTTTAGATGCATGTCATAAGTTTTGGTATATTGTCTCATTATTGTCAATTTCTTTGATGAAGGTGTTGGTTGTTTCTATGATTTGTTGTTTGACCCACTCATTCTTTAAGATTAGATTATTTAGGGGGTGGAGCCAAGATGGTGTAGTGAGAGCAACTACTCACCTAAGCTCTTAAGCAAACTCCTTCAGACATCTCTAAGGAGAGAATCTAACCATACTTTGGAGGTGTAGAATCCAATGGGAGACAGACTGTGGCAGATTCACAGCCCAGGACAGACTGGAAGGTTGATGGGAAGGATATGTTTCCCACAGCACAGAGTGTCCAACGCAGCTGAGTGGGAGGGCCCTGGGTAGACCTGAGACAGCAGCAGACAGAACCAGTGGAGTGGCAGCCCAAGGTGACAGACCAACAGAGCTGAGGAAGTGACAGTTGCTGAGCCCCAGATATCAGCCACAGCAGCTCCTGAGACTTTCAGCCCACAGATTAAACGTCTGTAAGTCACCTACTTGAACTTCCAGGAGCCAGGATGGGAGAGTGATCAGTGAATGCTCCCTCCTCCCATCTTGATGACCTTGAAAGAATCATAAAATATTTCCCCAGAAAAATCCTGAATCAGTGGGAAGAGCAGAGGGGGCAAATAGTCTCATAACAACTAAGGTTCAGGAAATAGGTAAGGGGGATTCCTCCGACTGTGGCAGAGGGGAACCTGAACGAGAGGGGCCCCAGGGCAGTGGAAACTTGCACTAAGACCCAGGCGAGCCTTAGTGCTAGGAGAGGAGCCCCAGGAGGGGTGGAAACTCGCATTAGGATCTAGGCATGCCTCAGCACTCCAGGGGAAATGGAAAGACAATAGGGCAGCTTGGGATCATCATCCCCTGAGCTTGTCTTTTGAGGAGATCTCCCATGACCAGTCCACTCCTCTCCCACACTCAACAAGCTAAGACCAGGGCTGAAACACAAAACAAAAAGATCAAAAGACATCTGCTCTTAGCTTTTTCACACAACTCAGTTCAAAACCAAGTTCTGCAGCTTCCAACTGAAAGAACCAGAATCCACAACACACAATCACCATCATGAACAAGAAAAAGCAAAATAAGGGCAAAGAAAACATAGAATCTTTCTATGGGGACAAAGACCAAAACACGAATACCAAAGAGGTCAATAGTAAGACTGTACTTCCATCTGAAACTTCAGAAGGGACTATGAACTGCTCGCATGCACAAACAGCTCTCCTGGAAAAGCTGAAGGAGGATATAGAAGAAAAACTGACCAATGATTTTAAAACTATGAAAAAAGAATTCATCAATGAGAACATCTCTTTAGAAAGAAAAATTGAATAAATGGAAAAAGAAGCAGAAAACCTAACTGGGAAAATTGGACAAATGGAAAAGGAAGGACAAAAATTAACTGGAGAAGATAACTCCTTAAAGGAACAATAGACAAACGGAAATGGAGATGCAAAAGTTAACTGAAGAAAACAATTTGATAAAAATTAAAATTGGGCAGGTAGAAACTATTGACTCTATGAGACAGCAAGAATCAGTCAAATAAAATCCAAGGAATGAAAAGATAGAAGAAAATGTCAAGTATCTAATTAGAAAAACAACTGATCAGTAAAACAGATCCAGGAGAGAAAATTTAAGAATTATTGGCCTGCCAAAAAAACCACGATGAAAAAAGAGTCTGAACAATACCTTCCAGGAACTCTTCAAGGATAACTTCCCAGAAGTGCTAAATCTAGAAGGCCAAATAGTCATCAAAAGAATCCACCATTCACCTCCTGAAAGGGGTCTCAAACTCAAAACCCCAAGAAATATTGTTGCCAAATTCCACAACTATCAAGTGAAGAAGAAAATCCTACAGGCAGCCAGAAAGAAAGTATTCAAATACCGAGGAACTACAGTTAGAATCGCCCAGGACCTTGCAGCTTCTACATTAAAAGATCAAAGGAATTGGAATCCAATATTCCATAAAGGAAAGGAGCTGGGACTACAACCAAGGATCAACTACCGAGCAAAGGTCATCATAACATCTCAGGCAGGTCATTCAATGAAGTAAAGGATTTCCAGACCTTCCTGACAAAAATGCCAGAACTTTATAGAAAATTTGATCTTCAAACGCAGGTCTCAAGAGAAGCATGAAGAGTTAAAGAGGGGGGAAAAACAAAACTTGTTACTCAATTTGGGCAAACTGTTTACCTCCCTATAAGGGAAGCTGATACCTGTTCATCTTGAGAATTGTACATCTACTATGAAATATAAAAGGGATGTACATAGAGGGAATGGATATAAAGGAAATGATGTGATGATAAAAACATGATTTAAGCATGCAAAGGGATTGTAACAGGAGGTGTGAAAGGGAGGAAGCAGAAAATGGTAAATTACATCACAGGGAGAAGTACAAAATTATAGTACAGGCAAAGAGGGGAAGGAGATGAGCACTGTTTCAGAGATACTCTCATCTGATTTGATTCAAGGAGGAAAAAATAAACTTCAGTATATAATTCTAACTAGCTCTATAGGTAGTAGGAGGGGAAGGGGGAAGAATGGGGAGGGGAAGCTAAAAGGGAGGGAAGAAGTAGTAAGGGTAAAGGGGAGTAAAAGAGAGGGGGTCTAAATAAAAAGGAAGGGAAGGCTGCAGGAGGTGGTGTTGAAAAGTGAAAACTATTGAGGAGGAGAAGGGAGACCAGAGAACTAAAAGTACTAATAGTGGGAAAGAGGATAGAGGGAAATAACACAGATTGCAATCATAACTGTGAGTGTGAAAGAAATGAACTCCCCATAAAATGGAGACAGATAGCAGAATGGATTAAAAGTCTAATCCACAATATGTTGTTTAGAAGAAACACATTTGAAATGGGGGGATAAACACAGGGTGAAGGTAAAAGGTTGGATGAGAATATATTGTGCTTCAGTTGATGTAAGAAAAGCAAGGGTAGCAATTGTAATCTCAGACAAAGCAAAAGCACAAATAGATGTAATGAAAAGAGATAAGGAAAGAAACTATATCCTGCTAAAATGCACCATAGACAATGAAGCAATATCGTTATTAAACATGTATGCTTCAAGTGGTATAGCATCCAAATTCTTAGAGGAGAGGTTAGGGGAGTTGAAGGAAATAATATTCAGCAAAAGTATACTAGTGGGGAACCTCAACCTCCCCCTCTCTGAACTTGATAAATCTAACCTCAGAATAAACAAGAAAGAAGTGAAGGAGGTAAATAAAACTCTGGATAAGATAGATATGATAGATCTCTGGAGAAAATTGAATGGGAATAGAAACGAATATGCCATTTTCTCGGCAGTACATGGCACATATACAAAAATTGACCAGGTACTAGGACACAAAAACCTCACAATCCAGAGCAGAAAGGCATCAATACTCGATGCATCCTTCTCAGATCGTAATGCATTAAAGATTATATGTAATAAAAGACCATGAAAAGATCAACCAAAAATCAATTGTAAATTAAATAATCTAATTTTAAAGAAGGAATGGGTTGAACCACAAATCATAGAAACAATCAACAACTTCATTCAAGAGAATTACAATAATGAGACAACCTACCAAATCTTATGTGACACTGTAAAAGCAGTTCTTAGTGGAAGTTTTATATCTTTGAATGCCTACATAAATAAAATAGAGAAAGAGGAGATCAATGATTTAGTCATACAGCTGAAAAAGCTAGAAAAAAAACAAATTGAAAATTCCCCAATAAAAACCAAATTAGAAATACTGAAAACCAAAAGAGAGATTGATAAAATTGAAATTAAGAAAACTATTGAATCAATAAATAAAACCAATAGTTTGTTTTATGAAAAAATTAATAAAATTGATAAACCTTTGGTCAATTTGATTTTAAAAAAGAAAGATGAAAATCAAATTACTAATATCAAAAATGAAATGGGTGAACTCACCTCCAATGAAGAGGAAATTAAAACAATAATTAGAAATTACTTTTCCTAACTTTATGCTCATAAATTCGAACATCTAAACGAGATGGATGAGAATTTTAAAAAATACAAATTGCCCAGATTGACAGAAGAGGAAGCTAAATGCTTAAAAAAAACCCTTCTCAGAAAAATAAATTGAAGAAGCCATCAATGAACTCCCTAGGAAAAAATTTCCAAGATCAGATGGATTTACATGTGAATACCATCAAACATTTAAAGAACAGTTAATTCCAATACTATATAGACAATTTTTGAAAATTGGGGAAGAAGGAGTCCTCCCAAATTCTTTTTATGATACAAACATGGTTTTGATACCTAAACCAGCAAGAGACAACGCAGAGAAAGAAAATTTTAGACCAGTTTCTCTAATGAATGTAGACATAAAAATTTTAAATAAGATTTTAGCAAAATGAATACAGCATCTTATCAGAAGAATAATACATTATGATGAAATAGGATTCATACCAGGAATTCAAGACTGGTTCAATATTAAGAAAAGTATTAGCATTATCGGTAATATCAGCAACAAGAGTAACACAAACCATATGATTATCTCAATAGGTGCACAAAAATCGTGCGACAAAATACAGTAGCCATTTCTATGATAAATGCTGAAGAACCTAGGAATAAAGGGAACTTTCCGTAAAATGATGAGGAGTATCTACCTAAAACCTTCAACAAGCATTATATGCAATGGAGATAAGCTAGATGCATTTCCAGTAAGATCAGGGGTGAAACAAGTATGTCCATTATCACCATTATTATTCAATACTGTACTAGAAATGTTAGCTGTATTAATTAGAGAAGATAAAGTAATTGAAGGAATAAGAATAGGCAAAGAAGAAACTAAGTTATTAGTGTTTTCAGATGATATGATGATGTACTTAGAGAATCCCAGATATTCAAGTAAAAAACTACTTGAAATAATAAACAACTTTGGCAAAGTTACAGGTTACAAAATAAACCCACACAAATCTTCTGAATTTCTATATATTAGTCACAAAGTTCAATAACAAGAGATAGAAAGAGAAATCCCATTTAAATCTAGGGTAGACACTGTCAAATATTTGGGAGTTCATCTGCCAAAACAAACCCAGCTACTATATGAATGCAATTACAAGATACTTTTCACACAAATAAAGTCAGATCTAAGTAAGTGGAAAAACATCAGTTGCTCATGGGTAGGCTGAGCCAAAATACTAAAAATGACAATTCTACCTAAATTAATGGACTTATTTAGTGCCATACCAATTAAACTATCAGATAATTATTTTCTAGAGCTGGATAAAATAGTATCAAAATTCATCTGGAAGAACAAAAAATCCAGAATAACAAAGGGATTATGAAAAGAAATGCTAGAGTAGGTGACCTAGGGCTACCAGATCTCTAATTTTCTTGTAAAGTAGGAAAACCACTTGGTACTGGTTAAGAAACAGAAGGGTAGACAAGTGGAATATGCTAGGTACTCAAGACACAATTGGCAATGTATATAGCAATCTCCTGTTTGATAAACCTAAGGACCCCAGCTTCTGGGATAAGAATTGACTGTTTCACAAAAATTTCTGGGAAAACTGGATAACAGTGTAATGGAAACTAGGCATAGACTCGTGCCTGACACCGTACACAAGAATAAAGTCCAAATGGGTACATGATATAGGTATAAAAATTGATATCATGGACAAACTGGAGGAGTAAGGAATAGTGTATTTATCAAACTTATGGAGAAAGGAAAAATTTTTGACTAAAGAAGAAATAGAAAGCATTAGGAAGTGCACAATAGATAATTTTGATTGCATTAAACTGAAAAGGTTTTGCACAACCAAACCCAATGCAACCAAAATACAGAGGGATGTAGTATACTGGGAAAGAATTTTGACAACTAATGTCAGGGATAAAGGCCTCATTTATAGAATATATAGAGAAATGAGTCAAATGTATAACAATGCAAGTCATTCCCCAATTGATGAATGGCCAAAGGATATGAACAGGCAATTTTCAGAGGAAGAAATTAAAGATATCTATAATCATATGAAAAAATGTTCTAAATCACTTTTGATTAGAGAGATGCAAATCAAAACAACTCTGAGGTACCACATCACACTTATCAGACTGGGAAACATGATGAAACAGGAAAATGATAGATGTTGGAGAGGATGTGGGAGAGCTGGAATACCTATTCACTGTTGATGGAGCTGTGAGCTCATCCAACCACTCTGGAGAGTGGTTTGGAACTGTGCCCAAAGGGCTAAAAAATGTGCATACCCTTTGACCCACCAATATCACTTCTAGGACTGTATCCTCAAGAGATCATAAAAATGGGAAAAGGTCTCACATGTACAAAAATATTTCTAGCAGAACTCTTGGTAGTGGCCAAGAATTGGAAATAAAGGGGATGCCCATTAATTGGGGAATGGCTGAATAAATTATGGTATATGAATGTAATGGAATACTATTGTGCTATAAGAAATGATGAACAAGAAGAGTTTAGAGAGGCCTGGAAGGACTTATATGATCTCATGCTGAGTGAAAGGAGTAGAACCAGGAGAACTTTGTGCACATCAATGACCACAGTGTGGGAGAATTTTTTCTGGTAGACTTGGATCTTCATAGCATTGCAAGGACTTAAAAAAAATTTCCAATAATCTTCTAAGGCAAAATGCCTTCTGCATCCAGAGAAAGAACTATGCAATTCAATTGCAGAATGCAGCAGATCAATTTTTTTTTTTATGTTTAATGTTTTGGCTTGTTATCTGATTTCTCCCATTTATTTTAGTTCTTCTACACAGCATGAGTATAGTGAAAATGTAATCAATTAGAATGTATATGTAGATCCTATATAGAAATGTGTGCTGTCTCTAGGAGGGAAGGGAGTTTTGGAGGGGAGGTAGGGGGGAAAATGCAAGTTTTCTGGGAGTGATAGTAGAACACTAAAAATAAGTTTAATTAATATAAAAAATGAAATGAAGTATTGGTTTTGTACAAACAAGACCAAAGCAACCAAAATTAGAAGGAAAGCACAAAACTAGGGAGAGAATTTTTCTGCTAGTATTACTGATAAATGCCTCATTTCCCACATACATAGGAAATTGAATCTAATTTATAAGAATACAGGTTATTCTCCAGTTGAAAAATAGTTGGAGGATATAAACAGGCAGTTTTCAGGCAAAGAAATCAAAGTTATCTGTTATCCTATGAAAAAATACTCTAAATCACTATTGTTTACAGAAATTCAAATGAAAACAACTCTGAGGTAGCACCTCACACCTATTAGTTGATTAACGTGTGTGTGTCCTCCATTTTATAAGAAGAGGACCATGACATCAAGGAAATGATGGCATGATTTGCAGTGAATTTTGATTTGAGTGAAAGAGTGCTGTTTAAGGTCACTGGCCTCACTTTCTCCTCTAGAGACATCTGGATTCAGTGATCAGATATTCATCAGGATGATTGGAGATGTCTCAGGCCAAGGCCTTTTCAGGCACTCCAAATGAGGTTATACCCATTCAGTGAATAGGCATCTTCAAGAAGTATTTAAGGGATGGTCCCTTTAATTAGAAAAAGAAAAAAAATCAAACTGGGAGGGCAAGGCCCTCAGGGTTGCTGTTCCAAAGAGAAACAGTTGCCATTGAGATTCACTCTAAGCCAGGAGAGGGTCAAAAAAGACCCATTAAGTATAATTTGGGAAGGAATGTATTGTGGTCCAGTCTATGGGCTTCAGAATGAACTAGGCTTAAAGTTTTAGGAAAGAAGGAAAGAAAGAGAGAAGGAGAGAGAGAGAGAGAGAGAGAGAGAGAGAGAGAGAGAGAGAGAGAGAGAGAGAGAGAGAGAGAGAGAGAGAGAGAGAGAGAGAGAGAGAGAGAGAGAGAGAGAGAGAGAGAGAGAGAGAGAGAGAGAGGGAGGGAGGGAGGGAGGGAGGGAGGGAAGGAAGGAAGAAAAAGTTAGAGAAGATTTGACAAAACTGGGACACTAATGCATTGTCAGTGGAGTTGTGAACTGATCTACCCATTCTGCAGAGCAATTTGGAACTATGTCCAAAGGGCTATAAAAGTATAGGTAGATATCCCAAAGAGATTTTTAACAGGGGGGAAAGAATATATTTATACAAATATTTGTAGCAGCTCTTTTTGTGGTGGCTAAGAATTGGACATTGAGGGGATGCTCAGTAGTTGGAGAATGGCTGAACAAGTTTTGGCATAATGTAATATTTTTATGCTAGAGGAAATGGCAAACAAAATGATTTCAGAAAAACTCGCACTTTCATAAATTGATACAGAGTGAAGTGAGAACTAGAAAAAAAAAACGTTTGTAAACAGTAACAGCAAAATGATATGATGAACAACTGTGAATGACTTGACTATTCTCAAAAATACAATAATCCAAGACAATCCCAGAGAAATCATGATCAAAAATACTTTCCACCTCTAGAGAAAGAACTGATGGCATCTGAATATTTTGATATGTGAATGGCAAAGCATTCTATTTTTCTCTTTCTTTTCTCCTTCATTCCTCCTTCCTCCCTCCTTTGCCCTTCATTTTCTCTCCTTCCTTTTTTTCTCCCTCTTCCCTCTTTCTTTCCTTCCTTCCTCTGTTCTCCCCTCCCTCCTTCTTTCCTTCCTTATTTTCCTTTCCTTCCTTTCTATCTTTCTTGTTTGTGTTTTCTTTCACAACATGACTAATATGGAAATGTTTTACATGATTGCTAATGTATAAGCTATATTAGATTGATTAGCATCTCAGTTGGGGATGAGGGCAAGGAAAGAGATATTGAATTGGAAATAAAAACTTGAAAAAAGCAGCAAATATTAAAATTTGTTTTTACATGTGATGGGGGAAAAATAAAATATGATTAAATAATAAAAAGAAAGTAAAAGGATGAATATCAGAAAATCTCAAAGAACAAACCTGACCCAAAACAAGGGAAATAAAAAGTCACTTCTTCTTCATAGAAATTTGAGGTCCATGTATGAAACATATATAGTCAAACTTTTTTGATGTATTCTTTGTTTTCCAAATTTTTTTCTTTCTTCTTTGTAGAAATAATTACTTGTAATGAGTTAACATCTGGGAAGTAAAGGGGAGAATAAACTGGGGGAAATTAAGAAATTAAAGACAAAGGTTTGAATTAAAATTTGTCTTATGAGTTAAGGGCAGCTCAGAAGCAGTCACACTCTCAAAGAATAAGCAGGGGAATAGATAATCCTATCGAAGGAACAGAAAATGCTCTGGTGAATTAGGCTATATTATCAGAGATCAGACAATGGTACTTTAGAACAGACTGCGCTACTTAAGAAACCAGTTGTAATCTCAGAATCATCAGGATTATCAGAGAACAGAAGGTACTATCCAAGAAGAGACAGCACAAATAGGGAAGCAGAAAGTGATACCAGTTGTTGAATAGAGAAAATTGATTCCTGTGGTTATGATTTATGAAGGGTGGACTCTGGTATGAAGAGACTTGAGAATTTATAATGTTCATTGATTTTCTTTTTGCAAAATAAATTTTCTTCTAGGTCATGTCTTAGGTCATGTCCAACGCATATCAGGAAGGAATCCTAACCTTCTGTAAAGTTCAATTGGGATCTCATAAAGGTCTCACTGATATAAAATGTAATCTCCTTTCCAAATATAATCTGGGGCTTCTTGTCAAATGTGCCCCTTACAAATAGTTCAAAGGAGCATACTCAATAAAGCCTTTCATCACTGGAGACCGTGCTCCTGAAGTATGTGCAAATGTTATGCAATAGGTAGGATGAGGCAGATCCGTTAGCAGATAAGTAATTTTTACTACAATGATAATGCATTTCTCTTCCAATAGATGCTGGAAACAAGCCTTGAAAGTGTTCCTCATTTTGCCAGTATGGCTTACAAAGATGTCCATTTTCTATTTCTGGATAATCACAACGTCTCACTTGGGAGAAAGTGAAGTAAAAATAAATTATTTTCCTCATTAGTAATCTAATTAATTATCACTTCCTATTATGAACACACACTTTACAATATACTATAACTGCATTCCTTTCATTTGTGATCTCAGAATGTGCACTAGTTTAGAATCATGTAGTTGGAAGGAATTTGTGAAGGTTACTTCAATTCAATTGAAGAAATATTTTGCAATGCATACATGCTATAAAATTACGATGCAAAGACAAATGCAACCTTCTTTGTCTTTGAGTCCTTATATTCCACTGGATGCTATGAGGATGATATCATTTAAATTTTGTGAAGTGCTTGGTAATTTGCCTATTTTAAAACATTTACCTAATGGGATTCTACAAATTTCTCAATAATCTATCTTAGAACAAAAGCCATTCTGTAGGACCCTAAGAAAGAATTTTTAGTTTCCCAATTGTTCACTCAATGTTCACTACCCTAGACACATAATTCTTTTGCATGAAATATCAAAATATTATTGCCATTCTTGCCATTCTTTCCTTTATGAATGAATGAATAAGAATTGAAATGCTTTTTTCAAGGAATAGTGTTTATTTAAAGTTAGCTAGAAAATTATAGTACCTAAAGACATCAAGATACGTGAAGGTGAGGCTGGATACCTGAGTTTGCCATCAAGTATGATACAGTTATTTTGTTACTGTAGAATGTCTACTCTTCTACCATACTCTCATCCCTTGGCCTATATGACACCACTATCTTGCTCTTTGTTCTCATATCTATCTGTTCTTTACTTCTTAGTCTTTTGCTTATGAATTTTATCATTAAGCATGAATGTCTTTCAAAGCTCTGTCCAGGAACCTTTTCTCCCCTTTCTCAACATTCTTGTTGAGCTCCTCTAAATGAGTTCAATTAATTCTATGTAGATTATTCTCAGATCTACATATCCAACTTCAATTTCTCTCCTGAACTTTAGTCATATTTCACCAACTACCTGCTGCACGTTTTGATACAAATTTCAAATCAGTATTTTAGACTCAATACACCTAGAATTGATCTTACTCTGTTCCTGAACACATCCTTCCCATGCACTTTTCTTTTTCAGTACAGAATGGCATCCCTCTAATGACACAGGTTCACAACCTTTGAGTTATTCCTCACCTTTCCCATTCCACTATTTCACATATCCAATCATTTTCCATGACTTGTAGATGCTATTTCCATGACATTTGTCTTCTCTTACTCCTTTATCTTGAGACTCACATAGTCACAACTCTAGTTCATGCCCTCACAACTCCTTGTCTGTACTACTACAATAGACTCTTAATTATCCTAGTTGGCTCTTTTCTCACTTTGTCTCCAATCCATCCTCCATACAATAGCCAAATTACTATTCCTGATACACAGGTCTACATTCCAGCCAAACTGGACAAGTAGGTGCTCCAAATTTGTCATGCTGTGTTTTATCTCCAGGACATTGAACAGGATGTCTTTCATGCCTGAAATATACTTCTCACTTTTGTCTCTTAAAATGCTCAGCTTCCTTCAATGTTTTGGTCATTTGCTACCTCCTCCATGAAACCCTCAAGTTGTTAGTACTTTCTCCCATCTCATCTTGTATGTATTGATCACAGCATATAATGAATGTTTATATTCATACTATATTATTCGCACAAAAATTTTTTATGGGGTAGAGAAACTGTATCATCCCTTCATACAAGAATGAAATTGCAAGTCAAAAAAAAGCCAACACAAGGAAAATATAAAAAATACATTTAGAGGGAACATGGTAATGTTTTAAAAGAGATTTAAACAGGTTGCATTGTAACATTTTTAGTATTCATAGGCCCTCTTCTTTGAATAACTCATAGGAGATATAATTATGAAGGAATAATCATATTTATGTTTTTTAAACATACCAAACCTTAAACATCTAAATAACATTTATCTATAGAAGTTGTTAGGAACTCAGTGGTATTGTCTCTGCTTAAAGTAGTTTTGGAAGTTTTTTATTGGAAATAGCCTCATACTCAATTTATAAGTCATTTTCGGGTGAGGTTAAAAGGCAGGGTGAAAGGGACTTGTAATTTCATGGTATAGCTTTCCTTGAGTAAACTGTGCTTCAGTTTCAAGTCTTAGAGTGTTGCTTGGAGCATAGTGAAGAGAAGTATTTTTATTAGTCATATATTATTATTTTATTCATCATTATGTTTTGAGGGTATGAACAAGTTTGGTGTTTTTGGACCCCACTTGTAATTTTACTGGTTTATCGACTCTTATCTATATAATATACCTGGTTAGAGGACATGTCAGAAAAAATGACTAATATTTGTAGTTGGACCTTGGATATTAAATCATTTTTCACCCTTTAAAATGAGAAAATGCCTGAAAATATATCTACTGATTTATAAATTGGTTGTGACTTGAATTAATGCAGTTTCCATATCGAAAAAATCAAATATTCTCAGGTTCAATGCAAAACAAATAAGGAAATATAATTTCAGGTCCTGGCTTCTTATATTATTAAATATATAATCATTTCCCCAAATTCAGGCCTTTTAGAATTAACATATTTTCATCAGCCGCTGATGTAGTTCAGGCTCTCATCACTTTTTGTCTAGAACTTTGCAATATCTCCTAAATTAGTCTTCTTGCCTGAAATACTTCCCCCATTCCAATTCATCCTCCACCCAGCTGCCAAGATAGTTTCCTAAAGTATAAGTCTGACCAGGCCTTTCGTTCTAATCAATAAAATCCAGTGACTCCTAATTACTTCCAAGATCAACAAGATCAAATAGTATGTCTCTTATCCCTTTGATGTTCCATCCCACTCATCCCCATGGGTGCTTAGCTCTCTGTTCATCCTTTTTGTATATTCTACCTTCTTGTCGCAATTTTGTCTGCTGAAATAACACAGAATAAAACCTCTCTCTCTTCCACATGAGAATCATTCAAATATTAGAAGATAGTAACAACATCCTAGTTTGGTTCTTTCTTCTACAATCTAAAGATCCTTCAGTTGTTCCTTTTATAACAACTTGAGTGCTCCTTGACATCCTGCTCATCCACTCATTTGTCACACTCATTTGGATCCACACTCATTTGTCAAAGTCCTTTTAAGATGTGCTGATTAGAACTAACCACAATATTGGGAATTCAGTTTTCCCAGTGACAACCCCCATTACTACCCTGATCTGGGTACTATTACAATTCTTTTAATATTCTGAAAATTTTTATCCCATAATAGCATTATAATATTACCAAAATATAATTGACTATAATTTAGTATGTCTGTTTAAACAGATGTAGCTTAAGTTTCTGTGATAAGATTGCAAGTTGTATATCGGTCCTATGATTTGAATCTGTTTTAGTGTGCAGTGAACAAGACTTAGAGTCATACAGACCTTGATTTAAGTCCTGCCTCAAATATCTACTAGCTGTGTGGACATGGACAAGTCACTTGATCTTTCTCTGCCTCAGTTTTCTCATCTATGAAAGAAAGATATTGGACTCAGTCTGTACAGTTCTATCTCTAAATCCTACTTTCTATCCCTAAAAACTCCTGGGTCTTTAAATGTCTGACTGAAGGAAAGATTCAAAAACTTCCAGAAAACGTGCTTCTCCTTCTTATATTGCTTACATATTTTGTTTGTCTTGCCTTACTTTTGCCTTTTTTTGTTGAAGATTCTCATTTAATGGCCATTTCTAATATGTGAAACTGAACATTTACCTGAACATTTAAATGTGCCCATCCAGATGTCCTCAAACTTGGCTTTGTGAGGGTGTAACCATCAGAATAAGAAAATTCCAGACTTTGAATACTTAAGAACATGACTGATCAACATTGGTCATTAGATAAAACCAGCTTTTCTCCTCTAGTTTTTGATTTTTGATAGTACAAACACTTAAATAAAAGGAAACAAGACAGAACCATAAAAAATGTGCTGCATTTCCTTAAAAATCTTAAAGTTGGCCAGTATTATAGAAGTAATGTATAGAAACAGCTTTGCTTCTTTTCCCACCATGTTTTGTCTGAATTCGTGGGAGGAAATTGTCTAAAGAAATGTCTACAAAAGCACAGAATGAGAAAGCTTGAGTGAATTTCAGATATTATTTAATAGAATCCTTATATTCTAAAGAAAAGAAAACCAAGGTCTTCAATGTTAAAGGACTTTCTTAACCATACAGTTAATAATTGGTAGAATCAGGATTTACCCAAACACAGAAGATTGGCCTCTGGACAAGAGATTCTGATTTTCATGCTACACAGATATGATAAAGTAAAAACTCTGCAATTAATATTCTATTAATATGGTATTTGTAGTAGTTTTACCTGAACAAGAGTGAAATTTATTTATATACTTTATTAGAAGTAAGGTTTTCAAAGGTATGATGAAAATATTGTGGGGAAAAAATAAAGAACTTGAGACGAATGATTTTTTGTGAGGAATTTGATATAAGTATGGGTAACAAAATTTATTAAAGAGAAAGAGCTTTACATATTTTTTTCATTCCAAATGTTATTTTTATGTGTATATGATAGTTTAGTCTTTTTGTCTGTTACTCTTTTTCATTTTATAAGATTGATTAATCAATCAATTAAAAGTTATTGTTGGGCTTGTGCTTTTATAATTTATTCCTTTTTATTGATTATTATCTTTTTATTGTCTTTCAGTTCTTTTTACCTGTGGTTAGTTTCTCTAATGCCACTTAAATGCTATTCATTTACCCAAAAAAGCAGCAACAGGAAAAGCCAAGACATTTCTACCAAAAGGACACAGGGCTTGGTTCCTAACAATAAAGTATGATGTCAGAAAGTAGATTGGAAGGAGAAGCAAACAAAAATGAATTGCACCATTTAGAAAAACAACAACTTATGTCACAAGGATGATCAAAACAGAAACTCAGAAGAGAATAACTCCAAAAACATTCGCAACCAAAACCTTAAAGAAAAATAATATTTCTTGAGCACAAATCCAACTATTGTTACAGATGAGATAAAGCAAAGATTTTTTATTTTTTTTTTCAGTTTTGCAATTGTTTTTTATTTGCCTTGACTCATGATGACCTTAATCTTGATTCTGTGTTATATAACAAGTCATTTTCTTTTTTTTTTTTTTTGACATTTTTTTTTAATTTAGCTTTTAACATTCATTTTCACAAAATTTTGGGTTACAAATTTTCTCCCCTTTCTCCCCCCCCCCCAGACGCCAAGCATTCTAATTGCCCCTATGACCAATCTGCTCTCTCTTCTATCATCCCTCTCTGCCCTTGTCTCTGTCTTCTCTTTTGTCCTGTAGAGCCAGATAGCTTTCTATACCCCTTTACCTGTATTTCTTATTTCCTAGTGGTAAGAACATTACAGTTGATCCTAACACTTTGAGTTCCAACTTCTTTAGCTCCCTCCCTCTCCACCCCTTCCCTTTGGAAGGCAAGCAATTCAATATAGGCCAAATCTGTGTAGTTTTGCAAATGACTTCCATAATAGTTGTGTTGTATAGGACTAACTATATTTCCCTCCATCCTATCCTGTCCCCCATTACTTCTATTCTCTTTTGATCCTATCCCTCCCCATGAGTGTTGACCTCAAATTGCACTCTCCTCCCCATGCCCTCCCTTCTATCATCCCCCCCCACTCTGCTTATCCCCTTATCCTCCACTTTCCTGTATTGTAAGATAGGTTTTCATACCAAAATGAGTAGGCATTTTATTCTTTCCTTTAGTGGAATGTGATGAGAGTAGACTTCATGTTTTTCTCTCACCTCCCCTCTTTATCCCTCCACTAATGAGTCTTTTGCTTGCCTCTTTTATGAGAGATAATTTGCCCCATTCAATTCTCCCTTTCTCCTCCCAATATCTTTCTCTCTCACTGCTTGATTTCATTTTTTTTAAGATATGATCCCATCCTCTTCAATTCACTCTGTGCACTCTGTCTCTATGTGTGTGTGCGTGTGTGCATGTGTGTGTGTATAATCCCACCCAGTACCCAGATACTGAAATGTTTCAAGAGTTACAAATATTGTCTTTCCATGTAGGAATGTAAACAGTTCAACTTTAGTAAGTCCCTTATGACTTCTCTTTGCTGTTCACCTTTTCATGGTTCTCTTCATTCTTGTGTTTGGAAGTCAAATTTTCTTTTCAGCTCTGGTCTTTTCATCAAGAATGCTTGAAAATCCTCTATTTCATTGAAAGACCAATTTTTCCCCTGAAGTATTATACTCAGTTTTGCTGGGTAGGTGATTCTTGGTTTTAGTCCTAGTTCCTTTGACTTCTGGAATATCCTATTCCATGCCCTTCGATCCCTTAATGTAGAAGCTGCTAGATCTTGTGTTATCCTGATTGTATTTCCACAATACTTGAATTGTTTCTTTCTAGCTGCTTGCAATATTTTCTCTTTCACCTGGGAGTTCTGGAATTTGGCCACAATGTTCCTAGGAGTTTCTCTTTTTGGATCTCTTTCATGCGGTGTTCTGTGGATTCCTTGAATATTTATTTTGCCCTCTGGTTCTAGAATCTCAGGGCAG
Organism: Notamacropus eugenii; assembly: GCF_028372415.1. Lineage (NCBI taxonomy): Eukaryota > Metazoa > Chordata > Mammalia > Diprotodontia > Macropodidae > Notamacropus > Notamacropus eugenii. The sequence goes on from NC_092873.1 coordinate 444,540,560, forward strand.
TTTTCATTGATAATTTCATGTAAGATGATGTCTAGGCTCTTCTTTTGATCATGGCTTTCAGGTAGTCCCATAATTTTTAAATTGTCTCTCCTGGATCTATTTTCAAGGTCAGTTGTTTTTCCAATGAGATATTTCACATTATCTTCCATTTTTCCATTCCTCTGGCTTTGTTCTGTGATTTCTTGCTTTCTCATAAAGTCCTTAGCCTCCATCTGTGCCATTCTAATTTTGAAAGAACTATTTTCTTCAGTGAGCTTTTGAATCTCCTTTTCCATTTGGCTAATTCTGCTTTTGAAAGCATTCTTCTCCTCATTGGCTTTTTGAACCTCTTTTGCTAATTGAGTTAGGCTAGTTTTCAAGGTGTTATTTTCTTCAACATTTTTTTGGGTCTCCTTTAGCAGGGAGCTGATTTGCTGTTCATGCTTTGACTTCATATCTCTCATTTCTCTTCCCAGCTTTTCCTCCACCTCTCTAACTTGATTTTCAAAATTCTTTTTGAGCTCTTCCATGGCCTGAGCCCATTGAGTGGGCTGAGACACAGAAGCCTTGATTTCTGTGTCTTTGCCTGATGGTAAGCATTGCTCTTCCTCATCAGAAAGGAAGGGAGGAAATGCCTGTTCACCAAGAAAGTAACCTTCTATGGTCTTATTTCTTTTCCCTTTTCTGGGCATTTTCCCAGCCAGTGACTTGACCTCTGAATATTTTCCTCACACCCACCTCACCTCCTGATCCTCCCAGCCAGTGTTTGGGGTCTGAGATTCAAATGCTGCTTCCAGCCTCAGGGCTTTGGGCGGGGGCAGGGATGCTATTCAGTGTGAGATTAAATTCAGATGCTCAGGTGAGGGCAGGGCTGCCTCTCAGGCTCAGTTCCCTCAGGGAGTTTATGCACAGACCTTCAACAATGTATCCAGGCTCTTGCCTGCTTGGGGAGCCCTGGTCTGCCGCTGCCCCTCATCTTCTGTCTCCCGAGGGGGCCCGAGCCATGGGGGCACCCCACTCCCCCCTTGACCCGCCAAAGGGACTCTCTCACCGACCCCCGTCACCTGTGGGTGGAGGTACTTGTGCGGCCGCTGGAGATCCCGTCCCTGAAGCCCGCTCGGATCTGTTCCTCTCGGTGCCGCGGCCACGGCAGGGCTGTACTCAGCTCCCAGTCCCGGCGCCCAGTCAGCAGCACGAAGGACCTTTTACAAGAGGTTTGCAGGTCTCTCCGGAACAGAAATCTCCCTCGCTCCAATGTTCTGTGGCCTCTGGGTGCAGAATTCGCCGTGAGTTACTTCTTTGTAGTTGTTCTATGGGTTGTGGGTTCGGAGCTATGTGTATGTGCGTCTTTCTACTACGCCATCTTGGCTCCCCAAAGATTTTTTAAAGGAATTTTAAAATGTTTTATAAATGAAATGAGGTACAAGAGTAATAAATTTAAGAAGAGACAAAACTATTGAAGAAAAAAATAAAAAAGAAATTAGCTACCTGTTATAAAGTTCCAAAAGCTTACATAAGCAATAAACTCACTGATTTTGAATGAACTGAATAGAGGACTCCATGAGACATTAATATTTTAATGATAATAAATAATAAAAGAAGGTCCCAAGACTTTAAAAAATAAAGTAAAATGTATGGCATCTTCTGAAAAAAGGCAACTGAACTGGAAAATAGATTGAAGAGAGATAACTTAAGGATCTTTGACAATATTAAAGTCAGGACCAAAAAGGGAAAAATCTCTGGAAAGTACATTTCAAGAAATCATACACAATAATTTCTCAGAACTTTTAGGATCATAGTACAATGCAGGATTAGAAATAATCCATTGGGCACTTCTTGAAAGAAACACTAAAGTGAAAATTCCAAGTAGCATTATAAACCAAGTCCAAAGATTCTATATTAAAGAAAAGTCAGTTAAAGAAATGAAAAAGAAATAACTCAAGTACTAAAGATCCATAGTCAGGATCATATTTGATTATATAGCTATCACTATAAAGAAGATCATATCACAGAATATCATATTATAGAAGATAAAGAATATAGGCTTACAGAAAAGAGTAAAAGGAAATCTACTTTTATGGAATTAGATTTCTAAGTTTTTTCTGATGAAAGTACCAGAGAAATGATATAGAAATTTTGACGCATAAACATAGGAGTCAAGACAAACAAAATGAACAAACAAAAGTAAACATGAATAAATGATCATAATGGACTAAAGGAGGTTAACATGCTAATATTCTAACAGAGGAAATGAAAAATATGTTTCCTTTGAACCCTATATTATTGGGAGATACAGACTCTAATAAGATAGAAGACCTGTAATTGGTTCAGTTATGTCGTAATGATCTTAAAAAATGTAAAGAGCAGGAAAAAAGAATACTATGGTGATAGGAGAGAAGGAAAGTTATAGAAAATTATCTCCCCTGATCAAGTGCACAAATACATTTCTTCATAAATAAAGATGTAGGGTGTGGGAGTAGTTGACACTTGAACCTCATTCTCATCTAAAGTGGCCAAAGGACCAAAAATAAACACACATAAAAACAGCTGGATAAAGAAGTACATTTTTCTCAGTATGGAATCAAGATGGAATGGGTAGATGGGAGAAGAATGAATACAATGAAGGGTTGATTTAGCGATAGTCTTTTCTTGTTCAGTTATTCAGGCATGTCTCAATTTTTGTGACCCCCATGGGATTTTCTGTGGGATGTTCTTGGCAAAGAAACTGGAGTGTTTTGTCATTTTATTCTCCAGTGTGTCCCTATTTTTACAGATGAACAACTGAAGCAAAGAAGGGTTAAGTGACTTTGGCCAGGTTCACACAGCTCGCAAGAGCCTGGGGCTGGTTTTGAAATCATATCATCACAACTCCAGAACTGATGCTCTAGCCACTCTGAAACCTAATTGTCCCCAGGGAGGTCTTAGTCCTAAGCAAAAGCACACTCTTACTAAGGATGTACAAAAACATTTATTCTTCTTTTTATTTTGGCAAAGAATTAGAAACCGAGGAGGTATCCATCTAGTAGGGAATGGTTGAAGAAGTTATAGTATTTAAATGTGATGTTGTACTGTAAGAAATGATGAAGGGGATGGTTCCAGAGAAATGTGGGAAGACATTTATAAGCCAAAGCTAAGTGAAATTAATAGAATCAGGAGAAAAGTTTATATAATAAAAAAATTAGGAACTCTGATCAATAAAATGATTCTAGCTAGCCACCTCTTAATAGAGTGGTGAGAGACTCAAAAGGCAGAATGACATACATATTTTTGGACATGTCCAATGGAGAAATTTATTTTGCTTGATTATATGTAACAGAAAAGGAAAGAAAGCAGGTCTTAGCTGACTCAAAAGAATTAATTGAATGAATGACAAAAGTGAACTTGAACTATGTTGTCCCATTCTGATTGAACATAGTATCATCTCAGTGAGTGAGTGACCGTCTGAGATGGTCTGTGTAGTTCAGAGATAGCTAGTTTGATGAGGTTAGCAATTTCCTGGCTTGAAGGGAATCACATAAAACTCTAACACTTCTAGACACCCCTTTTAAGGGTGATGATTGATTGAAAGAGTTTTAAAAGACTGGGTTTTAATGAAGCAGACCTGCACAACTTGGCAGCAGTTAGGAGTCAGTATTAATATAGGCTAAATTTCTTCAGACTTCAGGTTTTAAGTGCCTCTCTTTCTAAGTAAAGGTATGGTTACTGGTTAAACTATTTTCCAAATAAGCCATATCAAAAAAAGGAAATTTCAATTAATATCAATTAATTACACTTACTACTTAAGATTTTTACTTATCATGAAATTGCTACTCTTAGACTACAAACAAACTTATGATGGTTGGTGGCCATGTATCACATGACAAACAGGAGAAAGTGCACAGTGGCAATCCACGTGCCAAGTTACATTTCAGGCACAACAGTGATGAGTGGAAGGTGGGTTTTCAGGGCATGGACAAAGCTTGCTCTTTACACTTTTCCTTTCTTTATGCCTCCTTCAGTACAGTGTTTGAGTGCATTAGTGGGAGAGTGTGATTGGGCCTTATATTTATATTGTGCTATATATTGTAATAAATATATTTAATGCATTATTATCTCTACTATTATATTTTGCTCATTGTTAAGTAAATAGTTGCAGTTAAGATCCCAAAGTGCCATTAATATGAATGGATAGTTTTGTAGATACCACGTACAATGTGAATGTCTTTCTTTATGAGGGATTAGTTTATAGAAAGAAAATACATCGGGTGGGAGCTCAAGAGCTAGAGTGCCAAGCATAGAAAATATATTTCTCCTTAAGAGAGGGACTCCTAGAACTTAGAGAGAGTTTGAATGGAACTATATAGGGACTATGACTGAAGTTTCCACACTATCACACCAGTAATGTGCTCCAGAAATAGTCTGATCACTAAGTAGGGTATTGTCAACACCAAAGCCGCATAGAACTTGCCTCACCTCACACCTTTCCTTTAGGCATTACTCTCCGAGATGTACTCTGGACATTCTCTTCCATGCCTCAGAAACTTCTTTTTCTTAGGAACGTTTTACAATCCTGGGATTCATACACTGAAAGTAGCTCCTACCCTAAAGGTCTCTCCCTCTGATTGGCTGAATCTTTCCAGAAACTCCATTTAAGGAGAGCTCCTTAAAGAGAGTACCAGTAATGTCTTCATTTCTAGCCCCTATTCAATGTGTTATATGTCCATATTGTATATCATATTTACCTAACTAGCCATCCAAAGTAGTGACATGTTTGGATATTCAACATTTACCATTGATTTAATAAGAAAAGATATATTCTATTAAATAATATTGTAGATAATATATATTCAACTAAAATGTAATTTTAACTTAATGAAATTGGGTACAAAATAAAGAAGTCAATCCAAACTGCAAGATTTGTTAACATGAAGAGATACTTACTGGGCCATGGAAGTGATTGTTTAAGAATTTCCTCATATACATTACAGCGATGTCACTGAATTGCATGATATACAAGTTTCAATGATACTATTAATTTTTTACTGTGTTATCTGACCCAAGCTGCTAAGTTTTCAATAGAATATATAGTAGCTATTCATTTACAAACCCCTGCCATTTTGCTGCAATGGAAATTATTATTGCAAGGTATAAAATGAGTACACAATCACATTTATGTTTATGTAAAATGAAAATTTGTTCAGTCTACTGAATGTTTCACTGCAGTTCCTTTCCTTCATCTTCATATATGTTATATCAAAGTATGGACGTATGTGTAATCCTTCATTAACTCAACAAATGTCAAAGAGTTGAATCAATGAAAAAGAAATCTCACCACCAGAGCATTTTGGAAAAGGTGTCCAGTTCTTCTCATGACATTCTATCCACTCAGAACCCACTAATGTAGTGTCAGGAGGGCACTGATACTGTGCTTTGTCATCTTCATGACATTCAGTCTCTCTCTAAAGTCTATGTCAGGCAGCTCTTCACATTTTGGAATTAAAGAAAAGATGTAAAATCTACATTTGTTCCAAGGTGATATGAGAAAAAGAATTATTTTTAAATGATTTAAATTGACTTTTGGTGGCCTGTGACCAAATGTCTTTCATTCTTTATTTCATGAAAGAATAAAGACCAAAACACAATAAGATGTGAAAACAGAAAATTAACCAGTGAAAAAATATATGTTCTTATTTTCCCCACAAGTCCAGGTTATCTACTGATTCTAAGAAATGAAAATTCTGTTCCATTTCCATCCTACCATGTGCTACAATAAGATAAAAATGATTGTGGGATAGTACATCATCATAATGCTTGCCAAGTGCAGATGACTTATGGAATTTTGCTTTGGATCCAGTTTCCATCAGCTTTCTTCCAGGCTAGAAGTGTGTTTCTGTCTCATATCATCAAGGAAGTTCATCATCCTTTCTTTGTAAACATCAAAGTTCACAGAGACTTGTACAAAATCAGTAAACAAGTCCTTATCAAGTCTTATTCTGTAATTTACTGGATTTATTACAAGATATTTGATTTGGGGAAATCATTTAGTGACCTGAAGGCAAAAGTAGTTAAGAAATTTTTTGTATATACATCTGTGACACCTACGCTGTTATCAGCTCTTGCAGTATGGCTCCACTTCCAAAACTCTTTTGAAATTGTTCTTATATCTTTATAATGGAAGTGACACCTGTTTTACCCTGGATAATTGAAGCAATTCTTTTTTTTTCTATTTGATTTTATACACAACTAGCAAAAGAGTTGCCTTAAATAATCAAATCAATACATACTAAGACCTTATAATTATTCATTTGCCCTAAAAACTTGTTTTGATTAGTCACCACAATTGTCACTGAGACAGGGATTTTTCACCCACATCTACCTGAGCAAGGATGCCCCTCCTTTGGTGGTCTTCTCCCTCAAAATCTCATTTCAAAAGACAATGCCCTTTCAGATTCATTGTGGATTCCTTGATCTAATATTAGATGCGGCTCTCTTGTAGCATGTTATATATTTGGCAGACCAACTTTTCCAAGTCACTGTTATGTGAATATATAGATTCTGATTCCCTTGTAATCTTATATTTAGGATTCCCTGAGTTTTGTACAATCTGGGACCCCACATCAAAGGGGCAGCTTATTCTTAGAGTCCATCAACTCTTCAAAAAAAAAAAAAAAGACTTGAATGGCTCAGAACTACTAAGTGGGGTAAGAGCTTTCCAGGATTATATTAAATTTTAAAGGGAGGAAAAAGGACCCTTACTATTCCAATCTTAGACATTATGATATATTTTCACTAATATCTCAGTAAACTGATTGGTCATGTTACTTTAAAGCTCATGTTTTGAATTCACAGGCAAAGTTCAGGAAAATGTATCAATAACATAATGGGCAGAATACTTCCTGTCACCATTTCCAGAGTACTTATCCATGTGAAGTCATATTTTCCCAGAATTCCATTGGGGAGGTATAAAACTCTTGATTAAATTTCAGGAGTTGATCTATCCAGGTATTGCTAGTGGGACCCATAGGCAAAGGTTGAATCCATTAATATGGGGCTCTGACCACAAAATAGGATCTAATTGCTCTTGGATAAGGCTGGGAGTGGGGAATGGGAATGGGGCAATATGGTCTCAGAGTAATCCCACCAAATTAAATAATTGCTGTTTAGGAATTATTCCATGGTTTTATCTCTCCTTTCCTGGCCCTCACAAAACGTTGTGTTTACACTAAATGTATAAAGTTATATATAATATATATATATATAATGTATAAATGTATAAAGTCTATTTTTATTAATCGATTAACTGCAACCTCAGTGTTACATAGCAACACAACTAAGGTTATTTAGTCATTTTTTTCATTTACATAATTTCAATGCATAAAATAGTATCACTTGTGAATCTACAGCATATTTTAAAAAATTCAGTTATGTTTCTTGTTGCTATTATTTGAATTTTAAGTTTCCATTACACTAATAAACCATAAATTGTTTAATTGTTTCCATATGGTTGAACCTTAAGGGTAATTCTGACTCTTCACAATTACATGTAAGATTTCTAAGAAAATCTTAGGAGCATCTTGCATGTTTTATGATACAGGATATATGGCCACCAAGGAATTACTGAGCCAAAAATTATGGTTCATTTAGACTTTTACTGTATGCTGCCAAATTGCCTTCCTTAAAGTTTTTACAAGTCTGCAGTTTCACAAGAATTGAATGAATGTACCTATTTCTCCAGAGCCTGCCAGCATTGAGTTTTATCACCTTCAATAACTTTTGTCAGCTCGATGGTTTCCAATCTAGTTTCCATTGGCTACTATCACCAAGTTCTTTCTTCTGCTAGATCCGGTACTGTCATTTCTCCACTCAAAAATCAAAGTCTCCAGATTTACCTCCAAGTAATTCTCCAATTGTGTCTAACATTCAAATGACATGGCAGTTCTCTCTATTCTATTTTAAATTATTCTCATCTGTGTAGAGGCAGCTTGGTGGTACTGTAGATTTGAGTTCAACTATACCTTCGCACACTAGCTTTGCGACCCTTGGGCAACTCAAGTAATCTCTGTTGCCTTAGTTTCCTCAATTTTAAAATAAGGATAATAACACCTACTCCATATGGTTGTGAGGAACGAATAAACTAACATTTGGAAAATGCTTTGGACAGAGTAGGAGCTTAATAAATCCTTATTTCCTTACCTGTTCCTGTGGCAAACTGCATTGCAGTTTCTTCCCTCAATGCATCCTTCGCTTTTGAAATTAGTTGCCTTAGCTCACGTAGAACATATAGGCTTGAAATGCCCTTTTCCCCTATAATAATATATTGAATTCTCCATCTTTTAAGTCAATAATTCAATTGAACAATAAGCACTTAGAAAACATTTATTATTAGCAATATGTTAAGGGCTACATCCAGTTCCAATGTTATTACCTCACAGAAATCAAAATGAGAGAGACGGAGAGAGATGGAGAGAGAAAGAGACAGAGAGAGACAGAGAGAAGGGACTTTGTACATAATTTAATCCAGTTTCTTGCTTGACAGGGCTTCTTCTAACAAGGAATTTCTTGCCTAAATTCATACAGCCAACAAATAGTGGGAAAGAAATTTAAATCCAGGTCCTTTGTCTCTGTCTAACCCTTTGCCCACTATACCACATCTTGGATATGTGAAGCAGTGATCTATGATATAAATAGCAGTCATACCCTGAGACTTCACACATAATTTCTTTTATATCTCCAATATATTTATCTTATCTTACTGCTCATTAAGGCGGTCTAGATATGTGACATTTCCCTTATTATGATATCACTTCAGTTATGTCAGAAACTCTCTAAATATAAGGAGTAAACCTTCTGTCTCTCTTGACACCTTACTAGAGTGCTTTGAACACACTCAGGTCTTACAGATATTTGTTAAATTTTATTTTATTAACTTTAAGCCCCTATTAACAATTTGATGGGACTATTGCAATAGATTTCTCCTTGATTTCCTTTTTTCCCTAAGATTTCTCTTTTCTAATTCATCTTTCAGGTTGAAATAACATTGACAAATAATGTCAATGACTTTACATTGCCCACAGTAAAAAACATACTCTTTTTATAGTATCTCTACAGTCAGGCTGCAATCTTTTTCTCTAATATATTTAATTTCTTCTTATTTTCTATCATTCAATTCAATTCCTCCAAATACCACTTGCCAAGCACTTCTCATGTAAGTTAGTGAGTCATTTATTGAATGCTTATTATAAGCCAGACGCTGTTCTGGAGACCCAAAGAAAGGTGAAAACAAGCCCCTGCCCTCAAACAGTTCATCTTCTAATTGAGGAGACACCACACAAACAATTACATAATATGGAAGACATATATAAAGAATAGAAGAAAGGTAATCTCTTTTTTTTTACATTTTAATGGTATTTTATTTTTTCAAATTACGTAGAAAGACAATTTTTAATATTTATTTAAAAATTTTTTGAGTATCAAATTTTTCCCTTGCTCCCTTCCCACTCACCTCTTTATAACAACAAGCAATATGTTATAGGTTATATATGTGCAGTCATGCAAAACATATTTCCATAGAAGTCATGTTGTTAGAGAAGAAACAGACCAAAAGAAAAAAAAACATGAAAAAAAGTGAAAATTGTATACATCAATCTTTAATGAGAGTCCATCATCAGTTATTTCTCTGAATGTGGATAGTATTTTCCATCTTGAGTCCTTCTGAATTGTTTTAGATCATTGTATTGGTGTGAAGAACTAAGTTATTCATAGTTGATCATCATGGAATATTACTGTTATTGTGTACAGTGTTCTCCTGGTTCTGCTCACTTCTCTTCGCATCAGCTCATATAAGTCTTTTCAGGTTTTTTCTGGAATCTGTCTGCTCATTATTTCTTACTGCACAATAGTATTCCATTGCATTCATATACTGCAGCTTGTCCAACCATTTCTCACTAGATGGACATCCCCACAATTTCCAATTGTTTGCCACCACGAAAAGAGCTGCTATGAATATTTTTATCTTTTCCTTTTTTTTTTTATGATTTCTTTGGGATATATACTTAGTAGTGGTATTGTTGGATCAAAGGATATGCATAGTTTCATTGTCTTTTGTTCATAGTTGCAAATTGCTCTCCAGAATGGTTGGATCAATTCACAATTTTTTTCCTCTTATTAATTTAACACACAAATTTATTAATTTTACTTCTCACACTGGTCACTATTTCTCATGTGGTAAAAATCAATTCTTCCTTTCTGTATAGATCTGACAGTTAAACTATTCCTTTGTGTCCTAATTTGCTTATGATATGTCCCCTAAAGTCGAACTCTTGTACCCATTTTCACCTTCTCTTGGTACATGGTGTAAGATGTTGGTCTATACCTAGTTTCTGCCATACTTCCTTCCAACTTTCCCAGCAGTTTTTGTCAAATAAGGAGTTGTTATCCCAGAAGTTAGGATTTGGGGGTTTATTAAACACTAAATTACTGTGGCCATTTATTACTCTGTCTTATGTACTTAGTCTATTCCACTGGTCTAACACTCTATGACTTAACCAGTACCAGATTTGATGATTGTTGATTTATAATATTGTTTGAAATCTGGTATGGCCTGTTATTCTTCCAGATGAACTTTCTTATTATTTTCTCTAGTTCTATAATTTTTAGTAGTTTGAGTCTGAATGAGGAAATTAATGTAGGCAAAATTGTTGTTTCTGTTACATTGCTCAGGCTACTAATGAGACATTGATAATTTTTCAGTGGTTTGGATCTGAGTTTATTTGTGTGACTAGTGTTTTGTAATTGTGTTCAATATCAAAATTACTGATATATAGAAATGCTGATCATATATGTTTATGTTTATGTTCACATTTGTACCCTACATCTTTGCTAATTGTTGTTAATTATTTTTTTGTTCAGCCAAAGAAAAACAAAGTTTATTTAAGATCTGCCATTTTGGATAGATTTTTAAAAATGTATTCATTTTATTTATTTTTAATGATCTACAATCACTACCATAAAACTTAGATTATTTTTCCCTTTACATACCCCCCCACCATCTCTTCCCTCCCCAAGATGGCATACAATTCTATATAGGATCTACACATACGTTTCTATTGAATGCATTTTCATTATATCATGCTGTGTAGAAGAGCTAAAATAAATGGGACAAATCATATAACAAACCAAAATATAATACACACACACATACACACATACACACATACACACAAATGATCTACTACTTTCTGTGATTGAATTCCATGGTTCTTTCTCTGAATGTGGAAGGAATTTTGCCTTAGAAGATCATTGGGAATTGTCCTTGCACTGCTATGAAGATCCAAATCTACCAGAAAAAACTCTCGCATACTGTGGTTGTTGCTATGCACAAAGTTCTCTTGGTTCTGCTCCTTTTGCTCAGCATCAGACCATATATGTCTTTCCAGGTATCTCTGAAGTCTTCCTGTTCATCATTTCTTATGGTGCAATAGTATTCCATTACATTCACAAGCCATAATTTATTCAGCCATTGGCCAATTGATGGGCATCCCCTTGAATTCCAGTTTTCGGCCACTACAAAGAGTGCTGTTATAAATATTTTTGTACATGTGGGGCCCTTTCCCATTTTTATGATCTCTTGGGGTCACAGTTCTAGAAACAATATTGCTGGGTCAAAGGGTATGCACATTTTTGTAGCCCTTTGAACATAGTTCCAAACTGCTCTCAAGAATGGTTGGATGAGCTCACAGCTCCAACAACAATGAATTAGTGCTCCAATTCTCCCACATCCTCTCCAACATTTGTCATCTTCCTGTTCTGTCATGTTTTCCAATCTTATAGGTATGATATGGTACCTCAGAGTTGTTTTGATTTGTATCTCTCTAATCAAAAGTGATTTAAAACATTTTTTCATATGATAATAGATATCTTTAGTTTCTTTCTCTGAAAATTGCCTGTTCATAACCTCTGACCATTTATCAATTGTGTAATGACTTGTATTGTTGTGCATTTGACTCAGTTCTCTATATATTCTAGAAATGAGGCCTTTATCCCTGAGATCAGGTATAAAATTTTTTTCCCCCAGTATACTACATCCCTCCAAATTTTGGTTTCATTGGGTTTGGTTGTGCAAAAACTTTTCAGTTTAATGTAATCAAAATTATCCATCTTGCACTTCATAAGGTTTTCTATTTCTTCTTTAGTCAAAAATTCTTCCCTTCTTCATAAATCTTTTAAATACACTATTCCTTGATCCTCCAGTTTGCCCATGATATCAAACTTTACACCGAGATCATATACCCATTTGGACTTTATTCTTGTGTATGGTATCAGGCATGGGTCTATGCCTATTGTCTGCCACACTGTTATCCAGTTTTCCCAGCAATATGTGTTGAACTGTGAGTCCTTATCCCAGAAGCTGGGGTCCTTGAATTTATCAAACAGGAGATTGCTATGTTTATTGCCTACTCTGTATTGAGTACCCAGCGTATTCCACTTGTCTACCCTTCTGTTTCTTAGCCAGTACAAGGTGGTTTTGATAATTGCTGCTTTATAATACAATTTGAGATGTGGTAGTGCTAGGCCTTCTTCCCTAGAATTTCTTTTTATTAGTTCCTTTGATATTCTGGACCTTTTGTTCTTCCAGATGAATTTTGATATTATTTCATCCAGTTCTAGAAAATAATTATCTGACTATTTAATTGGTATGGCACTAAATAAGTAAATTAATTTGGGTAGAATTGTCCTTTTTACTATATTGGCTCAGCCTGCCCATAAGCAACTGATGTTTTTCCACTTACTTAAATCTGACTTTATTTGTGCAAAAAGTGTCTTGTAATTGGGCTTATATACTCCCTGGGATTGTTTTGGTAGGTAAAATCCCAAGTATTTTATAGTGTCTCCCCTAGCATTAAATGGATTTCTCCTTCTATCTCTTGCTGTTGGACTTATTACTAATATATAGGAATGTAGAAGATTTGTGTGGGTTTATTTTGTAACATGCAACTTTGACAAAGTTGTTTATTATTTCAAGTTATTTTTTACTTGTATCTCTGGGATTCTCTAAGTATATCATCATATCATCTGCAAAGAGGGATAACTTAGTTTCTTCTTTGTCTATTCTCCTTCAATTTCTTTATCTTTTCTAATTGCTACAGCTAACATTTCTAATACCATATTGAATAATAGTGGTGATAATGGACATCTTTGTTTCACCCCTGATCTTATTGGAAATGTATCTGGCTTACCTCCATTGCATATAACACCTGCTCTTGGTTTTAGGTAGATACTGCTTATTATTTTATGGAAAGTTCCCTTTATTCCTATGTTCTCCAGTGTTTTTAATAGGAATGGGCATTGTACTTTGTGAAAGCTTTTTCTGCATCTATTGACATAATCATGTGGTTTCTGTTAGTTTTGTTGTTGATATGATCAATAATGCTAACAGTTTTCCTAATATTAAACCAGCCCTTCATTCCTGGTATGAATCCTACCTGATCATAATGTATTATTCTCATGATAAGATGTTGTATTCGTTTTGCTAATATTTAAAATTTTTACATCTATATTCATTAGAGAAATTAGTCTATAATATTCTTTGTCTGTTTTGACTCTTCCTGGTTTAGGTATCAAAACCATACTTGTATCAAAAAAAAAGTTTAGGAAGACTCTTTTTTCCCCAATTTTCAAAAATATTCTATATAATATTGAAATTAACTGTTCTTTAAATTTTTCATAGAATTCACTTGTAAATCCTCTGGCCCTGGAGATTTTTTCCTAGGGAGATCATTGATGGCTTGTTCAATTCATTTTTCTGAGATGCAGTTGCTTTCAACTTTTTCTTCTGTTATTCAGGGCAATTTGTGTTTTTGTAAATACTCTTCCACAACATTTAGATTGTCGAATTTTTGGGCATAAAGTTGGGCTAAATAATTTCTAATTACTGTTTTAATTTCCTCCTCATTGGAGGGGAGTTCATCCCTTTCGTTTTTGATATTAGCAATTTGATTTTCTTCTTTCTTTTTCTTTTTCTTTTTTTTTTTTAATTAATTTTTTTTATTTTTTTAATGTTTAACAATCACTGCCATACAATTGCGATTTTATCCCTCCCCACCCACCCCCCACTACCTCCCTCCCTCCCCACGACTGCATACAATTCTGTATAGATTCTACATATACTTTCCTATTGAGTATATTTTCACTATAGTCATGCTATGTAGTCAGACTAAGATAAATGAAAGAATCCGTATAACAAATCAGAACATGATACACAAACAGATACACATACACAAACATGATCTGCTACATTATGTGAGTGACTTCCATATTTCTCTCTCTGAGTGTGGAAGGCATTTTGCCTTGAGGTCCACCATTGGGATTTTTTTTTTTTTCAGAAGTTCTTGTGTTATTACAAAAATCTAAGTCTACCAGAAAAAACTCTCACACACTGTGGTTGTTGCTGTGCATAAAGTTCTCCTGGTTCTGCTCCTTTCACTCAGCATCAGGTCATATAAGTCCTTCCAGGCCTCTCTGAAGTCTTCTTGTTCAACATTTCTTATGGCACAATAGTACTCCATTACATTCATATACCATAATTTATTCAGCCATTCCCCAATTGATGGACATCCCCTTGACTTCCAGTTTTTGGCAACTACATAGAGTGCTGCTATAAATATTTTTGTACATGTGGGACCCTTTCCCATTTTTATGATCTCTTGGGGATATAGTCCTAGTAGCAATATTGCTGGGTCAAAGGGTATGCACATTTTTGTAGCCCTTTGAACATAGTTCCAAACTGCTCTCCAGAATGGTTGGATGCGCTCACAGCTCCACCAACAATGAATTAGTGTTCCAACTCTCCCACATCCTCTCCAGCATTTATCATTTTCTTGTTCTGTCATGTTTGCCAATCTTATAGGTGTGATGTGGTACCTCAGAGTTGTTTTGATTTGCATCTCTCTAACCAATAGTGATTTAGAGCATTTTTTCATATGATTATAGATAGCTTTAATTTCTTCCTCTGAAAATTGCCTGTTCATATCCTTTGACCATTTATCAATTGGGGAATGACTTGTATGATTATACATTTGGGTCAGTTCTCTATATATTCTAGAAATGAGGCCTTTATCCCCGAGCTTAGCTGTAAAAATTTTTTCCCAATTTACTACATCCCTCCGGATTTTGGTTGCATTGGGTTTGGTTGTGCAAAAACTTCTCAGTTTAATGTACTCAAAGTTATCCATTTTGCATTTCATAATGCATTCTCTCTCTCCTTTAGTAAAGAATTCTTCCCTTCTCCATAGATCTGATAAATACACTATTCCTTGCTTCTCCAGTTTGTTCATGGTATCAATCTTTATACCTAAATCATGTACCCATTTGGACTTTATTCTTGTGTACGGTGTCAGGTATGGGTCTATGCCTAATTTCCGCCACACTGTTATCCAGTTTTCCCAGCAATTTTTGTCAAACAATGAGTTCTTATCCCAGAAGCTGGGGTCCTTGGGTTTATCAAACAGAAGGTTGCTATATTCCTCGCCTACTGCATCTTGAGTGCCAAGTCTATTCCACTTGTCTACCTCTCTGTTTCTTAGCCAATACCAAGTGGTTTTGATAATTGCTGCTTTATAGTACAGTTTAAGGTCTGGTAGCGCTAGGCCACCTTCCCAAGCATTTCTTTTCATTAGTCCCTTTGATATTCTGGACCTTTTGTTTTTCCAAATGAATTTTGATATTATTTTATCCAGCTCTAGAAAGTAATTGTCTGATAGTTTAATTGGTATGGCACTAAATAAGTATATTAATTTGGGTAGAATTGTCATTTTTATTATATTAGCACGGCCTACCCATGAGCAACTAATGTTTTTCCACTTACTTAAATCTGAGTTTATTTGTGCAAAAAGTGTCTTGTAATTGTGTTCATATAGTCCCTGGGTTTGTTTTGGCAGGTAGACTCCTAAGTATTTTATACTGTCTACCCTAACTTTAAATGGGATTTCTCTTTCTATCTCTTGCTGTTGAACTTTGTTGCTAATATATAGGAATGCAGAGGATTTGTGTGGGTTTATTTTGTACCCTGCAACTTTGCCAAAGTTGTTTATTAATTCAAGTAATTTTTTACTTGAATCTCTGGGATTCTCTAGGTAAATCATCATATCATCTGCAAAGAGTGATAACTTAGTTTCTTCTTTGGCTATTCTAATTCCTTGAATATCTTTATCTTGTCTAATTGCTACAGCTAACATTTCTAGTACCATATTGAATAATAGTGGTGATAATGGACAACCTTGTTTCACCCCTGATCTTATTGGGAATGCATCTAGCTTATCCCCATTGCATATAATGCTTGCTGAAGGTTTTAGATAGATACTGCTTATTATTTTATGGAAAGTTCCCTTTATTCCTACGTTCTCCAATGTTTTTAGTAGGAATGGATGTTGTATTTTGTCAAAAGCTTTTTCTGCATCTATTGAGATAATCATGTGGTTTTTGTTAGCTTTGTTGTTGATGTGGTCTATAATGCTAATAGTTTTCCTAATATTGAACCAGCCCTGTAGTCCTGGTATGAATCCTACCTGATCATAATGTATTAATCTCGTGATAAGATGCTGTATTCGTTTTGCTAAAATCTTATTTAAAATTTTTGCATCTATATTCATTAGGGAAATTGGTCTATAATTTTCTTTCTCTGTTTTGTCTCTTCCTGGTTTGGGTATCAAAACCATATTTGTATCATAGAAAGAATTTGGGAGGACTCCTTCTTCCCCAATTTTCAAGAATAGTGTATGTAGTATTGGAATTAACTGTTCTTTAAATGTTTGATAGAATTCACTTGTGAATCCATCTGGCCCTGGAGATTTTTTCCTAGGGAGTTCATTGATGGCTTGTTCAATTTCTTTTTCTGAGATGGGGTTGTTTAAGTGTTCAACTTCCTCTTCTGTTAATCTGGGCAATTTGTATTTTTTAAAATATTCATCCATCTCGTTTAGATTGTCGAATTTGTGGGCATAAAGTTGGGCAAAGTAGTTTCTAATTATTGTTTTAATTTCCTCCTCATTGGAGGTGAGTTCACCCCTTTCATTTTTAATGTTAGTAATTTGGTTTTCTTCTTTCTTTTTTTTGATCAGATTAACCAAAGGTTTATCAATTTTATTAGTTTTTTCATAAAACCAACTATTGGTTTTATTTATTAATTCAATAGTTTTCTTTATTTCAATTTTATTAATCTCTCCTTTGGTTTTCAGTATTTCTAATTTGGTATTTACTTGGGGATTTTCAATTTGTTCTTTTTCTAGCTTTTTCAACTGCAAGCCTAAGTCATTGATCTCCTCTTTCTCTATTTTATTTATGTAAGCATTCAGAAATATAAAACTTCCCCTAATAACTGCTTTTGCAGTGTCCCATAAGTTTTGGTACGTTGTCTCACTATTGTCATTCTCTTGAATGAAGTTGTTGATTGTTTCTATGATTTCTTCTTTAACCCAATCCTTCTTTAGAATTAGATTATTTAGTTTCCAATTGATTTTTGGTTTCTCTTTCCATGGCCTTTTATTACATGTAATTTTTAATGCATTATGATCTGAAAAGGATGCATTGATTATCTCTACCTTTCTGCACTGGATTGTGAGATTTTTATGTCCTAGTACATGGTCAATTTTTGTAAATGTTCCATGTACCGCTGAGAAAAAGGTATATTCCTTTCTATTCCCATTTAATTTTCTCCAAAGATCTATCATATCTACCTTATCCAGAGTTTTATTTACCTCCTTAACCTCTTTCTTGTTTATTTTAAGGTTGGATTTATCGAGTTCAGAGAGGGGGAGGTTGAGGTCCCCCACTAGTATAGTTTTGCTATCAATTTCTTCCTTCAGCTCCCCCAACCTCTCCTCTAAGAATCTGGATGCTATACCACTTGGAGCATACATGTTTAGTAATGATATTGCTTCATTGTCTATGGTGCCTTTTAGTAGGATATAGTTTCCATCCTTATCCCTTTTGATTCGATCTATTTCTGCTTTTGCTTTGTCTGAGATTAGGATTGCTACTCCTGCCTTTCTTACATGAGCTGAAGCACAATATATTCTGCTCCATCCTTTGACCTTTATCCTATGTGTATCCCCCCGTTTCAAATGTGTTTCTTGTAAGCAGCATATTGTTGGATTATGGCTTTTAATCCATTCTGCTATCCGTCTCCGTTTTATGGGAGAGTTCATCCCATTCACATTCACAGTTATGATTACAATCTGTGTATTTCCCTCCACCCTCTTTCCCACCATTTGTGCTTTTAACTCTCCCGTCTCCCTTCCCCTCCTCAATAGTATTCACTTTTCTCCCCCTCCTCCTGCAGCCTTCCCCTCCTTCTTTTAGCCCCCCTCCCTTTTAGTCCCCTTTACTCTTATTGCTTCTTTCCTCCCTTTTAGCCACCCTCCCCTTTCTTCCCCCTTCCCCTCCTACTACCTATAGAGCTAGTTAGGATTATCTGCTTAAGGTTATTGTTCCCTCCTTTGAACAAATCAGATGAGAGTACCTCTCAAACAATGCTCGTCTCCCTCCCCTCCTTCCCTCTACTATGGTTTTGTACTTCTTCCTGTGATATAATTTGCCATTTTCTGCTTCCCCCTTTCCACATCTCCTATTACATTCCCTTCTCATACTTAAATCATATTTTTGCCATGACATCATTTACTTTATGCCCGTTCCCTCTACATATATCCCTTTTATCATAATAGCTGCACAGTTCTCAAGATTAACAGGTATCATCTTCCCTTACAGGGAGGTAAACAGATTGCCCTAATTGAGTTGCAAGTTTTTGTTTTTGTTTTTTCCCCTCTGTTTACCTTTTTATGATTCTCTGGAGACCTGCATTTGAAGATCAAATTGTCTATTGAGTTCTGGTGTTTTGGTCAGGAAGCTCTGGAAATCCCTTATTTCATTGAATGACTTTCTCCTTGCCTGAAATGTTATGCTGAACTTTGCTGGGTAGTTGATCCTCGGTTGGAGTCCCAACTCCTTTGCCTTACGGAATATTGGGTTCCAATTCTTTCGATCTTTTAATGTAGAAGCTGCAAGGTCCTGTGTGATCCTGACTGTGTGACCTTGATATTTAAATTGTTTCTTTCTGGCTGCTTGTAGTATTTTCTCCTTCACTTGATAGCTCTGGAATTTGGCAACTATATTTCTTGGGGTTTTGAGTTTGGGATCCCTTTCCGGTGGGGAACGGTGGATTCTTTCGATGACTATTTTGCCCGCTGAGTCTAGTACTTCTGGGCAGTTTTCCTTGATGATTTCCTGGAAGATATTGTCCAGACTCTTTTCTTCATCATGGGTTTCTGGCAGGCCAATAATTCTTATATTTTCTCTCCTGGATCTATTTTCCAGGTCAGTTGTTTTTCCAATTAAATATTTTAGATTTTCTTCTATCTTTTCATTCTTTAGATTTTGTTTGACTGATTCTTGTTGCCTCATTGAGTCATTAGTTTCTACTTGCCCAATTCTAATCTTGATCGTATTGTTTTCTTCAGTTAGCTTTCGCATCTCCTTTTCCATCTGGCCAATTTTTCCCTTTAAGGAGCTATTTTCTCCATTTAATTTTTGTACTTCTTTTTCCATTCGACCAATTTTCCCAGTTAGGTTTTGGGTTTCCTTTTCCATCTGATCAATTTTCCCTATTAGGTTTTGAGTTTCCTTTTCCGTTTGATTAACTCTTCCTTTTAGGGAATTATTCTCTCCAGTTAATTTTTGAACTTCCTTTTCCATTTCTTCAATTTTCTTTTTGAGATTGATGTTCTCATCAGTGAATTCTTTTTTTATGGTTTTAAAATCATTGGCCAGTTTTTCTTTTATATCCTTCTTCAGACGTTCCAGGTAATCTAGTTGTGCTTGCGAGAAATTCATAGTCCCATCTGAGGTTTCAGATGGAAGTACAGTCTCAGCTCTGACCTCTTTGGTGTTTGTGTTTTGGTCCTTATCCCCATAGAAAGATTCTATGGTTTTTTCACTTTTCGTCTGCTTTTTCCAATTCATGATGTTGGCTGAGTGTTGTAGCTTTTGGTTCTTTCAGTCAGAAGATACAGATCTTTTAAGTTGAGTTGATGTTTGTCTAGGCTAAAAGCAGGCTTTTTTTTGTTGTTGTTGTTTCCCAGATCAACCCTGGGTTTAGCTTGATAGGTGTGTGGGAGGTGTGGTCTGGTCTCAGGATATCTCCTCAGCTGGCCTGAGGCAAAGGCAAGGTCCGGGGGATGGTGATCCCAGCTTCCCTATTGCCTTTCCTTTTCCCCTGGAGGGCTGCGGCACGCCTAGAGGCTAATGCGTGTTCCCGCCCCTCCTGGGGCTCGTCTCCCGGGCTGCGGCTTGCTTGGGTCTCAGTGCGAATTTTTCTCTGCCCTGGGTCGTCTGTCCCTCCAGATAGCCTCCACCACGGTAGGAAGAATTCCCCTTTGCCACCTCTCCAGCCTCTGGTGTTATGAGACCACCCGCCCCCTTCTGCTGCTCCCACTGATCCAGGATCAATCTGGGAAAGAATTTTATGGTTCCCTCATGGTCATCGGGGGGGGAGGGGAGAGCACTTACTGATCACTCCGGCATCCCAGCTCCTGGATGTTCAAGTAGTGACCCACTGAAGTCCCGTCTTTAGGCTGAAGATTTCAAAGGCTGTTGCGCTGGTATCGTTGGCTCGGCCTGGCTTATCTCCTGCTCCGCTGGTCTCTCCCGCCACTCTCGGGCCCCTCGGGTCGCCTCCGCCCTGCCTCGCCGACCGCGCTGCGCTGTGCGCCGGGGTCTTACCCCCACGGAACAGATCCCTCCCGTGGACCTTCCAGTCCAGCCTGGGCTCCGAATCTGTCAAAGTCCGTCTCCCACTGGATTCTACACCTCCAAAGTCTGGTCAGACTCTCCCCCCAGATATATCCAGAGGAGTTTTTCCAGGAGCTTAGGTGAGTCGTTGCTTTCACTCCGCCATCTTGGCTCCGCCCCCCTCTTTCTTTTTCTTAATCAAGTTGACCAAAGGTTTATCAATTTTATTAGTTTTTTTCTAAAACCAACAATTGGTTTTATTTATAAATTCAATAGTTTTCTTAATTTTAATTTTATTAATCTCTCCTTTGGTTTTAAGTGTTTCTAATTTGGTATTTACTTTGGAATTTTCAATTTGTTCTTTTTCTAGCTTTTTCAGCTGCATGCCCAGGTCATTGATCTTCTCTTTCTCTATTGTATTTATGTAGGCATTCAAAGACATAAAACTTCTTCTAAGAATTGCTTTTGTAATATCCCATGAGATTTAGTAGGTTGTCATGATTGCCATTCTCTTGAATGAAGTTCTTGATTGTTTCTATGATTTGTTGGTGAACCCACTTCTTCTTTAGCATTTGATTATTTAGTTTCCAATTGATTTTTGGTTGATCTTTCCATGGTCTTTTATTACATATAATTTTCCATGTCGTATGATCTGAGAAGGATGCATTGATTTTATCTGCCTTTCTGCACTGTATTGTGAGGATTTTATGTCCTAGTACATGATTAATTTTTGTATATGTGCCATGTGTTGCTGAGAAAAGGTATATTCGTTTCTATTCCCATTCAGTTTTCTCCAGAAATCTATCATATCTACCTTATCCAGAGTTTTATTTACCTCCTTAACCTCTTGTTTATTTTGAGATTAGATTTATCAAGTCCACAGAGGGGGAGGTTGAGATCCCCCACTAGTGTAGTTTTGCTGTCAATTTCTTCCTTCAACTCTTCCAACCTCTCCTCTAAGAATCTGGATGCTATACCACTTGAAGCATACACGTTTAAAAATGATATTGCTTCATTGCCTATGGTGCCTTTTTACAGGATATAGTTTCCTTCCTTATGTCTTTTGATTAGACATATTTCTGCTTTTGCTTTGTCTGAGATTAGGATTGCTACTCCTGCTTTTCTTTCATCAGCTGAAGCACAATATATTCTGCTCTATCCTTTGACCTTTACCCTATGTGATTCAAATGTGTTTCTTGTAAACAACACATTGTTGGATTATTGCTTTTAATCCATTTTGCTATCTGTGTCTGTTTCATGAGAAAGTTCATTCCATTCACATTCACAGTTATGATTACAATCTGTGTATTTCCCTCCATCCTCTTTCCCACCATTTGTGCTTTTACTTCTCCCTTCCCCTTCTCAATAATTTTCACTTTTCAACACCAACTCCTGCAGCCTTCCCTTCCTTCCTTTAGACCCCCTCCCTTTTACTCTCCTTTAACCTTACAGCTTCTTCCCCCCCTTTTGGTTTTCCCTCCCTTTCTTCCCCCTTCCCCTCCTACTGCTTATAGAGCTAGTTAGAATTATATACTTAAGTTTGTTGTTCCCTCCTTGAACCAAATAAGATGAGAGTACCTCTCAAACAATGCTCACCTATCTACCCTCTTTTCCTCTACTATAATTTTGTACTTCTTTCTGTGATGTAATTTACCATTTTCTGCTTCCTCCTTTTCACACTTCCTGTTATAATCTCCTCGCATGCTTAAATCCTATTTTGTACATGACATCACTTATTTTATACCTGCTCTCTCTATGTATATCCCTTTTGTATTTCATAATAGATGCACAATTCTCAAAATTAGCAGGTATCATCTTCCCTTATATGGAGGTAAATAGTTTGCCCAAATTGAGCAACAAGTTTCCCCCTTCCTTTCCCTTTTTATGCCTCTCTTGAGACCTGCATTTGAAGACCGAATTTTCTATTAAGTTCTGGCGTTTTGTCAGGAAGGTCTGGCAATCTCTTACTTCATTGAATTACCATCTCCTTGCCTGAAATGTTATGCTGAACTTTGCTGGGTAGTTGGTCCTTGGTTACAGCCCCATCTCCTTTGCCTTACAGAATATTAGATTCCAGTTCCTTTGATCCTTTAATGTAGAAACTGCAAGGTCGTATGTGATCCTGACTGTAGCTCCTCGATATTTGAATGGTTTCTTTCTGGCTGCCTGTAGTATTTTCTCCTTCACTTCATAGTTCTGGAATTTGGGAGCAATATTTCTTGAGGTTTTTAGTTTGAAGTCCCTTTCAGGAGGTGAACAGTGGATTCATTCAATGACTATTTTGCCCTCTGGATCTAGAACTTCTGGGCAGTTTTCCTTGATGATTTCCTGGAAGCTATTGTCCAGACCCTTTTTTTTTTCATCGTGACTTTCCCACAGGTCAATAATTCTTAAATTTTCTCTCCTGGATCTATTTTCCAGGTCAGTTGTCTTTCCGATTAGATTCTTGATATTTTCTTCTATCTTTTCATTGTTTAGATTTTGTTTGACTGATACTTGCTGTCTCACAGAATCATTAGTTTCTACTTGCCCAATTCTAATTTTTATCAAATTGTTTTCTTCAGGTAACTTTTGCATCTCCTTTTGCATCTGTCCAATTTTTCCTTTTAAAAAGTTATTTTCTCCAGTTAATTTTTGTACTTCCTTTTCGATTTGTTCAATTTTCCCAGTTAGGTTTGGTGCTTCCTTTTCTACCTGTCTAATTGTTCCTTTTAAGGAGTTATTTTCTCCAGTTAGTTTTTGTACTTCTTTTTCCATTTGTTCAATTTTCCTTTTTAAAGAGATATTCTCATCTGTGCATTCTTTTTTTGTACTTTTAAAATCAGTCTGGTTTTTCTTCTATTTCCTTCTTCAGCTGTTCCAGAAGAGCTGTTTGTGCATGCAAGCAGTTCATAGTCCCTTCTGAAGTTTCAGATGGAAAGACAGTCTCACTACTGACCTCTTTGTCATTTGTGTTTTGGTCCTATTCCCCATAGAAATAATCTATGGTTTTTTCATGCTTGTTTTGCTTTTTCTTGTTCAGGATCGTGATTGTGTGTTGTGGCTTCTGGTTCTTTCAGTTAGAAGCTACAGAACTTGGTTTTGAACTGACTTGTGTGAAAAAGCTAAGAGCAAGGGTCTTTTTATCTTTTTGTTCTGTATTTCCCTGATCTGCCCTGAGGTTAGCTTAAGTGTCTGGGTGTAGTGGTCTGGTCAAGGGAGATCTCCTCAGCTGAACTGAGGCAAAGGCAAGCTCAGGGGATGGTGATCCCAGTTTACCTCTTGTCATCCCATTTTCCCTGGAGTGCCTAGACATGCCTACATCCTAGTGAGAGTTTCCACCACCCTGGGTTCCCTCTTCTTGAGGATGGCCTCTGCCACAATGGCAGGAATACCCCTTAGCTATTTTCCTAGCCTCAGGTGTTATGAGATTATTTCCCCCCTCTGCTGTTCCCACTTATCCAGGATTTTTCTGGGGAAATATTTTATGGTTCTTTCAAGGTCATCAAGTGGGGAAGAAAGAGCATTTACTACTCACTCCACCCTCAGGGCTCCTGGAAATTCAAATGGGTGACTTACAGATGTTTAGTCTGTGGGCTGAAAGTCTCAGGAACTGTTGGGGCTAATATCTGGTGCTTAGCGGCTGTCACATGCTTGGCTCTGCTGGTCTCTTACCCTGGGCTGCTGCTCCACTGGTTCAGCCTGCTGCTGTTTCAGGTTTCCCTGGGGCTCTGCCACTCCACTGCACTGGACATTCTGTGCTGTGTGCTCTGAGCTCACCCCTGTGGAAGGGATCCTTCCCATGGACCTTCCAGTCTGTCCTGGGCTGTGAATCTGCCACAGTCTGTCTCCTGTTTGATTCTGCACTGCTAAAATTTGGTCAGATTCTCTTTTCTAGAGGTATCTGAAGGAGTTTGTCTAAGAGCTTAGGTGAGTTGTTGTTCTCACTCTGCCGTCTTGTCTCAACTCCCCATACTGGGTAGATTTTTAAAGAATCTGAGCATTTGTGACACTTAAATTTTATGGGGTTCAGACTCTTGAGCTCTCCTTTAATCTTCCCACTTAATCTAGCCTTTCTTACTCAGATCTAATCTAATCTTACTCAAATAAAATCTAATCTTCCCATTTGTTGATGTTGTTAATTATTTCAAGTAGTTTTTAGTTGATTCTCTAGGATTCTCTGAGTATAGCACTGGATCATCAGCAAAGAGTGATGGATTTCCTTTCTCATTGCCTATTCGAATTCCTTCAGTTTTTTTTGTCTCCTCTTACTACTACAGCTAACATTTCTAGTACAATATTGAATAATAGTGGTGATAATGGACATCCTTGCTTCCCCTTTGTTCTTACTGTGAAGGCTTGCAACTTGTCAGCATAATAAAGTATGCTTGCTGATGGTTTTAGATAGATGCTACTTATAATTTTAATTCCTTTTTCTAAGATGGGTTAATTTAAGTATCCTATTTCTTCTTTGTTAATCTGTGTAATTTTAACAAACATTCATCAATTTTCCTTAGATTATCAAATATGTTGACATATAACCAGTTTCCTAATGATTGGTTTAATTTCCTTTTCATTGGAAGTGAATTTACCTTTCGATCACTGAAACGTCACAAGATATATTGGGGTTTATGGGCTGTATTTCTTTTAAGGACAATCATCTGGCTCTCATTGATTGGCCTACAATATGTTCCCACCAAGCCTCACTTGGCGAATTTTTAGACTCTGATGGCTTAGAGTGAATAAAAATAGCAATTATTTCTGTTTTGGCCAGAAATCCTGAAGTTCTTCCACTCCCAGACTGATTTTTTTTGACTAAGTAAAAGAGGCAAATCTTTGCCTTATTCCTTACCTAAACTTAATCACTAAATATCCTTATCCTCAGTGAAACTGAGACCTGGGACTGACCTTAGCTACAAAAGGCCATGGTCTCCCACTCTATCTGCACCATCTCTAGTCATCCTGATCTATATCTTGTCACTGGGCCCAGATGGCCGTGGGGGAGAGAATGAGGCAGGGTGGTGATTTTGTACAGACTTCCCTCATTTAAATCCAATTCACTTGCAAGTCTTGTCATCATCTTCCTAATGTCAAGGTCCTTTTTGAGAATGGAGGACAATTACCAATGAATGAACAGTGGGAGAATTCATATTATTCAACTCACAGTTACGATTACTAACTGTGTGCTTCCCTCCATCCTATTTTTTCTCTTGTTTATCCATCTCTCTCATTCTTTTTATTTTTTCCCTTCTCACTTGTGTTTTGCCTCTGACCACTACCTCCCCCACTCTGCCCTTCCTTTGTCAGTCTCCTCCTGCCTTTATTTAACCCCTATGCCCATACTTACCAGTAGGGTAAAATAGATTTTTAGACCTCACTTACTGCATGTGTTGTTTCCTCTTTTAGCCAATTCCAATGAGAGTGAAGTTCAAATGATGCCCACCACCCATGATCCCATCTTCCCCTCCAGTGTAATAAGATTTTTGTGCCTCTTCATGTGAGATTATTTACTGCATTCTGCATTGCCCTTCCTTCTGCTCCCACTACAGTGCTCTATGTGTGTGTTTCACTAGAGATGAGATAAAACCACTGAAGACTTTCTATTTTGTTGCTTATTTAAATAAAATTAAAATGTTTTTTGCAAATATTTATTTTCTCTCCTCACTTTCTTCCTCTTTAATTTGAAATAAAAGAAAAACTATATTACAGATATCCCTTATCTAGCAATGAAAATTACTATATTGGTCAGGTTCAAAAATATGTCTCTCAGTTTGTATTTTAAGTACATCATCTCTCTGGAAGAAGAATGGCATTCTTCATTTTCATTATTCTAGCATTATAGTTTGACATTGATCAGAGTTCTAAGATATTCAAAGGTTTATTTCTTTATGATGTTGTTGTCATTATATAAATGGTTGTACTATTCATTTCCCGTGAAATTGTCCATATTGTCACTTCTTACAATGCAATATTACATTACACTCATATGCCAGAATTTGTTTAACTAATACAAAATTAATAGATATTTCCTTTATTTCCAGTTCTTCCATACAACAAAATTTGACATAAATATTTTTTATGTTTGGTTCCATTTCCTCTTGCTTTTAAAATCTCTTTGTGGATATAGACTAATTGTCTTGTTGCTGGCTCAAAGACTATGAATATTTAAAGATTTGGAAAGTAATGTACCAAATTGCTTAGACGCATCAACAGCTCTGACAACAGTACATCAATATGTCTAAATCTTGACTACTCCAACTTTTTTCATTTTATCCATTTATCATCTTTTATAATTTGATGAGTAGAAGGTGGAACTTCAGATTTTACTTAATTTGCATTTCTCTAATTACTGATGATTTAGAGAAATTTTTCATAATATTGTTAATACCTTGTCTGTCTATTTTTAAAAATTCCATTTCTTATCTTCTGGTGTTTTATCAACTTTGGAATGTCTAAATATTTGTCTGTACATTTATTGTATAGAAAATATATTATATAATACATTTATATTATATACGCTATAATATTATATATTAATCTAATATATTTGAACAAATTCCATATACATGCATTTATATATATATGTGTGTATGTGCATACGTATATGTGTATGTGAATACATGTATGCAGACATGTAATCTTTGAAATGAAAACTTTATTTGAGATACTTGCTGTGAAGATGTTCCCCCTAGATACCCATTTACCTTTTAATTTTTACTATATTTTTTTAGTAAAAAATTTTTAAATTTAACTAAACAAAATTTCTCCACAGTATATTCTGTGGTTTTCTTTATCCATTGTTTGACCATGAGCTCTGTTTCAGTTATGGATCTGAAAGGTACTTTCTTTCATGTTTCTCTAATTTACATTTGAGATCACTATTTATTGTCCAATATAAAGATCTAGTTGAAGTTTATCGTAGTATATACAGTGTGAGATGTTAGTCTACATCTAATTTCTGTCAGAATGTTTTCTAATTGTTTCCAATTGTTTTTTTTTTCCCCAAATGAGGAGGTTTTACCCAAGAACTGGGGTCTTTGGGCTTATCAAGCATTCTAATATATTCATTTGTTTTGACATGTTCCATACGTTGACCTCTCTCTTTTTTACCATGTTCCAAATCTTTTTCATTTTTGCTATTTTGTAGTATAGTTTGAAATCTGGTACTGCTAGGCCCCTTTCCTACTCACTTTGGTTTTACTTTGGTAAATACAATGGTGTATCACTGCAGAAATAAGGCAATTTAGGTAGAATTATTAATTTTATTATATGGTATGGACTTTTCCAATAACAATTAGCATTTCTTCAGTTTTTTAGTTTTATGTTTATTCCTTCAAAAACTGTTTGGAAGTTTGATTTATTTCTTTCTCACGTGTTTCTTGGCAGATGGAATCACAAATATCTTCACATATTCTACAGCTATTTTCATTGAATTTGTCTTTCTGTCGTCCTGTTGGGTTTTGAGGATAATATGCAGGAATGTAAATAATTTTTGTGGATTTATTTTATATCCTGCAATTCTGATGAATTCGCTATTTCAATTAATTATTTATTTGGTTCTTTAGGTGTTTAGAAATAAAGTATCATATCATCTGCAAAAATGATGTTTTTGTTTTCTCTTTACCCATACATGTTCCTTCAAATTTTTCTTCCTGTTCTTTTGCTATCGCTGGTATTTTTAACATTATTTCAAATACAAGGTGTGACATTGGCATTAGGTGATCAGGTATACATCTGATATTAATGGAATATCATCTAACTTTCCTCTTTTACATTTAATGTTTATTTTGGTTTTAGATACATGTTCTTAGCTATCCTAAGTCACAGTCATTTTTACATTTTGACATAGTTTATTTGCTAATATTTTATTTTAAAATTTAAATCAATGTTCATTAGAGATATTGGTCCATAGTTTTCTTTTTTTGTTTTCCTTTCCCTGGTTTAGGTATCAAGACCGTATTTGTATCATTGAAAGAGAATGGAAGTATGCCTTCATTTATTAGTGACAGAAGCATTTTATGTTATGCAACAATGAATTATTTATTTAATATTTATTTTTCTCCTTGAACATTTAAAACTCTTCATATATCTCTACCATTTTAAATTCACTTATAGATGGATCAATTGCTTTCTGATATTAGATTATTAACTAATCTATTTCTTTTGTTAACTTGGCTATTTTATTTTTCAGAAATATTTGATCAGTTTCTCTAAGTTAAAAGTAAGATTTACTTTACAATTGAGAAAATAGTTTCTGATAAGGGCCTTTGTTTTTCTTCAGTTGTAAGTTTTTCCTTTTTCATTATGTTTTAAAATTAATTTATTTTTATTTTTCACATTCACTTCCACAAGATTTTGAGTTTCAAATTTATTATCCATCTCTCCCTTTCTCCATTCCAAGATGGCATGCATTCTGATTACCCCTTCTCCTAATCTTCTCACTCTTCTCTTATCCCTCTCTCTATTCTTCTATTTTCCTATAGGTGATAGGGTGATAGATTTCTATACCCCTTTGCCTGTACATCTCATTTCCAAGTTGCATTAAAAAATAATTTTTAACATTCATTTTGCACTCCTCCCTTCCTCATTTCCCAGTCACTTTCATTGAGAAGATAAGCAATTTGATTTAGGCTATACATTGGTAGTCATGTAAAACACTAGTATAATAGTCACTTTGTGAAAGACTAACTATATTTCCCTCCATCCTCTCCCACCCCTGCATTTATTCTATTCTCTCCTTTCATCCTGTCTCTCCTCAAAAGTGTTTGCTTCTCATTACCCCTTTCCCCAATTCAAAAAACAATCAATCAAACACATATATCATTAACTTAGTTCAGGGGGAAAAGTCAGCACCCTGAATTTCAGAAAAAATACAGAGAAATAAAGACCAACAGAGAGGGATTCCAACTGTATTACCATAAACAATACATACATCACAAATAAACAGATAGATCCAACTGTCTGACCATTACATACATTACCAGTTACCAGAGGGAGGGAAGCACGAACATCTGGGTTTTCAAAGATGGGGAATGGGTGGCTCGTTAGTGGCTACCCAGAGTCTCATCTGGCCAAACAAACATTTCCAAGGAGTAAACCCCAAAGTAAAATCTCACCTCAAAATATTTATACACTTTTCAGAGCTGGGGAACACAACCCTCTGACCCAGTACTTCAACAGAAACAAAAAGTATTGAGGCTTATTAATGGTTGGGGAAGATCTTTAACTCTTCCCCCCACCCACAATTATGCTTATATGATCATAACAAGAATGCATTAAATTCTTCTATGTCATTGAATGTCAATTTTACCCCTGATTGATTACACTCAGTTTTTCTGGGTAAGTGATTCTTGGCTTTAATCCTGGTTCCTTTGATCTGTGGAATAATATATTCCAACCCTCTCATCTTAATATAGAAGCTGCTAAATCTTGTGTTATCCTGATTATATTTCTACAATACTTCAACTACTTCTTTCTGGATGCTTGCAATATTTTCTCCTTGATGTGGGTATTCTATAATTTGGCTATAATATTCCTGAGAGTTTTCCTTTTGGGATAGCTTATGGAGATGATTGGTGGATTTTTTTCAACTTCTATTTTACTCCCTGGTTCTAGAATAACAGGGCAGTTTTCCTTGATAATTTCTGGAAAGATGAGGTCTAGGCTCTTCTTTGTTATCATGGTATTCAGATAGTCCAATAAATTTCAAATTATCTCTCCTGGCTCTATTTTCCAAGTGAGTTGTTTTTCCAGTGAGATATTCCACATTGTCTTCTATTTTTTTTTTCAGTTTGGTTTTGTCTTATAATTTCTTGATTTCTCATAATGTCACTATCTTCCATTTGCTCCATTCTAATTTTTAAGGAATTATTTTCTTTCAATGAACTTTTGGATATCCTTTTACATTTGGCCAATTCTGCTTTTTAAAGTTTTCTTCTCATCGACCCTTTGGACTTCTTTTGCCATTTGGTCTAGTATATTTTTTAGTGCTATTTTCTTCAGTATTTTTGAGGTCTCCTTTAGTAAACTGTTGACTCATTTTTCATGACTTTCTTACATCATTCTCATTTCTCTTCCCAGTTTTTCCTCTACTTTTCTTATTTCATTTACAAAATCCTTCTTGAGTTATTCCATAGCCTGCGACCAATTCATAGTTTTTTTGTAGGCTTTGCATTTAGAAATTTTGACATTGTTGTCAATGTCAACAACGTTGTTGTTTTAATCTTTCTTTTTTTTTCTTTTTGCATTAAACTGGTTTAATGGTCTCAAAATTCTGTGACAGATTTTTGGTCGTTTCCATTTAAAAATTACTGATTTTGGAAACTAATAACTTAAAACTGCCACAAAACAAATGGCCCACAAAAACATTCCTTTACTCCAGGAGCTTTTACAATGTGTTGTAATCGTTGACCAGTCTTTTCTTATTAAACTTAAATGGCCAATTGAGACAAACAGTTCTGAGACCATTCTTCCACCAGTGATTAAGACTGGGGTGGCAGGTGTTGTACAGAATATTCATTTAGCCTTCTGGGCCTTCTGTTCAGATTTTGTGATCTTGTCAGCTCCAGCAGCCTTCTTGTCAACTGCCTTGATAACACCAACTGCAACAGTCTGCCTCATATCACGAACAGCAAAACAACCCAGAGAAAGATAATCAGAGAAACTCTCCACACACATGGGCTTGCCTGGAACCATGTCAACGATGGCAGCAACACCAGATTTCAGGAATTTAGTGCCATCTTCCAGCTTCTTACCAGAATGATGATCAATCTTCTCCTTCAGTTCAGCAAACTTGCAAGCAATATGAGCAGTGTGACAATCCAGAACAGGTACGTAGCCAGCACTGATTTGGCCTGGATGGCTCAGGATAGTAACCTGTGCAGTGAAACCAGCTGCTCCCATAGGTGGGTCATTCTTGCTATCACCAGCCACCTTACCATGATGGACATCTTTGACAGACACGTTCTTGACATTGAAACCAACATTATCCCCTGGCAGAGCCTCACTCAAAGTTTCATGGTGCATTTTGACAGACTTTACTTCAGTTGTAACATTGATTGGGGCAAAGGTGACCACTGACTGGTTTTAGAACACCAGTTTCCACTTGGCTAACAGGTACAGTACCAATACTGCCAATCTTGTAGACATCTTGGAGGGGCAGACAAAGGGGCTTGTCAGTTGGACGAGTTGGTGGCAGAATGCAATCCAAAGCTTCAAACAGTGTAGTTCCATTAGCATCACCATCCTTATGAGTGACTTTCCATCCCTTGAATCAGGACATGCTAGAGCTAGGCTCCAGCATATTGTCACCATTCCAACCTGAAACTGGAACAAAAGTTACTGTATCAGGGTTGTAGCCAATTTTCTTAATATATTTCCTTGACAATTCCTGACAATTTCCTCGTATCTCTTCTGGCTGTAGGGGGGCTCGGTGGAATCCATTTTGTTTACCCAACAATCAGTTATTTTACACCTAGTGTGTAGGCCAGGAGGGCATGCTCAAGGGTCTTCCCATTCTTTGAGATACCAGCTTCAAATTCACCAATGCGAGCAGCAATAATTAGGACAGCACAGTTCGCCTGAGATATGCTTGTAATCATGTTCTTGATGAAGTCTCTGCGTCCTGGAGTATTCATTAATAATGGTCACATAGTACTTGCTGGTCTCAAATTTCCACAGGGAGATATCAATAGTGACACCATGTTCACGTTCAGCCTTCAGTTTATCCAAGACCCAGGCATGTTTAAAGGATCCTTTTCCCATCTCAACATCCTCCTTCTCAAACTTTTTAATCGTTCTCTTATCAATTTCATCACATTTGTAGATGAGGTGGTCAGTAGTGGTGGACTTGCCAGAGTCTACATGTCCAATGACGACAATGTTAATGTGAGTCTTTTCCTTGCCCATTTTTTTGGAAGTTTAGCAATGGTTTTCACAACACCTGTGTTCTGGCAGCAAACCTGTTGCAAAAACAATGTTTTAATCTTTCTTGTTATCTAAGTAAGTTTCTATAGTTTTGAGTTTTTTCCCCCACTGTTTGTTCATTTTCCCAGCCAATTATTTTACTTTTTAACTCTTTGTTAAGCTAGGGCTCTGCTTCCAGTGTGGAGGGTATACTGGCCCAAACTTCAGGGGTTTTGTGCAGCTGTTTTCAGAGATACTTCTAGGGACCTGAAAGTTTTCAGTTCTTTGAAGGTGGCATGATCTAAGGAGAGGTGTTTACTCCTTTCCTGGTCTGTGCTCTCGTCTATGAGTGATCACAAGTACACTTTTCTGCCCTGGAACTGTGAGGAAAATTTTCTTTCTGTCTTGCCACAAGCTCCGCTATGCCTATTCCCCTGCTTGCCCCATTACTATGACCCAGATCCAAGTATGGGCAAAGCAACAGAATTATTTCTCAGTGCCAGCAAAAAGACCCTTGTAATCTCTTTCCGATCAATCGTTCAATCGAGCTCTTGAAGCTGTCACTGGGGTTGTGCTAGACCTGGGGTGGACTGGGCTCCTCTCTCTCTTAAATTCAACAAACCTTTTCCACTGACCTTCCAAATTGTATTTTGGATTTGTGGTTTGAGAAGCCTCAAAACTGCCACAGCTGTCTGTGATTCAGTCCCCTGAGGGCTGCTCTGGGTTCTCTGGCGCTCAGCCTATGCTTTTTCAGACTGTACTCCTCTCCCAGACCAGTGCAACACACCTGTCCTGTCAACTTTCCAGCTTGTCGTGGGCTGGAAATTTGTTTCACTCTGCCTTTTGTGGGTTTGGCTGCTATAGAATTTATTTAGAGTTATTTTTTACAGGTATTTGGAGGGAAGAGCTTGAGCAAGTCTTTGTCTTTACTTCACCGTCCTGGCTCTGCCCTCCATGAGTTTTTCTTTCTCATTTTCATGATGAACAATTTGGTTTTCCTCCCTCAAAAAAACACAACCCCTCAAATTAGTTTGATAAAGCATTCCTTATCTTACTTATCAATTTAATATGCTTTTCAAAAAAATTTCATCAACTTTATTACTTTCTTTTTGGTTTTCAGAATTTCTACTTTATTGGGTTTTTAGGGCTTAAAAATTTATTGTGGGTCCAACTTTTTTATTTTAAAGTGAAGGCCTAATATCATGATTTGTTATTTCTCTTCTTTTTTTCAGATTGAACTATTTAGAAATATATAATTTTCCCTAGTACGATGTTAGCTATATCCCATAAGTTTCCTTTGTTGTGACACTATTGCCATGTTAAAATGAAATGCTGAATTATTTTTATGATTTATTCTTTAAATTTTCAGTCCTTTGAAATTAAGTTTCTAATGTATATGAAAGCACACAGTCAATTTTTGTAATGGTGTCATTCAAAGAGAAGAGGTATATAAACTACTTCCTGTTCCTATTCAGCAATTACTTTCCAAATTTCCATATTTTGGTGGGATTTGTCTAGAGTTTTACTCTGTATCTACTCCTCTGCCAGGTTTCAGCTTCATTTAACAATATTCTCCTCCAGGTTGAGTTCATCCTACCTTATCTTGTCATCATTCTTCTATTTCAACCATTGATTGACCCAGCTTCCCTCAGCCACCTGTACCCTCTGATTGGAGGGTGGAGTAATAAACTCCTCCCAATGTCTTCTTTATAAAGGGGACAAACTAAACTCTTTCTCATTCAACTCTGTATCTTCTCTTGTTCCTGCTTTCAGCTCTTCTGAAAGATGTTCCCATACTAGGTAGCTTCTGGTTTTCACTTACAATGTACTCCATCCCCTCTTTCCTGCCTCCTTTTGTGTATTGTCTCCCCCATTAGATTATGAGCTCTCTGAGGGAAGGAATTGATTTTCTTTTTATTACTTGTATTCCCAGTGCTTAACATAGTGCCTGGAACATTTCTGGTGCTTAATAAATATTTATTAAGTTGTATTAGATTAGATCTGAAAAGGTCCCTCTCTCAATTCTGTAGTTTACTAATTCTTTGTTTCTCCAGTTTTATTAACTTTTCCTTTAAAATTTAGAAGCTATGCTCTTTGGTGCGTACCTATTAAATACAGATATTGACTCATCATCTATGGAACTTTAACATAATGGAGTGTTTTGATTCTGTCTTTTTATCATGTTTATATTTACTGTAGCCCTATTTGAAGTCATGATGGCTACTCTAGCTTTTAATTTAAAAAAAAATTACTTGAAGTATAATGGATTGTACTACAGATCATATAATTTTGTATGAATTTTTATATATTATATTTCATGTGTAAATAATAGCTAAGACTATTTCTTGTAAACAACATAGTGTTAATTTCATTTTTAAAATCTGCTTTTATACTATCTTCCATTTTGTGGTTGAATTGATGTTATTCACATTCCCATTCATGGATATGATTATTTTTATTATTTGTTTTCCTCCATGTTGTCATTTTCTATTTTCCCCCTTTTTTTCTCAATCTTCTCTTTACTAAGAAAGAGCTGGGAAAAAAGAGAGGGAGTTAGTCTAATGCTTGTGATCTACAAATGAAGCAGCTTGTTTCCTTTCTATTTCCGCTTCTCTTTTCCTCTTGACCTGTTCCAAATTCAGGCTGCTGGAGATCAGTGGATCTAGTCACAGTTCCAGGTACAGGATAGTCCTGAGGTCACTCACAAGGCAACAGGATCCCTTATCTCAGTTCTAAAGCAGAAAATCACATTTCAAAGGACAGGAGGAGTGCTAGGACTTGTGGCTGCAGATAACAAAGATTCCTGCCTTGGTAAAGATCAGAGCATGGGGCAGAAAAGCAGTGGCCATACTTCTTGCACTATAACATCTTGGAAGCACTGAAAACTTACAAGCGCCTCAACCTAGCTCTGAAAATAGAAGCACAAAAAATGTGAAACTTGGGACAGGGTCCTCCCTCATCCTGAGAGAACAATCCAAATTTAACATAAAATTAAAAGTTCAATTGGTTGGGGGGGAGAGGTAGGAAAGAGAGACAGAGTTTAGAATTCAAAAATTTTTAAAATAAATTTAGAAGTAAAAAATACAGAAAAGATATTGTTCTAAAACATTGAGCTAAATGACCATGTAAATATATCATTTTTTTTTCTTTTCAAGATAAAGTCCACCTTTTAAGGGGGCTAGACCAGTGAGCAGAAAGGCTTTCCCTCACTGACATTTTGGAGATTACAAAGTTGACTGTATACATCAAAATAAACAAACAAACAAAAAAAAAAAGATTGAGACACAACGATTCCATCTTTAATATCTTAGCATAGTTCAGTCTAAGAAGAAAATTAAATGCACCATTCTGAAGCTGAGTGAGGTCCAAGGAAGACTTGTCTCTCACAAATCGCCCAAAGCATGCAAAATTTGTATAGCCCTCAGGTTTTATTCCTCCACGTTATAACTCTTATCGTACTTTCAGAGAGCAATCATCCCTCTCAAGGTCTTACTAGATAAGTATTCTCAGTGCCTATCACTGTCCTCATCCTCCTCTGTTGGACAGGTTCCCATTTATTATTGTACCTATTTTATTGTATGCCCAACACTGCATACAGTATTCCAGATGTGGTCTGAACAAGACAGAACACAGTGCATCTACCACTTCTTATATTCCTTCTATTAATGACTTCTGAGGTGTCTATATAACTTGAGGAAGGTGTTGTTCACATTAGCAGACAGAGTTATTCACTGGAAATTGTCTAAACCAATGAAATCACAGATCTGGTCAAAGGAAAATCGCCCAATTAGCTTTTGTGGCTGCCAAGTTGCATTGCATTTCCTCATCCTCTACTTCTCAGGATCCTTAGTTTCCTTCCAAGCTCAGAAATGGGTCAACCTCTTCTACGTAGCCTTTCAAAATCTCCTCAATTAAATCTCCCTTTTCTCAATGATCTTGTATTATCATTTTCATATATGTAGTATTCACTCCCTTTTGCCCTTCTGCAACATTCTTTAAAGGCTAAGATGTTCATTAGTATTTTGTCCCCATTGCTTATACAGAGCTTTGCTTAATCCTTGCTGAATTAAATAGAAAAAATATTGAACTTGCAATCTATGAAAAACTGAACTATTTTTATGTGAAACACATTCTAGCTATGTC
Organism: Notamacropus eugenii; assembly: GCF_028372415.1. Lineage (NCBI taxonomy): Eukaryota > Metazoa > Chordata > Mammalia > Diprotodontia > Macropodidae > Notamacropus > Notamacropus eugenii. The sequence goes on from NC_092873.1 coordinate 444,577,322, forward strand.
TTAACTGTCATTGTAAAATTTACTTTTGAACCTAAGTTCATTCCTACTAAATTTATTTTTATTACTGTTTAATTATTTTATTTTATTACTATTATTTATTCTTATTAAATTTAATCTGAATAGATTCAATCTGTTGTTCAATTAGGTCAAGTGTTTTCAAAATCCCAGCTAACATTAAACATGTTAATTACAAATTTAACAAATATGACATCTGTGTCCTTAACCAAATCACTGATAAAAATGGTGCTAAGCATATGGTCAGGACAGATCTTTGAAGAACTCAGGTAGAAAGTTCTCTCAGTTGATAGCCTGCCTCCCCCCCCCAACCCCCGTTCATAATTAGTCTTTTATTCTGGCATTCAAACAGCTACAATCTCAATTAACTGAACAATCATGTAGTCCACAATTCTGTATCTTGTCCCTAAGTACAGTAGGAGGGATTTTGTCCAGTGTTTTGTCAGGCTAGGCAAACTCTACTTTCAGAATTCTTGTGATTTACACATCTAGTTACCCTGTTAAACAAAGAAATTACATTAATCTCACATGACCTGTTTTTGAGGTAGACATCCTCTTATTAAGATCATTGTTTTTGTTTCTACATATACCATAATTTCCTTCTCATGATATATTACAATAGCTTGCTGCAAATGAAAGAATATTTTCCCAGTTTATGCCTTAGAGCCTACACACTGCTTCTATTTAAAACAAACAAAAAAACAATCCCAGGATAATATTTGCTTTCTCTGCAACACCTCTCTTAGCTTCTATGATTTTTTGAAGATCAAGAACAATCATTACATATATCAATAAAATAAAGAACTGACCTTTTTAGGTATGAGCACTTGAATTTTAAATGTAACCCAAGGACTGTAGACCCCCAGAAATAATTCTCTTCCTCAATTCTTCCAATTTAGTACAGAACAGATACCATTGTACTTATTCCCTGAGCATTTGGAGAAGTGATGTGCCCAGGTAATTAATTAACACAGTGTTTTCTTATAGCAAAGATTTTATTGATACATAGTTACATTGTCTTAACTGTTTCATGCTTCAGCTTTTGCAGTTTAAAAAGTGAACATTTTAAGTCAAAAGTAAGCTGGATGAACGGTGGAGCAAACTTTGTGAGTACAACTAAATCAAAACATTTATCACAAAGGAGAAAGTGATCAAAATGTGCAGAGTGAGCCTGAGAATTTCTTACAGTCATCATTTGCAAACACTTGTAGGATATGGCTGATGGTACTGTGCTTCATTATCTGTAACTGAATCCCTAAGGAAATAACATAACAAAAAGGAAAAATTAGTAAGTGAATGAAAATATTAAGCCTTAAAAACCAGAAGATTTATATAGAATAATAGTGCTGTGAAAATCCTTTGATGTTGCATTTTTAAAAAAGAACGTGCATAAGCTTTAGAGGGGTAGAAGACAGAATTTTTGGTTGGTGATGGATCAGTTTAGCTTCATTACAAATCCTAATTATATGAAAAGTTTCTATAAGAACAGGTTCTCAAATGATACTACAAAATTTGGCAGAAAACAGATTCACTTCTGATCCTCTTATTTATACTTGGTCTGTACCATCGTTTCTGTAACTGGGTCTCAGGCTATTGTTACAGAGCTAAGGAACCTCTGAAAGCAGTCCAGGGAAAATTGTTTGATTTCCTTATTCTCTTCCACGTACATAATACTTCCTTTCCTTTCCTTCCCATGTCCCCATGCAATAACTCAATTCTCTACAGGGGTTTTGAGAGTTTAATAAACACAATTGAAAATCTCTACATACTGGTGGTTCATCTGTCCCTGAAAGATTTTTAAACTATTTTTAAAATTCTCATTATGTAAGAACCCCACTAGGAAACACAGAATACATATTTGTTTCATATAAAAATCTCCTTAAAAGAGTGTAACTATTGCTAGTTTGAAGTGGTGTCTTTAGGTAACATCGATGGATAGAGCCATATCTCTTAAAGATCCAAATTAAACCAATTTAATTGTTTTTGACAAAGTAAAAAGAGATTTTTAATCAATTGCTAATAAAAATTATATATATATGTATATTCACACACATGTATATGTATGTGTATATAAGGTATCAAATTATGTTATAAAACCCAAACCATATCTTCCGACAATGGGGATTTATTGAGGTTAATTTTCTGGGAGGAGTAGTGGGAGATAGGGAAGGTTGTCAATCTCTTCTCCTAGAGATTTACATTCTGTCCTTAAGATTTTGAAAAACAGATCAACCAATAACCTCATTTGGATGATTTCTCTGTAGTATTCTTAGATGTGAACTGGGTGAGTTTCTCATCTTTACATCCTGATGATGATATAAAATGTTACAGTAATAAGAATATCAAAAAATAATAATACAGCTCACATTAGAAAAGGCCAGGATTAGTGTAAAACTCACCATAGTTCTATTCATGTATACATTTAGGATAATTGATTTTCCCCTCTATGCACTTTGTTCTGAATGGAAGTGATCTTGGATCTTTACGATATCCCTGAATACAAGAAAATTCCATCTCTTGTCCTGTTTGTGAATAAAGTTTTTCAGCACGTAACCATTTAAGTTCTATGTTATTTTTTTCCATCATTTCTTTTGATGCTGTACATGCCTCTGAAAGATGTAAAGAATATATATCACAGTTAACAATAAGTGTGTAAAACTTTACATTTTCCGAAATAATGGAGAATATAAAAGCCATTTCTGCAGTGATAATGCAAGTCATTTTCTCCTTCTCTTCTGTTCACAATGCTGAATAATATCATATTAAGTTCTAAATGGTAGCACATCATCAGAGCTTTAACCAGTCTGGGTGGTGCTTTTTCTCTGCCTACAACATTTAAAAGAAGATGTGCTTCCTTCCCACAGTAGTCTAGTGACTACTATCCATGTGTTTTTCAGTCTATACTCAAATTAGGGTTGGAGAAAAAGGCAGGGCCTGAGAGAGAGAGTAAGGGAGCAGGGTTGTAGGTAATATTGACGTTCTTTAGTGGTTTAAGTCTTGTCCAACCTTTTGTGAGCCCATTTGGGGTTTTCTTGGCAAACGTACTTGTTATTTACTATTTCCTTCTCTGGTTCATCTTATAGATGAGAAAGCCGAAGCAAACAGAGTTAAGTGACTTGCCCATGGTTACACAGATAGTAAGTCTCTGAGGCTGGATTTGAACTCTTTCTGACTTCAGGCCTAGAGTTCTATTTACCACCTCTGTAACTATGCTTTTAGGTGAGATATTTCATGATGGATTGAGAAGTATGGAAAGGTAGAAAAGGCAGCAGCCTACTCTTTCTCCTTCTTTCAGGCTGTCCTACTTAGAACTTCCCTACTTGTTTCACCTTCACCCCAGATCTCACCTTACTGAATGTACCCCAGCTGCTAGAGTTCTCCGCAGCATCTACTTGAAGATCATTCTCTCTGCTTTAGATATTCCCGTTGTCTCATACATTGCTCGTTCCATCCAGTCTCACATTTGGTTAGATATTTGAGCCCAGTAACTCTGGATACCTGAAGAAATTGTGGTACCATTCTGACAGCTTTATTCCTAAATGCACTTTCCCCCTTTTGAGTAACTGGATACTGATAGGATTACCAGAATGTGGTTATACTTTGGTTGTTTCTTTTTTTTGAAATATAAGATTTCTTGTATCTTGATGGTTTTCTGGAATGGACACAACCTTTTTCTGAGGATTTGAAAGGGAGCTTGTTAACTCTGGGGCACCTTCAGGCAGGCAAATCCTCCCTGTAAGCAATTGGGTTTTGTCTGGTGGATACTACTGGAAGCTATGCTGTTAAGGTATAGTATATTTCCTTCCGAGAGAAACTTGTGCTTATTATTTCAAATGTTCATGCTTCAGTCTCATGGGGGAAATGCTGCCTTTGGTTAATAAGGCAAGGGAAAAATGAAAAGAAATCTGTAGGAACAAAGAAGAGGAAAAGCTACAGACTCAAAAAATTGTCAAGAAAAAGCAGTAATTCATTAGTAGCTAGAAATAAAAAAAAAGGCCTGTAAAATCATCAGCATTTTCTAGATTACTAATGAAACAAGGCAAAATAGGGGAAAAAAGAAGTAATATTGATTAGAACTTCAAAATATTTCATGTACTCAGCATAAAATTTCCAAGATACACATAAAACCTTTATGTGGAATTATCACTAAGAATTCCATGATAATTATGCATGTAAATGATTATCAAAAAGAACTGAAATGGCAAAATTCTCAGAAAATAGTAGCAAGATTTACTATAATAGCAATCAACATATTAAGGGGCTACTTCAAATGATTAGACAAATGACCAAAAAAAGTCTCTATGAGAACAAGTGCAGAAAACTGTCAACTGGGACTATGAATAAAAGAAAAAAATTGTATTGAAATATATCATTAGTACTGGGCAAAACCAGTAGACTGATAATTGGGACAGAGTAGCTTATCCACAATTAGAGATATATGACAATTTTGCAGTTTTTTTTTTTTGAAAAGATATATATTGTCATGATGAAAAGAAATGTATCAGAAATGCAAACCATAAGTTATATTCTTTATCAGGGGCATAAATATCACCTATGTCTAGTATCTTGAATAATCTTTTTACCTCTTTTAGTTGTGGTTAGGTCTTTTCATAATCTCCCACAGATTTACCAGCATTTCACTATTTATAATGTCCATACTGATTCCCAAATAATCAATGGAATAGAGGAATTCAGATGTAAGAAACTGTTAACTGGAATGAACCTTGAAGAATATCTCTTCTCAACCAAATATGTGAAATAATATTCTTCCTAACTGCTTTTTTGGAGTGATCATCTGGCTTTCTCAGGTAATCACTGTTCCAAAGTCTGTCTTTTGGGGACAAAAGAATCAATTTTGAAAATGAAATACAAATCAATCAACTTTGTGATTCCTAAAGTGCATTAAAATTGTGCCAGGTGTCACACACATTCTGCTATGTCAGAGTTTAAAGGAATAGAAAATTGTGGCAGATGGAGCTAATTTGTTCACTATTTCCTAATTCTGAAAATAAGGAAGAGTTCTCTTTGAGTATAAAGATAAGAAAACACATGGTTCCTTTTTTTCTAAAATTACTACTCCCAGTAACCACGGTATTATCAAATTGGAGTGAAAAGCCTGAACTATACATTTAGTCATGTAATAACAGAAAGAATTCTTAGATGCAGGTATGGCAGGGTTCAGTATGTTGGAGACATTGGTAATGGCAACACGCATGGTTATCAATCAAGCATTATTTTAAATTTTACTGTTGAAGCTTGTTTTGTTTATTGAGATTTACTCCCCTATAATACTATCCTGCGATATTTTAGGTATAAACACCAACTGATCCTATCCTTCATTAATGACATTTTCCTTATATATTGAGTCTATTTAGCACATACCTAGGCAAGTTGGTTCCTTTGTCCAAAATCCATTTCTGCATGTCACGTATTGAGAACCCTGCAGCACATAATATTGTTGACATCTGTATTCCACTCTTGATTCTGGAGGATATTCAGATAATGGGAAGGAGGTGATATCTCCATTATTAATAGATGGAGGTGGTCCACATTTTCCCAGTTCCTCTGCAGATGGAAGAAAGCATTTTATTTGGTGAAAAAGGTAATACAGATAGGAGATTGAATTAAAACAAGAGCTATGAATTTGATAATTGTCCCCTCCCCTTCAGTTTCTCAAGATACTGAACTCAACTGTGCATTTATTCAAATTTCAACTCACATTATTGATTTATGTATAGCACAGGTTATCCACCCTCTACTTCCATAAGTCCTACCACCTCAATTTCACTATGCTGCTTCACCCTCATCTTTTGTAAAGGGCTTATAGAGTCAGCTAATCAATCAGTCAATAAGTATTAATTAAATACCTTCTATATGCAAGGCACTGTGCTATGTGCTGTGCTGCGTAAAAGAATAAATAGGTCCATCAGCCAGAAGAAGGAATCCAAGAGGATGAGAATTCTGGTTGGTAATGATGACTAATGGGGCAGCTAGGTGACTGACAAAGGCATAGAGTGTCAGACCTGGAGTCAAGAAGACCTAAGACCAAATCTGGCCTCAAATACTTATTATTTGAGTGACCCTGGGCAAGTCACTTCACTCTGTTTGCCTCAGTTTCCTCATCTATAAAATTATCTGGATAATGAAGTGGGAAACCATTCCAGTATCTTTGCCGCAAATGCCCCTAAAGGAGTCATGAATTTTGGCAGACAATGGAAAAATGATTAAACCAAATGAGGAAAGAAAAAAAGCAGAAAACCTGAGGGAACTAGTGGTAAGAATCTTACACTCTCTTATTTCTAATGTTAGCCTTCTCTCTAAGTACACATTGAGAAGTCTTCCTAGGTCTGTAGTGGTAATTTAAATGGTAAGATCTTTCTCATTCATTAATATACCAATGTGATCCACCCAGGTCACATGGAATCCTGAATCCCATGAGTCTCTGGAGGGAGGATTTTGCTGAAGGGGTGGTGGAGCAGGAAGGGTGGAACAGGAAGAGGCAAAGGTAGAGAAGAGCTGAGAGGAAATTTGGTCACAGCAGTCAGAACTAGGAAAGATGCAGGTAAGCAGGCAGCTGACTAGTGTGACTGAAAAAGCTTGTTTGTGATTTTATTTTAAGGGAGCTGGTTTGTGGGAAGCCTACCAAGGGGAAGGCTTGGGGATGGTGTTATTCTCTGCATTGTTATTGTGTATCAGTGATGAAGTATTTGGCTTTCTGAATAAATGTTTTGGTTCTGTCTTGCATGTGGAAAGTCTGTTGTATTTTTGATTCAGTATTGTGCTGGAATATTCATGGCCACTGTAGGTGCTCTGAATATTGCATTGACACTGCAAATGGCAACGAGGATGGGATTGTGAAACATCAGACCTCTATTTGGAGGCAGGAAGGCTTTAGAGGAAGAAATGGATGTCCCAAAGTGGGAGAATTTGCCTTATTTTTCCCTAGTAAGAGAATAGGCCAAAGGTACTCTGAAAGGCTCTGAAAACTAGAAAGTCAAATTACAGAAGAGAGAACGCAGAGTCTTAGAAAAACATTTGCAGAGAATGCCAATAGGACCAGGAATATAAATGGCAGAGCAGTGTAGGAGAGGGTGTGCCTTGCTCATAAGTTATTTATTGAATTATATGTAAATGTAGAGATAAGCTGCTGGAAGAGAGAGTTCAGATGGAAAGGGAGTTGACTGGTTTACATGAGAAGTTTTTTATGCTACATTGTTGTCTCGAAATACAACAGGCTCTCCACATGGAAGGCAGAACCAAAACATTTATTCAGGGATCACACAAAATAAGTCTTGTATTTCGTGATTCAAAATTGTGCCAGGATATTCACTGCCGCCATGGGCTCTGTGAATATCACACTAGTGCTTCAGGGTCTTGAGTTTAAGCCAAAAACAAAGAATCTATTACTTTCATGGAGGGTGAGGACGTCGCAATGTAATTGTGCTCAGAAGTTCTGTTTTCTCAAAATATACTTCTTAATATTCAAATCGAAAATAAGAGTAGATTCAGGATAATCTGAATGTCATGAAAGCAGATAAAATTCTAGGATTTGAATCAATTAACATTTTAATTGCTTCCTTTAGGATTATTTATTAGAAAGGAGTGAGTAACAGCAAATTTAGTTTCAAGGTAAGAGAGCAGATCTTTTTAGTTAATAATGTAAGTCACCCAGGTAGTCGCAACTTAATTAAAAGAAGTTAATAACAAAAACTTATGTATATCAAGTAAGTTAGAATAATGATCATTTAAAATATAACAGTTTTAAACAGATTAATGATGTATGTACACACAACAAAGTCAAATATTATGGAGTGTCACTGGCCACACACATTATAGCTATAATTTATATAGTTTTGGGGATTTATAAAGCACTTTTCATATCTTATTTGATCCTCACAGCAGCCCTGTGATTATTATTACGCCATTATTATCTCCATTTTACAGATGAGGAAACAGAAACATACATACAAAGTGTCTTGCCAAGGGTCACAAAGATAGAAACTGCGTGAAGCAGATTTTGAACTCAGGTCTTCCTGATTCCAGGAAATGCACTCTATCCATTGTGACAGGTAGTTGCCTCAAATGATAAATTCAGGTAATTGAAATAGAGTGAGGTGACAGAGATGAAGAACAGAAAGCTGGAACAATTCCTCATAGGAGCTTTAGTCCTTCTTATCCCAGGTTGCAACACCACTAACTCCTCTCAGAACTTGTTATCAGGAACACTATTAGATGGTAATAGTATACATCTGAGTTCTAGATACTAGCTTATATGTTTTGTTATGTTTTTGTAAAAATCAATGTCTGCTCTGGTTGCTCCTAAAACTTGACGAAGGAAATAATAATTTGCTTAGCTAACAAGTCCAAATAGTGGTAGAGTGATAGAGCTAACATTGTGATAAATGATTGGTTGGTTGTTGTCCTTCATCTTTGAAGAGGACCAAGATGACATCACCATGATAAAGTGAAATTTCAGTGTGTCCGACTGTGGCTAATTATACCAATACAAGCTCAGAATGCTCTACTACAGCTTGGGCACAGATAGTCTATGTGAATATTTGGGGTAGATGTCCCAAATTTGGGCATCTTGCATTTACTTTGTGGTATCTCAATTCTGCTTTGCTCAAAGAGCACAGCACCTTTTCCTATGTGGGCATGCCATGCTGAGCGATCCTGTGCCAGTGTCTCCCATGTTGCAGTCAAATTCAAAATTCTTGACAAAGACCTTGAGAGTGTCCATGCATTGCTTATTCTGGCCACCATGCAAGTTCTCCATAAAATAGTCTTTTTGGCAAGCATACATTTTTCATTCAAACAATGTGGCTAGCCCACTGGAGTTGCACTCTCTGAAGCATAGTTTGAATACTTGGCAGTTCAGCTCGAGCAAGGACTTCAGTGTCTAGTACTTTATCCTGCCAGGTGATCCTCAGAATCTTCCTAAGACAGTTCAAATGGAAAAGATTCAGTTTCCTGGCATGATGTTGGTAGGCTGTCCGTGTTTCACTGGCATACAACAATGAGGTCAGCACAATGACTCTGTAGACCTTCAATTTGGTAGTCAGTCTAATACCTCTTCTCTCCCAAATATTTTATTTGGAGCCTCCTAAACACTGAGCTAGCTCTGGCAATGCGTGCATCAGCCTCAGTGTCAATGTGTACATCCCTGGAAAGTATACTACGAAGGTAAGTGAACTTATCCACAACATTCAGAACTTCTGCACTTGTAAGTGATGGTTCCACGTACAAATGGTGTGGTAGTGGCTGATGGAGCACCTGTGTTTTCTTGGTGTTAATTATTAGGTCAAAATTAGCACTGACAGCAGAGAACTGATCCATACATTATTGATTCTCAGGTTCAGAGGCTCCATTGAGTGTACAATCATCTGCAAACAGAAGATCATGCACCAACACTCCTTCCACTTTGGTCTTGGTTTGTAGCCTTTTCAAATTGAAGAGCTTACCATGAGTATGGTAGTTGACCATGATGCCATGTTCATCCCCACTGAAAACATTTATCAACATGGCTGAAAGGTTCATGCTAAAAAGCATGGGAGCAAGCACACAGCCCTGTTTCACTCTTTTGGTGACTGGGAAGCAGAAGAGCATTGTCCATTATCCAGAACCCAGATAAACATGCCATCATGAAACTGATGTACAATAATAACGAACTTCTCTGGGCAACCAAATTTTGACATGTTTTCCATAACCCCTCACTACTGACAGTGTCAGAGGCCTTGGTAAAATCTACAAACATTGTGTGCAGACCTCTGTTCTGCTCTTGGCATTTCTCTTGAAGTTATTGGGCAGCAAACATCATATTGACTGTTCCTAGGCCCTTTCTGAAGTCACACTGGCTCTCAGGTATATGCCTATCTTCCAGGTGAAGGATCAGCCTATTAAGAAGGACTCTAGCAAGAATTTTGCCAGCAATGACTAAAAGAGAGATCCCCCTGTGACTGTTGCAGGACAGTCTATTCCCTTTACCTTTATAGAGATGGACAATGGAGGCATCCTTGAACTCCTGGGGGATAACCTTCTCTTGCCACATAACCTGGAAAATTTCAGTCAGCTTTTGCATGAGCAGTGGTTCCCCTACCTTGTAAATCTCAGTTGAATAGAATCAGCACCAGGTGCTTTGCCACATGAAAGGAGCCTGATGGTCCTTGTGATAAATACAACTTGGTTCTATATCTAAAAACAAGTAAGCACATTCAGCTACTCTGTCAACTATTTCCTCAACTCCAATACAACTTTCCTTATATTCTAGAAAGAATGTGGAAAAGGAGAGGAAGGAGTATTTGCAGTGCTTCTTTTTTCTACCAGGGTCTTATGAGCAGTGGCTGCCAGTGTCTTGCTACTGGGTATATAGGAATGTCCTGGAAAATGTGGAAGAAATGAGAAGCTTTTGCTAAATTTGTCCTACAGATGAACTAATATTGATTAATCATTAATCAGTCTCTTCCATCTTCTTTGTGTTCTGCATCTTAGGTAGTTTACATCCTGTTCCAACACACAGGAATACATTATACGCAGAAAAAGTCAACCCCCAAAAGACAGTTGCCCAAAGTCACACTGTCTCATGAAGATGGGGAAAAAGGTCCATCTGCTTCACAAATTCCCTCTCATTATGAAAGAGACCTAAAGCTATGGAAATAGGTGTTATGACCAAACTGAGAGGGGGTAGGGGAAGGTAACTTGTACAATGTAAAAGGGGTAATAATAGAAAGTAGAAACTACTGGCTTCTGCAACATGAGATAGAGAATTAAAAGTGTGAGAAGATAAGGTATGACCCAGGTAGGAAAAGTGATTTTTCAAAAATCTTAAATGATTGATTCCAAAAAAGATTTATCAGTCTCATTTCTCCATAGTCATGAGTTGTTAGTAAAATCAGAGAGATGAGAATGAGAGGCTCGTGGCCTTTTTGTACAAGTGGAAAAATAGCTGTCTTTTATTTTTACATGTCTCCACTTGGTAAGATGGCATATTAATGACTTTTAGGAGAGCACACTATACCTATAGGCTGGTGATTGTTTGCTATGGTACTTTCTGCTCTGAAGATTTCCCTGGTCACTGTGGTAAAAGACTATTTCTTGCTCCCACAGAGCCCAAACACATCTCTGTCCTATTAAAATTATAAATTGTCATATTGAGAAGAGAAAGTTTATATTCTCCAACTGAACCTTTTAAACATTTATCTCACAGAGGGTCACTCAGGGCCCTTTCAAGGAAGGGGGAATATCAAGTTACTAATTTCTGTTCTTCAAATGTTACTTAGCTTCTATTTTATATATTTGTTGGTGTTCTTTCTCACTGAATTAATGTCACCCTAATCCTTGGTCCCTTCACTCAGCTCTGCCCGTTCAACTTTTTTGCCCTTGTGCTCCAAGACCCACAATAAATGTTACCTTCTCTATGGAGTCTTTTCTAATTCTCTTCTCTAAAAGTAATTTCTTTCTATTCTTGAGAAACACAGAACTTTGTGTCCATCATATTTTCATATTTTAGTATCATTTGAACTGGAAAAGACTTTAGAGGTAATCTAGTGTAACCTCCTTATTATACAAAAAATGAAGAAATTGAGGGCCAAAGAGGTTAAGTGAGTTCTCATGGAAACAAATTTCATGGTAGATACAAACAAAATTCCAGCATGCCACAGCAGCCTTCTCATCCTGGATGTTCACACTTCCCTATGACCTTCTCATTTTGAAGATCACTCTACATTTATTTTCCCTGATTGGCCTGTTCCTCTCAGAACCTCCACTTTAAGGCAAGTACCCAGACCAGTCACATTTACTCCTCCATTCCTCTTGGACCTTAACTCCTGATTCTCTACCCTTCCCCTTCCTTCCCCCCCACCCCCACCCCATGCCTCTTGGGTCCCTTGCAGCTTTCATTTCAATCACTGCTTTCCCTCTTCCTTTCATGTGTTTGTTTTACCCCATTAGAATGTCATCTCTTTGAAGGTAGGGATTGTCTTTCTTTTTCATTAGATCTGTACTGCCACTGCTTTGCTCAAATCTGAGCACAAACTAGCTACTCCTACTGCCTTTCCATTGCTATTCTATTGCTAAGCTCTGTAAAAGTAGTGACATTTAACTTATTCTTTGTGTTCTCTACCAAATACTCACTCAGTCTTTATGGGTTGAAGGCTATTTAATTAAATATGCCTCAATTGTGGGTCCATTCTCCCAAACATATCTAGTTTTTACTTACAGTTGCTATGTTTTTAAACCAATATTTACAAGGAACCTGTATATTCCTTGACATTATTGTTACAAATCATGTCCTTTGCTATCCCCCTGACACTTTTTTTGATTTATTTTAAAGAAAAGTTTATTACTACCTTTGCATTGAGGAAGTTCTGTCCAGGTGTTATTATTACAAACTATATCCGGTTTTCCATAAATTTTAAGATGTCGAACACACTTGTAACTCACTGTTTCACCAGGTTGATATCGTGCCCTTACACTGCCTATAATTTCACCATTTTCAATTTGAGGAGGACGTCCACAAGAGTTATCTAAAAAGAATCAAAAACAAATATCTCTAGTCAGTATGGCATCTGTATAATAACTGAATCTTTGTAGAAGATTTGTAGAGAGGTATGGATAAGTATCATACAGAATGTGATAAATCAAGGAATGATTATAATATGTATTAATTGATTTTGGTCCAATAAAATACTAAAGAAAGAGTATAGAGTCCATTAAAGAAACCGACATCATTATCAAATGAGACCTGATTTCAAATTTAGAAATTCAAAGTCATTCTCCAACATTGTACCAATGCGCTGACCACAATAAAACCTACAGCACTTTATCTTCCCTCTATTATAGCACTTCTTTTTATGAAGCAAAATTTCTATCCTATTTTCTATGAACAGTGGATCTGTGAAATGTTCTGTGTATTTCCATATTAATATGATTCATACATTTAAATTTCTCAATAATTTACTGCAAATTATTTTAAGTACTTATAATTACCCTAATACGTACAATTAAATCTGGGATTAAAAAAATAAGCTTTTATATTCAGACTTTTTTTGTAATGGAAAGGACACTGAACTAGGAGTCTCCTAAGCATTAGGAATTTAGATGAATACTTGTCACTGCCAAGCTAGGTGATTTTAAGTAAGTGATTCAATCTTTTAGGATCATCTCTAAATGAAGGACATTTCACCATCCTTTGATTAAAGTGATAGAAAAACACAGGCACAATTGCAAACTGCCAATATCTATCCGAGGAGCAGAGAAGGTAAAGGAGAAGAAGGAAAGATAGGAAGGGGTTAGAATTCCAGATTTCATCAGAAGTACGTTTTTGCAGATCAAAGCTATTTAAATTTTTTTAGAGTATAGGCAAGAATCTACTAATTACAAATAAATCAGACTTATTCAAATATCATTAAATAGAGTAAGCACACTGACCCCAAAATTTATGTTTAGATATCTAGGTGATAGAATGCACCAAAGCTAATCAAACAATTCACTACAGCCAACAGAAAAAACTTCTTATTCATACTCCAAGATAGATAAATATAGATATGGATATAAATACAACTTATTGCCTATACTCTAAGTAACATATATTGAAATATATACAAGTATGTAAACATATATCTGAATATTGTTCACATTCATATATGTGTACATATATCATAAATATGCCACATATGTATAGTGTAAATGGAAGTCAATTTCATGGAAAAATCACTTTGACAGAAGAAGGAAGTTAACGGATTGGAGTTGCAAGAGACTTGAATCAGGGAAACTAACTTGAAAACTATAATCCAAGCATGAAATAATGATTTTTCAACAGTATAGCAGGTATGTGAGTGGAGAAAAAAAGAAGGTACATAACAAATATAATGAATGAAAGAGCATTAAGATTTAGCAACTGATTAGATCTGTGAGAGGAAACAAAATGATAGGTTGAGGATAATTCAGTCATGATGAAGCTGAGGCACTGAAAATATGGTGGTGCCTTTAACTGAAATAGGGAAGTTTAGAAGAAGTTTAGGGGGAAAGATCAGGTCAGTTTTACAGATGTTGAGTTTTATATCTCAGGGACAACAAATATGAAATGTCTAATAGGATGCTGAACTGAAGGTCACGGAAGAGACTGCGGGTGGACATAGAAATTTTTTGGTTGTTTGCCCAAATAACTATGATTGACCCTTGGCAGTTGATGGGAGAGGGAAAGAGAGAGAGAGAGAGACAGAGAGAGAGAGAGAGAGAGAGAGAGAGAGAGAGAGAGAGAGAGAGAGAGAGAGAGAGAGAGAGGGAGGGAGGGAGGGAGGGAGGGAGAGGGAGAGGGAGAGAAAAGAAGAGAATAGATGAGACGAGAAGAAATGAAATGAGAAGAGGAAAGATATAGAAACAGGAAAAAAAAAAGTAGAGGGGGAAGAGGAGCAAGAACAGAACATTGGGGAACACCTTCATTTAGATGCTGATGAACAAGCAAAGGAGAATTGGAAAGAGTGGGCTGAACACCCACCTGAATCAAGTGAGAGTAGTTTCACAAAATCTAAGAAAAAAGAGACTATCTAGGAGGATATGGTGATTAACAGTGTCAAATGCAGCAGATAGGTTAAGGACTGAGTTTTAGGGGAAAAAAATCTGATTTGGCAATTAAGAAACCATTGATAGCTTTGGAGAGAGGACTATCTATTAAGCTATAAGGTTGGAAGCTAGATTGAAAATCACTGAGGTATACATGAGAGGAGATAAAATCAAAACAAACATACGTAGCTTTTTCTAGAAGTTTGGTTAAAGACAGGAAGAAAAAGAAACGCTGATTTTAAAGAGGATTTTTTGTATCCAGATTTTCATGTTTTTTTTGTTGCCACAAAAAAGTGGCAACTATGGTTGCCATTGTTCATTTTTGCATATTAAATTTTAGAGGCTATCCTTGTATAATTTCAAATTATTTTCCAAAGTATTTGCACTTTCCTGTTTCTTTTTCCATTTTACTTACATTAGTTTTATTTCTAAAAAAAAAAAAAAACTTTTAAATTGTATGGAATAAAAGTCTCTTTTATCTCCTGTGAATCTTTCTATCTTTTTTTGTCATAAACTTCTCACCTATCCATAGATCTGACAGGTAATTTCTTCCATGCTACTCTAATTTACTTATAATGTGATCCTTTATGTCTAAACCATGTAGCCATCAGGGTGTTCTCTTGGTATTACATATCAGATGTTTGTCTACACAGTTTTCTTAAAAGTTTTTGTTGAACAGTGAATTTTTGCCCCAATAGCTATGACTTTTAGGTTTATCAAACACTTGACTACTGTACTTATTTGCTCTTTATTATATTCTTAATCAGTTGCATTGATCAACCTCACTATTTCTTACCTAGTACCAAATTTTTTAGATGATTACAGCTTTGCAGTATAGCTTGAGATCTGGCATTGCTAGGCTCCATTTCTTTTCCTTCACTCTTTTTTTCTTTTTTCCCTTTCCATACTTAACAATTTGTTTCTCAAGTGAATTTTATTAATTTTGTAGCTGTTTAAATCCTTTGATAGTTTGATTGATATGGCATTGAATAAGTAAATTAATTTAGCAACATTTTATTTTTTATTATATTGGCTTAATGTACCCATAAGCAATGATTATTTATGCAATATTTAGATCCATCTTTAATGTCTAGTATGTTTTATAATTTTGTGTGTCTTGGCAAGTTAACTCCCAATTGTTTTATATTTTCTATAGTCATTTTAAATGGGATTTCTCATTCTATATCTTCTTGCTGGATTTTTTTGGTAACACACAGAAATGCTGATTTGTATAAGTTTATTTTATATCCTGAAACTTTGCTAAATTTGTAAATAATTTCAACTATGTATTTCAGTTGACTGCAGTTCTTGAAGTAAATCATTATATCATGAGCAAAAACATGATAATTTTATTTCCTCTTTTTTCTTATTCTTTCAACTACTTTTTCTTATGTAAGTACTATAGTTAGCGTTTCTGACAGTGTACTGAATAGTAATGGTGATAACTGACATCCTTGCTTTATATATGATCTTACTGAAAAGACTTCCAGCTTATCCCTGTCGCAAATAATGCTAGCTCTTCGTTTTAAACAGACACTTCTCATCATTTTAAGAGAAGCTCTATTTATTCCTATGCATTCCAGTGTTTTAATTGCAATAGGTGGTGTATCTTGTCAACATCTTTTCCTGAATCTATTGATATCATCATATATTTTTCTTGTTTTATTATTAATAAGGTCAATTGTGTATGTAGTACTTCTAATGTTAAACCAGAACTGTATTTCTCATAGAAATCCAGAATGATTTTAGCGTATAGATTTAGCTATCAAGACCATATTTGTGTCATAGAAGGAATTTGACAGGACCTATTTTTCATATTTTGAAATAATTTATATAGTACTGGAATTAATTTCCTTTATATATTTGTTAGAATTTACTTGCAAATTCATTTAGTCTTTTTTTTCTTTTTAAACATATTTTGTTCAATTTCTTTTTCTCAGATAGATTTAAATAACCCATTTCCCATTCTGTCAATCTGGGTGTTTCGTATTTTTGTAAATACCAATTTCATCTAGATTGTCAATTTATTGACATGTAGTAATTAAGCAAAATATCTCCTAGTAATTTATTTTTCATCTTCTTTGTTGATGGTATATTCATCTTTTTTTCCTTTTTGATACTGGAAATTTGGTTTTCTTTCTTTATAAAAAATCAAGTTACTAATGGCTTATCTTAATTTATTTTAAAATCAACTCCTAGTTTTGTTAATTCTTTTTTTTTTTTGCTTTAAATTTTATTAAACTCATCTTTGATTGTCAGGATTTCTATTGTGGTTTTAATTAGGAGTTTTTATTTCTTTGTTTTCTAGGTTGTTTTGTTGTTATTAGGTGCCATAGTGTTTGAATTGTGATTTCTCTCTTTTGTTGATGAAAACATTGAGAGATTTAAATTTTTTCCCCGAGTTCTGCTGGATTGATTTCCTTTAGTTTTGGTATGCTGTTTCATTATTGACATTATCTTTAATGAAATTATTGACTTTTTCTTATGATTTGTTCTTTAATTCTTATATTCTTTAGGATAAAGCTATATAGTTTCTACTTAATCTTTTACTGTTTGCTTCAAAGGTCCTTTGTTCAATATGATTTTTTATTGCAATATGGTCAGAAAAGGATACCTTTATGTTTATGCTTTCTGCTTTATTTGTTTGTGAAGTTTTTATGCCCTGATACATGATCAATTTTTATGAAGGTGCCACATATAGCTGATGAAAAGGTGTGCTCATTTCTCTTCCCATTCAATTTTATCCAGAGGTCTATAATTAACTTTTCTAAAATTTTATTCATCTCACTATCTTCTTTCTTATTTATTTAATGGTTAGACTTACACTGGTCTGAGAGGGGTAAATTGAAATTTCTATTATTATAGTTTTATTATGTGTTTCTGCATGTAACTATTTACATGGTTTTCTTATTAGCATATTGAATATGTTTTATTATTGATATTAATTCATTCAATAAAATTTAGCTTCCCTGCTTAGTTCTTTTAATGAATGCTATTACTTCTTCTGGGATTATGATTACTAGCACATCGTTTTTGTACTTTAGCTGAAGCATAACAAATTTTATTTCAGACCTTTATTTTATTTCCATGAAGCTTTCTATTTCAAATATATTTCCTTTAAACATTTATAGCTGGATTTGATTTCTGAGCCATTCTGCAATCCTCTTTTGTTTTATGCATAAGTTCATTTTATGCCGTACACAGTTGTACTTGCTAATTGTGAATTTCCCTTTATCCTGTTCCCTTATGAATTTTCTTTTCTTTATTTCCCAATCCTTCTTTGAGTTTTTCTTTACTCCTTTACTTTCCTTTTTTCCTGTCAGTGAAATATTTATATATACTCAACTCGGTGTGTATATACTTCCCTCCATTAACCAGTTCAGATGAGAGTGACATTCAAGCATCACCCATTCCCCCCCTCCCCTACTTCTTTTTCTTGTGGTACAGACTTCTACTTACACACCTCATAGTTGGGAGATATTTCCCCCCATTTTTCCTTTTCCTTCCCTCCTCTCCCACTTAATTCTTCTTTTATATGCCTTCCATTCTTCTTTTAAAATAATCAAAACATAATAGAATTACTCCTATATCCTTGGACCAATCAAGCTCCCTCTATGACTTGACCTTCAGTAATTATGAGGTTTCTGAGGGGCTACCTGTATCATCTCCCTGTATAAGAATGCAAACAGTTTAATTTTGTTTAGCTCCTTATGATTGCTTATCAAATTTTCTATTTAGTCTTGACTTTTCATCAAGACTGCTTGGGAGGCCTTTGTTTCACTAAAGGTCAATTTGTCCCATGTAGGTTTATACTCGGTTTTTCTGGATAAGTTATTCTTGGTTTATAAGCCTAGATCTGTTGTCTTCTG
The DNA here is from genome assembly GCF_028372415.1 of Notamacropus eugenii. Taxonomy (NCBI): domain Eukaryota; kingdom Metazoa; phylum Chordata; class Mammalia; order Diprotodontia; family Macropodidae; genus Notamacropus; species Notamacropus eugenii. The sequence continues at coordinate 444,595,765 of NC_092873.1, forward strand.
CAATATTCTATTGAAGCTCTCCCCTCCTTTAAGGGGTACATTAAGTCTAATGTAATTCTGATTTTAGTTCCTCACAACTTGAATCATTTCTTTCTGCCTGCTTACAGGTCTGTTTGGTTGTTGTTGTTGTTTAATAGACAACTCTAGATTTTTGCTATAATATTCCCAGAAATTTTCATGTTAGAGTTTCTTTCATGATGGAACAAGTGAATTCTTTTTAATTTCTGTGTTGTAGTCTTCTTCTGAGAGATCTAGGCAGCTTTCTTTTATGATGTCTTCAAATATTATGTCTAGGTCTTTGGTGCTGGCTTTCAAGTAGTACAATAATTTTTGTTATCTCTCCTAAATCTGTTGTTCGGATCCATTGTGTTTGCTATGAAACAGCTTGTAATTTTTTATATATTTTAAGAATCTCTTTTATTACCTAGTTTTTTCCAAATTTCTTCCCCCAAACTGTTAGAAAGCTCTTCTCTCTCTCTGATTATAGTGACCTCTGTGCACACATGACTTTCTAGTTTATATCTTCAACCTTGAATGAAAGCCAGGAAAATGCAGTGTTGTGGATGTCAACTTTAAGGAAAATTCTAAGGAATTTAACCAATAGCATTAAAGACATCAGAAATGTCCAGAAAGATGAAAACAAAATACGGGTTGTGATATTTGATTGGGACTTTGGAAACAATGGAAATGTCATTAAAACACTTATTTCAAGGGTAGGGTGACTGTGACCCTGAGGTCGTATATGACTTCCTAGGCCCTTGGGTGTGACCTTTGGACTGAGTCCAAGTTTTATAGAACAAATTCTTTTATTAATGGATTCAGTCAAAGGAACAAACTTGAGGACCTAGAAGGCCACATGTGGCCTCAAGACCACAGGCTTCCCGCACCTGATTTATCCCTTTGCTTGAAGACAGGACCTCAAAACTCTTTGCAAAAGATTATAATAGAAACATTATTTAAATATTTTTTTTCAGAAACAAAGTGTATTGAAATCCATCACTCAAATAATTTCAATTCAGCAAACATTTAAAAAAAAACCCAACACTTCATTTATGTAGAAATTGTGTAGGTTCTGAAGGACACACAAAATTTAAGTTCCTCCCAAAATTTACATAGTTGCTTTCCTCATAGAGTTCATGATCTTAAGAAGCAATTATTAAATTAATCACTAATTAATTGATTTAATCATTTTTAGTTAAAGTTAATAGCTTAATCCTTTTATTAGTAAAGTGTGGTATATAGAGAGCCTTTCTTGAAATCAAGATGATTTGGCTTAAATTTCCATCTTTGACCCACACTGATTATGTCAGCCTAATATTATCATCACCTCTCCTTGTACCGGGCAATTTTCAAAGACTGAATTTGAAAACAATGTGAATCTACCCAAGGTGATTTTTTTTTCAATTCTCTAGACCCATAAAATCGCTGGGAAAGTGAAAGACTTCAAACAAATTATTAAATACCCTTGCACTGTGGGTCCCCTCTCCAGGAGCCTCCTATACAAGTTATTTCAGTTGAGCCTTCAGATTGGAAAGTTGGTAGACACTGATAAGTTACTTTATCTCCTGGAAAATAGTGGAATTTTGAAATACCAATCATGTCAGCATTATTAAACCAGGGTGGAGCTGTACATCTCACATCTAAAAAAAAAAAAAGTATTTGTGTAATTAATGATAAGTATTTAAAAGGGAGATATGATTAAATAAACACAAAAACATGGTTGTAACAGTAGAAATAATGCCAAAATAATACATTTTTATTCTTTGATGCACTTACTTCAATACCTTTAAAAAATTGTGATATTGTCACTGGTCTTCCCTCGAACTTCCTAGCTAGGCACAGAGGACTTAAGGGGATTAAAGGTAAAATGAAAGCATTAAGCTCAGAAAAGAGCCACACTTAAGAGGAAATCATGAGTTCACTGGCAGAAAAAAAAAAAGACTTTGTAACAAACAGGAGTTGTGACTTATTCCTATGACAAAGGTGTTCTTTACACTTGCACCTCACCATAAGGCTGCTTACTAAGTTTGCGCCTCCTCTTACCGCTGATTCTATATGTATATGTGTAAGGCTGTGACCCAGAAGTTTAGAGAGGGGTTTACCCTTTGTTCCAAACTTACTATGCCATCTCAGTAAATAATCTCTTCTTCAAATTTTTTAAATCAACAAGCATTTTTTCTCCTTCCCAACTTAATTCACGAATGGAAATTAAAAAAAAGAAAGAAAAACAAATATGCATAGTCAAAAGAAACAAATTCCCACATTAGTCATTTCCAAGGTGAGGTTACTGACTGATACTCAGTAGACAGCACACCAGATGTCATTCAAATCCTGAGATTTTTAGAATTACTCCTACAACCCTGAGACTAGCTTCTGAGGGTCTGGCTTTCCAGTTAGGAGTTGGGAGAATGAGTTCAAAGGAGATGCTACAGTAGTCAATTCTTGATTCATTGGAATCAGTCTAGTGAAGCATATGTAGCACTATACAAATGGAGTATGGAATAATAGACTTGATGGTGAATCCCAGATTCATTGTTATCTATGTAATACTGCAAACTCACTGATTTCTCTGAGTCTCAGTTTTCTTATTTTTTAAGGGGACTTAAAACTCTAAATCATAAACACTCTGAGTATTTAAACTACTGTAAGAAAGTGAAAATTACCAGCATCAGTGTGAAATAAGGTATAGTATTTTCTTCCTCTTTATGAACAAGTATGTGTTTAGGCTTAAAGATACTATCTGGTACTTGAGAATGTGTTCACACACTGCTTTGGTTCCTTTGGTATTATTAACTTTATACAGAGTAAATTTAATGCAAGGAAGCAATTAGAAACCAAAGAAATTTTTGTCCTATGTTCCATACCCAGTACACTATGAAATGCTAAAGGACTTAAAAAGACAACAGATAAATCATTAAGACTTGATAACTGTTATTTTATTACAATTATTCTCTATTTTGAATTAAATTTTAAAGTTTCTAGTTAATGTCTGGAAAATTCTAATTCAAAAGATCCCTTTAGGATTTCATATCTAATTTTTCAGTTTGTGTTTTACATTGTTTTGATCATGCTAGGGTTACTATATCAGAAAGAATTTCTGAGTTAGATCGAAGTATTAAAAAATAAAATTGTCCTACAAAAAAAAAGAAAGGCTCTCTACCTTTACATTGTGGTGGATCAGGCCAGGTTCCTCCAATACATTTTATAGTCGCTGGCCCATCGATGTTGAAACCTGCATAACATTTGTATGTCACTCCTTCTTGAAACTCATAAGTGTCTAACTCATTAAGAACACTACCATTGGGTATTCGAGGTGGTTTTCCACATGGAATTCCTGAAAAGGAATGAGAAAAGTATATCCTTTATTGTTGTTTTTTATATAGTACATATCTTATTCAAATCAAGTAGTTTCACTGTAATAGTAAATGTTGATCAGAAGCTATAAAATAATCAAACCCTATTTATTTTTCTGGTGAAATTGAAGGAATAGCATCTTGAATGTGATCTTGACATTTTTGAGACAGAATATAACATATAGATCTTATAGAAAGCAGCTTTAGAGGCTACCAGATAGCCTAGAGGTTAGACAGCTGGACTTTGAGTCTGAATCCAAATCCAGTTTCTGATACTTTGTAGCTATCTGACTATAGGCAAGTCACAACCTCTGTCTGCCTCAGTTTCATCTGCAAAATAGGAATGATAAGAATAGTACCTACCACCAAGGATTGTTATAAGGAAAAAGTGAGATAATGCTTGTAAAGTGCTTCGTTACACTTCGAGTGCTATGTAAATATTAGCTATCATTTTTAGAAGATTCAACAGTGAAATAACAGACAGACAGAGTTAAGCAGTAACATTTCCAAAATGTATTTTCAGGTATTTCTATCTGACTAATAATAATGGTTGACATTTTATGGTGCTTTAGAATTTGTTAAGTTCCTAGCATTTTAAGTCTCATTTGATCCAGGTACTAACTCTGTGGGTTAGACACTGCAGGGATCATTGTCTCCATTTTACGTATGACTTAATCTGAAGGCCAAAGAGGTAAATTGACTCGCTCAGGATGACACAGTTAATAAGTATTAGAGATAGATGTTGTTATGTGATCGCTTAGATTCTAATGACAGTGTTTACGTCACAAAGTTTTGGTACCTCTCAGAAAGATATGCTGAAAGAAAAAGCCACTGAGTGGCCCATGACCATAAAAGAATATCATTGAATAGAATGTAGGAAATCTATCCCTGACTTTTTATAAAGGTTTCTTCCCTCACTGAAAATTTTACTCAGTCTACAAGGTAATCATGCTAAGTTCTGGGGATAAAAGGAAAGGTAAAAATATCTGCTCTCACAAGGTCACAGTCTAATGAGGAGTCAACATGCAAACAGCTATGTACAATAAAGCTAAATACAGGATCAATTTGAAATAATGAATAGAAGGAAGGCACTAGATTATGGGAGGTAATAAAAGGCTTCCTGTAGAAGGTAAGAAGAATTTAAAGGAAACTGGGGAACTATGAGGCAGAGATGAAGAGGAAAAGCATTCCAGGTATATAAGAAAGGCAGCGAAAATGCACAGACTAATAATATTCATAGGTGTTAACACTTGGAAAAAAAACACCATACATGCAGAAAAGTCATCATGGTATACTGAACATAACCTTGACATCCAATCTGTATGCAACAAGTGAGCAGTGCGAACTTGAACTATGCTAACTTTGTATTGTGCTGTACAAAGAGCACTCAAATGAGAAGGAGGAGATGCGTTCCTTTCCTCAATCTGCTATTAAATTTGTGGTCAGTCACTATACCCCTTCAGACCTCAGTTAACTTGTCTGTAAAATGAGGTGACTGGGAGGGATGAAAATTGAAGTTATGATTCACATTTACATAGTTTGTTCTGTTTTTTTAAGTTTAAAATGTGATCCCCTTACAGCAGCATTATGGTAAATAATGCATATGCTGCATGTGGTTATTGAATCCATTTTTTTATTGCCCTTAACTATTTTTTTCTTTCTATAATTACCATCATTATACCATACAGGACAAGGTGGTAGTGGGGAGCAGGGAGAATTGTCCTTCTTCTGGTCAAGAAGACTGTATTCTGATGTCTAGTAGAATAATAATCAATATATCTTGCATTTGCACCAGGCAACACTTTTCCAACTGCTTGTCTATATATGTATTCTCTAGTTAAATATCAGCTCTTTGAGAGCAGGAATTATCTTCTTTTTGTATTTGTGTCTCTTCAGCACAATGCCCTATAAGCACTTAATATATTCCTGTTGACTGATTCTATTTTGAGTGTTTAGAGTTACCAACTAGTTAAAAAATATAGTTGCCAAGAAGTGTCATTACCAATGCACTGAGGAGTTGAGCTCCATTTTCCCATATTGCATGTTATCTCCTCTTTTCCTGCCATCTTGAAACCTTCTTCACATGAATAGTTGACTATAGTACCATGTGCATAGGTAATGGATTCCAAATCATCATCCTTTTCTTCTGATCCCCTCATTTGCTTAATGACCCCATACTGTATAGCAGGTGGTTTGGAACATGGCTGTTTTTCTAGATGGAAAAGAGATCATGGTTATAAAACATAGTATGAAATATAACTTTAGGAAACATAAAAATATATCCTTTTGAATTTAAAAATAATTGCATTTAAAAATACCATGTGAATATTTCCTAAATGAAGGGATACAGTGAAAAGAGCCCTGATCTTAAAGGCGGACAATCTGAGTTCAAATACCAGCTCTGCAATATACCACCTATGTGACCTTAGGCAAATCGTTTACATTCTTGGAGTTATAGGTTTCTCATCTAAAAAAGGATGTTGTTGGACTTTACATGACTTCCAGGTCTAGTTCCACGATCCCATAACCCCCTTTTTACAGTTCTTTGTGATTCTACTTTCTATCCACTGTTCACCTACATAACTGACTCATTCTTCTTTTTTTGTGGAGTATAGAGGCACCAGGTAGGACCCAAAGGACTTTTCAGATAGTAGGAAATAATACAGAAGAACTGTCTCACTTTCCAGAACAGATTTGTAGGAAGTAAATTTGCCCACAGACACAGTAATTCAGCTCAGGGGGACTTGGAGGAGACCAATGTTTTTTATTGTCGTGAGAGCCAACCTAATTTTTATGGATCACATATAGAGGAGTCAGTATCACTTTGAAGGAAAATTATTTTGCAAGATATGAAATACTAACCAATACAATGTGGCAATGAATTCCATTGTCCATTTTTACATATTATGTCTTTTTGTCCTCGAAGAAGGTAATTGTCTTTACAAAAAACACCAATTTTTTCACCATCCTCGTAGTTCACCGTTGTACTCATATCCTGAGCATTAGGTATCTGAGGTGGAGGTGCACATGGTTTCATTTCTAGAAGACATTAATATTAGTTGCTATAATTCCTGTTATTAATAATTACACTTTGTGTGTCAGAGGCCAGAGTTTCTCCAATGCATAGAACTGCCAAGTTCATGTCAAATGATGAAGAACTATAAACATTATACCAAAACATTGATCTAATGATTATGAGATATACCTATTGCTCTCTATACCTCCTTCTACCTCATTTCTCTCATTACCTCTGTGAGTCTCTAATTTACACATGGTTTTGCCAACAGTCTCCATTAAATGCTTTTCCTTTGGCTCATCATTATCAAAAGATAACACTAGTAAATTGTTCTCCTGGGAAAAGATTTCAAGTGATTTCCGAGGACAAGACAAAGTAAATGTGGAGAGACTAGGCAGTTGGTAATGAATTATCAGGTCATGCTGAGCTGTGAAGTTAAGATAGAGAAGAAAGTCGTTCCACTGATTATAGAAAGACAGGTTTGGGGGCTGTCAGTGAAAGATTCAAGGTTTGCACTTTGGAATAGAAGTGGCACTTAATTCTTTTCTGGCTAATGAAAAAGAGAAAAGCTTTATGTCTACTAGGAATCAACCAGAAGATAATTGAACGCATAGTTAGACATTTAGGGAATTACACAAGCTAAATTTAAGTATTGATCAATGTAAAAAGTAACTTTTTTGAATTGATGTGTGTATGTGTATGTGAATCTTGAAACTGGAAATTTTACCATAGCTTATGTGAGATTTCTACCCAATTTTGCAACGTATTATTTGTTTGAGTCTTAAGAATTTCCTTGCTCCTATCCATACAAGAAGAGTTTAAGAAAGCAACTTAGAAACGCTTTATGTTACTTCTGTGAACTATGTACTATATACTCAAAAGCAATTACAGAAGCACAGATGAAAAATGATAGTGGAACTAGGATGATTATTGTGTAGATAGAGAGAAGGGGTCAGACACAAGGAATGTCGGCATCTGATTGGCTATGTGGGATGAGGGAGTCTAAGAAGTTGAGGGCTATGTCCAGGTTTCAGATGTAGGAGACTAGAAGAATGGACGCTCTTTCAACAGAAATAAAGAAGTTTGGGAAATGAGAGGACTGGGGCGTGTTTGGGGGGATACAAAATGAGTTCAGCTCCAAATATGTTGAACTTGAAATAGTTTTAGTGTATCTAGTTTGATATGTTCAATAGGACTTTGATGAAACCCATACAGAATAGCCCATTAGAGACTCTGGAAAACAAAATCGCATTAGCATTTGCCATGTTTCTATTTAAGACAAAAATAGTTGATATAAGCCCTTTAAAAGTTTGTTGGCCTTGTGTGAAGCCAGGCAAGCCAAAACTTCTGAAGCTTTGGTCTTCATGTTTTTAAAATGTGGCTAACAAAACCTGCATTGCACAGGACACTTTTGGGAAAAAATTTGCAAATCCTAAAGTGCTATAGAAATGTGTTGCATTTGTTGTTTTTTTCTAAGGTTCTATTTTACTTTTTCACTGGTGAAAGTAGGAGTTTTATGATCAGGAAAATTTGCTTTAGGAAATAAAAAAAACACTCTTACTTGGACATTGTGGCTCAGGAAGCCATTTTCCACGTCTACATAGTGTACTTCTGATTTCTGAATTCCAGTTACATGTATAATCAACAACAATTTCATCATATTCATTGTGATGTACACTGACTTGCAAATCTTCAAAAAATTTTGATGCACATTTTCCAAACTCATTTGTTTCTAAAAAGGAAACAAAATTTTAAAATGCAATGACTAAGGTGTGTCATTTAAATTAGAGGTTCGGTTCTAAATATACAGCCCACAGGCTCCAGTGATGACCCAGCCAGATTAAACCGATTGGTAAATATTTAAAAACATAAATAAAAATATAATAAAATATAAATAGTGTTGCATTTTCAATCTAAGCAAATATATGTCATTCAGGGATACTTGTTTGGATCAACACCCTCCCCACCACCACACACCTTGTTTCTATTTGTTTGACTCCATTGATCCTTCATTCATTCAACACACATATATCAAGTATCTCATTGGAACTGCAAAGATCAAGGGAAGCCTCATTGACAAGCCTGAATTAAGTTGAGTTTCAAAGAATAAATAATGTGTTAATAAGCAAGTGTTGCATTAGGGATGGGCAATGTCCCATTCATGTTGCGCAGAGGGAAAAGTGTGAACAAAGTTGGTAGCTAACAGATAACTGAGCCAACATCTTAGCTTGGAAAACTTTTCACTAAGTGAAACTGTACGTTGAAGAAATATCACTGATCGTGTAGGATGACATCAACTTTGATTTTACATCCCAAACCTGATGATTTGAATATCTGTTAACCTATTGGGATTTTCTTTAGTTATTTATCTTTGGGAGGGAAATAGATAGCACCAAATGTCTGATTCCCCTGAAAACTTCTTCTGCCTTTGCATAAAACAAATTAACAGCCTATTTGTGGAGGTCATTCAGAGAACAATATCCATGTGAATCTGTTCCCTTTGTATCTGGAGTATTGGTCTCTCCTTGACCTCAAGGTATTTGATGTCAATATTAACCTAAAAAATGATAGTCATATTTCTGTAAACTGAGCAGTTGAAAAAGTTTAATCCATGAAAATGTTATATTGTGATTTCCCTTTCAAATGTAATAGCAACAAGAAAAACTTTTAGACAGTGAACCCTGGGTATGAATTCTTTTGAAAGTTCTCTCTATAATAACCCTGAAATAATTGGAGTTAAAAATCATACACACTGATTATAGGGAAAATGGTGGAGTATTGGGACCTAGGACAGATCACATACCCTCAAAACACAATAGTAAACTAAAAATATACCAGAGGAAAGATTTATAAAGAAAACCAAAAATAAATGAATATGAGCTTTTCTATCCAGTCCAGAACTTCACCATAAGACCTGGCAGAATTTTGCACAAGTTTTGAGTAGATATGTTCATACACACATATATACATACATATGTACATATATAAACTTATACTTTCCCTGACAATTCTACTCCTGATTTTTTCATGTTGTGCCCTTTCCCTCCTGACTCATCTAATTTAATTCTATCAACTACTTTGCCCTTCTATTACTTAGCCTATCCCCTTCCAAGGATCCCTCTTTTATCCTCCCATTTCCATACCTCTAAATACCCTTCTATAACCCCCTATACACCTTATTCCCTTACACTCCCCTCTAGAGATTCCTCCTTTATTTTCCCATTTTCATTGATGTAACCACCTCTTTGTCTCATTGATCTATCCTCCTCTTTAATCTGTTACTTCAACCTTCCCTCCATAGATCCCTTCCTAATCCTCTCCCTCCTCCCTATCACATTACTGTTTATATTCTTCTGAATTTAGAAAATTTTTATATTTGTGTGTGTGTGTGTGTGTGTGTGTGTGTGTGTGTTGTTTCCTCTTAAACCCATTTCCAGTGAAAGTACATTACCAGAACTACCAGCCCGCCTCCATCATCTAATTCCTCTGTGTGGATTCTTCTTCTTCCAACTCATTTATATAATATAGTTACTCCTTTTAGCTATTTCTAAATGGTTTTACTTTTTAGATTCATATCATACTCAAGTCTACCCCAGTCTTTCTTATCAACTACACAGTTAGTGGCCTTACTCTTTGCCAATGCTAACTCCTTCACCTGTACAAGTGATTTCATTTCATCCCATCCTTTGAATAGATTTTCTTTTCTGTCATCCCTTCATGATCACTTATGTTCAGTTTCTCACATTATTCTGGTTTCTTCCCTACTGCCTACCAATATGTTCATATTTCCCTAATCCTCAAAAAACCCTTTCTTGATCCTTCCTTTCCCAATAATTGTCATCCTACTTCTCTTCTGCCTTTTACGACTAAACAACTTGAAGAAACTGTTTACACTAAGTACCTCTACTTTCTCTCCTCTCATTCTCTTCTTAACCCCTAATAATAAGGCTTCCAAATTTATCAGTCCACTAGACTGCTCTCTTCAAAGTTACCAAAGATCTCTTAGTTGCCAAATCCAGAGACATTTTCCCAATCCTCATTCTCTTCAATATCTTTTCAGCCTTTGACACTGTTGACCACTCTCCTCATCTTGATACTCAGCCTTTAATCTCATGTATCTGTGTTTATTAATCCAGGACAAAATCAGGGGTGCCCTAATCATCATCCCTCTTCCTCCCACTACATATAAAATGAGAGGGTTTATCTCAAAGGCCCCCTGGCCCCTGTTCATCTCCAGATTTATGATAGGAAATCTGGACTAAGGTAAGGAAGAAATGGATACCCTGGCAGGAGGTATAGGCATCATGAAAGAGTACAGGTCAGGATCCAGCTGAACTATCCAAATAGCCCCTTCCAAACAACTTTGAAATAATGTTACAAACGAAATTTTAGAGTGGCAGAGAAACATTTATCTAGCCTAAGACAATTCAGAAGTTAACAGGAGAGGTCTGTAACACCTGAATGTGTACAGGCTTACACTGCAGCAGGAGAACTAGTGGTAGAACTTGAAGGAGATTGTGATGGCAGGAGCAGCTTTGAGAGCTCTCAGCCCAGAGGTAGTAAGGAGGTGAGAAAACTGAACAGAAAGGTATTACAGGAGACCTTTGCTGGTATTGGGTGCAACTGGTTTTGACTATTGCCTATAAGCTTTTCTGGTTCACCATTCCATGGTTCCAAGGAAAGCTTCTGATTTGTCAGAAGGAAGCAGGAACCTTTTGATAACATTGCCTAGGTCAAGAGGAATATTGACATTTGTGGCTTTAGGAGAGCAGAGGATTTGGTCAGCGCATCAGGGAAAAGAGAAGCACTAGTTATTAGAGCAGCAGAAAAGCAGTGGCTCTTCCTATGTAAAGACCAGACCACAGAGCAAGAGAGCAGTCATCACTTCTCTCCCAAAATAATAAGACCTTGGAAGTATCAAAAACTAGCAGACACTCAAATTTCCAGCATAAAAAAACTAAAGATTTGCTCACTGACTCCCTACCCCCAAGGTGAGCAGAGCTCAATTTAAATATAAAGTTCAAAGTGAAGAAATAGTCTGGGAAAATGAGCAACCAATAACAATAAAAAGGGACTTGACCATAAAAAGCTATGTTAGTGAGGGGCGGAGCCAAGATGGCGGAGTAGAAAGACGCACATACACATAGCTCCGAACCCACAACCCACAGAACAGCTACAGGGGAGCAACTCACAGTGAATTCTGCACCCAGAGGCCACGGAATATTGGAGCGAGGGAGATTTCTGTTCCGGAGAGACCTGCAAACCTCTCGCGGGGGGTCCTTTGAGCTGCGGACTGGGCGCCGGGACTGGGAGCAGAGGGCAGCCCTGCAGCGGCCACGGCACCAAGAGGAAAAGATCCGAGCGGGCTTCAGGGACGGGATCTCCAGAGGCCACGCGGGTCCCTCCACCCACAGAGGGACCTGCAAACCTCTCGCAAAAGGTCCGTCGCGCTGCAGACGCGGAGCCCAGCCCAGCCCAGACCTGCTGCGGCCACAGTACCAAGAGAAACAGACCCAAGCAGGCGTCAGGGACAGAATCTCCAGTGGCCACACAAGTCCCTCCGCCCACAGGTGACGGGGGTCGGTGAGAGAGTCTCTCTGGCGGGTCAAGAGGGGAGTGGGGTGCCCCCATGATTCGGGCCCCCCCCCCGGGAGGTAGAAGCTGAGAGGCGGCTGCAGACAGGGGCTCCCCAAGCGGGCGGGAGCCTGGATCCATTGTGGAAGGTCTGTGCATAAACCCCCTGAGGGAACTGAGCCTGAGAGGCGGCCCTGCCCTGACCTGACCACCTGAACTTAATTCTCACACTGAATAGCAGCCCTGCCCCCACCAAAAGCCCTAAGGCGAGAAGCAGCATTTGAATCTCAGTCCCCAAATGCTGGCTGGGAGGACCAGGAGGTGAGGTGGGTGTGAGGAGAATATTCAGAGGTCAAGTGCCAAGCCTAGAGGCCTGTATTGGGCTACCCGAGTCTTTCCTATCTCACCTCCGAGGTCTTCGGCTGGCCACGCTGGATGCACGTATGAGAGAAAGGACATTCCAGAGTCGAACAGGGGTTGAGCTTTATTACAGGGTCCAGGTTACAAGTGCAGGGGGGTCTTCCTTAGGAGGAAGAGGGGAAGATTTCCTAAGGAGGCTAAGCTTAAGGGATTGGAAGTAGAAGTACAAGCGGGGAGAGAGGGGGAGGGGAGAGAGGAAAGAAAAGAAGCGGAGCCCTACTATCCTCTTTGGCTCCACACGTGCTAAGAGAGAGCTTTTAGGCTTCCTCAATCCTACTTAATCTTCAGCCACACAGTTTGCATCTCAATACAGTGCTGTTAGGTAACTAGGTGTGCTCCAATCCGGGATGACCTCGAGGGCAGGGAGACTCCACCCATCACGTATCTCCAGGGGAGAGGCGGAAATACCCAAGCTAGCCGAGCTAGCTCAGTCTAACCTTCTTGAATCCCCGCTGTTCATGGAGGGCCTCGTAAGACTCTAAGATTTAGAAGTCCCACTTTTACCCGCCCGAGACCGTCCATACGGAATTGAACTTCCAATCTCAACAGTCAAGTCACTGGCTGGGGAAAATGCCCAAAAAAGGGAAAAGAAATAAGACTATTGAAGGCTACTTTCTTGGAGAACAGACATTTCCTCCCTTCCTTTCTGATGAGGAAGAACAATGCTTACCATCAGGCAAAGACACAGAAATCAAGGGTTCTGTGTCCCAGCCCATCCAATGGGCTCAGGCTATGGAAGAGCTCAAAAAGAATTTTGAAAATCAAGTTAGAGAGGTGGAAGAAAAATTGGGAAGAGAAATGAGAGAGATGAAAGAAAAGCATGAAAAGCAGATCAGCTCCCTGCTAAAGTAGAACCAAAAAAATGTTGAAGAAATTAACACCTTGAAAACTAGCCTAACTCAATTGGTAAAAGAGGTTCAAAAAGCCAATGAGGAGAAGAATGCTTTCAAAAGCAGAATTAGTCAAATGGAAAAGGAGATTCAAAAGCTCACTGAAGAAAATAGTTCTTTCAAAACTAGAATGGCACAGATGGAGGCTAAGGACTTTGTGAGAAAGCAAGATATCACAGAACATAGAGAGAAGATTGGAAAAATGGAAGATAATGTGAAATATCTCATTGGAAAAACAACTGACCTGGAAAATAGATTCAGGAGAGACAATGTCAAAATTTTGGGACTACCTGAAAACCATGATCAAAAGAAGAGCCTAGACATCATCTTCCATGAAATTATCAAGGAAAACTGCCCTGAGATTCTAGAACCAGAGGGCAAAATAAATATTCAAGGAATTCACAGAACACCGCATGAAAGAGATCCAAAAAGAGAAACTCCTAGGAATATTGTGGCCAAATTCCAGAATTCCCAGGTGAAGGAGAAAATATTGCAAGCAGCTAGAAAGAAACAATTCAAGTATTGTGGAAATACAATCAGGATAACACAAGATCTAGCAGCTTCTACATTAAGGGATCGAAGGGCATGGAATAGGATATTCCAGAAGTCAAAGGAACTAGGACTAAAACCAAGAATCACCTACCCAGCAAAACTGAGTATAATACTTCAGGGGAAAAAATGGTCTTTCAATGAAATAGAGGATTTTCAAATTTTCTTGATGAAAAGACCAGAGCTGAAAAGAAAATTTTACTTCCAAACACAAGAATGAAGAGAACCATGAAAAGGTGAACAGTAAAGAGAAGTCATAAGGGACTTACTAAAGTTGAACTGTTTACATTCCTACATGGAAAGACAATATTTATAAGTCTTGAAACATTTCAGTATCTGGGTACTGGGTGGGTGTACACACACACACATGTACACACACACACATACATAGAAACAGAGTGCACAGAGTTAATTGAAGAGGATGGGATCATATCTTAAAAAAAAATAAATCAAGCAGTGAGAGAGAAATATTGGGAGGAGAAAGGGAGAAATTGAATGGGGCAAATTATCTCTCATAAAAGAGGCAAGCAAAAGACTCATTAGTGGAGGGATAAAGAGGGGAAGCGAGAGAAAAACATGAGGTCTACTCTCATCACATTCCACTAAAGGAAAGAATAAAATGCACACTTATTTTGATAGGAAAACCTATCTCACAATACAGGAGAGTGGGGGTCAATGGCAAAAGCTGGGTGGGGGGGATGACAGAGGGGAGGGCATGGGGAGGAGAATGCAATCCAAGGTCGACACTCATAGGGAGGGAAAGGATCATAAGAGAATAGAAGTAATGGGTGACAGGATAGGATGGAGGGAAATATAGTTAGTCCTATACAACACAACTAGTATGGAAATCATTTGCAAAACTACACAGATTTGGCCTATATTGAATTGTTTGCTTTCCAAAGGGAAGGGGTGGAGAGGGAGGGAGCTAAAGAAGTTGGAACTCAAAGTGTTAGGATCAACTGTAATGTTCTTACCACTAGGAAATAAGAAATACAGGCTAAGGGGTAAAGAAAGCTATCTGGCCCTACAGGACAAAAGAGAAGACGGAGACAAGGGCAGAGAGGGATGATAGAAGAGAGAGCAGACTGGTCACAGGGGCAATTAGAATGCTTGGGTTTGGGAGGGGAGGGGAGAAAAGGGGAGAAAATTTGTAACCCAAAATGTTGTGAAAATACATGTTAAAAGTTAAATAAAAAAAAAAAAAGCTATTTTAGTTGCAGCGAAGATCAAATCATAAACTTAGGAGACAGAAATGTGAAAATAGCTACTATCAAAGGCTCAAAAATAATGTTTATTGGATCCAAAGATGGCAATAATTCCTTGAAGAGTTAAAGAAAGAGATAATAGAGCTAGGAGAAAAATTGGAAAAAAGGAATGAGAGTGATGGAATAAAATTATGAAAAGAGATATTGTAAAAGATGTACCAGAAAAAAAACTGAAGAAAATAACAACTTAAAAAACAGACTTGGTTTAATGATAAGAGATAGAAACCCTCACTGAAAAAAAATTTAAATGCAGAATAGCCCAAATAGAAA
Organism: Notamacropus eugenii; assembly: GCF_028372415.1. Classification (NCBI taxonomy): domain Eukaryota; kingdom Metazoa; phylum Chordata; class Mammalia; order Diprotodontia; family Macropodidae; genus Notamacropus; species Notamacropus eugenii. The sequence continues at coordinate 444,611,102 of NC_092873.1, forward strand.
AGGAAGTATAACAGTTCACTGAAGAAAATAATTCCTTAAAAATAGAATTGGGCACGTAGAAGCTAATGATTCCATGAGACATCAAGAAGCAATGAAAACAATGACAAAAAATTTTAAAAATAGAAAAAAATGTGAACTATCTCATTGGAAAACCACTTGACCTGGAAAATAGATTGAGGAGAGATAATTTAAGAATTATTGGACTACCTGAAAATCATGATTAAAAAAACAACTCAGACATAATATTTCAAGAAATTATCAAGAAAAACTCTCTTGCTATCTTAGAAGCAGAGGGAAAAAATAGAAATTGAAAGAATTCATCAGTCCTCACCTGAAAGAGATCCCAATACCTATGACAGGAAGGTTCAAGCATTGCCACCATCCTACCATTTGTATCCTGAAATATTCTCATATGGTTGTAAAGATGAGTTGCAGACTTTTGTTGGTTTTTTGTACTAATGTAGGCAGAGAACTAAATAGAGGAAGGGTTCTCACTGGAGAAAAGAAGTTGGGGGAAAATTCAGGAATTCAGAATTCTTTTTAGAAAAGAAGCTCTATACTTTTTTTCACGCTTTTAGAGACACATCAAGAAAAAAATATTAAAATACAAAATATAAAGCTAGCATTTATACACCACATTAAAAGTTTACAAATAACTCTATATGTCATTTAATTTGATCCTCAAAATAGTCCCAGATGATGCTTTTATTATCCCTATTTTATAGATGAAACCTAAAAAAAATGAAGCGAAGGTTTGAAGGTTTGGTCAAGATGAAAGAGTTAATAAGTGTCTAGAACAAGACTCAGACTCAAGTTTTGCCGATTCCAACTTCAACGTTGTATACTCCAGGCCACCTAACATAATTAAGTCAAATTAGAGAAGGGTTTGGGGGATGGGAGGGAGGGCTCAGGGACTGCCCATGAAGAAGAAAGTATTTTCTGGAATCACATTCCTCAACTTTTCCTCTCTCAGGGGGAGTAACACTGTATTAATAAACCTCCATTTTCACATCTCAACACCTGTGATATGTAAGAAGTAAAGGCACAAGTTTAAATTGTCACTTTGCCTACTGTATTGAAGTAGCATTTGCAATAGCCTCAATTCTTTCTTCCAGTGTTTTTGAAGACAACCAAAAATTCATGGAGGTATATTGTTCATAGCTGTGGGATCTGCAGGAAAAAAGAGAATCTATACAGGAGGACTACGGTTTCCTATGGTCACTTAAACACACAAAATAATTTTCAGCAAGAGTGTAAAAATTTAAGGAGTTCTTTTCTAAAGTTCTCTTCTTGTTTTGAAGACGACTTCGTGGTCCATCAAATAAGATGCCTTTGAAATGAATTTTTACCTAAGTGTGTTCATGAAACTTTTTTTATTCCATCAACTATACATTAAATGGAAGATTTTTTTTTGGCATTTTAGTTTTAATAAATACTTCACGTCATGAAAATTTATCAAATGAGTGAACAGGTTTTATATGAAATAAATAGTTTGTAGATGAGATTTAGGTTTACAGTGCTTTAAATAGGGGAACGCCACAGTACAAAAGGCTCGGAGGACTACGTTTCTCAAATTTGAAAGTATACATTTGCTTATTATGCCACAACAATTGATAATTAACTAACTAGTGTATCATTACTGAATAATAACATATTGACTAGTTATGAGATTCTTTGAATATTCCAGTAGTTATGATTTTTTAAATATCACAAAGATATGTAAATATTTGTTGACAATATTAAATCTGTAATTGAAAAATAGTCTCATTTACCAATGCAGTAAGGGAGCTGTGTCCAATTTCCTTGATTACACGTCACTGTCTTGCTTCCAATCATTGTAAAAGCTTCCTCACAACCATATTCTACTGAAGCCCCATGGGAATATGACAGGTTAGGAATCTCAACATGACCACGGAAAAGTTTAGGTACTTCTGCACATCTTCTTTTTTCCTCTACATAAATTAGAAACAAATATGGTTTAATTATCTTTCATAAAATAATAAAAAAAAACCCTTCCTCTACACTCACATATAGATATATGTCCAAACATGGACAAAATAGAATTATTTCAAATGCAGTTTACAATGCATTACCAACGCAAGTGGGTAAGGTTGTCCATTTTCCATCAACGCATTCTATTTTCTTGGGTCCTCTCCTTACAAATCCGAGATCACAGTTATACTCTGCTACATCATTATGACAATATGTATTGTTGTTTGAGTCCTTATTTGTCCCATTCACAATTTTAGGTGGCTGCTCACAACATTTTACTTTCTCTATAACAGAAAAGGCTATGTAAGTAACTTTATAATTGTACAGATTACTGGATCATCAACTCTCATTTTACATTTGAAGACCAAAGAGTTTAAATGATTTGCCTAATGTTACACAAGTAGTAAATAGCAAAGCTGGTATTTGAGCTTGAGTCCTGTGAGACTATCTTCTTTCTAAACCATACTCAGTTCTGGCATCCCAGATGTTAAGTACCAACACTACCCAGTTTTATATTCTCTGCACATTTCATGAGCATGGCACCTTTATCCAGACCTTTATCCCTTAGCTTTTATCCAAGTTACTAATAAACATGGTATCACAGGGTCAAGTACAGATCCCTGGGACACTCTGCTGGAGCTCTCCTTCCAGGACGACATCAAACTACAATATACTTTTTGCAACCAATCATTCAAACAATTGTGAATGCATCTGCTTCTACTGTCATCTAGTCCCATATTTCCATATACTACATGAGTACCATGAAACTATCAGATCTTTCCATTTTTATTTTTTTAGTGATTCATTTTCCTAGCTGTTCCCTGCAGTCACCCTATGCAAGGTCACCTTTATAGTCAGTTATGACCTGGGCAATTTACAGACTTTCCAGTTGACTTGCTGTACACAATATGGGAAGCCAAAAACATAGGACAATAATTGCCACAATGCCTATAGGGAGTCCTTAGTCCTAGAGGAACTGGTCTGTTTTTTGAAAACAAATTATCAACAAATCTACCCAAACACTGATAAAGTAATGAATCAATTCCTAATTATTAGTGAGTTCTATGTCCAACCAGTTGAGAAATCACTATAAATCTCTCCTACATTACACTAATTTATGCTGTGATAGGCTAACATTGACTTTAAAATTCATCGACTGAATTCTTTTCCATACCTGTTAATCCCAGATGGTCAGGAAGAATACTTAATCCAAAAGATTTTATGTACTTGGTTACCACAGAGTCACTTCTGGAACCGCTTAAATTATCACAGTTGTGGGCTCCATTGGTTTTATGTCCAACTGGTGCTCATATTTCATCACACCCCAAACCTGAATTACTCCTGCCATGGACTTCCTCCACTCCTACCTGCATGCTGATGAATTAAGTTGGAGGAAATCATTTAACCATGCTAATGTGGGCAGACTATGAGATAATTCCTATTATTTTCTGTAGTTCCTATAGAATAGTAGAAAAGTAAGAAAACCAACTTGCATACTCAGCATAGAAAGGAAAATGTCTCATAACCTCCACTGGCCTCTTTGAATTAGTATTTTTCTCTACAAATAGGAAAATTCAAATGCTGAAGGTAAAATATAATCGTGATCAAGAATATCCTTATTACTCCTCTTCCAGCACTGATTCCTGTCTTGTTGGTAAACTGAGGCAGATATAAATCATTTCTTGATAACCTAAAATGTACTATGTGAAAACTAAAGCAAAGATACAAACTTGTGCCAGGATCATGATCAGTAATTCCATTCTTATTTTGACCAATTTGAGAAAAAATGTTTACGTTCACACGTAGGAATACTGGGGGACCATCCAAAGTGGTAACATTGCACTGAACGTGATCCAACTAGTTTCAGTCCATTGGAACAGCGAAATGTTATCACATCTCCAACTTTATATTTATCTTGCTTGAGATCAGGATGTAAATTTCCTTGTAGAATAGGGAGACGACATGTTTTTTCTAAAAATAAAGTAACAACAAATACATTTTAACTTTTTGAAGTTTATTATTTGCTCAATAAATAACTCACTATCATTTAAAACATTTTGAAGTAGTGGCTCTCAGAAAGTTTAGTGCCTACCTTCAAAGAGATAACAATCTAACTAAATATCATACAATTTCACATAAGACCCTTCTGGAAATAGCAGGTCTCTTTAGACTGAATAATTTGATGGCAAGGGGAAAGAAAGAGGATGCAGAAGAAACAGAAAAATCACCTAAAGATAAATATCTATGAATGGGTTAGAATTAAATTTCAGAATTGGCAGAATCAACTAGGGAAAACAATTTAGAAAATATATGCTTTGGATTACTATTTAAAGTATAACATTGTAGGTTTATTTAATAGAAAGAAGAGATTTTTATTCTTAGAGACCATCTAGTTCAGTCCCCTAATTTGACTGATGAATAAGTTAAAACATCACACAGCCATTAGCTAAAAATCCAAAACCAGAACCATTGTACAATATGTAGTCTTGTGCAGTTAGTGAAAACAAACACCATATGTCATGCATAAACACACAGTATATGTATGTATATATGTGTACGTATACACTGATTTAAACTACAAACATATTGAATAATATTCAAAGATATGATTCTAGAAAATTATTTGTTTTATAACACCTCATATTTTTAATTGTACTCAGACATGGTCCAAACAACTGATTTATATAATTAGATTTGTTTTCTAATAGAAAAAATATCTCGTTCCATTCTCAAGACATGGCAAATTATATTGATAAGAGAAATACACCTTTTAAATTATACATTTAAAGTACAGTTGATTTGTGACAAAACAATAATACTTGAGTCATAAAATATGAATGATTTTATCAATTTCTACTGTCAAAATAACTTAATGGCACAAAAAAATGAATAATTAGTAAATAATTAAAAAATAATTAGTGAAGATGGAGCAGTCATCACTGGAACCAACAGTAGTAGCTGGCAACTGCAAAGACTGCCAAACACAGAATAACTTGCAGGTGAAGAGATTTCAGGAAAAACTTCAAGGAGTCTAGAGAAGCTCCCATTGGCATTGATATCCACATAAAACAGCCAAAACAAAAGGGACATTTTGATAATAAGCATTAACAGCTAAATTTATTTTAAGGAGCAGCTAGGAAATATTTGGAAAATGGTTTTAATGTTCAAATACTATCCATTCACTCATCTGAATGCCTTCAGTGCTCCCTACAGGATTCTTATTTGCTGACTTTAGGTTGATCACTAAAAAGTTGATTCATTCTTATCCAACATAACTCTGCAGGAAATAATTTATATTAGGAACGTTAATCCTAGAATTACTGTGACTGTCCAGGGGTAGAACTCTAGTAGAAATTTGCCCTACTTCCTCTGTACGTACTATAACTTTCATTATCTCTGGAGCAACAGTAATGACTTGAGAAACAAAGTTCTTACTACCAAAAGATTAATGTTGTCAGATGATTCAGTAACTGAAATATATGATTTTATCAATGGAAATTACAATATGAAGATGTGTTAACATCAGCCTTGACTCAAATGTAAAACCACTAGGCCTTTCTACCCGTCTTGCATCTGAATCCTCATACATAGGTTGTCTCCCTTTTTAGAACATGCCATGATTGAGAGTGGGGACTGGGTTGCTTCACTTTATCTCTTTAGCCCTTAATAAAGTTCTTGGTACACAGTAAGTGCTTAACAAATGCTTTTTTGTTCATTGAAAACATTAACAGTTGGATTCCTCCAGATCTCTGTAATTTTTTTTTTTTAACTCAGGAAAAGTAGCTTACCATAGCATTCAACTGTTGTAGACCACTCATCAACATCACATACTTTGACACCTTTAGTTTGCCCACTTGTGATTTCATATCCATCCACGCATTCATATTCTAATCTTTCATTAGGCTTCAGAAATGCCTTATTTCCTTTGTATCTGGCGTTTTCAAATTGTGGAATTTCACAAATTTCTAAACCAAAAAACAACGTTGGAATTATATCTCTCATATGACCTCATATACATTTCAACTCAGAAAATCAGGCCTTATAGAAAGCCATGGCTTCATCTGTTAAGTTTTTAAAATAAAATGGAATTAAGTACTATACATTAAACAATAAACAAGTATTGTGCCATTTTTTTTTCTTGAAACCCGGATTTCTAGGAATCCATATCAGGATTTTATCCAAGTGCATGATTCCCACAGGACAAAGTTTTCTGAATCATTTAGGATCTATTTCATAATACTGTGCCTGAATTAAATACAGAATTTTGAAAATGATTCATATGGACTGCCAGTTTCTCTAAGAGAAATCTAAAGTCAAAAAAGATTACATGCCTAACACTTATATGATATCCTTTGGTCTTGGCACATAAGTCACAAAGAACAGAAACCTCATTTTTTTCATAATTTCTCTCTATATAAATATCTACTACTCTTTTGATTGTCATGCCCAAGTAAAAAGTTAAGAAATTAGTTGTAAATAAAGTTCCTCTTTCAGGACACTAAGGTGCTATTTGATGAAGTTGAGAATTAATACACTGAATTAATGTAATTAATTAGTTCATGTCTTTGATAATTAAAGTAAATGAGTCCAAACTTACTACCAGGTGATAACTTGGTCATCAGGGAGAATTGTGTATACTGGCATAATACAAAAAACAGGATTTACAATTCAAGGACCAGAGTTCAAATCCCAAATTTGGTAGATACTAATACTAATATCTTGAATAAAATTTCTTAAGTTCCATGGGCTCATATGTTTGAATAAAATTAGGGGAAATCGATGAGATGATTGCTAGGAGTTCTTCTACCTTTGTATTGATATACAAAAATCTATGCATTAATATTTGAAGTTTTTACTAATAAATCACAAAAAGGGAGAATCTCAAGTAAAATTCAAATATAACCCTAAGAAATTGTAGTTATACTATAAAATCTGAGCCTAAACTTATTCTGTAGAACTCCAACCAATAGAGTACATTATTGATAAATGCTCATTATCTATTTCTTACCTTGAAGAAATGTATCACAAGCTGAGATATTCCCATATTAGTACCTCTAGAAATACTCTAATAAGTTTGATCTGAATTAAGCCTTTATTTATAGCATGCTTATTAGCTACCTACTATGAGACAGATTCTATGATAGGAGTTGTAAACATAAAGATCAAAGGGAAATAATCTCTGTCTTAAAGAGTTTATATTTGATTGAGGAGTCAGTATGTGCATATATACAAGTATATACAAAAAGAGAAGGTGATTGGAAGGAAAAGTCACTAACAGCTACAGGGTGTCAAAAGAGGTTTTATGTGATACAATTCTAGTGATTCTGAGAGGTAATAATGAGGAGTTCCACCCAAGTGGAATCAAAGGCATGGATTTGGCTGCTTCCCCTGAGAACCTGAAAGTTACAAAATCACATCCCCCTCATTCACCCTCCAATCTTTATCACATCACATAGAATCACTTTTCTTTTTCATTTTTTTTCTTTTTATTAGAGAATAGATGATCAGTTTCACAGTTTTGGAGAACAAGGGGTAGGGAAGCAGCCAAAGAGGAGAATGTAAGAGGTCTAACAGCAAAATCCAATGACATCTATGCCTTGCCAGGAATCTCCTGCAGTTCATCATTGATTTTGGCTAACCTCATGATACCTAGTGAATGGCAGGAACATTTATGTAGAGAGAATTTGGATAGGACAGGGGAAATTTTGACTACCACAAAAGAATGACAGTCACAGACACATATAAAAATAGAACTGAAAGAAATCTTCATGCCCACACTCCTCATTTTACAGACTAGAAAACTGAGGCCCAGACAGCCTGAATAACTTGCTGACAGCTGCACAACTGGTTAGTCCTGAAACAGGATTAGAAGGAGACATCCAGAAAGAGAGCAGTTCAGTGGTGTTATTATTTTTTCCCACTATTCTAGGCTACCTTTCAAATTTACAAGCGTTAAAAATAAGATTATCTAGACAATATCTGCATTTTATCCAATCAAATTAAACTATTCATTTCCTAGACATGAGGTATAATGTAAGGTGAATTCCTAACTACATTCAGGAAGAAAGTGAATGAAATATTAAATTACTCACTGATACACGTTGGTTGCTGCAACCACCCTTTTTGCCCACATGTGATAAATCCCTCTTTTTTCCCATCTGTTGTTGCATATCCATCTTTACATTGATATCTCGCTGCTGTGTTGACAAAGTAAGATGATTTTGATTCAGAAAAAAATCCATTATCAAAATAATTTTTGAGTGTGCATTTTTCTGAAAGGGAAAGATCATAAACAAATTATTAACATGGACTCATTATTGTCTTTGTAGGAAAGCAATAAATAAAACAATGGCATCCAAAAGAGTGATTTAATTTTTTTTTTTTAAATCTGATTTACTCCTTCATGACCTTGATAAGGTAACATTGTTACCAGTTGATCACTCCTCAGAATGTTGGAGAACTTTCCCATGATAGGTTCTTGTAGTCTTCACCCCTGAGGAAGTACATAAATACTTACTCTACATTATTAAGGTCAGTGGCCAGAGGGGATCCTTTGGATGTTAGTCCTGACTTTCCCATGGAATTTAGATGTAGGGACTGTTTTCATTAGTGTTTCATGGGAATCCTTTATAAGCTAGGGGCCACCGATATTTGCTCAGGCAATCTTGAAATTCCTAGGAGTTCCCCAAAGCAATGTGTCAACATGAGAATCTCTAGTCAGAGTTAATTTACTCCAGAATTGGATTTTTCTCCACCACTGTGATTTAAATACACCGAGGCAACTGACTACTGAATTTTGGGCCAGAAATCACAGGACAAAAACATTTCAGATTAGCTTATATTGGAGTAGTCATCCCCCCTAAAACATTCTCCGCACCTGGTTATCAAGCTTCTGACTGAAGATTTCCATTGACTGGCAACTCACTATTTGCGAAATCAGCCCAGAAATTCTACTTTTTGATAGTTTTCACTATTTAGAAGTTTTCCTTACAATGAGTCTTTGTCTTCCTCTGGCTTGCTCTCAGCCTTGTCCTTTGAGGTCAATCAAAATAATTCTAATCTCTCTTCCACAAGACATCATTGCCTCACACAGTTTTAGCAAACAAACATTTCCTATGTGTTAAACACTGTGTGTAACCATGGGGTTACAAAGAAAGGGGAAAAAGAGTGTCCGTAACCTATCAATAACTAAGAACATACTGCATGAGATGGAAAGTAATCTCAGAGAGGAAGTAATTAGCAGAGGGCTTGATTAGAAAAGAATTCCTGCTGAGGGTTGAATGTGAGCTGGATCTTGAAGGAAGAGAGAGAAACTAAGAGATAGAGGCAAGGAGAATAACATTTCAAGCAGAAGCGGAACATTAAGCGTAAAAGTATAGACAGCAAGGAAGTTCATTGTAACTGGATTGCTGTAATGTGTAGGAGGAAAGAAAATGAAAGAACCCTAGAAAATGAGGAAAAGGAGAGGTTATGAAAACACTTTAAATACCATAGAACTTTATCTTTAATCTTGGACATAACAGAGAGCCATTCGAATTTATTGAGAAAAGGAGTGACTTGTTTTTTTTTAAAAATCACTTCCTCTGCTAATTAGAAAATAGGCTGGAGTGTGAAAGATTTAAGGCATGGTCACCAACCTGATGGCTAAAGCAATAGTCCAGGTAAATGATAATTAGGACCTTAATCGGGATGCAGGCTATGAGGAATGGAAAAGGGAATGTATTGGAGAGATGTGAAAGTTGAAATGATAATATCTAGCAAGAGACTGAATATATGAATTTAATGAGAGTGAGCTGCTGATAATAAGTGATTTGTGAGCCTGGATAATTGCAGGAATGATAATGCCCTGGACTATCTTAGGGAAGTTTGGAAGAAGGGAGTGTTTTGGAGAGGGAAGATAATTAGTTCTGTATTGGACACAATGAGTTTGAGATTGCTCTGAAATATCTAATTTAAGATATCTAAAAGATAGCTGGTTATTTGGGACCTGAGCTTAGGAAAGATACTAGGCCTGCATATACATATCCATCCATCTGTCTTTCTATGTATCTTTCTATTTGTGTGTATACACATATACATGTATATGTATGTATATATGTAAATATATACATATATATATACATCATCTGCATAGAGATGATAATTGATCTCATGAAAGTCAATGAGATTACCAAGTGGTATATTATGAAGGGAAAAATAAAAGAAGGAGAAGACAAAGCCTTGGTGAACTCTCATAACTGGTGGCTGTGATATGAATAAGGAGTATTCAGAGAGGAAGGAGGAGAATAAAGAGAGAGGAATGTTACGAAAATTTATGGGAAAAATTCTTCAGGAAGGGAAAGTGATCAATGCCCAGTCAAAATACTGAGCATTGGAAAAAGGTCTTGAGATTTGTCAAACAGGAAGTCATTGGTAACTTTGGAAAGAATAATTTCAGATTAGTAAAGAAAAGCAGATTGCAGAGAGTTAAAAAGAGACTGAGAGGAGACATAGTAGAGGCACCCATGAGGACTACTAACTGATCTTCCTCTGACATAGTTCTTATCCTCTCATCACCTTTTTCATTCTCCTCTGAGTTTCAATGTTCTTCCTAAAATATGACACCTAGAAGTGAACTTAATACACCAGATGAGGGTTCACCAGGACTTAGTAAAACAGGACTATCAACCTTCTCATCCCTCTCCTCCCTCTTCCTCTAGTTCTACTATGTTTCTGTTAATAAAATCTAAGACTGAATTAGGCCATTTGGCTGCCATGTCACAGTATGGCCCCACTGATGTTGTAGTCCACTATAACAACCAAATTTCTTCCACACTACATATTCTTTCATGTATCTCCCTCATGTACCTATGTATGAAGTCCTTTTTAGTTGCGTATGCTATCTAAAGTGGAGATCAAGCCTAGGGAAATGACCTGATCTCTACACCTAATTTAGCCCTGGAAAAAACATTTCTCAAAGTTTTGAAATTCTCAGATTTGGAATAGCTAGCATAGCAGCACAGGTGCATATGCGGAAGTGGTGAAGAAAAGGGGAATTTAAGTAAGGAGGAGTATCTTTTTAGGACCTCACATGTTCTAAGTGTTTCAGTGGGTCATTTGAAGGGATTTCAATTCTAGATAGGTATCTAGATGCATTTTTTTTAAAAAGTCACCTCTTAAGTCCTATCTCTGCAATGCCAACTCACTAAAATCAGATCACCAGTCAAATAACTTAAAACCATAGAGTATAAGCTGGAAGCAACCTTTCTGCAATATCTTGAATAGATATTTCATATATTTTGGGAAAGATCTCTCATCAGTGCTTGTTTTAAGCTCTTTCCCCAGTGGGAGCATGGAAATGTCAGGTTTCTTGTTTTTTATACCAATATTTAAAAAAAACCTTATGCCTTTCAAAAGCTCAGCTCATCACTTAAGGGATGGCTTTTCTGATGCTATGAATTGTTCCTTCTGACCTCTTTTCGAATTATCATGGATAGACATAGCTAGTTACATGTGTTAGTCCAACAAAACCATGTGAATTATATAAAAACAAGGAATATTTTTTTCACCTAAGTTTTGAATTGCCATCACCTTGCATAGTTTGGTGCACAAAAATTTCCTTAATGATTATTAGAATGGGAGTATAATAATTCAAAACATCTCAACACTTCCTCTATCTCCTTTCTCCACTTGTTCTTTCTCTTCCTTCTTTATTTCTTTCTTTACTATCTCTCTATGCCTTTTTTCTTTTCCTCCATCTCTTCCTTCCATAGTTTGCATCTTCGTGCCTACATTTTTCTCCACTTTCCCTGATCTTTTTCACTTTCTCCTGCTTTTCATCTTTTAGTTCTTGCCCCTTTTATTTTACTTTCTTCAATTTCTTTCCATTCATCTTTGCTTTTTTCCAAATCTCCTTCTGAACTGAAGATTTCAACATATCTGTTGATGCCTTTTTTGTACTGAGGATTGACATGAAGAAATTATAGTTTTTATATGAAGAAAAGTATTATCCAAGTCATATTTTGACCCTCATCCACATGTCTACCTTTCTGATTTCACTGTTTCATTTACTTTGGGAGACATGACGTGCTTTCCCTAGACTATTTCAGAAATCACTGACATACTTAAGGAATCTTTAACTCTAGGGAGGAGAAGTAGGATAGAGAGACCTTTATTCTATTGAGAAATAATTACTAATCAAGAAATTATTTTGTTCCAACAGGCAATATATATATATATATATATACATATATATATATATATATACACATATATATGTATATGTATATATATATATATATATATATATATATGCATATATAGGCAACTTGTAGAAAAGAACAAATTAAGGTTGTAGACATTTTTGAAAACAGATGTCTTGAGTCACATTAGCTTCAACTTTATGACCCTTGCCAATTGCCTAAATTTAGAAAGAGCCTCAGCTCTCTCTGCAGCATAATTCTCAAAATGATTTCTCAGAGGTCCTTTTAAAGACCATCAATTTCATTGGCAAATTGCATATTTATGTCAAATTTTCTTTCTTTCTTTTTTTTTTTTACTACAGAAGACTGAATAATGGAGAGAGATGTTGAGCTGATTGGAGGGATTTGTCATTTTAGAATCACTTATTTGCTCTGTATTTTAATGTTGATAGTTGAAAAACTCAAACAAATGTCCTTACAGTTCCCTGATTTATGACCCATTTTATATAGAGATAACATTACTGCTGAAGTACCTCACTTCTGCAACTACAAAAAAATCATTTCCTCAAGCAATTGTTATTTTCTGTGTGGAAAGAAAAACAAGACAAGGGAACAACTGACCCTTTTCCAAGAATGCTCCACAGGCCCCATTAATGACTACCATAAAAAGTAGGGTTAGAAGACAGAAACCCATCTTCCTTCACAAAGAGAACAAAAGGACAAAGCAAGATAAGAATCAAAAGATGATCTGTTCTGTAGGCTTGGGTGAGGAGCAAAGTCAATGTTGTTCATTCAAAACTTTTGTGCCATAGGTGGAGCACCAAAACATTTTCCCAACTCCTCGGATGCCCTACTGTTCTTCAAAGAAAAGAGATAAAAATTCTGCCTGCATAATCCAATTGTCTCCCTTCTCTGCTATTCTGAACGAACAAAGTCACATTTACTAAGAAACTTTAGGTTCTTTATCTTAAAAAAAATTAAGGAGACCAAGTGGGTTTTTAAAACCTGCCTTTCCAGTCTTACTGCACGTCATTCTGCATGCACTTCACATGACAATAAAACTGGCCTTCTTACTGTATAATCTGTACCCAACATGCCAGCCCCTCTCTCTGTGCCTCTGCCTAGGCTGTGCCCTAGGTTTGGAATGTTCTTCCGCCTTTATTTTCTCATAAAATTCCTATCTTCCTTCAGAACTCAGCTCAATGGGCTACCTTTCATAAGTATCCTACATTTTGTATTTTAATTTTGTATTTAATTTTTCTGGGTATGTGCTCCTTCACTTCAAAAGAATCTGAGCCTTTTCACCAACTTTGGATCCTCTGTGCCTGGCACTTAAAGGATCTCAATAAATAATTTCTTAAGGAAAGACTAAATAAAATGAGCTGGTGTTAAAAATAACAAAAAAAGTGAATCTAAGATATATATTTAACATAGACCACAATCTTTAAAAACTTTCCCCCCACAAAGCACAATATGGTGAATTAACAGTCATTTGCTAATAAACCTGTTATATTTTGATATTGGATATTGTTGCTATTTCAACCATTTGGCTGATTCATCTTTGTATGGAGTTGTAAAGATCTGCACAAAATGAGAGTTCCACTAGTTCTGTACTAAATGTCCTGTGTCAGGTCTATACTTTGAGGTTCCTGCTGTGGTGTTTCTGTGCAGGTCACAAATTCAACAGTTCTTCCTCTTCCAGAAATACTTTGTCATTTGACTGAGCATTTTGTTTTGTGTTTTGTTGGAGAACATCTCATGTTTCTTTTCACTGAGACTTCTTTTCACATAGCTTCTTATTATAATCAGCCTTTTTCCTCAATCAAGGACCACAGTATAGTTGGAGAAACCTAAAGAAGATGGCTTTCACTGATTTTATTTTCCTTTTCTGAAGCTACAGTATGTTACACTTCTGATAAGTGGTCATAGGACAGTTGGAAGCAAAGGGATTACACTATTAAGGATTGCTGAAAGATGACCACATGTCAGATTACTAACAGATGGAACTAGTTTGACAACAGGAGAAACAGATGGTGCTTGAATATGGCTGAACGTTGTTCAGTCAGCATGGAATCCACTCACACAGTGTTGAAACAGTTTTGGAAGGCGGATGAAACCAAAGTATTAAGGGGTTGAATGACTCCTGGAGAGGCCTGTGGCAAAAAGGTGGCCAATGTCATCATTGATTTGCTTTCTAAAAATAAAAATAATATACATTGAAGGATGCCAATGCAGTAGCATTACTTACTTTTCTTGTTACATTTTGTATTGGTAGACCAGCCTTGTTTGGTGCAGGTAATTTTGTCTTCATTATTTGGAAGACTGTAGCCATCATTACATTCAACTGTTATTTCTTCACCTTCCTTATAATAACCTTTTTTTGGCCAAAAATGACCATTTTGTATTGAATGAAGGGAGCATTCTCCTATTGATGAGAAAAATAAAGAAAACAATTAGAATATGAAATAGCATGTTAAAAGAAAAAAAGCTGTTATCCATATCTGTTAGAAAAAGAGGACAAATTAAAATGGACAAAGACATTTATTAGACATTTACTCAATGTAATGTCAGAGAAGAAGAATGATCAATTTGTCACCAAACACTCATTAAATTCTTATTATGTGGAGGTGTTATGATAGATATTCCATTCAAATGTGGAAAACACTAAGAATGTATATAAAATGTACATAATCAATATGCAGATAATAAATAAAATGAATATAAAGTAGTTAAATACAAGGTAGAGTGAAAAGGAAGGTACAAGCACTTTTGGAGTAGAGAAAAGGTTTTATGTAGAAGGTAGGGCATAAAATGTGTTTTGAAGAGAGACTTCCAGGAGCCAAGATGGTGGAGTGAGTAATAAATCACTGTTTCTCTCTCGTTTTCACCTCCAAAGAACAATAAAATAGAAACTCAGAGCAAATCCTGGAGGGGTGGAGCTAGCAGAAAAATTAGGTAGAACAGTCTTTTAGTCTGGGAGACTTCGAGGATTGGCAAGAAAGATGTGGTAAGAAAGGTCCATTTTGGGTAAAAGGAGAGAGTAGTACAGGACAGGAAGTCCCAGCAAGTCATCAGCAAGCCCCACTTCAGCAAACCAGTGGGAGTTTCTGAGCCCCAGTTTGGTGACCAGGCAAAGGCCAAAACAAGGACCCCTTATGTACATTAACCTAACCAGGGGCAATGGCATACTCCTCCTGTAGAACTACCATGTGCTTTGTTGTAGTCCCAGATGAACAGGCATCCTCCAGCTTCAAGACTCTCACATGCTTCAGCACAGCCTAGCATAGATGGCATCTTCTGGTTGTTGGACCTCTTCTCAACCTCAGTCTGGCAAGCCTCCTCAAGTCTCCACATGCTTCAGTGCAGCCCAAGGCAAGCAGGCATTCTCCAGGGGCCAGACTTCTACATACTTTATTATAGCCCCAGGGAAATGCAGCAAAGCCCACCTGGTCTCAGCATACACCAGACAACACTATCAGGACTTCAGCTCGCCACCAGGTAAGTTAGCAGACCCTGTAAAGCCTATAGCCACCAGCACCTGAGGCCCCAGAACACAAAGTCAATGACCAAGACCCTGGACCACAGTACAATAAGTTTAGGACAGTGCCTGCTGTGCTCCAACAGGAGCGCTCAACTTTAAAAGCCATGAAGTAGGCAAAAAAAAAAAAAAATGAGCAAGAAGCAAAAATGAACATTGACTATAGAAAGTTAATGATGACAGGGAAGATCAAAACAAAAATTCATAAGAGAACAACAGTGTCAATATACCTACACCCAAAGCCTCTGAGGGGAACATGCATTGGTCTCAAGCCCAAAAAGTGTTCTTGAAAGAGCTCAAGAAGTATTTTAAAATCAAATAAGAGAATTAGAACAATTGCAAAAAGAAATGAGGTATGTAAGAGAGGTATGCCACTTGGAAAAGGAAGGCCAAAAATTTACTAAAGAAAGGAATTCCTTAACCAACACAACTGATCAAATGGGGGAAAAATCCACTGAAGAAAACAATTCCTTATAAAGTAGAATTGGTGAATTGAAAAGGAAACACAAAAGTAAACTGAAGAAAATAATTCTTAAAAATTAGAATTGGACAAATGGAAGCTAATTACTTCATGAGACATAAAGAATCAGTCAAACAAAATCCAAAGAATGAAAAAAAGAAAATGCAAAATGCCTCATTGACAAAATAACTGACCTGGAAAGAAAATCCAGGAGAGATAACTTTAAAATTATTGGAATTTCTGAAAGTCATGATCAAAAAAGAACCTGAACAGCATTTTTCAAGAAATCATCAAAGAAAGCTGTCCTGAGGTCCTAGAACCAAAGGATAAATTAGTCATCAAAACAGTTTACCCATCACCTCCTGAAAGAGATCACAAATTGAAAACACCAGTGTTTAAACCAAACATTGAATGTTGCAACCAAATTTCAGAATTATCAGGTGAAGGAGAAAATACTGCAAGAAGTCACAGAGAAGCAATTTAAATGTTGTGGAACCACAGTCAGGACTTAGAAGCTTCTACATTAAAGAATCAGAGTGCTTGGAATGTAATATTTCTGAAGGCAAAGGAGTTTGGATTACAATCAATATTCAAGTGGCCAGAAAAGTTGAGAATAATATTTCAGGGGATAAGACAGATGGGCATTCGGTGAAAACAGGGGACTTTCAATTATTCTTGATGAAAAAACTAGACCTGAACAGAAAATTCCATCTTCAAATACAAGACTCAAGAGAAGCATAAAAATGCAAATTCAAAAGAAAAAAGTAACATATTATTGCTCAATAAGGTTAAACTGTTTACATTGATACATGGGAAGATGATATTTGTAATTCTTTTTTTTAATTTAATTATTTACTTTTAGTTTTCAATATTCACTTTTATAAGATTTTGAGTCCCCTTTCCTTCTCCCCAAGAAGGGGTTCAATCTGATATAGGCTACACATGCCCAATCATATTATACATATTTTCACATTTGTCATGTTGTGAAAGAATCAGAACAAAAGGGAAAAACTATGAGAAAGAAAAAAAAATTTAAAAAGGGAAAATAATATGCCCTGATCTGCTTTCAGACTCATAGTTATTTCTCTCAATGTGGATAGCATTTCCATCATGCGTCCCCTGGAGTTCTCTTTGCATTATGGAAAAGAGCTAAGTCTATCAAAGTTGGTTGTTATATAATGCTTCAGTTTCTGTATGCAATGATCTCCTGATTCTGCTCATTTCACTCAACATCAGTTCATTTACGTCTTTCCAGGTTTTTCTGAAATTTGCCCATCATTTCTCATGGAACAGCATTATCCCATTACATTCATATACTGCAGTTGTTCAGCCATTCCCCAATTGCTGGGCATCCCTTCAATTTCCAATTCTTTTCCACTGGAAAAGAGCTTCTATAAATATGTTTGTACATGCGGATCCTTTTCCTTTTTAATGATCTTTTTGGGATACAGACTGAGTGCCACTTAAAACTCTTAAGAACTGTTTCTTTATTAGAGCAACTAAAAAGGATGTGTGTGTGTGTGTGTGTGTGTGTGTGTGTGTGTGTATGGAGAGAGAGAGAGAGAGAGAGAGAGAGAGAGAAAGAGAGAGAGAGAGAGCAAGCATGTGGGTATAAGTTGACTGATGCAATGCTAAAAAATTAACTAATTTTAGGATGACAAAAAGGCTTTTGAGGTACTGAGAGAAAAGGAAAGGGAGAGGCAGAATAGGACAAATTCTATAACATGAAGAGGCACAAAGACCTATTGCAGTAGAGGGAAAGAAGGAGGGAAGTAAGCATTGTGCATTGTTTGAACCTGATCCCCTTTGGATTTGGCTCAAAGAGGGAACAACATACACATTTGATTGTAGAAAGCTATCTTACCTTTAGGGAAGTGGGAGGAGAAAGGGGGAAAAAAGGGAGGGGAGCTGATAGAAAGGAGGGAAGATTAAGAGAGGTGCTGATCACAAGCAAAACACTTGTGATGAGGGAAAGGAAAAAAGGAGAGAGAAAAGCATAAGCAGGGGGAAAAGAGGATGGAGAGAAAGACACTGTAATTGTGAATGGGATTCTACCAAAAAAGGAAGAGAATAGCAGGATGGATTAAAAACCATAGTCCTGTAATATATTGTTTAGAAGAAAAATATTTGTAGTAGAGAGATACACACAGAGTAAAGGTAAAAGGTTGGAGCAGAAAATATTATGCTTCAGCTGAATAAAAAAAAAAAGAAAAAGAAAAACAAACAAACAAAAAAAAAACCAGGGATAGCAGACCTGATCTCAGACAAAGCAAAAGACATATGAGGAAAACATTAAAGACATTATATGGGACTCCTTAAGGTCAAACTTTGTTTTTTATATATGAAAATGTTACAACTATTCTTATGACAGTCATAATTATTACGGTATTTTTAAAGAAACGCTGGGACTGAGTTGTGCATGATGGGGTGATTCTAAAACAAAATTTGGTAGATAAAGGTCAAAAAGGAGATATTACTTCATAAAAATGGAGCATGAAAGGAAGACTGATATAGAGAAACCAGGTAAGGGTGGAGTACTGTTAATGTTAGAACCTTACTCTTTAAGGATCTGGGTTAAAGAGAGAATATATATACATATGTATATATATATATATATATATATATATATAGTATAAAAGCATCTTAAACTTGTGAAGAATTAAGAGGATTAGTCGACAGGATAAGGGAGGGGCTTTTATAAGAGTGCATGGGTTAAGATTTAGGGGGTGGAGACAGAATATAAGAAAGACACTTGCAGAAGGGCCTACAAGTTAAGATTTAGGAAGGCTGGAGAAAAAGATAAGGAAGGGATTCTAAGAGGGATGGGCAGAATAAAGATTAGAGAGGAAAGAGGAGAGGGCAAGATAATAAGTATATGGTAAAAAGAGAGTCTGAGAAGGACAATAGTGAGTAAAAATAAGATGGAAGGAAACTGACAATAATTACAACTTTGAATGTGAATGGGATGAATTTATCAAGCAGAAATAGATAGCAGAATAGATTTAAAAAATAGAATCCAATAACATGTTTTTCATAAGAAATACATTGAAGAATGAGAGATATACTCAGAGTTGAAATGGAGGGTTGGAGTAGACTTTATGTTTTAGCTGATGCAAAAAAAAAGGCAGGGATATCAATCATGATCTCAGACAGAGTGAAGGCTAAAAAAAAATTAGTTAAATGAGGTAAACAGGGTAACTACATTTTGATTAAAGGTATTACAGAGAATGAAGTAATATTAATACTGAGTCAATATTCACTAGTTATTATAGGATCTAAAAATAAGTCAGTGAGAGAAGTTAATATAATTTTAGATAACATAGGTTAAATAACTATCCAGAGAGAACTGAATGGAAATAGAAAGGAATATACTTTTTCTCAATGGTTCATGGTATGTTAACAAATATTGAGCAAAAATTTGGACATAAATATTTTATAATTTAAAGCAGAAATTTTAAATGTATCTTTGTGAGATAGAAAGGCAGTAAAAATTATATTTAAGAAAGGAAATGGAGGGGAGGAGCCAAGATGGCAGAGTAGAAAGACACACATATGCTAGCTCCGAACCCACAGCCCATAAAATTCCTGTAAAGAAGAGCTCTCAACAAATTCTGGAGCAGACGAAGCCATAGAACAAGGGAGTGGAGGAGATTTCTGTTCCAGAGAGCCCTAAAAAACTGACCTGAAAGGTCCGTCGTGCACCAGACCTGGAGCAGAGCCCAGCCCTGCCTTGGCTGTGTGGCATTGAGAGGAGCGGGTCTGAGCAGGCTGCAGGGAAAGAATCTCCAGCAGCCAAGCAGGTCCCGCCACCCACAGGCCCCAAAGGTCACTCAGAGGGTCTTTTTGGCTCACTGAGAGAGGAGTGGGGTGTCTCCATAACTCAGGCCCCCTCGGGAGGCAGCAGCAGGCAGGGGCTCCCAAAGCAGGCAGGAGCTCAGATCCGTTGTTGAAGGTCTCTTCATAAACCCCCTGAGGGAACTGAGCCCCATGTGCCTGTGGCAGCCCTGCCTCCACTTGAGCACCTGAACTTAATCTCACACTGAATAGCAGCCCTGCCCCCACCCAAAGCCCTGAGGCTGGGAAGCAGCATTTGAATCTCAGACCCCAAGTGCTGGCTGGGCAGATCTGGAGGTGTCGTGGGTGTAGAAAGAAAACTCAGAAGTCAAGTCACTGGCTGGGAAAATGCCCAGAAAAGGGAAAAAAAAGAAGACCATAGAAGGTTACTTTTTTGGTGAACAGATATCTCCTCCCATCCTTTTAGATGAGGAAGAACAAGGCTTACTATCAGGGAAAGACACAGAAGTCAAGGCTTCTGTATCCCAAATATGCAGAAAAAATATTCAGTGGGCTCAGGCCATGGAAGAGCTCAAAAAGGATTTTGAAAATCAAGTTAGAGAGGTGGAGGAAAAACTGGGAAGAGAAATGAGAGAGATGCAAGAAAAGCATGAAAAGCAGGTCAATACCTTGCTAAAGGAGACCCAAAAAAATGCTGAAGAAAATAACACCTTGAAAAATAGGCTAACTCAATTGGCAAAAGAGGTTCAAAAAGCCAATGAGGAGAAAAATGCTTTCAAAAGCAGAATTAGCCAAATGGAAAGAGAGGTCCAAAAGCTCATTGAAGAAAATAGTTCTTTCAAAATTAGAATGGAACAGATGGAGGCTAATGACTTTATGAGAAACCAAGAAATCACAAAACAAAACCAAAATAATGAAAAAATGGAAGATAATGTGAAATATCTCATTGGAAAAACAACTGACCTGGAAAATAGATCCAGGAGAGAGAATTCAAAAATTATGGGACTATCTGAAAGCCATGATGAAAAAAAAAAGAGCCTAGACTTCATCTTTCATGAAATGATCAAGGAAAACCGCCCTGATATTCTAGAACCAGAGGGCAAAATAAGTATTCAAGGAATCCACTGATCACCACCTGAAAGAGATCCAAAAAGAGAAACTCCTAGGAACATTGTGGCCAAATTCCAGAATTCCCAGGTCAAGGAGAAAATATTGCAAGCAGCTAGAAAGAAACAATTCAAGTATTATGGAAATACAATCAGGATAACACAAGATCTAGCAGCTTTTATATTAAGGGATCAAAAGGCGTGGAATATGATATTCCAGAGTCAAAGGAACTAGGACTAAAACCAACAATCACCTACCCAGCAAAACTGAGTATAATACTTCAGGGGAAAAAATGGTCTTTCAATGAAATCAAGGATTTTCAAGCATTCTTGATGAATAGACCAGAGCTGAAAAGAAAATTTGACTTTCAAACACAAGAATGAAGAGAAGCATGAAAAGGTAAACAGCAAAGAGAAGTCATAAGGGACTTTACTAAAGTTGATCTGTGTACATTCCTACATGGAAAGACAATATTTGTAACTCTTGAAATTTTTCAGTATCTGGGCAGTTGGTGGGATTACACACATACACATACACGCACACACAGAGACAAAGAGCACAGAGTGAATTGAATAGGATTGGATCATATCTTAAAAACATGAAATTAAGTGGTGAGAGAGAAATATATTGGGAGGAGAAAGGGAGAAATGGAATGGCGCAAATTATCTCTCATAAAAGAGCAAGGCAAAAGACTTTTCAGTGAAGGGAAAAAGAGAGGAGGTGAGAGAAAAACATGAAGTTTACTTTCATCACATTCGACTAAAGGAAGGAATAAAATGCACACTCATTTTGGTATGAAAGCCTATCTTACAATACAGGAAAGTAGGGGATAAGGGGATAAGCAGGATTGGGGGATGGTGGAAGGGAGAGCAATTGGGAAGAGGGAGCAGTTTGAAGTCAACACTCTTGGGGAGGGACAGGATCAAAAGAGAGAATAAAAGCAATGGGGGGCAGGATAGGATGGAGGGAAATATAGTTAGTCTTACACAACACGACTATTATGAAAGTCATTTGCAAAACCACACAGATATGGCCTATATTGAATTGCTTGCCTCCCTAAAGGGAATGGGTGGGGAGGGAGGGATGAAGAGAAGTTGGATCTCAAAGATTTAGAAACAACTTTTGAGTACTGTTCTTGCTGCTAGGAAAAAAGAAATACAGGTAATGGGGTATAGAAAGTTATCTGGCTCTACAGGACAAAAGAGAAGCTAGGGACAAGGGAAGGGAGAGATGATACAAGAGAGGGCAGATTGGTTATAGGAGCAATTAGAATGCTCAGTGTTTTGGGGTGGGGGAGAGGAAAAATGAGGAGAATATTTGAAAATGAATGTTAAAAGTTAAATAGATAAATGAAAATATTTTAAAAAAATAAAGAAGAAAGGAAATGTAGATTGAAAATTAATTGGATATTAAACAACCTAATCTTAAAGACTGGATTTGTTAAAAAAAAAAAAAAAACACATAGAAACAACCAATGATATTTATGGCACCAAAAAAAAATGCCAAATTCAAAAAAAGAAAATATAGATGAGAAAGTAAAATATATCATCAGAAAAACAACTGATCTGGAGAACAGATCAAGGAGAAATAATATAAGAAAAGTGTGATTACCTGAAAATTACAATAACAGAAGAATCTTGATGCAATATTAGAAGAAATTATCTAGGAAAATTGCACTGAAGTTCTATAAAAAACAAAGAGGAAATAGAAAAAACCCACCAATCACCACCTGAAAGTGATCCCAGGAGTAAAAATAAAGGGAATATCACAGCCAAGTTTTAAAGTTCTCTGAATAAGGAGAAAATATTGGAAGCAACAACAGCAGCAACAACAACAAAGAACCTAAATAACTTGGAGCTACAATTAGTATTATACAAAACCCAGCAGCTACTATGCTGAAAGACCATAGGTCTTGAAATACTATATTCCGTAGAGCAAAAGAGCTAGGGCTATGACCAAGGGTAACAAACATACCCACCAAAGTTAAGTATAATCCTGAATCAAAAAAAAAAAAAAAAAAAAGGACATTTAACAAACTGAAAGACTTTCAACTCTTTGTGAAAAAAATAGCAGAACTTAAGAGAAATTCAACATATAACATGCAGGAGAAATATAATGTAAACAAGGATCAATTATTAGGGACTCAATAAGGTCAAATTGTTTACTTCTTATGTGTGCAAATATCAGTATTCTTATGACTGTCATCAGTATTTGGGCAGTTTAAAAGGAAGACTTGGACTGAGCTGAGTATAGTGTTATTCTTAATAAAAAGTGCAGAGAGAGATAAAAAGGAGTAATTATCTCATGCAAAGGAGGGGAAAAAAAGAAAAATTGATATGGAGGAAGCTAGAAGGGAGGAGTGTGGGGTAGTGATGGAACCTTGCTCTCCTCAGTAACGGGTTAAAGAAGGAACAACAAATATATCTACAAGGGTATAAAAGTCTTCTACATTTGGAAATAAACAAGAGGGCAAAAGGATAGGGTGGGGCCAAGATAACGGAGACACTCTTGGATAGGAGGGCAAGACAGCATCTAGAAATAAAGCAGAGGAGTGATGAGGGATAGAGTAAGTAAGCTGAGAAAGGTAATGAGAAAAAATAGGAAGGAGCAAAACACACAAGTGTTTTTAGTTTAGATGTTATTGGGATGAATGTACCCATAAAATGAAAATGAATAGCAGATTACAAATCTGAATTCAACAACACCATAAAAATGAGAAATACATACAAAGATAAAATAAAGGGCTGGAATAGAATTTATCATATCAAAAGGCGGGGATAGTAATCATGATCTCAGACAAAGTTAAGCTAAAATACATTAAAACAAAAGAGAAAAAAAGGGAAACTACCCTATGTGTCAGAAATAACTAGACAACATAAAATAACTTACTCAATCCTGCCAAACCAGACACAGGAATTATATGGACTTAAACTTTAACACTTTTTATAAAATAAAGTCATGTCTAAATAATTGAATAAAATTTAGTGTTTATGGGTAAGTAAAAACAATATAATAGAAAAGGATAATTTTGCCTAACTCATTTATTTATTCAGTGTCATCCCATTTCAAAAAAAAAAACAAAAAACAAAAAACATTGAGTTAAAAAAATCATTTGGAAGAACAAAAATTAAGGAATTGCAAAGAAACCAGGGAAAAACTATATAGATTTGGCAATATCAGACCTTAAATACCATTGTAAGGTTAGAGTATTGCTGAAGTATAAGAAGGATAATTTAGGATATTTTAAATTAAAATGTTTTCTGTAAATTAAACCTATGTAGGCAAGAACGGAAAGAATGCAGAACATTGTGGGGGAAAGCTTTTCATTGACAATCTCTCAACTAGGATGTGATTAGGTGGAAATATTACTAGAGTGTAGCAAAATGATGATTTGGTTGATTTAGAAAAGCATAGAAAAAACTTGTACTTAGGAAGGAAGTTTCTATCCAGAGAAAGAGATGACGAGTGAAAATCAGCATAGTATGCTTTTATATTTATGTATGTGAGTGTACATGTGTATATATGTGTATGTTTATATGTACACATATGTGTGTATACACATAATTGTAGCCATCGTTAAGATTGAGAAGGGATAAAGTAAGAAGTGTACAGCAAAGAACAAAAGAAAACCTACAAGGAAGCAAATAAAAGCTGGGCAGTTTGGAAAACTATGTGTAGTATTTATTATATAGGTTTCCTTGAAGTTAATATTTTGTTTAATACTGAATCCTCTCGTGTTCTGCGGTGCACACAGCAATTGTTTTTTTTTTTTCCTATTCTTGCTTTGTATTTAAATTAAAAAAAAAAATTAGCTAAGAAAAAAGAAAGAACCGATAATTTCATGAAAGAGAATGAGAATGATGAGGCAAAATATCCAAATGTATGGGATACAGCAAAAGCAGTGAACAGAGGAAAATTTATATCACTAAATGCTTACATCAGTAAATTAGAGAAAGAGCAGACTCATTAATTGGGTTTGCAATTAAAAACATCAGAAAAAGAACAAATTCAAGATCTCCAATTAAACACTAAATTGAATATCCCAGAAATTAACAATACAAATAGAATTGAGTGTAAAAGAACACATTAAATTAATAAATAAAATTAGAAGCTGGTTTTACGAAAAAACCAATAAAATAGACAAACCATTGGTTAATTTTGTTTTTAAAAAGAAACAAGAAAACAAAATTACTAGTATTAAAAATTAAAAAGTGAGTATACCACTAACAAAGCTGAAATTAAAGGAGTTATTTTGCCCAATTATATTTCAATAAATTTAACAATTTAAGTGAAACGAAAGATTTAAAATATGTTGCCTGAATTAATAGAAGATTAGATGAAATATCTAAATAAACCTAATTTATAAAAAGAAATTGAACAAGCCATAATTTAGCTTCCTAAGAAAGAGGCACCAGGATCAAAAAGATTTATAAGTGAATTCTATCATACTTTAAAAGATTAACTAATTTCTTTATTGAATAAATTATTTGGAATAATAGGCAAAGCAGGGATCCTATCAAAGTCATTTTATGAAACAAATAGGATACTGATATCTAAACTATGAAGAGTAAAAATAGAGAAAGAAAATTATAGACCAATTTCATTAATGAATATAGATGGAAAAATTTTAAATAAAACAGTAGCTGAAAGATTACAACAATATATTATAAAGATTATACCTTATGACCAAGTGGGATTTATACCAGGAATTCAGGGATGGTTTAACATAAGGAAAAAATTTTAACATAATTAATTATGAAAATAATAAAAGTTTAAAAATCATATGACTATATCAAGAAAAGTAGAAATAGCTTTTGTTAAAGTACAACACTCAGAAAAACACTTGAAAGATTTGACATAAATGAATTTTTCCTTGAGTTTAGCAAAAGCAATCATCTAAAACCATCAGCAAGCATTATTTGTAATGAGGATAAACTGGAAGCGTTCCCAGTAAAATCAGATAGGAAACAAGGATGCCTACTGTCACCAATATTGTACTGAATATCCTAGCAACAGAGACAAAAGAAGAAAAAGAAATAGAATCAGAGTAGAGAATGAGGTAATAAAACTATCTCGTTTTGCAGACAATATGATCATATGCTTGGAAAATCCCAAATATGTAACTCAATTTTTTGTTAAAACAATTAATAATTTTAGCAAAGTAGCAAGATATAAAGTAAATTGACATAAATCATCAATGTTTCTATATAAAATAAGCAAAACTCTGTAAGAAGAGATAGTAAAAGATACCCCATTCAAAATAAGTCTAGAGACCATAAAATATCTGGGAGTACACCTGCCAAAACAAACCCAGGAATAATATTTTAAGAAATCAAAAAAAGACTTTACACAAATGAAATCAGATTAAGTAATTAGAGAAATATTAATTATTCATGAGTAGCCAGGGCCAATATGATAAAAATGATAATTGTAACTAAATAATTTATACATTCAATGCAAACCCAAATAAATTATCAAAAAATTATATTATTGAATTAGAAAAAATAATAACCAAATTCATTTAGAAGAACAAAAAGTCAAGAATATCAAAGGTACAAATGAAAGAAGGTAAAGTAAAGAGATTTAACAGGACCAGATATTAAACTACATTGTAAGCAGTACTTATTGAATTTATCTTGTATGGCTAAGAAATAGAAAGGTGGGTCATTGCAGCAGAGTAGACATAAAATTTATAGCAACAAATAAAAATGATGACTTTGTATTTGCTGAGTGCAAAGACTCAGAATTTGGGGGTAGGAATTTATTATTGGGTAAAAAATTGGGAAAATAAGAAAGTAGTATGGCAGAAATTGAGTATAGACCAGCATCCTATACCGTCCACCAAGATAAAGTCAAAGTAGATACATAAACTAGACATAAAGAAAGATACTACAAGGAAATTTAAAGGACATATTAGCTATCAGACTTATGGATAGGTGAATAATTTATAAATAAAGAAGAGATAGAAGGCAGAGTGAGGTGTAAAATAGAGAATTTCATTTATATTAAATTTAAAAGGGAGAGATTCTTGTCTATGCAAATATGCTGTTAGTTAATGTATTTATATAAAAAAATAATAGCACAGGGGGAAGAATAGGAAGATAGAATAGGACAAATTATCTCACATACAAGAGAAATGAAAGGGCTATTGCAGTGTAATATAAGATGGGAGGGGTGGCAGACAATGCTTAAACCTTACTCTCATCAGAATAGGCTTAAAAAAAAGAATAACATGTACACTCAGATATAGAAATCTATTTTACTCTTAGGGAATTACAAATGCACAGGGATAAAAAAAAAACTGGGGGACCAATAGAAGAGAGGGCAGATTGGGGGAGGTGCTGGTCAGAAGTAAAACACTTTTGAGGAGGGACAGGGTAAAAAATATAAGAAAGAAAAGAATCAACAAGGGAAAATAGGATGGAGGGAAATATACAGTTATAACAGTTGTGAATATGAGTGAACTAATCCATAAAACAGAAGCAGATAGCAGAATAGATTAAACACCAGAATTCACCGGATAAGGAGCTGGAGCAGAATCTGTTATGCTTCAGCTGAAATTTTTAAAAAAGCAAAGGTAGCCATCATGATCACAAACAATGATCACAAACAAAGCAAAGTAAAAATAGACCTAATAAAAGAGATAAAGAAGGAAACAAAATCTTGCTAGAAGATGCCATAGACAATGAAGAAATATCAATATTAAACATATGCATAAAATGGTATAGCATCTAAATTTTTAAAGAAGTAAAATGAGTTACAGAAGAAAATAGAAAGTAAAACTATAGAGTGGGAGAACTTAACTCTCCCTTCTCAAGAGTAGATAAATTTAACCCAAAAATAAACAAGAAAGAAGTTGAATAGAATTGAAGGCAAATAGAATTTTAGAAGACTTAGATATAATAGAACTCCAGAAAAATCAAAGGAATATACCTTTTCTTTGGTGGTACCTGACACACAAAAATTAACCATATCTCAGGTCATAAAACCTCAAAAACATTTGCAGGAAGGCATAAAAACAAAAACATATTCTTTCCAGATCATAATGTAATAAAATTTACATTCAATAATAGGCAATGAAAAGACAGATTAAAAATTTATTGGAAAGTACATAATCTAATCCTCAAGTGGGTTAAAGAACAAATCATAAAAATAATCAGTAATTTCATTGAAGAACATAAAAAATATGGACAGCATTTCAAAACTGAGGATGACTGCCAAAGTAGTACCTAGGGAAAGTTTTATATTTCTAAATGCTTATATCAATAAAATAAATAAAGAACAAATCAATGAATTGGGTATGTAACTTAAAAAAAAAAACCTGCTAGAAAAAGAACAAATTAAAAATTTTCAACTAAACACCAGATTCGAAATCCTGAAAAATCAGAAGAGAGAGAAAATCCTTGACCTAATAAATCTAGAAGCAGGTTTTATGAAAAAAATATGATAGAAAAATCAATAATAAAACTTGGTTAATTTGCTTTCCAGAACGGAAAAAAAGAAAACCAGATTAACGTATTAAAAATGAAAGGGATAAATTCACCATGAATGAAGAGGAAATTAAAATAATTATTAGGAAACATTTTACTCAATTTTATGCCAATAAATCTGATAATCTAAGTGAAATGGATGGATATGACAAAAATATAAATTTCCCAGATTAACAAAAGAGGAAATAGAATACTTAATCCCATCTTAGAAAAAGAAATTGAGCACACCATCAGTGACTTTTCAAAGAGAAAAAGATCCAAGCAAAATTCTACTAAACATTTAAAGAATAATTAATCCTAAATTATTTGGAAAAGCAGTCAAAGAAGGAATCCCACCAAATTCCTTTTATAATACAAATATGGTACTAATATCTAATCCAGGAAGAGTGAAAACGGAAAAAAAAACAACACTGTAGACAACTTTCCCTAACTGATGCAAAACATTTTAAATACAATTATAGTAAGAAGATCACAGCAACATGTGACAAAGATCATACACAAGGACCAGGTGGAATTTATACCAGGAATTCAGGACTGATTACATAATAGGAAAACTGTTGGCACAATTCACCATATCACTAAAAAAAAGCTGAAAAAATCATTTCATTATCTCAAAAGATGGAGAAAATGTTTTTGACAAAATACGATTCCCTTTCCTATTAAAACATTAGAGAACATGAAACTTTGCTTGAAATGATAAGTAATAGCTATATAAAACAATCAGCAAGCATTATCCATAATGAAAATAAGCTACAATCTTTTCCAATAAGATCAGGAACAAAACAAAAATGTCTTTTTTTACCACTATTATTCAAAATTGTACTGGAAGTGTTAGGTATAATAGTAGAAGAAGAATAAATTTAAGGAATCAGAACAGGCAATGAGGAAAAAAAAAAAACCTATCACTTCTTGCATATGTTGTGATGGTATACTTAGAAAATCCTGGAGAATAAACTAAAAAAAAAATTGAAACAATTAAGAATTTCATCAAATTTATCGAATGATAAAATAAATACACATAAATCATCAGCATTTCTATGTATTATCAACAAAGTCCAGCATCTTAAATAACTGTAGGGAATAAAAAAAAAGCTTGAGAATCTCCCTGCGAGACAAATTCTGGAACCATATAAACACAATTACAATGTTTTTCACACAAATAAAGTCAGATCAAAACAACTTCTAAAATATTAGTTGCTGATGAATAGAGTGATCCAAAACAAGAAAAATGAAAATTCTACCTAAATTCATCTGCTTATTGAGTGGCATACCAATCAAACTACCAAGAAACTTTTTTATAGAGCTAGAAAAAACAATAGCAAACTTCATCTGGAAGAAAAAAGGTCAAGTATCAAAGGATCAATGAAAAAATGTGAAGGAAGCAGTACCAGATCTCAAACTTTATTATAAAGTAATAGTCATCAAAACAATCTGACCATGGCTAAGAAACAGAGTAGTTGATCAGTTGAATAGATTAGGTATACAAGAAATGGAAAGACCATAGTGATGGAATGTTTGATAAACCCAAAGACCTTAGCTTCTGAGTTAAGAATTCACTATTTGACAAAAACATCTGAGAAAGTTGGAAGACACTTTGGCAGAAACTAGGTATAGACCAACATCTCACACCATATACCAACATAAAATCAAAATGAGTACATGATTTAGACATAAAGGGTGATACCATAAGCAAATTAGGAGAGCATGAACTAATTTACCTGTCAGATCTTTGGATAAGGAAATATTTAGGACCAAACAAGATATAGAGAACTTTACAAAATATAAAATGGATAATTTTGATTTTAAAATATTAAAATTGTTTTACTCAAATAATAGCAAAGCAACCAAATTAGAAGGAAAACAGAAAACTGGGGAAAACTTTTCTGAAAGTGTCATTGATCAATGCCTCACTTATTAAATACAAGGAGAACTAGGTCAAATTTATCAGAATACAAGTCATTCTCCAATTGACAAATAGTAGAAGGATATAAACGGACAGTTTTCAGTCAAAGAAATCAAAGCTCACTATAGTCTGTTAAAGTGCTTTAAATCACTAATGATTACAGAAATTCAAAGTAAAACAACTCTGGGGTAATACCTCACACCTACCACGTTGCTTAACATTAAGAAATGGAAAATGATAAAAGTTAGAGATGTGGTAAAACTGGGACTCTAATGCACTGTTGGTGGTGTTGTGAACTGATCCACTTATTCTGTAGAGCAATTGAAATTATGTTCAAAGGGCAATAAATGTGTCTATAAAACAAACCTGACAAAAACAAGCAATGAGAAAACACTTTTCCCTAATTCTTTGTACAGATTTGTTGTCCTTCTGTATGAAACATTGTATATAGTCAGATTTTTTAATGTGTGCACTGTTTTCACATTTTTTTCCTCTTTCTCTTTTTTCTTCATAGAAATAAATTCTTGTTATAATGGATTAACTTGGAAAGAAACTAAAGGATGAAGTAAACAAGGGGAAATTAGGAAATTAAAGATCAAAGATTTGAATTAAAATTCATCTTATAAGTTAAGGGCGGTCCAGAAGACAGCATCACAGTCACACTGTCAGAGAATAAGCAGTGCTACAAGAGAACAGATAACCCTACCAAAGGAGCAGAAAGTGCTTTGCAACAGTAGGCTACACTATCAGAGAGCAAGCAATGGTACCTTATACCAGACAGTGCTACTAAAGAAGTCAGGTGTAATCTCATAAAATGATCAGCATAATCTGAGAATAGGAGGTACTATTCAAGAAGAAACAGTGTAATTTGGGAAGCAAAAAGTGATACCAGAGTTCAATGGTACTTAATACAGCAAATTGCATTCTATGGTAATTATTTATGAATGGTGAACCGTATGAAGAGACTTGAGAATTTATGACGTTCATTGGTTTTCGCTTTGCAAAATAAACTTTCTTCTGATAGGTCATGTTCAACATATATCAGGAGGGAATCCTAACCTTCCATAATGTTCAATGAGAATATCATAAAGATCTCACTGATACAAAATACTATATTCTTTCCAAATATAGTCTGGGACTTTTTATCATTATGCACATTACAAGTAGTTTAAAGAATTATACTTACTAAGGCATTCTGGCACTGGAGACCATCCTTCTCCCGTACATGAAAATATTGTCCAGTATGATGAAGATCTTTGAGCAGGTACATAATTTGGATTACATCGGTAGTACATTGTTGTTCCAATACGTGCTGGAAAGGAAAGTCGATAGTATTCCTCATTTTGCCAATGAGGTATAGAAATTAATCCATTTTGAATTTCTGGATATTCACAAGGTCTCACTTGGAAGAAAGTGAAGTAAAAATAAATTATTCTTCTTATTAATAATTTAATTAATTTTAATTTCCTATTATGAATACACACATTTCAATATACTATAACTGCATTCCTTTCATTTGTGATCTAGAATGTGTGCTGATTTAGAATGACAAAAGCTAGAAGGAATTTGTGAAAGTTATCTCGTTTCAATTCAACAAATATTTTGAAATGTATACTACATACAAGACACCCTGGTATTCAGGAAGGATACAAAGACAAATGGAACTTTCTTTGCCTTTGAGTATTTATGTGTCACTATATGAGATGGTTGGTAACTTGCCCACTTTCCGACTGGAGATATTCTATAAATTTCTAGTAATCCACCCCAGGATCAAACACATTCTATAAGATCCCAAGAAAGAGTTTTTCATTTCCCAAATATTCACCCCCATATTCACCATCTCAGAAGCAGTGTTCTGCATAAAATATCAAAATATCATCTTCACTCTTGTCAGTCATTTCCTTTATGAATGAGTGAATAACAATTTGATCACTTCCTTTAAGGAATAGTGCCTATTCTAAATTGGTTAGGAAATTATAATACCTAAAGACATCACAATACATGAAGGTTAGGCTGGATACCTGTGTTCATCATCAGCTATAATATGGAGATGTTTTGATATTGTAGAATGCCTACTCTTTACTATACTCTCATTCCTTGGCCTATATGACAACACAATCATGCTCTTTGGACCACCCTTGGGATTTGACTGATTTAGGGACTCCTATAAAAAAAAAATTCAATGCTAATTGGATATTCACTCTGCTTCTTATAGTCCTAGAAATTTTCCTGAGAGGAGAGGTTAAATGACTTGCTGAGGCTCATGTAAGCAGTATAATTCAGAGATAGAATTTAAATCTTAATCAGCCTTCCATGATGGTTGACTATATAACATAACATGCTACCTCTTGGTTGTAAGACATGTCAGAAAAAATCCCTAACATTTATAATTGGAACTTGGATATTGAAATCATTTTTACTTCTTTTAGGATGAGACAATACCTTAAGATGTGCCTACTGATTTACAGTTTCGTTGTGACCTGAATTGATGCAAAGTTTTCATACCAAGGAAATCATAGATTCTCAGGTGCAACAAAAACTAATACAATTTCCGATCCTTGTTTCTTCTTTTAGTAAATATATAATTATTTCTCCAAATTTTGTCCCCTTAGAATTAGAACACTTTCATCAGTCACTGACCTAGTTGTGGCTCTCATCACTTTTTGTCTAGACTACTGCGATAGCTTCCACATTTGTCTCTCTGCTTCAAGTATTTCCCCATTCCAATTCATCCTCCACACAATTGTAAAGCTATTTTTCATAAAGTATAAGTTAAACCATGTCTTTATTCTAATCAAAAATTTCAGTGTCTCCCTATCACTTCCAAGATCAAATATTGTTTGGTCTTCAAAGCCCTTCACAGTAGGAATCTAACTCACTTTTCCAAGGTGTACATTATTGTTCTCCTTCATGCATTTGTGGTCCAGGAAAGCTAGTCTTTTTACTGCTCCTTACACACAACATTTCATTTTATGGCTCCATCCCTTTGTAATTTTGGTCCTTTATGGCTTGGCTTTCCCTCCTGACCTGTGCCTCAAAGGACTCCATGTTTTCTTTAAAATTCAATTTAAGTGCCACTTTCATTAAGCCTTTTCTGATCATCCCATCTGCTTGCACTTTGGCCATGCAAAATTACCTGCCATCCTTCTTTTTGTTGAAAGGCTTGATATTTTTATTTGCATTTATATGTATGCATCCCTTAATAAGTTGTAATCTCCTTGAAGGAAGGTGTTGTTTCACTTTTGATTTTGTATCAACTAGCACATGGCAGCTGTCATATGATAAACAGTAAATGCTTTTCAAGTGATCAAGAAACTGTTTTTGTAGGACCTTGATGCCTTAAACCTCAAAAATTTTTGGACTAGACTACGTGATAAATGATGGCACATAGCAGAGGAATGATCTTACAGTCAAAATCTATTAGGTTTTAAAACACATAAACAAATAAAGAAGGGAACTAAATTGACTCTCTGTGAATTAGGAATCAAGAATATTCTTGACCATACCACAACATTTTTATGGTTTGTGAGAGCTTGGACACATAAATGTTCTCAAAAGTGCTATAGAAAAATCAGACCAAAAGAACCAGCATGAAAACTGATCTGGTAACCTATCAAACGTTTTCAGTTCAGTGGATAAGGGATTTGTTTCTCTAGAGAAAATATTTTGGATTTTTAGATGAAAATAATTAGAAACATAGATACTTGAGAGAAATTTCCCTTTCATTCTGTTCTGATAGAGCTAGAACAATCCAAATTATTAAGTGAATGATACCTATACTATGTAGGGATCTTATGTAGGATTCATATAAAAATCAAAAAAAGTAAATATGTTGACTGATAATATTTTTAGACAAAATAAACGATTACTTCATAGTCATAAAGTAGATTAAGGCGTGAGTGAAACTTACAGTTACATCTTGGAACAGGTGCCCAGCCTTCAGAGGTACATTTGGCCTTGTTTCCAGTAAGTGGTGGGTGAAAACCTTTTTTGCAGTTGTATGAGATTTCATCATCCCCTCTATATTTATCTTTTTGAGGGTATATATTGCCATTAGCCAAATGAGGGGGATTGCACATGATTTCTAAAAATAAGTATTTCATTAACTCAGTTAAGATGTTAGCTACTAGTCCATTAAGATTATGAAATCTACAGAAATAACAGTAGATTCTAGCCTCACAAAGAGTATTTAAGTTCCTCTTCATTCAGAATGGTTAAATCATGCTATATTCTAATAACTCATATAGCCTTTCTGAAAATCTTATATATGTCAAAGATAAATTACCAATTTGAATATAATTTGTATATATAAAATATATTACTTATTTTTTATGATAAGATAGTATTTCATAATCTTTTAGTACCTCAGAATCAACATTATGAATATCAATTTTTTTTCATATATACGACAGTAGAAAAATGAATGTTTTTTTGTATTCTGGTTGTAGGAAGCTTTTTAAAAAAAAATCCTGATGAAAGGAAATTTACTTTAAGTTATAGTAATGATAAAATTCTCTATATCTCAGTCAATATCTCATCTGATTATGAAATCTGGGCAGTTCAGCTTGCTGTTTTGACATAATAACGCTGGAGGACTCAGAAGTCTTGTCACATGGTACAACATAGTCCGTGTACGAAACTTACACTATCTCTTCCTTTGCTGCATCTCCTTGATACTCTCTCCTATTCTTCCCCATTTGTGCTTAGCTGTTTATCCTCTATACCTTTTACCTACTAGCCATAATTTTGTCTGCTAGAATAACACAGAGTAAATCTCTCTCTTCCACATGAAAATCCTTTAAATATTAGAAGACAGCAAACCACATGCTACTTTGATTCTTTCTTCTACAAGTTAAATATATTCAGATCCTTTGACTCTACCTTTTATGACATAATTTGAATACTCTTCAGCATCCTATTCACCCTCCTTTAGATATGTACTCATTTGTCACTAGCCCTTCTAAAATATACTAATCAGAAATAACCACTGTATTGGGAATTCAATCTTTCAAATAAAGACCTCTATAACCACCCTGATCTAGGCACTACTATATTTGTTTTAATCTTGTAATCAGCTTTCAGAAACCACATTGAACAGTTAGTTCCTATTAAGCTTGTGGTAAGTTAAAACACCCTCTCTTTTTTCAGATAACCTGCTTCTTCCAAAATTTTGCCCGTTTGATACTTTATAATTTCCTAAAGCTCAGTGTAGGTAGGATTGTATTAGAAGCAAAACAGTGTAAGGGAAGGAGACTTGTGTTGTCTTTCCATCTGTCATTAAAGAACTGTATGATCTTAAGAAAGTCCTTCAATGTCTCTAGCTCCAAGTTTCCTTGCCAAAAAAAATATGAAGGTTGGAGTAGATGATCGTCAAAGTCCTTTACATTTCAATGTTTTACTATTGATAGAGTTCATCTTACTGCTTTCAAGCATTTCAAATCAACCATTCTGTTGGGAGGAGGGAAGAACTCTTTAAAAAGCAACTAAACATGCAATTAATTGCTTATATAAATATGAACTGAAATAATAAAGAAGGAAAATATGACCTCTGCAGGACATAACTGGAATCCAGCCATACGGAGTGCAAGTGGCATCGCCTCTTTCACTGAATGCAAAACCTGGATTACAAGTATATTGTAGTCGTTCATTCTCCTTGTAAACTGATTTTGCAGCTAAAACATTTCCATTCTCAACTTCTGGTAGTTTACAGGAAATTTCTAGATGAAATGGAAAAAACATAAAAAAAATTTTTAATGACTAGTAAAATAGTATTAAAAAATTAATCATATAAAAGGTTAACATTGGAAAGAAAAAATAATATTTTATCTGAATAAAGTAACATAAATGTCTCAATTTCCTGGCATTTCATTTGTCTTTCTTTTTATTTGCCTCACGTAACTCTTGAAGGAATTAAAACATATTGACAAAATTTATTACATTGCTAAAAGGTTAGCCTTAAGCCAGTTTTTTTGCTTGAAATAAACAGCAGACAATAGTATTCAAATATGCCTATCCTTAGCAAAGGTATATCCTCTGTCTAGGACCTCTGTTTAAGTACCAAGTACTTAAAAATATATTTTTTGCGTTCTATTTATCTTATATAGATAATCCAAGAGAATAGTAAATTATACGAAAAGGACAAGGTGCAAAAGAAGACCAATAAAAATAAACTTTTCTTACCCACACATTGAGGTTCTTGTTCATTCCAATCACCATTTGTTGAACAGTGTATTTCCCTGGGCCCCTTCAGCTTAAAACCTGGGTTACATTCAAACTGTACTACTTGGCCAAAAGTAAATTCCTGTTCTGGGTCAAGTGAACTTGTAGAAATTTTTCCATTTTGTGGTGCTGTCAC
The DNA here is from genome assembly GCF_028372415.1 of Notamacropus eugenii. Taxonomy (NCBI): domain Eukaryota; kingdom Metazoa; phylum Chordata; class Mammalia; order Diprotodontia; family Macropodidae; genus Notamacropus; species Notamacropus eugenii. The sequence continues at coordinate 444,647,923 of NC_092873.1, forward strand.
TGGTGAACACTTAACAACTGCAAACATAAACATACACTTATAGATGTACTTGCATAATTTGTAATATGTATTGTAAAAGAAAACTTAATTCTAAGTAAAAATGGGTTTCAAAAATAACAAAATTACTTGAACATTTCATTGCAAATATTTTATGATTGATATGAAAGTAATCAATGATGTCTAGCAAAATAACGGCACATGTATTTTTCTTGGAGGGAATGGCAGTAAGGTTTGATATTTTTGCAGTCTTTATAGCAATAAATAAATATTATCTTGAAGTACTGGTGAAAAAATGAATACTTTAACACAGAAAATAAAAAAAACCTAATGTTACTAGCAGTCTCTTAATAAATGCTTACTGATTGTTTATTTTTTATAATGTAATTATAATCTTGAGAAAGTATCACAAATATCTATAACAATATAGTCTATGTTAGTCACCTCATATTTATAATACTCTTCTTTATCCCATTTAAAAAAAATAAAATTATCTGATTGCTATTTTTGGACTTGGATGCTAGAGAAAAGACCACTAAATTTTGAGTCAAATACCTTTAGTTCAAATGTTGTCCTTCATTTCCTATCTACATGACCTTGGGAGGATACTTAATCTCTGTGGAGCAGTTTCTTCATTTGTAATATGAAGAGTTTGGACTAGGTGACCTCTAAAGTCTCTTTCAGGGCTAAAACTGTTATCTATGGTCTATGATAATCTTCAGTGTTCCTAAATGTCTAAGCATTATGGCATTATTCTGATGGCAAGTCCTTATTTTGCCTGTAGTGATCTTATGTGGTTGAATTACTAAGAAATACTATTTATCTGAGGATTAATCATTTATTATTTGTTATAAGCTATAAACTCAAGTAATAAATAATTTTGAATTTGTCGGGGAAAGGTTAAATTATTGATTTATAGGAATATTAAGCACAAGAAAGTGTTTATTAAAAATACTCTTTAAATTCAATATAAAATGGACTTGTCACACAAATGTACCTTCACAGAAAGGGACATCATTGCTCCATCCATCTGCTTCACATACACGGAAATTAATTGGGCTTGCCAACTGATATCTGCAAATATAAAGTAATTGAAAGTAAAAGCATGTTTGTGTACGGTTCAGGATACCTTTGAAACATCTTTTAAAAAAATAACAGTTGTGGGGGCGGAGCCAAGATGGCGGAGTAGAAAGGCACGCATATGCTACCTCCGAACCCACTGCCCATAAAATACCTGTAAAAAAAAGAACCACAGGAGAATTCTGGAGCAGCGGAAGGCACAGAATGGAGCGGATGAGATTTCTGCTCCAGAGAGCCTTAAACCTCTTGTAAAAGGTCCCTCGCACCCCGGACCCTGAGCAGAGCCCAACCCTGCCTCAGCGGCACAGCACTGAAAGGAGCAGATCTGAGCAGGCTTCAGGGACTGAATCTCCAGCAGCCATGCAGGTCCCTCCACCCACAGGTGACAAGGGTTGGTGAGAGGGTCTCTTTGGCGGGATCGAGAGGGGAGTGGGGTGCCTCCATAACTCAGGCCCCCTCAGGAGGCAGCAGCGGAGGTGGGAGCAGACCAGGGCTCCCCAAGCAGGCAGGATCCCAGATCCATTGTTGAAGGTCTCTGCATAAACCCCCTGAGGGAACTGAGCCTGAGAGGCAGCCCTGCCCTGACTTGAGCACCTGAACTTAATCTCACACTGAACAGCAGCCCAGCCCCTGCCCAAAGCCCTGAGGCTGGGAAGCAGCATTTGAATCTCAAACCCCAAGTGCTGGCTGGGTGGATCTGGAGGTGAGGTGGGGGTGGAAAGGACACTCAAAAGTCAAGTCACTGGCTGGGAAAATGCCCAGAAAAGGGAAAAAAAATAAGACTATAGAAGATTACTTTCTTGGTGAACAGGCATTTCCTCCCTTCCTTTCTGATGAGCAAGAACAATGCTTACCATCAGGGAAAAATGCAGAAGTCAAGGCTTCTGTATCCCAGCCCACTCAATGGGCTCAGGCCATGGAAGAGCTCAGAAAGGATTTTGAAAATCAAGTTAGAGAGGTGAAGGAAAAACTGGGAAGAGAATTGAGTGACAGGCAAGCAAAGCATGAAAAACAAATAAACACCCTGCTAAAGGAGACCCAAAAAAATGCTGAAGAAAATAACACTTTGAAAAATAGGCTAACTCAATTGGCAAAAGAGGTTCAAAAAGCCAATGAGGAGAAGAATGCTTTCAAAAACAGAATTAGCCAAATGGAAAAGGAGATTCAAAAGCTCACTGAAGAAAATAGTTCTTTCAAAATTAGAATGGAACAGATGGAGGCTAATGACTTTATGAGAAACCAAGAAATCACAAAACAAAACCAAAAGAGTGAAAAAATGGAAGATAACATGAAATATATCATTGGAAAAACAAATGACCTGGAGAATAGATCCAGGAGAGACAATTTAAAATTATGGGCCTACCTGAAAGCCATGATCAAAAAAAGAGCCTAGACAACATCTTTCATGAAATTATCAAGGAAAACTGCCCTGAGATTCTAGAACCAGAGGGCAAAATAAGTATTCAAGGAATCCACAGATCACTGCCTGAAAGAGATCCAAAAAGAGAAACTCCTAGGAACATTGTGGCCAAATTCCAGAGTTCCCAGGTCAAGAAGAAAATATTGCAAGCAGCTAGAAAGAAACAATTCAAGTATTGTGGAAATACAATCAGGATAACACAAGATCTAGCAGCTTCTATGTTAAGGGATCGAAGGGCATGGAATAGGATATTCCAGAAGTCAAAGGAACTAGGACTAAAACCAAGAATCACCTACCCAGCAAAACTGAGTATAATACTTCAGGGGAAAAATTGGTCTTTCAATGAAATAGAGGACTTTCAAGCATTCTTGATGAAAAGGCCAGAGCTGAAAAGAAAATTTGACTTTCAAACACAAGAATGAAGAGAAGCATGAAAAAGTAAATAGCAAAACGAAGTCATAAGGGACTTTACAAAAGTTGAACTGTTTACATTCCTACATGGAAAGACAATATTTGTAACTCTTGAAACTATTCAGTATCTGGGTAGTGGGTGGGATTACACACACACACATGCACACACTCACACACACATAGAGACAGAGTGCACAGAGTGAATTGAAGAGGATGGGATCATATCTTTAAAAAATGAAATCAAGCAGTGAGAGAGAAATATATTGGGAGGAGAAAGGGAGAAATGGAATGGGGCAAATTATCTCTCATAAAAGAGGCAAGCAAAAGACGTATTAGTGGAGGGATAAAGAGGGGACGTGAGAGAAAAACATGAAGTTTACTCTCATTACATTCCACTAAAGGAAGGAATAAAATGCACACTCATTTTGGTATGAAAACCTATCTTATAATACAGGAAAGTGGGGGATAGGGGGATAGGGAGGTTGGGGGGATGATGGACGGGAGGGCATGGGGAGGAGGGAGCAATCTGAGGTCGACACTTATGGGGAGGGACAGGATCAAAAGACAGTACAGAAGTAATGGGGGACAGGATAGGATGGAGGGAAATATAATTAGTTCTTACACAACACTACTATTATGGAAGTCATTTGCAAAACTACACAGATTTCGCCTGTATTGAATTGCTTGCCCTCCAAAGGAAAGGGGTGGGAAGGGACGGAGGAAGAGAAGTTGGAACTCAAAGTTTTAGGAACAACTGTCGAGTACTGTTCTTGCCACTAGGAAATAAGAAATAAAGGTAAAGGGGTATAGGATGGAGACAAGGGCAGAGAGGGATGATAGAAGAGAGGGCAGATTGGCAGACAGGGGCAATTAAAACGCTCGGTGTTTTGGGGTGGGAGGAGGGTACAAAAGGGGAGAAAATTTGGAACCCAAAATTTTGTGAAAATGAATGTTAAAAGTTAAATAAATAAATGAATGAATGAATGAATAAAAGAAAGAAGAAACAAAAAAAAGAAGAAAGTCTGAACCATAAAAAAAAATAACAGTTGAATCTAGCTTATTGTCAAACTACCTTTTAGTGAAGATAAACTTCCATGGTTCAATGATCAAATAATAATAAATAATAATACATTGCATTTCTATAACACTTTGAGGTTTTCAAAGTGCTTGAAAAATATCTTACTTTTTCTTCAGAACAAGCCTGAGAGGTAAACGTTATTATTATCTCCATTTTTTGCAGGTAAAGAAACTGAGGCAGACAGAGCTTAAGTGATTTGTACATTGTCACCTAGTTTGTGAATGTCTGAAGTTAAATTTGAATTCAGGTCTTCTTGACTCCAGATATAGCATTTTATGCACTGTGCCTTTTAACTTTGAGTACTGATCCAACAAAGCATCTTGTAACCAATTCATGCCATTCCTCACCATTTTAAGCAGTTGTTTGTGTTCTTGATAAATTTTTCATATGTTATCCAAGCAAAGTCAGTGGGGTTGAGGAAGAGGGATAGAATCAGTGTGCTTGGGACCTTCAGGCTAGATTTCTTGGAGAGATCTTTTAATAAATCACAAAAAAATCTATATAAATCCATAAGCAAACATTATATACAATAGGGATATATTCGAAGCGTTGCCAATGAATATAACAGTAAAGCAAAGATGTCCCACTCCACCCAGCCTCCACTGTTATTTTACATAATTCTGAAAATATTAGCAAAGAATAAGGGAAATAAATTAAAAGCATAAAGATTGGACATGAGATAAAAATGTTCCTAATTACTGATGTCAGGATTTACTTGGAAAGTCCTAGGAAATCAACAAAAACACTGACTGATTTAATTAATAACTTCACAAAATTTTAGGCTAAAAAATAAACCACAAAAAATCGATAACATTTCTCTATAATAACAACAAATCTAGAAGGCAATAGTAGAAAGAGAAATTTCATTACAAATTATCAAAAATGCATAAAACATTTGAGGTTCAATCCACCAGAGCACACAAAATATTTATATAGATTCAACCACAAGTGCTCCTTAAAGAAAAAGAAATATAGCTTATATAGCTGCAGAACTATTTGGTGCATGGCGAAGCCATACCAAGATAATACAAATGGCAATGCAGCTAAAGTCACTTTACAGTTTTAATGCTATTCCAATCAAGTTATCAAAGGGATACTTTACAGAACTTGATGAAATAGTAATACTTCATTTGGACAGATGAAAGAGCTAAAATACCTGAAGAATTTTTTTTAAAGAGGTATGAAGGAGGAAAAATATTTCCAAGAATAGCACTTCCCAGTCTCTAATATGATCAGTCAACAAAGCCGTATAATATTGGTTAAAAATATAGAGAGGAAAATCATTAGAACATACTAGATAAAGGAGAACGAAAACCAATGGAATTCAGTAACCCAGTATTTGACAAACTGGAAAACAAATTACTAAGGAAATAACTACTTATTTCATACAAATTTCTAAGAACACTGGAAAGCTAATTAGCAAAGATTAAGTATAGAAATATATTTTATACCATCCCCTATGATCAATTCTAAATAGATATATAACCTTAATCATAACACTCAAAAAAAAAAAAAAGAAAACAGATTATGTGGTTTTCATAGCTATACGTAGGTGATATATTCTTACCCAAATAAGGATAGAGGTAATAGCAGAAGATAAAACTGATTACATGAAACAGAAAAGCTACTGTACAAATGCAACTTAGGCTAAGTACATAATACAATTTTGAAAAGATCTTTCTATCAAAATGGGTTGATGTCCAAGATATGTAAACACCCCCACCCCAGTCTATCACAAAACAAGCAAGACCCAAAAGCCTTCCCAAAACAGATGCAGTCAAAAGGTATGAACATAAGAAAAATTACAACCCATTAACAATCATATGAAAAAATGTTCCAATCACTTATACGAAGTGAATTTCAAATTAAAACAACTTTGAATTTTTGGTCTACTCTCTGGAAACTGACAAACATGGCAAAAGACAGGAATAGTCAATGTTGGAGGGGTTATGGAAAAATAGGCACACTACTAGCAAGCACATTTTACTAGAGCTGTGAATACCTTCAAATATTTAGGAAAGTAATTTTGAATTAAGAAAGTGGTCAAAATATCTACTTAACCCAAAGCCTCCACAATTAAGCTTGCATTCCAAGAAAGCTATTGACATGATTTAAATAACTATATATACTAAAATATTCATAGAAGCATTTTTGTGATAGGAAAGAACTAGAAACAATATAATTTGTTGAATGCCTAAATGAATGTTGGTATATAAATATAATGAAATGTTGTACTGTAAGAAATGATGAATGTAGAGAATCATCACATGAGCTATAAGAAATGATGCAGAGTAAAGTAAGTAGAGCTCTGAAAACAGTATATACAATGATTACAACAATGTAGACATTAAGAAACACACAAAAAAATCAAAAGTGAATGTTGAAAAACTACAAAAGACAAATATGGCATCAAAGGAAAGATTAAAAAAAAGACAGCTCCACGCTTTGCAGAAGTGGGAAGTCCAAAATTATGGTACATTGCACATATTTTCAGATTTATGAAATGTATATTGGTGAGTTTTCTCTGATTTTTCTTTATATTACCTTTAGAAATATGATTTGTTATACAGAACAACTAGCGTTAAAGGAAAGGAGAAAACTACTGGGGAAAATTTTGGCGATTATAAAAACAAAATACATCAATACAATTTATGTAAAAAGAGAAAGCTAGAAAAATGGGTACAGTAGGTCGTCATAAAAGGATGATTAATACAAAAAAATTGCCAATTAAAATGAATCTGCTGAAAATGAGAACCAACATTTTAGACAAATAATAAATGTTTCTTTGGAACTTAAGCTTAAAAATTAAATTAGCAATAATGAAAATAACTATCTAATTTCAAATTTTAAAATTTAGTTTGCAATTTTTATCTAATTATTAAATCAAGTAATGACAAATATTGATATTTTAATGTAATTTCTTGACAAATTCATATGATAAGATGCTTGACTTTCTCACAGAGGGATAGGAAAGGGATAGACATTCCTATAAAGCAAGGATATTTGAATAGGAGCTAATTTTATAAGTGATCAATTAGTTAGTAAATATTTTCAATTTCGAACTACTTTTGCTGCCTCACTCCACTTCATAGTGAAGCATTGTGGTAGATCAGGGACCCATGTTAAGAGGAAAGAAGATCTGAGTTCAAGTTCTTGATTTTAAAATATAAAAGATTTGTTATCCCACGAAAGTCACTAAACCACTGAGTGCCACAAATAACTCTAAGATTATACGATTCAGAATAAAGATCTATTTGCCTTCATCAGGGTTTCCTTTACCATGAAATTACAGTTGTATTTAAACCAAAGAGATCACAGGTTCACACCAAAATAAGTTTCAGCTTCCTAACTTGAGGCACTTCAATAATAAAAACGAGCATATCTAGAATTCCAGGCGTTTAACCTATAATCATTTTCCATTTCAGCATAATTCTTCTGTTTACTTACCTCTAAAAATATTTTTAAAATCCCATGCGAACAAATTTATAAGTTATAAATAAGTAATTTAATTATCTGTTCACTCCGACAATTTTTTCTACCTGCAGTTTAAAATTCTGAACACCTACCCTTCATCACATTTATATTCAACCCGCGATCCAAATAAAAACTCAGTGTCTTCCAAAAGTTCAAAAGAGCCAAACTGAATATCTCCAGGATGACCACAGGGCTTTCCTAAAATAAAAGGACAAAATATAAAATGACGATATGGTAAAAATGAAAATACTTTTTTTGTGCTGTATTTGAGTGAGATATTTTGTAGAGACTTCTATTTTATGGTAGATTTACTAGAAATCAGTTTTTACATGAAGAGAGCATCCTTTGAATTTCTCGATAGCCAAATACAAGGTATCTTATAAAACATATTCTAAACTTTCTTTGCTACAATTCAGTCCAATTATTCGTTTTTGGGAATGTAATGATATCCTTAAAAATTATAGCGTTCATATTTTTCAACCTGTTGCAAAATTTTCAGTACACATGTAAGTTAACAAAAATTGCACAAAAAAAGAAATACTCACTCATACATACTCTATTTGGGTAAATAGACTCCCATTTTCCATTCTTACATTCCATTACAATACTTCCAAGTGTTCTGTATCCAGGTCGACATTTGTAAGTAGCACGTGTACCTTCACGATATACTGACTCAGACCATGTCCCTGTTAGAATTTCTGTAGGTTTTCTTGGAGGGCCATCATTACAGTCTGTGGGAGGAATGCCAAGTTTATTAATTTAAAAAAAAAAAACAGACTAGGATTTTTGAGTTGGAAGAGATCACAAGAAAACTGAGACCCACAGAAGTAAAGTGAATGGACCAAGGTCAAACAGTTAAGAATAACAAAGTAAGGACCTAAGTGATCTGTTCACTTATACTACACAGTCATTAGAAAGGGCTTCCTTCAACATGATAGGGAGGACAATGACTGAAATATATAAAGTTCTTTAAGGCTTGCAACTCATTTAATCTTCACAATAGGAATATGCCATTATTATTGCCATTTTACAAATGAGGAAACTGAGCTACATGGAGGTTAAGTGATTCACCCATTGTCACATAGTAAGTATCCGAAGCAGAGTTTGAACTCAGATATTCTTTATTTAAAAATCTAGAACTCTATATACTATATCATGCTGTTTCTTATAAGAACATGTATGCAATTAAATAAAACCATAGCCTTTATCCAAATATGCAAAATGCTCTGCAGAATTTAAAGTTCTTTATAAATGATTACATAATAATTTTATTTATCACATTACACATTATAACTGATAAATAATTAAACTATGCATTAAAATTATTTTAACAGTATAGCTCATATACTTACATACCTTAACTGAAGTATGATTCAGTTATTTATTTATTTATTTATTTTTTTTATTTTGTAATGTTTAACAATCACTGCCATACAATTGTGATTTTATCCCCTCCACCTACCCCCCACTCCCCCCCTCCCTCCCCACGACTGCATACAATTCTGTATAGATTCTACATATACTTTCCTATTGAGTATATTTTCACTATAGTCATGCTATGTAGTCAGACTAAGATAAATGAAAGAAATCGTATAACAAATCAGAACATGATACACAAACACATACACATACACAAACATGATCTGCTACAATATGTGAGTGACTTCCATATTTCTCTCTCTGAGTGTGGCAGGCATTTTGCCTTGAGATCCTCCATTGGGATTTTTTTTTTTTTTTTTTTGGTAAGAAGTTCTTGTGTTGTTACAAAAATCTAAGTCTACCAGAAAAAACTCTCACACACTGTGGTTGTTGCTGTGCATAAAGTTCTCCTGGTTCTGCTCCTTTCACTCAGCATCAGGTCATATAAGTCCTTCCAGGCCTCTCTGAAGTCTTCTTGTTCATCATTTCTTATGGCACAATAGTACTCCATTACATTCATATACCATAATTTATTCAGCCATTCCCCAATTGATGGACATCCCCTTGACTTCCAGTTTTTGGCAACTACATAGAGTGCTGCTATAAATATTTTTGTACATGTGGGACCCTTTCCCATTTTTATGATCTCTTGGGGATATAGTCCTAGTAGCAATATTGCTGGGTCAAAGGGTATGCACATTTTTGTAGCCCTTTGGGCATAGTTCCAAATTGCTCTCCAGAATGGTTGGATGCGCTCGCAGCTCCACCAACAATGAATTAGTGTTCCAACTTTCCCACATCCTCTCCAGCATTTATCATTTTCTTGTTCTGTCATGTTTGCCAATCTTATAGGTGTGATGTGGTACTTCAGAGTTGTTTTGATTTGCATCTCTCTAACCAATAGTGATTTAGAGCATTTTTTCATATGATTATAGATAGCTTTAATTTCTTCCTCTGAAAATTGCCTGTTCATATCCTTTGACCATTTATCAATTGGGGAATGACTTGTATGATTATACATTTGGATCAGTTCTCTATATATTCTAGAAATGAGGCCTTTATCCCCGAGCTTAGCTGTAAAAATTCTTTCCCAATTTACTACATCCCTCCGGATTTTGGTTGCATTGGGTTTGGTTGTGCAAAAACTTCTCAGTTTAATGTAATCAAAGTTATCCATTTTGCATTTCATAATGCATTCTATCTCTCCTTTAGTAAAGAATTCTTCCCTTCTCCATAGATCTGATAAATACACTATTCCTTGCTTCTCCAGTTTATTCATGGTATCAATCTTTATACCTAAATCATGTACCCATTTGGACTTTATTCTTGTGTACGGTGTCAGGTATGGGTCTATGCCTAATTTCCGCCACACTGTTATCCAGTTTTCCCAGCAATTTTTGTCAAACAATGAGTTCTTATCCCAGAAGCTGGGGTCCTTGGGTTTATCAAACAGAAGGTTGCTATATTCCTTGCCTACTGCATCTTGAGTGCCAAGTCTATTCCACTTGTCTACCTCTCTGTTTCTTAGCCACTACCAAGTGGTTTTGATAATTGCTGCTTTATAGTACAGTTTGAGGTCTGGTAGCGCTAGGCCACCTTCCCAAGCATTTCTTTTCATTAGTCCCTTTGATATTCTGGACCTTTTGTTTTTCCAAATGAATTTTGATATTATTTTGTCCAGCTCTAGAAAGTAATTGTCTGATAGTTTAATTGGTATGGCACTAAATAAGTATATTAATTTGGGTAGAATTGTCATTTTTATTATATTAGCACGGCCTACCCATGAGCAACTAATGTTTTTCCACTTACTTAAATCTGACTTTATTTGTGCAAAAAGTGTCTTGTAATTGTGTTCATATAATCCCTGGGTTTGTTTTGGCAGGTAGACTCCTAAGTATTTTATACTGTCTACCCTAACTTTAAATGGGATTTCTCTTTCTATCTCTTGCTGTTGGACTTTGTTGCTAATATATAGGAATGCAGAAGATTTGTGGGGGTTTATTTTGTACCCTGCAACTTTGCCAAAGTTGTTTATTAATTCTAGTAATTTTTTACTTGAATCTCTGGGATTCTCTAGGTAAATCATCATATCATCTGCAAAGAGTGATAACTTAGTTTCTTCTTTGGCTATTTTAATTCCTTGGATATCTTTATCTTGTCTAATTGCTACAGCTAACATTTCTAGTACCATATTAAATAATAGTGGTGATAATGGACAACCTTGTTTCACCCCTGATCTTATTGGGAATGCATCTAGCTTATCCCCATTGCATATAATGCTTGCTGAAGGTTTTAGATAGATACTGCTTATTATTTTATGGAAAGTTCCCTTTATTCCTACATTCTCCAATGTTTTTAGTAGGAATGGATGTTGTATTTTGTCAAAAGCTTTTTCTGCATCTATTGAGATAATCATGTGGTTTTTGTTAGCTTTGTTGTTGATGTGATCGATAATGCTAATAGTTTTCCTAATATTGAACCAGCCCTGTAGTCCTGGTATGAATCCTACCTGATCATAATGTATTAATCTCGTGATAAGATGCTGTATTCGTTTTGCTAGAATCTTATTTAAAATTTTTGCATCTATATTCATTAGGGAAATTGGTCTATAATTTTCTTTCTCTGTTTTGTCTCTTCCTGGTTTGGGTATCAAAACCATATTTGTATCATAGAAAGAATTTGGGAGGACTCCTTCTTCCCCAATTTTCAAGAATAGTGTATGTAGTATTGGAATTAACTGTTCTTTAAATGTTTGATAGAATTCACTTGTGAATCCATCTGGCCCTGGAGATTTTTTCCTAGGGAGTTCATTGATGGCTTGTTCAATTTCTTTTTCTGAGATGGGGTTGTTTAAGTATTCAACTTCCTCTTCTGTTAATCTGGGCAATTTGTATTTTTTAAAATATTCATCCATCTCATTTAGATTATCGAATTTGTGGGCATAAAGTTGGGCAAAGTAGTTTCTAATTATTGTTTTAATTTCCTCCTCATTGGAGGTGAGTTCACCCCTTTCATTTTTAATATTAGTAATTTGGTTTTCTTCTTTCTTTTTTTTAATCAGATTAACCAAAGGTTTATCAATTTTATTAGTTTTTTCATAAAACCAACTATTGGTTTTATTTATTAATTCAATAGTTTTCTTAATTTCAATTTTATTAATCTCTCCTTTGGTTTTCAGTATTTCTAATTTGGTATTTACTTGGGGATTTTCAATTTGTTCTTTTTCTAGCTTTTTCAACTGCAAGCCTAAGTCATTGATCTCCTCTTTCTCTATTTTATTTATGTAAGCATTCAGAGATATAAAACTTCCCCTAATAACTGCTTTTGCAGTATACCATAAGTTTTGGTATGTTGTCTCACTATTGTCATTCTCTCGAATGAAATTGTTGATTGTTTCTATGATTTCTTCTTTAACCCAACCCTTCTTTAGAATTAGATTATTTAGTTTCCAATTGATTTTTGGTTTCTCTTTCCATGGCCTTTTATTACATGTAATTTTTAATGCATTATGATCTGAAAAGGATGCATTGATTATCTCTACCTTTCTGCACTGGATTGTGAGATTTTTATGTCCTAGTACATGGTCAATTTTTGTAAATGTTCCATGTACCGCTGAGAAAAAAGTATATTCCTTTCTATTCCCATTTAATTTTCTCCAAAGATCTATCATATCTACCTTATCCAGAGTTTTATTTACCTCCTTAACCTCTTTCTTGTTTATTTTGAGGTTGGATTTATCGAGTTCAGAGAGAGGGAGGTTGAGGTCCCCCACTAGTATAGTTTTGCTGTCAATTTCTTCCTTCAACTCCCCCAACCTCTCCTCTAAGAATCTGGATGCTATACCACTTGGAGCATACATGTTTAGTAATGATATTGCTTCATTGTCTATGGTGCCTTTTAGCAGGATATAGTTTCTATCCTTATCCCTTTTGATTAGATCTATTTCTGCTTTTGCTTTATGATTCAGTTTTGTCTAGCAGGGAAACATATGGAGCAATGAGGCTCTACTTGGCACACGCTAAGCATTACATTAATATTATAATTATAATTATTAGATAAGGACATGTACCAAAGCCTTCATGCCAACCAAATCAATTCAGATGATCAACTGAGCAATTTGCTATTATTAACCCCCCTCTATTTTCAGAAGAAGAAACTGAGACAAGCAGAGGTTGCATGACTTGCCCAGGTTCACACAGCTTGTAAGTGTCTGAGGCCACATTAGAAGTCACCTCTTCCTGAGTTCAAGCCTAGAGCTCTTTCCTCTGACCCAAGATAAGTTCAAGATAAATTATAGAAAACCATGAAAATAACTGCAACTTATGTAACAATATTGATTGTAGAGGATGAAGAAATAAAGAATTTCTAAAAATTAATAAAATTCTCCAAATTAAATCAATATACATCCTGATGTCCTAAGGAAAAAAAACTTGAAAAATATGAAGATAGTGAGATTTATGTGAGAAAAAAGTTCAGGAAGAATGAATTAGAGGGTCAATGACTTGTAGAAAACAAGTCTTTACGTCAAGAATACTGTATCTGAGAAAAAATTAGTATGCAATGAATATAGGAAACACTAACAAACAAAAATGAAAAATATTTTAACAGACAATAAAAGACTTTCCATCATTGTAGTAGTTATCCCTGAATCAGCTGTCTTTATATAGTCAGATCATTTAGCTGTGAGAGAAAAGATTGAAATTAATACAGTTAATAAAACAAATAATAGTGAGAAAAAATATAGTGCACAATTAAAACAAACCTGAACTATTTAAAACGTAATTGAAAATGAAAGATTATAAGTGCACAACAGAAATTATACTAAATTAGTTATACTTATATACATTTTATATTGTTATATTACATTGTTATTAATTACATATAGTTATAATTATATTCTGCTAGTTAATGGCCCTTGCGAAAATTTAGATCTTACATTATTAGTATTAGTTATTATACTTCTGTATTTGATTTAGTTGAATCAAAAAATAATGACTAATGAGGATTTCTGTTCATTTAAAATAATTAGGAAATTTATTCCTCTTTTGATGTGAGACAAACTTAGAACTCATAACTGCTCAATTAAATACAATAACTTAATAACCTACAGTATTGGAACATATCACAAACTTTGTAAAAGAAGGAGAAAATTAGGAACAAAGATTTTCCACAGTCAAAGAAAAACTTCTTACAAATTTCTTTACACAATTAAGTACCTGCATCAAAATGGAAGTTGCTTTTCTATAATAGATGGCAAATTGAGAAACCTTAATTGGACTCTGGTTGATCCCCTTGGTCATCACCAAGTGAACTCTTTCATGAAAAAGATGGATGAATGCTTTTCTAAGCATAAAAGAGGTTAACTTTGAGAAGGAGACAGATGATTTGTTTTCTAAAATAATCCTGCTTACAGAAATCTCTAACACTTCACAGTGAGAAACAAAGAATGACTTTAAACTTTGCAGTTGTACTGGATCAGTTTTACTTAGGTTTATTTTACTATTATTTATAAAAAGTCTAATATCCCAAGAGGACTCAAAGAAATTGGAATGATCTATGTACTTTTGAAACTTTAAGAACCCCCAAATGTTACAGTATTGAGATTAATTGATTTTGTGTATTAAAAGTCTGTACTACAGCTTAAAGGAACATTCACTAGAATGAAGATTAAGTCTATATGCAGTTTTGGATATTACTGGGATATAAAGACCAGAGGAATTAGTACATAGAAAAAATAAGAGGGTTTTGATCCCCTTGAAATCAAAAGAATTTTAGGAATTTTTAGAGAAATGCCTCTTTTACAAATATTGCACACCTCCCTTCCAACAATCAATAAAAGATTGCAAAAGAAATTTCTTAAGATTTTGAAGGGCTATTTTCTCACTCAATTTTTAATTTATGGAATAAAATAAGCATTTCCATAATATAGTGCAATAAAAAAAGACGGTTGTACATGAAACTGCAAATCTACTATGCAGAACTTGGTATTCCTTTCGAATACACAACAAAATCAACATGAATATTAACTGATTTATAAAGAAAATAGCATTTCTTTGGTCTGGTTTAAATAGTTATGCTAATGGCCTTTGCAAAAATTTAATAGGTAGCTTTTCCTGACAGGGTTACAACTAAAAACCTCTAGGTAAGGATGAGATGTATATTTTAATTCTGCCAAGTAGAGCCTCATTGCTCCATGTGTTTCCCTGCTAGACAAAACTGAATCATACTTCAGGGTTAAGCTGGGAAAAAAAAGAGTTAATTTGGGCTCTTAGGTGAATTAAAGAAATAAAGAAATGATTATGGGTCAGCCATCACAAATTTCTGAACATGAATTAACTAAAATCAGAGGGCCCTAAATAAAAATGAGATCTAAATATTGCCATTAGAAATTATAAATCAAAAATTGATTTAGTTGAAAATTTTGTTCTGAAACTACATTACGATTGTGGTATATTAGAGTATTTAATAAGTCTTCTTTATATCTAAAAAGAGATATTAAATAACAGCACCCACCTCTCTGAGTTGTTTGGAGGAATAAAATGATTCTAAAGTGCTTAGCATATTGAGCACTACATAAATATTAACTATTGTTATCAGGTTTTGGATTAAGATAGTCTATCAAAGGTAATAGCATAAAAAAATTTCTAAGAAGGATCAGTTAAGATTTTACACAACTGCAAAGATAAAAATTTAGAAGTTTCGTGTTATGTTTGAAAAACAAAACAAAACAAAAAAATGATATTTTTTAGGCTTCTAATTTTTCTTGTACTGTGAGATTTAGGAGAATATCAGATATATAATCAGAAATATGAATTCTCTTTTAATTAGGAGTATAAGCTTTTAATTACATACTGTTAAGTGAAATTTTTATAAATTATTGTGAAATTAGAGAGAGCACTTCTCATTGACTTATTAAAATTAATATGCTAACAGTCTCTGAAAAGTTGCTATAGAGAAATGCCTTTTGCTTCAAAATATAGAATTATTATGATTAATAAGATATTTCAAGGACCACCCCCAACCAAAGCTGTGATCTAAATTTTGTAACTTTATTTGCATAAAGTTATAATATCTTGTCAACCATGTGAACTAAATTGATATAATTTGGCTAGAATAATTTTTTTTATCTTATGAACTGATCTGTTGAAATAGAAAGATTGTTTAAAAACTATTAAATATTCAGTGAGTTGATTTTCCTCCAAACTAGCCTTCTAAAGGGAAAAACGTTTTATCTATAATTGCCTTATATTGTAAGTTAGTAAGTAGCTCAAGTAATAACTGAGACTTTAATTACTCCACATTGGATAGCTCTATGCTGAGTTTTATATGTCATTGGATCTAATTAGTAAAATACTAAAGAAATTGGATAATAATTAAAAATGTAATCCATTGAATTATTGTCATCTGACTAGTAATAAGTTTCACGTTTTGAATATATGATATTGGGTACTATTCATGTATTATGAAAACTGAGAAAAGCTATTATGGCAAGTTACTTCCTCTCTTCATCTGAATTCAATTAGATTATAAATATATCTATTATGTAATATTACCATATGTTTGAAAACTACTAGTTTTTTAATATGGCATAGTTTGTTTGAAATTAGAAAATAGCAATAATTTAGCATTGGGAGAAGAAAGTAGCCACATTCTCTTAGATCTTTGTGAGGTTGCTTGGGATAAGATCTTACCAACTTGACTGACAGTGTGTTGTAAAACCCTGTGCTGCTACATTTAATGAACTAGGATATTTTCAGTCAAAGTGGAGAAATAAAAGTTAAACTTTTAGATAATAAGTGAGTCTTATTTAAGATAATTTGGAAAATCATGAAATTTTATCTGCTAATGATTAGTGAAAATTCACTACAAACCAACTATTCATGGTCTGCTTGAACTGATGTTTACTCTATATGAAACTCCAGTGTGTAATTATGTCTTACATGAAAGATCAATAGAATGTTCTGATATTTATTAATATATGAGAAAAATCTAAACTGTAATTAGTGAAATTTTGTTGTTTGAGGAAGAGTCTCTTAGGACTTTAATCTGCTTCTATTCTAAGTTTTGATTTCAAGTATGAGAGTCTGATACTTGTCATAAAGTCACTAGTCCTTCAAGGGAAATACCATGTGCTCCTATAATCTGAGAACTATGGATGTCTGTCTCTGGGAAAGTTAAGAGAATGACCTTGCAAAGGTGAAGGTAGGATTCTCTTGATTTAGCTTCCCATTTTGGTAAAGAAGACATTTTCCCACCTGGGTATATCTGAGCCTAGCTGTGATACCATGTGGCTCATGGTGAGCTTTTCTGTGTGATTGGCTGTTGACTCTGACTCATCATTGAAATCAAACAGAGCTAAGGAATAGTATTGTTACTTTTACTGTTATATCTCTCCCTTTTTTCTCACATAGCAAAGTCCATTGATAAGGCCAATTGCATAACATTGCCTCATTTTTTTCACTATAATAAACATAAGAGATAAACGCTTTTGGTGACTTTTGACTGGATTCTATCATATTACTACTTTGGTGAGGAATCAGATTGAAACTGTCATTTGAATTACAAATAATAGAGTACATGAGGCCTTACAACTCATAGGATACTTAGGTTATTTGGGATCAACACTGCAGCATCCTCTCACTATGTTAATATATTTATAATATCCTCCTGAGGGTGGAATGAATTGGAATCAAATTTAGATAAAGATGACTGAAAATTTTTAGAATTAAATGGAGCACACAATTTTGAGAAGCAACAAGATACAAATGACTTTCATGGAATATACATTGGCTTATATATAAAGACTTTTTTTTGTTCCTTTTATGAGTTTTAATTCTGAAATAAAGACTGATACATGAAGGGCTCATTTTACAAGTCATGCCCTCATATATTTCTTTTATCATGTGCATCAGTGATCATATAAAATGCAGCTTTTGGATAAAAAAAACCGTCAGACTGAACTTAAATTCTCTGAAGTTTCAAGTGTGGGCTCATGATTTGATGTTCTGTAGTTCATCATCTCATCTAGTTACTAAACTATAGAAAGATCTATTTTGAAAAAAGGTTATAGTAGAACCCCTTGTGAACTTCTCTTAGTGACTAGACTTTTTGTGAAGACCCGCCTTCAGAGATGCCATCAACTGAGATCTACTCCAAAATGGGAGCATGACAAGTTGTTTCCAGGGACCACCCAGAAACATGCCTGAGATATATAAAACTTAATTGGAAATTAAATGGACATTTAGGAGTGGGCTACTAGGCTACAAAGGCATTTGATCATTGTATTACCTGGAGAACATGTAAATTCTAGCTTTAGCATTTGATCCAAGGCTAGCTTACTGAAGGGGACTGCCTGCAATGCATTTTTGTCAATGTGCCAACCTTATTCCTATCTAATCATCACACCATACAAATGGAGACAGAAAAAGAGACTTAGTACCTCGTGCTGGGACATTTGCAAGAATCAGCTGGAATGAGTAAAAATCAAATCTCTCATGACTGGCCTTGTATTAAATGTTGAACCTTGCAATTATTGTTTTCCATTATTGCATTATTAATTTAATTATTATGGATGTTGATTAAATAGATGGTCATTCTATATAGAAAAAGATACATAGAATCAGAGGGGAGAATGTGAAATTGATTTTAAGACTGCAAATTGATACCCTCCTTAATTCTGTATTATTTTTTAGTTATTAATTGAGAATTATATCTAATCCCTGGAATTAATACCTATGAATTAGGTTGACTTAAAGCATTGTTTGACTACCTAACATTAGATAGTTTGACCTTTTAATGAAACTATAACTTCCCTATTTTTCTGGACTTCAGCTTGGACTCTTGCTCCAGGTGGGAGGAAGAGGAGAGTCATTCCCTGGAGTCATAAGATGGTCTACCTGGCCATCTGATGCTTAACACTGAACTTTTCAGAGAATGATGATTAATTCTGTGTTTTTCTTGTTGTCATGGGCCCTGGAAATCCCCTCCTATAAATCAGGCTAAATATAAGCACACTCTATACCTTTACCAACTATACAAATGACTGTCTATTCTAATATGTCTTTGGTCACTGAGAGGCCATTGACTTCTGTTACTGGCAACTATTAACCTTTTCAACAACTAGATTATGCTTGGAACTTTTGTGCCTAAGTTTCTCATCATAGATTTGCATCATGACAAAGGTAGAAGAGCCATGTTTGTATGTCCAAATATGTATCTGAATCTGGTCAGTGTTCTTCATAGAGGAATCACAAGTAGTACAAACTTAAGTAATTAAGGACATGAAGTCACATCTTGACTATTTTGGTCTTGTCAGAACAAAAGCAGAGGATAGAGCCAGCTCCCTCTCACCATTCTTCAGATAGGACATGGTCATAGGGGCTAAAAGGAGGCAGTAGACTTGAGACTAATATGACCTCTAGCACCCCATTAGAACCTATCAGGGCCTTAGCATAGGATGGAACCAATTCCCAGCTGAAGATAATGTAAATAAAAAGAAGAAATAAATACTGGGCCAAAACTCAAAACAGACTACTAAGGGATAGCCAAGAATTGAGGCAGAAGGTAGGGCCCAATCCCAGCCACCTCATCCAGATTGGCAGAGGCACTCAGACTGCAGAGTGGATAGGACCAAACAAGGTCTACCAATGCCAATCAAGAGGACTAGTTTAAGTTTGAAATCCTAATTCAAAAACTGAGGCTGAAAACATGAGTAAACAGAATAAAACACTGACCATAATAAAGACAAACTATGGGTTATCAGAAGTCCAAAAGGTAAATTTAGAAAAAGATTATCTTCAAAACAACTCTAAGCAGATATTCAGAAGAAAAGAAATGGCTTGGCCATAAGTATTGAAAGAGTGACTAGAAAAAATAAAGCAAAACATAAAAATGGAATTAGAAATTAAATGAGTTTGAGATGAAAAAAAAATTAAAGGAAAATAAGTAGCTCAGAACAGAAGGTAGATTTACCCAAGTAATAGATGCCTTGAAAAATACAACTGAGCAAACAGAGCTCAGTTAATCTATGAGACAACAATAAACATTTAAACAAAGTTTAAAAAGGGGGGAAAGGAGAAAATGTAAGGTATCTATTGTAAAAAAAATCACAAATGACTTTAAAAAGAGATTGAGGAAAGAAAAAAAGAAAATACTGGACAGTATAAAGGAATGATTGAACAAAAATCTTGGAAGCTATAGCTTAAGTAATTTTAGAAGTGCCATGATATATTTTTAAGTCAAAATTGAAAGAATACACCAATCTAAAAACATATTATATAACATTAATCAACAAAATGATTTGGTACTCATTAAAAAACACACCAGTTGGTCATTTGAATCAATCGGCAAGCAAAATCTAAATGCAATCAAGCTTACAAGCATAATATTCATTAAACCCAATGATTCCAGTTATTAGGGCAGCTTCTAGCAAAACTTGAAAATAATCTGTCAAAAGTTAGGTAAAGACTAGCATTTTATATTATATACAAGAATAAGCTGCAAGTGAATACATAACCTACATATAAAAGATAATATCATAAACTAATTAGAAGAGGAAGGAATGAGATATGTTTCACAAATTTGGACAATAGAAAAGTTATTGATTAAACAAGGAAGAGAGTGGACCAAATAAATGTTTGACAACATGTAAAATTAAAACTTTTGGAAAAAACAAGATAAATTCAGCTAAAGAGACATAATTATCTGGGGAAAAATTTTTGCAATTGAAGTCTGATTTCCAATATCTATAAGGAACTTTTACAAATGTAAGGGATATGCAATAGGGAGATCAAAAAATGATGAAGTTCTTCAGGGCTAAAATGAGATACTGAAAGACAAGGGACCAAGGATTTCCTCACCCTATAAAGTGTGGAAAGTGTGATTATTTTACTTGTTTTTGAACAAATCAACAGCACAATGAATGTACCTCCAGAGAATAGACTACATTCACATCTTTTCCCCAAGCTATTTAGCCACATAACTTTACCAGAGGAATATGGGAAGTAAAAAATGGCTTGAACCGAATAGAATAGAAGCAGCTAGTTGATTTTGTAGTTAGGAAGGGTCAAATTCAAATTCGGCCTCATACATCTATTAGCTCTAGGATCATAGACAAGTCACTTAGCCTCTGCATCAGTTTCCTCATATATAATTGGGAATAAAAATAGCCTCTATCTCCTACATATGCTGTGAGTTTAAAATAAAATAATATTTTTAAAATTAAATAAAATAACATTTTTAAATTGCTTTACAAATCTCAAAATGTTATGCAAATGCTATTATTATTAGCACAGTTACTAGTATTTCCAATATTATTATTAGATTTAGAACACAGACATAAAGTGAATGATAATCTGGAAGAAAAGAAGCAAAAAACAATAATGTTCAAAAGAACACTAATTTCTAAATGAGAAAAATGCATTGATCTTAAATTCAAGATACACAAAGAAAACTTAAAGATCAAGAGCCAGAAGAACATATGTTTTAATATTCCTAAGTACTATAATATAGGAAAAATATTAAAACACTGCACAGAACTTCTGAATACGTAAAATAAAGCACCAATCAAAAGAATACAAAGTTTAGTTCCAAGAAAAAAATGAAATTCTAACACACATACACTAGGCAAACATAACAATTTCAATGAAAGGCAACAAATCTGCAAGTGACCTGAAGGAAGACCTAAAATATAAAAAAAGGAAATTCAAGTAACACCAGATTATTCTGTACTCACCAGAAATCACAGAAGGGAATCAAATAACATAATCCAAAAAAACAAAGGATCTCACAATGCAACCCCAAATGACCTGCAAACCTGAGTTTAATCATGACAGATATTCAACAATAGAGCATTTTTAAGTCTTCCTTTAAAAAAGTATGGAAGAGGGTGGAGCCAAGAAACTAGAGTAGAAAGACAGACCTGCTCTAGTTCTCCCCCCCATAGCCCATAAAATACTTGTAAAACATGACCCTAAATAAACTGTAGAGCAGCAGAAGCAGCAAAATGACAGAGTGAAAGAGATTTCTAGCCCAAGGCAGCCTGGAAGGCTGACAAGAAAGGTCTATCGCACTGAGCTTAGAGCAGAGCCTAGTCTGGCCTTGACCATGCTGCATGGAGGGACAGGACTGGAGAAAGCTTCAAGTTGCAGAATCACAGACAGCAGCTTTGGTTCTCAGATTTTTCAACCCATAAATGCCAAAGGCAGCTTCAAAGGTCAGTGAGAAAACTTTCATCTGGGTGAGAATGCAGCAGGGGTGAAATCGAGATGGCAGCAAAAAGGCAGGGACTTACCTGGACTCTCCCCTAAACCCTTCCAAAATAACTTCAAATATGCCTCAAAACAAATTCAGATGCTGCAGAACCCACAAAAGGAGGGGATGAAAAAATTTTCCAGCCCAAGATAGTGTAGAAGGTTGGCAAGAAAGATCTGTTGCACTGGAGTGAGACTGGAAGTCATTCCAGTCCAGGCTATGCCCCAGCAAATTAGAAATGGACTTTATGGGTAACTGAATTAGCAGTGGCAGTGGCTGCTTCCAGAGCTCTCACCCCACAGATGGTAAGTAGGTCACACAACTGTTCAGAAGAAGATCACAGGGATCCCTTTGTTGGCACTGGGATCATGATTCTGTTGCATTACTCATACTTGGATCTGAATCCAGTTCTGGATCTTTTTTCCCAGGGCAAAGAGGAGGACTAGCACACCAGAGCTCCACAAGAGAGCTGGAACCCTCATCACAGTTCTAGGACAGAAAAGAGTGATTGTGGTCCCTCACAGACCAGAGTACAGGTCGGGAGACTCATAAACAAACATCTTCCTAGATAATTTCACCTTATAATTAAAGACTTACAGGGCTCCAGAATTATTTCTGAAAACAGCTTCATAAAAGCCTTGAAGCTTGGCACAGTGCCCTCTCTACTCTGGAAGTAAAGCCCTACTTTAGCATAAAGTTATAAGTGATGAAATAGGCTGGAAAAAAATGAGCAAACAGCCGAAAAAGATCCTAATTTTAAAAAGTTACTATGGTAACAAAAAAGATCAAAACACAAACTCAGAAGAAGAAAGCAAAGTTAAAACTGTTATATTCAATGCCTGAAAGAAAAATATGAATTATTCATAAGCCATGGAAGAAAAGGATTTTTAAGATCCACTAAGAAAGGCAGAGGAAAAATTGGAGAGATAAATGAGAATAATGCAAGAAAAATATGGGGGAAAGTGAACAGCTTGGTAAATGAGGCACAAAAAAATACTAAAGAAAATAATATCTTAAAAAACAGTGTAGGCCAAGTGGTAAAAGAGGAACAAAAATGCAATGAAGAGAAGAAATCCTTAAAAAGCAGAATTTTCCAAATGGAAAAAAAGGTACCAAAATTAACTGAAGAAAATAACAAAAAGTAGAATTGGCCAAATGGAAATGTAAATATGTGAGCTCACTGAGGAAATTAATAACTTAAAAATTGGAATTGGACAAGTGGAAGCTCATGAAGTGGAAGCTTTCTGAGACATGAAGAAATAATCAAACAAAATCAAAAGAATGAAAAATAGAGAAAATGTAAAATATCTCACTGGAAAAATAAATGTCCTGGAAAATAGATCCAAGAGAAGTAATTTAAGAATTAGTGGACTCTCATCATCCTTCAAGAAATTATCAAAGAAAATTGCCTTGATATTCTAGAACCAGCAGATAAAATAGAAATGGAAAGTATCCACTGATCACCTCCTGAAAGAAATCCCCAAAGGAAAACTCCCAGGAATACTGTAGTCAAATTTTAGAGCTCCCAGGTCAGGGAGAAAATATTGCAAGAAGTCAAAAAGAAACAATTCAAATACGGTAGCACCGCAATCAAGATAACACAAGATTTAGCAGTTTCTCCCTTAAAGGATCAGAGGGTTTGAAATATGATATTGAGGGTGTGTGTGTGTGTGAAGGAGCTAGGATTACAACCAAGAATCACCTACCCAGCAAAACTGAGTATAGTCCTTCAGAGGAGGAAAAAGAACATTCAACTGGGTGGAGGACTTTCAAGCATTCCTAAAAAGACCAGAATTGAATAGAAAATTTGGCTTTCAAATACAAGGATAAAAATGCAAATGGTAAAAAGAAATCATGGGAGAGTCAACAGGGTTAAACGGTTGGCATTCCTGTATAAGAAAATAACATTTTTAATATCTTTCTCATTATTAGAGCAGCTAAAAGAATTATACATTGACAAAGGGAATAGGTGTAAGTTGAATATGATGGCATGATTATCTACAAATAATGAAATTAAGGTTGAGAGAGGAATAAACTGAGAGAAGGGGAAAGGGAGAGGTAGAGTGGGGGTAAATTATCTGACAAAAAGGAGCCACAAAAGACTTTTTACAGTGGAGGGAAAGATGGGAGAAATTGGGGGGGGGGGGGTGGAGAGGGACATGGGAATCTTATTGGAATTGTCTCAAAGAAGGAATAAAATACACAGTCAGCTGGGTATACAAATCCATCTTACCCTACAGGAAAGTAGGAAGGGAAGAGGGTAACAGGAGTGTTGATGAAAGCCAGGGAGGATTGGGGAAGGTAAAAGTCAGAAGCAAATCACTTTTGAGGATGGACAGGGTGAATGGAGAAAAAGAGTAGAATAAACAGGAGGAAAATAGGGTAGAGGGAAATACATAGTAATCCTCACTGTAGAAAAATATTTTGCAGCAAGTTTCTCCAATAAAAACTGCATTTCTCAAATACGTGGAGAATTGAGTCAAATTATCGAAATAAGAGCCATTCCTCAGTTGACAAATGGTCAAGAAATATAAATAGGCAGTTTTCAGATGAAGTAATCAAATCTATATTTATATGAAAAATTTCTCCGAATCACTATCGATTAGAGAAATACAAAATTAAAACAACTCTGAGCTACCACCCCATACCTATCAGATTAGATAATATGATAGAAAAGAAAAATGACAAATGTTGGAGGAGATAAGAAAAAATGAGACATTAATGCTCTGTTGGTGGAGTTGTGAACTGATTCAACCATTATGTAGAACAGTTTGGAACTATGCCCAAAGGTCTATAAAAACATATATATCTTTTGACCAAGCAATGAAACTACTAGGCCTGTATCTCAAAAGATGAAAGATAAAAAGGACCTATATGTACAAAAACATTTATAGCAGCTCTTTATGTGGTAGCACAGAACTGGAAATTGAGGAGATGAACATTAATTGGGGAATAGTTGAACATACTGTTTTATATGATTGAGATCGAATACTATTGTGTTATAAGAAATTATGAGTAGAAAGCTCCTAGAAAAAGCTGGAAAGACTTACATGAACTGATACAAATTGAAATGAGCAGAACTTGGAGGACATTGTATACAATAACAACTGTGAATGACTCCTCCATCCTCAGCAATACAATGATTCAAGGCAGTTCTGAAGGACTTATGATGCAAATTGCTATCCATCTCCAGAAAAAGAATGGATGGAGTCTGAATGCAGATCAAAGCATACTTTTTCTTTACTTTATTTTTCTTGTTTTAATCCATTTACTTGCATAACATGATGAACATGGAAATATGACTGCACATGTGTAACCATAACAAAGTGTTTGCCTTCTCAATGAGAAAATTTGGAATTCAAAATTGTTTTTTAACTGTTAAGAATTATGTTGGAGGGCAGCTAGGTGGTGCAGTGGATAGAACCTTATTCCTGAATTCAGGAGGAGTTAAAATCTGGTCCCAGACACTTACTAGCTATGTAACCTTTACTTAACCATGGTTGCTTTTAAAAAAAAAAATAAAGAACAAAGCCATAAATCACCATTTACATCCCAAAAAGAAATCTTAACACATAATGTTTTAAAAAAGAATTATTTTTACATGTAAATGGGAAAAAATAAAATCTTAAATTAAGAAATTTGAAGAGGAGAATATATCAAAGGAAGGAGTAATTATTCTCCCTTTCTCACCCCTGAGAGCTATGGAGTTCTGAGAGGGCATATATGCCATCTCTCCTTGTTCCAATGCAGACAGTTTGTCCCTGTTCAGTCCCTTATGATTATTAGGTCATTTAGTTATCATCGTCTTTTTACTCCTGTGTTTGCACTTCTGGGTTTCTTTGTAGTTGTTTTTTTTTTTTTTTCATCAGGAGTGCTTGGAGGTTCTCTATTTCATTGACAATTCATCCCTCCCCTTCGACCCTCTCTCCCAAGAAAGGAACAACTGAACATTTCATTGGAGAAAATAACAAGAATGAGACAATATTCCAGAATTATCCTAGAAATGGGATAGAGATATAGCAATTCTTAGGAAGAAATTTTATATCTCTAAATACTATCAATAACAAAAAAGAGGGAGAGAGCAGAGAGAGAGAGATCCCTGAATTGTGTTTACAATTAAAAAATAGAACAACAAAGGAATAAAAAATCCTCAAGAAAATAATAAAAAGAAATTATGAAAATTTAATTAGACCTACAATACTGAAAGCAAAAGACTATTGAACTGATAAACAAGATGTTTAAGAAACTTAATAAAAACAAAAAACTAGTCTGACTTTTAAAAGGGGAGGAAAATCAAATTATTCCTATCAATAATGAAAAGAGAGTATTTACAAAATTGAAGAAGAAATAAATGAAATAATCAGAAACCCTTTTGCCCAATAATATGTTAACAAGACTGAAAATTTAGAGGAAATAGATATTTACAAAACTATGAAATGCCCAGATTAACAAAACAAAATAAATAGATTAATTAACCCAATATCAAAATTTAAAAAAATGAACAAATGGTAAATTAACTCCAAAAGAAAAATGTATAGGAACAGATGGATTTGCAAATGAATTATGTTAAATATTTAAAGAGCAATTAATTCCAGTACTACATAAACTGTTTGCAATAATAACAAAAGAAGGCATCCTTTTGCTTTCTGTCTACAATACAAATATGGTCTTAATGCCTAGATCAGAGAGAGAGGGGGAGAGAGAGAGAGAGAGAGAGAGAGAGAGAGAGAGAGAGAGAGAGAGAGAGAGAGAGAGAGAGAGAGAGAGAGAGAGGAAAAGGCAAGTTACAAATTTTAGCTAGAGAACACTAATGCAAAAATAGTAAATATTAGCTAATACTACAACATCTTGGAATGAAAATACACTAATAACTGGTTGGTTTTATGCCAAGCATGCAAGGTTGATTTAATATAAAAAAATATATAATAGGTTTTATTAATAGTATAAAAATAAAGATTAATAATTGTATCAATAGATACTTTGGCAAAATCTAACAATCCATTCCATTAATACCTTTGAAATCATAGGAATAAATTGAATCCTTGCCAGGGAGTTCCATGACAGTGAGAGGGAAGGGGAATTAAAAATCTTTGTCCCGTAAGAGGATTCTGAGTCACCATACACCTTCTTTTTGGCTAGCTAGACATGCTTACCTGCCTTTTATTACCAGAAAATAAGCCTAT
Source organism: Notamacropus eugenii (assembly GCF_028372415.1). Lineage (NCBI taxonomy): Eukaryota > Metazoa > Chordata > Mammalia > Diprotodontia > Macropodidae > Notamacropus > Notamacropus eugenii. The sequence goes on from NC_092873.1 coordinate 444,675,236, forward strand.
TCCTATATTGTCATCCCTTGGTCCTCCAAGTCCTTCTTGGGGAGAAAGGGAGAAGTTGTACAATGGTCACTGGCTGTTGTACTGGCAGTAAAGTGGACTGGTTGAACTGCTTTACTGTGCAAACGACAGGGAACAGTGGGCCTGTCTTTTGGCTCATACCAGTGTCAAATGCTGTCCTCAATACTGGGGTAAGACAACTTCTATTATAGGGCTTAAACTCTTCTACTCTACACTGGGATGGAGTAGTGCCATAAGCCTGAGCACAGCTGGACTGACATCGTTGGATCCAGATTTCATACTGCTATGGCAAACGACTTCACTACATTCATGTACAACTACAAGACTGAGTACTGCTGATTCAGTTACATTGCCATTTCCAAAAATATATTCAAAACCAAACAACTGGCACAAATATAGCTCTCTTAAAGTTGATAAGGCCTTTCTTTCAGGATGCTTCACCCAAGGCAATTGGATGATAACGGCCTTTAGTAATACAAAGGCATCTAGGCCAAACATGTGCAGAGTAAAACTATTTAGTCTGAATTTGTCCTTTTTTAATGAGGGGGGATGTTTTTTCATAATTTCAAAGGCTTAAATTATAAGAATAAAAGATTCAACAAAGCTGAAGGACCTAAAACAAAGTTTATTCTAATTGTATTCAAGATAGAGTTCTCTTAAGGACACAGAGCATTCTCACGCAGGTCTCTTGCTGAATGACTGACCATAGAGACTTTATTATCTGATTTCCCTAGATTAGGCAGCACCTCAGAGTTAAAAAACTACTGTCTCTAGAATGAGCACTCAATAATTAGAAACATGAAAGTCAATCCAGGCTCACTTTCCTCTGCACTAACCATTCTTCCTTCCTTCCTTCCTTCCTTCCTTCCTTCCTTCCTTCCTTCCTTCCTTCCTTCCTTCCTTCCTTCCTTCCTTCCTTCCTTCCTTCTTCTTTTCCTTCCTTGTTCCTTTCTTTTTTCTTTCCTTTATTCTTTCCAAATCCATCACTCTTTCTCTTACAACTTGTTTCCTTTCCAATTTTAGAACAGGAGAGGTGGAAGTAGAGAGGACGAGATAAATTCAAGAAATATCTTAAAGAACAAGCATTGAAAAAAAAGAAAAAGGGACTGAAATTTTTGACAATTATTATTGTTGTACAAGTATTTCTGGTAATAATTCTTCCATTATGTTTTTTGATTTCCTTGGGGTAGGGAGCTCCTAATTTGGAAACTCCATCCACTAATTTAGATAATTAAGTCCTCTGTAGCTTAGAGCCTTAGATAAGTTGTCTGAAACACTAAGAGGTTAAGTGACTTGCTCAGGGTCACAATCTCCTCTATGTATCTGAGGCATCTTCAGTAAAAATCTCCTTACTTTACTGCCAGCTCACTGTGCCATGCTATCTCTCATTTCCTTAAATGCTGAATTAATTGTTCATGAATTTAATTCAATTTAGAAAGCACTAAGTAAATCCCTACATGCCAAATATTATGCTATATTCTGAAGATACAAATACAGAAACAGAATACAGCTCCCTTCCCCTCAGGGAGCTCATGTTTTAGACAAATAAGTAAATGTAAGATAAATACTAAGTCATCTTAAGTAAAGATAGTGGAGTGGCACTGGCTACTCTAGGTTCAGGAAAGGCCACGTGTAGGCAGTGACACTTGACTATGAGCTTTGGAAGGAGGTAGGGATTCCAAGGGAAGAGAGTATTCCCCAAATGGAGAAGAGTCTTTGTGAAAACACCCAGCAAATGGAATTCCCTAAACAGGAAAAGAACAAGTAGGCCAGATTGATGTATTTTGATGGGAAACGTGAGAAGGTACACTTTTGTTTTGAAGTCTCAAAAGAAAAAATTTGAATTTTCAATTAAAGCCAATGTTGGAAAGTTACCAGGAATCAGCAGAAGGTTTTCAACAGTGACAGTGAGCTTTCCAAAGAAAATCTATTTCTTGCCATAGTGAAGACATTTCTTGGATACCTCGTGACACACAATCATTGTGTCATTTCTACTATTTTTGAAAGTGGATCATGCCAAAGTACTTGTGAGATGATGTGGACTCCACATACTGGCATGTGTATTACCCAGAAATTGCTTCACTATTTCAGATTTGGGTAAAACTTGAGTATTCCACTAGAGGGCACCCATGTTCTATCAGAAAAAGAAATATCACATTAAGGTTCAAAGTAAATCCAACATAGAAGATTACCTATTCTGTTTGTGATTTTTTTTCTTTTTACTTATAGCATAAAAAATTTAGGTGTTTTTTTTTTTTACTGGAAAGTTGCTAGTCATACACTATTTTGAAATATATATTTTTTCCTACTTGCCATTCCCACCTGCCTCATAATATTAGGTTTCCTTGGGAAAAAAAATAAATTAGATGATTTCCAAAACCAGACACCAAGATTTCAGCTGCAGGAAACTGTATGCAAGCACGCTAAAAATGTCACAAATTCAGGCCTTTTCCTTTTGTTAACTGTCTGCAGTAAGACTAACACAAATTTTATTCCTCTGAGGGAGTAACCAAACCTTGGAGATTCTTAGGAAGGACCAAGTCCCAGGTCTAAACTAGAAAGTTGATTTGGTAAGTGATGTTCATAATGGGCTTCTGAACATCAGAGTCATAGCGAAGATGATGAAACTTCTTACATAGTCTTCAATTCTCCTGACTGGTCAGGAAGCTTTATCCCGTACCACTAACCACTTAGTGTTCCCTGGCTTACCAACCAGGACCTCCCTCTACTGGAGATCTCTATGGTGACAGAGAGGTGAGACAGCATCCTTGCCATATGTAAGGCCTCTGAGGATCTGTCCCCTTTTCCTGTAGATGACAGGCAGGAACTCTCCCCTCCCTCTTGCTGAGAATATACAGGGGTTGAGAAAAAGACCTGGTAAGAGACAAAGTCTTCGATGGTATTTAACAGATGCCTTGGAAGTCAATAAGTAGAGATGAGAAGGGAGAGCATTCTAAGCATGGAGGACAGCCAGAGAAAGAGGTGGAGTTAAGAGGTGGAGTATCTTGTTTGGGGAACATCAATGAGACCAAGGTTCCTAGATTGAAAAGGCGGTAGTACAGTATAAGAAGATGGAGAGGAAGAGGCTGGGTTATGAAGACCTCTGAATGATAAACAGAGGAGTTGGTATTTGACCCTCAAGGTGATATGGAGCCACCAAACCTGCCAGGTGGTTAACCATTTTCCATCAGCTTTTCTCTCTCGTTCTGACACCACAGAACATCCCTCTAGCCCCCACCACTTTTGAACTTGCTTTTATATACTGTCATCCCCCATTAGATTGTCCTGGAGGGCAGCAGGAACTGACTTTCTTTCTTTTTTTTTTATTTGCCGCCCCAAAGCTTAGCACAGTGCCTAGAACACAGTAGGCATTTAAAAGATGCTTATTGAATTAAATTGAATTGAAAATTAGACTTATCTAAGAGGCAACCAAAAGCCACTGGAAGTTTCTGAGCAGGAGAGTGACATAGTCAGTCTTATGTATTAGGAAAACTATTTTGGTAGTTGTACAAAGGGTAGATTAAAAGAGGAGAGGCTAGATAAGGGAGTTCAGTTAGAGGGTATTAGAATTATGTAAGGGAGAAGTGATGAGAGACACAACTAGGGTGACAGTATGAATGGAGGGATAAGAAAAAATGAAAGAAATATTGTGGATGTTTAGTAGACAAAACTTAGCAGTTGACTGGATGTGAAGGATGAATGAATCACAGATGTCTCTGAGCTTCCAAAAACAGATAACCAAGATAATGATAGTGCCACCCACAAAAATAGGGAAGTTGGGAAGGAATGAAAAAGTTTTTTGGGAAGTTGATGAGTTCCATTTTGGATTATGCTGTGTAATGTGCTAGTGCTCAGTAAGAAAAAGAAATCCAGGAGAAAGGTGACATTGAGATCCTGAGGAAAAGAGCCTGGATATAGGTGGAAGGGATGGGAGAACTACCATGAAAAAGAGGGAGCATTGTCCAAATGAGGGAAGAAGGGGTTGACTAGCAGTACCAAATGGTAAGTAAAAATCAAGGGGGATGAAAACCCGGAAAAAAGTCTGTGGATTTATCATTTAAGGGGAAATATGTAGATTGACAGCTTGAGGATGGAGATGACTATCAAACACTGAAAGAGTAATTTTAGTACAAAGATGGGGTTTGAAGCCAGATTGCAAGGCTTAACGAGCAAGTGGAAAATAAAGAAGTAAAGGCAATTATGAATAGACTTTCTAGGAATAGTAGGAATAAAATAGAGGAAATATATAGACTGACAGCTTGAGGAGATAAAAGGGGTAATGGAAGGATATATACTATATATTCACATACATCTATACATATACATACATATATTAGAAAATATGTATACCATTTCTTGTGACTATATTTCATTCCAACCTTAATTACACCTTTTAGAACCCTCCCTTGCTCCAAACCTTCACTCAAATGACACCTTCAGAGCACAATAATGCTCACACTCCATATTTTGTTTAACCATTCCCCAACTGATAGGCATCCCATCAGTTTCCAATTCCTTGTCAACACAAATGAAAAAGTGTCTTAAATTAATTCAACCTTTTAAAATTTCTTGTATGTGTAGACATAATTTATTCAATCAACAAGTATCCTTTGTACTTTTGAATTATTTCCTATTTTCAAAAGGACTTGAGGCAATTTTTTTGCCCATTTCGTTATAAAATAGAATTATTCATGTTTTTAAGAAATTAAGATGATAAGGATTTACATTTTTTAAAGCAGCTTAATTACCTTAAACATTGAAACTAGTTAGGTTCTATATAGTGGGAAAAGGAGCAGGAAGTAATAGAAAGAAATTAGGGATGATTGAAGACAGGACTCAGATTAGCCTCCAAGAATTAAATTTCAATACTAACTAATCACCCAAAACAGGCTTTTTGAATTGTCCCTCAAAGATGAATCATTTATAATTCCATTATGAATTCCTATTAGAATTATATGCTATCTTTACATGAACAGAATGAGTTTTACTAATTCTTAATTGGTTATTCAAGTTCAGACTTTTAACTCTTTTCAGTTTAGACTTCAACTTTCATTCTAAAACACTCATAGATAATATATTTTTTAAGATATAGAAAGTGAATTTAATGATATACGTGTAACACACATATAATACACATATAATACATTTGACAGGATACTAAAATTTTCTTTTTTCCTATCAAAGAACACAGAATTTAATTGCACACCTAAAAATTGTAAAAAAATAAATACAAAAGAAAATTCTCCAAACTAAAAAGTTCCTATTAAAATCATGTCACTTGAAACTTTGAAAACTTATTTATTTTGGCCTTTAATAAAGGCTTATTGATTGATTGGTCAAAAATTAATTTAGGCCATTTCCATATATAAAATTTTATTTAACTACAATTAAAAATAACTTACTGAATTCAGTCAATTAATATTTTAACTTATTTTGTCCACAAAAAACCAACACCTGCTGCTAAAGAATAATTTTTAAAAAATAAAATCTACCAAACTATATTATGTTATTGTTGTGAATAAGATTTTTTCGGTCACATCCAACTGTTTCTGACCCCATTTGGGGTTTTCTTAGCATATTTTTTGGAATGGTTTTCCATTCCTTACCCAGTTCACTTTATAGAGGAGGAGACTGAGGAAAACAGGGATTAAGTGACTTTCCCAGGGTCATGCAGTTGGTTGATGTCAGAGGCCAGATTTGAACTCATGGGTTTTTTCTGTTGTTATTTGTTTTTTTAAGGTTGACTTTAGTTTAAAATGCCTTTCTTTTTTGCTTTGCTAACAGAAAACAAAAAAAAAGGTATTCTAAAACAAATTCAACCTTTAAAATAACTATTTTGCAGTGTATCATTTAATTTAGTGTTTTTCAAAATAAACTTCTTTTTGTTCCTGATGGGAGTTTTTGCCTACTGACATAGGTAGTTTCAGGCAACTAGGTGGCACAGTTTACCTTGGAGTCAGGAGGAACTGAGTTCAAATCTAGTCTCACACATTTACTGTATGGGTGACTGTGGGCAAGTCACATAACCCTGTCTGCCTCAGTTCTTCATCTGTAAAATGAGCTAGGGAAAGAAATGGCAGACTATTCAGCATCTTTGCCAAGAAAACCCCAAAGAGGTGATGAAGAGTCAGATAAAACTGAAATGACTCATCCACAGCATATATAAGGTTTAGATAAAACCCATTTCTTTACAGCAAGCAATATTCTTTCCTCTTGATCTCTCCTCCTTCACTTTCTTTTCATTTTCCCATCACCACCATCAGCACATTTTGCTTCACCTCCTACAGCTTTAAGTGATGTGTAAAATGAATTTAAGATGAGAGTAGGTTGAATTGATATGTACCTACATATTCTCTGTAATATACAGGTATAGCATTCCCTGTCTCTGAAAACTTATTGTATTAGTTTAATAAGTTCATAATATTACAGATGCAGTCCTTTGATTAATGCTGGTATCTTTGGGGTAAGTAAGATATTAAGACATTAATACTTTATTATCAAACCATCAGCCATCCAGGACTTATTAAGCACCTACTATTTATAAGGCTCGGAGCTATCATCAATTAGTTTGTAATTCTCTGTAATAAATACCTCAAAGCTCTAAAATAGGAATAAGAATGAAGTTATTGCAATTGTGATCGGGTGAAGAAAGTCAAGAATTCAGTGGCATGAGACACAATCTTCAAAAGAATAATAACTAATACACATCCTGCACTTTACAGAGCTGTGAGGATCAGTGAGAAAATATTTGTAAAAACTTTTGCAAAAGTCAAGTGATATACAAATGTTAGCAATAATTTACTACTACTACTACTATTACTATTACTACTACTACTACTACTACTACTACTACTACTACTACTACTACTACTACTACTACTGCTGCTGCTACTATTGCTATTAATGCAATTGCTATTGCCACTACCACTGCCACTGTTACCACCACCACCACCACCACCACTAAAAAGGTGTTCCAAATTGAACTCATGTTCTCCTCAAATTCTGGCCCTCCAGAGTTCAGCAACAGTAGCAAGGCTGCTCACAAGGGGCTTCAGAGACACCCTAATTAGATCCTTGGCCTTGAGGCACCAAAGATACTAAGAGGTCGAGAGCTGAGTAATTGCTTTAGCATCAGGCCACAAGGCCAGAGTGTCCCTTGAGCTTAAGTTATTAGCACTATTCTACTTTCTCCCTTTCCTTGTTTCCTCCACACTCCCCAGGATTTAGAGTAAGTAGCTGTGACACTGCCCTAGATCTGACTTTGATGTTCTTTCATCATAGGCCCCTAGAGGGTGAGAGCTCTGATCAAATGATTCCCAAATTAAGCTCTGGAAGGCAAATTTCCATCTCCTGAGTCCTTCATCCCTGCATTACAAGGAAGGTATTACAAGGAATCTGCTGATGCTTATACTTTCATCCTTATTATCCTCCTCAGTCCTACACCTCCACATATCATCTTTAGTCCTACTATTTCATCATACCCCCTTGGGCCCTGGCTCTATGACTAACAAACTCTCCTTGAATCTCACCACTTCACACTCTATCTTGTTATGCTAGGGAAGAGGGTGATTGACAATGTTAGAAGAGGCAGAGTGGTCAAGAAGAATGAGGTTTTTTTTTTTTCTAAAGGCCATTGGATTTGCTTATTAAGTCTAAGAAACAGAAGGGTAGACCAGAGGAATAGGTTAGGCACTGAAGACACAGTAGTCTATGAATATAGCAATCTACTGTTTGATAAACCCAAGGACCTCAGCTTTTGGGATAAGAACTCAATGTTTGACAAAAATTGCTGGGAAAACTGGGTAACAAAGTGGAAACTGAGCATAGACCAATGCCTGACACCACACACAAGAATAAAGTCCAAATGGATACATGATCTAGGTATAAAGACTGATATTATAAACAAATTAGTGGGCCAAGGAATAGTGTATCTGTCAGATTTATGGAGAATGGAGAAATTTTGACTAAACAAGAGATAGAAAACATTATGAAGTGCAAAATGGTAATTTTGACTACATTAAACTGAAAAGTTTTTGCCCAAATAAACCCAATGCAACCAAGATTAGGAGGGAAGAAGAAAACTGGGAAAGAATTTTTGCAACTAGTGTCTGTGATAAAGGTCTCATTTCTAAAATAGAGAACTGAATCAAATGTACAAAAGTACAAGTCATTCCCCAATTGATAAAAGGTCAAAGGACCTGAACAGGCAGTTTTCAGAGAAAGAAATTATAGCTATCTATAGTCATATGAAAAAATGCTCTAAATCACTATTGATTAGAGAGATGCAAATCAAAACAGCTCTGAGGTATCACATCACACCTATCAGATTGACTAACATGACAAAACAGGAAGATAACAAATGTTGGAGAAGATATGGGAAAGTTGGAACACTAATTCATTGTTGGTGGAGCTGTGAGCTGATCCAAACATTCTGGAGACCAATTTGGAACTATGCCCAAAGGGCTACAAAAATGGGCATACACTTTGACCTAATGACATCACTTCTAGGACTGTATCCCAATGAGATCATAAAAATGGGAAAAGGTCCCATATGTACAAAAATATTTATAGTGGTTCTTTTTCTGGTGGTCAAAAATTGGAAATCAAGGGATGCCCATGAATTAGGGAATGGCTGAACAAGTTGTGGTATATGAATGTCATGGAATATTATTGTGCTATAAGAAATGAACAGGAAGACTTCAGAGAGGCCTGGAAAGACTTATATAAACTGATGCTGAGTGAAAGGAGCAGAACCAGGAGAACTTTGTACACAGAAACAGGAATTTGTGAGGAATTTATCTGATAGACTTAGTCCTTCATAGCAATGCAAGGACCTAAAAATTTCCAATTGACTTTTGAGGCAAAACACCTTCTACATCCAGAAAAAGAACTATGGAATTGGATCACAGAAAGAAGTAGATAATTTTCTTTTGTGTTACGTTTTGTTTTATTTTATGGTTTCTCTCATTCATTTTAATTCCTCTGTTGAACATGAGTATGGTGAAATTCTATTTAATAGGAATGTATGTGTAGAACCTATATAAGACTGCAATCTGTCTCAGGGAGGGAGTGAGGAGTGAAAGGGTAAGGAGAGAGAGGATAAAAAATCTGGGATACATGGAAGTGATTGTAGAAAACTGAAAGGAAATAAAATAATTATTTAAAAAGATTTGCTAATTAAAAGATCATTCAAATTTTGGAGAAAGCAGCTTGAGTTGAATAATGAAGTTGGAATCCAGATTATAGAGAGCCGTAAGGGGAGAATTAGTGGAAAGAGTGTCTTTTGTAGAGGACCTTCTTAAGGAGTTTACAGAAAAGAGAAAAAGAGAACAAGATTATATTAAGCATCTCTTATATGCTAGGTACTCTGCTAAAGTACTTTGTAAATGGTTGTTGTCCTTTGTCTTTGAAGAGGACCAAAATGACATCACTATTGAAAAATGAAATTTCAGTGTATTCGACCGTGTCATTTGAATATTTGGGGGGACTGCCCCAAATTTATTCATCCGATGTTTAGTTTGTGCTGTCTCAATTCTGCTTTGCTCAACAAGCATAGCACCTTTTCTTATGTGGGCACACCATGCTGAGTGGTCCTGTGCCAGTGTCTCCCATGTTGCACAGTCAAATCCAAAGTTCTTGAGAGAGACCTTGAGAGTGTCCTTGCATCGTTTCTTCTGGCTGACATGTGATCACTTGCCCCTTGCAAATTCTCCATAAAATAGTCTTTTTGGCAAGTATACATTTTGCTTTCGAACAACATGGCCAGCCTATCTGAGTTGCATTGTCTGAAGCATAGTTTGAATACTTGGCAGTTCAGCTCAAGCAAGGACTTCAGTGTCTGGTACCTTATCCTGTCAAGTGGTCCTCAGAATCTTTCTAAGACAGTTCAAATATAAGCAATTCACTTTCCTGGCATGGTGCTGGAATACTGTCCACGTTTCACAGCATATAACAATGAGGTCAGTGCAACAGCTCTGTAGACTTTCAGTTTGGTAGTCAGTCTAATGCCTCTTCTCTCCCAAACATTCCTTCAGAGCCTACCAAACACTGAGCTAGCTCTGGCAATGCATGTTATCAACTTCATTGTCAATGTGTACATCTCTGGAAAGCACACTACCAAGGTAAGTGAACTTATCCACAGCATTCAAAACTTCTCTAGTTGTTGTAACTAATGGTTCCATGTATGGATGGTGTGGTGGTGGCTGATGGAGCACCTGTGTTTTTTTGGTGTTAATTATTAGGTCAAAATTAGCACAGGTAGCAGACAATTGATCCATACTTTGTTGCATCTCAGCCTCAGAAGCTGCATTGAGTGCACAATAATCTGCAAACAGATAATCATGCACCAACACTCCCTCCGCTTTGGTCTTGGCTTGTAGCTCTTTCAAATTAAAGAACTTAACCATCAGTACTGTAGTTGACCTTGATATCATGTTCATCCTCATTGAAAGCATTTGTCAACATGGCTTAAAACATCATGCTACAAAGCATGGGAGCAAGCACACAGCTCTGTTTCACTCCATTTGTGACTGGGAAGGCATGAGAGCTTTGTGGATGACATTGGCTTCTTCAGTGTCTAACCAAGCTCTAAGCCCTCCACATCCCCTGCTTCATCTGCCTTTATGGCTATTAGAACAAATTGTTTTCATCCTGCCATTCTATAGATGAAATCTTCACATGCTTGGGGTAGACACTGCCCTAACTCACCATGGATTTGAGCACCCTTGGTTACCCTCAACCTAGCTTGGCCCCGGGGGGTGGCTGTCGCACATGCTGCAGCTTCTTGGAGCCACAGGTGAGATTTAGGCGGAACAGGTGGACACCAAACATGGAAAGAGCCCCAAAAAGGGCTTGGCAACCATCACTCCAAAGGTACTGGTCCTCCCTGAGCACAACATACACCCCACTTTATAAATATTATTTTACAAAAGGGAGGAAAGATTTGTGACATTATCAATCAGAGGTAGATGGATCAAGGAAGGGTTTTTGAGGAAGAAGGGGATAAGAATACATTTGTAGACAATTGGGAAGCAGTCAGTGGACAGAAATTCAAAATTAATGATGAGGTGGGGATGAAAGAGGGGGCAATCTGTGAGAGAAGATGGGAGAGGAAATTACCTTGACAAGAGTGATCATCTTATTACTTGAGACAGGGGTCAAACAGGAGAAAGTAGCAGAAGGTATATGAGTGGTATGATATGAAAAAGAAGGAAGAAGCATAGTTCTTGGTAAAATATCTGGCAAAGCAAAGTCACTGTGGTGAGTGGAATAGTGCCTCCATTAGGGAGATATAAAGGGATTGTTTTTCCATTGTTCCTTAAATTTACTTGAAAACTTAGCTCAGGTATCACTTTTTATGAACTTTCCTAGACCACTATGTGATAGTGCATTCTTCCTTCTTAAATTATAATCAATCCTCAAATTTTGAGGGGGAGTGGGGTAACATTCCTAGTAAATTATCTGAAAATCAGAAATGCAAATATTGATATTTTGAATTAATAGGAAATAGGAGGTTAAGTTCCCACAGGTACCAATAGCAATAATCTTTAGTTAGAGATTTTCTGAATACAATTCTTTTTAAAAAATCATCAATTCTGATAATATACATTTTTTCCAAACACAGTAACTATGAAATAACCCATACAATGCAGCATAAAAAATAAAATTGCTAACATGCAAAACATTTTTCTGGTTAGTAATTCCCTAGAAGTCTGTGATCTTGTGTACTAACATATCAATTTTAAAAAATTTGATTTCAAAGAATATTCACTTTTCAATACACATGAAATCTACAGTACCATAAATGCTTTCCTCCTTTTTGCAGATTTAATGAATCATTGATTTGTTAACAACAAATTCGAGGAGATGATGGCTGCAGACATTTTGGCATGAAGTCTACCTAACACCTTTATTTTCTGACTAAGCTGAATCACAGACTTTGAATACTTGGTCTTTGAGCCCAAATGACTTGCAACTGTGCTTTGGTGGCATAACTGTAACACAAAGCTTGAGTTTTAAAAGCAACCAATGAAAATATATAACAGAATTACAGGGAATTCTTTAACAAAACCCAGTGAAATGACTAGGAGAATACCAACTGCCCCACAAATACGAACACCTCTCATTTTTTTCCTTTGCTGCAGATAGCCTTCAATGTGCAATTGCTAATGCAAATAAAAAATGAGGTTACTAATAAAATCACACACATGTTCATGAATGTTGCAGATTGACTCTATTTTGGATTTATCTTTCCATTAAAATATAAAGTACTTAAGACCAACAACTGCTTTCTTTTTCAAGTTAGTATTTTTACCTCCAGTGCCTACTACTGTCTTGCATATCATAGGTGCTTTAAAATGTTTGTTCCATTGCACTGAACTTAAAGATCTTTATAGCAAAACTTTACCAACTCTGTTTTACAGATGATGAAATTGAAATTCAGACATCTACAACATATGGCTTTAGAGCTCAAAGGAATTTTAGAAATCTCATAGTTCAACCTTCCCATTTTAAAGAAGAAACTGAGGCCTAGAATGGTTAAGAGATATGCCCAAAGAATCATAACATTGTCAAAGGTAGGACTGAACCCCAGGTTTTCTGTTACCTACACATTGCTCTTTCCATGATTACACTATAATACTTCCCTTCAACTGATCTAATAAAGGCTACATGTGATGGATGGTAAAGCAACAATTATTTCCACAGGAAAATAAATTTGATTTTTGATGTCAGACCAAAGCAATGTGAATTATATTTTTGCTTTTCAAGTAGCCATTGTGTGCCACAAAATAGAAGCCATTTAAGAGTGAGTCAGTTTCATTTTTGATATGTTAGACTGTTTGGCCATACAGCTGGTAAGTATCAGAGCCAGAACCCAAATTCAATTCATACAACCCAGATTTCGAGGTGTAAAAGATATTATCTAATTTCAGATATGCCTCTCAAAATTTATAACAATGTGTCACAGAATTCTGTCCCTTATAATAAAGTTACTACATATTTTATCACCAACATAGAGGAGTCCTGTGCAATTCAACACCACATCAGATTTAACCATCTTATTTTACAGATAAGAAAACCAAGTCCCCATAGAAGCAAAGAGACCCAAAATTACATAGCTAGTAAATAGCAGGTATGTTATTCTAACCCAGATTCTCAAGATCCAAGTTCAACATTCATTCCATCATATCTTTCCGACTTGCTCCTCATTTTCTGCTCTTTCCATTATATACCCTGCTTCTGTGAGTGGAACATGAATACTGGGTAGCCATGGAATATTAAGAAAAGAAGTTCAAAACAACAGGAGAAAGGTACTGAAACAGAGTTGGGAAACCAATTTTTGTCCATTTTATAATTTGCTACAGTGGCCATCAATGAACTTATGAGGGATAAACATAAGAAAAGAGAAGAATATATAGTCTGGTGATGGTGAATGAAGGATAAGATTTTTTTCCAGGGCATTAGGCAAAGACAGTCATGAAGGTTGAGAATAGAGCCACAAGATTTCCCCATTAAAGTAGAACTTAATCGTTTTTCTAGATTCGAAGACAGTCTTCAAAAATGTGTTTTCAACGTAACAAATCACAGTGAACCCTCATCGATCTGAATCTAGATGCATGGTCATCTGAGTCACCCAGTCTGAAATCAAAGGTAGAATGAGAACACAGAACTGGGGCCAAAGGCAGAATGGGACTGGTAGGAAGGAATTTCTTAAGAGGAGAAGACCTAGGGATGATAAAATGTGACTTTAAATAGCAACCAACATACGGCATGGATGAGACCCATGATTAATAGCCTGACTGTATGTAACAGGAGACAACAGAGATCAATTGTCTCTACCATTTACATTTTCACATATGTGATTGTTCTCAGTCCTGAGTAATGTAAGTATTTCAGGTTCTATGGATATACTGTAACATATATTCATTCTTCAAAGTTGTTGTCAAATTCTCACATGATATTTTGTAAAAAAAAATGGAGAAACAGGGGATGCATGATATAGCCCTATCAGATAAATTCAGAAAAGTTTGGACTAACATATATGTGCATATGTATATATACACATATGTATATATACATATACAAATATACATATGTATGTGTATGTATCTCAAAGTTCTGCTCTGTACAAGACAGTATGTTAAATGCTAGAAATACAGATAATGTGATATAGTCATTATTCTACTATTCTACAAGGAGATTATATTCTACTAATAAAAATAAGACAGGTAAATCAATAAATAAAGCAAAATGTAAAATCTGATATTTTCTCATGATAAAGGGCTTTAAGGGAAATTTAAGAGACCAGGGGAGGCTTCAAGGTAGAGGAATTGCTGGCCCAAGATCCAGGCCTTGAAAGAATATAATATATTTCAGGTATGAGGACCATCTGTGCAAATACATAAAAGCACAATAGGGCAGGATAACTTTTATTTTTATAACTCTTTTATTTCCAAATATACATATCCTCATGTCTCCCCCACCTGCAGATCATCCCATGTGACAAAGATTTTTAAAAGAAAGATAAAAAATAGAGTTTACCAAAATTAACAAGTCAACTATAACTGACAGAATATGTTTTTATACATACACATGCATGTGTGCATATATACATACATACGTACATGAGTGTGCATGTGTGTATACATGCATGCATGCGTGTGTGTGTGTGTGTGTGTGTGTGTGTGTAATGTATCACACTTTGTGTCTTTGTCCTTGGTCAAGAAAGGAGGGAGGTAAGTACTTGCAACTTTTCTCTAGAGCCAAGCTGGGTCATTGTAGTTATAAGGTTTAGTTTCGGTTTTGTTGTTGTTGTTAGTCAGCCGCTCTCCCATTTTTGAGAGCTTACTGCTACCTTTCACTATTCTAGGCCCTCTCCCTCATGGCTCTTAGCTAATCAGCTGACATGTAGTATTTATTCTGCCTTACTTCTGTACTCCCTCTCCCTACTGCCTATGAGTATAGGCCCTCATTACCACCTACCTTAGAAATAAATACATAAACATAAAATACATTTTAAAATAAAGACGTAAATAATAATGTTCAAATTTTTTAAACCTTACATTCAAGATTCTCCAAAATTGGGTACCACATTACATGTTTAAACTTTATTCCTATTACCTTCCACATCCTCTGTCTTCCAGCCTAAATCACGTTACCACTTCCTCCACCCCACACCTCATCCCCCGCCCCCATCCTATCCTTAACATGGCTAATGCTTCCCTGCCTTAATTTATTTTTTTCCTCTATTTCCTATGCCAAGAATTTGTCCCAATACTTCCACTGCCCCTACACACAAACATGTTGATTTGTTGAATCCTTTCAGTTCAACCGTTAAATAAAGAATTTTTAACCTGGGATCTGCGAACTTTAAATATATACATCTAAAGATATTATATGGATAGCATATTTCTAGTAATCAAAAGATAATAATTGTTGACATCTGTATAGTGCTTTAAGGTATGTAAGACATTTTCCATACAGTATCTTATTAGATCATCAAAAACCATATGAGGTAGGTACTAAAGGTATGAAGCCCAGAGTGATCATGTGAATTGTTCATTTGTCATACATTTAGTCAAAGCTAGGATTTGAACCCAAATCTCTAGTGACTTCAAATTCAGAACTCTTCATACTACATCATGACTTCTTCCTCAAATAAAAGATGCTTGATGCAGTTTCATGAAATAGATACATCAAATATGAATCCTAGTTATCACTTATCTTACATGCACCATCTAAGTAAAATACCCAAAAGTAAACTCACCAATTGGCTGTAAAACACTAGAGCTCATTTAAACTATGTGTGATAACAGAAGTTCATTCATCAATTTTCTCACTATACTAAGAAAGATCTATCTCATTCTATTTTCTTATCAGAATATTGCATTTAGTAGAGAATTTTCCTGTAGTTCCTATTAAAAATAATTTCTTGAAAGAATCCTAACTATGGAATGAAGTTATCAGTTCACAGACTGAATTTTTTGTTAACTTAAATTTATACTATTTTTACAGATGTGTTGTAAGGAAGTTCCACTTATGGTATATTAGAATTATTTTCAAAGAACAAAACAAAACACCAAGGCACTGGAAACAAATAATAAATACATTGATCTCTAGGCATAGATACAATCTAGGCTAGTTATCAATCCAGTAATAATAGCATGAATTTTGTCTCTGACATTTCATGGAAAAATTCCTGGAAGAGTAAAACAATAGCTCAGAAAATAAGTTTTTTAAGGAATATTTTAATGAATCAAGAACGGGTACTCTTTAAGAAACTTAGTAGTTCAGAAATGATTACTTTAAAAAATATTTTTATAGTATTTATCTGAAAATAAAAAGTGAAAAGAAACATCTAAATGTGCTATTGAAATCATTAACACTTTAAAATATCCATAGGTGCATGAACTATAGAAGTAGAACAAGAATATAATTATAATCTGTAATTTGATCTCTTCCTCTCTCAGTTTGTCTCTGTAAAATATACTAACAAATGTTTTTTAGTTTCCTTAAAGAGAACCAAAATCCTGTCCCCTTACCTTGTGCAGCACAGATAGTCCATAACAGAAGTAAAACAATCTTTACTGGAAATCTCATTTTTTGTACGTGGAAGCAAGACACATTTAGGACCTAGATATTGCAGGTACCATGTAATGCTCTCCTCTGACTGCTCCGAGTGAAATCTTGTTTAAAACAGAAGTTGAAAATATGCTGCCTGAATAAAGTCCACTAACTAAATGTCCCACCTACTAGAAACTGAAGCTAAGCTAGGGGAAAAAAAACCCCAAAATAAACACCCAACAAATATCAAATCACAGAACTCAACAAGTCTTTTGTTCCTTGCCAGGGTATGAACAGAATTCTTCATGTCCTCCCACTCACTGTTAAAGTTGTGACCTCCACTCTGATTTGTCATTAAAAATACAGGCATGTTCTCAGATGGATTATTTTCAAGTTCCCAGGCTCTGCAACAAATTAAATAATGCTTTCTATATGTACCCCACCTCCCATTTACTGAAATTAAATGACTGCTTTATTAAACATATTCAAAAGGGGAGGGGGCAGTAAGAGGAAGAGAGGGGAAGTGAATAGGTTTTTTTTAAATCTTTCATTTACAGCCCTTCAGATTGACCAATACTTTCACAATCAACTCAGATAACTTATGTAAACTTTGGAAAGAATGCCATTCTGACCTATCCCGTTACCTCCTTCTTTAGCAATCCATTAATTTTATTCTCCACCCCAGTAACACTATATTTGTTTGTAAAGCAACTGATTCCCACTCAGTCCTAGCAAATTAGTGTAATAACCTAAATCACAAAAAACAGAAAAATCAGGGCTGCTAAAGATTCTGGACTACAAAAATCTGACAAAACAGATTCTTTTTTCTTTTTCTCCATGCAGTGTAATTTTATCTGTGTTTTATTGCCCAAGCCAATGTACTGTATTTTTTTTAAGTTAAATGAAGGTACTGGATTGGCTCTATTACTTGAAGGAAAAAAAAAACACACCAGAAAACAAAAGATATCTCACAAGAAAGTAAGTCACATTTGAAATCTCAGCCATCACTTGAAATTTTTAAATAATGCTCTCCAATGACTCCTATTTTAACATAGTATATTCATTCCAACTTTCCACTTACCCGTCTGAAACTGCCAACTTAGTTTTGCAATTATATCTAAAGCCAATACCAGAACACTTTTATAGGCTGAGTTTATCATTCATTCATTCAACAAACATTTATAAAGCGTTTACTATGCAAAGACACATTGAGAATAGAAAATTTACTAAGCTGAGATCTTGTTCATTACAAACAGTGGTCATAATTTGAATTTGGATAAATAAGAGGAAGATCACAGGGTCCTCACTTATAATTTTTTAAGTCCTAGTTTTTAACTTTAATATTCTCTTGATGCATTTCATATATTTGTATATCTTGGAGGGGATCTGGGATGTGAGGCAATGCTAAAATTAGAGCTAATGTGTTTGATACTTTACTACAATGCAATCATTTGCTACTTTTTCTATCATCATGTTTCTGTGAAACATTCATTTATCTTATCTTTTGATTCAATTTGAAAATTTTTAGAATTTTTCAAGCATTTTTTTCTGCCTTCCATCTCCTCAGCTCACGGAAAAAAAAAAAGAAAAGAAAAACAAAATTCCTGTGAAAGCAAGCATAGTCAAACATAACAAATTTCCATATTAGCCATTTCCAAAAGTATGTCTCATTCTGTATATTAGTTTATCACCTCTCAGACAGGAGGTAAGTTATAAGTCCTCTGGAATCATGATTGATCACTATGTTTGTCAGTGTTCATGTCTTTTTTTTTTAAGCTTATTTTTATAATGTGATATTATAGTATAAATTGTTCTTTGGGTTTTGTCCTTTATTGAACATAATTTTTGTTGCCAGTGATCATTGCTCTCTACCATTCTTTTTGCAGCTCCCACCTCTGTCCAACTGGAAATTAAAAAAAAAACCAAAAACAAACAAAAACCAACCAAACAAAAAACTTGTTCTTCCAGTCTTGTTTTGTGGTCTAATTTCCTAACCTAGTCTGTCATTATGTTCTTCATGTACTGAGTGTTAGAGTCTTTAAGAATCACAAGGACAGTTTGAAGTATAAAGCTGCAAATTTTCAACAGACCCAATGAGGT
Source organism: Notamacropus eugenii (assembly GCF_028372415.1). Classification (NCBI taxonomy): domain Eukaryota; kingdom Metazoa; phylum Chordata; class Mammalia; order Diprotodontia; family Macropodidae; genus Notamacropus; species Notamacropus eugenii. The sequence goes on from NC_092873.1 coordinate 444,693,917, forward strand.
CTGATCAAGAGGACATCCTAATTTGTGTCCTCATAGATTGTCAGGCTCCAAGTTCCAATTTGAGTCTAGGCCCCACAGTGGCAGACTTGCTTCTAAGTGGTGCTCCTAGAAAGAGTAGTTAGTCTTAAACCCTTTCAGGTATCTGGAAGTTTTAGTAAGCTCAGGGTTGAGTCTATGATCCACTCTTGGTATGCTGCTTGCCTAGAACTCTGGGTCTGAGGTTCACTGTGCCTTTTATGACCTTGTTTTGCTGGACTGGCTAGGAACCCTGGGGGTTGTCTCTGGTACTCCCAGTGTTACTGGCCCACGTTGGATCTTTGGGAACTGAGAGCTATGATAACAGCTAACACCAGAGTTCAAGAATTTCTGTCCTATTCACTTCCTTGTAAGTTGAAATTTCCATCTTCCAATGGAAAGATGACCCATTATAATTATTCCTTCAATTTCATGATGACTATTCCTAGCTTTCTTCTTAGATTATTGTTGGAGTAGTTTGGGTCTGTCCTATGATCTCATGGGCATAAAGACAAAAAGATACAGGTAAAAATATTTCAAATATTGCCTTTTATGCAAGTAAAAATTAGTTTTCCTATTTGGGTTTATAAAGTAATAGTGTTATACTTTGGGTCCAATAAAGCTTCAGCTATGGGTTTACTTATTTGTTTATTTTTTTTTTTACTTCTTGCTTTTGAAAACTAGGAAGTTATATTTGAATAAAAAGAGAATGGAATTAGACAAAAGATAACTCCCCATATTAAACGAAAAGTTAACTTTAAATTTCTCTTTCTTAAGAAAACCTAGAATTTAATGGCACTAACTAACAACAGTGCATTACTCTAGCCTGGAGAACAAAAAACCAAGACATAGCAACTACTCAGTAGGGCATGTTGTTACTGGTGATGGTGATGATAATGATGTCCTTCTCATTTTTTCAGGCTTACCCTAATGTTTCCAGTGCTTTGAGCCTAGCCCTATGCTTATTAGCTCAATATTGGTTTACAAATATTGTCTATTAATAGTAAATAAATAGTAGGAGAATAACAGCGGGTTTGAAGCTTGTCCTGAATCCTGCCCAAAAAGATGGGAAGAATGAGATAGCACTGATAAGGATGATGATGGCGATGGTAGGTGTAGTGGTGGTAGTAATGGTAATGGTGTCAGAGCATCATCTCAAAGCTGTTGCACATATTGATAACTAACCCCGCTCCAAAAAATATTAGGAAAATTTTTTTAATTGGTATCACCATACAGAATACGCACACTCTCCAAAGTCTCTACATTGCCTAGGCTTATTTAAGATAATTGACAAAGCAAGTATTAAGGGAGGACAAGAAAGATGGAAGCTATAGTCAAGACAGACTTTTGTTGTCTAGATCTAGATGTTCGTCATGGTGGGCCCACAACAGAAAAGGTGCTGTTCTCTACAAGCGAAGCAAAATTGAAACAGCTCAAAGGAAATGTAGGACGTGCAAATTTAGAGAATCCACCCAAATGTTCATATGGATTATTTGTGCCTGAGTTGTGGTAGAGCATTCCAAATTCATATTGGTCTGACCAGCAATAGTCAGACACACTGAAACTTGACTCTAGCATGAAGTCATTTTGGTCCTTTTTGAGAATGAAGGACAACAACCAACCAATACATCCATATACATATTGCATATACATATACATATGCATGTGCATGTGCATGTACATATATGTACACATGCATGTTCTTTTTCAAGTTATCAGGCACTTCAGGCTTCTAATCAAGGCATTGCTGAAGTAGCACAGAATAGTCTAAAGTAGGCCAAGGGGAGGCAAAGTGATGTAATATTGTACTAGAAGTCAAGAAGACCTGAGTTCAAATGCCCCCTTGAAAACTAGTTATATGACCCTGGGCAAGTCGTTTTAACCATTCTAAGCCTCAGTTTTCTCATCTGTAAAATGAAGGGATAGACTCTACAACAGTTCTTCTGGAAAAGCTGAGACTGGATGCCTTGGAAGTAGTTCCCAAATACTAAGGAGCATGGAATTGTATTTCTTCCTGGCATAGTTTTTGCTTCAATGGGAATTTTAAGAAACTCTCAAGCTGAGGGGGAGCACACACCAAGAGGAGGGGTTGGCAGTATTTTTCCCAGCTATGGAGGACTACGGGATGGTAGATGTGATATAGTGACACTGCTAATTCCTCTCCTCAAACCCACACCTCTTCCTGGGAAACTGAAAGGTGAAAGTTATATCTATTCTGTGTTACCAAATGGTGCACTAATAAATGAAGGAATATTGTTAAAACAGATGATTCATAATTTCCTTGAGGTCAGCAAGTTACTGATTTTTGTCTTTGCATCTCCAGGGCCTAGAACAGTGCCTGCAATTAATAGATGTTTCATATGTATTTCTTGAACATGTTGAATTGAAAACCATGACAAATTTGCCATTCATATGTTAACAGAAGACCATACGAAACATCTATGATTGAAAAACACACAAGTACATGACAAGAACCTGTTCTAATCACTACCTTTGTCTTTTGGATTTCTTTTAGCAGAAACATCTATGCATTATGTACGTTAATTTGGCAATATTAGCTATAAAATCTGGAAGCATCAGGACCAAGCTTAGTTCACTGAAACTCAATTTTTAAAGCACTGAATATGTGTGAAAAATGGATAGAGAATAGGAAACCGAATGTTGAGTAAAATTAGCAGCAGCAATTTTTTTTTTTGCCTATTATATTCTGGAGATACAAATGTGTATAAGAAAAGGACCCTTTGAAGGATTTGTAATCCAGGTAGGGAGATGGGATATATACATAAAAAAGGCAAATAATAATAATAGCCAATATTTATGTAGCACTTACTATGTACCAAGCACTTTGCAATTATTAACTCATTTGATACTCACAATCCCTGGGAGATAGGTTCTATTATTATCCTATTTTACATATGAGGAAACTGGGCCAAAAAGAAGTTGAGTGACTAGCCCAGGGTCACGCAACTATTAAATGTCTAAGGCTAGATTTGAACTTAGGTCTTCCTGACTCTAGACCTAGCATTCTAGGTACTATAAAACCTAAGAAGTCATATGCTCAGGCTTAAATGAGTGGGAGAGAGAAAAAATACTTCAGGTATACAGATGAGAAGGGGATCATGGAATGTTGAGGCTGTCCAGAAAGACTAGAATTGGGGCAGACCTTAAAAGAAAACAGAACTAGGGTTAAAGAGAGCAAAGGAATTATGTAGGAGGAATATTTGACAATAAGAAGGGTTAACTTTTGATGGACGCTGAATGAATATTTCTATTTAATTCAGTAAGGATTTATTAAGCATTCTTAGATGTCTGGGGATGCAAAAAGAAAAAGAAAAACCCTCCTCTTCAAAAGCTTACAATTTACCATGATCAATATTCTCATAATGTTGCCCTGACTAATGTTGTTTTCACAATAATATGAATACATTTTATCTAAAACCAGACAATTGTGATAAATCGGAAGGTCTAGCTAACCCCTCGTAATATTATTTTTTCTAATATTATGCTTCTTTAGAATCAATTCATGATTTTAGACAGGATAGTATTTCAACATTTCAAGGATGTATAATTTGGACTCCAAGAAGGTTTATGGGTTATAAGTTATAATTCCATTATAAATTGCGAAATATAATTTAACTTGAAGGAAGTGAAGAGACATTCAAAGTTGCTGGTTTTTTTCAAAGGGGAGGGAGGAGAACTAGCAGATAGACATTGCAAAATGACTCAGTCTAGTGGTTGTGAGAAGACATTAAGAGCAGCTATTCTCTGATGACATATGGCATGTTTATCATTCCACTAACCTACTGGATCTCTGCCACTTGGAAATTATTTGTACATCTGCTCAGATAGACACAATTGGTAGATTCTGTTTGGAAGTTTTGCTAATGGTATTTGCATCTGACACATCCTTTCAATTTACTCTTTATGTTTATGGCCTACCTTAGTTTTCACAGCTTCATAAGTATATCCCTGTTATAAACAGTGTCTTATCTGACTCCTGTGTTTATAGTTAAAGCTTCTGCCTAACCTAATCAGGTCTGAATTCATAGTTCCTTCCCTACTCAAGCTGGTGCCAAACCTGGATTGTCTATGCCCTAGTATATGGACAGTATTATCTTAAAATACAAAATATTGAATCTTGTTGAAATTTTCAATGGATTTAAAACAACCTTAGATATGAACTTATACAGATCCATAGCACTGCAAACTTTTTTAAAAATCACCCATCATTATGCATGGTATAGTGGATATTTAGAGGGTTTTTTAAAATCACCCATCATTATGCATGGTATAGTAGCCTTTTAAAAATCACCCATCATTATGTATGGTATAGTGGATTTATAGAGGGCTTTAAAACTGAGAAGACCTGGATTTGAGCTCTGCCTTTGATTCATACTGATTATGTGATCCTGGATAAATCACTTAATTTCTCATTACTCTGTCTAGGCAACTCTTTCAGACAACGAGTCACTGCAAAGGTGCTAACCATTATTGGTAGAGAAAACTTCCTTACTGGAGAATTCCATTTACTAATGAAATCATCCTAGTCCATCCCTATCCCTGTTCTTCCTAATGCCCATGAATTATATGATTAATGGGAATCAGGTGACTACAGAAGCAAGGTATGATTTAATGCTTTTTGTATTTGCATTACATGTTAAAATTTAGTGTTGTGTTTTCTGTTTCAAAACTAAAGTTTTAGAAAGTTAGATGATAGTTTACTGAATCATGTCAAATGACGACTCTAGAAAAAAAATGAATTGTAACATGCCTTCATGTGTTGAAGGGAAATGTTTAAATACTCAATTAGTATGTTGAAGGGATCCAAGTTCAGGTTTTAGTAGATAAAATACAAATCTTTTGGGCATCATATCAAAGAGGAGGTTCCAATTTTTAGTTTGATCTCTTATTTAGATGTCTTATTGAATCCTGCTCTTAAAAGAGAAAAAAAAAAAGAAAAAAGAGAAGTTCCCAGTAGGTGAAATGTAAGTTAAGAAAGAAAACCTTTGACTGAAAAATGGAAATTTTCCCAAATTTACAAAGATCACAAAAATGTAATTCTAAAAGAGCTTCCCAAATCACAGTTTTGCACAAAGCCTCTTCAATCTTGAAGTAAACAGAAATACTATGGTTTGAAACTCAATGTATTTCATTTAACCAACAGGGGGAGCACTCCACTGATTTCCTGAGAATGCTATCCAGTTTTCTAATTTAAACATTTTTGCAGTCAGTTATGTGGTTAGAAATAATTTGATTATTGATGTGGTGATGATCTCCAATTCTTTTCACATTAAAATATAGCAACTTGAACTCTACCCAGAATAAAAGTGTCATTTATGGAAATATAAAGACTAGGGTATTACTTCTTGTACATAATTGACCTGAAAAATAAAATAGCCAATTATGTTTTGCTCCACTTGGTGCTTCTAAATCTGTCTCAAGAGCTGCCTAAAGTGGGGCATATTTTAATGATGTATTTATTCTATGGATTACAGGGAGGAGAATAACTACTCCAACATGAACATCATAGAATACTTTTTTTTGCCTCATCCAAGATCAAAAAAAGACATATCTGGACATTAGAACTAAAGATATAAATGACAGTAAGAAATTAATTTTCATATTGTAGTAGCACACCTCGGCAACAATTCCCCTGCTTTTAGGGAACAATGTTCAAAGCCAAGTGTGACCTATTCTTGAGGACCTAATGGTTGCAAGAGATTGTTGATAGAAACTCTAAACTAGTAGTATCTTACTAATAGCTAGGTCAGAATAAACTTCTGGGCTAGATGATGTCTGATCCAAGTATTTGTTTAATACTGCTGTCATTTTAAGATCCATCTACTGTAACGATGGATACATTCTCTCAATCTTGTGTAAATGGAGCTAGCTACAATGCAAAACTGAGATGGATTGCATGAATGACAAAATTATATTCCCAATCTAATCTTAACTATGACACATTTATAGATATGAATAAAATGCATGTGGAATGTGGAAAGTTGAGAATGCACTAGGATGTCATTTACAAAAATAACGATGAGGCAAAAAAGTTTGTCTAAGTAGTAAACAGACTAACAGATTGCAAGGAAGATGATTGAGTCAATTGCTTATCTACCATGTTGTGAATTTGAATGATACTTATTTTTCATAGAAAAAAAATATGGAGAAAAAGGATGGGCCCTGGATTTGGTTCTGTGATTTCATTGGAGGAGGGAAATTCCAGTGTAGAAATGCCTCCCACTGAATTAGCAACATATCTATTGTGCAGACCTAAAGCATTGCCCTGGGCACAGAGAAATTAAGTAATTTTCCTAAAGTCACACAGCTAGAGTCAGAGACAGGGGTTAAATTCACATCTACTTCACACTCTAGTTAGCTTTATAACCAGTATATCATGCTGTTTCTCAAAACCTCTTCTACTCTCTAACATACTCCCTTAATGCTGTCACACTGTTCCTCGCTGAACAAGACATCTTGGCTAGATGTGTTGCTTGTCTGGGATTTGCAAAGCATAATGAGTGTATGTAGTCCCCAGCTTGTGGACTAAGTTTAAATCTGTGACTAGTCAACTTCTAGGCTATTTCAGAAAGGACGGACCAGCAGAAAGTTCTGCTCCCTCTGAGTACTAACCATTATACCTACAATCTCCCAAGCTGCAGGATCACATATCTAGGCAACAAAACCCTCTCTCCACTTTTAATCCTTCAACAGACAATTTTGGAGTTCAGGAAGCAATGTCCCTAAAATCTCCTCTCAGAATGTATGTAAGCACAGTTTTTCTTCCAATCAATCACTTCTCTTGCAATATCCCATGGTTGATTGGAGAAGGAGGACATGGAGGAAGGAAAGAAATTCCTCCTCCCCTTCTAGAGGAATTCTATATGTGAGTCCTCCATAACTTAGAAGTTCGTTAAGAGCTGGAATCTTTACCCCAGCTCTCCACTCCATTCTCTCAACCAGAGACTGCCCCTCCTTCCCTACTCCCTTTAAAACTCTAGGTGTCTCCCATTTGCCTACATAAATGAGTGGGTGGAAATTCTTACTCAAAGGCAAGTCCATTGTCTCCGCCAATCATCAGTCTCATTTCCTGACCCTTTCATATGTAAATTAAACACTCCAAATCTGAAAAACTTTTTGCCTCATATCCTTAGAAACTGCAAATGTGCTTATTCCAGTTCTGATCCCCTATAATTTTATAAAATGGTTTGGAAGACTCAATTGATCAGGCTTCCCCTGATCAGCACCCTATCTTCTGCCCACTATGAAAATATGATGTTAAAGGAAAATGAGTTTCTTTTAGCTTTTAATTCTAGTTTAAATATACTTTTAAATTCCCATAGATTTTCAACAAACATAGGTGAAACAAAATGTGTATCAATAAGATATTAAATCTTGGAAAGAAATAGACTAAGGTCTTTTGTTTTTGGCAATAAGCCTGCAATTTCTGCCAAATCCCTTGAGCTCAGAAGTTCTGACCTTCAGTGGGCTATGTCAATGGAATATCAGAACACTATCCTGACTCTCTGGGAAGATATGAGGGATTGGTTTCCCTAAGGAGAGATCAAACTGGTCCAGGTCAAAAACAGAGCAAGTAAAATCTTTAAGGATGATCAATAGTGAGATGACTGTAATTAAACCCCTACACTTTCAGCTTTAGCGGATGGGAAAACCCAGTGTTAAATAAATAAATAAACATAGATTTTAAAAAAATAAGAGATCTATAATTTATCTTAGAGAGTTTCCTGAGAAAAGTTGTGATTTGCCCAATGTCACGAAGGTATCATTAGAGGTGGCATTGGAACTGAAGTCTCTGATTCCAAATCCCCTCTCTATTCCACATTGCCTATCAATGGTAATCAAAAAGAAACCACAACTACTTGATGCAGTTTTCATGAAATGGCTGTCTATAAATTGATACACTTTCCTGTAATGGAGATTTAAAGATTTCAAGCTAAATAATGCATAAAACTTGAGCTGGGCCTTAAAAGAATGTTATGACTTAGACAAATGAAAAGGAAAGCATTCTAGATGTGACAAAAGATATGTGGGTTTCATCAGATTTAGTTTACTCAAAGAAACCTCATCCCTGGGGCCTAGTATACCCTAATGGTAGGGGAAATGGTGCCCATGCTGTTTATATAATATCATGAAGAGATAGACTTAAAATTTGAAACTGGAACTCTGAGCAAAGTCCATTTAGGGGTCTAATTGTGGGTTTGGTTATTCCCTATTTTACTACCACTGGAACACTGTATATATCAGATTTATAATGGATCTTGATTCTGTTACCTGCTCAGTATTAAACCGTGCCCTGATCTACTAAGAATGGATTATCATGTACTCTTTAGTCACTATTGTTTAATTAATTAGTCATTTTATTCTTTATTCTTAATGACCTTTAATCTAGCTTGGATTCTATCTCTTCTTGCAGCATTTATTTAATAAAAGGCTGTTATATAGCAAGCAATTAATAACCAGAACCCCATCATACACTAATAGACAGAGAAATGGAGGACACTGGGCCATTTTAGTGAGGGTGTCCACCACCACTACCTCTCTCTAGGAGATTGGCAAATTAGTGACAAAATTCACCAACACAGTTTCCTAGGGTTATGAAAGGATGAGAATAATTTGAAAAAACCACTTGATTTTTCCCCAGTTAGTTCCATAGTCTAGGTACAGACTTCATAATTCAAACATGTTATGTGATATAATGGACCTGAGGATATCAGAAATTCCAGTTTCTGCTGTGTTGCAAATCTCCATTTCTCTTTCAAGGATATATTTATGCATGAGTAAATATGCAAAGGGAAGCTAGTTTGCACAGTGGATAGAGTGCCAAGCCTGGAGTCAGGAAGACATCTTCCAGAGTTCAAATCTGGCCTCAGACACTTAGTAGCTGTGTGACCTTGGGTAAGTCCCTTAACTCTGTTTGTCTCAGTTTCTCATCTGTAAAATAAACTGAAGAAGGAAATGGCAAGCCCTCCAGTATCTTTGCCAGGAAAACACTAAATGGAGTCATGAAGAGTCAGAAATGACTGAAATGACTTCACAAATATACAAAACCCTATTCACAATAAGTTTCCTTACTGTGAAGGCTAAGGAGGAATTGTCTCAGAGACATCCTAATACTCAGACTAAGTGGATGAGTTTAACATGACTGATCAAGTAAATCACTCTCATCCAAGTACACCATGATTCCTGCTTTCCCTACCAAGTTCATCTTATTCTCACTCTGCTTTCTGCCCAGTCAAAGGAAATTGTGATATATGTATACACACATAGATACATACATGTGTGCAGGTATGTGTGCACATGTATACAGATATTCATATACCTATATGTATCTCTCCATATGTATATTTAGTAAAAGTCACCAATACATTATATGTACATGTGTGTATATTTACACAGTGCTATGTATGTGCATATATTTGCATATGTATATATACTCGTGTATGTCTATGCAAATTGTTATATATGTATATACATACATATACTGAGTACTTTATGACAACTATATATACATACATATTAATGTGTGTATATACATATATGTATGTACTACAGTAGATAATATATATGTATATGTGTATATGTAGAAACATATATACTATTTATTATAGAAAAGACAGTCCCTGTTCTCAAGGAGGCCAACAACATGTAAACTGCTAGGTACAAACTATAAACAAGATATATACAAGACAAATTGGAAATAGAAGAGAGGTACTAACATTAAAGGGGATTAGGAAATGCTTCTTGCAAGGAAGCCAGGGTCCCTGAATAATGGAGGTCATGAGAATACTGGAATGCTGCATTTGTATAAACAGCAGAAAGTGTATAACTCAATATTCAAAATCATTCTTGTCTGGCTAAAACAGTCTTTCTACCTATGTCTTATGGGGAGAGAGAGACAGAGACAGAGAGAGAGAGAGAGAGAGAGAGAGAGAGAGAGAGAGAGAGAGAGAGAGAGAGAGAGAGAGCGAGTATGAGAGACAGCATATAATAAGCACTTACTCAGAGGAAGTGAACCAGGTTATATAAGATAGTCAGATCCATCTTCATGAACACTGCCAATTTTCCCCTGATGGTACCAGGCAAAGGATTAAAGACAGAGGTATGAGTCCAGGAGAGTGACTACATTTAGGGCCTGACATTTGCTACACAAACTGAATTTCTCATTCTTCTGGACAAACAAACATTCAATGTGAGAGATAGAAGGCCAAAAGAACTCTTGCCAGAAGTTAAGGCATATTAATTTTCACAGGGCCCAAGTCTCTTGGGGTCATTTAAGGAATATAAGTTCTTATAGTAAGAATTATGGGTACCCAATCAATAAAACAACGAAAGACTCCATGTGGAGGAAGGATCTCGGGCTCCCATAAGCAAAATACATCCAAAAACAAGAGTTTTAATGAGAGTGCAGTACATGGGGATCTTACTGTGCATGGAGCGTTGAAATTTAGACTACCCTGAAAGCACTTGAAATAGCTGAGTTTATCACTTAGCTAGAAAGGTAGGATGGATAGGGAGATTGGCCCTGTGATTTCATAGGTATAGGGATCTCCCAGATGAAGAAACTGCCTCTATCAACGCAGGTTGGTATCTGCTCTGTAATGGAGTTTTAAAGAGTTGTCCAAAACATTGAGAGGTTGTAACCTGCAAAGTGTCAACTTAAAGTCAAGTCTTCCTGGTTCCAAGGCCAGCTCTTTATGTAAAATGTTATGCTCCTTTTCAGGAAGAATAATGACTTTAAATTAAAAACTACCAGATAGTTGACCTTCCTTCTTCCTGTCATTGAACCAAGGTAAACTTTTCTAATCCCTGACCCTAACTCCCCCTCCTTACTACACACAGAGATCTTAGAGTGTCCTGGATTTTTCTCTCCCTGGTCAGTGCTTTGGAGTTTTATACTGTGTGGACATGAGCTATGTAATGTGCTTGTACTAACTGATATAATATGTTAGATCTTCCTTTTTTCACAGGGGAACCAGACAATGTAGTAGCACAATAGCTAGCCAATCAGGAGAGCATCTGATGCCCAGAGCTGCTTGATATACCCGTGATCCTTTGCAAAGTAAACTTTAGCTAAACTTGGAGAAACCTGCAACTGCTGAAACCAGTCCTGACCAACTCAGAGTAAAAAGCAAACATCTTGCTTTCTGATATCTAAAGAACCTGCTTTCTAGTTTAATGCATTTATAGATATCTTCTCCCTAGACCTTCCACTTCTCAATTTATTGTGTTTCTCCCTTAACCCTGACTTAGCCATAAATACCTCAAAAGTCTTAAAAACCTCAAATATGTGTAAATACTTTCCCACTCCCCTCTGAGCAGATGAGAATATTGTCATTTAATCCTGTTTGCCTTAGTTTCCAAATCTGTAAAATAAACTGTAGAAGGAAATAGCAAACCCCTCCAGTATCTCTGCCAAGAAAACCCCAAGTGGGGTCAGGAACAGTGAGACAAGACTGAACAACAAGACTAATTTGAGACTTCAAATACCTACTATGTTGCAGGCACCATGCTAAACATTGGATATACAAATAAGAAAATCAAAAAAAAAAAACCCTTTTCTCAAGGAGATCACATCTTATTAGGGAGATGGCATGTACATCTATAAGTATGTTGTTTGCAAGTCTCTATGCTAGCTATTGCTAAAGCTGTTGATTGCTACTCACAGAATGGCTACACTCCTAGAAGCCTATAGCACATTCTGAAGTGTTGGATAGATCCCTCTATTTCTTCCTCAAAGCAATGATGTGGAGGAGGGATTTTCAGGAAAAGCAAATAGCTTCTCAGTTCAATCCATTTTGCTTGGATATGGCCCTACTCAGGTAGTTTACCCAGCTCAGATAAATTACTCAGTGAGATATGGGAAACCAGGAGATCACAGTGGGGACAACCAGAGACCATATTAATAGATACTCAAATGATAAACAGTCAACAACAAGCATTATTTGATAGAAAAGGAAATCCAAGAGGATCAGAGGGCTTAACTGGAACAGATATAAAGTCAAGAGCTTATCACAGTTCTGCACATAGAGTTTCAGTGCTATCACACAGGGATAACGGAGCTCAAAATCAGGTTACAATGAGATGCTTGCTTGAAAAACTGCAGCCTTGTTCTGATTATTAACTCCATTCACCTAAGCCTTTTGAAGCCCTCACATGAATTCTTGCAAATTCAAGACAAGAAATTCTTGCCCAGACAAGAAACCATATCTAAAGGAATTTCTTCCTTGGTGCTGTGTTTTCCCCATTGGTGACTGTCCCATGTAGCTGTCTATTTCCTTTTGTAGCGCCAATGTGATATTCACAGTGCCTAAGGCAGCCATGAATATACCAGCACAATTCTGAATCATGAAATACTACAAACTCTCCATATAGAAGGCAGAACCAAAACATTTATTCAGACACCAGAAAGCCAAATCCATCATAGTAACAAATATCTATACATAATAGCAATGCAGAGAACAACACCATCCCCAAGCCTTCCTTCTGCTAGGCTTCCCACAAACCAGCTCCATTAAACACATCACAAACAAGCTTCCCTTAAATAAAATGCCCTTCTCATACTCACAGTCAGCTGTGAGCTTGCCTGCATCCTTCAGTTCTGACTGTTCTCCCACTAATTTCCTCTCAGCTCTGCTCTAACTCTGCCTCTTCTTGTCCTACTCTTCTTGCTCCACCCCTTCCCGTTCCATGTGACTTAGACTTATGTGACTCAGGCTTCCATGTGACTTAAGTAGGTCACATGAGCCTACTAATGGATGGGAAAGATCTTCCCGTTAATGTAATAAAATTATATTAACAATAGGCAAAAATGCATTATCAATATGCCTGTAGGACAAACAATAATTCACTTCTCCCCAGACTTCCCAAGTGTGTCAATCTAATCATTCTTTCTTCTGCTATGGAACTTGGATCAAATCACCTTTACCATTATTCCTGGAAGGATAGGTTAATCTACCTCCCATTTATGTGTCACCAGTCATTTATGTGCTTTGTTGTTGTTCCCTTGTTTCAGTCCTGTCTGACTGTCCCCCACCTCATCTGGGGTTTTCTTGGCAAAGATACTGGAGTGCTTTGCCATTTCCTTCTCCAGATCACCTTACATAACAGTAAACTGAGGCAAATAAGGTAAAGTTGCTTGCCCAAAATCACAAAGCTAGTAAGTATTTGAGGCTGAAATTGAATTGTGGTCTTCTTGTCCTCCAGGCTGGTGTTCTATCCACTGCCCCACCTAACTAGCCTCTTTTTTGTGTTGTCTTCCTCAATTAGAATACAAGCTCCTTGATGATTTGGGAGATATTAGCACTGGATGGCCCAGCCAAGAAGGTGCTGTGTGCTCTATGAACAAAGCAGAATTGAGGTAGCTCAAAATAAAAGTGTGATGCACAACCCCAGATGTTCACCTGGACCATTTGTGTTGAACCTGTAATAGAGCATTCTAAGCTCATATTTGTTTGATCAGCCACAACTAGACATACTATAACTTGATTCTAACATAGTGATGTCATTTTGGTCCTTCTGAAGGACAAAGGACAACAACCAATGCTTAGGTGTGATAACAGTTCTCAATAAAAGATTTTTATTCATTCATTCAATGAGCTCAGCCTCACAGGAGGGACAAAGAGATTATTCAATGGAGTAACCTGAACAATGAGGTTACTCATTGGTTGCATCATTCTCTCCCTTTCAGTGACCTCTTTTTTCTCCCTTCCCAATTTGCTAAGTTTCCTTCTATCTTCACTTTTCTTTTATGAAAACCAGTCCTCAAGAAAGTAAGTAATAAGTACTGCCATAAAAGTTTCAACCAGAAATTTTTAATGAAAAAATTCAGTACAACAAAATGAAGGTCTTTTATCTGGGTAGAGGAGTTGCATCGTGGGAAACACACAGCAAGTGCTAGAGTATCCAACAAGGGGGCTAGGAAAATGGTTTATCTAGAGTACCAGGACAGAGAGAATGACTAGGTTGTCGGGAGGAGAGGTTAGGTAACTCACAGTTTCACCATATAATTTGTTTTTATATACCATACAAAAGTCGATAGAGAAAGCTTAGGAATCCAAGGAGAGGAGAGTTTAAGAGATTTACAAAATAATCAGAGGTTAGAGTGACTAAGTCTGGTCAGCCCTAGGAAACCAGGTCTGGAACAGTCATTCTTAGTCAATTGTGTGTGTCAAAAAACATATCAAGAATATCCCTTTCTGGGACATAAGGTATGATTGAATTTTGTTTCCACAGAAATCATAACTCATACTGGCTACTATCAGAGACAAAACTGCTTATAGAGGGCAGTGGAGGATGTTGGCCACCTGACAGTCAACATATCTACTATTTTTGTTTTCCTTTAGAGAAGCTCTTTTCCTGTATATCAAAAGAACTGCCAGGCCATGTCTCCTTCACAAAAAATGAGGATGAGATCTGTTAACTAAGACGGGTCTCAGGCAATGGAAATTTTATCATTGATATCCTGGGTTCAAATCTTCAGACTCATGCTTTGTCAATTCTTTTAGCAATTCTCATGCTATCAGATGCAAATAGGAGGAATCTAGAGGCAATTTTTGACCTTTCCTCTGAGTATAAAGAAAAATGAAAATGAGATGGGAGGGGAAAACTGAAATGTGGAAATGAGAAGATGTAATCAGGGGATGGTATTTAGTGAACCTTGGAATGTTGGTCAATGGAATCCAAGGCAGGAAATTCAAATCTGGATGAATTATAAAAGGGCTTTTGTAATTATGTTAAAGTGTGCTTGAGCTTGGCTCTTTACAAGGGCTTAGAGGCCAAGTCAATTGTCATGAAATAAAAATCTTTTTTTCCAAATTCACTCATGGTCAGGTGGAACTCATAGTAAGATGTGATAACATTTAATATCATTTTTGGACTTTAATAAGGGTCAAAGCTTGAATTAAGAAAAGCCTGGACCTAACAGTCTCTTTGCTCTCTGAAGTAAACTCAGAGAATACCTCTTCCTATGTCAACAAGGCCAGATGGGGCTGATTTAGCATTCCTTATGAGACCCTGAACCTGAGACACTATCTTGGATAGTGGGACTTTTTTTATTATCTTGTGGACATGTACTATGCTATAACATATTAGTGATAAAGTGCTGGGGATGGAAGCTCAATTCCATGTGGACAGTCTCGGGCGGGTAAAGGTGGGAACTTCTAAATCTTAGAGTTCTCATGAGGCCCCCCAGAAAACAGCAGGGAATCGAGGAGTGAGACCGAGCAATCTCGTGTATTTCCGCCTCTTCCCATGAGAAACGTGATGGGAGGAGCATCCCCCTCGAGACTGTCCCGGATCTGGGCACACCTATTGTTATCTAACAGGCACGGTATTCAGGTGCAAACTATGCGGCCAGAGAGCTTAATTAGGATCAGGAAAGCCTGAAGGCTCTCTTAGCTCGGGAGGGGTCGTTACAGGACAGAAGGCTCTGTTTTTCCTCTCTTCGCTCTCCCCTCCCCCTCTCTCCCCACTTACACTTCTACTTCCAATCTCTTACCATAAGATCTTGCCTCCTTGGGAGATTTCTCTCTCCCTCCTAAGGAAGAGCTCCCCCTGCACATGTAACCAGGACCCTGAATAAAGCCTAACCCTTGTTCGACTCCGGAAAGTCTCTTCTCTCATACGTTTATCCGGTTTGGCCAACCAAAGACCTGGGACAGGTAAGGTAAGACTCGGGTAGCCCTCAGGCCTCTAGGCCTGGCAATAAAGAAAACACAGATGTCCTGAGTTGTAATTTCAATCAATACCTTGTTCACTCTCTTATTGTACTGTATTTACCACCTGTCCAATTAAGAAATTCTTTTCTTGTGGTATAGTAATCACTCATGGAGACCATAAATCTGAAGGACATAGACAACCTTGGATTGTCCTAAACAGATTTAAACCTGATCATTCTTGTATTAGGGAGTCAGAATATTTTCTGGCTCCATGATCATGTAACCAGTAGCTTAAAGGGAATAAGCAATATGCATTCAGCCTGTTTGCCTTTTTTAACCAAATTTCCAGGTTGATGGTCATGGTGCCTTGACATGCAGATTGGAACTGATGGACTAGGAGGAAACACAGCTCCCCACTTCAGCAAAGGCAAAGACTTAGGCACCTCAGGATTCCTTTTTCCTAAAGTCTTAAACCTTGATGGGGTTGGGTAAGTGCTCCTATTCCCAGCTTCCAAAGGACTCCTACTAGTTTGATTGAAGTCCGCAAATTCCCTTTAAGCTAGTTCTGGGGGTGGGGACCAAGTCATGTTAAATAGCTTTGTATTACTTAGGTCTCCTTTGATGATCATTCTTAGGAAAAATTAACACAAGTATTGCTAGCACTAGTGTCAGTCAACTAAAGGTAGCTCTAAATTATGTTGGCCATCATAGTGCTCTTTTGGATCAGTCAAAGTTACTTTATCTTAACACCAAATTAAGTTTAAAGGCCAACAAAGTTTCTAGCCAGCAGTGGAAATATTTCATCTTGGACTTGCTGAAATGACTGAGGGAGAACAAAAGGCAGAAGCCTCTTCCCTTTAAGGTTCACAAAGCTGCTTCAGCACTAGCCAAGTACTGGCTAACTTCCTGCATCCCAAGGGCCCCAGTGTGTCCTTCCCTTTCACTCCCTAGGCCCTATTCCTCATCTCCTTCCTTCCTCCCTTTTCCCTTAAAGACTTTGATCTGGGGAGGATGACAGCCCCCAGCTATTATCTCCTCCCTTCTTGCCTTTCCCTACCTGCTCTAGCCCTGAGGCAGACAACTTTATTCAGCCTCCATTGCCTCCTCCCTACTTTCCCTTAAGGGCGGTGGTCTTGAGGAGGACAGTTACAATCCATCTACAGACTAGAAGCCTGAACCTATTCCCATGGGGCCTATTTCTTTAATATAGTAAGAAACTTCAGGGTGCCAAGGCTCCCCATCTCCAATGACTGTAGGGGTGTTCTGAGCAAAAGTTGCAGGATTCATCCTTATTCTGTCAGGTCTTGAATCCTTGAAACCCCCTTTCCTTGGAATAAAATGGCCAATTCATGATGGGGATTTCTAACAAGCTTCTAATCTTTTTCCCACCCTCATTTGCTGTTAATTGCAAGCTCTGTTTGTATTTGTCCTGTTGTTAATTGTCTACTTGTCTGTCAGCGTATGTCCCTCTTCATATCATGTGTGCTGTGAATGAGTCTGTGATCTTGTAAGATTTAAAGTGCAGGCAGCCAGAGACTTTTAAGGGCTGCAGCTAGGGAAATAAACAAAAACTTTAAGACTTTTCCTTGTTGTTTTGGTCTGGCCAACCTGGAATTACAATGGAATAGATCATCCTAGGTAAAATCATTTAAGAAGATTTTGTAGGTTGTGAGATAAATCATCAAAAAGTTCAGGGACTGATCATTTGAAATTTCTGGGAAAGAATTCCTAAGACCATGGGTAGCTCCAGGAGCTCACACTGCTAAAACACTCCCTCCCAATCCTGATCACTTAGCATTCCCCACTCCCTCCCAGAGTTTTAGAGTATCTCAGAATGGGGATTTTTAACAACCGCAGGAGTTCATGTTAACCCATGTCATCTCAGATCTAATAATAGAGAGGAGAATGTAGAAGTGTAGGGGCAGTGATTTGCAGACTGGCTGTAATTCTAACAGTCCTGTGCCCTTGGGCACCTTATAGCTCACCCTCCTAGGGAAAGCTTGGAAATGTCACCCAGGTCCTATACATTCTGCCCACCCTGTCCTGGCAGCTGCAAACCACCTCAGGCTTAGTAAATTCTGTAGCTATGGAGAAAGGATGGGTGGATGGATCAGGCCTGTGTGGAACATTCCTTAAGCTCTGCCTACAAGAATCATCACCACTGGCACACCAGCCTTTTTATTCTTGGTAAACTTCACACTTCCTGTTCCAGTTGAAAAAACTTATTTTATCTCTATTTGATCCATTTCCTGATTTGTAAAAGTAAAAATAATGATGGTTGTTGTTATGGGGTCAAAATGATTAATGATTGTAAAGTGCTTAGCATAATGACTGGCATATGTTACATACAATATTATTATCTCTCTCTAATGTAATTATTACCTTTGAAGTGGTTTTAATTACTAAAAGTAATAAGATCAATAATTTCTGGAAATGCAAATAATACCATCTGAGGTTATTGTTGTGTTAAAACTGCATTTCTAAGATTGTACTTTTTAAAAAATTTTATTTATTTTCAGTGTTCCACAATCACTTCCACATAACTTAGATTTTTTCCTCTCCCTCCCTCTCCTTCTCCCCTCCCTCCCTCCCTCCTCCCTCCTTCAGATGGCATACAATTTTTGTAAGTTCTGCACATACATTCCTATTAAGTACATTTTCACCATATTCTTGTTGCATAGAAGAATTAAAATGAATGGGAGAAACCACATAACAAACCAAAACATAAAAAAGAAAATGATGTGCTACATTCTGCAATTGTATTTCGTGGTTCTTTCTCTGGATGTGGAAGACATTTTGCCTTAAAACACCATCGGGAATTTTTTAAATCCTTGCATTATAATGAAGTTCTAAGTCTAACAGAAAAAAAATCCTCACACACTGTGGTTGTTGCTGTGTACAAAGTATTCCTGAGTTCTGCTCCTTTTGCTCAACATCAGATCATATAAGTCTTTCCAGGCCTCTCTGAAGTCTTCCTGTTCATCATTTCTTATAGCATAATAGTATTCCATTATATTTATATACCATAATTTATTCAGCCATTCCCCAATTGATGGACATCCCCTTGATTTCCAGTTTTTGGCTACCACAAAGAGAGCTGCTATATGCCTTTAGCCATGTTAACTATGGTATACTATTTCCTCTCAATTATCAAATCAATGTTTTCTGGGAGACCCTGTCAGGTTTTCTGTATAGATTCTTAGATCCATCTGTCACTTCCATTGCCCCTGCTCCTGAGTGAACCTTGCCCTCCAATTTCAAAAGGCCTGAAAAAGATGATATCAGATGTAGATAGCTTTCCCAAGAGTCAGGACCAAACCTACATGAAGAGCAACTCTCTCCCTATTTGAGCCCAAGTCTGGTTGTTTAGAGGTTCATCCATACCTTTTTTGGTAAAGTACAGAGCCTTCAACTTGTCTTTGACCAAAAGGAGGGAATGATAATATTTAATATCATTTTTGGACTGTAATAGGGGCCAGAGATAGAATTAAGAAGAGCGTGGACCTAACAGTCTCTTTGTTCTCTGAAGTAAACTCAGAGAATACCTCTTCCTATGTCAACAAGGCCAGATGGGGCTGGTTTAGCATTCCTCATGAGACCCTGAACCTGAGACACTATCTTGGATAGTGGGACTTTTTTTTATTATCTTGTGGACATGTGCTGTGCTATGACATATTAGTGATAAAGAAAACACAGATGTTCTGAGTTGTAATTTCAATCAACACCTTGTTCATTCTCTTATCATATTGTATTTACCACCTATCCAATTAAGAAATTCTTTTCTTGTGGTATAGTTAATCACTCATGGAGACTATAAATCTGAAGGACACAGACAACCTTGGATTGTCCTAAATAGATTTAAGCCTGGTTATTCTTGTATTAGGCAGTCAGAAGATTTTCTGGCTCCATGATCATGTAGCTGCTAGCTTAAAGGGAATAAACAATATGCATTCAGCCTGTTTGCCTTTTTAACCTTCCAGGTCAACCAATGGTTATTTCTAACATGGGATATTTATATCTTTACTTTCCACTTTTCATCAGGACTTTTTTGATCTCCAATGGTTAGTGCTCTCAACAATTAATTTCTACAAATTTGATATTTATTTGTCTATTTTTTATTTCTCCCTAATAGAAGTTATTTAAATAGGCTAATTTTTTAAAAAAATTATATAATATATTTATTCTCTGATAAAAAATCCTAATTATCTTCATGGATAAACATTATCCATAGTACCTTTTATTCCTTCCTTTTGACAGCATGGACATTTACCCTTAAATTGTTAAAAGAAAACCTTGGTTCAGCCCTGGCCCTGGTCAATTAAAGGCAATCTTAGGAAATAAGACCAAAGGAATTTATTGGCTCCAGAGCACCAAACGGTTGGAATAGGATCAAGCAAAGAAATTTGAGCTGCTTTATTGTTGTTGTTCAGTCATTTACTGTCATGTCCAACTCTTCATGACCCCATTTGGGGTTTTCTTGGCAAAGACACTGGAGGTTTTTGCCATTTTCTTCTCCAGCTCATTGTGCGGTATCTGAGTTTGCTTTTATGGTAAGTAGGTGGCCCAGTGGATAGAGTAATGGACCTGAAGTCAGGAAGATTCATCTTCCTGAACTCAAATCTGGCCTCAGACACTTGCTAGCTGTGTGACCCTATTGAAGTCACTTAACCTGGTTTACCTCAGTTTCCTCATCTGTAAAATGAGGTGGAGAAGGAAATGGCTAACCTAGCATCTTTGCCAAGAAAACTCCAAGTGGGCACAGAAAGAGTTGGACATGACTGAAAATGACTGAATAAAAACAAAACAATTCACATCTAAAGTGTGAAAGATGATTATTAATAACCAGTACCTTATAGATGCAGAGCTTCTCCCTGCCCCCTTCTTCCCAAGTCCTCCTTTTAAATTCAGTCTTTCCTCAGAAAGAGATTCCATTGATTATTCTTTTCCTAGTCACCCCCATCCAAGCTTTCAAGTAATTTAATCTAAGGTAGGGAAGTCCATTGGGTTCTTCTCAGACTTGAGTGGAGAGAGATTCTTTTGTCTAGATAACCCAAAGCTAGGAGTGGTCTGATGTGGTTGAGAGTAGTCTGGTATGGCTGGGAGTAATCTGGTATGGCCAGAAGTGGACAGAGATATTTTCTCTGTCTAGGGATGAGGAAATGAGATCAGCCCCTATTGGAAGGATATATAAACTGTGCACCGTAAACCCAAAGAGAGCTCAGTTCCAAATTGTAGCTCCCATGCATGAACACATACACATTGACAGCTTTGAGAGAAATAAACACTGATAAAACCCATTTGTCTTTCTTAGTGGATCTCTGAAAGTTGAACTTGAAGATTGATGAAGGGTAAACCAATCCGGATTGGTAGACCTTTCAAACAAGAGGTGAATTAGTGTCTCCTTATCTCCTCCCCATTACAGCATCATTGGGATATGAGAATTAGCTCTAAAGGGATGACAGTAGTCCTAAGGGGACCAAGCCCTCTCCTGCAGTCTTGCTGAGAACTGTTCGCAAAGGTTAAATAAAGTTAAAACATGGGAATCACTCCGACTGACTCTGTCCCAAAGGTTGACTTTGTTCAGCATTCTCCTGACTTTTTCATTCTGTTCTTGTGTTCCTTTCTCTGCTTTCTTGATGGTTTTTTTCCCCTTTATATAGGCTATCCCTTTCAAGACGGGTTTCATTTTCCTTTGGTTTGTCAAAGGAATCATTTATCAAGCCAAGGCCTGTAGTTTCACCACCAACAAATAGATTCTGAATCCAAAGACAAAAATGACAACTGGAATTGTCTTGCATATCTTGGCCATTTTTTCTCAAATTTTAGTCTTGGATATTGGTGACCTTTCCAGGATGAAGGACATCTATGATCATCTGCTTACATTAAAGAAGGCAATTCCCAGTGACATTCAAAGTGGTGGCTGGTTCCTTGAGCAGCAAGAGAGAAAATCTGAAAGCCAAAAGAGTAAGTCTATAGTGGTAGAGATTCAGGTCTTAGTAAGCTTAAAGGGATGAGATTCAAGGAACTAAAGGAGGTTTCCTGGAACTTTTGAAATCACAACATACTCTTGAGGTTTAGGGGTGCTGGGACCCCAAAATAGTGTAACATGGATCCTGCCTGAACAAATTCTACCCAAGCCTTCTTTCAGTCAAAAGAAAACAAAGTTTATCAAAGGTCTGTCATATTGACCAAACTCTTAAGGAATTTAAGCATTTTTATGGAAAATGAAAGGGGGTCAGATTGAATCTAAGCACTTTCAGGGAAACAAAATAGTTTTTATATACAGAAATACAGTGGGAGAGATCTAGATCAGTAGGCTGGGGTGACTGGAGGTTGAAAGCCTGGACAAATATAATAGAGTCTTGGATAGGATCAAGGGTGGGAAGTAGCTGGAGGCAATCTTGAGATAACCCACTGTGAAGCGCTGGGCTAGGTTAAGGGTAACAGAAAACTGGGCAGAGTTATAATGAAAAGTCAATTGACAAGATTATAGCCTCAGGCAAATGCTACATCAGCTGGGGAAATTCAAGGAGAGTTCAAGGTAGTATTTTCCAGGGTCCTTTGGCAAATGGGACCCAAATTCTATTTGGGGTAAGGCGCAAATGTCTCAGATTGGGTCCATACCCCATCAATACCACGAATTATGGATAAAACTGAACCATCTTCCGTACATGTCAGACTTTTAGGTTTACTTTGGGTGTTTTCTCAAAATCTCTCCCCACATATAGTTTATATCCTATCCATTAAGACCTTTAGTCAATATTTTTTCTAGTAGTTGTTTGCACTACACAGTTAGGGGCAAAAAAAAAAAAAAAGAACCTTGCATCAACTAAACATTTCAATGAGCTGCAATCTGACCCTTGTGTGTTTTCTCTCCAAAGATGCAGTTCACAACCCTTCTGCTTTGTAGAAGGTCTTTTTGAGTCTCCAAGGCCCCTGAAATTTATCATCTTATGGCCAACTGCTCGATGATAAATCTTTTCAAAATTAGATAAGCTGGTCCTGAGACAACAGTGACATTGTTTTTAGTTTGTCTGTAGTGAAAGCTTTTCTGATTTAGTAGAACCTGCCATAGATTACATTTCTCCACCATAACCTTTGATAATGTAAAGTCACAGTATTTTTAAAAAGGAAAAGTAAAAGTATTTGGATCTACTAACTTAAAATATTATTATGTTGTTCTGGCTCCAGATCTAAGCACAACTCAGAAATTACACAAAGTAAGTTTTTTTTTTCTTTTGTCTTTAAAATATAATTGTCATAGAGAATTGAAGTGTTGTATGGTAGGAGGGAGTATGGAAAGGAAATAAGCATTTATATAGTATGTAGTCTTTTATTTATATAGTATGTAGTCTTAGCACTGTGCTAAGCACTTACGAATATTATCTTTTTTGATCTTTGCAACAACCATGTGTTCGCAATAGCCTTGAGAGGTAGGTACTAATACTATCCCCATTTACTGAGGCAAATAGAAGTTAAATGAATTGTCCAGAATCACACAACTGCTAAGTATATCTGAGGTCAGATCTGAGCTCAGAACTTCTTGACTCCAAGTTCAGTGGTCTAGCCACAAACATTCTCCAGTTGGTGGAAAATAACACATCAAGGACATTAAAAATCTGGCACATGAGACTAGAAAGCAACAGTTGGCCATATTTGAAAAACTGCAAAGAAATGGAGCTGTGCTCTAGGACTGTAGGAAAGAAACTACATTCATTCAAAATGAGGAATTGGATGGAGTCTGCCAATGAAAGCGACTTCAATTACTGGAAAAAAAAATGACAATGTATTATTAAAGGGACAATGTGTGAACATCGAGAAAAGAAAGAAAGAGTTAGCACAGTTTCATCTAGAACAATTTATGTCAGAATAAATATTGGCAGTATGGAGAAATGCTAATATTCACCTTGATTTTAGCAAAGTATCTGGCAAAATCTCATGCTATTCTTGTTGACATAATAGTGAGATGTAGGCTGGATATTGTAACTAATTTATATTAATGTATCTATGTTGCAGTTTGTACTGTTTATGCTGTTTATACTGTATGCTGTTACAGTAACTCTAGTCAGAAATTCACATTCTATGGAAAATGAAACAACAAAAAAAATAACTTGTTAGTATCTGTTTCCATAACCAACACAATAATAACAAAATAGAACAACAAAAATAATTCACTTGATCTGTGGTTGAGGAGCTGAGAAGTACAGTAATGAAGTTTTAGAAGTGCATTTCTAGAACTAGAATGATGTTTTAAATGACATATATTTAAAATTTTTATTATTTTTTAAAAAAATTATACAACATATGACTTGACAGCACAAGGATTTTAAAATATATATGATATATACACAGTTTTTCATTAAATGTTCTCCATTGTTATCAACAACAGTAAATAGTAATGATGCCTATCCTACCCAATCAAGGAAGTACAATGAAATAACTCTTTTTAAAAGGAAGTATCATGAGGATGCAATGTGTATTCACCATTCCTCTTTGGCAGGCTGAATACTTGAGTAATGTCAAAGCCATATTACTACCTAGCAATAAATTATACTGAAATAAACATAGTGTATCAAAAAATTCTTCATTTTATCTTTATGCTTTCAAGAAAATGTTCTCACTATCTCACCTACCCTGGATTTCTCCAATTGAGCAAAATATCATAAACAATTGACAAGAAAAGGAAAAGGAAAAGAAAGCCTTTAATATTTACATATACAGGTGGCAAAATTCCCACATTGGCTACATCTGAAAATATATGCTCCTTTCTGCATTTTAAAATCATTTTGTCTGTCAAGGAGGTAAGTGGAATATTTCATATTGATTCTTTTTGATTTATGGTTTATTATTTCATTGTTCAGTGTTCTAAAGTCTTTGAAAGTTCTTTCTCTAATTGTTATCAAAATATAAACTGTTCTCTCAGTCCAGTTCAGTTCACCCTGCATTAGTTCATCAAGATTTTCCCAGGTTTCTCTGAACCTGTCTGTTTTACCATTTCTTATCACAAAATAATCCATTTCATTTATGAACCGTGATTTGGTTAGCTATTGCCCAACAAGAAAACTTGCCCTTATTTTTCAATTTTGGTTATCACAAAAAGCTTAAGTTTTAATACATATTGATCCTTTATCTCTTTATTTCATTTCTTGGGATTATAGGTATAGTATTGGTACAGCACTGTCAAAAGTAATTTTTAGGGGATGACTCGAAATTCCTTTCTAAAATGGCTGTATCAATTCAAATTTCTATGGGTATGTGCCTTTTTTCTGGCACCTCATACAAGATGTCATATTTTTTTCTTGTTAAAAGGGCCAATTGGATAGAGGTGAGGTGGAAAATCAAAATTGTTTTAATGTGTATTTCTCTAATTATTGGTGATTTCTTTATAATAAAGTAAGCTAACATTGATACAGTACTTGAAAATGCTATATGCAAAATGCTTTATATATGTCAATTCATTTTAGCCTCACAAAACCCCTATAAGGTAGGTGCTATTATCCCCATTTTAAGAAAACTGACACACAGAGTGATTGGTCACTTACCCAGAGTCACACAGCCAATAAATCTGAATGAGAGTTTAAATGGCTGTAGATAGCTTGGATCTCTTCCCTTGAGAATTTCCTGTTTATAACTTTTGACCATTTGCCAAATGAAGAATGACTTGTTCTGGTGTGTTTCAATTAGTTATATAATTTGGAAGTTATTCGTTTCAGAAAAAAAAAATTTTAAAGTTTTTTTAACCTATTGATTGTTTTCTATTGATCTTAACTATATTGAATTAGTATGTACAAAAAAGTACTTTTACATAGTCAAAATTTCCCATTTTATCTTCTGTGATCCTCTCTATCTAATTATGCCATGAACTCTTCCTCATCCATGGACATGAAATGTTTATTGTCTTGTTCCTCTAATTTGTTTGTGATTATAACCATATACATATACATATATATATAATGCATATATATGTATATGTATATATACATATATATATATATATATATATATATATATATATATATATATATATATATATATATATATATATATATATATATATATATATATATATATAGTATCCTCTTGTAGATTATCTTGGAATGTGATATAAGGTCTTAGTTTAAACTAAAATTCTGCCAAACTAAAATATGCTAATTTCAGTCTTTATTTTTAAGTGGTGCCAAAGCATTTTAATCATCATTATTTTTATAACAAAGACAAATAAATCTTATTCTTTTAAGCTTTTTTCCACATTAACACTCGGGAGATTCTTGACCTTTTATTCCTTTACATGAATTTAATTACTATAGTTTCTAAATATATAAAATGCTTCTGTAGTACATTGATTGGTAGAGTACTGGATGAGTAAATTAATTTAGGAAATGTCATTTGTGCTAAATTGAGCCAATTCCTTTTTTCTCCATATTATTTAGTTCTCTCTTTATTTATGCTTATAAATGTGTAGTTGGATTCATATAGTTTCTGCATGAATACTGATAGACATATTTCTCAAAATCCTATGTTTTTTATAGTTACTCTGAATGCAATATCTCTCTGTAGCTCTTCCTTCTGAATTTTTTTTTTGTTACACATAGGGATGCTGATGATTTATATGGATTTGTGTCCTGCAACTTTGTTGAATTCATTTTTTCAATTACTTTTAATTGACTTCAAAATATTCTCTAAGTATACCATTATATATTCTACAAAAGAGATATTTTTTTCTCCTTTGCCAGTACTTATTCTCTTAATTTGTTTCTTATCTTATTGTTTTGATCTAAAACTTTTAATGCAAGAATAATGCTGATAATGAGCATTTTGCCTTACTCAACATTTTTGTAAAGACCTCTAACTTTTCTCCATTACATATTATGTTTCACTTTGGATTTAGATAAATCTTATTTACTGCAATGCGAAAAGGTCTGTTTTTAACTTACAGATTTTCAGAGTTTTTAGAAATAGAAACCAGTCTTGGATTTCATAAAAAGTGGGTTTTTTTAAAGCATCTATTGATATAATCATATTTACATATGTTTATAGTATTAATATGGTTTGTTACATTTAGATTCATCCTAATCATAAACAAGTTTTATATTACTGATGTAAATTCAACATTATTAAAGTGGATTAAACTTTTATATGTTCTTAGCCTACTTGGTAATAATTAATTTAAAACTTTTGTTTTGCTGTCCATTAGAGATATTCATTTACAGTCATTGTGCTCTTCTTTACTTTTCCCTGGTTGAGGAATCAAAACCAAATTTATATCAGAGAAAAAAAGATAAGAAAAATTCCTTCTTATTATGGCAAAAAAAGTTTTTGTAGTATTGGCATTAATTGTCCTTTGAATGGTTAACAAAGTTCTATTGTAAATCCATTTGATCCTAGAGATTTTTCTTGGGGAATTCATTTATGAATTGTTCAATTTAATCATCTGAGGATGGTTAATTAAGTAGTCTGTTTCTTCTTTTTCCAAATTGGAATATTTTATTATTTTTTACATTTTTTTACCTCTTTCCTAAGTTATCAACATTTTTAGCATATAAATGGGCAAAATGATCTCTGAGTGTTTCCATTATTTACTTTTTAATTGTTGTGAGTTCTTTTGCTTAACTTTTGATAGAAGCAATTTGGTTTTTCTCTCTTTAAAAAATGGAACTAGCTAATTGTTTATCTATTTTATTAGTTTAAAGAAACTCCTAAATTTATTTCTTAGCCTAATAGTCTTCTTTTTCTTTTAATTATAAATTGCCTTTAATTTTCAGGATTTCTATATGTTATTTATTTGAGGATACTTTTGATATGTTAATATTAGTCATTTTAGTTGTATGCTTAATTCATTAATTTGATGAAAGTATTTACAGTAGGAGTAGACATACAATTTACTGAAGCAAACAAATACAGTAACCTTGCATTTGACAAATGTAAAGACATGATTTTGGCATAAGAATTCATTATTTGGTAAAAATTGTGGGGAAAACTGGAAAGCAGTATGTCAGAAAATGGGTGTATACCAATCTTACAATTTTACACCATTTACCAAAATGAGGTCAAAATGGATGTATGACCTAGATATAGAGATATTGCGAGAAAAATCTAAAACACGTAGAACACATTACTTATCAGACCTGTGGACAGGAAGAAAATTTATGAACAAACAAGAGATGGAGAGTACAGGGAAATGTAAAATGAATAATTTTAATTACATTAAAACAAGAAAGTTTTTGTACAAATAAAATAAATGTAGCCAAGATCAGAAGGAAAGCAAAAAATTTGGGGGAAAATTTATAGAAAATCTCTCAGATACAGATCTCATATCTCAAATATACAAAACCTTTGAAAATCTGTAAGAATATGAATCACTCTCCAATGGATAAATGGTAAAAACAACATGAATAGGCAGTTTTTAAATTATTATAGTCATTTAAAATGCACTAAATCATCTTTGATTAGAGAAATACAAATTAAAACAACCTTGAAATATCATTTTACACCTGATTGGCTAAAATGATGGAAGGGAAAAGCAGCATATATTGGAGGGGATGTGGAAAAATTGGGACACTAATTCATTGTTGATGGAATTATGAACTGATACAACCATTTTGGAGAGCAATTTGGAATTATGGCCAAAGAGTTATAAACTGCCTATACCCTTTGACCTAGCAATACCACTAGTAGGTATATTTCCAAATATGATTAGGGAAAAAGTAAAAAAAACTTACAAGTTCAAATATACATATACATATATACTATATATGCATATGTAGTATAGTATATATACAGTATAGATATATGTATATATGTGTATGCATAGTATATATATGTAGTAAAGAACTGGAATTGTGGGGATGCCCATCAATTGAGGAATGGCTGACCAAGTTGTGGTATGTGATTGTGATGGAATACTACTATGCTATAAGAAATGGTGATCTTGATGATCTTACAGAAACATAGATTTGTACAGAACAGTGAGGAGCAAACAGAACCAAAAGAATATTGTATATGATAAGAGCAATATTGTTTTAAGAAACAGGGTTTCAAAGAGTTGGACATGACTGAAAAAATATTTACTATACCTTTATGCGACATCACAATTCATACCGTTGCTGTTTTGTTTTTGTTTTTGTTAAACTGAAGCATAATAGATTTTATTCTAGCCCTTTATTTTGCCGTGAATTTTTGTGTTTTAAGTGTGTTTCTAGTGAGCAACAAAATTTGCTTTCTTCTTTCTTCTGTTTTAGGAGTGATTCATCCTTTTCTCACTCATAGTTCTGATTGTTAATTGTATATTTCTCTCATACTTTTTCCTGTTTTTTCCCACTTCCTTCTATATAAGAAGAAGGAGCAGGTAGAAGAAAGGGAGTTTGCTTGTTCCTTGTAATCTTATAAATGAAGCAGCCTATTTCCTCTCTGTTACAGCATTCCTCTTTACCTTCCCCCTCCAGCTAAGATTTTAAAATTTTTCTTCCTTTACTTTTAATGTCTGTTCATTCTCTTCCCTCCAATATTCATTTTGGTTTTGTGTAATCCCTTGGATTATTCTCTTACCTAACCTACCCTCCATCTTTTCTAATTCTTCCCTTGTCCCTGTCCCTTCCTAGTTCTCATTTGAATAAAGTATATTTGTAACCAAAATCCCTACATTTTTGTTTATATAGAGAGTGTCAAGTTGTGTTCCCTCTTCTTATATCTTTTTCAGCTAAGTTTCCTAGAATGTGATTTCTGGCCTTTTACCTTCCTTCATGTTTTCTTCATCTGATGTACCTCTATTATGCAATAGTGATTTTCTTCCTCCTTTGTCTATAGAGACCCTGATTTATCCCATTATTTTTTTGTTTTCTAAGCCCATTAAAGCAAAGTAAAAGCACTTGTAATAATAACCTTTCGCTATGGCTATTAGAAATATTAGGGTTCTGAAAAGATATTTATTTCTTATCCCCATGTTGTTATTCAGTCATTAAGTCATATCTGATTCTTCATAATCTCGTTTGGGTTTTCTCAGCAAAGATACTGAAATGGTTTGCCATTTTGTTCTCTAGCTCATATTACAGATAAGAAACTGAGACAAACATGGTTAAGTGACTTGCCAAGGGTCATACAGCTAGTAAGTGTCTGAGGCTAGATTTGAACTCAGGATGATGAGTCTTCTTGACTACAGGCCTGGCACTCTATCGACCGAGCCATCTAGTTGACCCATATTAAGATCTAAATAGTTCATCCCCACATACTCCCTTTCAATCTCACAAATAAGTGAGTCATTCTTCATTGGTGTTTGCATTTCTGTTTTGATGCAATGTCTGACATTTATGACCTTTCCATCAGAAATGCTAGGAATTCTTTAATTCTGTTAAATGTCCACTTTTTACCTATGTGATTGTTACTTTTGATGGAATTATAAAACTTTATCTTTTGACTTTTGGAATATCATAGTTCAAGCTCTCCTTTTCTTTATGCAACAATTGCCAAGGTCTATGTGATTCAGGGCAGCTAGATGGAACAGTTGATACAGGGCCATACCTGGAGCCAGGAAGTTGTTTTTTATTGTTCAGTTATTTTTAGGTCATGTCTGACTCTTTGTGACTCCATTGGGGTTTTCTTGGCAAAGACACTGAAGTGGTTTGTCATTTCCTTCTCCAACTCATTTTAACAATGATGAACTGAAAGCAAATGAGTAAGTGACTTTCCCAGGGTCACACAAAGAACTCAAGGAGATGAGTCTATCTGACTTCAACCCTAGCACTCTATGCACTATATCAACTAGCTGTCCTGGAAAAAGAAGACATGAGTTCAAATCTGATCTCAGACACTTGTTATGTGATGCTGGGAAAGTCCCTTAACCTCTGCCTCACTTTCCTTATTTGCAAAATGCAGAGAATAATAGCACCAACCCCTCAGGATTGTGTAAAGATAAAATGAGATAATAATTGTAAGGCAGTTAGCATGGTACCCTGCACATGGTAAGCACTATATAAATGTTAGCTGTTATTATTATTTTTAAAATTTTATTTATTTGCTTGTTTTTAGTTCTCAACATTCAATTCTATAAGATTTTAACTTCTAAATTTTTTCTCCCTCCCTCTGGACCCTCCCCAAGACAGAGTGCAATCTGATATAGGACATACATATACAATCATATTAAACGTATTTCCACATTGGTCATGTTGTAGAGAAATAGAATGAAAGAGAAAAACCATAAGAAAGAAGAAACAAAAAGAGAGAAAAATAGCATGCTTCAGACTCCATAGTTCTTTTTCTGGATGTGGATAGCATCTTTCCATCATGAATCTTTTGGAATTATCTTAGATCCTTGTATTGATGAGAAGAGTTAAGTCTATCAAAGTTAGTCATCTTACAATGTTGTTCTGATTGTGTATAGTGTTCTCCTGGTTCTGTTCACTTCACTCACATCAGTTCATGTAAGTCTTTCCAGGTTTTTCAAGAATCCACCTGCTTATAATTTCTGTGGAATAATAGTATTCCATTACATTCACATACTACAACTTATTCAGACATTCCTCAGTTGATGAGCCTCCTCTTCATTTCCAATTCTTGGCCACCACAAAAAGAGTTGGTTAGTTGTTCTTATTTTGTATTTGTCATTCCTTGATACCTGAACTCCTTTTTTGTCCTTATAATACATGCATTTTTTTTTTAACCTGGAAGTTCTGGATTTTGATTATCATGTTTCTTGGAATTTTCACTTAGTACTTTCTTTCCAGAGGTGATTTGGTGAATTCTCCCCCCCCTCCACTTTGTCCATTAAGAATTCTGAGTAGTTTTCATTTATAATTTCTTGAAATATTGTATCTAGACTTTTTTTCTGAATATGGTTTTCAAATGGTGCAACAATTCTTCAGATACTTGCAGGTTAGTTGTTTTTGATATTATCTTTCTTCCATTTTTCAATCTTTTGGATTTGATTTAGTACTTTTTATCCTTTATTGAGTTGTTTCCTATCTGGTCATTTTCATTTTCAGGACATTTAGTTCTTGAATAAGATTTTTCTGTTCTTTAAAATCTTTATTTTCTTTGCTACTCCTTCTTACCTGGCTTTTCCATTTTATGTTTGTTGTTTCATTTCTTCCAAATACCTTTGTAGTTTCTGTGGCCAAAGAAAAAAGGTCCTGTGTTGTCCTGAGTACAGAGGATAGACTAGGCCCCTATTTAAAGGGACTTTAGGGTTGCTCAGGTGCTAGACTATAACTTACCATAGAGTTCTGGGGCCTCCCCTACTATGGGCTCTATCTGGGTTCCTTCTGAGCTTCTGCTTGGCTCAGAAGATTCTCCTATGCTAGGTTCCCTCCATGAATTTTAGGGACTCTCAGGCTAGATCTTTACCTAGAATCTTTCTACAGCAAATGGTCCCAAAGCCACTAGTGTTTTACTGAATCTATCTGAAATGCCCCAAGGCTGCTCTTTCTGGTGGGGCTCTTGAACCCACAGACCAGCCTCTTGTTAGGTTGGTCCTGGATTCCTGCAAAGATCTGTCTTGGGAAAAGCTCCATTGGTGTACATTGCTAGACTCAGATTGGCAGTACTGGATCCTAAGACCTCCAGGATTGCCTTTGCTGGGCCTGTGAAAGGCTCATCTATCATACGATCTCCTCAGGATTGGTGTTTCCTCTGGCTCTTCCCTCTGTGGTTTGGTGGAATAGTCTGGAAGAGATTCTTTTTATTCCTTTCCAGAAATTTTTTACAAAAGCCCTAGTAGAGTCTTTATGGAGACTCCTTTTTGTCCCGCCAAGCTGTCATCTTTCCATAATCACCATTAAATAGTATCTCCATGTTAACTTTGAAGGAAATCTTAAATGGGAATGGTCTCATGCTATTTACGAGAAAGGCTGTAGAAAGAATTCTCCTTTAGATGTTATTTGGCCTAGATTGCCTCTGAAGTCTCTTCCAGTACTAAAGTACTATATTACCAAGGCACTAGAGGCAGCTATGAATAAGCTGGCATTGTCTTCAGTCACAAGTATAACAGATTATCCATATAGAAGGCAGAAGAAAAAAACATTTATTCAGACACCAGAAAACAAAATCCCCAAACCAGAAAACCAAATCAGTCATAGTAACCAAGAAGTCAATACACATTAGCACTGCTGGGAACAAAGGCATTTTCAAATCTTTCTCTATCCTCCTGCTGGGGCCTTCCCACAAACAAGCCCTCAAGAGCCTAGCTGTCTGTTTCCCTGTGTCCTTCCCAGCTAATTAGTCTGACCAACTTCTTCCCAGCTAGGCTCCACCCATACTGTTCTACCTGTTCAGCAAGCTCCTCCTACCACATGTGACTTAGGCTTGCATGTGATTTAAGCAGGTCGCATAGGCCTATTAATGAATGGGAAAGATCTTCCCATTTAAACCATCATTACAGATATTGATTTTGAAATTCAAAAAGTCCAGTAATACCAAATTGTTTGGGCTTTCACTGATCAAGCAAATTGAATTTAGCATTATAATTGGATAAGATATGGGCACCTAAAAGAGTTTTAGACTCAGGTTCTTGTTGCACTAGGGATTTGACATAAGAACAATAGCTATAATAGGCAAATTTTTTGGTCATTGATCATCAAAAGCCACTACTTAAGCTTAAGAAGTATTCCTTTATGCCAAGAGACAAATTATGGAATAATTCTAATCCTTCATATTAGTTCCAATTTTTAGATATTATGAAGATGTAGATATGTTTTACATAGATTTGTACATGGAATCTACATAGGTAGATGAGGAGGATTGCTTCCAATAGCCTTTTCATTGCTAAATTTTATTCTATAAAAATGGAATTATAAATCCACTAGATGGTTGGGTACTATACTTGAGCTAAAAGATGGACTGCATTAAGACAATGGGAGACAGAGACTAGTTTCATGATTTCATTGGTAAAGGGAACTTTCAGATGAAAAAACAAAATTAAAGAATACTATATGAAAGTATCTGGGGGTTTTAGGAGTCTGTAAAAACAATATAACTCAATAGTGTTATATGGCAACCCCTCTATGCCAAAACAATGAATGTGATCTTCATTTATATTAATAGAGGCTTATTATCCTAAATGAGAGGGGTGATAGTCCTACTTTGGCTGAAAATTGTAAAGAACTAAACTTTATATAAGGAAGAACTTCTTAACAGAACTACCCTAAAGTCCTACAATGTTGTCTTAAGAGTTTGTAGGTTTCCCTTCACTGAAGGTCATGGATCAAAAGCTGAATGTCAAGATTGGAGTACCTCATAATGGGAGCATGATGAGCCTAATTCTTGTTGTTGTTCAGTCTTGTTCAACTCTTTGTGACTCCAGATGAAGTTTTCTTTGCAAAGACTGTGGAGTGTTTTGCCATTTCCTTCTCCAGTGCATTAAGGCAAACAGGAGTTACGTGACTTGCCTAGAGATTTGCCTAGTGAGCATGAGGCTGGATTTAAACTTAGTCTTTCTGACTCTAAGCTCAGTGCTCTATCCACAGAGCTACCTAGTTGCCTCATATTGAGCTCATGGTCCAATAAAACTGTTAGACCTTTTTTTCTGAACACTTGTTAACTATGCCTCCACAATCTTATGTTTATAAAATTAAAATTGTATACCCAAGAACAAGATTATATTTATCTCCATTGAATTTTATTTTGTTCAATCATTCCTAATGATCCTGATTCTGTCATCTATTGTGTTAGCTGTACTTCACAGATTGGTATTCCCTGAACATTGGATGAGCATTGATTTCTAAGGAGGAAGATGCAGACCACCCACCCTCCCCTGTAAGTACTCCAGCAAAACCCTGAAGACCAAATATTAATGATCAAGAAATACCATGAGAACTATAGTAAGTAACTTCTTTCACCACAATACTGCCTCAGAAGTCAGTCAGAATTCAGAGGCCAAAAGGAAAAGGAATGAAGCTAGCACCAGCTCAGTATAGCCTCCCAGTGATGGGGCGGGGGGCGGGCAGGAACATGTAGAGTTTAAGAGGGTCTCACCTAGATAGGCAATAAGAGAGTAGGCTTTCCCTAAGAAAGCCCCAGGATGGTCAAAAAGCTCCAAGATGGGGTCCATGCAAGTGAAGGAGAGCCACATGGACAATCAGGGTAGTAGCACACACAGTGTTCATGACACAACTGTGTAGGCTCAGGGTTCTAAGATCCCTAAAACTGTCCTGAGATGCCAATCCAATCAACATTTATTATGCACCTATGACATGTCAGACACTGTGCTAAGTGCTGAGGATATAACTGATAAAAAGAAAGACAGTCCCTTCCTTCAATAAGTTTATAATGTAAGGGGAAGACAACATATAAGGAAGTAAGAAAAGGAGGGTGGAGGGACTGGGGAAACTGGTACAGGGATATCTTGCTCTGTGAGTTGAAGGCGGATGGAAATAGGGCAGCAGATGCAAAGTGGAGTGGTCTGAGAGTCTAGTTTTCTGCCCAGTAAGAAAGAATGCATTGGGAGGAGTTTGGTACTCCTCCCTCTACCCCTACAGAGGGAAGAGGACTCTGAAGGAAGTGGAGTCCAGTGAGACTTGAGTCAGCAATATGGTGGTGAGTTAAAAAGTGATGAACTTATGCTGGGAGGGGCATTGGTTCTGTTGAGTTGAAACCAGGCAGAATTGTAGATTCAAAGAGGAGTAGATATCAGAGAGGGCTTTATTCTAGTTTCAAAAATCCAGAGGATCCTATCCTCAAGATGTGGGAATCAGTGCAAGAACACAGGTGACCCAAAGCAAAACCAAGCAAGGCCGATCACCCAACTTGCCCCAGAAGGAGATAGAACAGCTAATTGGTGGGATGTATAGAGCACTGGGTCTGGAATCTGGAAGAACTAAGTTTGAATCCATCCTCAGTCACTTACTAATTGTGCAACCCTAAGCAAGTCACTAAGAGCCTCTATACTTGTTTCCTCAACTGTCATATGGGTATAATAATAGCACCTAGCCTCCCAGGGTTATTGTGAAGATCAAATGAGATCATATTTGTAAAGTATTTATCACAGTGTCTGGCACACAGTAAGTGCTTAATAAATGCTTGTTTCCTTTCTTCCTTCTTGATCATGGAACAAATCTGAATTCAGGAACTAAAGACAGAGAGATGAGTAAATAAAGAAAACATCAACCAATGTAAAAAAAATTACTGTAGCAGTGCCCCAAAGGAGCAAATAACTGTAAAATTGGAACAATTCTATAAAAACACAAAGAAAAAAATAGACAAGGTGGAGTTTCCCGCAAGGACAACTTGAATACCTAGAAAAAAGGAAGCAAAATAAAAATTACATTGAATTATGGAGGGAAGAATTAGAAGGAGAATCAGTAGCTTAGACTTTTAAAACAGCAAATGAAATGAAATGGGTATTCACAAAATCACAGAGAAATATTTTGAGTGTGATATATTGTTGGAAATGTCCTTTTTTACATTAAAATTCAGATTAAAAGATTAATTTTTTTAAATTGATAGATATACCATCTCTGTTGGGTTAATCAGGTGTACAAGGAGAACTAGCAACTCTGGTGTGAGGACTTGCTGAGCCCTTTTCAGGGTTGCTGATCCTTTGGTGTCCATCTGGCACTCAACTCTCATCTATGGCTCCAAGAAGCTGTAGCATGCACAGCAGATATACCACAATAAAATTGTCTTGGCAGAGAGACTAGACCATGTTGAAAGTAACCAACTGACAGGCTTCAAACTTTTTTGGGAGTCAGGGGATGTCTACCCCCAAGCTGGTGAAGACTACTTTTGATAGAATGTGTGGATGAGAGCATTTTGTTTCAACAGCCAGGAAGGCAGCTGAAGCAGGCAGTGTCGAGTACTTAGAGTTTGGTCAGACATCAAAGATACTGAGGTATCCACTGTATCCTGGACCACTACCAGTCATATTGACTTTCATCTTGCCACAGGACTTCAATGATTCTAGATAAGAGAGTGAGGCTAATTAATGACTTTGTGTAACTCTGCCTCACTTAAATCCAATTCACACACTGGTCAAGACATCGTGATATCATTGGTCCTCTTTGAAAACAAAGAATGACCAACAACAATTCTTTCATTGCAACCATTTCAATTATGAATCTGATTGTGTTATCATCTGTCAAGTCTCCTGTTTTCCATAAACATAATACGAGAGGCTTTATGAAAAAGTTTTACTAAAATCTAAGTAAACTCTTATTAATAGCATTTCTCTTACCTATCAGTTTAATAATTCTGTCAAAAAAAAAAGAAATCATGCTAGTTTGGCATGATTTGTTCTTGATGAGACTAGTTTGACTCTTTGTAACTGCTGTTCTACATTGTCGCTAATCATCTTTTTATTGATCCCTTCTGGACTTTTCCAAGGAATCCAAGTCAACCTCATAAAAACTTTGTTCCTTTCCATTTTTTTAATGTCTGGACAACATTTGCTCTTCTACTCTCTTGTTTTCCAAGAACTTTCAGATATCAGTGACAGTGTTTCAGTAATCACATCTTCCAATTCTTTCAGGACCTAATCTTACAGTTCATCTGGTATAAGTGACTTGAAGTCATCAAGGGAAATTATGTCTTTAATTATCATATCTATAAGCTCCTTCTTAGTTATTTTTGTTTTGTAATTTCCAGTGTCAATGTAGTTCTCATTTGCAGAGAAAACAGAAAAACAAAACCTATAAGAGAGTAGCTCTGCCTTCTCTTTGACATCAGTTATTTTCATTCCATCCTCCTTTATTTGATTCTTGTTTTTTCTTCCAGGTACAAGAAAGGTAAATATGTACAATTATCAAGAAAGGATTATTCAATGAACTGATTCTCTAATGTTAATTTGTTTTGGTCATTTGAGTTCTGTCCAACTCTTCATGACCCCATTTGGGATTTTCTTGAGCAAAGATACTGGAATAGTTTACCATTTTGTTTTCCAGCTCATTTTACAGATGAAGAAACTGAGACAAACATGGTTAAGTGAATTGCCCAGGATCACACAGTCTCAGGTCAGATTTGAACTTAGACAGATGAGTCTTCCTGACTCTAAGCAGTCTATTGTGGCACCTAGCTGGCCTTGAATGTTAGTAGCTTTTCGTTTTTTTAAATATTTTTTAATTTAATTTTTCATTTTTAACACAATTCATATCACATAAAACAATTCCAACTTTTAGTCAGATGATTCTTCTTTTAAAGCATTTACAATATAGACCACAAATGAATTTTTTTTAAACATTAACCAACTGAGACACAAATAATAATTATGTATGCTAACTTCATAAGCCCTTGACCTAGTTGTCTCCACACTATTACTAAGAATTAAAGGACCCTAAATTGTTGTTGGTCTGAAGTTCTAAGCCTAATAGCTTAATTTTAGACTTACCTTCAGATGTTCCCCTACCAACAATCTATAATTTAATAGATCTAGTATTAAGCTTACAAACCTTTTCACTATAGAAAATTGCCACTAAGAGTAGGGACATTGCAGGGAAACAATAACTACCCATTTTCATGTCAATTCCAGACAGAACTAGATTTTCAACTTGCATTCAGTCAGGCTTAAAGTCTGCCAGGTGTCAGTGGGGAAATTGAGTCAGGCAAATTCTACCTCAGCCCAGTCTGAATAGACTCTATCCCACCCTTCCCATGAGATCACCTTTTGCAGTTCATACCAGCATCTCACAGGCTTACTGGCATCATGGATTGGAAGCTCAGACCACCTTTCTTGTTATCTATACCTGGAGTTAGATTCAGAAGAACAGTCACTTAATAGTCCCATAGCATCTTAAAATAGCAAGTTCCAATAACTGATTTTCAGATACAATTTTCACATTGGCTAAGGAACATCTTTTGAGGTCAGTCTTACATAACTTACATGCCTTTCTATACATGTTCTAGTTCCTGCTTAAATAACAATCATAAAATCAAACTCACCATTAAAACCTTAACTTTTTCATCAGTGCCAAATTTTACCCAAGGTTATCCGCCTCTAGAAAATTTAGACTAAAATTCATTTCCCCAAGCTAAAGATGTCTTTGATTTAGTCTCAGTAATTAATTCAGTCAATTGTTTTAATACTAATTGCTTTTACATCACTTTGTAACATGTCCAATTTTTCTCCCCATCTCTCCCCTCCCTCCACCCCCTAATACCTTGCATTCTGATTACCCCTCTCTTCAATGTACCCTCCCTTCTATCACATCCTACCCTTCCTTTATTTCCCATCTTCTCTCTTTTCTTGTAGGGCAAGATAAATTTGTTTCCCCCATTACTTGTGTTTCTTATTTCCTGGTTATATGCAATAATAATTCTCAATGTTCATTTCTAATACATTGAATTCCAACTTCTCTCTCTCTCTCCCTCCCTACCCATCCCCACTGAGAACTCAAACAATTCAATATAGACTAAATATGTGTTGTTTTGCAAAAGACTTCCATAATAATCATGTTGTATAATACTAACTGTATTGCCCTCTATCCTACTCTGTCCCCCCTTATTTTTTTATTCCCTCATTTGACCTTGTCCCTTCCAAAAAGTGTTTATTTCTGGTTACTCCTTTCTCCCATTTGCCCTCCCTTATATCATTCCCCTCACCCCACTTGTAGCCTTCTCCCCTACTTTCCTGTAGAATAAGATAGATTTTCATACCAAATTTAATGAGCTTGTTATTCCCTCCTTAAGCCATATGTAAAGAGAGTAAGCTTCACTTTTCCCCTCTCTTCTCCCTTTTCTCTTCCATTGAATAAGATTTTTCTTACCTCTTTTATGAGTTATAGACTGCCACATTCCATTTCTCCCTTTCTCCTCCCAGTATTTTCCTCCCTCACCCCTTAATTTTTATTTTATATCTTTTTTTGTGGATATCATCTCTTCTGATTCAACACAGCCTGCACTCTGTGTGTGTGTGTGTGTGTGTGTGTATGAACAATCCCTCCACCTACCCAAATACTGAAAAAAGTCTCAAGAGTAATAAATATTTTCTTTCCATGTAGGAATGTAAACAGTTCAGCTTTAGAAAGTATTTTATGATTTCTCTTTCCTGTTTACCTTTTCATGCTTCTCTTGATTCTTGTGTTTGAAAGTCTAATTTTCTCTTCAGTTCTGGTCTTTTCATAATGAATGCTTGAAAGTCCTCTATATCATTGAATAGCCCTTTATTCCCTTGAAGTATTATACTCAGTTTTTCTGGGTAGGTGATTCTTGGTTTTAATCCCAGTTCCTTTGACTTCTGGAATACTCTATTCCAAGCCCTTTGATCCCTTGATGTTGAAGCTGCCAGATCCTGTGTTATCCTGATTGTATTTCCACAATACTCAAATTGTTTCTTTCTAGTTGCTTGCAGTATTTTCTCCTTGACCTGGGAACTCTGAAATTTGGCCACAATATTCCTAGGAGTTTCTCTCTGTGAGTCTCTTTCAGGAGGTGATCAGTAGATTCTTTCAATATTTATTTTGCCCTCTAGTTCTAGAATATCAGAGCAGTTTTCCTTGACAGTTTCATGAGAGATATTTAGACTCTTTTTTTAATCATGGCTTGCAGGTAGTCCCATAATTTTTAAATTGTCTCTCCTGGATCTATTTTCCAGGTCAGTTGTTTTTCCAATGATGTTTCACACTATCTTCTATTTTTTTCAAACTTTTGGTTTTGTTTTTTAACTGCTTGGTTTATCTCATAGTCATTCACTTCCCTGAATTCAATTCTCTCTTTCAGAGAACTATTTTCTTCAGTAAGCTTTTGAACCTTCTCCTCCATTTGGCTAATTCTACTTTTTAAAGTCTCCTTCTCCTCATTGGCTTTTTGGACCTCTTTTTGCAAATGAGTTAGCCTCTTTTTAAAGGTGTTATTTTCCCCAGCATTTTTTTTTTTGTTGTTCTTCTTTACCAAGATGCTAACTAGCTTTTCATGCTCTTCTATTGCCTGAGCCAAGTTTAAGTTCCCTTTGGAGGCCCTGGAGACAGGGGCCTTGACTTCCTGTGACAGTATGCCTTGTTCTTCCTCATCTGAAAGGATGAGTGGAGACACCTGTTCACCAAGAACTTAACCTTCTATGGTCTTATTTTTTCCCCTTTTTTGGGCATTTTCCCATCCAGTTACTTGACTTCTGAATTCTTTGTCAAGAGGATGGTTCTGTTGTCCCTTCTCTCCCCAGTATTGTGTTTGAGGCTGAGATTGGACTTAGCTGCTCAATTCCCCTGGGACTTTGGGTGGGGTCAGGACTGTCTCTTAGGGCTTAGATTTAGATCAGCTCCTTTGTACCACCAGAGGCTTTAAGCTGAGCTGCTTGGACAATGGACTCAGGTTGCTTCTTGAACATTGTAACTCCCTGTAGTCTACTGCCACAGCTTCTGCCATTGCCTGGGGCTGTTGCTGGAGGAACCCTGTTCCATCTCACCCAGCTGGGAAAGCCCTCCCACACTGACTTTTGGAACTTTCTTTGTTGTTTGTGGGTTGAGGAATCTGGGACCCTCCCTGATGGGAATTTTGTCCCAGAGGTCTGTTCAGGTCCTGTTCCTCCCAGTCCTGGCTCTGCTCCACTCATTGCCCTGTGAGATCGACATTTCCTGTCACCCTTCCAGTTACCTTTGGCTTGTAACCTCTTTCACTCTGTTGTTCTGTGGCTTCTGCTGCTCTAGAATTTGTTGAGTCATTTTTTACAGGTATTTTGTGGGCTATGGGGGAAGTGCTACAGTATATGCCCCTTTCTACTCCACCATCTTGGCTCTGCCCCCATCATCCTGTTGTTGTTTTTAAGAGAAAGTTTAATCTAATAGGTAAAAGAACAGAGAGGGGCCATAAAGCGATAAAAAGACCTGAAGGACCAAATCTTTAAGGGGAACCAAGAGAAGAAAGAGAAACAAAGGGAGAAGAGCTGAATTAACATTTCATGGCCTAAATCTCTTGACAATCTATTAATGAATCAATATCTTTTATGGAGGGAACAGAATGGTAAGTTGCTTGAATGAAGTGAGGAGAAGCAAAGGACAGAGAGGAACTGGTAATGTACTTTTTCCATCTCAATAGATGAATGGTGATGGGACAATTATTCTTATGATCTCTTAAGAAGTTGGGAGTGGGAAGTTGTGTAAGAATAAGATAAAAGTCGTGGAGATCAGGAACTAGGACAGAAAGAGTAGAAGAAACTTTTTGCTTCAGAAGGAGACTGGATACTAATAAAAGTAATAATAAATAAAATAAAATAAAATAATAATATATCTCAGAGAATTGTTATAAAGAAAGATCAAATGAAATATATCTGTGAACTGTTTTGTAAATCTTAAAGTGCTACATAAATTTCTCATTATTATAATTAATATCCTATTACATACTATATCACTAAATTTATCTAAAATTGCTTCACTCATGTACTGATGTTTATAATAGCAGGGCAAAGCATAAAAAATGTAGGATAGTTTAAACATCCATAGATACAATAATATGGAAATTGGATAAAAGAGGGACTACAGATCTGGCACTTCATGAACTTACTCCAGCTCTCATGATAGACAAAGAGAATAACAGAAAGGTCATGAAGGGTAATGCCCATGAATCAGAAAATATAATTCAGAATGGAAAAGAAGGAAGATATAATGAGAACA
This sequence comes from Notamacropus eugenii, assembly GCF_028372415.1. Lineage (NCBI taxonomy): Eukaryota > Metazoa > Chordata > Mammalia > Diprotodontia > Macropodidae > Notamacropus > Notamacropus eugenii. Next base: position 444,736,128 of record NC_092873.1, read on the forward strand.
ATAAAACAAAGAAAACTTCTGTAAAAGATTAGCAAGGAAGGAAGATTTTGAATTACTCCTTTTTTATTTTTATTATATTTTTTAATCTTTTTAAAAAATTTATTTTTTTTCAGGTTTCTACAATCACTTCCATAAGCTTTAGATTTTCTTCCCCTCCCTCCCCGCTCACTCCCTGAGATGGCATGCAATCTTGTATGGTTTCTACACATACATTCTCATTAATCACATTTTCACATTAGTCATGTTACGTAAAAAAATTAAAATGAGTGGGAGAAACCATGAGAATAAATGAATTGAAACAAAACATAACACAAGAGAAAATATTCTGCTTCATTTTGTGTTGCAATTCCATAGCTCTCTCTCTGGATGTGGATGGTATTTTGCCTCAAGAGTCCTTTGGGAATGTTTTAGGTCCTTGCATTGCTGTGAAGGGCTAAGTCTACCAGAGAAAGACCTCACACACTGTGGGTGTTACTGCGTACAGTGTTCTTCTGGGTCTGCTCATTTCATTCAGCATTAGTTCATATAAGTCCTTCCAGGCCTCTCTGAAGATTTCCTGTTCATCATTTCCTATAGCACAACAGTATTCCATTACATTCGTATACCACAACTTGTTCAGCTATTCTCCAATTGATGGGCATTTCCTTGATTTTCAGTTTTTGGCCATCACAAAGAGGGCTGCTATAAATATTTTTGCATATGTGGGACCCTTTCCCATTTTTATGATCTCTTTGGCATACGGTACTAGAAGCAATAGAAGGTGTGTGTGTGTGTGTGTGTGTGTGTGTGTGTTTGTCCTTCTCTGTCAAAGAAGGCCATGCCATCAGAGAAATAATGACATGACTTGCACTTGACTTTGTTTTGAGTGAGGGAGGGCTATGCAGGTCACCAGCCTCACTTCTCCTCCAGAGTCATCTGAATCCAGTGACCAGATATTCATCAGGATGACTGGAGATGACCCAGGATGAGGAAATTGGGGTTAAGTGACTTGACCAAGGTCACACAGCTAGTGAGTGTCAAGTGTCTGAGGGGACATTTGAACTCAGGTCCTCCTGACTCCTACACTGGTGCTCTATCCACTGCACCACCTAGCTGCTCCTCCTAGAAAAAATATTACTGAGTCAAAGGGTATGCACATTTTTGTAGCCCTTTAGGCATAGTTTCAAATTGTTCTCCAGAATGACTGGATCAGTTCACAACTTAATCAACAATGAATTAGTGTTTCAACTCTCCCACATCTTCTCCAACATTTATCATCTTCCTGTTTTGTCATGTTAGCGAATCTGATAGTTGTGATGTGGTACCTCAGAGCTGTTTTGATTTGTGTGTCTCTAATCAATAGTGATTTAGAACATTTTTTCATGTGACTATAGATAGCTTTAATTTCTTCCCCTGAAAACTGCCTGTTCATATTCTTTGACCATTTATGAATTGGGAGAATTACTCCTTTAACAGGATGAAGAAGGGATGAATCAGAAGAAGCAATCTAGCAACAGCTAGTTATCTAGCTAAATAAGAAATTGAACAATTTAAGTAAACTCAAAGAACTTGAAATGGATTAAGTGTGGAAATGAGAGTGAGGAAAGTTAATGTGAATAAAGCAGTAGCAAAGTAGTGTCAACAAAACTAATGAAAAGAACCAAAGAAGGAGGGATTAAAAATCGACAAAAAAAGTGGAGGAAACCACAAGTTTAGCATCCTTAGTTTAGATGTGAGTGGATTAAACAATTCAATAAAACAAAAGATAGCATAATAGATAGGAAAACTAAGCCCATTAATATTTTAGAAGAAGACAGGAAAGAAGAAAGAAAAGAAGGAAAGAAAGAAGGAATTACACTTTTCAAGTCCTTTTTATGATTCAAGTTCTAAAGATACACATCTTGAATAAAATATTCAGTTCTGACAACCTTCATTTCAGGGAGAACCTTGATAAGCTCTAGGGTTCCTAGAAGAGGAAGGCAATGAGGATGATGAATGGTCCCAAGCCTATGTCATGAGGATGTCTCCCTGCTTTAACTCTCACCCCCTTCACACAGCTTCCAAATGATTGCACCCAGATTAAGTCTATCCATATAATTCCCCTATACAATAAAATGCAGTGGCCTTAATAACCTTAATGATAAAATACAAACTATTCTGTTTGTCATCTAAAATTCTTCATAGTCTGGCTCCTTCCTACCTCTGACAGTTTTAATACACTCTATCATCTTAGGCCAACTAGTCTTGCTCTGTTCACATTACACTACAAATTCCATCTTTATCTCTTTGCACTGGCCCCTGTCCCCCTTCTCCCCTCTGAATGCACTCCTTTTTCATTTCTTATAAGAATTCTTTGTTTCCTTTAACACTTAGTTCAAGTGCCAATTTCTTCAGATGGTCTTCTCTGATCTTTTTAGCTACCACTATTGCTCCATCCCCTTGAAAAACATTATCCCATTAGATTTCTCCAAAAAGCAGAATGGGAAACCTCAGAAAGCAGTGAGTTGCGATTGTTGGAGGTTGTAAAGCAAAGACTTGTTCAAGCCAGAGCGTTGTAGAAAGAAATATTTTTCATGTGCAGGTTGGCCTAGATGGTTTCTGAATTCCTTTCTAATTCTGAGGTTCTATTATTCTTTCATTTTGATGTCTTTACAGCTTTCCTTAATCTGTTAGCTCTCTTTCCTCTAACGTGGAAACTTGGGAACTAACTACACAACATTAGAAGGAATAAAATAAAACCTTATGTAGGTTGTGTCTTCCAACAGAGAACAGTATGTAGAAACTTTGGGATTTTAAAAAAAGAACCCTGAAATATGAAGAAAAATATGGCATTTTAGGTCATAGGAGGAATGTCTGCAGGAAAGCAAGATGATATAAATGTGTGCCCTTCACCTTCCTCTAAAAATAATATAACAGGGTACAGTTGTATAGTATATCAATTATTTCATAATGTTCACAACATTGTCAAATTTTATGATGGAAGTTAATAATAAGGTATTCATCTTTTATTCTGGGAAGACGTGGTGGTGAAATCCACCTTTGTCTAGATACAACATGTACTTTGTCTAGATACAATATGAATCTATCCAACATCTGGATTGGACTGGTGCAAATTATTTAAAATAGAAGGGATAAGATTAGGGGTGAAAAGTGTTAGCAGAACTTTCTTTTTGTTCTTGAAAAAAGCTTCAAACACCAAGGTTTAAACATCTCCTCTAAGCAGTTCTCAAAAGACTTGGAAAGGCCAAATCTAAACCAATTTTAATACTATCTGTTCTAGGACAAAACAAATAAGGAAATGAAGGTGAAAAAATGATATTATGTCACAGGTTTTTTTTTTTTCACCAGCTATAAAGATTAAAAATATTTCCAAAAATGTGTGTGTGCACATATGTGCTTCTGTGTGTGTGTTTGTGTATATTACAGAACTTCAGAGTTAGAATGGATAGTAAAGATTCACTAATTCAATCTATCCCTGAACAAAAATCTTACTCTGTACCTGACAAATGACCAATGAAGCTCTGTTTGAAGATGTCCATCATGGGAAAACATAGTCTCTCCTCTGTTAGACCTTTCAGGTTTTGAATAGCTCTTAATTATAGGACAATTCTCCTTACGTCAAACCTCTTTGCAACTTTCATTCACTGCTTCAAATCCTAGGATCTGCAGCTAAACAAAAGTTTAATCCTTGCACATGACATCCCTTTGAATATTGAGATAACTTTTATGTAGATTATGAATAGAATTCAACAAATGTAGTTTGAATAAAAAGCCCCAAAGAAGCTGACAACATAGAGCTTAGGTGAAGAAAGGGAAGAAGACAGAAATGAACAAACAGAGAGAAGGAAAGAAAAATGACATAATAAGGGCTGATGGAATTTGCCTTTCACAATGTTCCGATGCTCTGGAACAGCCAGGTTGAGTTGTGGGGGTGTATGACAAGGTGTTACAGAAGTGAAAAAATGTTCCACATTGTCCATGGCAACACCATATCCAATTCAAAATGGAAAGGAGATCATTTAAAAGAAACAATATCTTGAAAAAAACATGTAAGTAGGAGAATAGATAGAAGAATACATACAAATATAAGACTTTGAATGAGAGTAAACAAATTACAGGTGTTTGGAAACAAATTAATGATGTTCCCAAGAAGTGTGGTCATTCAATTACTGCTAATTTTGGATGAGCAAAAGAACATCTAAGAGGAAGTAGTCAGAAAACAAAACAAGTCACCAAGGATAGAAGGGATCTGCTTTTATAAAGATGCCTGTTTTTAAGGGACAGGAATAGGCATAGTTCATTAGGACTGAGGCATTACCACAAACAATAAATCTAGATGGTTGCAAAATGGAATCAATGTTGGACTTAGTAAGGAATTCAATAGATATGACAGCAACATACATTGAATTACCTAATAACTTGCATAAATAAAAATTACTATCGGAATTCATAGGAGAAAAAGAGATGGCTATAGTTTGATTCAGAGGTTTACTTGCAATTGGCTCTTAAAAAATCAGTAGGAAATGGATAGGATACACAAAGGGCTTCTCAGTTAGAAATAGCTGTGTGAGTGCAGTTTGGGAAGTGAGACACTTAAATAATATTCTGATGACATTAAATGAAAAGGTTTTTCTATAGCAGGAAGTAGTTGGCGATATGCCTTCAAACATAAGTTAGGGACAAGTTACGTCTAGCCTTGACTATAAGGCTGAGTAGTTTGGACTTTATCCTAATAGCTATGGAGGACCATAAGAGACTTTTAAGCAGCGGAATGCCTTGTTTGTAGGATTCCAGGCTTGATGCCATGAAAAGCTTCCTAACAATTAGAAGTGTCCCAACGTGGATGGGCTACATTTGGAGGTAGTGAGTTTCCCCTCTCTTAAGAGTTCTTCAAGCCAAAAAAAACACCTTTTAGGCAGGTTGTGATAGGGATTTTTTTTTCAGGTATTGGTTGAGACTCTGCTGAAATTCTGTGGTTTATCTGCTATATGGTTTAGAAAGAGGGATCAGAGGCAACTAGGTGACATAGTGGATTTAGTGTCACATTTATAATCAAGAAGATCTTAGTTCAAATCCTGCCTCAACTCAGACTTTTCTAGTTGAGTGATCCCACGACAAAGAAATGACTTAACCTCTCCAAGCCTCAATTTTCTTCTCTTTAAAATTGAGCTAATAATAGCATGTAGCTCAAGGTTGTTGTTGACGAGCAAATGAGACAACACGTATATAAAAACTTGCTTTAAAAAATCGGAGAGAGCAGTTTGGTGCTGGCCCTATATAGCCAGGACCAACATGATTAAAGGACTTTCTCAGAGAGGAAATACTAAGTAGGTGCTTTAACAGAGTTTTATTTTTCTTTTTTAAAGAAAGTGAAATTAGAGGTGGGTATTACACATTAGAACTCAGAAAATGGATTCTAGGACAAAAGATTTCCACTGAAATATTTATCGAAATTACTTTTAATTAGATTGAATGAATCTATGAAAATGTAGTGAAAACTGTTGTGTTGTTCTAGTTTTGGCCATAATTTCCTGATGTAGTGAGCATGGAGGTGACCTCAGAATAAAGAAGATATAATCTCAAGTCCCTCCTGTGATAAATAGTGATATTGTGACCCTGGGCAGGTCACAAAATCTCTCCACTCTTCAAGATTACTCTTTAGGACTATACTAAAAACTATAGATCAGTTTTCAGTCTACATTGGTATAGGCAGTTTCTTCATTGGGAATTCTTGAAGCTGAATGACATCATGTCTAGTCAAAAAAAAAAAGTCCCAGGTGGACACAAATACAAAGATACTTATTTTATTTCACCGTTTTGTGAAATAAATCCATCCTTCATGTTTTGTTCTCCACAGCATCTAGTACACTGAGGGTCATTAATAAACTTAGGAATAAAGAAAACAATAGTATTTAGATGATGGTACCTAAAGGTTCAAAGGACTGTTTGTAATAGCTAACAGGTCTCATGTTCTAACATCAGAAAATAAACTTCTTGAGGGCAGAACCATTTTCACTGCTGTATTTGTATCTCTAGAATTTAGCGCAGTACCTGACACAAAATAGGTATTTAATTTATAGCTGTTGATTAATTCATTGATGCTCATTTCTTTTGTAAATGAAAAGGTTGATCACTATTAATTAGCTTGTAAGTTCTGTGAGGGCAAGGACTACTAGGTATGTTTCTTTGATTTTCTTCCTGTTTAGCCTATGCTCTTATCCACTGAACATATAGCATGCAAGTAGCAGCTATACAATCAGTCAGTTGTTAAATATCATGAGTAACCTTTCTAATAATAATGGCTTCGTGCTGTCCAGCTCTACCCTGTATTCTCTGTAGGAACAAAGACACAGATTTGGTCAAGACCAGGTTACATAGTTTATGTCTATGAAATGAAGCAAAGTTAATTGGTCTATGTGGGGATTAAAGTCTCATTAACACTATATTCTAGCCAACTGAGCTAAGTGGTCCAAGACAGAATATTCTTTAATAGTTATCCCAAATTAGGCTTTTAATTGTGACTTCAGAGATTTGTTAGTCAATTCCTGGAAAAGCAGTGTAATCTTAAAACATGAGATTTGTTGAAAAGAATACTTTTTGCTGTGGTGTCTTTAATATCATAATGAGATGCAGTGTGTCTACACCACAGAGTAAAACTTGATGATTTTTCCAATGGTTGAGCAATATTAGGTTTATGGAGAAAAGGAAATGAAGGAGGAAAGTTGAATAGGGAAAACAAAGTTCAATTTGTTACTGCAGTTTAAAGATACATGTGCCATTTTTTTAGTAAAAAAAGAAAAGGCAGCTAAGGCTCTGAAATCTTATTTATTATATTCCTGGTTTTCCATGTGCCTTCTGTAGCCAAATACTTCCTTCCATTGATATTTGAGCAGGAGGTGATGAGTTTTTTTTTTTTAATATTGATTTGATGATCTTATTCACTTTTTTTAAATGCTTTCCAGATTGGGTGATTGCCACATCCTTATTTGCTACAGCCATAAAGAGTACTTGGAACCTAGTGGGAAATGTGCATTACTCATTTAGCTGTGTAACACATGTTCAGTATGCTGCAACTGAACTCAATATGGCACAAAAATTTTTTAAATTTGCTTCTGAATATAAGTCAAGATGCTTGTTTTAATTTTAAATTCCTACATGATCTGGATTCCAACTACAGAATATTTTAGATGGTCCCTTTAAATATATTTTTTTTCCCAAATTTCTATGAGATTTCTGAAGAACCATTGGATGGGTAGCTTTTCTGTCATTCCATAAATGTAAAATGTTTTGTTTTGTGTCTTTTCAATTTGTTGTGTATTCTTCTAAAAAGTAAGTGATATATAAACAATTGGGTGATATTTCAAAAGTGTTACTTAACTTATTGCTAAGTTTCACAAATAAGTATAGGTGAGTTAATAATAACAAAATAAATTTCTAAAAAATATGAATGCCAAATTATAAGAAAAAAGTAAAATAAATAGATTATTTACATATATCAGCAACTTCACAGCAACATTTGCCATTTATTTCATTTGCTAAGAGTATGACTATTCAGAATAGCTAATCAATTATTATTAATTTTTCCTCTCTTATTCCTTAAAGATTACTGTAAAATTATGACATGCTGTTGGAACAGTGATGATACTGTTATCCACTAACTGAAGTCTAGGTATATTACCTTTTGCCTCTCCCCCAGGGTTCTCCAATATCCTTAAGGCAGTTTGTGAGATGTCTGGTCTTTCTTTCATTAGCTCAGGTTCTCAATGATTTGTGTTCCTCCAATTTTATGAACCTTTTGTACACCAGTTATGTTTAACCACTTAACTATCTGAGGTAACTTTTGAATAGGAATATTTACTTCAAAAGTATAATAAGAACAGATATACAACTCTCCCACTCCCTGCCTAAACAACAACAACATACGGAGTCACAATTCCCCTCTATTCCACTTCTGGGCAAGGGAAGAAAATAAGGTTAACAGCTTAATCAAATTTTCCTGTAGCATGGTTCCACCAAATTCCAAGTCCAAAACCCTTTGTGGGCTGAAGTGCTAGGCATTCTAGCTACTTAGGCTTTCTTGACTGGTCTAGAAGCCTGGAATCCTGCCTCTGAAGACACCCTGGCTGAAGTCCAAATCATAGGACTCCTCTTCTTTTGCTAGACCTGAAAAGGACAAATGAAACTGACCAAAACTCTAAACCTAAGTCTCAGGTTCACAGGACCTAAAAGGGAAAGGGAGAAGGTGGTCTTTGTCCCTGAGCAGCTTAGTTCATGACATCCATCCTGTGCAAGAAAAGGATCTCCACCCCATTTCGGAAACAACTGAAAAGAGAGAGAGAGAGAGAGAGAGAGAGAGAGAGAGAGAGAGAGAGAGAGAGAGAGAGAGAGAGAGAGACCTAGTCTGGTGGTTTAAAAAAATGCAGCCTGTTTTAGCTATGCAGACAGTAGAAATGGTTGTTTCCACCCATGTGTAGGGGAAAACAGAATGTCTTCTCCCCGAAGAAGGTCTCTAGTATTTCCCACATGGATGCTTTTTTCTTAGATGACCTATGTATGCATCAAAGTCTAATTATATTATTATTTAGTAATGGCATACTCAAGAAGTGGTACAAGGGAAAGCAGTGAGGAAATGTATAATTAAAAAAGATAAACCGGTCACATGATCCAAGTATGTTGTAATAGATGTTAGAACCCTGAAAATGTAAAATCATCTTGATGAAAGCTTTTAACATATCAAGTAGATCATCTCTGGAGGACCTATAGAGGAACATAGAAATACTGAAGAACTGATTAATTTGATAAAACTCTTACTGCAATTGAATATTCCATAAGCACATATATTAATTTAATTAATTAATTTAATTAGCTCTGCCAGGTAGTGTCATGTCTGTCCCTCATTTTCGAAGACCATGACATCAGAGAAATGATGACATGACTTGCACTTGATTTTGTTTTGAAGGAGGGAGAGTGGGCTGTACACAATCACTAGTCTCACTTTCTCCTCCTGAGCCATCTGAATCCAGTGACCAGATATTCAATAGGATGACTGGAGATGACCCAGGATGCAATGGGAGACCTTGACCTTTTTAGGTTAAGGCCTTTTCAGGTACTCACTTAGAGGGAGGTAACACTCATTCAGTGAACAGATCTCTTTAAGAAGTAGTCAGGGAGTGGCTCCTTTAATGAGCAAAAGAAAAAAATAACTAAATCAAGCTGAAAGGGAAAGAGAAACAGTTAGCCATATTTGGAATGCTATATGTGCATATGCATAGTAGACAACCAGTGCATGTTTATTGATTTTATTTATGAATAGGATTCAAGCTCTCACCAAAACATGATAGATTTCTCAATGCCATGTGAGTTCCAAGAGATGTACACTTTATTTCACATAAAAATAAAACCATTTTGGTTACTGAAATAAAAATGGATTTTATATAGAAGCTCCTCACTTCCCCCATTTGCTTAAGATCCTATGCCAGAGACACATACTTTTATACTTGTATATTTATTTTTATTTGTTGATTTCTGTGCTATTTCTACCAGGTATCATGATTCTGTGAAATCTGGCAATGTCAGAGGAGAAAAGAAGCTATATACATATATATATGTGTGTGTGTATACACACATACATGTATGTAAGCATATGTACATGTATATATATCTATATATATATCTATATCCATATCTATATCTATATATATATAGTGGATCATCTCTAGAGGATCTATGGAGGAACATAGAAATAATGAAGAATTGATTAATGTGACAAAAATCTTGCTGCAGTTGAATGCTCTGTCAGCACATATATTAATTTAATTGGTGGGGCAGCTAGGTGATGCAGTGGATAAAGCACCAGTGCAGGAGTCAGGAGGACCTGAGTTCAAATCTCACCTCAGACACTTGACGCACTAGCTCTGTGACCTTAGGCAAGTCACCTAACCTCAATTGCCTCATCCTGGGCCATCTCCAATCATTCTGAGGAATAGCTGGTCACTGGATTCAGATGTCTCTGGAGGAGAAGTGAGGCTGGTGACTTGCACAACCTTCCTTCACTCAAAACAAAGTCAAGTGCAAGTCATGTTATTATTTCTCTGATGGTGTGATCTTCTTCAGCAAGGAAGGCTGAACACACACTGAGTTTAATTGGTGAAGTCCCAGGTACTGTATATGGAAAGTCCTGCTTTCTACAAGAAGTCTATGTAAGTCTTCTTTAATCTTAATTCCTTCCTTCTGAGACCATTTCCAATTACCCTGTATATCCTATTTGTATATAGCTGTGTGCATGATATCTCTCCCATTAGACTGAGTTCCTTCAGAACATGGATTGGTTTTTGTTGGTGGTGAGTTTATTTTGTCTTTATTTTTCCCCTAGAATTTACCATGGTGCATGGTACAAAGGAGGCACTTAATAAATACTTGTTGATTGTTTATTATGAACATGGGAAGTATTTTCATTGACTCTTCTCCTTCCCTTCAAAGTAAGAGACAATAAGAATGTTCCCTGAATCTGTGCTAATAAATGCTTTATGTACATCTGTGCAAATGTGACTATTTTTCATTCCTTCCTTAACCATCAACTCTATCTATAACAGCAATAGACTAGGCCAGACTAAAAATACTAGTTCCAATTTAGAGCTCTGCCCAGAGGGCTGTAACACTGCACCATACACTTTGATCCATCAATACCACTGCTAGGTCTGTATCCCAAAGAGATCAAAGGAAAAGGAAAAGGATCTATATATACAAAAATATTTATAGCAACTCTTCATGTGGCAGCAAAAATCGGAAATTGACGGACTGCCCATCAATTGGGGAATGACTGAGCAAGTTGCAGCATATGGTTGTGATGGAATACTATTAGGCTATAAGAAGTGACAAGCAAGAGATTTTCAGAAAAGCCTGGGAAGACTTATATGAACTGATGCAAAGTGAAGTGAGCAGAACCAGGAGAATATTGTACACAGTAGCACAATATGGTATGATTATCAACTGGAAATGACAGATATTCTCAGCAATACAAAGATTTAAGACAGTTCTAAAGGACTTACAATGAAAAAATGCTATCTACTTTAAAAGAAGGAACTGATGGAGTTTCAATGCAGATCAAATCATACTTTACTTTTTAAAAACTTTGTTTTCTTGTCCAACATGGCTAATATGGAAAGAAGCTTTGCATGATATATTTTACATGATTATACATGTGCAGTGTATAATCTATAGTAAATTGCTTCCTTCCTGAGTTTGGGGGAAGGGAAGGAGAAAATTTGGAACTCACAATTTAAAAAAAAAAGGTTAAAAATTGTTTTTGCATGTAATTGAGGAGAAAATAGTAAAAAAAAAAAAAAAAAGTGCCAACCAAAACAAAAACCCAGCTACTAGCTCTAAAGTCCTATCTCTTTTGCTTTTTATCTGGTGTTTACAGGCTAGCTCAGAATAGAAAGGTGATTTATGGGTCCTTGGACTCATAGTTACTACCTGCTAGTATTGCTGCCTTAGCATCCTTAATGAGATGACATTAAGTGGGAAAGCCATAACAATATATTCCACTGTATTATTAGTTTTAAAACTAGTACAGGTTTGCTGACATGGATTTCTTACATACACTGTAGAGTATATATACTTCACTCACTAGATAGCTTTTCTAACCCTAATTCAAACCATGTTTACCTTTACATACAATTTTAACAAGATTAGTTACATAGTTTCCAAGCCCAGGACAAATTAGAAAGGATAAAAAGAGGCATACTGTCAGTTAAGTGAACTAACAGTTAAGATTCTCAAAACAAAAGCATGGACAAAACTGATAAAAATCAGATATATACACAGCTCCTAAAACTGAAAAGCACAGGAGACTAGGGACATTTAATGTAGGAGAGAACAATTCTACTCTACTTTAATAGCCCTTGAGGGCATTCCTGTTAGACAGAAAAAAAAATAATAGTTGTTATTTATAATGATGATGCTAAGTCAAGAAGAAAAAGGTTAAATTATATTCAGTGTACCCTTTTAAAAAGTAAAGTATGCAATGAATTTTAGCAATATTGTCTTTCAAAATGGTTAAGGTAAAATGTTTGAGGACTTAAAAATGTCTAACCCTCAGCTACATGGAAGACTTAGCTAACTTGAATATTTTTTCCAGGAAGATCTTGAGTTACCTGAAGTTTCATGGTATGTTGGATTTATTTCCCCTATGAACCTACATTTGATAGTCAACTGATAATGTGAAAACCTGATAAAATAATGTCTGTTGCTGCAATCCATGACAATCAGTACCAAGAATCTTGACTGCGTTCATTTTGTTAGCTGATATGCTCCTCTTGCCTGAGCTTTCACTGCCAAATTAAAAAAAAACAAAAAACAAACCACTCTTACTGTGTCCATTTCCTCATCACTCACTTACTCGTCAACCTCCTGTGTCTTGGATTGCATCCCCACAACTCTATTGAAATAATAGCTGAGACTAGAGAAAGCTCAACATGAATCAGCAGAGGAACATGGACACCAAAAAAAGCTAAACTGATTACAGGCTGCATTAATAAGAGACTGTCCCAAGAGAGGAGACAGATTCACTATACTCACTCCTGGCAAGAGTACATCTGAAAAATCATGAACAAGATGAGACATCATATTTTGGGAAGAATAACCAGAGAATATCTAGAAGTCGGGCAGGGAGTGGGGAGGAGCTAACAATAACAGACCATGCCATGTGATTGAAGAAGTGTGGATGTTTTAGATTGGAAAAAACGAATTCTAGGAAATGCTAGTTTTTGTCAAGAATTTTGTTTTCCTCAGAAATATGTGTTGATGTGATTAGCTTAGGTTGCAGAAAGTCAGGTTAAGTTCACAGAATCACAAAACTTCATAGCTGGAAAGGACCTCATTGGTTATTTAGTTCAGCTCATACTTGCAAAGGAATCCTCTTGCTTGAATATCTCAAGTGAAAAGAATCCTGATATTTACCTAGTAAGACTATTCCACTTTGGGATAATTCTAGTTGTCACAAGTTTTTCACTTGATAGAGATATCAGTAGAGTATGTTGCATTAGAAGGTAGCAGTCCCCCCTTTATTGGAAGTCTTCAAACAAAAGTTGCCTGATCACTTTGATAACATATTGCAGAGAGAATATTTGACCAGATATGGGTTGTACTAGATGATCAATAACATCCTTTCCATTTTGGAGGATTTGGATAATTCTTTGTTCTTTCCATGGTCACCAGTGACTTTACAATTGGCACATACAAAACCTTTTCTCAATCTTCATTTTCCTTGATTTTTGAATTGTATTTGACATTGTTAACCACTTATCCACACTGCTCTATTATGGTGTTCTTCCTACCTATCTCAAAGCTGCTTCTTAGGATACTACTATTTCAGAATAATGGAAAAAATGATTAGTATCTGGGTTTCATTCAAATTTTATACTTGTACAATGAGAAGAGGGTTCAACAGCCTCTACACTAGGAGACTTGAGTCACAGCATGATGTAAATTAGCAACCTGTGTCACATGAAACCTAATTCCTCAATACTGGAGACATGGTGAGCCCTTTCAACAATATAGGAAATGTGTAGTCAACAGTGAGGAATGATAACCAACATATGGAATGATTCTGTTTTTCTTGAGGCAGAGGGGGGTTTATGTAACAAAAGAGGATTGGGTATGGAAAAAAAAATCAGCAAAGAACTTAGTCACAAACACCTAGATTTGGCTATCAGGGGAAGGTGAAATGTGATCCATCTTCCCACTCCTTCTCTTGATTGACTATAAACTCTTTGGAATCATTCCAGAAATGCTTAGTGGACTTGATCCCACCCCTACCCCCATCCACTATTCTGGAGACTATGTTATATTACTTTCATAAAATATATGAAGGAGAGTAATGTCTAGAATTTCTTTAGAGAATTTGATTCTCCAGCCTGTCTAGGAATAATAGCTGTCATTTACATTGGCTTTGAGTTTTATAAAGCCCTTCATAAACAAATGTACATATACATGTATATATAGTTTTCTTTAACCTTATCATATTATATTATTTACATACCATACTACCTCTCTCCCCTTGTATCTTAAGCAATCTCTTTAGTTTCCATCTTTATATCTCAAGCACCTTTGTATATTTCAAATTTATAGTGGAATTAAAAAGGCCATAGAATTTACTTGCATATAGAAGTTATAAAAAGCATATTATCAAGCATATATATATATATATATATATGTATATATATTTATAGAGAAAGACAGAGACAGAGACAGAGATAGAGAGACAGAGAGAGAGGATCAGGGTTCTAATTCTTTCTCTGCAACTTAAAAACTGTGTGACCTTAGACAAGTTACTTAGACTCTCTTGTACTAAAGTTAACTCATCTGTCAAATATGGAGGATGGAAAGGATAATCTTTATGGATTTATAGAGTATTCTATCTCTAAATCTAAGATGTTTTAAAATATAAAATATCTAAAAAGTTAATATTTAAATAGTATTAAAAAGAATGTTAAAATATTAAATTTACTAGTGAATTTACCCCTACATGTGGAATATATACACTGTAGGATTTATGGGAGGGCATGAACCCATGGTTTGGGACAACCTGGATAGGACCTATTTCTGTGAGTTCATAAATTCCATAGAGAGTTTATGGAGTTATAAGTATCTCCAACATCCTGCACATTACATAGTAGGCACTTAGGAAATAGCTTAGCTGTTGGATCTCTGATTTTTAGTCAAGTCCTTCTTTCTTCTATACTGATTTGTTGATTTTCCTTACTTGTTACAACAAAACCTTCATTTTCAGTAAAAAAACTTGTTGTGTATCAATCACATGTTAGGTGGAGAGTATTTTATCTAGATAGTCTTGGCTAAGTTAAGCATATATGATTAACATGAAGATATATTTTTATCTACATCATGAAATGACCATTATCAACATAGTGAGACGAGACAATTTTATCTTAATAACAATCTGATCTGTTTTAAAATTATACCTAGTGGAAATTACGGATTGAATGAGAAATATATTAAACTAGGCAATACTGCCTAATATCTCACAAAAATTACATATAGATTAGTGAGTAAATGCTTAAAAATCTACTGTTTTAGATGTAGTACCAAATATTACCTGGAAGGAAATTCATTTTTAGTTTTGTTTTATTTTGCACTATACACATTGGCTTGATTGCATAAGATAAATTGAAGGTTATGGGTTCCTCTCTTTAAAACCTTTTGCTTGATTATTTTAAAAGATTAATGCAATTAAAAAATAAGCATCCTTCTTAGCTAGTATTATTGATGAATATAAGTTATAGCAATATTTGGACACTCAGATTCATAAATGCTACTTTATTCTTGCTTATTTCTCTATCTTTTCCCATTTGTTTCATAAGCAACCTTTTCATTATCTAATTTTGTTGATTTTAATCATTAGCTTTCTTGTCTACCTTTTTGTTAATTTCTCTTTTCACCACACTGTTTCTCTGTTAAAGTACACTTTTCTTTATCTTCCTTTTCTGTCTATATTTTTTAAATCACTTTTATAGGCACATAGGTGGTGCAGTGCATAGAGTCCTGGTCTAGAGTCAAGAAGAGTCCTTTTCATGAGTTTAGATATGACCTTAGTCACTTCTTACCTATATGACCATGGGCAAGTCACTTAACCCTGTTTTCTTCAGTTTCTTAATCTGTAAAAAAAATGAAATGGAGAAAGAATTGGCATATCATTCCAGTATCTCTGCCAAGAAAATCCTAAATGGGGTCACAAAGAGTCGGACATGACTGAAAAATGACTAAACAATGATCTCTTTTATACGCTTCTCACTCTTTCTCTCTGCTTGTGTTCTCACTATACTAAAGAACAAACCTGGATTTTAGAAACAATTTTTGAGGAAAATTCAAACTGTTACAATTTTAGATCATCCCCAAAGAAGTCTTAGGGCTTCAAACACACTTCATCATAGATGAAAGCAATGAATAAGCAATGGTCCTTCCTCAAATAGTCTGTACTCAAAAAGGGACCATCTCCAGTCATCCTGATCTATATCTTGTCACTGGGCCCAGATGACTCTGGAGAAAAAAGTGAGGCTGGTGACTTTGCACAGCCCTCCCTCGCTTTAAATCCAATTCA
This sequence comes from Notamacropus eugenii, assembly GCF_028372415.1. NCBI lineage: Eukaryota > Metazoa > Chordata > Mammalia > Diprotodontia > Macropodidae > Notamacropus > Notamacropus eugenii. Next base: position 444,752,224 of record NC_092873.1, read on the forward strand.
CTTGCAAGTCATGGCATCACCTTCCTGATATCATGGTTCTCTTTAAGAATGAAGGACAATCAACATTTGCCAAAAGGAAGGCAAAAGCAATGGAATCTGGAATCATTGAGAAGAGATAGTTAATGGGAAATGAAACACATAGAGAAGACATATCATCCAATTAAAAAATATTTTGCTCTTCCAACAAAGTATTTTTCATTTATCAGTTAAGGTTTGACAAGATTCCTTAATAGAGGCACAGGGGCAGCTTGATGGTGCAGTGAATAGAGCACCAGTGTAGGAGTCAGGAGGACCTGACTTTAAGTCTCATCTCAGACACTTGACACTCACTAGCTGTGTGACCTTGGACAAGTCACTTAACCCCACTTGCCTCATCCTGGGTCATCTCTAGTCATCCTGATGAATATCTGGTCACTGGATTCAGATGGCTGTGGAGGAGAAGTGAGGCTGGTGACCTGTACAACCCTCCCTCACTCAAAACAAAGTCAAATGCAAGTCATGTCATTATTTCTCTGATGGCATGGTCTTCTTTGGCAACAAAGGACAAACATACACACATAATAGAGGCAAATAAGTAAGTCAACATTTATTGAGCTCTACTATGTTCCAGGCACTGTGTTCAGTACTAAGGATATTAAAAGACAGTCCCTGGACTCTTAGCTGGAGTAGCAAATACCATTGGTGAGCATATAAATTTCCCTATTTTATGCTTACTTAATATTGATAATCAGAAGATGTTAAAAATATAATTATTTCTGTTGTTCCAGAAGTTGATTTCTATCACAGAATTGAAGACATTGGGAACTTGTAAAAAAAGAAGGAGACCAGGTTGGGTGAGTGTTGAGGAATAAGGATGGGAGCAGATGTAATGTAGACAAGCCTGGAACTGCATATCATGGTGAGAGTAGGTTATTACCCACATTCAACCTTCTTATTAGTTGATTGCACACATATTCCTTGAGGTCAAGACATAGACTCCTTGGGGTCAGACCATGGCTTCTCAGGTAGTCCCAACCTCAACTTTGATCTGATTTAAGCAAAAGGACTAAATATTTCATCCCCTTTATTTTTCTTAAGTGAATTGTTAGGTTAAGCATAATAAGAAATAATGATAGTAACTACTAGTGTCTTCCTATAAAGTTAATGGAAAATCTTCCCTGCCCATTAATAGGGCTCATGTGGAGCCCAGTAAGGGAAGCTTGCTTAGGGGAGGCTTGCTTATAGGAAGGCTTTCACACCTTTTGCTAATTTCTAATTAGGCCCTGAGTCACAAGGGTTGTGATGCCTTCTGACTCTGAGAAGTGTATCTATATTCTGAGTTGGTATTTACTTTGGGGGCTTGCTTATGAGAAGGATCTTGTGATTCCCTGGTTGAGACGCTGAGTGGCCATGTGATGTAAAGGCTCTCGATCCAGCGGTGTACGTACAGTGTATAGCAATATTGCTTTGATTCGGGGTGCCAGAACCTTGTCTGTTGGTCTTTGTGCTACTCTCTGTTTGTATTTTCTACATTCACTTCTTCTCTGTAATTAAAGAAGGTTGTTGACCCCTTAAAAGTTGCTTTCCTTTAAGAAAAGCAAATCCAAGAACCTGTGTGAACAGGTCATCCTGGGTATGCTAAGGTACTTGCTGTTAGACTTTCTCACAAGGTTACTTAATGTATGTTTTATGTGAATTTCTGTATAGCCATATATGTGCTGTGTATGTATTCTCCATATTTGAACATAAGCTCCTTGAGGGCAGGGATTGTTTCCTTTTTATCTCCAGTGCCTAGTACTTAGGTAGTATTTAGTAAATGTTTGCTTATTTGCTTACCCTTATCAGAGTAGGCACTTCATTAATCCTTGTTGGACTGGATTTTATTTAGGAGGTTTTGAGCTTCCCTGGAATTAGATAGAATTAACATGATATCATCCTAAAAATGGGAACCTCTAGAAAATGTCATAATCTATAAAACTTCACTAAGGGAAAAATCAATGTCTTAAAATAATGAAACACCCCAATCTTTGAAGACTAGAAACTAGGGACTGAACTCTGGTCAATGGAGAGATGTGGTAAGTATAAATGGACTTTAGTATATTGCCAACAATGACATCTGTGCAAGAAGTGGTGTTAAAGACGCCACTACAAGATGTATAATCAGAAAAAAAATGTGAAGACCTTAGAGGCAATACACAGCTTGAATACTGCAGTGATGCTCACAAAGTGGGCAGCTAGGGGGCACAGTGTATAGAGTGCCAGGTCTGAAGTCAGGAAGACTCACCTTCCTGCGTTTAAATCTGTCCTCAGACACTTGCTAGGTGTGTGATGCTTGGCAAGCAACATAACCCTGTTTGTCTCAGTTTCTCATCTGCAAAATGAGCTGGGGAAGGAAATGGGAAATCGTTCCAGTATCTCGGCCAAGAAAACCCCAAATGGGGTCACAAAAATCAGACAGGCCTGACAAACAACTGAACAACAATACCCACAGAGTACAACAAGATCATAAAGAAGCCCTTTAATACATGATGTGGAGAACAGAGACTATATGGGAAGATGTGGAAAGAAATCACATAGGCAAAGATGGGTTATCTGCACTACTGGAGGGAATATATAAACATTTATGTATGTATGTATACGTATATGCACATCCACACTGCACACACATAACGTGTACATGTACACACAACTACATGGGTGTAACACATAACACATGCACATGTACACATGTCTACTTATACCCATATTTTTATATATGCATTTGTGACTGTCTGTATAGACTCTTTTTGACATGGTGCTTGAGTGTAATGACCTCTACCTATTCCAGTGTCTTATGTGAGCATCTTTAAGGATACTGAAAAAAACAAAAATTTCATCAGATAATATATTCCCACAAGGACTCACTCTCAGTTTTATGTATTTTCACTGCAATTTAGACACAGGATAGCTTCAGTTTCAGATTTTTCTTTTTCATGCAGACACACAGTGATAAGGAAAAAAGAACAATGGATTTGATGGTCAAAGGACAGGTCTTCAGTGTTGGTTGGGATACTTACAGACTATGCAATTAAAAATAAATGAGTCACTTCACTGTTCTGAATTTATGCTTTTTCTCTAGAACAGAGGGTTCAAACAAGCCACATTTGACACTTGTAAGGGCTGCCCAAAACAGATTAAAACATAATTAGGAAATATTTAACAAAATCAGGTAAAGCAAAACATGGATAACATTACATCGAAAACAAAACACTAAGTCAATAAGCAACCCACAGGGATTCTTATGTATGGATTAATACCTCCTTTTTCTGAGTTTGACACCACTGACCTAGAGAATGGGAGCACTCACATTTGTATTATACTTCTCAGGGGTTTGTTTTAAGGAAAATCATAGAAGTGCTGGATTTTCAGTCACAGAACCTGGATTCAAATCCTTACCCTTCTACTTATTATCTATGTGACCCTAAGCATATGAAAACCTCTCCACGTCTCTACAAAGATAAAATGAAAGGATTGGACTAAGTGGCCTCTAAGATCCTTTTCAACTTGAAGTCTATGCTCTCAGTGTTAGTACTCAGTAGATGTAGAGCACTATATAAAAATGAGTTAATCATTATTATATGTCTCACTAGGTTTGGCCATCTTTACTTTGTCTCCTCCCACAACTGATTTGACTTGGGCTCTCATATTTGGCTATGCTCAAGCCTGGCCTCTACATCTGTTGCTCTGGTTCCCTTAGCCTTCATAAACCAGATCTTCTGGCACTGACAGCCGTTAATACATTTGGTTTCTCATGCCTAAATTCTGTACTAGGTCTCCCAGGAGGCTTATGTTAAGGACAGGAGAGATTTAGCTCAGCCTAGAATCAGTTGTCCTCTGTAGCTTGCTTGACATATTAACCCTTTATCTTTTACTGTCTTCCAAGTGGACTCAAACAAGATCCTACAATCTTTCAATTAAGTTTCATGAATAATTATCACTCAGTTTTGACCTGACATGATATTAGATAATCTGACAGCTTTTTATCAGGACCTGTTTGGACTTGAAATGACAAACCATACGAAGTAGGGGAAAGGCAAGTAACATGTGAGAACCTTGGCCATGGTGTTAAAAAAAAACCTGAAATTCAAATTCTAGCTGAGATCTTTATTAACTATGTGATCCTCAGTAAGTCACAAAACCTTCCTGGACCTCAGTTTTCTCACTTGTAAAATGAGGATAATAATGGTACCTACCTCACAGGGTTCTTGTGAAGATTACATGAGATTATGTGTGTAAAGCTGCATTAAATGTCTGTTATTGTTACTTAATCTAAAGAAAGGACTCTCTCTTATTACATGCTTTTTAGATCATGTCTTCCCAACTCCCCCTCCCCTCTTACCACACTCACTCATATACACTCAAAATATAGACTTTTTAATCTCACACCTTTTCCCCAGATAAGTCAAGAAGTTTTTATTAAGCACCTACTATGTGGCAGGCACTGTGCCAAGTGTTTAGAAAAAAAGATTTAAGTCCAGAGGACGCTATTTATAAAAGAACATAAGATGTTTACAATTTTATTTTATAACTCAGATGAGCTATTCATACACATACACACACACACAAGCAATTGTATGTGTGTTCTAGTTGATGAAAACAATTACAATTCTAACTCTGCCTCAGTCTTTCTCTAGGGATTTTCTTATACAGTAAATACTGAAGGGGGCAGGGAGAGAGCTTCAGAATGAGACATTTAGTTCCTTCAACAAGTATTTTTTTGAGTGTCTTATTTGGGAAAGGCAATGTATTAGGTGATCTATGAGATAATACATAGGACACAAATCTGTATAAAATATTGGTGACCTCAAAAAACTCACAATCTGGTTTTGGGATGGAGGGAGCCATATCACTATGGAGATAGGAAAGAGGATCTCTAGAAGAACCCATTACAGGGACAGGATTTGGAGCATTTGTGATAATCACGGATTTAAGATTAACGGGAGAGACCATTAGGAATGAGAGATGAACTTTCTGAGTCAGCTAATTTTAAGTGTGGACAGTGGTTCTGGAGTTGTGGAGGGATGACAGGATGCAGGTTGACTATTCACTATGGCACAGATCCTAAATGAATCTTCCTTAAATTCTAGCTCCTGATAAACAAGTCGTTAAATTTCCCCAGTGACAGTGCAGAAGAGAGAGCAGTGGAGCTAGGGTTAGCACTGAAAGTGAGGCCAAAAATGATGTGTCAGTTGAGGAACTATATGAACTTAATGAACAAGGAGGAAAGTGAGAAGGGCACTTATTATTACTGTTTAATTACTATTACTGTACCTCAGGCTTTACCTACATTTCTAGATAGGCAGGTTCCTTTGTATGTTATACTCATGAACTAGGCATGTAGCAGGCAGGCTCTATTTCTGACAAAACCATCAGGGATCTTGGTGGAATTAGATCAATTGTAGGAACACCTTCACAAATCTCCCATCCACCTTTTCTCTTTGTTCCTTACCCGCTAGTTGGAGATTTAATCCCTGTGTTGAATCTGATGTTCTGCCTTTCTCCTTGTTCTCTATTGCTTTCTCTTTTCACTGTTGCTAAAATACAACAGATTCTATTCATGTTGCTGGGAATGCTCAGAATGTAAGACAGGTTTTGTTACAAATCAGGCCTTTCAAAAAATCCTCCGGAGAGAGGCCTTCTTAGCTAGGGTCAAGGATTCAGCTCCCTGCTAGCTTTAGCTTTGAATTAAAAACTTGATACAAATGGCCAACTTGGGTGGGCCATCACATTTACTGTCTAATCTGCCAGCGGTAACTCAATGCTGTCACTATACCACTAATAGTATAAAACCCCCTTCTACCCAGCAACCAGACTTTAATTTTTGTTTAAAGTACGTTTTAAAAATATCACTGCATACCCTCAGTGTGCAAACCATTGTTATGAACAAATGAGTTGAGAGGTTGGCTGTCTTTACTCTGGCCCCATTGGTGAAGAGTAATGAAGTAGGTGATTGATGTTCCTCTCCCTTCATTGTTTAAGAGAGGCAGCAAAGTGTAGTAAATGGAGAACTGCCCTTGAAACTAGGAAGATCTAGGTTCAGCACACACACACACACACACACACACACACACACACACACACACACACACACACACACACACACACTGCCAGTGTGGTGAAGCTGGGCAAGTCACTTTACTTCTCAGAACTCTAGGCAACTTTCTAAGATTATATTTCGATGAAAAGGTGCCAAATTTCAGTGGTAGAAGCAATTTCCTCAATTGAGAATTGCCTTTATCAATGAAATCACAGGTCCAATCCCTATTCCTACAGGCTTCAAGTGATCCCAAACCTATGTATTGGAGGAAACAATCTGAAGGACGGATGATCTCATGTCTAATCCATTGCATTGTTAGCGATTATTATCCCAGTAAATGTAATCTTGCATTAATCTGCACCCTGATGGAGAAAACACTCTATCCTGAGAGGACACAGGTTCCAATTTGGCCTCTGAAGTTTAGTTACCACTTGTGTGAATTTAGGCATAGCATCTAACCCTCCCCTCCTCCTCAGTTTCCTCAAATTGGACTAGATAGCCTCTAAAGTCCCTTACATAGATCTGCCATCATAAGAATGGTGGCATGTTTGTGTTTCCAGCACCTAGGACGTTATCTGGCACGTAGTAGGCACTGCATAACTGTTGGATTCAATTCCTTATTGCCAAAATCCTCACATTATCCAACTAGCACAGAGAAGAAATCCTGCACACCAAGACAGGTCAATAAAACCTGTGAGGCAGGATTGTAAGAAATCCTCAGACTCCACTAGGGTGACCATGGGTGAATCACTTAATGTCTCTGAGCCTCACTTTTCACGTTCATAAAATAGAGATAATATCCCTGTAGTTGTTGTGAGACTCAAAGGAACAAATAAAGGGAAAAACAAAATTTTCAAAGCTCTCTAGAAAAACCACAGTCATTATTATCACCGCCCAACTTCACAATATCACGGTGCACTCATACAGACCTCAATATTTGTTAAAGCATTTTAATGTTTATTATGCTGTTTAATCCTCATAACAACTCTCGGTTGGTTTTGAATTGGTTCAACCTTCTATGTGGCACAAAAGGTGCGTATTCTGTTCCCAGGGGCGAGGGAAACTCCTCACAGCCTCTAGAATTAGGGGAGGGAAAACGGGGAATCCCTTTGGGATAAAAGGGGATTCCCTCAAGCAGGGAAAGCAGTTTTCCTTCCGCCCACCTAGGCGGGATGGAAATAAAGGGAGGTACCCAGAGGCATAGAAAAAAGACCCCAGGCCCAGCAATCAGTCGCGTGGGCGGGCTGCTCCCACCCCTCCCTTGGGACTGCTGCCCGGGAATCTGCTAATGAGCTCCCTTCCATTGGCTGTCCCCGAGAAGCCTCCAGTGCCGTCACTGATTTATGCTAATGAGAAAAAATTTCATTGGTGGGGGCTCCAGCGGCAGCTCCAAATGACATTTGCGGGGAGCTAGGGCTTGGCGGCGTAGCCGCGACTCAAAAAATAGCTTCCCCCTCCCCAGCCAGACTCCCCTACCAGCTGCGCTGAGCCTGAGCTAGAGCTCCGGCCGGGCCGGCCCGGGGGAATTGCAGCTGGGAGCCGCAGGCGAGCGGTGGAGGGGAGCTCACCTGCTGCTCCCCGAAGTGCTTCCCCTCCCAGCCCCGCCCCTACCCTTCCCCATCTCCCCTCTGCTGCACGCCAGCCCCCCACAACTAACTTTTGTACTCTCACCTCGCCCCTGGTCCTGTTTGCCAGAGGCTGCGCCAAGCCCGAGCCCGGGGGCTGCTAGGAGGGCTGGCTGCTTCTCGCTAGAGTCCCACTTCGCCCCTGGGCTTGGGCTGCATCACCCCCATCCTACCCTCGATTTCGAGGAACCTGCCCTGCTCCCTCTCAGTCCAGGCTTCCGGCGGGTGACTATTGCCGCCCGCCCCCCACTCCCCTTCATCCTCTCTTGTTAGACATTTTCCTTTTATTTTTCCCCCTCTCCCTTCTGTTTTTTTTCCCCCTTTAATTTTATTTTATTTTTTCCCTTTGGCTGGAAAAGGATGGTTGACTTGGAGAGCGAGGTTCCCCCTTTGCCCCCAAGATACAGGTTTCGGGATTTGCTGCTAGGGGACCAAGGGTGGCAGAACGACGACAGGTGAGTGGCCCCGTGCACCTATGTTCTGCAAACACAGCTGGAGAAGAATCGGCGCTGTCTGAGGGAGAGCCAAGAGGGAGAACAAGGAAATTGGGGGAGGGGGCAAAAATCCATGATTAGATTCTCCATTTTGACTGGATGGAGCATTTAATATTAAGGACTTTTTCTTTTTTTTTAGTTTTCCTGGATATAATGAAATTTTAATATAATTTATAAAGCAAAGTGAAGAAAAAGTGCTTATTCTGTTATTTATATTCTTGGCTATCTATAACATTGTGTAGCGTTTTCTGCACATCCGACTGACATGCTGCAACTAATGCTAAATCTTTTTTTGAATTTTTTCCCCCTAAATGTCTGTACTGAAATTCAACGACGGATCCAGCCTGACTTAATGTAGATTGAAAACCCCATCTTAGAAACTTCCTGCTGTCATGCACCTATTTTATCGCCTGTGTCAGGGTTGCCTTAGGTACCTAGTTTCCTTGTGATAAATTGACGCTATGTGGACATTTTACACGGGTAGGAAAATTAGTTTAAGTGTCCATAGGTATTCATTAGCTTTTTTTTTTTTTTAATAAAAGGATGTTTTCAATAGAAAGTCCTTTGGTAGATAATTGGATATTTAGAGTGCTATGAACAGTATTTATGTAACATTATTAAAATCTGTATTTCTCAGATTAGTGGTGGGTGTATTTGAAAAGTTTGAAGTGTAAACTTTCAGAAACAAACTCCTGAGACATTAGTAAAGCATTACTCAAATACTTCAAGACTTGGGAAAATCCCTTAGACTATCTTGTCCCTATTACTCAGAGTTAAAGCCTATCTTTGTCATGCTTGGATGAACATGGGATTTTCTGGAAGTTATTTCTTGTGTCAGAAGACAAAGATTTCCTTGCTTTGTCATAATATATGCATGTCAAGGAATGAAATAAAGTGAAATCTCAATTTGATTGAAATTCAATTCTATTGTGCTTTTTTTCAAAGTTTTAGAAAATCTGTTGGCCCAATTTTGACCCCCAACAGTGGGTGGTAGCCTGGGCCTTACTCTGTTCTCTGAAATCTCTTCCTATCTTTTACCTTCTCTCCTAGTTCCTTTCCTCTGGTTGCTAGCCTGCTACTCTGGCACATGTGTAAAATTACCTCAGTTATTCTTCCATACTTTGCTTCTCATTCTTGTCAGTATTCTGAGGGAATATGGATGTTGCTGTGAAATCACTGAGGTTTGGAGCTGGAAGGTACCCTCAGAGAGCACCCTCTCATTTTTACAGATGTGGAAACTAAGGCTCAGTGAGTTTAAGTGCCTTACTCAATATCACACTCATTTTCTGATGCTCACTCTAATACTTTTCTGCAATAGCATACTATATGATGCTTCTGTTTATATAATTGGGTCTTTTTGACTAAACACAGCTATTACTGAAGTTTGAATTATACCCAACCCTATATTGACCATAATGATTGAGGAATATGGTGTTCTGGTTAATATGCTTTTCTGATTAAGATTTAAGCATAAAAACATTTTTGTTTCAACCTGTTTCCTTATTAAGGAAAATCTTTGCAAAATGTATTAGTTAACTTTTCTGATTTAGTGAATGTAATTGAATAGTAATTGAATTTTTCTTTAAAAATTTTTAGAAAATCTTATTTAGAAAATCTTATCGTAGGACAGGGAGGTCATTCTCAGTCAAAGGCTGAACTGCATTGGGGGCAGTGAAATTGCTTGAAGTTACAAGTCCTTGGTTCTCCCCTTTCTTCTCCCCTCTGCCCTTTCTCTCTAGTCTCCTTTTTTCTCCCTCCCCCTTATTTCTTCTCCTTTCCCCTCCTTTTCTTTCTTCTCTTCTCCTCCTCTTTGTCTTCCTCCTTCTCTGTTAATAAGCATTTATTTTCACACAGTCAAAACAAATGCTTACATTGGTCATGTCCAAAAATGTATACCTCATTCTGTATCCCAAATATATCAACACTGTGTTGGGAGATGTATACATTATTTTCATCTCCTTGGAATCATGTTTGGTAATTGCATAGATGAGAATTTTTACATTTTTTCAAAGTTATTTTTCTTTGAAATGTTATTATAAAAAAAATTGTCTCTTGGTTCTACTTACATTACTCTGCATTAGTTCATAAAGTCTTCCCAAGGTTTCTCTGAAACCACTTTTTTCCTCATTTTTTTTTTTTATGGCACAAAATATTTTATTACATTCCTGTCTCCTAATTTGTTCAGCCATTCTCCAATTGATAAGGACCCACTTAGTTTCTAGAGTTTTCCCATCACAAAAAGAGCTGCTATAAATATTTTTATAGATAAAGGTACTTTGTGGTATAGCCCTAGTAGTAGTTTTGCTGGGTCAAAGAGTATATGCAATTTAATAACTTTTTAAAGTAATTTTTGTTCCTCTTGTTTAGTCATTTTTGGTCCTCTCTGACTTTTTGTGACCTCATTTAGGGTTTTCTGGTTAAAGATACTGTAGTGGTTTGCCATATCCTTCTTCAGTTCATTTTACAGATGAAGAAAGTGATTTGCCCAGGAACACCCAGCTAGTAAATGTCTGAGCCTGGATTTGAACTTGGTTCTTTCTGACTGCAGGCCTGACACTGTATCCACTGAATCACCTAGCTGCTCTTTTAAAGTAATAGTTTAAAATTAAGCAATTGATCTAATATAGTTGGACCAATTCACAGTTCTACCAGAAGTGTTTTTTTACCCTGCAGTCCCTACTACTGTCATTTTTGGTTTTTGTCAACATTGCCACTATGATGAGGGTGAGGTGGATGCTCAGAATTGCTCTTCTTTAAAATGGGAGTAGTGATACCTACCTACTCCACAGGTTTGTTGAAGGGGAAGCATTTTATAAACCTTAAAGCATAATCAAAATGTGATTTTATTATTATCTTTAAAACTTAGAGGTATCTTTTGTCTCCCTGTTCCATATCTAGTCACTTGGAAAACTTTATAAGTTTTACTTAAAGATACTCTTGCATTTACTTTTCTTCTCAACTCATATTACAGACAGACCTGCATTATCTTTGCTAAGGCTACCATAACAGCCTTCTAATCACTGTTCTCTCTTTATCTAATCTTTTCTCCATAGTACATGCTCCACAAAGCTGCTAATATAATCGTTCTAATGCAATAAGGATGTATTTAAGGTTTTCCAAAGTCTAGCTCACAGCTATCTTTTAGTCTTAGTAAATGTCACTTGGCTTCTCACATTCTACTCAGATGTAAAGCTATGTTTTTACATCTGAGTGAAGAGTCAAGAAAGGTACTTCAGGTTGAGGTGGAGTATAAGAAAAGATAGACTAGGATTCTAAGGTAAAATTGAGGGTGGTTTTGAAAATTCAGATGATCTGGTAGTTTCCAGTTTAACCCAATCTAATAAGCATTTGTGAAAATTCCAGATATTGCATCAGGCTTCTGAAATACAAGGACTTAATTAAGAAGGTTCTCCTGTCTTTAAGTGAGATACATGCTACAAGGGAGATACAAAGTTTTTTCTTTCTTTCTTTCTTTCTTTCTTTCTTTCTTTCTTTCTTTCTTTCTTTCTTTCTTTCTTTCTTTCTTTCTTTCTTTCTTTCTTTCTTTCCTTCTTTCCTTCCTTCCTTCCTTCCTTCCTTCCTTCCTTCCTTCCTTCCTTTCTTCCTTCCTTCCTTCCTTCCTTCCTTCCTTCCTTCCTTCCTTCCTTCCTTCCTTCCTTCCTTCCTTCCTTCCTTCCTTATCTTCCTATATAAAGGCAACTAAGCAGCATAGTGGATAGAGTGGTGGCTCCGAAGTCGGGAAGACTCATCTTCCTTAGTTCAAATGTGACCTTGGACACTCACTAGTCATATGACTCTGGTCAAATTACTTAACCCTGTTTGCCTCTGTTTCCTCATCTGTAAAGTGATCTGGAGACAGAAAAGGCAAACCACACCAGTGTCTTTGCTCAAAAAATCCCAAATGGGATTACAAAGAGTCAGACTCAACTGCAACGACTGAACAATAACAAGCCTTATATATATATATATGATAATTTGAGGAGAGAATACCAACAAGTTCAATAGGGGGTTTAGGAAAAGCTTTCCAAAGAAAAGGACAAATTAAACTTTGGAGGAAGCTTTGGATGCTAAGAGGTAGAGGTGATAAAGGAGTGGTTACCAATATAGGAGATGGCCTGTGTGAAATGTAGAGGTGGGAACGTGAAGTGCCAAGATTAGGGAACATTAAATAGGGAAAATAGAGTGCCTAAGGAAGGCAAGATGAACTAATGTTTCAAATGTAGACTGGGCCCAGATTGTGAAGAGCTTTAATTGTTAAACTTAGTAGTTGGTAATTTACCTTAGGTAGTCCTAGTATGTTATTGACCACGGAAGTGGCACGGTCCAACTTGTACTGTAGAAAGATTACTTTTATGGCTGTGTGGACAATACGTTAAGAGATACGAGATACAGAAGCTAGTCTCAGAGAATTTTGATGATGAACTGAATTAAAATGGTGACCATATGACTGGAGAGATATGGTCACATCACTGGAGTGATGGATATGAAAGATGCTTAGGTAGAAACTACAAGACTTAACAACTGATTGAATAAATAAAATAAAGGAGAAACAAGAGTGGAAAATAAGCTATAATTACACCTTTTATACCTAAAGTAACTATTATTTTCCAAGGCAAATAGCATGAAAGGCACCCCATAGTTAGAAGCCTCACTCCATTGGAGAAGCTAGAGATGCCAAGATATTCTGCAGCTGTCTACTCAAACCTCAGAAAAAGCAAGCCATTTTTTGTTTTCTACATTGAGACAAATTTCCAGTGCTTGAGAAGTTCCTTGCTCTAAGATGAATATATCTTTAACCCATTTTTAAATATTGTTTTGACTCTAAGTTTCTGTGAAAACTTCTATACTTTTTAGTTTTATATTTTCATAGATACTGTCCTGTATGAGCTTTATATGCTGAACTGAGAAGATTGAATTTTACTCTAGAGGCAGTAAAAAGAAGCTTCTTGAGCAGAGGAGTTACATGACCAGACTTTGAACTGAAGGTTGTGTAGAGGATGGATAGGGGTGCTTAAAGGGACAGAAGAGATTAATTAGAAAACATAAAGTACACATGGGAAATGATAAAGGACTAAGGTAAAGTGGTGGCCAAGTGAATGGAAAGAAGGGGATGGATGTGAAATAAGGTGTGGAGATAAAATTGTTATGATTTCATGACACAGGAGTCAAGAATGACTCCTCTATTATGAACTCAGACAAATGGAAAAAAAAAGTGGTAGCTTAAAGAGAAATAGGGAAAGTTAGGAAGTGGGGTAAATTCAGGAGGAAAACTAAGGATTTCTTTGTCACATCTGAGATACCTATGGGACATAGAGGTGGGGATGTCTAGTAGCTAATTGCTAATTTAGGACTAGAGTTCAGAAGAAAAATGTGGTCTAAATATGTCAATCTTAGTAGAGATGATGAGTACCTTGATGGAAGTTGAGTTGAGATCATTAAGAGTATAAAGAGGGAACTGAATAGAGGTTAGGAAAGAGTCTGGGGAAATATTCATGTATAGGGGGCTGGACAAGGATGATGATCTAGAAAAAGGGAATGAGAAAGAATTGTCAGAATGGCAGGAAGGTAACTATATCAGAGCAATGCCACCAAAGTTGAGGGAGTAGTGAATATGCAAGGTGAGATAGTCAGTAGTGTCCAAGTGTTCCTGGGAGGTAAAAAAAACCAAAAGAATGAGGACCAAGAGGCTGATAATTACTAAGTTCAGTGTCTTAATAATAATGTTTATTGGTAACCATGGTGATAACAATTTCAGTATGTTGATGGAGATGGAAGCCATGTTGCAAAGAGCTGAGAAATGTGTGGAAAGTGAGAAAATAGAAGCATTAAGTATAGACATTTTTTGCTCCAGGTGTTCTCTCTATGATCAAAGAGGTCATAGAGGGGAATAGATTGATTCAGTGATAGGACAAGTGAATATTTTTAAGAATGGAGGGAGATTCACACATTTTGGTAAGCTGTAGGGAATGAGTCAATGAATAAGTGACTGAAGATATATAATGAAAGGGCCAAAGAGATAGGAGAGGTAGGGATCATGTGTTGAGAAGAGAGATAAGTGTTGGCAAGGAGAAGGGCTTCCTTATTCTTTAGGCCTGAACAAAACTGGAAAGAATGGGGCTTGATGTTGAGGTAATTTGAAGTATGGAATTGGATCGGAGTGGAAGTTTCTGATATACAGCTTTAATTTTTTTAATGAAGCTCGTGTTAAGGTCTTCCACTGATAGGGAGAGAGAAGTAGGAAGAGGGTGTAATGTAAGTGGATGGAAGAAAAAGGTTTAGAACCAATGCAATTTTTCCTTTTCTTTTTTTTGGAGGGTTTCTACACATGCATTCTTATTAAATATATTTTCACATTAGTCATTTTTCATAGAAGAGTTAAAATGAATGGGACAAGCCATGAGAAAAGTCAAACCAAACCAAAACATAACACAAGAGAAAACAGTCTGCTTCATTCTGCATTCCAATTCCGTAGTTCTTTCTCTGAATGTGGATGACATTTTGCCTCAAGAGTCTTTTGGGAATGTTTTAGGTCCTTGCATTGCTGTGAAGGGTTAAGTCTATCAGAAACAGTCTTTACATATTGTGGCTGTTACTGTGTATAATGTTCTTCAGGTTCTACTCATTTCACTCAGCATCAGTTTGTATAAGTCTTTCCAGGTTTTTCTGAAGTCTCCCGTTCATCATTTTTTATAGTACAATAGTATTCCATTACATTCATATACCACAATTTGTATGCCATTCCTCAATTGATGGACAGTCTCTCGATTTCCAGTTCTTGAACACCACAAAAAGAGCTGCTATAAATATTTTTGTATATGCGGGACCTTTTCCCATTTTTACAATCTCTTTGGGATACAGCCCTAGAAAAAGT
Source organism: Notamacropus eugenii (assembly GCF_028372415.1). Lineage (NCBI taxonomy): Eukaryota > Metazoa > Chordata > Mammalia > Diprotodontia > Macropodidae > Notamacropus > Notamacropus eugenii. The sequence continues at coordinate 444,767,269 of NC_092873.1, forward strand.
ATCTCTGAGTCGAAGGGTATGCACATTTTTGTAGTACTTTGGGCATAGTCCCAAATTGTCCTCCAGAATGGTTGGATCAGCTCACAGCTCCACCAACAATGAATTAGTGTTCCAACTCTCTCACATCTTCTCCAATATTTATCATTTTCCTGTTTTGTCATGTTAATCAATCTGATAGGTGTGATGTGGTACCTCAAGAGTTGTTTTGATTTGCATCTCTCTAATCAATAGTGATTTATAGCATTTTTTTTCATATGACTATAGATAGCTTTAATTTCTTCCTCTGAAAACTGCCTGTTCATATCTTTTTACCGTTTATCAACTGGGGAATGACTTGTATTCTTGTAAATTTGAACTTCTGCAATTTTTCAAGAAATTCTTATGGCTTAATTAATTTTATTACTTCTCCCTTCAAAATTAGGTTTAATTCAAGTTCATGTAACAAACTTCAATGAGATAAACCCTTCTGTTTGTATTTAGTCTGCTCTCTTGGTTAATTAAGGTATTCATTTGGAAAATCTCTCTTACAATGTAAATCCATTGGGTAGTGAACATTTACCATCTTTGGGGAGGTTGGCATCATTCTAGAAGAGACTGGTATCCTTTTCGAAGTTCATTTATCTATTTCCAGTAAAGCAAGAATAGGGACACAGTGCTCTGAATGGCCTGTGGAGACCTTTTATAGATACTCACAAGGAAATTTCCTTTAAGGGCAGCTGGGTGAATATTCTTTCTCTCCAATTTGAGTCTCCTTTTAAAAATGGAGCTATCACTTGATTATCAAGCTCTCAGATCTTGTTATCAGGCAGTCTGTTAATTACTAGTTACAATGTTGATAGGAGCTAGTAGAGAGGTAGCATAAAGAAATGTGAGACTAGGTAGAGAATGAGAGGAAGGCATAACAAGAGGGAAGAAAGGTACTGAGAGCTGAGGTAAAAGGTATTAAAGATTTTCATCCAACTTTATAATTTTTTCTATGGTTAGTTCTTTCCATGTTGTGCAAAATCATCTCTTATGCCATTTGTGGCTCGTGTACTGTTATTATGAATACTTGCTATAGGCCAGAGCTTGTCATGTTTTCTATATTCTTGTGTGTATGCACACACATATGAACATGTGTATGTGCATACCCATGTTTATGCATGTATTGAATACACTCACACTCATATATATGTGCATATACACATGATGTTTAAAGATCTACAAGAAAAGCAAAAAAAAAAATTCCATGAAATTATTCAAGCATTTTGTCTGTCAAAAAAGATATAGTCCATATACATGGAAAGACTTGAATGATTGGATTTCTCTTCTTTATCCTGATGTGTATTTTGGTCTTCAGATATATTAATAATGACATCCATTCATTTATTTTGCAAACATAAATTGATCAACTATATTGATGGGGTGGGCAATCTGTGGAACACAAAGATGAAGGAAATGTGATCCTTGCTCTGAAAGTTTATAATATAGTAGGGGGATAAGACTTTTATATATAAATTATGATCTGTGAATTCTACTATACGAGATGTCATTAATGTATTTTTGCTTTTTAAAACTTTAATTCCATGGCTTTAGATAGACCACTTCTTAATCTTAATACAAAAGGTACTTACTAAAGCTTTATTGATTAATTTTGGTTTTGATCCATTCTGGAACTTTTTATTTTAAAGAAGAATTCACTGCATTCATAATTGTTATTATAAGTAACAGATTTTTGGTAATTTTTTCTTCTTATTTTGATATTGTATAGGGGAAACGAAATCTATTTTAATGTTCTATAGCTATTTCATACAGTAACATTAGTAAATACAAAAAGTTATATCTTTTTTTTTAAAAAAGGTAGTAATTCTGATACTTTTCTTAGGTATAATTCCTTTTTTTTAGTGTAGAGGAACGTTGCTTTTCAGAGTGCTAGTTGCTTTCCCTTTCTTCTTTTTTTAGTTGATTTTGACCTGTTTTTAAACTCCTTTCATTAGTAAATTTCTTTTTGGTCTTTACCTTTTCTTTCTGAATGAATGATAATACACATTTTCCCCAAATAATGATTTTAAATAGTTAGAAAAATGCACACATATATGCATATATATGTGTATGTGTGTGTATGTATGTGTGTATATATAGTTAGCTATATTAAATTTTTTTAAAGTTTCATTGATATATTTGTTTTTATCTTACAACAAATATACATATTATTGCATGACAACTTGCTTATAAATAGTAAAACAGTTGAGATAAAACTTATAATATGATGACCTCATCTGAAAGTGCATGGAACATTTCACATATGTCAAAATTCCACCTGTTTTTAAACAAAATGAACAAAGATTTGTTTTCTCTCCTTCTCTTTATTGGTTGAAAAGAAAAAAAATTGTAAGAAAAAAATTTGCAGAGTTAAGCAAAACTAGTCCCCCCAGTGACTGTGAATGTATACACACACACACACACACACACACTCACACACTCACACTCACACACACACACATACATACACAATCTATTCATAGGTTAGGCTACATCTTAAATCCTTTACTTCTCTCTGTAAGGGTTACCATGTTTCATCATTGGTCCTTTGGAATTGTGTATGGTTGTTACATTGATCATAGTTCTTAGAGTTTTCAAAGTAATTTATTTTTAATGTTAGTTGTTTTATAAATTGTTTCCCTGGGTCTGCTTATTACATTCTTCATCTGCTTGTATAAGTCCTCAAAATTGTTCATTTTTGTAATATTGATATTATACTATAAATTTCTCCTCAGATTCTGCTTGCTTCATGCTGCATCAGTTTATAGAAATCTTCCCATGTCTTTTTGAAATCACCATTTCTTATACTATAATAATACTCCACATTCAAATATCACAATTTCTTCTACAATTCCTCAATTTATGATCACCCCCTTAGTTTCCAATTTTTGCCATCACAAAACAAGCTATATTTTTACATTAAGTACAAATATATTTTGCATTAATTACCTTTTTTTTCTTTTATTTCTTTTTGATGTAGACCTAGCTATGATATAGCTAGATCAAAGAGTACATACTATTTAGTAACATCTTTTTTTTATAATTCCAAAGTTTTTTCCCAGAAGAGTCATACCCACGGATATTAACTATAAGTAATAACAGGCTTAAAATATTTATCATCATCATCATCTTTTTTGCAGAAAAATAAGTGCATTTATCAATGGCAAAATTGCAAACCAGATTGCTATATGCCAAGTGCTTCCATTATAGTATTTGAATGACATGCTTCGTTTCTGATAAATAACATTTTAAAAAGAATGGGAAGTTTATCTTAAACCAAGTCATTAGAAGGCCTACATGGTCATGGAATAAATATAATTAAGCTAATTAACAACTTAAAAATATTTAAGGGTGGGAAAGTGGGAGTAGCTTTTACTCTATGTAGAATTTAAGATAATATAAATCTCAGGACAGTTTTTTGGCATATACAAATAAAATTGGAAAGAACCTTGATCTGGTTCATGTTTTTCATTTTGTATCTAAGAAAAAAAAATACAGAACTACTGAATCAGAAGAATATTTTATCTGTTTTGTAATTAATAATTTTCATTTATAGAAATGCTATTTTTGGTTAATTGAAAACATCTTTACCAAATTACTATCATATTCTTCCCAAACAAATGAGCTGGACATAGAAATAAACAGGAGAATGGTCTGAATTGCCTAGGAAAACTGGACATTGTTTTTAATAACCCCCTGAAATAAAAGCTTTCCCCTGAAATAAAAATCTTAACTTTTTAGCAACAATATTCTTTCATTCATCTTGTGTTGTTGAAAAAAGGTGATACCTGCTGAGAGGGCAATTGAGAGGTGCATGATAGGCATGAATGGTCTATAACACATTACCAAGTAAGAATGGCACAAAGAAAGGATTGAAAAGGATATCATTAGAAAGGCAGGCACATGACTGAGCAAGAAGGTGAACCATTCATATGGTAAGAACAATGATAAGGTAAGGGCAATCTGTGTGCTCCAGTGATATCCATTCAATGTGATCTCCCTTAGGAGGATTTATGGGGTGAAGTGGGCAGAAAATGAGATGGCATAAAGGCTTGGGAGCTGCATCCCTGGGGTAAATGTCTATAAATTAGATCACTCATCATCATCATCATCGACATCATCACCATCATCACATCATCATCATCATCGCTCATGTTTTGTTTTAAGCTTTAATAGCTGAAGATTATGTTTTAATCCATCTGTTAAAGCTTAAAACCACTAATAATTTTGGGACACACTATATATCACTTTATAAGGTTTGCAGAGCACTTTAAGTACTTAAAATGTGCATTTCATATGATCCTCCCAACAACCTTATAACATAGGTACTATAATTAACCCTGTTTTATAGATCAGGGAACTTGAACTCAAAGAGGTTAAGTGATATGCCTAGGGTCTAACAGCAAGTGGGATTTAAACTCATTTTTTCCTCTAAGCCGTATAGGTACATGAAAGAATTGAATAACCTGCTAAAATCTTCCATTTGTGTACTTTAAATTATAAAAGCTAAAATTGTTTTTACTAAAAGTAAGATGAAACAGTATGGCATAGTGGATAGAGGACTGCCTCTGTCAACAACTATCAAAACTTGATTTAAATTACTTTTAAGAAATTACTTTTTGTTATTCTGTATTTAACAAACACAAACATGAACATTTCTGTACAAAGAACAGAAAAAAGGATTGCATATGAAACTGTGAATCTTTACTATAAACAGCATTATGAACAGCTTGTCTCTTTTTAAAAGTATATAATAAATTCAGTATGTTAATTTCAAAGCTGCCCTGCTTGTTCATATGCCCCTCTGAATTTCCCTCTGTTCTGTGTTGTGTTTTTAAATGCTTCATCCATATCACATGATCATCTCTTCTCCCCAAATCCTTTCCCTGAAAACAAAACTAAACAAAACAGAAAATAAACCAAAACCCTTGTATCAAAGAAGGCTTGCCCACCACCCAAAATAAATCCACATATTTTCTTGCTTTAACAAAGAAGTATATTTTCATCATGTATCTTGTATCCATCACCTTTCTACCAGGAGGTGGGTAGTTGTTTTTTTTTAATGATTTCATTTTTTTTATTTAATTTAAGTGAGATTCCCAATTTTAAAAGGAAATACCTCAAAATTCCTCCATCTTTATCAAGTAAATCAAAGGATAATTCTTCAGGACATGTAGGTCATTATTTTTCATGCCTGGTAGATAAGTTGTATTTGGTAGGCTTAACAGTTATATGATATGCATGTGTATGTAATGTGTTTGTATATGTAAATAATTTAACAAGCATTTATCAAGTTCCTACTATATGCAAAGGCACTGTTCTAGATATTGGGGTGATACAAAATTAAAAATTAAACAGTCCCTTCCTTAGAGGAGTTTACATTCTACTGGGGGGATTGAGTGGATACAGAGGGAGGCAAGGCAAAAGGATAAGCATTTAGATATCACCTATGTACTCACCACTTTGCTGAGCAGTTTAAAAATATTGTTTGATTCTCATGACAATCTTTCAAGGTAGGCTGTTAACATCCCCATTTTAGCAGTTGAGGAAAGAGGCAGAGATTAAGTGAAAATAAATACAAAACATTTCTTAATCTCACACAGCTAATATGTATCAGAGGCAAAGTTTGAATCCAGACCTTCCTTATTCTGAAACTGACTTTGTCCACATTGTACAATGTTATCTCAAAGAAAATATATACTGGTGAGGATGGGGGGAAGAGAGAGACAGGGGTGGAAATAAGAAAAATGAGGGATCAGAAAAGGTGTCATGTAGGAAGTGGCTGAGGCTTAAAGGAGGCAGGGATTACAAGGTGGAAGTGAGAAAGAACATTCTAAGGTTTGGGGATGTATTGTTAATGTATTTTTGCTTAATTTGAAGATCTTTCCCACCCATTAATGAGCCTATGTGACCTGCTTAAATCACATGGAAGCCTAAGTTACATGTGGTGGAAGGAACTTGCTGAACTGGTAGAAGAGGAAGGGTGGAGCAGAGCTGGGAGGAAGTTGGTGAGAACAGTTAGAGTGGAAGAGAGAGGATGCAGGCAGACAGAAGACTAGGATTGTGAGTGTTTGCTTGTGGGAAGGTCCCAGGAGAGGGGAATGAGGTTTGGAAATGATGTTGTCCCCTGCAGTGTTAATGTATATTGACTTCTTGGTTACTATGATGGATTTGGCTTTCTGGGGTTGAGATTTGGTTTTCTGGTGTCTGAGTAAATGTTTTTCTTTTGCTTTCTATATGGAGAGTCTGTCATACTTTGCAATTTAGAACTATGCCAGCATATTCATAGTTGCTGTCAGTGCTGTGAATATTGCCTGGGTGATACAGGGGACAAGCTGATGTAAAGCCACAGAGATGGAGAGATGGAAATCTATGCACAGAGAGTAGCAAATAGGCCTGTTTGGCTAGGACAGAAAGTGTGTGAAGGGCATCAGAGCTTGGGAAAGGAACTCAATTTTTCTGAGCCACAGTTCCCTCATCTATAAAATGGAGGAACTAGATATTTTCTGATTTTTTTTTTTTATCTCTAACATTCTATGAATTTGTGATGAGAGATTGCAGTAAAGATTTCCATATCAGTAGATTTAGCTTAAGACCTTTCCAAGTCAGTGATATACACTAAGCATCCTCTGCTGCCTCAGGAAAAAGTGAGCAAATATGACTCCAGGTTTTCTGACTGAGAATCTTCTGAGAATCTTTTTTCTAGTATATGATGCTGCCTCTCTCAGGGGAATGCTACTGATCATGAGAAAGAAGGATGAAGGGAATTGGAATGGGTGAAATTTGTCTTCACAATTTTTCCTGCTGCCAGCTCTATTTATCTTTAAAGAGTGGAAAAATGGAAACTGTCCTAGGTGTCCCTTGCAGAGAATTACCTAGTTCTTAGCTTTTAGCCCCTCTCTGGGTTGAAAAGCTCTCCCATATCACTCAGGTTCTATCTTCTCTAAATCACTCCAGCTTCTCATGCCTATCTACCTCTGTCTACCGTTGAAAAAGAATATGTTTTCTCCTTTTTCGCATATTCCTAGAATACAAGGATGAATCCTCCTGTCTCACCATAGTTCAAATTATACTCATGTGTATTAATATATCTCCTAAGTGGAATGTCAGCATTGAGGGTATCTTTAAGGCAAGAACCATTTTAAATTTGTCTTTTTATACCCACTGCCTCGCACCCTGTCTTACACATAGTACGCTCATTACAAATATTTGTGGAATTGAATCACCAGCACTACTCTGAGTCTGCTTAGGGAAATGAGAATTACAGCTTTATAACTATACTTGTCTTTTTCTCAAAATTGTGTCACTGAAAATTTGGAGAGTATTTAAATGAGTACAAAAAGGTAGCCTTTGTGATTCCTGAAGAGTCAGCTTGCATCTACAAAATAATGCAACCAGAGAAAACAAAGACTGAACCCTTCATGAACTTGGCTTTGTTTAGAATCATGATGATTAATTTATTTCAGTATGTTCTCTAACCTGTTTTGTAAATCACAGTGTGAATATGAATAAAATTAGATTAATACATTTTCTCCTCATTTGACTTCCCAAGGGGAAAACTGGATTGTCTAACATTCAGGGAATGACCAGTATCTTCAATGAGGACCATATGTATAGTTTAGTAATGGACAGCCTGTTGTCTCGAGTCTGCCAAAAATTAAAGTGCCATTCATTCCCCTAGGAACCAGATGGAAGTGGACAGTTAATTTCACAAATACCAGTAAGCTACTGATAGTGATGACTTTAGTCATTGTTGCTTTGGGCAAAAATTTAATTTTGATTAAATTGGCATCAAAGCGATATAAAGCTTTTTGGTATTTCATTCCTAAACTAAGCCATTGAACCTAAAAGAACTTTACTTTTTTTTTTCTTTCCTATATCTATGCTGTTGTTATCACAAATGTTAAAATAGTGAAACTGTATAGAAAAGTCAGATGATGGATAATAGCAGTTAGATTTTGGCCTGGATTTAAAAAGCTAAATAAGTATATTTGAATTAGATGAAATATGTTCATTTCAAACTCATTCATATTACAGAAGAAAAAACTGCTATTTAAATACAAAAAAATTTGAGGATAGAAATTTATACATTATTTGTTTCTCTGTAGGGTGTCACTACAACAATACAAAGTTAAAATGGAAAGTTATTGCACTTTTGGAAGTTGGCAGCATATTTGGTACAGATATTAATAACAGTGGTTTTCCCTATATGTTTTCTGTTGGCAATAAGAATTCTGTGGACAAAGTAGAAATAAATAAGATAATTGTCAAAAATCTGAAATAGAGTAGTTGGCCATAGTGAGATTATAAAATGTGTTAAATGTGTATTTTATTAATTTAGATTGGAACCATCCGATCTCTATTTTCTTGCTACATAAGATCCCTTAAGTGTCATCTTGTCTTCAAATTTTTTTCTTCAGATAGACTTAACAGTGTCTAGATTGATTAAATTTCTGCATCTTTATACTGGTATTCTTATCGTATATTTGACTTTCCTAATAAAATGACTAAGCTCCATTAGGATGTCTTTAATAGGTACAAGCTATTGAAACCACTAAGTATCTGAACATGACCACACTTCTGTTGGTTTTTTGCTTGGTCAGAATTGCTTGATAATACACCGTTAGCTAATCCCTTGAAGAACACTTTGGTCATCTTGATGGACTTTTGTGTCACCACAAAAGGCAATCAATTTAAATATAATCAAAATGTGTTATTTAGTTTCTTTATTGTTTAGACTAGAGACTTTGCTTTTTCTAATTGCTTTACAACCTCTTGTGTTCTGTGTAATGTTGTTTTTTAAGTACTTTCATAAAAGAAATCCCAAAGTCTACAATCAAATTTTCCTTGATCCATTAAATCTGTGATGTTACCAATGTAGGTTCTCCCTCCAGCTAGGGTCTTCTAATCCTGTCTGATGCTTGTCTTGTCCTATATATCCCCAGTGTTCCTCCACCCAGTGTACTCAGAGTACTAGAGTCAGGGTAAGACTCTCTTGCTACTGCATTCATAGCAGTGAAACATTAGACTTTCTGTAATCCCTCTTTTTCTAGTCACATATCTCTCTGACGAGGGCAGCTAGGTCGTGCAGTGGATAGAGCACCAGGGCAGGAGTCAGGAGAACCTGACTTCAAATCTCACCTCAGACACTTGACACTTACTAGTTGTGTGACCTTGGGCAAGTCATTTAACCCCAATTGCCTCATCCTGGGTCATCCCCAGTCATCCTGATGAATATCTGGTCACTGGATTCGATGACTCTGGAGGAGAAGTGAGGCTGGTGACCTGCACAGCCCTCTCTCACTCCAAACAAAGTCAAGTGCAAGTCATGTCATCATTTCTCTGATGGCATGATCTCCTTCTGCAGTGAAGGAAGGACACACACATCTCTCTGATGTTATCTTTTACAAAGATTCTCTAAAGTAATTATTTGTTGGTAATGTGTTATGTCCTACTCACACCTATCATGAGCTTCTCTGTAGTCTTTTAGGTCACCTTCCACTTAAATTTTTGAAAGATGGCATCATTGAAAAAATTTTGGAGTTATAAGTATAGGGCTTTGATTCTGGGGAAATGTGAGATCGTTACAAATATTGCACACTTTCCTAAAGGCAATCCATCTCAGTTTCCTCCTCCTATTAAGTTCTGGGCCAAGCTAATTGTCTTTGCATTACCTTTGTCCAAGATGCACATAGCTTGGTTCTATGTGTTGTCCATTCAATGAAATATCACAGAATCATAAACATTCTTCATCCACTTGGTTTTTCTTTGTGGATAGTTAGGTTAAATTCTGTTGAGTGATTGTGGAATTTATTTATGAGTCTTTACAGTGTTCCTGTCCTTCATAAAATCAGTGCAATGATGTTATCTGCAAACAGGAATATCTAGAAGACCTCACTATTTGTAGGAATCCCTTGTTCTGTTTAAACTTTGAACTGGGTATTATTTATGAGTATAGCAAACACTCTTGGCAAGTATACATGTTTTTTTGCTTCATTTGAAATTAACAGTTATAGGGTCAGAGGACAAAGTAATTTCAGTTACATATTTCAAGGAGTCTTGTAAAATTTCAGTGAGTATGAGAGATATTTTGTTCTTTAGGGCACTGTTTAGTTAGGTTGAATTTAATGTATTTTTATAGTTAAAAACAATAAACAGGATAGAATCTTCTGTCTGGCATGTGGTATAATGGGAATAATTGTGTTCATATTTAGATGATGTAACATGTTATCTAAATAACATTATATAAAATGCATACTTATTTGATAAGAATTTGCACTGATAGGTGATACATAAATTGAGCATGACTTCTATTGTTGTTATCTGTCACTATTAAAAGTGGTAGTCTCAAACTATGCTTCCTTCCCAATTTCTTCATTACCATAAATATCATTATCAAATCCCCATTCTTTTCCATTCACAGACTTGATCTGGTTGTTTTACTTTTCTCTCATCTTTGTTCCTCACATAGAGATACTTACTAGGTACAACTAATTCTTCTACCTTAGGCTGTCTTAGATTTCTCTTGCTTTTATGTTACTACAACTATTCCTGCAATCCAGACCCTCATTGCATCATATCTATAGTATTTTAATAGTGTCCTATCTCATTTCTTTCCCTCAAGTGATTTTATATGTTGTCTTCTAAATGTTACCTACTTATCTAAATTTACCTACCTAAATTTCTGCTTTCATCTCATTATTTCTTGGTCAAAGAACTTATGTAATTTTTCTGATTACAATCATTCCCATTATCATAGGAAATCTATATTACTTAAAATGACATTCATTGTCTTCTGTGAACCTTATTTTTTCCTTATATATCCTCAACTTCAATTCTTATAATTACCGGTTTGGTTGTTTTGATCCAGTCAAATAAATATTCTTGTCCAGATGCTTGACTTGCTCATTTTTGCCTCCAGGGCTTTTACTTAGATCATACACTACCACAAGACATCCTCATCTTTCCTTCTTTTACTTTCTATTCCTTACCCTTTTTCTTGGTATTAAGTGGCAAATGTGAAATTCAAAGCCAAACTCAAAAGTCTTAAGCTTAGTGTCTTAGTTTGCTTAAGAACAAAGCAGACTTTCTGTTAAAACCAATGAGCTTTTTCACAGAGGTTAGGAAGTCACAAAAATATAAACCCTTTCTTTCCTTTCTGCCTGTTCTAGACTTTTATCTTGGATTCATGGTGTTTATACTTATTTGTTCTTTACTTTCTGTTTGTCATGGAATTAAAGCTTCTGAGATACCTAATTTCCTCTTCTAAATGGTTTGTGTGTTATTGTTTTGTAACTCTTATTCCCTTCCCACATTTTATGCTGTGCTTAAAGTTAGAAGTATCAATTCCTGTGAGAAATGGATTGAAAGAGACAGAGATAATAGTAATATTGTCCTTTGGTAGAAATTTTCCTTTGTTCCTGATTCTGTCATTTATACACTCTGCCCTCCCTATGATTTTTTTTCCCCTATTTGTTATGAAATCTCCTTCTGTCAATGCCCTCCCTCCTTTGGATATTAGTTATACCTAGGAATTCTGATTCCCCTTCTCCTGAAGTAGCATACTATCCTTGGAGGTGTGATTCTCTCCTCAGTCATCTCTCTACAAATCCAATGCTAAGTAAGAGGTTCCCGTCTCCCATTACAGAATCTCTTCTTTGGGAATTGTTGTTTAGTGGGACCCACTCCCACCACTCAATAAGGATTTCTCCATTCCTTTCCCCATATTTTAATTCCTCCCTTTGCCATCTCCCTCATTCTGCTGTTGCTCCTCTTTTTCCTGAGAGACCAGAGGAGTTATTTTTCCTGTATCTTTCATCTCTGGACCATCTTTTAATGTATCCCTCCAGCATTTGTGTAATTATTAGCATCTCTATTGGTTTTTTGCTTGTTCTCTTTCTTTGTTAATTATTTTGATGCCATTTCAAATGCATTAGTTTCCTCTACAAGTATAACCTAAATTATTTTGCACAATATATATATACATATATGCAAACACATATTTTAATAACTATTTCTTTTTTATAATTTCAATATAATTGATTTCCTTTATAATTATATGTATTTTGTTTTTTAGCATAACCATATGCTTCACTAGACTTCCAAAGGTGTCAATGACACAGAAAAGTTTAAAACTCTAGCTTTAAAGTCAAGGAAAAAAATAAGTGAAAAAATATATATGTATGTGCATATACGTGTATGTATATAGAGATACAAATACATAAATGTATTTATAATTAAGCCATATATCTATATGCATACATACATACATATTTATATGTTTATATATTTATATCTATATCATGGATAGAAAGGTGGCCTCAGAATCAGAAGACTTGGGTTGAAGACTTAATTGACATACTAGCTGAGGCAGCCCAAGTCACTAAATCTGTCAATATCCCAAAGCAATGCTAAGACTATAAGTCATGAAGAAAGTGAGAACCAGCATTGGTAGAGGATGATAATTCTCCTCATTGTGAATTCCCTTTGCCAATGAAATCACTGGTATGCTCCAAAAAATTGGTGTGTGTGTGTGTATTCTTTTTTGAAAATAAGGCGTCAGTTGGTCTGTTTTGTTTGTTTTGTTTTGCAAATCACAAAAAAAAAAAATGATATATTTAATCTTATTGCAAGCCCAGGTACTATAGTTTAAGTCATTTGATGTGAAAATGCATTTTCTACTTCTAGTTTAACATTCACAAGATGCTCTCCCTTTGAAATAGCAAAACAGAATCTGTTTCAGTCTATATTTCATACTGTGACCAATCAAAGGACTATTCAGGGGGAATACTGAAATTTACATAAGGGATTGGCTCCACAAAAGCTATCAATCACAGTGACAGCCAATGGTATAATTGTCCAACTGATGTGTGGAGGTGTTGTAAATGATTTGAACTTCTCTCTTTCAGGTAGGGGTTTATAGTAATATTCACTTATATAAATGGAGAGCAAAGCAGAATTGAAACCTTATTTGTCTTTAATTCCTTAAATATCTTTGGGGAACCATGCTTTTAGTAGTTTTCCCTATAGCTTTGCAGTATTTGTATAAATAACACGTTTGTATTTTTCATTATAAAGCAAAAATAATACATAAAATGTATATGTGGTGATTATCTAAATATTCTCTAAATGTAAAAATGGAAGATGTAGTACTCAAAAAATATATGAATTATCATCATTCTTTGTGCAAAAGTATAGATATGTCATTTATTCCTTGCTATATTACTAAAGTCACAGGCTAAGTTTTTGTTCAGTTTATGTATATAACTTAATTCTCCCTGTCACTATAGAAAGTTAGAAGCATACTTTGCTACCCGCAACTTTGTTACCAGTTTATGGACAACTGACTTAATACTTTTATGTGTTTACCTTTATACTGAAATGTATTTATGCTGAAAGGTTTACCTAATTGGTTCTTAGAGCAATGGAAGTACTTGGAATCTTAGGTTTGACAGTTCAGAAGAACTTTGGGGGTCATTTGGTTGAACCTTCTTGTTTTATAGATGAGGAAACTAATGCCCACAGTGGTAAAATGACACCCTCCAAATAATGAAGCTACAAGATTCAAACTCAGATGTGTTGTCTTCAGTGTCAGCCTTCTTCTCACTCTACCATTTCTTCTAAAACCTTCTTTGCTCTGCCTGCCAACTTATTTTAGGCTATGAGTCCTTTTTCTTTGGTATATTCAGTGTTATGTATAGATCCAACATGTTTGTACTGCAACTGCACATGGATAGATGAGAGTGAAAAGTGTTTTTCTGTTCCGGGGATCATAGATTGTGTGTAACTGAGCTCTTTCCTACTCTAACTTCCTCAATTCCAAATATGTGAAATGGGAAAATTTAGGAGTGCCATACATACAAGTTATTTAACTTGCTCATTTCTGTGTAGGAATCATTTTTACAATTTGAGATCTTAGAAGGAAAGGACTATATTTTCTTCATAGATTTTGTCCACTATTCAAAACAGGTGCTTATTTAACTAAGCGCCTTGTGATGCTAACAGTGATTTCATGAGGTAATTTTCCTACATACACTCTATACTATCTTACTATTCTTGCTCTTTTGACTGAAAAGCTATACATAATTTCACTTACAGTTTTTAATTTATCAGAACATAATCCCTCAATCATATTACTTAAATGGGCAAATAGTGTTCTACCCATTTTATCCATGGAGATGCTGAGGCATGAAGAGGTTAAATATCAAGGCAAAAATGCAAATCAAGTTCTAAGATTATAAAGACAAAAACAACATAGCGAGCATTCCTGCCCTCAAGGAATTTATATTACTATTAGAAATTTCAGGTTTTCTACTCCAAGTAAAGTGTTTTATAAATTTATTTCTTTCCTTTCCTCTTCATATGAGGGCAAATTAGAGGAAATTCCAACTTCTCCAACATCATAGTAGCCTGTCCCCAAAGGAATAGAATGTAGAGACATAAACCTACAGTTGAAAGAAGGTTTATCTAAAGGAACTTATGTAAATAAATTAAATCATGTTCTATACTGTATGAACCTTGACTTGGATCCCCTTCTTTAGCAGACTGTAGTCCAAGATGACTTTATGATATCATATATAACCATTTTACTCTGTGTAGAGTGATATGCTGGTAAATGTTTAACAATCTGCTTTCTGAAGGAAAAAAATTTTCATCTCACACTTTGAAGTTTAATTAGCATTATTAACATTTTCTCCATCACTTTCTTAAGTCTCTTCAATCAACAAAACAATGAATCAAGCCTTGATTTTAATATTTGCTGATTTTGGAGGTGTGAATGCTTATTCTGGAAATTTAGCAATCTGCTTTGAATCTGAGATGCTACATACTGTATGTACTATAGTCTGAACCTGGGATAAATAACATCCTTTGGGAACAAATGAGAGCTGAAAAAACACTGCCTATGAAGGTAGAATACCTATATTCAAGGTCTGATTGCTACTTTTAAGCTATGTAATCCTTGGTAAGTCACTTCTCCTTTATGGTGCTTAGCTTCATCTGTCAAATGAGAGATTTGTATATACAATTATATTATATTGTATACAACTGATTATATTATATACAACTGTTTCATATATACACTGTCCAAGTACAGATCCAAGTCCATTCCAGTTTGTAGCATTCTCTGAAAACTTCTTTTGATCAAAGTAATGCTAACAAGAGAGAGTTTGGGAGAAAGCAGTGGTTGAGGCAGAGAAGACCATGATTCATTGAGTGAAGAATTCAATTTAACATTGATTCTCAGGGCAACCTCAGTGGTCATCTAGCCCAACATAGACCTGAACAAGAATTCTCTCTGCAACATACTAATCAACCAGCTGAGGGCAAGTCTATTTTCCCAAGTGTTTATACCTCAGTGACCTGGGATTAGGGAAGATAAAATCTGGGTCTGTTACTGGGTAAATTCTAGGCCTCGGAGTAAGCTCATGACTTCAGGAGAATAGAGAAGTGACATTCCACCTTGTCCAGTCAAGACATGATAGGGAAGGAACCTAGGATTTTATATTCATCTTAGTGTTTCTTGTTCCTTCTCTTCTCTTTCAATCAATCAATAAGCAAAAATAGTCCTTGACCTTAAAAAGCTTTTATTGTAATGAGGGAGATAATATGTACATAAATAGGTATATATGGATATATATATTCATATATACACATATATATAGATATAGATATAGATATGCTATATATGAGCATCTAGGTGCTGCAGTGGGTAGAGTGCTGGGCCTGGAGTCAGAAAGACCCAAGTTCAAATGTGGACTCATACACCAGCTGTGTGATACTGGACAAGTGACTTAACCCTGTTTAACTCAGTTTCCTCATTTGTAAAATGATCTGGAGAAGAAAATGGCAAACAACTCTTTTCCAAGAAAACCACAAATGGGGTCACAAAGAGTTGGATATGATTGAAATGACTAAACAGATGATATATATGAGCAGAAGGAAGGTGATTTTTGAAGGAATGGCACTAGCAGCTGGGCTGAACCCAGCTGTATGAGGGAAAGTCCCCTTTTCAGAAGGCTTCTGACTTTTAAAAGGACATACTCTTCTAACCATTAATATTTCTATAAAGAGTAAGACCTTGCATGCAGGCATGATATATATTGATTATCATTAATGATTAGCTTAACATTTTTTTCTATTTAAAATGTTTGCAGACTTGAATATATAAAGAGAATCTTTACTAGTTAGAAGTTTGGGAAAGGTGATAAAGAATTCTCAATATTTGTAAAATTTTTAAAAAGCAACAAAAACAAAAAAAAAAACCCTATCAAAATAAGAATATATCTCATTTTATAAGGGAATGAATCAATGAGAGAGTTTAATTTACTTTAAAGAAACTTGCTGTATGACAACTTTCATAAAATTTATCTGCTTTCTGGAATGTGATATACCTGCCCAAAAACATTGGTCTGCTTAATAGAACAAAAGATTTATAGAAATGTAATATTGACTTGTAGTTAAAATAACTTGTCCAAATGGTATAAATGAGAATTAGTTAATTGATTCTCCCTTGAAAATATATCATAATTTCCTATGTGTTAAATTTATAGGAATGATAGTCATTTTCAAGATCAGATGTAATTGCATTTTACAAAACCCTATATCTATTTTGGTATCATTGTCTAAGAAGTTAAAAAAGTAGACATGACCCAATTCTGTTCTTTTAGTGTTCTTTAGTGTTCTTTTAGAGAAAAATAAAATATTTCATATAAAACTTTTATTTTCATAATTTTAAAAGGTACGTTAATCATCACTTTCCTTTAAATTAATGGAATCCCTGTAAACTTGTAGGTCCATGCAATTGTTACTCACAAATTCCTATGCAAATTTTTGCAGTTTTATCAGGTTTTCATCAAGCACACATAGGCTTGCTGGTTAGCATCTCTTCCTCAAGGCTCTTCTACACAATCCATCTTTCATTCAGCTATCAAACTGATCTTCCTAAAAAAATGTAGGACTAATCGAATCATCACCACCTTCTCTCCCTCCTCCACATGCTCACACACACACTGTAAATGCCAGTGACTAAATTTCTGTTGCCTTCCGGATCAAATATGGTATTCTCTGTTTGGCTATTAGAGTTCTTCACAGCTTGGCTTCTTCCTACCTTTCTGGTTTTCTTACTCCTTACTCTCTTCTGTGTGTTCTGGTATCCAGTGACACTGGCCTCTTTGCTGTTCCTCCCACACCACTGTAACTTTAAGTGATTTTTCTCATGTCTTTCATGTATGGAATTCTCTTCCTTTTCTGCCTCCTTGCTTTGCTGGCTTCCTTCAAACCCCAGCTAAAGAAAGGCTCACCTTTTGCAAGAAGACTTTCATAGTCCTCCTTTGTCTGAGTGCCTTCCCACTGAGACTTTCCTTTGTATATGTTTTGCTCTTTTGTAGTTTGCATGTTATCCTCCACATTAGATTATGTGCTCCTTGAGAGCAGGTACTATTTTCTTTTTTGCCTTTTTAAAAAAAAAAAAATTCTTAGCACTTAACAGTACCTGACAAATAGTAGGTTCTTAAATGCTAGTTGACTCTCTGATATAGTAAATACAGATGCTTGATTCAGTTCATGAATATTACATATATTTAAAAGAGAAATCTAATTGAATTAATTAGAAATTTCTATAATTCCATGGACATTACAAAATAGATGCTATTTTGTGTTCTAAGAAATCAATTACTCAGATATTGGAAATAAATATTACATGACTTAAAATGCTATGTCCAATTAGACAAATGATAGAAAATTTCTTTCTGAAAGACTCCATAAACCCCTATTTATCCATAATTTTCTAACTTGTAGGTCAATGGACACCTGGTCAAAAGACTCACAGAAGTCAACATACATTCTGTTTTATTCCTTGATCCATTGTAGTCATGCTTTTGTAATTTCAAGAAATCACTGAGGCATTTTATAAAGCTTCTCTTGCTCTTCCAGTATAAAATGGTATGTGGGCTAGATAACAAAATAATTAGATTTAGAACTGTTTGAATGGTTAGATGAGAAGAGTAGTTGTTAACTTGGAAGGTTGAATACCAAAGGAATTTAATTCCCCAGGGAATCTGTGCTTGGCCTTGATCTGTTTAATTTTATTATCAATGACCTGGATTAAAACATCCTTAGGAAATGTGCAGATGACACAAAGCTGAGGAGAATAACTATCACAATCACTGTCAGTTGTTTAGTGAACTCAATCAGTACTAGCAGCACATTGTCCGTGTCCATCAGGAAGCCCACCCTCCCCATTCCTCTATTCTGCTCTGATCCATACCCTTAAGTAAATTTCTTCCCCCTTAGAATATCCATTGGAGCAGCCCAGGCTACTTCCAGCTTTGGCCTGTGGCCCTCTAGGTGCCAATCTTGGCAGAGAGAGGGTAGAGCAAGACTACCATCTTGTTCCTAACATTTCTGAGCTTTTATCCAGGGCCCAAGGCAGTGGGAATGTCCTGCCTGAGCTAACCCCAAACCTGCAACTCATCAACCCTGCCTAGCCCACCACTCCCCACCCTGCCATTCTAAGTGCCTCTGGCTGAGAAGGAGATGAACCTGGACACCAACATGGTTGATGCTGCTAGCAACAGCAAGTACCTTCTCCTCCCCAGAAGGAAAAGGAAACTGTACTGCACTGGGCATGCCTTGGGCCCAAACCCTCCATCCCATGTAATATATACTCATGGAAAATTGGTGGGAAGGGGGAGGGGAGGGGCTGAAAACTATATGTGATATTGAAGGTCCAATACTAATTGGAGATCCAATTAGATCCATTTGGAGATCCAATACTAAGTTCTGCCAGTTGTTACTTGTATAACTTTGAGCATGACATTTTTCCCCTTTACCTATCTGGGCCTTAGATTCCTCATCTGTAAAATAAGGGAGTTGTATTAGATGAACACTGAGGTTTAGTCCAGCTAAAAATTTATGATTTAACCAAAACCCAGAAGATTGGGCCAGTTCTGATAAGGTGAATTATGATAGGAAGAAATGTGAGTCTTATGTTTTAAAAAATTAACTTCCCACATATAAACTGGGGGAAAAACAGCATGGTTAAACTGCAGTTTGTCTGGAAAGCAAAAGATTTGGAGGGTTTGGTGGATTGAAAGCTCAATAGGAACCAATAGAATTCCATGGCAGTCAGAAAGCCAAAGGCCTTGAGCTTAATTGAGAGGCAGAACTTCTAGGAATAGAGGTGGCAGATTTAGTTTTCAGAAGTCTATATTTATTTTACCGAAACATTATTGAGGTGTTTATAAATTAACTTGTTTGATGATATACTTAGTTCATGTGTTGGCAATATAGTAATTATAAGAATAATAAATATTTCTTTACCTTGATTAAATTTTTGTGTAACCCTTGTCCCCAAAATATAGAAAAGTCTTCTTTGAGACTCTTCAGACTTCAAGTCACTTTGGATATTTCTAGCTTCCAGTTTCCATAGGAAAATAGAAGAGGCCAATCTTAATTGAGGGTGTCAAAGGAAAAGATTTTGGGAAGACAGGAGAAGAGCTAGCGGTATCCATCATTTCTCCATTCCCAGCTTGTTATAATAGAGATCTTGGGGAGTTTCGCTTTGGGGGAGATCTAGAACTCTCTCTTGGTTGAGGTATTATTATCTCATACCTAATGGGAGAGTTCCTTCACTCTGTATTATCTGGTATATATCTTCCCTTGTATACCCTTTCTGATGACTGTTTTGTTGTGATTTGGAAAAATAGTTTTCTTTATGATTTTCTTTATATTTTCATTGTAGAACTGGTATTTGATGGGAAAAGAGTCAAATGTTGGATATAGAATAGAACTTGGGGTTCTCCTCCCCAATGATGACAAAATAATCAGAAGTTAAATTGAACACAATTGTATCCCCTAGACTAATATTTAAGGGAACAGATAGATAAAATTTTTTCCTAGTACCTTCTCTCTCTGAAGAGATCAGAGTAGCCTCTGGCCTCAACTTCTTGCTTCCCTTCCTAGCAAGAATTAAAGTCTCTCTTGGTGAAGGGTGAGGGAAAAGAAGCTAATGATATCTATCCTGCCTCCCTTTGAGTCATATGATGACACCCCCCACGTTACAAGTAGGAGCCCCTTGCCACATATGGAGCCCTTACATTTATTATTCATAAATATGCACATGTATATAGTATGCTAGGTTTTTTTGCTGATACACACACAAAAGAAAACCTTTAAAAATATATAGTACTTTACCCTGGTCTAAGAATTTATCATCTAAACCAGCACTATATATAATAAAATACATCTTAGACTTTTCTTCTATACCCAATAGATCATACAGTTTATGATTTATTTGTCCCTTGGCTGACAGGACTACTTTACTTTTGGTTTCAAATTCCTGCTTACTTGTTTTTCTTCTTTGCTGACATATAGGTGATGGTACAGCAAGAACTGGAAAGAGAAAATATGGATACAATATCGCTATATCTTGAATCAATTTTTCTTTTCAGCAAGTAGACACTTTATCAAATGCCAGGATAGGTCTTTTAAAGTCTCTTCCCAAACTGATCATATTTTCACCTGTGAAGGTATGAGTTAGCATAAAGCCAATGTGAAATTCACAGTGTCCACAAATATTGGCACAATTCAAAATTGAAATACAACAGACTCTCCACATGGAAGACAGAACCAAAACATTTATTCAGACACCAGAAAGCCAAATCCCTCATAGTAACAAATATCTATACACAATAACAATGCAGAGAAGACCATCCCTAAGCCTTCCCCCTCCTAGGCTTCCCATGAACCAGCTCCTTTAAACAAATCAAAATCACAAAATCACTCACACTAGCCTGTAGCCTGCATCCTTTCATGACTCACTCTCCGCTCTGCTCTAGCTGTCTCTTCTTGCTCCACCCATTCAGCAAACTCCTCCCACCACAAGCTCCATGTGGCTCAGACTGATGTGACCCAGGCAGATCACATGGGCCTATTAATGAATAGGGAAGATCTCCCTATTTTAAATTACCATTACAGTTATAGAGATGACAACTCAGCTCAGATTATTGTTTTGTATCAGTGTGAGAGATAATTTCATTTCTTTAGAGATCATGTGCTACTTTGTGATTTTATGAGGGGGATGTTGGAGAGAGTAGATTAGGAAACTCTTGATCAGTTGAGTCTCTGAATATGTTTGATGAAATTACAAGCCTATTTTCAGTTTGTGAGAGTGTTACACTTTGAAGGGCTTCATTTGTATATGAGAGCGTCAAGAAACAAAGCAGAATATTGGCAGAAATAATGAATTTACCCTTTTATGCATTGCCTAGATGCCTTTTTTTCTCTCATTGATTGAAGTTTGGGAAATGCTAAGAGATTAAAAGAGGCAACTAGGTAGAGCAGTGGACTGGCCAGGATTCCTGACCTGGAATCAGGAAGATCTAAGTTCACATTTGACCTGACACTTAAGTAGCTAAGTGACCCTGGGTATGTCACTTAACTTTGTTTACCTCAGTTTTCTCATCTGTAAAATAAGTTGTAGAAGGAAATGACAAACCACTGCAACATCTTTGCCAATAAAACCCAAAATGGGGTCATGAAGAATTATATCTATGACTGAAAGTGATGAAACAACTAAAGAATTTAAAAATAGGGAAATTAACTCTGGTAGAGTCAGCCCACAGGACAGTCATCTTGAGAAGTCAATTATGGATGAAAGATTGAACTCTTGAGTCCTTACTTGTACCTCTTGAAGAATGCAGCAAATAGGAAAGGATATCTCTCTCTTCCTCTGCCTGCCATTTTGTCCTCTGGTGGAAGCACATAAGCTTAGGAGGGGGAGATGTGTGTACATGAAGCCAGAGAGGCGAATTCAAGGACACTGATTCCTGAACTCCAATCTTTCTGTAGAGAAGAGTTCAAACTGAGAGAACCAGGATCCAGCAACACAACAGACCTTGGAGCTCAGGCTCTCAGGGGGCAGAACTGAAGATATTTCCTAGAGGTTCTAGGGGAAGGGTTCCATATTTCTGAAATAGCTTGGAAATCCTCATTTTTCAGGGAGCAATCATCTTTATTTTTCTGTCTCCCACTTCCTCTCTGCCTTGGAGTAAAAGAAAACAAAAGAAAAAGAAAAATCTTACAACAAATATGCATCAGCAAGCAAAACAAAGTCCTGCATAGTCTATGTCCCAAAACAAAAATATTCCTCACTTTACACCTTGAGTTTATGACCTCTGTGTCCTGGAAAGGACAACAGTGAACCCAGCTGAATATCATATCTATCCTAAGGCATCTCAGCAGGTGAGTACTATTATACTGAAATCAAAAGAGGACAACAGGGGCCTTGAAGCTTCAAATTATGTCCCTTACAATGTGGGAGCCTTCATACTCACTCTCTATACTTACTATAGCTAGGTAGTAGTTAAAAAAAAAGCTAACATATATATTACTGACGATGTGCCAGGCACTATGCTAAACACTTTACAATTATTATTTCATGTGATCCTCACCACAACTCTGAGAGGTAGATGCTGTATTATTATCCCCATTTTATAGATGAGGATATCAAGGCAAACTGAGGTTAAGTGAATTGCCCAAGGTCACATAGCTAGTATGTATTTAAGGCCAGATATGAACTCAAGGCATCCTGACTCTAGGTCTGGTACTCTATCCAGTGTGCCACCTGTCTATCTTACTAGCTCCTCAGATGATGTGCATGTTAGTAAGACAGTGTGTGATAAATTCATAGGCACATGGAGTATTTTATTGTAAACCTTCTTACTATCGTATTCCTTTGCTTTGAACTAATTGTGTTGTCTTCTGGCTGACTACTGAAAGTTAAATATATGGGGGGATCATGAAATATAATTTTACAAAATGCAGACCTATAGGATATCTTGTTGCTGAGACAGACATCCTTTAAGGAATGTACCCCATAAGCATGAGTAGAAAGTACTCTGGGGTGCAGATGAGAAAAATGAAGACCAGAGACTTTATAATTTGCTCACATTCATAGTTAGCTATATTGAAACAAAATAGTCCTGGGAGTCCTGAATTATCATCTCTTTTCAATACCTTTATTTAGCAAGGAGAGTAGAGAATAGGCAGAATGGGAAAGGTAGTTAACATTTTAGTTTTAAATTTCTGGAATTGTCTTCATTGTTTCTTTGATGTGTGTGTGTGTGTGTGTGTGTGTGTGTGTGTGTGTGTGTGTGTGTGTGTGAGCTGAGAGAGAGAGAGAGAGAGAGCACAAGAAACAGGAATGGAATGATTTGGAATTATCCCATTTGGAATATTCATTCCACTTCTCTCCATTAGAATGAATGATTGAGAATGAATTGTAAGAGGATGTAACAATAGTAATTGTATACTTGTATAAATGGAATTAAGTATTTCATTCTGCTTCTTAATGCTGGAGATTTAAGCTGTCAAGATTCCTTTAAATTAGGCCTCTGGATCTCAAGTATGATATTTATCAATGTAACTAAGGTTGTAGATGTTTGTTAATCATTAACTATTTGAGAACAATGGCAAATTTTATCATTTTATGTTAAACCAAATATACTTATGCATATCCACTTATCCTTACACAATAGTTTATAATTAGCATGCCAGGAAGTTCATCAATATCCTCTCATTCTTAGGATAACACATGTTTAGTTATTTATTAGAACAGCAAAGTTGCTTTAGATTCAATTTTTAAAAGTTTGAAATACTACCTCTCATTTCCTTTCATTATTATGTCATTTTGTTCACTTCTGAGAATTTCATTGAATACTGTTCTTTTGGAAGGAAAACCATCAAACTAAGTATCCACCATTTTATGGACTTTTAGGTCTTAAGGTGATTGAGCAGTTGAAAAAGCTACCGTAAGGTCAAGACAGCTCGTTTCTCATAGGCAATATGACTTACATTCTTATACAAGAACTTGTTAAATACTATGGATGCTTTTCATTTTAGATTTAGTCAACTGTTGGAATAAACAGAGGAGGAAAAGCATCTTCAGTCAGTCAAAAAGCATCTTCTGTCAGTCAAAAAGCTTTTTTTTAAAGCACTCATTGCTCTAGATGTTGTGCTAAGAGCTGGAATAAAAAAAGGCAAACAATAACAACATCCCTGCCCTTGAGCTAATTTTCTAGTGGTTTTCTAGTTTTTCTAGTGGCTAATTTTCTAGTTTCAAGAAAACTTGCAAAAAACTGTGCATATAAGATATAGATAAAAGATGATCTTAGAAGGAAGGACGTGGGGAAAAGTTGAGAAATACTTTGTGTAGAACAACTGAATCACAAAAGATGCCAGGGAGGCTGTAAATAGTTTGAAATAAGGACGGAGAGCATTCCAGGGTTGGAGATGGGCTAGGTTCAATTAAGTGAAAAAGCACAGTGTCCTTTTCTTCTTTCTTTGATATCACTGGGGTATAGATTCAGTGGTGGTATCACTGGGTCAAAAGATATGCATTGTTTAATAGCTTTTAGGGCATAGTTCCAAATTGCTTTCCAGAATGGTGAGATGAGTTCACAGTTCCCCGAATAAATATTAGTATACCTGTTTTCCCAGAGCCCCTCCAGCATTTGTCATTTTCCTTTTTTTGTCATCTTACCCAATCTGATGGATATGAGATGATGCCTCATTGTTTTAATAATTTTAATTACTCTTATCATTAGTAATTTAGAGCATTTTAAATATAACTACTGATAACTTTGATTTCTTCTCTCCAGAACTATTTTATCCTTTGACCATTTATCAATTGAGAAAATGGCTCTTATTCTTATAAATTTGATTCAGTTCCCTATATGTCTTAAACATGAAATTTTTATTGGAGAAATTTGCTACAAATAGTTTTCCCAGTTTCCTGCTTTTCTTCTAATTTTAGCTACATTGATTTAGCTCTTTTGTGGTGAGAAAGAATTGGAAACTAAGGAGATGCTCATCAATTGGAGAATGGTTGAACAAGTTATACAATTTGAATGTGGTGGAATATTACAGTGTTATAAGAAATGATGAAAGGAAAAGCCTGGGAAGACTTGTTTGAGATAATGCAAAGTGAAATTAAAAAGGACCAGGAGAACAATTTATACAATAACAACAATATTATAAATATCAATTAAAAAATATCTGATAAATATAATAATAATATCAGATAAATAAAATCTGATAAACACAAGCAACCACAAACTCCAAAAAAACTCATAATGAAACATGCTGTCCACCTCCAGAGGGAGAGCTGACGGACTCAGAGTACAGATTGAAGGGTGTTTTCTTCTTTTTTCCTTCTTTCCTGCCCTTCCTTCCCTGACAAAGGGAATACCCTTTGTCTCTCCATGTCTCTGTCTCTTTTTCTGATGTGGTTAATGTAAGAATTGGTTTGGTATGACAATATGTATTTGTAATGAATTTTGTTTTTCTTGATTTCTCATAAAGAGGAGATAATTCAGTCTTAAAATAAAATAAAATTGAATGTACAAAATAAAGGAGCTTTGTGTCAGGAAAAGGAAGGCCAACGTTACTAAATTATAAAGTACATCAAAAGAGTAAAGAGACCAGGTTGTGAAGGGCTTTCAAAGTCAAATGACTTTATATTTGACTTTGGAGGTTACAAGGAGTTACTTGAATGCTTCAAGAAGGGCCATAGTCAGACCTCAGCATTTGGAAGATCAATTTGGCAGCTGAATAAAGAACAGACTTGAATAGGGAGATATTTGAGGTAAGCTGACCAATCAGAAGATTGCAACATTCCAAGGTAGTTACTGTGTGAATGAAGAGAAAGGTATGTAGGTGAGGGATGTTGTGAAGGTAAAAACGAAAGGACTTGAAGTAAGAGTAAGAAATTGAAGGTAACATTGTGGTTGTGAGCCTGAATGACTGAGAATGGTGGGGCCCTCAACAGTTATAGGAAAGTTGGGAACAGGGTAGTGTTTGGGGAAAAGACAATGCACTCTGTATGACACATGTTGATTTTGAGATGCCTATAGGATATCCAGATATTCAGGAGAAAGTTGGCAATGTGGAAATGGAAGTTAGGAGAAAGGTTAGAACTGGATAAATTTATCTGAGAATCTTCCACATGGAGATTACAATTGAAGGAACAGTCAGATGGGTAAGGAAAGTCAGGAGAGGACAATACCATGGGAATATAGTGTGATAAGAGTATACAGGAGAAAGAATAATATGAGGATAGAGTGAAAGGCTGCAGATAGGTCAAGGGTAATGGGATACATGAATTACAGTTCAAAATCAGCAAACATTTAGAAAGTGTCAATTACAATCCAAGGTTTTATGAGAATCACTGAACCATATAAAGGTAAAAACAAAGCAATACATTCCCTCAAGGAGGTTAGTATTCTACTGGTAAAGGACTGAGGTGTTAAAATATGTAAAACAATAAATATGATACAAGACAGTGTGATGGGGGCAGAGAAGAAATTGAATGAGGAGGCTCTAGAAAAATTTGAAGAGGAACAATTTTCACTGGAGAGATCAGAGAAAGTTTGGCAGTTGAAGAAAGATAAGGATCCTAAAGCAGCAGCTAGGTGATAAAATGGATAGAATGTTGGATCCTTAGTCAGGAAGACCTGAGTACAAATCCAACCTTAGACACTTGCTAGCTATGTGACCCTGGGCAAGTCACTTAACCTTATTTGCCTCAGTTTCCTTTTCTGTAAAATGAGCTGTAGAAGGAAATGGCAAACCACATCAGTATCTTTGCCAAGAAAACCCTGAATAGGGTAATAAAGAGTCAGACATGGCTGAAATGACTGAACAGCAACAAGGAGGATCCTAAAAGACACAGATGAATAAGGAGGGCAATCCAGGTACAGGTTATTATTATAGGCTCTGAAAAAAATTTAGAGGCAAATAACAGAATTTTGAATTTAAAGAACAACCTTTAGTCAGTTTAGCTGAAACACTGAGTATGTGAAAGGGAAGAATGTGAAAGGATGCTTGAAATAAAGGTTTAGAGACAGACTATCACATTCTTTGAATGTCAGATTCAATAGTCTGCATTTGATTTTAAAAAGCAGTAGGAAACCACTGAAGGTTTTGAAGCCAGAAAGTGACGTGATCAGACCTGAGTCTTAGGAAGGTTATTTCAGTGGCTGTGCAAAGGGTAGACTGAAGAGAGGAGAGACTGAATTATGGAGACCAGTTAGGTGGTCATTTCAGTAGTCTGTGTGATTACAATTTCAGAGGGCAAGGAATAGTTGTATCCTGGAGTCCTGGTTCTTTTTCTGCCTGAGAACTCAATTTTGAAATCCATCTAAGCTTTTTGTCCTCAGCTGTCCCTTTCCCTTGCCTAGCTTATGGCAGAGATGGGAAAAAACAGGTGAAAGTTGGGCCATAATAGTCTCTGCTGGCTATAGGGTAAGGAGGTGACTCAGAACACACTTGGAAGTGCCATGATATGCTCGCCAAAAAAAAAAAAAAAAAGACTCATCTCAGAAATGACACTTTCTGCAGGGGGGCAATAGAACATACTGATGCTTCCAAGAAAAGCATAGCCATTTTTTTAATGGGGGTGGAGTCTAGGTCTGTGATTTCACAGGCATGGGGAACTTCTGCTGTGGAAATCTCTACTGTCATTGAAGATCTGCAAATTGTAGTCTTCGAGAGCTGATTGAGAATACTGAGAAGCTCTGACTTGCCCTGTGTCACATAGGACCAATGTGTCAGAAAGAGCTTGAGCCCAGGTCAATAGGGCTAGAGGCCAGTTCTCTATCCACCACCACACACTACTTTTCAATAGCAGTAGTAGTAGTAGTAGTAGCAGTAGTAGTAGTAGTAGTAGTAGTAGTAGTAGTAGTAGTAGTAGTAGTAGTAGCAGTGATAGTGGTAGTGGTAGTAGTGGTAGTACTAGTAGTGATAGTGGTAGTGGTAGTAGTGGTAGTAGTAGCAGTGATAGTGGTAGTGGTAGTAGTGGTACTAATAGTAGTAGTAGTAGTAGTAGTAGTAGTAGTAAATAGCATGACTCCTTTGCTCCAAACCATTTCTTTAATGAGTGCTTCTAATGCTTTGTTAAGTAACTGATTTAGCTTTTACTTTCTCCCCTTTGCTATTTTCACCCCAGTGATATTCATAAACAGGGTTATTGTTCATTTGTTTCAGTCTTGTCTGACTTTTTGTGACCCCATCTGGGGTTTTCTTAGCAAAGATACTGGAGTGATTTGCCATTTCCTTCTCCAGCTCATTTTATAAATGAGGATCTGAGACAAACAGGGCTAAGTAATTTGCCCAGGGTCACACAGCTAGTGTCTGAGGTCACATTTGAACTCATCTCTTTCTGATTGCAGGGGTAGCACTCTAGTCACTATTCCACCTGTTTGTCCCAAAGTAGGGACATAACCCCAAAATGGGGATGGAAAGAGGGCCATGTTTAATTCATTCTCAATCAATAAGCACCTATTAAGTACCTACTAAATTCTAGGCACTTTGCTAATAGTGGAAATCCTGTTTTAAAAAAGGAGAAAGGGCCCCTGCCCTCAAGGAGATCACAGTCTAATAATCTAATAGGAGAAGACAATACACAAAATGATGCTTAAAAGTATTTAAGGAAGGGAGGTATCTTGGGAGAGGAAATAATCTAAAGTGCTGTTTCCTGATAGGAAATGATGATGTGGCTGGCCTGGTGGCCCTCTTTAAATGGGAATTCTCTCCCTTCCATTCACAGGAGTTCCAGGGATCAGACTGCTGATGAGGTTTGGGTACCAAGACTGATTGATCTTGCAGGATGATAAGGTTTCACTGGGTATGAGGAAAGATCTTCAAGCCCTTGAGGAGTTGAATGTATTCATTTCAAAATACAGAAAAAAGTTAAACGAATTATTTCAGAACACTGTTAACCCTGCAGAGTCAAAACACAATTGAAGACCTAAAGGAAGGATTTATTTTTGTCAGCCTTTGTGCAGAAAAATGCCCATTGTTTGAAACTGATAAGTGTGGGTATTTTCTATTTCTATTTTTCCTATCAACTATAATGCCACATACAAAGTAGGAAATTGATCAATGCCTTAATGAATGAATGAATGAATGCCTTAATGGATAAATGGATGAAGCTTTGGTATGTTTACTGAAGAAACAAAAACATTGACATTACTGGGGACATGAAATCAATCTAAATATTTTAGTTTTATAGCAGAGATACAGAAATGCCAGTGATGATGATCAATTAAGAATTGAGTAAGGCTTAAATTGACAAACCTTGTGGGTGGGTAGATGGCTTGTTTTTGTAT
Source organism: Notamacropus eugenii (assembly GCF_028372415.1). Classification (NCBI taxonomy): domain Eukaryota; kingdom Metazoa; phylum Chordata; class Mammalia; order Diprotodontia; family Macropodidae; genus Notamacropus; species Notamacropus eugenii. The sequence continues at coordinate 444,796,458 of NC_092873.1, forward strand.
GTAGGTAGGTAATTATATACTATAATATAATCCCAATTACTAAATTCTCAATTCCTTGGTGCTTTTTATAATTTAGACATCAAGTTCATTTTTGTTATCTTTATAATAAATACCCAGTCAATTAAAAAATCTATTTTTCCCTCATCTTGCCTAAGTTTATATGCCTAGCTAATTTAACTGTTTTGACTTAAGTACCAGTCAGGTTAATTAAACAATCAGCCAATCCACTGAAGTGAAATAATAGAGAAGTTATTTATTTAAACCTTATAGTCAATTCAACCAAAAGATCAAATTGGCTGTATGTGTAAACATAGTCTTCATTTTCTAAATATGTATCTGCACCTTCCCATAGATGAAACCTTTTTTCCTTTGTGATATCTTTTCCTTGACTGTCCTGGCCCACACTGATCTCTCTGCTCTCTGAAATGCTAGAACTCTATCTCTACTAAACATTTGACATTAAGAATATATCTCTTTTTATTGTATGATATGCTCAATATGGGTCAACATTTTAGGGAAAAAAAAAAAAAAACATTTCCTCCTACCTTCCCCCCCTCCCCAAATTGAAATGGAGAGAACAAGAAAACCCTACTGTTCAAATTCTGGTTTCTAAAGTACATTGAGAGAGAAAGGACAAAGAAAATGCTGTTCCTGCTTATATTGTGCCCTGATCAGACTACAACTGGAATATTGTGTTCATAGTTCTGGGTTTCATGCTTGAGGAAAGACATTGGTAAGTTGGGAATCTAACCAGGATAAAGAATGGATTGGAGATCATGCCATATGAGACTCAGACAAAGGAACTTGGATATTTAATCTGTAGAAGAAAACATTTTAGGGACAACATTATGATAGATGTGTTCAAGTATTTTAAGGGCTGTCATTTAATAGATAGATTGAATTTATGCTTGATCTCTAAGAGCAGAAGATAAGCTATGATGGAAGTTGCAGAGGGTCAGATTTCTATTTCATCAGTCAATCAACAACATTTATTAAGCTTTTAAAATGTGTACCAGATATCATGCTAGGTGCTAGGGATTAAGAAACAAAAATAAAACCATCTTTGCCCTCAAGGAGTTCAAAGTTCATGGTGGAGACAGCATATTGTTGTTCACTCATTTCAGTTTTGTCTGACTCTTTGTGACTCCATTTGGAGTTTTTCTTGGCAAATGCACTGGAGTGGTTTGACATTCCTTTTCTACTTCATTTTAGAGAAGAGGAACCTGAGGCAAACAGGGTTAAGTGACTTTCCCAAGGTTACACAGCTGAGGCCAGATTTGAATGGAGGAAGGTGAGTCCTCCTTACTTCAGACCTGGCACTCTATCCACCGTACCACCTAGCCGCCCATTTTATATCCATACGTACCCATAAAATGAATACACATTTTTTGTTGGGGGGGGTATAAAATTTGGAGAGATCAGGAAAGGCCTCTTGTAAAAGGTATTGCTTGAGCATGGTGTTTGATATAAGGAAAACAATGCTTGGGATGATACCAAGTAGCATGTACTACCTTGGAAGGTAGTAGATTCCCCTTCCTAGGGATCTTTAAACCACTACTGAATGCACGTTATCAGGCATGTTGTTAATGATGATTCTCATTTAGGTATGGGTTGAATTCCATAGTCTTTAAGAATCCTTTCAATTCTAAGATTTGATGACTTAGCTTATTAAGTACGTTTATAAATATATAAAGTATATTTATATATATGTAAATATATACACACACACATAATATATAGTTGAGGTTGTTTTTTTTTTTTGATGATAGTAATTTGTGAAATATGTTAACAAAGAAAAATTTTCTTGAGAAATTTCCTGTAGACTTATGGCCCCCGAATGACTAGCAGCCTTGCTTATTCTCTGACAGCAGTTTATTTGAGGGAGGATTGATTATTCTCATCTCAATGTGTGAAGATTTAGAGATTTGTGCCTCCCGTTAATCATCTGTCTTCTGCTTGCTTAGGTACACATCTAATAGCAATAAGAGAAGATAAAGGCAAGGTAAAATAATTAGTTATCAAAGCATGAAAGATAGAAGAGAATGAAATATTTGCTATTTGTTAAATGTGGCTTTTAAGTAAATATTTGTTAGATAAAGATAATTTCAACTCAAGCATAATTTTCCAGCCTTTGTAAAAGATGAGGGTGGCTGAAGAGTGTGGAACTTTTTTCTCTATTCCTGGCTATATAAGGCCACACACTTGAGAATTAAATACTAGGATTTAGAACTTTAAAATAGAAATGAAAATATTGATAGCTCTTATTATAGCAAACATTCCTAGTTCTCTTAGAGTCACTCTTAACCTTAGAAACTTATAAGAGAGGCCCTGTAATCCTTGAGAACCTAGGCGCCTGGGTTTGGAGCAGAACTGAGCTTGACTGGGGAGGTAGATTTTAGAAGATAAGAGATTGTTCAATCTATGATGTTTACCCCAGTATATGTATTTTTTGATCTTCCTAAAGTACAGGTCACCCCTCCCCATTCAATGAACTCTGGTGGCTCTCTATTACATCCAGGATAAAATATAAAATCCTCTGTTTGGCTTTTAAAGCCTTTAATAACCTGACTCACTTGTATCTTTCCAGTCTTTTTACACCTTAATCTCTTCCACAAACTCTGATTGATTTAATTATACTGCCTTCACCCAAGATAGTCCATCTCTGGTCTTTGGACATTTTCTAGAATTCCCCATTCCAAAAATTCTCTTTTCTGTCCCTTTATTTTCCTGGTCTCCCTGGATTTCCTTCTTTGTAATCTTTGTGCCTGCTCCTTGAAACTGTCTCCATTTCATTTGTTTGTTCATAGTGGTTTGAATGTTGTCTCCTCTGTTAAATTGTTAGCTCCTTGAGATCATAGATTATTTTCCACCTTCCTTTGTATCCCTAGCACTTAATGCAGTGCTTGGTACATAGTAGGTAGAAGGTGTTTAATAAAATATTGACTTGACTTACTGAATTTTTGGCCTTGCCCTATGATTTCATTGCTGTAGTGAACTCCCAGGAAGAAATTACCTCATCCAGGGCAGATAAGCAAGTTCTCTGCTCCTCAATCTTAAAAACAAGTTGTCTGGAGCTATGACCTAACTGAGCTGGGTCTGGCTTGGCCTTCACTGTCATTGCCAGCTTGAATCTGCTAGGGCTGTGGTTGCACCACAGAGATGGTAGGCATTCCATGGGCAGCTGCCTTCCAGTGATATAACTGGAAGTATATTGGTGTACAAAGTATGGGCTGTTTCTAGGAGAAGCTTGAGTTCATTCAAAAAATTCTTCAGTTTCCCAAAGGCAATCTAACATGTTCTTGTCTTCCTGTTTGTCCCTGGGTTCAGCTCACTGTCCACTTGTAGCATCTGTACAAGATAGATGTACTGAAGGGTGACTTCTATTGATTTTTCCAACCCAAACTGTTTGGGAGAGCCTGGACAAAAGACATTCTGCTGTCACTTCATTTTTCCTACATGGATAGTGAGTTGAATAATTTGATATAGTGAACATAATGTCTCCCACTACCTAGATTATCTCAAGGACCTCACCATCTCTATGGCATCACTCTAATACCTGGTCTCAACCCTGAATCTCTACTCCATGACTGGGGAAAACAATCATACTGCTAGTGAGAAAAGGGTATCAGTGATGTTTGAATCCCCCATGGAAATGAAGATACAGTCAAGATCCTCACCTCCCATCATGCTTCCAGGGCCACCTATCAACCTTGGTGCCTTCTGCCCAGGCTCCTTCACCCCTATTGCACTGTACAATGAGATTAACTATTCACTGCCCATCCTGAATGGTACTCCCTCCCTAACCTAGAGATTAAGCAACAGTCCTGCATCATCCTTATCTTCATTGCTTACCAAATCAAAGGCTTTTTGCTAACTTGTGTGGTCTGACAGCTCAGTAAACTAATGACCTTCTAGGAATTTAGTAGTGATACTTTCCCCAGATGGAAAAGAAAGTTCTGGCCCTCTTTCTGGCTTTGATAAACTCCATGATGAGCTTGAGGAATTCCATTGTGAGTGACAAGAGGCCACCAACTTTTCTTCCCATCATTTTGTGATTCCATTCTTTCAAGTCATCCTTTTCCTGTTGCAGAGAGAACTGCTTCATTGAGCCTAGGCAGCCAAGCAGACCCTTCCTAGGACCTGGCTTAGCATGAGCACCTAATCAACACAATTACAACTTCCCCAGGTGACTATTTAGAGCTACTAATGGAAAAACATGGGAATGGGAATGGAAAGAGACCCAATCTTAACAGGAAAGAAAACAACAGCTTTGAGAGAGAATCAGTCCTCCCTGAGTCTCCCACCAAGGTAGTGTCCACCATTCACCCTGCTCCCCACCATAGCCCTGTTCTCTCTCTCTGACCCTCATAAATCCTGATGGGCAGCCCCATCCTACTGTGTCATTTGTACAGTATTATACCTTGGGAAATAGTGCCACTTCACACTTATACAGATATCCCACCAAGATACTGGACATCAGGAAATACATGACCAACATCATGGTCATGACTTACAAGGAGGATACCAGGAGGATCTAGTAGTGGACTACCATTTGACAGAATGGACTGACAAGTGGAAACATCTGAATCCCTTGGCATTCCATGGCTGTCTGCAGCACTGCCTGGAAATGGATAGGGAAGAATTCAACTTTTAGAAGAGATGATGCAGCAAGAATACAAAGGCCAGGCAAGCAGAGCGTGAGCTGATCTCCAGCCAGCACAGCCCAGAGAGCTCAGACTCACTCAGTGGTGATTCCCTATGTGAATTTAGCAGTAGGTCAGAGAAGGCTATGTCACTGAAGAGATCTGGAAGAAAGGGAAAATAAGATGAAGTGACAAGCCATGATGGAAATGCAGAAGGCTATGGCAAAGGCTAAGCAAAGGGCCTTTGAAAAGGTATTAGAAGCATGCCATCACAGATACTAAGTGCCAAGCCAATGGAAATTCATTTCTGAGAGCTACTGGAGTTGTGAGTGCAAAGCCAACAAGAAGTGCAATGGTTGCAAGGTTGTCCAGTATTGTGGCTCCTTCTGTCAGCATAAGAACTGGAAACGTTAACACTGCATCTGCATCCAGGGGCCCCATAGTTGGAGCAAACCACTCCTTCCTCCCCCTGGGTGAGTCTCTCTCACCAAACCCACTGATGGAGTGCTGAGCCCAGCCCTGAACAAGACCTCAGTGGCCGCCTCGTGGTCCTCAATCCCTGCATCTGTCTCAGCTATAGATACCAATGTACTCTGAGCAGGAATGGCCATCAGTTTCTTCATTACCACAACCAGTCCCTTGTGGTACCAACAGAAGGCAGTGGTTTCAGTGACAAACCATTGGCATTCACCATCAGGCCATTTACAGGACAGAGATAACTACTTTCATTATTAGTCATTTTCCCCAGGGGATAAGATGTGCAGCAGGTTCCCCCATGATGAATGTTGGCTTTTCCAAGGTTGCATTGTCCAAACATGGCTTAACAAAGTCTACATATGTTTTTTTTTCACCCGTGCAAGGCTGTCCAACTACTCTGTATGGAAATGGTTACCACCGTATTCTTCATTTCAGATCACTAATGCAAAACAGTCTGTGACTGTAGCTTCCCCCCCTCCTTTTTTTTCCCTCCTAAGCACCTTTGTTCTAAGCTATATATTCTCTGTCTTTTCTGACCCACAAGTTCACCAGTATGACATCTCCTAGAGACTGTGTAATAGAATCAGTCACAGAGCCACAATATTTTAGATCTGGGAGGAGCCTCAAAGGCTAGAGGCCCCAACTTGTAACTGACCAGGAGCCTCCTCTGTGATATCCCTGATCATTGAATGAAACAGGCTGTACTTTGAAGTGAAAACAGGATGTGGGAGCCTGTTACATGCTGCCAGTGGTGTTCTCAGACTCATGCCTAATCTCTGACCAATACCAAGGAACCTAGTTTGGACAAACAAGGACATGCAATCCCACAAACTATTTAACTCATTGAACTACATTGTTGTGCTGGTGTCGAGAGATTCCAGGCCTGACAGGATGTTCTACAAGGAGAAAAGTGACTTACCTGCTTCTAGAATGCAGTTTAGGGTCAGCTCAGATTTAGAGGGGAAGGAGGAGCTGACTGTCTCAATAAATGCATAAGTTATGATTTCTATGGAGAAAAAATAAAGTTGCCTGGGATATAGAGAGATCGAGTAACTTGCTGGAGATTACACAACCAGTATGTCAGAGGCATCTGCTTGAACTCAGATCTTTCTGACCTTGAGGCCAAGTGTCTCTGTAGTATGCCTCACTGTTTCTGATGCCTTACTGTTGGAAGACCAAAAATTCACTTCTTTATCAATGAAATGTTTCATAGTGTTTTCTCCTACATGGTATAATGGAATGATCACTGGATTTGGAATTAGGAAACTGAGGCTTAAATTCTCTCTCTCTCTCTCTCTCTGATTTTTTTTTACTACCTTTATGACATAAAGCATGTCATTTAATTTCTTTGGGCCTCAGTTTCCTCAATGATAAAATGGTTTGACTTGCTGATGTCTTATATGCCTTCCAGATCTTAAGGTTATCTTTTTTTATGGTTTTTTTCTACTATATTTTGTATCCTGTATAACTTTATTAGATTCTTCAAGCTTCTTATTTGTCAGTTTAATGCCAAAATATCTTCACAACTAGTAAAGTTGTTATGATGAAATGATCCAAATCCAAATATTTCAAAGCAACTTAATTTTTAATTTTATACGGATAAATTTTTACAGGGTGATTAAAAATGTCATTTTTTCAATACATTTTATTTTATGTGTCTACATGGTTTGGTATGACTTAAACAGACTTTGGATGACTGTAATAAAAGCAGAGGGCTACATTGTAAGAGGCCTAGAAAATAACATAAATAATCATGTGCCAGTAGGTAGAAGATATGCTCTTTCTAACTTCTTTTAAGCTCTATCTGTATTTCAGGTAACGTATTTCTATGTCACTTCTGATTCATTCAGTAGAACCAGCAAAGCTAGGTCTAGTCGATGAATATCAAATATATCAAATATCAAATATATATTATTATTATCTTTCTGTGTGAATTCTAATTAATGCCATATAATGTACTTCTTTTTTAACCGATCTTGAAATTTGATCTTAAAATTAATTGGAAGAGAGTTTATTCATCTATCTGTGCTTGTTTATTTTATCAAATTTCAAGGTCATAGTAAAGAAATATATTATATGCCATTATCAGGAATTCACACAGATGATAAAAATAATGTAATTTGATATTCTTTTTAAAAAATTCATCAGATACATCTAGCTTTATTGGTTATACTGAATGAATCAGAAGTGGCATATAGATATATCACCCAAAAGTCTGGCAGTGTTGGAAAGAAATTAGAGCATATCTTCTATATCTGTCTCTCTATCTAACTGTCTGTCTGTCTGTCTGTCTATCCATTTATCTATGTTATCTATTTACAAGTCTATCTATTCATCTATCTATCATATTTTATGATTAGAAAACTAGGTCTTTCCATCTGGCCCAGGCTGGAAGTAAAGGGGCTACTAATAGACCCACTTTTGCTATTTGTCCATACAGAACTTTTGACTTGTTTTGTTTCTGAACTACACTGGTTCACCCTTCATTACATAACCTTGTGATCTCTCTGTGCTTGGGTGTGTACTATATTGATGTTGAAGTTAGTGTGGACACCTGATCCCCATAACTCACTGCAACTCAGAACTCCTGAAAACAAGAGATGCTCCAGCCTCTGCCTCCTGATTGGTAGTGCTTATCTCAGGAAAAAAGTTCTTTTCTGAAGTGATTAACATTTTAAAAATCTTCCCCATCCCCATACAAGTCACATTCTCAAAAGGGCTTGGTGCAGTAGAAGGAGCATTAATCCAAAATCCCAGAATCCCAGAACATGAGAGTTAAAAAGGAACTCAGCAACCATCCACTTGAGCTCATTCCCTAAAGGAATGTCCTTTATAGCATACTTGACAAGCGATTACCTCTAGCCTTTTTTCAAAGACTTCCACTGAAGAAGAAACCTACTACATCCTAAGGCAGTTCAGTTCACTTTTGGACAAATTTAATTGTTAAGAAGTTTTTCCTTACACCAAACTTGGTTTTGCCTTTTTGCAATTTCTTCCTGGTTCCTGGTTTTGTCTTACATGTTGAAACAGAACAAGTGTGGTCTCTTTCATATGACAGCTCTTCAATTCTAGTTACTGTTTTCCTACTGATGGAAAGCAACAAATTCAGTAGGTTCCTGTTTTCTCATATGTAAAAGGAAGAGGTTAATTCTGATTTTTAGTGTCCTTTTCGCATAGACATTCTGTAATAAGGTGCCACAGTGAATAGAGCACTGGATCTGGAGTCAGGAAGACATGAGTTCAAATCTGGACTTAGAAACTACTAGCTACATGACTCTTGGCAAGTCACTTAGCTTCTGTTTGCCTCAGTTTTTTCATCTGTAAAATGGAGATAATAATAACACCCACCTCCCAGGACTATTGGGAGGATCAAATGAAATAATAATTGTTAAGTACCCTTAGGCATAGTAAGCACTACAAAAATGTTAGTTATTATTATCATTACTTCTGCTATTAATAATAGAAAGGTTACGTAGTTAATTTTATCAGCTCTCTTAAAATCCTTTTTAAATGTGAGTAATAAAATGGACTGAACAGGGAATAAAATGATACTAATAAAGCAAAGGACGTAGTTAAGTCACAAATTAAATATCTAGTATTTGAAAATCATTTCCTATTTGGTTAGTTGGCCAAAACAACCATGAAAATAGAATAAGACATTACATGCTGTACAGAGAAAGCACAACAAAATGAGCAGGACCATAGAGTACTCTATGTATCTATTTTTATTCAATGAACTCTTGAAATATTCTAATCACATTGCAAAAACATGCTATTTCATGACCATAAAGAATTTCCTTTAAAAATAATAAAATGAATAGGAAAGCTGATTTAGAATAGAATCTCAGGAAGCTTGGTGAGTTGTTGTACACTTACAACTGGTATGGACAACTTAATCATTAGAATAATTATAATTCCCAAGCAATAGATGAGGTAGAGCAAAAGTACTAGCCCTGGGTGGTATAGCTAACACTTATCTTAAGAAAAAACATAAGAAAGCCGAGATTTAGATCTACATTACCCTAAGAAAAGTGTCAGGTTTTCTTTGACAAAATTGCAGCTGTGACTCGTACTGCTTATCTATGGACGCCTTAATTTTGCATTCAGTAGAATTAGTAGAAAGTTAAAAATAACAGTACAGTTCATTCCAGACAGAAGAATTTAGGGGATGGTATAAGGTCTTACATCCACCTTCTCCCTCACCCTCCACCACAAACTACCTCCTGTTCTACCAGGCAAAAAAGTATGTGCGGCATGATTTGAACTCGGATTACTGTGCATTAGAATCATTGAATGTCAGAACAGGGTTAAATGTTGAAATCATATAGGTAAGTATGCCATAGTAGAAGGAGCACTAGATCAAGAGCCAGAGGACCTAGGTTCAAATTAAAATTTGGGAATTTATAAGACTAGTTGAAATTCTGGGACTTTAGTTGTTTATAGTTGTATGACTTCATGTAACTCATTTCACTTTTATGGATTTTAGGTTCTTGTCTATGAAATGAGATTTGGACTGTGTAATCCCTAAGGTACCTTTTAATTTAAAATCTTGTGAGACTGTGAGCCTAGTAGTAGTATTCACATACTACTTCTATACTTCTATACTGTTACTGCTTATACATACTACCATATATACCACTACTGTACACTACTATACAGCTGGGTTGCCATTAATGTGAATTATAAGTGGTCCCCTGAAGTGGTTGTGTGGATTTGAAATCATGCTATTCAAAATTATGATTATGTGAAATATACATCATTGTTATCATTTCACTTGCTTTTGAGTCATGTCCAACTCCTCATGACTCCATTTGGGTTTTTCTTGGCAAAGATATTGGAATGGTGTGCCATTTCCTTCTCCAGTTCATTTTCCAGATGAAGAATTAAGGCAAACAGCATTAAGTGACTTGCCCAGGATCACATGACTAATAAGTCTGAGGTCATATTTGGACTCTATAAGCTGTCATCTCCAATAAAATATAATCTCTTTGAGAGCAGGAGTTATTCCTTTTTTTAAAAATCTTTGAATCCCTAGTAATGGTTTCAGTATCTATCATATTGTAGGCACTTAATAAATGCTTGTTCATTGGTAGAATCCAGTTCTGATACCAAAGCCTGTGCTTTTGCTACTATCCATTATCTGTTTGTCTACCTGTAAAGCTTAGAGAGCTTGGCTTAGAGGGGAGCTCCTTTCCACAAGTCAGAGATTTCCAGTCAAAGGAATAAAGAGTAGGGAAAATACTGACCCTGAGTGAGTGGCGACAAAATAAAATATTTGGTAAGTATGGCATATGAGGAAGTGCCTAGAAGTGAATTATTCAGAAGGAGGTGAGTAAATGCTACTGAAATGGCAAATCAATAGCTAAAAACCACTGTCTTTTTTTTCCACACAGAGATGTACCCCTCTTTTGCAATCTAAGTCTGTTATGATTATAAAATACAACTTAAGACACATATAAGTAGTAAAATGAGATGTTAATGGTTAAACTAGTGTGGGTAGAACAAATGGTACTGACTATTTAAGTTAGGTCCTTCCTTCACAAAGGAAGTAATCTATTTTCCTATTCCTTCTATCCGTATATGGCAACAAATGGGCTCTTTGAGGGCACATATGCGTGATCTAGAAGTGAAAAACATAGTCTTGGGGTCTAAAGTCTGGGGTCAGTCATGACTGCCACAATTCCTTGCTGGGGCTTAGTTTACCAATTAGGACTAGATAATTTTCAAGGTCTCTTAGAACTTGAACACTTTGTGATTATGGTTGAATGTTTGTTGTGGCTCATATGAAATACCCACTATTTTATGGCTAGTCACACCTATCTTGCAATAACCAGAAGGACCTTGCTCAAGCATTGGGAAAAACTCAACATTTGTCCAATGCAATTTATATTTGGACAGATTTCTAAACCTACTCTTTCACTTCTAAGAGTTTAGCTGTGTCTAAATTTTAAATTTATTGCTTTTGTTTTTAATCCATTGTGCATTATTATACGTGTATCTTTTATATTTTTGATAGTTTTGGTTTTGACAGAAAGAGAGTAAGTAAAGGGCCATGACAAATATATTTCATATAACATTTTATATTTCGTACATGTTTAATATTAAATAGTGAATCACCACCAATCACCTGACCTTCTTTGTAGACTAAACATTATTACTCTTGTACAAGTTTCTTGGTGTTCTCAGAATAATGAATTGAATCTATGACTAAAATTTTGAATTGAGAAATCATTTATATAAGTGAAAGGGTAATAACTGTATTCCCTTAAGGTTTCCTTTCCTCATGAATCTTTCCTGGATATATTCTAATGTAGCATAATGCCATAGTAGTTTTACATTAATTTGTCTGATTTTTATTTCTCATTATGAAGATGGAGAACTTTAAAACTGAACAAGACAAAGGAAACTCCAGAACTAATCTGTTAGTTAAATTAGGATAAAAAAAAGGATTGATGGAAAAAAGAATTATGATACTTCTTAGACAAGTTATTACTTCATTAAAAAAAAAAAAGTTGGCCAGGATCCTGAAAAATGTGTTGCCTCAAACCTAAATTTGCATAGATTAAGAATCACTCTTTCAAGAGAAACATTTTTTTTTGTCAAGAAGGGTTTAATTAATTTTGCTAAAATTGCCACTTGAAAAAGAGTAGGCATGTAGAAATGAGGAAATATCACTTATTAGAAGAATTGCACTGGGAATTCATGAGCTGACTGCCATTTAAAAACTAGAGTGCCCCAAGCAGTGACCAGAAATTTTAAAAAATGCTTTAATTGACTGTATATATTATAATAGACTAATATGTTTATTCTATTGAAAATAGAAGTACCACACAAAGTGAGGGGAAAATACTGAATCAGAGGCATAACATGTAACACATTTTAAAATGCCATCATTATTTGTAACTTTGAATGTAGAGGATGGGACTTGATTCATCAGCTATCTTTTATATGATTTCCATATTATATGTGACTCAGTACTTTTTTCTTTTAAGCATGATATTCATTTTTATGATAAGGGTGAACTGAGAATTTCAGTGGAAAACATCCTGCAGGGAAAAGGAAAGCAGAATAGTTTGGTTCCAAGAGTATTAGCTAAGGAATTACAAGACCTTGGATTGATTGCCTGAATTTCTACGAAGTCACTGTAATTTTAATGGTACAAAACAAAGATTACTGACTTTGTAGTTAGAGGAATTGTATGATGCTTACCATCTGTATAACCATACACAAGTCGTACAAGCTTCATTTTCCTCATCTGTAAAATAAGAGCATTGGACTAGATGGCATTTATAGTCTCTTACATCTCTAAAGCTATGCAATCTAACTTTTATAGACCTTGGTTTTCTTGTCTCCAAAGTAGAAAATATAGTAAATACTTAATCCCGGAGGCAGTAATGAATAAAGAAGAGATGGGCATGTATTTAGGAAGACTTGGGTTCAGTTCTTGCTTCTCACACATTGAATATGTGACCCTAGACATGTCACTTACCTTCTCAGTGCTGCAAACAACTTGCTAAGAAAATTTGTAAGCAGCTGCTAATGAGGGAGGTTTCTCATGGGGTCTGTATATGAAATAAGCCACTGTTCTAGTCAGTCAGTCAGCCAATTAATAAACATTTATTAAGTATATACTGTCTACCAGGAACTATGCTAAGTACTAGGGATACAAAGAAAGGCAAAAACACACTCCCTTTTCACTAGGAGGAAAAGCCATGCAATCAACTAACAAGCAACATACAGGGAAAAGAAAACGGAAAGAAATCCAAACCACTACTAAAAAAAAGCAAAAAAAAAAACCCCAAAACCCCCAAAGCTATGACAGAATAAAGTCATTGTAGGTGACAAGGTAGGATTTATTAAGCACTAATTTCACAGGGATTTGTTGAAGTTCAAGTGAGATAATATATATAAAGTTCCATATATGTCAGGCAAAGCAGTAAGCATTTATTAAGCTGTGGAGATGGAAATAAAAGCAAAAAAAAGTCTTGACCTCAAAGAACTTTTTTTCTGATGAAGACTACACAAAAGAGAGCTGAAAAAAGAGAGGGAAAGATAACTTCACAACTGCTATGTACCACATCCAGCACTATCAATGGAGATAGAAAGAAAAGGAAAGACTATCTCTGCCCTCAGCAAGCTCACAATTTAATGATAATACTTAAAAGAAAAGTTAAGTTTGTTTCAGGGAGTAGAGAAATGATAATAGAATAGTGAAGACCTCAGTGTAAACCTTTCACACATAGGCAATATAATATTTTTAAAAAATCAGAAAAGGGTTTAGCACCTGAGTAGGGTATTAGAAAAATTAGATAAGCCAAAACTCTGGTGATTATTGAATGGTAAATGAAAGGAATACATGTTTCCTCAGCTGTGTATGACACTTTCATAGAAATATGTAGTAGACATAAAATATCACAAATTAAAATGTAAAAAGAAATATTAACATGTAATTTACATAATGCAATGAAAATATATGCAATAAATGATTCTCAAAGAAAGGATTAAAAATTTACTAAAATAAATTACTTAATCCTAAGGAATTGATGGGCCAAAGAACAAATTATAGAAATGAAAAATTATTTTGCTAAGAAAAATGTGAAAAGTGGGGCAACATATCAAATTTTTTTGATGCTGTCTAAGCAGCTTTTAGGGGGGAAAGTACATTTCTAAGCGTTTTCATATAGAAAAAGAGAAAGAATGGATCAAATAAACAATAATTAGAAAACCACCAGAATTTTATTTGAAAAAATGAATGCTAAAATACAAATTGTGAAAATCAAAGATGAGACTAATAAAATTGAAAGCAAAATAAATGAACATATGAAAGTAGGACCTATTTTTTTAATAAAAAATATTACCCAACTTGATTTTTTAAAAAAGAAAACCTAATAATCCATATCAAAACAAAAGCAAATTAATAATACATGATAGAGAAATAAAGGAAATTATTGGAAACTATTTCTGCTGTTATTTGCCAATTAACCCAATAAAATTAATGTAATTATGTGATACAAAATGTGAAAAAACAAGAGTGAAAACAAGAGAGGACATAACTAATATAAGAAAATGAATCTGAACAAGTGATAAATGAAGTCCCAAAGAATGAAACTCTGAGAGCAGATTAATTTACTAGCTAATTCTATCAAACATTCAAAGAACATTTGATTCTAATATTACATAATCTGTTCAAAAATGGGAAAACAAAGGAGGCTACCAAATCCTTTTATCATCTGCATATGGTCTTTATGCTTATACGAAAGAGCATTAAAATAGAGAAAGAAAATTAAACTTATATTCCTGATGAACATTGATACAAAATGTGTAAAAAATATTAATGAAGAGACTACTATAACATATTACAAGGATCGTGTAGTATAACCATGTTGGGTTTATAAAATCTAAGGTTAATTCAATATTAGGAAAACAAGTATCATGAACCAATTAAAAGAGCAACAAAAATCATATGGTTATATTAATAGATTGAGAAAAAGTTTTTGGCAAGATATAATGCCTACTTTTCTTTAGAAAAAGAAAACCCATAAGAATACAGGAAAGATGAATATACCCTTACTATGAAAGTAGTGTTTATCTAAAACTAAGAGCAAACACTATTAATAATGGATATAAGGTACAAATCTTGTCAATAATATCAGGAGTAAAGTATGAATGTCTCTTGATGATACTGTTTAATATAGTGCCAGAAATGCTGTCTATGGCAAAAAGATGAGAAAAATAACCTGAGGGAACCAACATAGGCAAAGAAGAAAGAAACTTATTACTTTTTACATATGATATGATAGTTTACTCAGAGAACCCTAGCCAGTCAACTAAAAAGTAATTTAAGCAGCTCAATTTCATCAAACTTGTACTATATAAAAGAAAACCATATAAGTCATCAGGATTTTCTGTACATTATGAACATAACCCAGAGGGAATAAAGAGAAAGAGGAATCACATTTAAAACAACTCCATAATGTACAAAACATCTGGAATTCTATTTCTCATGACATACAGAGAACCATGTGTATACAATCATGATTTATCTTTAAATACAAATAAAGACAGACTTATATAATTGGAGAAATAGTACTTCCTCAGGGATAGGCTGAACCAATATGATAAAAATGACAATACAACACAAATTAATTTACTTTTTGAGTGCCATACCAATCAAACTACCAAAGGATTATTTTGTAGATCAACATTAGCAAAAAATAATGACATTCATATGGAACAACAGTTCAAGACTATCAGGAGGAATAGGGGGAAAAAAAGGAAAGTTAAGGGACTGGGCAATAATACATCTCACAACTTACTACAAAGAAGTAGTCATCAAAATGATTGGGCTGTGGTTAAGAATTAGAGAAGTCCACCTATGGATCAAATTAGAAGCACTACATCCAGAAGCAAATGAGCAGTTTTGTTGTTTTGATAGATGTTAAGACCCTACTTAGTGAGTAAGCTCACTTCATGATAAAACTGCTGAGAAAACTGGAAAGCAATCTGGTAGAAATCAAATACAAACTCACATCTCACTCTGCATACCAAGGTAAAATTCATGTGGAGTACATGATTTAGACATTAAGATTTATAGAATTATAAGATATATTTATAATAAGAATATATAAGAATTATAAATAAATTAGGGGATATTATAAATATACTTATAAAATATATGGATAGAGGAAGACCAAACATAGGATAGAGAGGTTAGTGAAAGATAAAATGTGCAATTTTAAGTATACCCAATTAAAAAGTTTTGTAGAAAGAAAATGCACATAAAATTAGAAATGAAGTAGGTAGCTATTGGGGAGGTATCTTTGCAGCAAATTTATTTGGTAAAGTTCTAATTTCCAATATATACAGCAATTGGTTCAGATTTATAATATTCAGTCTCTAATTGATAATTCATCAAAAATATGAACAATACTTCTTCAGAGGAAGAAATTCAAGTTATTAATAGATACGAAAAAATGCACCAAATTTACATGTTCCAAATTACTGCCATATTAAAGCAACTCTGAAGTTCCTCCTCATACTCATCAGATTGGCAAAGCTGACAAAAGGGAAAATGATAAATGCTGTAGGGATAAACATATTAATGAACTACTGTTGCAACTATGTATTGGGTCATCCATTCTGGAAACCAATGTGGAGCTGTTCCCAGAATAGTGCTAAACTCTGTATAATCCTTGACCTAGGAATTAAATCTATACCGAAAGAGATCAAAGAAAGAGGGAAAAGATTCCACATGTATCATTATTTGTATTCTTTTTGTGGTAGCAAAGAACTAGACACTGGGGAAGTTCCTCTTCATTGAGGAATGGCTGCACAAATAAAGTACTCGATGACATTGGCTCTGTTATTGTAGATGAGTTACTAAACCTCTCTTAGCCTCAGGTAATTCTCTCCACCTAGAGGGAGGTTTTCTTTGGAGTGTGGTAAGGTAGCTGGGTGGCTCAGTGGATGGAGTACTAGGGAGACTCATATTCGGGAGTTTAAATCTGGCCTTAGCTGTGTGACCCTGGACAAGTCATTTTACCTTGTTTGCCTCAGTATCCTCATCTGTAAAATGAGCTGGAGAAGGAAATGGCAAACCACTCTAATATCTTTGCCAAGAAAACTCCAAATGGAGTCATGAAGAATCACATATGACTGAAAATGACTGAAAAACAACAGTCATGGGATTGCCCCTAATGACAAAATCCCAAATCCCTATGTACTTGGGACACATGGTACTTCCAGATAGAACATTATTTCTTTTTGATGGTTGTAACTATATGATATTAATAACTTCATTGACATTAATTTCTATTTTTATTATATTATCGGAATTTAGTGAAAAAAATAAAGTAACTAGTGCTTTCAAGGTGAATTATGTACCAAACGTGTCACTGTTGCAACTGTTTTTTAAAAAGTACATTAATTTCTTCTTGATATTCTTCCTCCTCCTAGAAGGTCATCCAGCATAACAAACCATAATTTAAAAAATAGTAAAGAAGGAAAAAATAATCAATACATTGTCAAAAAATATTGAAAATATATTCAATGATTCATACTTGTGAACTTCTCCCCTGTGCAAAGGAATGAGTGGAGGTAACGTCTCATATTTCTTCTTTGGAGATATACTTGTTGTTTGTAATTTCACACTATTCATTTTTGATTATGTCATGGTTGTTCTTTCATTTATATTATCATAGTCATCATGCATATTAATTTCTTGTATCTGCCAACTTAATTCTTCTTCAGGTTATATATATCAGTGGCATCAAACTCTTGCCTGTCAACAAAACTCCTACTCCTAAGTGTAGTCAAAACAGATTAAAATGTAACTGGAAAATGTTTAATAAAAGATGTAAAAATCTAGTATGACATAGATAATGCTAATTTGTGGTTTTCTAACTCAATATGCAGCCTGCAGGGCCATTTCTATTTGAGTCTGACACCAATTATAGACATCATTATAGACATATTTAATGCTACTCTGTCACATTCATCACTTCTTATAGCCTAGTAACATGTCATTATATTTATGTACCATGATTTGTCTATTCCTTTGTCCATATGTACATCTATTTACCATCCTTTGTGACACAAAAAAAGCACTTGATATTTTAGTGTAAGTGGGATCTTTCTGTTTTTCAGGGGCCTCCTTAGTTGACCCAGCAGTAAAAACTGTGGGTCAAAGGGTATGCACATTTTAGTCACTTTATTTACTCATTTTATTCCAGATTGCTTTCCAAAACATTTGCACTTATTTCATAGCTCTTCCTACAATGCACTAGTACACCAATTCTCCCACAAGCCTTCCAATAGTTACTATTCCTGTCATTTATCATTTTTTTGCTATTTTCTGAGTGTGAGATAATTTTGATTTACCTTTCTTGTAGTGATTTAGGGCTGTAGCTTTGGTTTTTCTGGTCTTGATAAAGAAATAGAAAGATTAGTATATAAGGTTAAATGGCTTCCTTTGAAGTTTCATCAACTATTAAATAATGTGAGCTATTATATTTCATGAAACCTTTAAATTTTTCTTTATTATTTACATATATCGCTTATTTTTTAAATTTGTGCTTATAGACTAGAAACACAATTCATAGTCAGGCAACTTACTTGGTTAGCATTTATTGCTTTTAAAACAGATGATAACAGAGTCCATCTTTGTTTTGATTCAAGACATGTTACAGCCCAGGTGAATTTTATCCAGGGGTTGGTTGACTCTCCATTGACATAAATGGCTCATGATTATTTAGACTGAAACTGTTTTGGCTCAGAGATAAATGGCAACTTTTACAAATGTGCTATGTTAGAGTAATCAGACTGCAAACCATCGAATGTACCAATTGTGAGGAAGTTAAAAATGGATTTCTGGATTAGAAAAAACTCTTTTGAAGTTGAGGTAACAACTTTGGGTTCATCATCAGACTGTTTCCCCAACCACTCTTTTTTTTTTTAAATTTAAATTAATTTATTATTTTGGTTCTATTTTAATTTCTGAACTGTCTCACTTCCTCCTTCCCCACCTGACACTAGTAACCACTCTTAATTCTAGTACTCTTTCTTTTAAAAAAATATTCATATTTGTCCTGTATATATTGTGTTTTGTGTATATTGGTTTGCATATCTCATCCATCAGATTGTAAGCTCTTTGAGGACAGGGGCTGTCTGTGTCTCTTTGTATCCCTACCTCTTAGCACAGTGCCTGGTATATAGTAAGTGCTTAAAAAAATATATTTATTAAGGACCCTGGAGTCAATATGACCTGAGTTCAAATCCATCTTCAGAAATGTGGCACTAACTTTGTGACCTCGGGCAAATCACTTTACTTTGATTGTCTTGCCTACCCGCCTCCAAAAAAATGTTTGTTGAATAGTAGACTTAGGATTCAACTCAGTCCTTCTGAAGTTCAAATTCAAGTCTTTTTTCTATCTTTCCATGTTACCAGAAGAATTGGGTACTCATTTCATTTGCATTGGCTTAGTAGCCCTGAGATCTTGTACAAATCCTTTATCTCTCTGAGTCTGTCAGGCGATAAATATTTAAGTGCCTCCTCTTTGCCAAGAAATGTGATGTTTTCATTTATTTATCTGTAAAATGAGGATAATAATATTAATGTTATACAGAGCTGTAGCAGTTATCAAGTGAAAGCTTACACATCTCCCTTGATAAAATGTAATAAAATGATAAACTCTTTGAAAAATCAATATTTTTTTTGTATCTGCAATGCTTAGCATTATAGTAGATGTTTAATAAATGCTTCTTGAGCAGTTGGTATCTTATGCATAATAAGTATACTATATTTTTATTTCTATACAATCAGTTTTTTAAAAATAAAATTTCATACTTTCCAAAATGAGTTGGTGATGTTTGAGAATTAGATGAAAGGAAAAGAGGAGGGTGGTGTGGAAGAAAAGAGAGGTACGAGGTAATAATGCTTTCTACTTGTTATATTGTAAAATCAAGACTTTGGACAACTCAAAGTAGCTATAAGCTATAGACTCAAAGTGAGTTTCTTTGTAGTAATTACAAGGAGGAGAAGTATGTATCAAAACATTCCAAATAAAGTAAGTATGAATAGATCCATAATTAGTTTGAACAGATCAGGGAAACTTAGGGGTAATTGGATAAGGTCAAATGATACCAACAGAAAATGTCTTGTGATTGGTTGAAGATTGTTTCATCTCTTGGGTTACACAGAAGGACAGCTAGCTAGTTTAGAGGCAAGAATTTCGGGGGATCAGCCCTTGAAATTTAGGAACTGAGGGTTCCAGGGCCCTGAGAAGGATTCTCTCTTGGGGGAATTAAAGAATGCCTCTCTACTGACCTTGTTACTGAGGAAACAAAACTTTTAGGAGACAACACATGCAACTGGGAAAGAAAAAAGATACATCAAATTTAAAAAGAAGCTCTCCTGAGAAAAGGCAACTGACAATCTAGAGGTGAAATTGACTTCAAAGTTTAACTTTGAGAAGTCAGAAGACCTGAATATTCTGTTGACATTAAGTAACAATGTTCCCTCGAGCTAGCTGAAGTATTCCCAGAATAGTTACTCCTATGCCTGATGGCAGAATCTACACCAGGAGCCAAGAGACCCACTGAGAATCAACTAGACACAGTGAAAAGAAAGTATAATGTCCTCTCTAAGAGTATTGACTTTCCCCCGCTTTTAGTTCAATTTTATTTTATTTTAATTTCCCTAGAGGGAACTTAATGAGAGCCTCATGAAGGGAGAAAAGAACTTCTAGAAAGCAGGAGCTATGAATTTGGCATGTGTTAACAAAAAAAAAAAAATTACAAATTCATGAGATATGAGTTGCAACTGAATTTATTACAAGAGAAATGAATGTATATATGGAACTGCTACACCAAGTTCAAAGGAGTTCACAATCTAGGCAGAAGCTTGTATATTTATGAATTGGAGAGAAGTGGAGGGCAACTCTCTCCCAAATGGGAGTGTTATGGGATGAGGAAGGGAACAGTAGGGGTGGGGAAAGAATTAGTACCTTCCTTAAGGGGAAGAGTAAGATGAAAGAAAGTGAAGGGGAACATGCATAGGTAGGATAACAAAACAGCATTCTTTGCCTCTGGGAACTTCTAGACTGAAGATGCAATGATCTTATCTGCAAGGGTCCCGCTGCACAAATAGTTTCTTAGTCTGGTGCAATCTGACTGGCATCTGACTTGTAGGGGGTTCGACTCCACACAGGGAGTCCAGATAGAGGTGTAAACAACAAATTATGTCAACTCTGTGTGTGGGTAGGGGGTGCTTCTTCCTTGATACATCCAGGGTTTCTCACATACTTCAGGTCTTTTGTATCGGGAAAATATGGCAACTCAAGAAGACAGGTTCAGTTGATTTCAGGGCAATACATGAACTTCTGATACATTTGCCTTACTACCATTTCACTATAAAGTTTGAACCCACTCTCCCCAGAGATCTTGTGTATGCCAGGGGAGAGTACATCCCTTGCTTAGGGGATTTTTTTTTTTGTAATAACTATCTTTACTGTAACTGCTTAGTAAATTCCCTTTCTAAAAACAAATTCTGACTTACAATCAATAAGAAACACACTAGTGGAGGCTTATGAGTAAGAATACTATTAATCAATGAAGAATTATTTATTAAACACTGCTTATGTGCCTGACACTATGCTAAATATTGGGGCTTTCAAGTATGAAGAGTGAAATAATCTCTACTCATAATCAGTTTATGATCTCATGGGAGACAAGTGCATATACACCCATCTCTCTCTGCATGTATATGTGTACATCTGTATATATCCATGTGTATATAGACACACACACACACACAGAATAAATATAAAGACCTCCAGAGTTATCGCAAGAAACCTGAAAAAAGTAGTCAACTGATTTTTGGACACCTGGCCTACCAGTTTAAGTAAGGATTGGTGAAAATGCACTAGAAGAAATGCTACATATATATTCAACACTAAAAATATTAGCAAACATTAATATAACACAAATGTCTGTAAATCATTTTACATGTATTATGTCATTTGATTCTCAGAATCTTTTGAGGTACTAGTGTTCAGTTGTTTCAGTCTTGTCTGACTCTTAGTGACCCCACTTAGAATTTTCTTGGCAAATATCCCAGAATGGTATGCCACGTCCTTTCTAGCTCATTTTACAGATGAGGGAACTGAGAGAAACAGAGTTAAGTGACCTGCCCAGGGTCACACAACTAGTAAATGTTTTAGACCAGATTTGAACTCAGGTCTTCCTGACTCTAGGCCCAGAACTCTATCCACTGGGCCACCTAGGTGCTCTTAAAATTTGTGAGGTAGGTGCTATTATAAAATCTATTTCACAGATGAGGAAATAGCTTATAAAATGACCTGCCCAGAATTTTACTCCTAGTGTCTTAGGCAAGATTCAATTCATGTTTTCTTGGCTCCATCCATTATACCACTTAACTTATCTATAATTATACCTTTAATATAATTTGTCACATACTTTGCCTCTTATTTCCTAATATCTTAGCAATATTATCCCCTAGTTGAAAGTCTGCCCATACTTTAAATCCTAGTTCAAAAGTTACCTTCTCCATGAAGTCTTGCCAGAATTCTTTTTTCAGTACTACTCTATCCTTAGTCCTTTTGTAGCACTTTATTTGTATTTCTTTATATTTTTGTTTCATTTTATATTCTAATCATTTGTGTTTTTATAATTCCCCACTAAAAGAGAATAAACTCCATGAAGCATTTACTGATAAAAAAAGATATATCTCCCCTAATACCTACCAGCTTTGGGCTTATAGGATGTTCAATGTTGGTGGAATTGAAATATGTCAACTACTGTGCTCAACATTTTAAAGTAGATGATCAAGTCACAGAAATAGCTTTTCCTAGCTTTTCCATTTCTTTTCTTTATTTTAAATGTTTATTTATTTATTTTTAGTTTTCAACATTCATTTCCACAAACTTTTGAGTTCCAAATTTTCTCCCCATCTCTCCGCTACCCCCACCCCAAGACACCAAGCATTCTGATTACCCCTTCCCCCAATCTACCCTTCCTTTTAATACCCCTCTATTCCATTAGCCCCATCTTCTCTCTTGTCTTCTAGGGCAAGATAAATTTCTATACCCCATTACCTATATTTCTTATTTCCCAGTTGTATGCAAAAACAATTCTCAACATTTGTTTCTAAAACTTTGAGTTCCAACTTCTCTTCCTTCCTCCCTCCCTACCTATCCCCACTAAGAAGGCCAGCAATTCGATATAGGCTATATTTGTGTAGTTTTGCAAATGACTTCCATAATAATCATGTTGTGCAAGACTAACTATATTTACCTCCATCCTATCCTGCCCCCATGTCTTCTATTCTCTCTTTTAACTTGTCGATCCCCAAGAACATTTTCCTCTAATTGGAACCTCCTTCTATTTGCCCTCCCTTCCATCATCCCCCTTCACTCTGCTTATTCCTTTCTCCTTTACTTTCCTGTAGTGTAAAATAGGTTTTCATACCAAATTGAGTGTGCATGTTATTCCTTCCTTGAGCCAAATGTGATGAGAGTAAGCTTCACTTTATCCCTCATACCTCCCCCTTTCCCCCTCTATTGAAAAAGCTTTTTCCTGCCTCTTTTAGGGGAGATAATTTGCCCCATTCCATTTCTCCCTTTTTCCTTCCAATATATTTCTTTCTTACCCCTTAATTTTACTTTTTTAGATATGATGCCCTCCTATTCAATTACCCTGTGTGCTCTCTCTCTCCCCCCCAATACACACACACACACACACACACACACACACACACACACGTACGTGTGTGTATGTGTGTGTGTGTGTAATTCCTCCAAATACCCAAATACTGAGAAAAGTCTTAAGAGTTGCAAATATTATCTATATAGGAATGTAAACAGTTCAATTTTGGAAAGTCCTTTATGATTTCTCTTTCCTGTTTACCTTTTCATGCTTCTCTTGATTCTTGTGTTTGAAAGTCACATTT
This sequence comes from Notamacropus eugenii, assembly GCF_028372415.1. Taxonomy (NCBI): domain Eukaryota; kingdom Metazoa; phylum Chordata; class Mammalia; order Diprotodontia; family Macropodidae; genus Notamacropus; species Notamacropus eugenii. Next base: position 444,820,044 of record NC_092873.1, read on the forward strand.
TCTCTTCCGTTCTGGTCTGTGCATCAACAATGTTTGAAAGTCCTCTACATCATTGAATGAACATTTTTTCCCCTGAAGTATTGCACTCAGTTTTGTTGGGTAGGTGATTCTTGCTTTTAATCCCAGTTCCTTTGACTTTTGGAATATCATATTCCAATTCTTTTGATCCCTTAATGTAGAATCTGCCAGATCCTGTGTTATCCTGATTGTATTTCCATAGTATTTGAACTGTTTCTTTCTAGCTGCTTGCAATATTTTCTCCTTGACCTTAGAAGTCTGGAATTTGGCTACATTATTCCTAGGAGTTTCTCTTTATGTATCTCTTTCAGGAGGTAATTGGTGGATTCTTTCAATATTTATTTTGCCCTCTGGTTCTAGAATATCAAGGCAGTTTTCCTGGATAATTTCATGCAAGATGATGTCTAGGCTGTTGTTTTGATCCTGGCTTTCAGGTAGTCCCATAATTTTTAAATTGTCTTTCCTGGATCTATCTTTCAGGTCAGGTGTTTTTCCAAGGAGATATTTCACATTATCTTCCATTTTTTCATTCTTTTGGTTTTGTTTTGTAAACACTTAGTTTCTCATGAAGTCATTAGCTTAGATCTGCTCCATTCTCATTTTTAAAGAACTATTTACTAAAGTGAGCTTTTGAACCTCCCTTTCCCTTTGGTTAATTCTGCTTTTTAAAGCATTCTTTCCCTTATTGGCTTTTTGACCTCTTTTGTGAATTGAATTAGCCTATTTTTAAAGGTGTTATTTTCTTCAGCATTTTTTTTTGGATCTCTTTTAGCAAGCTGTTGACTTGTTTTCGTGATTTTCTTGCATTGCTCTCATTTCTCTTCCCAATTTTTCCTCCATCTCTCTTACTTGATTTTCAAAATCTTTTTTGAGCTCTTCCATGGCCTGAGACCATTGCATATTTTTCTTTTTTGGAGGCCTCTGATGTTAAGCATTGTTCTTCCTCATCTGCAAGGATGGAAGGAAGTACCTGTTCATCAAGAAAGTAACCTTCTATAGTCTTATTTTTTCCCTTTTTTGGCCATTTTTCCCACTGGTTACTTGACTATTGAGTCTTTTGTCAAAAGGAGGCTATACTCTGGGGACCTGTAGGCTCTCAGTTCCTCCATGATGGCACAATAAAGGGAGAGGAATTTACTCCCTGGCCAGACTTGCAGTTGAGATTCAGATCAGCTACTCAAATCCCCCAGCAGTTGCTGCAGCCACCATCACCACCCCTGCTGCTGGGTCCGAGGCCAGGGTGGGGACCTTGCTCTGCTCTGCTCTTAGAAAAAAACCCTCTCACTGACCTCTGAAGCTCTATTTGGTGCCTGTGGGTTGAGGGATCTGGAAACCTCCACTGGTGCTGGGGACCCCACCCCTGAGGCCTGCACTGGTTCAGCTCCCCCAGGTGCCATGTGTCTGGTGTGACTGACCTTTTCTGTCAGCCCTCTAGGCCACCCTGGGCTGGAAATCTCTTTCATTCTGTTGTTCTTTGGCTTCTACTGCTCCAGAATTTGCCAAGAGTCATTTTTTACAGGTATTTTATGGCTATGGGGGAAAAGCTAGTGTATGTGTGTCTCTCTGTCATGTTGACTTTATCCCCTTTACCATTTCTAATATAATGGAACAGACTCTTCCAGTTCATAACTTTTCTATGTCTCTGTTTCTATCTTTCTTCATAAGGATATAATTATATCTGCATATATCTATATGGAAATAGAAAGGAATAGAAGAGGCAAACATATACATATATGTTGAAAAACATTTGGTTTGAAAATGAAAAACATTTTGGATGGAAGTTGTCTATCTGTGATGTTGAAAACAAAAACCTGATGTGTAAGTACAAAACTCCCCCACATAACTCCCATGCACACACACACATTTGTATCTTTTATTCTTTTTTATTTCACAGTATGTTTTCATATTAAATTCACAGCTTTTAGCTACCATTTTTCATCTTCATTGATTTTCACATTGCTTCTCATTTTAAAGCAATGATTATTTAGTTTGCTTACTTTTTCATATTGGATTTACATGTCTCTGTATGTGTATGCAGGTATGTGTGTGTGTTTGATGATTTATATTTTGCCTGTTTTCAAAAAGGGTTTGAGGTGGTAGACGAAATTAGAGGAGCAGTTTTTTTTTTTCTTGGAAACATTTTGTACAAAGTCTTTCATTTGATTTTCATCATGTTTCATATTTGTATCTTGCTTTCCAATGGCACAGAATACTTATTACTTCATGCTTAGATGACTGTAAAATTCTTCTATTTGGGCTCACTCCAAGCTATATTACCTTCTTTATCTCTGTACACTTAGTTCATCTTCTTAGCAGTCCTAGATCTGGAATTACAAGACCAAGCTTTATGGCTTGCTTGCTAACTATGTAGCCATGGACAAGTCACTTTCTTCAGTGTTCTCAGCTGTAAAATGGGGATAATGATATTTGTACTACCTACTAAACAGGGTTTTGAGAGAACTCATGCATGAATATTAAAACCATGGCCATATGGATGAATTGAAAAACATTTTGCATGGAAATTATCTACCTGTGATTTTAAAAATAAAAAGCTGAGGTTTAAGTAAAGAGTTGGAGATGATTGATTGCTTCTTCAGCTTAACATGGAGCCCAATGGAGCAGCATCAGGTTCGTGCAGTAAACAGAGCCATAAGTTCATATATGAAGGGTTGTCCTAATGGAGTTTGTACTTATACTGTTACATGAACCAGTTAGTGCCAGTCATTAAGCATTTATTTATGAGCCAATCTGGTTTTAAGTATGGGAGATTAAACCCATGGGGGAGAAGAGCTGAGCTGACCTTTTAAAGTGACTGAATCTCTTCCATTTTTAGTGAGGAAAGAGGAGGGGAGGGAGGAAATTGGTGGTTTTGGTCAAGGATGAAATTTAAAATGCCAAATTCTCAATTACATTAAAGAACCATTCAAAATTATGCTAAAGTCCTATTAGATGCCTCATCATAGTATGGAAGTTTTCTTGAAGGGCAAGCAGCCAGAATATCAGCTTTGACAAGTCCTACCAAACTAGAAAAGCTTTGCAAATATCCTTCTGGAAGATTATATGCCAGATGTGGTAACACCAACATAAATTTTGAGAGGGCAGCACTATGTTGGCAACATCAAGTGAAATTCTTGGTCACCACAACTCTATTATTTTTTTTCTTTTTTTAAATTAACTACTTGTTTTCAGTTTTCAACAGTCATTTCCACAAGTTTTAAATTTTCACTCCCTCCTTCCCCCCTTCCTCTTGGAAATAGTATACAGTCTTATATGGGTTCTACACGTGCATTCTTATTACTCACATTTTCACATTAGTCATATTGCATAAAACAATAAAAATGACTGGGAGAAACCATGAGAAAAACCAAACCAAAACAAAACATGACACAAAAGAAAGTACTCTGCTTCATTCTGCATTCCTATTCCATAGTTCTTTCTCTGAATGTGAATGGCATTTTGCATTGAGTTTTTTAGAAATGTTTTAGGTCCTTGTGTTGCTGTGAATGGCTGTCTATCAGAAACAGTCCTTGTACACTGTTTCTATTATTGTGTACAATGTTCTCCTGGTTCTGCTCATTTCACTCAGCATCAGTTCGTATAAGTCTTTCCAGGTTTTTCTGAAGTTCACCTGTTCATCATTTCTTATAGCACTGTAGTATTCCATTAATATACATTAATATATCACACATTAATATATAACAACTTGTTCAGTCATTCCCCAATTGATGGGCAGTATATCAATTTTCATTTCTTGGCCACCACAAAAAGAGGTGCTATAAATATTTTTGCATATGTGAGTCCTTTTCTCATTTTTTATCATCTCTTTGGGATACAGCCTTAGAAGTGATATTGTAGGGTCAAAAGACATGCACATTTTTATAGCCCTTTGGGCATAGTTCCAAATTGTTCTCCAGAATAGTTGAGTCAGCTCCATCAATAATAAATTAGTGTTCCAATTCTCCCACATCTTCTCCAAAATTTATCATTTTCCTTTTTTGTCATGTTATTCTCTCTGACAGGTATAATGTCACAACTCTAATAACCAGGCGTAAAGTTTTCTTTAAATTCATTTTTAGTTTTCAACATTAACTTTTACAAGATTATATATATATATATATATATATATATATATATATATATATATATATATATATATATATATATATATATTATGGATTTTATAGTGTTTTATAAGATGGCATATAATTTCATCCATAAAGTTAAAAGCACGGAGAGGAAGTAGAACCACTAAAATTTGAAGTATCAAATCACACTATTTCAGAAGTGAAAAAGAAGTCCTCTAATGAAATCCAAACTTGAAAAATAATCACTTCAAAAGTATCCCTGTAAAGCAGTAATCTTTTGTTCTAATACTTTTGGCAAAGTGGAATCCATATCCTTCCATGGTAGTACTGATCTATATGTGGATGGCTCTAATTGTTTAGAAGCTTTGTCCTTAATTGCCTCTCTGCAAATTTTACCCATTCCTTGTTCCTAGTTCTGTCCTTTAGGTTCATGAAGAACACATTTAATCCTTTTTCTGAATGACAACCTGTAAAATTTTAGAAGAAAGAGGACCCTCTTCAAGATGGTGAAGTGAATAGAACCTGGACAGCCCATCAGTCCTAAAGCAACATTAGCAAGAATGAAGAGCACTGGATGGCACATAATTAGAGAGTTCAAGAGGACTTCACAAACTGGAGAAAGGGTGCTATAGATGAGCATCCATTATATTGAAACCAGTTCAAATATGATTGAATACACACAAACACATACACACAATTGTATACATTGAGTATAACAGAAATACATAAAATTCAACAGAAAATCAAGTGGTAATAGGAAGAAGGTGGTGGAGATTAAGAGACAATGTAGATTCAACTAGGGATTAATCAGAAGCAAAACTAACTTTGGAGGACTGATGGTAAAGGAAGGAATAAAAGGAAAGAAAGGGTAAGAACCTGTGATCAGGGTCTGGATGAAAGGGAACAAGGGAGAAGCAATGGACCAAAGAAGATTATATCAAATTGAGATCATTAATGTTGAGTCCACTTATCTCTCAACACTCTTTGTAAAGAAGGGTTAAGGGCAAAAAGATGGAAAGTTATAAAATAGGATGGAGAGGAATGCATAATTAATGATCATAATTATGAATGTGAACAGGATGAATTCATCCATAAAATGGAGGAGAGTTGCAGAATGGAATAGAAATCCAAATTCAACAATATATTGCTTAAAAGAAGCTCACTGAAAAAGAAAGATTCATAAGAAGTTAAAATAAGGAGCTGGACCAAAATCTGCTCTATTTCCAGATGAATGCTAATAATCTGGGTTAGCAGTCATTTTCTGAGATAGGATAGCAATAAAAAGAGATGATTAAAAGAGATAAAAAGAGAAAATACATACTTTAAGATATCATATACAATAAAAATCATATCACTTCTTATATACACATACATACAAATATGTATGTATGTGCCTTATGGGATAGCATCTAAGGACTTAAATGAAAAGTTGGTTGATTTTTATGAAAAAAGTAAAGCACAGCAAAGTAGAACTGGGAATCTCATTGTGTCCCTATTAGACCCAGAAAAATCTAGCCAATCAACGGCAATAAAGAAGTTAAGGACTTAATAGAGTTTTAGAAAAGTTAAATATAATTGAACTCTAACAATTACTTAATGGGATCAGAAATAAGAAAATGTGGAGAGGCATATTTATGAAAACTAACTGGTATTAGGCAATAAAAAACTAAAAATGGAGAAAAGTACAAATATATAACACATTTTAAAATGAACAACTGTAAAAAAAAACACATACAATCATAGGCCTAAATAATTTAACACTAAAAAAGTGTTGAGTCAAGGAAAAAATTATAGAAAAAATACAAAATTTCATCAAAATATAATGATCCAACATATTAATTTTTTGGATTGCAGTCAAAGAAGTGCTGAGGGGAAAAGTTTATATTTATAAACAATTTCATCAACAATATAGAAAAAGAAAAGTATGCATTAATTGGGTATACATTACAAAAAATCCTGAACATAAATAAAACGTTGAACAAAGCACCAAAATAAAAATTTGTAAAAGCAAAGAGATTAAAATTTTTAAAACTTATCAGATTGAGAAATGAAATTAGAAAAATTCCTAAAATAGATAAATTATTATTTTATCTGATTAGGGAAAATGGAAAACTATAGTAAAGGGAGAAATCACAAGAACCAATGGTAGGATTTGTGTCATGAATGCAAAGTTTGTTAAATCTTAGTAAAGCTACAAGAAGTACAATAGACCACATTAACAACAAAAATAATAGATATCACATATATATTAAATAAATAAAAAACTTAACACCAATTTTTGTTAAAAAACAAATTATAGGAAAAAGTGAATATTAAATGGTGTGTATGTTAAATCAAGAATAAGTTTTGCATGTAATGAAAATAAATAAGGCTTTTCCATTAAAATTTAGAATAACAAATGATGTCCATTATTACTACTATTATTTAATACAGTTGTAGAAGTGCTAGTCATAGTAATAAGACAACAAAAATGTTGAGGAAATAATCATAGACAAAGAGGCAATACAATTTTTGTAGATGTTATGGTGGTCCACATACAGTAACTGAGAGTAGAGTAACTGAGAGAGTCAACTAAAAATATAGACAATAACTTTAGCAAAATAGCAGGATATGAAATAATTCCACACAAAAATCATCATTTTTCTATAATATCAGCAAGCCCAGGAAGAGATGAAAAGAAATTCCATTTATGATAACTAATGCATGAATAAAACATTTAGGAATTCATTTCCCTAGATATAGACATGTACTCTATGAATACAGCTACAAAACTTTATTTACAGAAATCAAAGTCAACCCAAATAGGTGGAACAATACTAATTGTTCATAACTGGGCCTACCTAAGTTAATTTACTTGAAAAATGACATACTAAGCAAAAAAACTAAAAGATTATTTTATGAGGCTAAAACTTGTCATATCTGGAGGAGAAAATGATCAAAATTCTTATGGGAAATAATGGCAAAAAGAAGTGAGGGAAAAGGGGACAATAAATGATCATTTATACATTAGAATGTCAGCTCCTTGCTGTCTGGATTGTTCTGTCTTTTTTTGTATCCTTAATGTTAGGTGTAGTTCCTCAAACATAGAATGTGCTTCACAAGTGCTTGTTAAATAACCAAATGACTAAACTTCAAATTATTTGGTATTGACTAAAATTTAGAACAACTGATCAGAACATATAAGCTATACTACATATAAGTATAAACAGAGTACCATAATATTCAAGAAACCAAATACAACATGTACTGGGATAACAGCTGGGATAACAAACACTGATGGGTGAACTTAAAAGTAGTCTGTTAGAAATTGAATTCTGTCAACTGAAAATAAAAGATTAAAAAAGTTGCAGTAACAAAGATTGTTAGGGAATTGCAATTCAGGATATCACACAGCAAGAGTACTAGAGTGCTTGGGAAGGACAGATGGGACAAGGTTTAAATACCTTAAATACTTTGGCAGGGAGGAAATCTGTGGAAGGCATAAACTTGAGAAGCTTTTACATGAGTTGTTTTTCAGAATAGCCTAAATTTCATAGAAAAGGTTGGGGAGTCCTGTGAAATGGAGACATTTGGTCAGAACAATAGGCTCTGGGTGCAGTAATGGAGAATTTCCAGAGATGCAACAAGACTGACTCCAACTGGTTCAGAACTGCTTCATCCATGGGGTCAGGGTCAGGTAGCTCCTCTGATGGCTGCATTCAATAGATGAGACCCCAAAATATCAAGCTATAAATCCCAATAAACACCAAAAAGGTATGTGAATTAGAAATAAAATATCTTATAAAAAGAAAAAAGAAACAAGTTAGAAACATAGGGATGGAAATACTTTTCATAATTTTGGAGAGGGAAGAAGTCATGACCAGATAATGTATAGAAAAGATCATAGAAGAAAAAATGCACAATTTCTTACATAAAATTTAACAAAAATAACAAAATCAATGCATTAAAAATTTGAAGGGAAACAACTGAGAAAAAACCTTTGCAAGTAAGTTTCTCTGATAAAGGCATTAAATCCAAGATACATAAGGAACTGTTTCTAATATTTAAAGATGAAAGTCTTTCCACAATTGATAAAGATTATGAACAGGTATTTCTCAAAGGACAAAAATCAAATCATCAATGTTCTTATGAAAAAAAAATAATGCTCCAAATCACTATTTAATTATACTAATTTATACAAATTATACAAAACAATTCTGAGGTTCCCTTTTGCAATATAAGATTGGCAAAAATGACAAAAAATTGAAAATGACAATTACTAGAAGATCTACAGGAAGATAGACACACCATTGCACTCTTGGTAGACTTCTGAATTATTCCAAACATTCTGGGAAGCAATTTGAAACCATTCTACCAAAGTCACTAAACTGTGCATACCCTGTCATCTAATGATCCCACCACTTTGCCTCCCAAAGAGATAAAATGAAGAGGAAACAGGTCTATAAATACCAACATATTGATAGCAGTTTTTTTTTTTAATAGCAAAGAACTGGAAACAAAGTGCGTTGTCTGGGTGGCTATCAGTTGGGGAATGACTGAGTGAAGACATTTAAAAGACATTAATCATTATGCTCCTAAGATTTCTCTAGCTTAAAAATCCCTTTCTTTCAACTACTCAACATATACCATGATATGCAGGCCTTCATAGTTATTTAGATGCCCTTCAATTTATCAATCTCGTTCTTTTAATGTGTCATCTAAACAATATAATATTCCAAATGCTTTTCTCAAATCCAGGTAAACTTTATAAATAAACCAATCCACAAACTTATCAAAAGAAGGAAATGATGTTTGATGAGCAAGACATATTGATGAATCCCTTCTATTTGTGATCATGACTTCTTTTTCTAGATGTTGACTAAACATCTTTATAAATGTGTTTTAGAATTTTATCAGGAATAAAAATGAAATTTTATGAATTATAGTTTGTAACCCAACTGTTCCTTAAAAAAAAAAATCAAGATAATTGCACTTCTTAGTCTTTGTGGTCTTTTAAAGATGACTGTGCTTCATCAATCACATCTATTAATATTTTTAGTACCATTGGATGATTCATGGGGACTTGGTGACTTCAACTCATCAAAGACAGCTCAGACTTGTGATATATGTCCTTATTTAATTTGGGTTTAACTTCCAATTAGCTATTTAATTTTTAGAGTTTCCAATGACTTCTGAACTGATTTTCTCCATAGCATTTTAGTTTATAGCATTCTACCCATCCTGTTTTAGAACTCTTTACTACTTATTCTTTCAAAATATCAGGCACTTATCAGGCTCCTCCTGGATTTTTTCTTTATATATCATAAATTGTAAGATGGAATATTGAATCCCCCCCGGATTCTCATTATTTCTACTTCAGTAATAGTCTCTTTCTTGTTGTTGGTCAGAATCCGATACAGGAGAAATTTCCTTTATAATTTCCTCAACCTTTTGAGTAAATTTTTTTTTTATACTAAGGCACTTATACACACAGACACAGACACATATGTACATATCCATGTATGCATATATGTATGTGTATGTATATATAAAATTTCTGCAGTGATATATGATGCAACTTTCTTTTCCCTTGATTCTAATTACATTCATTCTGTTCCTTTTGAACAAAATATATCATTATGCTATCATATTGTATATTTGGATATTATCAAAATGTGTCTTTGGGGATACTCATGAAGTTAAATTTATCTCCTTACACCAGGAGTTTTAACTTTCTGTATTTCTTATTCATATTTTATATACTTCCCCATAGATATCTGAAGCCATTTGAAAATGTTGTTTTCTCTCTGGTATTTTAGTAATGAATGCTATTCTCCTTTTCCATCTTATCTATTCTCCATGATATCTAGCTTCATGTTGATATTCGCAGACTTTCCCTGTCTTATTTCCCTTTTGGGTTAAAGTTTTTTTGATTTCATTTGCAAGACTCCAGGAACATTTTTTACTTGTCCTTAATAAATGTACCTCATCCCTGGTAAAGAGCTCATGTCTTCTATATTTTAAACCATAGAAGAATTCCCACATATTATTACATGATTATTATGTATATGGTTCTAAAAGTGTTCCAGTAACTTAAAAACAATTAAAGTAAGTAAGTAGTCATTCATGTGAAAGAACAAAAATAAAGAAAAAAATAACAGAATATGCAATTCACAGTCTCTCTATATATGCTAAATTAGTTTTTTTATCTTAAAACATACATTCCATAAGACTACCATAGAAAAATGCACAATATGTGCAATGAATTTAATATGAAACAATGTTTTTTGGAAGGTCTGCATATAAATTTCATTTTTGTAAAAATTAAATCATAGAATCACAGAATTTGAAAGTTGCAAGAGACTTCAGGGGCTGTATAGTCTAGCTCATACATCATGGAATCCTCAAGATAACATCTGCCTAGTTTCATGCCCTTTTTATGAATTTATAGTTCAAATAGAACATAGCAGTCAATCAATATCTATTAAATGCCCACGCTGTGACAGGAGTTGTGTTAAGGAAGAGGGAAACAAAGAACAGTAAAAAAACAGTCCCTGCTGTTAAGAAGCTCACAGTCTAATGAGAGAGACGACATGAAAACAATTATTTACAAGCAAGATACATTCAGATTAAGTTGGAAATAATAGAGTGAAGTTACTGGTGTTAGGAAGGAGCAGGAAAGGCTTCCTACAGAAGGTAGGATTTTGGTTGAGACTTAAAGGAATCCAGGGAAGTCAGGAAGTAAAGTGGAAAAGCAAATGTTCCAAGGCAGCCAGTTAAAATGCTGAGAGATGGGAGAGAGAGTGTCTTCTTTGAAGAACTACAAGGAAACCAGTGACATGAGGTTGCAAAGTAGGTGGGGTGTAAGGCATAAGAAGCCTGGAAATGTAGGGTGAAGGGCAGGTTATGAAGGGCCAAAGAGGATTTCATATTTGATCCTGGAGTCATTGGGATTTATTGATAAGAGGGGTCAGACTTGCACATTAGCGAGACCACTTTGACAATGAGTGAAGGGTGAGCTGGAATGGGAAGATGCTTGAGGAAAGGAGACCAGCTTACACATTATTTTAAGAGTCTAGAACCAGGGGTGGGGAACCTGTAGCCTCAAGGCCACATATGGCTTTCTAAGTTCTCAAGTATGGCCCTATGATTGAATCTAAACTTAACAGAATAGATTCCCTTAATAAAAGTATTTGTTCTGTAAAACTTGGACTCAGTCAAAAGGTCACACCCAAGGACCTAGAAGGCTACATGTGGCCTCAAGACCACAGCTTCCCCAGCCCTGGACTCCAGATGTTCAGTGACAAGGGCTTGCACCATGGTGGTAGAAGTGTCAGAGGAGAGAAGGTGATGAATGTGAAAAGTCTCATGGAGGTAAAATTAATAAACCTTGGTGACAGATTAGATATGTTTAAGAGAGAATGTGAGGATTTGAACATGATGACACCTAGGTTTTGATACTGGTGACTGGGAAGGTAGTGATACCCTCAACAGAAGGAATCTTAGAGGCCACTTAGTTAAAAAGAAAAGTATTTTATAATTTTATTAAATGAGTCACATGAAAATTAAATATTTTCATAAGAACACAGATTACCAAATTAGGACTGATTTCCCAGTTTTCAATTGCAAATTCAGTATTCTTTTTCGTCATCATGTTGGCTCACATTCTAATTGGTTTTCAAATGAAAGGTACTCACTATTCTCTAACTTAATATTTTATTTGCCTCCTTTCCTACCAATTTATTTTCAAACTGTTTACATTTATCTAGGATCTTTTGCTTAAAGAAATCCTTTAATCAATCATTTTATATAAGTAATTGTAATGCTAATTAGAGTTAATGCTAGCTAGAGTTCCAGGCCCATCAATAGGCTTCAGGTGAAGCCCATTAAAGGAAGTTTGACTGGGGAAACTTGTTTTGTAGGAAGGCCCACACCTTTTGTTTCTAATGAGGCACTAGGTCACCAGGGTTCTGCCCTCCAGCTCTGAAAAGTGTGTATATATATATATTCATTCTGAGATGAGGTTTTAGTTTGGGGCTTCATCTTTGGAAGAAGGTTCATGCTCCAGATAAGACTCTGGGTAGCTGTGAAGAAGCCCCCTGACTTTGAAAACCCAGATGTTGGTGCTTCTCTCTCTGGTAATTATGTATGTACATAATGGTCAGACAGCTGGATCTCTCTGTTGATCTGTGATGTATGTATTACTTAAGGTCAAACACTTGGAAGCCCTGTTTGTTGGTCTTTATTTCTCTGCTTGTATTTTCTCTGTCAGTGAACGTAATTAAAGAAGATTGTTAACTCCTCAAAAGATTCTTTCCTTTTAGAAAAGCAGATCTCAGAACCCGTATAGCAGGCCTTCCTCTGTATGCTGGGGTGCTTGCTGCTATAGCAGTCTTTTGTTGATTTTCATATTTTATAATCTTTGATTTCCTCATATTGCTTTTTCTTTAAAAAATATCACATTTTTGGTTCACACAAATATATACATCATCAAGTCAACATAGACATAATAAATAAGATAATTAATAAATAAATTTATACAAAACTGGATTTTCCAAAAATTACGCAAAACATCATATTTAACAGAAAGAATAAATTATATAATCATAAACTTAAAGTTGTGAGAGACCTATCAATGTCTTATTTTGCTTTTAAAACATGGAATAAATAGGAAAAAAAGCCCTGAAAATTTCAGGTAAATTGAACATAACCCAAAACTTGAGATGAATCATAAAATGCATTAAATGGCATTTTATTATTTTGTTTTTGTGTGCTTTTGTTTGTTATTTTCTGTTTTTCCCTTTGATGAATCCATGACAATATTGATTTAAAAGGAAGGAAAGGAAATCTGTATTTATTAAGTGCCTACTATGTGCCAGGCAAGTGACTGCTAAATGCTTATTATACATTATATATTCTGATCCTCATAAAGGCACTAGGAAATAGCAACTATTATTATTCCCATTTTTAGTTGAGGAAACTGAGGCAAATAGAAGTTATTTGACTTGTCCAGTGTCCCAAAGCTATCTTTAAACTCAGATCTTCACTTCAGTAAGAGTAAACTATACAATGTTTGCTTTGTGACACTGGTTTCAAGAATATTCTCCTTCATAATACTTGAACCATTTTCACTTTCTGACCAATTCGTATACCTCCTAAACCTCCAACAAATAAAAATTTTAAGACCTGAAGAACACAACTGTGCCTGGAAATAATGACCAAGGTTTCTCAGAAATGGCCAACAATAGTATCCCTAAAATGAAGTTAAGCTGAATTTTTGAAAGTGTTCATATGTTGTTTGTGAAGTTTACCTTAATTGTTTTTATTATCATTTATACTAAATTTAACATTTCAGTAACTATCCATTATATATTAACTATTTTATCATAAAGATCATACATAGACAAACAAATTTCTGCTTAAATGTGTAACAGTTGATCATGAACTTTTTACAAATCTTTATGAAAGTCAATTATGCAATTTTAATTAAAAAAAGATCACAATTCCTAATGTGATCACTATGCTGTCATTGTCTGATAAAAGGAAAAAAAAATACCAGCACCATTATATCTGTTTGTTTCCAAAGAGTGCTTTTATGGAGAACTATTAAATATCCTGCATCATGCCAAGATGTTAATTTTTAACATTTTGGTGACAACAATGAGATAAAAAGCTAGAGAGTAGTGCCCTGGAAGGATGTACAACCCTCAACATTCCACAAATTGAAGATAATTAGCTCAGAACTGACCATGTGCTCTTTATGGGTCTGAAAGAGACTCTTACAGAGAAATTTCTTCTCTTTGGGGACTGATGTGTACCTTAAAACATTAAATATGTAATTTCACTTAAAGTTAATAATTCATTTAGATATACTGAGAAGTTTTTACTTTTTAGTCCTCTAGTCAAAGAAGTTACTTTACCTTAGTGCTAATTATTCACATATGAAACTTCACCATCAGAGTCTTTATTTTGGAGGAATTTAACTATTTTCTCCTCTCTTTCTGAGTATCAGCGATGGTTTTGATGTGACTAGAAGCTGTGGTAGGCAAAGCAGCATTATTCTGTTGTTAATTAATAAATATTCTTAACATGCTGGGCCAGCTTGCCATTTTTCTCTACATCGTGCCATTTTCTTTTCCCCACATGGAGATCCCATTGAGACATAAACTTCATGTAAGGAGAAAATCCACAGGATTCAACAAGAAATAACATTTTGCCGACTAATTAACAGCAAGATATTCAACAATGAATGAGAGTTCAGCGATAAGGTTCACTGAGACCATTAAGTCTGCAGAAAATGGCATAGGGCATCATTTGGAATGTTTTTAATTAATTCTCACTTATAAATGAATATGAAAGAACAAAATCCCAGGGCCTATTGTGAAAAGTTAATCTACATTTCTAATCAGAGATTTTTGTTGTGAATACTTTGGATATTACATAGTTAATTTCAGCATTTGAAATATAAGAAGTTTTCATTTGATAGTCTTGAAGATGGGGTAGAAGGCTAAATAAACAGATAATGGAGACAAATATGGGAATGGGATCAACAGGGGAGAGAAGCATTCATTGAAGGTTGAAAATTGAGTTATTCATCCTCTGCTGCCATATATATAGATAGATACATTCATCCGTCCATCCATCTACATCTATTTACATCTATATCTATCTAGATTTGTATATATCATCTTCACATTTTCCCTTGCTTTCTTTATCTCTCTTCTCTTGATGCTTTCACTGTAGTGGGTGGGTAGGCATTGGATGAGGAGATTTTGAAGATTAAATTTTCAAGATTAAACTGGATTGAGTATGTAGTTTTTAGTTGACTATAAACTTTGTATTGGTCAATAGTGTATCATGGTTGCCAATAAAGTAAAAGCAATTTTAGGCTACAGTAAAAGCATAGCTTCCAGAAACAAGGAGATGATCATCCTGATATCTTTTTACCCTAGTCAGTTCATATCTGGAATATAGCATTCAGTTCTGGATATTACTTTTTAGGAATTACATAGATAACTTGGAGATTTTCCAGAAGTGGTAACTATCATGTTAAACCTGTCCTATGAGAATAATTTTGAAGGAATTATGGATGTTTAGTCTAGAGAAGAGGGATCAAGATAATTGTCGTATAAAATCTGATCAGTTTCTATGGAAGATTTAGGCTGGGTTTGTCCCCAGAGAAGAACCAAAAGCTAAGTTTCAAAGAGATAGAATTTAGACATAGTATGATATGAGGAAAAAATTCCTAAGGATTAAAGATATCCAAAAGGAGAAGGAGTTGCTTTTAGAGAAAAGATTTTCAGCCAGAAGTTGGATGAATATTTGTTGGAAATATTGTAGAAATAATGTTTTTTCAGGGACAGTATCAGTTGGTTTTGTGGCTTTGGTACTTCCCAGTAGCTCTTAGATTTTTTTATATTATGTGATTCAGTACCAAAGTGGATGAATTTAGACTAGGGATAACACTTATACGGATGGGTTTAAGTTTTCAGTATTTCAAGCTAGTTCTTGTATCTGACACAATTACAGGCCGTATGAATTTGTGTCCTAATTAAAGGAGATTATATGTATTCTATATTCTGTGTGATGCAAGCACTTCTGAAGTGTTATGTTTAGTTCTGAACACCTTATTCTAGGAAGGAGCAGTGGAAAACTGGAGTGCCCCCAAATTTGAATGCCTGTGATAGTTACCTGGAAAGTATGTGATCCTGAAATAACAAGAGTCATGACAGTATTTTTCATGTATTCAAAGGGTTGTCATGTGGACAAGAAGTAGATTTGTTTTTCAGTCTTGCCAGTGAACAAAGCAAAGTCAGTAAATGCAAATAAAAAGGAAATGGAATCAAGGAAAAACTATCTAAAACATATTATCCCATAGGGGAACCAGTGGTATTCTTAAGTACTAAGCTTTCTTTCTCTCAGTATTCATGCAGAGTCTGAATTATGAAGGAGTATTGTGGAAGGATTTCCTTTACTGGACAGATTGAGGTAAACCCTAAGATTACCTCATACTCTCATAATTTATCAAAGGCTGCCATCAGAAGCTCAGGTAAAATGTCAAAGCAGATAAAATTTACTTTCACTACTTCCCCACTTTCCTTTCTAAACTCTTCTCTCTCTCACTGATAACTAATATACTTTTTTTCTGACTGCCCCTTATCCTAGTGAGGCCTGCCTTCTCTGAAAATGCCCCATACTCCACATCCCTTCTGTTTTACAAAACCCAATCACAGATCTGACTATTAGACTAATGTAATGAACAGGAAGTTATTAATGACTGTTAACTCTGGGAGTGGTAGTACATTTACACTTTTAAAAATGGAGTTTGTTTAGCAAAGGAATATCTAATTGATGAGCTGAGAGAAAACATTTTCATATGTTCTGAGTACTCCTTACCTACTCTAGATTGAATTATGTCCTTTTTGCTACACTTACCCCTTAATTTTGTTTTAAAAAAGTCATTAGGATTAAAATAATTCTATTTGATATTCCAAATATGCACTGTCTCCACCTACATTGACTGCTAGCAACCTCGCCCTACTCTGAGCATTTCCAACTTTCTTCTACAGCCCCCAGATCACTTGTAAAGAGAACATAGACATCTGTTTGCAGCAAATAATATATACTCAGCGTTCTCTTACAAACAGAGATTCCCATGAAAAGCAAACAAAATGGGAATGGAAATGAAAAAGAAGAATATGTTCAGCTTCTTTGGAATCTGCTGCCTTATATATTTTAGAATCTGTTCAAGTGAGTCCAGGATTATTTCTTGTTTTAAGTTTTGATCCATGCACTGAATCCTAAATTGTATTAGATATATTACCAACAATAACAAAAATTTTAAGATCCAATAGAAAGCAGATAAAACTGCATTTTTTAAAGTGATAGCACTGCCAAACTGAACTTGTACACCCCCAGTGGAGTTTTATATGTGTGAAAGGCTCTTTATTTTAGTGACAGGACAACTAGAAAATGTTCTATGTTTGAGATTCATTATTTTCACTCAAATGTGTTTTCTCAGACATAATACTCAGAACAGATCAGTTAAAAGGATTCCCAAAGCTTAATTATAGGAATGATTTTTTCCAGGATCTTTGAGGATATCATTTTCTTTCCCCTATTTACTCCTGCTGAGAATTTAATATATTTTGACATGGAAATTAATCAAGAAATGTTTTCTAGTAAATGTTTGAACTAGTAATAGCATATGGGAGTGGGATTGTATCTGTAGCAAGCTGTTGATTCTTTTAATTTTTATTTTTAAGATACCATTTTTTTTTGGTCAGAACTATTTGAAAACTGTTGAATGTTTAAAGTTGGTGTGGCAGTTGTCAGGGTTCAGATGGAATGAAGTGAGCAGACTCGCGGAACAATTTATACAATAACAACATTGTAAAACCAAGCAAACTCATGAAATTCATGAGAGGTCTGACCACTGCAATGACCAGTCATGATTCCAAAGGTCCAATAAGAAAGTGTGCTACTTATCTCCTGATGGAGAGGTGGTGGACACAAGACACAGAATGACACATACATTTTGGACATGGCCAATATGAGATTTTATTTTGCTTGGTTGTGCATATTTATTAAAAGGGTTTTGTTTTATTCCCACTTCCCCCCACCTCCTCACAGGCAGAAAGTGAGGAGAGAAAATAATTGCTTAATAATTGAAGAGGAAAGCTCAAAAAGATAATAAATTTTCATTCCTAGATTTATTTTGTACACAGAAAAAACTCGACAGTGGCCATTTTCAAAGCATTTAAAATTGTGAACTCAGATTGGAGTTTGTAAGTTAGTTTCTTAAGCTCTTTGAATGAGACTAATTATAGTTTTCCTTCAGTACCCCATGATGAGAAAGTTGACTCTGGCCTTTAAAAGATTATGTACCTTCAGAGTGCACTTTCTAGAAGTTCCTGCAAAACTGGAAAACTTTGTATATGGAGTCAGTGATGGCCACATGTCAGTGATCCAAGGAGTAACTTACTTAAGTTTAAAGAAGATTGGCTGCAGAGTAATGCATTCTTTGGTTCCAACAAATCTTCTGAATGATTTCCTATTGTAGCACCAACACAATATTCACAATGCTTATGGCAGCCATGAATATGCTGGCACAATTCTGAATTGTGAAATGGAACAGACTCTCCACAGGAAAGACAGAACCAAAGCATTTATTCAGACACCAGAAAGCCATATCTATCATGGTAATAAAAGCATCAACAGTCTGAGTTTGTCCTTCATTTTCAAAGAAGACTATGACATCAGAGAAATGATGACATGACCTGCACTTGACTTTGTTTTGAGTGAAGGAGGGCTGTGCAGGTCACCAGCCTCACTTCTCCTCCAGAGCTATCTGGGTCCAGTGACCAGATATCAATGCTTCAGGATGACTGGAGATGGCCCAGAATGCAATGGGAGACCTTGGCCTTTATAGGCTGGCCTTTTCAGGCACTCATTTAGAGGAAAGAAATGCCCATATTAGGATGTAAAAAGTTTGCCCATACTAAATAACAAGATTTCTTTTTCTTTTCTCTTCCTGTTTATCTTTTTATGCCTCTCCTGAGACTTGCATTTGAAAATGGAATTTTCTAATGAGCTCTGGCCTTTTCATAAGGAAGGTCTGAAAATCCCTTATTTCATTGAATGTCTATCTCCTTGCCTAAATCTATACACAATAACAATGCAGTGGACAACACCAGCCCCAAGCCTTCTCTCTGTTAGGCTTGTCACAAACCAACTCCTGTAAACAAATCACAAGCAGGGTCCTTAAAATCACAGAAAAGCTCTTTCACACTCCTAGCCAGCTGCCTGCTTGCCTGCATCATTCAGTTCTCACTGCTCTCTGACTAACTTCCTCTCAACTCTGCTCTAGCTCTACCTCTTCCTGTTCCACCCACCCAGTAAGCTCCTCCCACCACATGTGACTTAGGCTTCTATGTGATTTAAGCAGGTCACATGGGCCTATTAATGAATGGGTAAGATCTTCTCATTTAAATTACCATTGCACCTGTACATCCACTTTCTGAGAAAAACTACAAATGGTAATGGGGTAATGATTTGTATTAAAGTCATAGATACTTGGGTATTGGTTCTTTGGCACAATAGAGGTGATTCTAGGAATGAGGAGGAAAGAGTAATGGCAGAAATTCTTACCTTTGCTAATCTATCATTGTCAAACTTTTGGCATTTTTTTGAGAATGAGTTTATAGGACTAACATATTACTCCAGTACATGCAGTGTATGATATCCCAACAAGAGGATTCTAGTATCATCCTGAACACATTTAAAATGTATAAAAATAAATTAAGGTGGTACCTCTTTGTGTAAGTCCCTCAATAACTATAGGAAGACTGAATCCTAACTCATTTGTAGAAAATGTCAAAGAGGTTTGATATTGATAGATGGTGGCAGAATTATGAACTTCTGTTACTGCTTCTTTCTCATCATCCCAAAAGGATCTCTGTACTTTAAGGATTTATTAGAACACAACCCTTTTGTAACTTGGTAGTTTTTCCAGAAAGCTGGATATGATGAACAGCAAATTGGCCAGAGTTGTTTGAGAAGCAGTGAACATTAAGTGCTGCCTGCATGCTAGGCACTGGACTAAGTTCTGGGGATTCAAAAGCAAGTGAAAAGAAAGACAGTCTCTACTCTCAAGGAGTTTAAATTCAAAGATAGCACAGAAAAGGAAGTCAAAAGCAGGGGCCATTATGAGGCACAGTGCTGGTCTGAAAAGTCAAAAGTGCAGTTAGGAGAAGAATAAAAGTTGGCGGGATTCACCAATGGAAAAGCAAGGATGTTCCTGGGAAAGTAGGCACAGGAATGAATAAGTGTTCTCAGGTGAGGGGATCCCAGGTGCTAAGGTAAATTCCAGGGTGAGATAGCTGCTTAGGTATACTTTTGAAGTCCAGAAAATCCAGAAGCATAGCTTGGAGGGGAATGAAGACTGGTCAGCTTTGGCCCCTCCTTAAAATGGGAACACCACTACCAATTGAAAAGATCAGGAAGATAGGGACTCAGGCAAAGGTAAAGAGGGAGAAGATTCCAGTCATGGGGCATGGCAATATGTAAAGGCATGGAGAAAGGAGATACAGTGTTGTGTATGAGGAACAGGAAAATATGGTAGGAGTGGTAATGTGCTGTGAGACTGAAAAGTTGGGAAAAATTTGTCAAGGACTCTAAGAGCAAAGCAGAATTTATATTTTAGTCTAGAGGCAGTTGGGAATAACTTGTTTAGTCATTTCAATTGTGTTGAACTCTTTGTGATCCCATTTGGGATCTTCTTGACAAAGATACAGTAGTGGTTTGTCATTTCCTTCATAAGCCCATTTTTTAGATGAGAAAATTGAAGCAAATGGAGTTAATTGACTTGCCCAGGGTCACATAGTAAGTGTCTGAGGTCAGATGTGAACTCAAGAAGATGAGTTTTCTTGACTCCAGGGCCAGCATTCTCTCCATTTAGGGAGTTACTAGAAGTTATTAAATGGAAGAATGACATAGTGCTTAAGGAAAATCTCTTTGGCAGAAGTGGAGAAGATTGACTGAAGTAAGGAAAGATTTGAGCCAGGGAAGGGATTTAGGAAGTCATTGCATTAATCTAGGCAAAAAATGTGTTGAGTGCCTGAACTAAAGTGGTGCTATGTAAGTAGAGAGAAGGCAGCAAATGTGAGAGAGATTTTATAGATTGAATGGTAAGCTATGGATATGTGAAGTGGTTGAGGAGTCAAGGATAACACCGAATTTATTAACCTGAGAGACTGGAAGAAAAGTGGAGCCTTCAACAGAAATAAGGAAGACTAGAATACAGGAGAGTTGAGGGAAGAAAGATGATGAGTTCACTTTTTTAGTTAGCTTGAGTTTAAAAAATCTTGGGCTATATGGTTTGAAATGTCCTATAAGCAATTGGTAATGTGGAATTAAAATTATGACAGTGACCAGGACAGGATATGTTGATCTAGGAGTTATGGGAATTGAGGTTTTATATAAACATAGGGGGGATGATAAGGTCATCAAGAGAAAGAATGATACAGTACATTGACCTAAAGAAATGAATCTATAGTGGTATACAACCACAATAATGAGGGAGGTGTTTTGTAGCAATGAGGTATAATTTATGCCACAATGGGACCACTTACTTTATGCATCTTTGAATTTAGCCCTACCTGCAGTGTATTTTTTCCTTTTTCCTTACATTCACCAACCACCCTCATTGAGTTTGTATATGGGCTGGTTCTGAAGTCAGAGGAATTGGGTTAAAATCCTGTCTTTGATGCTTGTTACCTGTATGACACTGGGCAAGTTGCTTAATATTTTCCAGCCTTAGTTATCTCATCTATAAAATGAGTGACTAGATTAGCTAGATGGCCTCTGAGGTCTTTTGTAGTTCTATGATTTGGTGATCCCAAAGCTGTGCCACCTCTCTCCTGAATCTCCTATAAGATTATCTGTATTAACTTTTAGGGTCTCTATATTTAAAAATACATTAGCCACATTGCTGAGAAAAATGGAGGGAATGATATATATATATATATATCATTCCCTCCATTTTATATTCCCTCCATATTATATTCCCTCCATATATATATATATGTATATATATTGCCATATTTACTTTTAGTTCAAAAATTAGCATAGTAGAAATTTATGTAAATATGATCTTGAAAAATACTGCATCTACAAAATTCCTTAAAATGGTAAAATTTTCTGCTTTACCATTTTCTTTTAGGAGCCTGAAATCTCAAAGAGAAATAGCTTTAATTTAAGAGTAAAGAATAATGGATATTAAAAACACCATTAACTCTCATCACATTAAAAGTGTTAGTGGAATGAATGGGTATGTAGTATCACTGGTTTTGGCAACAGCATCAGGGACTTCTGTTACCTGCTATTTCCCTTCATTACCTCATTTTAGTGGGCATTAAATGCTCTTTGCGTAGCCAATGACCCATTCTATTAAATCCTTAAAATGTCCTGAACCTAATTTTAATTTGAATTCTAATAGAGGGATTAACACAGATTTCCTTACAGCATTTAAATGTACTAAACTCAGTAGCTAACTTCTATAATTTAATATGCCTTCATTCTAAAAGACAATTTGTTTTACCCTGGAAGAAACCAGATGCAGTCACATAAGAAATTCAAAACATATTGAAATTACAACACAGAGTATTAATATTGTACATATTCAAAATTACAGTAGTGATTTTAAGAGATCATCTAGTCCAACTCCATTGTAGATGATAATATTTAAATTGCATTTATATAGTGCTTTATATCAGTTATCTAATTTATTACAACACTGTCAGTAGTAGAAGTATTATTCTCATTTTAAAGAAAATTAAAATATGACGAGACATATGGACACATGATAATCATGTAAGTTAAAATCAGATAAGTACATAGGAAAAGGTGAATGGAGAGTCATGAGATTTAGGGAAGAAGAAATCATCTTTAAATGACATCAAAATACAAGATGATACCTGTGGTTCTCCTTAAAGAAAGGTAAGAATTTCAGCAGGTATAAATATAGAGGGAAAACTTAGATTACTTCAAGATTATTCTTGTTATAACAATGAAGAAAATGTCAATGGGAGGACAATGTCCATTTTTGCACCATAATTTGGTATGGGTCTAGCAGTAGATAGCTTTTATTATCAGATCTTGAGGATAAAAAACTATTATACCACACAAATTCACAAACATCTTATTTCTTTCAGCAGAAGACCAATATAATTTTTTACTGCAAGAGATTAAACCATCAAGTGGATCTATATTTCTTTTGGTTCATCAGGTCATTCTTTTCCCAAAAGGAAAGTCTACTTATGAGATCAAATTATGATCATAGGATCAGAAAGTTATATTTCCAAACATGAAAATGAGGTTGTTAATTATTACAATGATTGCAACTCATTTATAAAGTACATTGAGGGCTACAACATCATTTCCACCTGACACTCACATGAAATAGAATCAGAGCAAGGAAAGAACCTGCAAAAAAACCAAACCCAGACAGAACATGTCAGTTGTTTCATTTGCTACTCTGAGCACACTCCCCAGTTTTTTTTTACCTTGCTCTATGTGTCTAGTACTGCAAATTGTTCTTTCAGTTCGTGTTACATGCATGTTCATGTCTCAAAGTTCCCCACTGCTTTTGGGAGAGAACCATTATTAGACACTAATTATTCATTTAGGAACCCTTTGTTTTTTTTTTTTTATTTTTCTCTACTTCCACTTACCCCAAAAGATTACTTTTTTGGGGGTGGGAAGGGAGGAGATGGGGAACTTTGATTAAAAAACAAAGCAATTCTGTTATTTATTCAACTTGATTTGGGATTATTCATTCCTCACAAAGTATATGTGCACTTGTGTGTTCTCCCCCATCCAATACCTTTTTCTACCACATAAGATAGATTTGTTCTGTTTTTTTCTCTCATGAGACCATTACCTTAACAAATTTAACTGACAAGTTTAAGATATTTGAAAGTGATTTATTTCTGACCCAGCTAACATCTTATGTCTCTGTGGATATTTGGGAAGAGAATTCAGTCCATTCAGATTAATGAAGCATTTCACTTGGATTAATTTTTAATTTTCTGACTTTTAGGTTTTCACAGTTATATAATTGTTAATGTTAACTCTCTTAGTTATTGGTAATAGGCACATGATTTAATTTTTTGGGAACTACATGCCAAATTATAGAACTTTTTTTTACATATAAGTTACAAATTCTAATTAGTCTATTACATCAATATTTTACTTATAGAATTAAAAATGACTTCTTTATATTAAATTTGGAAAAGTTACTACCTATAGATGCTACTTTTGGGAAATAAAATATATCATTTTCTTTTTTCTTATTATTAAATTAATTAGAATAAATATATGCATATAATACTGTCCAAGAGAATATATAATTTTCACTGTTTATCATTATTCAAATTGTAGACAGAAAGTTTGTGGATATCTATCTTATGTCATTTTTGTCAAACAATAAAAACTTCGTTTGATTCTATTGCATGATTCTGAAAGCTTTTCAGTTTTGTTATAAACACTTTATTCCTTTGTGAAAAAATATATTTTTGAGCTTCAGTCATATAAAGATAATTGACTTTGTAATTAAAATACCTTTTATCATATTTGATTGTGAAACTCTAATACATATGATAAGAATCATTTTGTCATCTTAATTACATTTAGCAAACCTCTATAAGTCCTGATTTCAACTCCAAAGAAGAGAGTTTTAAAGATTTTTAAATATTTATTGTGGACAAAAAGGAGCATATACTTTCTGTTATAGATGTGCCTACTCATTCATGTATGTGTTTGAAAATTATTCCTCTTAGTTATAGTATCTGA
Organism: Notamacropus eugenii; assembly: GCF_028372415.1. Taxonomy (NCBI): domain Eukaryota; kingdom Metazoa; phylum Chordata; class Mammalia; order Diprotodontia; family Macropodidae; genus Notamacropus; species Notamacropus eugenii. The sequence goes on from NC_092873.1 coordinate 444,844,478, forward strand.
TATTTTTTGGAAAGAAACAGTTATTATTTCATTGTCTTGAGGGATGGTAAAGAAACTGTTTCCATCAAGGTAGATTGCTAACTGTTCTGAAATTTATAGTCTTAGGGAGTAGAATAAGCATTTATATAATACCTACTATGTTCCAGACACTGTACCAAGGGCTTTAAAAATATCATCTCATTTGATAGTTATAACAACCCTAGAAAGGAGGTGCTTTCATTTTCCCTGTTTTACAGTTGAGGAAACTTATGGAAAAAAAGGTTGTGTCATCTAGCTCTTAAGTGTCTGAGGCCAGGTTTGATCTCATGCTTTCCATATCCAGGACTCACTTTTTTTCACTATACCAACAGGTGCCTCTAAGGAGACTTAAAGAGTTGCACTGGGGAAGTAGGGAAACTGTGAAGTTAAATCACTTCCCCAAAGTTGCACAGCCTGTGTTACAGATTAAATTTCCACCTAGGTTTTCTCCATTTGAAATCTGGTTCTTCATTCACTATGCAGGATTTCCTGTGAGATAAAACTTGTGCTTAATTTTGTTCCATAGCTATATGACCATTGGCGCAAGAGAATGGGAGAAAATAAAATAAAAATAACAAGTATTAGAGTGGACATATTTGGAATGTGTTTATACCTAAACAGGGATACACACACACACACACACACACACACACATATACATACACACACATAAAGAGAGAGACAGTATGTGTGTATGTATATACACATGTATATATATACATATACCTATATACATGCATACACATATATATGTATATACACATGCATATTTATATACATCTATGTATCTATCTATCTAACTATCTGAGAGACAAAGATTCCTTTACTTATTGCTACACTTCTTAAGATTAACATTAAATAGAATCCATCAGATAGCTCTGAAAAATCAGTAGCTTTTTGGAATCAGCTTGACTAACAAATATTCCAGGCCACCATCAGCACTTTGTATCCTATTCCCTAGCATTAATTACTTCAAATGTTGGAAGAGTTTGTAGAGATTCTTATCAGTGACATCAAGAAGACAAAAGACTTTCAAGAGACACTAGTTATTCCTCCTTTCCTTCGTAGTTCAGTTAACTGAGTCTTTTCTGCTATTGGACAATTCCATTGATATGTTGATGTGATTCCACTGCTAAGGATAAATACTTTGTTGACAGAAATCAAAGTATCATTAGCTATGACAGCATCCTAATATTTCACATTGATATTAATGTTTGGTCATTAATTGGTTAAGTATGGCAAGAATGAGAAAATGAGGGTGGGAAAGCCTTTGTAGAGGTTCCACATTGCTTTCAGAGAGAGCAAAGGGGGTGGGCTTTAAGTTGTTCTAGTATTGGGGCAAATAAAAATAAAACATCCCTTATCTTTCCTCCTCTTTCTCAATGAAAAAGCCCCAAACTAGGTCCATTCCACCAGAGGAGAGCAACCTTGTATTTAAGTGAAGATTAAAGAAAACATCCCTCCTTTTTCTCATCCTTCATCCATAAGGTAGGCTTCAACTAAGGTTAATTAGAGAGGAAAAGTTTGGCATCCATGAGGAAAAAGGCAGATGTTGAAACCTTAACCTGAACAAAGGAAAAGTCTGCCTGAAATAAGAGCCCCCCAGGTGCAAGGGAGAATTCCTTAATTTGGTCTGATCTCCAGGATATTGTGAACTTATCTCATTAGGGTTAAACAATGAAAATGAGTCAGTTGATTAAAAAATATATCTTGCATCCAAGAACAACTAGAATTCTTCAAAGAAATGATGCAAAAATTTTTTTTAATAAATGAGCTATGGAAAAAGGATCAATAAATCAATGGGAGAGGCTAAAAAATCTTAGTATCATAGTGGATCAAATAAAAATTAGAGACTAAGAGACAGCTAGAATTCTTTAAACAAAGTTAAAAATGAGAAAATCATGGTGAATATAAGGTAAAGGTTAAAAGTTTAAAAGAGAAAAAAGGAATTAAAGGAGAAATTGTAGATGAAAAATGTATAATAGAATAGTTTAGAGGGAAATAAACAACTATCATAACTATGAATGCAAATAGAACTTATCTGTAAAATGGAAGAGGTTAGCAAAATACATTAGAATAGATTAGAAAGTAAAAACCAACCATCTATTGTTAAAATAGGGGCTTAGGCCAAAATCTCTTGTCTCAATTTAATGGATAGCAGAGACAATTCACAGATTACTCAACCCACAAACACCAAAGACAGCTTCAAAGGTCAATGAGAAAGCTCTTTCACCCGAGTGAGAAGGGAGCAGAGTCCAGCCCTAGCCCTGATCCCAGGGCAGTGACAGCCACTGCAGGAGCAGCATAACTTTGTATGAGACCTCTCACAGTTCAGGAGTTACCTCAATATGTTTGTAATATAAAAACCAAACATGTCAACAAAACTTAAAAATAAAGAAAGAAAACTAACCAAAGGCACAGAGCAAAAGGAATAATAATTTTTTTGACCATTGTATTTGTGTGCCCATTGGTTTTACAAATGGCACTCTTTGTTCATTAACAAGTCATATTCATCTGAGTGTAAATGTGGAAAAAAATTGTTTTATAGGTCAGGCAACATTGTGTAAACAGTCTTAATGGTTTTATTACCCTTAAGATTTAGATAATATTATATTCTTTGTATATTTACAGTAGAAATTTCTAAGATTAGGTATGCCCAGAGTAGTTCCTCTATTGGTAAAATATTGTCATGTTGAAGGATCAGAAGTTCATAGCTCTGCAACTGAAAGGGACCTCGAAGGCCATCATCCTTATTTTAGAAAGGAAGAAACTGAAGATTAGGTACATAAGTAAAGATTCAGATCCTAACTTGTGTACTGATACTGACAAAATGGACTGAGAATTACATTTTACTTGGATAAACTTGGAACAAAATATACACAGGTGCTGAGAATTTTGAAAATCAGATGTACCAGAAATTCTCTGTAATTATAGAGAGCTGGACTCAAAGCCAGGAAGAGATAGCTTCAAGTTCTGTTTCTAGTACATACTGCCTGTGTATTCCTGGGAGTTTCAAACAGTCAGTGCTCTAGGCAATTCCCTAAGACTATAAATTACAGATAAGGTTCACATAACCTGCACTGACAAGTAGAGGGAATTTCTTCACTTGAGAGTTTCCTATACCAATGAAACCAAAGGTATAATATCTATCCTTATCCATATCATCAGAAAAAAAAAACCCACTAGGTTAATTGCAATTTACTCAACTTGACTGCAATAGTGTTCTCTGGATTTGCCTTCATGATATTAAGTCTTTAGGGAAGATGGCATAGGACCTAGGTTTTAATTCCAATTCTGCTACTTGGTACATTTCTGATCTTGGGAAGTCATTTAATTTTTCTCAGTTCCAATTTTTTCATCACTGTAATGAAGAGGTTGAATTAGATGACCTCTAAAATCAAGGATACTTTGATTTCTCATAATCTCTGAACAAATTTAGAGTCCTAGAGATGACTTACAGGAAGGTATCATTAAAACTCTATTTTTTGATGCATCTATCTGTGAGATGTAAGAAATGCCTAGTTTATTCTATCCATGCTAATGGTTCCGTGTGACAAGCTTGGATGACTGGTAGTTTGCTTTTTTAAATTGAGTCAATACGCAGTTATTAAGGATTTAGTAAATGCTAAATACCAGAGATGCAAAGAAGAGCAAAAAGCTTTTGACTCAGTAATCTAATAGTGAACAATGTGCAATCAACTATATAAAAATTATACACCCTGTATCACATATACCTATCCTGTATGTCTCACATCTTACATACAGGATCAAAATAAAATAGAAATAATGAAATAAAATAAAACATAAAATCCCCTGTTTGGGATTCAAAACCCTTCATAATCTGTCCTGCCCCTTTCCAGTCTGCTTACAGAGTTTATCTCTTCGCATAGTTTGTAATCCCGGTGATATTGGCCTCTTTGCTCTTCCTTGAACAAGAAACTCTCTCCAAGTATTTCCACTGGCTGTCCTCCATGTCTGAAGTACTCTTCCTTTACATCTTCACCTCTTGGTTTCTCTGGCTTCTTTCAAGTTCCAGAGCTAAATTTCTACCTTCTCCATGAAGTCTTTTTCTGATCCCTCCAAAATCATGTATCTTCCCTCTGTTGATTATTTCCAACATATCCCATGCAGACACAGTTGCTTTGTACGTAGTTGTTTGTTTGTCGTCTCTCTATTTCACCATTACCTTCTTGAGAGCAAGATTTACTTTTTTACCTTTCTTATCCCCATTGTCTAGCACAGTGCTTTGTACATATTATGTGCTTGATATATATTTACTAAGAAATTTCAATAATTTGTGCATTTGGGGATCAGAAGCAGACAAGAAATTTGTATTCTAGCTTCCCTGTTCCTCTATATTTTTTAGAAAAATAAAAATAGGAAAATGAGGATTAATGTATATTTTTATATTTTCTTGGCAAAAAAATAAAACATCAGGGAAGTGACTTGGGGAAGAAGAAACTTTCTATTAACATCCAAGATATATAGACAACTTGGAGAAACATATTTAAGAACTAAAGGTAGTCCCCTAGTAGATAATTTGAAGTTATCTGTATAACTTTTGAAACATATATTGCAACCTCTTAACCACTATATGAAAGTGTTCCAGATCATTCATAATACCTAGGAGATTTTTTTTCACGCAGTAAATTGGTAAAAATGACAAAAGGCAGGAAAAGGCAATGACAAAATGGAGTTATGGAAGAATAGGAACACTATTTAATTGTTGGTAGAGATTTGAACTGGTCCAATAATCCCGCAAAGCAACTTGAAATTATGCAAAGAAAGCTATTAAAATATCCACAAATTTTAACCCAGGGCTTTCAATACTAATATATTGCCCCCCAGTGACAATAACAAAATTAAAGTTATCATATAAATATAAAAATAACATTTTTGCTTGTTTGTGTGTGTCTGTTTTATCAAACAATTGGAATCAAAATAGATGCCAATCAGTTGAGAAATGAATAAACAAATTGGGGTACATGCTTGTAATGAAATATCACTGTGCTATAAGAAATAAAGAATATTTCAAAAAGAGAGTGTGGAAAGATATATAAATCAACGTGAAGTAAACAGAACCAGGATATTAAAATATTTATCAACTACAACACTGTAAATGGAAGAGAGAACTACAAAACAATAAAAAGAAATTATGGTACAAAATTAGATCAAGCTTAGTACCAAGAAGAAATAGGAGAAGATGCCCTTTTGCTTTGAAGTGATGGAGGAAAATAGTGTTATAACTCATATAATGCCAGACTTCTGATATACTAGTTTTATGGAACTTATTTTTTCTTCATTTCTGGGACAAGTATCTGATAATGTTACTTATGTAAGACTTAGATATTTCTTGGAAAATTTACTCCTATATTTTGTAGTTTTTTGAATGGAATTTCTCCTAATTTGTTTTTAATTTAAAGTTTTATTGTGCTTTGTTTCACATGACTTACATTTACAGATTAATCCCCACTTTGTGAATGGTTTCTCATGACAACCAGTTAAGTAAAATTAATAATATAATGGCCTTATCTGAAAATGCATGCAATTTTTAATGTCCATAATACCCCTCTACCTTTTTTTTTTTCCAAATGAACAGAAGTCTATTTTCTCTCCCTCCTACCCTCTACTGCATTAGGGGAAAAAGAGAAAAAAATTTCTTTTAACATATATGCATAATAAAAAAAAAACTTCCTTAATAACTGTTTCCATATATGCATGTGTGTTTATATGTATGTATTTGTCATGCATATGTAATGAATAATATCCAATCATCATTACTCTGGAATCATGAGTGGGCATTGTTGATCATAGTTCTGACAGCTTTCAAAGTTTTTGTTCATATAGAATGCTTGTTTTATAAATTATTACCTATTTTACTCATTTTATCCTTTCTCAATTTATAAAATTTCTCAAAGTTGTTCATTTTTATATTTTTTTATTTATAATAAAATTGTTTTACTAGTGCTGTTTACTTCATTTTACTGCAATTTATGGAAATTTTTTGAAATTTCTTTTTCAAATCACCTATTCCCACATTTCTTATTGTAAAACAGTAATGCTTCATGATTTCTTCATGGTATGATGATGATTTTTTGTGAATTCATTTCTTAACCTACTTTACTAGCTATAATAATTATCTCAATTCTTTACTGATTATTTAACATTTTCTAAATAAAAAAAATCAAATAGTAATAGTTTTGCCTTGACTTTAATGATGTTTATGCTCCAAATTTCTTTTCTAACTGCTATTATTAGTAATTCAATAACTACGAAGTAATTATGAAAGTGTGTCTTTGTTTACCCCATATTTATTGGGAAGTCTCCAATGTTACTCATCAGAAATAATTCTAGCTTTTTCTTAGAATAATATACTTCATCTAACATACTTAGAATTTAAATAATTTTAATCGTTATATGCATTTTACTTTATCAAAAATTATCCTTTGTGTCTGCTTTTTAATAACATTCTAAATACAAATTTATATCATTCTTTTTAAAAGACTTGGGAAAAATGAATTTGACTTTTACTTTGATATGGTTAATTATGCTAATCACTTTCCTACTACTGAACAATGTCATTGTTCCTTTTGTAAATTTAACAAACATGATGAATAATTTTCTAAGTATATTGATATAGACTTCTTTCCTTGGATTTTATTTAAAAATGTGTGTCTATGATATTGTTCTATTCGTCTACTATGCTTTATCTATTCCTGGTTTAGATATAAGAATGTTACTTGTTTCATAATTTGTTACAGTGTTTTAACACCTCAACATCTGAATGGTTTTTAGTAGCTTAGGGTTTTTTTGTTTTTGTTTTTAATGGTAGCATAGATTTGTAAATCTACCCGAATCACATGATTTTTAGCCTTCTGGTAGTTCCTTTGCAACTTACTCAGTTTCACTTCCAGAAATAGGATCATCTGAGGTCTCTGTTTCTTGATGGGTTAATTTAGATTAAATTTTTAAAAAATCCTCCATTTCCTTTCAATCTTTACTTTCATTAGTATACAATTATGAATGGTATATTATTATTGTTCTGCTTATTTCTTCTTTGTTCTGAATTCATTTTGCTAATGTTTTTATTTGGGTAACTTCATCTCCCTCTTCCCTTTTAACTAAATTTCTTCTTTTTGTTTAATATATAAAAGCCACAATACAAGTATCTATAGCTTTTTGTTTTCCATTTTGGCTATTTTCCTTTTGATTTTCAATATTTCTGCCACTCTTATTTTGGGTTCCTTAATTTTTTTATTTTCTCTTTTTAATTACATGCACACTTTATGACTTTTCTTTTTTCCATTTTAATATTAATTTCCAGATATGTGTATATGTGTATATTTATGTAAATATGTATATATTTTCCCATTTAGAACTGCTTTAGTTGAATCATGAATTTTTATTGTACTTTATCTCAATGCTATCATTCTCTTTTACTTGGTTGTTAATTCATTCTGTCATCTATTCTTTGACCAACTCATTATTCAGGAAGTATTTATTTGTGTTCTCATCCAGGTCCCTGTCTTTTGATTGTGTTTTCTGTCTTGATGGATGTTTTCATTTTGTTATGACATATAAGATTTTTTTTAATATTATGTTTCTTTATATTTATTTTTAAATTTTCTCTGCCCTGGAATATATATGTTCCCATTCAAAAAACTTGACAAATATTTTAAGCCTAGTTTTTCCCTTCATCTATTAAGTTCTCTATTTTTCTTTTTGTCTCCCTCTTAGGATTTGTACATTTCTGATAGAAGAACATTAAAATCATTTGCAATTATTGTTACATTATTTTACAATGCATTTAACTTTTTTATATGAATTTAACTGCTAAATTATGTACATTATAATGTCCCTGACCTCATGGAATTTATGATCCAATGATGGAGATAGCACATACAGTCATTTATAATATAGAACATATCTTCAGAGTGGATTCTAGCTAGGTAGCCTTAGCTGTGGAGAGGGGCAGACCAGGAAAGAACTAGTGCAATATAAAATTTGAGTTGAGTCTTGAAAGAAGCCAGAGATGTTAAAAGGTAGAGAGCAAAAAGGAGAAAGAAAATTCCAGGCATAGGGGGACAGTATGTATATTAAATCATTGTCACTAGAAAGAATTACATCATAGCTGAACTTCATATCTTCCTCATCATGATATACATTGATCTTCATGAAGTATTTATTTATCAAATATTTGTTGAAATGAACTGGGAAGGAAAGCCATGTCTTTAGAAAGGAGAGAGTATAGGAAGAGAGAGGATTTAGAGGAATTTTGAGGGATAGAGGAGAGGAGTTAAGTGAGCTCACATTAGTTAATCTTATTATTTCTAATAAAGATGAAGGCACAGTTGACACCTAAGAGCAAAGGCAGTGTAAGAACATTTGTTTCTAGTACTGGTTTTTGTCTGTTCTTGACTTTTGTATCCCTCTTTTTTTCCCTTTCTTCTTCACTCAGGTGGTTCTCTAATGTGAGGCTAAGTCTATATACTCCTTTGTAGACAGATAAATCTAACTATAAATGGACATATTTTTGTAAATAGTGTATCATTTGGACATTTTCTAGTTATAAAAATTTTAGTAGATTTTTAGTAAAGAAAGTATCAAGCATTTCCTATGGATTCAATGCTGTATTAGTCACCAGAAGAGATACTTTTGAATTATAAGACAAAGTTCCTGTCCATAAGAAGTATGTAGTGTCACTATGGAGTCAAGATTAATACCTAACAGAAAACAGTGTTATGGTGGAATAAAGAAACTGAATAATTACCTCCAGGGAAGGATATAGTTGGCAATACATGCAATTGCAAAACAAATTGGGTACAAGGCTCTCTGTAGCCAAGGATCCTAAAGCTTGATTTCTCACAAATTAATATACAGTTTGGAAGGAGTGAAAAACAGGAAATGGATTATGGGAACTGAGACATCTGGTTTCTAATTGGTAGAGAGGGAAGGTTGGGAGATACTAGGGAAGAGGAAGGGGAGTATTCTTGGAGTCAGGATATTAGTCTTGTATAATCACCAAAATCAAGTGACTCACATGGAGTTGAAATTTCACAAAATGGTTGATAAAAGCAAAATGGAATCACTCATTTAAAAAAAAATGTAACAGCATTGTGAAGCAGTATCCACTTGCTGTTTTGAGATATACACACAACTACTGCTAAAAGAGTTCAAAGGAGAGGACAGTGATGTATGAGTAGGATTTTGACAGGTATAAGGCTAATCCAAATAAAAGAGTAAACAAAGTTATGAAAGAATTAATTTTCTTCTTCCTTCTGTGTGCCACATGGGAAAACAGGGTTCTGCAGAGCCCATTAGAGAGGAGTGATCCTGTGAAAGGAATATAGTTCAGTCTGTTTCTGGGATTGTGACTATTCTGACCAAGGTGGTGTCTATGTTCTGGGGCTTTGTGGAAATAAGATTGGATTAGAAGATTGGGTTGAGATTTCAGGAGAGTTTAGCCATGATATAAGTGAAGCATTACTATTGTGATTTTTGATCCGGAATGTTCACAAGAAAAGACTAGTGTCTAAGAACATATTTTCACTTTCATGTCTCACTGTCAGAAAATCATGCAATCAAAGACTGATAATGAGATTCTGGAAGAGAGTGGTGGAAGTGGGAAAAGGGAGGGGAGTATGTATACAGGAAATATTTTTGAAGAAAAATTGGCAGGATTTGGTGACATTAAATCTGAGGAATGAATTCATGGGATGAGTCAAAACATGACTGTGAGATTTCAAGCACAGATGATTTGGAAAATTAGCAATATAGGAAGTAGGGGGGGATAACTCATTTGGGGGAACAGAAGTCAAAAATTCAGTTTTGGACTTGAAATCTAAAGTTTTAGTCCCAGCTGTCTAAACTATCAGTGAGATCATTTCCTGCCCTAAATTTTTATGATTCTTACAGGTCTGACAGTGATATATTAAAATATAAATGTTAACTAGACAGTAGGTGATATGGGACTGAATTTTCTTAAAAAAGGAAAAAGTAATCACTTCCTGTTCATTCTTGCTTATACAAAAGAAAATATACTGGAAAGAAAATATTTGCTACATTGAGGTTAGAATATTAATTCCTTATACTAGGAATGACTAGTTCTTTGAAACATTTATAACTTTTCTTCAAAAAAGAATGTTTTACTCCTCTAAGGTAAGATTTCCTGGCTAAAACCTACTGATTAGGGAATCACAGGTTCAAAGATTTAGAACTAGAAGAGACTATAGAGGTCAGCTAGTCCAAATTCCTGATATTATACATGAGGATATTGATGACAACAGATTAAATAATTTATCCAGGGTTGCTCTGGCAGGAAGAAGTAGGGACTGAATTCTAACCCAGGTTGTCTGACTCCAAATTCAGTGCTTGGTTTATTATAACATAGTTTTAGCTCTAACATTCTCTATATAGTCTGTACTCCCTCCTGCTTTTTATATCTCTATTTTTATAGATGTTCTGTAGGGCAAATATTTCCATCAAACAGTTGGAAAAAAATTGGAAACTATATTGATCACACATCTGTATCTATAACTTTGGATGCATAGTCCAGATGTATGACTAAAAAGAAAGTAAACATCACCAACATACACTTGTGGGTACCTTAGGACCTTGTTTGTACTAGGTCATGTGATCATTAAATCTCTAGGCCCTTGAACTTTAGATTTATAAGGGATGTTACAGAACATGTAATCTAACCCTTTAATTTTATAGATGAGAAAACTGAGACCCAGACAGATCTTATGACTTGTTAAGAACATACAGTGACTTCAGAAGAAAGCCAGCATCATAACTCACATTATGTGCCCTTTTCACTATAGCAAGAAACAATTTAAGCTTATGGAAAATAATAATAAATTTTTATTCTTTTCTCTATCCCTCTACCCCTACTCCAGCTTTTCATCTAGCACTTTGCCAATAGGATGAACCCCAAAACAAACAAATGAAAATGGTTTGTTGATTAATGTCCAGTCATGTAGTTTGAGGCATAAACGATGAAAAACATTTTTTTTCATGCAGAAAAGACCTTTCCAGCCCTGAGCTTTTACATTCTCTTTCTCTTTTTAGTCTCCTTTTTAGAGCAGTCAATGAGTAAAAGATCAAATGGTTACAATAAAAAATGGATTTTTTTTCAATGTTGACTCTGATTTATAGTTACATGTTTGCCTTAATCTTATCTCAATTTAAGGCCATTTATTTGTATTGTTAGATGCTCACAATAGCACTGGATTACACATCAGTCTTTAGAAAATTGTTTTTACTGTTGGTTGGAGGAAGCATGAAATGTTCTTCTACGTTATTTATAAAGTATTTAAAAGATTATATTCATCTTCATCTTGAAGATGTGAAAAAAATCAAATCAATATTTTTATTCAAAATCAACATTGAATTATATTTATAATATTGATATAAATTATGATCATTTGACTATATTTTCAAGTAGAAGTTGGCATAGAAAACATCTATCAGATTGATTTGATCTCTATCATAATCTTTAAATTTGTTTTGTAATAAAGGATGTTAGGTGGCACAGTGGATAGAGCATTGGATTTAAATCTAGAAAAACCTGTGTTCAAATCCTGCCTTAGACAGTTAGTAGATATATGTGCCTGGGCAAATCATTTAATCTAGCCTGATTTTCTCCACCTATGAAAATGGGGTTATTAATAACACCTACCTACCAGGGTTATTGTGAGGATCAAATGAGGTAATATTATTAAAGCACTTTGCAAATCCTAAAACAGTAAATGCTAATTATTTTTGATAAAATTCTAAAAAGTTCATATAAATGTATTCTAAGTAAATATGTAATATATTCATATTTCTCTCTCAGATTTTATGAATTATGTTTTTACTTAAGTCTTCCACGAGGGTATGAACACTAGAATTAGTGGTAATATATCAGTAATGATAGCAATGAAAACTATCAGTATGCAAGTGTATCTCCTATTATTATTCCATTTGGGAAGTTTGAAAAGATGAATTTAAGCCTTTTCCTATCCTCTGTGTTTCTTTTGGGAAATCAGTTAAATCAGGAAGTTCCCTTGACATCAACCATCACAGAGAATAGAGGCAGCTAGGTGGTACAGTGAATAAAGTGATATCCACCAGAGTTATGGTGCCCTGAATTCAAATTGACTTCAAATACTACCTGGGTGATCCTTGGTAAGTCATGTAACCTTGATCTACCTCAATTTCCTCATCTATAAAATGATGATAATAATAACACTTTCCAGAGATGTCCTGAGGTTCAGAAGAGATAGTATGCAAACTTTAAAGTGCTCTATGAAAGCTATCATCATCATTGTCATCATCAGAATATTATCTCTGACATCTGAAGTGTAAATCGGGCAGCTGGTGGTCTCAGATGACCTGAGTTATCTCAAAGATACATGTATACGTATGTGTGTGTGTGTATGTGTGTGTGTGTGTGTGTGTGTGTGTGTGTGTGTGTATAAAGCTGAATTTGTAGGAGAGAATAGATATTAGACTGCCTCACAAAATGAAGATCTACAGAGCTGTGGTGTTAACCTCAGTTTTTGTATGGCTGTGAAACTTGGATGGGCTACCTGCACCATATCAGAAAATTGAAGCACTTTCATTTGAGTCTTAGGAAGATTCTGAAGATCACCTGGCAAGATAAAGTATCAGACACTGAGGTCTATTCCTGAGCTGAACTGCCAAGAACTAAACTCTATTGCAGAGAGCACATCTTTGATAGACTGGCCATGTTGTTTGAATGCCAAATGCATATTTGCCTAAAAGACTATTTTATGGAGAACTCATACGAAACGGGCGCTCACATGATGACCAGAAGAAGCAATACAAGGACAATCTCAAGGTCTTTCTGAAGAACTTTGGAATCAATTATGAGACATGGGAGAAACTGGCACAAGACCAGCCAGCATAGCATGCTCACCTCAAAGAGAACACTATTCTCTAAGAGCAAAGTAGAATCGCTGTAGCTCAAAAGAAACATGAAATGTGCAAATTTAAGAATATCTTCCTTTCAAATGGTAAGATGGACTATTTGTGCCTCTCCTGTGATAAGGCCTTCCAAGTTAATATTGGTATGATCAGCCACAGCCAAACGTACTGTACATTGACCCTAATGTAATGATGTTGTTTTTGGTCCTCTTTGAGCAAAAAGGACAAACAACATATAACGTTGAACATCAAACTATTCTTCACTCAAAACTATAACTTTCTAGATTATAAAAAAGTATTCTTTTATAATAGAATGTTTTGACTTTAAAAATAAATTAACTTATTGACTTTAAAACTAAATTAACTTATTTATTTTTAGTTTTTGACATTCATTTCCATAAATTTTAAGTTTTCTCTGCCTCCCTATACTTTAAGACTTTAAAAAAATGAGACCAAATGATAGGAGTAATGATGAATGAGTGAATGAATCTATGATATCAGAACACTGCAGCCTATTTATCTCATATTTGTCTCTTAAATTTAAAGTTGCTGCTACCACCAAGAATACACTAGTGATTTTTATACTATCAAGAAAAGTTTCATTAATAATCTGTCAGGTTACCCATCTGAGTAGGGGAAATTTGCTTTTTTTGATAGCTTTCATTTAAGTGGAATGAAGTCTGAAAGCTTTTTTTTGTTGTTCTTAAGCTGAAAATAGCTAATGAGAAGTTAGTATGGTGCTGCTCTGACTTTGAAAGTCATTTTGTTATAAGTGACATCTTTGTGAGTCTTTGCTTGGCCTTATTTCTCATCTATTTGAAAAGTTTTGAAAGAACAAAATATAAATTTCATCAGATACCTACAGAGAGAATATGATGAGTTTACTGAAAAATAATGTATCATTATTATAATAATACCCAATGTTTATAGATCCGTTTCCTCCCCTTGTGCTTCCCAGTCTACCATTTTATTTTTTCCACAGGTGGAGATACAGTAGAGTGCTCGACTTAAAATCTGGATTTTAAAAACCTTTAAAACCTTGGTTCAACTCCTAGAATCAACTCTTAGGCCTACTAGTTGTGTCCCAAGGGTGGCAACTCACCTTTATGGGATTTAGTTTGCACATCTGAAAGTGCAGGACCTAGCTGAGAGGGTGTTGTGAGGAAAAACTCTCTACTAAACCTTAAACCATTGCAGTAGCAATAGTAGGTGTAGTAGTAGTAATACTGTTATTAGTACTGGTAGTTAACAGTGGTTGTAATTTCAACTACTCTTTTGAGTCACTATTCCTCTGAAGTAGTCAGTTAACAAACATTTTTTAAGTACCTACTACATTTTTAAGTACACACTACATGTGCTTAACACTGACCATATAAATACAAAAGTGGAAGATACTTTTTGACCTTAAGGAACTTGCAATTTAGTAGAAGACAATACTCAAAAAGGCTGAAAAGGGGTAAGTGATACCTGGTGAGAGGATATGATGGAAAAATCCAGATGAGTTCAGCCAGTTGGGAAATGAAGAAATGACTGGCCTTAGGCACTGTCAGTAAATGGAGTTTTTTGAAGGAACTCTCCAATGAAAGGTGCACCAGGGGTAGAGAGAACTGATGAGATATTAGTATCGGACTGATGGCATCTCACAGTATGACAATATTCCTGAGGACATGATAGAGAATCCAAAGGAGTGGATTTGGGTGGGAAATTATGTATGTAAAGCACTATTATTATGGTATATAGATACGTGTATATAACATGTTTACATGTGTGTAGATAAGGAGAGCAAGATAATAGATGAGATGACTTGTCTAAGGTTACACATATAATTGATATTAGATTTGGAAGAACAGAGTTCTGATTCCTAGTACAATGTATCCCTACCCCCTCCAGTTTTAAATGTGCAAGCTTTCCTTCCTGACTTTCATGTTCTTTCTTACTTGCACTCATTTTACCTATCCAAATTTATTTTTTCACTAGTCTTTAATACACAATCTCCAAGTTAGTCAGTCTAGCTGCTAGTTGAGCTCCATTTTAATTTGTACCTATATGACTGTTAAAATCTTTTTCAGTTTTGAAAAGATTCAGTTTAACTCCTGAATCTTCCATGAAGACTGTTGATTATTCCATCCTACAATGATCTTTCGTGTAAATGATTTCCTTCAACCCTTATAAAATATAGCACACACAATTTAGCATGTGATAGTATACTTCCATTTTGTTCTTACAGATTCTTGTCCCTCAAGGACAGGGACATGCTTTATATTTCTTTTGTATCTTCCTCCATGTCAAGCCTAATCCTGCATAAGTATATTTTTCAGTAAGTTTAGTTGAAGTAAATCATTGGCAGTCTTTAAGAAAAAATTCAATAACTATTTTTTTGGATTGTTATTGAGCAGATTAATTATACATCTAACTAAATTACACATTAATTATTACACATTGAACTAAAATTAATTGCACATTTAACTAAATGACTACCAATGTTCTTTCCACCTCTGAGATTATGCATGATTGATTTTACACCAAATGTATATTGGTTGGTTACTATTAAATTTAATATTAAGGTCAAAAGAGAAATCTAGTAGAAATTTTTTTTATTATCAGAGATGGGAAGTTTTGGTTTATTTTTTTCTTTCTCTTTCATATTGTTAAATTATGCTCTCTCAGAGATTAAGAGCTGGAAGGGACCTTATAGGTCATCTAGTCCAGTGGTGTCAAAATCAAATAGAATGGGGGCCAGTAATGTGTACATAAGGATCCTGGTGGGCCACATACTGACAATCTTAAGATGTAATATTATCTGTGTTTTATGGAATTTTTGTTTATTTTGTTAAATATTTCCCAATTGCATTTTAACATGACTCAGGGGGATGTATGTAGTCTGTGGGCACTGTTTGAAACCTTCTGGTCTACAAAACAAAAGAGGAAACTGAGACCCAGAAAGATGAACCGATGTGCCCAAGGTCACTTTATCACAATAAATTTTCTGTTAAAAAAAGGACTCACATATTATTCATTAAATATTAACCAATTAACTAAATGGAAAATATTTTAGTTCAAATATAAGGCCTTTTAAGTATCTTTAATAACGCAAATACACATCCCTTAAATTTCTTGAGATTTCATTGTTATGAAATTTATAAAACATACTGGGAACCATTAATAGGGTAAGATATCCTTAACTATTATGAGGATTCTCTTATTTGTTGCTTTTTTCTGATAAATCAATTTTGGGAACCATTTTCAAACTTCTGCAATTACTTAAATATATTCAAATCTCTAAAGCCATCAGTTTCACAACAATATAAACAAGAAATAAAGCTTAAAAAGTTAAAAATTCATTTTTTAGTAACATATGGAACATTTTATCTAGAGTTTTCCTTTTTCCTTGTGATATTCAAACATTTATCTCATTTATTTAAATTGTCTTAGCCTTTCTATTGGATTAACAACTGCTTCAGGGTAAGATTCATGCTTGTTTCTCATCTTTGTATTTTAAATCCCTAGGAAAGTACCTTCTGCATAGCAGGTATCAGTAAATTAATATTGAATTAAGCAGAATAGTTCAACTATAACTCAACCACAACAAAAAGAATGGTAAAACAATTTGGAGTCATTTCAAATTCAAATAGATGTAGGTTTCATAAAATTCCATAATTTCCTTTTCAGACTATTAGTCTAAGAAAAATTTTGGTAAAATATTCTGCTACTAGGTAGTGCTGTTATGAAACAGAAACAAACACTTCTTTTCAATGAATTAATTTTAAAGGACAGACAGTTTGTGAAGTTGTTGTTCTTTGTTTGTTTCTTTAGGAAGGTGGTTTCAAGCAAATCTATGATTTCATTAGTGAATGGAGCTCCCAGTGTAGAAAGCACCTCCTTTACAATATCAAGTCTTGTAAAATTGCCCAAGAAGTTAAAAGACTAAGATTTTAGTCACAAATTACATCAAAACCAAATTCTAACAGTTATTATACAAATGCAGATATAATATCAGATCATTATCCCATAACCTTTAAAAATAGCCTAAAAATTGGACTTGTACTCTGTTTATTGTTTAGTGTACATCTTTCATTATATGACTGACAGAGAACACATCAGAGTTAAAAAAAAATTTGCTCCATTCCAAGATTTTAAAAAGGTCAAATCAAAGAGTTTGTAACTCTTTTCAAATATTCCATTTGATAGAATTAGGCATTTTAATTTGATCATTTTTTATTTGATTTCCTACTATATCCAACTATGTAATTTCCTTATTACTTACTTCTAACACACTCTGCTAGGAAATATCTCTTAGGAAAACACTTTTTATATAAATTTGAACCTGGGATTTTTTCCCTGGGAATTTTGTGCTTTAAATGAAACCAAATAGGTACAAATTGTTTTCAGTTTTTATTAACTTTATAAAGAGGATCTTTAAGGTGGAGCAGAATTTGATATGACAGCTTTCTGTGAACTATGAAATGAAGTTAATAAAATACTAAAAGATCTACTTTGCTTCACAAAGCTAACTCATCAATAAATGTAGCCCCTGGATGTACTGCAAGGATACTGTTATAATATATCTCTCTTGTAGATGATAGAGTATGGCACACAAAAAATATACCAGGGTTTTTTTGGGGGGTTAAAGTAAAATATTGCAATATATTTTGTTAGATATTTTAATTAAGAAATAAGCAAGAAACTCAGTGACCCTTCAATTACAGTTAGTTGGCCAAGAAATGTTGAAATATACCAGTAAATTCAATAACTAAATTTGTATGTGGAGAAATTTCATATATAGTATGTCATGATTTCTACAACCTGAGTGGCAAAAGAAGGAGAAAAACTGAGAAAATTATAAAGAAAGGGGAAGTTGATATTCAGTAAAAGTTTGTAAAGTATTGATGAAAAGGGAAAGAGATGGGGAAAGGAAAAGAAGTGGAAAAAAAAAAAGGTTGTGCATAGTGGGAAGTGGTAGAATGTCATCACTGCTTATTTCAAATGTCTTAGTATCACTATTCTAAAATGACAGATGCCAAGGCTAAAAGTTACCTATTACCAAATTATAAGATATCAGATTTTTTGAAATGCTTCTCTTTGGGAACAAATTATATACCTTAATTTAAGTAGAGTCCTAGAAGAATAGCCCTACAAAAGTACTTTGAAAATGGTGAGTCCTTTAAAGGAATTTCATGTAGAATGATTTTTTTTCCTCAGGCTTGACCTTTCCTGACCATCTTTTATTCTCTAAGTCCTGTTTAGAACATACTCACAAATTAGCCATTTTCCACTAGAGAACTTCATTCCAGAATGACATATAGCCTACTCATCAGTGTAAAAAGCGTTGATAAATATGTACTGGATTGAACTGAAAATTGATAACCTTTTAGAGTTACTTCATGTTTTGTTTTCAATTTCTTTTTTATGTTCCTTTTAAAAATTATTTTTTTAAGGTTTATTTGATTTGCCTTGAGTTTCATGGTGGGCGTGACTGCCTGGAGAGTAAGAAGAGGCTGGAGGAGTTAGAATTTTCCTTTTGAATAAGTGGTTTGAGAAGGCTTGTTTGGCACTGCAGAGGTACACAGATATTGTGCATAATTTAAATGTCCTCTGGCAGGGATAATAATAATTATAACAAGAGAAGTTGATGATATAGATTAGTGGATGAGAATTATGATGCCTCCTAGCTTATTTGGTTTTGTCTTTTTCCCTGGAGAGGATTCAAAATGCAGAAACCATCGAAATAGAATGAATTCCATAAACCAATTTGCTTTTTATTTCTTTGTATTTTCAAAGCTATTTACTATGAATTAATAGAAATGAAAAAACTCAATTTGTATAGATTCTGAATTTGTTCTACTTTGGATCAGGTCTTAGCCTTTTAGTCAAAAGTCTTTGGAATCAAAGACTTCACCCCACTTTGTTTTTCCTTCCTCCTGCCTCCAATTCCAGGTTCCTAGGGCTTAAATGCAATCCTCCTTGTAATATGTTTGTTTGTTCTACTTAATACTATTTTAACTCACTGCAGTTTTCCTGGTTTCTCTATTTCCTTCTTATTATCCCTTTGAGAACAATCTACGAACATAGGCATTTCCATAGCAGATGAGATAATTAGTCTCCCAAGTCTAACAAATACTGTACAAATAATAAGTCTGTATCTTGTACCTGATCTTTACCTGGTGCATCTGTGGAAAATAAGAAACTTTAATGAACTCAACTAGTTGTATAGTTTCAAATACAGAAATTATTTCTTTTAAGGAGTTTTTTTCTGAAATAAGATAGGTTTCTATCAATGCTACTCAATGTTAAAATATAGAATGTCATAAGGAATTTTCATTATAAATTTCATTTGTATAAGATAGTGTATGTTTTTTTATTTTAATGGTGGAAAATGTGCTCTGACTCCCAGATTCTACCTGACTGGATAATCCATTTTAGGATTTTTTCGATATGCAAAAGGGAAAATGGGACTTGGGGGGTACTTATCACACTGAGATACTTGTTATTCCTCTTAATGAGATGTGAAGCTAACATGGAAAGTTAACTCTTTGTTGCTCTGAAACCATGTTGTGCATTATCCTTGATTTGCAACCCTTCTCTTGCTCAGTGTCACTGCCAGTAGGCCAGTTTTCCTGTTCAGTTCCAATCTATTATCCATCGCCAAATTCTCTTTGCTGCTCTGAATGCTACTCCAAGACTGTGCTTCATATCTCCACAATTCTGACTTTGACTTCCTGCACAAGGCATTTTGAATTGCCTTTTGTAATGCCATTTACTCTTCCCCTCATTTTAAACTTAGTCTAATGAATAGAATCCTAGAATTTCAGGATTGAAAAGAACTAGAGTCCAAACTAATTGTTTCAATATATGAGGAAACTTAAGAAGCAGAGAATTCATGCTAGAGTACATTTATTTTTTTTTTCCCAACAGGTGTAGAATCCAGGCCAAGGTGGGTAGTGTGGATTGGCAGGCATTGATAATGGCTAAAATACCTTGTCCTGGACAGCTTGTATTTGGAACACAGAATTCAGTTCTTAGTAATGATAGGCTAGAATGAATTCAAACTAGAGCAATTCAGATGGTGAGGAGATTGGAAAACATATTAAAGGAAGACTGATTTGAAGGAACTTGGTTTTGCCCAGATAAGAAAAGAGGAGATGTAGAAGGGATACAATAATTGTCTTTGAATATCTGAAAGGCTACTGTGTTAGGAAAAGATCAGACTTGTTTTACTTGGTAGGAGAGGGCATATTTAGAAAAAATAGATAAGAAATGTATTTCAACTCCATGCACAGAGAAAAGAAGCAGTGACAGAAGTGTGGAAAACAAAATATGCGAATTGAGGAGTAGCTGAATGCCTCATTATTGAAAGTCTTCAAGCAAAGACAGAGTGGGAGATATTGTTGGAGCTGTAGAAGTAATTCTTGCTCAGAAGTGAGTTGTTCTAGATGTCCTCTGATATTGGCTATCCAGACACAATCTGAGTGAATCTGGTAGGAGGAACCAAGAATAAAAATGTCCTTTCTCCTTTCCTTTCTTTTATCCCTCCCTAAACCTGGGCCATTGAGACTGGAAGAACTATGCAGTTGTTCAAAACATTTGGGTGAACTGAGGGTTTCCAACTACAAGCTTTTCAGTGAAAGGGAGAACCCCTAGGCCTTAAGAGGTGTCCTGCCTCTGCATACCAAAGTCCTCTGTGTCTTAACGTCTGCCTTGCCACTATGCTTTCAAGATGCCTTGGCACTGTTCTTTGACCTGCTGGTGCAACCAAACAGCCCCTTGTCTCTTGATCCACCCCACTGCTGAACCTTTATGACTTTTGGGCCTTTCCATGTGCCCTGAAGTGAAATTCTTGTATGTTTTGTTTTCTGCAATTAGTGTGAGCTCCTTAAAAGCAGGAATTGTTTAATTTTTTATTTCAATTTATATCTCTAGTGCTAGGTCAGTGCTTGGTACATATTAGGCACGTAAATGCGTTTTCACTCAGGTGGATGTTAAAGTTCTTATTTTAGTCTGAGCAAGAACATAAAAAGGATATGTATGTAATAATAGTTTTCTCAAAGTGATAGTATAAGTGTTATGTTAGTGGGTGCCAATGATATTGAACTTCAAATTAATTTAACAAGCATTTTTTGAGTAATTTTGGAATAGCCTTTGCAGTTGAACTACCACAATTCTTATTCCAGTATACTCTTTATCCTTCAGAGCGTGATTTTTTGTGACTATTCTAAAAGTTCTATGTCTTAGTTGTAGCTCACAGTATTTTAGTAGGATAGAATACTATAATTATCAGATTCCTTTTACATATGGATTTTAATAGTTATATTCCTTTTAAATATGGATATATGGAAGCACAGGTTAGTAAAAGATTTTAGATCAAGCCACAGAAAATAATTCAAGATGACTTTGCCTGTGTGGCTATTGATATCAAACATTGGCGACTTACTGTCAAGGAAATGGATTGACTACCATTTCCCAATTGTTTGAAATGATCCTCAACTGCCTTTTCTCCTCTATTCCTCTTCATTCATTTTAACAAATATTTTTTGTAGTTTTACTTTATGTATAGTTAGTCTTATGAAAGCAGCCAATCTAAATAAACACCTATTAAGACAGTGTCTTGGCCTTCAAGTAGTTTGTTCCTTTTTTCTTATTTCCTCAACATCAACACAACTCAGCATCAACTTCCTCAATAATCGATAGCATCAAAACGCCTGGTTTTATATTTGGTAATATTAAATGAATCCAACTTAGATGTTGAGGAAAAATTACTATAAATAGGAATTCTCATAACTTCCCCTTCACAAAGTGACCAAAATTGTAAAGGTGCCTCTTTTGGGTTTGTTCTGTCTTTGACACTGCTAGTACTTTTGACATACTGCAAATAGTTAAGCTAACCTGTAGCGTGCAGTAAGCAAACTTGGCATATAACACTGATTTTGTGGATGTTTCTCTTATGTCCAGGGTAGATGTTTATTCCCTCAAGTATGCTCTGATGACTTTTTACTCATCTTTAAGGGGTTTGAAATCAGAATGCTTTATCTTAGATTTATCACTGATGACAGTACTAGTTATTCCTTTCTTTGTTTGCTGTCATATTGGTGAAACCACTTTGCGTTCTAGTATTTGATCTTAGGGAATCATACTACAAATCCAAGGGCTGTTTAGTGAGTGTCTTGAATAGACTCAAAGAAAGTACCAATGTGAGATATGCCAACCTGGCCACACCAGTCAAGCTCTCTTAGTGACTAGTGGGCATCTTCTATCTAATTAGATCTGGGAATACTTCCACAAAATTCTATTCCAAGATCTCTGAAAACAAACTGTTCTTCCTTACTCTTCTGATTATATCACATTGTTTATAAAGATTACTGATTATTTCAGAGATAAGTGAGTATTCTGCAATAAGAATTGTTTCTCTTTGAATATCTTGTTGTTTGATTTTCTCCAAATAAGCATGATGCCTTCACTTACCACACACCTTACAAGTGATTCATTTATTGTTAATAGGTAAATTTTACCTGTGATAAAAAAATGATAATATGTAAAGGAAATAGACATTAAAATCTAGACTTTTAATAAATAGTTTAGTTCTACTATTTTAATGTCTTAAAGTCATATGATTCTAGATTTTGAGTGGGAAGGGACTTACAGGGCATCTGTTCCCTAAGTTCTACATATTGGGTCCAATCGCCTGATTACATAGAGAAGGAAACTGAGGCCTAGAGTGGTTAAGTAATTTTCCCACACTCACACAAACATTAATAACAGAGGCAACATTGGTTTGCTGGTACTGTAGAAAGTGCATTGGCTCTGGAGTCAAAGTAATTGAATTCAATTGAATTCAGTCTCCCACTTTTGATGCTATTACTTGTGATTTTGGACAGCTCCCTTCAACTGTTTCTATCTCTTGTTTCCTCATTCATAAATGAAGGGGTGGACTAAATGACCTCTGATATCTCTTCTAACTCTTTTAAAGCTGTCTAAGCCAGTTTCCTGATCCATAAAATGAAAATCTGAACCCATCTTGCAGGATTATCATGAGGCTCAACTGGACTAAAAAGTAAAGAGCTTTGCAAGTCTTAAAGACCTATGCATAGGCCAGATGATTTATCAGATGATCTCTTGAAGTTTCATAGCCTTCTAGGGGAGGCCCTTGAAATATAAGCCATTGCTTAGTGCAAAAGAACCTGGTATCTTAAAAGAACAGCTATTAAACTTTAGTATGGCATTTTGCATCAGATAAATAGTAATGTTGAAATTATAATTATTTTAAAGAATCAAATTTATGTTTTATTCAGAAATGTAAAGTGACATTTATTTTACTTGTAATCATTGTTTCCCTTCTGTGACCATATACATAGGGCTCTTCTGGGCCCTCCTAGCTTGAGAGTGATTATCAGTAATAACTGTTGCTGTTTCCCTCCCAGTCTGATGTCTTTCTTTTTCTTGGCCTCATTAAAAGGGCCATGCCCTGGCTACTTTTTAAATAGGCCTATTCAATGAATGGGTCTTACCTCACCCTAAGTGAGTACCTGCAAAGGCCTTGGCCTAAAGGGCCCAAGGTCTCCCAGTGCATCCTGGGTCATCTCCAGTCATCCTGATGCGTATCTAGTCACTGGACTCAGATAACTCTGGAGAAGAAGTGAAGTTGGTGACCTGCACAACCCTCCCTCACTCAAAACAAAGTCAAATGTAAGTCAGGTCATTTCTCTGATGGCATGGTTTTCTTTGGCAACGAAAGATGAACACAACAATATAATAACACTATTTTAACCTTTTTTATAAAGACAAAAAAAGTCAAGCACTTATTTCAGAACAGTTTAATATTAGTTACTTTAATATATTTTACTGTTTCTTTTCCTAAAATGAAGGATGTTTTACCCACCCCACCCCCCACACTGATACAGCCCCAGTACATCAGTACAATGATTTGTTTACTTGAAATTAACCCCTGATTCTGTTTAGCTAGTGGTAGTTTACAGGTTATCCTTTTAAAATAATGGATTAAATTTGTATTTAAAATGTTGGCAACTTGAGATGTGAATAAAGAAGTAAGGAATAGAAAATAGAGGTAGCGAAGAGTATTATGACAACTCATTTGCTACTAATGAATGTACAGTGCTCTGTAAAATAATCATGTTAACCAGAACACTGGTCTTCCTGCCTCATCTAAATTTCCCTAATAGTCTGTCAAGCAAGGCTGATTCAAAGATAGCAGTAAAAGAAAGTAGAACCAGCTGCTGAAAAGGTTATATGTTTTAAAAATATGTATAACAACAATGAAAGCAACTAAAAGAAGCTTTCTCTGTGGGCATACAACTGGATTAAAGGAATATGTTTGGTTATAAACAAATTGGAGACTCTTCATCAACTTCATAAGAAGATCATTATGTTTCCAAAGCTAGTTCCTTATGGAGCTACATTTGTGCCTTTTCCACGACTTCAGTCATCAATATCTGATTCAGGAAAAAGGTATTGTAGAGTCATATATATCATAAAGGTCTTGAAATTATGAGAAAAATTTTGGGCAGTATTATTGGCGTGCTTACAATTGTAATTCTTTGAGTTTTACTTATTCTTTCATCCAAAATAGTAATTCTCATAAGCAGCAAGTTTCAAATAAAATATAGCTGAAACTATCTTGAAATTTGGTTGTAAGAAATATAAATGTTTTAATTTTCAGTAAGATAAGTACATATTTTAGAACATTGTCTCATTAGAACCTTCATACTTCTCATTTTTGAAAAGCTATAGTATATTATTAGCATGTGTATATATGTCTGTTTAAAATTAGCATCATAAAATGATCTCTATTAAAAAAATGAGAAACTTTATTTCCTAACACTGCCATTTATATGGTTTGTAATTTAAAGATGTTATGCCTACAACTTTTCTACTAGAGTAACTGCTTTATTTTGAAAATAGATTTATAATTTACATGTTAATGTTAAATACCTTAAACAAAAGTACTAAGGCATTATATTACATAAATATTTCAGATCTGACTTCCCCTCCACTGTTAAATAAAGAGGATAATTCCCTCACAATTATTTTTTCATTTATTCTACCAACCTTGTGGATGAGGTTGTAACAAATTTGTTGATGTTACTAGTCAGGGGAATAATTCTACCTAATAAGTAAAAGGAAGTGCTAATCAATTTTTATTAGTGAAAAATGAGTTATCAGGAAGCCTGAGTTATAGGGAGAAAAGTCCCCAAAGATGAAATCTCTGCTCTATTAATGCTTATTTTTGATGGTGAACATTTAAAATGTAAAAACTCCATTTAAAAGTAGATCATTGAAAACTAAGTATACATACAACGACTGATAATGACTGAAGTTCATCGCATGTGTCTTCAATAGAACCTTGATTTGGCTTGTATAGAATCAGCAAAACATGAATTACATATTTGTTACAACCTCATCCACAATGCTGGCAGAAGAAATGAAAAAAAAATATGTGAGGAAATTATCCTCTTTATTTAACAGTACAGGGGAAGTCAGATTTGAAATATTTACACAATGTAATACCTTAGTACTTTTGTTTATGACTTTCAAAAGATACATAATTATATATTCTTAACCCTGGTTATCCTTCTCTTCACCCCACTCCATTTCTATCGGGATTTTTCCCCCCTTGTGCAGTGAAAAGAAGACTCTTCTACACATCCATTTTCATATTTTTCTCCAGAAATAAGTCAGGGACAAAGTTGTTGCCATTGATTTAGCAGTTTATGTTTGTTGATTTCTCCCTGTTATACAGCAACATGACCCAGCGGATTACTAAAGACTGTGTTTTCAGCCTGGAAAATACATGAGGGAATGCTGAGTATCCTTTGTATTCTTTAGAATGTGAAACTAGGGTAGTCACATGTAGAATTTCTCTGTAGAAAAGGATTTTTTTTTTAACATTTTAGGGAATGTTGTCTATAGAAAAGCAAAAATAAAAAGTTTTCCTTCTGTAGTTTATAACAGTCTATACTAAGATCTATAGGGTAGAAAATTGGGAAGAATGTGATTTATATTCAGTTTTATTTTCTTCTCTGAGCTTCAATCTCACGTCACCAGTTACTTGTTGGACATTTCAAACTGAAAGCCCTAGAGATCTGATAAAATAAACCTGTTTAAATTTGAACTCATCATGTTTTGCCCTAAACCTCCCCTATTCCAAACTGCCCCATTTGTATTGAAGATAAAGCTATACTTCCCGTGTATTAGGTTCAAAATCTCAGCATTACCCTGGACTCCTCACTCTCCCTTACCTCATAAATCCATTCAGATGCCAACACTTGCTGTTTCTTACTTTCATAGAATCATTCATCTCCTACCCCTTCATGCTATTATTATCTTAGTTCAAACCATTATGACCACTCTATTAGATCATCACGATCACTTCCTAATTGATTACCCTGTCCTGGGTCTCTCAACATTCCAGTTCATTTTACTACCAAAGTAATTTTCATAAGCAAAGAACTGAAAATATGACTCCCCTACTCAACAAAGTTCAGTGATTTCCTATTTTTTGGGGATAAAATATAAACTCCTCTGTTTTGCTTTTAAAGTTCTCCCCAAACTTGTACTATCCTATTATTCCAGGTTCATTGGATGTTATTCTTCCTCCCAAAATCTATAATCAAACCTGTCCTCTTTTTGTTCCTCTATATACTCACCTCCATTTCCCATCTCTATGCCTTGACACTTGGCATCATTCATATCTCTAATGGAAATCCTCCCCATCTCTGCCTCATAATTCCCACTCTTCCTTTGAGATACATCTCAGTTACCATATTGATGAAGCCTTTCCTGATCATTTCAAATATTAGTTCCCTCCTTTCCAAGTTACCTTGAATTCAACATATATATGTATGTTTTTGTGTATATATTTATGCTGCATATATAAAATATGTGTGTATTTCACTTTCTCCTTTAGAATGTAAACTCTTTGTAGACATGGATTGTTTCATTTTTTATACTTATAACCCTGGTGATTAGCACGGTGTCTGGCATGTAATTGGTCCTTAATAAATAGTTGTTAATTGAATGACTGATTAATGTATGTTTAGTATTTCAAGAGGAAAAATGAGCTTTACAAGTCCTATGAAATATGCCTGGGAAGCATAAACTCCAAGAAAAATTTTCACCACCAATGATGATTTAGCTGTCTGATGGGCACAGATCTCAAGTTATTTACCCCAGACCACATAATGTGTTAGAAATCTCACTTCAATGCTGGTCTTCCGAAATTCTAGTTTAGCATTGTACCCTGTTACTTCTATTTCTCATCTGCTCATTTTTCTAAGTGACTTGGTTATTGTAAGCTACAGTGTTTTTCGTGTTTTTAATTTCCTTTGGAAGCACTTCATTGCCAAATATTTCATGTAAGTAAAGCTGGTATTACTTACAATACCCATTACAAAGCCTTGTATCCCATGAGAGCTCAATATGTATTGATGATGATTCTGGGAGAGGTAAATGTAGTCCCTAATGCTCTTTTAAGTCAAACACTGAAGGAATCCATTATGATTATTGGAATGAAAATGATCTGACAGACCCTGTGCAAAATGATTAGTGTAGGAGCTCTCCTTTTATACATCACAGTCACCCTAGCCTCTAATTACTAAGTGGTAATAAGGGTATTGCTAGGCAGAAATAGGTTTCCTTGTACAATGTCATTAGTATGATTGATTCATATGTACTAAATTCCCATGCTATATAAACATCGTGTAAAAAATGACAAAAGCCCTCTGAAGTTTAAATTAGAAAGTATATGGAGCAAATAGATTACTCATTTTCATTTGAATTTTATTTTAGATTAGAGAATTTGTTGAAATGAAGCAGATCTTCATTGCATACCTATTGAGTCAGGGAAAGATTCTTTGGAAAATGTGAGATTATATTCAGATTTAGAAAATTGGGAAGACAATAACTCCCCTCTTAGTTTATTTTATTATTATTATTTTATGAGAATTTCAACATTTTATTTGGTTTCATTATACAAATGGATGAAATAGATGATTGTTTGGACTGGATCACTTTGGCTCTTTTTTGTATTCTCTCATTTCAAAATACTCGTCTCTCAATTTAGGTCAGCATCTTCTTGGATCTTCAATTGGCCTCCACACATTCAAGTCTCAGTTCAATCTTCATCATAGTCGGAGTTTTTTTTTTCTTCTAGAAAATTTAGCTTTGTGTAATTATCACAGCTTCTCTGCTTCTTGGCAAAGTGCTTTTCCTTCTAAGCATAAATCAAGTCCTTGCCTTTCTTGTGGGGGTTCATGTTTTCCACATTTCTTTCAATGTATTCTGTGTGTTTTGAGGTTATTCACCATTTTGGAGGGCAGAGTTTTCACCACAACTTTTTCACCATGCAATATGATTTGTTAAAAAGGGAGGACAAACATAGTCCCTGATAGCCCCCAGATATTTGTGATATAAGGACAAATTATATCAGTTCAACTCTATATGTATGTATACATATATATGTACATGTTATATATGTATGTATATGTCTGTGTGTGTGAGTGTGTAAAACACAGGGTAGACAAGGGTTTGGTATGATGAATATGCACTGGATGCAGCAGTCTTGTCCCAAAGTAACAATTTCTACTAATAGGCTAGAGGAATGTCATCACTGGCTAAGGGTGAATCACCTACTTTTCAACTGGTTACCTAGTGGGACTCTGCATACAAGTAATCACATCAATAGAAAATTGAATGAGGAGGGGAGTATATAATAAAAGCCAGTCTGAGGATAAGATGTAAACATCACAGTGCTGTTGTGAGGCTCAAATGAGATAATGTATGTAAAACAAAGTATAATTATGAATTGTTCTTATGCTTTTTTATTGTTCAGTCATTTCATTTGTGTCTGACTCTTTGTGAATTCATTTGGGATTTCCTTGGCAAAGATACTGGAGTGTTTTGCCATCTCCTTCTCTAACTTATCTAATTTTACAGATGAGGAAGTTAAGGCAAACAGGTTTAAATGACTCGCCCAGGGTCACACAGCTAGTAAGTATCCGAGGCCACATTTGAGCGAAGGAAAATGAATCTTCCTGACTCCAGGTTTGGTTCTCTATCTAGAATGCCACCTATCTGCCCATTCTGATCCTTAGCAGATCAGAAACATACAATTTCTTTTAAAATACCTAAGGCATCTTGTTGTCAGCCATCTTTAAGAGTGAGAACAGAGGACAGATACATTGTGTTTGTTCTTTGTTCTTGAATAGACCAATGACATCAGGATGATGACATGACTTGCACTTGACTTTGATGTGAGTGAGGGAGGGTTGTGGAAGGTCATCAACCTCACTTTCTTCTCCTGAGCCCTCTGGCTCCAGTGACCAGATACTCATCAGGATGACTGGAGATGGACCAGGATGCAATGTGAGACCTTGGCCCTTTCAGGCTTTAGTAATTTAGTAATTACATTGACTTTGTGTCAGGTGGATGGGGGCTTGTTGTCCAGTCTATGAGGTCCAGAGTGAGTTGGGTTTAAGGGATAGATAGATTAGATAGGTAGATAGACAGACAGACAGACAGACAGATAGACAGATAGAATCTTTATTAAGCTGTTACTATGTTCCTGGAATATTTTTGGATACAAAAGCAAACAAGTCAAATCAAGGAAATTACATTCCACTGAGGGAAGACAATCCATAAATGGGAGCTAGAGGATGAGGAAGGAGGTGCCAGTAGCTTAGTTTGAAGTTGATAGTGGGGAAGTGAGGTAAAGGCATGGTTCCAGGGAAAATAAGGTAAAAACTCACCTCTATGAGCTTTTTATCTTATTTATATATTTTCTTACTTATGAAATAATTGGACTGTCAGGCAGAACAATTTTCTTGTTTCTAAGTAAACACTATTAGGTCCTATAGTCAGAAAGACAATGAAATGAATGTTGGGCACTTTGTTACCAACTAAGTAAGTCAGTCACATAAACATGGTCAGGATTAAAATTTAATTGACTAAACAAAAGAAATAGGTAAAAGAATTGATAAGGATGAAAGAAATTAAATGTCTCTAAAATTAGTATGAGGGATGATGAAGAGTTTAAAAATAGATTCTGATTTTTAACCATAGAATTTTTGAGCGGCCCACAAAAGAAAAAACAATTATTGTGGGTCAAGTGAATTAAATGATTGGATTGGTATGAAAAGTAAGACTTTGAATTAGACAAAGGGATTATTGGAGACCTTTATAAGAAAACATTTTAAGGGAGCATAAAAAACCAAAAACCCTCTGAGATGGGTAAATAGTACAAATACTGTTAGGAGGTTGGTGGTGAAGTATGCAGTGCGAGGACCTGGAGTCAAGAAGACTCTTCTTCCTGAATTCAAATCCAGCCTCAGACACTTACTATTGTGTGACCCTGGGCAAGTCACTTAACCCTGTTTGCCTCAGTTCCTCATCTGTAAAATGAGCTGGAGAAGGAAATAGAAAGCCACTCTAATATCTGCCAAGAAAACCCTAAATGTTATCACAGAGAGTCAGATATGCCTGAAGTGACTCAGCAACAAGAAACAAAGAGTATACTTTTACTAATGAGGAAGTTTCCTCTGAGAAATTTTTAATGGTCCATGATGAAGCAGATAGTATTTGAGGAAGGATACAGGCCTTCTTGATTATATTTGCTACACTAGCACACTATCTAGTGTCCCTTGAGACACTCTCCCTCAGGATATACTCTTGCAGAAAGTGGTATTGGTCTGAGTTTTCAAGGAAACTGGGAGGTATAGGTTAGCAGGAAAAAAAAATTGCAGGTAAAGGAGCTAGCCAGTGAAAACTTGGTTAGTCAATAAACATTGAAGTGACTACTATGTGCTAAACACTGGGTCAAATTCTGAGGATACAAAGAGCTTACAGTCTAAGTGAGGAAGGCAAAACAAAAAAAAAATTAGCTAAAAAGCTGGGGGAAGGTAAGGTACCTTGTACAAGGGCATGAAGATTCTAAAGACATACTGCTGGATAGTTAATGAGTCAGGAGATGGAGTGTCATATGTGAGGGACAGTAAGAAGTCAGAGGTTGCTCAATCATAAGGTATTTGGAGAGGAGTAAAATATAAGAAATGCAGTTAGGTGGTACAGTGGATAGAGTGTTGGGCCTGAAGTCAGGAAGACTCATTTTCATGAGTTTAAATCTGACCTCAGACATTTACTAGCTATGTGACCCTGTGCAAGTCACTTAACACTGTTTGTTACAGTTCCTCATTTATAAAAAGGGCTGGAGAAGGAAATGGCAAACTACTGCAGTAACTTTGCTAAGAAAACCCCGAAAGGGGTCAAAGAGAGCTGGGCATGACTGAAACAACTGAACAGCAAAAAGTATAAGAAGATTGGAAAGACATAAAGGAGGCAGGTTGTAAAGGGCTTTAAAAGCTAATCACAAGCATTTATATTTGATCCTCGAGGTAATAGGGATCATTGTAGTTTATTGAATAGGAGGGTGATGTTGCAAGGATGTGATGAAAATAGGAACTAACTAAACTTGGCATCAGATTGGCTATATGTGATGTGGATGCAAGTGAAGACTCAAGGATGACTGTTTTACATTGCTTTATTTTTTCTTTCTTTTTAAATGAGCATGTGATTTCACTGCATGAAGGACTTAGTTTCTACAATTTCCTTTTTATTTCAGATCTCTGCCTTTTCAATAATTGGTATTAGAATTACCTAGGTTATGAGGCAACTGGTGGTGCAATGAATAAAGTGCTGAACCTGGAGTTAGGACGGCTTGAGTTCAAATGTTGTTTCAGACATATACTTGCTATGTGTTACTGGGAGAGCCATTTAATCTCTCTTCAGTTTCCACAGAGTTTAAATTTGGGAATACATTTAAAATTGGTGATAAAAATAGCACCTCCTCCTGTTTTGAGTCCAAAAGAAATATGTTGCAAAAAGCACTTAGCACAGAGCCTGACACAGAATAGGGGATACATAAATGCTTTTCCCCTTCCCTATTCTTTCCTTTCTGTCAATGAGAGCTAAAATGGCATGTATAGAATCTCAGTACAGCATGTGAAAGAGGAAGAACTTCCTTCCAGGGACTCTTGAATCCAAAGTCAGCTCTCTGTCCATTATACCAAAGTGTATTTTTACGCTGTTTTGAAGGAGGCTTTGTGTCCAAAAGTAAAATGGTGATAAACCTACCATTTTCTTCCTTGGGCAAATCACACCTGGAGTACTGTGTTCTGTTCCAGGAAGCTGCACTTTAGGAAGGACACTTAAAAGCTATAGAACATTCAGAATAGGGTAAAAAGTATAGTAAAGGTCCATGAATTCGTATATTGGTTGAAGATGAAAATGTATAACTTGGTGAAGAGGACTTGGGGTACTGGTGGTGATTGTGTTGGTACATCACAGTTGTCCTCAAATGCTTAGAGGTTGAGAGACAGGGGGATTAAATGTTCTCTGGCTGCACAGGTCAGAAGGAAGATAAATGTTATAAAGGCAAATTTATTCTTAATAGAAGAGAAAACTTCTTTAAAAATTAGAATATGAAAATGTGGGTTTAAATCCTGGCCCTGCCATGTGTGACTTTGAGCAATTTATTTAAATTCTTAGGGCTTTAGGACCTTTGTCAAATTAGGGAGTGATTTGATTAAATGATCTGTAAGATATCATCACACTCTAAAACTATGATCCTATTATTCATCTCAAAAATTATGTGATTCTAAGGAGAGTGACACATATAAAAAGTCTGAATGGGAATGAAAAAAATAGCCTAAATTGGATAGAGTGATTGAACTAAGGATTTTCTTAATATCATCTTGCAATAGTGAAAAAATAGGTTCAATGATATAATAGAATAATTTTCAGGACAATCCTAAAGTAAAAAGATTAGAAGAAATTTTTATAATTGAAAATTAGGAAAAACAAATTAAATCACAATCTTAGAGCTTTTAAATAGTTTGAAATCAAAAGTAATTTTAGCATTCAGCAACATAACTTGTTTTTAGTGAAATACAGTTTTAATAATTTTGCATGTAATCTTCATATTTTGGTGATGAAAGCAAAAATATAAGTTAATTACAATGATCACATGCTGATCTATGAGAAGAATAATGATTTCCTATTAATATTACTCTCCATGAAAGAAATTCAAGCAGCTTTTCAAGTACTTGAGACAGTAAAGATAATGGCGTCATTTTCTGAAACATTTAATAATTAATATCTTTCATACCATATCTCTCTGTTACTGCATTTGAGTGCCGTTATTTGCATGTTAGTGATTCTGAAAATATTGTTGGAGGAATTTGATCTAACTTGGTTGTTCTATAATGCATTTTTTTAAGCTGTTCCTTTAGCGATTTCTTACAATGAATTTATTTTGCAATTTGAAAAGATAAATTGTTCAAGCCAACTATACAATCATTTAAATTTTATGAAATCAATGTTTTCTCATTAACATGAAGAAAAAGTTCTGTTTTTTTGTTTACAAGGAAATCATTCAGTATGTATGTACTTTATTTTATGCCCAGTATAATATACAAGCGACTGACAATGAATACAGTGGGTAAATATGACATAATCCTAACTTGCCACCATCTTAGTTTATATGGGAAAACAAATCATGCACAAATTATTTAGTTAATTATTATGAAGCAGCATATAACTGAGGACCCAAACGAATGTCACTGATTGTATGTGCTAGAGGAGTAAGAAGGGTGAAATTGACATGTCCATGACTTTCTGGGGGAGTACATGGTTGTCCTTGAGTTGGGATCCAATGGGTGAAGAGAATTTAGATGAGGGAAGGGAGGAAGAAGACAACAGTTTTTTTTTTCTTTCCTCAATACCTCACAGAAAGAATAATACTTAAAATCTATAGAAAAAAGCCAAGAATACCATTTCTTCTTTTCCCCAAAATATTCCTATTTCAAATGAGTACAACAATTACTTTTTTTTCTTTTGGTGAGAAAATAAACAATGTTTTGGGTGTCATCAAGCAAAATTATACATATGTATATATTTAATATATAACAAAATATAAATTATACATATATTACATTACTAGACTGTAATCTTCATGAAACAAGGGCAGAAGTCTTGTCTATACATTGGACCTTGCCTGGTGCCTAGTAGAATACTTAGCTTAAGAGCTTAACAAATGTTGAATTAGACAATGATAATGGGTATAGTTCAGAGACATGTACCGGAAATTCAGTTCTACAAATAAGACAACCAATTAAAGACAACATATTATTGAAATATAAAGCTTTTAAGGACACCAAGTAAATATTTAATTCACTTTTAGATGATAAAATCAGGATAACAATTTTGATTTAACCCCACTGTCTCCTCACAAAGTGGTTGCAGATATGCTTCTTACTTATAGATGTAACAAGCTTATTTGAGTCAGATTAAAAAACTAGGTACATATAGAATTCAAAAGTAACTTGCAGAGTTCTAATTGTACATAATCCATTACTAAATGCAAAAGAGCTCTTCAATTATAATTCAAGTCTATTTTATGTGGAATTCATTCAAGATTGCAGAATACTTTTAGTATAACCACTTAACCAAAAAAAAAAAAAAAAAAGCAAAATTAAACTAACTACTCCCATCTCTGCTCCAATTCAATGACAAGCAAGTCTGAATTGAAAACTAAAGAGTTGTCATTTGGTCATAATTATTGATTTTTATTACAATTTTTCCTTCTTGGCAGTATGATTTCCTTAATGTTTCATTTTTCATAAGCTTTCCTTTTGTTTCCATTCCACTCTTTATTGCCTTTTACTTACCAAAATTATGTTTTGAAAAAATCATTAGACTTTTCCATGACTTGGAATAACTTTCTTCTTAAAAAGAAAATTGTCTTCCTCAGACAATGAACTTTAAATCCCCAGATTTGGTATAAGACTTCAAGTTTAGAGACCAAATATGTTGCATTTTATTTATCATAAATTTTTTCATTAAAAACTTCATCATTAACAAAAGGAAATCAAATAACAATAAAATAAATGGGCAAAAACTTTCTTTTGTTAAAACCAAATATATGGAGATGAATCTTAACAAAAACATCTTTGTATCTGGCTTAATGTAAAGAGATAATCTTAATCTGTACTTCAAAAAACCATCAATTTGAAAAATATTTATCAAATACATATCATTAGCAAGACACTGGGCTGCAAATCCTATACTCACTTCTCCGCCATATTCAGGGTTCTTTTGCATTATTTCATTACAAAATGAAAGACAAACCACCAAGAATGCAACTAAAGAACACTTGACATTGCACTAGTATGATAAACAAAAATTTTGTTTAAAAATTTAATTTAAAAATACAATTCACTTGCATTGACCAGTATAAATATTTTATCTGTAAATAAAGATAAGAGAAAATTAGCAAAATGAAAGCAATGAAAATGACTGTAATTTATTATATATGTGTGAGTATACACACATATGGAGAGAGATATAAATTGATACATACTTCTGTGTATTTTTGTAAAGTGTTAACACTGAAACAAAAATCATATGTGTATATATATACATTATATATTATATATACATTATATATTATATATATACATACATTATATATTATATATACATTAATTGGAGAAAATCATATATGTATATATACATTATAGATTATCTATTTTTATATATATGTATATATATATATATATATACACACATTAATTGGACAAAAATGTGGCATAATAGAAAGAACAAGGGTTTCATATGAAAGGAATGGGGCTCAAATCTCACTTGAGATTACTACTACTTGTGTGACTTTGGGCAAGTGATATAGTTCTGAGTCTTAACCATCTTCATCCATATAATCTTGGGTTGGAAAAGATAGCCTTTGAAGTTCCTCTGCTTTTTGTTTTAGTCATCCTTTGATTTGACCCCAATAGTAATTCAAATATCTAACTTGATTCTGGAAGCACTTCTGAACTTCTTTTCTGTGTATTCACCATAGTATAGATTTGTTATTGTTATCTTTA
Organism: Notamacropus eugenii; assembly: GCF_028372415.1. Taxonomy (NCBI): domain Eukaryota; kingdom Metazoa; phylum Chordata; class Mammalia; order Diprotodontia; family Macropodidae; genus Notamacropus; species Notamacropus eugenii. The sequence goes on from NC_092873.1 coordinate 444,880,366, forward strand.
CATAAATGTAATTAATGCATATATGTATGTGTGTATACACACAATCCATTACATTTAGTTACTGTAATATGCTGATCCACTTACCTGTTGTAGGGCAACTAGTTTAGAACTTAATGTATTTATAAGTATAAAGAATGCTGCTGAGATATATTTCCTGTATGAAACACACTCTTGGAGCTTATCTTCTATCTATTCTATAGCCTTTTTCCATTCTACAGGGGAATGAAATTTTTTACATTCAAAGTTTTCATCATGTTGCAGTCTTTTAAAAAAAGTTTATTATGTTCCTTTACATTTTTTTTTAATATCAGAAAGCGGTAAAACTACTAGAATTAGTTCAGTTCTGATTGTTATACCTAAGCTATAGCCCAGCACACAAACACACATCTTACTAATCCTTATTCATATTTCTCTCAATTTTTTTTACATTTTTCATTGGATTCTACTTCCCATTCTTTCTGCTTTTATGTTAGATGAGAGAACCATTTAAGCCACACTTTTTCTTTATCTTAGTTATTGGAATGTGAATCAGAATATTCATGTTCTTATTCAGTTTCCTTACAGAGAAATCATAGGATTTCAAAAGAAAGAGCACATATGAAGGATTCACCCAATGCATAAATAAATTCATTAATTCCACTTTAAGTTTCTACAATGATTTGAATTACCATATATCATAAAGAAATCCTGATTTCCTTTTCATAATTAAGATGGTTGTCTAATGATGTATTGGATACATTACTGGTCTATTGAAGAGTTAGAAAGATTTTTTCAATTTTTAAAATTGAAATGAATTGAATTTTGAGTCAAAATCCCTACTAAGACACTTATTATCTACCTGATCTTTGCCAAATAATTTTAACTTTTCAGATCCACATTTTCCTCACCTATAAGACTGACATAATTTTATTTATTCTATCTATTTCACAGGTTTTTCTTAAGCAAAGTGTTTACTTTATAAGCTTATATCAGTGTTAATTATTATTGTTATCATTAACAATGACAAATGATACTACTGAAAATCTATTGTCACAGGTATTACACATTTCTCTCATATAGGGATCTACTATTATATATGAGTATATACCGCAGTGTTGAAAATGTTTAAAGTTATTGCAATTAAACACGGAAGTGAGCTAGGACATAGTAGTAGTAGTGGTGGTGATGGTAGTAGTAGTTGTAGCAGCAGCAGCAGTAGTATTAATAGTGGTAGTAGTATCAGCAGAAGCAATAATAGTCATAGTTGTAGTTGTAGCCATAGTCATAGTCATAAGTAGTAGTAGTAGTAGTAGTAGTAGTAGTAGTAGTAGTAGTAGTAGTAGTAGTGATGGCAGCAGCAGCAGCAAGAGGACCAACTTATAGTAATCAGAAAAGCAGCTTTGGAGTCAAGAGGATTCTGTTCTTGAACACATCTTGACTCTGGGACTCTCTTCTAAAGTAACTCTCTAAACAGAGATTCTTCACCTGTCTTTACAAGTCTGGTATGACCTAGTACCTCTGTTCAGCTATGTTGTTAAATGTACAAAATAAAATGCCCAGGATTACAAAGGAAACCAATAATATTGGAATATAGTGAACATGAAAAAAAAATGAAAATAAGTTCACACACCCTGGTTAAGTAATTTGCTCTAAAATTTAAATTTATAGATCAGGGGTCTTGCATTGGCAGGAAGCATTTTCTCATTTTCTCATATAAATATACTCATATGTGTATATGTATGTTTGATATATAGATACATAGTTTATATATATAATACTAAGGTATTAGAGCTTAAAACTACACTGACTTTAAAATAGATATATACTTACACTACATATACATGTATGCATACATGCACACAATTGTATGCATATTGAACACACATGTGTATATGTGCACATTTACACACTCACATATATGTATGTGTATAAACACTACATGTACAATGTGAACATTAATCAAACATAAATAGAACATAGTGATGATAGTAGTAACAGTAATGGCACCAGTGATAGAACTGATACTATTTCAGTTTCTCCAGTTACATATGAATAATAATATAGTATTATCATTTTTAGAATAGTTTGAGAACCTGTATGAATCACTGTTGGTACAGTTTTCTAATTTGGCTGTTTCTGACATTTCTGAACCTAAATGATTGTTTTCCTGCTATTTAAGTTCATTAACAACTTATATTTCTACAGTGATTTAAGGGTTACAAAGTGCCTTTCTCAGAACAACCCAGTATTACTAATTAATTGCTAAAGACTCTACTCAGTCTCTTAGCTTTAGAGCAGCCCATATCTTAAAATAAGCTAATAATTTGTTTTAGACCCCTGAATTAATTAATTTTGTTCCATTTTTACTACTTTAAATATTAATGCTTCTTTGCAGCATTCAACATACTCCCAAGAAGCGTCTAAATGCTGCTACCCAGCCACTGCATTTACAGACAATAAACTAATTTTAACATTAAGGGAAAAATAGAAAATCGAATATGTTACATGGGGCCTATTCTGTGACACCAACTTTACTTTGTGAAATTTTAGCTCTATATTGACCTAAAATTTCTTAGTTGGTTTGAAAGTTAAGAAAGGAAAGTAGATGTCTGTGTATATTATGATATGCCTGTTTTAAATTATCTGCACTCCACATTGCTTCTTATACATTCATAAGAGAGGAAAAAGACATTCTTTTGGCCAGCTAAGCTGATTTTTAATATCTTTTAGAGTATTTATTTTGTCCATTATCCAAGATTTAATGTGGTTGGGATTCCAAGGCAAGGGTACCAGAAATATCTTGGTTTGGGCTGTGAATTGCTCAGTTTTTATAAATTGCCAACACAAGAGCATAGGTGAAGTAAATAAAATTTAAAATGATTCATCAAGGGAATAATAGAAAAGATAAATGAATCTTATCAGATTTTCCTTTGAAGGGGTTTGAAGAATAAAAAAATAAAAACTATAAAAAGCTAATTACCAGACAGATTTCTTAGAAGTTAGTTATATGAAGGGCAGTAATTAGTTTGTAAGTTTTGGTGAGGGAGAACGGTTTCCATATTCATTCCTTTCCTTAAATTAAAAAAAAAAAAAAGGTGGGGCTACAAGACATATTTGGCGATGTCTCTTTCTAAAAGCCTCTGTTAGGCAATGAATAACCCTGAGTATGTATGAATTAGAGACATTGCTGGTTTGAATTGCCTAAAGAGAAAGAGGGCTGCTGAATCAAGGGGGAAAAAGATGGTAGGAAAAGAAGAATGACTGGACAAGGAGGACCTGTCCATCTTTGAAGCAATATGCGGGGTATAATAGGGGCTCAAATTCTAGCTGTCCAAGCTTGTCTATCTCACTGTATTGATAATGCATTTTTGCTTATTGTTAATATAATTTTGCTTCTTAATGGGAAGATCTTCCACACCCATTAATGGACCTGTACATTAAGGAGAGTTTGATTAGGGAAGATTTGTAGGAAGGTCCGCACCTTTTGTTAATTTTCTAATGAGGCACTATTTCTCAAGGGTTGTGATGCTCTCTGGTTCTGAAAAATGTACAAGTACTCTGAGGTGAGCTTTTGCTTTGGGGCTTACTCATTCAAAGAGTTTGGCCAGATGGGACTCTAGACAGCCCACCCACTTTGAAAAACGCACGCTGGTGCTTCCCTCTCTGCTAACCGCGTATGTGTGGTGAGACAATTATCTGTCACTTTGTGATGTATATCAGACAGTTAGAAGCCTGTCTGTTGATTTTGATTTCTCTGTATTTTCTCTGAGATTCAAGGGTGTTGACTTTTTTCCCTGAGCTAAGTGAATGATATATGTGCTTGATTAAAGTGATTGTTGACCCCTCAAAACTGCCTTTCTTTTTAGAAAAGCAGATCAAAGAACCTGTGATACCAGGCCCTCCTGTTTATGTTTGGGTCCTTGTTTTTGCACTCCCGTACTGTAATATTTTTAGTTTGAAGTTTCTGCAAAATAAGGGAGGTAGATCTTATTGATTTCTAAAGTCTTTTCTAGCTCAAAATCTGTGATCTTATTATCATTATGTTCCCTCAGGGAAATGTCAAAAGAGAATGTCAAAGATGGTACCATCGGTTACAAAGGCTTTAGGGAACTAGAAATGGAAATGTTGGCTTAAAAGAAAACAAAATGAGAGTATCATTTAAGTTTGAGGTAAGAAATAAGGTAAACCTAAAACATATTTTAAAAAAAACCTCTAACAAATAACTGGAATCATCTCTTCATCTCCCCCATCCCATTTTTCCTTTTTTATTTTTGTTTATATTAGGTTTTAACAAAGATTATCTTGTTAACTGTTTTCAACCCAATTTAAAATTTATCATATAAAATAATTGAGGGACAGAGAATATAAACAGAAGAGTCCCAGAATTTAATAGGAAATACATTTTAAAGCATCAATAAAATTACGACCAAAATAGCTAGCAGGCTCGTTAACTCAAAATTAAGAGTGTCTGTTCTGATCAGTCAAAGAGAAAAGAGCCAGGGGTTCACACTAGGGCCAGAGCAGGAGTTATTAATCCCTCTAGGGAACAGTACAGTTGGGTGTGCCTACTAGGCAGTAGAAGGGGGATCCAAAGCCTTGCATTAATGATGTTGAGAGTGAGACAAGTGAGCAGTGATGATGAGGAGCAGAAAGCACACTCTGCTCATCCAGAATAGATGGCAGTATAGTAGCTGTCTTTTACTTTTCAGAAGTATGCTCTCTAGTCAAAAGGCCTTTTATCATTCTTTAACAGATGTGATGAAAGAGGCAAAAAATCAGCCTATGTTACTACCTGATCTGGTAACTGATCCAGGGTACCAGGAACTGCAGAACTTTGGAATATAGGAAGTAGAGGTGAAATTATACATCAATTTGTCTAGTTTTTTCATTAGCAGATGAAGAATCTGAAGTCCAAGTCCAGGGTAATTATATGACTTGTTTCAAATCACCAAAGTCTAGTAGGCAGCCAAGACCTAATAAGCATCATAAAATGAATAATTCTCTTTTATCTAAAACTTTAGTAATATAAATAATAATAAGCCACCCAGATCATATTAAAATTTGAAGAGCATTTTATAATTGTTGACTTCTCCACCTATTCACTAGTAGCTTTCCATCCTTGAAGAAATTTTTGTTCTGAAGTTTCATTCTCCTGAATTGTTCCCTATTTAACCTTGAATGATATTTTAGGAAGAGCTCTATACATGCTCAGAAATCAAGTCTCAGCTCATTTTGTGAATTTTTTCCCACCAGCAACCTTGTCCCATAACCTACCTTCCTTCCTTCCTTCCTTCCTTCCTTCCTTCCTTCCTTCCTTCCTTCCTTCCTTCCTTCCTTCCTTCCTTCCTTCTTTCCTTCCTTCCTTCCTTCCTTTATTCCTTCCTTCCTTACTTTTGTTTGATAGTTTAACTCTTGTTATTCTCTTAATCTATTTTCTTTTGGCATTTCTTCTCTCTTTAGGTTCATCTTCAATCTTTGAAGTAATTCCTTCATAGTTGCATAAAGTTCTTCACTTTTCCCTGGACAGGATGGGATAGGATAGTATGCTATATTTAAACATTATAGTCTTGTATTGAATTCACAAGTAATATGCTGAGTATACATAAACAAGTCATCTTGCACCTGAACATAGTTACCAGAAAGGGAAACATCAACATCTGGGTTTTCAAAGCTAGGGTACTCCTTAGCCACTTCCCAGAGTCTCATCTGGCTAAACAAAACACTTTCAGGCAATAAGCAGCAAAGCAAAACCTCACCCTCAGAGTATTTATACCTTTTTTAGAGCCAGAGGGCATCACAACCCTTGAGAACCAGTGCCTCATTAGTAAAAGGTGCAGGCCTTCCTACAGATCTTCCCAGGTTCATTAATGGGTGGGAAAGATCTTTAATCAAGTTAAAAAATTAAGGAAATTAACAATACAAATACCTATATGGTTTCTAGTTAAAGAAAGTTTCTGTACTTTACTCCTAGTAAAGACTCTTGGTTGATAAAGGCAAGATTCAGTCAGAGACACTTGATTATACTAAAACAAAAACAGCAAAAGATCCTACTTTGCATGCCCTTACAATCCACCTTTCCAGGATCCTTGTGGCCTTACAATCTAAATGACCATGGATCCTGGAACAATTAGAGGCATTATACTTCTTGATTATACTAAAACATAAGATCCTACTTTACTTGCCATCACACTTCTGCAGTTTATTTTATAGATGAACTGAGGCAAAAAAGGTTGTGACTTGTCCAAGGTCACACAGATAGTAAGTACCTGAAACTGGATTTGAACTCATGAAGATGAGTCTTCCTGATTCTAAGACCTGAGCCACTTAGCTACCTGAGACCTAGAGATTCTAAGGGTATACTACATGTAACATCACTTTAAGAGCTTCATAACAAATGTTCAGCCTAATTTTCTATTTTCTGAAATTTTATTTAAGAAAAATATTGTTTGCCAAATATAGCAAAGACACAATATCCTTTTATTAGTATAAATATATTTGCAAATTCCTACAATGGCATTTTTTTGGTGGAAAACATTTCTGATTTTTAATTGACCTGTTTGTTCCTTAAGGTCTTGTAGACCTTCAACTCCTAAGGAAGTTGAGGGCTGGGACAAAAGAAACATAGTAGGAAACACATTAATACCCATTTTTTTCTGTGATAATTATTGTATAACTATTCAGTGTATAACTATTCAGTAACCCATTGGTATTCTGGAAAACTAATTTCTTTCTGGAAGAAATATTAAGGCATCTACCAGGGTTTACCCAATTGGTATACAAACCATTAGACCAGAATTCTGAAGGTTTCAAGACCTGGATTCTAAAGAGTATTGGTGATGAGCTTGTAGTTCCACTCCCAGCTCCACTGTGATTTTGTTGGAATTTTCTGTGGATCCGGTGTGATTTACCAGTTAGCACAACTGCCACCCAACCAATTCATTAGAACTGCTAAAAACAAAGTTCCTTACTCAGTTAAAGAATTGGGTAGGAGAAGAAGACTAAAAAAATCTGAGAAGGGAAATATGTCTCAGAAATAATGATGTTGAGGTCATTCCAACAGAGTTTATGTTAATTTTATTTTTTCCATTTTACAGATTGAGGCAGGCAAAGGTTCAATAATTAGCTTGGGGTCATATAGCTAGCAAGTGTCTGAATCTAGTTTTGAAGTCAGATCTTCCTGAATTTAGGCCTAGTGCTCTATCCACTGTACTACCTAGCTACCTCTTTTGTTTGAACCTACATCTTCTGCCTATATGAGTTTTTGCTAGTTACTTGAGTAAACTGATGTATGGCTGAATGAATGAAGAATTAATGGGAAAAACCCATACTTACTATGTTCCAGACAGTTTGCTAAATGCTGGGGATACAGTATTTTTTAAAGAGACAGATCCTACCTTTAAGTAACTTAAGTTCTAATAAGAGAAGACAAAACATGTAGAAAAATGGTGACCAAGGAAAGAAGTTTTGTCCTATGGAGGTGAAAGAAATGGGTAGGTTCATGGTAGTTGACAGAGGGTGACTTAGTCTAGCAGGGTAGAATGTGAAACTGAGGCATGGTCTGAACCAGCCATCAGATATAGTGGTTGTGGCCATTTGCAGACACTCAATAACCAATCAAGTGAGATAGATTCAAGGGCAGAAGCTCTGAGATGAGCTGATTAACTTCCCCAGAAACAGTGGATATGAATTCTGGAAGATCTAATTCTGAAGGCCCATATCATAGGTCAAGTGTGTAGGGTGCTAGTCCAGGAATGAAGGGGTAGGTCGATAGAGGCAGGAAGATGTCAAGATAACCTCTAGAGGTTATGGCCCTACATTTAACTACAAGTTTATATTAAAGAGCTCTTTCTTTTAAAATTTTTTTCTTTATTTTTAATTTATCGAATAAAACAAGCATTTCCATAACATAGCATAATTTAAAAAAAAAGATGAGGGAAGAAGAAAAGAAAAACTTTACATGATAATTTCATTAGATATTTAAAAAGAATAGCAAATTTTACATAATAGATTCTCTCTCTCATTAACAAAAGAAATGCATTATTGCAAACTTTGCATGTTTCTACTTAAGCACAATATAGTATGGTACCAAAACTAGACTGACTGTTAAGACCTGAAAGAGTGGGGGTGAGAGAAAAGCATGGGGGAAACTCCATATTGTCCCAGAATACTTAAATAGGGAGCATGCTTCTCCTCCAGAGCAACTGCTCTCTCTCTTTATCTTTCCATACCGGGCTACCATTTCTAAAACCTAAGCACCTGTCACTCTGAAAGTTCAGATTTACCCAGAATGAGTGTGAATTCCTTGACTGAAGTATCTCTTTGTGTGTTGGACTAAACCAGTTGGATTATCATTTCAATTTCTGGTTCTCAGAAAACAACAACAACTTTTTGCCTCAGTTGAAAAAAAATCCTAGTTATAGCAATACATGAGGGTTGCAATTCAATTCCACTCTTTCCTCTACGGGCTGCACTCCTCACTTTTCCTGCAATACCTCCTCATTTCTACCTTTTAAAAATACATTTTTTCACCATTAAAATGTGCACTCCATGAAGGCAATTATATAACTGTAAATACAATACAGCTTGTATTTATTTTCCAGGCACTTGACATAGTGCCTGGCATGAAGTAAGTGCTTAAATACTTGTTAACTTGACTTGGCTTATCTCAGAGTCCACTCTTGCCCTGGAAGAGACAAAAAACAAGATATGAACTGACACTACCTGAAAATAATTGAGAAGGATACCCCTGCTATCTGTGGTGGCTAGTGTGTTAGTGACTCCTAGACTATAGTAGAGATCTGAGAAGCAACAGCAGGACTGGAGGAAGATTCTACCTTCACAAGTCACAACTACTAAAAATGTATTCACTTTTAAGTTTAACCTTTATTACTAACATTTTTTCCATTGCTTTCTTAACTGTAAAGAATAACAAGGAAAACAAGTCCTGATTTGCATCATTTGCTGATTTCTGAGAAGTAAATCTCACATTAAAAATTTTACAATCAGCTCTCATAAGCTGATTTGAACTGATTCTGTCCTAGAGACAGAGTAAAGACTGTGAGGCCATAGCCCAAGAATGAGAGAATAGAATTCTAGGAGGAGATAAAACTAAGAAGGATCAAATTAATTAACACTTTCCCAAAAAAGGCTCCACAAATGAATGTTGTTTAAACTAAGATGCTGCAGAGGGTGGAAGGGAAGATTCTGATTTATAATCTGAGTGGGAATGGGGAAGGATCCAGGGTGATGGGAGTTTAAGCAGAAATAAAATGTGTTTTTTGAAAAAAAAAATTGGTAAATAAATTAAAAGAACTTAGGATAGTGGAGGTCTTGGAGGAAATAGTGTGAGCAAAACTAAGCAAAGGGACAAATTGCTGACTTAAAAGAGAAAGAAGATGATATATAAACCTAACAACCATAAGCTTAAATGTGAATGAATTAAATAATTTAATAAAATGAAAGAGTAGATGACTAGATAAGGGGAAAACCCATTAAATTTCTACATAAAATAAATACATGAAAAATATGAGACATGCAGAACAAGGCTATTGAGTAATTTTTTTTTAATTTTTGCTTAGATCATTTATTTTTTGTCATGAGAAATTAGAATATATGGAATGTTTAACTTGGCAGCACTATGAGAAGGTAGCGAGATACATACAGAACATTCTATTCAATAAAAAATAATGGTCATTGAGTTGAATTCTTTGTGAGTTTGAAGTCTGATATATTTTGGGATTAGTGAATACATGTTTTTTTTTTTCCAGTTACCATGCTTAGCTCACTATGTATTCTTGGAAATATTTATATAAAATACAATTATTTTTAATTATTTTTCATAAAAAAATAACAAAAAAATTCCATGACTAGCAAAACTCTTGGCACAGGTGTGCTATAGCCCAACTTTAAAGAATGTCAAGGGAAATGATAGGGGGAAAAGAAGTAATGATGGAAGAGTAACACTACAAAATCTCAAATTATATTATAAAACAATCATCATCTAAACTCTTGTGTTACTTTAAAGAATGGAAAAGTAGAATAGTGGAACTGATTAAAGAAGTATAAATCAGAAATTCTTGAATTTAATAACCTTTTGTTCAATAATTCCAGTAATGTACATTTCTTGGGAAATGACTTCCTAGGCAACAATAGCTCAACTAGAACACAGTTCTAGAGGTTTGAATCAGTATTTTGGGTCATATAACAGGACAATTTTAAAATGCATATGCAACTTAAATATAAAAATCAAGATCATTTAAAAAGTAGACTAAAATTGAAGATTCCTTTCTCAAGTCTAGCATGATACATAGGAAGACTTCTTTATTCCTCCATTATAAATTATTTTTAATATTCATTTTTTTCAATATTTTGAGTTCTAAATTCTTTTCCTCCCTCCAGCTCCTACCCCACCCATGGAGAAGGTAAGCAATATGTCATTTACACACGTGACGCAAAGCAAAACACATTAGAAAGAGAATTCTTAACCAGTAAGAGACAGAAGATATAAAAGGTTACATAGACAATATTGCCTATCTGAAATTGAAAGTCTTCACATGAACAAAATCAATGTAGCAGGGATAAGGAGGGAAAATATCAACTGGAAAATATTTCTGCATCAACTATCTCTGAAAAAGATCTGATATTTAAGATCCATGGAAAAATATGAATGTCAGTCCCCAATTAATAAGTACTCAAATTATATGAAGAAATAATTCTCAAAAGAATTATAAACTGCTAACAATCGTGTGACCATTTTTTTTTAGTTATATCCTTTATTTCTCCTCCTTTTCATAGCTACGCTCTTTGAGAAAGGTATCTACACATTGCCTCCACTTCCTCTCCTCTCATATGCTTTAAACTAATGCATTCTGGTTTCTAATCTTTGCATTCAACCAAAATTGCATTCTCCAAAGTTACCAGTGATCTCTTAATTGCCACATCTAAAGACCCTTTTCTCATTTGTTATCCTTCTTGACATCTCTGAAACCTTTGATGTTGTTGTCTTTTGACAACTCTTCTTTTTCTGACTCCTAGTTTTCTTCCAGATCATGTTCTTTAACTGTGGGTGTTCTTTGGGGATTTGTCCTGGGTAGACTCTTCTTCCTCCTTATTAACTCAGTTAATGATCTCATTATATCATATTGATTCAAGTCTCATATCTAGCAAATAATTCTCAGATCTATATATCAATCCCTTAATTCTTTCCTAACCTATACTCTCACATTAACAGTTGCCTATTAGAAATCTTAAGCTGAATATCCATCTCTTAGGTACCTAAATCTCCACAAGCCTAAAGTGAACTCATTATCTTTTCCTCAAAACTGTCCTTTCTTTCCAAGTTAGCTGTTAATGTTAAGGGTGCCATCATCCTCTCAACCTATGTGTTATCCTTGACTTGTTACGTTTTCTCTCCCCACATATCTATTGTTTCGCTTAGTCCTGATGTTTCTACCTTCACCATATCTCTTGTATATGTCCTGTTCTCTCTACTCTCATAGCCAACATCCTAACACAGGCATTCAATACCTCACCCCTGAACTATTTTGAGAGCCTTCTGGTTAATGTTCTTGCCTCCAATTTCTCTTTACTGTATTGTGTCCTCTACTTAGTTATCAAAAGGATTTTCCTGAAATGCACCTTTGACCATGTCACCCAGACCCCCTTGCTCAATAAACTCTACTGGCTCCATATTACCTTCATAATCAAATATAAAATCCTATGTTTGGATTTTAAATCCTTCATAACCTGAGACTATCTTATCTTTCCAGTCTTTACTATACCTTCTGACCTCAGGTACTGTATAATTCATTTTTACTGGTTCACTTACTGTTCCTTGAGCAGAACACTCATCTCCTGCTCCTTCCATTGGCTATCCCTCCCTGCTCCTTTTACCTGGAACACTCACTGCCTCTGAGTTTCTTCAGCTCCCTTTGATACTTTTGTCAAATCCTATCTTTGCAAGAGACATTTAGTAGTTCCCTTTCCTTCCTTTACTCACTTTCCTCACACTCATAGTGCCTTTTCTCTGAGATTATACTCCTTACACAGTGAATATATTTTGGATGTTCATCATTGTTTTCATGTCATCTTTCTCATTAGAATATGAGTTCCTTGAGGGGAAGAACAATGCTTTTGCCTTCATTTGTATCCATCGCATTTAATATCATGACTGGCACCTGTTGAGCAATTAATAAATGCATATTGTTATTGATATGACAGTTATGACAAATCACTAATAATAAGAAAAATGCAAATAATCCTAAGCTTTCACTTCAAAACTAGCAAATTGACCATAATAAAATATAGAAACATTAGTGTTGGATTATTATTCTATGAATAATTATATATTTTTGGTAGTGATGTGAACCATTCCAAGGATTCTGGAAAACAGTTTAGCCTTACATGATAAAAATAATGAAAATGTCTGTTACCTTTCACCCAGTGATGTTTCTCCTGGGCATATTGCCTAAGGAGGTCAGAAACAGAAAGAAAGATCCTACATGTCCCAATTTATTTATAGCTGCACTTTTTGATTTGGTAGAATATGGGCAACAAAGCAAGTACTGATTGTTTGGGGAATGGCTGAAAAAAATCATAGTATATGAGTATTGTGAAATATTTCAATCTAAAATAAAGAATAAATGGAAATAATATTTAGAGTGATATAAGTAGTTCTAGGAAAATAGCACCTACTATTATTATTATAATAGATCTGGATACATTTGAATTTATTGATGTAAATGTTTTTCACTTTTACAGATCAGTTATATCTAATCAACTTTTCTATTTTTTGTCAAAACTAGCACTAAACAATTTTAATAATTATTCTTTTATAATATAGTTTGAAGTCTGGGAGTGCTCTTCTCCCTTCATTTCTACCCCCCACCTCCACATGATTTCTTTTAACATTTCTAAGTCAATAATTCTCAAAGGGTGTGCTGCGCCATACACGTGTTATGAGTCTTGTTAACTTTAAAATTCAGCGTGCTGCAGTTCTCCATGACAAATGATATTTTACTCTTAGCAAAAAGTTTTAGAACTACTATTTGAGACCTTCTGTTTCCTCGATTCATTTCTGTGATTATTTTGCATAGCAATATGAAGTAATGCTTTGAGAGCTGAACTGGTATAAGGTTATATTTGTAAATTAATTTAGGCAGCAATATTTTTTTTATATTACAGTGCCATAGGAGAACTATGACCAATGAATGCCCCTCTAATTATGTAAGGAACATTAAAGCTCCCTACAATTATTGTGCTACTCATTATGACTTTTGAAAATAGATTAACCATCTATTTGGTAGGAATTTGGTTGCTGTACCATTTTGTACACAGTTAGTAATGGTATTGTTATATTATGTATTATTTATTGCTGTATTCTAAAAGGCCCTTCCAAAGGTGCAATTTGTAGCAGGCCTTATAAAACTGGTAAATGTTGAATGTTAGCTGGCAACAAATTGCACGTTTGTTACCCAATCCAACATACCTACATTTAGAGAGGTTCCATCAACTTGTAGACAAATGGTTAATTATTTTTAGCTCTAGCAACTTTCCACAACCATCTTCTAAATTACAGAAGGACTGTGATGGTCATATGATTATAGGTTTAGAACTAGATTACAGTTCCAGACACTGAGAAACTTTCTAATCACATCAGAGATAGAATGTGAAATGAAAAACACCAACAAATATGAAAGGGTAGGCAGGGCAGCTAACAACTATAAGAGAAAAGATGTTCATAGGAGCTTTCTCTGGGCAAAGCCTTCATAGAGGAGCATTGATTTGAGCTAAACTTGGAAGAATTAAAACTTGTTTGAATGAATGAAGATTGGAGAGAAGACATTCCAGGTGCAGAGAACATGAGTCGAAATGTGGCTGTGAGAATATCAGGAGGGATATTCGGAGAAGAATGAGGGTCCTCTGATCAATAAAGCAGCTATGAGGAGCTATCTGATGTATACTAGAGTGTTCCTAGAATGAGTTACTACGTGACCAAGATGACAAGGATCATACTATAATTTCGTATTCCTTTAATAGATAGAGTAGATCACAACTGCCTACTGTTCTTTGTACAGAGACAACCTCATAATTAGAGCTGTGAGATCATTCAGTGCTGACAGTATATGAAGAGGCATTAGAAGCAACATGTCTTTAAAAATAATATTCTGTTCACTATTTTCAGGAGGTTGATTAGAGATATTCTCTAGAATTCAGCTGTCAAAGATTGGAGGAAAGTCATATAGTTTAACAAAGCATAAAACTGAAGGTGTAATTGGAAGTCTCTCTTCTACTTCTGCCATTCTCTTTTACTTCTAGGGATAGAGGAATGCTAACAAAAATATCCTGCAGGGCTGTGTATGATTGTCTAAATGCCAGTTCCTAGAACCCTTACTTCTGTCTTAGTAATTCTTTCCTTTTTTCAGTCCCTCATCTGATGGTTTGTGGGAGCTCATGCTTGCCTACAGCATTTGATAGATAGTGCTAGGGAATTTGGCCAGGTGGTATGGAGCTTAATTGAATGTTATTCTGTCTGCTGCCTGGAATTGTTTCTTTAAAGAGGTATGCTTCCATTGTTGATTCTGGCATTAGTACAGATACAAATACATTAGGAAATAACAAACAAGTAACTTTTAAAAATACATAGATATTATATGCACATAAAATGCTTATAATATATTATGCTACAAACAGAAGATTATGTGTGAAAACTGTGCATAATAGAGTGTTGGACTTGTCATCAGGAAGAATTTGATTCAAATCTCACTTCTGGCACAAACTCATTGTGTGGTCATATGGAAGACTAAAACTCTTCAGTGCCTCTTTCAGCTCTTTAAGATTATAATTATAAATGAACTGTGGTTCTGCCGTGGTGGCAGGAGTTTTTACACTGGAATTTACCTATGCTATTGAAATCACAAATCTGGAACAAAAGAACAACTACATAGCATTAGATTTTGTCAAATGTATATATTATACAGTGGTAATACATTACCCTAAAACATTCTTGTGATAGAAATAGAAATATGCAAATTATGATTTTTATCAGAATGGGAAACTACCACTGAGGATAATCTTAGCATCAACATAAATTGCAGCCCACCTATGAGTCAATGCATGTCTTACTGTCTCAATGAATTTAGTATTAATCTCCATTTCCCCACAGTTTTAAGAAGATGTATATGTAATTACTTCTTTGGGACTGGATTCAACAAAGTCATTAAAAACAAACTACTTTTTTCTGTTTTTAACACCCCTGCGCCATAGATTCCCACATTTCCCATATGGTACTGAAACAATTTCAAAACATGGATTAATCAACATCCCATTCATTGTGAACTTGGTTGACTACCAAGCTGTTTGGTAAATTATTTCTCATGTGTACTGTGCATCATTTATTACAAAGAATTATTTCTTTTTTATTTTTCATTTTTAAAACAGTTCATATCACATAAAACAATTCCAACTTTTGGCCAGGTGATACTTCTTTTAAAGCATTTACAACGTCGACCACAAACAAATTTTTTTTTTTTTTACTTTAAACAACTAAGACATGAATAATAACTATGTATGCTAACTTTATAAGCCCTTGACCTAATTGTCTCCACAGTATTACTAAGAATTAAAGGACCCTAACTTATTGTTGTTGGTCTAAAGTCCTAAGCCTAATAGCTTAATTTTAGACTTAATCTCGGATGTTCCCCTACCAACAATCTATAATTTAATAGATCAGGTATTAAGCTTACAAACCTTTTGACTATAGGAAATTGCCACTAAGAGTAGGGACATAGCAGGGAAACAGTATCTCCTGAACTTCATGTCCATTCCAGGCAGGAGTAGATTGTCAACTTGCATTCAGTGAGAATAAAGTCTGCCAGGTGTCAGTAGGGAAATTGAGTCAGGAGAATCCTACCTCAGCCTAGGCTGAACAGCCACTCTTCCATCCTTCCCATGAGATCATCTTTTTCAGTTCATACCAACATCACACAGGCTTACTGGCATCATGGATTGAAGGCTCAGACTGCCTTTCTTGCTATCCATACCTGGAGTTAGATTCAGAAGAACAATCAGTTAATAGTCCCATAGCATCTTAAAATAGCAAGTTTAAAATAGCAACCAGATTTCACCATATGACTATAATTTCACATTGGCTAAGGAATATCTTTTGAGGCAAGTCTCAAGTGTCTTACATGCCTTTCTATACATGTTGTAGTTCTGCTTAAATAACAATCATAAAATCAAATTTACAATTAAAACCTTAACTTTTCCAACAATGCCAAATTTTACCCGAAGTTACCTGCCTCTAGGACACTTTGACTAAAATTCTTTTCCTCATACTAAAGATGTCTCTGATTTAGTCTCAGTAATTAATTCAGTCAATTGTTTTTAATACTAATTGCTTTTACATCTCTTTTTTCCCATCTCTTCCCTCCCCACATACCCTAATACCTTGCATTCTGATTACCCCTTTCTTCAATGAGCCCTCCCTTCTATCACACCCTACCCTTCCCTTATCCCCATTTTCTCTCTTTTCTTGTAGGGCAAGATAAATTTCTGTATTCCATTATCTGTGTTTCTTATTTCTCTGTTATATGCAATAATAATTCTCAACATTTGTTTCTAATACTTTGAATCCCACCTGCTTTCCCTCCTTCCCTCCCTACCCATCCCCACTGAGAAGGAAAGCAGTTCAAAATAGACTAAATATGCGTCGTTTTGCAAAAGACTTCCATAATAATCATGTTGTGTAATAATAACTATATTGCCCTCTATCCTACTCTATCTCCCCTTATTATTTTATTCCCTCATTTGAACTTGTCCCTTCCCAAAAGTGTTTATTTCTAGTTACTCCCTTCTCCCATTTGCCCTCCCTTCTAATATTCCCCTCACCCCACTTATCGCCTCCTCCCCTACTTTCTTGTAGTATAAGATAGATTTTCTTACCAGATTTAGTGAGCATGTTATTCCCTCCTTAAGTCATATGTGGAGAGAGTAGCTTCACTTTTCCCCTTTCCCCTTCTCCCTTTTCTCCTCCATTGAACAAGATTTTTCTTTATCTATTTTATGAGTTATAGCCTACCCCATTCCATATCTCCCTTTCTCATCCCAATATTTTCCTTCCTTACGTCTTAATTTATATATATATATATATATATATATATATATAGTGTGTGTGTGTGTGTGTGTGTGTGTGTGTGTGGATATCATCTCTTCTGATTCAACACAGCCTGAACTATCTGTCTATGTGTGTGTGTGTATGTACAATCCCTCCTCCCACCCAAATACTGAGAAAAATCTCAAGAGTTATAAATATTTTGTTTCCATGTAAGAATGTAAACAGTTCAGCTTTAGAAAGTCTTTTTATGATTTCTCTTTTCTGTTTACCTTTTCATGCTTCTCCTGATTCTTGTGTTTGAAAGTCAAATTTTCTCTTCAGTCTTTTCATCATGAATGCCTGAAAATCCTCTATATCATTGAATGACCATTTATTCCCTTGAAGCATTGTACTCAGTTTTGCTGGGTAGGTGATCTTGGTTTTAATCTCAGTTCCTTTGACTTCTGGAATATCCTATTCCAAGCCCTTTGATCCCTTAATGTTGAAGCTGCCAGATCCTGTGCTATTCTGATTGTATTTCCACAATACTGGAATTGTTTCTTTCTAGCTGCTTGCAGTATCTTCTCCTTGACCTGGGAACTCTGAAAATTGGCCACAATATTCCTGGAAGTTTCTCTTTTCAGGTCTCTTTCAGGAGGTGATCAGTGGATTCTTTCAATATTTATTTTGCTCTCTGGTTCTAGAACATCTAGGACAGTTTTCTTTGACAATTTCATGGAAGATAATGTCTAGGCTCTCTTTTTGATCATGGCTTTCGGGTAGTCCCATAATTTTTAAATTGTATCTCCTGGATCTATTTTCCATGTCAGTTGTTTTTCCAATGTGATGTTTCACATTATCTTCTATTTTTCAAAAGCAGTTTTTTAACTGCTTGGTTAATCTCATAGTCATTCATTTCCCTGAACTCAATTCTCTCTTTCAGAGAACTGTTTTGTTCAGTAAGCTTTTGAACCTTGTCCTCTAGTTGGCTAATTCTGTTTTTTAATGCCTCCTTCTCCTCACTGCTTTTTGGACCTCTTTTTCCAATTGAGTTAGCCTTTTTTTAAAGGTGTTGTTTTCCTCAGCATTTTTTTGGTTCTCCTTTACCAAAATGCTACTTGTTTTTCAAACTCTTCCATTGCCTGAGCTTAGTTTAAGTTCACTTTGGAGGCTGTGGAGGCAGGGGTCTTAACTTCCTGTGACAGTAATCCTTGTTCTTCCTCATCTGAAAGAATGGGAGACACCTGTTCACCAAGAAAGTAACCTTCTATGGTCTTATTTTTTTCCCTTTTTTGGGCATTTTCCCAGCCAGTTACTTGACTTCTGAATCCTTTGTGAAGAGATTAGTCTCAGCTGCTCAGTTCCCCTGGGCTTTGGGTGGGGGTGGGGCTGTCACTCAAGGCTGAGGTTTAGAACAGCTGCTCCCTACAACCAGAGGCTTTAAGCTGAGCTGCCTGGACAATGGACCCAGGTTGCTTCCTGACCACGGTAGCTGCCTGCAGTCTGCTGCCACTGCCTCTGCTGTTACTGCCTCTGCTGTTGTGTGGGGTTATTGCTGGAGGAACCTCATTCCCCATCTTGCCCAGGTGGGAAAGTCCTCCCCCTGACCTTTGGAGCTTTCTTTGTAGCTTCTGCGTTGAGGTATCTGGGATCCGCCCTGCTAGGGATTCTGCCCTGGAGGCCTGTTCCAGTCCTGTTCTTCCCTGTGCCAGGCCTGGGCTCTGCTCTGCTCAGTGTCATTGTGAAATAGACCTTTTCTGTCCAGATTACCTTTGACTGGAAACCTCTTTTGCTCTGTTGTTCTATGTCTTCTGCTGCTCTGGACTTTGTTGAGAGCCATTTTTACAGGTATTTTGTGGGCTTTGGGGGAAGTGCTAGAGTATATGCATCTTTCCACTCTGCCATCTTGGCTCTACCCACAAAGAATTATTTCAACAAATAATATTCCTCTTGAAAACTTTGCTGCTTTCTGAAGTTATTAAAATGTTAGACTTCAAAATCAAGTCACATTCTTAGCTACAGTTCATATTATTCTTTTTTTTCCTTTTCTTCACCCAGAGAGACAAAAAAATTGTCCCAAGAAAATTGTTTCTTTCCTATGTTGATTTTATTTTTATTGCATTTACTTCATAACAATTGACTTTGGCATATCATTTACAGTTGAGCCTTACTTCTAAACAGATAAGAGTAAATATTCAAATATATTTTACTGCTGATTAACTGCTTTGTGGTATAACATTTGATTTGTTTAATTTCCAAGCATCCAGTTTAAAGAAGGAAGATTTTATGGTTGCTATGGCATTGAAAATCTATTTCATAACCTTGTTTACTATTTCCTCAAATTAAAACTGACTCTCTGTCATTTAAAAGATTATATTATGAAACATACTTAATCTTGTGGTATAGTTCCTTCCATGTAGAAACATATCTCTATGCAGACTTATTAGTATTTATAAAATAAGCCAAAATCTCACCGAGGTTTTTTCCCTAGATGGTGTGTTAGCATGAGAAAACTTACCCTATCTTACAATGAATGCTTTTTAACTCAAGGTTAATATTTATTGAAATACATATTTTTCAATGTTAAGGAATTCTTTATTATTAATATGAGAAACAGAATATTTATATATTCTTAGGGACTGCATGTTTAGCTTTCAAATGGAATAGAATACAATCATATTTGATATTTGATTTTATAAATCAATATCTACTTTACCATGTTTCCCATAAATTAATATTTTGCAAATACTTTTGTAAATTAAAATGATCATTTCCATTTTAAGAAAAGCATACATTGGCCAATTTCTTCTTATTTATACTTCTTACCTGAATATTTTATTGTAATGCATTATTATTTGACATTACAGTTCTAAGAACATCAATCAATCAGCAAGCATCTTTTAAAGCCTCTCTTATGTGCTGGTCACCGTGGTAAGCACTGGAGATATGAATAATGAAATTAGGTTAAACAGCAATTATTGAGCACTTTCTCTGTTCCAGGTACTGTGCTAAGTACTAAGTGTTCAGGACATAAAAATGCAGTCATAAAGAAAGATAGTTCCTGCCTGTAAGGAGCTTATATTTTAAACTATATTCAAAAGAAAGCCAAAAAAACCAAAAAAGAATAGCTGTGGTATGTACTCAAGTCACAGCATTGAAGAGGAAAGTCCAGGGAATCAGAAGATGAACTCAAAAAGAAATGAATCAAAGAAATTAAAAAATCCACATAGAGGAGGCAGTAAATACATATAAAGAAAATACAGATTAAATGTAATGAAAACAAATATTAGCTAATTAAATAGAGAGTAGTTCAGGAGGGTTAACTACGTCTTGAAGGAAGAATGGGATGCTATAAAGCAGAGGTGAAGAGTTCTTTTTAAGGCATGGAGATGGCCAATTAATCTCCTGCTCTGCTTGGTTTTAACTCCATAGAACAAGGTAGCCTTCCCAGGATAAGCTCATCACTTCTACACTCACCACAATGCTGCTAATTCAAGCATTAATTGACACCACCTCTCCCCTCTGACTGGAAGGCTGAAGGGTAGAATACCAAGCTTCTCCTAATGTCTTCCTTTGTAGAGGGCAGAAACTGGACTCAGTTCATTCCACTTTGCATCTGCTGCCCTGACTGGTTTCAACTTCAAGACAAAAGATGCCTCTTCTTTATCCCTTTTGTTAAGTAGGATTGTCAATTTCTTAGTTATCCCAATTATAAGTTTTCTTTGTGCCCCAGAACTGGTCTTCTCCATTGTTACCCTCTCCATGACCAAATCACGATTTCAGCATTAGGTTATCTCAAAGGGCATTTAGGCCATACCAATTATATATGAAAAAAGATTCTCTTGATTATATACCAGAATAATACAGCCTTTCTTTACTTAAATAAGATCTCAAGTGAGGGGAACCAATACCATTTTAGATATCCACTTCAGTATGTGTGTGTGTGTGTGTGTGTGTGTGTGTGTGTGTGTGTGTGTGTATATATATTCCAAAATCTAAATCTCCAAGTAAAACTGCACCTCAGAGTCTTTATATTCTTTTTAGAGTCAGAGGGCATCACATCCCTTGAGAACCTGTGCCTCATTAACAAAAGATATGGACCTTCCTAGATGTGTGGGAAAGTTCCTCCTTAATCACATTATTCATAGGCAATATACTTCTTTGTATAAACAAAAACAGCAAAAGATCCTACTTTACTTGCCCTCATAGCACCCTGTTAGTTTTTTTTTTCATTTCATGACTTCTTGATGAAGTAATGCTAGTTCTTTTTAGTCAATACATCTTTTCATGGATTTTCACAAATTCATTCTAGATTTGTCAAGAAATTGAAATCAATCTCACTAGACTTGGTATGCACTTCATTCACTTTCTTTAAAATAAATGGAGACATATTTCTCTTTCCATTCCTATCCTACATCTGCTGTCTCTACAGTCACAGACAGTATCTTGGCAATCATATCAGCTATCTATTTTTTTTAAAAATTATTTGTTTATTTTTAATTTTCAACATTCATTTCCACAAGATTTTGAGTTCCAAGTTTTCTCCCCATCTCTCTCCTCCCCACCCTAAGAGAGCATGCACTCTGATTACCCCTTTCCCCAATCTGCCTTCCCTTCTATCATACCATTCCCCTTCCCTTATCATCATCTCCTCTATTTTGTAATGTAAAATAGATTTCTATACCTCATTACCTGTATTTCTTATTTCCCAGTTGCATGCAAAAATAATTTTTAACATTCATTTTTAAAACTTTGAGTTCCAATTTCTCCACCTTTCTCCCTCCCCACCCATCCCCACTGAGAAGGCAAGCAATTCAGTATAGGTTATCCATGTGTAGTTATGCAATACTTCCATAAAAGTCACATTGTGAAAGACTAACTATATTTGCCTCCATCCTATCCTGCCTCCCTTCATTTTTTTTGTTCTCTTTTTTGACCTTGTCCCTCTTCAAAAGTGTTTGCTTCTAATTACCTCCTTCCATTTGCCCTCTCTTCTATCATCCCCCTCACCCCACTTATCCCCTTTTCCCCTGCTTTCCTGTAGTGTAAGACAGATTTTCATACCAAATTGAGTGTGCATGTTATTCTCTCCTTAAGCCAAATATAGTGAGAGTAAGCTTCACTTTTTTCCTCTCACTTTGTCTCTTTTCCCCCTCCATTGAAAAAGTTTTTTCTTGCTTCTTTTACGAGAGATAATTTGCTCCATTTCATTTCTCCTTTTCTCCTCCCAATATATTCCACTCTCACCCCTTAATTTTACTTTTTTAGATATCATTACTTCCTATTCAACTCACCCTGTGTCCCTTGTCTATATGTTTATAATCCATCCAACTATCCAAATACTGAGAAATGTCTCAAGAATTACACATATTATTTCCATGTAGGAGTGTAAGCAGTTCAACTTTAATATGTCCCTTATGATTTCTCTTTCCTGTTTACCTTTTCGTGCTTCTTTTGATTCTTGTGTTTGAAAGTCAAATTTTCTATTCAGCTCTAGTCTTTTCACCAAAAATACTTGAAAGTCCTTTATTTCATTGAATGACCATTTTTTCCCCTGAAATATTATACTCAGTTTTTCTGGGTAGGTGACTCTTGGTTTTAATCCTAGCTCCTTTTAATTCTGAAATATTGTATCCTCTGATTCTTTAATGTAGAAGCTGCTAGATCTTGTGTTATCCTGATTGCATTTCCTCAATACTCGAATTGTTTCTTTCTGGCTACTTGGAATATTTTCTCCTTGACCTGGGAACTTTGGAATTTGGCTACAATATTCCTAGGAGTTTTTCTTTTTGAATTTCTTTCATGAGGTGATTGGTGGAGTCTTTCAGCATTTATTTTGCCCTCTAGTTCTAGACTATCAGGGCAGTTTTCCTTGGTAATTTCTTGAAAGATGATATCTAGCCTTTTTTTTTGATCATGGCTTTCAGGTAGTCTCATATTTTTTAAATTGTCTCTCCTGGATCTATTTTCCAGGTTAGTTGTTTTTCCATTGAGATATTTCACATTGTCTGCTAGTTTTTCATTCTTTTGGTTTTGTTTTATAATTTATTGATTTTTCATAAAGTCATTACCTTTTAACCTCAGCTAAAATTTGGCATTGATGGAAAAGTTAAGGTTTTAATGGTAAATTTGATTTTATGATCACTATTTAATCAGGAACTAGAACATGTATAGAAAGGCATATAAGCCACTTAAGACTTGCCTCAAAAGATATTTTGTAGCCAAAGTGAAATTATAGTCATATCTGAAACCTGGTTGCTATTTTAAACTTGCTATTTTAAGATGCTATGGGACTATTTAGTGACTGTTCTTCTGAGTCTAACTCCAGGTATGGATAGCAAGAAAGGCAGTCTGAGCCTCCAATCTATGATACCATAAGCTAGTGAGCTAGTGAGATGCTGGCATGAACTGCAAAAGGTGATCTCATAGGAAGGGTGGGAGAGCAGCTATTCAGCCTGGGCTGAGGTAAGATTCTCCTGACTCAATTTCCCTACTGACACATGGCAGACTTTAAGCCTGACTAAATGCAAGTGGGCAATATAATCCTGCCTGGAATTGACATGAAGTTGGGGGGATATTGTATCCCTGCAATGTCCCTACTCTTGGTGGCAATTTGCTGTAGTCAAAAGGTTTGTAAGCTTAATCCCTGAAATATTAAATTATAGATTGTTGGTAGGGGAACATCTGAGGTTAAGTCTAAAATTAAGCTATTAGGCTTAGGACTTTAGACCAACAACAATAAGTTAGGGTCCTTTACCTCTTCGGAATACTGTGGAGACAAGGTCAAGAGGTCAAGAGCTTGTGAAGTTAGCACCATAAATATTATTTGTGTCTCAGCTGGTTAATGTTTAAAAAAAAATTCTTTTGTGATCCATATTGTAAATGCTTTAAAAAGAAGTGTCACCTGACCAAAAGTTTGAGTTATCTGTTATAAACTGTGTTAAAAATGAAAAATAAAATAAAATAAAATAAAGTCATTACCTTTCATCTGCTCCATTCTATTCTTTAAGGAATTATTTTCTTTGGTGAACTTTTCCATCTGACCCAGCTCTGCTTTTTAGGGCATTCTTCTCCTCATTGACTTTTTGGATTTCTTTTGCTGTTGGGGTTAGTCTGTTTTTTAAAGTGTTATTTTCTTCAGCATTTTTGGTGTTATTTTTCATGATTTTCTTGCATCACTCATTTCTCTTCCCAATTTTTGCTCTACTTCTCTTACTTGATTTTCAAAATCCTTTTTGAGCTCTTCCATGGCCTGAGATCAATTCATATTTTTCTTGGGGCCTTGGATACAAGAATTTTGACTTTGTTTTCTTCTGTTTGGATGCTTTGGTCTCCCTTGTAACCAGTAAGATTTTATAGTCTGATTCTTTTTCTGGTTTGTACTCATTTCCTCAGCCATTTACTTGACTCTTTGTCAAGGTAGTTCTCAGCTTCAAATGGGGATGGGGGTGTACTGTCAGCCTCTAGATCCCCCCCCTAATCTGTGGGCCTAGAACTCTACAAGCAGTGCTTGCAGCTGCCCCTGCATCTGGACCACTCTACTCTCCTGCACTGGTTCCAAAGGCTTTTTCCACTGACCTTCCAATTTATCCTCAGTGTTTTGGGCCATGAAGTCTGGAAGCCATCACAAGTGCAAGAGCATCAGTCCCCCCAAGGCTTGCTCAAGTCCCCTCTGTGCACTCACAGCCCACATTGGACTAAGCTCTGCTCCCAGTGTGATGTGATATATACTTCCCAGTGACCTTCCAGGCTGTCTTGGGCTTAAGATTTGCTTCACTCAATCATTTTTTGGGTTCTGCAGCTCCAAAATTTGTTTAGAGCCATTTTTTTTTACAAGTATTTGGCTGGACTTGACGGGAGCACTCTAGGAAGTTCATATCACTCCACAATCTTGGCCCTCAAAAAATGTTTTTTTATTAATTGAGGAGGCAGTTCCTTTGGACCAGGTGACAAATTCATGAAGGCCATGTTTTACTATTTCCATTTTTATCTAGGGTATCAAATGTGTAGTAGCCATTTTTGTTATGTTCTTTCCAGTGATGCGATTATTCTCTTTGGCAGAGAAAAAAAAAGCAAAATGAAATTCAAGAAATTTCAACTTTTTCTTTTGTCCCATCTACACAAATAAGAATCCTGTTTCTTTTTTTGATCCTCACTCTGTTATGACACTGGTTTCTTCAGACAATTCTTTTTTTTCTTCCTCTGGAACTGTTTACTTTTGTGCTTTCAGAATTTAAGTTTTTGAGAATTCTCTCCACTCTATTTCATATCCTGGCATGGCTTTCCCTATAGAATTTTATTCCAAGGAGTACTGTCAGTGATTCCTCTGAGTTCTTTGAAATATATTCTTCCCAAATCTAGATACACATTCTAATATTTCCTTTGTTTTATAAACCCTAATCGCATGAGGTTCACATCCTTTCAACCTCTACAAACAGTTTCTCCCTATTAAGAAAATTGAAAACAGAACAGAATTTACTCTTGTTGGTTCATTGTATTTAGAAAATGAATCTTATAGGCAAGGCAAAGATTTTTAGCAGCTCTTCTTTCAACAGATAATGTACTTAAAGAACATGTCTAGATAATTCAAGTTCTCCATCACTAATGTAGCATGCCATTATGCTAAGCTTGTTATTCACTTCCAAAACTCTTCATTGATTTCTTCTTTTTTGTCCAGAAGGTCTTTGAAGTACTCAAATTACAGTCACTTCTTTTTTTATACCTTTCTTGTTCTATATCTGTATGTTCTTTCCCAAGATTCCAGCCTCTGATTCCTATATTTTCTTCCTTGAGTATACTTTCTTAGTATACAATACTCTCCCCCTCATCCCATTTTACTCAACATTTGTTTTTCAATAGTCATTTTAGTCATGAGTTTCATCCCAGTAAGTCTCAGTGATTCTTCTTTCAGGTCAAACTTGCCTTTTTGTCTTAGCAGGTATTTGACTTGACAGCTTCTGGGATTCATTCCTTCCAGATCTTAATTTATATTCCTATGATGATACGATATGGACTGAAGTTCAGTGTAGGCCACCCTTTTCTACTTTTCTACAAAGCTTGCTTATTCCCTTGCTGATCTACGTGATCTCTCTTGAGGTTGCCATAACACTTAAGTGTAGATTCTCCAGTCATTTTTTATTTTATTATCTACACCAAATTCTTTTGCATTTTATTAAATCTTGTGCCACAATAAAACAATTCTAAAATCTTATCTAATCATGGAAACTTTATATTTCATTTAA
Source organism: Notamacropus eugenii (assembly GCF_028372415.1). NCBI lineage: Eukaryota > Metazoa > Chordata > Mammalia > Diprotodontia > Macropodidae > Notamacropus > Notamacropus eugenii. Next base: position 444,906,679 of record NC_092873.1, read on the forward strand.
TCTGTGATATGATTAAAATACCATGATTTTAGAAATAGCTATATATATTTCTCTTTGTGCTTCCTGTCATCTTTTTTTAAGGATCATGATTTTAATTAATTGGAAACTCTATGAAGAAAATCTGTCACCTAGTTGATAACCAGGGTTGATTTGATGCATGGATGATGAGGAATATGTCTCATTCTTTCCTTAACCCTCCATATGCATCTCTCTCAAAAGTGGACCCTGCTCAAAAAAGATGAACTTCCCTGATGGGGTAGTAGGTGTCTTTTTAAAGTACATGAGTGAGTTACTCCACTAGAACAAATGCCCAAGTGTCTTATTTAAATCTCTTAAAATGGATGCTAATATTTTATTGTGCTATATATTGACTTTCTACAAACTTACTGTTCTGCATAGCTAGCATCCTGGATTATGGGTGTCAGGTAACAAGATAGATGAGTCACCTAAAGTGCATTTATTGAATTTTATTTCCTGTAGTAAGTTCCTCACTAGAGGAGAATTCTGCCTTGTATAGATGTTAGAAGCCTGGCTAGTGTGTTATGTCAGAACCTCTCATAGTAGGAAGTAGTTAAGAGGAAAAATCTCAATCCACCCTGCCCCAAACCCTACCCAATCTTTTATAATTCTTCCATTTTTCAATCCTCTTTTCCCTGAAAATAGTTATTTAGTTTTCTGCTGCTCTTGCTATTTGGAGAATTTCTTTAGATTCCATTTAGGGATTTCACATAAGGGAAATTATATTTAAAACAAAGCACCAAAAATCCTTCCTACTTACTCCTCTATCCAAATTGTTTTCTATTTGACAGAGAATTGTAACTTTGGAGGTGGGAAGAAATTTTAATTCTTGTCTTATTTTAAAGATCTATATGCACCACATTCATTTCATCAAACACAGAAGAAAAATTAACCCAACAAATCAATATTCATTTTGGAAGATAAAAAAACAAACTTTTTTTGCTTAAATTATAATTCAGTTTTATTTGTACTATGTTCCTGAAAGGAAAATGTTTATTAATCACAAGATAGCATAATGTATAACTTTTAAATAATTTTAAAATAATACAACTATTTCTTTTCTTAGTAGAAAGATTCTGAAATATTAATTCAAAATACTATATAATATTTATATAATAATTTTCTATTATAATACTTTTAGAGTACTAATTGAATCATTGGCTGGAATTCCTGATATTAACTTCTGCAACCAAATTTTAATAGATGTTAGAAAATTGAAGTAATAATTGAAGACATTCAAGCATTTCTGGTATTTGGTGCAAAGATAAACCATATAAGTTAATTCCTTATAGATACATACATACATAATATGTACATTACACATACATGCAACTTGAAGGCTGATGACTATTTCATTAACTATGTCACTGGACTATTATTATAAACACTGATGATGTTTTTCCCCACTGACATTTTGATTACATTAGAAATGAATTAATATTACTCTTTTATAAATGCAGTTACAGAGGTGACAGTTATGTATAGTTTGATGAGTTGCAGTATTGTAAATGCAACACAGGAAAGACAGCATAGCTATTGAGACCATGGAGTATTAGACTACTGTCTTCATGGCCTTTCCATTAAAGAACCATTATGCTTTACAAATATTCAGTAATTAAATTAAAAAAATGAAAATTTGTAAGGAATATGTGGAAATTGATTATATTTCCATCCAGGCCTGGAACATAGTGAACAAATGATTTATCAGGTAGTGATAAAATAAAGACCTGCTATGTGTTGTTTTCAATGCAATATGTTTAGATACATTAGATTATAAGGAATACTTTCTATAGTTATAAAAATGTATGGAATAATTCAATTTGCACTCAAAGGGAGCAAAAACTTAAAACTAGTATTTCCTTCCCTTAATATTCTTGAAATCTTTTTTTACTATTTTACTCAAATATGTAAGAAGGGAAAATCATAGAATTTTAGAACACATTTTAAATCTTCTTAATTAGGTATAAGGTATCCCCAGCAGGCAACCTAATATCCTGGAGCCCCTTGATATTTTTTGCACATTTTATGCAAGTATATATGATGGAAAAAAGTCTTGTACATGCAAGCAGTAGAGAACAATTTGTAATCTTTCTCAAACACTAATCTGACTTCTTGTTTTTATATACTGAGTTTTCCTACTAGGCTTTTCCTTTCCTGAGGCTTATTGCTCTGTTTTATTGGCTCCATGGAACTTCTATAGACACAGTAGTAATAGTAATTATCTTTTTCAAGTTTCAACTTTATTTTTTCTCACACAACATCAAGGATCATGAACCACAGTCATTCAAGAGCTAGTGATATGCTTATTAAGTGCTTTTAGAACCAATAGCATTTGGATCTACAAAAATATTCTGTTTAGATATAAATAATTAACATTCAAAAGAAAGGCAAAGGTTATTTTTCCCTTGTCATATGTGTGTGTATGTGTGTGTGTGTGTGCATGTGTGTGATCTACATCTCTTTTAGATGTAGATGGTTTTGCTAATGGAAAGAGGCAGAAACAAGGACAGTTATGAGAGAAACTCTGAAAAAAGTCAGATTTTCAAAGAGAAATTACTTAGTCAGACCAAAGATGACATGTCCTGTTTCCCAACATCTCATTTTCATGTAATTAACATGGGGACTTTGAAATTAATAGCTGAAAAAAAATGTGGTTCCAAGAGTTGACTGATGACTATGGGACAAATGCTTAGTTATGGTGTGGATGACAGATGTGAAGTTTTCTTTATTATCTAGAGAGAGAGAGAGAGAGAGAGAGAGAGAGAGAGAGAGAGAGAGAGAGAGAGAGAGAGAGAGAGAGAGAGAGAGAGAGAGATGAGTTTTCTCTCTAAGCTGACCTTCCTTTGGACTAGTAGCATTGCTGAGTTTAAGTCTCAAAGAAGAGCTCCCAGATGAAAGATGATGTCAGAAAGAGATTTTTGATCCTGATCTGGTCTCAGAACAAACACTAGCATTTTTAATTATCATGTGCTTCTTGGAAGAGAGATGGAACAGTATCCAAGAGCCCAGATGAGCGACTAAATCTTAAAAAGCTCTGCAGGACACAGGCTAAAATTTTCTGCTTTGGCTGAAAGAATGTTATAGTGCCTCAGTATCCCAGAAAAGTTGTAGTTATAGCATTCAGTGGAGAAACATACCTGTCCATCAAAAAAAATTATGGCAGAGGCCATAATTCTGAGAAAAACAAAGGTCATCAAGGTCAATAGTCCAGAGTTATTAATTGCCATTCCTATATATCAACTCTCTTGTGTACCTCCCTGCTGTGCTTCTGTAAGTTTGTACCTACCCTTGTATGCATCCATGGGATAGTGTGTCCACAATTTGAGGTAGAAAGTTATGTTACTATTATTCTTGCTTTGTTTTTTGTTTAAGAAATTTTTCTGATTAATAATTTCTATTTCTGATTAAGTGTTAAAGGACTTCATCTTAGCTGATTTGTTAAATGGGGAGGGCACTAATACAGTCATAAGAATATACAGTTATCCATCAGGGGTACCACTAAGTCCTAGACATACCAATAAGCACCCAATCTGGGACCCTTGTTTTAACAGCATATGTATAGAAGGTCCATAAGCAAACCAAGTAGGATGGAGCTGGATGTCACATTCATATTACACAAATGAAATGATTTATGAAGTTTTTACAATGACATTCTCCCAATGACATTCCCTAATAACTGACTATACAATCCTTCATTTCATGTAGAAGAGTTTGAGAAAAAGGAATGAATAACATTCATCTTTAGATACTAGGACATTGGATGTGATTGATTTTGGATGATTCTCTTGGATCATTCTGCTTTTGAGGTTTTCAAATCAGTATTGGTATCTAAATTGGTTTTGCTAAGGGTATTTTTGGGGGGAATCTTTCAAAATCCATCATGGTAAGAGACTTCGGAAGTCATTTAGTTATACTTCACCATCTCAGGAATACTTATGACAGCAGAGATGCTGTTGTGTCTCTTTCTAGGACACCAAGCATTTCATAGCAATGCTTATGTTATTATTTTTATTATTCAATGTTGCTGAATGACAAGTGGTTATCACAAGGAGGGATGACTCATTGTTCCATTGCTTTGATCATCCCATATCTGGAAGGTGTGTTTTGTTTAAGAAGCATGATTATAAGCAGGTTAGATTCCAAGGAAGGACTTCCAGAATGGCAAAGTATGACAGTTTGTGTCATATCAATGATAGTTGAAGGAAGTAGGCTCTTTTTAACCTGTGCAAAAGAAGATTAAGGGATGCTAATAAGAATGAGATTTTTCTTAAAGTACTGGAAAGACTATCACATGTAAACAAGCATCAGAGTTGTTCTGTTTGGACGCGTAAGACAGAACCAGTAGCAAGGCAAAAAACAAAACAAAACAAAACAAAACATTGCAAAGAAGTCAATTTAGGCTTGATGTCAGAGAAAAACTTAGCAATAATCAGATCTATCCAAGAATAGAATGGTCTGCCTCGTGGAGCAGTGGGTTCTTACTCAGTGGAGATCTTTAAGGAAAGGTCATATGGTGAATTATCTGGCTTATTGTAGTAGAGATTCCTTTTTGGTTACAGATTTCTCTAGATTAGTACTAGGATCTTTACCAACTCTGAAATTCTGTGATTCTGTTTTGAAAGCCCCACTTTGTCCTTTTTTGTTGTTGTTGCAGGAACTGTTGTTTAGACAGGTCTCTCTCATTTGGTACCTGTGTACTTGACTTGCTGAACCTGTGTAATCTTTACATTGATTTCTATTAAATCTTATTAGATTTGGTTTACTGTTACAGCTTGCCAAGATATTTCTGCTTCCAGTACTTTCATACAACTTATTCACTGTTATTACCAGATTCATGTTATCTACAAATTCAACAGGCATCTATCTATTTCTTAATCTAATCCATTGCTCAAATGTTGAATAGAAAAAAGCCAAATGAAGAGCATTATGACTTTTATTTCTAATTTGACATTGATTGATAAAATATTACTATTTAGGTATGATCTTCAATAAATTCCAGGCTCATTAGAAAATAATATGTTTCACCCTATAGTGATGTGAGAAACTCTTTTGGTTAAATTTCTTGCTGAAAGCCAAATTTGAAAATTTCATAAAAATAACCTGTTAAGAAAAAAATGAGTTTATTCTGACATGACTTTGTTTTATTCCATTCTGGCTTGTGGAGATTACTGATTCTTTTTTAAAAATGCACAGTTAACGTGCTATAAATAAAGAGTTTGAAGGTAGAGCTATGAATTGGGCCAACTATCTTGCAAAACAATTTGGAATTATGCCAGAATATTACTAAAATGTTCTCTTTTGGCCCAGAGATCCCTTTGGAAGACATATGTCCTAAGGAAGACAAATGCAGGGGTGAAAAGTCCCACATATTTGTGAAAATATTCATACCAGCTTTTCTTTTTTCTTTTTGTTCAAGAAAAAAAATCTAGATACAAAGTAGAAGGTTAAACTAGGTGGCCTCTGAGGTTCTTTTCACCTCTAGATAAATGATTCTATGAATGAAGAATTGCTGAACACATTGAGACATGCAAATACAGCAGAATATTATATCATAAGAAATGTATGAAGAATACAGAGAATAATAGGAATGCTTATATGAACTCATATTGGCTGATATATACAAAAACTGCGGAACAATACACACAATGACTGCAATATGTCAAAGAAAAGAACACTACAATAAAACCAAACTCTAAATAATTGACTTAGGGGAAGAGTTGAGGTAATAGATTTTTCTTCTTTTCTTATAGAGACAGGGGATTACGGATGCTAAATGTTACATATATATCATTGGATGTGGTCTCTTGCAATAGCTGACGTTGCTTAACCAGTTTTCTTTAATAGAGAAGCCTCATTTGTGAGGAGAGAGAAGGAAAGAAATATGTCCAGAAATGAATATGATTTTGAAATATATTAATTTAAATAAAAAGAAATAAAAATTCCTGTGAGTTCTAAAAAAATTGTAGGAATTGGAACCAATTTTACTTTTCTATATGTTGGTGATTCTGCTTTTCTTTCCCTTCAAAATTGCATGTCATTTAATTCTCTCCAGTCTTGCGGCATATATTTCATGAGTTTCTAGTCATCATTGTCTCAATAAGCATATCTTCCAATTTTTACCATACCCACAACAGAATTTATCCCAGGGAAACTGAAGCACTATCGTGGTAGCAGTGCTTTATAGTCCTCCTGACTAGATGGATAAATTAGTCAAGTTCTTAACATATCATGCTATTCAGGTATCTAATCCCTTCTCTCTCTGAAAGGAAATAAATCTTTTCATTGCACTAAATATGGAACACTCAAGCAAATGTTAACAAGACTAGAGCTTTTTAATTCTAGTAAAGGCTATTTTTCTGTCTTTTGAATAATGGTCCTCACATAGTACTTTCTCCAAATACTTGCTACTATTGAAATTGAAAATTCAGATGCTGAGAGCAATAATTTAACACTACTCCTCCCCCAAATTCCTATTAAGTTAAAATTTCTCCTCAAAAGATATTGAAGCTGTTTTTAAAATTGTATTGGCTCAGAAAATTAAGATCTGCACCATCATTGACTAACTTCTTGGTCACCCAGGTACAAAAATAGCCTACGCAAAGGGGCTAGGCACCTCACTGAGGCTTGTAGGTTGTAGACAAGTTGTCATCCTCAACTGAATCAATGCTTCATCTGAGATGAAAATCCCTTCAATAATCAGAATGTCCACTCTCTGCTATGGCTAAGTAAATATTCCTTTGTTAGCTAGATTATAAGTATCTTACTTTATTCTGATTGTGGACCTTAACTACTAAAGGACTGGCTTGAGTAAGATTCAATTTATTGAACTTCCTATGTCAAGATTGTTGATTTTTACATAGGAGTATTTCTTATTCATAGACAATTTTACTCTGTTGTCCCTTTAATCTGTTTTGTTTTTTTTATAAATAAGATGTACCTTTTCATGGCAATATAAACAGCTAAGTAGCTCAGTGGTAGAGTACTAGGCCTGAAGTCAGGAAAACTCAGTAAGTTCAAATCTGGTCTCAGACGTTTACTAGCTATGTGATCTTGCACAAGTCACTAGGTTCTGTTTGCCTCAGTTTCCTTATCTGCAAAATGAACTGAAGAATGAAATGGCAAACCATTCCAGTATCTTTGCCAAGAAAATCCCAAATGGGTCACAAAGAGTCTTATATGATTGTATAACAACAAAAATCTAATTTCTATGAAAATCTAATAAATGCAACTAGAAACTGGGAAATTTCATCTTCTAATAAGATCCATAACCTTATTATAATCACTTAAGTTTCTTCTAAATCCAGAGTAAATGCAGCAAAACTGAAATAGTAATGGTGAATTGTGGAGGCCTAACTTGGTTTTGGGTCACCAACCTTCATTCAAATTCAGCTTCACTTACTAGTACTGTGACCCTGGGTAAGTCAGTTAACCCTGTTTGCCTCAGTTTTATGATTTGTAAAATGAGTTGGAGAAAGAAATGGCAAACCACTCTAGTGTCTCTGTGAAGAAAATCCCAAATGGATTCATGAAGAGTTGGACATAACTGAAATGACTCCACAACAAAGTTTTAATAAGATGGTGTATACAAAATCCCATAAAACTAATTGGTTTGTCCACCTAAAAACCTTTTTATTCTATGTTTTTAGCAATGGTGAATATAATCTATGGTGGGCTGAGGTCCACAGAATAAACACATGGTTTTACTTGCGAAAGAAGAGAGAAGGGGTAAATTCAGTGAGAAGAAAAGTATCACGTAATATCAAGAAATTTTCTAGCTTAAAATGGAATATATAAATTCATAAAAACTATACCTAAAATAAAGAAAATAATTCCTAAGAATCAGCCTAAAATTATGAGATCCATAATATAGCTTTTCTCCTCATCTCATAGGGAGATCAACCACTACTTTCTATACATAGACTGACATGGTAAGACAAAAAAATAACACAATTCTTACAGACTGCCTCACTTGCTATACTTGTAGCATTGTGCTTTCACAGCTATTCCCACCTCACGTTTGCTATAAGAAAATATTTATATCATGTCTTTTAATTTTATGAAGTGCTTTCCTCATAGAATTCCAATAGAATGGATAATACATATTATTATATTCATTTTGTAGATGAAGAAACAGTCTCAAAAACATTAAGTGGCTTGCTTGTAATCATAATGTTAAAGCTGGAACATCTACACTGACCTTTTTTTAAAAAAATTATTTTTAGTTTTCAGCACTCACTTCCACAAGATTTTAAATTTAAAATTTTCTCCCCTTACCTTCCTGCCACCCTCCCCAAGATGATGTGCTCTCTGATATAGGCTGCACTTATACTTAAAGTAAGCTCTACTTATGCTTAATATTCATATTAAACATATTTTCACATTAGTCATGATGCAAAAGAATTAGAACTAATGGGAGGAACCATGAGAAAGAAGAAACAAAACAAAACAACAAAAGAAAAGGAAAGCAAATAGTATGCTTCATCTCGATTCAGACCCCAAAGTTCTTTCTCTGGCTATGGATAGCATTTTCCATCATGAGTCTTTTGGAGTTGTTTTAGATACTTGCATTGCTGAAAAGAGCTAAGTCTATCAAAGTTAGTCACCAAAGAATGTGACTGTTACTGTGTACAATTGAATACTGGACTTTTAACCACAAGTCCATTGCTATTTCCATTAAATCACATTTTCTACTCAAAATACCTCATAACACATTGTTTTAATAAAGTTTTCCTAGTTCACCAAATTATTAACATATATCATTGCATTATTCCATATTTGCTAAAATGTGCATCTTTAATTTTCTATAGTACTTGTTATTAATATTCACAGCTATTGCATGGAATTCATTTTTTATCTCCCAGTTTACTGTTTTTTCCAGTGTAATTTTTTTAATGAGGAATCTAGACTCTAGAATTAATAGAGTTTTGTGCCTCAAGTCAGGAAGACCAGAATTTAAATCAGCCCTCAAATACTTACTAGTTGTGTGACCCTAAGCAAGTTACTTAACTTCTCTGGGCCTTAGTTTCCTTATGTATAAAATGAGGATAATAATAAAACAAACATCCCAAGGTTGTTGGTAATAAATAAGATATTTATAAAGTACTTTACAAACTTCAAAACATTATGTAAATGCCAGTTCATTTTATTTTATTACTATTATAATCTTAACTTTCACACATTTCTTACCATTTCCCTAAAGTTTTTTTCTTTCACTGCAGATCCAATATTTTGTTCTTGCTTTCTTGTTGTTACCCTCTTCTCTGTGGGTTAACAGAGTATCATTAGAAACAAGCTAATTAAAACTCATTCACTAAGGTGACATTTGTGTACAGGTAGTATCTCAGGTCTAATTGCTATGCATATGTGTATTCTCTTTAGCTTATATTAAGCAATGATATAAAAATATCAAGAGATATTTTATTCTTTGTAAAATATAGAGGAGACTTAGCTTTTACAACACCCTCCCACTCCAATATCCATGTCTTACCAAAACTGACCTGGAATACAGTTGAATCAGCATTGTTTAATGTAATTACTTAAAATAGATTGGGAAAAGTATTAGAGGAAATATGAAATTCACATGAGGTCATGAGTTTTTGACTGAAGGAGTGAGTAGAATAACAAAATGCTGTCAGTACTGCTTGTAATCCATTTTACCATAGAAACTACTATGCTGCATATTTCTATATACCTAGGAGCATGATTGCTGAGGAAAGAAGAGAGGGATGAAAATTATTCCTAGTTATCAGCACTATCCATAATGAAAGGTAACTGAAGAATGATTAGAGCATAAATTTCTTTTCCTTATTATCATGAAATCACCCTTGACCTCATCTTCCTTTTTCCCCTACAAATTTTATGTATGTCTATATGTATATCCACAGGAACTCTGTTATAGTGTTCTCAGAATTAAGACAGAAATTGTAGGTCAAAGCAAGTTAAACACTTACTGCATGGCTTGAGTAAAGATATACAGTGAATTTAGAAATTTCAGTTCAGAAAAATAATTTTAGACTTGCCTTGTAGGCACTATGAGCCTGAAATTAAAAAAAAAATGATCATTGTGTGTATCAAAGGCAGGCAGCCAAGTTAAGATTCAGGGAAGCCACTTGAGAAGCATACTGAAGGGAAAAAAAACAAAACCAAATACATACCAGTGGGCTGAAAAGGTTTCATATCATTTGACTAGATTCTTAATGTTAAAGGCTACTGTGTAGTTTTTTATTTTTTTAATTGAGAGACTCCAGGATTGGGAGAGATGTTCATGGAAAGAGAACTGGCTTAGAGACAAGAAAAAAAGGGCAAGATAAACAAACTTTTTCCTTGAATCCCATGGAGATTTCTGTTTGGCTTGAATCAGTGATTAAAGTTGGAAGGAAATCTTGAAGGCTTAATTTAACATTGGTATACAATGTTTGGAAGAAGTACATAGTAAATGCAAATAACATTTGTAAATTACCTGTTACGTGCTAGGGCCTGTAATCAGGTCAAAAATGATAAAACTCCAAATAGATCTTGTCTTCAGGGAGTTTACATTCTCTTGGGTGAATGTCACTTGAAGATATAAAAGTAAATAAAGAATAATTTCTCTAACACAGAAAAAATGGGGTCAGGAAAGACTTTCAGTAGGTTTTTACCTGAATTGATCCCCTCAGGAGAATGGAAAAGTCTTGGATACAGATATTGGTTTTTTTCTGTTTCTCAGTAACTTGTACTGTACCTTGAATATAGTTGTTAATAAATAAATATTTATTAAATGGAATCCAAAGACCTACAGCCTTCTAAGAGGCAGAGGTGAACAAGGAATGTATTTTCATTATAAAGGACAGCCTCTTCAAAGGCAAATATCATGAAGCTTTCCTAGGTAATTAAGTACTAAATCAATGATGGAGTAAACTAGAGGATATTAGGAGACTGTGGGAGTAGCCACATAATTTGTAGATTAAGCAATGTGGTTATTTCATCCATTGGTAACCTTCACAATCCATCCAGACCTTCTCTCCTTTTTGCCATTCATCCCTATGGCCATTCTCTATGGTGAATCCACTTGATGTAATGGAGATGTTTCTCTTTAGATGTCTTCTAGTCCAACTTCCCCAAAATTCCAGAAATATTTTGTCATCATTCAACTATTCAGTTTTTTTGAAAATTTTCAGACCTTAACTTTATGACCTTCAGACTAGGACTGTCCATTTTTGGAGGTAGGTGGAATGGGAGTGGTACATATATTTTTTAGTGATTTTCTTTATTGAATCAAAATCTGCCTCTCTCTAACTTCCACCCACTGGTCTTAGTTCTTTCATCTGAGGGAAGCTTCTTTGTGATATTAAGAATGAAACAAAACATATTCCAGTAAAATATGAGCTCCTTGAGGGTAGGCAGACTTTTGTATTTGTATTTGTCTTTGTATATCTTTTGCCTAGCAATGCCTTGTACGTTTTCCGTGATCATTGAATGGGACTAAATTGCATAAAATCTCGTCGAATTCTCTTTGAGCACTTTTTAAAATTGCAGTTTAAGAATTTGATTGAACTAAGGAAGTTACAGAGAATGACACTCTCATTTAAAGAGACTGTGGCATAGTGAAAAGAGCACACAATTGTAATTAGGAAATCCTAAGTTAATATCCTGACTTGAGAACTTCATAGTTGTGTGATGATGGGTAAGTCACTTAACTTCTCTGAGCTCTCTTTGCCTCTGTTTCATAAACTGTAAAATGGGGATGATAATAATAGTATCTTGCTTGATTGTTGTGAGAATCAAATAAGATAATATATGTAAAGCACTTAGCACAGTACCTGTCATAATGTAGGGATTTAACAAATGCTGTTCCTTTCTCTTCTTATTTTTCCCATCTGTAGCGCAAGAATAGCATTATTCATTGAGAGACAGCTGTGATCCAGCAAATGAAGAGTTGACATTGGAATGAGAATTCAAGTTGTATGATGGATATATACTAGCTATATGACTAGTCATCTCTTTAGGACTCTAAGTTGTAGAACTAGTGCCAAACTTCATTAGTGGACAGGTTCCTCAGCAGTATTTCTACACATGGATGAAATACCAAATCCAGTTTAACAGCATCACTACCATGATTGCCACTAGCAACACCCATTGTACTTACTTTACAGAATTGTGAAGTTCAAATGAAATAGTATGCATTAAGTACTTTATAAACTTTAAAATACTTGATAAAATTAGCTATAGTTATTATTGAACTCACCAAGGAAATGGAGATGATGTTTCAACAAGATTGGAGAGTATAGAACTAGAATGGACCATCTACTCAAAATTGCTATTTTATAATTGAGGAAAATAAGATGAAGAGAAGTGAATTGATAAGTATAAACTCCATATTCTTTTTGTGACCAGCTAGGTTAATTCTATGCCTGGGCTCACCCTGTGAGAATCGTTGCTATGTGCATTGTGTGGGTAGGGATCATGTTTATTCATTTTTGTGTTCTTTTCCTGTCAGACGTAGTTTTTGCTGAATGAATGAATGATTGACTGAAGATGTGAGTACATCAATGAAATAAAAAGATACTTTTATTCACCTTGAAAAGGCAAAGGTTAATGATGAACTAATTTAATAATATTATGAGTAAGGTAAACATTGATTTATAGTATTCAAAAAATCTGGGATACCAAAACCAATGACCTTGAAAACTTAAGAAGCAGGTTTTTATAATAGATGAAAGGAAATGATACTTTATACTACTGGAGGTAAAAAATAGAGTTCTTTACTTAAGAGGGAATATAGGTCAAGCATTTTATAGTAAATCAGTCTATCAGTTAACTAGCAGTTATCAATCATCTGCTATATGCAAGGCACTGTGCTAAGTACTAAGGACAGATAACACACACCCAGAAAAGTGCTTGGTCTCACTAATAGGGGAAATAACATATGAACTACTATGTATAAACAAGATGTGTGCATATATATATATATATATATAATTTTCAGAGGGAAGGCATTAACATTAAGGAGGACTGGAAATATCTTCTTGTAGAAGTTGGGACTTTTGAGAAGGAAGGAAACCAAGGGCATTGTGAGGCTGATATGGATAGTGTTCCAAGTGTGAAGGTCAACCAATGAAAACTCTTGTGACTTGAAAGATGGAGTGTCATGTTTGAAGAATGACAAGAAAACCTCTGTCATCAGATCACAGACTATGTGGAGAAGAGTAAGTTGTAAACAGACTGAAAAGACAGGAAGGGCCAGTTTTGAAACTTTCAACAGCTTTGAATATTTTGGAAAGCCAAGCAGGATTTTGTATTTATTTCTGGAAGTAATAGGAAATGAGTGGAGTTTATGGAAAAGGGAGGGTCAAATCTTTGCTTAGGAATATCAGTTTTACAGGTAATTAGAGGATGGACTGGGATATGGAAAGACTTGAGGCCAGGATATCCACCAGCAGACTATTGTGATAGTCTAGTTGTGAGGTGAAAAGGACTTGTACCAAGTTAATGGAAGCCATTGGAGAAGAGGGGTATTATATATTTGAAGAAGACAGAGGTGTTTTTTGGGAGAGTGATCTTTCCATTTTTGAGACTAGTGTTATGTCTTCCTACCACTTTCTCTTGATGCCACTTTCAAAGACAATATTGGTCCAACTAATCCTTGTATTGAATTAATTTAACCTATTTTATTGTCTCATGAATTTGGTAAATGTAACTAGTCAATCTACTTATTTCAAGTGATACCCTCTTTCTCTAGCATGTCCTATGATTAAAATATTTCTGTGCTTGCCATCTTCTTTGTTGGCATACCCACAGCAAAATGTACTCTCTATTTGATATACATATTCAATTTATTTTCATATTGAAATTGGAAAACATTACTAGGTAGACAACAAGAAGGGATAGGAAAGCAAAATGAGATATAACAGGCTGTAACAGAGCAATATATATATGTATAAATACACACACATACATATATACATATACACACATGTGTATGCATGTATGTGCCCATCACTTACAAAGCAAATTTTATATATTTGTATCTGAATATGAAAAGGCATCTTGTGGTCGTAGATGGAGAACTGACATCAGTGGTAGGAAGGCCTGGATTCAAGTCTCTGCTCTGATACATACTGGTCTTGTGATTGATTGTTGCTGAGTGGCTTAGTCTCTCAATGTCGAGGTCAACTAGGCAAGATTGTAAGTTGTAGAATGGTTCCTGATTTGCATTGGTGACAGGTATTTCCTCAACCAGAAGTTTTTTAGACTAATGCAATCAAAGGTCCTGTACCTGTCTCTCACCTCCAAATTATACATACACACAGAGTATGTATGACTTCCTCAATTATATTATAAAATCTAAATATTGATGTTACAGATATTTTATTTATGAAAAATATGTTGTTAATTCTTTTCCTTCTCACAATAGCCAATTAACTGTTCTTTCCTAGAGATGTCAGCTTGATTGTATAACATTTATATTGTATTTTAAAATTTCCTGTAGCATTTATAAAGGTAAAACAACAATAGGAAATAGGAAAATATATGGGGAAATCAAAGGAAGTTGAGAAGGGTTTTATGTAGATAGAAGAATTTTCCTTAAGGGTGACTCAGATAAAAGTTGAAATGGAGTCATATGATAAAACATAATCATTTTTCCTTTGGTGAAATCAGGGATAGCTTTTTAAATGATTCACAGAATCTCTGGAAGAGGCAGCATAATACAAAATCTTATTTGAAAAAGCATCAACAAAAAACAACTTTTAAATGGAAATGAACAAAGAAAACATTTCCTCCTTATGTGGCTGTTTTGTAGAATTGCTGAAGAATCATGTGTGGCATTTAAAATTTGATGTCAAAATTTGTGAAATTTTTAGAATAACTAAAATGAGGCATAGTTTCAATAGCTTTGATTTTTTTTTTCTTTCTTCTTTTGGAGGCTATCTTATATACCTTGATAGTGAAGTATGAATCAATTGCGCTTTCTTAATGGTTCTGAAATCCTTATTCAATAGAAATAATAGATGAAATCCTTGAGGATTTGAACTGTTTATTTTATTTTTGCCTTTTTATTTCCAGGCCCTAGTAATAGTGCCATCAAAGTAGTGGGTGCTTTGTAAATGTTTGTGCATTTGAATTCTATATGAATAAATACAATTTAAAAGATCATTAGAAACATATTAAATGAAAGACAAAACTCATTCAATATCAATAAACATTTATTAAGCACCAGTCACTGTGCTAAGTGCTAGTTATCAATGCATGGTTTTCATGTCCCTACACGTGCTCTTCCTCTCTCCCTCTGTCCCTCCCTCCTTCCCTTCTTCCCTCCTTCCCTCCTTCCTTCCTTCCTTCCCCTTTCTCCTGTTTCCCCTTCCTTATATATTTGCTTAGTACCTACTTTCTGGAAGACATTGTTCTAGATACATAGTAACAAAGATATTTGCAGGCTTTTGCAATGGGTTTTGGTGGTATTGTTAGGGCATTAAATAGTGCAGTTAACATAATTATTTGTGTGTTGTTTGATTATTTGCAGAATATCTGAATAATTTACTGATTCCTCACTTACAATAACACTGAATTTGTGCTACATTATAATTTATTCATTTTCATTAATGATTCACTTTTGTTTTCTTATAAATATTGTATATCATATTCCCAATACTGATGTCAATAAAAATGTCAAAAGAGTTAACATTTAAGTTTTTCTTTATCAGAATAATTTAATCAATGTATCATTTGAATGTGACCCTCCTTATTTTTCTTTTTCAGGGTACAAGTTGAATTCTACATGAATGAAAATACATTCAAAGAGAGGTTAAAATTATTTTTCATCAAAAATCAGCGATCAAGTAAGGAGTTCATTTAGTTTCTAGATATTGCCTAATTTTGTTTCCCTAAAATTAAAACAAATCTTTCTAATAATATTACTTTAAAGAATATCAACTTTGTGTATATTTTAACGGGGATAGGAAGAAGTTAGAAATATTTGATCAGGTCTGTGAATCTTTTCCTTTCTCCTGATTTCTCCCAGAAAGTGGTAAAGTCTTAAAGAGATAATAAGAAAATAAAACAAGGGACAAACAATTTCAATCAAGAATAGCCAACTTATTTGTAGTGGGGACAGTTTGTAGGCCTATGATCCATGGAGACTGGGATTACTAACTGACCATGGAGAATGGCAGTGCTGGTGGATTGTGAGTTAGGGAGTGGCTGCCTCCTGTGCTCTTTGTGGTGTAAATAAAGCAAAGGATAGTTCCATGTAGGTGAGCTAAAAGACCTCAGTGTTGAAAGGCTTGATTCTATCCAATTTAATTCAATTTATAAAAAGCCATTAAGTACCAATTGTGTGCCTGGAATTATACTAAGTACTAGAAATACAAGTAAACAAGGAATTTATAATCTATTAGGAAGAACTAGGTTCCGATTCGAAGTCTGATTCATAATGGCTGTGTAACCACAGACCAATCACCAAACCTCTCTGTTTTCTAGGCACTTGAAGACTATATATAAATTGAAGGAAAGGTGCTAACCTGTATTGGTAGAGCATGTTTTCTACACCTGGGGCTCCCTGCACTAATTTTGAAGTTGTAGCTCTACTTTCTATTCCTATAGTATTTATGTAGTACAACTTGTTTAGATATTTCCTCATCAGTAGTTACCTACTTTATTTTAAGGTTTTTGATAATAAAATACTGCTGTAAGTGTTTTTGTGCTCATTTTTCCTCTTATTTTCATCATTGGCATTCTTAGGGTAGGAGTCTACCAGTGGAATTACTGCATCAAGAACTATGGACATTTATTTTAGTCACTTCCTTCATATAATTCCAAATTCCTTCCCAAAGGATCAGACTAATTGACAGTTTCAACAACAGTTTATTAGGGTGCCCATCTTTCTACAACCACTCCAATTTTGAACTAATCTTTTTTTTTTTTAATTTGTCTAGTGTTTAATTTGCCTAGTTCAGAGTTGTTTTGATTTTCATTTCTCTTCATGTTGGAGATTTAGGACATTTATAGCTTATTAATGGTTTGTAATTTTTTCATCTCCTTTAATCTATTGGGGAAATGGCTTTTTGGAGACACAGAGAGAGAGACAGACAGAGAGAGAGACAGAGACAGACACAGACAGATATAGACAGAGACAGAGACAGAGAGGCAGAGAGACAGACAGACTGAGAGACAGACAGACAGAGACAGAGACATAAAGAGAGAATGAGACAGAATTGTCTACATAACTTGGATAGGAATGAAAGGAAATAAGAATTATGCACCTGTTATGTGTCTGGTGCTGTGCTAAGCACTTTAGCTAATGACTTAGTGATTTAATGATTCAGTCCTCACAACAGCTCTTTGAGGTAGGTGCTTATGCTTCCTGTTTTACAGTTGAGGAAACTGAGACAGACTGCTTAAGTGACATGTTAGCATCAGACATCTTGCAAATTTCCAAGATCAGGTTTTAGTTCAGGTCTTTCAGGCTCTAGGTCTAGCACATGATGCACTGTGCTACCTACTTACCTGGGGGATATCACATTCTTATCAAAGATATTTTATAGAAAAATTCTTTCACAGTCAACTGTTTTACTTCTAATTCTAGTTGTATTTTGTTCACATAAAAATTGTTCAAATATATATATATATACATATATGTATATGTCTGTAATTGAATTTACTTATTTTTTGTTATAATCCTAATGCCTTGTTCAATCATTTAGTACTTAGTGACAGATATGAATGGTAGCTGATCTATTTGCCTGAATTTTTTTTCATAGTACACCCTTTTATATTTAGGTCATATATTCATTTTGCATTTGATGGGGGCAGTGTAATAGTAAGCTAGTATTCTAAATTTTATTTCTGCTATACTGCTGACACATACTAGCTGTGTAATCCTTGTCAAGTCACTTGACCTCTCATTGGTCAAGCAGTTCTATAAGACTATGAGTTGCAGAGAAGGTGCTACCTTGTAAAGATAGAGGGAACCTCTTTGTGAGTTTCATGTGCCAATAAAATTACAGGGCCAGTTTCTATCCCTACTACATATTGGCTAGACTTATGTGGTCATCCATACTTGTTATGAAAAGTCATTAAAAAAATTTCATCACTGACCCAAATAGCAAATGCCTTAAACTGCTCCTTAGAGATTGTTTTTAGCCAAGCTTTGACTTAGTCTTTCGACTTTATTAATGTCAGTCTCTTATCAGTGTCAGTTTGTGTCTTACTAAACATGTGCACAGTGACATGGAGTTCTGCTTTTGATTAGAGAAGAATTTGGACAATAGGCACATTTTAATTTTGCCTAGATCCATAACAGTAGCTTTGATTTTAAAATGCAACACAATGTGGTTATTCTTTTTTTTTAATTAAAAGAGAGAAAAAGGGAAATTATCTGCTGCCAGAGCAGTAATTTTGACAGGGAATTTTTAATATGTTTGAATTGGATGGGATACCATAAGCTTTTGTTTTTTGACAAGAAAGAAGATAAAAGAGCAGATGGAAGAAATGTAAATACACTTCTTTATTAGCGTTCAGGCATCCAGTGATTCTTTTTTATTATTACTAATATTTTGATTATTTTCAGTTGTGAAATTTTAGATTCACTAAAGTTTTATACTTGAAAAAGAAGCCCAAATATGAGGCTACATGTTCTGAAAGGTATTTGAGATCTTTCTAATATCATAGGATCATAGTTATCATATGTTTAGAGATGGAAGTGACATTCAAGGTCATCTAGTCCAGTTTCTTCATTTTGCAGATATAGAAACTGAGTAGCAGAGATTCTGCAGGAAAGGTATCAGAGTCATGATTTGAACCTATATTCCAGACCCAGCATTCTTTCCTTGCACCACAGTGCTGATTGTCTTATTTTCAATAATATTAAAAATGCAATGATCAAAAGCCAGGAGGATCACACTCATCTAGAGAATGTGTTATGATGATGGAAGAGGATGAGATTCAATTAATTAAGTACTATGTTGCCATTAGTGTGTGCTATGGACTGGCAATAAATGTAAAGAAAACATATCTTCATTTATATATATATGTGTGTGTGTGTATATATATTACATATATATGTTTGTATACGTATATATATAAAATGTAGTGTGTGTGTGTGCATATATATATATGTACATATACACATGCTAGAAGCTTTGAGAATGTTTTATGCATTAACTGACCTTTATTACAAAGTTCATTCAATATTTTTAGTAACTAAAGCTTCTAGTGTGATTTATAATATTATGTGTGTGCATACACTCATGCATGCATAGATACTTCTAGATCTGTGATTTTAATAGTATCAGGAATTCACCATGAGAAAATTTCCTTTACTAATGTAGATAAGCAGATATTTCAAAATTTATAGTCTTTAGTGTTACCTGGGGGCTTTTGAGATTATATGACTTGCTCAGGGTTACAGAGTTAAAGTTTATCAATCAAGACTTGAACTCATGTTTACCTGACTCTGAGATTAGTTGTCTTTACATTCTAAGTAACTTTATCTTTTGAGGTCTGACATAGACCTATCTATTTACAAATTAGTATGAATAGCTAGCTAGCTATAACATCCAACATTTATGTAGTGGTATAAGGTCACTTTAATGTCCCATTTCACTGATTCTCCTAATAGCCCTGTGAGATAGTTGCTATTATTATCTCCATTTTATAGATGAAGAAACTGACCTCAAGAGGTTAAAGAGCTTACTGAGGGTCACACAGTAACTAAAACAAGTGAGATTCCAAGTTAGGTTTTCCTGACTTGAAAAGTCCAGCATTCTATGGTTTATGCTATACAGTCTGCTTATTGACTATGTTAATAGTTCACACCTAGAGAACTATTCTTCATCTGATATTACTTCAAGACCAGTGTTGCTTCATGTCAATGAGTAACCAGACCCAGTCTAAAGGCCACTTTTGCAATAGCTATTGAGATAAGTGTTTGCTACCACTGTGCTCTCCAACCAATATGGAACAGGGGACTGACTCCTTGAAATGCTGAATGCTAATTCCTCTCTGACCAGGGAATGAATATAAATAGATCAATAGTGATGATATTACCTTTGTAAAGAAGTTCTTCATTGTCTTTGAGATCTGTTCTAATTTTTTTTTTCTGTTAACCTTATTAAAGATAAATTTTATACACACAGAGATATCTATATCTAACTGTCAATCTTCATCTCTCTATCTATCTATCATCTGTCTATCTATCTATCTATCTATCTATCTATCTATCTATCTATCTATCTATCTAATCTATCTGTCTGTGTATCTGTCTATGTATCTGTCTATCTGTCTGTGTGTTTCTATCTATCTATGTATCTATCTATCTATAGTTTATCATGGAGTTTTCGTTGGTAGTCAGCCAGCTCTTAAAAGTCACTTCAAAAGATCAGATTCTACTATGCCCTATGAGATAGCTCTCATAATTAAAGGGGGGGGAGGGAAGGAAAAGGGGAGAGAGAGACGAGAGAGAGAGAGAGAGATTTGATACCCTCAAACTGTCCAATGTATTATAATAGAGAAGCCTTTGAGGAAAATACAAATTTAATAGACATTAGCTTTTACAAATTAAAAATATATTACCTTAAAGTTATTCACACCTAGAAAACTTAAGAAGTATTTTTACATTATGTTGCCTGACTTTAATTAATAGTCATTGCCAGCTCAGAGAAATTTTTTTCCAAATGCTATTTCCTCTACATGACTCAGATATTACCCTATGCAGGAAAAGTCATTTCAGTTCATGAAACATTCAGGTGTTTTTCACTCAGTATTAATACTATATGAATTTTTGCTATCAGTAACAAATCAAAGGCTTTTTATTCATGTGTACCATGCACTATAAGAGATCTCTACAAAGTTATCTATTTTCCAGATAGTTTAGACTCAGGATTTGGTTTTGAAAAATAAAAAAAGAGAAGTGGATTCTGTTAAGAAATCAAATCAATAAAGATAGGACACTGGGTTTGCTTAGCATCTAATTTTCCCAGTATCAAAAAGTAGGATTTCTAATTCTAAATAGGTTATATTGAATGTTGGACTTGGTTATTAGACTTAGGATTTCAAATACTGTGTTAAAACTCTGCTTCAGACTTTTACTAACTGGGTGACTGGACAATTCTTCAGCCTCATTTTCCTTATTTGTAAAGATAACAATAACATTTATCTTAAAGAGCTTATGTGGACACTATATAAGAATACATATAGGTGTATTGCTTTATAAATCTTAAAGTATTGTTTAAATATGAACTATAAAAAGATGAAGGTGATAATTATATTAAAGATGATCAAGTAAACATCTACAGTGTAGACAAATCAGAGAATTCAGCCTTAAAAGACCATGTGCATAGCCTCCCTTAAAGCATTCTGGAAAACATTAAATCACCTGAGATGAACATGGATTTTATGCTGTCTAAATTTTGGGGTCTGGATTTGATCCCAGCAGGTAACTTTAACTTTTATGTGTAGTTTATGTAACCTGTTAGACTCATATTTTTAAACCTTTAGGTTATTGAAATTCATCTCCTCCACAGAGCTATTCTACAAAGGTTTCTGAATATTTGGGTACTGTAGGTTCTAAATATCAATCAATATATTCTACTTAGAGTTGAATTTTTGACATGTTTCTTTTAGGCTTTTTTGAATGTAATTTGAATTTGAAACAAACTGATTTTTTTTTCTTTTTTGTTAAAGGTCTAAGAATACGCTTGTTCAATTTTTCCCTCAAGGTATTAAGCTGCTTATTATATATAATTCGAGTACTTCTGGATCCTCCACCACAAGGAAATAAATGGTAACTTTTTTTCCTTTGCCCTTGCAAATTATTTCATTGATTTCTTATGAAATGGATTAAATACGGTATTATCACTTTGTGCCATTTGGAATTTTAGTCTCACAGAGAGAGAAAGTATCTTTTGGAAATAAATTAATTTGATCTAGTTTTCAGGCATGATGTAACAGTAACTATTGTGGTTTTTCTTATATGTTTCTCGTTATTTGTGGAATGGGTGTATGTGTCTGACCTTTGATTTTATCCCTGTGGGGAACTCTTGTTTGCAAAACTTAGTACCTAGAGCACTGATTTATTAAAATGACTGACCCCTAGTCACACAGCTAGTGCAAGTCTGAGGAAGGGCATGAACCAAGACTTCCTTAAGTCTACCCCTCTCTCTACTTTCTTGTTCTTTCTTCTACTCATTTAATAGAAGATGTAAGAGGTCTAAAAAAAGCTGAAACTGTCTATCTTTGCTCAGTCTTCTAAGGTTCATAGAAACTGAACTCTAGCTCTTCTTACATAAATTTTTACTGCTCCACAGAAGTATGCCCTAAATCTTTGTTAACTTGAAAGAGCCCAATATCTTAAGGGTCCTTGAACCACTATATGATTAACTTATCTACACTTCAGGGGTGTCTCTTCACTGATGTTCTCATCTTTGCAGTTTCTCTCCATAGGGTGGGTTCCCGTCCTTTGAAAAGTCCAAGCCCAACCTTTGTTAGTCTTATTTATATCTTTATCCACTTATCTTCTTGCCCACTGCCCTGTGGCTTAATTCCAGTTAACTCACGGTACTGTTTCTGACCTCTGATTTCTAAGCTGGGCACAGAAGAGACACTTAAAATGTTTCCATCTCACTTTTAATATGAGTATCAGGATTACAGAATTAGATTTATTGTTGGGAACTGATCTCCTCTATCCACTTCATTTTACAGATTAAGGTACTAAAGCCCTAGAAGTTAAATGACTTTGCCCAGGATCACATTGGTAGTGAGTCATAGAGCTAAGCCTTAAACCCTGGTCTCTCAGTTGTTTTGTTTTCCCCCTCTAGCATGAAGTCCCTAATTAGTTTAAATGAATCTCAAACTGGGAAACATAAAGGATATGAATATTTTGGACTTCTAAATAGGATCAAAAATAAGCTGGGCCTATTAGAGCATAAGTTTATTGTGCATAAGGACTATAATTTTTTTAATCATCATATTCCCCAATACTAAGCAAAAAGTCTCACATAATAATAGTCATTCAATACCAGTCTGGTGAATTGAATTGGATCTCTTCACCTAAGTCTTTGGATTTAGTTTATAACTTTTCATCTGTTAAATGATAGGTAGTTCTTATTATCTTCTTAAATTATCAAACTGTTGGTTTATACAGCATAAATTAATGCTCTTTTCTGATTCTCATATCTTTTTGAAAATTCTTTCTCAGTATTTGTTGGATCATTGTTCACATCCTCCTGAGTATGACTATATACTTGGGCTCTATATGTCAGACCTATTATCTCTCTCTCTCTCTCTCTCTCTCTCTCTCTCTCTCTCTCTCTCTCCCTCCCTCCCTCCCTCTCCCTCTCCCTCTCCCTCTCCCTCTCCCTCTCGCTCTCTCCTCTCCTCTCCTCTCCTCTCCTCTCCTCTCCTCTCCTCTCCTCTCCACTCCTCTCCTCTCCTCTCCCCTCCACTCCTCTCCTCTCCTTGTGATCTCATTGACTTCCTTGGATTCATCTATCATCTCTATGCAGATGATTTGCAAATCCACATATCCAATCCTCAGTTGTCTTAAGCTCTGGTCTGACCTTACCAGTTGACCAATGGACACTTTTACCCGGATAACTCATAAACATCTCCAATGAAAGAAGTTCCGGATTTGGAGTTAGTGTAGTTTTGGTTAAATTTTGTTATGTATTAATTCTATAATAAAGAAGCAAGTCAGCTCTTTGTATTTCATTTTATTTGTAAAATGAGGTGTTAGGACTAGAGTCCCTTAAAGTAACAATTCTGTGATCCATCTTTATAAGAACTAATTTTATTTCCTTTTCATTATAACTTCCTTGTTCCTATCAAGGGTGCCATGATCCTTCTACTAACTAGATTCATAACCTCACACACAACTTTATTCTCTCTTACTCTGCCATATCTAGTCATTGCCAAGACTAATTCCAGAGCATCTCTTGTATCCGTCCCCTTCTCTCCCTTGTGATATTTTGTCTAGTCTATTGCAATAGCTTTCTAACTGGTCTCCCTGCATTCAGTCTTATCCACCACATAGATGGCCATGTGTATTGCCAATACAATATTCACTGTACTGGTGGTGACTATGAATATGACAGAGTAGTTCTCAATTGCCAAATATAAAAGATTCTCCATATAGAAGACAGAAGAAAAACATTTATTTAAATACTAGAAAGCCAAATCCCAGAATCAGAAAGCAAAATCTGTCATGGTGACCAAGAAGTTAATAAACATGATCACAGCAGGGGACAAAGCCATTCTCAAACCTCCCCTCCCTCAGTCAGAGCCTTCTCACCATTAACTGTCATGCTGTGTCAGCTGGCCTGTCTTGGTTGGCTATCCCCTCTGACCTGACCTTGCTTACTTACTTCCTCCCAGTTCCACTCCACCCTTCCTGTTCTGCTTCTTCAGCAAGTTCCTCCTACTGTATGTGACTTAGGCTTCCAGGTGATTTAAGCAGATCATATGGGCCTATTAATTAATGAGAAAGATCTTTTCATTTAAATTATTATTGCATTCAACCCCAAGATCTTTCATATTCATTACATAGGTTGATGGGACAACTAGTATTTCAAGCACCCCATTTTTATTCCCCCTCAACAAATGAGGCCCAAAATCTTG
The DNA here is from genome assembly GCF_028372415.1 of Notamacropus eugenii. Lineage (NCBI taxonomy): Eukaryota > Metazoa > Chordata > Mammalia > Diprotodontia > Macropodidae > Notamacropus > Notamacropus eugenii. The sequence continues at coordinate 444,931,285 of NC_092873.1, forward strand.
GTATAAGGTGCGAAGGTCTCTTCTTCAACGACTACTTCCTGCTGAGACTGGATGTAGAGCTGTCCCTAACCCAAGAGGTCCCACTGAGAGATGAGTTCTTTAGCTGGCATCTGGAGTTTGGTCAACTTCAGGTCCAGAGATGACAGATCACCTGTCATGGATAGGATGTAACATCCAGCTTAAGTGATCAGGGATCTGCAAGTGGAGAGTACTAAGCTTATAGGAAACAAATCTAAAAAACAAGTTTAACAGACGAAAAGTCAAAGAACAAACAAATGAACAAGCAAATGAAAAGGAATCAATAACCAGAAGCAGGGTAGATATAGGGCCAGCTGTGGTTCTGGAGGACATAAACCCACTATCACAGACTCATTCATGGTAGAATATATTAGTTAAGGGTACAATTTGGTAATCATCCTCTACTGAATAAACAGCAGTTACATTGTTATCTTTTCCATGTGCTATAATTTCTGCAGTCTTTGGAACATTGTCTGGCTACCCATACCTTAGCTCCCAAATTTTATTTTATCAGTAGAACCCAATTCTTCTGTTCCTCTATTAGTTATTTTAGAAGGAGGCTAAGTTTTCATAAGCAGTCCTGTTTCACAAGGACTAATAATCGCTTGAACTATTCGATCATTTTTTACAAAACTGTATGGGTCTATCACCTAAATTTTGGAATGTTATAACAATTTCTCCTTGATAATTAGAATCTATCACTCCAGTCAATATATGTATTCCTCGAGCTGCTAATCCTAATCTGAGCTGGGGTTTGGCCAACTTTCTGTTCTCCCTGAAGGTACCAGGAACTTAGATACAAGGGTTCAGCAGGATCTGTAGGGGCAGTTCTTACTACTCTATTTTGTCTAGTATCAAGTCCCTTTTCTCGGTACATTCTGTATAGTTCATTAGTTGGAATACCATCTATGCTTCTAAAATCTACCCCTGATCTCAATAGAAGAGGAAACAATTCTCTCCTTGTCATTTTTTTTTCTGATTTTGAATCCACTAGCTATTTACTCTTTTCTCTCTAGCAATGTTGTCTTTTCCTCAGTCTCCTAAGTCACCTAACTGTGAAATCTTGTCCAGCACCTCTGAAAGAGGGTGCCCTATTTCCTCAATTATTAGAGTCAAAATCAAGTGCTTAGAAATAGGAGGAGCCGTCTTCACTATTATATTCCTATGGGAAACTGCAAAGGGAGTATCATATTATGCATCTGCATTCCCAATCATTACGGCAGTTTTCATTACCTCCTCCTTTAACTTTCTTATACAGTCCCTAAGTGAATACCAGGGTCTATCTCCGCTGGGCTACATGGAGTCAGTAGGATATTGCCTACTGCAGCCTTCTGCAGCCAAAGCTAACAGATTATATGTATTGCTACTTCCTTGCATATTGTAATCTCTAAAAATTTGCTATACAAAAAGATTCTGACTCATATCTATAAATTTCAGTCAGTTGATGGGATCTATAGCTATTCCTCCTGCTCTGTCAGTCATCACCGATTCTCATCATCCAAGATAGTGAACCAATTCAAAATTTCTGTGACCTCCTGCTGAGTAAAATCCTCAATTTCCCTAAACATTGAGTTACCTCCTTGGTTCTCCTGTTTCTGCCTCACTGTTGGGTATGCTTCTGACTGAGAAACTTTTTCCTCTAAAATTATTTCACTTCCTTTGTCACTGTGGCAACTAGGCTGGGTTTGTACAAAGGTCAGATGTGTGTTTCTTTTGTTAGCCTGAAACTTCTGAGCTAAATGAACAGCCTTTCCTTCTGCCTGAGACACAACACCCCCACCCCCCGCAGACTGTTCTTGTGAAGTAGAGGCCAAAGGATGAGAATTCCCATGCAAAAACTAGCTAACTCTTTTTCCATCTGAATTTTTTCCTGAAGCATTTCATCTCTGTTTCTACACATAATACGATGAAGTCATTAATAAAATCCAGCCTCTCCTACTTACCGCTGCCAACTCCTTCTCTGGTCTTCTTGATATTCCTTGCAAACACTTTCCAAATCTCCAGGTTCCCCCCTCCTGTAATCTTGCTTCCCAGTTTTCATAGGGTTCAGTGCAAGGAATATGGTAAATCATCCCATCCTGGAATATTAATATCTTCCTCTAAATCCCTTCTGCCTCTAAATAGAGATTTATACCTTGCGATCCTATTTGTGATGTGAAATGTATTGCCAAGGCAATATTCACAGCATGGTGGTGACTATGAATATGCCAGTGTAGTTCTCAATCACCAAGTATAAAAGGCTTTCCATATAGAAGGCAGAAGAAAGCATTTATTTAAACACCAGAAAGCCAAATCCCAGAACCAGAAAGTAAAATCTGTCATGGTGATCAAGAAGTTGATAAACATGATCACCGCAGAGGGCAAAGCCATTCTCAAACCTCCCCTCCCCCAGCTAGGACTTTCTCACTATCAACTGTCACAATGTTTGAATCTCAAACCTCCCCTCCATCAGCCAGGGCCTTCTCACTATCAATTGTCACAATGTTTCAGTCTCAAAACTCCACTCCCCCAGCCAGGGCCTTCTCACTATCAATTGTCACAATGTTTCAGTCTCAAACCTCCCCTCCCTCAGCCAGGGCCTTCTTATTATCAGCTGTCACAATGTGTCTGTTAGCCTGTGTCAGTTGGTCTTGTTCTCTCCTCTCTGACCTGACCTCACTCACTCACTTCCTCCCATTTCCACTCTACCCTTCCTGTTCTGCCTCTTCAGCAAGCTCCTCCCACTACATGTGACTTAGGCTTCCAGATGATTTAAACAGATCATATGGGCCTATTAATTAATGAGAAAGATCTTTCCATTTAAATTACCATTAAACCATATTGCTTCCTTGAACAGTAAGCTTTAGTGACTCCCTAGTACTTCTAGATTAAAAATGAATGTCTAATTTTGGCTTTTAAATTCCTTCCCATTATGGTTCCAGACTTTCTTTCTAGGCTGATTACACATTATTTCCTTTTACATAGTCTGTACTCCAGCCAAACTAGCTTACTTGTTGTTTCCTTTACATGAGTTACATTTCTTTATCTGCTTCCAAGGCTTAACACAGCCTGTCTTCCATGCCTGGCATATTCTTCCTCCTCATCTGCTTTTATTGGAATCTCTAGTTCCCTTCAGGGTTTGGCTCTAATACTGCGTCCTTTGTAAAGCCATTTTTAGTTAATGTCTTCTCTATCCTCAGAATAATTTTGTATGTGTTTGGATTTACTTATCTGTGTACATCTTGCTTTTCTCAAGTGGAATATAAGATGCTTGAGGGCAGAGGTTTCATCACTTTTGTCTTTGTAACCATAGGCCCTAATACAATAGTGGTAAATTATAAGTACTTACATGCTTGTCAAATTGAATATAACTAATTAATTATTAGTAAAGATTCTTGATGATTGATTTCGAATTAAATATTTTAAAATAAACTCATTTGTATAACATTCTGCCACAGAATATTTTTTTAAATGACAAATTTCAGTGAAATAATTATACCATTTTTCTTTCTGCTAGTCAGTCTATCAATGTATCACCTAAAGTATTTAGGGACCTGTCTAGGTCCCTTTTCAGGTTGTTACCAGCAGAAGCTGTCAAAATTGACATTATGTAGATGTCTGCTGTTACTGCCTACAGGAAACATCTGTTTATGTTAAGTACATTTTTTTTAACCCCTGACTCTAAATCTGTGACTTCCTGTGGGAGCCAGGGATTCTTATGAGTTCTGTATTAGAACCATTTATGTCTTTATATAGTTCCAACCATAGAAATGGGGCTCCAGGGTGTAGGAATATATTTGTATGGGGAACATTTTTGAATAATAGCAACCCTCAAACAATCAAATGTATGTGATATATGTGCAGTATTATAACTATACATTATGCTATTTATCTGTATTTGCTTTTAATGGAAAGATTACGCAGAATAGAAAAAAGTGAGTGTTTCTGTAGAGTGAAACTATATCCCATACAGCCTTATCCTAGCACTATAAAGGCCTATGACTGAAGATAACAGGACAAAATTAGGGAGATATGGATGCTGAAAATCTTTCCTAGTTCTCCCCTTGCTCCAGCTGCTTCATTTGCATATGAATAATATAATAACTTTGTTCATTTTGTACACTATGGTTCCATTAACACAGCCAAAGATCATATTAACTTTTTTCACCAAGTCACATTGTTGATTCACATTTAATTTTCATCACATTAAAATTCTCATGCCTTTTTCACTTGAAGTGAAGTCTAGGGACATCTCTTCTATAATCTCCTTATGAAGTTGAACTTTTGAACCTGATGAGGAACTGGAGCTTTAATCCTAACAAATTTTATCTTATTACAGTCAAGCAACACGCATTTAATAAATGACTGCCATGTGCCAGACATTGTGCTAAGTATGGAGACACAAAGAAAAGGAAAAGACAGTCCCTGCTCTCAAGAAACGCATAGACTAACAGTAGAGACAGCATGAAATAACTATGAACAAAAAATGTTACATACAGGACAAATGAGAGATAATCAACAGAGGAAAGTCACTAGCATCAAGATGGATCAGGAAAGGCTTCTTAAAAAGGTCAGATTTTAGGTGGGAATTGAAGGAAGCCAGGAGAGCCAGGAAAGAGAGAGGAAGGAGAGAATTCTAGATATGGAGAACAGCCAGTGAAAACACCCAGAGCTGATCAGTGGTTTGTCCTGTCATTGCCGGAACTGCAAGGAGGTCAGTATCACTGGATGTTAAAGTACGTGGGGGTGAGTAATATGTAAGAAAACTGAAGAGTTAGGAGTGAGCCAGGTAGCAAAGGGTTTTTTGAATTCCAAACAGGCTTTTATATTTGATCCTGTAGTTGATAGGGAGCCATCAGAGTTTATTGGGCAGGGGTGGTATGATCAGACTTGTGCTTAAAGATTACTTTGACAGCTGAATTGAACATGTACTGGTGTGAAGAGACTTGTGTCAGGGAAACCAAGAAACAGACTGTTGAAATAATTCACATGTGATATGATGAGACCCTGTACCAGAATTATAGAATAGAGGAGAAAAGGTGGTATATACAATAAATGTTATGAGGACACAAATTGAGATGATATGGCAACATGTTGGATAGGAGGTAAGTGGATGATAGAGTAAGGAATGATGAGCACACATATGTCTTGACCCTAGATAATTGTGAGGATAGTGGTGATAGTGATAAGGAAGTTACCAAGATTTGAGGAAAGAGGATGGAAATAATGAATGCAGTTTTGAACTTGTTGAGTTTAACATATTATGTGATATGTAGTTTGAAATGTCCAGTGGGTGGTAGGAGATGTGAGACTGGAGATCACAAGAGAGTTTAGAGCTGGATAAGTGGATTTGAGAGTCATTAACAAAGATGATAAATGAATCATGGGAGATAATGAGATCACTAACCAAACTAGTAGAGAGGAAGAAGAGACCTAGCCCTGGGGGACACCCATGAGTAGTAGTGTGACCTGATTGAGGATTCAGCAAAGGAGACTGACAAATCAAATGAGAACCAGGAAAGAGGAATGTCCTAAAAACCTATGGAGAGATTCTCAAGAAGAGGGTTATTACAGTTTTAAACGCTACAGAAAAGTCAAGAAGGATGAGGATTGAGAAAAGGCCATTAGGTTTGTTAATTAAGAGATCACTGGTAACTTTGAAGAAAACAATTTCAGTTGAATAATAAAGTGAAAAGCTAGACTATAGAGAGTTAAGAGGAAGGAGAGGAAAGGAAATGTACATATGGATTATAGATGGCCTTCTCAAGGCATTTAGCCTCAAAAGGGGAGATAAGATACTGGATCATAAGGAGGATATAAGGATCAAGTGCAGGTTATTTTAGTATGGAGGAGACATGGGCACGTTTGTAGACTGTAGGGAAAGATTCAGTAGTGAAGGAGAGATTGAAGAAAAGTGAAAGAGGAGCAATCTTCTGGGAAAAAGATGGGATAAAATAGGAACATTTGTGGATATTTGCCTTGGCAAAGAAAAGGGCTGAAGAAGAAGGTAGTTGCAAAAGGTACCTGCATCATATGAAATGAGGAAGAAGAACTGAGGAGGAACTCTCAATAAATGACTTCAATTATAAGTCAAATATGTGGCAAGATTCTTACAGGAAAAAGTAGGGGAAAGGGAGCTATGGGAAGCTGGAGAAGGGATGAAAAAGTTTTGAAAAACTGCTATGATGAATGGAATTTTGAATCAACAAGAGTTTTTTAAAAAAATAAATTGCCTTTCTGTAGTGAGGGCCCAGTTAAGATTATGTAACATAAATCTGCAGTGGACTCAATTAGCGTGTTTTGTGATTTTTTTTCACCTTCATTCAGCAACACATGAGTGCGATCAAAAAGAGCAGATGTTGAGAGTAATCTAAAAATGGTGCTTGGCAAGCCAAGATAAATGATATAATTAGTAGGCAAGAGAGCAGAAAGAGGATAGTGTAGAACTGAATTTATTCACTGAAGGGTCAAGGTGGGGAAGGGAAGAGAGTGTAGATTGTATAGCAGTGATGGCCTGGGAAAGAGCTAAGGATTCAAGGATTCAAGGATTAGAGGTCATATGAGGACAAAGAAGATGCTTTGGAGTTGAAAGGCAGAGATAGAGGTGGAATGATAAGAGATTTTGATCAAATGAGGTGACTTTATAATTTATGAACATGGAAGGGGTTCATGTGTGGGTGATGGCAAAATCATAGATAAAACCATCTCAATGTGTAGCTGAAGTGAGGTGGAAGAGAACTGAATAAGTCACAGGAATTGAATAAGCTGAGCAACTAGAAAGTTATAATCTTTGAGGGAGCATTAATATGTATGTTGAAGCCCTGTAATATGAGAGAAGGAATTGGAAGAGGAGAGACTGTGAAACAGGCACTAAACTCATTGAGGAAAGAAGGGCAGTGGCCTGAATGCCAATAGACAGTAACTACCTGAATTTGGATTGAGTGGTAGATATGGATTGAGTGAACCTTAGTCTAATCTGAAGAAAATTTTTTTTGTCCCCATTTAGTTATCTAACATGTCATTTAAACCTCACTTGTGAGTCATTCAAAGATTTGAGAAACATACCCTTCATATATTCATCCAAATCATTGATAAGTATCTTCCATACCAAAGATAAAGCCATGGGACACTTCATTAGGAAATTCCTTCTTGGCTCACATGGGTCCACTGGTGACCATTTTTTGGATTAGACTAATCAGGTCTGAGTGAATCTAAGCGTGCTCACATATAGCCCTCATCTTACCAACTCCCATTACTGGATAATGTGTTGAGGTAAAACCTGTCAGTTGTCTTGGTCCTAGGGAACAGGAATACTATATCCTCAGCCTTTCTTGGATGTGCCTTATGAATTGATGTTACTCTGATATATTTTATTTTAAATCAGTTATTCTGACTAGTAATTACCATTTAGGATCAAAGAATCATAAATATAGAGCAGAAAAGAACCTTAGTAGTCATCTTATCCAACCTCTAATTTTACACATATGATTCCCCCAGATACCCAAAAAGTCAGTGACGTGTTCAAGATATAACCATAAGAAGTAGGATTTAACACCAGGTTTTTCAACTCTAGAGTCAGCATTTTCCCCAAGATCATAAAAATCAGTGATTTCCACTTGAACACTGTTAGCAAACTGTATTTTTAATAATACATTCAAGTGTTTTACTAAATGGGATCTCCATCACCCAAGTAAGGATGAATCCATTTTTCAAAGATTGTTGACATTAGTTCAGCAATCACATCTTCAAAGGTGTCATTCTCCTGGGAATGCAATTCATTTTATGCTAGAGAGTTTTGCTTATCAAGGACAATTAGGTGTTTTCTTACTCTCACCTTTTATTATGTGTTTCAATATTTTATTAGCTATTTACAATCTGTACTTTCCATCCTGAAGCTCTTTTTTCTTTGTAAATAAAAAAAAAAGCAATATTAAATTTGATTTTCTTAAATTTCATTGCAAGATTCATCCATTTTGGGGTTTTGCTTTCTTAACATTACTTTAGGACTATGTAATTTGATCAAAATAAATTCTACAAGCATTTATTAAGTGCCTATCAGCTAGTCAAATAGAATTTATCACAAGTGCAAGTAACTGTAACAGGGTGGAGAGACAAATATATGCCAGTCCCTGCCCTCAAAAATTTCCCTTTCTACTTATATTTGACCACTTTTGTTCATCTTCATTTATTTATCTTTTAAAATCAGAGGTGATCAGTAAATTTCCTGTAGTCCCACAATCATCTCATTGAAATAATGTGTTGTGTCATGAGAATTTTCCTCTTGAGAACCTTACTGACCTGACTTGCTCTGTAGACATCTAGTCGAGAGAATGAAACCTATGCCCAGTATACCCAGTCTCTGAACACTGAAATTTACTTTCTCTAAATGTATGTCTGGCTTCAGATGTTGCCAACTGTCTCCATCATTATCTGTCATGAATTCAAAGAAGGCATCAGTACTTCCTCATAAAACTCTTATCACTTCTACATCTATAACTAAATCTGGTCAGATTTCTGGTCAGATCAGGTTCATTATAGTAGTTCCCCTTATTGGCTACTTTGCTTTTAGCTGAATGAGATACATCCACAGCAAATACTTAAACATCTGGAGTCTCCCATTACTACTATATCTTGATTTTATGCCAACTTTATGATCAACTCATCACCCATTTCTCCTTTTTAACTTGATCTTATAGTTATTATGTAGTCATTTCAGTTGTGTCCAGCTCTTTGTGATACTGGAGTGATTTGCTAGGTCCTTCTCTAGCTCATTTTTACAGATGAGGAACTGAGGCAAATAGAGTTAAGTCAATTGCCTAGGGTCATACAGCTAGTAAGTATCTGAGATTGGATTTGAACTCATGAAGTTGAATTCCTGATTCCAAGCCCAGTGCTCCATCCACTGTACCACCTAGGTGCTCTGATATTACAGTTGTTGCCATAATGATATAACTCCTATTGCTTGCTCCATTAATCTTCACCCAAAGGCATTCTCTCTACTGCTTTTCATATATAGCTGTTAGTATAGTACCTGGCACATGGTAGGTGACTAACAAATGTTGATTGATGCTTTTTCTCACATAAATATATCTTTTTGATACATAATAATGTTCCAGTTATTTTTCACTTTCCTTTCCATTAGAATAAGGCATTTCTTTTCTTTTGTGATATTCAAGTAATAATTAAGATTTACTCAAGTATCAGTGATAACCTATAATGTAGGAATTGTGTTCTTTCATTAAGATATCTACTTTACTTTGTTTATTACCCATACATTACACATTTAATCACAAACTTATAAAGCCATGAGTATTATTATAAGCCATTTTATTGTGTTTCCTTCTGATAATTATTGGCTTCTTTCTATTAATATTCTTTTTACATGTAGAACTTGCCATTCTCTGACGTGTCTCTCTAAGCAATCATGCATGTTCAGTTTCTCTCACCATCCATTTTTAGTTTAAGGTCCTTATATAGGAGAAGTCACAAATGTAACAATTTCTAACAATGGTTTATTCATTTCTCCTTTTCTTTTTTATGTTTCATATCCCACAGTCTTCCAGCACATTCGGATTCTTTATTGGTTTGCCGGGCTTTTCTTTCTCTTTGTTTTTCTCTGAATCACTATGTCTTCAAGAAATGTCAAGATAGCTATCTTTTGGAATAAGCAGGGCTGTCATGCAGAAAAGCAATTAGACTTATTTTACTTGTCCCCAGAGGAAAGAACTTTGGGCATTAGGTAGTAGTGGCAGAGAGACATGTTCAGGCATGTTGTAAGGACTTCTGGTGAAATGTATGGGCCCTTCTTAGAATAATTTTACCTTTTAAAAAAATTCATCATTGAAGGAAATGACAGAATTAAATTATAAATTAGTGAAAGTAAAATGTAATTTTTTTCACCCTCCGAGTTCATAGACACCATCCCCTAAAATCTTTCTATTGTCCATGTTTCAAAAATGCCTGTTATACAAGTTATATACCCAAAACTATATGAATAAGTGGGAATAGCTTAGGGGAATCAGAAAAGGCCTCTTGAATGAGCTGATCTTTGAAGGGATACAGAGGATCCAAGAGACAGGGGGGTGATGAGGGAGAGGATTATGGATTTGAGTTACAGGCTGTGCAAATGCATAGCAACAGGAATTGGAACATTTTGTCTGAGGAATAGCAAACAGGAAAGTTTGATGGAATACCCTTTATGAGGGAGAGTAGCATATAAAAAGCTGATATAAATAGGCTTGAGACAGATTAAACAGGGCTTTAAAAATCAAATAGAGGACCTTATACCTTAATGTAAAGATCATGAGAAGCCACTGAAAAGTTCTTGAACAGAGGAGTGACATAGTCAAGTTTCTACTTTAGCAACATTACTTTGCCCACTATATAGAGGATGAATTGGAGAGGGAAGAGACTAAAATAATTAAGTGGATATTGCAATAGTTTGGGAAAAAGAGAGTGAGGGCCTAGATGAGGGGTGGGGAACTTGCAGCCTCAAGGTCACATGTGGCTGTCTATGTCCTCAAGTGTGGCCCTATAACTGAATCCAAACTTCACAGAACAAATCCCCTTAATGAAAGGATTTGTTCTGTAAAAGTTGGGCTCAGTCAAAAGACCACACCCAGGAACTTAGAAAGCCAATGTGGCAGGTGCTCCACCCCTAGTCTAGACTAAAGTACTTACAGTGTGTGGGCTTTGCAGGGAGAGTCTCTGAGTGGAACCACTTCCTTAGGGTCTTTGTAAAAAGAATGGGTGAAGAGACAAAGACATTTTGAAACATACAGGAGTGGAATTAACGGATGTGTTATTTCAGATAGCTTTTATCTTCTTGTGAAGATGGAGCCACAGTCTCCTTTTGAGAATATTCAGAGCAAGAAAGTTCTGAATATGAACAGGACAGGACTGGGGGTGGAATTTTGAGGAATGTGAAAAAAGGTTTGGGAAAACTCCTGTGGTAAAAAGACAAGGCAGTGAAAAGTTTCACTTGGAGGGAGATTGATTATAGTGCCAGTACTGTCAAAAAAATAGTCCTGGAAGAGATTGTCAAGAGAATATTTAGCATTTGAATTCTGAGTGTCTAAGAGGACTTAATAATATGAAACTAGGTAGACTGCATCTCTCAATTTCTTAGCTAAAACTTCTTAGGGAACTCTAACTTTTATTGTTAGAAGACTTATTGCATCTAGGGGCACTTAAAACTTTAAACAGTTGTCCACATACATTGTTTCAGGAAGCCAAACATTCAGGTTTTTAATATCATGTTAAACAAATGATCTGGGTATCTGAGTAATTTCTGTGTTTCTTGCAGATGTTTCACCATTAAGTAGACCCATTTCTAAAGGCAGTCAGTTTATTTCACATATAAGACTGAACCTTTCAAGAAGATATTAAAATATAGAGTCCAGAGTAATATTCATATCTCATGGTCATCAAAATTGATTTTAAATATTTATTGATTTGTAAAGACCGTTAACTTTTCAGTCAGTGACCAATAATTCAGAATTGAACTGTAATGAAAATTCTACTAATAGTTTGGGAACAAGCAGAGCATAAGAGCTGGTAAAATTTGCATTCATTGAAACCTTGGAAATGAGCAAAGTTCTATACAATTAACATTTCTATGATGTCATTTAACAAATTATATATATTTGAAAAATTAAGTTATTACAATTAGAAAGAAATATCTAACAAAATAGCTTTAGATTCTATTTTGAATAAAAATGTGCTATTGGTGCCCGTATTGGTTAATGAAAAATAGAAGTGGGTTGGATGGGTCCACTTAAAATTAATGAGTCTAACTCAGCAAAGAGAATTATTTAATTATGGCTTCTGACATAGTAAAACTGTAGATGTTCAGTGTAGCTTTGTTGTATTATATCCTGTCTTTGAGGAGTCATGAATTGAAATGAAAATCTTGCAAGCACAAACAAGTTTCAAGATATGAATGGACTTTCACTGCCAAATGCATGAACTTATGACAACAACTAGATAGAATACACTCAGTTCTTGAAGTCTCTGTAATGTAAAAATTCATTGATAAAAGGGGACAAGGATAGGTACTGGACTTTTGATTGCATTAGTATAGGGAATTCCTGGAGAGAAAAGTCCTTCTATCAATGCAGTTTTGCACATTCTCTGAAACTTGTAGTATTAAAATTTTGACTAGACCACTGAGAGTTTTGTGACTTGCCCTGAATCACACAGCTGTTATATGTCATAAGTAAGATTTTTAAAAATCTAATGAAAGAGAAAGAAAGCCTAATTTAAGTAGTGCTTGGTAAATATTAGTCACTATACTTTTCAATGAGTTTAATAAAAATTCACATTTTTCCGAAATATTTACATTTTCTCACATTTAAGTCAGTGTCCATTGGGAAGTTTGTTTTATCATATTTTTGACTGATGTACTGTAAATAAACTTTAGAATAATAAAATTTCTGAAAGTATATTTTAAAAAAATTTATACCTATCTGTTGTATCATCATTTGATCCAAAGAATGAAAAAAAGCAATTCAGCAAAAGTAACCAACATATCAATCAAGTTTGACAATCTTTGTACTGTACTCATAATTCCACTCCCCACTTCCAACCTTTTCAGAGAATGGAGGGAGTTCATTTTCTCATCTTTTCTTTATGATCGAACTGAAAATATATTTTAAACTCTTGATTCTCCATGAGGATTGAACATAATTTTGATTGAAAAGGTATTTTATTCTTTTGGTATTTCATTCTTTTGGTATTTCAAATGATTATCACAAATTTGTGGGAATAATTTTTAAGATTATCTATCAGGCGTTACCAAAATGAACAAATGAAGAGATTACAAATGTGTTATTTTCAGTAGAAAATAAGCACTTTGAAGGCAGTCTCACATAGTAGAAAGAAAGTCTTTAAGTCATAAAAATACTGTGTTCACCTTCTGCTTCTTACACCTATTAAATGTGTGACCATGGACAAGTTGCTTAACCTTCCAGTATCCACAAATTAAATCTCTAAAACCATGTTATGATAAATTTCTCATCTACATTAGTGCACGGAGCTTCCATACTGGTAGTTACATATACTAATGAAATCATGGGTCTAGACTTCTTCACCCCCTCATAAAAAACAAAAAAACAAAACCTCAGACTCTAGCACAGTGCTTTGCATATAAGTACGTGTTAGGTTCAATTAAATTTCCTACATCAGAAAGAACTATAGTAGTAGCCTACATTTTTTTTTTTTTTACTTTTACTACATGGTCAGATGGAAAACTCACTTGTATAACTATCAGAAAATAGAACAAAACCCTGCTGTTTTGTAGTTGAAATATGTGGAACAACAAATTTTATAAAAGAACAGATTTCTTAATACATTCCATAAATATTTATCAAACAACTTTTAGATGAAATGTGCTAGTTGTTATGTATAATGGAATGATATTTAATGAAGTTCCTGTCTTTAATGAGCTTATCATTTAATAGAGTAGATAATAAAGACACACAAATCCCCACAATACAAGGCAATGTAAGGTCGTAAAAACAAAGGGTAGAAACAAAGTGCCTAAGGAAATCAGAGGAATAGTATTACACCCAGCTGGGATGTTGTAGGCTGCTTTGGGGTTAGAATTAGAGACAGGCATAGCTACTGGAATGAGAGTCCGTTTTAGGTCAGGAAGTTGCCAACAAGTTTGCCCTGGTCATCTTCTGGCTGTCCATTTTTCTGTACTTCCTACCCAATTTTCATTTCCACCTTTTGCTCTGAGAACAGTAATCAAATTAAAGCTAAAATTATTTTTAGATAGGCTCCATCAGTTGTCTGCCATATTTCTTCAGTCACCATATTGATGTGATTTCTGTTCACTACTCCCCTGTATGTGTTGACTATTGAAATGTAATCTCTTTGAAGGTAGAGACTGTCTCACTTTTGTATTTATCTCCTTAGCACTTAACGGAGTGCATGGAATGGCAATTGATTTTTTTATTCATTCATTGACATTGATTTATAGGTAAATGACTCGACTTAAAATCCTGGAGGTGCTACTGCCTACATATATGACCTCTGGCAAATCAGCTCACTCTATTGGGTCACACTTAAATGATGGGGGTTGATAAAATCATCTTTTAGAATCCCTAAGGTCCTTGAAAGTTTAAAATTTATCATTCCATTTATTTTTTTCTCCAAAAGTTTTTTTTTGTTGTTCCCTTGATTTTCCAACAAAACTTTTCTTTAATATTATGAATTATGCTCTTAAAAAAAGATTTAGTATCAACATACTGAGTGTCAAGTGACAGTTTCTTAGATCTTCTGAGTGGAAACCCTGATCTCCAGAAATGACTCAGAGAGGTATCCAAGGAATTGCAGAAGGGATGCAGATGCTTATTTGTCTGAAGCCATCTGTTTTTCAAGCTTCCTTGCCCAGGTAGAGCTAAGGATTTCAGCTGTTGATGACATGGGCTGATTGGAGAAGGTTTTAGTAGAGAGATGACATTTAGTAGAGAGATGAACTGAACCTTGCAGAGTGGATAGAACTTTGATAAGCAGAGATGAAGTTTGTCATTTGAAGTAGAAAGAACAAAATTGAAAGGGGTGTGGGGATAGAACATTGAAAAATAGCTTTAGGGAATGGATGATAGATTGTCTATCAGGCTAGAATTTAGATTTTTTTGTAAGGGAATGATGGGAAATAAACCTTGAAAAGTAAATCTGGATTTTGAAGGATTTTGAACACCTGAAAAATAAATTTGTATTGTATTCAATAATATTTGCTAGAGATTCTTTTATATGCTATGTTATTTGTTTCTCACAATAATCTCAGGGAGAAGGTAGTATAAAAATGGTATCCTCATATTGCAGGTGAGAAAAAAAAATAATGGAGGTTAAAGGACGTATGCTTTGTTCAGCAATTAGTAGTGGCTGATCCTGGTACCAAATGTAGATATTTTACCTCCAAATCCTGTACACGTCCCAGTATGCCACAAGGCAAAGAGGAACTATTAAAATGCAAACCATTTGCTTTCTATGTTCTGTGGAGACTAGGTGGCCACTGAGGTCCATTCTCACTCCCCCTCTCAAATTCTGATTCTCTGATTCTCCAAAGTTTTTTTGAGTACACCAGTGGTAAGATCAAAGCAATGCTTTAGGGAGATTATTCTTCCTGCCGGATGAATAATGAACTGAATAACTATCAACTGAGAACATTAACGTTCTAAGTTAATTGAAAACTGAGCAGCTACTTTTAACATTTCAATCATCAGAGAAACTACAGGGTTTTCTATATCATTCTAACAAACAACATTTAATGGAAGGCCAGAAAAACAGGTTCAGATCACAGGGATGACTCTTAAAAATCCAATTAACTTCTAAGAATGAAGTTTTTTTTTTAAGTTATATTAGAACAGATAATTACATATTACGACATAATATGTAGTGATACACAACTGTGGTAGATTACATTTATGGAGCACTTTACAAAACTATAAATCAACAAATCTGTGAAGTTAGGTATCATCTGAATTTGAAGAATTTAAAAGTTAACTTCTTATTATTACTATATTTCTTGGTAGAGCCAGGCCAGGGCATTATTTTGACCCTAAGTTCTAGTGCTGTTTATAGTATACCCCAATGTTCTTCAATAACATTACTTCCCAGCTAAACCACTTTCAATCATTATTAAGATGCTTACTTTTATAGTAACAGTAATGAATTTTACCTATGCATGTTCTCACATACATTTTTATTTTAAATATTTTTTTTATTTTCTCCACTTAAATGTAAAAACAAATTTTAACATTTATTGTCTTTTTTTAAAGTCTTGAGTTCCAAATTCTATCCTTCCCTCTCCTCCCACTCCCTGAGACAGTAATCAATCTGACATAGGTTACAAATCTCCAATACTTTATGGCATAACATGGGTAACATGAATTGCCAGGGCTAGTAATACAGACCACACCCTATAACAAAGCAATTGACCGATAGGGATGAGCACTGGACCTGTGATTTCATTGGTATTGAGAATTTACAGCTGTGGAAACTCCCTCGACCAAGGTAAAGTATAGAGATGATAAAAATAGGGGTGAACATTTTCTGCAACATAGCAATAAGATTCTAAGAGCACCTAGAAGTTAGGTGGCTTGCTCAGGGTTCTACAGCCAATGTATGTCAGAGATAAAACCCACTCTGGCCCGCTAAGATTTTTTCAGTAGTGTTGTTTTAGAAATGTGAAGCAGATGGTGGAATTCATAAAACAGCAACCCAACATGCAGAAGCACATGAAGTAATATTGAGTCAAAGTATTTTACTTGTTCTACTTGCTCCATCTCCCAAACATATATACTTAATTCAATTAAACAAATAATTCAATTTAACAGGCACCTATTAAATACCTTCTATGTTCAGGTCACTGTTAGGGTCCAAAGACAAAAAGAATATAAAAAGCGTCTGATTATAAGGAGCTTACATTTGGCTATACAACCTAAAGATAAAACTTTGTAGCTTGATAGCTTTTGACCCTGTACCTTATTTATACTTCCCTTCTCCCTTGTACTATGTCCCCTTTCCTTTATGTTAATAAATGACTTGCTCCCCCTCCCCCCTTCAAAGTCTAATTCAAAATTCACTGTTTTCTGAGTAGATATTTTGCCTCTACAGCTGGACTATGGCCCTCCTGAGGTTAGGCTCTGTGTTTAGTAGTTCTTCCACAAATTTTGTCAACTTCAAGAATATTCCCACTCTATCAAATATTAGTGAATATGATTGTTCCATTCAGTTTGGTCACTGCAATTTAAGCAAGTTGAAGAAAGGACCAGAAGGAAGTCAGATAATGGGCTACATGAAGAAAGCATAAAGTATTCAAAGCTATTCAGAGAATTTCAATTCACTCTGCAAATATTTATTACAAGACCAAATACCTATAAGTGTAAATGCTGAAGGTGAAGACTAAAGAGGAGACTTCAAGAGTCATTAAATTAATCCACATATCATGCCAAATAGATGATCTGTTTCAACTGAAAAAGGAGTGGAGGGATTTGAATGAGACTGTAGGAAAGTCTTCTTGATTGTTATTAATATGTCATTAGAACAGCTCATCCATTGAAGATTAGAATCTATTCTTAAAAGTCTGTAAGAAAAAAGACAACTGTTTGTCTGGTATTATTTAGATGCAATATTGTCTGAAAGCAAGTGGATAGACTAGATGACCTCTGTAATTCCTTTCTAAAATAATGTCTATGACACTAGAAAATATATTAGCTTGAAGAATGATTATCCATCTACCTGCAGTGCAAGGAGGTTTCTAATTTGAATTTATATTGACTAACCAAAATTACTTTCTATCATCTTTCGAAGATATATTACATATGTGATTAAAGTTCATTGTTATTGCCATCATTTACATAAGAACGGAGTCTCCTTCAAGCTGAATTCTTTTTGAATATTTCCTGCAAAACTAGCCATATTTATACCTGTGGGAGAGCACACTGTGACATAGTTGGTAGAAAAGTACTCTTGCAGTCATGGCAGTTAGGTAGTATAGAGTGTCAGACCTAAGTCAGGAAGACTCATCTTCCCGAGTTCAAATCCTATGTCCTGTTTGTCTCAGTTTCTACATCTGTAAAATGAGCTGGAGAAGGCAATGGCAAACCACTCCATTATCTTTGCCGAGAAAACTTCAAATGGGGCCACAAAAAGTTGAACACTACTGAAAAATGATTGAACAGCTTTGCAATCAGTAAGGCTTGTGTTCACATCTAATTCTGTAGAGTATTAGCCCTGGAACCAGGGCCAAATAAATTAACATCTCAGAACTTTATAGGATTCTCTAAGACTACAAATTACAGAGGAGTTGCTGATCTTCACTGACAAATGAAACTTCCATGACTGGAGTTCACACTAATGAAATCTGAGGTTTGAAACAACAACACAAACAAAATAAACTTTTAAATTAGGCAGATAACTGTACATATGGATATATTGGGTATAAGATCTTACCGTGCATATTGCAGGATAAGTTCAAACAGAGATGCCATCATTTAATGATTTTAAAGGTTTTGATATGGAAAAAAACCCACTCATTATACCTTTCAGCCTGAATTATAGTGCTTCAAATTAAAAAGGAAATACTTCATATCACATATTAATCTGAAAAGTATAGTTCTTCCTACCCTTGTGAAAGGCAGCAATAACATATTTTTATTGTTCTCATTAGCAAATATAAACAATATGGGCACATGATGTTCAGTCAGAAAGAGGCACATGTGTCCTAAACATGGATTGGAGATTGTACCTTTTGTGAGTTTCCATGGTATTTGTCAGAAGAGGGACTTGAAGGTATTCACTCTCAGAGCAGTTCTCCATCTCCTTATGACACTGTATTCATAAAAAGTAATATTTTAAAATGTCACTCATTGGATGTCCATGTGCCCCATCCTAGATGACTGCTCTAGTTACTTATCTCTAGCCCCGGCTTTGTTGATAATAATTCTATGAAGTTAGTGACAAGCTAAGTATATGAGAAATTTAAAAAATATATATATTTAATTTTTTCAAGATGGAAACAGTCTGCATATTCAGAATTATTCGGAGGTCTAGAGAGGCCAAGACCATTTCCAGCTCTAGAAGATGATAGCCATAATTTTGTTTTAAAAGGAGGATATAGTAAAACAATATGGAACCTCAAAAGAGTGAAATATAATGAAATTTAAAAAATATTTTTCTAAACTTTTTCTGTTTGAACTCCCTAGTTATTGAGAGAAAAGACAAAACCAGCTTTCATTATCATTCAAGGTCAATGTCAGTATTGTCACTTGCGAGCTCATTCAAATATTATTGGCACAAAGTTGAATATGGCATATTTTTTTACTTGTCAAACATGAAACTGGCTTTGTACATGAGATCTGCGTCAAATGGCCCTCCATTCTCCTTCTCTGATTGATCTTGAGCATATAGCTCATCTTTGGAATCAAAACATATTTCTAATGTAACATTTTATGGAAATGTTCCTGACCTAGTTTCTAAAACAATTAGTAGTCCCCTGAGTATTTCTAACTGCCAAATTTTTCCTGTTCTAATTTTGGTAATGCAACAACTATCCTTTTTCTCCAAGCATGATTTTCTTATTGATTTGATTTGCATTTGAGCCTCACTGGACATCAATTCGTATAGATATCAGTAAAACAGTTTATGCTATACCAGAATATTGTTGTCTATATTATATTAACATAAATATACACACATAATATTTTATATATGATATATATAATAAAATTAAATATATTATATATTGAATTAAATAAAAATAATATATGCTATATTAAGATATATATGATTAATTAAAATATACATGCACATATATATTATATATATACTTCATTTTAATCTAATATTAAAAATTCCCATTTTTATAAGTATAGTTATTACTTTAAGATGAGTAACATCTGTAATATTCATGTGAGATTTTGAGTGCCACATATTAGAAAGAGCATTGAGAAACTGGTGCATATAGATGGAAATGACTATATCATATGAGTGTCAGCTAAAGGAATTAAGGTTATTTAGCTTGGAGAAGAAAAGATTAAGGTGAGGGTCAGAGAGAGCAAACTCTGAATACAAATATTTAAAGAACTTTTATGCAGAAGAAGAGATCACTCTTATTCATCTTGACTCTGGGACTAAGTCTAGTTACTGGAAGTTAAAGAGAAGCAGATTTTTGCCTCAAAATAAGGGGGAAAATATCCTAACAGTAAGGTTAGGTCAAAATGATATCATCAGTTTTCAGGAAGATAAGGCCAGGGGACAGGTAGCAAATTTTTTATAATTACATATCTCAGACCAAGGATGATAACTTGTTGCTGTTGTTCTAGACAGGATTTTGACTAGATAATTTTTTTTAAAGTTTCTTCTGACTCAGAATCTATGATTCTATGGTTCTTTGTGTTTTTGAATGTGTTGCCAAAAGTCAAATCATGCTATAGTGTGAGTTTTAAGAGAATTAATTTTTAAGGTCTATGCATTTTCCACTCTTCAGTCTTGTTTAAATCATTCTTCAATTACTTCACATACAATATTAGATATTGATCCAAATGTAACTAATTCTTTATAAAACAGCACTGAAGGTAAATGATACCTAAGAGTAATCAGATAGGAATTTATCTAATTTCAGCTGTTTCCATGATATTTTTTAATCTGTTTACAGATCATTTGAATATTATGAAGTTCATTAAAATATTTTCAAGTATGAAATCATGTACTGAATCTATGTTATAAATTTATCATTTTTCTTCACAGGTATCATATCTTTTGGGTGACCAGATGTCTACCATTATGGGGCTTACAGGTTATGTTTTAATTTTTCTAAACCCCAAATGTTTTTGTCCTCTCCATATTCTCTATTGCTTGACCTATAATATAATGAATTGAACTTTCAATATGATTGAAAAAACAATTTTATCTTAAAAGATGAACGTGTATTAAGTATTAAGCACAGGTAAGACTTTTACTTAATTTCCCACTGATACACATATATCTTTTTCTTAAGAACCCCCCCCCCCTTTTTTTTGAACTGCCACCTTTCTTGTCTTAAGTTCTTATCCCAATAGCTATTATGTAAGTCCCAGTATAGGTTCTAGTCTGCTTTGGCCATTGCTATTGATGATTTCAAAAATAATGAAGGGAAAAAATAGAAGTAAATAACAGCCTACTTCTAACTGTACTTAATTTTGTCTAATGAGATAGTTCTGGTCCAGTTGTGGAATTCAGTACGTTAGACAGAGGATCTGTACTGGGAAATATTAGAAATGCCTAGTAATAAAGTAACAACTAACACATCCATCATTGTTTTCTATATTATTGTTATCTACCCATGAATAAATGTACTAATTGCAGTACATTTTTCTTACATTTTGTATTTTAGGTGTCAGTGGCCTTGATAAGTCTCTTTGAAACAGTGTTACTTGGTTACCTGAGTTACAAGGTAAGTTCTTTTACTTAGTCATTTCTCTCTGATAGATATAACATATCTGAATTATAGGTTCATATGATCTAGGGCTAGAGAGGTCCTTAGAGATCACTGAGTACAAGCATTCATTTTACAAACGAGGAGACTGAGGCCCAGAGAAGTTGTGACTTACCTATGCTTACATAGCCAATATGTAGGAAAAAAATTCATTGAAATGCAGTTCTTCTATACCTAAATATGTCAGCGCAATGGTTTACAACAAGGTTTTTTGAAAAAGTTATACATCCCTTTGACAACAACAACAACAAAAAATCAGATGTATCCTTAATTTGGTTTTATTAGTATTATTATTATTATATGCTAAAATCCCATATGTATTATGAATAGGTTATAGTTCTTTTGGATACAATGACCTGGTGTGACAGACCATACATCCATTGACCAAGGACAGGCCTAGCTAACTTTGAGGATCACAGGGACAAAGTTTAAAATAATAGAAACTTTTAAAGACCTACTAAGTCAAAGAAGAGTGAGAATCCCATTAATGTGGTAGTGATTTACAACTGAAACCTTTCATATGTTGTTTTCTCCCAGTAGAATGTGAGTTCCTTGAGAACGAACACTTTTCTATCCAAAATGCTTTTCTATTTGTATCTCCAGTACTTAGCACAGTGCTTTTCTCTAAAGTAAGCAATTCATTCATTCCTTCTTTCCTTCAAATGCTCACAGCAGTGAAATCACAATTTGCTGAGAAATAAACAATGCCATGTTACAAAAGGTTTGGTATTCTAAGGGTTGTTATATCTCTATGTGAGAGAGATAAAGGCTTCCATAGAATTAGATTCAATTTAAGAAGAATCAGAGCAATAGTGTCAGATCTTCTGTCTCCAAGTTTGTGGGGGAAGGAGAGAGAATTCTTCCTTTGCAATGGGAAATGAGAGGAAAAATAGAAAATCAAGAGGAGGATTTGGTTTTATAACATCAAAAGGGAAGATTGGTTTGAACTACATTGGCTTTGAGGCAGCTGTGGGACATTTATTTGAAAATATTCAGAAGGGAAATGGAAATAAAGAATTGGTATAGAGTAGAAGGATCAGACATGGATACACACATATAAACATATACATACATACACACACATACATATATAATCTGCCTAGCATTGAGAGCTGAAGTGGTGAAAGCAGATTAAATTAACAAAAAAAAAGGGATTAAAGAAGTTAGATGTAAGACTTCGGAGGATGCCTAAAATTAAGGGACAGAATGAGGAAGAGGAGTCAGTAAAAGGGATGGAGAAAAAGTGGTTAGAAAAATAGAAAGAGAACCTACATAGTACAATATCAACCCCCCCGCCCCCAAATAAAAACAAGTGAGAAAATTTTCAGAAGTAAGATATGAACAGGAAGAATGAGGAAAAAGAAAAGGATACATAATTTCGGGATTACTAGGTCCTTAATCACATTTGAAAGAATACTATCTATAGAATAGTAGAATTAGAAGCCAGATTTCAAGGGTTTAGGGGATTTATCTCTCGGAAGGACAGTAAATATGGACTATTTTTGAAAAAAAGAAATTGCATGTTAACGAAAGGAGAAGGAAGATAAGGAAATTTTTCTTATATATGTGCCTACATACTTATGTGTATAACATAGTCTTTATATATAGCTATGTGCATAACTGTATATAATTATACATCTATATCTTTATAGTTGTGTTTTATTTTTGTTATTGTCAAAGGAAATTGCCTCCATTAAAGCTTTACTCTAAAGCCTCATCATGATATAGAGGTAAATCTGATCTCTAGTTTCCTTCCTCCTTATCTTGTATTGAATTACCTTTTATGGAATGCTGGACCTAGAATTAAGAATACCTGAGTTCAAATATATTCTCCCTTACTTGCTAGCCATGTGATAAATCACTTCATGGCTTCATGATGTGATAAATCACATCACTTCTGTGCCTTTGTGTCCTCATCTGTAAGATGGCTATCATAATAGCAGCTACCTCCTAGAGTTGTAAGGATAAAATGACACATTATTTGTTATATGCTGTGCACACTCTATCTAAATACTAGTTATTAACATTGTTTTATTCTGTACATAGTTGTGTTAGATATATGTTATCCTCTTTGATGAAATATCAGCTCCTTGAGAGTAGGAATGGTTTCAGTTTTTATAATTTGTTATGTATAATTTGTTCCCCCAGGCACAGTGCCTGGCACATAGTAATTGCTTAATTCTATACATATTACACATCTTGCTTGCTTGATTCACCAAAGCTATGCCAAGAGCTATTAGCAAGATAGGGATGTAGACTTATAGAAGGTTGGCCACTAGGTAA
The DNA here is from genome assembly GCF_028372415.1 of Notamacropus eugenii. Lineage (NCBI taxonomy): Eukaryota > Metazoa > Chordata > Mammalia > Diprotodontia > Macropodidae > Notamacropus > Notamacropus eugenii. The sequence goes on from NC_092873.1 coordinate 444,954,551, forward strand.
TAATTTTTTTTAATTTTATTTTTAATTTATGGAATAAAATATATATTTTTATAACATGGAACAATAAAAAGATTATATATATATATATATATAAGACTGCAAATCTATTCACAACTTGCTATTTCTTACAAATATACAATGAAATTAACATGTAACTTTTTTCTTTTTTTTTCTTCTCACCCATATCCTTTTTTAAAGACCATTGTCAAAAATATAAATGGGTTATGTTTTGCACCAAGGGAAGGTAGATCTACATGGTTGAAATAATGGATTTTTTTAAATATTGGAGGATAAGGAAAGATGAAAAATATTAAGCAGAGGAAAGGGAAAACACATACGGAGAAAGAGAGAGAGAAAAAGAAAAAGAGAGAGAGAGAGAGAGAGAGAGCGAGCAGGGGGTGGAGGGAGAGAATGAATTTAGGTAATATTGGACTTCATTAAGAGAGGTATAGCTGCCAGAAATAAGGAGGTGACATTATTTTAATACCCTGACCTAATCGGATAATATCTAGAATACTCTTTTCAGTTTTGGACACTACAGTATAGGAAAGATAGTGGTATGCTAGAGAATGTCAAGAGAAAGACAACCATCATGGTAAAGGGTCTTGAGTGTGTGTTGTGAAAAATGATTATTAGTAAACAATATCTTAGAGATTCAGAGCTTCCCCCAACCCCCTCCTTCCAAAGTCCTGACTTAAAGTTGTTTTTTTCTTGAGAAGAACATTACTGATAATGAGATTACATTGATTTTCCTAATTCTGATCAACCCCTTCCCTCCCCCAATCTCACAAGTAACTTAATCTAAGGAAGAGAAGTCACATTGTGCTCTGCTCAGGCTCCAGTGGAGATAGATTCTTCTGTCTAGATGTCCCAAAGTTGAGAGTGGTCTAGTATGGTTGGGTGTGCTCTTTTAAAAGAGATATTTCCTCTGTCCAGAGGTAAAATGATGATGAGGTGACATTGCCAATGTGCACCCTATATAAATTATGTCCCCTAACCCCAAAATGAGCTCAGTTCTAATACTACAGCTCCCATAAATGCTTGCTGCCCACTTTGAGAAAAAGAAAACAATGGATAAACCTAATCTTGCTTATCTTTCTTAGACCAAACTCTGTGTAGTTGACAGTGCCATATAAAGATTGCTTGAAGGAAATGGACATATTTAGCCTAGAGAAGAATGATAGATTTCTTTGGGAATCTGAAAGGCTGTTATGTGGAGGAGGGATAGGATTTGCTCTGTTTGGCCAAAGAGGGAAAAATCAGAAATAATGGGTAGAAATTATAGGAAGGCTAAGCTCATTGTTCAGATAATCAATGAGAGCTTTTCCAAATTGGAATGGGCTGCCTAGAGTTGGGATGGAATTCCCATCATTAGCATTCTTCAGAGAAAGACAAATGATGGCTTTCTGTGCTTATTTCACTATGTATTCTATTTTAGGCATCACCCGTATGTGTTAGCTAGTTTGCTGAGGTCCCAAGGCTGAAATTTATCGCTCTTTGTTTCTGAACATTCCAGTGATAGGGAAGAGACAATTACTTGGGCAGATTCAGCCACAGGGAATAGAAATCAATAGGACAGGAGATACTTCCTAAAATATGTTAGATGGAAGAAAACAAAAAGATGAATTTCTTGAGTGAATAAAAAAAACACTTGTTAAATGCTTTCTATGTGCTAAAGGATAGGGATACAAATAAAAGCAAGCAAGGAGTTTCATCTTAATAAGGAAACCATAAAAGGGAGATAGAATTTGAAGATGATGGTAAGGCATTATTACTTGGTTTAGAAATGGTTGGAAAACAGTATGGTGGCCTGGTTCTGGGTAGGTTTTTGTGATACTCACCTATCAAAACCCAGAGTCCCTGGGGTAGAGTTTAAATTCTTTTGGGAGGAGGAGAAGGTTCAGAGTAAGATCCAGAAACATCTTAAATTGAAGGCAAATGAAATAAAAAGAGCTCAGGTTGCTTTTTATTACTTAGAAAAGTAAGTGTTATGTAATCTGCCAAGCAGAACTAGGGACAGTTCAAATTTCTACTACAAGGAAATAAAATTATTTGCAACAAAAATATGTGCAAAGTATCTTGGAGTTTATCTTAAAATTATTCCATAGTAGGACATATAGTCAAACAATGTAGATCTTTAAAACAATTTCTTCATTTTTGAATCCTAAGAAATGAGAGGGTTGGATACAATCCACCTGAGAGACTGTGAAGTAAATCAAGATTCTTTGTTTTATATATTGTCTACAGATATTCTTATACACTAATACTTAGCTCATTCAGAAATGAGAGGAACTGATCAAACTATTTTAAAAAATATATAGTAAAAAAGCTTTCATTATGCTCATAACAGGATTAGTTTTATAGAATCATAGATGCAGAGTTTGAAGATGGGACTTTAAGGGATCATTTAATCCCATTTTCTCGTTTTAAAGATGAAGAAATTAGAGTTTCATCAGAATGCTAGTGATTTGCCTAATAGTGTATCAGAATTCAATGGTGGTCCTACGAATCCAAATTCAGGGTTCTTTCTATAAACAAGTATACACATTTCTCTATATAAGAATATATAAAAATTGAAATTAACTTCCTAGTCTTTAACACCTAAATGCCTACAGTTGTACCTATGCAGTGGACTTAAAAAGGACACTGGAATTTGAATAGAAAAATCTGGTTTATAAGTACGCACTGAGTTCCCATGCTGTGTTAACACTGTGCAAATTATGGTTTTCTTATGTGTTTATTTTTCTGAGAAATTGAGATATATTCCTATCATTTCCTTCTATTTAGAGTTATTTTAAAAATAAAATGAGACAATTCATATAATTGTGACACTTGGGGATATCTCCCAATTTTCAAAATTGTTTCCCCAAACAAGGCAACTGCAGAGGTTCAGTGTACTCAGCAGAATAATATCTACTCAAAACCTTGGCTCATGGACCCCCATTGGTGTAATTACTTTTATTAATCAGCTAGAAACTAAATTTAGTTCAAATCAAAGACATTTTAGTGAAGTTGAGGAGAAAGAAAGGTACTAATGAAACATTCTCCCATAAACCTGTTCATACTCTCCTGAAAATAAGCATATCTTTAATGGGAAAAATGGGCTCATTTAAGGAAGACAAGTGGGAAGGCACATGTGTGGAAAACAGCATGCAAGAGCAAGTTATGTTTTCAGTCCTAAAGACTTACCACTGTTTTCTGCTCTCTTTATGTTGTTCTGATTAGACCTGCTCCCTCCCAATCCTCCCCACCTCCCACCCCTGCCTCCCATTCCTCCACTTTGTCCATTGTCTCTGCTGATTCTGTAGTCTCTGCAGTATGCTGTCAGACCAGTGCTGTGGATGCTGCCAGACACAGTTCTATTGGGCACGTGGTTATGTAACCTTTCTTTGCTTCAAGCTTCGTTTGAAGTTCTTGGCTAGAATGAATTCTTTTCCTGATGATAATCATGATATCTGTCATGGTTTCCATCCCTCATTCATAAAAGCAGTCATGCTAAACATACTCAGCTATCATATCAGAAATGTAGGAGGAAAAAATTCCACAAATCTTGAATTTTTTTCCCCTGAACGGTTGGAGGGGTCTCTCTGTGCCTTTCAGAGTCTTCTCTAGGACTATTTTGCAAAGATATTTTTTATTCTAGTGCCAATATCTTCAGAATATGGAGGTGAATCACTCTTAGATCAATAGTTAAAGCATCTTTTTTCTGTTGATTTTTTTCCATTTTTAGAAAAGATTTAAGAAGTGAAACAACATTTGACACAGTCCCCCACTTTCCTACTCTTTCCTTCACCCTATTATTACCTTCAGTGCTGACTCCCTTTTCCTTCATTCCTACTCACAGATGCAGTGATACTCAGCTGAGGAATGAAATTGTACTAAGTATAATGATAAAGAAAAGAATCTAATTCTGTCCATATTCAAAGTTAAAATGAGTAAATCTATGTTCTTTATGTTCTGAGGTGATTGGTTTCATTCCTAATTGTTTTAATCAAACTGGAAAAAGGAACTCCCTATGTAACCAAAGACTGCCTTAAAGATGTTATCAGAACTACCTATGGTCATACTCTCCTCCTCCAGGTCTTGTAAGTCTTTCCTATAGCAAGTCCTGCAGCAAGAGAGGAAAGTGAAGCCTCTGTTCACACCTGTGAAATGGGGTTTAGTAATGAGCACATTTGAAAAAATTTACATCAACTTCTTGTACTTATTCCTTCTTGACTTCAGAGCAGTCTCCACTATGCTGCTCTGGATGGAGCATCAGTGCCCTCAGGCTCAAGTGTATATTTTTTAACTGAACTTTCTGTTTGTAGGGACTTATCTTTCTGTCAGACACCTCACTGTAGTTTAGAGTAGGTATTACTTATGCCTCCCTGTTTTAATCCCTTATGGCTAGAGTATAACTATACTGTATCTGCTCTCGATGAATTGTTAGAGACTCTTGGGATCCAGCATCACTCATTTGAAGGGATGCTTTTCAATACAGATAAATTGATGAGGACTGATAAGATGGCCCTGGTGACAGTGATATACGTGTATATTTGTGGGGAGGGCATAGGTAAAATCGTGAAATGCAACTAAACCCAGAGAAAACTTTTATTATCTTTCTTTCTTTGTAACCAAATCTTTTTGGAACATAGCAATAGATTTAGAACTTAAATGGTTTTTAGAGATCAAGTCCAATTTTTTCATTTCATAAAATGTGGAATCTAAGACACAGAGAAATTCAGCTACTTGCCTCTGGGTAATATGTCTAGCAACTGAGAGAGATCCAAACTTAGGTTTCCCTTATTTAAGCCCAGTGCTCTAGTCACTACACTACATTTTCTTTTAGGCTTCAAATTTTCCATATATCAACAATATATAAATATGAAGAATTATTATCAACTTTGTATCAGACTCTATGTAGTACCATTAAATGAAGGTTTGGTTAATATTGTATGAAGATGAACAACGAATATCCAACATGAATGGAGCTATAGTGGGGGGTAGGATAGAGTTGAGTGAGGGGTTGAAAGGAGGTACAGAAATATTTAAACTTTTTCTCACTTCTTTGGGGAATTTAGGCTCAAAATAATGATGTGCCTCCATCTTCTAGTCCTCTATTATCCAGAAAATAGTAGCTTTTTAAACATGTAGAACATACCTTCCAAGGGATGAAGGAAGAAAGGACTTCTATATTTCATCATATAAATAAATAATTTAAACCAAATATAAAGGAAGTAAAACTCTCACAAGTCATTTTCAAGGCTCAAGAATAGCCTAAATTTGGAAGGAATTTGAATGTAAAGTCAGTTAAAGAGAAGTTTTGTGATTATTTTTGTTTTTAAATTATTTATAACTCTTCCATTAGTACAAATCATTATGAATTGGCTCTATGCAGAGAGTCTGGCCCAAACATAAATCTAAATTTATGAAAGTGTATTCTCCACCTTACTGGCTCAAAGGCAACATGAAATTAACTTTGGCACATTTTACAGAATTCACAGCCCTACTCTAAAATGTCAATTTGAAGATGTTATTAAATTAATTTTCCATTGCAGTGCCATTAGTTGATGGCATTTATAGTTAATTAGCTCCTGTCATTTATAAAATAAAAGCAGAGTTGAATGGGGCTTAACTGGCATTGTTTCTGTGATATGACTTCATTTCCCCATTTTGGCTCCTCTTACAACTATGTACATGTAAATGTCAAAGCTAATGTTTATATGGAAACCTTGTTTGAGATGAGTTTGGGTAGAGAAGATGCTCTAGGTTAAGAAGGAAAGTAGAAAATTGGATTTCATATGGACATAAGAGAAACTAAAGACTGGCGTTTTTAGGGAGGAGGACTGATGAAGAATCTTAAAATTGGCTAATTCTTGTTGCCATAAAGATTTAGGCTTAGTAGAGATAGACATTTGAAGCCTAGTTTCAGACCAAAGCATTTACAACCTTAGAAATCTCTGTCTGTTCAATAATAGCCCCCCCCATAATCTAATAGTTACTTTCATAAATTCATCTGTGACCACTACTAACTCGAGTCTGTCCAAGTCTTTAGCCATTAAGAGGTAAAGTTAAGGCAGGGAAGAGGGAGGAATATGCTAGGAGTAGTTACTTTTGAAGCTGAGCAAACAAAAGAGAAAGACAAGAACATAGAAATTTTGAATATCTGCCCATTCCTATTACCTTCTCCACCAAAAGTATTCTTCTTGTACCACATATGAATGGATACTAACTATGAGCAATGAGTCAAAAATAATAAGTACCTATTGTGCATCAGGCACTGCTGGGTCCTGTGGATGAAAGAGTCCCTACTTTTGTGGAATTTATATTCTCTGTAATGGAAACATATATGTTCACCTATAAAATCAATATAAGGTAATTATTTGCAGGAAGATACTAGCAGAGGAGTCGAGGGGCTATCAGCCAAGGTTTCATAAAAAGATGATAATTGAGCTGAGCTTTGAAGGCAGCTAGGAATGAGGAGGAAGTGCATTCCAGGCATGGGGAATGGTCTATGGAAAGGCAAAGATATAGGAGATGGAGCAGTTGTGAGGGACAGCAGCAAGGTTAGTTGGTTAGACCAAAGATTTCAGGAAGGGAAATATTCTATTATCAGACTGGAAAGATATCTGGGATCTGGGCTGGAAAGATCTTTAAAAGTCAAACAAGAAGAATTTGCATTTCCTCCTATAAGTAATAGAGAACCACTGGAATTTTTTGAGTATTAATGTTCAGCTTAAGGAAAATTTTTGTCAGTCCTTTGAAGGTTGCATTCAAAAGGGGAGAGAATTGAGGTAAAACAAAAAGATTAAGAAGTCTTTTCAAGAGTCCAGGTGAAAAGTGGACATCTGAATTCACAAGTAGGACCAGATACAACAAATCTCAAGATAGCAGAAGTATTGATTTATCCTACTTTGGACATTGTACTTAGTCAAAACCCAGTAACTTGGTTTCTTTTTTTTTCTTTTTTTTTCTTTTTTTTGTATCTTAGATTTTGTAGCTGAAAATGATAGTCTTTACTATCTAAACCATCTGTTTGAGTTTTAGATGGGTTTGAGTTTAAATTGAGGTGCAGAAGTTGTGTAGAGACTGAAAATAGGAGAGATGAGATTCAAACCCAACACCTCTAACACTAAATGTAGTCCTTCTGCCCCTATAAAATCTTCCTTTAGCTATGGTTTAGAAATGTAACCATTCAAAGGTAGCTAGAATATTGATAGGATATATCCTAACCTTAGGTATATTAAACATATTCTCTGATGTTACAAAAGTTCAATATACTTGTCGAATTCAAATGCTTTCATTTATTGATGGCCACTAATAGTTTGAAAGACAAACAAGTTAGATCAAAACCCCCAGACAATTAACCTCATTGAAGTCTAAATAAAAGATGTCATGAATTACATAATTGTTCTTACAGTAGAAGTTGTGTTAACTCTTTTTCTATTCTGTCTGCAGTTGCTTTTCCTAAGGTTTCTGGTATTTAGTGTCAGTATCAAAGCACTCTCTTTTGATATATGTTTAATTAAATTCAACTAACATTTATTTTTTTTTTACTAGGTGCTGCACTCGGTACTAGATTTGAAAAGATTTTTTTCAAGAAGTCTGTCCTTACATTCTACTCTATATGCATATATATGCCTTTATGTATAGGCAATAAGGTGGTTCAGGAAATAGAGCACTGAGATACAAGTCAGGAAGATGATTTCAAATTTGGTCTCAGACATTTTTTACCTGTGTGATCCTGTCTGCCTCAATTTCACCTATAAAATAGAGATCATAATAGCACCCACCTCCCAAGGTTATTGTGAGACTTAAATGATATAATTTTTATTAAGCATTTAGCGCAATGCCTGGCACACAACAGGAGCTTAATAAATTCTTTTTTCATCTTTCTCATATGCAAATTGATGGCATTTTAATCTCAAAAATAAACTGCAGTATTATTGACAATTTGTTCCTTATTATTTTTAGAAGATGTTTTCTATCGATGCAAAATAGTGCCTGTTCTACAGTTTATAGTCTTAGTTGCCTGAGGAACACATAGGTGAGTGACTTGCCCATGGTCACACAATCAGAACTGATCAGAAATGGGACTTTAATTCAAGCCTTCTAGACTCTGAGACCAGATCTCTGATGCCTATACCATAGTGCCAATCATGCCTGATATTTATGTAGCATTTCAACCTCAATAGAACTCTTTATATATCTTATATCATTTGAGATTCACAAAAACCTATTAGGTAAATATTTCAGGTATTATTTTCCACTGAGGCTAAAGTAACTTGACAATAAGTGACTTGACAATGATCACATAGAAAGTGGAAGAGATGGGATTGAAACTCATAGCTCCTTGATTCCAATTCCAGTGCTCTATGGCTATTGCATTATTTTATCTTTCTTTGAAGACTTAGAGATCCATTGATAATGAAATGAGAAATTTGCATATTTAGTTAGAGTAATATGGTTAGTAACACATGAACCTAGAATGAGAAAAAGAAAAATTTTAAAACACTCACAACATAGAAAATAAAAACATGAAAAAATAGAGAACAATGTAATTATTGAAAAATCTAATCACAAAATGTCTCTCTATATTGAAGAAGCTTTGTTAGATGCATACTTTTCTGTAACCCTTTCATTTTCTGATTTTATTTAAACAAATGCTTATTGATATCTTCTGTTTCTTACATCATCGTTATTCCAGGTATGCTCCATTCCTACTTACCAGAGGTCCATCCCATATACCAAATGGTACTTTTTAGAGAGGAAAAAAATTAGCACAACTGATCAACACATTGAAAAAAATCCAAAAACATGTACTATGTGTAACACCTGTGGATCTTCCACCTCCACAGAGGAGTAGGTTGTGGAAATGTCCTCTCATATCTCTTCATTTAAGTCCTTCTTGAGCTTTATAATTTTGTGACATTTGTTCTTTTTTTGTTTGTAATTCTTTCTATTTTGATCATTGCAGTTATTGGGAATATCATCTTGAATCTATTTGCTGTGCTTTATATCAGTTTTTGCTGATCTTTCTGTGCTTCTCTGTATTCATCACAGCCATCATTTCTTACAGAAAAATAATATTCTATTAAGTTCATGTACCACAAATTGTTTAGTAATTTTCCAATTGATGGACATCAACTTTGTTTCCAATTCTTAGCTATCATGAAAAGTGATATTATAAATATTTTGGAGTATATGGGGACTTTCTTCTTATCAATGCTACCTTGGGTATAAGCCTGGTAACGGTGACTCTGGTTCAAAGGGAAATGACATTTTTCGTCACTTTGTTTAATTCCAAATTGCTTCCCAAAATGGCTATGTCATTTCAGAGCTCCAAATAACTGTATTATTCTGCATATCATTCCACATCCCCTCCAACAATGATTATTGCCATTTTTGTCATTATATTTCCTAATTTGCAGCATGTGAGATAAAATCTTAGGGATGCTTTGATTTGCATTTCTTTTATTCTTAGTGACTTAAAGCAATTTTTCACGTGGTCTTGAATACTTTACAATTTTTTTAAGAACTATTATTCATATCTTTTGGATAGATGTACACACAGACATACATATATATATATTTGCATGTAAGATATACATGCATACATATATGTGTATGTATATGTCTATATCTTGTATGCCAAGCTCTTGTCTGAGAAATTTGATACAATTTCGCCCCATTCAACACTTGTCTTCTTATGCTAGGGGCACTGATTTTGTTTGTGTAGAAGCTTTTCCATTCAAATAATCAAAATCTATCTTTTGTAATTGCTTTTACCTCTTATTTGGTTAAGAACACATTTTCTACCCTTAATTGTGAGAAGTATATGATGTTTCTCTTATATTTTTATAGTATAATATTTAATATTAAGTTGTATATCCATTTAGAATGCATTATGGAATAGGGAGTACCATGGCAAAAGGTACTGGTCTAAGTTTAATTTCTGCCAAGCTGCTTTCGAGCTCTCCTAGCAATTTTTATCAAAAAAAGGATTTTTTCCCAGATAATTTATGTTTTCTACTTTATCAAATGTTAGGTTATTGAGTATATTGCGTTACTGAATTCTATTGTTTCTAATTCTCCTTTGTCTCGTCTGTTCTATTGATTTAGCTCTCTGTTTTTTTAAGCTGTGCTAGATGGTTTGGTGACTGCTGCTTTATAGTATAGTGTGAAATCTGAAAGTGCTATTGCCCCTTTGTCTTTGCTTCATTTCATCATTTCCCTTGATATTCTAGTTCTTTTGTTTCATCCAAGAGAATTTTGTTATTATTTTATTAAGTTCTATAAAGTATCTCCTGGGTAATTTGGTTGGTATAGAATTTAACATCCAAATTAATTTTGGTAATACTATAATTTTTATCATATTGGTATGGCCTTGCCTACAATACTGAATTTTCCTCCAGCTATTTAAGTTCTTTATTTCTTTAAGGAACTTTTTGTTATTGAATTAATACAAGTTTTTTTAAGGAAACTTTTATAATTGAGTCAATACAAACTTTGTGTGTTTTGGTAGATCAATTCTTAGGTATTAATTCTGTAGACATTTAGAATGGAAGTTACCTTTTTATTTTTGCTTCTTGACTTTTTGTTGTTTTTATGTAGAATGGTGTTGATTTTTTGAAGATTTATTTTTTAGCCTAAAACTTTGCTGGAGCTATTAATTGTCTTAGTATCTTTGCTGATTCCCTAGGATTTTTTCATGTAACTAATCATGTCATTTGCAAATAAAGACAGTTTTGTCTTTTTTACCTATATTTTTGCATTCAGTTTCTTTGTCTTGTCTTATTGCTATTTTTGGCACTTCCAAAACAATATAAAAGAGTGGGCATCCCTGCTTCACTCTCATATTTGTTGAATAAGTTACTAGTGTATCTCTATGGCACATAATGCTTATTTTTGGTGTTAGGTAGATGCTTTTTATGATATTAAAACAGTCCCTCTATGTCTATACTTATGTGTGTTTTTTTTAGTATAAAAGTGTATTGTACTTTGTTAAAGACTTATTCTACAACTATTGAGATAATTATGTGCTTTAATATATTTTATTTTTTAATATAATTATTTCTGTTAGTTCTTTTCATAGTGTTGAACCACTCCTGTATCTCTGGCATTAATTCAACTTGGTCATGCTGAATGATTTATTGGATAAAGCATTGTTTGTTACAAAAGATTTTTTTTTAAATTTTACAGTCAATGTTCTTTAATGATTTTCACCCATAGTTTTCTTTCTGTCTTGTATCTTTTCTGGTTTCATTAGTAGGCCTATATTTGCCTCCTAAGAAGATTTTAGTAGCATGTTTTCTTTCTCAATTAAAAAAAATTATTTGGGAAGAATGAGTGCTAACTGATTTCTAAAAGTTTAATATAAATATCCTGAGATTCCATGCTGAAGTTGCTTTATCTTTGGAGAGATGTAAGAATTGTGAGGTTCAGAGAAAATGTCATCCTCCATATTGCTATTCATGTGACCCAGAATCATTCCCCCCTTAATTTTCTTTAATTAGATATTTATGTTAGGTAAAAGTGCTGATTATCCTTATTGTTAATCCTTTACTCCTGTGTGTAAGAAGTGATTCAGTATAGGGTTTCTATATACTTTAGCACCATGCCTTTAATTTAGCTGACAATACTTAGCAGAATTGGAGAATCAGGCAGTATTCCTTAGTAAATGGAATGCTGGATTTGAATTAATGAAATCTGGGTTCACATTCTGCCTCTGATAATTACTAGCTGCATGATCTTGTGTCCTATGAACCTCAGGTTCAGCTTCCTAAGAATAAAATATATAGTCAGATTGGGATTTGATTTAGTGAGTTTCACAATAAATCTTTATATTTCTTAGAATCTTAGATTCTAGCTGGAAGGGATTTTAGAACATATTTTTTTTTCTGTTTCAGTTACATCAATTGACATATGACAAAATTGAGGCCAAGGAATTGAAATTATTAGATCAGTAGCAGAGAGCTATTAGTAGAACCTAGGTCTCCTGACTCCTATTAGAGGGCTATTTTAACTATAACATGCTGCATGTTATTATGTAATATACTTTTCTATTAAAAACTTTTGTAATTGAATTAATACAAGTTTCTTTAAGGAACCTTTTATAATTGAATCAATACAAGCTTTGTGTGTTTTGATAGGTCAGTTCTTAGGTATTAATTTTGTAGACATTTAGAATGGAAGTTACCTTTTTATTTTTTGCTTCTTGGCTTTTTAATGTTATGTAGAATGGTGTTGATTTTTAGTTCTATTAGTTCATTATTATATAAGTGAAATAAAAAGTTTTAATTTGAAAAATTTCAACATAAAATACCCTATTTTAAATGGTGGGATTGATATTCCTTCATGTGCCCTCTTTTTTTGTCCTAAAACTTTCTACTTACATAGAAAAGGAGTTAAGATATAATTTCTTAAATCGCCCCCCCCCCCCCCCCCCCCCCCCCGCCGAAGGCTCTACTCCACAAGAACTTCATTCTATTTTCTTTTTTACTGCTGGAATTTTCACATTCATTACTTTTCAGAAAATTTTCAGAGCCAGAGTGAAGTTAAAAGTGTAGATTCTTGCTTAAATAATTCAGATATCCCTCATCTCTTATCTCTCTCTGCCTCTTAAACAATAAATGAAAACTTTACCGTTCAAGTGACCAAAATTTTAATAGAAATCTTTTATTTCTCTTTGGAGCAAGTAAGTAAATGTTGAGGTACATTACATTGTTCTTTTTCATTAACTTGTATTTTATTAACTAAATATTAAAGGATGATGATATGGTTTAATTGTGATATGGTTTAATTCTAAAATAATAATACCCATCATTTAAAAATATTTTATAATTTGGAATTACTTAGCATTATGAATTCAGTGATTTTTTACATAATATCAATCATAGTTTGAGGTATGGTGATTTTTTGGGTTGAATATTATTTGAAATGTTTTGAAAGAGATTGAGATATGAAGCATGTAATATTTTCTTTAGGACTCTGCCTGATTTAGATTTATTGATGCTTTCTAAAATACTATAATCATTTCTTAATATATAGCAAACATTGCTGAAAGCATGATACAGTTGGAATTCTGTCTTTTTCATCTACTACTTAGGTTATTTAAGCTCCATGTTACTTCATTTCCTAACTGGTAAAGCAAAAGAGATTTGATTTGTCTTTGCTTTGAAACTTTAAATCCATGATTCTAAATCCCTGGAACTTCATTTCCTCACTGATAAAGCAAAGGGGGATGGATTAGATGGCTTCTGTGGATCCTTCCAGCTCTGTATCTGTGATTCTATGATTCCCACTATAATAACTATAATGAAAAAAACAATTAAGAAAAAATTCTTTTGAGGGACCAGGTCTATTACTATTTGCAATATTCAGCATACATCAGCTCTTCTTTCTATTACCCTCTCCATTCCTCAACCTTGTCCAAACATAGAAGAGAGATAGTTATTGTTATCTATTTGTAACAATTCATAATCTGAATTCAGCTGCATATTCCTGTTCTTTTCATTTACATTATTGTTGTCATTGTAAATATTAATTGCTATTCTGGCTATGTTTTATTTGCTCTACAGCTGTTCATAAAAGTTATTCCTTCCTTCTCAGAGTTCACCATATACACAATTTTGTGAGGAGCAATAAATATATCATTACATTCATATACTACAATTTGTTCAGTCATCCTCAAATGAATGCCCACTCATTTGTTTCCAGATATTTCACAACTTAGTTAACAAACTTTTTTTATGTTTCTATTATGTCAAGCACTATGCCAAGGGCTGGAAATACAAAGAAAGGTAAAAAAACGCCCAGTTCTTGCTATCAAGGAGCTCTTATTTTAATGAGGAAAATAGCATGCTATAGCTATTACAAGTAAGACATGTACAAATTAAATTGGAAGTAATCATCAGAGAGAAGGTAATAGAATTAAGAAAGATGAGAAAAGACTTCTTGTAGAAGCAGGGATTTTATCTGGGACTTGAAGGAATCTCAGGAAAACAGGAGAGATGAGAGAATGAATTACAGGCATTGGAGATGAATAATCAGCTAGAACATGGATTGTTTTGCACAAGGAATGACAAGGAAGTTAATGTCACTGGATGGTAACGTACATGTGATGAATAAGAAGAAAAAGATGCCAAAGGTTAGAGGGGACAAGATTATGAAGGGCTTTGAATAGGGGACTTTATATTTTATCATGGAAGTGATAAGAAACCACTGGAACTTGTTGAATAAAGTCAGTGCTTTCAACAGATTAATTTGACAACTAAAGGAAAGATGGATTGGAGTGGGGGAATACTTGAGGTAGGGAAATCAACCATCAGACTATTGTAATAAATGTGATATAGGCTATTGTAAGGTGTATGAGAGCAGAGTGGTAGAATTATCAGAGGAGAGAAAGGGAGATAAGAGAGATGTGAAGACAAAATTGACATGATTTGACAATAGATTCTATAAGGAAATAATAGTAGGAGAGAGAAGTAAGAATGATATCTTGATTGGGAAGGTGGTCGTACTATTGACAGTGACAGGGAAGTTAGGAACAAAGGAGGGTTTGGGAAGAAAGGTAATGGGTTCAGTTTTGAACATGTTGAATTTAAAATATTCATGTGATATATAGTGAAAGATACTGGAGAAATGAGACAGGAAAGAGACAACTGGATAAGGGGATTTGAAAATCATTTGCATTAAGATAATAATTGAATCCATTGGAGCTATTGAGAGCACCAAGAAATATACATATACATATTATATATATATATATATATATAATGTATGTTATATACATATACATATAATATATGTATATAATGTATGTAATATATATTATATAGTCAACATTCACTATTATATTACATATACACATATACATATAAATACACACATAAACATACATATATATACATATATACACATGTATATATGTGTATATATGTATACATATACACATACACATACACACACACATATATATATACATCCATCTGTCCCCTGCAACCTTAACTGGGGCGTTTCTTTTTATTCAATGAGATCTGAGTGTGAACAGGGCCTATATATTTAAGTGAATTAATTAATGCCATTGAGTAAGAGAATGGCTCTATTCATTTTGTATAAAAGATAGATTCAGATGTTAGAGGATGGAGCAAATATGGAATAAAGGGAAGACTGAGCACTGGACTAAGTGCTGAGGATACTAAAAAAGGCAAAAAAAAGTTCTCGCTGTCAAGGAGCTCCTATTTTAATGAGGAAAACATTTGCTCTACAGGAATGGTGAAGAAGATGATCTTCCTAGGCTGAGGGAAGTCCCAAGAAAAGTTTACATCTTTCTTCACTATCCTCTCATGATACTTGTCTATCTTAAAACATTGTAATAGAGATATTGTTTCTTTTTTTTCCAATTTATTTATTTATTTAACTTTTTATAACATTCATTTTCACAAAATTTTGGGTTCCAAATTTTCTCCCCCCTTGTCCCCTCCCCCCACCCCAAAACACCAAGCATTCCAATTGCCCCCATCACCAATCTGCTCTCTCCTCTATCATCCCTCTCTCTGCCCTTGTCTCCATCCTCTCCTCTGTCCTGTAGGGCCAAATAACTTTCTAAACCCCTTTACCTGTATTTCTTATTTCCTAGCGGCAAGAACAGTACTCGACAGTTGTTCCTAAAACTTTGACTTCCAACTTCTTTTCCTCCCTCCCTCCCCACCCCCTTCCTTTGGAAGGCAAGCAATTCAATATAGGCCAAATCTGTGTAGTTTTGCAAATGACTTCCATAATAGTCGTGTTGTATAAGACTAACTATATTTCCCTCCATCCTATCCTGTCCCCAATTACTTCTCTTCTCTCTTTTGATCCTGTCCCTCCCCATGAGTGTCAACCTCAAATTGCTCCCTCCTCCCCATGCCCTCCCTTCCACCATCCCCCCCACCCTGTTTATCTCCTTATCCCCCACTTTCCTGTATTGTAAGATAGGTTTTCATACCAAAATGAGTGTGCATTTTATTCCTTCCTTTAGTGGAATGTGATGAGAGTAAACTTCATATTTTTCTCTCACCTCCCCTCTCTATCCCTCCACTAATAAGTCTTTTGCTTGCCTCTTTTATGAGAGATAATTTGCCCCATTCCATTTCTCCCTTTCTCCTCCTGTATATTTCTCTCTCACTGCTTGATTTCATTTTTTTAAAGATATGATCCCGTCCTCTTCAATTCACTCTGTGCACTCTGTCTCTATGTGTGTGTGCATGTGCGTGTGCGTGTGCATGTGTATGTGTGTAATCCCACCCAGTACCCAGATACTGAATAGTTTCAAGAGTTACAAATAATGTCTTTCCATGTAGGAATGTAAATAGTTCAACTTTTAAAAGTCCCTTACGACTTCTCTTTGCTGTTTACCTTTTCATGCTTCTCTTCATTCTTGTGTTTGAAAGTCAGATTTTCTTTTCAGCTCTGGTCTTTTCATCAAGAATGCTTGAAAGTCCTCTATTTCATTGAAAGATCAATTTTTCCCCTGAAGTATTATAGTCAGTTTTGCTGGGTAGGTGATTCTTGGTTTTAGTCCTAGTTCCTTTGACTTCTAGAATATCCTATTCCATGCCCTTCGATCCCTTAATGTAGAAGCTGCTAGATCTTGTGTTATCCTGATTGTATTTCCGCAATACTCAAATTGTTTCTTTCTAGCTGCTTGTAATATTTTCTCCTTGACCTGGGAACTCTGGAATTTGGCCACAATGTTCCTCGGAGTTTCTCTTTATGAATCTTTTTCAGGTGGTGATCAGTGGATTCTTTCAATATTTATTTTGCCCTCTGGTTCTAGAATATTAGGGCAGTTTTCCTTGATAATTTCATGAAAGATGATGTCTAGGTTCTCTTTTTGATCAGGGCTTTCACGTAGTCCCATAATTTTTAAATTGCCTGTCCTGGATCTATTTTCCAGGTCAGTTGTTTTTCCAATGAGATATTTCACATTGCAATTTTTTTCATTCCTTTGGTTTTATTTTATAATTTCTTGATTTTTGATGAAGTCATTAGTTTCCATCTGCTCCCTTCTAATCTTCAAGGAATTATTTTCTTCAGTGAGCTTTTGGATCTCTTTTTCCATTTGCTTTTTAACGCATTCTTCTCCTCATTGGCTTTTTGGATCTCTTTTTGCTATTTGGGCTAGTCTATTTTTTAAGCTGTTATTTTCTTCAACATTTTTTGGGGTCCTCTTTAGCAAACAGTCGACTCATTTTTCATGATTTTTTTTCTGCATTACTCTCATTTCTCTTCCCAATTTTTCCTCCACTTCTCTTATTTGATTTTCAAAATCCTTTTTGAGCTCTTCCATGGCCTGAGACAAATTCATATTTTTCTTGGAGGCTTTGGATGTAGGAGCTTTGACTTCCTTATCTTCTTCTGTTTGTATATTTTAGTCTTCCTTGCCACTAAAGAAAGATTCTATAGTCTGATTCTTTTTCTGGTTTTTGCTCATTTCCCAGCCATTTCCTTGACTTTTGAGCTCTTTGTCAAGGTTGTTCTTTGCTTTCAGTGAGGGTGGGGGTTTACTGTCAGCCACATAGTCTGTGGGCCTAGAACTCCAGAAACAACTGCTGCCCTTGCTCCTGCTGTGGCTGACGGGGCCTCCTCCACCTCCTCTACTGTCCTGGAGCTAGGGTTGGACCACTCTACTTTCTCATGCAGATCTGACAGGTTTTTTCCACTGACTTTCAACTTGTCCTTGGCATTTTGGGGTCGTGAAGTTTGTAAACTTCCATGAGTGCCAGAGATTCTCTTCTCTCTCCCCCCACCCCAGGACTTATTGGGCCTGTTCTGTGCTGGCACAGCCTTCGTTGGTCTTTGCTCTGCTCCCAGCTTGATGCAATAGATGCTTCCCCTAGATCTTCCAGGCTGTCTTAGGCTGGACATTTGCTTCATTCAGTCATTCTGTGAGTTCAGGCAGCTCCAGAATTTGTTTAGTCATTATTTGCAGGTATTTGGCTGGATTTGGGGGGAGAGCTCTAACAAGTCTCTGTTTCTACTCTGTCATCTTGGCTCTACCCCCAATTCAACCCATTATTTCCTATTTTTAACCCATATTTTCCCAATTTTATTGGGAGTTGAATTTTACTTAACAATAAAGGGTCCAGGAGTTAATTAGGGATAGATATAAAATATAAGGTTAAGCAGAGAATGCTAAAAGTTGCCTAGGTATTAAGGATTATTCCCTAATGAAGACTTGGACAATTGTGACTGATATGAGAACTTTTCCTCTAATATCATCTTCTTGAAACCAAAGACAAGGAAACCAAAGAAACCTCAGAGTATGTTATATTGCCCCCTCCAGGCTTAAATTAATCTTATTTTTTAGAAGGGTATTATTTGTGGTTAGTTATATGACTGTTTAGTGGAGGCACTATAGAATAGATAGTCATATAAGACCTTTTTCTTCCAGGAGAAGTGGAAAAGAAGTGAGTGTAAATTCAGAAAGGTGGGGAGAAAAGCATCATTTGTGCAGAGCAGTGAGTTAAGAGGTATAGTTCTGCCATACAGTATGCAGAAGGAAGTAGGATGGAAGAAGTCTGGAAAGACAAGGAGACAGATTATGAATAATTATGTGTCAGAGTAGTTCATATTTGATGCTAGTAGTGATAGGGAGACACTGGGGTTAATTGAGTATTGGGTTGACATGGTTGGACCTATACTTCAGAAAAATTACTTTGGTGGCTATGTGGGAGAAGGATTGGAGTAGGAGAGAAGAGGCAGGAGATCTGGTTGAAAGACTGAGTCCACATGATATGACTTCTAAGGAACTGAACTCATATTGTGGCTGTGTGAGTGGGGAAAAAAAGAACATTTTCAAGAGGTATTGTAGTGAGTGAATTTCTGAGATTTTTTGAAAGTGATCAGATATGTGATATGAGTTAAAGTGAGGAATAAAAAATGCCATCAAGGTTTCGAACTTGGGGCACTGGAAGTTTGGTATTTCCTTTGACTGAAACAGAGCAGTCCTAAAGAGGGAAAGATTTGGCAGGAAAGATAATCCACTCTGTTTTTTGACATGTTAAGTTTGGGATACCTAGGAGATATTCAATTCTAAATGTAAAAAGGATAACTAGTAGTGAAGAACTAAAGCTTAGTACTAGAGTAGGCTAAGTATTCAGGAATCATCTATGTACAGCTGATCATTGAAACCATAGAGACTGATGTGACTTTCAAGTAAAAGAGTATAGAGACAAAAGAGAGGTGGACCGAGAGAGACTTTGGATATATCCAAAGTGGGTGTGACATAGATTAGAGAGTATAAATTTATAGTAGATCCAGTCAGTATAATTTCATGATTTCGATAGCTCAGCAGCATGTATGTGTAGGAGGGAAAGTTAGATGTGATACTTGGCAAGACATTTTTAGTGATAGGAGAAGGGAAGTAGAAGATAGTGGAGAGTTAAGATGTTTCATCCAGGGTTTGATTTTAAGAAGAGACCACAATGTAGCCAAAACAGGGATGATGGCCTCGAAAAGAACAGAGGTGAGAAACGATTGAAAGTCTTGGTGAGGATGAAGAAGAGGTGGTTTAGGAGGGGCAGAGGAAATGATAGAAAGGTAAAATATTATCATCAAGTTAGGCAATTTTGAGTGCCTCCCTTCTTACTGCAATCATTACTTTATTTGACTCCCCTCCCCTTTTTTGTTTCTACGTGGAAACAGGTGATCCAGGACCAAGTGTAACTTCTTATTCTGCCATCTTGTCAGATCTTGTAGATATATTCATTTTTTTGTGCAAGTAGGAAAAAGATACCAGATAAAGTTCAGTAAATTTTAAGCAAGATATTCCTGCTTCTTAGCCTCAGTGCAATTATTCATTCTTCTTTCTTTCCATGGTGATGCTCTTTGACCTTTTGTCGTCTTCTCTGCACAACATTATTTATTCTAAGACTAAATTCCGTAGGTTTCCAAGTGGAGAATGATGTAATCACCCCATTTAATTTACTGAGTCCTCTAAGCTACTCTTTTGTGATTCATGTAGATTCATAATGAGAATGCATCAGACGTTGACATAAGCTTGACTTACATCCCAAGAGTATACTTAGATGTACATGACTACATAAGACATAAGCCTATCTCTGCACTTTCCTTGTGAAACAAATATTAGTAAACCATAGTTTTCAGTTCAGTATATTCTTGTTTAGAGGAGTCCTATCAAATAAATAGAACTTCCAGGAATTATTAGGGATGTTTTAGACATAAAACCACAGTCCAGAGGTCTAAGAAATCTTAGGGTCTTCTAGTCCAACTGTCTCATTTTATAGATGAGGAAATTGAATTACAGTGACTTGACTAGGGTGTGTATAGTGTCAGAGGTGAGATCTGAAGCTAGTTTCTCTGATTCCAGAGCCAATACCCTTTTCACTGTACCATGGCAACCAAGATTAAATACCTACTGTGTGCCATGCATTGCTCTGGACACCATGTTAAGCACTCTTTTAAGTAATTTTAAGATGTGAGCTCACGCAGAAATAATAAAAAAAAATTAATAAAATTATTAAATCTCTAGCAATTTTTTGCTCAGCAAACAATTCTAATAGCAATTTGTCAATGCTGGTTTAATATTTTCATATTGTTAACTTTGTTTCATCTTAATAATTTTAAGTGGTAATTGATGTTCTTGTGGTTCATATGGATAAATGTGAAATTCTGCCTTTAGTTTCAATAATTTAATAGTTCAAGTTAAAGGCATGAGTTTATGTGAATTAACTGAAATGCAATACCCAGATTAATCAATACATCAACAAAGAACAATTAATTGCCTCCTATAGGCCTACTAAATAATAATCAAAATAAATACTAAGTATACTACTACTACTACTACTACTACTACTAATAATAATAATAATAACTGAAAAATTGAAAGACATAATGAATTGAGTGCCAGTCTTGGAATCACAAAAAACTAGGGTCAAGGGCTGCATGAGTACTCTGACACATACTAGCACTGTGACTATGAGTAAATCACTTCTCAGTGCCCTAGACACTCTATGAGACTATGAATGATAGATGAATTGCAGAGTTGCAACAGTGGAAGGAGTTTCCATTCCTGGAGTTTTGTAATCATAAAGAAAATATAGATTCTAGCAAAAATATAAAAATCCAAACAAAAATAATAGCTGATGTTTATGTAGTATTTTAAGATTTGCAAATCAATTTCATGTATTATCTTGTCATGTAATCATAGGCAGCATATTGTTTTTAAGCCTAAAATCATAAAATCAGACATCTACAGAAGAGCGGCCAGCACATTGAAGGGCCTAGAAATGGAATATATCAGTAATATGAGGAACAGTTTAGAAGAGAAATTTAGTAGAGAAGTGATAGCTATCTTTGAATGGCTGCATGCATGTGATATGAAAAAAGGTTATTTTGTGTTTCTTCCAGTGTAGTTTTCATTAAATAACATTTTGGAACTGCCACCAGTAGGGCATATTTTTAATCTATAATTTTGTGCTCATAAATGTTGTAGGATGAAAATGCTATTAAAGTAATATTTATGTAATTCCACGGATATAACATTATTTCCTGATCTTGTAGAAAATTATGGGAGTAAAGATGCTTATAACAAGTCTCCAAATTTATTTGCTAGTAAACTTTATGTTCTAAAAAATGCTCCAACATATTAGCACGTACAATATTGTAGGCAGAGAAAGGTCTATACTTAGTTATTTTTCTTTTCTTGATGAGATTCAGTATATATTTCTTCCATTTCTATTCTTTTTTTCTTAAAAGGGAAATATCTGGGAGCAGATTTTACGCATACCCTTTATCCTGGAAATCATTAATGCTGTCCCCTTCATTATCTCAGTAAGTGCACTAAAAGGAAGAAACATTGCATGCCATTTGAGTTAAACTGAGTCTTTAAAGATAAAAGTTGGTAATAAATATTTAATATTTTGGATGACTGGATATCATGTTTGTGTCAATAAAGAAAAATATAGCGAATTGACATCAACTGGATGGATTCTGTGATTAAATGAAAATTAATGGGGTTGCTATCTATAGTTGTAGAATAAAGCTCTTCAGAAAGAGCCCTTAGTGTGGTTGGCCCTTGTTCATCCCCCTTAAAAGCTGTATATTCACAAAAACTGCTGTTTAAATATGCAGTTCTAGGGTCAACAACAGAACAGAAATTGTATTTATTTTAAGAATATTGTGTAGCAATCATAAAAGAATGATTATATGGGAGGAATAACATGATTTTCCTTACATAATTTATGCATTAAAAATCACATTGATTTATGCATTTTTAGTTGTGCATCATAATTTACTGAACCTAATTCTCTTTCCAGTACAGAGACTACCAGGAAATTTCCAGAAATTCTTCTCTTCATCTAGGTTTATCCATAAATATACAGTCAGTACTTTCCCATGTGTAAAAGGGAATTTCAGCTTAAATGAGCTGTTGCCTCTTTATAAAATGATTTATTGTGAATTCAGGGTTTGTAGCAGTTTAACATGAGGTGATATGTTTTTTCTTCTTCTTTCAATCATGACCTAAATTGGACAAAGCTACATGACTATTTATGGCTATAAAACTCTTGAGCAACCGCTCCAGCTGTTGCTCAGATCTGATAGTTTTCATTTTGAATAACTCATGTAAGCAAAACAGCTGAGGTTTTATTAAATGAAAGTCTGGTCCAGATTTAAAACTGATTGAGCGTTAGATAATTCAAGGCCTTTCAAAATGTTTGAAGGCTGGATACAGAAGCAACAGAGGCTTTGTTCCGTCCCATTTCCTAATTCTACCTTTTGTAAGAACAAGATCCAGAGTTTAGCTAGCTTTCTACAGAGATTGGTTGACAGAGCAATTTGTTTAGTTAGGCTTCATTATTTATTGGGTGAATTTCTATTCTCTTCTTCCACTTTATATTTCCCTAAGAGATGTTAATGTCTTCAAAAATGGATTGCACCTGTCTTTTACCTGTCACTCATTACTGCTGTTAGCTCTATACTCCTTACCTTTTCCATAAGAGGAGAGGGTTTTGAATGTTGCTTTCAAATTCATTCAGCTTTGCCATTAATGTAACGTTTTCTTAATACTGACTTTGTTTACATTGAAACATCTTTTCAATCTAATTGATGTCTTGTTTTTGACAAAAAAAGTTTTAGTTTTAATTTATTTTCCAGATATTCTGGCCTTCCTTAAGAAATCTATTCATCCCTGTCTTTCTAAATTGTTGGCTTGCCAAACATGCTTTGGAAAATATGATTGTAAGTATAAAGTCAAACTGAAATTGTGATTTAAAAACACACATTGTTTCAAATTTGCTACTATTATTCTGATTAAGCACAAGTAGATGATGGTTTTAGCACCTTGTATTATGGGGTTTTATTAGTTGTTCTTTTTTTGGCTTTCCCATCTCTCCTATGTAATTTATTAGTGTCAAATTCATTCAATTTAAAAATAATTTCCAGTTTTCATATTGTACTGAACTTAATTGTTTTTTCCTATCTTCTGTTATGTACAGATTACTTTACAAAAATAAAAGAAAATCAGTATCTTGAAATAATTTTTTTAAAAAAATAATTAAGAAAGCAAGAGTGCTTGAAATGAAAATGTACTTGCCCAGTGACTTTGCCAAGGTTTTCCCCATCCTGACCATCTAGAGCAAAACCAAACTAAATGTCTAACCAAAATGTTTACCAGTATCTGATGCTTACTATTACATTCACCCTAATCCTACCCCTGTTTTCTGTAACCACAATAAAATTCTGACCTAGAAAAGTGCAAAAAATTCAGATGATCTTAGAGGCTACTAACCTAATGAATGATTGTCTTTATTGCTCATCTAAAGTTACATACACACTCAAAAACATGTTCTGAGATAGTAATAGTTTAATGATGTTAGAGAAGTGATGATGCAGGTCATTACATTTATAGAGCTTTCAGAGTTATAATGTATTTTTCTCACAAAAATCCCAATAAGAGAGTAATAATATACCTATTTCATAGATGAGGAAATTAAGTCTGGGCGTAGTTCAGTGTCTTGCTCCTCATCATAAAAGAATTAAATTGCAGATCCTAGATTCAAGCTCAATTCCCCATAATTTTTGGATCTAAGACCTAGAAAATAATCAGTTAGAATGGTGTTTGTAGGAAGTGTTTGGCACCTCTATTTATAGGTGGCCAAGTATTTCATGAAAATTGTAAAGCAATAAAAGACCTCATGGAGAAAGTTAAAGGCCTTCTTTCATAGGCTCTGTTTTGCTACCCACTCTGTTTAGGAAGGATAATGTATGACCTCAAATAAAAAAGTCTATTGCAGTTTTGGGAACTCAGAGTCTTAGAAAGAAGACTTGGAGGGAAAAAGGGGAATATGAAATAGAGAAAGAAATGATGAATTAGGAGGTTGGTGATGGATACTTTTACTGTAGCCTTTTTGCCTAAAATTAGTCACAAATAGAAGGAGTAGAAAAGTATCTAAGAAACATATCAAAAGTAATTAACTAAATGTTTTTTTATTTTTAAAAATTTAGGCAACTAATAATACTTAGTAGCTGAAAAAAGCAAACAAAATTTCCAAGTGGCATATAGATCATTAATAGATAATATCTATCATGAGTTTTTATATGAGGAAGAAACAAGTACACTATTGCCAAGGTTATATTAGAAAATAAAATCTTGTGGGGGAAGACAAATATGTTTCAGACATATCCTAACAAATGTGTTCTGAT
The DNA here is from genome assembly GCF_028372415.1 of Notamacropus eugenii. Classification (NCBI taxonomy): domain Eukaryota; kingdom Metazoa; phylum Chordata; class Mammalia; order Diprotodontia; family Macropodidae; genus Notamacropus; species Notamacropus eugenii. The sequence goes on from NC_092873.1 coordinate 444,979,241, forward strand.
GCAAGTTTTGGCTGTCAAAACGTTGGAGTTTTCATAAGTGAGCAAATGTTTTAAAAAAATCCTATCCTGCAGTTACTTGATTCTCATGTAAGCTCTTAGGCAATGATTAAGGAATGAATAGGGGAGTGACCATAGAATATTTGACAGGATCCCTTGGCTGTCTTTTTAATTGTCAAAAGGGAAATATTTGTTTCACTAAATACAGATTAAATAAATTACATTTGAAACAAAATAACCTTCTGACAACTCATATTACAGTTACTTGGAAAAGTTACATAAATAAGAAAAATAACCCATTGATATAAATTAAAATGGAGGTATAGTTGGTGTAATAAAGGCAATGCTCATTTACGCCTGGATTATCTATTTTGGAAATATTTTTGTCCTTAGTTTTTCCTGTTCATATGATCTTTTGTCCCTTTTCCTGCTCATTAGCCTCTCTCCCAGAAGGAAAGCAGAGTAAATCTAAGAGATGAGACTCAAATCAAGAGATAGCTACATCTGAAGAGTTTTTTTTTTAAAAGGGAGATCTGTTGGAGAAGAGGTTAAATTGATATCTAAAATGAGGTTTTAAAAAAAAACCAATGAATTTTTGTCAAGCTATTATCACAATTCAAAATTAAAACTGATTGCATATTTTCATGCTATTATCCCTCTCTTTCTTTGGATATCCTATCTAATATTTTTTAAAGAAGAAAGACTTACCATTAGCATTTGTCCAACAAGAAACTATGATTCCCAAGGGATTAGCAAAGAAGTGTTGAGGGATGTAGGAAGACCAGATTTATAAACCTTCAAAAAAATTTTTGGTGGTGGCATCAATGAATGCTTCATTTTCCAACTGGGAGTACTTTGTCAGCTACTACATCCTTTCCTTGTTATGACTGTCAAGGTACCTATATATGAAATGTGAGAAGCCACATAGCGTAGTTTGAAGAAAGATGGCCACTGAATTAGGAAAACTTGTATTCAAGTGAGACCTCTGAAGCTTACTGAATGTGTAACCCTGAGCAAATCATTCAACCTCTCAATTCTCCAGGGGACTCTTTAAGACTTATCTGCAGAACAATTGCTGATCTGCTTTGGTAGAGAAGTAGTTCCTTACAGTGAAACTCCCAGGTCTAGGCAAACAATGATTACAGGAATAGAGTGGCAAAAAAGATACAGGCACAATAAGATTTCTACATAACTATTATCTGAATAATGTATGTGTTTTAGAAAGTACTATATAAACTGTTGTAATTTTTACAAGAGTAAAAGTAACTTCTTGTTACTTTTACCAAGAATAAACTTACTTTTTTATAAGAGTAAACTTTACTTGTTACTTGTTACCAAGAGTAACTTCTTGTCTTTACTTTTAATTTAGAATGATCTTCATAGAGCCATTCAGCGGACACAATCAGCAATGTTTAATCAAGTTTTGATTTTAATATCTACATTACTTTGTCTTATCTTCACCTGGTAAGATGCAAAGTAGTTTTTTGTTTGTTTTTATTTTAAAGTTGTTTATGAATCATTTACAATACAAATGTTGATTTTTTTCTGGAAAATATGTCAGTTTTAAAAATCAATTAATTAATAGTTGGTTTAAAAGAGCATTAGTAATTGGTGTTTGTTCTGAGAAATGACCATCATAAAAGAATGCAGATCCTATATGAAAATAAAAATGCATTGCAGGTTTGTTTGTTTTTAGCTTTCAAAGAGGACAAGTGAGCATAACTCTCATACAGAAATATTAATTTCATCTCAGAATTTTACTAGACATGTGTGCATCATTTATCTCTTTCTTCAGGAAGAGGATAGTCTACTTTAATAGAGACAGAGTAGGATATAGAAGACAGACGATTTGAAGTCTGAAAGATCTGAGTTCAAGTCTTGCTTTGCACATATTCTTGCTCTGTGACCATGGATAAGTCATTTCTCAGTGACCCAGGAAACTTTCTAAGACTATAAATTATCTACAAGTTGCTAATCTGTACTATTTGCACATGGAAAGTTCCCTACATCAATGAAATGAAATATGCATATAACCACATCCCCCCAAATAAAGAAGCTATTAATTTACTTAGGGAAGAGTGAATGTGGAAAATCTTTCACTAATTTTGATATTTTAAAAATAAAAATACCTATTTGCAACACAGTAGACCAGTATAATCATGGAGATTACTGTTTTATTGCTTGTGCTTTTTAGATGTGGGGAAAGGAGGGAAGGGGAAGGAAACAAGCCTTTATTTAGAGTCTGCTATGAGTTTGGCACTGTGCTAAGCACTCTACAAATATCTTGTTTGATCTGCACAAAATAAAGTGGAATCTAGAAATTATTAAATTTAGTTGATCAATGTAAACTGTTAAAATAACGTTTTGGCCTGTTATACTTCTTATGACTATTAACATGTGTCAAATTAACTGGGTAATTACTACTGCCCAATCTTTCTCTGTGTGCTGTGTGACCCTAACTCAAGATATTTTCAACAGGAAGGACATATTTAGAAATTACCATAAACCAAACACTCTAAATCTACCTATTGAGTTCTGAAAATGTGTGTTCTGTCATTGGCTTTGACTGTTGTGTTTCTATTTAAACTGGATAAAAATGCTTATGAAAATGTAATATATTCAAAAATTCTTTGTTCATCAAGTATTAATGTGGCTTATTGAGGTGATACAAACATCATGAGCTATTTTTGTTATAGTCTGTGGATTTTCTTTGGACAGCAGAAGAAGGATCCTGCACCTTCTTTCTTAGTCTTTTAAAGCATAAGGAACTCTAAGAAGAAAACTGTCATTTCAGATTGTTGTCACCAATGCCATCTTATCCATAATGATGTTTCCATGAAGCCCTAGGCATGGGATACACACACACACACACACACACACACACACACACACACACACACACACACACTCATGAATAAGTGTCCAGAATGGTCTGGAATTTAGTTTTATTCTAGACTACAAAGTCCAAGAAGTCACAGGGTGATATTTCTATATGAACTGTCACAATATATTTGTAGGCCACTGCTATCTGACTATGGGAAAAACAAACAAAAACCCCAGAAAATGAGATGACCACTGATAATTGGGTCCATCTAAAAGCAGTCCTAGATACAGGCAAACTCATTATGTATCCCTGTGTACTGACCTGGATTTGACTTTACTAGAAAAGAAAAAAAGATTTTAAAAAAAGTAAAAACATTCACTAATACAATTGCAATATATTGGATGGATTTTTTTTTATACCAACAGGACTTAATAAGTCTCCTTAAAATTAATCAAATATTTAATGTTAATTTTTGAATACCTAGATAATTTTTAAAAGATACAAGCACATTATAGGACTGAGAAGATACTAAAATACCTCCCCAGAAAACTTGGCACATTGGAATTCTACATCTTTAGGCTGCTTCCTCAATCTCATGTCTCTAGTTGATAATTGCATACCTCAAACTAGAAGTCTCATTAACATCTTAAATTATCATGTTCAAAATAGATCTCATAATTTTTCCCCCAGATATTCTCCCCTCTTCCCAAATTCTCTTTCATTATTGACTGTATTGATGAGGGCTGGAGGGGGTCGGGGGGGAGTGGAACTCCAACACTGGAATTCCCTGGGTAGGCTATCTGGAGAAGAATTCTCCAGGGACTCGAGCATTTTTGAGGTCCAAGTAAAGTTTTATTATGCTTTTCAGCAAGGAAGTGTTCTTAGGGAACCTGCAACCTTAGAGGGGTACAGGTAAAGTTTACATAGGATATTCTATAGTGAAACATGTGCCAAATATGCTAACTAGGTGATTCAGGGTGAGATTAGGGAGTGGTTAAGGAATGGTTAGTTCTGAAAGGAATATGTACTTTTGGTATCTACTAGACAGGCTTTTTACTTACAGTTCATCAAGAAATAGCCTGGGGGGCAGGGCTACATGGAGGTGTGGTTTTAGGCCTGAAATGTCACCAAGTCAACTAACAGTCAGGACTGACTGAGAAATACCAGGTTGCTCTCATCAGTGTCTTGTTAGACAAGATAAATGTAAGGGAGTATACATAAGTCTAAGTCTAGGATACGTATGATTGGTCAGTGAGTAGTAAATGCTGTTATGACTCAGTACATGGACAGTTCAGCCAGTACACAGTTGGTTCAGACTAATAAGTTCTATAGGTACAGCTGGCTACTATATCAGGAAAAGAGATAAAAGGTTTTATATGGCAGGCTGTGTCCTTGGGCTGGGAAGAAATTGCCTGGGAGAGTGTTTTGAGGCTAGAGAGTAATGTGATTTTTAAAGAGAAATGTAATTTTAGAATTGGGGCCCAAGCACCCCATCAGTACCACTATCCTAATTGTCCAGGCTCTCAGTCTTGGTGTCATTCTCAACTCCTCACTCTTACTCCCACATATCTAATCTGTGAATTACCTTCACAACATCTCCCTTTTATATCCCTTTCTCTCTACTGACCCAGCCATATCATCATGGTACAGGCCATCATCACTTTACTCCTTGGCATTGTAGTAGTCCATTTGTTGGCCAATTTGCCTCAAAATCTTCCCCAGTCTATGCTCTAGTTAAGTGTAAAAATTATTTTCCTAAAGTGCAGATATGGCCATGTTACCTCCTTCCTTCCCTTCCCCCACACCAAATACCAGTGGCTTCCTATTACCTGCACGATCAAATATAATAATCTCTGTTAGACTTTTAAAGCTTTTAACAACCTGGCCTCTTTCTACCTTTCCAGTCTTCTTACACTTTACCTTTTTCCATTTGGTCTACAATCCAAGCCAGTTTTCAGTCCCTGTCTCCTTTGCTTGCACTGCTCTCCCTTCTTGTCTCTTCCTCTTGGCTCCCCCAGTTTCTTTCAAGACTCAGCTGAAATTGTACCTTTTGCAAGATGTCTTTCCCAGTCTCTTGACTTACCCTCTTACTCCTCCTATTACCTTCAATTTATCCAGCATGTATTTTATGTACATAGTTGTTTACATGTAATACCCCTCCCACCCCCATTAGACTGTAAAATGTTTGAGCACAAAAATTTTGTCTTTCTGTTTTGTCTTTGTTTTTCCATTTCACTTTTTTTTTGTTTCCTTGGTCACTCAGTCATATTTATGAAGCATTTGCTCCATGCTAGATTTATGGTTAGCACTGGAGATATAAAGAAAGGTAAAAAAGCAGTGTCTATACTCAAGGATCTTATAGTTTAATGAGGGGAGGGAAAACATGTTTCTGTGCAGAAGAACTTAATGAATTCTTGCCATTGTTTAAATATAAAATAGGAAATGCATAACTATTAAATTAGGAAAGTATTTTTTGTAAAAAAGATAATATAGCTATACATTACTAATTTTAAAAGGCAAGTGATAATATGAATTAAAAGTGAAGAATTCTACAAAGAATACTGCTCTGCACAGAGTAGGCACCTAACGAATATTGACTTGATTTTATTTGAATTGAATCAATATATGTGGTGTTGTTTCAGGAGTCACCAGAGATTTTTGAACTGAAAAGGCCCTCAATGGGCATGTAATTCATACCAAGCCTAGCAGTTTTATGTGGAATAACAAAGGCTTAGGGGACATAATAATCTAGAAAGTGCAGGAGATAATTGGTTTGTTCTTTTGGTCCCAGATGGCCAAACCAGTATCAACAGCTGGAATTATTAGAGTTAGAATTATACTTCATACAGGCAAAAATTCCTTAATGATTAGATTATCCCAAGGGAAAAGGGTCAACCTCAGGAGGAAGTAGTTCTCCCTTCATTAGAGACCTACACACAAAGGCTAGATGACCATTTATCTAGAATATTTTAAAAGGGATTCCTATTCAAGCATTAGTTGAACTAGATGGCCTTTGAAATCCCTTCCAACTCTGAGATTCTGTGATTCTACATTTAGAAATCAGTAAAACTGATATTTCTGGGTCTCATTCCACCAGCTGAAAAATTAGCATAACATTTGTAAGCATAACATTGTGTTCTTTATTTTTAAGTATTTGCCCTTAGCTACTGATTGTAGAAGTTTTTGAAGGACGGTTATTAGTATGCAAAATACTCTCGTTCATTAACTCAAGTTTTTCTGATTTAGCTGCCAAGCAAATAGCCCTTTGTAAACAGCAACAGTAAAAAGATATCCCTTCCAAGATGATGAAGAAGTATGTTATAATTCTTTTTCCATACTGTTGTCATTTATCACATGTAATTATGATTACAGAGTGAATGGAAATTTCTTAGAATTTGGATTTGCACTATATTCACTGATTAACAATATTAAAAAACTTGACAAGGTAAAACAAAGTTCAGCCTTAAAAAAGAAAAAATTTCAAAAAGCGTCTGGAATTCTGAAGCAACAACACAATTTTCTCACCAATCTAAATATACCTAGTTCCTTCAGATGGAAGTTCTTCATCATCTTAGTTACTTTCCTCTGGATGCTCTTCATATTATCAATACCCTTCCTAAAAATGTGTAGCTCAGAAATGAAAGTGATACTCCATTATGTGTTCTGACCAGGGAAAAGTTCACTTGGGGTATCTTATACTTCTTAATTCCTGGATGTGACATAATTCTTAAGGTAGCCTAGGATAAAATTAGCTCTGTTTGCTGCTGTATTAGTAAGTGCATTCTTAAAGGCAGGCACTTTTTCATATTTGGCTTTGAATCCTAGTAACTTGTATGTAAGTGGTATCTAATAAATGCATGTTGAATTGAATATCACACCAACTTATACTGAGTTTTCAGTCCAATTATTCCCAGACTATTTTTCAACAAAGGGCTGTCTAGCTTTGTTTCCTTCATCTTCTTACAAAGGTGATTTTTTGGAACCTACATTTATCCTTACTGACATTTATCTCCTCTGATTTGGCCCAGTGTTCTAGTCTATCAGAGACTCTAAATTTTTGCTGTTGGTCAGTGTTTTTGCCATGTCCTGCAGCTTTGTGTCAGCTGGGCATTGCTCATAATTTTGCCCTCTGGGTCTAGGCAGAATAAAATTAATTTCAAGTCTCCTTGCAATACTGTAGTTATTTGAGCAGCATTTACATCCATGGAGAGAAGTAGTCATCTCATTCACTTTGGATCTAGAGTCATAGTAAATTGTAAGAAAGTATAGTTGTGCTATAGGTAAGGAAAACAACAACAACAATTTTCTAATAATCACAGTGATTTAGAAATGAAATGAATGCATGGGCTCCTTTAGAAGGTGGTGGGTTCACTTTCTTTTTCTAAAGTAATTTAAAAAATCAATTTCATGTTCCTTCAATCTCTGAATATGTTCTTCTCTCTATATAAAATGAGCTATTCTTTGCAACAAAAATATTTTTAAAAAAACATTCAGAAAAACCTATCAAAATATCAACAAATTCTGACAGTGTATATGCTCTTCTCCATTTATTATCCCCCACCTTGTCGAAGGGAGAGAAGTGAAGTTTTTCATTTCTTTAGGGCAAAAAAGAAGCACTTAGAATGTTCTTGTTGCTAGTTTTTTTCCCCCAATTACATTGTTTGGTCATTGGAAAAAAGATTTTCCTGATGCTTATTTTACTCTGCATGCTTCTCTGAAATCTTCACATCTGTCTTTTCTCATGATACATTAACATTCCGTTACATTCACTTATCACTTAGCTGTTCCCTAGTCAAACCAATTCTTTTTGGGGTGAGTTATCTTTCATTGGAGATCTGATTCAGGGAAAGGTTAGATGACTACTTCTTACTATATCATGGAGGGAATCTTTTTTCACTTTATGTTTGATTAGATGGCTACTAATGTTTCTGCCAACTCTGAAATTCTGTGATGTGAGAGTAGGTTGAGGCCAGGAAGCGGCGACAACAGTAGTACCACAAACTGCTATATAGATTTAAAAGAATTCCAATCACAATGCTGTTCTACATGGTAGAATTAAGTGAATTGATGATATTTATATGAAGGAACAAATAGACAAGAATATCAACAAATATTATGAAGAAAAAGAAAAGGGAAACGCGCTGTCAGATCTCAAATCATAAAGTAAACTTATGTTTAGCAAATTTGTTCAATCCTTATAAAGATAGAACATTTGATTAATGGGATAAAATAGATAATATCTATCATATAAATAGATACTATATGTAATATATTTTCATATAATAATGTATTACTGTTGGTAGGATAATATATAGCATATACAAAGAAATATGAATATATCTATATTTGATATTGAACTACTATTGGTACAATGTTATATATACTATATACACATTCACATACATATATTATATTTGCCTATTGTTCTACATAGGAACAGTGCTCTAAATTATTTTTCTTACCATAATAATGGAATTTTGCTAATCCATCCTTGGTTTAGCTAGGTCCCCTTTTGAACCAATGATCCACATTTAGGAGACAGCTGGCTTAGATTTTAGATTCAGTGTCTGACAGTGAAACAAAGCCAAGTACATTGGTGCAAAGGGGATCAAACACATGACTTTGGCTTATTATAAATGTTCACTGAATAGAAGAGAATAAAATTGAAAAAATTTAACCATATATTCTAACCAACTGAGCTTTCTGGCAAAAGATCTTTATGGCTGCTACATAAAATAAAAAAAGTAAATTCAATTATTCAATGATGTCATTTTTTTGCTATTGTTTTCTTTTCATTGTTTTCTATATTTTCATTTCTATTTTAATGAATTCAGCATTCCATATGATTATTTAATGAATATGTGATTTAGGTCAGAAACTATTTTGAAGAGATGTATATTTTGCATTTTGGGACAAATTTAATACGTACACCAGTGTCCTGCTGGGGCAGAAACTAAATTCACCAATCTAAATTCTAAAAGTTTAGACTACTTAGAAGTGATTAATGCTCCCTGTCCGAGTTTATTTGAGACTTTCTTGGTAGGTGTTCACTTATGTGTGAGCATTTGAAGTGGCTCCTTGAAGGACTGTCATTAGTATACAAAGAACTTGCTACTGATTAAGCTGTTAGGCAAGTAGGCCCTTGAGAATAGATACAGTGAAAAGATAAGTACTATTGACTGAAGCAGGTAAATTAATACACCATAATGGCATTTATCATCAAGCCCTTGATGTTTTGATTCACATACAGTTCATTTTCTTATAATTTAGTATTATACCAGCCAAGAATGACACTCACAAAGAAGCTTGAAATGGATGCTATAAACTGCTAAGTGTAGATTTATATAGCATTTACTAATTCAGGAAAAACAAATATGTTTTGGCCTCAGTCAGCAGTCCAGGCAAAATTAGTCTTGAGAGGACTGGCCTAATATAGAATATAATATAGAACTGGCCTAAAGTTATTTCTGCTGATCTTCATGGTTTTGCTTGATCAAACTTCCTAGACTGAGTTGCCATTAATTCGTGAATTGATCTTTGGTATGTCTTTCTCACACTACATTCCTTTAGATGCATTTGTTATTCTGGCATTTTCTTAGTAAGAGATTAAGTATGGTATAAACTTATTTAAGTCATAACATTTTCATGGGATTATTGGCATTAGACCAGACATGCACAACAAATGACCTGTGGAAGGGATTTGGGACTGCTGTCATGTGATCTGCCAGCGACATGTAACAATCACCCCAAATCCTTTGGTGGGCAGGCCATATGTTGTGTGGCCCTGGACTAGATACGTCAATGGTCCCCACTTCAAGGGACCATTAAATTAGTCAATTTCATGTAGATTAGTTCTATTTCTTTAAGAAGAATCATGCATAAATTATACCTTATAAGTGAGAGCAAATCTATTTCTGGCAGAACTCCATAATCTAAGCTTGGAAAGGGGCTGTTTACAAGATATCTTCATTTCTTGACCTGTGGATGGATGTAAATCAGAAGCCCAAAGGAGTATTTGCCTTAGGATATTTCTTATCTTACAGTGATGTAATTGAAGTTTTTCTACTTCAATTCTTTATGGATCTGTGATTTTATTAAAGTGGATATTCCCACCACAGACTCAGGTCACAATGACTTTGTGATAGTATAATGAGCTGGAGAAGAAAATGGCAAGCCACTATCTTGGCCAAGAAAACTCCACATGGAGTCACCGTAGTTGGACACAACTAAAATGACTCAACAACAGCAAGACCAACTAATTAATCTTCAAGAATTACTGTTGCTGAAAACATTTTCATTTTGTAGCCAATATGATGATGAGATGCTCTCAACTTAACTAAGGTAGTACTCACATTATAAAAATAAATAATGATTTTAATAATAGCATTTGTATAGTTAAGATTTGCAAAGTGCTTTAAAATGGTATCTGATTTTATCTTTACAGAAACACTTGGGAATAGGTACTATTATTATTTCCATTTAACAGATGAGAAAATTGATGTAGACTTAAGTGACTTGAGATTCAAGAATTGTCAATAGTCCATAATCAAAGCGTTTCCAGCTTGACTGGGTCTACCACATTGCTATTGCATTTGGAAACTGGGATCACCTCATAACAAACTTGGGAGCCTTTGTTCTTTTTGTCCTGAAGCCTCTTATGAGTTCATGATAACCTATGCAGGGTCTAGACCCATAGTTTCTGGGAAATTCTCTCAGAGTCCAGTTAGAACCATAAAAGCCAGTGTCTTATCTCTATAAAATATAATATAATATAGTTATATTAATATAATATATTATAATGCAATAATATATTTAGTTATTTAGTGGAATTTAGTTATTGTGAAATTCCTTTTTTCTTTCTTTGCCCCTTTTATTAATTAAAATGCTAAAGAGATCCCAAAACAATTGTTATTTTCACTCTCAAATCCATGATGCAGATGTATTAGCTAACACTTTCCTTCCTCACTAATCACTGTCATAAAACTCTTTGAAGTGAGAAAAATTACCAAACCACTAAGGGCACAAGAATGAGGGCCCCCAGATGGCGAAGACATTGGCATAATAGAGAAAGCAAAGTAGTTGAACCACCATGGGAATGGACATAGATAGGCATAGTCACAGTGTACAGAAAGTATATTGTCACTGTCATCTCTGTATGGCACGGGGGGGGATGTTTGGGGGAGAAATTAAATGGAAAAAAATGAGAAGGTATTATAAGTATGTTGGGAAGGGTGGAGGTAAAGGGGGTAGGTCAGTCCTTGTAATTCTGCAAAAATTGAGATATTTGGAATTACTAAATTGATTGAACAAATGAATGAAATATATAAATTATCCTTACTACCACCAAAACTTAAACTAAAATTAATAATTTTTTCTCTAATGAGAATATCATTACTCAAGTGAAATATACCTTAGTTGCCATTCAGTTCATTATCTTTATTTTACAGCTAAGGAAAGTAAAGGCAGGAAGAATTATGTGACTGTCCTAAAATCACACAGTGGTGGAGTCAGGGCTTGGACCTATTTCTTCTGGCTCACAGTCAGTGTTATGGCCATCACATTATGCTGCTTCTAATGTATTCCAATCATGACTGAATTATTTACACAGATGATCAGTTTATGAAGTTTTCCTGCAGGGTAGAAATTGAGTATTATCTCTGCAACATTTTAAAAGGGTTGTCAATATGACTCAGGTAGGTACTATACCACAAGTCTCTTGAAGATAGTTCCCAAATTATATTACAGACCTTTAACAGAGTAAGAAGAAAGGTGGCGAAAAATTCAATAATAATCTGCTTTCTGAACAGGGTGGATTTAGAAGGAGACACTTTGCCATTGTATACCTTTCCTTTACTTCATGTCACAAAGTTCATGGATCCCCATTAAACAACTTTATCCTGTTTTTGTATATCAAACAGCAATGGTCTGACTTGGTCATCCAGAACAGGCTCTGGCACAGAATAGGGGGCATTGACATTTCTGCTTCAATTAAATGGTGATAATAGTAAAATAATAATGATCATTGGCATTTATATAGAGATTTAGAGCTGTGATGATGATATAATTAGCAACTAAAAATAGGGATTTTCAGTTCTTTTAAAGAAATAAACAGTATAGACCAGTGAAGGAAACGAGGTTATGTTTCAGTCCTTCTTTCTGACTTTGCTCTTAAGGGCATAACTAACAGTCTAACTAGCTCAGTATTTTATATGCCCTCAATTAGTTCTTACAAAATCTCTCTCTACCTATGTAGTGAAAACATAGTCTAACTTCTATGATCCTGTGTTTTCTCTAATGAATAGTTCTCCAAAGGCTGATGTAGAGTGTAAGGAGACCCTGTAAGAGATGTATGGTAATGGGGAAACCTTTTCTTTTGATGAACTTTTGCTTCTGTACTTAGCTGAAACCCCTTTGAATATACTGTTGGACTTCCAGACCAATTGGCAATCTTAGAATGAATGAAATTTTAGCTGATGCGTCACTTAAAAACTTAAATGGAAACATGCTATTTCCTGTATGGTGGGGGTTGTCAGGTAGCCTTCCTTGGCATCTGTCCACTGATGGACTTTTGCAGGCAAGGTAACAAAAGCATATACTTCTTTCCCTTTTTCTTTGATCTTTCTGAGTGCCTTTTCTATACCTTTTCAATAAACCTTGGCCCTTTAGCATTCTCAGAGAATCAATCACATGACTTTCTAGAAATCTGTTTTTTAGTTTCTCTCTTTACCTTCCACTGAACCCTGACACAATTCCCTTTTATTTAGTCTTTTCACATGGTATCATTTGAACCAAAATCCACAAATGTTCCCACTGAGGCTTTCCCTGTCTAAAAAGTACAAATGTACTCTATGACTGTGCCAAATTAAAAAAAATCTACTGAAGATTTGTTAAATTGCTAAATTTTCTTGTTTAGTTCTCAAAATCTTCAGAGGGACGTTTTCTGGTTGGGAATGTCATATCTACGAAAAATTAATGTTACTCCCAAAGGATTTCTATAGTATTGATTGCACCTAAAAATATATATGTTATATAATACTACCTTAAGTTAACCATGTTTCATTTCCATGAAAAAATAATTTGTGTTTAAAGCTTCAGAAAGTGAATCAACATTGTTTTGTTAAATCTTCTGAACTCTATTTGTGATTTTTATTTCTAATTAGCTGTGAAGAAGGTAAGATAAACAAATCAGAAAAATGAAGCTCTCCTTAATAATATGCCTCTTGAGAGTGCTCCCTGGCAAATTAGGTAATTTCTTAGTTAATCTTTTTTTTCTTCCTGGTTCTCCTCTAGAGATTATAGTGCTTACCTCAAATCCCCCAGGATTAATAACTCACCCACAGCAGAAGCAAAGTCTCTGATAATTAACTTCAATCACCTCTGTTCCCAAACTACTTGCTTCTCTGCTGTGCAATTTCCTAAGACACTTTTCCAGAAATTATTAAAGGGAGCTCAATCCTTGTACCTAGGCTTCCCTCTGCCACAAAACCAAAACAAAACAAAGCAAAAATAACAAAAAAAAAATCACCAGAGACATGTATAGGGCAATATGTTGGGCAGCACCAAGGTCAACTTGCTCCTAAAAATTTGACTTTTCATATGCACTTGAATTTGGAGAAATTTTAAAAGAAACTATTTCAGGGAAATGATCATTAGCAAAATTGTCACAAGGACCCAGTTTACGTTTTTCCTTGACCATGTCATCCAAATTGCTATGTTACATTTATTTTCATATACATCTTGGTTGGAACAAAAGCTAGTAGTTTCTTTTGGTCACTAGTGAAATGGAGGTATATTGAAATGGATCGAAAAGGGCTCAGGTACATATAAAGGGTTCACAAGAGGATTTAGTCTTATTCCCAGCTATTCAGAACTAACGGCAATGTATGGAAAGCAGAAAGAGATAAATTGAGGTTTGATGCCAGGAAAAATTTCTTAACAAGTGGAAGCTATTGATAAGTGAAACGGGCAGCTTTGGAAGGTAATGATTTCCCTTCAGCGAAAATCTTTGAGTGGCAATCAGATGATACTCTGTTGAGTATGTGGTAGTGAGGATTCTGTTTTCATTATGGGTTGAACTATATGGTTAACATAACCTTTCTAAAATTCTCTGATTCTCTAAAGATAAAAATTGTTTTTAGTATGAACTAAAACATTTATCTTTGTTACTTATACTTCTAACTAGTGTGATGTTTTAGCAATAAAATATTAAAGAAGGACAAACCTGCATCTTTTCCTGTATAAACAGAATTAAAATGATTAAACAGATTTATAGTGTTTGCAGAAATTATGTTCTGGTAAATTATATATTTGGTTTAAATGAAAGAATCTGATGTGGTAATCAATGCATAAATTATTGGTTTTTAGATAATAAGAATATAGTAAAATATAATTATCACTACAACCAATGTTCACATTTTTTCCAATGTTTTTTGTTTATTTGCTTTATAATTAAGAAAATATTTTAAAATTTTTGGATCCCTCTGGGTTGTGATTTTAAAGATCAGTTCTCATATTATACTGCTGTAACATATATGTGTGTGTGTAATATATATATGTATAGCACACACACATACGTATATATATATATATATATATATATATATATATATATATATATATATATATATATATATATATATATATATATATATAATATCAGGTTGGTAGTGATCATAGATCGCATTCTGGAGGTCTATAATTTGAAAACCTCTCTGGTTACTGATTTTTTAGAATATCATTTATCTTTTATCTTTGTGTCGTGTTTTCAGTGTAGGAAAAAACTAACCCTCAATACCAGAGATTTCCATTTATGTTATGGATAATTATGACTTTTATCTTGATATTAGAAAATGTAAGGTTATGATTTTAGTTTTATTTTTTTTAGTCTACTTCAGTGCTTTGTGGGATAGAGCAAGTTAAACTTTAGGCAAGTGTTACTATTTTCTAAAGTGTGTCAAGTATGTTCCTGGCAAGAGATTGTGTCTTTTTTGCAAAGTCTATGTAGCCACCCTTAAGGAAGCCGGACATTTGATGATGAAGTTTTGGGCTAGGTCAACCTTTGGAACAACAAAAACAGTAAATGATCTTCAGTTGTTTGCTTCCCCCTTATGATTCTGTAATGATGGTTAGAAAGTAGAGTGAAAGGCAGACAATCTATGCCAAGAATCACACAGTTTCTTGACCTTTTGAACATTAATTTTGCAATCCAACAACATTGGTTTCCTTGTTTTTTCTCATACATGACTGCATTTCTTGATTTCAGAGTGTTTTCACTGGCTGTCCCCCATGCTTGGAATGTTTTCTCTTCTTTCTGCTTCCTTGTTTTCCCGGCTTCCTTCAAGTCTCAGCTAACATGATCCTTTTTCTAGAAGCCTTTTTTAGTCTTTTTTTAATCTTTATGCCTTCTCTGGGAGACTACATCCACTTTATCCTCTATTTGCACTTAGTTGTTTTCCCCATTAAATTGTGAGTTTCTTGGTGGCAGATAATGTTGCTTATCTTTCTTTATATCCTCAGCACTTAACACAGTGCTTGGCGCATAATAGGTACTTAATAAATGCTGTCTGGCTCAGATTAGCTATTAATATTCTAAATGTTACATGTCAATCTATAGATAAATGAATAAACATACAAATGGTGGAACTGAATGATACTAATCATGACACTGGAAGACGGAATGAGGATGTAGGTAAATGCAAGAGTGACTTGTAGAATTTCCTTGGAGAAACAAATAAATAACTTGGGAGGGTTGGTCTTATTATGTGTGCCAAGGCAACAAGAAACATAATTCTGTGGGCTATTTAATCCTCTCATAATGTAGCATTTGTGATAGACATTTTTAAAAAAAAAAAAATCTCTGAAAATCATCTTGTTAGATATGCAGTAAATTGTGTTGTGAGATCACCTGCTCTGTCAGATCCTGAACCCCTACTTCCATTGGTACCATTGAAGCAGACAGCTCCATCTCCTTTTCCTCCATGTTGAAAAAACGCAGCTGATCTCTGTGGATTTCTTACTCAGGCCATGGAGAAGTAAAATATAGAAAAGGACACATCAAGCGTTCATATTAAATAGCTTAAAAAGAAGCCCAGCCTTGCCTAGCAAAGCATTGTGGGGCAGAACTTCTGCAGTTCTATAATACTTGAGTCTAAGCACATCCTTCACTTCTATTTGGGTCAAATTGCTGTTCTTCTATTGAAGCTTGAGTAAAATGTGGACTATACTACGTACCCCTCTGGTCCATCTAATGTAGAACTGTAAGACACAAGTCTACATTCTAAATACCAGAGACTGAAATCTTCAGTCTTGTTATGGGGATACTTTAATTTTTAAACATATATTGTGTGTTTATTCCATAGGGCATCCTACATATCAGATTTTTGAAGTGAGAAAATCATACAAACTTCTTACATTTGGATTGTTTTTTCCTATTTCATACTCCGTCTTTTTCCCTCTCCTAGAATCCAATTACTCTTTTAAAAAATAAATATGTTAAATAGGTTAAATATGTGTATGTTTGAAAAAATAAAGAAAACAATGCATCTTATGCACCAGTGTCTATTCCAGAGGATGAGAATGTAAATGAATTCTTTTTTAAAATAACTTTATATAATTACTTGTGTCAAGTTACAGATACTTTAATATTAAAGTAAAATGATTAGCAAAGGGAATATGACAAAAATATATTGGAAATATGTTTTAACAGAAATACATGAAACCAGACTTGTAGACTGTGTAGATACCTCCCATGTCTTCAATGAGAATTCTTTCTTCATGAGCCAAATGACATAATTAAAAAATGAAAATGATGACAGTTTGACAGAAAAGAAACGACTGGTTACCAATGTGGGAGTCATTTTGAAATCAGCTGTCTACATATGGTTGGACCACTGAGTCATTTGAGTATAGATCAAGATCAATGCCTAATTAGAAAGAGCTCTATTGCAACTGTTCTACATTAGTAAAGGGAGTTTCCTCATGGGTGGTTTCCTACATCAATGAAATCATAGGTCTGAACCAAAAAAATTAGAATACACAAGAGAAGAAGATACAGTGCCCAAGGAAAACAACTTTCCCCTGAACTATTTCAATAACCTATTGAGATATTAAAGAAAAAAGTAAATGTACTTTAAAAATCAGGAAGTTTTTCCAGTACAAATCATTGTTCTCCTAAGGGCAAACCAAATATACCAAAAAGTCCAACAAAAAACTGGATCTTCTTGCCAAGTAGAGGTAGATAAAAAACAAAACAATATTGGTTCAGAATATAAATTCATTTGTAAAATTTAGAGAGGTGGCTGTTAAGATGAATATGAACACTATCACATCATAAAACAGTAAGAAAGATTGAAAGGAAAAATTACACAAAATTTGTCATAGGTTCAGCTAAGACAAATAAATAAAAGGTATTTAAAGGTGACACTGAAAAGAGGACAACGAACAAAAGAAAAATGGATAAAATCTGTATAATTGTTAATATTAAATTCCCTTATCCCTTAGTTACAAAAGAACTATCACACTTGGACTCTAATATCACAATCCTCACTTTGCTATTTAAGCTGAAACATAACTAAGATACAAAGACAGGATGAATAACTGAACCAAAAAGAAGGACTCTGGGAGATAACACAATTTTGAATCATAATTTCCATGAAACAAGAATGCAACCTGATTATATCCATCAGGGAAAAAAAATGCATGAATGAACTTAAGTAATGCAACTTAGCTTCAGGTGAAATGATCTTCAGGAGATGTCAGGAGGAAAAAGGCAATCAATGATGTATCATTTATAGAATTATATAAGAGCCTTCCAATGTAAAAAGTGAGCAAGTCAAATGAATGAAAAAATCTGCATGAGATACTGATTACAAACCTCAGGTTGTACTGAGCGGATTGAGAAAATCCAGAAGAATAATGAACCATATTGTCTGTTGGGGAGGAGGGGGGGAAGGGCAGGAGATAGAGATAAACCCATCAATAAATAAAAAGAAAAGTTACTAAGGAATACTTCCACATGCAGTATATATTCAAAAGTTTCTGATTCAAAAATGATCAGGTAGAAGGTGTTTAATTTAGGTTACCTAACTGTCTTCAAGTATCAGCTAAAAGCTTACCCCTCTATAAGAAACCTTTCCCCAGATCCCTTAATGATATACCTTCCTTCTGTGATTATCTCTGATTTATATTTACCTTGTTTATGCATAGTTATTTCTAAGTTATCTCCTTTGTTAGACTGTGAGTTTCTTGAGATCAGGAGCTGTTCCCCACCCTCCATTTTTATATCCCTAGTGCTTAGTCTGGTATATAGTAGGTACTTAATAAATGCTATTTTATTTTGCTTAAAATTAAACTTTAGAATTGAGCAAGATACTGTGTAAGTCAGTCCTTTATTCTTCATCATGTCCTAGCCTTAAAATATCGTTTATGTGCTAGATGATGGCACATGTTCCATTTTAAGATACATGGTAGATCCCTGTGGTTGGAGCAATATCTACTAGGATCTTTGCCAAGTAAGCTGTTTTAGTTTTCCCTAAGTCAAATAAGCTATGCATGAGATTGCCTGATGCAGGGGAGTAGGGCTAGAACTGTTGACAGGGCTCCTTATCACCAAAGTCATAAAATCCTAAATCTACAAGGACTTAGGGCCCCTCTGACTTAATGGATGATCAAGATCTATACCTCACTGATGTGTCAATCAGCATATCCTTTTGACTACATACATGCTGTACCTGAACCAATTTTGCCTTCTTGTGGAATATCTTATACTGAATTTAAGTAAACTTCTTTTTTCTTAAATGTTAGATAGTTTAATATTGTCTTATTTCATTTCAATTCTGAATCTGAATCATTGAAGAGTATGAGTCAGACCTGGCCCAGAATAAGCTTATGGACTGCTTGCGGAACAATTACTCCATAAATATACTACTACTATTGCTACTACTACTACTACTATTGCTGCTGCTGCTTCTGGTACTACTACTACTACTACCCTTCTCCTCCTCTCCTGCTGCTACTACTACTACTACTACTACTACTACTACTACTACTACTACCACTACCACTACTACTACTACTACTACTACTACTACTACTACTACTACTACTATTACTACTACTACTCTAATATCCTCCTCCTCCTCCTCCTCCTCCCCTGCTGCTGCTGCTGCTACTACTACTACTACTACTACTACTACCACTACTACTACTACTACTACTACTACTACTACTACTACTACTACTCTACTATCCTCCTCCTCCTCCTCCTCCTCCTCCTCCTCCTCCTCCTCCCCTGCTGCTGCTGCTGCTGCTACTACTACTGCTACTACTATTCTACTCTACTCCTTTCTCTTCTCTGCTTCTTCTACTGCTACTACTCTACTATCTTCCTCCTACTATTCACTACCACTAGCAATTAACATTTGGATGGTGCCTACTTTATGCCAGGCATTATACTAAGTGCTTTATAATTATTATTTTGTTTGATCCTCACAGCAACACTGGGAGGTAAGTGCCTTATTATCTTATTATTATCTTATTATCCCCATTTTACAGATGAAGATACTGAGGCAAACAGAAGTTTTGACTTGCCCAGGGTTGCATAGCTATTAAGTTTGAGACTGGATTTGAATTCAGGGCTTCCTGACTCCAGACCCAGTACCATATCCCCTGTTTCGTATGATGGAAAGTGCCCTTGTTTAGGTGTCATGATACTTGATTTTAAATCCTGCCTCTGATGCTTACTAGCTATATGACCTTTAACAGAACTGAAGCTATCATCTTTAAAAAGAGGACAATAACAGATGCATTCTGCATATAAAAAGTCATCAGAAAAGTGTTTTATACACCCTTAGTTCTATATTAATGTCAGCTATTATTCAGGAAATAGAAAGCTCAGCACAAAAGGATTTTGCATCATTTTCTACTTTAATTATCTGTATAATCATTTAAATTTCTGCTAACAGAGAATTGGCCCCCACCTGAACAAGAAATTTTAGACACTGATCTGCTTAGAGTTGGAGAAAAGGACTTGTGGACAAGAAACCATTTTAAGGAGACCTCAGAGACATGATTTTTATGAATGAATAAGGTCATTTTTTCTTTTTAGAAAAGTGTGTTACCAGGTGCTTTCTGTTAATAATGACATATCCTTTCAGATTCTGAGGCAGAGTGACATGTTTAATAGGGGATGACTAATGTGAAAGTTGCCTCTCTGTTGAAATCCAATTTCTACCCTCAGATCACCATCACTTGTTACCTTTAGCTTTCACCCTTAAATATACATTAGTAGAAGGCTTTAAATTTTCTTACATAACAATTTGTTAAACAGTTTGATAAGCTGATTGGAAAAAAAAAAGCAGGGATCAACCAGTGTATAAATTTGAAAGTATAGTTTTCATTAATATTGGAAAGCAGATGTTATTTATTAGAAAGAATCAAACCAGTTGGATGTAAATCATAGAATAAAGCAAGTGGGCAATACTGTTTTTGACTTAAAATCATTGAAAATATGTACATGTATTTTTTTAAAAAGAATGACTTTTAAACTGATTATAATTACTTCTGATCTCATTTTTAGTAAGTTATCTAGCATCAAACCTTTCATGGGGTTCATAATTTTCTGCATTTGATTCTCATAAAGAAACAGTTTAAATGAATGAACATTTTCTTTTTAAGTGGAATTTTGTAAGAAATTTCTGAAATACTAGACATCTGTAACTTTTAAATACCAACCTTTGGGAAAAATGCATCCTTATTCTTCACCTCAGTATGTCTCCCCAAATACTATCCTTACTTCCTTATATCCTCTATTAATGAATATTAACTCCTGAAAAGTAAAATTTTCCCCTAAATTCCCACCTGGGCATGGGAAATAGGGGAAGAGGGTTTACACTAAATTACTCAGTTTGTCTCTATGGATTAAATCCCTGCTTTTATGACCTACTGTTTCTTTTTGCCTGTGTAGACACAAGAAAATTATCCTACAGTCCGTGACAAATTTTTCAAAAATAAATAAAATTACCTTAAGCGTCTCATCAATATTTTATTTCCCCGGGAATGATTTTCTTTGATGCAAACATTTTCAAGAATAAGAATAGACATGCGTTCATTTATATATAAGAACGTACAACTTAACTTAGCACAGTTTCTGGTGCATAGTAAAATACTTATTGATTGATAGGTTAAAAAGAGTAATACATGAGCTAGGCTCTACTGACATGAAGACTGAAAAGGAGAAACAGACCTTTATCCTCAAAGAGTTTACTTCTACTGGTTAATTCAACAAACATTTAAGGACATATCTTTTGGGAGGCACTCTGCTTAAACAAATAAATATACAGAGACAGAAGGAGAGATACACACAGAATAAATGAAAAACAGAAATAATCATAACTTCTTTTCACATTGTTTTTGGTAATCAGGTTTTCAGCATAAACCCAATGTGAAATGAAAATAATTTTTGCAGCAATTGAAAATCTAATTGGTATTCATTCAGTAACCACTAAAGAAGTGCAAGTCCTGAGCTGATTTAAATGCTGAAGACCTAACACCAGGCATGAAATCAAAGTGCTAGCTGTTTTCAGTACAGAATGCTACAGCTAATTAAATTTCTGCAGTTACAGTGCAAAGCCAAATGGTCATTCAGTTGTTTCCAAAAGGATAGAGATTCATAAAGAGTGCATGGGTATTTTAAGGTTATTAATTCTTACTGAATAACTTCTTCACTTGCAAATAATCTGTTGTTTTATTTGATTTTTTTTTGGTGAAAAAAATAAAAAGTTTACTAGCTCAATAATATTTTCTTGTCAAAGGAATTGAATTTTATCCATGGTAAGCTTGAAAAAACATATCATTGAATGGCATGTGTAGAAAATGAATTATGCTGTTTATTTTATGTGAAAAAAAATTAAAAATCAGAGGCTAAATGCTTTATAATTATTTTTACCTTGGTAGTGTCATGGAAATGCTTACATAAGAAAATTAAATATAATCATGTAATTAAAAATTTATCATTGAATGTAGGTTAAAAATGATAAAATGAAGATAATCAAATTTTCTTTAGGAAATGGATTTATATTGACATTCGTTTTTATGGTTTTATTTAAAAGATAACCTGTGTGAAATAACTGTGTAAACATGCACAATGCAGACTAAATAAGACAACTCACAGCATGTGTCATATCCAAATCCAACCACTGTATATGGTTAATTTGGAGCATCTTTAAGATAAAATTCATATTTTAAAAATATTTATACTGACACATATTTTTCCCCCAGGAATTGTTTCTTATTTTTTTTAATTAATTAATTTTTAGTTTTCAACAGACACTTCCAAAAGATTTTGGGTTCCAAATTTTCTCCCCATCTCTCCCCTTCACTCACCTGAAGATGTGCATTCTGATCACCACTCCCCCAATCTGCCCTCACTTCTTTCACATTCCTCCCTTGTCTTATCCCTATCCCCTCTAGTTTCTTGTAGGGTAAGATAGATTTCTATACCCCATTGCCTGTATATCTTATTTGCCAGTTGCATGTAAAAACATATTTTAGCATTCATTTTTAAAACTTTGAGTTCCAACTTCTCTCCCTTCCTTCCTCTGAGAAGGCAAGCAATTCAATATAGGTTATACATATATAGTTATACAAAACACTCCCATAACAGTCATATTGTGAAAAGCTAATTGTATTTCCCTCCATCCTATTCTGCCTCCTATTTATTCTATTCTCTGTTTTGTCCCTATCCATCCTCAAAAGTGTTTACTTCTAATTACCCCCTCCTCCTATTTGCCCTCCCCTCTAACATTCCCCTGTGTCTTGCTCTTCCCCTTCCCCCCTCCACCACTTTCCTGGATTGTAAGGTAGATTTTCATACCAAATTGAGTGTGCATGTTATTCCCGCCTTAAGCCAGTTGTGATAAGAGGTTCATTCTTTCTCCCTCACCTCCTCTCTCTTTCCCTCCATTGAAAAAGATTTTTCTGACTCTTTTATGTGAAAGATAATTTGTTCCCTTCTATTTTTCCCTTTCTTCTTCTTCCAATATATTCTTCTCTCACTGCTTAATTTTAATTTTTTAGATATCATCCCTTCATATTCAACTCACCCTGTGCCTTCTGTCTATATGTATATAATCCCTCCAACTACTCTAATACTGAGAAGAGTCTTAAGAGTTACAAATATGATCTTAACATGTAGGATGTAAATAGTTCAACTTTAGTAAGTCCCTTATGATTATCTTTCCTGTTTACCTTTTCATGCTTCTCTTGATTCTTGTGTTTGAAAGTCAGATTTTCTATTCAGCTCTGATCATTTCAACAAGAATGCTTGAAAGTCCTCTATTTCATTGAATGACCATTTTTTTTCTCTAGAGTATTATATGCAGTTTTTCTGGGTAGGTGATTCTTGGTTTTAATCCTAGTTCCTTTGATCTCTGGAATATCATATCTCAAGCCCTCCAATCACTTAATATATAAGTTGCTAGATCTTGTGTTATTCTGATTGTATTTCCATGATACCTGAATTGTTTTTTTCTGGCTGCTTGCAATATTTTGTCCTTGACCTGAGAGCTCTGAAATTTGGCCATAATATTCCTAGGAGCTTTCCTTTTGTGATCTCTTTCAGGAGGTGTTTGGTAGGTTCTTTCAATATATGTATTTAACCTTCTGGTTCTACAACATCAAGGGAGTTTTCCTTGATAATTTCTTGAAAGATGATGTCTAGGTTCCATTTTGATCATGGATTTTAGGTAGTCCAATAATTTTTAAAGTCTCTCCTAGATCTATTTTCCAGTTCAGGTGTTTTTCCAATGAAATATTTCACATTGTCTGCTACTTCTTCATTCCTTTGACCTTGTTTTATAATTTCTTCATTTTTCATAAAGTCATTAGCTTCTATCTACTCCATTCTAATCTTTAAGGAATTATTTTATTCATTGAGCTTTTGGACCTCCTTTTTCATCTGGCCAATTGTGCTTTTTAGGGCATTTTTCTCCTCATTGGCTTTTGGATCTCTTTTTGCCATTTGGGTTAGTCTATTTTTAAGGTGATGTTTTCTTCAGTATTTGGGGGGATCTACTTTAAGAAGCAGTTGACTCATCTTTCATGATTTTTTTGCACCACTCTCATTTCTCTTACTAATTTTTGCTCTACTTCTCTTACTTGATTTTCAAAATCCTTTTTGAGCTCTTCCATGTCTTGAGATCAATTCATATCTTTCTTGGAGGCTTTGGATGGAGGAGTTTTGACTTTGTTGTCTTCCTTCTGTATACTTTGGTCTTCCTTGTCACCAAAGTAAGATTCTATAATCTGATTCTTTTTCTGATTTTTGCTCATTTTCCCAGCTACTTAATTGACTTTTGAAGTCTTTGTCAAAATAGTTCTCTGTTAGGGATGTGTGTACTGTCAACCACTGGATCCCCCCAATCTGTAGGTGTAGAGCTCCAGAAACAGTTGCTGCCACTGTAGCTGCCCCTGCTGCCTCAGGCTCCTCTTGCAAACTCCTTGGTCAGCTCCTCCACCCCCATGGCCTCCCTGGGGCTGGGACTGGCCACTCTACTCTCTCATGCAGGTCCCACAGGTTTTTTTCCATTGACCTTCCAATTTGTTCTCAGTGTTTTGGGGTTGTGAAGTCTGGAAACCACCTCAGGTGCTTGAGATTCATTCCCCTCAAGACCAGTTCCATCTGTGCTGGCATGGTCCATGCTGGACTGTGTTTTGCTCCCAGAGTGGTACAATAGACAGTTCCTGGTGACATTCCAGGCTGTCTTGGGCTGGAGGTTTGCTTTACCCAGTCCTTCTGTGGGCTCTGCAGCTCCAGAATTTGTTTAGAGTCTTTTTTTTACAGGTATTTGGCTGGGTTTGGGGGCAGAGTGCTAGCAAGTTCATGCTGCTACTCCACCATCTTGGCTCCATATCCCTTGTTTCTTATTTTCTAAACAAAAGCTATATAGTAAGGTATCAGAAATCAAACAGGCCAAGCATGAGAAGACTGAAGTCAGGACTATTTCTCATCTTACTTGAATTATTTCAGCAGAACAGTAAGAGTAAATATTGTTTTCTGTACTTTGAGTGTAAACTCATTACTGAGCTTAATTCCATAGCCCTTTTTTCCTATTTGCAGTATGTCATTTACTTTCTACCTTCAACTTGTACATATGTCATATAATCCCTAACAGATTATAAACTCTTTGAAGGAAGGGATTATATCCATTCTGTCTTCATACATCCCAGAATGCCTAGCATAGAGTATTGCTTACAGTAGGGATTCAGTTAATGATTTTTGAATTCAGTGTCTGAATTTCTCCCTAGTTCTAACTTTTTCAAGGATACTATTTAGCAAAAATACTATGAAGGTTAAATGACTTAGTTTCTTTCTTTCTTCATTTAGTAAGTGTCTAATGACTCTGTAGAAGTATAGTAGGCACTATGAGGAAATACAAAGGAATATGAACTTTATTCCTACAAGGAGCTTATGAACTAATTGGGAAAAATAGAAATGGACACATGAATAGCTAAATATCCACTCAAGATGAGAATTTGATCTAATTGAAAACCCATTTAAGAACTAAACTTCATTAAAAAGGATAGAAACTATTTTCAGGTCTATATTTTTTATCAGGGAAGCAAATTGATGACTAATAAGAAAGTCTGGCAAGAAAATGTTTTATCTGTTGAATAGATATAATTTTCCTCTATAGTCAAGTTTTCATTATCAACATATTTGCTTTTCAGGATTTGGTTGTTTATCCCACCCAGATTAGAAGTAGAGTGACCTGTTTTGGCCCTATCCCATTACTGATCAAAGCTCAAGAAATGTGGCCTATTTTATTACCAACCTGGGCCAGTCTGCTGCTGTTTTGGCAGCCTGATGTCACACTTCTCCCTATGCCCCTTTCCCTCTGCTTGAGGGAAATCATATGATGGGGTACAGACACCTGTTTGGGTTAGCCTACTGCAGCTCAGAATTCCAAAGCTCAGGTAATCAACCATCTTCAGTCTCCTTGATAGCAGAAATTACAGACCAAACTCATCACATGGAACAATATCATTTGATTTTGAGGCAGTATGATGCAGTATATAATAGGCTATGATTCAGAAAGATCTGCATTCAAGTCTAGCCTCTGACCCATAAGATATAGGACCAAGGGCAAGTGAGGAGAGACAAAAAAACACACGCAAACACATACAGAAAGAGAGATAAAGACAGAGATAGATATATAGAGAGAACCTAAAATTCATCTAGTCCAACGTCCTACTATTCTATAGATGAGGAAACTAAGACATAGGGAAGAAAAAGAATTTTACTCAAATCGCAAGAAATATGAAATTCAACTTCATATTTCTTTACTCCAATAAACAGAGAAGTAGCTTTTTCTTCTTGATGGTTTCTCTTCCGTTGGGCTGTCAATGTACTTTCTATTGTAGCTACATGTTATTCACACTGCTTAATCCTATAAAGTAATAATTGCATTAATGTGTTATGCCAGCTATTAAAATGGATCTGATAACTTCATAACTGTAAGATACTTTAGATGTTGTAGGAACTGAATGTGGCACAGTACAGGTTGCAAATCACATAGGATAAAAATTGCAATGTATGATTAAAGAGATGCACATGTCAAAAAAGGGGGGGATTATGGATTGTGGAATCCTTTAGAGAAAGGTTAGCTTATGTTGGTTTTAGAAGTTAGATACTCAAATAAATATCCAAAATCAATGACTAAAACAAATGTACCTGTTCACTTTTTAAAAGATTCTTTATCTCATTCAGTCTTTTCAGAATACAGGCACTGCAGCAAGCAATTAATTAAGTCAATTTCTGAGCTACTCATTCTGAGACTTCATACAATACAAATCAAGTCTGATAATGATAATTTTATTATAAATTTAGGCTACATTCAAGTATTTTAGATGCATGGTAAATTTCATGACTTTGATTTTCTGATTTGGATCCTTTCATCAGCCAAATTTGCAGGGAAATGTTCTTGATTTTGGACAGATCTTAAATGAAAAAAAGAATACAACTCTGGGAATTACTGTGGTTGAGAAATGTACATTCAGTCAGCCTGGATATTTAAGTATCCAAAGAGATTTTCTACACAATCCAAATCTATGCTAATAGATGTGGAAATATTCAGTAGTAATATAATTTCTAGGGGTTAGAGTATTTTCCTAGTCTAATATTTTAGAATGATTTCCCATCAACTTGACACATCACCTACTAAAAATTTCCACTTTGAAATTTTTGAAGTGTTACAATCCTTAATGATTTGGTATTTACTTAAAATGAGGCTTGGTACTTTTTATATGCCTGCATATGAAAAATAAACCCTAGGCCTAAATGTAGGGTAGTTTCATCTTTGACTCTGTGTAAGAGGGTTTGCTACTGGGAATAAGTTCATAACACATTCTTACTTGTAACAGAAACCCTGGTTTAGAGCTGAAGGATCATGTTACAATGAGGTTTTAGTATAGCATTTAGTCTTTTCCATTTTCTTGTGTTTAATGTTATATCTTTTTTGTTTGATAGAACATCTTTAATAATCTATTTCAGAAACCATGAAATTAAATTTAGTCTCACTAATAGCAGGATTCTTTATGAATGAAAATCTCTTAAATTCTCCAACATAGATCATTTATTCCTAATGATGATGATATATTTGCACTTCAGTATCCATATTATCTATTGATCAGTGAGAAAATTTGAGGTGTAGTCTAAGATAATAGAACTGAGAAATTTCAACACTATTTTGATTGACACTGAGTTTTGATCTATACGTAGCAAGCATTTAAATGTTTTTCACTGAGTTCATGATATAAAGGAGTTGTTCACCAGATTAAGCAAATCTTGCAATAACTCATTCTAATTTTAACTATCAAAAATTTAAATGCTTAGAATGACATATTTACAGGTTTTTGTTTTTTGTTTTTTTTAATTTGGGCAACCTCAGGGGCCAACTTGAGCAGCTACATGGTTCAGCAGACAGAGTGCTACAACTGGAGCCAGGAATAATAATCTTCCCGTGTTCAAATTTGGCCTCAGAAACTTACTAGCTGTGTGACAAGTCACTTAATCTTGTTTGCCTTAGTTTCCTCATCTGTACAGTGAGCTGGAGAAGGAAATGGCAAGTTACTCCACTATTTTTGCCAAAAAAAAAGCCCAAATCTTGTCTCTAAGAGTCAGACACAACTGAAAATGACTGAACAAGAGGGCTCTTTTTTCTTTTTGTATGTATAGCCTCTTTCATTTCAAAATTCTTCAATATGTTACCTTTCCAATCCTGTTATTGTCCTTATTGTCCTCCCTTTTCTTCTTCCACTTACTAAGAACCCGTGTGCCTCTTCTTACTCATTACTCTCAATCTTATTCGTTTTTAACTTGCCACATTCTATTCATTCTTCAGGTTCAGCTGAAGTCTTAATCCTTCAAAAATCCTTTCCTGACCATCTCCATCCATATTGATTTCTCTTATCTCTGATATTTTGTCAATGAAACATTGCTAACGTGAAAACTGCAAAATGTAATTTGTGAAGCAGAGAGATGGAATCCACTCTTTTTAATGTTAGTAGTACATGCCTCTCCAAGGCTACTCCCAGAAAGTGGCTCTAATAGAGAGTCTTGCTTTCTTCTGGTTGCTTTTCCATTTGAAAGTTGTCCCCTGCAACTTTCAGAACCTCATCAAAATAACTTTTCTTCTAGCTGCGCCATGAAAAAGCATAGTCATATTTATATAGAAGGTGAATCATTGCTATCAGTCAAGAATACTCTAAATAAATTTTAGGATTCTAATGTATCATCCTAATTTTGACTTTATAGTGTGATACATACTTGTCCCAAGGCCCTGTTTTGGTGCTGCTATGTAGATAAGACTATGTTGCAAATCAATTCAATTCAACAATCCAATTAGGCAACTACTATGGTAAAGGCTATATGTAAGGTGCTAATGATAAAACAAAGTGAAAGGTCTTTGAATGATAAATTTTAGAATCAAAGCTTGCACATGCTATAACTCATATCCTGCTAATTGAATGTAGTAATAAGGTTATATAAATTCTTGTTCAATAAAGAGGAACATTACTAAGAAGAAAACTTTTTTCTCCTCCTCCACATAGGAAATCATTGTAATTAAACAAAGAAAGGCAACCTATAAGAAAGAAAATTATAGAAAATGTTCTCAGGGGAAATTTGCATCTCAAAAATTGTTTTTATACTAATATTTGAAAAGACATGTCATTTTTCTTATATTTCAAGGTTATAAGCTCAGTTACACAGTTTAAAATGAAATGTTCAAAAGTCTATTTAAGATCTTTTAGGATTAAAAATGGAGAGTTGAAACACTGTAAGGCTGCTGTCTCCATGGCTATTTTTAGATATGAATGCATGCTGGAATAGGACTGAGTGGAATTAATTAAAACTGCATGAAATAATTAATTAATTTTAAATATGGAATCAGTGCAGAAAGTGAGGTCAGAACATAACTTAGTTAATTTCCTATTGCAACCATAACAGTAACTAATCCAGGCAAAACAGATGCTTGTTCAGTTCCTGACAAGCTATGAGGAAAAAGGATTACAGGACAAATTTTATTTTGCCCTAATTTTCTTATTCCCTGATATCTCTTAAAGACTCTTTTTAGTGCAGTTTAGTGCAGTTCTTAAATCCATCAATTTCTATTTTATGCTTATGTATATACTTGGAATATTTCCTGTTTTTTCCTTCAATTTTGCAGTTCTTGGCTTGGTGGCACATCAATGAGTTTAGTCACACAAGTATCAAGAAAGTTGCACATATCTCATCTGATCATTTTAACTCTGAATCTTTCCACTGTGAAAAGAGAGAAAAACTACCTCTAATGGACAAATTTATGCTTAAAGAAAATTACTTTGCCAGATGTGTGTAGGATGCACTACAGTGATGAGATTCTTGGGACATGAAAACTAATTAGTATACTGTTTTAATAATCTAAGAGAGAAGTGAGGAGGGCATGAAGTAATGTAGTAGCTGTGTGAGTGCAGAGGAATTAGATAAAATATATGTTATAAAGGTACAAATGACAGGATTGGTTGATTATGTGAGGTAAGAGTGAAAAGTCAAGGATAATTCTGGGATTACTGAAGGTCAAGACACCACGAGAATAGTGGTGCTTTTCCAAAAGAAGTAGGAAAGTTTTGAAGAGCAGAGAGTTTATGGGGAAAGATATTGAGTTCAGTTTTAAATATTGTGAATTTTAATAATTCTGAAACATTCAGATTTAAATGTCTTAAAGAGACTGATGATTTGAGACTAGAACTCAGGGAAAGACTGGGGTTCAATGTGTTCATCTGACACTGAATGAGAAGTTGGGTAGGAAAAGCAGGAAAAAAGTAATGTTACAACAATCCAAGAGAAGAGAGTATTCAGGGGGAGAAGGTGGTCAAGAGCACCAAACTCTATGGGTTTCAATAAGGCTCTATTTTTCCAAGAATCAGCAAATGACTTGATAACTTGGGAGAAAACAGTTTCAATCAGGTAATGAGGTTGGAAACTGGACTGCAAATTGCTCAGGAGTGATTTTTTTTTTCAAGGGGTTTGACTGAGAATAGAAGAGATATAAGATGATGGCTTAAAATACTGGTCAATTCAAATGAAAGCATTTTTTTTTTAAAGAATAGGGAAGATTTGAGCATGTTTGAAAGCAGTAGAGGGGGAATTGGTAGACAGAGAAAGCCTGAAGATTCTAGGGCAGGGAATGATTAAGGATGCAACATGGGAAGGAATAAAATAAAATATACATGTCAAAAGTGGCACTGACATTGGCAAGAAGGATCACCTCTTTGTCAGAGACTAGACCTAGCACCTTAAAATTTATAGAACTGTTTCCTTACAACCTTGTGAAATGTCATTTTACACATTTTACACATAAGGAAGTTGAGACTGAGGCAAAGTAACTCTACCATGGTCATAGTTCATAACGTTAATTTCCTCCCAAAATCCTCATCTAAGACTTTGCTGTTTTAGGCAGAGGCTCTGCCATCTTCCCAATCATCCAAGGTCAAAACCTGTTTCATTCTTAATTCTTCACTCCCCCTCACTCCTTCTATCCAGTCATTTGCCAAATATTGTTATTTCCATCTCTATTCCTTGTATACAACCTCTTTTATTGCTCCTTACTTGGGCTATTATGGTAGTCTAATTGGTCTCTAGAAATCTTCTACTCCATACAAAGGCTTTTGCAGCCTGCAAATAGGGCTCAAGTGAAATTAAAATGTGTTGGGAAGGGTTGAACAAAATAAATGAAAATACATAGAAAATAAATAATATTAATATGTAGTATTTTAAGTCCATATGCTGCCTACAAGGATCCATACATAAGGACTGTTAGAGTTTAAAACTGCTGATGTACACATTGTATAGAATCTATTCAATCACTTGTATTAACCCATAGCCTCTACACTAGCTGTGTCAAAGACAGGGTCCCTGAATATTGACTAAGAAAGTCACAAATTCATATTATCTATGTTCTTTTATATTTTTATTTTCTTAAGCATTTCCTAATTACATTTTAATATCATTCTGGGAGTTTTATGGTGTTTGATATTTGTCCTTGGAAACCAATGCTTTCCCCCTGTACATAAGAATCCTTGAAGGCCTAGAAAAGCACATATTAACATTATCATGTTATATTGTGTTATTTATTTTGCTAATTATTCCCAATTACAGTTGTATTTTTATTTTGTTGAATATTTCTCAATTACATTTTAATCTAGTTTGGCTGCACTTTGGAGGGTCATCACTGCATTTGGTGTTTGATACCTTTGCCTACACAACTACCAAAATGATTTCCCTGAAGTTCTCTTACTCACTTAATTCCAATGGGTATTTTTTACCTCTAGGATCAAAGAGAAAATCCTCCCATTGACATTTAAAGCTCTTTACACCCAACCTGTGCTACCTTTCCATTTCTTTTACACTTGACTCACCTCCACACAGCTTTACTGGCCTTCTCCCCATTTCTTACACATAACCTTGCTGCTCTCCATGGCAGAAATACTCTCACTCCTCACTTCTGAAATCTCTGATTTCCTTCCAAACTTAGCTCAAGGATTGACTTTTGCAGGAACTTTTCCTTCTCTCTCTACTAGGACCTCCCAAGGTTACCTCTCCTCTGGTTATAGGTATTTGCATGTGTTTCCTCCATTAGAATGAAAGCTGCTTGAAGTCAGGAATTATTTTCCAACTCTTTTTGACCCCATTTGGGATTCTCTTGGCAAAGATACTGGAGTGATTTACCATTTCATTCTCTATCTCATTTTTACAGATGAGAAAACTGAGTCAAACAGGATTAAATAAATTGGTTGCATAACTAGTGTCAGAGGTCAGATTTGAACTTCAGAAGATGATTGATTGACTCCAGGTCTGGCACTGTATCCACTGTGCCACCTAGCTGCCAATGTAGTTAGTAAATAGTTAATGATTGTTGATTGATTAATGAATGGTTGAGTCAGGGATTGGATCTTGTTTTCCTGACTTTGAACTCCATGTGTGCTTTCCACATTGTCACTTGTAATGAGACTAATTTTGAATTTAGGAAGTGATCTCTCTATACCCAGTCTCTCCTCCACAAAATTGTCAAAGTGGCATTTCTAAAATCAAGTTCTGACTATATCACTCCTCTGTCCAGGAAGTTTCAGTGATTTCCCTATTTCCTTTAGGACAGAACACCAACTCCTGGTTTTCTTTTAATTTAAATCCTTTCACAGGCTGGCTCCAACCTATTTTTTCCAGGCTGCTTTTAAATGCTCTCCATCATTCACTCTACATTTCAGCCCAAATGGCCTCTTTGCTGTTTTCCATGCACATCATTTGCACATTCCATCTCTGCCTTTGCACAATCTGTACTTCATGCCAAGAAGATTCTGCTATCTCATCTCTGACTTTTGGAACTTGTTGTTCCTTTGACAGCTGAATTCCGATGACATTTCCTTCAAGATGACTTTCCCATTTCCCCCAGTGGTATATTTTAGTCATTCAGTCAGCTAGTATTTATTAAATACCTACTGTGTGCCATTCAGTAAGCTAAGTGCTAAAGATAAACAGGAAGGTAAAAAGCACTCCCGGCTCTCAAGGATGTTACACTTTGTACTTCTCCTGCATTTACTCTCTGTGAACATGTTGTACTCCCCTTTCCCCCACTCATGATACTCCATTAAAAGGTAAATTCCTTAAGGTCAGGGAGTATTTCATTTTTGTATCTGTGTGCCCATTACCTAGCATAGTACCTAGTACATAGTAGGCATTTATATTAGCTAATGATTGATCGTAAAAATATTTTTCACCAATCTTAAGTAATATATTCTTCTTAATGTATACTCTCCTGTTGAGAGGCTAAGTGGAGCTGTGCATAGGGAAATGACCTCAGTCAGAAAGATCTAGGTTCATTTCTGACTCTGACACACATTGACTGTGATCCCTGGTGAGTTACTTAAGCTCTTAGGGCCCTTGGCAATTCTCTAAGACTATACGTTGCAGAAAAGGTATGTTAATCTGCAATAGGAGAAGAATGGTCACACTAAGAGAATTCTATAGAAATGACATTTCAGTTCCAGTAAGCATATTGAGCACTTACTATGTGCTAGGTATTATGCTCAACTTTGGGAATACAAAGAAAGGCAGAAAGAGTTCTCAAGAAGTTCATATTCTAAAGGGGAGACATATACAGGATGTGTGTGTATACACATACATATGTATATATAATACATATATGGATAAATATCTGTGTGTCTATTCACATAAATATAAGTATACATACCATATATCCTTGTATATGAATATATTATTATATACACATATGTGTATAAATATACATATATACATACATATATATACACACACAGACACATATCCC
Organism: Notamacropus eugenii; assembly: GCF_028372415.1. Classification (NCBI taxonomy): domain Eukaryota; kingdom Metazoa; phylum Chordata; class Mammalia; order Diprotodontia; family Macropodidae; genus Notamacropus; species Notamacropus eugenii. The sequence goes on from NC_092873.1 coordinate 445,012,940, forward strand.
TGTATATATCCTGCTTTTTCATCCAATTGCTGGGGGTAGCTTTGGAGAGGAGTACACTATTAATTAATATTAGAAAGGGTGGATTTCATCTCTCTGCTTCACAAATTACATTCTGGAGTTTTCACATGCTAGCAATAAGTTTCACTGACAAAATGTCAGTGATGAAAGAAATCAGTATAAATGAAGATAGTCAGGAAAGTATTTTTGAAGGAATTAAGACTTCAGCTGAACCTGAGGAATGAATAGAATTTGGCAAGTTGAAAAAGAATGAGAAGTGGGCATTCCTGATGGAAAGCAGTGAGTAAGGAAAGGCACACAGATTCTTAGTAACAGTGAAAGAGGAAAGGGGAGGGCAATAAGGACAATGACAGGACTTGAAAGGTAACATATTGAAGAACTATGAAATGAAAGAGGCTATACATACAGAAAAAAAAATAGTCCTTTTGTTGTTCAGTCATTTTTAGTTGTGTCTGACTCTTAGTGACCCTATTTGGGCATTTTAGGCAAAAATACTGGAGTGATTTGCCATTTCCTACTTCAATTCATTATACAGATGAGGAAACTAAGGCAAACAGGGATAAGTGACTTGCCTAGGGTCAGACAGTTAGTAAGTTCCTGAGGTCACATTTGAACACAGGATGATGACTCTGCCTGACCAGGCACAGCACTCAATCTACTGAGCCATCTAGCTCCCCAAGACAGCCCCTGAAATTGCCCAGATTGAAACACACACACACACACACACACACACACACACACACACACACACACATATACACATGCAAAACTCTAAATGTGTTATTCTAAACATTCAATTCTTTGGATAGTTAAAATTAGAATGAGTTATTTCAAGAATTGTTTAATCCTGTAAATAACTCCTTTCTATCATGAACTTAGTCTAATAGATACAAAAGTGCTTGCTATGCACCGATCAAAATTCAGTTCCAATCAATATAGTATTGGTCAAAATACGTACCAATTAAACTCTCTCAGTTCTATTATCATATATGGCACCTAAATTATCTCACTGATCATCTTACTCGATAGCTGTCTTCCCTTTTCTTCATTCCCTCCCCTCTATCATAGTATTAATGATCTATTGAACTTAGAGGTCTTTAAAAACAAAACAAAACTTCCTTACCATTTCAATAGTTTAAAAATGTATGTGCTCACATCTGCATAGTTATATCTATGTGTATTTTCTCTTTAGATTTTCAGTAGTTTGATGTGTATGTCCAGTAGACATCTTGAACTAAATATTTCCAGAAAATCCTAATCTACCTTCCCAGAAGCCTCTCAGTTGCTTCAGTTTACAGCCCTCGGAGTCATCCTGGATTCCTCAATACCTCTCACTTCTGCCCCACCCCTCCCCAAGCCATATCCAAGCTTTTGTCAAGACCTGTTGATTTTATCTTTGCATCATCTCTTAAACATGCCCTGACACTGTCACAACCCTGGTGCAAGTCTTCATTCCTTTAAACCTAGAATACTGTAATAGCCTGCTGATGGGTCTGTCTGCCTCAATTCTCTCCCCACTCCAATCCTTCCTCTATTCAGCCTCTAAGGTGATTTTCATAAAACTCAAGTTCCTTGGTATCATCTTCCCACTTAAATTCCAGTGGCTTCCTGTTGCCTCCATGGATAAACACAAAATGCTCAGTTTGGATTAAAAGCTCTTCACAATTTGTTCTTCTTCTACCTTTCCAGTCTTCTTACACCATACTTCCTGGCATGTACTCTTCAATCCAGTGATCTTGGCCTCCTGGCTGTTTTGGGAATGACACTTCATCTCTCAGATCTGGGCATTCTTTCTGGCTGTCCCCCATGCCTAAAATATTCTCCGGCTCTTCTGACTCTTGAGCACCCTGGATTTTTAAAAATCTCCCCTACAATCCAACCTTCTACTGGAAGCCTTCCCCAATTCCTCTTAATTCCAGTGGCTTCCCTCTGTTAATTGTTTTTTTGTTATGTAGATAACTTGCTTTGTATATATTTGTTTGCATATTATCTTTCCATTAGACTACAATCTCTTTGAGAGCAGGAACTGTCTTTTTTTTTATATCCCTGGCACTTAGCAAAGTGCCTGACACAGAGTAGGTGCTTAATAAATGTTTATTAATTGATTTTATGATTGTTTCGATGTTTTTGTAATTTTTCTGTCTTGGTTTTAAAATTATGTTCTCAATTCTTGAATCCTCTTTTTCTATTTTGTTAAATTATGTTTTTAGAGATATAAACATCTTTTTAAGGACTTATTTAGTTTCATTTCATAAATGTTAATATGTTCACTTGTTATTTGAAATGTAAATATTTTTCTGAATTTAGCTTTATCTTTGTTCATGCTTCTTTTATTGACTAGTATATGTTTTCATTTCAATATGATCTTTAAAGTAAGAGTGTAAAACAACTGCCTTTATACATATATTTATGATTTCTTTACATATTACTTCCTGTTCAATTTATGTAAATGAATTATGTGATACTGAGTTACACAATACATATACACATAAACATATATACACATACATAGATATTTATACATATATGTAATCTTCATATTGCCTTTCATTCATGTTTGTGTATGTGTTTGTATATGCTACTCAGAACCATAATTTTATTTTCTCTGTATTAGATTTATTTATCTTCAATAGAGTTAACTATTATAGTTACTATTATCAATATTGTTTTTCATGAATTTTTTTGTTTTCCTCTTCAAACTTAAATACTGTACAATTTTGTGTGAATAGCAATATGGTTTCCTATATCTGTTCCCTCTTTACCTAATATTGCTTCCCTGTTTAAGTCTCTTGAATGTATTAATTTTTATAGTTTCTTTATGCAGAATTGCCATTAAAAATTCTACTTTTTAGCTCCATTTGATCTGCAAATAGTTTGGTTTTAACTTCTCATTTTTATTGTGTATGAATCTTTATCTTTTACATGCTTTCATACATGCAACAAGTTATTGAATTCTTATATATTCTGTCATTACTTTCCATTTTATTGACAACTTTAACCTATTAATATGGAAATTTATAGTTGTGATATTTGTATTTTCTTCCATTAAGTTTTGATTTATACATATACATACATATATGTACACACATACATATAGAAACCTTGCTAGTGACATATAAATGTGTATATATGTACACATACACAAATACATAAAATTGGTTTGAAAGCAGCACTAGATTTCTGAGTTTGTTTACATTCATCTCATTCTAAGAAGTTCCCATTCCACATGATATCTTTCTGTTGTTTATTCATTCCAATCATGTCTGATTCTTCATGACCCTGTTTGGGTTTTCTTGGTGAAAACACTGGGGTGGTTTGTGATTTCCTTCTTTAGCTCATATTACAGATGAAAGAACTGAGGTAAATAGTGTTAAGTGACCTGCCCAGGGTCTCACAGCTACTAATGTCTGAGGCTGCATTTTAACCCAGCCTGGCATTCTAATCCACTGCACCACCTAGGTTTCTCTTCATGATGGTCTACTGAAGACAGTCAAATTCCTTGAATTTACTTTTATTCTTTCTCTCTGAATCTCTACTTTTTAACCGAGATTATAGTATAGAATTCTCCCTGCCCTTTCCAACCTTCTCTCCATCTTTCAGTTTCTGTGTTTGATACTACTGTCTCATGTTTCCTTTTTATAAAATGTTAATTTAATTCATCCACTTCTTCATTTCTTCCCCTTTCTGGGATACTCCAGTGTTAACATACTTTGGCCATACAAGTTAGCTTTATTATTCTCTCTGTGACTATGATACTGGTTTAGGTTTCTATAAAATTTTAAGCTTTGCTGACTTCTCTATCCAATTCCACAACAGTTTCAATTGTTTCTCCTTTTACATTCCTTCCGTACCCATTGTTTGAAGACCTTTCTTCAGATGAGCCCTTTTCCCAGAAATATGAATTTATGAATGAGTCAGTGTGATACCATGGAAGAAATTCAGTATTCAAAATAAAAGAACCTTCAAGATCACTACACCCTCATTTTCTGTAGGTTGGATGTCATCAGAATTAACCGCTTTAAGCATAAATTTTTGAAAGAAATTATATATAGCATAGTGCCTTTTTTTTCCTAAGTCTTTTTCTACCTGGGTGATCTGTATTTTGTAAATCTGCATTTTGTAAAGGAGCAGACATCGAATAATGATGCATAGACAACTGGCCTTTGAGACAGAAAAACTTAGGTTCATGTGTTACTCTTTACAGATACAGGTTGACTGGCCACATGTAGCTTTACCTCTCAGTCGCCCCAGGCAACTTTTTAAGACACATAAGTTGCATTGTGAATGTCAGTTTGTATTGATAGTGTTCCTTCACTGGGAGAGCCCAATACCATTGAAATAAATGCTGTAGTCCTTTCCCTCCTAACCTCCATAAAAGTGGACAATTAAAAGCTACTATCATTAGCAATCAGTAGAACTGAAGGAATGTTATTAAACTGAAGCTGAATCAGAATGACACAATTATATTTGATTTCTTTTATTATTTTAAAAAAATCACTTGAGGTATTCTATGATTATCATTTACAGTGGGAAAAGAGAAAGGAGAAAGATAGGTTTTCTTATATCTTAATTGTGAAACTGATTCTCAGCTAAGTCCATAAGCGTTTAAACAGTCTGATGGAAAATGTCCTGTAAACTTAGAGAACATGAAAATCACATGACTCAGTAGTACAAACTACATTAGATAAACATTAATTCCATCTACGTCTGCCAGTTAATTTCTCTAGTCTGAAATGCTGTGTGACACCTTGAAATTGTCCTTTGAACAGATATTTCCAAAAAGGAAAACAGCTGTTCCAATAAAGAAAGCAAAGAAAGAATTCCAGTAAAGAAAGAATCATTATTTACTTAGGCTGCTCAACCTACATAGATACCAATGTACTTGGAAACAAATTAAAATCAATATAGTAAACACCCAGCAGAGTTGCTAGTCAATTGGATGTTCACCTTAACCTAACAGATGTGTCATTTGCTACGTAGGATTTTATTTAATCCTGCATGGTGCTCTAGGAACATCTGTAGTATGCTAAATAGATTTAGCTTAGTTTAGTATGTGTTAGAGAGAAGTGGGATATCTCTTAAATAAATTTAATGGGGGATGTGTTATTTTGGAAGTAAAGATGGTTCGTTAGTCCAAAATTTATCTGATGCAATGAACATAATATATTAAAATCATCCACATTTTTTAATTGAGTTAAAGTAAGTTACCTGAAAAATGGGGTATTTTTTTAGGAGGAACAACCAATTTGAGTAGTTTGTTGGGCTTTAGTTTTGCCATAAGAAAAATTAAGTGAATCAGACTAGATGACATTGAAAAATCATTTCAAGTTTAGCATTCTAATATGGGATTGGATTTCAGTGAGCTTTAATTGCATTTGATTAAACATACCTTTTTAATTTCAGAAGATAGCTAACAAAACATCCACCTGAAGTCAGATATCTATGTAGGCCTAAGAATGGAGTTCTGACTCAACCTTATGACTTTTTCTTTAGGATATGCTGTCAAAAATCCATTTGGATTATTTGATACTTTTAATTTGTTTGTCTTATAACTGACTCACTCAACACTAAAGCTTTTTTTTTTTTTTTTAATGAGCTAAGGGGTGCTAGAAATTCTTTGTTCTCAATTAGTCAGTCTCAGGAATCAATAAACATTGATTAGGGGTTTGGGCAGCTTCTTTAAAGGGATGGTAGCATCTCTACTGTTAAATGTAAATCAGGGCAGGAAAATATTTTCTGAAAACAATCAGAAAACATTTGCACCTTTGCCCACCTCCACCCTCCTTAGAGTTATGCTACATGCCAGCAAAAATGACAAAGGCAAAGTACTCAAAAAAGGGAAGATGTGAATTCTTAAGCAAAATATTTAGTTATTTGATAGCATTTTGAAATTTTCCTCTGGGATCTTATTAAATGGGAAAAGTGTGATTCAATATGAATTTCATTCATTATGTCAGTTTAAAGATGAAAAGGACCTTTGGGGTCCTGTCTACACCCACCTTTTCATTGAGGAAATTGAGACCCAGAGCATTTAAGAGAATTATAGAGGTAGTGAGAATTAGTATTTCAACCTAGTTATTAACTCTAAATTCAACACTTTTTTCAGAGTACCAGTGATTACTCTCAAATATTTTCTTAAAATCCAACTTTTCAGGAATAAATTTTCCTCTGTTACTTTGGATGTATCACTCTACTTTTTTTCAGCCTCACATTCCTTGTATCTAAAATGAAGGAACTGACTTAAATGATCTCTAAATCCTATGATCCTACTTGAAAAAAGTGATATCTCCTCCGGCTCTAAATCCTGTGATTCTACTGTAAAAATGTGAGGTCAACATATATAGTAAAGTTATAGACACAGTTGCAAGGGGACTCAATAGAGTATAAACCAGAGAATACTACAGGAGTCCTTTACAACTCTTTTCCAGCCAGCAGTTAGCACTATTCAACAGCTTGGGTTGTAGTAGGATGTTAGGCAGGGTCAAAGTCACAGAGATGATTAAAAAAGAAGATCTACAAGGAAAGGTTAAAGGAACTGAAATTATTCAGCCTGGAGAATTGAAGTCTGGGGGAAATACAGTAATGGTTTTTATGTGTGTGTAAAGCTTTTACAGAAGCTGGTGACCAGCTGTTTTCACTTTTATTGAGGACAAAAGAGGAAATGGAACCAAATAGGATTCAGGTTATATGAAAGGGCATATTTTATGACCATTTAAAATATATATAATGCAATATTGCCACAGGAGTTTATGTATTTTCTTCAAGGAAAATTTTTTAAAGTGAAAATAATATTCATTTGTTTATTTTGCTTTCACTGTGTCCTTGCCTAGTCTGTTTCAGGCTCATAGTGAAGTATTCACATATGGATGAATCAGGGAAAGGAGGCAAAATCCAAATTGAGTAATTAGGTATCTTCAAATGAAGGATGTTAGTTAAGATGCAACTTCAACATTTAATTTATTCAGCCTGCCCACTTTTCTCATTTCCAAAGATAATCAAGTGTTGTCTCTCTTGTAATTTCTGTACCTCCTAGGTCTAGGTATATCTCATTGAATGTTATCTTTTTCATTATCATCTTTTTCAATTAACATACTTCTAACTTTACCTTATGGTTTCACAAGATAAGATATTTACTAAAAGTATGCATGGTGAGGTACTATAGGGAAAAAATTTTAAAAAATGGCAGCTTTATTTTTATTCAGTGATATCTAGTGTTTAGGTTTAATTTCCATATGAAGTGGGTTGCTTTGTGACTGAAGTTTAAAATAATTGCAGTGCCTCCAAAATCCTTCCCCTTACTCCCAGCTTTTTTGTGGGCAGAGTGTGGAAGCTAACTCTATCCTGGCTTAGCACTAAGTATTATCCCTCTAGACATAGTATCATGAATTATTCTTGCTTGAAAAGTACTGTAGATTCAGATCAGTGGGGAGTAGAAAGGAAAAGAATTGATCAATAGACTTAGTGTTTTCTGGGGAACCATGGAAGGAGAGGAAAGGCATTCCAAAGCATTCACTGAGAATCTGGGGGCTGAAAATGGGGATGTAGATGGCAGCCTTTGAAAACTTTTCCTTAGGGGCCTATCATTTAAATTTATACTATTGATAAAGATGCTTTTTTTCTGTCTGTATTTGTATATCTCTTTTTATAAAGGAGGGATAGTATCCATTGCCTATCAAATAATTTGGTTAAATTTAAATTATGAATAAGAATATGAATGTTATAAAAATCAAATGATATCATTTTATATATTCTTGCTGTGAGATGGACATAAGAAGAAGGGAATGCCAGAATGGAAAAACATTTGTCCTGTCTGTGCCATCCCATATTCCATGGCAGATAACTTCTCTTTCTCTTTTACTGCAAAGACTGAAGTTAAATGGGAAGTTAAATGGAAGTTAGATGGGAAATTACTTGTTTCTCCCTTCTAACCTTCTTAATATCCTCATATGTCTTCTCCTCCCCGCCCCCCCCCCCCCCCCCCGTCTCAGAGGAGGTTGCCCTTTTCTTAACTCAGCCCTTTCCTTCCCTCTCTGAAATTGCTCCATTACTCACCACCTCTCTCTTTCTTTCCCATGCATCTTAAATTTACCTTTCTGCCAGTGCCCTCACTTCATCCTGTTGACATTCGAAGGGTATCCCTAACCTAAAAGCAACAACAATATAACAAAACAGTAATTCCTCTTTACCCAGTCAGCCACTCAAGCTTTTGTCTGTCTTCTACCTCCCTTTCATGGAAAAAAAAATCTAGAAACAACATTCTACACTTGTAGCATCCACTTTCTTATTTCCGACTTACTCCTCGCCATTTCCATTCTGGTTCCTGGAAACATCTTTGTCCAAAGTTCCTAATGACCTTAGCACTAAATTCAATGTCCCCCTCTGTCATTGCTGATCTTTCAGTTACTTGCTTTCACTCTCTCCTTCTCTATTGACTGCTTCTCTTTTGCATAAAAACATGCCCAGGTTATTCCCTCCTCCAGAAACCCTTATTTGAACATTCATACCCAGTAACTATCATCTCTTATCATTCTTCCTTTTTTGTGGCTAAACACTTTAAGAAAGCTATGTGCATCCCATTCTTCAGTTTCTTTTCCCTTCCTCTCTTATCTGTCTTTAGTCTGCCTTCTGATTTCATTCAACTGATTCTATACTCTTCAAAGTTCCCAGTGATCTTTGAATTGTCTTATCTAATGGCCTTTTCTCATTCCTCATCCATGACTTTTCTATAGCCTCAGGCATTATGCATAGGCCTCCTCTCCTTCATACTCTCATCTATTTAATTTTTTGGGACACTAGTCTCTCCTGGTTCTCTTCCTACCTATTTGACCACTCCTCTTCATATTTTGCTTTTTAAAGAATATTTTTTTATTTATGGAATGAAACCATCATTTCCATAACAGTACAATAGAAAGATGATTGTGCTTGAAACTGAAAATCTATTATACACAACTTATACACAAGTTACTTTCAAATATATAGCAAAATTATCAAATATTTTTTTTCTTTCCTCCCTCTTCCACCTACCCTTGTCCTAGAGATGGCTACCATTAGACGCAAATAGGCTGCTGCTTCTTCATGCAGGTCATCCCCACTCACCCTGGATGTCTTTCAGGGCTTTTTTTTTTTTCTGGGGCATCTTCTCTTTTCTCTCTATACTATTTCATTTGTTAACCTGATCAGTTCAGAAATATTCAGTTATCATCTCTATGCTAACAATTCTCAAATCTACTTATGTAGCCCTAATCATGTCCAAAATTGAACTTATCATTCTCCACACTCATACCCTCTCCTCTTCCTAACTTCCCTCTTACTGTCAGGGGTACTACCATCTTCCTAGTCCCTTGGGCTCACAGTCTAGGTGTCATTCTTGACTCCTCACCCTCTCTCAGTCCATCATATTCAATCTATTGCCAAGTCCTTTCTGCCCTTTTCGCTAAGCTGTCAAGTCATATTCCTAAAGCTCTGGTCTGACAAGGTTACCCCTTCCTACTTATTAAACTCCAGTGGCTTCCTGTTACCTCCAGGATCAAGTAAAAAAATATTGTGTTTAGCATTCAAAGGCTTTCATAACCTGCTTCCTCACCCTAATCACCCATTTCAAGCTTTTCAGTCTTCTTACACCTTATGTTGCCTTCCTTGTTATTTCTATTACAAGACATTCTATCTCCTGACCGAAAATTTTCATTTGCTGTACCCTATGCTTGGGATTCTTTTCTATCTATCAACACCTCCTGGTTTCCCTGGCTTCCTTCAAGTCCCAGCTAAAAATCCCACCTCTACAAGAAGCCTTTCCTGACCCTCCCCTCCACTCCTCTGTTCAGTGCTATTGTCTTCCTTCTATTAATTATCTCCAACTTATCATTTATACACACACACACACACGTACATATATACGTGTATATACACATACATACGTATACATACATACATATATATGTATGTTGTTTGTATATAATTTTCTGCATTGTGTTTCCCACACCGGATTCTGAGCTCCTTGAAAACATGGGTTGTCTTTTGTCTGTCTTTCTGTATCCCCAGGGTTTAGCACAGTACCTAATACATTGCAGGGCTTAATAAGTGTTTAACTGATTATTGACTGATTCGCAACCACTTGTTTCCCATTCTCATACTTCTTGACTTCTTTGTAGAATCTGATGTTTCTATCCTCTCCTTTTTAATTCTGACTAAATCTAATACTGCATTCTTATGATTTTTCTACAATGTCTTTAACCATTGTTTTTTCTATTTGTTTGCAGATTTCTCATATCCTGCTTGTAAACCCAGCTATCCCCTAAAATTCTGAGCTTTCCCTGTTCTCTTCTCTTCCTTCACATTCTCCCTTGGTGATCTAGCAATCCTAGGCTATAGAGCTGGAATGAATTTTAGAGATCAATCCTCAGACCCTTTGTTTCACAGATGAAGAAACAGAGATCCTGAGAAGTTCAGGGTCCTGCCCAAGATCAAAGAGGTAGTTAAAAGACAGGGTCAAGACTAGAACTCCTCCAACTCCAATTTCAGCTATTTTTTCCCTCAACCACAATTCTTCTTTGAGTGCCAGTTCCATCTCTCTAATTGCAGCTTAAATATTACCCTTTAGACATCTTATTAGCACTACAAACAAGATATTCAAACTGAATTCCTCATCTGCCTATCCCTATATCTCTGTTATAATTGATAACACCCCCATCCTCTCAATTACCTGGCTTCTAACCATAGAATCATTTTGGACTCTTTTACCTTTTCTTTTGCATTCTTTTTCCAAGTTCTATTAATATTACTTTAGAGTATTTCTTGTATCTGTCCTCTTCCTCTCCAGTGAAAGATATTCTAGTATTGAACTGATAATTTCTTGACTAGACTATTATAACACTCCCCTAATTAATCTTACTATCTGAAATTTGTCCCTTTCAACCCATCCTCTATAGGGCTGTTCAAGTAGTCTCCTTAATTCACTCATTTGGTTTTACTAATCTTCTAATCAAAAATTTTTAATGGCTGCTCATTTCCATTCAATGAAACTATAGTAATAAAAATACTCCAAAGTTTGACTAGCTGTGTGACCCTGGGCAAGTCATTTAATCTCTGCCTCAGTTTCTCATATGTAAAATGGGGACAATAAAAGCACCTACCTTATAAAGTTTTGTGAAGTTTAAATGAGATATTTGTAAAAAGTGCTTAGCATCGTGTCTGCCACATAGTAGGTGCTATATAAATGCTTATTTCCTTCCCTTTCCACTTCAAATTATTTAATTCCAATTTAAATGAAATATTTATTATTATCTTGCCTTATCTTGACCCTGAGTCTTTGTTTACAGTAGCTTCTATGCCTGGAGTGGATCCTCTTGCCCTCAAAAGATGATCAGTTTTTCTATTTTTTGATCAGAACCGAACAAAATTGACAGTTACTTCTTTATAATATGGTTTGTGATTGAGAAACATTAGTTCCCTTTCATTTAACTTTATTTGCCCTTAATTATTTCCTTTAAGATTCTTGGTTTTTGGTTCTTCCAGATAATTTGTCATTATTTTTATCTAGTTCTATAAAGGCACTTCTTGGTGGTTAAATAAGTATGACACTAAATCTAATTCAGTTTAGCATAATATTGATCACCCAGCATGGATCCCATGAAATTAATTTACTTATATATTTATAAAAATTTAAGTTATTTAACTCTCAGATTATTTAAATCTTTCTAGAAGACTATTTTATAGTCATACAAATTATTAGTATATTTTGGTAGATTAATTCTTGGATATCTCATAAATATTGTAATAATTTTGAATTTATTTTATATCTTGCTAATTTGCTCAGACTAGTTGTTTCAATTATTTTTTTTTGATTAAAGCTAAGTATACCACCATATTATCTGCATATAGAGACAGCTTTGTTTTCTTTTTTCTAAGCTTTCTTCCTCATTAAAAAAATCGTATGATTATACTAGCATTTCTATGACTATGTCAGTTAATAGTGAAGACAGTAGAAATGCTTGTTCTATTACTGATTCAATTGTTAGTCAATAGGCATTTATTAAATGCTTACTGGCATGGACTCTTTTTCCATTACAAATAATGCTATCTATGTCTTAGTTTTAGAAAAATAATATTGTTTATTACATTAAGGAAAGGTCAGCTTATTCCTATGCTGTTTAGTGTTTTAATGTCTTTTGCCAAAGGCTTTTTCTACATTTTTGATATAATAATGTGATTTTATGTCTATTTGGCTAATGCAGTCTGTTGTGTTTATAGTTTTCATAAAATTGATCAATCTCTGAATTCATGAAATAAATCTAGCCTAGCTATAGTTAATATTATTTTTTTGGAAAAATGTTTATTTAGCATCTTTGCTAATATAATTTTAATACTTTTGTATCTATATCCATGAATGCTATTGTTTCACATTTTTATTTTCTTCTTTTCTCTCTCCCTTGCTTTGGATAAAAGGTCCACATTTGTTCCATGAAAGAAGTTTAGTAATATTCCTTCTATCTCTATTTTTGCAAAGAAGTTATGTAATATAGCACTGTTTCCTATGGACAAAATCCACCTTTAGGTTGATTTATGTGTTTTTTTTTTTCCTTTCTTAGTTCATTTATGTTCTTTACAATTTATGTTTTTGAAATTGAGTAGGTTAAATTTTCTATTTTCATTCCATAATGGAGAATAATTTATAATTTGTAAATTTCCTTCAATTATATTTCTACTTTCTGTTGTAAGAGGCAGCTAGATGGTACAGTGGATAGAGTACCAGTGCAGGAGTCAGGAGGACCTGAGTTCAAATCTCACCTCAGACACTTGACACTCACTAGCTGTGTGGCCTTGGACAAGTCACTTAACCCCAATGGCCTCATCCTGGGTCATCTCCAGTCATCCTGATGAATATCTGGTCACTGGATTCAGATGACTCTGGAGGAGAAGTGAGGCTGGTGACCTGCGCAGCCCTCCCTCACTGAAAAAACAAAGTCAGGTGCAAGTCATGCCATCATTTCTCTGATGGCGTGGTCTTCTTTGGCAATGAAGGACAAGCACACATACTTTCAGTTTTGTTTAACACATGTTTGGATATAAATTTTTTAAATAATTGCCATTAATTACTCTTCATTTGTTGTGGATTCTTTTATTTTGGTAATTTGGTACTTTTAGGAGATTACACAGACCTCCTATTTTATTCAAGAAAACAGTAGATTTTTGTCCACAATTTTGTTAATATCTCTTCTTTTATTTGTATTATTTATGTGTTGATATTTATTTATGGATTTTTAATTTGTTGATTTTCCACTCTTTTGTTGCATGTTCAGTTAAATGATTTTTTTTTTCTTTTCTTGATAAAGGTGTCTAAAAATACAAGTTTTCCCCATGGCCTTTTTTGACCACATTCCAAAAGTTTTTGTCTGTGGTCTTATTATTTGTTTTAGTAATTTTTTTTTGTTTCTGTCTTTTTTTTCTTTGATGAACTTATTCTCTAGCATCATATTATTTCATTTTAATTTAATTGCTTCAAGCTCTTCTTACTATTCTTATCTTTCTTGTATTAATTTAAATTTTGATATGTTTAAAGTGTTTTTGCTTTTTCCATTTGTTTGTGGATTCTTAACACTTTAGCACACGTTCAGTTTTTGTAAATATGCCTTTACATCTGAGAAATATGTATATGTCTTATGATCATGTATATGTCTTATGATCATCATCGATGATTATCAAAGGTCTATCATACTTAATTTTCTAACATTTTATTCAGCTCCTCCATTTATTTTTTATAATCTATCCTTTAGGTTTCCTTTTACATGGAAAGGACCTACTAAATTCCCTAAAAGTTATTTTTTTTTACTGTCTAGTTTTCCATTTAATTTGGTTAGATTTTTCCCTTTAAAAATATAGATATTAATCTATTTCTAACATATGTACTAGTGACCTATTTTTGTATACTATGATGCTTTTAAGCCAGTCATATGGAATTAAAATATCATTTTCAACACTTCCTTTGTGAAAAGTTAGGTGCATTATTTGACACAATGAAAACAATTAATAAATGCCTCCTGAATGAATCATCTGGAATTTTATCTTCAGAGTTTTATCCCATATGATTTATTTGTTGTATTAGTAGTTTTCTTTTCTTTATTTAATTTTTGCTCTTATCTTTTCCCCTTTTTCTGTGAGTATCATTTGAAGGGCTTCTTCCTTGCTATTGTTGCTATTTATAAATTTGTCTTGTTTTTGCAGTTGTTTGAACTATAGCTACTCTAGTCCCTCAGTATAGGACTTGCTGTAGGATTGCAGGGTTCCAAGTTGGCATGCTAATTTCTCAGTACTTGATCTAGAGTGGAGCAGCCAGTATATCTGAATGATATCAGTATCTTGGCTATGTCCTTCTGCAGCTGTCTTGGTCTGGCACACCTAGGCAGAGATTGTAGTACTGGATGCTATAGATGAGTACATTGCAATAAAATAGATGAGTAATCCTAGCCTTTGCTCCTGCCCACTTCCATAATCATGAGAATGAGTTTTTATGGGCCTGTTCCTGTGCTAGGAACTGACAATACAAATGCCAAAGGGAAATAGAAGTCCTCAAACAAATTTACATTCTAACAAGGCAGACAATATGTACATATGTAGGTAAGGTACATGCATGCGTGCGTGTGCAAGTGCACACACACACATATACAAAATAGATAATTTTATGGGGAAGGAGGATTAAGAAAAGTTGCATGTAAAGGTCTATACTTGATCTGAATCTTAAAGGTAACTAGAGATTCTAAGAGGTGGAAATGAAGAAACACAGAAAAATGAAATGAATTGACCATGAACATCTATGAGGCAGAATCAGAAATCAAAACCAGGTCCTTTGATGCCAGATCCAGGAGTCCTTCAACTGTGTCTCATTAAGTATTATGTTGAAGTTAAAAAAAAAAAAAAACTTCCCAAATACAAGAAGGAGGAGACTAATTTCTACAGCAGAAAAAAAGACCTGAGGATATTGCTGGATGGTAAGTTCAGTAAACAATATGACTCGTCAGCTGAGAAAAGCTTGTACAATTTTAAACTGCATTAATAAAAGCATAGCTTCCAGAAAAAGAAAGGTTATAATTAATTTTATTTTGGTCTGCACTGGTTAGACCACTTCTGACATAACTGTATTCTATCTCTCAGGGAGCAATAGTTGGAAATTACTTAGAGGCAGTTTTTGACTCCATATAAGGAAAGACTTCTCAACAATGAGAACTATCTAAAAGTAGAAGGGACTGCTCCTGCACATTCACAAGTACTGATCTTAAAATCAAAGATTTCAAGGGGAAGGACTTCCATACCATTTCAGTTTTTTAGTTAAAGCTGGTGAAAGTTGGGGCTATTGAAAAAGTTATCCCCTTTAGTCTTAGGTTGGATCAGATGGCCTTTGAGATCTCCTCACACACTGGGAATCTATGATCTTTCCCACTAAAAAGAAGATCTCTTTCCTTAAATTTCTTAAATACTTTATTATGACCTCTTCTCAGAGCTGAATGCTTTTTCTCCCTCTAGCGATTTGGGTAAAACTTCCTCCTACTAGCTTACAAACTTCTAAGGAAAAGGTCTATGTTCATCCATTCATTCATTTACATATTTTTTATTTATTCATATATTTATCACTTATTTTTTGTTTCCTCATTCATTTATTTGTTGGTTTGTTTGCTCACATATTTATTTATTTGGGTTGGTTTTTTTTTGTTATTTGTGAACTTTGTATTCCTGTCATCTAGGACTTTGCCTTGCACATTTTGTTTTCTTTTTTGGGGGTTTGAACTTGTAATTTTATTAGCTTATGAAACCCTACCTGGTCACATAAAGGAAACAAATCAACAAGTATTTATTAGGCATTTGTTACGTGCTAGACATTGTGTTAAGTACCAAGGATACAAAGAAAGGCAAGTCCCTACTCTCAAGGAACTCACATTCTCATGAGAGATACAGCATGAAAACAATTACAGACATATGGAGTGCAAAGCAAGTGAATCAGAGGTAATCTGATAGGGAAGGCACTACCTTTGGAGTTGGGAGAGCCAGGAAAGATCTCTCCTAGATGCCAAAATTTGAGAGTAGAATTTAGAGGAAGCCAGGGATTATAGGAGGAAAAATAGAGCGAGAGCATTTTAAAAGGAACATAGTTGTGAGATGTAGTGCCCTGTGCAAGGAATAGGCTAGGAGGGTAGGCTAGTTACTGGATCACAGAATACCCTATGAGTAAAGTATAAGAAGAATGGAAAGGTAGGAAGGGGGTAAGTTATGAAGGGCTTTAGAAGCCAAAACAGAGGATTTTTATTTTGATCCTGGAGGTAACATGGAGCAAATGGAAGTTACTAAGGAGGAGGGAGAGGGTGAAGTGGTCAGATCTGCACATAAATTTGGCCACTGAGTGGAGGATGGACTGAAATGGGGAGAGATTTGAGGCTGAGAGAGCAAGCAGAAAATTATTGATATAAGACAGTCATGAGGTAATGGTGATTGTATCAGAGGAGAGAAGTGGAACAGGGCTCTGTGACATGTTGCAAAGATAGAATTGAAAGAACTTGTCAATAGATTGCATATATGTGATGACTGAGAGAGAGAGTTGAGCATGACACTTAGATTGTGAGCTTAGGTAATTGGGAGGATGGTGGCATCCTCAACACAAATAGAAATTTCAGGAGGAGAATGCTAATGTGATCAACTTTGAACATATTGGATAAACATGGCACGCAGCTTAAGATGTCTAGTAGACTATTTGAGATGCAAAGAGGGAGGTCAAGAGGGGTTAGGCCTAGATAAATAGATCTGAAAAGCATTTGCATAGAAATTAATTATCATTACAGCTGATCAAATTGCACACTTAGATAATGTAGAGGGATCAAGCAAAGGAAAGTGTGAAGTGGTTGCACATAGAAAAGGAAAATCAGGAGAGAGCAAAAACCTAGAGAGGAATGAATATTAAGAAGGCTATAAAATGTCAAAAACTTTAGAGAAATCAAAAAGCAAAAGGACTGAGAAAAGTTTATTAGAGTTGACATTAAGAGATCATTGGTAACTGAGCAGTTTCAGTTGAATGATGATGTTGAAAGCTAGACTGCAGAGAGTAAGAAGAAAGTTAAAAGAGGAAGTAGACCTACTGCAGATGACGCTCTCAAGACCTTGTTCATGAAGGTATTTGTCTATAGATAGTAGGCATGGTCAGATCAAAGTAGGGTTTTTAAAGGATGGGAGAAACATGAAATTATTTCTAGGAAGGCAGCAGGAAAGTAAACAGTTGCCTGGGCAAGACTGATACTTTTTGAGACAGTGGAGATGACAGAGGGTACAATCTCTGATGGAAAGTCACCATATGAAAGCTTCTACAGATACAGATTGACAAGCCTGGTAACATTGCTTTAGGGAGTACCTGGAGGCACACCGTTACTTTGTGTTAGGGAGGAAAGACTTGAACCCAGAACTTGTTGGGTAGATTATCAGGTTTGCTTAACCTAGTTCTTGAAGTAGTTCAGTGGTGCCATGGATACAGTAGTGGGCCTGAAGTCAGGAAGAACAGTATTCAAATCCTGCCACAGATACTTAGTAGCCATGTGATCTAGTATAAGCCAATAAGCCACTGTTTACTTCAGTTTCCTCAATTGAAATCTAGGAACAATCGCAGCTTCTACCTTACAGGGTTGTTGTAAGGATTACAAAAGTGAATAACTGTAACATGCTTAGCACAGTGCCTAGTATAGTAGGCACTATACAAATAATAATTCCGTTTCCTGATTCCATGACCAGCCCCATATTTACTATACCATACTGACTCTTCACTTTGCTTATTGTGGGTGATTATTCTTTGTTTCTTGAAAGAAATCCTTTTTTAAAAAAAATTCTAAATATGTCCTCAGAAACAGACCTGTGAATTTTGTGTTTGCACCAACCTTTATTTGTCCAGTGAAGAGAAAGAGAATGTTTAAGTCTGGATTGTTCAAGACTAACCAGTACAGAACGGTAAGGAATATCTATGGAGTAAGCTAGGGAAAATATACAATGTACTTAAGTATACTGGTACTAGATATATTCAATGGTTTCATTCCATGGCTTCTAGTTATATTTCATATGCAAAATGAGGGGCCTGGATTGAACATGATCTCCTCATTCCCTGCATCAAAATATCACCAGTTTTTTTTTTGTTTTTTGTTTTTTTTTGCTAGAGGTCATAATATTAATAGATGTATGAATTAAAAATATTTATTGTTATTATTGTATGTGAAGAGATATGTTAAATGCTGGGGTTATAAACAGATAAATAAAACAGTCCCTGCTCTCAAGGATCTCACATTTGAAACAGGAGAGATAGCATGTATTGGAGGTTTCAACTGTAGATCAAGTGGAAAAACCCAGTGGTCTTAAGGTGCAGTGATCAGATGGTAATACTGGGTTACATGCAGAAGCAGTGCTATGGACTTGGCACTGCTGCAGTGAGGCTATTTGAGCTAACTTACCTAGCAATGAAAATTGACCCACAGTTGGAGTTAGCGGTGGCTGGGATGGTGAGACTCTTCTTTACAAAGCTTGCTCCCTTGGAGGATGAGTGCTCTTGGAATCAGGAATAGTAGAGGGAGAAGTGGAAGGATGAGAATTAGATGTTGTGGTGTTGCTTTTCCCAGGGCTTTTCAGTGCAGAGTCCTGGTCTATCTCTACTGTAATATGGAAGGAAGTGGTTGTGTATATAGTAGCTGATATGGTAGAAGTGGTATGGCAACCAACACATGCTTCCTCTTATCTCTCCCTAAGAGTATCTTGTTTGTTTCAGCTAGGCTGGCTTGCTTGACTTAGATGGCAGGGAGACATATGAAGTGAGGGATTCTCCACAGGGATTAATCCCTTGGCTGGTCTGGAAGCAGGGCTGATGGCCTGGGGGAGGAGAAAAGAAGCAGCAGAGGGAAGGGAATGAACCTTTAAATAGCATCTACTTCATGCCAGGAACTGTGGTGTTTTCATGTATTTCATTTGATTGCTACAACAACCCTAGAAAGTAAATGCTATTATTATCCCCACTTTACATTAATCTTCAGGAAAATGAGGCAGAGACTTGCCCAGGGTCACAGAGCTATTAGGTGTCTGAGGCTAAATTTGAAATGGGGTCTTCTTGACTCCAGGTTCAGCACTCTATCCCCAGTGCCACTTGGCTGTCCAATTGGGGGCAAGGGTGCTGGGTTGAAGACATTGTCATTCCTGGAACATATGCAGACATTTCTGTTACCAAGGGGTCTTTAAAATTTTAAATCCTAGAGGTCACATTAAGTTGGGGGGAACTCATTAAAGTGTTGAAAAGCAGCACAGTGAAATCAATCAATACACATTTATTAAGGTCCCACTATGTGCCAGGCACTGTGCTAAGTCTAATGAAGAAAAGACTGAATTCATCCTTTGTATTTGTCAGAGCCAAAGTTTGAAGCCCTGTCTTTGTCACTTACATGCTGTATGACTTGAGCATTTCACTTAATTTTCCTCATATGTAAAATGAGGACAGTACCAGGAGAGCAGCATGGCATAAGAGACAGAGTACATACTTGGGATTCAGCAAGATATGGTTTTAAGTCCTTCTCCTACACATTGATACATATTATCTGTGTGACTTAGGACAAGTTACTGAAACTCTCAGTGGCCCAACAACCCTCTAAGAATAGATAGCTGCACAACAGATGCTAATCTGTATTGGTATAGCTTGCTCACTGAAAGACCCCTATGTTGATGAAATCATAAATCTGGCCCCAATACAATAACATCTGCACTGTCTACCTTATAGGATTTTTGTAAGGAAAGTGCTATTCAAATAATAAAAGACTTTAGCCTCTTATGCTTTCAGTTTGTGAAAATCTCAAAGGATTCTATGAGCCTAGAGATAGATTTGGAATCAGTACATCTGCCTCTGATATTATGACCTTGGGCAAGTCAGGAAGCCTCATTTCCTTCATCTGAAAAATCAATGACTTCCAAGTCCCTTCAAAGTCTAAATCTTTGAGTTTATGTTTCCACTAGCAGATGCTCATCTGACAGTATATTACATCTGGGTAGAACTGGTTATGGGAATTGTCATTGAAATTCTAATAATAACTCCACATTGTGAGGATGAGCCCTACAAATCCCACATAAATGAGCTAAATGAATCTCAAGCAGCCCTAACCATGATGTTTCATAGAATCATTGTTGTTAGAAGTAGAAGGGACCTCAGAGACCATCTAGTTCTTTTGTTTTATGGATAAGGAAACTGAAGGTTGTGGGAGTGGGAAAAAGGGGAATAAGTGACTTGCACGAGGTCACAAAGCAATGAACCATATTAAATGCTGAGCATTATTAAAAATAATGACAATAAATTATATTACTCAAACTTCAAATGCTCCAGGGAGTGCTTTGCAGTTATTCCTTCTATATCTTGATTTCCCCCATCACAATTCTGATATATCATGGATTGCCATAAGAAATTAAATGACAATTTGGGGGGAATTTTGTAGAAACTGCTGATCACACATGAAGGTCAAGAGATGACATAAAAAAGCTTAGAAGCTCAGAAATGAACAAAATATATGGATAGTATTACATAATATCAACCCAAATTTTACAAGAAGGTATGATAAAAGAAAAAGAAAAAAATTCTGACTTCTCTAGTGCAAAGGGAGGGCCAAAAATTGTATACAGATTTTCCAGATCTCAGGAGTGATGAACCCCTAATTTCAGTGATTTGTGGAAGGGATAAGTATATTTTCTTACAGAAAGATTTTGGAAATTAGAAATTCTACTATGAGGGTTTGTGGTTAAATGTATTTGTTTTAAGATTTTATAAGTGATGATTCAGAGGTAAGATGGTATGAATTGAG
This sequence comes from Notamacropus eugenii, assembly GCF_028372415.1. NCBI lineage: Eukaryota > Metazoa > Chordata > Mammalia > Diprotodontia > Macropodidae > Notamacropus > Notamacropus eugenii. The sequence goes on from NC_092873.1 coordinate 445,033,798, forward strand.
TATAGCTACAATAAGCAAATTTTCCTTGTGTATTTAAGGAATATTTAATATGCTCACAAAACAGGAGGGACAGGATTATTTTATCTTGTTCTTTTTTTTCTATTTGTATTTGCTCACCTTTCTTTGGCTACATCCTTTTGAGTTGGTTCCTTATCTGTAATTATATCTATACTAACAATATAGCAGAGGTCCTAATCCAAAGAATGCTGATGCAAATTTTCACTTAAATGTTCATATGCTCTTAGTATATATGTGTATATTTGTACATGGATGTATGTGTGAGTAGATCTATGTGTATATGTGCCAAATATTCATATTATAAATTTGCATACAAAGTTACATTTCTATAACTAATTAGCTATTATATAGAAACATTGACTAAGCAAATATTCCACATAGTAAGGTTACCTACAATAAAGAAGAATTTCCCTTGATAGTTTTTTTTTTACAGGGGAACAATGCCTCCGAAGGAAGAATATTTTTCTCAAAGCAATTCCTGTGTTTAAAAATAAAATAAACCACAAGTGGTTTAGGAGACCAGGCCTGCCTTGTGCATAGGTGGAGTAGGCAGTGTCCCATATGGTATGATTTTGTGATTTCTGAAGAAGAGGAATTTTGCAGGAAAAACCATCACCCTCAAACTGGTGTTGAAAGGGTACCTGAAGTTTTGAAATTGCTCTCCCCTTTGTATTGTTATGTTTAAGACTCCAAAATAATGTAAACAGAGCCTCTGGGGAGTGGGATACCAGACAATAAACCTAGACTGGTATTAGAAACAGGAAGGGTGTCCGAGAATGGAAAACAGTCTAATTCAGCATTAATTAGGAGATACAGTCTAAGTGAGGCATTCTGGGCAAAAGGAAACCAATAGACCTTAGGTCTCCACACCTTATGTGTCTGTGTTCTGAATTCCTTTGACAATCTGCTGAAGCCTAGGTCCCCTTCTCAGAATACTATTTTTAAAGTCATAAAATAAAATACATAGGATTATAAGAGGAAAAGTTTATTAAAATTGTTATGGACATATTGAAAAAAAAACACACACATACAAACTTACAACCATATGTTAAAAACCCTTTCTAGAAGAATGGAGTTGGAGTGAGGAGGTAAAAAGCAAACATGATGTAGTAGATAAATGGGGTTGGAGGAGCAATTGAAGTTGAAGCATTCCTTCTTTGTAGTTTTTCCCAGAGCTGGCCCTGCTAGGAGGTATTTAAAAAATATGAAATGCAACTTTATTATGATCTAAACAAAAAAGAATGGGAATGCAGTAGCAAAACAAAATTTACTACTGAATATTGTGATAGGACTGAAACCCAAGGAGGACATAATTGTGATCCAAAACAATTAAATACCCAGGTCTAAAATATGAACTATTTTCTTCACTTGAATAAATATTTATTAAATAAAACTTATATATTAAAATATGACTATATTTTTAAAACTGCCAAATTCATTCCTACTCATCTCCTTCAGCATCCCAAAGGTTAAGAATCTGCTCTGCTTAGTTATTTAATAAAATAACAAACATGCTACATCACTTGACATCACAGGATAGTTGTTTGTAAAAGTAGACCTCTGACACTGGTCTCTCTCTAGCTTCATTTCCTTACGGGTCATGATCTTCATTGGGGAACATAGTTGTCTGAGCAATGCGTTCACGGCAATTTCTGGAGTTGCAAGCACAGCATGGCAACAAACTTCAAATTGTAGTCTCCAGTAAACTGTTTTCTAGCAAGCCAAAGAAAAGACTTTTTTTGGCTGAAATGTCATAATACTGCAGATCATTTTTCTTATGGAAGGCGATGGATTGCACCTTAGCTTTTCTGTCCCTAATATCTACTTGGTTGATGTTTTTCACACCCTTGTAACAGATGCCTATGCAAGTTAGGTATCTTCTTGTAATTTTTGATGTTATAACACCATTATAATGACACACTGAGCTTGGAGGCAAAAAAAAATCTCTTAGATCACCAAATTTCTCTTGGCCAGCTGTATCCCATGTGTTGAATTTAATAGGACCTCTGTTAATGCAAAACATAAGGAGATAGAGTTCATCACCCAAGGTGACTATATACTTCTTGAATTCACCAGTCAAGAAGTTTTTTTTTTTAAATGTGGTTTTTCAAATCCCTCCATGGCCAACTGCACTTGAAGTTCTCCTTGGGCAACCATCATAATGGTTCTTCTGGAACTGTCTCTCTCTTTGATTGACTGAATCACAAGGAACATTTAAATCCCTTTACCTTGGGGATAATTATCTTTCAAATAGCTAATGAAAAACATATCTAAAAATTCTGCAGAGTTCTCTATTTTAGGTCAAGGAGATCTAAGTTTAAATCCCACCTCAGACAGTGTTAAAATCATCTATGTGCCTGCCTCAGTTTTTTAATGTTTAAAATAAGGATATTAATAGTGCCTAACTTGCAGGGTTGTTATAAGGATCAACTGAAATAGTATTTGTAAAGTATTTGGAAAATATTTAAAAATCTTAAAATGCTTTCTAAAAGCAGGCTATTATTGACTGATAATAATAATTAATTGTAATTGTTAGTGATAATTCACTGAGCTCCATATTCTGGGTAAGAATTGGAGTCTATTTAGCAGTTATAATTATTATAAAATAATAATAATAATAATAATCAAATGGCCTCCAACTCTCAGTGAATTACCCAGAATGCAGAGCTCAATGAATTAAGCAAAAGATGAACTTGTCCATCTCATTTCAACTATGCCCATTGTTATAGGGGTTGTTGACAGCAATCTGGGATGTCTTTTTCATGTGTAGTTTCTTCATTCATATTATATCAAGAATCTCACCCCGTTCCCTGTTCTAAATTCTGAGTCCTCTCCCACCCCCATGCATGGAGTTTTTATCTCCTCTGTGAACAGTCATCAAATCAGCTCTACCATTCCTGGAAAGGATTTGTTAATCAATGGCCCCAATGACTCAGCTCACTATTTCTGTGACCTCTCAAACCAAAGCACCACTACTTAGCCACTACTGCCCCATATGTATCATTATTCCCTACTACAATGTAAACTTCTTGAGGGCAGTCTTTTTCATTTTTCTGCCCCCTTATGCATTTGTATCCTAACTGCTAAGCACAGTTCCTGACAATGAGCACTTTAAAATTATTTTAAAAAATTAATTCATTTGAGGTTACAGAACTACCCTATTTTGAAACTAATAGAAATAAAATTTCTTTGAGGATATTTGAAAAAAAAAAAGATGACAAGGAAGGATTATTGGGAACGGGGAAAAGTGGGTACAAAAGCTGAAGGTACATATCTGAATACCCTGTCTACGGTCACACAACTAGTCTGGGCCACGACTTAGGACTTGGTTTTCCAGACTCCAAAGCTGTCCTTTGTCCGCTATGCTCCAAGTGATCCTAGGCAAGTTTCTAAAAATGTAAACAATTGCTATTCTGTGTAGGAGGAGTAGATTTCCATAACACAAAGATGTAATCACAGGTCCATACTGTAATAACCACTACTATACCATCGACAGATCCTCTGATTTTCGGTCATCAGCCTTGTCAGAATATGTCACTCCATATCTTTTAGTCTCAGGTTAATTTTTTTTCCCATCAAAAAAAGGAAATATACTCTATTTAATCAAAGCAGCTTTTTAACTACACGTGGACATTTTGTTGTGGCTGGCATGGTCAGTGAGTTAAGAAGCACTATTAAGCATCTGCTATATGTTAGGCACTGCATTAAATATTGAGGTTACCAAAAAGATGATAAAGGGAAGGCACTAACATCAAAGGAGATCAGGAAAGGCTTCTTATAAAAGATGGTATTTTAGCTGGAACTTGGAGGAAACCAGGGAGACCAAAAGATAGAAATGAGGAAGAGAATTCCAGATATGTGGCATAGCTGGTGAAAATGCAGTCAGGAAATGGATGGCCTTATTTAAGACATCACATGTATCCAAATGTGCGTGTATGGGTGTAAAGACAGACAAGTTGCACAATAGAGAGCAATGGTCTGGACTCAGGAAGAATCCAAGGCTGAAACACACTAGCTACATGATCCTAAACAAATGACTAAACCTCTATTTTCTCTAGTTTCCTCATTTATAAAAAGGGAATAATAATAATACCACCTCCCAGGGTGGTTGTGAGCATCAAATGAGATAAAAATTGCGAAGTGCATAGCAGAGTGCCTGGCACATAGTAGGCACCATAAAAATGCTAGCCATTTTTATTATATTATTGTTAATTGGGGTACGTCTTAAATCTTTCATCATTCAACAGAACATCACTTTCTATCTGGTATTGCCACAAAAGTTAAGCTCATGATAAACAAAAGGAGGCATATAATAGGGGCAAAGAACACAGAACTAAGTAAGAGTCAATATTTAATTAACTGCTGATACTCTTTTGAACCCAGACTTTGTAGGACAACAGACACAATCTCAGCAATTTCTATTTGCCCTTTTTCTTTTTGTCGATTATTTTGAAAGGACTGCAACTTTTCATTTTAGATTGAGCTACTGTACCATAGCAACTGAAATTACTTATGAAAGTCAGAGCCAAGAAAGCCTGGAACACTGGGCAAACAAACAATCCCTTTAAAATTGTCAAGGCCAATAGTTTTGCAATGGGATTACAGACATTATTTTGCATATACATACATACATACATATATATGTGTATGTATATATATGTGTATATATATATATATATATCTGTTCTCATAGATGTTTATCCCAGCTATAGCTTTAAATGTTGCCATAACATGTCCTTTAAACATAATTGAATTCTGGTGACCCAGACCATAACTTCTACTGTTTTGGTTATTTCTGGCTATGTCCACTTAAAAAAAACAAAAAACAAAAAACAAGCATTTAATTAATTAGCAAAAACAGTGAATTAATTTCTTTTTAGTTGAATTTCTTGCTTTTAGATAGACTCAATGATTAAAAAAAGTCTTTTGAAAATCAGTTTCTAAATAAGATATTGACATTTTGGTGCATGCAATCAATGGCTAGTTTTTTTTTTTTCTTCTATTATCATCATTTTAACAGGAACTAGAGACAAGTTCCCGTAAATGACTAAGATTAGCTCTCCAAAGTCCAACTAGTATCAACATCATTACTCTTTGCAAATATTTGAAGATTGCAGGTTTATATTGCAGATTACCCTAGGCAGTCTCTATTGTATAACATTTTTTATAACTAAAGTAGCAGAATGTAATCTTTAATAATAATCTGTTAAGTACTGGGTCTTGATTGTTTCTTTTATTAAGAGTTGATTATTCAAGTCCTTTTAAAGTAAGAATTTGATTTGGGTTTCAAGATAATTATAGTATTGCCATAGATTAGTTTGATTGGTCATTTCCAGAGATAGTATGAATCCATGGTGCCAAAAATTCAAAAAGAAACACAGGCTACTAATTGGCACATAAAGGTCCCTACTCATGGCATATTGACTTGGTTTTATAATGCAGTGTAGTCTACTTTTATTGTATCTGTATTTATTTTGTTCTATATTTCCCAGTTACATTTTAACCTGGAATGCTGTGGCTCCCCAGCTACGTTTGACATCCTTTTTTTACACTGTAGATGATTACATTCTAAATGTTTATCTGGAAAACATTGGTTCATAAAGGAAACAGAATCTTTTCAGATAAATTTAGGAGTGTGTATGTATTATTAATTGCTAGGTCCACCTTCCCTAATCTGTCACATTTGCATACCACAAGCTCTATCAATATGTTCAAGGAATATAGGTTTACCATTCTTACTTCCATATCATTCCCTGTAACAATAGATGAAGGGTGATACAACTCATTGTCAACTTGTGCATTCTTTAGATTAAGATCAGAAAACCACATAGGTATCACATAGGGAACATTTTCTAAATCTGATGGGATGGGAAAATAGGACTGGGGAAGCATGATACAATCTACGTAGAGAGATTCAGTGTTATACTGGCAGAAGAAGTTCCAGGTATGTGATCAATGGGCCAGGCAGCACTCAGCAATGCAGGGAGGTACAGAGGAATGGAAGAGGCAGATACAAGGCAGAAGGAGGATTTGCAAAGAAAGAAAGAATAAATGAAAAAACAGACCAGAAATTGATACAGTTTGCTCTTCCAATCTCCTTTCTTCATAAGTGCTCACACAAGTGAGAATCAACACCTGAAAATTTGACCTGGAGACCTATTGGTGAAAGCAGCCTGACTTAATGCTGAGTAAGGTAGTAGGATCAGATAAAATTCGTTGACAGAGTCTTTTTTCGATGGGGAAATTGTAACAGGTTTTCAGGTAGGTGGCACAATGGATAGAGAATTAAATTCAGAATCAAGAAGGATTCAGAATCAAATTTGGCCTTAGCCATTTCCTAGCTGTGTGATCCTAGGTATGTCACTTAACCACCATCTGCATAAATTTCCTCATCTATATAGTGGGGATAATACCACCTGCCTCCCAGGGTTGCTATGAAGATAAAATAAAAATATATCTGTATAGTGTTTTACAAACCTTAAAATGCTAGTTATTGGAATCCCTGAATCTCAATATATAGGCAGATGGCTAAAATTCTGTCCCCTGTCAACTCCTTTAAGAAATTACAATCAACTCCCTTTCTTGCATCTCCAGTACCTCCCTGGTTCAGGGCTATTTGGAAGGAGAGAAGGAGAGCAATAGCTGAATGAACTAGGAACCTGTTCTTCATTTTGTACAGTTTGATATTTTTATCAACGGCTCAGATAAAGGCCTAGATGAAAGGCTTTTCAAATTTGCAGATGCCACAAAGCTGAAAAGGATAATTTATTCATTGGGTGACAAAATCATCACCCAAAAAGATCTCAGCAAACTAAATCGAATAAGTAGAAATGTAACAAGAATAAATTTAAAAAGCTCTATTCATAAGCATTTAAAAATGAATTCCATAAGTATTAGATGGGGGAGAGAGCTAGATAGATGAAAAAATTGTGAAAAAAATCTGGAATTTGTAGATGTAAAGCTCAAACATTATTAAATGGCAACCTTAAAAAATTTTTAATACAAACTCGGGTTATACTAAAAGAGCCACAGCGTTCAGAACTAGAGAACTGATGATCCCATATATATTTTGAGGGAACAAATTATATCTAGAGTATTGTATCAAGTTTCATTTGCCTTTAGGGGTACAATGTCCTTTGTGAATATTGTCATGTAGGAGAATATTCAGAGGAAGGCTATCAGGATGATGAAGGGATTTGAGGTTATATAATATGATTATCAGTTAAAGAAATTTGAGATATTCAGTTTATAGAAGAAGATTTAGGTGGGACATGATAGTTGTCTTCAATCATGTCATGGGCTATTATATAGAAGTAGTATTAGATTTATTCTGCTTGACCCAGATTATAAAACTAACAACAATGGTAGAATTTGAAGAGTACCAGATTTCAGTGCAGTAAAATAATAGCTATAATGCTTTCAAAGCACCTTACATACATTGTTTTAATTTTTTCTCACACCAAGGTTTTGAGCTAAAGTTTTCATGGTATCATTATTATTATTTTTGGTATGGATCTATGATCTCATTGATATAAGTAGCTGATGGTGAGGAATCTCTCTCCACTAATGCAGATCAGCAGCTCTTCTGTGACTTATCATTTTAGGATTTCCTAGGGGCAATGAGAAGTCAAATGACTTATCCAGAGTTACACAGCTAATATGTTTCAGAAGTGGGACAGTTATTTCAATCTCTATAAGGATGAATGTAGGAATAAACTTGCTAACAACTACAGATATCCACAAATGAAATGGATTTCCTTGAAATATAGTTTGTTTCCTTGCACTAAAGTTTTTTAAGCAAAGTCAAGATGTTATGTTTTGGAAATAATTCTTGGTCAAATATTCACTGAGCTAGATGAACTTCAAAATCTCTCCCAACTCAGAGATTTTATGATTTTGTGATCTTCAATCCAGCCTCTTTGGAGAGAGGAAATTCTGATACTAAGAAAAACAAAAGATAATAATAAAATGTATTTTTAAAGCAACTTTAGAAGTCAGTAGGGAATAGTAGTGAATAATTTCTGATTATCATTCTTTGTAGTCTCTGAATCCATCATTAAAGGCTCTTTTCCTCCTTCCTAAAAATATGTCAAAATTTCCCTCTTCAGCAAGTACATACACACACAAACACATAAAAATAAAAAAATCTTCACCTTAGCCCTAAGATCTTTTTATACGATCTATGTGTAACTCTTTCCTTTCATAGCCAAATTCCTAGGGAAATGAAAAATGAAATGTGTCTACACTCTTCACTTCTACATTTTTACCTCCCACTTATTTCTTCCTTCTTCAATCTTTGACTTCCATTTCATCAACCCAATAAATGCAATAGACATTTATTAAGTACCTACTATATATCAGGCACTGTCTTTAGCTCTGGGGATACAATTAATAAAAATAAAGACAGTGCCTGCCCAGAAGGAGGTCGTAATCTAATGGGGGTAGAAACAAACATAACATGAGGCAAGAAAGTGAGTTGATTCTACTTTGCCCAGATTATAAAACTTAGAAGAATGGTACAGCATAGGCAGAGCAGCAGGTGCAGAATGGAGAGAACCAAAAAGCCTAATTTCTGCTCTCTGGAAAGAAAGGCATTGAAGGAGTTTTGTATTCCACCTTCCACTTAGAAGGAAGAGGAGCTAAGGGAGGTGGTGTCAGTCAAGGCTTGAGCTAGCAGCATGAAGACCAGATTGGAGGTGATTTATACAAGAGTTGATCATACTTCTTTCTCCAAGATTAAAAACAATTTTTAAACAGTCATGACTTCTTTACAGCTTTTGACACTATTGACCACTTCCTCCTTTTGGCTACTCCCCCTGCCTTGTCCTGACCACTCTCTGTCTCATATTTTATTTTGTTCTTTTTTTTTTGCCCTCCATGTTGACTGATCATTTTCAATCTCTTATGCAGGTTTTGAATGAATGTGTCCGTATGTTTGTATTTAACTATTTATTTCTATTTATTCTAGTAAGGTGGCACAATGAAGAACTTGAATTCAAGAAGACTTGAGCTTGAAACTTGCCCCAGGCACTTATTAGATATATGATCCTGGATAAGTCACTTAAACTCTTGTCTGCTTCACTTTACTCATTTAAAAAAAATGGGGATAATAATTGCATTTACTTCACAGGGTTATGTTGAGGATGTAAGGAAATACAAAGTGGTTTGTAAACTATAAATAGTATGTAAATGCTAATAGTTATGTTAGTAGTAGTAGTAGTAGTAGTAGTAACAGCAGCAATAATAGTTATTATTACTATTATTGTTGTTGTTGTTGTCTATGACCTGCTACTTATCAATGAATTAACCATCTTCTCACCATACTCTGTCAGTGATCTCTTCTAATTCCATGAAGTAAATTATCATCTCTATGAAGATGATTCTCAAATATATATATATATATATATCTCCACATATACATATACATATCCATATCCACATATAGATATATATATATATAAATAGGTGTTGTTCTTCATCTTCAAGGACCAAAATGACATCATCATGATAAAGTGAAATTTCAGTGTGTCTGACTGTGGTTGATCAGACCAATATGAGCTCAGAATGCTCTACCACAGGTTGGGCACAGATAGTCTATGTGAATATTTAGGGTGAATATCCCAAATTTGGGCATCCTATGCTTACTTTGTGCTGTCTCAATTCTGCTTTGATCAAAGAGGATAACACCCTTTCTGTTATGGGCACACTGTCTCCCATGTTGCACAGTCAAATCCAAAGTTCTTGAGAGAGACCTTGAGAGTGTCTTTGTATCGTTTCTTCTGGCCACCATGTCGTTGCCTGCCCCATGCAAGTTCTCCATAAAATAGTCTTTTTGGAAAGCATATTTTTGCATTCAAACAAGGGGACCAGCCCATTGGAAGTGTGCTTCTGAAGCATAGTTTGAATACTTGGCAGTTCAGCTCAAGCAAGGACTTCAGTGTCTGGTACCTTATCCTGCCAGGTGATCCTCAGAATCTTCCTAAGATAGTTCAGATGGAAGCGATTCAGTTTCCTGGCATGGCGCTAGTAGACTGTCCATGTTTTACAAACATATAACAATGAGGTCAGCACAAAATCTCTGTAGACCTTCAGTTTGGTAGTCAGTCTTATACCTCTTCTCTCCCAAACTTTTCTTTGGAGCCTCCTAAACACTGAGCTAGCTCTGGCAATGCATGCATCAAACTCTTTGTCAGTGTGTACATCCCTGGAAAGTACAGTACCAAGGTAAGTGAACTTATCCACAGCATTCAGAACTTCTCCATTTGTTATAACTGATGGTTCCACATATGGATGGTATGGTGGTGACTGATGGAACACCTGTGTTTTCTTGGTGTTGATTATTAGGCCAAAATTAGCATAGGTAGCAGAGAATTGATCGATGCTTTGTTGCATCCCAGCTTCATAGGCTGCATTGAGTGCACAATCATCTGCCAAACAGAAAATCATGCACCAACACTCCCTCCACTTTGGTCTTGGCTTGTAGTCTTTCCAAATTGAGGAACTTGCCATCAGTACGGTAGTTGACCTTGATGCCCTCTTCATCCTCATTGAAAGCATTTGTCAACATGGCTGAAAACCTCATGTTAAAAAGCATGGGAGCAAACACACAGTCCTGTTTCACTCCATTGGTGACTGGGAAGGCTCAAGAGCTTTGTCCATTATCCAGAACCTGGGCAAACATGCCATTACGAAGTAGACATACAGTATTGATGAACTTCTCTGGGCAACCAAATTTTGACATAATTTTCCATAAGCCCTCACGACTAACAGTGTCAAAGGCCTTGGTCAGATCTACAAACATTGTGTACAGACCTCTGTTCTGCTCCTGGCATTTCTCCTGGATTTGTCGGGCAGCAAACACCATATCAACTGTTCCTCGGCCCTTTCTGAAGCCACACTGGCTCTCAGGTATATACCCATCTTCCAGTGAAGGATCAGCTTGTTAAGCAGGACTCTAGCAAGAACTTTGCCAGCAGTGGCTAAGAGAGAGGTCCCCCTGTGTTTGTTGCAGGACAATCTATTCCCTTTGCCCTTATAGAGACAGATAATGGAGGCATCCTTGAACTCTTGGGGGATAGCCTCTTTTTGCCATATATCCCGGAAAATTTCAATCAGCTTCTGTATGATCAATGTTCTCCCTACTTTGTAAATCTCATCTGGAATAGAATTAGCATCAGGTGCTTTGCCACATGAAAGGAGTCTAATGGCCCTCAGAACCTCTTCTTCATTTAGAAGTTCAGCTAAGGAGGGATTGACTTCAACCTGAGATAAATGGTCAGTGACCTCAGAATTGATTGATGATGGTCTGTTGAGAACACTATGGAAGTGTTCAGTCCATCTCTCTAAATCACGTCCTTATCACTAATCAATGTGGCTCCATCAGCATTGAGTAGTTGTGATGCACCATAGGTTTTTGGTCCATAAATAGCTTTCAGGGAATCATAAAAGCCTTTTGGATTGTTACTATCAGCATAAAACTGAATTTCATCTGTCTTCTTACTGTGTCAGGAATCCTGCATCTCTCTAAGCTTTGCTGGTACTTTGCTTTTTGATGTAATTAAATACTGCCTTCTTAGAGATGGATGAACTATCCTACTGGTAAATCCTGTGGAGTTCTTGTTTTTCATTTAGCAGCTTCCGAATTTCCCTATCATTTTCATCAAACCAGTCTTGGTGTTTGTAAGTGTTTTGATCCAGATGAGCAAATGCAATGCTCTACACCAAATCTCTGCAAGCTGCTCACTTTTTTTCTGCTCCATTGTTGCCAACTGCGTGTTGGTTCAACTTTCTCTCCAAGTCAGCAACAAACTGTTCATGCTCAGAGAACATCTCTCATTTGTTGATATTAATTCTTCTGGTAGTCATTTTGCCTTGAGGATGGTGCTTTTGATGAATGCAAATATTTAGCTTGAAAAGGAGAAGTCTATGATCTGTCCAGCACTCTGCACCACACACGCCTTTGTCACTCTCACATCTAGTCTGTTTCTTCTCCTTACAATCACATAGTCTATTAAATGCTAATGTTTGCTACGAGGGTGCATCCATGAAGTTTTATTGTATTTAGGTAAGCAGAAGATAGTACTGGTGATGAGAAGGTCATGCAATGCACAAGTCTTCAGCAGTAAATTATCTTTGCTGTTGCTGTTTCCAACTCCATTCTTCCCACGAATTCCCTGCCAAGTCTGGTAGTCTGAGCCTGCTTTAGCATTAAAGTCACCCAGAATCATAAGCTTGTCCTCTTTTGGCATGTTGATGATAAGGGTCTCTAGGTCTTCATAAAATTTTTCTTTGACTTCATCAGGGTTTGTCATGGTGCATAGGCAGTGATGATGGTGGCATGGCGTTTTCTTGCGAGTGGCAATCACATTGTCATGACCCTGTCATTTACTCCTTTTGGCAGACATACCAGCTCACTGATTACATTTGTTTTGATTGCAAAACCCACACCAGCTTCACAGCATTTCCCTTCACTGGGCCCACTCCAGAAAAATATGTATATACTTATCAATGAATTAATCCTCTTCTCTTAACTCTCATTATACTCTGTCAGTGATCTCTTCTAATTCCATGTGTTGAATTATCATCTCTATGAAGATGATTCTCAGATATATATATATATATATATATATATGCATACACATATACCTATACACATATATACATATACATATATACATACACACATAAACTTACATGCATGCATGTATATATACATATATAAATACATACACACACACACACACACACACATATATATATATATATATATGTATGTATATACAGCCCTCATCTCTCTCCTGAGCTCCAGTTTTTTATCTTCAACTGATTGGTGGCATACCCTACAAGGCATTTCAAACTGAGCATGTCTGAAATGTAATTCACTATTTTCTCCCCAAATCCACTCCACCTTTTAAAATCCCTATTTCTGTCAAGGATACAACCATTCTTTCAGTCTCTTGACTTCACAGCCTGAGTCATCATTGACACTTTAGTCATGCTCTTCCCTCTACCCTATATCTAGTCAGTTACCAAATCTCATCGATTCTAATACTTCAACCTCTCTTAGATCTGCCCTCATGTCACTGCCCATCCCCAAGCCACCCTGGTTCAGGCCCTCATCATCTCTTAGCTCCTGACAGGACTATTGGAGACAATGTGGCAGTAACATGGAAAGAATGCTGAATTTGCAGGAAGGGGGAACTAAATTGGAGTCCTGGCTTTGGTATTTTCTAGTTATATGACATGGAGCAAACAACTTCTCCTCTCTGCCTCAAATTTCATCAGCTGTAAATGAAAAGGAAGACTAGATGATTTCTACCACCCTAGGATCTTCTTTCAGTATCACCCTCACTGGCTGTCCTGCTTCATGCCTCTCTTCTCTCTAATCTCTTCTCCATATGGTTGTTTAATAGAGATTTTTGTAATCATAGACCTAATCATATCACTCCCCTGCTTAAGAAGTTTAATCAACTACTCATTGCTTCTGGGACAAAATACAAATTCCACTGTTTGTTATGTAGAACCTTCATAAACAAACCAGCATATTTTCCTAGGCTCATTACATAGTAAGGAGCAATACTCAAATAGTAATACCCAATTTTGGGACTAAAGTTTATATATGTATGTATAGTTACATACATAGTAATGTATAGTATATAAAATGACATATATTTACATGTACATATAGTATATATGTATTTATACACACACACACACACACACACACACACACACACATATATATATATATATATATATATATATATATATATATATATATATATATATATATATATATATATATATACATATATATATATATATACCAGCAGTAATGCCCCATACCCTCTATGCTCTAGACAACCAGCTTGTTTCCTGATTCATGCAAGATGCCCCCAATACATTAACATGCTCCGACCCCTCTTTTTCTTATGGACTCTTGCTTCCATTCAAAGCTCATCTCAAATGTTACTTCCTTTAAGGCCTCTTTTGATTTCCCTGGTAGGTAGTGCCCTTCCCCCTCCAATCTTTTATTTATATCCTGTATTCACTTATCCATGAACATGTTGTTCTTCTTAGTGGAATGTAATAATTAAAGCAGTCCAAATGGACGCTTCAAATAGACTGCCTCAGGTAGTGGTTGGTTTCCCTTCCTTGGAGTTTTGCAAGGAGAAACTGGATGACAACTTATTGAGTATACTACTGTGATGCCTCTTTTGGGGTATGGATTAAAATAAATAATTGCTGATATCCATTACACCTATAAAATTTATTTTTTTCTTTTATTTTTCCTTTTTTAATTTTTCTTTCTCTTTCTGCGTATTCTCTTTGACTTTTAGTACACTGCCTTATGAGTAGAAAGCATTACTAAGCTTTTATTTTATGCCAAGCATTGTGTTAAAGTGATGGGGATACAAATAAAGTCAGAAACAGGCTTACCATATAGGAATTCACATCCTAAAGGGGGAGACAACATAATAGTAAGTGCATAATAAATGCTTATTGACTTGCTTTTATTTGTCATTTTTGTAGTTGTATTAAAAGCTTATTTAAGTCAAGAGCATTCGTTCTTGATGATTTTCAAGATTTAAGATGAATACACTGTGATAATAAAATACTAGTAATGTGCATTGGAGTTATAGAGATCACTCTCATATGATTTAAAATTTCTAGATACTTGTTATAATGCACTGAGATTGCAGTAGGGGAACTGTAGAAACATGACGGGCATTTGTAATTTTCTTCAGAGGCAAATACCATCAACCACACTGTGTCATCTTCATACAAAATTAATTAATCAAAAAGCTAAAACATAGTGTAGCTATCTTGTGATTCACATTTTATCATTTTTCAAATGAACTCAAATATTTAATGGATAGTGTTGAGGACAAGAGATACAAGATGATAAGCATGTTGTTTATTTTCTTAACTAAATCCCTACTGAAAGCCTGGATTTTGAGAATTTTTTTAGAAAACCATTATTTTTATTAAATCTTAAAACCAAATTAAATTTAATGTTCTCAAGGATATTTGAAGAGAAAATAAAGTCTAATAGCTTCCCATGGCTATGATAATTTCTAGATGTTAGCTTATTCAACTTTTCTGCAATTTTCCTTTTTAGGCATAATTTGGATGAATATGTTTAGTTCTTAAATTAGGGACTAAAAATGCCTCTAAATTTTAAGGGCACAAGGATGAATGACTATGAGAAGGCTATTGTAGATATGTACACAGATTTGTTTTCTATATAACTAACATCTCTGTCTGATGTATATCATCACCTCAGGGTGCAAGTAGGAACAAACTGTTAATTGAAATACATAAATCATGAAAGTGTTGAGAAATAGCTATTCATTCAGTAATGATTCTTGGGTCTTTGTGTATGGAGCAAGATTGCAATCTAAATTAAAAGATAGCTTATTTTAGCTGACTACTTCTATATTCTTAGAATACTAGGATGTTAAAACTAGAAAGGAGAGCACATCTTACTTACCCTCCGCATTTTTCTGATGGAGAAACTGTGAACCTAAAAAGTGAAATGACTTATCTAAGTTCAATGGCAGAGCCAGTACTGTACTGTAACCTAGGTCTCCTAACGATTCAAGTAGAACAGAAATCTTTCCCCTATTCCGCTCCATCTTATGTTTTATGCTAATTTTTGGTGGGGGAAGGGGCATCAGAATGGACCTATTATTTAATCAGTGTACAAAATTTCTACTGTGAATCTCCTTACACTGTAACTTATAGTCTTGTAATACTGCTTCAGCTCATAAAGAGGTTAAGTGAATCCCCATGGAAGGAATTGAGTCATGTTCTTCCTGACTTCTATATCACTAAGGCAATATTCACAGCACTGGTGGTGCCTATGAATATGCTGGTGTAGTTCTGAGTCACAAAGTATAATAGATTTTCCATATAAAAGGCAGAAGAAAAACATTTATTCAGACACCAGAAAGCCAAATTCCAACACCAGAAAGCCAAGTCTGTCTTAGTAGCCAAGAAGTCAATGCACATTTTCACTGCAAGGGACAAAGCCATCCCAAGCCTTCCCCCTCCTGCTGGGGCCTTCTCACAAACACTCGCAAGACTAGCTTGTGCTTGCCTGTGTCCTCTCTCCCTTGCCCCTAACCGCTCACACCAACTTCCTTTCAGTTCTGCTCTACCCTTCTTGCTCCACCCATTCAGCAAGCTCCTTCCACCGCATGTGACTTAGACTTCCATGTGATTTAAGCAGGTCACATCTGCCTATTAATGAATGGGAAAGATCTTCCTGTTTAAATTACCATTACAACTTCAAAAGTCAGCTACATGGTAGTCAACTACTATCCACTACAAAGTGCTGCATCTGAGTGGTAGCATTTATATTTTTCAATGAATATAGAACTGGCCTGTCATACAATCTGGCACACCTAGTTTAAAAATCTACCAGCCATGTCTCTCCATTGCAGAATCAACTACCTCACTACTGACTCCCATTTATTTTTTGCCATCTATTTTCTGCCTTTATTACTGAAAATGCCATATTATGGGTGATCACTGATTATCTAAACCCCAAATGCAATGACCTTTTATTCAGTCTTCATCTTCCTTGACCTCTTATCTGTAGTTTTCAGCATGGTTGACCTCTCTCTCCTTCAAACTCTCTTCTTTCTTTACTTTCATTGCAATGCACATTCTCCTATCTCTCTTACAATTCCTTCCCTTTCTCCTTCACTAATGCTTCTTACTCCTATCAGATAAATGTAGGTGTTCCCCAAAATTCTAGCATCATTTCTTTTATGTTCTAGTTCTATTGTCTCTCCCCACAAAGATCTTATTCATTCCTGTGCCATTAACTATTGTATTAATTTAGATAATTTCAAAATCTCTATTTTTTAAATTTTTGCTTCTGAACTTACTTCTAAGTTCTTGCTCTCCATTTTCAAATTCCTGATAGACATCTCCAAATGGACATCAGGTCAGTATTTCAAATAAGAGTCATCTTCACTTGCCCCAAATGAGCTTCTTTTCTGACTTTCAGAGAGACAGACAGATAGATAGACGCATACACACACACACACACACACACACACACAGAAACAGAAACAGATCTTAGAAGAAATGATAATATATTTTGAAATTATCTAAATGGGGGTGATTCTTCTCTTTTTCATCAGTATTTCATTTTGTTCTCTTATGATTAATACATTTCAAAATCCTTTAACTTCTATATTAGTAGTGTCTCATTTTTCATTATTATTTTTTGTTTCCATTACTATTGCCCTAATTGAAACCTGTATTGCCTTATAGTGAAAGCCTCAGTACTGTTCTCCCCACCATCATTCTTTTAACTGCCAGGGTACAAATTTATAGATAACTTATATATAAATACTAGGATTGCAATAGAGGGATTATGTACAATATCGCTCTTTACCTAATCAGAAAAGACAGAGAGAGAGAGAGAGAGAGACAGAGACAGAGACAGAGAGACAGAGAGAGACAGACAGACAGAGAGAGACATTAAGGTTTATAATATAGAACTCCGGCCATATGTCTTTTTCTGTTTCAGAAACCTTCACGGCCTCCTATTACTACCCTATTATTATTTATTCTAATCTCCTTAGTCTGAAATATAAGGTCATCTATTTTCTGACTCCAAAAAGTCTTTTTAACATTAATTTCTAACTGCGGTTCTATATATGCCCTATAAATCTGGCCATGATAGGCTAAAAGTTGATTTCTCACAGATGCTCTAATTTCCCACCTTGGTGCCATAGTTCATATTTTCATTTCTATCTATCAGAATTTTCCCCACCAGTTCTGTCTTTAAAGATCATACTCTTTCTCCAAAGACTGATTCAAGTGCTACTTGCTTCATGAAACCTTCCCTGATTTCATCAATCTGTTAGGATCACTTGTACCTTGCAACTGACTTCAATTTTGTTTGTATTTTATTATGGAGCATATATTGTGATTTGTCTTAGGTTGATTTAATAATTTTAATATTTTTCTGCTTTGATATAAGCTTCTTGAAGGCACAGACTGTATTTCAATACTATATTTCTCATAATGTCTAGCATAATGAATTGAATATCATAGGCTCTATACATTTGTTGAATTCCTTCTGATAGGTCCTCAAGGCTTTTCTTTTTTTTAGAATGATGAAGATCATATCTACTCAGATATCCTGGAGAATAACTGTCTTCTATTCCTTTCAATTGGTAGGTGGAAGAGTTGGGTTCTATAAAACATACTTTGTGATTAAATTGTGGGATAGTATAGAGAATGAAATAGAATTTTTAAAAATGGAAAAGGACAGTTCAAAGGACATTTCTTCCCTTCTTTATGTGGTTACATTCCCAGACATATGAGATAATACCAGAATACTCTTAAGCCAGGGATTCAAAAATGTTTAGGCAAATAAGGTGTGCATTGGACAGAGAGCTGTGGTTGGATTGAGGAAGACTTGAGTTTAAATCTTGTCTGAAACACTGGCGAGTCATCCAATCTTTCCAGCTTCAAGTTTTTCATCTATAAAAGGGTGGAATAATAATAGCACCTACCTCACAAGGCTGTTGTGAGGATCAAATGAGATATGATATGTAAAGTGTTTTGCAAACTTTATGGTGCCTCATATATGCCAGTTATTACTATTATTATTATTAACCACTCTTTATTACTCCAAAATTAATATTTGAGGAGGGGAACAAGATGGTTTTGTTGCCATATGAAAAGGTTATAATATAACCTCTTTGCTCTAAATGATCTTGCAATTAAGGATTCAGACTTTGAAGATTATATAGCTCAATCATATAGGTTTTAAATGAAGAGACTGAGGCCTTAGGAGGTAAAATAAATTGTTCAAAATCACATGGCTACTAAGAAGAGTGTAGATTTGGCCCAGGTATTTCATTCTATGGCCAGTGTTCTTTCTATGATACTATACAGCCTCATCTTATTTCTCCTTGTTAAGCACCAGTTTAGTAACTTAAATAAAATATAAGCTTAATAGTTGACACCTTCCATTCCTTTTCCGTACTCTTCCACTCCATCCTTCTCACTCACCCAACAATTCATCTCTGGGTGTGACTTCTATCTAAATTTACAAAACCTTTTTAGTACAAATTGCCCCTTTTCACATCTGGTATGAGTGGGGTTCATATGGCCATTGTGCCAACCATACAATCACAAGTATCTATGAAGAAGAAAGTAGACCATGTGTTAAAATATCATTAGCCTGAGTGGCTTTCTTATGCCACTAAATAATCATAGGGAAAAGAAGAATGTATCTGTGAAAATAAAATCTTGTCCTGTGCCTCCCAACCTTATTATTAGAGGAATGTCATTGTTCAGATATATTCTGCAACCCATCTAAGGCTTCAAAATTCCTAAGGAAAAAAGGAAAATGGAAGTCTACTACCTCTGAATTAAACTTTATTTACCCAGAAGGAAGTAGGGTATCTAATTTTATGACAATTTGATAAAAAAAAAACACCAACATACTGCTGCCTTTATTAATTAAGCAAATCATGTACACAAGATATGCTTCAGAACAGCTTGGGCTTTAGTTTAAATGAGAATTTAAAGATGTGTGAAAACAGCTTTGACTATATGCAGGAAATCTGGTCCATATGCTAAGAAATGGCATTTCCAACTTTTTCATATGTACTAAACCTCTATATCTAAAAGTACACTTTTCTTGCTGTTACGTAATTATCTCCTTAGAGGACCCCCTTTGAAAGAGATGGATGTATAGATAGCTAGAGATCCATCTATCATAGATTATCTATCATGTACACATTTACCAAATGTGTGGATGACATTACTCAGCTATTTTGGCTGATGTTCATAATCCGGAACTGTAGTTCAAACTAACAACAATGAAATGAAAGGGAGCCAGGATAATGAAAAGTCCTACATTTAGATACTTATATAAAACATTAAAAAATGTACAAGTACAGAGTGAGTTGGCTTAAAAGCAGTTTGTATGAAAAAATGTGTGGATGTTTTAGTTGATCTCAATCTGGAACTCATTTGCTAAAAAAAAAAAAAAAGAGAGAGAGAGAGAAAAAATACTAAGCTATAGCAATTGAGTCTGTATTAACAAAATTATGGTGTTCTCTTCTAAGAAGGTAACTGTCGTACCATATTGTAAATTGATTACAACAGGTAATGGAATCATGGGAGGATATCATTTGCCTCAACCCCCTTGTTTTATGAATAAGAAAGCAGAAGCCCACACAATGATCTCACAGTTATCAGCAAATGGGTAATAACATTCATTTGTATTTCTCTCCATCAAGTTCCCACCCCCCCATTATATTACAATAGTTCTATATTTTATTCAGGCTATATTTTAATAGGTCCAAGAGAAACTACAATACCTTCAGAGAAGGGCAACAAGGATGGTGAAGGGTATGAAAACTCTGTTATATATGAAGCAGATGATAGAACTGGGAGTCTTTAGTCTGAAAAAGAAAAGACTAAGAAAGAACATGATCAATTTAGTCAACTATTGGAGAGACTGTGGAGTATAAAATGAAATAGATTTCTTATGGGTTGCTCCAGAGGACAGAACTGAAATGTTACAGGTAATTGTACTGGTAAGGAAGAAATTTCTAGCAGATACAACTTTCTAGTTATAGGTTATACTGCCCCTTGGAATACTGACCTCTCAATTAGGAATTATTAGGAATATTCAAGTGGAAAGCCTATGACCATTGATCAGAATATGGTAGAAGATATTGGAAAGAAAATTTCATTATGTGATCATGAAAAACATTTCCAATTCTGAGATGATATGATTTTGTTTGCTCTTATAAACATCATTGACACATAGTACACAGTTACTAAAAAACTGGAATAGAAAGGTGTAGTCATATTCAAGAGGAACTGATTTGATAAAAGAAAAAGGAATGGGGCAAAGTCAAGATGGCAGAGTAGAAAGACACATATCCTCTAGCGCTTCCCCCACAGCCCACAAAATACCTGTAGAAATGACTCTCAACAAAGTCTAGATATACAGAAGCCACAGAACAACAGAGAAAAAGAGGTTTCCAGCCAAAGGTAGCCTAAAAGGCAGACAGGAAAGGTCTATCTCACAGGATGCTGAGCAGAGCAGAGCACAGCCCTGACCACACACACTGGGAGGAGCAGGACCTGAACAGACCTCCATGCAGAATTCCTATCAGGGAAGCTCCTAGATATCTCAACCTACAACTGACAAAGAAAGCTCCAAAGGTCAGTGGGGGAGGGCTTTCCCAGCTGGGTGAGCGGGAACAGGTTTTCTCCATCAATAGTCCCAGGTGATGGCAGAGGTCGTGGCAGCAGACTGTAGACAGCTACAGAGGCCGGGAAGCAACCTGGGTCCATTGTTCAGGCAGCTCAGCTTAAAGCCTCTGGTGGTAGGGAGCAGCTGATCTAAACCCCAGCCCTGACTGACAGCCCCTCCCCCACCAAAAGCCCAGGGGAACCTAGCAGCTGAGTCTCATCTCTTGACAAAGGATTCAGAAGTCAAGTAACTGGATGGAAAAATGCCCAAAAAAGGGAAAAAATGTAAGATCATAGGAGCTTACTTTCTTGGTCAAGGAGAAAATACTGCAAGCAGTTAGAAAGAAATAATTCAAGTATTGTGGAAATACAATCAGGATAACACAGGATCTGGCAGCTTCAACATTAAGAGATCAAAGGACTTGGAAGAGAATATTCCAGAAGTCAAGGGAACTGAGATTAAAACCAAGAATCACCTGCCCAGCAAAACTGAATATAATACTTCAAGGGAATAAATGGTCATTCAATAATATAGAGGACTTTCAAACATTCATATTGAAAAGACCAGAACTGTATAGAAAATTTGACTTTCAAAGACAAGAATCAAGAGAAGCTAGAAAAGGTAAACAGGAAAGAGAACTCATAAAAGACTTTCTAAACCTGAATTGTTTACATTCCTACATGGAAAGAAAATATTTATAACTCTTGAGACTTTTCTCAGTATTTGGGTGGGAGGAGGGATTATACATACACACACGTAGACAGAGAGCACAGGCTGTATTGAATCAGAAGAGATGATACACACACACACATACACACACACACACACACACACATATATATATACATATAATAAAAATTAAGAGGTGAGGAAGGAAAATATTAGGAGGAGAAAGGGAGAAATGGAATGGGGCAGGCTTATAAAAGAGATAAAGAAAAATCTTGTTCAATGGAGGAGAAAAGGGAGAAGGGGAGAGGGGAAAAGGAAAGCTACTCTCTCCACATATGACTTAAGGAGGGAATACTATGCTCACTAAATTTGGTATGAAAATCTATCTTATACCACAAAAAAGTAGGGGAGGACATGACAAGTGGGGTGAGGGGAATGTTAAAGGAGGGCAAATGGGAGAAGGGATTAACTAGAAATAAACACTTTTGGGAAGGGACAAGGTCAAATGAGGGAATAAAATAATAAGGGGGGACAGGGTAGGATAGAGGGCAATATAGTTAGTATTACACAACATGATTATTATGGAAGTCTTTTGCAAAATGACACATATGAAGCCTGTATTGAATTTCTTGCCTTCTCAGTGGGGTTGGGGAGGGAGGTAGGGAAGGAAAGAAGGTGGAATTCAAAGTATTAGAAATGAATGTTGAGAATTATTATTGCATATAACCAGGAAATAAGAAACACAGGTGGGATATAGAAATTTATCTTGCCCTACAAGAAAAGAGAGAAGATAGGGATAAGAGAAGGATGAGGTGTGACAGAAGGGAAGGCTCATTGAGGGAAGGGGTAATCAGAATGCAAGGTATTAGGGGGTGGGGGAAGGGGAGAGATGGGGAGAAAAATTGGACATGTTACAAAGTTTTGTAAAAGCAATTAGTATTAAAACAATTGACTGAATTAATTACTGAGATTAAATCAGAGACATCTTTAGTTTGGGGAAATGAATTTTAGTCTAAGTTTCCTAGAGGCAGGTAACTTCAGGTAAAATTTGACATTGTTGGAAAAGTTAAGGTTTTAATGGTAAATTTGATTTTATGATTGTTATTTAAGCAGGAACTAGAACATGTATAGAAAGGCATGTAAGCCACTTAGACTTGCCTCAAAAGATGGTCCTTAGCCAATGTGAAATTATAGTCATATCTGAAACCTGGTTATTGGAACTTGCTATTTTAAGATGCTAGGGGACTATTAAGTGATTGTTCTCCTGAGTCTAACTCCAGGTATGGATAGCAAGAAAGGTGATCTAAGCCTCCAATTCATGATGTTAGTAAGCCTGTGAGATGCTGGCATGAACTGCAAAAGGTAATCTCATGGGAAGGGTGGGAGAGTGGCTGTTCATCCTGGGCTGAGGTAGGATTCTCCTGACTCAATTTCCCCACTGACACCTGGCAGACTCTAAGCTTCACTGAATGCAAGCTGACAATCTACTCCTGCCTGGAACTGACATGAAGGTGGGGAGATATTGTTTCCCTGCAGTGTCCCTACTCTTAGTGGCAATTTCCTATAGTCAAAAGGTTTGTAAGCTTAATACCAGATCTATCAAATTATAGATTGTTGGTAGGGGAACATCCAAGGTCAATTCTAAAATTAAGCTATTAGATTTAGGACTTTAGACCAACAACAATAAGTTAGGATCCTTTAATTCTTAGTAATACTGTGGAGACAATTAGGTCAAGGGTTTGTGAAGTTAGCATACATAGTTATTATTTGTGTCTCAGTTGGTTAATGTTAAAAAAAAAATCTATTTGTGGTCTATATTGTAAATGCTTTAAAAAAAATCACCTGACCAAAAGTTGGAATTATGTTATGTGATATGAACTGTGTTAAAAACGAAAAATAAAAAATGGAATGATATTATATGTCTAAAAAATATGATACTGTGAGGAAATCTATGAAGTATTTCTGAGTTTCTAGGCGATATATAATTCATGAAGAAGTGATATAAAAGTGGGAGTATACTAATGAACACTCAGGTAGAAGGAAGAAATAGATGGTGATTAATATAAGCAGATAGTAAAGATAATGCAATGATATGTGTTTTAGCCTAAAGAATAAGCTAATCAGAAAATGGATTTGAATTATGAGGTATAGGAATATGTGTTTAAGAGATTTTATAGATATGAAGTGAATAAAAATTTATTTGAATGATGAACATTAACAGGTTATTATTTATAAACTTCTTACACTAGTAGATACAGCCACATCAGGCCCTGAATTAACAACTTCATAAGTCATTTGTCACCCCAGAAACCAAATTTCCATACCCTGATGACATGGCAGGTTTCATCAGCAAACAATTGAACACTCATGTGCTGAATAACTTACCCCAAAGGAGCATTGGCTGGAAAAGTACTGGCAATATTCTTTTGACATCCCCTCGGATGGTTTTGCACAAGTCGTCCAAGGTTAATTGGTCAGTCAATAAACATTTATTAGGCATTTAGAATGTATTAGGAACTGTACTAATTTCTAGAGACACAAATACTAATTTTCAAAAAAAATCAGTCCTTGCCTTCAAGGGCCTTACAGTCTAATGGGGAAAGACAGCACACAAAAGGAAGTGAAAAAATGTGGCATATGGGTGGGAAGTTGGAAGGTACCTAGCATGGAGACATAATGGAGAAGTCCAAAGATGTCGTTGGGAAATAGGGAGAAGACCAAACTGAGCCCTTTTAAAAATAAAGGCCCTGGAGCAATTATTCCTGAGTTAGAGGATCCAGAGCAACAGAGGGTATTGATGAGATCTGAATTCCAGGTGGATTCAATCTGTCAGGATATTGGGATTTCTCAATGATGAATTTCCTGGGAAAGGAAGGCATGACAAACAGGTCCAAAGAAGTCCTATTTCAATACTGCTGGTAGGAAATTGAGAAAGTAGGCTTAACCTCTTTCTCAAGTGAATATCTCAAGAGTACCAAGAAGCTAGGAAAAATATGATTTATTGGGTAGAGGAGGGTCTGGGACCAAGAGAAATTCATCATTGACAAGTATAAATTTAAGCAAAGTTTACAACATAACTACATGCCTATCACATATGTTGTTAATGGAGTTAAATCAGTGTATCACTTCTGTTCTTCATCATAGTATGTAGTGATGAAGAATGTCATCTATCCAAATATATGTTGCTAGTTCCTTTCTACTAAAAGCAGAACAACTGAGAAAGAGTTCAAAGTATATGTAGGATCTTACAGTCTAAAATTCTGTAAAGCAAGATAGCTGATGACATATTGGAGACTCTCAAGAACAAAATTCTTATGACACTTCTGAGTAGAAAGAAAAGAGGGAACTATTTAAGAAGAAAACAGGACACACAATGAACAGGAAACCAATCTAGATTTAAAAATCAACATGGGTAGATTATAGAATCAGGGACTAATGAGGACTATAAAAGTGTAGCATAACAGCACCATGAAAAATAAAGCCCAGAACCAATTGTAGCTTTTGTTTAATTTTATCCATAAGAAAAGTTGCTATTTTAATGATTTTGAGGGCAAGGGAAAGGATAAAAAGGGGATAAGTACAAATTCTTAGATTGGAAGAGAGCAAAAGAGAGAGGATTGAACCACTCCCTCAAGTCTTATTTAAATTGTTTTTTTCTACCAAGGAGAAAGATCTTCAGATTAGAATATATAGATCCCAGAAGAGTTCATGTTACCCTCCATATCTGAACAAACTACATTCCATTAATTTAACCATTTAAAAATTGGTATTGTTTATTTTGATATAATAATCATTCACCAACAAATGACTCTTCTCCCTAATACTGTACTTTAAAAAAGAAAGAAAGAAAAACCCAAACAAAATTATATGATACACTTTTTGCTATCTCAGTATGTTTAACTTTATACTCTTAACACAGAGGAAGTGTTTATAAAATCTTTTCCAAACCCTTACTGTGTACTTGGACTAGGTGCTTACAGAGATTCACCGTTTAAATAAGATGCAATTTTTGCTCTAATGTAGGTCTAACGTTAGAGACAGCTAAGTGATGTATGTGGTGGATAGAGATTTGGACCAGCAGTCAGTAAAAAGTCACTTACCAGCTGTGTGACCCTGAGCAGATGATTTAATCTTTGTCTGCTTCAGTTTCTTCAACTGTAAAATGGAAATAATCATAGCACCTACCTCCCGGTGTTGTGAGTATTAAATGAGACAGTATTTGTTAAGGACTTAGCACAGGGACTGGCATATGAGAAGTACTTAAGAAATTCTTGTTTCCTTCCTTCCAGGTAGTAAGTACTTGCCTCACAAAGTCGTGGTAAAGATCAAATGACATTTTATGTAAAATTTTTTATTTTTCGTAAATTTCTATATAAATGTCAGTAGCTAGGGGATGATACATGTGTTACAGAATTTCTAAACAAACCACTGTATGAAATGTAAGTAGTAAGTTTGCTATTTCAGAGAGAGGTATTGCACAAAGATTGGGCTTTAAAGACTCAGCAAAAATTTGTTAGATGACATGGGAGGAGTATATTCTTGATAAGGGGAATGCTATGAGCAGAGGCATGGTAAATAGAAAACACAAAGCTTATTTGACTTATAGATCATTTGTAATGTAGAGTGAAAGCCAAAGTAATAAGACATAGGCTGGGAAGGAAGAAGGGTGCCCTATTTAGAGAGCATTGGATACCAGGCAAAAGAATTTTAATTTTACTTGATAACCAATAAATATAAGGCCACTAAACATTATTGATCAGAGAGGAATGGTAAGATAAACTAGAGAAGATTACTCTGCCAGTGATATGAACATTTGATTCAAAGAAAGAAAGTGAGAAGACAAAACCTTTTAGGAGGTTATTGCTATTGTCCAGGTAGATGGTAATGGAGGCTATAAAAGAATGGTGGTATTGGAAGCAAAGAAGAGGAATGGGGAGTGGGAAGTCAGGAGGGAAATTGGGTAGAGGCAAGGGATGGTAAGAGTCAAAGATACCTTAAAAGTTTTGAACATAAAAGACTGGGAAAACTAAATTTTCTGTGTGATCTTTGGGGGGAAAATAAAAGTGTTATAGAACTTGAGAATGGCAAACATTGAGATTTTTCAAAAATGGAAAGGAAAGAGATTATTTAGCATATAAGCTAGCAAGATTGAGTTTTACTATGCATTTATTAGAAACATGATTTATGAGCCCTTAGGAAAGGAAGCAGAAATAATTTGGGGCTACCATAGTCTGTATTTGTCACTTCATCAGATGGCTATAAATTCCAAAAGCAGTTTAACAAAGAACTTTCCAGACAGTAAAAGTGGGACATCTGTCTCCTTTTATCCAACTAAATTGCCCCTCACCCTGGCCTGTCTTTTCACTTTTTACCTAGGTCTTTATAATAGGCTTCTCATTTTTCTCCCTTTTTCCAAGATCTGTCCTTTCAATCTATCCTACTCGCAACTTATTCTCAAGCACAGATCTGATCTTATCATCCCTCTATTGAAAAGCAAAGCAAAACAAAGCACAACTACACTGGCTTCGTATTGCCTGTAGTATAAAATACATTCTCTCTGTTCAGCATTTAAAATTCTTTAAAATCTTGCTACTGACTCTATTTCCAGAGATAGTTCATATTACTTCCCATAACATGAGCTGTGTTCCATACAAATGGTCTATTTTCTATCCCCAGAACTCTGAATTCATTTTCTGCTACTGTCCATTTACACAGACTGTCCTCCCATATTTGGCATGCATTTCCTCTTTGTCCCCACTTCTTAGAATTCTTAGTTTTCCTCAGGGCTCTGCTCTGGTGACACTTCCTGCATGAAAACTCTTCTTGATGTTCCTAGTTAGACATCTTTTCCCCCTTAAAATAATTATTTTTAAAATTTCTTTTCCTCTTTTTAGTTTCCATATTATGTTATTTTGTTATATATTCCTCTTTATATTTCTTTTCCTCTTTATGAGCATGCCCCAATGGACTAGAAAATGCTTGAGTGTGAGGAACATATACAAATATACATAAATACATATATAGAGTCCTCATTTATGTACATATGTGTATATATAGAGCTTATATATATCATAACTATACAGTATATCATATATGCATGTATATGTATACATACATACTTAGTGTTTAACACAGTGTCTTGCATTTGGTAGACAAGTAATGAGTATTGAGTTGAGTGAAGAAAAGAATGGAACCTGTCTGCATAGGGATAGGCTTAACATTTACATACACTTGCATTGGCTTTGAGGGTAGTAAGTTGTATCAACTTTCTTTGTCTTCTATCTCAGCCCCTACTCTTTTTCCTGGCACTAAACTCTTGTAGGAAACCAAGACAATGTCTTCCTTTCCCACCACCCTCCATCCGACTCCAGTCTGGGACCTTGTGAACTTTGGTAATTCCAAACAATTCTTAAATACTCAAGTGGATCTGTGACCTCACCAATTTGGGAGTTCCTTCTAATGAGGTAGTTTGCAACCTACCCATACCTGTCCATCCTGTTACTCTCATTAATGTTTTCTCTGAAACTCACTACTTAGGGTGCACTGGAGGCCTTCTTTACTTCCTATGACATTACAAGGGTCGAGCTGGAGCATTCTGACTGTCCATCTGTCTTGCTATACTCTTTCTTTATGACCAGTCAGTCCATCTTCTCTTTCTGTCTTTTTCCTTGATGACATCCTTTATTCCTATTCTTCAGAGATGCTCATTGTTCATATGTGGAAATCTGCTCACCCACAATAAATGTTTCTTAACTGCCCCCTCAGTGATGTATAGCCTCAGCTATTCAGTGGCAGTGATGTTCAAGGTCTCTTTTCCTTAGAGCAGCATTGGTAAAATATTTGCATTAAAACATGGGCCTTTGCTATTGTGGGAAGCTTGGGGTCAGTCATAGCACTTTGAGTTTTCCTAAAGCAATCAGTCCTTTTTTTTTCCTTTTCAACTCCATGCCCAGCTGTTTTTCTGTCTTTGTCATTTTTGTCCAATATTCAAGCTTTTAGAAAAACTCCAGAGGGTGTCCATTAAGATGCATGTGAAAAACCAGGCAAAAAGCATTCTTCTTCTCTTTGGTGTTTTTTCTATTAATAGTCCAAATGACTGCGAGTTCTTTTTTTTTTTTTACCGATCTTTTTCAAGATTCTCTGTAATGTGTTGGGGCTTAATTAAATTAAGACAAGGTCATCCATGAAAAGGAGCATCTGGAGAACCTCACCATCAGCAGGATCCCTCATTAACCTAGAGTCTGTGCTGGTGTCTTCTTCACATGGTGAATCCTTTTGACAAGCATAAATCCCTCTGTTCTGTCCCTCTCCTAATGTTTACTATCAGGTATCACTGAGCAGTGTCCTTTCAGTTGTTACATCTTCCAAGGAATTCTAAATGATCTTGATATATGAATGGGAGAAACTTACTGTAAAAAAGTCTTTGAAATGACATTTTATTTTCTGGACCTCTTTTTCTACCATGACCCTTGCAACCTTCATACCCTGGAAGTTCACTCCAACCTTGTGACCCCTTTCTCTTATTGGTCAATTCTTCATGAAACCTTAATTTTAAGGAAAGTGACCAGCACAGTCATGTTTACTCCTTGATTCTTCCCTGGGCTCTAGAGTCTTCCATACTTCTTTCTCCTCCTTTACTTCTATGACAATATCTCCTCCTACTTTTTATCATCCTTTTATGTATGACCTTCTCTCACTGCACTGTAAGTTCCTGGAGGGCAGGGATTATCTTTTATTTTGCTTGTATTTGTATTTTCAGTACTTAGCACAGTTCCTAGCACTTAGAAATAATTTAATAGGAAGTAGAAAGACGCACATACACATAGCTCCGAACCCACAAACCACAGAACGGCTAGAGGGGACCAACCCAGGGCGAATTCTGCACCCAGAGACCACGGAATATTGGA
The DNA here is from genome assembly GCF_028372415.1 of Notamacropus eugenii. Lineage (NCBI taxonomy): Eukaryota > Metazoa > Chordata > Mammalia > Diprotodontia > Macropodidae > Notamacropus > Notamacropus eugenii. The sequence goes on from NC_092873.1 coordinate 445,063,642, forward strand.
GCGAGGGAGATTTCTGTTCCGGAGAGACCTGCAAACCTCTCGCGGGGGGTCCTTTGCTCCGTGGACTGGGCTCCGGGACGGGGAGCAGAAGGCAGCCCTGCCGGGGCCACGACACTGTGAGGAAAAGATCCGAGAGGGCTATGGGGATGGGATCTCCAGTGGCCATGCGGGTCCCCCCACCCACAGAGGGACCTGCAAACCTCTCGCAAAAGGTCCGTCGCGCTGCAGACACGGAGCCCAGCCCGGACCTGCGGCGGCCGCGGCTCCGAGAGGCACAGATCTGAGAAGGCTCCAGAGACGGGATTTTCAGCAGCGGCACAAGCCCCCCCACCAACAGGTGACCAACGGGGGTAGGTGAGAGAGTCTCTTTGGCGGGTTGAGAGGGGAGTGGGGTGCCCCCATGGCTCGGGCCCCCCCAGGAGATAGAAGCTGAGAGGTGGCTACAGACAGGGGCTCCCCAAACTGGCGGGAGCCTGGATCCATTGTGGAAGGTCTGTGCATAAACCCCCTGAGGGAACTGAGCCAGAGAGGCGGCCCTGCCCCTGACCACCTGAACTTAATTCTCACACTGATTAGCAGCCCTGCCCCCGCCAAAAACCCTAAGGTGGGAAGCAGCATTTGAATCTCAGTCCCCAAACGCTGGCTGGGAGGACCAGGAGGCCAGGTGAGTGTGAGGAGAACATTCAGAGGTCAGGTCACTGATTGGGGAGAATGCCCAGAAAAGGCAAAAGAAATAAAACTGAAAATTGAAGGGTATTTTCTCGGACAAAAGACACTTCCTCCCTTCCTTTCTGATGGGGAGGAACAATGCTTGCCATCAGGCAAAGACACAGAAATCGAGGATTCTGTGTCCCAGCCCACCCAATGGGCTCGGGCCATGGAGGAGCTCAAGAGGAATTTTGAAAATCAAGTTAGAGAGGTGGAGGAAAGACTGGGAAGGGAAATGAGAGGGATGAGGGAGAAGCATGAAAAGCAGATCAGCTCCCTGCTAAAGGAGAACCAAAAAAATCTTGAAGAAATTAGCACCTTGAGAACTAGCCTAACTCAGTTGGCAAGGGAGGTGCAAGGGGCCAATGAGGAGAAGAATGCTTTCAAAAGCAGAATGAACCAAATGGAAAAGGAGATTCAAAAGCTCATTGAAGAAAATAGATCTTTCAAAACTGGAATGGTACAGATGGACGCTAAGGACTTTATGAGAAAGACAGATATCTCAGAACATACCGCACAGATTCGAAAAATGGAAGATAATGTGAAATATCTTATTGGTAAAACAACTGACCTGGAAAATAGAATCAGGAGAGACAATGTAAAAATTCTGGGACTACCTGAAAACCATGATCAAAAGAAGAGCCTAGACATCATCTTCCATGAAATTATCAAGGAAAACTGCCCTGAGATTCTAGAACCAGAAGGCAAAATAAATATTCAAGGAATCCGCAGAACACCGCATGAAAGAGATCCAAAAAGAGAAACTCCCAGGAGCATTGTGGCCAAATTCCAGAATTCCCAGGTGAAAGAGAAAATATTGCAAGCAGCTAGAAAGAAATAATTCAAGTATTGTGGAAATACAATCAGGATAGCACAAGATCTGGCACCCTCTACATTTAGGGATAGAAGGGAATGGAATAGGATATTCCAGAAGTCAAAGGAACTAGGACTGAAGCCAAGAATCACCTACCCAGCAAAACTGAGTATAATACTTCAGGAGAAAAAATGGTCTTTCAATGAAATAGAGGACTTTCAAATTTTCCTGATGAAAAGACCAGAGCTGGAAAGAAAATTTGACTTTCTAACACAAGAATGAAGAGAACCATGAAAAGGTGAACAGCAAAGAGAAGTCATAAGGGACTTACTAAAGTTGAACTGTTTACATTCCTACAGAAAGACAATATTTGTAACTCTTGAAACATTTCAGTATCTGGGTACTGGCTGGGAGTACACACACACACACATGCACACACGCACACACACATTGAGACAGAGTGCACAGAGTGAATTGAAGAGGATGGGATCATATCTTAAAAAAAAAATGAAATCAAGCAGTGAGAGAGAAATATTGGGAGGAGAAAGGGAGAAGTTATATGGGGCAAATTATCTCTCACAAAAGAGGCAAGCAAAAGACTTATTAGTGGTGGGATAAAGAGGGGAGGCAAGATAAAAACATGAGGTCTACTCTCATCACATTCCAGTAAAGGAAAGAATATAATGCACACTCATTTTGATAGGAAAACCTATCTCATAATACAGGAGAGTGGGGGACAGGGGCACAAGCAGGGTGGGGGGGAGGATAGAGGGGAGGGTAGGGGAGGAGAATGTAATACAAGGTCGACACTCATGGGGAGGGAAAGGACAATAAGAAAATAGAAGTAATGGGGGACAGGATAGGATGGAGGGAAATATAGTTAGTCCTATACAACACAACTAGTATGGAAATCATTTGCAAAACTAAACAGATATGGCCTATATTGAACTGCCTGTCTTCCAAGGGGAAGGGGTGGAGAGGGAGGGAGCTAAAGAAGTTGGAACTCAAAGTGTTAGGACCAAATGTAATGTTCTTACCACTGGGTAACAACAAATACAGGTTAAGGGGTCAAGAAAGCTACCTGGCCCTACAGGACAAAAGAGAAGACGGAGACAAGGGCAGGGAGGGAGGATAGAGGAGAGAGCAGATAGGTCACAGGGGCAATTAGAAAGCTCGGGCTTGGGGGGGGGGAGGGGATAAAAGGGGAGAAAATTTGTAACCCAAAATTGTGTGAAAATAAATGTTAAAAGTTAAATAAAAAAAATAATAAAAAATAAATTCAAACAAAACAAAAAAAAGAAATAATTTAATAAATTCTTGTTGACTTAAACCAGGAGAATACTTTTTCATAATCAAAAAATCATCATCAAAATGAAATCTTATATTCTGTCCCTCTTTCCTTCAGTGTGGAGATGGTAAGGATGGGGCTCTTCTAATATGTACAAAAGTCTGCTTCTTAGCTTCTAATTCTTTTATCAAGGATAGAGTTCATGTATGGATAACCCTCATGAAGTTTTTTATTTTAATTATAAAAAGAGTATTTTTCTCCTTTTTTCCTCTCCCTAAAACAAAGAAAAAAAAAACCTTGTAATGAAAAAGCATATTTAACCAAAACAAATTTCTGTATTAAGGTGGTCAAAAAATGTATCTCATTCTATATATCAGACCATTAGGTGATTAGTATTCTCTACCATCAGTCCTCTGAAACCATGGTGGTTCATTGTATTCATCAGAGTTCTTAAATCTTTCATCATTGTTCATTTATATATTTTTATGTCATAGTATACGTTGTCCTCTTGGATTTGATTACATTATGACACATAAAATTTGCCACAGGTTGCCCTGAGACCAATTCTTTTGTAATTTCTCATACCATAATGGCATACTGTCATATTCATACTGCATAATTTGTTCAACCATTAGCCAGTTGTTTGGCATCCTCTTCCAGTTCTCTGCCACTACAAAAAGACATTTATTTTATCTCTTTGTGGTATAGGCCTAGTTATAAGTGTAAGGGTGTGCAAAGGTGTATAACATTTTGGGCAGCTAAATTATTACCAAGAGTGGCTGTGCTAATTCATAACTCTACTTCCAATGTATCTATAATTATCCATTTTATCTTCTGTGATTTGCTTTTTTCTTGTTTTGTCACGAACTCTACCTATATCTCAGAATCTGAAAGGCAATTTCCTGCTCCTCTAATTTCTTTGTGATATGAGATTTTATATTTAGGTCATAGATGCATTCTGACCTTATTTTGGTGTATGGTGGGTCACATGTTTTAACCTAATTTTGCCAGAATGATAATCAGTTTTTCACTAATAATGAGATCTTAGCCCAGTAGTTTATCAGAGGTTATCAGACACTCTTCTGTCAGGTTTTTTGTCTTCTATATGTTTTATGTCTCATATATTTCATTGACTGACTTTTATTATTTTTTAACGAACATCAAAGTGTTTTGAAGGCTGCTCTTTTAAAGCTTGATGTATAGTCTTGCTAGGCACCTTTCCTTCTCCTTTTTTTTTTATTATTCCCTTTGTGATTTCTGACCTTTCCTTCTTCTTGATGAATTGTGCTATTATTTTTGCTCAAAGGTTTTGTATAGATGGGAACATGAGTATGTACACTATCAGTTGTTAGGGTTTTCTCAGTCATCTTGTTTTATTGTTGAAATAACTAGGTCTGGTATTGATTTTCCCCCATGCCTTTGGTTTCTTTTCTTCTTTAGACACTTTATAGTCCCACAAATTAGTCTGACAATGCTCTCACAATTGTATTTTTTCCAGCACTGATCTATTTATATTTGACTAATATTTCTTCTTTTACAATATTTATTTTCTTTAGTGCCATTTTTCTACTTCTACTACAAGTAGACATTTAGAGTCTGAGTACAGTGAGTCCATTATTCTTGATGGAGAAAAGAATTTGACTTGATAATGTTTATAAGCCTTTTCTTATTTTCCTTTGTTTATAGTCCTCTTCCATGACTAACGATGATTCTGCTTCGTGGTTGTAAGGCCAATCAGGGCAGCACTCCTGAGGACTACTGCTGTGAATGATTTTAAGGGTCTGATCTCGTACTATAATGAACTCTCAGTTCAGCAATAAACTAAACGTTGTTGAATAAAGTAAAGCATAGCATTCATAGCAACATCCTCAAGCAAAATATATCTTCTAACATATATATGTATCTCATAATACTCAGAATGTAACATGGCACATAGAATATGACATTATATACCCAAAGTCAGGGGGTCCCAGGCTAGGGTCTTCCCTAGCACAATGCATCCTTAAGGGGTAGTGAAAATACCACACCTTCCACCACTAGGTCACTGTAAAAACCACCTTCTTAATCAATACACAGTGCCCAGGTAAATTCCTCTCTCATCTTGACTCAAAGCTGACTTGCAAACCCCCCAGTTCCTCCTCCATGGGTAGACCACTCCCAGCTCTCGCCTGAGTTCACACACAGGCAGCTATCTGCTCAAGCTCCCTGTCTCAGCTCATGGGAACTGTTCCACTCTAAACTTTTCCTGCTTCTGCCTGATAGCAGGCTCTAGGGCCTCTTGACTGCGGCTTCTGTTTCTAGGAAATCAAAGCCTAACAGGGCTAAAATAATATTTATATACATTACCTGCACCATCAATTCACTCATAAAGACCAACAGATAGGGCTTCTGTATGAGAAATTAACACAGAACAACAGACCGGACTTCTGTCTGAGATATCAATACAGATGAACAGTCAGGGCTTCTGTCTGAAGAATTAACACAGATCAACACAAACAGAGCTTCTGTCTGAGGAACTAACACAGATCAACAGACAGAGCACCAGCATTACAAATATTCTTCTGTTAGGCCTCCCCACGATCAAGTTCCCCTAGCCCATTCATACCCACTTCTCTCTCAGCCCTGCTTTTCTCTCTAAGCAATACCATACATATATATATATATATACATACATACCCCCCCACGCATATATTGTACATATACATACCTATGTATATATGTATACATATTTACACATATATACATATATGTGTGTGTTTGTACTGTTTCCATTCAAAGATTTTTGATTGATTCTGTCAAAGGCAAAACTCAATCAAAGGCACTTGATTGGCTAAAACTCAGAAAAAATAGGAAAAAAATCCTACTTTGCTTGCCATTACAGTTTTATGTCTTGTCAAGTTTCTTTAGAGTGGTTTATCTTCCTTCTTTTCTGCTTTATGAAATAAAACTTATAACTGTTCAGAACAGGATAGATTTTAGTACCATTAACTCAATTTGATATATAATTGAAATGTTTAAAAAAAGATTAGTTCTGGACTCTTTTTGTTGTAACAATTGACTTACTTTGGTTTAACTTCTGGATGAAATTACTATAGTCAATGTTTAGATTATTTCCATTGTCCATTTCTCATTTTTTTAAATCGATTGTTTAAATTAATTAGGGGTTAAGCTTTCTTACTTTTAGGAGGGAGTGGCCCTTCCTCACCTTTTCTCATTTTTTTCATTGAAGTGGTCAAATATGAAAACACGTGTTGATTTGATTTGGAAGATCTCATCAAGTTCTTTATAAAATTTCTCTATCATTTTCTTTTCATTTACTAATATTGATGCCAAAGCTGGAATTATTTTTATTCATAGATTTTTTTTTGCAAATACTTATCCTGCAATGGATGATGACCAAATGTCTCATGGAAAATAATTTCTTGTTACTTTGATTCATAAAATAAAACCCACTCTATTAATTTCTTTCTTTGCCTCCACAAAGAAGTACTTGTTGAGAGCCATTCTTCCATCTGGCTTCAACTTCTTTGTATTTTTCAGATTTATTTATAACAATAATATCAAGGTTGATATGATTCAGTTCCTCTAACACTATATCTGCTAATTAATCCCTGGGAAAAAATGTTTTAATTCAGAATTGTGACAGTTAATTTAGAGTTTTTTGATGATCTTTATACCTTCTCCCTCAAAAACTCTCTATACAGAAGTGGATTTGACTAAATATCATTTTAAAATTTTGCCCTGCTTTATGGATTGCATTGATTTTTTTCCATCAAGTTTTGTGCCTATTAGTGATATGTCACTTGGAGACTAGATAGATTGGTTGTTAAAAAATTGACTTGTTCTGTCCCAAAGGCCTTATTATATGCTTTTTCTAGCATGGTAGAGGCTACATTCTGCTGGCATAGACTTGGAGGACACAAAGTTGCTTTGATGCCATGATGAGGCATCAGAGTAGGACTTTTATGAGTAATAAAGAAATATTTATGAAAAGGCTATGAGATAAATAGTATTACATTGGGTTCTGGTGATAAAAAGAAAATAGTTATTGACCTCAAGAATCTTATAGTCTACTAGCATGCATACATGAGTAAAAACCAAGTATGGACAAAGCAATCCAATGTAATTTTATGAAGGAAAGAACATCAACAACTGGGAACATCTGTAAAGATCCCATATGAAAGGTAGCTTTTAAGAAAGTTAGGGATTCTACATGTCTAAGAGTGCAAAGGAATGGAGATGGGAGATGGTATGTCCTTTATAAAAAAGAACCAGCTAGTTACTTTACCTATAATAAAGTCTGTGAAAGGGATTAAAAGGTAATGGAACTATAAATGTGGATGGGAGCTCTATAGTGAAGGCCTCTAAATGCCAAATTGAGAAGTTAATATTTTATCCAAAGGCTAATAGGAAGACCCCAGTGATTACAGAATAAGAGAATGATATTATCAGACCTATAATTATGAAGATTATTTTGACAGCTATATGAAGGATGGGTAAGAGGGGAAGAAAGACTGAATAGAGTTAGGATGATATTGCAAAAAGTCAGGCAAGTGGTGATGAGAGTCTGAAACAGTGTGGTGATTGTATGAATAGAGAGGAAGAAATGGGTACAGTAGATATTATATAGGTAGAAGTTACCAACCAAGAAACTGATTGGATTTTGTGGTGGGGGAAGTGAACAAGAGTAAAAATTCAATGACTCTGAAGTTATAATCCTGGGGGATATGAAAGATGATTGTGCTCTGAAAAGAAACCGTGGTGTTTGAAGGTGATTTGGGGGAGGAGAAAAGTTAAGCATCAGGGAGTTAGTGGCATTTTACTAAAGTTCAGAAGAGATTGATGCTAGATATTATAACTCTGGAAGTCAACTGAATAGACAATTATCATTGAATCCAAAATCTGATCACTAAGAGAAAGGGTTTTTTGGAAGAGAAAAAGGCCAGAATTGAATATTGGGAGATACTTTGATGGGGCAGTACATGGATGAGCACTCATGATGAAGGATGAATGATAACCCTACCTTCTTATCATTTCACCACTTATTCTCTGCCAAGACTTAGTCTCAGGTCACTCACAGCAGATGGTGCATGAGCTCCTATATGTATGCTGCTGAACAAAGATAAAGGAAATCATGTGATTGTTCTAACTGGGGTCCCCACAAATACGTGGTACACAACCTGAGCTAGGCCCTTACTGCTGCTTTTCATAACTTCTATCCCTTCCTAATGGACTTGCTATCCAATCTCCACAGTGGCTCCTTTTCATTTTTCCTCAAATGTTCCATGACCCCTTTCCACCCTCTGAAGTAACTTTGTTAGAGAACAAGGAGAACCTTGTCATATACTTCATTGACAAAATTGAGACCATTCATCAAAAGTTTCTTCTCTTTTCCTCATCTCATCTTTAGGCACCTTCTACCACTATGTCCTTGTTTACCTCGTCCCACATGAAGAGGTACTATATATACTTCTTGCCAAGGCAAACCCTTCTGTCTCTACAAGTAATCCCATTCTATCCCATATTGTCTAAGAGTTTTCCCCTTCTGTTCTCCCCACTCTCTCACATACTTCAATCTCCCTTTCTCCTTACTCCCACCCTACTGCATACGAGCATCTAAATCTCCCTCATCCTCAGAAAACTCTCTTGATCCTTCTGTACTACCTATCATGTTATCTCTCTTTTATCTATTTGTGCCTAAATTCCTTTCGAAAACCATCTACAATAGGAACCTCCACTTGCTCTCTTCTTACTTACTTCTTAAGCCCCTACAAGTCATATTCCAACTTTGTCATTGCATCAAAACTTTTCCCTCCAAAGTTACCAGTGATCTCCTAAATGCAAAATTTAATGGCTTTTCTCTCAGCCCCAATCTTCATTCTTTTTGATTTCTTTGCAGCCTTTGGCACTACTGATGACTCTCCCCTTGACACTTCTCTCTAGATTTTCAGGACACCATTCTCTCTGTCTTCCTCCTCCCTACCAGTCAGTTTCTCATTCTTCTTTGCTGAATCCTTATCCAGGTTATACCTACTAACCATAGGTGTTCCACAGGGTTCTCTCCTAGGCTTTTTCTTTTCCTTTTATAGCACTTCATTTGCCCCCTATATTCAATCTGTTGCCAAGGCTTATCAGTTTCATCTTCATGATATCTCTTAAATATGCCCCCTTCTCTCCTCTGATACTGCCACTATCCTGCTACAGACCTTTATCACCTTATAGCTAGACTATTGCTGTAGCCTGCTGATTGAACTTCTCTAACTTATAAATCAAAGCTAAAATCTGACTTTTTAGAGGGAGCCTTTCTCAGTCCTTTTAATTCTAGTGCCTTATTTCTGTTAATTTCCTATTTTCTTACACATGGTTTAGGTGTACATATTTGTCTTCTTCTTGTCTCCTCCATTAGATTGTGAACTCCTCAAGAGTAAGGATTGTTTTTGTTGGTTTTTTTTTTTTTGGATTCCCCCAAACATTTACCATATTTCTTGGTATATAGTGGGATACTTTTTGATGGAATGGCCCTGAATGAGTGCTGTGACCAAGAATTTCAGAAATCCTGTAGTCTTGTAGGATTCTTGTGTGAGTAAAACCTATGAACTCAAAATGTTTCTCAGACATATAGGTTTACAGATGGACATCACTGGGTCCCATTCTTGGAGCCTTTCCAAAGCTTGTGAGAATTGGTCAAATAATTTACTGTTGTCATAGCCTTAGGGATTAAGAGTCACTTTACTGCCATATTGAAGGATCAGATTAGGACTTTAATGAAGAAGTAGAATTAAATGTAAATTTGGAGTTAAATATAAAACCTTGAATTGTGATTCAATCAGGTACATAATTCATACAAAAAGACAGTTATTTTTTTTACTATGCTACAAAATCAATATGAATTTTCAAGGTGACATTACACCTTTAAAAGTAAAGTATCTCCAACTAGGCTTCGTTAACAGAAGTAAAGTGTTAAGAATAAGTGTTGTGCGGCATACTCTGCCCTGGTCCAACAACATCAAATGTATTTTGTTCAGTTTTAGGTCCCTCATTTTGAGAAATAAATTGGCAAGCAAAAAGTAGTCAGTACAGTAAGATCAAATACCATACAGCATGAGAATAAATTCAAGAAGCTAAGGATTTTGGGCAAGAGAAGAGAAATCAGAATGAACATAATGTCTGTTTTCAAGAATTGAAGGATTGTCATGAAGTATTAAATTTGATTTGGTTGACATCTATGGATAGAATTAGGGACAGGGGCTCAAAACTGTAGAGGGACAAATATTTGGTTCAATAAAAGGAGAAACTTCCTACTAATTAGAACTACTCAGAATGGGGATGCACCATGTTTGTGGGTAATGATTTCTCTTTTGAAAAGAGGCTGTCAAGTTGGATGACCACTCCTTAGGAAGGTTGATTCCTGCTCAGACTTACGTTTCACTAAATGATCTTTGAGGTCCTTTCTAATTGTCAAATTGGATGACTCTATTGCATCTATATTAACCATTCCCAAATCCTCCTGACTAGCCCTAATTTCCCATCCCAAATTTCTAACTTCCTAAGGAATGTTTTCATAAATACCCTCTTATAACCTTAATTTTAATATTTTCCAAATCACTGATTTTATTTGCTCCCTTAACTCCTAAATTTATAATCCTCCCCAACTATCTCATTTGAGCATCTCCACACTTTTGTCCTTATTCCATCTTACCAGGCTATAAACTCAAATATGTCCTGTATATGTGTTAAAGGCTTTTCTCTCTCACTACCAGTGTGATCTTTGACCTTTTAAGCTTCCATTGCCATTTCCTAGTTATTCTTTCAAATTTCTTCCCCATCCATATGTTCTTCCTATACTGTCAGAATAATCTTACTAAAACATCATTTTCTTTAGGAAGCAACTTCCCAAAAATATAATTGAATTCCATTGTGGCTTTTTCAAGTTCAAACACTTCAGGATGGTTTTCATGTACTCCATTTAGAGGCAGTTTGGCATTGTGGATAGAATGCTATACCCAGAGTTAGGAATACTTGGAGTTAAAACCCTAAACTTGATACTTAAAAACAATGTCATCATGGACAAATAATTTAATTTTTCAGCATCATTTTCCTATCTGTAAAATCAGGAAAATTATCCCTTTAGTACCTATGTATCAAGGTAATTTAAGGTTGAAGAGATATATAAAGACATCTGCAAACTTTAAAGTATTGCAGAAAGGCAGTGGTTGGTATTATAATCTAATTCCCTCCTTTCTACCTGTCTGCTACTCTTCTTTGATATACATCCTCTACTTTCATTTAGGCTTATTATATCTTCACTATTCTTGTCAGCATATTTCATATTCATCGCTTTTGGGTATCTGATCATGCTCCCTTTCCAATGATTCTTCTTCATCCCCACCCCTCCCCAACCAAAATCTCTACTTATGGAACTCTTAATTTATAATACCTATCTTTAAGCAGCTAGGTGGTACAGTGAATAGAGTGCCAGTCCTGGAGTCAAGAAGACTCATCTTTCTGAGTTCAAATATGACCTCACATACTTACTTGCTGTGTGACCGTCATTTAATCATTTTGTCTCAGTTTCCTCATCTGTAAAAAGAGCTGGAGAAGGAAATAGGAAACCATTCCAGTATCTTTGCTAAGAAAAATCCAAGTGATGAAGACTCAGACACAATTAAAATATGATTGCAGCATCTACTTCATAGGATTATTATGAAATCCAAATATGACAATGTGCTTCAACTTCAAATACTATAAAAATAAAAAGCATGGTAAAGTAGAAAGATCCTTGATTTTGGAACGAAAGCATGCTTGAAATTCCTTTAGCTCTCTGATAATAGGCTCTTCATTCCTCTCTGCCTGTTCTTTACTCCTCCTAAACTTTTATGATCTCTTCCTGGCTACCTCCAGGCTCTCTACCCCTAAGTACTTTCTGAGATCAACCTTAATGCTTTGGCAGTACTTTCCTGACTTCCAAGTCACAATCCTTTAGGTCAATTCAATTCTACCCTGTCATCTCTTCTCAAATACCTGGCTTCCTTGTTTTACAACAGTTCATCTCCTAACCCTAGACTGCTCCTTCCAGCTGCCTCCTTAAATCCTACTCAGGTGTCTAATATCAACTGGGCCATCACTGCAACAAGATAACCCTTTCAGACTTCCATCATTTATTCTCTCTTTCCTTACAGCACTTATTCTCAAACTTTTTACTTATCCTCTTAAGCAAACTACCTCTTCTGTCATTTCAGTCAATAAATAGTCAGTAAACATTTATTAAGTACCTGTTATGTGCCAGGTGTTACACTAAGCGCTAGCCCTCTTAGAGATTTTACTTCATATTTCCTAGAACATCAAATCCATTTTCCCTTGAGCTTTTTCATCTCTCCTTGACATAATCCCACGTTTTGAATGTTTTATTCTAGTTTCAAATAAAGAGGTAGCCCTTCTCCTTGCCAAGGTCAACCCTCCTACGTGAACCCTGCTCCCTTTCCCTCCAATGTTGTTGAGGAAATTGACTCAGCTATCATCTCCACTCTATAATCTATAGATTCTCCTTCTGTACTGATTCCTTCCATACTTCCTATAAACAACTGTCTCCCTTTTCCTTAAAAAAATGCTCATTAGATCACTCAGTCTCTTCAAGCTATAGTCTTACTTCTCTCCTCCCTTTCTCAGCCAAATTTTTCAAAGACATCTTTTACTTCTACTTCCTTTCTTCTCACACTCACTTAACATTTTGTAGTCTTTTTTTCTGTCTTTGATCAAATGAATCTGTTCAGTCCAAAGTCACTATTGATCTCAGTTTCCAAATCTGAAGACAGTTCCTCACTACTCATTTTTCTAGATGTCTTTTTGTTTGATGTTATTGGTAGCCTTGTCTTCTTAGATACTTTCACCTCTTGACTTTTTTTGTCATACTGCTTTCCCTTTGTTCTCCTAAGATTCTAATTATTTTCTTTCCTTTACTGGATCTTATGCATGTCCTACCTGTTACCTGGATGTGGACCTTAAGGCTATGTGCTGAGCCCTCTTCTCTCTTTTCTCTCAATAATCTCTCATTTGGTGATCAAACCATTACCTATGGATTCAATTATCTTCTTTTCCTGCCCTTGTATCTCTCCTTAGCTTCTTTCCCACATCACCCTTTATATATTTTGAATTGGTTATCCAAAAGACATCTCAATCTCAACATAACTAAAACAAAACTAATTATTTCTAGCTTTTCCCCTGTCCCCTAACCTACCTATCTTCTGAACTTCCTTCTTACTAATAAGCATAGCATCATTCTTTTAGCCACTTAGTTCTCAACCTTCATTTCATTCTTAACTTCTCAATTTCTTTTGTCCCATGTATGCATTCAATGGTCAGATTTCATAGTTCCCTCTCAAAAATGGCTACGTAAAATAGATGTATTTTGGTGGTATACCATAAACACATCATGGCTCATGTTTGGAATAGATGCATATCTGAATTAAGATCTTGGTTCTTTCTCAAAGGGGACACTGAAATGTTTGGAGCAGGAAATGGGTTGTTACTCTCTCATCTATCTCCAAGAAGGATATTGAGCTAGAATTATATCTACTTCACTTCAGATATTGGTAACACAGAGGTACAGTACTTTGGGCTGTGGGATAATGTCAGTTTCTCTGATTATTCTCTAGGGTAAGGTAATACTTAGCTTATTATTACCAACTTAACTCGTTGCCACCAATTGCTGACTGATTATAGAAATAGCCATCAAGATTATCTAGTTAACCCCTTTAATTGAGAATTATTAATATGTCCTAAATTTATATAATTAATATACTAGAGTAAATGTAATCTATTTGGGAGCAACATACAAACACTTCAGCAGAACCCAGGGAAGCATAATCTCATTGGGGGAGTAAATCTTAGATGTTTCTAGGACTTTGAGCATTGAAGGATAGGTGGTATAGTATTGATAAAGTACTGAACTTGGAGTCAGGAAGATGTAAGTTCAAATCCAGTCTCAGACACGTACTAGCTGTATGACCTTGGACAAGTCAATACATCTTTATATTTCAGTTTTCTACTTTATAAAGTGAGAATGAGTGCCTACTCTGAGGATTGTTATGAAGAAAAAATAATATTTGTAAAGTGTTTTGGAAATCTTAAAATTACCTGTGTGTGTATGTATGTGTATGTGTGTATGAGAATGAGGATGGTAATTTGGCACAAGGGGTGGAGCTCCAGGGAAATCTACCATTCAAAGGTCTGCATTTACCTCTTCAGACTCTCTTGTCCAAATAGGTACTCTCAAATGTCTGTAGTATCGGCCCAACAATACTGGTATACAAACTTGATGGCTCAGAATTTTCTCATCCAGTCAGAAGTTATATCTCCATTTTACCTCCCTATACATAACAGAAGTCAAAGGGCTGTCCTTCAGAAAAAGCACTCCAGGCTTAGATGGAAGTATATCTTCCATCTAAGTATAAGTATATACCCATTTCTCTAATAAGAATGTAAGTTCCTTAAAGCTATGCAGTTTTGCTTTGAATTTGTACACCCACCCTTAGAACAGGCTGTAGCATATGTTAGATTCCTGATGAGTACTTTTTGACTGATTCATTGATTTTCTTGAGTTTAAATCCAAGCTAAGACCATTCCTAGTCACTTATCCTCTCTGGGCTTCAGTTTCTTTATTTTAATATGAGGACTTCAAGAAAAAGACCTCTGAGATCCCTTCCATTTCTAATTTTATGATTTTGTAGTATCTATTATTATAAAAATATTTTGCTCAGTTTAGGTTTGTATATTGTGAGTTCACACTAACACTTTTGTTCCTCTTGCATGCACATTGCTTCAAACATTTCTTGAATCTTTCAGCTTCACAGTTAACATTTCCTAGGCAGATCTTGCTCCAATAATAATGATAGTTAGCATTTATATAGTAATGTGAGATTTGCAAAATGCTTTACAAAAAATAATCATTTTAGCCTCATTTTACAATTAAGAAAACTGAGGTAAACAGGTTAAGTGACTTAGAGGTCACATAACTAGTATTTGAGGGAGAATTTAAACTAAGGTTTTCCTGACTCCAAGTCCATAGTTCTATCCACTGTGCCCTCCAATTGCCCCCATTATACTAATCCATTAATGCCAGTGAATCTTCCTAGCAAAGCTTCATACTTTGATAATACATATTTTGGTATGAGATGCCTTTATGCAACCTATCCAATTAAAAATTCATAGTTGCTGAATGTGACAGTGCCAGTGTTTTTATGAACAGCCTCCATTTGGTGAAAACACTGTTGTTAAAGAGAGTTACTGTTTATATTTTATGTAGGTGGAAATAAGAGATCAAGGGAAGAAGACTACATAGAATAGTTTGTCCAAATGATTTCATTTTCTGTTTGTTAATCAAACACACTTATACTTTAAGCAAATATTGATCCTTGGCATTGGGAAGGGCACTACTCAGATGTCCTTTTTTTGGATAACTGTGTATTTATAATACCTGAATATCTTAAAAGGAAGACATATGCAGAATGTCTAATAAGCAAGAAGAAAACTAAATTCAAGGTGGAGCCAAGATGGCAGAGAAAAGGCAGTGAATTGCCTGACTTCCCCATAAAACCCCTCCAAACACCTTAAAATAAATCCATAGAAAAAATTCCTGTAGTGATAAAACCCTACGAAAGTATATGATGAAATAATTTTTCAGTGAAGGCCAATGTGGAAGGTCAGCAGGAAAGTTCTGTCATACCTGGTTGAGAGTGGAGCGCAGTGCAGCACGGGCCATGCCAGTGGCAGAGCAGGCCACAGCAAACCAGCAGTACTTGGGAACCACTGAATCAGCAGTGCCATTGGATACTTCTGAAGCTCTCAGCTCACAAATGTTAAGGGGGTCGAATAACTCCTCAGAAGGAGATTACAGGGGTCTCTTTGCTGGCACTGGGGATGTTGCTTTGCTTATACTCAGATCTGAGCCCCAGTCTTGTGTGGCAGCTCCAGGAAAAAAAGAGCATTAACACACCAGAGCTTGTGAATTCAGTTGATCAGGGACACTCATCAAAGTTTCATCGCAGAAAAGAGTGCTTGTAGCCACTCACAGACCAGTGCACAGTCCAAGAGAGTTCTTCCACCTTCGAAGAACTGAAAACTTACAGATTCGAGACTTATCTCTGAAAACAGCTGCACAAAATCCCTGAATCTTGGTATAGTGTGCTTTCCACCTTGGAAGTAGAGTCCCACTTTCATGATGAGGTAAAAGTCAAGAAGTAGACTGGAAAAATGAGCAAACAATAGAAAAATAAGTCTGATCATAGAAAGTTACTAGTGCAACAAGGAAAAACAAAACATACACTCAGAAGAAGAAAAGAAAGTCAAAGTTCCAATATCCAAAGCCTCTGAAAAAAATATGAATTGGGCTCAGGCCCTGGAAAAACTCAAAAAGGATTTTGAAACTCAAGTAAGCTAGGTAGAAGAAAAATCGGGAAGAAAAATGAGTGATGCAAGAAAATTATGAAGATTCATGATTGGTATAGGAGACACAAAAATACTGAAGAAATAATGCCTTAAAAACCAGACTAGGTCAAATGGTAAAAAAGGTACGAAAAAGCCAATGAGGAGAAGAATGAATTGAGAAGAAAATCTGCCATTTGGAAAAAGAGGCACAAAAATTCACTGAAGGAAAAAAAAAAACTCTATAAAAATTAGAACTGGCCAAATGGAAAAGGAGGTGCAAAAGCCCACTGAAGAAAATAATTCCTTAAAAATCAGAATTGAGGAAATGGAAGCTAATGACTTTATGAGAAATCAAGGAACAATAAGATAAAACCAAAAGAATGAAAAACCAGAAGATGTGAATTATTGCACTGGGAAAACAAAACTGACCTGGAAAATAGATCCAGGAGAGGTAATTTAAAAGTTATTGGACTGCCTGAAAGTCATAATTTTTAAAAAAGAGCCTAGACATCATCTTTCCAGAAATTATCAATGAAAACTTCCTTGATATATTGAAAAGAGAGTGTGAAATGTAAATTGAAAGAATCCACCAATAACCTCCTGAAAGAGATGCTAAAATGAAAACTCCTTTGAATATTATAACCAAATTCTAGAGCTCCCAGTTGAAGGAGAAACTGTTTCAAGCAGTTAGAAAGAAACACTTCAGGTACTGTGGAGCCACAGTCAGGATAACACAAGATTGAGCAGTTTCTACATTAAAGGATCAAAGAGCTTGGAATACGATATTCTGGAGGGCAAAGGAACGAGGATTACAACCAAGAATTACCTACCCAGGAAAATTGAGTATAATTCTTTAAGGGAAAAATGGATATGCAATGAAATATTAGACTTTTTAGCATTCCTGATGAAAAGAGCACCACTGAATAAGAAATTTGACTCGAATACAAAACTCAAGAGAAGCATGAAAACATAAACAGAAAAGGGAAATCATAAGGGACTTAATAAAGTTAAATTATTTACATTATTGGAAGGGCAGATGATATTGTAATTCATAGAAACTTTCTGAAGCAGTTAAAGGAGCATGTGTAGACAGAAGGCAAGTATGAGTTGAATATGAAGGGATGATATTTTTAAAAATAAAATTAAGGCATGAGAAAGAGGAATGTATTAGGAGAAAGGGAAGGGGAGAAGTAGAAGAAAGGTAAATCATCTCAGAAAAAAGGCAAGAGAAAGCTTTTATGGTAGAGGGGAAAATGGAGGTGGGGGAGTGAGAGAACCTTAGTCTCATCAGTCTTGACTCAAATTGACTCGACACCCTCAATTGAGCATAGAAATCTTTCTTACCCTACAGGAAAGTAGAAAGGGAAAAGAATAAGAGAAGCGACAAGGGTAGAGGGTGGTGGAAGGGAGGACAGATTGGGGAGGCAGTAATCAGTAACAAAACATTTTTGAGGAGAGACAGGGTGAAAGGAGAGAGAATATAGAATAAATGGGGGGTAATTAGATGGAGGGAAATACATCTAGCAATCATAATTATGAAAAAAATGAATCAAGTTTTTCTGATAAAAGTCTTATTTCTCAAATATATATATAGAGAGAGCACAGTCAAATTTTTAAAATAAAGCTATCATTCTATTGATAAATTAATAAAAAGATGTGATCAGCTTTCAAATGAAGTAACCAAAACTATCTATAACCATATGAAAAAATGCTTTAAATCCCTAATGATTGGAGAAATGCAAATTAAAACAATTATGAGGTACTAGCTCATACCTATTTTATTGACTAATAGAACAGAAAAGGAAAATGACAAATATTGGAGGGGATGTGGGGAAAATGAGTCATTAGTGTACTGTCAGTGGAGTTGTGAACTGATTCAACCATTCTTTGGAGCAATTTGAAACTATTCCCAAAGGACTGTAAAACCATACACACTCTTTATGATGTATATATATATATATATATATATATATATATATATATATACGCATGCACACACACATACATACACAAAAATATTTATAGCACCTCTTTACCCATGGCAAAGAATTGGAAATTGAGGGTGTGCCCATCAGCTGGGGAATGGTTTAACAAATTGTGGAATGTGATTCTGATGTAATGCTATTGTTTTACAAGAAATATAGCAGAATGCTCTCAGAAATACCTGGAAAGACTTACATGAGCTGATGAAAGTAAAATGTACTATGTGCAAATTGACAGCTATATTGTAAGATGATCCATTGTGAATGACTTAGCTATTCTTAGGAATACAATGATCCAAGACAACTCTGAAGGACTTATGATGAAAAAGCTATCCATCCCCAAAGAACTGATGGTGTCTGAATGCAGATTTGAAGCATACTTTTTTACTTTATTTTTCTCAAGTTTTTATTTTTTTGGTCTGTGTTTTCTTTACATGATTAATATAGAAAAATGTTTGTATGACTAGATATATAACTTATATGAAGTTGCTTGCCTTCTCTATGAGGGAATGGGAGTAAGGAAGGGAGAAGATTTGGAACTCAAAGTTTTAAAAAAGAATGTTAAAAGTTGTTTTTGCATGTAATTGGGGAAAAATAAAATAATAAAAATTTATAAAAGAAGACAAAATAATAATAAGTGACATTTAGACATGGCCTGACAATTAGAAAGGGAAGAGATCTTAGAGGTCTTTTTCTCTAAGTGTCCACATTAAAATAAGGAAACCAAGGCCCAGAGAGGTTAAGTGACTTATCCAAGGTCACATATCTAGTAATGGATTAGGCTTGGATTTAAACTCAGAGGGTCAGTGAATCAGTCAGCAAGCACTCAAGTATCTCATGTATGCTACAGCTTGTTCTAAGGGTTTGTTATACAAAAATAAATCAAAACTGCATAGCTTCAAGATATTTACATTCCAGTTAGAGAAACAGGTGTATGCATGTATAGATACAACAACACTTCCATGTAAGCCTAGAGTGGTTTTCGTGAAGGACAAGCTCTTTGACTTCTATTATGTGTAGGGAGATAAAACTTTTGATTGTCTGATATAGTTCATTATGAAAGGTACCATGGTATATTGGTTGACAAGTCAGTCTTGGAATGAGGAAGACCTGGGTTCAAGCTCTATATTTGACATGTATTAGCTATGTGACCATGGACAGGTAAGTTCATCTTTCAATGGAACTAAAAGATATTTTTAAACTAGTTGCAGATATGCAGCAGAGGAATCCCTACACTGATATAAACGTTAATCCAAATCAAATCTCTCCCTTCTCTTTACCACTGTTTTTACACACACACACACACACACACACACACACACACACGTACAGGAATACATTTATGTTTATGCATGGGATATGTACAGGTGTATATGTATGTTAATATATATGAATTAAGTCATATAAACATTATGTGAACATGCAATGACTCCTTCAGTCCACATGTTTTATGAATTATTTCATTTGAATTTCACTCAGTAAGACAAGAATTATTTTCTCCATTTAACAGATGAAAACCAGAAATTACTAGGCCTACACTATTAGCATCATGTTCAAATCACTGGTGTCAGCCTGCCCTTGTATTCTGATTCTGTATCTCTTATAAGTTCCACTACATCAAAAAAAAATGTCTCCCTTGACTTACTCTGAAGATGATATATAATCCCATAATTAAAGAATTTATTGAAGGAAGATAATTGGAGAGTATTTCATCCAACCACTTCATTTTACAGGTCAGAAACTGGTCACTGACTTTTCTGAACTATTTCAGTAGAACTAGAACCAGACTGGGTTAAGTCCCACTTTGAATTTTTCTTTTCAAAGTAGCACTCTTGCTTAGTATTGTCATGCTAAACATTACATAATAACTTTCTGGGCCCAATTCTCTTGACACATATTTACCACTCTGCATGCATCTTCTTTTATGTCCATGGGAGTCCTATGAGTGGAGGTGGTAATAAACATTGGGCTTTATAATTGTTTCTAAATGTAATTCAAGGTGTTGTTTTTAATCTTAAAATCCCTACATGGTGTTACTCCAGGAAACCATGGAAACAGCGACACTCTGTGTGCTCTGAAAAGGATTTAATAGGTTAGGTCCTGGGATTTGGAAATTGGAGATAGTTATAGAAGTACTGGTCTATGTTGACTGGCTGCTTGTTGATAATGGAGCCATTTCATTTGAATAGCTCCCAGTGTTGGTTGGATAGAGACCAAATTTGGTGATTGGGTTGAATTGAATTATTAAATATTATTGTAAATAGTTCTGGACATTTTATCTCATAACTACCTCTGTGAAACCTGATAATTTTCTTGAAGTAAATAGGTGGGGATATCAGAGTCAGCACTTGAACTCAGCTTTTATCATTCTAAATTTATAATTATGAATTTAAATCTCTTTTCATGACACGAAAACTGTTTCCCTCATAAACAACTTAAAGGGCCCAGGTTTATAGAATTTTATATTAGAACAGAAACTTTCTAGTACATTTGACTGAGTCTCTGAAAATGTTTTACACTTCACAGTGGGTTTTGACAGAAGAGAAACGAGTTAACCAGCATTTATTAAGCATTTATCATGTATGCTAGATGCCAAAGGTATAAAGATAACAATAATTCATAATAGTCTTCATATAGTGCTTTAAGTGCTACATAAAGTACTTGATCACTTTATGCTAATTATCTCATTTGATCCCCACAACTGACATGTGGATTAGGTGCTATTATATTCCTATTTATAGATAAAGAAAGAAACTGAGCCTAATAGAATTTTAATGATTGCCCATGGTTACACAGCTAAGTCTGTGGTAGGATTTGATCTCAGGTCTTCCTGACCTCAAGTTCAGAATTGTATTGACTGAGATGGAGATCACATTTTAATGAGGGTTATAACATGTTAATAACTGGATAGGTACAAGATATATACAATATAAATAGAACCTAATCTTAGAGGGGAAAGTACTAACAGCTGAGGCAGGAATGGAACTGAGAAAAAGCCTCCTCTAGAAATTTGGAAAGTTATAAACTGAACAAAAACTCCCTATGCCAAATAAAACCACAATTTCTGTTTCTATACCTATGATTCATGAAATCATCTTTTACTTGTTAGTTATGAGACTTTGAACTTCCCTTTGCCTAAATATCTTCATTTGTCAAAAAAAAAAACAAAACAATAGTATTTTCATCACTTATCTCAGAGGATTGCTGTGAGGGTCAAATGAGATTGTGCATATACATATTGAAGTACAATATTAATTTAAAAAATTTTTCCTCAGTGACTTAAAACATACCTCATGATCTTCTTTAACCCATCCCTTAACACTATCATCAGGAACTTTGGTAATCATGTTGAAACTTTTCTAATAACTTGAATATATAGTTCCTCAACTTCTTCAAATACAGAGCTCTCCACCTTTACTTGAGCCATACATATTGTCAGAGTTGAACTATAGACTTCATCAGTGCTTTGAATTTCATCACTTCTAAGTTTCTGGATTTTGAAATTCCACTTTCTGGTCAATACTCTTGATATCTTTCCACCTATTTGATGTTCTCACTTAATTAAATGCTTCCCATCATAACTTCCATAACCTCTCCTTCCCTATTTTGTAGTTTATCACCCTCATTCTGCCCATACCTGCTTCCACAGTCTTCCTTGATCCCAAGGTGTATCATTTAATTATTTACCTATGTAACACTTCAGAATCACTTGAATCTTGACCTTCTATCACACCACACTAGATGATTTCTCTGCCCCTGCTCTTGGGGTCTCAAGCACCACTGAGGGAAATCACTAAATTAGTGGTGAAATCAATTTCATTATGTATAAATTCATAGTCATAACCCTATTGGAACAACTTTGCTATTAACATTACCAGAGGCATAACATGCAGGGGTTTTGCACTTTTCAAAAATGAGAAATGATACAAAGAAAAGCAGGTAAGAACACAATGAGAGAAGGTCAGTAGTTTATATTGCATAGAAAATAAAGTTTCTGAAAGTAAGTCGTGTGACATTAGTCTGGAATGGTAGAATCATAAATTTAGAGCTTGAAGGAACCATAGAAGCCATTCTAATTTTGCACATCAGGAAACCATTGCTGAGAGAGATTAAGTGACTTGCCTAGAATCACAGAGCTAGTTACTGTAAGAGTACTTGAACTCAGGTCTTCTTGATGCCAATTTCAGCCCTCTCTCTACTGTACTACATTATTGCCTTTAAAGGTAGGGCCAGATTGTGGCCAATGTGAAGCGGTTATATTTCATTAGTTAGGCAATGGTTAACTTTGAAAGTTTTTGATTAAGGGGGTCATCAATTAGGAATACTATCTGAGCAGTAATATAAAATGCAGAAAGGGGGTGAATTCAGGAGAGGCAGATTAGTTAGGTAGCTATTATAATGGTCCAGAAAAGAAGAGGTCTGGTTAAAGGTCTAAACAGAGTTTGTAGCAGTATGGGGAGAGGAGGGGGCAGATTTGAGAGAAATTGACAAGGTAAAATCATTAAGATTTGGAAACTGGTTGGATGTAGGGAATAGAGAAAGAAAAGTCAAAGGTGAATCCAAAATTTTTCATATGGGTGACTCTAGGAGGTTGATGGAAATAAATAAGCTGGTAAGAGAAAAAAAGTATTTCAGGGGAAGAGGATATTATCAGGTTAGTTACAGACATGCTGACTATCCCATCAGTATGTCTAATTGAAGCTTATGGTTAGAGTAGATGTGTAGGGTTATCTGTGAATTTCTTCTGTTTACCTCTGTGTTTCACTCATACATCTCCCACCTGTTTATCACAGATAATTGAGAGTAGCTGTCATTTTAACAACATTACCCCAATGAAAATGTGATTCTAAAACACGAAGTATAGCATCTCTAACATGCAATAGGAACAATTTATTTTCATTAAATTAGATTTCATTAGCCTCTTTTTCCATAAGGGCTTATGACTTACAGAGGATAATAATCTATCTAGTTTAGAAATTATGTTGGGTTGCTAACCTCTATACTGTAATTCAAGGTTCATGATTTCTATATTCTATTACTGAAGAGAGGTAGAGAAGTTGTACTTTTTTTGGTTAAGATATCAGCTTATGAAAAATGTAATTGTCATAAAAATACATAATGCTACATGTAGCAGGTCCCCAGAAAAAATTAGTTAGTGGATATAATCAGAATCAGGGAGCAATTTAAAAAGTAATTTATTGAACTCTACTTCTTTCTACTGAAGCTTTTTTCATTAATTTCCATTTGTTCATGTGGTAACCCTACAATCTTTACTGTAGAACAATGATGGTATTTTTAGCCTAATAACACTGAAAGCAGTAAAAAATAGAAGTGACGAAAAGATTAAGGGTACTGTTCTTACACTTGTGCAAGACAAATTCTTCAAATCATATGGGATTTTGGCATATTTAATGATCTGGAGAAGGAAAATAAAAGCTCTTTTCCAGGTTGGACTTGCGAGTATAAAGGATGGAATAACTCTCATTGGTAATCAATATCCATTATTTTATTCATTCAAAAAAACCTGAGAATTTTGCTAGGCCCTCATATTCACCTCCTAGGTTAAATTTAAGTATCCCATAATTATTTTAGTTGTGTTTGCTTATGCCGTTTTAAATTGATTCTCCAGTACCTTCCAGGTCACCAGGTTTGGAATTTTCATTTACAGCAGCACAAATATAGAATCAGATGCTAAAAGGATGAGCAGTTGAATAATCACTCTTAATTATCCATAATAAATGAGTGGGAGGTGAGAACTGGAGTGGAAAAGTAAACAAAAGAAATTCATCAAGTAGTTTCTAATCCTACTTTAACCATAAACTTCAAATTAATATCTTCTGGCACATCAAGCTTACACCTATAGCTGAATCAATAACTGTTAACTATATTGTAAAAAAATATTATTTCTTCCTTACTCCTTTACTTTTTTAAAGAATAAAACATAAAACGTAGTTTATAAAATATGTTTGCTTTTACTTCTGATTGAAAACATGACAACATAAAAGTAAAATACAGTTTCCAGATACATCTATTCAATTTAACAAACTATTTTTTTAATAGCCTACTATATGCCAAGGTTTTTAATACCAGCTGGGAGAACAAAGACAAATGCCAAGTCCAAATACAGAGTTGACTGTCATTAGAGTTTAGGAGATTGAAAAATCATTCTAATGCTACTAAGTAGCATGCATCTATTTTCAGAGGAGACAGTCACAAATTAGTAAATACAAAATACAAGGAAAGTAATTTCATGGTAGGTGGGTAAGTACTAATAACTGAGGCGATAGGGAAAATCCTCATATAGAAGGTGGCACTTGAGCTGAGTCTTGAGGGGAACTAAGGATTCTAAGAGGGATGTTTAATGAGGGAGAGCATCATAGCTATCCAAATTTACCTCATTTGTCACTGATACATCAGGATACATAAATATAGTGTGGGACCAATCATGTTCATTAGATCACAACTACCTAGAAAACCCATCTTAATTTCTAAGACTAAGACTACAAAGCTAAATTTTCTTAATCTGACCATACTTCTGAGCAATAATTCTATATGCCCCCTCCCTTTATTGGCTAAATTCTTTGACAAAACAATCAACACCAAGTGCCTCTACTTCCTCTCTTCTCACTTTCATCTTAACCCTTTGTGGTCTGACTTACAATTTGTCCTTCAACTGAAACTAACCTCTCCAAAGTTCCAGTATCTCTTAATTATCATATTTCAAGGTCTTAATCTCTCTTGACTTCTCAGCAGTATTTGACATCACAAGTCACTTTCTCCTTCTGCATATTATTTCCTCTCTAGGTTTTCATGACATTGTTCTCTTCTGGCTCTCTTCCTGTCTGATTGCTTTTATCTTCTTCTTCTATGTCATGTTTAGTAGTTGTGGGTATAACCCAATACTTTCCAGGCCCCTCTTCTCTTTTTCTCTTTATATTATCTCACTTGATGATCTTATTTGCTTTCATGGATTCAGTTTTCAGATCCTTATGTCCCACTTTGGTTTATGTTGTACGTCAAACTTTCCCTTTATACTCAAAATATCAGATAGAATTTATTATTTTCCCTTCACATCTTCCCCTCTCATAAATGTTATTCTTACTGTCAAGAGACTACCACCCTCCCAACCCTTCCAAGGTTTACAACCTTGATATAATCCTTAGCTTCCCATTCTCTCTCTCTGATCAGTTTCCAAATCTTCTCATTTTTACCTTCACAATATCTCTTGTAGACTCACTAATTAATGTGGTTTCATCAGCACTGAGTAATTGTGATGCACCATAAGTTTTGGACCATAACTAGCTTTCAGGGAATCATAAAAGTGCTTTGGATTGATAAGGACATGATCCTAGAGAGATGGGCTGAATACGTCCATAGTGTTCTCGACAGACCACCATCAGTCAATACTGAGGCCATTGACCATTTACCTCAAGTTGAAGTCAATCCCTCTTTAGCTGAACTTTCAACTGTAAAAGAGGTTTTGAGGGCCATTAGGATCCTTTCATATGGCAAAGCACTTGGTGCTGATTCTATTTCAGCTGAGATTTACAAGGTAGGGGGACCATTACTTATACAAAAGCTAACTGAATTTTTTCAGGTAATACGGCAAGAGGAGGTTATCCTTCAGGAGTTCAAGGATGTCTCCATTGTCCATCTCTATAAGGGTAAAGGGAATAGATTGTCCTGTGACAATCATAAGGGGGTCTCTCTCTTAGTCAGTGCTGGCAAAATTCTTGGTAGAATCCTCCTTAATAGGTTGATCCTTCACCTGGAAGGTGGGTATGTATCTAAGAGACAGTGTGGTTTCAGAAATGACCGAGGAATAGTCGATACGGTGTTTGTTGCCCAACAACTCCAGGAGAAATGCCAGAAGCAGAAAAGATGTCTGTGCACAACATTTGTGGATCTGACCAAGGCCTTTGACACTGTTAGTCATGAGGACTTATGGAAAATTATGCCAAAATTTGGATGTCCAGAGAAGTCCATCAATATTGTATGTCAATTTCATGATGGCATGTTTCCCCGGGTTCTGGATAATTGACAAAGCTCTCGTGCCTTCCCAGTCACCAATGGAGTGAAACAGGGCTGTGTACTCGCTCCCATGCTTTTTATAATGAGGTTTTCAGCCATGTTGACAAATGCTTTCAATGAGGATGAACAAGGTATCAAAGTCAACTGCCATACTGCTGGTAAGTTCTTTAATTTGAAAAGGTTACAAGCCAAGACCAAAGTAGAGGGAGTGCTGGTGCATGATTTTCTGTTTGCAGATGATTGTGCCCTCAATGAAGCCTCTGAAGCTGAGATGCAACAAAGTATGGATCAATTCTCTGTTGCCTGTGCTAATTTTGGACTAATAATTAACACCAAGAAAACATAGGTGCTCCATCAGGCACAACCATACCATCCATATATGGAACCATCAGTTACAGCAAATAGAGTTTTGAATGCTGTGGATAAGTTCACTTACCTTGATAGTGTACTTTCCAGGGATGTACACATTGACAATGAGTTTGATGCATGCATTGCCAGAGGTAGCTCAGTGTTTGCGAAACTCCAGAGAAAGGTTTGAGAAAGAAGAGATATTAGACTAACTACCAAAATGAAGGTCTACAGAGCCGTTGTGCTAATCTCATTGTTCTGTGCTTCTGAAACATGGACAGTCTACTAGTGCCATGCCAGGAAACTGCATTGCTTCCATCTGAACTGTCTTAGGAAGATTCTGAGGATCACCTGGCATGATAAGGTACCAGACACTGAAGTCCTTGCTTGAGCTCAACTGCCAAGTATTCAAACTATGCTTCAGACAGCACAACTCTGATGAGCTGGCCATGTTGTTCAATTGCAAAAAGCACGCTTACCAAAAAGACTATTTTATGGAGAACTTGCATGGGGCAGGCAATCCCATGGTGGCCAGAAGAAACGATACAAGGACACTCTCATGGCCTCTCTCAAGAACTTTAGATTTGACTGTGCAACATGGGAGACAGTGGCACAGGACCACTCAGCATGTGTGCCCACATAATAAAAGGTGCTGTGCTCTTTGAGTAAAGCAGAATTGAGACAGCACAAAGTAAACTTAGGATGTGCAAATTTGGGATATCCAACTCAAATATTCAAATGAACTATCTGCGCCCAACCTGTGGTAGAGTATCCTGAGCTCATATTGGTCTGATCAACCACAGTTGGACACATTGAAATTTACTTTACAATGGCGATGTCATTTTGGTCCTCTTCGAAGATGAAGGACAACAACCAACCAATGAACCATCTCTTGTAGACATTCCCTTCTCTTTACTCACATAACTACTATCCTATTTTAGGCACTTTTCACTTCTCAAAGGAGCCATTTGATTGGTCTCCCTACTTCCCCATTTTAATCCAATCTGGACAGAATACCAAAATAATTTTCCTTGAATGTAGCTCTGAGCCTCTGTACTCAACAACATACAGTGACTCCATATTACCTTCAGGATCAAATATAAAATGATTTGCTTAGCATTTACTATATTTCACAACCCCTACTTTTCTAGTCTTTTTATACTTCACTTCACATACTACCCTACCTGCTATTTTTTATATTTCTTGTTGGCCATTTGCTATTGTATAAGTAACAAAAAAAATTATTTATTTTTTTCTTTTTTAGTTCAGTTTTTTCAACATTTGCTTTTTTAAGATTTTTGAGTTCTAAATTTTCCACTCCCCTTCTCTGCAAAACAGTATGCAATCTGATATTCTACTAATTCCAGGGTTGGCCCTCTATTACCATGTCTCATTGACTTAAAAAAGAAATGCAATAATAAAATGTTTTTTATTCTACAAGTCACATATATATATATACATATATATATATATATATAGTTTTATTGCTTTATAATCAAGATTTATTACCCTATATTTGAGTTGTCATTGGGATAAAATAAGTTTAGTTTTATTTCAGACAGCTCTTTTGTAACCAACTATTAATCAAAACCTATGTTACTATAACTAGAAATATAAGAACTCTAAAACATATTATTGAAAATAGGCTATGTTAGAAAATATTTTAAAATTACAATACTATCTGTGTGAATATTAAATTATTTTGTGTGAATTTCTTCATCTTTTAACACAATGATGAATAACTAATGCCTACTAAAGGTATTCACTTCCATGTTTTTGTCTTTATTTACTGTAGTATTTGTGGAATTCAGCATCTTGAGCGAGCAGGGAAGAAACTGACTCTCTTTGACTCCCTTTATTTCTGCATTGTGACCTTTTCTACTGTGGGCTTTGGGGATGTCACACCTGAGACAGCGCTCTCCAAGCTTTTCGTTGTCATTATGATCTGTGTTGCCCTTGTAGTCTTACCCATACAGGTGAAACCCAATTCTCTTATGTTTTATGGAGTTGTGTAAATTGTTATAATGCTTCACATTTTATTTATTCTAAAAGTTTTACTAAGAAATATAGGGCTTTGTTTTATCTGGCCAAATAGTGAAGGCCTAAAAAGTGTTGTCATATCTAATAATTGAAACAATGATAGATGATAATGTCTTTCGTCATTCAATAATACCAATAAAATCTATATTTACTTTTCAGGAGCAAGAAACTTCCCATTTTGATAGCGTTTTCAAAAAATCTTTTACATCCTATAAAAAATGTGGAATTTAATAGGTCCTTGGGATAAATTAACAACTTTTGAAAATATTATTACATCTGTTTCCCCAAAAAAGGAAAACAAAAATGGGTGAAAGAAATTCATGCTACAAGCTTTGTATTCGCAAACATTTCAATTTTTATAATTTTCAGTAAATGAAATGTAACCTTGAATAAAATATTCATATATTATCCTTCAAAAGGTCAATAATAAATATTAGACAGTAAACTGTCCTTAGTATCAGGAAGACCTTGTTTAAGTTCTGTCTCTGACAAGTATTGGCTATTCAATACTGGGGAAGTCACTTGTAGGCCAGTTACCTACAGTGTAAGTATATACTAAACCTCTCATGGTCCCAAGCAACTTTCTAAAAGTCAAGGTTATGAACAAGTATTTGTAAACATGGCTTCCTCAGTGAGAATGCCCTACTCCAATGAAATGAGATGCCTTGTCTGAAACCAAACTTACAAAAATGATAGCAATTAATGTCTGGCTTGGACCTGAGGAAGGGTGAGAAGGAAAGGGAATATTTACGGAAATAAAAATGAAGACATCGTAGATCATCTCTACAAATCAGGAAGAATATATCTCTTCTCTGTATGAATGTAGTGCGCCTGTGGAAATCTCTGCTATTGCCTTGTGCCTTACACCTGTATAGCAGGGTTTGAGCTGGGCAGAATCATGCTGGAACAAGCCACTGGCACTTACAAATTCAATTTTACAACCCCAGTGAATTGGTGTAGTTTACCTACACTTTAAGTTTATATAGGAGAGTTCTTCCTAACCCTTTCATTCCCTTCATTTCCTTGAGAAGTAGAGAAGTAAGGAAAGAGTGGGATCTTCTGGTTATTCAGTAGCTAGAATATGGCTGTATATAATGTTGAGTATCTCTTGTAGACAGATATGAGTTACATATACACGGAAAATATGGGAGGATTCAGAGATTTTCCTTTTGATACTGTCCAAAATGCTAGAGTCAATGCAAATAATCAAATGGAAAGTCAAGTTCAATATTTTAATATTTGCAATCCTTCTGTTCACTGTGCCAGGTTGTATACTGGCATGATTTTTCTTATTACATTTTGGCATCATATAATATCATTCACGATGCAGCTAAGTGGCATAGTGGATAGAGTGCCAGACCTAGAGTCGTGAAGACTCATCATCCTGAATTCAAATTTGGTGTCAAACATTTACTAGCTGTATGACACTGGGTAAGTCACTTAATCCTGTTTGCCTCAGCTCTAAAATGAGCTGGAGAAGGAAGTTGCAAACCATTCTAGTATCTTTGCCAAGAAAATCCCAAATGGGGTCACAAAGAGTCAAACATGATGGATAAATGACTCAACAGCAATAGCATTCAATAAGAGCAATCATGCCAGTCTACAACCTACTGCAGTGAATAGATTGATGCCCTTGATTAGTAAGACCAGAGTTTAAATTCTGCTGCTGACAGTTAATTAGCTGTATCACCAAAAACAAGTCCATTAACTGCACACAGTATTTCCAAACAACTCTTCAAGAAAATAAGTTAAAGACAAGTTGCCCATTTACAACGTGGGGTGACTTTCCATACAAGAAGTATCCTAAAGTGATGAAATCACAAGTCCAGATAGAAAAAAAACAAAACAAACCAAGCAATAACCACTCTCCTGAAGAAAAAAACCAACCAACCAATAAACTACAGCAAAAATGTGGGGTTTTGTTTGAGCCTAAATATGTGAGAATAGTATTTGAGCCAAAGATCATATTTACTCACTCATCGGTTTTCATGTGAAAGCAACATTGTTAAAAGGCAACAAGGATAACTCAAATTTCAAGAATTTCCATTTAAGAGAGGATAAACAGAATGAAACACTAAATGCATTACACTGATCTATATTTCAAACCTGACATTCTTTATTCATATGTGAAAATTCTTTCTAGTTTGAACAGCTGGCCTTTTTGTGGATGGAAAGACAGAAGTCTGGTGGAAACTACAGTCGTCACAGAGCTCAGACAGAGAAGCATGTTGTCCTGTGTGTTAGCTCCCTGAAGATTGATTTACTTATGGATTTTTTAAATGAGTTTTATGCTCATCCAAGACTACAGGTACCTTTGACATAGAATACTTATTCTACTGGATTAAAAAAGTAAAATAATAAAAAATAAATTAGAAATTGATGCACTATGCCTTCTGGAAAGTTGTCATTTTTATGACTGAGTTTAGGAAGGAGTGAATAAAGACACTACAGTTATAATCAGTGGCACACATAAAATAATGCATCCATTCATTATATTTTATGCTGCCTTCTGTAACTAAAAAGATGAGACAGATGGAATTGTGCTATCATTACAAAGAAAGAGCTTTCTGTGAATTAAAAGTTGTCCCTTTCTCCCTAGATCAGGCATAAGTAATATTTTCATGAAACATTGAGTTTTAATATGCAATGATATAAACAGTGAAATTTGTTCCTGTTACTATCATCTGCTTATTTGAATTCTATGAAATTTTAATACATGTTGCTAAGGGAGAAATGTCAGGCAATTTGTACTTAGTCTTGGAAGAATGCAAGCCATATTTTTGTGATAGGGTGTTACCTGGAAGGTTGGTACTAACCACATGGGTTTAGGATATGTATAAAGCCAGAGTTAGAGCCACAAAGCTTCATGATTGTGTGTCTTTGGCTATGCAAATAGAGTTTAACCCTCCCTGTCACTGTGGCTGTAACACATGACAACTTTCCTTTTCTGTTGAGGGCTCCTTAAATTTCATTTTAAATGAAATTAAATTTTAAATTTAAATTAAATTAAATTTAAATTAAATTTCAAATTAAAAATATAATATGGAGGTTTAGCATCAATGAATACTGATGAATTTGAGTAGTGTTAACTGGTTAATACCAAGAGATAAAGACACCTTTGTTAAAATGTGAACACAATTCACAGTAGAAGATCTATGAGTTCAGAACTTTGTGAAATATTTCTCTTTTTTAACAGTTTTGTTTATAAGTGTTAAGTAAAATTATGTAAATATTTGGGATATTATTCACATAATTATGTATTTGTTTGAAGAAATTCACATTTATTTTCTGTATTTTTTTCCTTGTCACATTCATGCTGGGAAATCTGCCAAGTATGCCCATGATGTACTGTAAAGAGGATCAATTGGGGGAGCAAAATAAAACCTGAGAGAGAGAGAGAGAGAGAGAGAGAGAGAGAGAGAGAGAGAGAGAATGAATTTTGCAAGTTAATATTTACAGAACCAGACCTCTAGAGAAAATCAGATAAATTTTCTTTTTTAATTCTAGGCAGTATCCACAAAGGCAGATTCTCTAAAAAGCCCTTGGTAGATGCAGACTAGAAAAAATAGGTGATCATTTATGTAGTGGACTGCTATTCCTATAGTTAGACCTGCTGGTTATTTGAATGTAGTGAATAAAACTAATCCCATAGTGATGAATTTATGCCATTTTAAGATATGAGACTATGTTACAATATATTGATTTATAGTGTTCTGTAATCATTTAATAATAGTTAACAAACAGGAATTTTTCATACATCATGAGATTTCAGTGCCCTATGTGTTCTGTTTAGCAACAGTGCCACTGGAAGTAGTAACATTCATAGCATAAGCTACATTCCTTTTTAGCTATGAAAATATTATCACATTGTCTTCTGAAATGATATCTTAATCCTTTCATATGAGGCAATATAATAACCCGCATTCTTAAAGTACTTTAGGATTTACAAAATACTTTGCACACATCAGCCCAATAAAGTTGTGTAAGTGTAATTATGTCCATTTTATAAGAGGAAACTAAACTAAATGGAGATTAAGTGATTGTCCCATGATCACACCTTTATTCTGCATTGGAGCAGGAATTCAAACCCCTCTCCTCAAATTCACATTTTCTGAGGCTTTTTTCTTCCTCATTTATAACTCTTTCAATAGGGTTTCTTAATCTGGGGTTTATGAACCCTTATTGGGTATGTGGATAGATTTCAGGGATTCTATGAACTTTGGGGAATCCCAAAATATCACTATTTTTATTAAAATCTAGGTAAAATTGAGCATTCTTTTCCATTATTAAAAAAAATTCATAAAGACTCATAGAGTTCATGACTTCCAAAGGGGTCCACACAAAAAGTTAAGAATGCTTATTTTAAAGACATTCTTGTCTCTTACTTTTACATCCTCTTACTTCTATTTGTTTTCCCCTTGTGCATTTTTTGGAATGACTACTTTTGCCCATGCATGGGATATAAGAAAACAAACACTGGTACTTATGTAGGGTTAAGGTCAAAAGATGAATGCAAAGCATATGCAACCTTGCCTTGGGTTATTTATTACTTTTGGCAGTAGGTATATGTTGAACAAGGAGATTCGCATGGAATTACCTATTGAGAAAACT
Source organism: Notamacropus eugenii (assembly GCF_028372415.1). NCBI lineage: Eukaryota > Metazoa > Chordata > Mammalia > Diprotodontia > Macropodidae > Notamacropus > Notamacropus eugenii. Next base: position 445,096,886 of record NC_092873.1, read on the forward strand.
AACCACAGTGTTATAGTTCTGGGCAAGTGGTGAGAGACATTTTCTATCAAATATATAGATAGAAAGATAACGTCTCTGTTTCTGTGTCAGTCTCTCTTCATGACTCTGTCCCAATCACTAATAATATGGAGATGAGTCAGATATATCATGTTTACATGAATAGAATGTCTTTCATTTACATTTTGTGACATTATAAAAGCACCTTCATTATAAAGATATCTTTTATCAGGATTTTCAATTTAACTAGTTCTCATTATTTAGAAAATTATTCCACCTAGATAGCACACACCAATTTTTTTTCTTCATGGACTTGCTTTATTTTTATTTTTGTCAGGATTATTATGTGGTAATTTTATGTCCGACTGAAATAGACGTTCAGGTTCGAAGAGTACTTCAGATTCCAATGTGGTCTCAAAGAGTCATCTATCTACAAGGTTCAGCCCTGAAAGATCAGGATCTACTGAGAGCAAAGTAAGTATTTTTTGATTTTTAACATTTTTCTTATCTATATTCAATCACCATTATGTGGTGCTGCTACCATTAGCCTGATCTTATTCATTGGAAAGTCTTTCATTTTTCTTAAGAATTATGTTCTATGCAATTCTAAAAGGGGTACCAGAACGTCCCAAGTTCTTATGTAACCCACCACAGAAACAGAGTGACATGTTTAATTGTATACATATTTGTCTGTCTGTTTGTTTTTGACCTCACAGCATAGTGATAGGAGAGGGAAATGGATTGGAACTGTGACTTCATTGATACAGAGAATTCCAAAGGGAGGAAAGTTCTATTGTTGTAGATTTGGACCTCAGAGTCTTAAACAAAGAACAAAAAAAAATATTACATAAAACACTGAGAAAGTCTTGCCCAGAGTGACTCAGTCAGTATATGTTACAGGTGGGATCTGAATTAAGGTCTTCCAGGTTCTGAGACCAGCTTCCTACCTACTACACGATATTGCCTCTCAAAGGCATAAAGTCTATAAAACGTAATAAAATTTTCAAATGCATTCAGATAGCTACTACATAAAAACATCCCTATAGCTTCTGCTACCCTTAAGTAGTCTTTAACCAGTCAACAGATATGTTCTAGTCCAAGAGTTTTAGGTCAAGATTCTAGATGTTTTGGCTCACTCTCAGTTCCTCCCCTCATCCTCACACTTTCCTTTCTCCCCTTCCACCTGACGATATATTTATGAAGCAAAAATAGGTATGATCTGAAAATTTTAACATCTACAAAGTCTGAAATTCACTGCAAACTTCCTTTCTCCATCTTATCCTTTTCTATTTAACAGATTTCAGTGTTGAAACTTTTGTTAAGTATTATAAAGGCTAAAACATTTATTGTCATATTGATAATCATTGTGAAATTTTCAAAATTAAAGTAGGATTCTGTTTTCCAATGAAGATGGAAGATTCTTCTTTTACCTCTCATCAGCCCCTGGCAATGCCATACAAGAAGAATCCTGAGTTTTTCAGATTATTTGTTAAAATACCTTCAAATCACTGAATATTTTAGCTCATCAAGGTTTTATTGAGCACCAAGTGTTTGATATTGAGATAAACATTTATATGGAATTAAAAAAATAAAAACAATATTGAACATTATTCAGGTCTACTTGGACTGTATTTTTGTCCAAATGCAGTCAGTGATGGGCTTGAATTCAAATCATGAGACCTCCAGAACAGTAAGAACCACAACATGGTAGCAAAGATAATTTTTATTAAATGGAAATAATCTCATGTTTATAGTCGAGGGAAGAGGCCCCAGTTAATTCCTTGCAAAACAGTCATCTATAGTTCCTTATTAGTTATGTTTCTCTGGATAATTCATTTAACATCTCTCAGCCTCAGTTTTCTCATCTACATGTGAGGATCACACTACATCATGTTTAAGAACCTTAGTTTTAAATGCTATATTACATATTAAATCCATGACGCATCATCAGTAGCTAGAGTCACCATATTGGAAACTTTTTTAGCAAGAAATACTGTTCCATAACAGTGGTTGTTCTGACAGTTGCTAGAGAGTTGTTTTTTGACAAGTCCTTTTGTAATTAAATACTTCTTCACTGTATCTTCTGGGAGGCACACTTCCTTGAGGCCAATGAAAAAAAAATCAAGAGGGAGTTCCAACTATTAGGATGACTTAGAAAACAAACACTGTTTCTTGCTCTCTTATGTTGGCACTCTGAGAGTTTGGCAGGAGCACTGAGGCTATTTTGGTTTGCTTACATAGTTTACCTTAATCAAAAGATTCTCTTAATGTTTCAACTATTCCTTGAAAGTGAAGTAAGGCATTTTGTAAGCATAATTAATATGCTTAATGATGCACTAAATTTAAATTGCTTTAGCAGTGTATGAGTGCATCAGGTGAGTTGATTATATTAAATATGATACCATGGTCCTGTAAAGAGAGAAATTGTTCCGGTTACTAACATCCACTCTTAGTTATTACTTTGATGCTTTTTGGAAACTGTATTAACTGGGGGATCATCTTCTAGGCCTTAATCTCATATTCTTAATCTCACACATATTCAATCAATTGCAAAATCTTGTTTCTATCTCTGCTGTCTTTTTGTTAATTTTCCCTTCTCTCTACTCACACAGACCCTTTGTAGTTCTGGTCCTTTTTAATCAGTTAGTCAAAAACATTTATTATGAATCTTCTATGTGCTAAACACTATGCTAAGTCCTGGGGCTACCAAAAAATACAAAAGCCAGTTCTCCTGCCTTCAAGAAATTTACAGTGTAATTAGGAAAATGATATGCAAACAATTCTGCATACACAATTCTGCATATACAAGATAAAATGTAGAGAATCAACAAATGGAAGGCACTAGTAGTAAGACAGATAAGAGAAAGGCTTCTTCTTGAAAGAGACATTTTAGATGGGTCTTAAAAGAATCTGAGAAGTGAGAAGGTTGAAACAAAGGAGAAAATTCTAAGCATTGGGAAGAGTACATGGGTGGGGGAAAATGGGGTATAAGAAGAATAAAAAGCCTGAGAAGGGGAAACACTTATAAAGGACTTCAAATGGCAATAAATATCATAATAAAATTATATTTTATACTATAGACTATAGGAAGCCCCTGGAGTTACTGAATAGGAGAGTGACGTGGTCAGAACTGGGCTTTATAAAGTCACTTTGACAGCTCAATGGAGCATAGATTGAAGTGGAGAGAGACTTAAGTCTGAAGCCAAGCAGCAGGTCATTGCAGTAGTATAGGTATGACATGATGAAAGCCTGTAATAAAGTGTTATAGGAGAGAAGGAGGATTATACAAAAGTTTCTGTGAAGGTAGAGTCGACAAGACTCAGAAATAGATCAGATATGTTCGATTAAGAGAGAGCAAACTGTTGAGGATGACAACCTAAGCTCTGAGTCTTGTTGATTGGGAGGGTGTTGGTACCCTCCATAGTAATGGGAAAACTAGGAAGAGAGGAAAGAAAATATTGAGTTCACTTTTAGACTTGTTGGGATTAAGATGTCTATATGGCATCCAATTTGAGCAACTCAATGAGCAGTTTGAAATATGCCTCTGGGATGGGGGTAATGAAGCCAAGATGGTGGAGAAAAGCCAGAAACTTGCCTAAACTCTCCCAAATTCCCCTCCAACTTTAAATAACACTTCAAAATGAATTTTGGAACAGCATAATCCTAGTTTTGCTGGATCAATTAGTTTCATATTTGACTTTATGACCTTACACCTTTCCCCATTCCAATCTATCCTCCATACATACAAATAGCAAAGTTATTTTTTTCCTAAAGTTTAATTCTGACCATGTCAACCTCTTATTCAATAAATTCTAACTGCTCCCTATTAACTTCAGAATTAAAAAAGAGGGGGGCAAAAACCAACTCATCAATCGATAAATGCCTGTAATTACTGTTTGGGATAAAATAAAAATGACATTTAGAACTCTTCACAAATTTGCCCTTCCCATCTTTCCAGTCTCCTAAAGGAGATAGCTGGTGGTATTGTTGATAGAATATCAGGAAGAAATGAGTTCAAATCTGACCTCACACTGACTAGCTGTGTGAACATGGGCAAGTCATTTAACCTCTGTCTTTCTCAGTTTTCTTAACTGTAAAATGGGCATATTAATATCAGCTACTTCTCAGGGTTGTTTTGAGGATCAAATGTGATAATATTTGTGACAAAGTGCTTAGCACAGTGCCTAGCACCTAGTAGGTGCCATATAAAAGCTATTTCCTTTCCTTTCTTCTTCTCCTATTATACGTTACACTGTAATCTATAGTCCATCCATGCTAGTCTGCTTTCTATGCACACACTCTATTCCATCACTCTTCTTTTTGTTTTGATTGTCCCCTGGATTGGAATGAGATTTCTCATCTCTTTCACTTTTTGGAAACTCAGTTTTTCTTTTAGATAGCTTCAAACAGCTCATTGGGCTGCTCCAACTGGACGCCCTGTAGACATCTTAATCCCAACAAATCTAAAAGTGAACTCAATAAGTCCTAGTGACCTACCTCTTGAGTTACCTCTCTTGTACTCATTATATATATATATAGTCTATCTACTTATATTTGTTCATATATTCCTTGTTAGAAGAGAAGTTCTTCTAGGACAGTGACTGCATCCCTTTTGTCTTCATGTTCCTAAAACTTAGGAGAATACCTGGAACATCGTGGTAGTCACTGAATAAATGAATAAATTGATTGATCTGTAGAATGGAGAGGGTTTTGTGTATATAAAATCAGATGATACAGGTAAAATTGCCATGCGATGGAAGCAGTTATTATTGAATATTAATGTGAAAATTTATCATAAAAATAATGCTCACTTCCTGAACTTTGATGTGAAAATTAATCATTTCTAGAACTGAGAAAAAATTGGCACCCTTTTCACTTTGACATTATAGGAAATGTTGAATTCGTTCTGGCAAATATAGTAGTGTCTAACAGTGTTTAGAAGAAGCTTAAATGATAAAAATGTTGGCATGATCTGTTAGATATTCAGCTTCTATTTATTATTTGCATAAACTGAAAAATTCTATATGCATGTGTTACAGCTCTGGATTTTAGTCAAAAGTATAATATAGATTTCAGTACATGATTCCTTTTTTCTTGTCTGTTTTTAGGATGGATGATGCTGAGGCCTGTTTTATCCTAAGTAGTCGGTGTGAAGTGGACCGGACATCATCTGTAAGTGTAAAGCTGTCCTTAAGAAACCCATGTTTCTGACTGGTTATACTTTGTCCCTTACTGCCTCTTTAAGCACTTATTTTTATTTTTTTCTTGTGCAATAAATGTTTATTGATCCTAACTGAGAATATTTGGTTCTAAAATCTCTTCTCCAAAAAAGAAAGTTGCCATGTGGACTGAGTCGGCCTGAGGGTTTTTGAAGTTCTTCCAGCACCTCACTGGTTCAGAGACACTTGGTGCACAAAGTGAAGTAACAGATATACAAATTGTGCTGTTGCTATGTAGCTATTTTATTTGTTTATTGAATATCTAATACAGTGTTTGTTAAGCAAAGTTGCTCAATGGCTTCCATGTTTTTATTGGTAAAAGGAGAGGACTGGATCAGAAGGTTTTAAAAATTCCTTTCACCTCTAACAATCTGTGATCCAGTTAAATTTACACATTAATGGTACTGCATGTACGTAGTTAAGCAACTTTTCTTGTAGTACCTTAGTGCAATGCTGTACAATGCAGTCCTACTCATCTTGGGAAAATTATTTGAATGATTGGCCAGATGAGTCAAATGCCAGTGCCTACCATACAATCTCAGTCTTGCACATGGCAGCCACTTAAATGTTTGTTAAATTGATTTGAATCAAAGGTATACACACATTATGTTTGTGTGTATACATACAAATACACACACTCACATTTACATATGTATATATATGTCTATATATGTAGACGTGTATATATATATATCTATATATATGTTTAATTATTTCAGGTACTGTGTATAGTACTAGATTTCTATGTCATAGTTTCTGTGTAATTTTGATTTCATGGATTCTGATATTGACATTTTATGTTCCTATCAGTCATTTCTTTAGTCATGTCTGTCTGACAAAGAGGAAATCATTTTCACAGTTCTGTATAATGACAAATATGCTCTTTTCTGGAGAAATGATGAGGATGTGTGGTGGCTAGATCTGAGGTCCTCATAGGATAAGCTGTGAAGAATATATCATGGCCACTGTTGCTTTTAACACTGTAAGCTTTCCTCTTGTTCTTTAAAGATATTCCTGCTGATTCCTAAAATAATTCATCTGCACTTCACTAGCTAGACTAAGAGGTCCTGCTAGGGATGTTTTTTGTCATAGTATGGCTGATGATGACTTTGTTATTACAAGACCTGCTTCTTACTTAACCTTTGAGACCTTTCAAAGATCACAACCTCTTGGTCTCAGTTTATGTGTCTTTTAAATGAAGGAACTTGACTGGATGTTCTCAAAGGTCCTCGCTATTGCAATATCAATGATTATATCATTTTCCTTCTGGTCAAATATTTTTTAATCTTAGTTTACACTTATCTAAATGAGATATGATTATGAAAGGCCAAACTAATCACTTCTTTTTTGTATATTCACTTTGTCATGAGAGGCAACATTATGAGGTAGAAACAATGCTGAACTTGTAATTAGGAAGAACTGCTCTATGTATGATTGTGAACAATTCACTTATCCTCAATGTACCTCTCTGTTTTCTTATTTGTAAAGTAGGGATAATAAACTTTTGGTACCTCATAGGGTTTGTTTTTGAGACTCATATAAGATGATGTATGTCAAGTACAATAACTTTGATATGTACAGTGAGAATAGGACTAGAATGGGTATAAGTCAGCTGGGGAGGATGGGGAAAAGTGGCTTTTAGTGTTTTTACACCAGACATCTTTGCCTTTTTTAGTGGATTGACCTGATTTCCTGTTAAAGAAATTAGTGATTCCATGTAATTAAAAGAAGTCACCTTATTTCTTAGGAATGGAATTAGTTTGGAATGCAGAGTTGATTTCATAATTACTATTACTACTAATTTATAGGTATTCTTCTTTGGTCTGTGTCTACTCAGTTTTGTTTCACAGGAAGTGGTGTAGCATAACTCACTGATTACTACAAGAAATCTATGCCAAATGCCAAATCAAATTAGAGTACATGTAGCAAGTAACTCAGTCAGTATGTAATATTCACAGTATTTATGTGTCTTGAAGCTATGGATTACTTTCACTAATAATTTTACATCTTGATCAATACTCCTCTCTCCCACTCTCCCTCTATCTCTCTCTTCTCCGTCTGTATCTGTCTCTATCTCTGTCTCTGCCTCCTTCTCATTTCTCCCTCTCATTCAATAAAGCCAAATTATCTCATCTGTATTATTAAATCTTCTTTAGGACTGCTTCAGAGAGCAACATATTTTTCAAGTTACTTGCTTTTTTCTTAGAATGTAGAAAAGGAAAAGCAATGCCCTATCACCACTGAATGTTCAACCAAGGGATTCTAAATATTTGTCCATGCTGAGTCCAACCACCAAGGTGAACAGATATATATTGGCTTTGTAACACAAGAAAATCTGTATGTTCTAAGAGAGTTTCATTTTAGATTTAACTTTTCAATAAGGAATGTCTTCCTACATACATACCTATAAAAAAGAGAAGCATCAAAGAACACATTGAGTTTATTGAGTTACTGCAATAGGTATGCCATCACATGCCTTTTCAAGATGGAATTTGCACATATCCTACCTCCTGTAAGATTTGTGATACTTTTCTTAGTAATGCCATAGTTGCCCGAAATTAGAACTTTTTTTCTCTTTAATTAGGTTTCTAGGCATTGTTTGCTTTAATGTTAGAACACAACCTCTATGTAATGATACATATGTGTATATATACATATATGTCCATATTTTCTCTCCATATATGCATATATTTTTATACTCATACACACCTATATGTGTATATATTTATGCTAACATACATGTATATGGATATATACATGTGTATATCTTCTATGTATATGGATATACACATCTATGTAGGTATATATGCACATTAAACTCCTATATATCAATATCTTCTATACATGTGTGCCTATACACTGATAGCATTCATTTATTTATATATTTATACTTACATATATATATATACATACCAATGTCTTCTATATGTGTGAATATACATATACATACATATAAACATACATATATACTGATTTCTTTATATGTATATATTTATATCTATATATACACCTGGATTACATATTTACATGTACATATAAGTATGTGTGTGTGTATGTAAATATATATCAAAGTACAGATGAGACACTTCCTCCACCAACACAGCAGTATCTTCTCTGCAATTCATTGTTTTAGAGAATTCTCTTGGATACTGAGAGATGAAGTGACTTGCCCAGTTAGTATTTGTCAGAGGTAGCAATCAGGTCTTCTCTGAATGAGATGCTCTCTCTATCCATTTAATCCAAGCCTATGATTCCATCCCTATAAGGACTTTTCATTGAAGAAACTTCCTCTAATAGTACAAATTAGAACCTCCTCTGCAAATTAAAGCACTGGAGAGTTGCCTGACTGCATTGAAAGATTAACTGACTCTAAGGCTGGCATACTTCATCATGCTGCCTCTCATGTTATTATATAATAATAAGTAAAGTGAATTGAATCATATATCTTAAGCATCTTTATTAAGTATTCCATATCATTTCAGTGAAAGTGAAGAGATGAAAAACTGAACTGAAAAACATTATTCCAATGAAAATCACTGCCTTCCAACCAAATACCAGATTGGTGATTGAGATTTTACCAATAGGTTATGCTTGCTTTAAAAAGTCAAAAATTATATGATTATGCTGAACTCTTTTCTTTGGAGCTCACTTTATACAATTCCCTGTTATGTACTCTCTAGTTTAGCGAAATTATATTAACCATTATCTTTTGAGCATGTTCGACATTTTCCAGTATTTTGTTTAAATGACGTCTTCAGTCTTATTGGTGAGTCATTTAGTAGAATGGAAAGGTCTTCTCCTTTATGCATAAAGAAATATAATTTATTTATTAAGTATAGAATAATCCTTTACTTTTATTATTATGATAGAATTCAATGTGTGCTAATACTTTTAAGGGACATTCTCTTCCCCCTCCTCAAATCTGTTACTAAGCTATTCTAGTGCCTTATTAAGAGCTCCCAAGTATATTTCTTCAGCTAACAGAGTATAGTATCTGAAAATATTGATTGCACACGCTTTTTGACAGATAGGATGCCTTATTTAAAAAAAATCTGACAGTTATTTGATTGCTGACACTGCAAAATTTTTTGAATCATTCTTTTTGTTCTAGCAGCAGTGTTCCTAGCACTAGGAGAACTGCTTCCAACCCTAGAATTAGTTTCTGTACATTGCCCTTTTTTTGTTTTGTTTTGAATTAAATCAAGCTGAAAAAAAATGAATAGGTAGTATAAAGAATCATGCCCTGGAATTAATAATATTTCATGAAAATGAATGCATTCATATGTTAAACCATCTCACAAGATGTCTTTATTAGAATGCTTACTTTTAGAAATTCACTGTTAAATCATGGATATGAAAGAGGCACAGCAGCTGTTTTGGTGGTTTCATTGTTCTCCTGCTTGATAAAGGACTGGAATCTAATCAAAAATTAATATTCTGTGGTTGAAAAGCATTATTAAGGTCAAAACACTTTCTGATGATGTAGATGGAAAAATTCCTCCTTTCTGAGAGAATTTCAGCTACAGAAGGCTAATGAAAAGGAAACAAATTTGCACATATACTTATACTTTTATATAAGCATTTTAAAACGTTAAATATTTAATTAATTTTTAGTTTTCAACATTCACTTTTATAAGATTTTGAGTTCCAAATTTTTTGTCCCTCCTTCTTTGCCCCCTCCCCAAGATGGCAGGTTATATAATATAGGCTATGTATGTACAATCATATTAAACATATTGCCACATCAGTTATGATGTGAAAGAAGAATCAGAACAAAAGGGAAAAAAACCATGAGAAAGGAAAAAGCAATACAAAAGTGAAAATAGTATATTTTGACCTGTGTTCAGACTCCATAGTTCTTTCTCTGGATGCAGACAGCATTTTCCATTATGAGCCATTTGGAATTGTCTTGGATGAGTGCATTGTTAAGAGCTGAATCTATTAAGGCTGATCATTGCATGATGCTGCTGCCACTGTGTACAATGTTCTTCTGGTTCTGCTCACTTTACCATAAGCATTTACTTCAAAAGAAAATACTGATATTTAAGTCAGAGGACATATGAGAAGATGAGGGGGTGAATAATCCCTGAGGTCATGCTCATACCAAGAAGGCATATTCAAGCATGCTGTGTAACTGAGACTTTGTAAAAGCTCCATTTTGTTGGGTTTTTTATGACAAAAGTAATAAAATGATTTTCTCTTATTCTTGTTCATGTCAAACATGTTTTCATGTAAGCCTATTAATTCAACATTTCTATAAATGCAATTTCCTTTCCTTTTTTCCCCATTCTTTCGTATTTTCCAATCTCATCATGACCCTTTACATATTGGCATAGCATACAGAGGACCAGACTTTGAATCAGGAAAATAGGTATGAATTTCTTATAGTCTGTCTTTTGCCTTTCTTTGTATATCCAGCATTTGGAACAATGCCTAGAACATATTAGGTGCATAATAATGTGTATTGACTGATTTTGAATTTTTTCTCAGACATTAATCATATGACACTAGGCACATCACTTAATCTCTCATTTATGCTTCATTTATCAAATGAGATGACAGATGTAAAACATTTTTCAAACCTTGAAGTACTAGATAAATGTCATTACACTTACTACAATTATTTTTTCTCTTTTTGTTTTGTTTTTCCCTCATAATAAAGCCTGTTTTTATTGTATACTTTAAGAATATTTCATTTATTGATTTTCTCCCATTTTTATTCTTGTTTTTTAGTTTTATTGCTCATTCTATCCTTTTGTTCCAATTTTTTATTTCATTGTTTTATTCGTTATGAAAAGTAGATAGTAATAATAAATTAAGTACATAAAGAAAAAGAGACATAATATGAACATGATAATGAGAAAATGGTAATAAAAAAGCACAGATGACACAGTAAGTATCTGATACTAGATTTGAACTCAGATTTTCCTGATTCCAGATCCATTGTTCTATCCATTGTACCATCTAGTTACCACTGAAAGGTATTAAATGAAATAGTGGAATTTTTGTTTCATTCTAGGTAGAGGTTCTCAAACTTATTTGGCATACCACCCCTTTAAAATAGTTGCTCAGCACTCTCCTGGAAGTCTACTTTCTTTAACCTTTAATTTTATAAAAGTTAATCTATTTATCTTTCCTTTAACTTTTTTTTAAATGTGTGCCATTTCAAAAAAAAACACAGCCCTCTGGATCATTCCAGCACCTGCCAGGGGGTGGTATCACCCGCTTTGCGAACTTCTTGAACTAATATCAGAAGCAATAGGTTAACATAGTGAGACTTGTGTAATATGAATATCTATTTGGTAACAAGAAGGGGGATAGATTGGACAGGGAAAAGACTAGAGGCAAGGAGACTAATTAGGAGGTTCTGGAATACTCTAGGTGATCAATGATAAAGGCCTAGCCAAGAATTTATAGCACTTGGTGCCTGTTTGGATATGTGGGATGAGGGAGAGGGAAGTCAAAGATGACCACAAGATTGCAAACCTGGTTGACTAAGAAGATAGGGATACCCTCAGAAGAAAAAGAGAAGTAGTAGAAAGGATAGGGATATTTTGTTTCTTAGAACATAAGCTCACTTTTCATCTTTGCATCCCTGTTATCCTGCACAGTGCCTTGCAAAAAATAGGCACATAATAAACATTGGTTTCATTAATACTTCTTTGTTTATTTTGCAGGATGATCTATTTCTGTCCACTCTTTTCAGTTTGAAGATCACCTTTCTTGGTAGAAAAGTTCGAAACAAAATAGTAGTGGATAAGTTCCACTTTCCTCTTTCATCTGTTATTGTTTCTTTTCCCATTGTCATTCTGGTTCAAAGTAGTTTAGAATTCCTTTATTAGAAAATATCATTTTTCACAAGCCTGTTTATTTTAGACTTTAGACTTACTGATATTTGTCTTATAGATGTCTACTGGATTTTTCATATTTTTCTTTGATGACTGACTATCTTTCATACTATTCTTTTAAAATATGAAATCATTAAAAAATTTCATGTGTGCAATGTTGATGCCTCTCCATTTTCATTCTCATTGTTTTTCTTTAGTCACAATTTTCTATTTTAGAAATAACAACTGTCTTGATTATTGTTCTCATTGAGATTTTTCTGATCATGCCATCATACCTGTGTTTTCCACTGAACTTCTTGAAGTCTAATTTCCAAAAGTATGTGTATTCAATGGTCTATTAAATATAAGAAATGCTAAGTGACAAGGCAACTTTATCCCTAGGTTTCTGTCATTTCTGTATTGTCAATAACCATCTTTTCCTTGGTTAGAAGTAAATCTAGAGTAGTAATCCCCCTTGGCACGTTCTCTACTTATTCAAAGTAAACATTTGATGAAATAAACTGATTTTATTCCTGAGAAAATTGTCATCAAGGAAATCCATGAATATATTCTTCATTCATACAGAAAGAGACTTCTAGCAGATGCCCAGGTACCTGAAGGCCAACAAATCAATTGTATTTTGCATTTGTGCCATTTTTGCAATTTTCAGTGAGGGATTAGTATCCATACTCTTGGTATGGCTGGGTAGTCCATAAAATTTTCCCACAATCAGATAACAAATGAGACAACATATATAAAGCACTTTGAAAACCTTAAATCTCTGTATAAATGCCATTATTATTATTACTATTATGGAGAATTTTATTACTTTTGTTTCTATTTCTTATTATATTTTCATTCATATTCTCTCTACTTTAGGTTAATGGATTTCTATGCAGATTAACTCTCTAGATATATAGCATATTTCCCTGGCCCCATCTAATATCACAGAAGGACAGACCTTCAGAAATGAAAACAACTTCAAAGACCACTTAGTCTAAACTGTATCAAATTGAGACTCTACAACAATCCCTTTTAAATGGTTATCCAAACTACATTTGAACACATCTAATAATAGGGGAAACTCATTAGCTCCTGAAGCAGTCCATTAAACCATTGACTAGCTCTAATTGTTAGGAATTTTCCCCCTTCCCCTCCAACCCCTTAAATCAAGACTGAATTTTTCTCTCAAAAAACCTCCACCTTTCACTCCTATTTTTATCTTCTAGGGGTAAAATAGAACATTTGTAATCTCTCTTAGACAAAATAGTCTGTTAGTACTTGAAGAAAGCCTTTATGTCTCCTCCCAATATTCCCTCTTCCCTAACATAAAGATCCCTAGTTACTTTACTTGGTCTTTGTGAAGCTTATCTCAATGTCCTTTTCACCTTTCCAGGCATTTCCTCTGAATACTTTCCAGCTAATTAATATCATCAAAAAATATGGCACCTAGAACTGAACACAATGAAAAACAATACTACAGATTTTCTTTGAATAGTACAGAGTGCATCAGGACAATCAACTAGTTTGTTCTATAAATATAAATATGATGTGGAGTTAGGCAAGACATGAGTTTAAGTTTGGCCTCAGACACTAAATATCTGTGTGACCCTGGACAGCTCAATTTACCTCAATTTCCTTATGTGTAAAATGGGGATAATAATAGTACTTACCTCACAGGGTTGTTTTGAGGATCAAATTATATTTGTAAAGTATTTAGCAGAGTACCTGGCACATAGTAGGTGCCTAATAAATGCTTATTCTCTTCCCTTCCTCCTTGTAGTTAATATGCTATTTTTAATAAAGCTTAAGATTGTACTCCTTTTTTGGCTGCTATTAATTTCTGATTCATATTGGACTTACAGCTCACTAAGCCTCAGTTTTTTAAAATGAATTATTTAGTCACACTTCCACATTTATAGTTATATAAATTATTTTTGAACCCCTAATTCAAGATTTTATGTGTAATTCTATTGAATTTCATTTTAATTAATTGAGTTCCATTTTCTTGCATGCTGAAATCTTTTTGGATTCTGGTTGTCATGTGATGTGTTAGCTCTCCCTCTTAATTTTGGATTAGCTATAATTGGATTTGCATGACGCTTTTTTCTTTGTTAGACAGACTGAAAAAATGTTAATGAGGTAGGCTTGATTTAGTGGAAAGCACACAAAATTTGGAATGTTGGATTTGGAATAATGTGACTCAAGATCAAATCCCAATTCTACCACTTACTGTTCATGTCACTTTGGGCAAGTCACTTAACTTTACTGGATCTCAGTTTCCCCATCTGTAAAATGGGTGGATTTGGCTACATATCATCTAAGATTTTCTCTAAATCCTGTGATCTGACATATTGACACAGTATGATGACAAAAAACTCTGGTACCCTCAATTAGTGAATTCTTTCCATGTTGACATTGACCCATCAGAATTTGGTAATTAAACATTTTACAAACCAATAATATTATTATCTAGCACACATCTGTTCATCTCATTCACAAGGATAACATGAAAATATTTTGTTAAAATTTTGCTAAAACCTAGGTAAAATATATGTATAGAATTTTCTCATCTGATTAGCATGTCAAAAAAATAACAATGAGAGTTTAGTCTAGCATCTGTCTCTAATGAAGTCACACTGACTTGTTGCATTGGGCAAGGATTTTCTTTTGTACTGATATCACTTTATGGTGTTCTACTTATGAAAGAGTGTTATGTCATCAAATGTTGCTATTATCTATAGAGATAGCATTTGTTTTCTTCTATTCACTGTTCAAGTTTGTTTTATTATCTGTATTCTATGCATTGGACTAGAAATCTTTAGACCTATAAGTATTGTCTCCAATCTCCTTTCTTGTTATTTTCTCCTTAGAATTCATAGGTATCTTTTTTGCTATAGTTTTTCTTTCTATATCATACTTATTTTCCTCTATAATACTTCCTCCTGGGTCTTTTCACTCTTTACTTTCAAATTTAGTGTAAGGACCTCTTGATCAGGTTAGTAAGACTCTCATCTTTTGCTAGGAATCCATTTTCCTGGTATTGTAAGCCATGGTCCCAACAACAAAACAACAAAATATCATATCCTGCTCTTTGAGACTGTTCTAGGGATAATTACTCATTTTAATATTGTCCCTTCTATTCCAGGGTCCTGAGTTTCATCCATAAGAATTCAATTCAACAAATGCTTATCAAACACTACTATCTAGAGGGCACTGTGTTGTATATTGTGGGAAATATAGATATTGTCTTAGATGTAGATTTTGCCCTGAATGTGTTTACAGTAAGAGGACATGGCACCCACTTAAACAAGTATAATAAAACTATGACTTGATAAGTACATAAAAAGATTTCCTTAAGGTGAAAGGGAATTGATGAGCTCTTACTTGGGACATTTATCTGAAAATGTTTACTGGAAAAGTTGATATTTGACCTGGAACTTGAAGACAGGAAAAACTGAAATGCTCAGAAAGAAGGGAGAAACAGGCTTTTTGTGTTGCTTTCAGTAAAGGCACAGGAAGTCTAGGGATGGATATAGAGCAGGGCTGGAGAACCTGCAGCCTCAAGGCCACATGTGGCCCTCTAGGTCCTCAAGTATAGCCCTTTGACTGAATCCAGCCTTCAGTATTCAAGCCATACTCCGGGACCTAAAAGGCCAAATGTGAACTTGAGGCCACAGGTTCCCCACTCCTGACATAGAGGATGAAAAGTAATCAATTTTGGTTGTATCATAGAGCATGTGGAGCAAAGCAGTATGACATAAATTAGGTAGGATGAAAACAAGAAATAAAACAGAGAGAGTGGATCCAAGATAGCAGAGAAAAGGCAGGAACTTGTCTGAGCTCTCCCCCAAACTACTCCAAACAACTTAAAGTAATGTCCCCAAACAAATTCTGGAGTGGCAGAACTTACAAAAGGGTGGGTGAAACAATTTTCCAGCCCAAGACAACTTAGGAGATCAACAGAAAATGTCTGTTGCACCAGGGTGAAAGGGCAATGCAGTCCAGCATAGACCAAGCCCCAACAAACCAGCAAGAGGCCTTGGGGGTGATTGAATCACTTGCTGCAGTGTGGATTTCTGGACCTCTCAGTCCACAGAGGGTAAGGGAGTTGAACAGCTGATTATGAGGAGATTTCAGGGGTTCCTTTGCTGTCACAGGGAGCAGGACTCTGTGGTATTGCCCATACTTGAATCTGGGTCAAAATCCTGGGTCTTAGGCCTAGAGGCAGGAGGAGCACTAGAGCACTAGAGTTTGTGACTGCAGGGATGCTGGGACCCTGGTCATAGTTTCAGGACAGAAAAGAGTGCTTGTTATTGCTCACTGATCAGAGCACAGGCCAGGAGAGTAGTAAATGCACCTTTCCCTACCACCTTGGAAGAACCAAAAACTTCCAGGTCTCTAGAATTATCTCTAAAAATAGTAACAAAAAACCCAAAACAAACAACCATGAAGCTTGGGATAGTACCTCCTCCACTCCAGAAGCAGAGCCTCACTTTAGAATAGAGTTAAAAATCAAGAAATAGGCTAACAAAAATAAGCCAACAGCAGAAAAAGATCCCAACTATAGAAAGTTATTATGGTGATAGAGATGGTCAAAACAGACTCCGGAGAAGGCAACAAAGTGCAAATTGCTAAATCTAAAGCTGCAAAGAAAAACATGCATTAGTCTCAGGTCATGGAAGAGACCAAAAAATTAAGTAAGAGAGGAAGAGGGAAAAATGGGAAGGGAAATGAGAGTGATGTAAGAATATTATGAAAAAACAGTCAACAGCTTGGTAAAGGAGGCACCAAAATTACTAAAGAAAATAACACCTTAAACAACTGTAAAGGTCAGATAGTAAATGAGGCACAGATAGGAAAAAAAGGCACAAAAACTCACTGAAGAAAACAATTCCTTAAAAATTAGTATTGGGCAAGTGATAACTAATGACTTTATGAGATATCAAGAGATAATAAAATCAAAAGAATGAAGAAATAGAAAAAATGTAAATATTTCATTGGAAAAATAATTAACCTGCAAAACAGATCCAAGAGAGATCATTTAAGAATGATTAAACTATCTGAAATCCATTATCAGAAAAAGAACTTAGACATAATCTTTCAAGAAATTATCAAAGAAAACTGTTCTGATATTCCAGAAAGAGGGAAAAGTAGAAATTGAATCCACCAATCAAGTACCAAAAAAGATCCTAAAATGAAAAGTCCCAGAAATGTTATAGACACATTCTAGAGCTCCCAGATCAACAAGAAAATATTACAACCCATCAAAGAAAATAAACCCAGAACCAAACAACTTTAATATGGTGAAGTCTTTGACAGGATAATACAAGATTTAATGGATTCTACATGAAAACATCAGAGAGTTAGGAATATAATGTTTTAGAAGGTGAAAGAGCTAAGATTATAAGCAAGAATTACCTACCCAGTAAAACTGAATGTATTCTTTCAGTGGAAAATGGACAGTCAATTTATATGAACTGATGCTGAGTGAAAGGAACAGAACCAGGAAAACATTTTATCCTTAGCAACCACAGTGTGTGAGGAATTTTTCTGGTAGACTTAGCCCTTCACAGCAATGCAAGGACCTAAACCATTCCCAGAGGACTCTTGAGGCAAAATACCATTCCACATCCAGAGAAAGAACTATGGAATTAAAATGCAGAATGAAGCAGAATATTTTCTCTTGTGTTATGTTTTGTTTTGTTTTGTTTTTTCTCCTGGTTTCTTCCATTCATTTTAATTCTTCTATGCAACATGACTAATGTGAAAATGTGTTAATAAGAATGTAAGTTAGAATCCATATACAATTGCATGCCATCTTGGGGATGGAGGTGGAAGAAAGGGGGATAAAATCTAGGACTTATGGAAGCAATTATAGAAAACTGAAAACAAATGAATTAATAACAAAAAACAAAAGATAACTTCAAAAAAAAAGAAAGTGTACAGTCAATGAAATAGAGAATTTTCAAGCATTTCTGATGAAAAGACCAGAGCTGAATAGAAATTTAGGTTTTCAAATGCAAGGCTGAGGAGAAGTATAAAAAGGAAACAGGAAAGATAAATCATAAGCGATTCATTAAGGTTAAGCTGTTTACATCCCACATGGTAAAATGATACTTGTAACTCCTAAAAACTTTGTCATCATTAGAGAAGTTAGAAGGAGTATGCATAGAAAATGGGCACAAGTATGAGTTGAGTATGATGGGATGATTATCTAGAAAAATAAAAAGTAGTGAGAAAAAGGAAGGTACTTGGAGAAGGAGAAAGGGAGAGGTAGAAGGGGTGTAAGTTATCTCATATAAAAGAGGCAAGGAAAAGCTTTTTTAGTGGAGAGGAAGGTGGGAGAGGTGTTGTCAACCTTACTCTCATTGGAATTGGCTCAAAGAGAGAATAACATATGCACTCAGTTGTGTATAGAAATCTCTTAACCTATAGGAAAGTGGGAGGGGAAGGGGATAAGTGAAGGGAAGGCAGTTCATTTTTGGTGACAAAGAATTGGAAATTGAGGGGATGTTCATCAATTGGGCAACAAGTTGTTGTACATGATTGTAATGGAATACCATTGTGCTACAAGAAATGATGAGCAGGATATTCTCAGAAAAATCTGGAAAGACTTACATGAACTGATGCAAAGTGAAATGAGCAGAAACAGAACATCATATACAGTTAACAGCAATATTATATGATGGTTAATTGTGAATAACTCAACTTTTCTTAGCAATACAATAATCCAAGACAATCCTTAAGGATGTATGATTAAAAATGCTATCTATCTCCAGAGAGAAACTGACAGATTCTGAATGCAGACTGAAGCATACTTTTTTCTTTTTGTTGTTTTTCTTTTGCAACATGACTAACATGGAAATATATTTTTCACAATTGCACATGTATAACCTATCTCAAACTACATTGCTTCTCAATGGAGGAGAGGAGGAAAGAGAGTTTGGAACTAAATATTTAAAAAAAAAACAAATGTTAAATTTGTTTTTACGTATAATTGGTCAAAATAGAATATTAAAGGAAACCAAAAAGAAACTAAAAACTAAAGCCTAGGTATTCCCCCTAGCACCAAGTACTTAAATGTCCTCAATATTTAAAAGTCACTAGACATATAATCCAAGTTTCTTCTGTGATAATTCATTCCTATTTGAATTCTCAGGAGTGGGCAATAATCACTAGGTTTGATGAAACTTGTCAGATTCTCTGTCATATCTCTTATACACACTTCAGGGAGACAGCATGCTTGGTAATTAACGATGTCTGTTCTACATCTATAGACAGCTGTTCCCCTTCACTTCATCAGGAAATCACCAAGCACCAGCACATATTATTTCTTCCTGAGTTCAGTAATAAAATTCTTTATACTTGTTAGTGGTAACAAAACCTCATTTTCTTTTCTATGTTGAATGGAATTCTCATTTCTTTAAAAGTCCAGATTAAAACAACAAGAACACCACTAGAAGAAGAACTATGGAAAGGCTACAATGCCTTTTGTGTTCCTATAATAATGCACAACTTCTTCTCTTTCTTTTCTGTGTCCATCCCTCCCTTCCGCTGCCCCACACCCCAGTCAAAAACTTGCCAGCTTCTTGACATTATAATTGATTTTTCTGTTTCCTCAGATTTCCATTTTTAGCCATATCATCATCATCATTATGTATTTTGGTTCTTTTAGGATCACCAAACAATTCTGAGAGCATGGGCAGTCAAAGATTTTGCTCCAAATTGTCCTTTGTATGTCCAGATATTGAAGCCTGAAAATAAATTCCACATCAAATTTGCTGGTAAGTTTAGCATTAAAAGATGTACTTTTCTTTAATAACTCACTGAAATGTATTCTAATTAGTAGAAATTTAGTAAATTGATGATGGCCTAGACAAAATGATGTGTTTTCTTCATCTTATGTAGATAGTCTTCATTTTTACCACAATTATATGCTACTATGGAGTCAAATGATTTTTAGGTTAATTTGCTCATTGTGTGTCTACAGTCAGTTAATAGATGGTTGGTTCATCAGAGTAATTATAACAGTGGAGCAATGCAATACGACATAGTAGATAAAAGAGTGACTCAGATTCAAGAAGAGCTGGATTCAAGTCCTGATTCTGACACATACTAGCTTTGCTACCATGCACATAAACTCTAAATGCGTCTAACAGATCTCTTAAGACTTGGTTATAGATGAGTTGCAAGCCTATATCCCAACTTAGAATTTACACACCAGGATTTTTCTGCCCTGATAAAATCACAAGTATGGAACAAACAGACAAACAAATGAACATTAAAAAAACCTGAAATATTTGGACATATCAACCAACCAGAACTGATCTCAGAGTAGTAGACAACATATGGAATACATGACCAACTGGATTGTTTAAGTTTTGATAAATAACCTTGGCTACATGCAGTGATTCATGCGTAAGTAATGTCTAACAATATTTATTTTTACATGTTATTTAAAATGCTATTTATTTGAAAACAGCACCAAAAGTGCCATACTGCTGTCTTTTACCTTTCATTTTAACCTTAGAATTTAGTGCAGTGTTTGGTACACAGCAAACACTTAATAAATGTTTATTGACTTGCTGACAATAATATCATCAGGAAGGGAAACAGAAAGGGAAAAATTAACCAGATTGATGAAAGATTATGTTATCAAGAATTGGGACTGTTTAGTTTGCACCACAGAAGATTTGGGGGCTTGGGAAGAGGTCAGACAGGAGAATTGACTTAAATCATTTGAAGGGCCCTAGTGTGGAATAGATATTGCATTTATTCTACTTGAACCTGTAAGAGCAAGCAAAATGGGATTTTTATTGTTTTCCTTTTGGAGTTCAGTTTCCCAGCCTCATTGAAAACATCTGAAGGATTGATCGCCTTTGAACCCTGATGGTTCATAGCTGTGCTGAGTCACATAGGTTTTGTGCCTACTGACTCTTGGCCAATTAGGAGCTGAGTCTTTGTTATATACATACTGGGAAGTAAGTATTGTGCTTTGGGGGTTTTGCTTATGAGAAGGACCTTTAGATTCACTGTATGGGACTCTGAGTAGCCCTTTGTTAAGATCCTTCCCATCCCTGCTTCTCTCCCCCCCACTACTCAGAAGTTTGTGCTCTCTCATCCAGTGGTGTACGTAGATGGTTGTATTACTTTTTTTCAGGTAGTAAGAGTCCTGTCTGTTGAATCTTTGTGCTAATTTCTCTGCTCCTATTTTCTCTGTTTGTATTTACTCCAAGTCCAAGGTGTTAACCTTTCCCCTGAACTAGTGAATGACATTTATGTTTAATTAAAGAAGAACTGTTAACCCCTTTGAAGCTGTCTTTCCTTTCTGAAGCAGATCAAAGAACTGTGCTAACAGGCCATACTGGGTGCGCTAGGATGCTTGCTAATACAGGACCCCATATCAATGATCTATAGGAGGTTTAGCAGAATGAACTACCATTTTAATGTAAATTACATAATAGCATATATGGGAATTCTCCATGTTGTCCTTACATGTAGTTCATTACTATGCCCCCCAAAACAGAGTGAATTAAATATATTTTAATTTCATAATTTAAACACTTTCAGTCATATTACATTTTCCTGAAATTTTGTTTCGCCCTGCTTTGGCCAATAACATTGGTAAAATGAGTCTTTTTTAAAAATAGTTTTTTGCTAGAATCACTTTCAATATTTCATGTTTATGTCACCTCCTGAAATTCCATGTTATAGACTTACAGTATCTGTATATTTTTTATGACTGAGATTGCAGCTTCTCAATAGGGCTGTATTCATATTCTGCAGTGATGGAAGCACCCTGCACTCATTAAAATGCCATGAAAAGGGCTTGAGAGTGATGTATAAAGTTCTAAACAATTTAAGCATATAGTGAGAAAAGAATATGAATTTACTAAGACAGGCAGTGTATTTATAGTATCACTTAATGTGCAGTGAATTAAATATCATTGGCTTTTATTTCTAAATCTTATCTATTTAGTAGTATTCATCAGCAATCATTACCTTGCATATTCATGAATCACATACAACAGAATTAGAAATTCTGATTTATTTTATTCCATTTATTTAAAATGTGTCTTATTTTTATCTTGAATTGTACAAACATTATTTATTTTATATACGTATTTAGTAGTCTTTTAAAAAATTATGGGAAAGTTTGTTATAAAGCTAGGTTCAAAAATACAGATTTCAATTACCTCTTACCACAAAAAGGTAAAGGTATTAGGGAACCTCAAACAATTAGATCTTTGAGGATATAGAATATAATCTATAAGCAAACATGGCCTTTTAGGTGGACAAAATATGTGTGAATTATCCGGGTTGATTCATGATCGCTCTACATCCAGATGAGCTAGTGCCCAAACTGCTGGAATGATGGAAGGTGCTGATGATAAAGAAGCTTAATTCTCTTTGTCACTGTTTTTAATTTTTCCTTTCCCTGCTTGTACCCTACCCTTCAATAACCTTAATCCAATGCGTTCTCCCCCCGCCAAAAAATGTACCTTATATTTTCTGACATGTGATAATTATTTTAGTATTTGTAAATATCTATATCCTATCTTCCTCATCTCTTATCCAGTAATGTGGTTTTTCCTCTACTATGTCACTTTTACCTCTGAATAGAATATTAAATGTGAAATCAGGAATATGCAAGTTCAAATCCTGTCTCTTATATGTACTAGTTATATGACCCTGGACAAATCACTCAACCTTATTCATCCTCAGTTTACTTATCTATGAAAGGGAGATAATGGAAAATCATACTACTTCAAAAGATTGTTGCAAAGATAAATGACATAGCATATTTATAACACTTTGAAAACTCTCAAGCACCATATAAATCTTCATTGCTGTTATTACTTCTAAGAAAATGTATGCTATTCCAGGTAGAAATAAATTCCTCCCACATATATGCTATGTTCAAGCATGCCTTCGTTAACAGAGATGACACACTAATTCTGCTATATCCATACATAGTGACTTAAACGTGAGCACTTTTTTTTAGTTCATAATCTTGCAAGATAACCTATATCTAGAGCTGCAAAATTTTTGAAAGGCTGAGGGAAGGAATGAATTTTAAAAAGAAAGGGAAGATGGGGAAAATTCTGTGAGCCTTTTAAAACTCTCTTTATAGCTCTAAAGTTAGTTTAGAAAGAGCAGAACATATGGGGAGAGTCAGAGAAGGATTCCCTTTTACAGCATCTCCAACAAATGCTCATTCAGTCTGTTTAAATACCTCCAGAAATGGAGAGTTCACAGATTCTTAAGGCAGCCCTTTTTATATCAATCAGGCTTCAGAAAAACCAGAATCTACTTCTCTGTAACTTCCATTCTTTGGTCTTAGTTCTAGGGCCAATCACTAATAATAATACTAGTAATAATAATTATATAATAGTGGAAGATGTAGTAATTATAAAGTATCCTAACCAAAAAAAAGACAAAACAATACTATATAATAGTAACAAAGTGGGGACTAATGCAGTAGTTAAAGAAGCTTTAAAATATACAAACTAAAGAGCTTTTCAAGCATAGAAATCTAGCAGTAGATATCAAAGCCATGTGGGAATAAGGAGGAGAACATTTCATCCTCATCATCTTATCTGTTATTGCACTTGTATAGGTGACTAGGTGAATCAGTACATAGAGTTCTGGACCTGGAACAGGAATACCTGAGTACAAATCTGGCTTTAGATATTTATTAGCTTTGTGACAGTGGGCAAGTCCTTTAGCTACTGTCTGTCTCAGTTTCTTTATTTGTAAAATGGGGACAATAAGAGCACCTACCTTCCCAGGTTGTTGTGAGGATCAAATGAGATAATATTAAATAAATTTGTGAATCTAAAAGTGCTAATTATTATTATAATAAAGCAGGTTATAACTTAAAAATACAAATTTTGGACACTGTATGTTTCTGTTAATTCAACCTAAGGTATATTATCTTTTACTTTGGTGGCTGTCACACTGTTGATTGGCTGAGCTTGTAGTTCACTATTTCAGATAAGATATTGACTAACCATATTTCTTTTATCAATCAGTTTTATCAAGTGCTTACTATGTGCCATACATTATACTAAGTGCCAGGGATACAAAAATAAGTAAAAGACAGTCCCTGCCTTCAAGGAGTTTACAATCTAAGGTGGGGGAGGTAGATAACATGCAAACAACTATATACAAATCAAGTTATATACATATATATATATAATATATCTATTCACATAAATAGGAAATAATAAAGAGAAGATAAGCACCGGATTTAAGAGGTGTTCGGAAAGGCTAACTGTAGAAGGTGGGATTTTACTTGAGATTTAAAGGAAGCCAGGGAGGTCAGTAGTTGGAGTGGAGAAGAAATAGAGTTTTAGGCATGAGAGATAAACAGAAAATTTCCAGAACCAATAGATGGAGGCCAGTATCATTTGATTAAAGAGTATGTATTAGGGAGTAAAGCATAATAAGCTTGCAAGATAGGAGGGGGCCAGGTTACAAAGAGCTTTGAATACTAAACAGCATTTTCTATTTGCTCCTGTAGGCAATAGCAAATCACTGGAAATATTATTGAGTAGTGAAGGTGACATGATCAGACCTGTATTTTAGGAAAAATCACTTTAGTGACTGAACGGAAGATGGATTGGAACGGGGAGAGACTTGATGCAGGCAGACCCACCTGCAGGATATTACAATAGTCCAGGTGTGAGATGATGAGGGCTTACACTAGAGGGCTGGCAGTGACAGAGGAGAGAAGGAGAATTATTCAAGAGATGTTGCAAAGGTGAAATTGACAAGTCTTGGCAACAACTTAAATGTAGGGGGTGAGAGTGAATAATATCTATTCTATCCTGTACTTCTGAAGTAGCCTTCTTTTTGAGTCCAAGTGTAAGACTTTAGATCAAGTTCTATTAAATGTTTTATTTAGTTTATCCTGTGGTTTCAGCAGCCAAGATGTTTTCTGATCCTATTTCTGCCATTCATTATGTGATTTCGTAGACATCACATAATGTAATAGACAGCTGATCTCAAAGCAGGAAGACCTAGGTTCATGATAGATAAATAGGTAGATAGGTAGATGACAGAGCATTTGTTAAGCACTAACTACATGCTAGACCCTGTGCTGAGTACTGGGAATATAAACTGTCTCTCCCACCAAGGAATATATATCTTAGAAGGGTAAGGTAATGGATGATAATTTGTAAACAATGAGTTGTACAAGAAAAGTATAGTATGGAAGAGAAATAGGCTGGATAGTCATGAACTAGTCCAAGTTTGAGAACATGACTGGCTTAAGTGTTTCCTCAAATGGAAGATCAAGAAGGAACTCATCAATCAGAGAAAAAGGCCTTTGGGGTGTAAGTGTTGCCAGGGTGAGAAGGATGCTAGAATAGAAGTAGAGAGTTGATCAGGAAAGTCATGGGTTGTTCTGCCTTTGAAATCTACTGGCTGTGTGACTGGAAAAATCCCTCAAGGCATTCTATAAGACATTTTTTACGTTCACTTTTTTTTTATAGGGATCACCCTGTTTCTTGCCTTTCTTTATAGTTTTGCTCAGTCTTTGACACAAAGTAAACACTGAATAGAGTGCTTCCTTCTCAGAATGTTTGTATATGATAAAGTTCATTATATTACAGAGGAAACCAATTATATTGAAATATATCTATCAAAATATTTTTTTGAAAATTCACTGACCCCTTTCTCAAAGTTAAGAATCCCTACTCTGAGTTATAAAGCAAAAACCGATTTGTATTGGCAGATGAAATTCCTTACCAGGAATATTTCTCACTCATAAAATTATGGACCTAGTAGAACAAAAACAAACAAAAAAACTATGTTTAATCTGTCAATCACGAATATATAAAGTACTTATGTTTTATTCACTGTGGTAAGTGCTGGAGATACAAAGACAAAAGCAAATCAGTCTTGGACATCAAAGATCTTCCATTCTAATAATGGTGGTATCTCCTAAGGAACTAGTCTAATAGCATTGCTAATAGGGAAAATTTGGTTAGACTAGTGTGACCTTTTCCTGATGGTCCCATGCTGGATCTCAAGTTTTATTTTCCAAATGATCACAAACCAAAGTAGTTTAGAATTTTGCCAGGAATCAACCTCAGTCCCACCAGCCCTATCTTGAAGATATCTGTTTAAAAAGAAAGAAAAATAATTGACATTTACCAGTCTTTAAACTTCTAAAATTTCATCATTTTTTAAAATATTTTAGTTAAATACTTATAATTGGCAGCATTTTCATTATGTGCCAAAATAGTTCTTGTGGGTGTGGTCACTTCAGGTCATTGAAGGTAGCTATTCATGATTTATCTTGGATTGTCAGTTCCATGTTAATTAAATTTGTCTTTCCCCTTTTTAGTATCTGAATATCATTGTTCTTTAATAGGGTAGAATTTTAAAGAATGCTAATGACAATAGTAATTAGATAATACTTAGAATTAGAACACCATTTTATATAGCACTTTCACAGAAATCCTGTGGGCTATGTAGTAAGGGTTCAAATATGTATACACACTCATATGGTTTTAGTTTCTACGTTCATCTATCCATCTATCTATTTGTCTATCATCTATCTATCTGTCTATCTGTCTATCTGTCTCTCTGTCTCTCTCTATCTGTCTGTCTGTCTGTTCATCTGTCCATCCATCTATCCATCGACATCTTTATATAGATGAGGAAACTAAGGTTCAAAGAAGATAACTTGACCAAATGACTTGACCAATAATTTGACCAAAAAAACATAATTTTTGGAACTGGGACTTGAGGTTTCCATATTTTTAAGTCCAGGGTGAGAAAAAATTATTTTGTTCAATTTGAAGGACAAAAAGGAAAAGGAATCATTAGAAAAATCCCCTTTTACTTTCTTGAACCTCTACTTTTATATTTATGAATATATCACTGTTCTTGTTATCACCATTATATGAGAGATACTATTACTGATGATGATGATGGTGATAATGATGATAGTTATTTTAGCTATAGGCCATGACATAATTATAACACTTCTAGAACACTTGCATAAAACAAAATTGTTATATTTAAAACTTCCTATGAAACCACATTTCCCCAAAAAACTTTATTGCTTTCAAATCTCTGAAGCCTTCCTTAATCACATACTGCATTTTTCCTGGTAATTGTCTGCTTCTGTAGCTCAAATATCAAATGTCAATATAAGTCTTACTCTATTGTGAGTCTCATGAACAAGGACATATTTTTCTACAAGGCAATGCTTTTAGTAGAAAGGGTAATTTGGCATATATATATATATATATATATATATATATATATATATATATATATATATATATATATATATATATATATATATATATATATATATATATATATATATATAAGGTATGTATGGAATGAGGAAAATAGAAGAATAACTTATTAACTAGTGACATAGAAATGGCATTCTATTCTAGCCTCTCAATTCACTTTTGACAATTTATGTCCCAGGTCATATCTCTCTGCTGAAGCCCCCTTGATAGAAGGTCATGTATTCCTGCTACTGAAACGTCTCTGCCTTTTCAAAAATTACATTCCTTTCTTTAGATTCAGATCTTTCCGAACCAATTAAAAAAGTTTGAGTTGAAAATATTTTCAGAAAAGAGAATATACATTATTATTAGTAGCTTCAATTTATAAACATTAAATCTAATTCTACCTTTCCCCATATGGGAAACTTTATTTTATTTTATTCTATTCCACTTTAAAAACTTGACATATAGGTTACTTAAAGTTTCAGGTATGTTTTTATAAATCAATTTTTATCTCGAGATCTTGAATGAAGCTATAGGATAGGATAAATTGTGCTTAGATTGTTGTTGTTGGGTGTTACATTTGTCCTTCGTTTTCAATGAGGACGATGACATCAGGGAAATGATGACATGACTTGTAGTTGACTTTTATTTGAGTGAAGGAGGGCTGTGCAGGTCACCAGCCTCACTTCCCCTCCAAAGCCATCTGGATCCAGTGACCAGATATTTATCAGGATGACTGGAGATGGCCCAGGATGCACTGGGAGACTGTGGCCCTTTTAGGCTAAGGCCTTTTTAGGTCTTCACTTAGAGTGAGGTAATGCCATTCAGTGAAAAGTCCTCTTTAAGAAGTGATTCAAGGGGACGTCCCTTTAATTTCAAAAAGAGGAAGAAAAAGAAAAAGAAAAAAATCAAGCTGAAAGGGGAAGACACTCAGATTTGCAGTTCTTAAAGAGGCCTGTTTACACTGAATGAGTGTTACCTCAGTCTAAGTGAGTACCTAAATAGGTCTTAGCCTAAAAGGGCCAGGGTCTCCCATTGCATTCTGAGGTATCTCCAGTCATCCTGGTGAATATCTGGTCACTGGATCCAGATTTCTCTGGAGGAGAAAGTGAGGCTGGTGACCTTGTACAGCCCTCCTTCACTCAAATCAAAGTCAACTGCAAGTCACGTCATCATTTCTCTGATGTCATGGTCCTCTTTGGAAAGAAAGGACAAACACAACTTCTGAGTAGACCAAGCTGCCTGACTGGGGATGCAGCTAGTAGGGTAACTTATCTCTCCCTCTCCCTCTCCTTTTCCTCTCCAAAGGAAGATAAATTTTGATGACCAGAAGTTGCCCAGTTAACTTGGGGTTTACTGGCTAGTTTTTTTCTTTCTTTCCTTCCTTCCTTCCTTCCTTCCTTCCTTCCTTCCTTCCTTCCTTCCTTCCTTCCTTCCTTCCTTCCTTCCTTCCTTCCTTCCTTTTTTCTTCTTTCACAAAACCTTAAATGGAGTTGGCTCTGAAGGTCATAGAATTGAACACAATAGGTCCCTGTCCAAGGTCCATTTAATGGCTGTATTTTGGGCCCTCCTGATTTAGAATGAATTTTTAGATTAATCACCTGCATCTGAAGTAGTTTTGCTCAATCTCCTTGGCAGTTTAAGTCATTCAGAAAATCAGTAAGAGGCTGTCTCTTCTTAAGGAGACAATTACTAGTTAATTAAACAATTACTAGTTAGTTAAAAAACTAGTTAATTAAACAATTACTGGTTAAATTTAAGAAGACAAAAAAACAACCAGAAACAGGCTATAGACTCTCAAGGTGAGTTATATCTTCTTCTCACCCTGTCTCCTGCTGTAAGTTTTTGACCATTTCATTCATTCATTTAAGAGAAGGGAGAAGAAAACAAAATTAAATGGGTATATTTTTATCCTCAGGTAGCATTTTTTTATAAAGAATGGGAAAAGCCAGTGGATCAACTGAGGCTTTGAATTATGGATTTATCCATGCTTTGACTCCACTGTATTTTCCCTCAGTGGCAAGAAAAAAGTTGAGGCTCACAAATAAAAGGAAGAAGCATAATTCAAGAGGAAAAGTTTTGACTGAATGAAATGCTTTATGCTTTGAAACTGAAAAAATAACTAGGAGAGTGAATCACTATGCTGGATCAGTGGAAGTTAGATCTTCTGGGAGTTTAAAGACATTTCCAATTGTCAGAAGAAAGGGTTTGTTTGTTTTTTTTTTAAAGAAATTCATGTACAATCAACGTATTTGTAATGATATTGTTGGTAGTTTTGTACAAATATTCTCTTCTGTATAGTGGATATTACTGACTACTTTTATATCAACAAGATTGTTGAGAAGAATACAGCTTGCCTTCAGCTGGCCAACTTGCACAAGGGAGAAAAATCAACAAGGAAGAAATCTATCAGGGAACAATGCCTTGAGCAAAGAAAGAGTTTCAGGTCAAGATCTTCTCTATTTCTACATCAGCTACCATCCTGCTCTTTTCTGGAAGAGGACATCTGCCTTTCCTGTTGCTTATTTTCTCTCATATTCCCCACTCCCTCACTCCCCAAATACCCAGACCCATTTAGTCTGTCCTTAGTAGGCACAGCCTCATGTCTTAGATGTATGCCTTCAAACTCCTCAAAACCTTCCCTCCCCACATCAAATCTTATAGGTTCTCAGGACCTTGTTCAGTGGCTAAACCTTATCTAATAGATTCCATAAACAATAATGTAGTAATAGCTTCATTATTATTTTCTCCAGGGTTTAGTAGATGAGGGGCTAAATTTGAAACTAGGAAAGCTTGGAAGGTGTTTCCACATAGGGAGTTTGGGAGTTTCCAATATGCTCAATCTATCCCCTACCTCCCACCTCCATACTCACATTTACACTCACCCTCACACACTTTGTCAATTTGAGGATTTGTAAAGGTCTGTCTAGAAAAAGCAACATCCAGTGAAGTGAATATTTAATGAAGAAATTTCAGTAATTATGGCTGGTGGGAGAGGGACTTTTGAAGAGAGGAGGTTTTTCCTGGAATTCCTCCATAGGCAGCTGCCTACTTTCCTTATTTTGCCTTTAAAAAATTCAAAAGCAACAAGCAAGTATGCATTTAGCACCTATTTTGACAGTGCTGTGGACATAAAGGCAGTGTGTTGTGTGTGTGTGTGTGTGTGTGTGTGTGTGTGTGTGTGTGTGTGTGTGTGTGTGAAGGCTTACATTGAAGTTGGGCTAATGCCCATAAAGTGGGAATGATTAACAAACTCATTAGAAGTATTTGAAAATAATGTCTACATCATTCCAAAACCCTAGTTTCTACTGAAGTCTCAAGTAAAATGCAAACATTGCTATTGTCTGGTAGAAATGCCATGTTTGTGTTTTCTAAGTTTCTATGATCTTAGCATTATATTTTGTGTCAAAGGGTCATTTTGCATTTTTGAATACTGACAATTCATATTACGGGACAGGGTCTTAGTTAAGCTAATGGCATAACCTCATTTAAACCACATGCTGGGCCCCGCCCAATAAATCAACTAATAGCAATTGCCTTTTTATGCACCCTTTGTCCACCTTTCATAAAATAGGGCTAATGATGTGTGTGTGTGTGTGTGTGTGTGTGTATTTTAAAATGACATCTGATTCTTTTGCCTGGGGAATTCTCGTTTTTCAGTTGCCTACATCAATTTAAGAGGGACTTAGATAAGTACTCGTGAGCAACCTGAGGAAAACAGAGGTTAAGCAATTTGTGAAGGGTTATCCAGCCGGTAAACAATCAGTAAACATTTATTAAGGACCTACTATGGAACAATCACAGTAGTAGGCACTGAAGATACAAATAAAAAGAATGAACCAATCACTAGGCAGCTAGGTGGTGCAATGGACAGAGCACTGGGATCAGATTCAGGAGGAATGGGGTCCAAATCTGACTTTGGATATTTACTAGCTGGCCAAGTGACTTTGTCTCTGTTTTGCCTCAGCTTCCTCCACTGTAGAAAGCGGATAATAACAGCACCCAACTCAGTTGTTGTGATGCTCAAATGAGATAATATTTGTAAAGAGCTAGCACAGTGCCTGGCACATAGTAGGGACTATATAAATGTGTATTCCCTTCACCTTCTCACTCCCTGAGTAACCTTGGGCAAGGCTCAATTTCCTAATCTGTAAAATGGAGGGGTCCTGGGAAGAGGGATTAGACAAGATGACTTAGATTCCTTAAAGCTCTAAATTTGTGATTTCTAGAGATATAT
Organism: Notamacropus eugenii; assembly: GCF_028372415.1. NCBI lineage: Eukaryota > Metazoa > Chordata > Mammalia > Diprotodontia > Macropodidae > Notamacropus > Notamacropus eugenii. The sequence continues at coordinate 445,128,432 of NC_092873.1, forward strand.
AAACTTCTCTTCAACTTGTACGTTTGATTTATAGATGATCAACTTTTATTTAATCTCTCCTTAAACCTGAAAGAATATGGAATAAGGTGAAACTGTTTTATATAATCACACTTTTCCTTTGAAAATTAGACATTCAACATATACTTGAAAAACAACCTATGTATGTATACATATATGTATATATGTCTGTATATGTTGTGGGGAGTGAGGGGGGTTAGATCCGGTTCAGGTCAGCACCATGAAAATGTTTTGTTTTTTTTTTAACTGAGGCTCACAGAGAACAGAGACTCTGTATGGCATTATGGGATTATGGATAGTATGTGGCTATAATGCAAATATGATATATTATTCTAAATAGACTAGATAACGGCAATTGAGTGCCAGATATGTATTGTGTAGGAATGGTGGGTTAAGCAATACAAAAATTCTTTGTTTCAAAATATATCACCACTCCCTTCCTCAGGGAATAAAAGATGAGAATGACTCCTTTAGCCACCACATGAAAACCAACTTCAAAACCTGCTTGCTATCTTTCTAACGTTGCTCAAGTCACTTAATCTCTCTAAGACTCATGTTTCTCATCTGAAAAATGTTGATTAAAACAACACTGATAGTAACACATCAATGTACCAGCAAGAATGTATAAAATGCCTGTTACGTGCCAGTAACAACAGCAACCAAGGTTTCTACAGCGGCTTGGTTAGTGAAAAGCAAATTTTATCTCATTTGATTGTCTTATCTATACAATAGTGTGTTTGGACTAAATGGTTTCCAAAATTCCTGCCAGTTTTACGTCTTTGATCTTAAGTAGTTCAAGTATTTGGGCAGCTAGGTGGTATAGTGGATAGAGTACCAGACCTGGAGTCAGGAAGATCTGAGTTCAAATTTGACCTCAGATATTTATTAGCTGTATGACCCTGGACAAATCATTTAACCCTTATTTGGCTCAGTTCATCATCTGTAAAACGAGGACATACTGAAGAAGGAAAGGGCAAACCAATCTAGTATCTTTGCCAAGAAAATGATGGATTTTTTCCATGGAGTCACATAAAGTTAGACATGACGAAATGATGACAACAAAGTAATACTAGTTCTGTTTTAGAGAAAAATGAAATTCATAGAGTCTAAGTAATCTGCTCCTGTAAATACACATAGTATGATTCAGAATCAGGATCTGAACACTAATGCCTGCATTCCATGTCCCACTGTGCTATTTTCACTAGACCAAGCAATCAAACTATATAGATTACATTTTTTCCTCGTCAGATCTAGTTTCAGTCATATACTTAATGAAGTCTGGCTAGAGACTGAGACTTATTTATTAATAAGTGTGGCAAAGCTCAACTGTGATGCTTTTCTTTATAAATGGAATTGAGGGCTAAGCAAAAATAGCAATTAAGTGCCCTAAATTCCCATTAATTAATTTTCAGCACCCCAGCTGCTTGTCCTGATTCCTGTTTACTCAGAACCAAAAGAAATGATGCTATATAACTGCTAAGTTTTCTGCAAGTAAATGTATTAACCTCTGTAACTCTGCACATGTTGTTCCTTCCCTTTATACAGCAGGATTCCTGCCTCCCTAAACAAAGCAAAACCAAAAAACAAAATTACAACAACAGTACAGTTTTGACCAGAATGTAGAAATCAGTGATATACTAAGGCAGAGCTATGGTAATTTTAGTAATGTTATGATTTATATCCTCCTTTCAAAAAAAGTTTTGGGAATGAATGAAAACATATAAAATGGGAAAACTAAAAGGAAAAAAAATGGAGCAACCACCAAATAAAGGATAATGAGGTATTCTAGTGAATTGAGATGAATCCATTATTAAAACTAAGCACTGAATTTAACTCTGATCCTCCTAATATCATAGGCAAAAAGCTGGGAAAAGTTTTCATTTTAGACAAAGAGGTATTTATACAATTCTTAAAAATCTTAGGGGAGGAGTTTTCTGCCAAATTTGGTGAATCTCAATACCAAGAAATTCATGATAATCAGATATGAGACTAAGTCTTCCTGTAGTACAAATATAACCAAGAATAAATGCATAAAGATTTTTTGGTAGTTCCAGAGGAATTCTAAAGGTCTTGTGATAGGGAAAAAAAAACATAAAGAATAAATGACAACTGGGAAGAAGGAATAGTCTAGAAGTACCCAGTTATACATCCTCAGCCTTTTCCTTAGACTTTTTTCCTTGCTAACATCAGAGAGGAGACATAGGGATTGGATTGGAAGGCAGTGAGCCACACTAAAGAAATTGTCACATATAAGCTAAGTTTGGTGAGACTCAGATAATTTGGATCAGGCTAGGTTTTTGGCCTTTCAATCTAGTCAGGATGACTTAATGTATACATGGGAAATCTATGTCTGTAATTTTCAGGCCATCTGCAAAACTGCAAAGTAGGCAAATCTTGTCTTTTTTTTAAACCCACTTCTCTTTCCTTTATCCTTTTCCCAATCCCCAGATTAATAGTTCTCTCTAATCCTTCCTTGCTTTTGATAAATTCAGGCATCATCGACTTCAGATTCTTCCTGTGCTACTCTTCCATCTTTCCCATAAAAGTCCTTGTCTATATGTTACAATGCTAGGTAACCCCTCTTAAACCACCATGAACATTAAAGATGTAAGTTTCAGCTGAGAAAAGAGATAAGGGCTAGAGATATCTATTTCAGATTCATATGCATAGACATAATAGTTGAAGTTATAGGGATAAATGAAATTTTCAAGTGGAAGGGAGTATAAAGAGAAAAGATATATCTATATACACTGTTTCATCCCACCCCAAATTTTTACTCATTCATATAACAAAGAAAAAAATAAAGTGAAAGCAACCTATACAGTAACCATGTACAAAAATATATGTAACATTCTTCCCTTGCATTTCTTCTGAGAGGAGGGAGCTATGTTTCATTGTCTATTATTCAGAACCAATATTGATTTTTAAAATTACTCAGAGGTTGGCTTCCATTTAGTGTTCTTATCACTTACATTCTGGGGTTTCACTGGAGTCAGCTCATACCAACTCATGGGAGCCAATTGTAAAATTTTCAGTGTAATGATTTATACTTCATAAATCAGCAAGTGATTGATTTATTATTTTCTTGATAGTCTCCTTTAATAAAGTGATGCAGAAAATGTTAATAATGCATATTAAACTTAAAAGACTGTTGTGTGTACATTTGATTTGGGGAGGTAGCAAGAGAGTCTCTTTAAACTCTTTTTAAACATTTATCATCACACTCTTGCTTATTTTGTAAAGAAGTCCCACTAATGGGACCCTGCTTCTGTGGCCCACTATATTTGGATCATTAACTGTAACAGTTTGAAATATTTTTTGTTAGAATTCTGAGCTAAAATACAGAGACTTGATTCCTTTCTCCTACCCATTTCAATTCCTGAATTTGATGGCAGAAGTCTCTCCAACTGGGTACATTTGTGATCAATCAGCATATGCAACAGGAAAGGAAAAAGAGGAAAAAAACCAGATTTATTATTTTGTAATTTATATAAGATTTATTAAGGGATGTCCTTATTGCTAACTTTAAAGCACAAAATAAATTTTAGCTATCATCATTATTTTTAAAATTTAAAATGTGCATGCATGTACAAATTTTCTAAAAGGCAGTTTCAGTTCATTTGTATTCCCCAGAAAAAGGATGGCTCATGAAGGTACAAAAATTCTTAGAACCAAACATATCCTTCTAAACCACAAAACGGGGCATAGCTAGAAACATCAGACTACAAAAGGAATTGTAACAATCAGTTTAAGAACTATACAACACATTAACTTGGTTTTCAAATATGTGGTTTTTCTAATTTTACTCAATGCTTAGTTATATGCATTTCTCATATTTTTTAATTTCTCATGTACATCCTTTCTTAACATGTAATTATATTTCATTTCATAAAATGTTTTTAATTATCAACAAATTATAAAATTGCAGCATCTTATATTCTTTCTACCATTCTAAAAAGGAATGTTCTGCTCTAGGATCTTGTTTGGAAAAGTCTAACCATTTCTTTATGTTTTCCTCAAGTATACTCTGTCTTTCTCTATATAAATGCATATGCATATATATAATCCCAATAAAGATTTTGTATTGATGAGAAAATATGTATATGTCAATAGTTATTAATCCTTTGTTTATTTTTTCCTCAATAGCAGAACCTGTGACTTCTTCCCAAAGAGTATCTTCCCTTCTGTCAAAGTCATATGAAAAACTAATCCCTCAGGCCTCTAATAATCACATTATTTATACTTACACTATTGACCTTGTACATATAATACATCCACTCACACACACATACACATACACACTCCTATTCTCATTCAACTGTTACTCTTACCTTTAATTTCTTTCTGCCATATTCACTTTCTTATGTAGCACATCAGGGACTATTTTATGAGAGTCTAAATGTGGTGGCTCCCCTGCCTTGATGAAGAAAATATTTTGTTGAGATTGCTTTCATTCTTTTAATGTACATTTGTTGCAAGAAAACCCATGAATCAAGGAAGATGTGGCCTGAAAAAGTCAAGTGAAATTGATGAATGAAATGTCCTTGGGGACCTGAAAGTGAAGATTTTCAATATAGTGGTATAGACAGAAGCCTTTTTATAAGGTTTGAATTCCCCAAGTCTACCTTATTGGCCCTTCAGCCAGTTTAACACTTTGACAATCATAACACATTCTACTTTTGAAGAACTCTAGGAATTGATAGGAAGTACTTCTTTATCAGGTTCTAAAAAATGTGTCTGAGACTTCCATAGTTACCCTAGGGTTTCTGTGTGTGTGTGTGTGTGTGTGTGTGTGTGTGTGTGTGTGTTTATACATACATATATAATACATACCACTTATATGTTACATATTTTAAGGCAGCTATCTTCTACCTATCTCTTTCCCTAATTCAAATCATCATAGCGGCCATATGATATGAGCTGGCACATCACACTGTTGGCTCAGTTTTAATTTGCAATTATTTAAATTTTCTAGATTTCAGTTTCTTCATCTTTGAAATGCAGAGTTTGGGATAGATTTTCTGATATTTCTTTTACTAAAATTACATCCCATTATAGATTGCCTTTGTTAGATCAAATCTGAGTTATTATGTTCCTGGGCACAAGTATTAGGAAAGACATTGACATCTGGAGTAAGATTATCAGAAGAATGAAATGTCCGAATACCATACCTTATGAGGATCCATTGAAGGAACTGGGAACGTTTAGCTTAGGAAAGAGAAGTCTTAAAAAGAACACAATGGCAATCTTCAAATTTTTGAATAGCTATCATAGGGAAGGTGGATGAGCCTTGTTTTCCTTGATATCAGAGGGTAAAATTAAAACAATGAAAATCGAAGAGACAGATATTTACTCAATAGAAAGAAAAAGAACAACTTCTTATCAGAATTTCTAAACATGAAATGGTTTACCTGATAAAGGAAGAAAGGCAAAAAGGAAGGAGAGAAGATAAGCATTCGTTAAGGACTCACTATGTGCCAAATGTTATACTAAGTTGTAGAGATATACATACAAAAGGAAAGAGAGAACCTATCCTCAAGAAGGTCAAATTCTAACAGGGGAATAAATACTCAAAAGGGAGCAGTTACCATAGAGGGATACTGATCTACAAAGTTTCTCGGCTGATGAATAGTACCTTAGAGGCAAAGATTCATACACTCCATCAAGAAACAATGATAAGAGTTTCGCAACTAGAGTGGGACGTGTTAGGAATAACGGATACCTGTGGTAAGGAGGCTGTGGAGGAGGTAGCCAAAGAACTGGGAATGAAGTGAAACATAGCACACATGCTTCTTGAAATAGTGACTGTGGAAAAGTAGTTACCAATCAGGAGTACAGGCCAGTCTTAGTTGAAAATAAAATGACCATCTGTTGTGCTACATTAATGAATAACATTAGTGACTCCATTTTGTCTTTATCCACCATTTTGTGAAGTTATGTTTCAGCTGCTTGTAATTTGAAGAAATCACAAGATTATTCCCCCTCCCAAGGTCACCTCACTTAAGGAATGTCATAAAACTACCCGCATTCCCTATCACCTCAGTGTCTGCCTCCAACATTGAAAAATGAGATGTCACAGTTCTTAGAATCCTCTTTTTTATTCCTTCCAACTTTTATTTTAACTGTGTAGAAATCAAGTTTCGGGGTCTTTGGCTACTAAGAACTTTGGACTCACTCTGTTTGACAACTACATGCCTTGCTAAATGAATTGTCTGGATGAATCTCCCCCGTTAACAATTGGGGATGTAATAAAAGGGATTCCTTATAGACTTTGGTTAGATGTCCTCTGACATTTTTCTCAACTCTAAGATTTTGTGACTCTATGGGGAAGTTTTTCTTTTAGATGACACAAATTCCATCATGTATTTGTGAAATATCCTTTAAACAACCCCATGAATAGATCATTAGATTTCTCAGTATCTTTCCTAAGTTATACTATTTATTTAGGCTTATTAGAATCTTTTTGCAGCCCAATTCTGTCATCTGATGAGGTGGCTTTATTTTCTAGCTCTGTGTCATAAATATACAAATTTTATAACTTGTCTATGATTTCATCTGGTCATTGATTAAAATGCTGAAGAAAATACAGCCATGTACTGATCCCTGGTTATTCTAGTAGACCTCTCTCTGGAATGACTGGTTCCTCTAGTCTTTGAGTCTGATTGTTCAACAAGTTAGGAATCCTCCTAACTGAATTATTATCTAATCAAATCTCTCCTTCATCATGAAGATTACATGAGAGACTTTGCCAAATGTAAAACTGGAGTCAGGCATAATGTGTCCATGGCATCACCCTCATCAACCCTAATTAACCCTCTTAATAAAGGAAATGAAGCATGACCTATTCTTAAGGAGCACATGCTACTAATTACTGATTATTGCTTCACTTTCCAATTGTTTAAAATCCATTCCTTTAATCATTTGTTCTAGAATATTGCCAAGACTCAAAGTCCCACCCACTTGTCTATAGGTGATTGCATCCATTCCATTCCCTTTTGGAAAACCATTAGAGAGAAATAGATTTTTCCATGTAAAATTTCAAACAGTATTACCAAGAATTTGTGTCACAATGCTCATCTACTCAAATGAAGATGCATACATGAGGTGCTATATACTGATATGTTCATTTTGTATGAAGATGGAATGCTTGTAGAGTCATACTCATGTGAGTGATCACACTGGCTATTCACAAGGCAGTTGCTGAACAATTGGTGGGATTGCTAATGGTCTGATCTGGTTACCCACAGAATAATTATTTTCATTTTTATGGTGACCGGAACAGATTGGCCAATCAGAAATAAGTTGATTGTTAGCACCTGACTATTGTGGTCTAATAAAGACAATCAAGTTTCCTAACAACCATTCCACTGAGCCATCACATAGTCTAGGGCAAAGAACATACTTCCTTTTTTGACATGCATTTTTCAGATGTTTTAATGCTTGTTATGCTTCTTAGAAAATGCAGAACATAAACAGCAAGCATATTTTTAAAAATGTTTTAATTGTTTTCCATTCTGTTAAAAAATCCTTTCACAGAAAAGAAATATTTGATTTTTGTTAAGCAAGACAGAATTACATCAGGCTATGCACGGGTGCTTTTGTTTACAACCTTCCAAAGAGCTGTTGCTTAGCAACTGCATTGAAGAAGCTTCTAGAGCTCTAAATCACAGACTGTATTCATACAATTTAAGTCTTCAGAAAGGGCTGGATTCTATGAGGAGCGATTTTGATAATCAGCATTTTTAATACATTGGCACCAATTCTTTTTCATCACACATGCATAAAAATAGATTTGAAAGAATGCATCTGTAAATAATCTATTTATTTTTAATAGTTATCTAAGTTAGTCTATATTGTTTAATCAGTATTTGTTCAGATGTTTTTCAGACCTATTGTTTTAGAACTTACATGACAATAGTATACTATGTAGGCATTTCCATAACCTAAAATAACCTGGTATCAAAAAAATCAAGATTTATTTAAATAACTTTGGTTGACAATTATTAATAAATAGTATCCAAGCCAAGTATTTTGGCTGCTTTTTCTGCTGGAATGTCATCCTGCATAAATGTTTTGTAGGGTATGAGGGTTGGGACCCCACAGTATTAAAATGATTCCGTTTCTAACAAGGACTCTAAGCCAAGAGGAGCAGGGTATGGTTAACATCTCTGTGCCTCACCAGATCTAGTTTTGTACTTTGTGAATCTCAGGAGTTTTATGTATGTTGTAGGTAATCTAAGTTGAGATTTTATACAAAATGATTTTCTCTCATAATGAAAAGTTTTGATGCCTGCATGTCCTACGTCTCTTACTAATCAGACAAAGTAGATTTCTCTGATTATGCCATTCTGGTCAAAGGATCATTGATCACAGAGCTGGAAGTGGTCATCAGAAGATATCTAGTTCAATCTCTTTTATTTTATTGGTGAGGCAACTGAGTATTAGGTTAAGTAACTTGACCAAGGTCACAAGGTTGTAAGTAGAAAAGTTAGGAAAGGTAGCAATATTTATAATTGCTGCTTATTGTGATTGATCAGTTTCTTCAAAATGCTAAATGTGAGTAAAATATAAATGTAGAAAAAGGCATATGATTATATAAAATGTAGCCACTCAAAAAAGTAAAATCTTTTTAAGTGATGATGTGATAATAATGATGGCATTTATAGCACTTGAGGTTCTGCAAAGAACTTTACAAAATCCTATCTCATTTTATCTTCACAATAACCTTAAGAGGTAGGACTTCTTATTCTCATATTATCTCCATACATATGAGAAAACTGAGGGAAACTGATTAAATAACTTGCCCAGAGTCTCACAACTAAGACATGTCTGAGACAGACTTTGAACTTAGACCTTCCCTCTCAGAGATTCTATCATTCAGAGAGTTTTATATTTCTATCTGTTCTCATACTTGGAGAGGCATGATTGGCTTGAATGGATTTTGGAGATCATTTTTTGTTGGGAAATAGAGAGAAGGATCTTTTGTAATTACAGTTATACCTTCTACATCATGACTTTCCCCAATGAAGTTCTGATATGTTGTGGGTTGGCATAAGAAATTAAATTGGTCTCATGATGGAAAATGCCATCCACATCCAGAGAAAGAAATATGGAATCTGAATGCAGATAGAAGCAACCTATTTGCTCTCTTTGATTTGTTTAGCTTTTTTCTTTCTCCTGGTTCCCCCCACTCATTTTAAATCTTCTATACAACATAACTAATGTGATAATATGTTTAATAAGGATATATATGTAAAGCCTATATTGGATTGCATGCTGTCCTGGGGAGGGAAGCAAAGAAAATATAAAACTTATGGAAGTGAATGTTGAAAACTGAAAGTAAATAAATTAATTTATTAAAAAATAAAAAAGAAATTAAATTGCACTTCTTGGGGAGTTTTGTGGAAGTCACAGAAGACACACCAAGGCCAGCAGACAACACAGAAAAAGTTTAAAACTTAGAAATGCATAAAATATATGTATTGTACAATATCAACCCAAATTTTACAATAAGCTACTGTAAACACTCCATAAAATAAAAAAAAAAAATAAAACTTTTTCTTTGATCCAAAGGGAGGACCAGAAATTTTACATGGATCATGGGGGCACTGTATTCCTAACCCCTATGATGTGGAAGGAACAACTGTATGCGCATGAAGCATGAGTATAAAGACCTAATATTTTTTAAAAAGCCTAATTATGGAATCAAGCTTATTACTCTGTAGCTGTACTTTTAATACATTCAGCATGGTTTAAAGAATATTAAATTGATTAGGAAAAATCATTCAATAATTTTGGGTTTGGATGTTATCTATCTATTTTTGCTCTTAGTTGAGTCACATCTATCTCTATCATCTCTATCTTTATCTCCTCTCTATCTCAAACTCTGTCATCTCTTTTATCATCTATATTTTATTAATACTAACATCTATATGTTTTCTAGTTCATATTTTCCAAGGTTTAAAATCCATATGACTTCTTTTAAAACATAAGGAACATGGAAAAATAATGAAGTATCTCTGAAAATCTTCTTGAAGGAAGAGGGCTAGGTGACATTATGAAAACTTAGTTTCATATCCCACCTCTAACATATACTAGCTATGTGGACATGGGTTCATCATTGAACCTCTCAGTGTTGTAGATAGTTCTCCAAAATTATGTCATTTGAGTCGTTCTATATTGATAGAAGGAGGTTCCATAAAATTTCCTGCACAATGGAAATCCTAGCTATGATCTACCCCACCCTCTTTAATCCTTCTCAATTTACTTTCATCAATCTTCATTTGCTAGGGTCCTGAAAGGTTAAATCTTGCTCTGGTGTTGTTCCCAGACAGAGAGAAAGCAGGATTTCTTCATAGGAAGCAGGGAGAAGTCTAAGACCTTAGGAAAACTTACCATATCTCTTTGACAGGAACAATCCAAATTCAATTTTGTCAGATAGTTGGTTACTACCATATGATCTGAAAATATTTTTGTTGTTTTGAAAACCCACATACACACACACACACACACACACACACACACACACACACACACACACACACACACACCCAGATACTTTATCTTTGATGTAAGGAAAAGAGCACTAGTCTTTTATTACATTTAAGGCCTGGTTTTGCTCCTTTTTAGTTTCATGACCTTAGACTAGTCACTTAAACTCTTTGAGTCTCAGTTTTCTCTTCTATAAAATGGAAATAACATTGTACTACCTAATTTCCATAGATTCTCTGAGGATCAAATGAAATGAGGGATTCTGAGAGGATCTAATGAAATTACAGTGCTTTGAAAACTGAAAAGTATGATGCGAATATATCATTTAAAGGTCAAGGCAGTCTAGGGATATAATGACATTTCAGAGACCTTTAAGATGTTTCAAAATGTTTATGTCATGATGTCATGATTTTGTGGAACCAGTTTCAGCCTATTTTTGTCTCCTTAAGTGAAACTGAAGATAAAATTGCAGAAGTATAAATTTTTCAAACAACAAATTTAACAAGTAGGTTGGAAGTATATGAAAAGTAAAGAATTTCATTTTAAATTTTGTTCAACATGTTTTTAAATGATAAATATGAACTAATTCTCCTGCATTTTTTTAAACAGATCATGTTGTCTGTGAAGAGGAGTTTAAGTATGCCATGTTAGCGTTAAACTGCATTTGCCCAGCGACTTCTACCCTTATCACACTATTGGTCCATACCTCTAGAGGACAGTAAGTATATATACATATTTTTTTCAATAGTAATAGGATCTTAGAATAGGTGTGAATGTGACTATAAAACTTGGACATGTCATGAAGTAAAGATTTTTCAACTGGATTTTAGATTGGTATTGAGTAAAGCAGTATTATTTAAACCCTGGGATAAAACCAATTCCATTACACTAACTCCTTTGCAAATGTAAATTATTTTTCCATTTTTAAGATTCTGGGTTTTATCAGTAACTTATGCATGGCCCAATGGTCAAATCTTTGACCAACTCCCAAGCTAGTTTCTGAGCCTGGAGCAAGAAAGTGATTGAATATTGCAAAGTGATTATAAATCAAAATGCTGTCTATTTTGTGAAGTTCTTTAGCTGGACAAAAGAGAAGAGAATTCATAGTTTACGGAGAAGAAAGGTAACTTCATTGGCACATGTAGGCTCCTTTGGAATTGCATAAAATTCAGAACTTGTTTTTGACTTTCGTGTTATGAAATATGGTGTAGATAGAGAGAGGTTCTATTTTCTGAAATTTCATACTCCTTAGTTAGTACTTTAAGCAAAAATTCTAACTTTCCAAGCCAAATATATTTATTGGTAAAGTTTGCTTTCAATATTTCACTTTGCTCCTTTATAGTGTTTGCAATTAAACAAATTTAATAATTTGGTCAGGATTTAAGCCACACTTGGAATTTTCTCCATCTCTTGACTTCCCTGACTTCCCTCCAGTCCCAGCTAAAATTGCATCTTTGAAAGAAACCTTTACTGATCCCCTTTAATGCTAGTGCATTCCCTCTCTTGATCGTCACCAATCTATTCTTTTCATATCTTGTTTATAATAGTTTTTTGCATATTATTTTTTAGAACTAGGAGCTTTTTTTTCATCACAGGGGAAGATATGTTTCTCTGTATCCCCAAATACTTAGCGCAGTGCCTAGTAGACGGTTAATAAACACTTAATATTTGTTGATTTGACTTGACAAGGCTCTATTAAGGTAAGATCTAAGGTAAGGAAAATATTCTCTTGAACTCAGATGCAGCCATGCTGGAGTGGAAAGAGGAAAGAGAAATCAGCATAATTAAGGGCCTACCATGTACCAAACGCTACACTAAGCTTTACATATATTTCTTTTGGCCCTCCCAGCAACCTGTGAGGTGAGAAAACCAAGGGAGACAAAGGTTAAGTGACTTGCCCAGGGTCTCACATCTAATAAAAAGTCTGAGGTCAGATTTGAACTCCAGGTTTTTTGATAGGCCCAACACTATTCATGGCATGACTTAGCTGCCTCTACAACCCAGTACTGGGAATTTAAAAGATCTAGGCATGAGTCCTAGCTTTTGCTTTTTGTGGAAAATAACTTTGGATAAATTATTTTACCAATTGGGGCCTAATTTACCTTATCTGTAAAATAAGGGATTCAAATTTGTTGATCTCATTTGCAACACTTTGTTATTTAAGCATATGTTTCGTGATAAATTGCCAAAGACACAGCAGAGATTTAAAATATGATAGATAACTGTTGTTGGCTCCAGTCACAGTGCTACATAAATGTTAGTTATTCTGAGCAAAAATTAGGTAAAGCTTCAGAACTTTATAGATATCTTCACATCCTGGCCACACCATCGAAAAAAAATGATAGCGTGAAGTAGAGCCCTAAATTTGGAATCAGACCGCTGGTCAGACTACTCTGGTTCACATTCTGCTTTTAATGTTTAGCGTTTTTGAAACTTTGGACAATTGGCATCATCTCTCTGGATTTTAGTTTACTCATCTAAAAACTGAAGGTGACCTGCCTAATGTATCTCTTCCTAATCTAAATGATCTTAGTGTTTATGCTAAATAATCCTAGAATTTTAGAATTGAATGGGATCTTTGATATCCTCTAGTCTAACATTTTGATTTTCTAATTGAAAAAAGTGACTCAGACAAATTAAGTGACTTACCAAAAGTCAGACTGCTAGGTAATAGCAGAGCCGGGATTTTACCTTAGCCCCCTACTTCCACTTTACTGTTTCTGCTTATATAATAGGGTGCATTAGACAGAATCCAAGTGACCTGAGCAATCTTTGGAAGGACTGAAATAGTATTTTAGCTCCTATTCACCTAAAAGCACAGGGGACTGGAAATGGATTATCCGCACTGAGCTGTAATGACATATTTGTATTTTGTCTCAATAAAACACTACCGAGGAACCCAAAAAGACCTCTGTTCAATTTTGTTTAATGCTGCCATGGCTACAGATATTACCATGAAATATAATATTAATCATAACTGCTAGGTAGAGATTAGATTGTTTTCAATAGGTAGAAGATAAGGTCACTTTTTATATTGTAAATCAATAAGTAAATATACTTTGATTTGAATGATCTTACTTTACAGGGAATTTTTCAGAATTCAGTACATAGATAATTGTATATAGTTTAGCCCATTTGGAGATGCCCTTGATTCTTAAATATATGTTTTGCATTTTTTGCATAAAGTAAACCAGGATGAGTCCTTTAAATATTTGTATATTTAAAAATACAGAAGCAGAAACAATTCTATCAGTATTTTTCCAGACAATTCAAGCAAAATACTTTGTATTTTGAAATACCTGACTTTCTTCAAAGCTCAGCTTTTTTTGAGTTGAGTGGCTTCTTCAAAACCACTTGTTATAAAAAAATCTCTTTATTATTCCTCTTGTTCATTGGTAGTGTCCTTTTCTGACTAAAATTGTTGTTAACTGATTAAAGGTTATACTGCTCATGCCCAGGATAATGTAAGTTCTTTGAGGGTAGAAACTGTTTTTTGTTTTGTTTTTGAATCTACCAAGAGATAGTGTAGTCCTTTCCACAAATAAGACACTTGGTAAAGGCTTGTTGCATGAATGAATAAATGAAAATAACTAAATATGATAAATTTAGCAATTTCCCACCCCCAAAGACTCTAATTTGTTTTTCGACAATGTTTATTGGGCAAAACTTAGAATACTGAACTTCAACAGTGACACTGTAGAAATGATGTTGAATGCTTAAGTTAATAGTTATTAGCAAGATCCCTTCTTTTAAAATTTAGGACTTTACTCTGCATACTTCTAATTTTGTGTATTTAATATAAGTAAACATTGTAAAATCAGACAATCCAATAAATTCATGAATTTAGTAGGATTCAGTCTTATAAATGACTTTATATATAACTTTATACTTTCCATCTGAATATTAGGGGAGTTCTGTGCTTGCTGGAAGATTCTTATTTGCACGAAGCTCCCAACTTGATTTTGTGCATGTTATTTTTTAAAAATAATTTATAATGGGGAACATGAGCTTGATATCTCCATATTTTAATGTTCATCACTGGAGGACTACTCGTCAGACTAGTTTGAATGCATACAAATTAACAAAATCTTCTGGTTTATAACAACTTTGTTCCCTACAATCTCAGTGAAGTCACTTTTATAAAATGTGTGTATGTATGTGTATGTACTCAATTATTAAACATATTAAACTTATGTATGTATATATACACATTATAAAGCATATTATACATGTTCACTTGATTCTCCTGTGTATTTGTAGATATGTATATGTACACATACATTCACCTCCCTTTCTTGTTAAATTAACACATTTATGCAACCCAAATTATGTTGATTTTCTTAGGCTAAAATTATAAAGATGTATACATATGAGTATTATTAAAATATTTAAGAAGAAACTTTAGATGGAACAATAGAAGTGGTCATATTTTTGTAAAAAAAAATCATTGCAAATTGTTGTTGAATGACAAATGACTAGTGTAATAAGCTTGCTAATAAGAACTAAATAGGTTAAACTTGATTCTCCCACACATGCATATATATAAACATATGCACATAAACACACACATGTGTAGCACACACAAGCACATGTGTAGATATGTGCAAGCAGAAGTCTGTGCATTTTATGTAAGTATATGTACGCATCAAATTTAACATGTTTAAAAGGTTTAATGTTTGCAGGTATATTGCACTGTCATTTGCCATTCAATTAAAAAGTTTACAGTGATTCTTTTGTTTTGTTTTTATAAAGCATGGGTCCACCCTGCTTGTGTTTTCTAAAGTTTCTTCTTAAATCCTTTAATAGAACCCACTTATAAGTATATACTTTTATAATTTTTGCCTTGGAGATAAACAAAATTTGGGCAGGATAAATGTGTTAAATTAATATGAAAAGAAAATGAATTGGTATGTGCAATGAGAAATGGTGACTAGACCAACAAATGCATTATGCATGTTATATTAAACCACTAATTGAATATAAAATTAACGATGCTATTCAGTGATTTCAGCACATACACACATACATGCACATACAAAACCAAATGGAATAACACTATCTTGACTTTAACCTTAGTTAAAGTTTTGTTTAGTATTAAAATATACTGAAGTCATTATATTTTTATTTCTTAAATGTTTTTTCAGAGAATAATCCTTAAAAAGAAAATGATGGACATATTTTTATTATATTTAAAATTATCGTGCTTTCTCTGAAAATTATGGAAATATGCAATATGCATATGAAAGTGTAATTCTCACATTTTTAAAAGTACATTACATTGTTGAAATCTATGTCAGTGTGTATTCAATCTTTACACTCATGTATAGCAAGCAAAACTTTAGAAATAAAATTAGGAATTACATACTTATGAACACCTCACTCATTCTATCTAAATATTGATTTATGTGTATAGATGAGGAAAGTATCTATGTTTAGTCTCCCTCACTTTGAATAAAATCTTCAATTATGACTATGTCACCACTTTTAGGATGTTATAATTAGTTTTCTCTGTCACATATGGGTTATTATATATAATATTTAAAGTTCCATCTATTTCTGAGTTACTTTGATTCTGAATTGTGCGATTTATTTAGCATAAGAGAGGCAGAACACAATAGTGGATAGAGGGTTGGTTACCCATGGACCAACAAGGGGAAAATTCTGTCAATTTAGTTTCAGTGGTTGATGGGATGAAAATGGTTGGAGTCCTTGTGGGGGAAGTGACCATTCTCTTATGGTATATGTGACAGAATGAGAGGGAAAACTGGTCTGACATATATGTGTGTGTGTGTGCGCACATATAGTCTATTCTGGGAGAACATATTTCAAAGAATTCAGAGAAAAGCTATGTATGAACACTTGGACTAAATTTTTAAAAGGAAAGTTAGGTCATGAGGGATGGGAAACTCAAGAATGAAACTCTGAAGTCAATAATGCAAACCATTCAAATGTAATGGGGAGAGAATAGAAATCATCTACAGCGAATGATGTGAATGAGCAACACATTGGTATTGAAAAAACTGGCAAATGTGATTGCGAGACTACATTTTTAAGCTTATGACAAATGGGAGAATTAGTCAGGAAAGGACTGGGAAAAATAAAATATCTGGATTTTTTTTAAAGGAAGAGAATATATTCTGCAAGCTATAGACCTATGAGCATCACTTTGAATCTAAGTAAATTTCTAGAATGGGTAATTAAAGACATGACTACTAAGGATCTAGAAAATGAATCCAAGTTTAAAAAGATTTGACTTGGCTTCATCAAGGATAAGTTATGTCATACTAAAGTTTTTTGTTTGTTTTTTTTGGGGGGGAGGGACAAGATATTAGATCAAGAGAATACTGTAAATATGTATCTGTATTTTAGTGAGGCATTTGATAAAAGTCTTTCATGCTGTTCTTGGGGGGAAAATGGGGAGGTGTTGCCAAGCCTAGAGGCCTGTATTGGGCTACCCGAGTCTTTCTTACCTGTCCAGGTCTTCGGCTGGCCACGCCGGATGCACGTATGAGAGAAAGGACGTTCCAGAGTCAAACAGGGGTTGAGCTTTATTACAGGGTTTCGGTTACAAGTGCAGGGGGTCTTCTTTCTTAGGACGAAGAGGGGGAGATTTCCTAAGAAGGCTAAGCTTAAGGGAATGGAAGTAGAAGTACAAGCGGGGAGAGAGGGGGAGGGGAGAGAGGAAAGAAAAGAAGCGGAGCCCTACTTTTCTCTTTGGCTCCACACGTGCTAAGAGAGCTTTTAGGCTTCCTCAATCCTACTTAATCTTCAGCCACACAGTTTGCATCTCAATACCGTGCTGTTAGGTAACTAGGTGTGCTCCAATCCGGGACGACCTCGAGGGCAGGGAGACTCCACCCATCAAGTATCTCCGGGGGAGAGGCGGAAATACCCGAGCTAGCCAAGCTAGCTCGGTCTGACCTTCTCGAACCCCCGCTGTTCATGGAGGGCCTCGTAAGACTCTAAGATTTAGAAGTCCCACTTTTACCTGCCCGAGACTGTCCACACGGAATTGAGCTTCCAGTCCCAACAAGGTGTGAACTAGATAATAATATATTTAGATGCACATGGAACTCTTTGATACAAAGCTAGAAAAGATAGCTAAGGCACTCGATGACTAGATCAATATCCATAAAGGTCTTGACAAGCTAGGATTGGATTAAATTCAATAAGATGACATTTGATAAGAGGACATGTAAAGTCATACACCTGAGTTCTGAGGTTCAATTTCACTAGCCAAGTGCAGGGAAGCATCGTGAAATCTAGAATTTGAAAAAAGAAAAGAAAGGGTGTTTAAGTGGACTGCAAACTTCAATAAGAGACTTTATGTGGCAACCAAAATGCTAGTGTGATCATATGGGCTGACTATGTTAAGAGAAGAATGACTTCCAGGAATAAACAGGTGGTACTCTATTCTCAGCATATTCAGTTTTGGACACCACAGTTTAAGAAGGACATTTAGCAGCTGGAGATCATCCAGGGGTCAGATCAATTAGTGAAAGGTCTTAAGTCTGTATTATACTCAGTTGAAGGAGCGGGTAATGTTTAGCCTTTAAAAGACAAGACTTATGACACACAGTAGTATGTCAGTGTTCTGCTCTAACCAACTTATTCATTGTTCATTATTAAATCGTTAAATTTTCATTTTGAGCATTCATAGATCAGAAATCAGCAATCTAAAAATTGGATTTATTGCTTTTTCGATTATGTAGATTTACAAAAGTGTCAATAATGAAGATTAAATTTGAAAGTTTGAGCACATCCTTTTTTATCTGGAAAGGGGAAGAGAGCCTAATTATTAAATATTTACCTGTACATCTCCATTTTGCTCTGTGAACATTGCTCGAGTTAAGTAAGAATTCAGTAGAAGACTCAGAGAATAAAGTCATCATACTAGAGGTCTGCTGAGCTTAGACTAAAAATAATAAGAATAACAACTCTCATTTACCTTTAAATTTTCTAAAGTGCTTTAAATCTTAAATTTTCCAAAGTGCTTTCCATCTGTTATCTTGTTTGAGCCTCACAACACTTCTGGCTGTGTTTCACATGAAGAACTATCATGTGAAAGAGGGATTAAATGTTTTCTGTTAAGCCACAACGAACCAGGACCAGTGTCTGAAAAGTGGCAAACTTGAGCTTGATGTTGTGAAAAACTTTCCAACAAAGTCCCTGATAGTGGAATGGGTTGCTTTGAGATCTGTTCATTTCTGCTTCATTGGAGCTCTTAAAGCAGAAGCTGGATTACTGCTTGCCTTGCCTAGCTAGTATTATCGTAGTGATTCCTTTTGCATATGGTTGGACTAGATGGATGAGAATAAAATATCTTCTTATTCTCAAATTTTGTGATTCAAATATTAGCTGGACTCAAAGAGTAGTTGTTGGTTCAATGCCAACTTGGCAGGAGGTCTCCAGTGGAATTTTCTAAAGATCTGTGCTTGACCTTGTGCTGTTTAATATTTTATCAGCAATTTGGATAAAAGCAAAGATGGCATGTTTGTCATAATTGTATATGATACAAAGTTAGGAGGAACAGTTAACACTTTGGATGATGGAATCAGTATCTAAAAATAAGTTGGCAAGCTAGACATTGAGTTAATACGAATTTTATAGATATAAATGCAAATAAAATCTTATACATAGCTTCTAAAATCATTATCACACTACCACATGGAGGAAGCATGGCTATAATTGTAGCAGTTTCTCTGCAAGGGGAGGTCTGGAGATTTTATTCGATAGCAAGCTCAGAATGAGTCATTAATATGATGTGGCACTGCTAGTATCATTTGGGACAAAAAGACATTTTTTGGACTTTATTCTCGAAATATTTTTTTTCAGACCTTAGTGTTTTCTTAAAAATAAATGTTTAGTTATACCTTTTTGCTTACGTATTGATTTAGGCATGTGTCCATTAGCAATCAAATGGTTGAGGCCTTGGAAGATAAGAAGTTTACTTCCCCATCAGAGTTCTGCTAGTATCTTTGAGGGACTTGATTTCTAGTATTGGTGATTATAACCCCAACTTGTGTGTTCTCCTTTGTGAGTATACCAGGAGACATTGATGAGTGTTGAGAAAGGGATTCATGAAAAAGGTATAGTAAGAAAAGTGGGTATAAAACATTACTCCCAAAGTTTGATTTGCACTCTCCCACAAATTCACAAAGAGCCTTTAGGGAGAGTGGGCACTGACTTAGAGTAAAATAGTAGTAAGGCTCACATGTAGCAAATATGTTTGGAAAAGAAGTAATCCCCAAAAGCACACCCCTGTTAGTCTTGGGTCTTCATGAAGTTTGCTATCAGCTGTGGCATCAGTGGAAGACAATTATTCTGCTAAGTTGACTTCTTACAGGGTTTGGCATCTCTTCTGGACAGAATAATCTATTGGTGGGCTGGACTGCTTCTCAGTGGCTACTGATACTCCAAGATGGTTTTACTCTGGTGCCGAGGGAGAAGAAGATATCTGCTGTGGATTGTACAGTTCTCTCCAGTCCGTGAAATGCTTATAAGGTCACTACTGGTATATAGCCATCTCAAGGTTGCAAATCCCTTAATGAGGGCAGCAAACAGGAATGAGAAGGAGGCATTCACTTGCTCAAAGCTGCTAAGATGAGAGACAGGACAACACCCCATCCTCCCTCCTAACTCAGCTCTGAGGAAGCAGCTCAAATGGATATTGCATCCTCTTAGCCACCAAAAGAAAAAAAAATAAGTATTGAGGGGAGGGGTGTCTCTTCCAAATACCTGCTCTGTGTGTCTCAATAACCAACTGGTTCTTCTGGTTTCATCGGAATAAGATTTTTGCTCATCACATAGTGCCAGTTCCTCAGCAATGGGAATAGTCTGGAAATAGCACTCCCCTGCATATTTTCCACAAGTAAATATAAGACTGAAACCAGATGAATCATATATTTCAAGGACTAGCTCTCCATTAACCAGTTCCCCCATGCCCCTATACAGATACCTCTGAAATTTCACAGAATATCCTAAAGTTTTGCAAGTACTTTGTGAGAGAGAATCACAGAACTTTTAGAAAAGAGCATATAAAACATTGTCCATACTGGGATAAGATTTCTATGAGACAAGCTCAGCTTGACCTCTGATAGATTACTGTATCATAAATATCCTGGATAATGGGATTAAGAGCAGCTTAAAGTTACAATTCCAGCAAATGGAATGCCAGACTTTCATAATCCAAAGTAAGAAGGAATATTTTTAGGATACAGAACAAAGTTATGCAAATAAAAACTAGACTGGAACTGCACAGCTATTTCTGATACTTAAATAGTTTCAGCATTAATGAACTATTGCTGGAGGTGTTTGTGAAAGACTTGAGGTTTTTAATGATGAGAGGATGGTCAAAGGCCACATACAGAGAGAGAAGATTCTCTAAGGATGTGGCAGAAGTCAGAAAGATAAAAGGGAGATGTTTCAGAGAAAGGGATAGTTTGGTGAGTTTAAAAAATAAATAAATGGAGCAAAATAGCCAGGAGTAATGATTAAAGGAAGAGCTATGGTTGGAATTTTGGTACAGAGACATAATTGTAACAAGAAGACAGAGCATGAGATTGATTCAGATGACAAAATGACTGGAGATGGGTTTTGAAAATAGGAACGTGGTGGGAGATGATTTTTTTTAACTATTCTGAATAGATGAAAAGGGAGAGAAGTGAGAAATCTCTATGCCACAGTCTAAAAATAAATGCTCAATGTAGGGGAAATGCAGAACATTTCCAAAGGGTGCTGTACAATTTTAGCAGAATCAAATTAAAGATGACTTTCCATTCTGTTAAATACATCTTAAAAGTCTGTTATAACCTATCTCTTTAAGAGCGGTTATTTGATGAAGAACAGTTTATTAACTTACCCGACCACTTTGTTATTTTAATCAATGTGATCTGGAAAGGGAAGATTCTGATGTGTCCCTAGGGCTGTTTAAAAGGAGAATAAGATTATGAAAAAGAAATATTAAATTGAGACTATAACATCAAAATAATTTATGCCCAAATAAAATATGGGGAAAGAAATGTCCAGGATCCTTCATTTCATGTCTATTTACTTAGTTAACACTACTTCATTATGCCAAAAATTCAATAAAAACAGGGGTGTATGTGCCTAGAGGTAATTCTTAAGTAAACTTAAAATATTCATTTTTTTTTTTATTTTTCAGATCTTGGTAGTTTTTTTTTTAATGAATGTTTAATTATACTCTCACTATGTTACCTCCAGGATCAAATATAAAATCCTCTATTTGACTTTTAAAACTCTCTGTAACCTGTACCTTTCTTACTAGTTATTTGCTTCCCTCCCCCTGCCCACGTTGTACACACACACACACACACACACACACACACACACACACACACACACACACACACACACCATCTTATTTGCTCCTAGTTGCTTTCATGTTCTCTCCCCTATTATGTCATAAACTCCTTATTAGCTGAAATTATCCTTTACTTTTCATCGTATCCCCAGCACTTAGCACAGTGGTGCTTGGCACATGATAGGTTCTTAATAGATATTTGAATGCCTGATTTGTGTGTGTGTGTGTGTGTGTGTGTGTGTGTGTGTGCAATTACAACTAAACTGTTTTTTTCTAATGTGCTTTATGGATGCTTGTCTCAGAACTTTATGGTCATTTCCCATGATTTTGGGGGTAACAGTTTTTATTTCAAGAAAATTAAAGTAAGTGTAAAAGGAACAGTGAAAACAATTGCAAGAAAAGTAACTTTTTAAGCCTTGACAATATAAGTGTGATGATAGAGAAATTTATAGAAAATATTGAGATTCAAGTTTTAAAAACATGCTCTACTTTATTATGCTAACTTAGGATCAGAAGATATATAAAAAAAGAGGAAAATAATTGACTACTACAATACTGGAAACAACAATTACAGTTATTTTCATAATCTGGAAAAAATATCTTGTTGTTTTCATGGTATTTTCTTTCTCTTATTGTTCAGGATAAACATGTGCATACACACACACATATGCACATGTATTTGCTCTGGATTGAATGGAATGTCTAGAGCAGGGGTTCTTAACATTTTTCTATCATGGACTCCCTTGGCAATCTGATGAAGGCTGTGGCCTCCTCAGGGGAAAAATGTTTTTAAATGAATAAACTAAAATACAAAATATTATAGAGGAAAGCAAAGACTTCGGAATATAGCTATCATAAAACAAAAACATGAAGTTCACAAACCTCTGGTATTGAGCATTCCCAAATACCATGTAGATTTGTAAACTTCCTAGCCATGACTGAGGTAACTACTCATTTAAAATTGATACCTTTTTTTCTTTCATTTACATTTCCCAATATATTTCTCTCTCCCCTTCCCAAAGTCAACCTCTATGAAATGAATAATTTAAAAAACAGTTCATCAAAACTAACCAACTTACCAGTCAAGTCTGAAATAATATACAGTATTACACCATCATAGTTTCCCACCTCTGCAAAGAAAATAATTAGGTACATTGCCATACTATTTTTTTAGGACCAAGTTTGGTCCTTATGGTTTCACAGCATTGAGTTTTAATTGTTTTAGAGATGAGACTCATTCAATTTACAATTTTGTATTCATTTTGTATATTATTTTCCTGGTTCTTATTTCACCTTGCTTCACAGAAGTCTTCACATGCCTCTCTATAGTCATCATATTCATTATTTCTTACATCACAGCAATATTTCATTGCATTAATGTTCCATAATTTATTCATCCATTGGCCAGTTAATGAGTTTTCCCCTCTAACCCTTCCAGTTCTTTGCTTCTTCAAAAATGTAATTTGTGCATATGGAGATCTTTATTTATTTTAAAAATATCATTAACGTCCTTTGGGCACTTCCCAGAAAAAGTTCTATAAGGGGAAAGTTTCAAACAAAAGAGAACTCACAAGGCTAAAAACACTTCAAGTATTTTTGAGTAGGTTTTTAAAAAATCTTAGTTCCAATGAAATTTGTTTATTTTTTGGAATGAACATCAATTATATACACACACATACACATATACATATGTACACACATACATATATACAACATATATATGTATACATACCAACAATTTAAGAACTTTTTCTTTTTTAAGTGTAAAAACTCCCTTTATTGATCCAGATCACAATCTGTATATGATTTCTCTATATAATTTCTAGCCTTACAAATTTCACCAATAGTTTAATTAGAAAAGAACTGAGTACAGAACTTAATGGAACAGTCACAACTAAGAGGCTGAAGAAAAATGAGAAGAGGAGAAAGAGGAGATAGCAAAAGAGTAGAAAAGGAGAGAGAAGAGAAGGAAAAGAAGAAATAAGACAAAAGGAGGAGGAGGAAGAGGAGGACACAGAGGTTTGAGTAGACCCAGGAGAACCAGGTTATGTTCAGAGAGAAAAGAGACCCAGTAGGCACCATGCCTATTGTAAATAAGCATATAGGATCCTAGCATTGACTATATTTAGGAGTGGGGAAGCAGTGGGTTAAATTTCAGCAATGGAAGACATTTTTAGCAACATCTCTCGTGTTAGATGCGAGGATTCCAAGACTTATCCAACATGACAGAAGTAGTAGTTGAGCTGGGAATCAGAACACAGATCCTATCATTCTCAATTCAGTCCTCTTTCCTTTTAGACTGTCACTTGATTGTGAGTGATCTGAACAAGCTAACTTAATCATATATAGCCCCGGGTTCATGGTTTTATATTTGCTTATTTTATTTAATACAATAGTTCATTTCCCTCAACTACATGTAAAAGCAATTTTAACATTCAAGTTTTAAAATTTTGTGTTCCAAATTCTCTTCCTCCCTCTTCTTCCCCTTCACTGAGAAGGCATACAATTTGATATGGATTATATGCATACAGTCATGCAAAGCATTCTATACTGGTAATGTGTAAAAGAAAACAAAGACTAAAACGAAGGAAAGAAAAATAAAGTTTTAAAAAGTATGTTTCAATCTACATTCAAACTTCATCACTTCTTTCTCTGGAGATATATATCATTTTTCATCACAAGTCCTTCAGAACTGTTTTGGATCATTGTATCCTGAGAATAGCTTAGCCATTCACAGTTGATCAGTGTACAATATTGCCGTTGACTGTATACAATGTTTCTCATGGTTCTGCTCATTTCACTTTGCATCAGTTCATGTAAATCCAGATTTTTCTGAGAACCACCTGCTCATCATTTCTAATAGTACAATAGTATTCCATCATAATCACATACAACAACTTGTTCAGTCATTCCCCAATTGATGGGTATCCCTCAATTTCCAAGTCTTTGCCACTACAAATATTTAAGTACATTGAGGTCATTCTTGTTGTGTTTTTTTTTATTTTAATTTTTTAATCTCTTTGGGCTACAGACCTAATAGTGGTATTGCTGATTTTATGTTATGCATTGTTTCATGTTTTTTTTTAAATTGCCTCATATTTAAAAATTGCTGACATACTGAGATTAAAATTAAAAACCACTGTTGCTATGAGTGTAGAGAAAAATTCTATAACTTCAAAGATAAAAAGATACATAAGGATATTGGGATTTCTAATGAATATTTTAACCACATGTGAGCAACTTTTATTTATTAAAACTGTTTTTTTAATCACCAAATCAATCATTAGACACCATTATGAAGGTAAAAAAAGACTTCCAGGAAAAATAATTATCACTGTCAATTGCCTTTTAAAAGAATAATTGTAATAGACAACTTTTTGAATTTTGACAGGATGTGACAGAACATAACAAAATTCCAGCAATTTCAGAACAATAGTGCAGATCATTTAAATGACTGACTCTTTCTTCCAGTGATATACCTGACTGTCTTTTAGTATCAATTATATGAAGATTCAATTTGAGTTTCATGTGTGTGGCATACTTCAAAGGCAGTATGCACAATTAAATGAGCTAAGAGCCTTCATTAATTTGCTGCTTTTAAAATTCTGTAGCTATATGCATGTGAAATATAAGTACTTTAACATTTTTCTGTGTTCTTTATATATAACTTAAAAAAAAAACCCACCTCTGTTGTTTGTCTAAGAGTTATGAAATGGGTAGGGAAATAGCCTTAGCATCAGAAAGATGAATTTAAATGCTGCCTTTGATACATCTCAAGTCCCCTGGGTGTGTCTCTCTATGGCATCTTGAACAACAGCTTAAACTCTTTGTGTCATAGGGCAACTCTCATAGATCTATATGAGGAGTTGCCCACTCATATGAAATCACAGGTGTGATTAATGTACTCCGTCTCATGTATTTTGTCTATATGGAGTTAGATATTATTGCAGATGATACAACAGTGTGAGAATATGGTTATCTGCCAAGCAATTTAGAGACTTTTGTTTTAAACACTCCATGTCTATCACTTCTCTGGACATTTAGGCTAAGAGGTTACACACAGAATACAACATGAACCAAAGTATAAAATGGGTGGATCTTGATTGTGGGTCAGTATTTTACAACTGTTTCCTTCTATATCAAGCTGTTTTGATGGTACCATATAGCAAAAGCTTATGTATGAGATAACATGGAGTATCTGGCACTGTAACTGACATATAGCAGACATTTCATAGCTATTGATTCCAATAATTCAGTATTTGTATTTTGTTTATATTGGTAACAAATATTTGTTATAAATATCATTTATGTAATATCATACCCTAATATTAAATATGTAGATATATTACATTATATGTATCATAACAAAATATTTATGTTGTATATATTTGCATTATTATTGTAAAGATTCAGTAAGTAACAACTTTGTAGATAACATTTTCCTGTGTTCTTAGGAAAAGACAAAGAAAAATGAAGGATAGTCCCTGAGCAAGCCAGTAAAAAGCATACACAATCAACTTTCAATAATCAATAGTAATGAAAGAAGCAGAAAATTATTTTAAAAATAAAACCCTATATTTGGGAGTTTATAATACATTGTATTACTTTCACCCTATCCCTTTGAGAGACAACTTATTAATTTTTTTTCATTTGTTTTAACATATTAATAAGTATGACCTGAAAATAGACAAACCAAAAATATCGGAAAAATGCCCAGAAGTTTCCTTATTGACAAGCCAATTTCTGATATTTTTTTTTTAGAAAATGCACAAAATGTATAATGTAAACAGGCATAAGGAGAGTTTACAATACTTAGCTATGATGCAAATTTGTCATATCTATTTTTCTCTAAGTATTATATTTATAGGGTAGTTGTCATCTGGGAGAGGAGTATCATGAAGGAAAATAGAAGTATAGAAGATACTGGGTTTTTTTCTGGAATTGAGGCAATAAGACAAAGCAAGAAGAGGGATATGATGACTTTGAAGATTAGGACCAGAAATTAATTTTTCTTAAATTTAGAAATCCATGATTGAATGAGAGAGCAAAAGGATCACAAGTTAGTACTTGTGAATGTTCATATGACTGAGAGAGACAATGGCAGTCATGTAGAGAATGAGTGAGAATGAACTTAATCCTATGTTAGCACAAATATTTTGCTATTTGGAACCTGGAAATGAATGAAAATTAAGAAAATGTGGCAAAAATCATTAAGATGTCAAGGGAAAGTAAGAACATTTTTTGTACAGAAAAGGTAAACTTTAATTATACTTAGGTTAAGCAATTTCAAGAAATTTAATAGAGTGATTTTTGAAATATATTTGTGAACATATATATGAATAAAATTGGATAAGGAAAATGAGGTCCAGGGAGGTATGAGATTTATCAAAAATTGCATAATTAATAAAGGTTGAAATACCTGACAACCCAGATCTTCTAACTCCAGTTTTGTTTTCATTATTTGCGTCTGGGTGGTAGAGCATTAGGAGCAATAGCCAAATGAGTAGTGTTTTCTTCCCAATATCACTTCCTGAGCAATTCATTTATTTTTGGTTAAACCTTTGAGTTTAAGCTGACCTTATATATTTAGTATAATTTACCTGAAGTCCAGAAATTGAGCATCGTGTGTGTGTGTGTGTGTGTGTGTGTGTGTGTGTGTGTGTACACATGCAAAGAAGAGAAAAAGGGATAACAAACTAATGGTTGTGTTTTCATAAATAATACAGGAGAGTCATGTCATTGGTGATGGTTGTATGTTAGACTATAGATGTGAGTTATTGATATAATGTATGGTATAGAAATATGAAATATTTCTTCCCTTCAGCTATCTGTGCATTAAGTGTTCTGTTGGTCAGACATGATGGAGAGAGACATGCGGATTACAAAAGGAGAAAAAGCTTGGAAAGCAGTATTTTTTTTCCAAAGTGTGCACAAATGCTTTTATTTCTAAGCTTTTCTGCTTTCATTTCCATTGGATTTCTTAGCAAATGGTTCCTGTTTAAAATCTTGGTTGGAAAAAATTGAGCCCTTTTCTGTATCCTTCATCTTTGCTGCTGAATTTTTGGTCATTGAAGACTTAGAAAACAGTCTAATATCTCCATCTGGTGGCAGTACATTGAACACATCTAGGCTTGTTATGTTTCTTTGTGTACTTTAGGATTTCTGTCTTTGTGGTTTTTTGAGAAGTAATAGAAGTATTTAAGCTATTTGAGAATAAAGTCATGTTAAGGATTCTTTCTTAGGACTTTATTATGCCCATTGTATGGAGCTTCAGGGAAACTGCATCCATTAGGTAGCATATCATTATTTCTATGACTCATTTTTTCTTCCTTTTCCCTTATTTCAAGAAAGAACAGCTAGCAAGGGAGAATACAAGTCAGTGAAGGTCTATGAGAAGTTAATTTATTGCTTTATTAATAAGCATGGAAAAATTGAAGACATATAATAAGGAGAGATCAGTGTTTTAATTTTTTTTCCTACCTTTAATTCTTGTACAGCTTGTAGATAAGGCATTTACCTCTCAGTTTACTCATTTGTAAAATAGGTGTTATAATAGTATTTACTCTGCAGGGTCATTGTGAGGCTCACATGATATAAGGTTTTTAATACACTCTATAAATCTGAACTATTTGTTACATTTCATACCTAGGGAAGAAATTGTTCCAGGCAAATCTTCAATCATGTATTTTCAGGATTAGTTTTCAATTTTACAAAATTCTTCCTTAATGATAACAATGCCAGCATTTGTGTAGAATTTTTAGGTTGCAATGCATTTTATAAATACTATCTCATTTGATCCTTAAAATAACCTTGGGAGGTTATTTTACCTTGGGAGGTAGGTGGTATTATTATCCTCATTTTACAAAAGAAGAAACTGAGGCAGACAGAGGTTTAATGATTTGCACGAGGTCACATAGCTACTAAGTGTTGATGACAGGATTAGAACTCAGAACTTCCTGACTCTGTCAAGTACTCTATCCATTATGCCATGTAAATTCATAATATTTAAAGTGATATTAAATACAATATTACATTAATATGTGCATGTTTTATTCTGTAAATAAAATGAGAGCTTACTAGTATCTTTAAATTGATATGCTTCATGTGATCTTTGCAGAACAACACCCTGGGAACCTTTTAAACAACTAACTGGAATCAAGCAGACTTTAAACAGGTGAAATGCTTTATCATAGGGCAAAGATTACAATCTGCCACATTTTACTTTTGATTACATTCATAACCTTGTGATCACCTAATTGACCCTACTTTATTATTTTTAATCAATACCCATATACAATTAATGCATCCATCCATTCATCCAATATGTTTTCAATAGCAACAACCTACAAGATACTGCTCTAAATATAGTGGGGAACACAAAGAAGACAGCTCCTCTCTCCAAAAGTTAATGGTTTAGTAGAAGAGAATGGAAAAGTGAACAAATAACCATTAATAGAAAATAATATGAAAATGTAATGATTAACAAAGTGGTTCATTCACATGAATCATTTCTGAAAGGTAGGGTCAGAGTGGAAATATGGGCTGGTGCTTTATGAAGGAAGAAAGATAAAAAAGCTTCGTAGAAAAGAGCATTTGACCTAGGCTTTAGGGGAAGAGTAGACTTTGGCAAAGTGGAGTTGGTGGCTTATGGAGCCCGTCAGAACAATCAATACTTATAAATGTAGGAACTAAAACCTTTCTTTGATCTTTAATAGCATATTATCATTTTATTCTTTTCATTTTTGTTTACAAATGCCAATCCAAGTTCATTTCTTGCTAAGGTAATCCTTGACATACGGATGTGTAAAAATTTCTCATCTTCAGAACAGTAGCAATTCATGCAAGACATGATATTTCATATATTTCAAGGACCTCTGATTTCTGTTTGGTTGGATACTCCTGCTACTTTCCCAGGTCACAACTTCTCTAAAACCTTATAGATGGTCTTAAGGAAATATTAAGGCAAAAAATCTCAGTACACTTTGGCTGACCTGGTAAAAAGCCTCTGAATTTAACTAGGATGGTTTTCTTGCTGTACCTTATGCCCCTCTGGAATGACCCTCAAGAAATCAGGGCCATGTTCACAGCCTGATAAGGGCATTTGTGGAGATGGTGCCTGATGAATTAGCTAATAGATAGATAATCAAACAAGTAGTTTTTTGCCTCTGAAATACTGATATCAAAGTAAACTAATTTGACAATGATGTTACTTGAATTAACTTTAAATAATATAGTAAATAAACTTACATCTAGAGGACAAAAATCTACAACCCAGTCTGGTAATGTTTGTTTTGGCAAAAACTACAATCAATTATTTGGAGATAAAGCGAACAGAAAGTGGGAGTAAGGATAAATCTAATACTTAGAATGAAGAAGAATTATGCATATGTCAGTGCAGTGGTGGTAGAGAGAATAGGTTCCAATTAGCAAATGTACTTGCAAAATTTTATGCTTTAATTCCACAGTATACTAAGTACCTGATATAGCTTTAAAATTATTTATCATGGAATCTTAGACTTTGAAGAAACCTTAAAGATCATCTGGTCCAACCTCTCAATTGATACACAAATCTTCTCTACGGTTTTACTGCCAAGGGTTTGTTCATGTGCTACTCAATTGAATGCCATTCTTTCTAAGATTACATATAAGAAAGTATGAAAAAAAAATCAATTGCTCAAAATAATCTAATATTTAAATTTATTTTTATGGACCTATTAATTCATGGGTAAAGGGAATCCCTGGTGTGAAAACTTTTTTCTACTGATGCAAGTAAGTAAATGTCCTTCAAATCATAATTTTAAGGATTTTGCCTGAGAGAGTATTTTGCTCATAGGCTCACAAACAGTATGTGTCCAAAAATGAACTTGAACTCAGTTCTTCTTGACTTTGAGTCCAGCTCTCTATCTACTACGACATACTTGTGGAATCTCTATTTTAAATCGGTGAATACAAATTTCACAAAGACAAGTCAAAATCTCAACTCTTTGATGTTTCCTATGTTTGTGAGACATTGAAAGCCAGTAAACTATCCTGTGCCTCAGGTTCATCATCTATAAATGAGGGGTGATCGACTTGGTATGAAGTCCCTTCTAGCTCTTATTCTGTAATCCCCTCTTAGGCATTAAGTTAATTTGAATCAAAAAAACTTCTTATATATGACAGTTTAGGGCATATAATATTAGTTTCTTCTATTTTTCTCCAAAATTTGCATGACCTTCCACTTATTCCATATTTAATACTCTTTAATACTCAGTTTTAATTTGTCATATACGTTCATCTCAGTAATAATCAAAATATTTATATAGTGCTGAAAAATTTGTGAAGTGCCTTATATATGTTAAACATAAGGGACAAAGTCCTTAAATCTTTATCCTCTGGGTAGATTGTAAACTTCTTTAGAAGCATATGAAGTATTACAAATATTAATATTATGAAATATTATGAATATTAAGCCAATGTTATCTCAACTGATCCTCACAACAACCCTAGGATATAGGTACAATTAGTGTTGCCATTTTACAGATAAGGAAATTGATGCAAATAGAACTTAAATACCTTATTGAAGTCATAGAGCTAATAAATTTCTGAGACTGGATTTGAACTCAGGTCTTCCTGACTCTAAGTCCATCACTCAGTCTAATGTACCATTTACTATGTGCAAGTCACTGTGCTTGTCAGTGAAGATACTAAGACCAAAATGGATCAGTCCTTGCCATAAAAACACTCTCAATCATTACCATTCATCAAAAAATAAAACAAAATAAAACATTTTCTATGTGTCCTTTTATTTGTAGTATGCTATTTTAGAAACTGAAGGCAATACAAAGCTAATCCTTGATCTCCAAACATTCATAATCCAGGAAAAGATTATAAACATGTAATCCTGAGATCACTTGTGATCAGAGGGTCATAGATTCAGAGCTAGAAGGGATTTTAGAGATCATCTAGTCCAATCTTCTCATTTTTTAGATAAGGCACCTGAGGCCCAGGGAGTTTCAGTTACTTGTCTCTAATCATGCAGCCAGCACTCTGATCCAGGCATCTATTACCTCATGTCTACTCTATTGAAATAGCCTTCCATTTGGTCTCCCTGATACTCGTCTTTCACCATTCTAATCTATCCTCTATTTCAACTGCCAAAATGATTTTCCTAAAGTATAGATCTGATGCTGTCACCTCCCTAATCAATAAACTCCAATGACTCCTATTACCTCGAAAAGAAAATACAAAATGTTCTACTTAGCATTTAAAACTGTTCATAACTTGATCCCTTTTGATCTTTCCAGTTTTCTCATTCATCATTTCCTTCCATGTACTCTACAGTCTACATAAAGTACCCTTTTTACTCTTCCTCTCTCCATTTCTAGAACCCATGCTTTTTTGCTGGCTATTCCCTGGAATGTTCTTCCTTCTGTCTTCTGCCTCCTGGCTTCCCTAAATTTACCTTCAAGAATTGTGCTCAGATCTCACCTTATGGAAGAGGTCTTTCCCAGTCATTCTCATTCCTCACTCCCTGGCACTACTATTTCCTCTCCTTTGAGATTACTTTCCATTTCCACACTTTATATTTTGTATGTAATGCAAATGTTTTGGCAGAACTCAAGTACACTGTGCATGTTGTCTCTGTCATTAGAAAATGAGTTCCTTGAGAGCAGGGGTTGTGTTTTTGCAGTGCTTACCACAGCGCCTGGCACAGAGTAAGTGCTTAATAAATACTTGCTGACTGACTGACATAGCATGTAAACTATACTTAGTGGCAGAGACAATCTCAAATATATTCCTTTTCTCTCTTTTTTTTCCTTTTTGTATCTCTAGGGTCCAACAGAGAGCAAGGGCTCAATAAATGTTTATTTGAATTAAAATATATAGTACTAAAAACAATTACAGACTAGCTATAATGTAGAAAAATTAGTAACAGTCAGGTGAAAAGCGCCATGTAAGAACTGAGGGGAAAATATTTTTTTCTAAGGAAATCAAAGTACATTTCCTCGAAATGGTGGTATCTGTACTGCACTTTCAAGATGGGTAAACACTGGGGAAGAGAAAGAGGGGAAGAAACATGAGAGAGGATATTCCAGGGACAAAAAAGAACACAAGCAGAATCAAATAGCATTAAGCTTTGACTAAGCTTACTTTTGTCAGCTTACTTAGAAATACTGTCTGTGAATCAGAATTAGTTAACTATAGAACTATATCAGCCAATTGATAAGTGATACAAATTATTTTATAATATTTTATGAGCCTGATTGCCCCATACAAACCTGATTAAAAAAAAAAAAAAACAGCAACGACATGAAAATGAAGACTGTAACCTCCTTTAAAAGGGTGGTAGCCTTGTGCCTAAGTACACCCTTTGTACAGGAGTACAAGCTCTCACCCACTCTTAATGCTACTTAATGCTACTACCCACAAGGTCAGAGATGATAAGCACAAAGCCAGGAAAACAACTTTCATAATGATTGCTAAACAAAGCCAGGAAAACAACTTTCATAATGATTGCTAAAGAAGCCTCCATGGCTGCATATTTTAGATACCAAGTTTTATCATAAAGAGAAAGGATATAGCAATTAATCTGAGAGTATTAATCCTCTGTATATATGTCACCTCCATAAGTAGATCAAAGTCTGATAACCAATTTTTTCATCCTCTCCCTCTTGACAAAACGAGGATCAGGAAAGGGATCCTATAGAAATTGACAAATTCCTTATGTTGTTGTTGATAGCATTGTATCGAGTTGTTTTCAGCTATGTCTAACTCTGTGATCCCATCTGGGGTTTTCTTGGCAAAGATACTGCAGTGGTTTGCCATTTCCTTCTCCAGTTCATTTTGCAAATGAGGAAATTGAGACAAACAGGATTAAGTGACTTGCCTAGAGTCACACAGCTAGTAAGTGTCTGAGGCTAGATTTGAACTCAGGTCTTCCTATCTCCAGGGCTTGTGCTGTGTCCACTGAGCAACCTAGCTGCCCAAATTAGTTATGCAATAATTTTTTTTTTTTTAATGATTAAACCGTAGATATAAAGTCTAAAAATGACTAATAGATGGAGTGCTTGACTTGGAGTCAGGGTGACCTAGATTCCAGTCCTGCTTAGTAGTTGTATGACTCTGGTGAGGTTAAAATTTTTCAGAATATCATGCAATTCTCTAAGACTTTCTATTGATCAATCATTCAATAAACATTTGCAAAAAAAAGCTCCTGCCCTTAAGGGGCTCACCATCAAATGGTTGAGAAAACAACCACAGGATAAATTAAAAGAGGGAAGGCAATAGAAGTAAGAGGAAGTGAGAAAAGTTTCCTGTAGAAGGTGGGATTTTAGTTAGGGCTTGAAGGAAGCCAAAGTTGTCAGTAGGTGGAGGTGAGGAATGATAGAATTCTCAGCATGGGAGTCAGCTAGAGAAATGTCTGGAGTCAAGTAATGGAGTATCTTATTCAAGAAACAACAAAGAGGTTAGTGTTACTTAACTGAAGTGTATGTGGTGGGGAGTAAGGTGTAAGATGTAGTGCCAGTGCGATATTCACAGCCATGAACATCCCTGAGCAATTCTGAATCACAAAATCCCACAGACTCTCTACGTACAAGACAGAACCAAAACATTTATTCAGACACCAGAAAGCCAGATCCCTCATAGTAACAAAAGTATATACACAGTAACAATGCCGAATACAACATCAGTCCCAAGCCTTCCTTCCCCCTGCTGGGCTTGTCACAAACAAATCTGAAGTCGGCTAATCACAAACAAGCCTTTTCACTCATTCTAGCTCGCAGCCTGCATCCTTCAGTTCTGACTATGCTCTCACTAATTTCCTCTCAGCTCTGCTCTAGCTCCACCTCTTCCTGTCTCACCCATTCAGCAAACTCCCCCCACCACAGGCTCCATGTGACTAAGACCCATGTGACCCAGGCAGGTCACATGGAGCTATTAATGAATGAGAAAGATCTTCCCGTTTTAAATTACTATTACAGAAGACTGGAAAGGGGTGTGTGTGTGTGTGCGTGTGTGTGTGTGTGTGTGTGTGTGTGTGTGTGTGTGTTATGAAAGGCTTTGAATGCCAAAGAGGATTTTGACCAAGAAGTGATAGTGAGCCAATGAAGTTTATTTAGTAGGAGTGACACATAATCATACCTGTACTTTAGGAAAAATACTTTGGTTGTTGAATAGAGGGTGGGAGACAGTTGAAGCAAAGTAGACCCAGACTACTGTGATAGTCCACAATAAAGCCCTATACGAGGGTGAAGTCAGAATCAGAGGAGAAAAGGGCTCATCTTTGGAAAATGTTGCAAAAGCAAAATTGACAAGTCTTTAATGTAATGTGTTTGTCCTTTGTTTTTGAAAAAGACCATGACATCAGAGAAGTGGTGACATGACTTACATTTTGTGAGGGAGGTCTGTACAAGGTCACCAACCTAACTTTCTCCTCCTGAGCCATATGGGTTCAGTGACCAGATATTCATCAGGATGTCTGGAGATGGCCCAGGATGCAATGTGAGACTTTGGCCTTTTTAGGCAGGTACTTGCTTAGAGGATGGTAACAACCACTTTAAGAAGTAGTCAGAGAATGACCCTTTTAATGAACAAAAGAGAAAAAAAAAGCTAAATAGCAGGGAGGAAAACAGAAACTGTTATTATTGATAATCACTCTAGGCCAGCCATTAAGTGGAGCTTGGGCACAGACCTATTGTTGGCCTGCCTATGGGCTTCAGAGTACACATGGGGTTTAAGGTTTGGGAATGGCACGGAAGGAAGGAAGGAAGGAAGGAAGGAAGGAAGGAAGGAAGGAAGGAAGGAAGGAAGGAAGGGAGGAAGGAAGGAAGGAAGGAAGGAAGGAAGGAAGGAAGGAAGGAAGGAAGGAAGGAAGGAAGGAAGGAAGGGAGGGGAAGACGTTTAGCCAGTAAATCCCAAAGGAAGGGGTAGGGGGAGACAGAAGGGAGAGTATGAGCTGGGTTACCTAGTTAACTGGGTCCCCACTCAGGCAGCTTAGTCTACTCACAGGTTGTGTTCATCCTTCGCTTCTGAAGAAGACCATAACATCAGAGAAATGATGACATTATTTGCACCTGACTTTGTCTTCATTGAGGGAGGGCCATGCAAGGTCACCAGACTCACTTTCCTGAGTCATCTGGGTTCAGTGACCAAATATTCATCAGGATGACTGGAGATGACCCAACTTCTTGGAGCCATAAAGACAAGTTTTGGCAACACATAGGACAAAAAGCAGGGAGTGGTGAGAGGTAGCAAGGAAGAAAAATGACCTGGTTTGAGAACCTGAAGATTGAAAAGATGATGTTTTCCTCTGAGGGAGTTTTTTAGGGGGAAAGATGAAATTGGTTTTGTATATCTTGAGTTTAAGATGTCTACTGGGCATCCATTTTTAGATGTCAGGAAGGTCAGCTGGATACATGAGACTAGAGACCAGTAGAGAGGATAGGACAGGACAGGCAGACTTGATTGAGATCATTAGCACAGAGGTGGTAATTAAATCCAAGAGGGAGGAGAGAAGAGGACCTAGGACCAAAACATTTCAGATACCTATAGTTACAGGACATGAACTAAATGAGAACCCAGTCAAGGAGATTGAAAAGTAATGGTCTGGTTCATAAAAGGAGAACCGAGAGAGTGGTAGTTCAAAAACGTAAGTTACAGGCATGTTGTTTTCTCTGTTGGCTTCCTATTCCTGCACAGATGAAAATATAGATCCTTGATGTACTGATAAATTTATCAATGCTTACTCTGATGAAAAAGAAGCCCTAATCATTCATTTTCCTAAGGCCTATTTGTATAAATGAAACCAGGAAACAAAAACTAGAAAACAAAAACTAAGCAGGTTGGTGACTGCAAACAATACACTCTTTAATTTCATTGTTAGAGTGAATATGCTTAAACAATTATCTATTTAGTCATCGAACAATTTATTGTGCTCCTGCTCTGTTCAAGACAATATCCTAGGTAGTGGAAAGTTTAAAGAATGCAATACATAGATTCTCTAACTTCTCTGAGTTTATAGTATGATAGGGGTCATGAGAGAGTGATACAAAGACCACTAATACAGGGTAGTGTCTGAAATTGCAGTAAGAGATAAAATTATAGGCATCAAAAAGAGCCATTGTGTGACTCAAAAAGCTGTGTGTTCCCCCTCTTTAAAGGTCTTCATGAAGAGAATAGATGACTACTTGTGAGCATTTTATGTTCCCTTATAAGTTGGAGTGGATGGCATCTAAGTTCCTCTTCAAATCTAGAAGTTGATGATTCCTGGAGTTCAGTAAATGGAAGCAGGTTTATGGAGAATTGGAGTATAGAAATTGAACAAAGTATAAGGATAGGAAGTAGTTTGGCAAGGTGGACATTTCAGGTTGAGGAAATGAGCAAAGGTATGAGCAAAGGCGGAGAGATTAGAAAACTTCGGGGTACATTTGGAGATCAGGAAATAGCCTATGTTGGCCTGAAGCACTGGATGTTTAAAGTATTTGGAGAAGTGGCTGCAAAGGTAAATACAACTTCATTTATTTGGGTTATGCAAAATCACATTGTACACTGCATTACTCTCTTTAATATTTACTATATTTATGTAAATATAATCTATTTTATTTCTTAAAAAGTGAAATCTTTTCCCAATTTTGATCCACTTAGAGGCTATATTCAAGATACGTATAATTATAGGAACACATTTAGAGCTGAAAAGGTCCATGTGAGGTCACCTAGTTAAACACTCATTTCTTTGGATAGTATACTCTATTGTTGGAATTAGCATTAAGTTCTTATAGATCATAATAGGTCACTATACATTTAATTTCCATATGAAATTTGTGTACTGGGTTAAGCTAACCACATGTATATATTCTTTTTTTATTTCTGTATTTCAGAGAGGGCCAGCAGTCACCTGAACAGTGGCAGAAGATGTATGGAAGATGCTCTGGTAATGAAGTGTACCACATTATCATGGAAGAAAGTACATTTTTTGCTGAATATGAGGGAAAGAGTTTCACATATGCCTCTTTCCATGCACACAAAAAGTATGTTCCTGTTGCCAAGTTTGTTTGAAAATATAAATGAATCTTACTTTTTATACATAGATTCTTGAGTCAGGATACATTACAGTTCTTTACAAATTTGTGTTCTCTGGGTTGCCTTGAAAAAAAAAAACTATTATGCAATCCTTGCAAATTCTCTGGGTTTTTGTATTGTTGTTAAGATTTAAGATTTTCAGGAGAAAGTTTCTCTCTTCTTAAAAAGAATAAATAAAAGCATCATTACATTTTTAACTACCAAGTGTACTTTCCTATTTCAGCAATTAAAATCTGATCAAGGAAAGATAATACTTTTGGATCTAACCTTTTAAGGGAATAAAAACAAAACATTTTCAATATTGAAAGATTTCATATAACCAAATATTACAAATTGGGTCATATTACTTCCTAACTCTAATAGGAATGTTGTTTGTTTTTTTTTTTTTCCTTTCTGCTTTTTAGTCAGAGAACCATAGAATGATCTTCTTCGGAAGGAAATTCTTTTCTGTCAATTTAAAACTGTCACAACTGCCTATGAGTAAAGGCAGTTATGGATCTATTTCTTAATATATTTAATAATGTAGGGCTTACTTTTAAATTCTAATATAGCTCTAGTAATGAGTATAAATACACGATTTCCCTTGGGACTCAATAAAAAAAGCTTTCACTATTTAGAATTTTTGAAAGGCTTTTATTTATGTGCAAAGGATTACTTAGGCATTTTTATCAGAATTTTTTTTTTCAAAAGTACCATTACACAAAATTATTTCATTAGGAGAAAAAATTAACTTCATTTTCAAAGGGCTAAAACTGCAGTGTGCACACAACCTAGAACACACACATGTTATACATGATTTTACATATATATGTACATATAAAGTTTATATTTATATATGTATGTATACATATCCTCACTATATATATGAATAAATAATATAAAACCATTATATAGTACTATATGATTATAGACTATCATTCCTCATTTCAGCATCAAGCTATTATAGAATACTTACAGAGAGTTATTATTTAATAATAATAATGAGTATAGTAAAGCAGAAAGATTATTGGTCAAGGAATTAAGAGGACTGGGCTTTAGTTCCATCTCTGCCTTTCACTACTCCTTGTGTGACCAGGGGTATTCCTATCCTTTAAGTGTCAGTTTGTAAAATGAGCTAGATGATTCCCCCTTTCCCTTATGATTTTGAACTGCTATGAGCCTGTGTGACTCTATAAATATGAATGTCTTCTGTGAATTAATATTTGTCTCTGTTAAATTATAATTGTTATGTTATTATATTTTTCCTTCTTTTATTAAGGTTTGGCGTCTGTTTGATTGGTGTTAGGAGGGAAGATAATAAAAACATATTGCTAAATCCAGGTCCACGTTATATTATGAATGCTACAGACACATGCTTTTACATTAATATCACCAAAGAAGAAAATTCAGCATTTAAGAATCAAGACCAGCTAAGACGAAACAATGCATCAAGGTCATTTTATCATGGACCTTCCAGATTACCAGTACATAGTATCATTGCCAGTATGGGTAAGTTTTCAAGAAATATTTCATTCAATACACATTCACTAAATACTGACTATTTAGAAAAGGACTTTGTAAAGCACTGAATGAATTAGATACATGTAATACAATCAAACTTCTGGGAAGTTAGCTGAAAAATATTTTTTTCAATTAGTGATTATTTTGTTGATAACAAAAAATTTGTGAAATATGCTTTTTCTTAAACTAAGATAGCAAAATTTAAAAAAATATCAGCAATGCAATTTCTATCTTTTAAAAAATCTAGTAATACAGTATAGAATTTATCATATATTGAGCATCCTAACAATTTATTTTGATTTAACAGTCTAAGAGGGGCTACTGATAGCTTAGTGGATAGACTAGTAGGTGTGGAGTTAAAAAGACCTGACCTCAAATATGGCCTCAGATACTTACTGCCTGTGTGACCCTGAGCAAATCATTTACCCTGTACTTCCCTCAGTTTCCTCAATTGTAAAATGGCAATAATAATAACTGCACCCACCTCACTGAATTGCTATGAAGATCAAATGAGGTAACATTTCTAAAATGTACTTAGCACAGAATATGGCATGTAGTAGGTGTTATATAAATTTGTATTCCCTTTGCTTCCTCAATGTGGTTGGATAGACGTAAGAAATGTGATTCAAACTAATTAGACTCCAAATGATAAAGTACCATTTTGCATGAAATAGTAATTCTGAAATATTTATTTTACAAAAGGAATGCTCTCTTCAATTCAAAAACCATTGTCCTGGTAGTATATACAATGTGTATACTAAGTTATACACATTTATTTCAAGGAGAAAATATTAACATAAACAATAACAACCAGGTGATTCAAGAATGTGTGGGAAGTGACAATTGAATGAAGGTAGGGATTTGAAGAGGCAGCGGTGAAAAGAGACTAAATTCCAGGCATAAAAGATCACTATTAAAATGGTGCAGAGATGGGAAATAGATGTACCACATGTGGCATTTAACCAGAATGAACAGTGTACAATGAGGAATAATATGAAATAAATGAAACATTATAAATACTAAAGAGAGCAAACAGATCTAGGGTATTAGTCAGAAGCCCAGGCTGGTTTCACTCCTTGGGGGACAGTGTCTTATAAGAAAAGTTTCGTTCTTGTTTCTTCACTTTGGTTCTTTGTGCTCCCTACCATGAGAAGAATTAATTAAAGCTTAGATTTTGGATCATATTTAAGGTCTCTTCCAAAGGAGGGAGTAGAAATATATTTAATGTCCATTGTAAATCAAGTATGGGGCAAGTATTTATTTTCTACACTCAAAAGAAATGCATAACATAAAAGGTTCTCAAAAGCACACATTGCTAGAAAAAAACCTCTCAAACTAACCAAGTATTTTAAGATTATTAAAGTTAAGGGCTTGTGTATTATTAATAGCTTTGCAGTCTACATTGCACATTAACTTTAAATTTGATATTTGATTGACCATTGAGCTATGGATTTTTCTATTTCATGATTCAGGCACTGTGGCTATTGATTTACAAGATACAAGTTGTAGATCTGCAAGTGGCCCTAACTTGGCTCTTCCTCCAGAGGGGAGCAAAGAAACCAGAAGACCTAGTATAGCTCCTGTTTTGGAGGTTGCAGACACATCATCAATTCAAACTTGTGATCTTCTAAGTGATCAATCTGAAGATGAAACAACACCAGATGAAGACGTTTCTACCAATTTAGAGTATGTATAATTCTTCAAAGGGCTGGTGCAGTGGATAGAACACCAGTGCAGGAGTCAGGAGGGCCTGAGTTCAAATCTCACTTCAGACACTTGACACTCACTAGCTGTGTGACCTTGGGCAAGTCACTTAACCCCAATTGTCTCATCCTCCGTCATCTCCAGTCATCCTTATAAATATCTGGTCACTGGATTCAGATGGCTCTGGAGGAGAAGTGAGGCTGGTGAACTGCACAGCCCTCTCTCACTCAAAACAAAGTCAAGTGCAAGTCATGTCATTATTTCTCTGATGGCATGGTCTTCTTCAGCAATGAAGGACGAACACACACAGGTTTAAGCATTTTATATGGGCAGTCAGGAAATTTCCCCTTGGAGATATCTTAATTAATATTTACTAGACTTTTTTAATTGGTTATAGGTATATATAATGCCCCCATTGTTTGCAAAAGTGGCTCTTTCCTTCCTTGATATACCAGGTAAACCTGAGTCATTCATTCTGCTTCAGGACTTCATGCTGGAGAGAAAAATGAACTCAGCCTTCAGCTTTTCAGGAAGCAGCTAAGATAGTGACTTTATAGGGACTATAATCTGATACCTGCTTCTGAACATATTTTGATTAATAAAAAAGATAAACTCTTAAGCTTATCCTCTTACAACATGATCTCAAAGCCCTTTTCTATCGGTTCATCCATTTTGGCTGTTCTTTAGCTTATCATCCTTCTTCCTAAAATGAAACTCTAAGATCTGAAGTACTCCAAGTTTTATCTCACCAGAACACAGGAAGCACAATCCTCGCCTCTGTATTTGTCAACAAAGTGCTTTGCTTAATCGAACCTAAGATTAAAATATCTGTAATTACAATCTCACCTGCCATTTTAGTCCTGTGAAATTTTTTTCTAGACTTCTCAAACTGTACAATATGTCTTCTTGGCTAATGAAGGATATCTAC
The DNA here is from genome assembly GCF_028372415.1 of Notamacropus eugenii. NCBI lineage: Eukaryota > Metazoa > Chordata > Mammalia > Diprotodontia > Macropodidae > Notamacropus > Notamacropus eugenii. The sequence continues at coordinate 445,170,458 of NC_092873.1, forward strand.
AGTCAGACCTATGGATAGTTAAAGTGAGCTCAGCTCATGACAAAGAAATATCAGATTTAGATCTACATAGAAGTTTTTTTATTTCTTTCATGAGATCACTTCTCTAGCCAGTATACTCCTATACATAAGCCTGTCTGTTATTATATGTTTCATGATCATCTAGGTAAGCATCATGGTAAAAAGTCCTAGAGAGAAATCATGCTGCTTTCCAAAGTACTGACAAGTCAGTTTTGTGTCACGGACCCCTTTGACGGTCTAGTGAAGTCTGTGAATTCCTTATCAGTATAATATTAGATATGTAAAGTAAAATACGTAGGATTATAATATCATTACAAATTATATTGAAATAGTTATCAGTATATATGTGTGTGTATATATATATATATTTATATATTAATGTTCATAGACCCCAGATTAAGAACATCTACCTCAGATTAAAGTTTTAAGTCTGATTCAAAAAGAAGACTGCTCTATATGTACATTTACCTAGAAAATTCACTTATAATCCTCAACTTATTTTCATTGTGTTACATGTTGGTAATATTGGTATGAATAATTAGCTGGTGAATCTTATCTACTGAGGAAGGTGAATGAATGATGATACTTACAGCATCAAGATGGCTGGCCTTGGAGTCACAGAGATATAGGTCCAAGTCCTGTCTCTGGGAAATACCAGCTCTATGACTACAGGTCAATCAGTTAACCTCTTGGTGACCCAGGCAATTCCTTAAGACTAAAAGTTACAGGTGAGTTGCCAAACTGCATTAGTGGAAGATGTTTCCACACCTAGGGTTTCTGGCATTGATGAAATCACAGTTCAGGACTAAAATTAAATTAAGGATGATTTTTAAAGCTTTGCAGAGGTACTCAAATGAATAATGATATTTAGTATTATTGTAAGACTTCAGTAACTTTGGAAATATTTCTTCCTAGAAATACATTAATAAGAAGCAAAAGAAAATGTTTCTTTACAGACTCTAGATATAACAGAATAGAAAAAAAATCACAATCCTACCCTGTCTCCCCTCACCATAGTATTGCATACTTAATCAAGAAAATGATTTCATATTATTTTTCAGGTATGCAAAAGGCTACCCCCCTTACTCTCCATATATAGGAAGTTCTCCCACTTTTTGCCATCTCCTTCATGAAAAAATTCCAGTTTGCTGTCTAAGATTAGATAAGGTAAATGCTTTTTCTTTATGGATACCTGATGTATTCAATGGCATAAGTAATATGAAAAACTATAGTTTTACTATTTTAAGTGCGTGCCCATTTTGAAAAAAAAAGTTTTTCAGAAAGATACATAAGAAGAAATTATCCTATGAATGTAAAGTAAAATTGAACTTTAAAAATCAGTTATTTTCTCTACATTAGTGACAGCATGGCAAAAACAAAATTTGAGTGTCAATCAAAGAGATTCTAGGATGCTTGTTTCAGATTCATAATTTATTTCCATAAATTAGTTTATTTCTATAAATTAGGAAGTTGCATTGGACATAATTTTCAATAGTTTTATTTATTTATTTTTAGATGTCAACATTCATTTCCACAAAATTTTGAGTTCCAATTTTTTCCCCATTTCTACCCTCCCTCCACCCCCTAATACTTTGCATTCTGATTACCCCTTCCCTCAACGTGCCCTCCCTTCTATCACACCCCACCCTTCCCTTATCCCCATCTCCTCTCTTTTCTTGTAGGGCAAGATTAATTTCTATACCCCATTACCTGTGTTTCTTATTTCCCAGTTATATGCAATAACAGTTCTCAACGTTCGTCTCTAATACTTTGAATTCCAACTTGTCTCCCTCCCTCCCTCCCCATCCATCCCCACTGAGAAGGTAAGCAATTCAATACAGGCTATATATGTGTTGTTTTGCAAAAGACTACCATAATAGTCATGTTGTGTAAGACTAACTATATTGCCCTCCATCCTACCCTGTCTCCCCCTTTTTTTTTTTCTATTCTCTCATTTGACTTTGTCCCCTCCCAAAAGTGTTTACTTCTAGTTACTCCATTCTCCCATTTGCCTTTCCTTCTATCATCCCCCTCACTCCACTTGTCCTGTTCTCCCCTACTTTCCTGTAGTCTAAGATAAATTTTCATATCATATTCAGTGAGCATGCTATTCCATCCTTAAGCCTTTTATGAAGACAGTAAGCTTCACTTTTCCTCTCTCACCTCCTCCCTTGAAAATGATTTTTCTTATCTCTTTTATGAGTGATAGTCTGCCCCATTCCATTTCTCCCTTTCTTGTCCCAAGACTTTCCTCTCTCACCCTTTAATTTAATTTAATTTTTTTTATGGATATCATCTCTTCTGATTCAACTCAACCTCTACTTTCTGTCTATTTGTGTGTGTGTGTGTGTATGTGTATAATCCCTCCACCTACCCAAATACTGAGAAAAATCTCAAGAGTTACGAATATTATCTTTCCATGAAGGAATGTAAACAGTTCAGTTTTAGTAAGTCTTTTATGATTTCTTTTTCCTGTTCATCTTTTCATGCTTCTCTTAATTCTTGTCTTGGAAAGTCAAATTTTCTATTCAGTTCTGGTCTTTTCATCATGAATGCTTGAAAGCCCTCTATGTCATTGAATGACCATTTTTTCCCTTGAAGTATTATACTCAGTTTTGCTGGGTAGGTGATTCTTGGTTTTAATCCCAGTTCCTTTGACTTCTGGAATATACCTGTTCCAAGGCCTTTGATCCCTTAATGTTGAAGCTGCCAGATCCTGTGTTATCCTGATTATATTTCCACAATACTCGAATTGTTTCTTTCTAGCTGCTTGCAGTAGTTTCTCCTTGACCTGGGAACTCTGAAATTTGGCCACAATATTCCTAGGAGTTTCTCTTTTCAGGTTTTTTTTTAGGAGGTGATCAGGATTCTTTCAATATTTGTTTTGCCCTCTGGTTCTAGAATATCAGGGCAGTTTTCCTTGATAATTTCATGAAAGATAATGTCTAAGCTCTTTTTTGGATCATGGCTTTCAGGTAGTCTCATAATTTTTAAATTGTTTCTCCTGGATCTATTTTCCAGGTCAGTTGTTTTTCCAATGAGATATTTCACATTATCTTCTACTTTATCAATCTTTAGGTTCTGTTTTGTAACTTCTTGGTTTATCTCATAGTCATTAGCTTCCCTGAACTCCACTCTCATTTTTAAAGAACTATTTTGTTCAGTGAGTTTTTGAATCTCCTTTTCCATTTGGCTAATTCTGTTTTTTAAAGCCTTCTTCTCCTCACTGACTGTTTGGACCTCTTTTTCCAATTGAGTTAGCCTATTTTTAAAGGTATTATTTTCCTTAGCATTTTTTTGGTTCTCCTTTAGCAAGCTACTGACTTGTTCTTCAAGCTCTTCTATGGCCTGAGCCCATTTCATATTCATTTTGGAGATATTGGTGGCAGAAGCCTTAACTTCTTCTGGCAGCATGCATTGTTCTTCCTCATCTCACAGGATGGAAGGAGATACCTGTTCACCAAGAAAGTAACCTTCTATGGTCTTATTTTTTCCCTTTTTTGGGCATTTTCCCAGCCAGTTACTTGACTTCTGAGTCCTTTGTCAAGAGGAGGATTCTAGTGCTTCTTCTCCTCCCAGTATAGTGTTCAGGGCTGAGAATCATATCAGCTGCTCAGTTCCCCCAGGGGCTTATAGCTGAGTTGCTTAGACAATGGACCCAGGCTACTTCTGCAGCCACCAGTGCTGGGGGGACCCTGTTCCCCTTTCTCCCAGCTGGGAAAGCCCTCCCATACTGACCTTTGAATCTTTCTTTGTTGCTTGTGGGTTGAGGGATCTGGGACCCTCCCTGTTAGGGATACTTCCCCAGAGGCCTGTTTTGGTCCTGTTCTTCCCTGTGCTGTGTGGTCAGGGATGGGCTCCACTCTACTCAGCCTCTCGTGGGATAGACCTTTCCTGTCAGCCTTCCAGGTGACCTTTGGCTGGAAATCTCTTTCACTCTGTTGTTCTGTGGCTTCTGCTGCTCTAGAATTTGTTAGAGTCATTTTTTCCAGGTATTTTGTTGGCTGTGGGGAAGCACAGTATATGTATTTTTCTACTCCGCCATCTTGGCTCCATCCCCTGGACATCATTTTAAAGGCATGCTAGATCAACATTCTGTGCATGATTTTAAACTTTTTCTTGATGCTATATGGAATCCCTTAAACTTTTGATACTCCCACCAAATAGAAAGCTTACAATTAATTTTTCTCTTACTGGCACAAATCAGCAGCTTTTAAACCCTAACCCACATATATATGTGAATTTGTTTTACAAACTTTAGAGTTTACAAAATGTTTTCTCTAAACAACCCTTCAGGTTAGGGATTCCAAATATTATGATCATTTCCACTTTAACATGGTTAGAAAATAATAAATATCAGAGCCAGGATTCTAATCAAAATCTTTCTCAGTTGATGAGACCAGTGTTCTTTCCAGTATATTATGCAGTCTTTCCATTCTTTCTCTTGATATTCAAACACATATTAACATCTGTGAGGGTCACATTAAACTAGGGCATTTTTAGCAGAGAAAATATGTCTTCATCCAGTTCTTAAAATTTCTAATGTTTTGTGAAAGAAATCATACATTCAGACCTTCACAATGTTTCTGCCTTCATAACAGCTGTTCAAGATTTCCCAACCTTTAGTTTCAGAACATTAATCTTGAATAATGACTTTAATAGTATAATTTAAAATACACACTATGCTTTAGAGTTCTTTCTAATCTTGTTTCTATGCAAATATTTAACATACTTATTTTCCCCTTCTTCATGAGAATTAAAAATATTCCTCAACATTAGGTTAGAACTAGAGGCTAGTGAATCAAAAGATCAATCAGAGTTTAAGGAATTATTATTCTTTCTTATTACTAGATTCTCAAGTGAATATAACTTGTGCTTGGATGGATCTATACAATCATTAGGCTTCCTCCAGTAAATAAATAGCACCAATTATTGAGTTCCTATTGTCCTTGAACAAATAAAATTTCTTTGTTTTCTTTTTTAACAAATACTAACATAATTAACACTCCTTTACACATAATAGTACAGAAAAAAGAGGATTGTCATATGAAACTACTGATCTCTTAGATGTAAATTTTCTTTTAACTATTTAATAAAGTAAGCATTTAACTGTTAAAATTACCCTACTTTTTAGGTTCTAATTTCTCTTCCATGCATTTTTATAAAATACTTCAATTACCTATGTTTTCCTTTTTGGTAACCATATTGCAAACCCACTCCCTCCCATACCTCTCTCCCATTAAGAAAGAAAGGAAGGAATAAAAAATAATGAAAACTTTTGTAACAAATATGCATAGTTAAGCAAAACAAATCCCTATATTGCCTGTCTAAAAATGATTGTCTCATTCTGCACCTTGAGTCCATCACCTCTTTGTTGGAAGGTTGTATTAGATTGCATAGTTCTGAATTCCTAAGTCTTCCAAAGTTTTCGTTGCAATGTTGTTGAACAAATTCCCCAATTGATAAATGGTCAAAGGACATGAACAGGCAATTTTCAGAGGAAGAAATTAAAGAGATATATATATATATAATCATATGAAAAAATGTTCTAAATCCCTTTTGATTAGAGAGATGCAAATCAAAACAACTCTGAGGTACCATATCACACCGATTAGATTGGCAAACATGACAGAACAGGAAAATGATAAATGTTGGAGAAGATATGGGAGAATTGGAACTCTAATTCATTGTTGGTGGAGCTGTGAGCTCATCCAACCATTCTGGAGGGCAGTTTGGAACTATGCCCAAAGGGCTACAAAAATGTGCATATCCTTTGACCCAGTAATATAGCTTCTAGGACTGTATCCCCAAGAGATCATAAAAATTGGAAAGGGTCCCACATGTACAAAATATTTGGCCACTCTTTGTAGTGGCCAAAAACTGGAAATCAAGGGGATGCCCATCAATTGGGGAATGGTTGAATAAATTATGGTATATGAATGTAATGGAGTACTATTGCACCATAAGAAATGATGAACAAGAAGACTTCAGAGAGGCCAGGAAAGACATATATAATCTGATGCTGAGCAAAAGGAGCAGAAGCAGGAGAACTTGGTGCACAGTAACAACCACAGTGTGCAAGAGTTTTTTCTGGTAGACTTGGATCTTCATAGCAGTGCAAGGACACTAAAAAAAAAAAAAAAATTCCCAATGGTCTTCTAAGGCAAAATACCTTTCACATTCAGAGAAAGATCTATGGAATTCAATTGCAGAATGTAGAGATCATTTTGTGTGTGTGTGTGTGTATTATGTTTTGGTTTGTTATATGATTTCTCCCATTTATTTTAGTTCTTCTACACAGCATGACTATAATGAAAATGTATTCAATAGAAACATATGTGTAGATCCTATATAGAATTGTATGCCATCTTGGGAAGGGAGGGAGGTGTTGGGGATAGATGGGGGGAAAAAAATCTAAGTTTTATGGTAGTGATTGTAGAGCATTAAAAATAAATAAAGTGAATATATTTTAAAAAGTTAAAGTATAATACAGATATGAGAAATAATTTGTAAAAATAGATGTGGAATTATTACTAATAAAATTAATATGCAAATAAAAATAAAAATAAATATTGTTGAATAAATATAATTTTGGTAGTGGAAAATGAAAAAAAAAATGAGTTAGAATGAAGAGGCCACCAAGAAGGGTACCAGAGGAGCTATTCTAATTGATCTCTCCTGTGTACACTTTACCTTTAAAACAGTAAAGTGAGATTTACTCCTAAGCACAAAGACATTCTGGGAAAAGTTGTGGACATGACAGGTCAAGAAATATGCCTAACTTTATTTGGTTCTTTAACTATTGTTGTATTTAAATTGATTAATTCTCATATTTCAGCAGAGAAATTCATAAATTGTGTATTAATTAATTCAAGTAATTATCCCAGGTATGAGAATTCAAAGATTTATATATTTTAAGCTCTACTCATGAGCAACTTAAAATTTAAAGAAGTCCAACAAGAAATTGGAGAAGGGAGAAATAAATTCACCTAGAAAGGCCAGAGAAATAATCATGGAGGGTATGGTATCTGAGTTAGGTCCTGAAGAAAGGGATGGGGATGAACAGAAGGATCCAAGGGTAAGTTAAGAGAGAGAGAGAGAGAGAGAGAGAGAGAGAGAGAGAGAGAGAGAGAGAGAGGGAGAGGGAGAGGGAGAGGGAGAGGGAGAGGGAGAGGGAGAGGGAGAGGGAGAGGGAGAGGGAGAGGGAGAGGGAGAGGGAGAGGGAGAGGGAGAGGGAGAGGGAGAGGGAGAGGGAGAGGGAGAGGGAGAGGGAGAGGGAGAGGGAGAGGGAGAGGGAGAGGGAGAGGGAGAGGGAGAGGGAGAGGGAGGGAAGGAGGGAAGGAGAAGATAGTACCTTCTGGATATAGGGAATGATGTGAGCAGCAAAGACATGGGTATAGAATAGGGTAGGATGAAAATGGTACACTGAGACTATTCCAATTTGACTGCATCCGTCCCTCCAGTTCCCTCCTCATCTAAATATAGGACAGTTTAGGAAAGAACTGTTCTTGGTTTTTAGAGATACATTATTGAGAACTAGGGAAACAGGAAGGAAGAATCTAACTAAAAATAAAAATCTTATTAAAATGCATTTTATTTTTGCTGAGTATTTCCACAGTAGATTTAGTAGATATTGCATAAGATTATTATTAAAACGTGAAATTCTGTTTATTTCAAAATGAAAAAGTTTTTGATCAAATATTCCAGTAATCAAATGAGAATATGTAGCTTTAAACAAAATATTATTGCTTACATGGAATGAAAATCTTAGTAACTATGATTAAATAATTACTAATGGAAAATAGGCAGATTCTTTCTACAAATGTTATATAAGGAGTATCTCATTAAAATATTAATTTTAAAGAAGTCAGTATTCTACAAAATGAGTTGGAACTATTTTCTTAAAGATTCTCTCAGTCTGTCAAAAACAATTTATTTCATTATCGTTTTAGCAAGTTTCAAATATTTCAAATCCCATTAAATCATATTAATATGCCTTGATAAGTATATTTAAGAGGTATTTGAAATTGATTTATGTCAACACACAGATGTAGTACCTAACAGTGCTTAGCATGTAGTAGAAACTCACTGGTAGTGGATTAACACTGTAGACATATGACTTAATTATAGTAGCACATAGTAACTATGTAGCTCATAGTAACATAGTAACATAGTAGCAAATAATAACACAATAAAGTTCTATATTTACTATTTATTCTGGAGTGTGTTTTAATGACTAAGTCACAGAACACTGTACTCTTAGGAAAATTGCCATGAGCAAGGGAAAAATACATAGGAGGCATGAATAAACAGAAACACATTCTAAACAAGAGTAGTCAAAGTATATAAAGGATGTCATTTAAAATATATGAATGAAAAAGAACTTCAGTGATCCACATGGCAAGAGTAAAGGATGTACAGTGGACAGCCTGAGTGTTCAGTAGTTTCCTGACAATGTCAAGAAAAGTCAGGAAATAGGGCCCTATCAAATTTTGAAGGGATTTGCTGTAACTACCTTATTAGAGAACATGGATGGAAGTTTCTTTGGATGATAGCCAGGGATAGATAGGTTATGATCTGCATTACTGGAGGGGAGTGCTGACACTGAGATAATAGATCCGTTTAAATATACTGAATAAAATAGGATACAAGATTTTAATGGAATACCTTTAAAAATAGAACTACAAATTCTCACACACAAGTTTCATTAATTTGACATTGTTTGCATAATACGTTTATATAACTGAAGGGAAATATATTTTTTCTGTGAAATAAAAAGAACAAATCATTATTATAATAATATGTTTAAAATATAATTTTATTGAATCCATTTCCTTTTTGTTAAGAAAATTTAGGCTTCTGGTCAAATAAGCTGATGTGTGTGGGAAAATATCACTGAAAATTTTCCATTTGGGCATAATGGAATTTGCATAAATCACCACATATTAATAATGCCTTCCAGTAATTCCTTAGATCTATGATTTCATTGATCTTGTCTATTGGTTATATTGGTGTATATTATAACACACTCATGTTTAAAGGGACAGTAAAATCCAGTTTCACAGAATCATAGAAAGGAGATGAGATTTGTTTTCATGTGTGCTGCATTAATGGGGCTGAAAAAATAACTCTGAAAAACATTGGAATATATTTTTTTTAAATCTCAACATTCTCCACTATTCACAATTCAGTATTCATAATAGCATTCCCAGTATAGTTTTTTTTAAAGAACTTAATACATTCATATATTAAAATTTATGTCACTATGAACAAAAGTTTCCTTTTCTCCTTTGTGTAAACTTCTGGAAAGTTTTCCTCAATATAGTTAACATGGGATGGTAAAGAGCACAATGCATTTGGAAACACAAAACTTAGTTGTCTGACCATTTGATTTCTCTGTGTTTCTGTTTTTTTACCTTTAAAAAAAAGTGGAGGTAACACTCCAATAGCTTGTTTTCTTAAATATTCATTAAAAAAAAATTAAGTTCCAAATCCTCTCTGTCTCTCAAGGCCCTCCCCCAAATATTGAAAAGGCAAGCAATATGAAATCAATTATACGTGTGAAATCATAAAAAAACATATTTCCATACTAGTTATGTGGCAAAAAATCAGCAAAAAAAAAAATACAGTGAAAAACAATATGGTTCAATCTGCATTCAGAGTACATCAGTTCTCTCTTTGGAGAGCGGTAACATTTTCCATTATTAGTCCTTTAGAATTGTCTTGAATTCTCATATTGATCAGAATAGCTAAGTCTTTAACAGCTGATCATCCTTATAATATTGCTATTACAATGTTCTCCTGGTTTTGCTAACTTCATTTTGCATCAGTTCATATGGAATTTTCCAGGTTTTTTCTGAAACCTTCCTGCTTGTTATTTATTACAACAGAATTGTTTTCCATCACAATTGTACACCACAACTTGATTAGCCATTCCCCAATTAATGGCATCCTTTCCATTTCAAATTCTTTGCCAATGAAAAAAGAATTTCCATAAATATTTCTGTATGTATAGATTCTTTTCTTTTTTCTTTGATCTCTTTGGGATCCAAACCTAGTAGTGGTATTTCTGGGTCAAAAGTCATTTCTGAGTTTTAAAGCCCTTTGGTCATAGTTCTAAAATGTTCTCCAGAATGGCTGGACCAGTTCACAACTCCATCAATAGCATATTAGTGCCCCTTTTTTCCCAAACTCTTTTCAGCATTTATCATTTTCCTTTTTTGTCATGTTAGCCTATCAGATCGGTGTGATACGGTACCTTAGAGTTACTTTAATTTGCATTTCTCTATTATTCGTAATTAAGGCATTTTTTTCATGACTATTAATAACTTTAGTTTCTTCTGAAACCTGACTGTGTATATCCTTTGGTCACTTGTCAATTGAAAATGGCTCAGTTTTTGTTTTGTTTTGTTTTGTTTTGTTTTTTTTATAAATTTGCCTCAGTTCCATATATATTTGGGAAATAAAGTTTTCATCAGAGGCTGTGAATTTTCCCCAAATTTCCTTTCACTAGATTATTCATTAAGATTATTTGTTCATGAATATCCTAAAGCATATCTTAATTGTTAATACATAGTGTATTTTACATGAATGTGGTAGCTTTACAGAATGTTTTCCCATGACTGTGTATGTAAAGCCTCTATTTTATTTCATAAATTTTGTACCAAATTCCTGTATTACTTCAAAATTGTATTTTATCTGTTTTTTTTTCCTTTAGAGTTGCCAACATAACTATTATGAGGATGCAAAAGCTTATGGATTCAAAAATAAACTAATTATCGTTGCAGCTGAAACTGCTGGAAATGGATTATATAACTTTATTGTTCCTCTCAGGGCATATTATAGACCAAAGAAAGAACTAAATCCCATAGTCTTGCTATTGGATAATCCGTAAGTATACTTTAAAATATGTTAACAGCAGAAGTATTTTACTAAATTGTGTTATGTGCATTACTGGTATTTTATTATCATTTATATGAACTATTTTAAATCAGAAACATTATGGCACATGATTCTTTGGGAAGTACATGCTGTGCTACTTTACACATGAAAGAATATTGTATATAGCATCAATGAATTACTTAGAACATTTATTAATGGGCAATTTCCAAATGACCATCATCATACAAAAACAGCAGGAAACATATGACTGAGAAAATAATTACAGTAATTTTCATTAAATTAATCAACTGGCCCAGAAAATCTCTACAGAAACTGGAAATTTTGTCCTCTTTCTAGAGAACCATTAATTAGTGGAGACACACAATGAGGTTACATTCTTGTTTTAGACTGTAGTCTCTGAAGCATCATCTTAAGTAAATAGCTACAATTAAGTCAGTTAGTAAAACAAGAAATATACATTCCATAATGTGAGTTCCTTAATTTTTGTTACATTCATTTATTCAGAAATGTTAGGTGGTTCCCTGAAATTACATGGCGTATCAGTTTAGATTCATGTGCACATGCCAATCCATTCCATTCCTTGATATCCTTCAGAATACCCCTAGATCCATTAAATTTGGAGAATTAGATGGTTGAGGCTTTTTGCCCTTCTAGAAGTGAGAGGCACTACTCTACAAAGGTAGTGTGATACCTTTGGCCAAGTAGTTTTGAAAACTAGCTTCTCTATTTTGATAGTATACACAGAACAAATTAGAAGAATCACTGCAACATGAGGCCAAATTTGTCTTTAAATAGTGGGAGAGTTGCCTCCCTTTATAGAAAGTAGCAGATATAACCATGTTAGCTTTGTTAACTGCTGATGAGGGGTTTGGAGAGTCTGAGTCGGGGACTTAGTTCATACTTCTTCAAGCCTACGTGACTTGCTGTGGGGACTCAGCAGAGGGCAATAGGTCTCTTCTATTGTCAAATTAGTAGTTTTAGATTCATGTTTTTCAGGGAGTAACACATTAAGTTTGTCTTGGTAAACAAGGAAGCAATAAAGAATCAGAGATCAGGACTAGAAATGTGTTTGGGCTCACTTTTTAATGGAACCTCCAAATAAATAATTTGATTCAAGACAAAGAAACAAACAAAATAACATCATCAAAATATTTTTGAATGGTAGAGAAGAAACAAAAAGAAGTAGAGAACACAAATTGCTCATTCTTTACTTAATATAACATTTATTTCTTTTAAAAACTATAACAGAAGTTCAGCTTCTCAAAAAAAATCCTACTTGTTCATTTTACATTAAAATATTGGTGATTGGTTAATATTAGATTAACAATTTTTAAAGGGCTAGGACCATTTATCTACTGACAAGACCTTATATGTGAACCATAACTCTTTGACCTGCTGACATGGCATGACTTTCCTGCCTCTCTTTGGGTGCTTCAAGTACTTTTACTTTGCTAGCTAAGACCAAGGATGTGGGTTCAAATTCTGATTGCTAATGTCTTTATACTCTTGGACAAGTCACTTATCCCTGTTAGGCTTCTGGTCCTCATTTGTAAAATTGGGGGTGGCATAGGGTTAAGCTAGATGACTTCTTCAGGTTCTCAACCACTGCCTCTATGATCATTGTCTCCTGATAGGAAAATTGTAGGAAGAGGAGAGGAGCAGGAAGCAAAACTGTGGCTGCCTACTGCCATCTACCTGAGACAATGCTAGGGGTACTCCCACAGGTCCTTCTGCCCCCTTCTCTCCTCTCATGGGTGGCAGGTTATTTTGTGCCTACTTTTCTAATTGTAGTACACAAACTTTCTACCTGCTGAGGCATCTGATTCCCCAGAGCTAAAAGGGAGTTCATTGTATGCAACAGAGAAAACACATCCTTACACCTTCGTCACCTGTCAGATTCCACTTGAGTGTGCACACTCTCCCTGGAAAACATTCCATTCTATGTTGGGGTGACCTGAATTCTGGGATGAGATTTCAAACGGATAGGCCAAGGGTTATCATCAGCTGTTAATGGCTAACAAAAGGTCTATGCCATAAGAATGTGCTGACCATAATATCTGACTTATAGCAAGTGCTTTATAAAGACTTGTTTACTTGATTGAATAGCTGAAGGCATGATATCCGCAAACAGTGGTAGAGTTAGACTTGTGCTGGTACATTTTCTTCATGAAGGAGCTTGGAGGTTCATCTTTCCAGAATTTTTTTCTAAACCCTCAGATGAGTAGCCAGGGTTTCTATTGGTTATTTTTCTATTCTGGTTGGTCTTTCTGGTCATGACTTGCTGTAGCCATGTTACTCCAGATTTTACTGATCACAGAACTGGGAAGACATGGTCTTGCCTAAATCTATCTATCTATCTATCTATCTATCTATCTATCTATCTATCTATCTATCTATCTATCTATCTATCTTTCTATCTGTCTGTCTGTCTGTCTGTCTATCTATCTATCTATTATCTGTCTATGCACACACACACACACACACACACACACACACACACAAACACCTATCTTGCTAATTTATTTCCCTGTGGGGTTCACGCCTTTTGTCTCCATTTGCTTTCTCTTGATGGTGTTTTCTAGAATTACGCTTCCTTTCTTGATCTTGACTTGTTCTGTCCTTTACTTTTTAGTCTTTGGAAACCATCTTAGCAAATTATAGCTATTGTAGACCCATCTTCCACAGATCTATGAAGGTGGTCTCCCCATAATGCTGGTCTGACTCTGCTACCCCATCTAATTCCCCATCTCACAATAAATTCTAGTGCTTCCTTAGTACTTATAGGATCAAATATAAACTATCCTATTTGCAATTTAAGGTTCTTCACATCCTGGTCCTTTTCTTTTAGCTTTATTACATGTTATTTTCTTATGTAGCTGTCTTACTGCTATATACAACACTAAGTTTTCTTTCTCATTACCTTTATGATGGCTGTTCCCCATGCTTCTAATATACTCCCTCCTCCTTTTCACTTCTTGAAATCTTAGGTTTACTTTAACATATCTTAAGTGCTATCTCCTGCATAGACCTTCCTGGTTCTTGCAGGTGCTAGGGCCACTTTCTACACATGCTTGATTACCTTGCATATATTCTAAATATGTTCTGTATGTGAATATGATCTGCCCTCTTGACTGGGGACTTTTTAACTTTTATTCTTATATTCCTGGTGCCTAAAACAATGGCTATTACATAGTAGTCCCTTAATAAATGTATGTTGATTGAATGATTTGTAGTTGAAATTTTTTTTCACCTGTCTCTCTGGACTGTGATAGGTCATAAAGACTTAACATTAGTTGTTTAGGTACATATTAGCCACTCCCTGATATTGGCTTTCCCAACAACATTCATTCATTTCTGGCCTTCTCCTTTCTGGCATCCCAGCCACTAACAAAAAAAAATTATAAGAGTAAAACCAATCCCATTCCCCATGAAAGGGAATAGAAAAGAAAAGTAAAGTTTGGATACATCATAGAATAACAAGAAAGAGGATGATATGAAAAGATAGAAGGGATGGAAATTCCATGGACACTCACAGTTCTGATTCTAATAATAATTGGCATGGAATAACTTGGTTTTTTCTCCTTTGATAGCCAGGTAGTTCTGTTCTTATGGGATAACCATATTAGGCCCTTACTTAAGGCAGATATTTTATCATCTTTAGCCCAACTGAAATTCAGAACTCCAAAATTCAAGTTATCTGTCAGCTTCAGCCTTCCCTCATAGATATGAGCCACAATGCCTGGCCTGCTTGTATTTTTTGTACCCTAATCCTAACCCTTATTCTTAGGGCTTTCAATTTACACACAGACATCCCCTCAAGCATCTTTGCTTCTCTTTTTCAGTTTCCATGCCCTCTAATTTCACTTTACCTTAGCTGTAAGCAATGGGCATACTTTTGATCTCATCACCACCTCTGATTGTTCTGCCTTTTTATTACATACTAGAGAGATTCCTCCATTCTCCTCTTCACTGGTCCATTATCTCTTTTCTAACTTCACTTTCCTCCTGTCAAAATCCTTATCCAATAATCAAATCAACTTTGTACATTTCTCTAATGTTAAATCTCTTGCCATCCTTTCCTATTTATACACACACCTTTCTAAATTCAAATCTTGGATTATTTTTCCCATTTCCCTTTACTGCTCTTACTTGTGTGTTGCTGAATGCTGCTGGAGAAAGCTTTACAATTATATGACTCAAATCTACGATACTTTTTCATTTTCTGATTTCACCTGGGCTTTCATTGCTTCAAGCTAGTGATCATCTTTTACTCATTCCTCATTAGTAATCTATCAAACTCTGCATATCACTAGATCTAAACCTTGTATTCTCTTCTATGGCCATCTTCTTCCCCCTAAGCAGAGGACTTTGTTTATACTTTAGAAAAATAAAGGAATCACTCACTAGCTCCAATTTCATTCCTTAAATCTCCTCAAAATTGTTCTATATTCTCTCATCCATTTTTTTTCAGTTTCCGAGGGAAAAGGTATCCCAGATTCCAGTACAAAGTCAATCCCTCCACTTATGACCTTGAACCCATCCACTCCCATTTCCTCCCAGCATCTGGTCCCTTCAATCATTCCCTCTAATTTTCAATATCACTTTATCAACTGTCTCCTTCCAGGGCTCCTAAAAATATTCCATATTTCCTTAGTCCTCAAAAGATTATTATTTCAGAGCTTTCTCAATTTTCCTAAATTTTCCCTTTTTTTCACAGAGAATTTTCTAGGAAAGAGGTTTATTCCAATTGCCTCTAGTTTCATATATCCCATTGACTATTTTTCTGTTAGTTATATTGATAACTTTTTTGTTTTTATACTGTACTTAATATGAAATATAGCATTTACCAGTGACTCTTCCTCTGTAGTGAAGTAAAAAAAAAGTATTTTGAAAAACAATTTTTACTATGTCCCCAAGTTTACTAAAGTATGAATAACTGGACCTAGTTATACCACTAGTAGTTCTATATACCAAGAAAGAAGAAAAAGACTCATATGTTTAAACATTTATAGCAACCTAACAGAGTCTCTAATATCTGGGGAATGACAAAATAAACATGCTGCCTACTTCCTGACAGACAGGTAGTAGACTCAGGATTCAGTTTTATATATATATTTACATACACACACACACACACACATATGTATATATGTGTGTGTATGTGTGTATGTATGTATGTACGTGTATACACATACACACATATAATATATATATGTATATATACATACACACATATATATATTTGTACTTGGCCAATGCAGAAATTACTTTTGCTTGACTGATGATACTTATTAAAACCTTCTTCCCCAAAGGAGGGTTTGTGGGAAGGAGAGAAAACACATTTTTCTTCACTGAAAAAGTTTAAGTTAAAAAGATAAAAATAGGGGAAGCTAGGTGGTGCAGTGAGTAAAGCCCTGATCCTGGAGTCAGGAGGACCTGAGTTCAAATCCAGCCTCACACATTTGACATTCACTAGCTTTGTGACCTTGGGGAAGTCGCTTAACCCCAATTTCTTTGCCTTTCATCCTCCAAAAAAAAAGATAAAAATAAAATCAAAGGGACAGATAATATGCTAATTCTGAGAATATGGAGATCTTTCTACTACATTATATTGCCATATTTACAAAACATCAACATTTAAAAGAATCTTGTTTTTTGATCTTTTAGTTTTGTTGGGAAAATGCTTATATTTTGCAGTTTTGATGATATGGGTAGTATCTTCTTTGATGCAAATTGCAACCCTCCTATTCCTTATTATCCTAAATAAGTCTTAATCATATATTTACGTAAGTCTTCTATAGATAAAAATATAATAACCTTGGAAATTTGGGGGGGGGGGATTCTTTTATTCTCTAAGTCCTACTAACCAAGCTCTTATACTTTACCTTTTTGTCTATCATAGTTGTTTTTACTAAATTGCTAAACAGATTCATTTTCCAGACAAAGTCTTTAGTAATGGATTTTAAAAAATTTTCCCATACAAGTTATCATTTGCATTGCAATGTAATTATGGTCCTCTAAGCATTTTTCCATTGCCCTTTAGTAGAATGTTAATATTAAATTGTTGATGGTTTAAAAGATTTTTATTTTGGTGGGGAGGGAGATAGGTAGTCTAGAAATGTCTTTTCTTTGGCATAGGGAAAAGATGGTCTCTATATTACCTGAAAGTTCTAATGTATAATCTTGGATCTAATTCTGATTATTCTGACTGGTAAAGACAATCTGGTATAATAGTTGTAATTCAGAAATTGAAGTCAGGAAGGCCTGGGTTCAAATCTCACTTCTGATTCTGTGTTCTCAAGTACAAGTCACTTAATTTCTTTCCTCTTCTTTTTTTTCTTTCCTTTTTGTGAAATGTTCATTTATTAAAAGACTCCTACTTACTTCTGTGGTTCTCAACTACCTGGGTATTATGGAGCATTATTATTTACATAATCGATCACGTCACATATATGTTTGCCTTTGATGTCATAAGCCACAACCTGGGCTATTCCAGCTATCATCGTTATTGTTCCATTGTGGTGTCTTGCAAGAGTGTAACTACTTATCTGTCAAGCAATGTTGATAATCTTTCTGGGACTGACATTTCCACTGTGTTTAATATTTTTCATATCACAGAGTTGTTATTTCAGAGTTTTAATGATAAAATGATAATGCATAAGGTATTGCCTTGATCTGAGCCTTCCTATTTTGAGTACTAGCATCTCTCTTAGACTTATCTATTAAGTCCTACATAGGTTGTGTGTGTTCATCCTTCATTGCTGAAGAAGACCATACCATCAGAGAAATAATGACATGACTTGCACTTGATTTTGTTTTGAGTGAGGGAGGGCTGTGCAGGTCACCAGCCTCACTTCTCCTCCAGAGTCATCTGAATGCAGTGACCAGATATTCATCAGGATGACTGGAGATGACCCAGGATGAGGAAATTGGGGTTAAGTGACTTGCCCAAGGCCACACAGCTAGTGAGTATCAAGTGTCTGAGGTGAGATTTGAACTCAGGTTCTCCTGACTCCTGCATTAGTGCTCTATCCTCTGCATCACCTAGCTGCCCACTAGGTAGGTTGACTCTAGCAGTGAAAGATTCCACACTCTGATAAAAACCTAGATCCTTTTTTGCACTGTTACTGATATTTTATTATATCTTCTAAGATATCACATCATATTATGGTACTTTCCTCTTAAGAATGTTGTCATTATTTCAGTGTCTTTGCATAAAAAAAATTACTTCTGGTCCACTTTTGAAATGACCAGTTCATGTCTAAACTAAACTAATATGCCTAGCAATATGTATGTGGTTGCTTCAAAGATTAAAAAAATGATAATATAATATAATTAAAAGAAGAGAATTTAATTTATTTTCAGAACACAGAGGAGAATAAGCATTTACATGTTTATAGAATGTATCTATTCTGCATCATGCCCTATGCTAAGCACTTTAAAAATATTATCTCATTTGATTTTTAAAGAAGAAATTTTAATACTTTTACATATGAATAATAATAAGGATGATAAGAAAGTATTTCAAGACAGAACCATCATTGGGTCTGATTTATTGGAGAGAGAGAGGTAACTCATTCATAACGATCATCTATGAGCCCAAATCAATGTGATAAAATCTTTACATTTATAAAGAGATATGATTTGTATAGAGATAGTGCATTCCAGTAGCCCTTTGCTTTACAGCTGAGGAGACTATAGCATGAATAACCCAAATGAAAGTATGCAAAGTCAAAAAACAAAATTGCATCAAAGCTAATACTAGAAGATAGGTTTCCTAATTCATGATCACTACTTTCTTATCATTATGTCTTTCCTTTAAAAAAAAAGTCACTCCTGAATAGAATATAATCACATCCATATATGTAAAATTTACATTGTTTATTTAAATTGCTTCTTTAACGATAATATCAAGATAAGTGTCAACTCAGACCAGAAAAAGAGAAACTGTCAAAAATTCTAAATTTCTGAAGACCATGTCAATGAAATATTTTTGTGCTGTTTCAATGATTCTGTGCCTTTTGATGGATGATGTTGGTGATTTGTGAAAATTTAATGTGTGCATCAAGACAATAAACGTAGGTTAGTGTTAATTCAAATTAAATTTCACCTGGAATAAATGCACACTCCCCTCCTCCCACACCCTGGATTATTATAGTGAAGGGAAAGAGCTTATGTACAGTTATAATTAAACACTGTATAACTACATGTGTATTAAACCATACATTTAATTGTAAACATACACATATTACTATACACATAAACAACATATGCAATTTACTTAATTGTAGTTGCCTATAAAAAGTCCCCCCTCCCCCATTAGTGTTACACTTATGAAAAAGACTTCTACGGGAAATTTTATCATCAACAGACTCTTAGAGTTAGATTTGGAAGGAACTTTAAAGGTCATCTGGTCCAATCTCTTTATTTTATAGTTGTGGAAACTGATTCCAAAAAGGGTTAAAGAAATTGCTCAAAAAATCACAGGTAGAAAATGACATAACCAGAATTTGAATATATGTATACATATATATATATATTTGTGCGTATATATATATATATATATATATATATATATATATATATATATATATATATATATGTGGGTCTCTATCTACTTAAATAAGTGAATATATAGGAAGTTATTGATCTCCATCTATCTAGATTTCACTGTGTGCTGATTAGGAAACAGTGATTCAGAAGGAGCTTAATTCTAAAATTATCATAATCAGCAGTCTAAGACTCTAGTATATTATCAATACAGTATGTATATATTTAATAGTATGTGATAATCCGTTAGATATATTGTGATGATCCTTTTAATCAGACTGAATTGTAATAAAAAAAGAAATGTATTATAGGTATAAGAATATATCTATCCTTGTTTCTTTGTTTTTTTTAAAGTTTTACAAAGAATGAATCTAAATGTGGAAGTTAGTAATATAAACAAGACTGCCTTCTGCTGTTTTTAATGAGAGTAGTATGTGTATATGTATGTACACATTATACAATTATTATTCATATGCAAATAACACATACAATTTCAAAAGTTATACATTGATATCAAATAGACAGATTTTCATTTTGCTTATGTTTATGGGAAAGTTTTCTTTAGATTAATTTAAATGCAAATATAACTGAATTTCAATGACTGTGAGGGGAAAATCATTAGTTCAATATCTTCTTAGATGTCCCTATTCAAGAATAATTGTTTCCCCATGGTGTCACCTTGTTAGTCATCAGGTAGATTTTATCATCAAAATCTTTTTGTAGGATTGTGCCATCTTGTTTCTGTTTTAGAAGGTTCAAAAACCTTTTTTTATATTTTCAAGTGCATTTTATTTTGCTCATTCTTTATGATAAGTACAAGATACAATTTCTATTGTAAGATAAAATCATAAACTGCTTTATTCTCTTAAAAATAAATTTGGTCATCAGTGATCATTTTTGTCATTGTAAACTAAGCCAATTTAACTAGGTTTCCTTCAAAGTGCTGCAACTGTTGTGATGTTGTGTTTCATTTTGTAACCCATCTGTTACGTAGGCCAGATATGCATTTTCTGGATGCCATCTGTTGGTTTCCAATGGTTTACTACATGGTGGGCTCTATTGACAAGTAGGTGACGTAATCCTTGGCACACTAAACATTGTAGTGTTCTGTGGTTTGTTGTATGCTGTGTTTTGTATCTGCATGATTAGTGTGTGGTGCAATGCCAGTATTTCAAAGGTGGTACATTTTGCATGGATAGATACATGTTCTTGTATTTTAGTTCTTGTAATTAAAATTCCTGCCCAGACAACTGCCATCAACAATAAAATAAGATAATCTGTTGCATGCCCAGTTTTGCTCAGTTTTGAAAGCTTGCTTCAGTGTTGTATCTTTGGCTGAACTAAATCCTGGGAATTTTCATGGTACTTACATCATTAGTGTCAGCAGTGTATATTATAGAGTGATGGAGAAAATAAAAATTCTTGATATTTCAGTATTGCATTTTATAGTATCATATGAAATTTCACAGATTCCTCTAGATACTTTTGTCTATCAATCCCATTAAAAGGAAAAACAATGAAATGAAAAAATACTGTTTTTTTCAAGTTAGAATAGTAAGAAATCCCTACAGTAGTAACTTTTCCTCTAATGTTTACTGTACTCTCATAATTCCTATATAACAAACTGAAATTTCAAAAGGTTAAACTATTTCTTAAATAAATTATAATAATATATCTTGTGATGTGCTAGAGTTAAAATACAATTAGTTATGAGTTGACTTTTGAAAATTCAAAAGGTTAAGTTACCATTAAATGTGTAATCATGTAAAAACAAAACAGAATTCCTTTATTTTTTATCTCAGTTGACAGGCCTTTCTGAATTTAAAAAAAACAAACAAACAAACTTTGCATTTTACCTTTGATTGTTCATCACTATTTGACTCCTTTACATGTGGGGGAAATGTATCTTTCAACTTTAAAACTCCTATATTCATTAATTCATTAATTAAATGATTTGTCAATTACTTAATTTTTTTTCTCTGGAAATTTGAAGGTGTTTATTGACTCCTCGGTGAATTGAAAGCCATGCATAAACCAAAAGACCATTTTTTTTCATTGTGATCGTACCATTTACACTGTAATACACTGCCATATTAAGAATTTATTAAAAATTATAAAAGCATTAAAACTTAAACATAGTCATTATTATTTACAAAGAATATATGCCCCAAATCTCATCCTAAAAGAAAAAAATAGAGCTATTTTTTCAAAGGTGCTTTGATAATTTTCCTTTGTAATTTTCTAAGTAGCAAAGAAACTGAAAAAGACAATGAGTCAATGATGTTTCTTTTTGTTGTTGTTGTTATTTTTATTTACATTATGAAATAAAATGACCTTTATCTCATTCCATAGGATCGGGGATGCAGATCAGAGGGTTGTTGTTTCTTTTCTTTTCTTTTTTTTTTTTTTTTGTATAAGTCCTATGATAGAGGATCAAATCTTTCCATGCATACATTTATGCATATGCACACATGTACACAAAGTTACAACCTCCACCTCCCCCTTGAAAAGGAATAGATTGAGTTAGGTCACGGAAGGATGTTAGGGAACCCATAACATTAGGTTATGTAGAGAAGGTTAACCTGAGTGCCTGTATGTGATTGAGATTTTTTTTTAACCTATCCAGCAGCTCTCTAAGGTCATAGTATTGAATGTCACACAATTTCTATAGTTGGAAAGGACCTTACTGGTTATGTAGTCAAAGCTATCCAAAGTACCCTAGAAATGCATATGAAAGAACAGTAGCATTTCTTCCTATTGTAACCATCCCTGAGATAAAGTATTAGTACTAATGACCATTACCCTTTAAAAGATTCTTCTCTATATCCAGTTTCAGGTAGAACTGTGCAGAGTAAATCTATATAGGCAAGGGGTAGTTAGCTTCTTCCTCAACAAAGACAATAGAGTTAATAATGAAGAAATAATTAGAAATTATTTAGAGGTTGAAACTGATCAGCACCTGAGCAGAAATAGCCTGCATGATGGTTAAAATTTTAATAATTCATTAAACAAATGTGTATTGAGTATCTTTTATATACACCCCATTATGCTAGGTGCTGATTACTTGCTTCTATTTATCATCTTTTCAAAGGTTATTTAATCAAAATTGCTAAAACCCTTAGCCCTAATTCTGAGTAAAGTATATGTATCATTCAAATTGAGAATTATTTCAGCATGGTTATTCATTTCTTAACATAGGAACATATTCTGTCCTACAAAAATTTTCACCAAAATAATGATTTTTGTAACTTGATGAAAATTTTGATCTCTTGTAACTAAGGAGTGTTTTGCCAAGGTAATATTCACAGCACCAAAGGTGACTATGAATATGCCGGCATAGTTCTTAATCACAAAATATAACAGACTCTCTATATAGAAGGCAGAAGAAAAACATTTATTCAGATACCAGAAAATCAAATCCCAACACCAGAAAGCCAAACCCTTCCTAGTAACCAAGAAGTTAAAAGACATTATCATCCCCTATTACTATAGGGGACAAAGTCATTCCCAAGCCTCCCCCTTCTCTATCGCCCCTTCCAGGTCCTTCCCACAAACACACACTCAGAAGACTAGCTGTGCTTGCCTGTGTTCTCTCTCTTTTGCCCCTATCCCTTCTTACCAACTTCCTCCCAGTTCTTCTCCACCCTTCCTGCTCCAACCATTCAGCAAGCTCTTCCCACCATGTGTGATTTAAGTTTCTGTGTGATTTAAGCAGGTCACATGGATCTATTAAAGAATGGGAAAGATCTTCCCTTTTAAATTATTATAGGGAGTGATATATTAATAGATATTTACAAAGCAGAAATTACCATTTCCACTACGTGCAATGTCTATCAATGAATGTTTAAAAGAATGAATGTACTTCAACTGTTCATTCAATCAGCCATTTTTATTATCTTGATTCTTATTCATGTATAACTC
Source organism: Notamacropus eugenii (assembly GCF_028372415.1). Taxonomy (NCBI): domain Eukaryota; kingdom Metazoa; phylum Chordata; class Mammalia; order Diprotodontia; family Macropodidae; genus Notamacropus; species Notamacropus eugenii. Next base: position 445,193,849 of record NC_092873.1, read on the forward strand.
CCCAGCAGAGTAAGATTTTAATTTTGCTTATTTTTTTCCATCTTTTTGAATACAATATATTTGGTGAACATACTATTTACAATGTTGAAGGATGGTGAAGTGACGACAGTTCAGTAAGGTGAATTGAAGAAGAAATAAGCATATTAGATATTTTCATGGTGAATAAATAACTATCACTTTCATATTCCATCTATCTTTTCCTACTTATTTATTCTGGTAGATTCATTAACAATTTTAAATTTCCTAGGTTAAGGAAAAAAATGGATATTCCTAGGAAGTTAAAATTTTAGGTCATCATATTGTGGAGTATTATGGTCCTGGCCCCTCTCCATCGGAGATTTATTTGGAATAACATTCTGTTTCCACAGTTTTAGCCATAAAATCTCAGCCACAGAACCTTGTTCCTGATTCAAGAGAAATATTTTTTCTGGACTACTCCTGGGGATCTTGGACCCAAAGCTTTGGTAATACCCTCTCACCTTATAACAGAGTAAGAAATCCTGTCCCCCTGCATTTTCATGAAAGGAAAATGACTCCCAGTAATACCATATAACTAACCCAACTAATCATTTAGTTGTAAAATATCCTCAAGGCCATGTTGCTTCAACTGATAACTCAAAAATAACTTTCATTTTTATGTATTCTATTTTAAATCGAGAGACAGCAAGATCTACCAACCCATCTCTCATCACATATCTTCAACAATTTTCATACTAAAACAGTTTTTACTTTCTAATCTAGTCATTCATTCCTCTATTTTACTCCTTCTGCTTGGTTTGTATGGAGGTGATGGAAGTATGATTTTCCCCTTGGGGCTTTCATAATAGCAAGTGAATTTAAAATTAAAAGAATACTAAGGTAAATGATGAATTTGAAAGTGATAGAAATGAGTATTGATTTCAGTGTTTAGGTCACAGTAAATAAGAGTTTGTCCTTTAGTCTCCATAAAACCAGACCCAGATTTTTAGGTAAAATATTTGTTTTTGCTCATAATTTTCAAATTGGCCATACTGATATATCAGAATATATCCATGAGATATGTTACCACCCATTTGAGAGTAAGCCTGTCATAAACCTCTTCTATGTCACTTATGCAAATTGATATGCAGGAAAGGAATCATGTTTTGCAAAATGAAAATTTTACATTTTTTTCTTTTCCCTTGATCCCAACCCAGACACATATTAATAATTTGTTTTTAATGTCCAAATATCTTTAAGAATGAAAAGTTAAAATGTTGCATCTTTGAAAATTACATTTGTTTTGCATAGTACAACTCTAAAATTTTCCAATTTTGTTGCTATTTTGTTGTGAAATGTTTGGCATTTTTATTTCATTTGTCCTTATTGGTCAACCCTTTATTTTTGAACAACTGAAAACCAGCAAGATGAAATTCAGATCTAATGTTACTTTCATCAAGATTATAATTCCTTTTCCATTGGTAATAAATACAGGGTATCCCAAAATGTGTTAATCCAATTTTAAGCTAGTTTAAAACTGCTCTAAGACTTTTGGGATATGCTACAGAATTGCAGATATCTCATTTAATTCTGGTGACACATCTTCTGTGAAACCATTAACTCCTGAACTTAGAAGGACAATTGCAAAGCAGTCAAAAGAAGCAATTAAAGTTGCCAGGATAAAGAAGTGGGTTTTTTAAAATAAATTCATTCTAATGCTGTATTATTTTTAAAAGTCCATTTCTATCTGTTCATTTTTACAAAAGCTTAGATGACTTGCTTAGGTGTGGAGTGACCTTTGCTGCTAACATGGTGGTTGTGGATAAAGAGAGTACTATGAGTGCTGAGGAAGACTACATGGCAGATGCTAAAACTATTGTAAATGTGCAAACTCTCTTCAGGTAAGTATCAGAAAAAAACAGATATTATCTTTTCCTAAGGTGGCTTCAAGGTAAAAAATATCAAGTGTTATACAATTGTTTGTATATGAATGGTAGAGGTGGGAAGTTAGATTTTTGTTTTACTTTGCTACATCCAGCTAACTGAACTATACATAAAGTGAAGTCACCGTCTTGTCCTTGCTATTTCCTGTATTCTATGCATCCAAATACACACACACACACACACACACACACACACACACACACTCACATACTTTTCATCAAGATTATAATCCTTTTGACATCATGAACAAATACAGAGAATTTAAAGTCAATGAAATATACGAATAGATACAGATATACTCATATAAACTGTATATATATATAATATGTGTATGTACATGCATATGTGAGCATGTATATATATTAATGTATTTACATGCAATTATGTATTTAAATATTTTTAATTAAAATACTTTCAAACAAGAATTCAAGTTATGTAAGTTTCCTGTTGATCATTTTAGGAATCTGAATTTTCCTCCTTTGAACTTTCCTCCTCTGAACTTTGTCTTTTAGCAATGGGTAGTTTGAGACAAATTCCCTTTGCTAGCTGGAAAGATGATTATTACATGCTCTCGTCTTTGTCTATATATTGTCCTGAATATATAATGTGATTCTATCATATTCAAAAATAGTCAACCAGTCACAAAAATCACAAATCTATAGGTCTCAGGTTAGAAAATAAGAAGCTTACAAAAATCACTGAATAATCCATGAAAGTAAAATCACTTAAGTAGTAAATTTAATAAAATTAAGAATATCTGAAGGATTATGAAACTGTTTACCATAGTGATGATGAGTTTAGCTGAACCACTTGCACAAGGTTACCCTAAGACCTACTTCAGCAAGAAGAGATATTATTGATAAGGTAGATAACCAGAATTAAAAAATGCAGTTTGATTTTATAAAGCTAACTGGCCTAGACACAACATGTAGTACAATCTTCTCTTTACTAATTGCTATGCTCCATGCAACAGAGCTTATTCAAGCACAGGCTTTGATTTAGTTTTGTCTTAGGTGGAATGAGTAATCATGAACAGATGCAGACCATTATTATAAGTCAACTTAAATCCCTTATCTTAAAATTACAATATCTAATTTATACATATATAATAGCATCCAATTTATATAAATTATATTTTAGTGTTATGTTTGCTTTTCTGAGTATTACCTTTTAAGTGACTGAGATAAATATATGTTTTCTATCTCATGTGGGATGCACAATGGCAAATTTTTATCATTCATTTTTACAAGATTTTGAGTTTCAAATTTTTCTCTCTCCCTCCCCTGTTCCTTCGGAAAATGGTAGGCAATTTGATATAGTTTATACATGTGCCATCATGTAAAAAAATATTTCCATATTGGTCACATTTGTGAAATAAGAAACTGATAACAGAACCATGAGAAAGAATAAAGTGACTGTGGCTCTCAGGTAGTCCATGATTCTTATATTGTCTCTACTATTTTCCAAGTCAGTTGTTTTCCCCATGAGATATTTTACATTTTCTCCTATTTTTTTTCATTCTTTTGATTTTGTTTGATTCTTGAAATCTCATAGAGTCATTACTTTCTACTTGTCTACTTCTCACTCTTAAAGTGTCATTTTCCTCAACTAGCTTTTGTACTTTCTTTTTCATTTGACCAGGGATACTTTTAAAGCAGTTTTCAAAGCTGTTGACTCTTTTTTCATAATTCACTTTCATTACTCTCATTTCTACCTCTCTTGCATGATTTTTAAACTCATTTCTGAGCTGTTCCATAAGTTCTTTCTGGGCTTGAGACCACTTTCCATTTTCCTTTAGGGTTTTGTCCATAGGTTTTTTGACATCGTTATCCTATTTTGAGTTTGTGTCTTGGTCTTCCCTGTCACAATAATAACTTTCTATGGTCAGATTCTTTTTTTTTTTTCTTTTTCTCATCTTTTTGGCCTTTTCCCTTTTTTTAAAATTTATCTCTGCTCCAAGGGTGGAAGGGGCTCTGTTTCAGGCTTTTTTTGTGCCAGTGGCTACAGGCCCTTGCTATTTATCCTTGTGTTATACTGATGTTGCTCTGAAGCCATGGGGGCTCTCATGTCTGGTGCTGTGATGAATGGTTGGAGTGGGAAGTGGCTGGTGCTGCTGGAGGCTGTAGGAGTATAGCAGCTTTTATAGCGCTGAGCTGGGGTCCTACTGGTTATGTCTGGTATATGCTGAGGCCCCATGGGGTTTCTCTGATTTTCTCCAGAGCTACATGGAAGCTGGTAGAGGTCTGACCACCAGATGATGCCTGTTGCTCCGGGCCAGGGGTAGGGCTCAGGAGTCACATGTGGCTTTCTAAGTCCTCAAGTGTGGTCCTTTCAGCTCAAACTTTACAGAACAAATCTGTACAAAAGTTTGTTCTGTAAAGTTTGAACACCGTCAAAGGGCTGCACTTGAGGACCTAGAGGACCATATGTGACCTCAACGCCACAGCTTCTTCACCCTTGCTGGGGTATGCTGAAACATGTGGAGGTCTGGGCCCTGGAAGGTGCCTGTTTGTCCTGGGCTGTTGTGAAGCATGTGAAGGTGTAACGTACTTTCTTCTTGTGCTGGAGGATGCCTGTTTACCCAGAGCTACACTGAAGCACAAGGAGTTGAGGGTGCTGAAGGCTGCCTATTTGCCTGGGGCTACACTGAAGCATGTGGTGATTCTTGGAGCTGGAGTCTGCTATTTGCCCTGGCTATTCTAAGGCAAATGGGGAGACCTACTATTGGCGTTTGCCTACTTTACCACTGGAGCTCCGGATCCCCTGCTAATTTGCTGAGGTGGGGCTTGCTACTGCCTTGCCGGAATACTTCCTGTCTTTGAGGTGTCTTTCTAATTGTATCTTTCTAAATGTAAAAATATCCTGGAATTAGAAAGAAGCTTTCACATCACCTTATCCTTGGTCATCCAGCAGTATAGCATTCTGAGTTTAAGTGGACAATAGCTGTAGAAAAAAATATAGTTTGTATGAACTAGTCCACATGGAAATTGAATAATAATCATTTATTATATGAAATCTTTATTGTCTAAGGAAATTAACATGTACCTCAGTCTATCTAAATGCTCATTGTATTCTCTCTCCTTCAATATCAAATTAAATGGTCCTTTTTTTCATATAGCCATCCTTGATCCTCTCAAGACAAAAATTATATCTCTTTTCTTTGAACAATCATAACCCTTACACTTATTGTGAATTATATTCATATGGAGTATGGGAGTGTAGAGAAGATTCATTATTTGCGTTTGATTTTGGGATCCTTTACAGCTTTTAAGTTTCCATAGCAAGACAGTCATGTGGAATAAAGCTAGCCTGTCATTAAATTACTTTATCATGTAATTATTCATTGAATTAGATTTTAGCAATAACTTAGTTCAACTTTGTTGTCTTATAGATGAAAAGCTAAAGTATATAGCAGTTAAGTGACTTAGGCAGAGTTGGTGAATGGTGAAGACAGAACTAAAACTCTCATCTCTTGCTCTCTGGTGATGATACTCTTTCTACTATACCACAGTCTTTTAGTTACATTCAAATACAGAACATTTAAAACTCCATCAGATATATAGATTATTTTCTCTGCAAAGATAGAACTGAGTAGAATTAATCTGGAGAGATGAGATTTCTGTCCGACGTACAAAGTAAAACTTTCTTTCTCTTCCGTGCTCCATGTATGTAAATCATAGCTTTAACAGTGAAGATGCAAAGGTGTAGCCAAGATGGCAGAGTAAGAGCAGGGACTTGCTTAAGCTTGCCCTCAAACCCCTTCAAATACCTGTAAAAATGACTCTGAACAAAGTGTAGAGCTACAGAACCCACCAAATGCCAGAGTGAAACAGATCTCCAGCCGAAGACAACCTGGAAGTTCAACAGGAAGGGTATATCGCACCAGGCTGGGAGCAGAGGCCAGTCCAATGTGGTTGCACCAGCACAGACAGGGCCTGAGCATGCTTCAAGGAACTGAATCACTGGCAGCAGTGGCAGTCTTCAGACTTCTCACCATACAAATGCCAAAGACAGCATAGAAGTTCAGTGGGAAAACTCTGTAGGACCTGGGTGAAAGAGAAAGGCAGTAAGGATGGAGCCTGGTCCCAGCTCCAGGATGGGAGAGGGGATGGTGGCAGTGGTAGCAGCAGCGGCAATTCCTGCTGGTTTGGGAGCCCTGGGCTCACAGATGGTGTGGCATCAAGTGGCTGATACAAAACACCTGAAACCTGGGACAGTATACCCACACCCACCATCACTCCCACTGGAAAAAGAGTCCTAAGACAAAGATTTTAAAAAGTCAAATATTTGGGTGGGAAGAGCAAACAACATTAAAAAACTCAGACTATAGAATCTTACTTTGGTGACAAAGATCAAAACATACAACCAGAAGAAGACAACAATATCAAAGCTCCTATATCAAAAACCTCCAAGGAAAGTAAGAATTGGTTGCAGGCCATGGAAGAGCTCAAAAAGGATTTTGAAGGTCAAGTACGAGAAGTGGAGGAAAAATTGAGAAGAAAAATGAGAGTGATGCAGAAAATCATGAAAAATGATTCAACAGCTTGCTAAAGGAGACCCCCAAAAGACTGAAGAAAATAGCACTTTAAAATAGATTAACCCAAATTGTGAAAGAGGTCCAAAGAGTCAATGAGAAAAATACCTTAAAAAACCAGACTGCCTAAATGGAAAAGGAGTTCCAAAAGCTCACTGAAGAAAATAATTCCTTCAAAATTAGAATGGAGCAAATGGAAGCTAATGACTATAAGAAATCAAGAAATTATAAAACAGAACCAAAAGAATGATAAAATAGAAGACTGTGAAATATCTCATTAGGAAAACCACTGAACTAAAAAATAGATCCAGGAGAGATAATATGAAAATAAATATTGGACTATCTGAAAACCATGATCAAAAACAGAGCCTAGACATTATCTTTCAAGAAATTATCAAGGAAAACTGATATTCTAGAACCAGGGGGTAAAATAGAAATTGAAAGCACAGTAAAGGTGCAGTGATTGTTGAATAATCCCGGCATTTTAATTTTTTATCACACTGAGGTTTACAAGGAGAAGCTGGTTTTACTTATAAATGAAATGCTAATAGTTGGACTTTTCATTTGATAAGCTGTATTTTCCTGAGGAATTCTTAGTCACTATAAAGGAATGCTTGAGGTCCAGTGCAAGAACAGCATTTGTATTCCCAGTACTTTGCTTGACTCCTTGTACACAGTACATATCACATGTTGAATTATTGAATTAAATTGACTTATCCTCATACTCTTAGTGATAGACATAAAATACTGACATTGGTCCCATATTCAATTTTAGGAAAGTAAGAAAAAAGGTATGCAGTAGCAATATTCATGCAAGAGCTGGGTTATGGATTTTTTATGTTAATTAGTTTAGTAATTAAGAAGGAGCTAGGGTATCTACCCACGTTATTCAGATTACTTGTCTAAATTAGCAGAATTCCAATATTTTGGCAAATAACCTCAGTATTATTAATGTAAATGACAAACTCTCTAATTCAATTGAAATGTAATTTCCCTAAATATCTAGACTATTCTTTCTGTCAAAATCAGTCAAATAATTGATTCATCTCATAGAGTTTTTAAAAAGTTTGAGTTGGAAGGGATCTTAGAAACCATATAATTCCATCCTCTTGTTTTACAGATTTAATTAAGCAAGGTTTTTGATTACTAATATGTGGAAGACACTGTTAGATGTTTGTTGAGACATAAAGTATAGATAAGAAAATTCTTGGGGACAAATAGTACATTATTCTGTAGTGGCCCATTTCAAAATCCAGTAGTATGAAGTGTAGTTTGGACATAGTCATGTTATGACTATGTTAGCATATTGCAATAGTCCATATACATTGCAATGTGCATCTGTACTAGGATGATTTCAAAGGGAATTTGAGGGAAGAGGGAATAGGTGGAAAGGATATTTCAGAGGTAAAATCAACATGCTTCATAACTAATTTGGTAGGAAAAGGAAGGAAGGAGGAAGAACCAAAGCTTAATAGATGAATATAGGAGTCTGACCACTGGCAAAACATGGAAAGAGGAGTGTGGGAGGGGAGTAGGAGATAAGAAGCTAGACTTTTAATATGTTGAATTTGAGATAGAGGAAGGACTTCCCATTGGAGATGCTCTGTAAATTGATGGTAATCATAAATATATTGAACTCAGGAAGTGGTTTAACAGTGCAACTATAGATTAAGGAATCATCTGCATGAAGTGATAGCTGAAGCTGTCAAAATGAATCCAGTTGTCAAGAGGAGGAATATACTGAGAGAAGATTGGCATTGCTGAAGACCAATACTTGCAGAGCTCCTACCTGGAAGGATTAGGATGATGATGAGTAAAATGAAAAGAAAGCAACTACCCTTATTTCTCAGTACAAGACCTTATATTTTTTTTTCTTGTCCACTCAGAATGGCCAATTCAACGTGATCAAAGGGGAATTACCATTATGCTCCTCTAAACCATAGTTCTTCTAGACTTCCCTACTTCTGTGAGGATACCACTTTCCTCCTAATCACTCTGGCATGTAACCTTAGACTCATTCTTGACATTTCCTTTTACCTTACTCTCCACATCCAAACAATGCCTCTTTTTGTATCCCAAGTACTTAACACAATGCCTAGAATATCGAAGGCACTTAATATATGTTTAGTGGTTGATTGATTAAATAAACATGTAATAGACATCTGCTATATGTAAGGTACTAATAATATCCATATGGGAGAGAGTGAAGAGCAGAGGCCCAAGGCAAAGGTTCAGTTGGAAATATACACCTAAGTTTTAAATAATGATCCACAAAATAAAACTGAAAAGAAGCAGTCAAAAGGTTGGAGGCTAATGAGGAGAGAACAATAATGCATAAGTCAAGGTGGAAGAGAGTATTAATGAGTCTTTAATCAACATTGATAATATCTGCAATGTTCCAGAAAGATAAGGATTGATAAAAGGCTATTGAATTTGACAATTACAACATCATGGGAAATATCAGATCAGTTTTATCACACTGGTGAGGTCATAAGCCAAATTTGCAAGAGACTGAGAAAAGAGTAAGTATAAATTACTCTCATGACTTTGGCAGTGAAAGATTGGAAAGGTATGGGAGGATGGGATTAAGTAAAAGGATTGTGGCTTTTTTCCCCTTAAAGGATGAAACTTTATTTGAGGAAATTAAAATCCACGGAATATAAATGACTTGTTCAAGATCACTTAGGTAGTTAATGACAGAGCCAGGATTCAAACCCAGGACCCAAAATGAAAATCCATTAATCAGTACAGTAGACCATGTTGCTCCTCATGAATACTGAAATTTTAATAATAACCAATCTGAACATTTGGTTTCAGTTTTGTTCATTTACACTTATATAAGAGAAAAAAGTGGCATCACTTACTTAATTTTTAAGATTCATGTTGTATAGTGTTTTCTTACATTGCACTTACAAAACAGTGGCCTCTCATGTGGAAGAGGGATAATGTATTCTGAACTGGACTGAGATGATTTCTAATGGCCCCTTCAAACTCAGAGATTCTATTAAATAACAGGTTTTCAGTGGCTGAGAAAAGAATAGCTATTTTTGGTGGGTTGCATTTGCTCCCATGCCCAGAATTTTTGAAGCCATTTAATGTGTTTTAGAAGAAATATATCTAGTGCACCAAAATAGATTGTCTCAAATGCTTAAATGCAGTGTGTGTGTTTTGCAAAATCATTTTGGTATTTATAGTGGCTGGCACAAGCATATATAATCAGGGAATACTGAACCAAAATAATAGTCCCCCAAATTGAATATGGAATAGTTACAATAATAGATAATAGTTAAGAGATTTGAAGATACTGTAAAAGCATGATTCCTTTATTAGTTAGGGACTTCTTTGGCAACAATTAAGTAACATTTTTTAACAATGAAAAGCAAATATTTTCAAGTTATCTAAATGAGTTGGAGAAAAAGAAAGGAAATGATAAGATATGGGAAGGACACTAAATTATGTTTTTTCTTTTTCTTATTCTGAATTTTGTCTAGATTTCTAGATTGTAATTGTTTGGGTTATAAAGGATTAGAATTCAATTATCTCCAAAGTCATTTGTAATACTAATTCTCTATGAATCTATGAACAAAGTTATTGTCATCTTTCAAAGAAAAAGAAAAAATTGTATTAGTAAATTTGATCTTAACCTTGTATGAACCAATTCTTCTGTAGTTTCATCATATAAATTACTATGTTTAGAGCTTTGTTATAGTTAACTTAGTGTCCTATTTAAATAGTCTTATCTCTCTAATATTAGTGATTTCACCAATTATGAGTAATGTTTGTATTTAATGCATATGTGTGTAATAATATATATGCACACACATACGTATGTATGTATATATATATATATATATACACACACACACACAACACTACATATACAGAAACATATACAGTAGTGTGGCATGGTATGTCAAGAGCTGGCCTCTGAGTCAGGAAGACTTGTATACAATTCCTATGTCCTATTTCTGATTTAAAATTTCAAAACCTTCAAAGAAGTAAGGTAAGAAAAGAAAACTGAGGAAAGATTTTAAATGATTATGATTATCTCTAATTGCTTTAAATATTAAAATATTTATTAAGTAGCTACTACAGAAAAGTCTCTATGCTGATCCCTGGAGATTTTTTAAAAATAGCAAAAAATAAAACAGTCCTTGTCCTCAAGGAGTTTGTCTTCTATTTGAGGGTATAAATATGTACATAGGTCCCATGTGATGATAGCAAATGAATGATGTCCAGTAAAAGAAACCTGAATAGTTTGGAGTCAAGTTACGGAAGACCTTTAGCTTAAAATTTCTTTATTTTTGTTTTAATTTGGATTCACTGCATTCATTCATTTGTTAATTCTGCAAGCATTTATTAAGAATCTGCTATGTTCAAGGCACTGAGGAATACAGAGACAAAAATGGAACAATCCGTTTCCTTAAGTAGCTTATATTCACTGGTACTCATAAAGGAAAAGGAGCCACAGTGCAGATTATTAAAGAATTCTGAGTGCTCCTGGAAACAATTAATGAATGGGGGGAAACGCATGTGATTAGTTCTTACACTATGTGAAGCATCATGGTAAATTCTGGGGATACAAATAAGGAAGAAAGAGTTCTTGGTTTTGACTAGCTACCTTTCTAATTGTGGATTATAAGAAACCTGAATTATTGGACAGATTAACTCACTATATGGATTTTTTTAATAATTTATTTTCAATTGAAAGTGCTATGGAGATGTAGAAGAGCAACTCATCCTGTATTTTGGAAGTATTCATGGCACATCATAATCAATAAATGTTTTATAATACAAAATAAAAGACTACAAAGAAAAACCTTTAACTACTGCCACACTTTCAGCACACAGACATTAAAACAAAACAATCCAAAACTAAGTCAAAATAGAAACACAATGTTGTGGGACATAGTTCTTATTAGAATTTGTTTTGATGGATTCTTCATTTTATATGCATACTTGCATACATAGATACACACATATATGCATATGTATATGTGTGTATGTATATAATTTCACATATATATGAAATTATATAGGTAAAATACATGCGTTGGTGATTGTGTCACTAATTGTTCACTTCTCACTTGAGGGTCTTCCCTTAAGAATCTAGTCCAGTTTTTCATAGCAAGAGTCACTGAAGCCCACGCTCATATTTGAATGTACATTTTGGAACATTGCCTGGAAACACTTCAGCTCTTGTTTTTGATGTGCTAAAAATCATACCTTTTCATTTGGAAACTCTAAGGCTTTCTTGTGCCATCAAAACAAAGACCAAAGAGTTTCAGACTCTCCCAAAGGATAATTATTGCCTTTCTTGAAAAGGGAAATGAATGATGATAGATGATACTAACAGAATGAATTACTAAGCAAATACGTATAGAAATAATTCTTAGTTACAAATAGTCAATTTTTGCCCTCTAGATCAAGTGGAAAAGTTATTCGTGGATATGTAGGTAACCTGTTATGAGCTTCCTAAACTTGCCCCCTCCCTCATTCCAAATTCTCTGTTTCTTTTTACTGCACCTTGTTTCTTCATCTGTGCTTCTTCCCTTTTCTTAATTCTTATAATGAGTCTATGCTCACATATTATTGAGTCTGTCTCCACGACATGTCTTTATCTTTTCCTCTTCAAATAAAAGTGTGGAATGATGGAGAAATTGCTAGATTTGAAATGAGAGAACTGGACTAATTTAGTTCAGACACAAGTACCTCTCACCTGATTATTCAAACAGTCTTTGATTTATGTCATTGATTCTAAAGTTTATTCTACACACCGCTAGAAAGTCATTTTCCTTAAACACAAACCTGATCGTGTTACTTCCCTAGTCAATAAGCTAGTGGCTCTATGATGCCTCTGAGATAAACTCTTTTCTTTAGGTTTTAAAGACCTTTAAAGAACCAGTCTGGCTCCAGCTTAACATCCTAAACTTACTGAACATCATTCACCCTACTAAACTAATTGGTACAACCCAAGTAACCTTTTCTCAGTTCCTGATTGTATCTGTGCTTGCTTTAGCCATTCTTGATAGATGGAATCCTCTCCATTCTTCCATTTACCTCATATAATCCCTGTTTTCAAGGCATAACTCAAGTATTACCTCCTACAAAAAGCCTTTTCTCCTTTCTCCAAATAGCAGTGCCCTTCCACCCAAACTACATCGAATTATATTGTATTTATTTGTGTTTATTCCCTTTAAATTTATTCTCTGCATTCTAATACATGTACTTGTATTTTTCCCATTTGGAGGTAAACTCCTTGTGAGTAGGGATTGTCTATTTTATTTATAACCTGAAACTCCTAAAGTTCCTGGCACAAGGAAATCCCTTAAGGAATGTTTGTTGATTGATTCATTCTAAATGACTTGTAATGTCCCTTAAATCTATGACACAGTGAATTTCTTACTCTTATAAGTAAGGAAACTTCAGTTTCTAGATGTTAATTAACTAGTTTATAGTAAAATAACTAATATCAATAAGTAGCTTAATATCAAAAGTGTTTAGGTATTTGTTATGCTTTGAGAGAAACACATTTTAAAGCTTATAATTGTTTTTTACCCTTTCAAATTAGTAAATGTTAAATAATGAAGTGATATAATAAAAAAATGCAATAATTGGGTGTCATTTTGAAATGATTTCTTTGTAACTAGATTTTCACTAGATGGCAGCCTTAGCTAATACTTATATTTCTTCAGATTAAAGTAACTTCTTTGAAAAACAGTTCATTACCACAGAACAGAAATATCATTTCATGTAAATGGAAAATATCATAATTCAACAATTAAACTATTCAACTGATTTACACAATCAAATGTTAACTTATTTTTTAAAACTGTCCTTTATTAGTGTTATACGTTATATAAATACCTGCTGTAATCCATTTACTCTGATGGGTCTGTGATTTTATCCACGTAGGTTCTGCATCTAATGGTGCAGAGTACAACCCATCCATGCCTTCTCACTCTGTGAGTTTTATCAATCAATCTACCACTTAACAAGCATGTTTTTTTTTTTGTCTTCCTCCTCCCTAAATCACTTTAAGGCTGTATACCCAGCATGATAAGGACTTTCCTCTAGATATCTCAACATTTTGTGAAAACCAATGGAGCATATATGCTATCCATTGATTACCTAGTCCAATGAATGACATCCAAAGGAACTCAAATAATGATACGTTGGTAGACACATCAGGGAAACATCGTGGATTTCTTTACAGAGTCAATCAACAATATAAATATATTTGTTAACCACCATGTATAAGGCCTTTAAGCATTAAGGAAACAAACAAAGGCAAACAGAACAGTTTATTGAACGATAGTTAAGCAAGAACAGGTTTTTGTAACCACATATTATAGACAGCATCCAGTCTGATTGATTGTTGGAAACTGTGCAAGGAAATAATTAAAACTCTGCAATCTGTCATTGAAATTTGCCAACATTTAACATTTGCCAATATCTAGAAGAATAGGATCATATGATCACAATTATACACCACAATCTATACACCACTTGAAAAAGTAAATAAACTGCCAAAAAATTACAATATAATTGGAATTTCGGTGCTTAGGGCCATTTTACATGTTTCTGCACACAGTGGGGAGATATAAGTTAAATATAAAGTGATGCTTAGTTGGTGGAAATAATGCTTATACATCACTGTGGAATGAAATGAGTGAATTTGGTTTCTGAGTCACTTCAGGAAGAGACATGCATGATTGAGGATAGTAATAGCATTTACCCCCACAGAGTTGTTGTCAGGATCAAATGAGATATGTGTAAATGTTAAAGTTTATTATTTTGGTTATCTCACTTCAAACATCTACTAGCTGTGTGATCCTGGGAAAGTTTTCTTAGCCTTATGGAGTCTCAGTTTCATCATCCATCAAATGGAAAGAATCTTATCTCACAGCGTTGTTCAGATGATCAAATGGAATGATGTATATAAAATACTTTACAAATCCTAAAGCACCATATAAATGTGAACTTTTATTATTGTTAAAGGGACTCATTGGGACATGTTAACTGTTGGGTCAGGGGAGAAAGAGAAGAAACCTCCTTGGCTGAAGTGACTGATTTCCCTACAGGAGTTCAACAATCTTCCCACTTCATACCGTCTCAACTTAGAGTTGGCTTCATCAATGACTGCTGCTAGTTTTCAGTCACACTGACCAATGTGCTAAACCTTCAAAACTTATAAAAGTCAATGGTTTAAATGATACAAAAAGATTGGTGGTCCTATTATGTACAAATACGCTTATTCTCTTCCTCTATGATGTCCTTCCAACATCCCCTCCCCCCACCTCCCCATTACATTGTTTGAAAAGGGATACTTACAAAGAAAAACATTTAAGAAGCTCTCGACATGGAGGAGAAGACAGTTTCTCCACACTTTGCTGATTTTCCAAATCTTAGCTCTTTTTTACATTTCTCCTAAAGCGTGTCTGAAACCATGCATGTTTCTCCCAGAAGCAACTCTGACATAAAATCTGTCCTTCATGAAGGTACACACAACATTCTTTTTTGCTAAATAAAAATTATTTAGAATCCACTGCTCCCACTTCTATACAAAAATCAATCAACTCAGTAAACGTATTAAGTGTCTACTCTGTGCCAGGCACAGTGCTAAACTCTAGGTATACAAAAAGAGGCAAAAGACTGTCTCTGTCTTTGAGGTGCTGACAACCTCTAGTCCTGGTTAAAGGCCTAGTTATACCTGTACTACAAATAATAACTTCAAAATATCTTTGGGAACAAAAATAAAAAAATAAATAAACAGTGCTGGCACCAGTGTCATCACATGACTGGACATTATAATATGGGATACTTTTTACTGTAATGAGAAATTTTGATTTTTTTATTATTATTAAATGTATATTTGGCAGACTGAGGCCTTTCTACTATTAAAATTAGCCTCATCTGGCTAAAAACTGACTCATGAAGTAATAGTATTAAGGGAAGATTTTTTTTAACATTCATGAGATAAGTCAAAAGAGAAGAAGGAGGGATTGTAACATTTACAACATTTTAATTAAACTCATCAGGATTTAATTAACTCTGCTTTTGGAAGGATCCCCATAGTTCCAACCTTTTAGTTATCTTTGCAATATATAAATCTCCTCCTCTCAATTAGCACATTGTGAATTTTTTAATTATTTCATTAAATTATTAATTTTTGCAAACTCCATGTTTGTCTGTAACTTTGTTTAGTAAGTCATTCTAACTCAGCTTTTTTTTAATATTAATGATATCAGAAGAAGCATAAATTTATGATTCTGTTTTACTGGGCCCGTGTGATTGTTGTAGCCTAAGAGGCTGTAAAGATTGCTATATGTTAAAAAACATTCTTAGTTCTCTGACATAATTTTTGTCTATAAAAATTTCATTGAAATGCTAATCTTTGTTTGGAACATAGTAAAACTTAGGTTTAACCTCCAGAATTTCTGTATTGTATGGAATTATTGATCAGTGGTTATCTATCACATGAATTTCGATTGGAATCCTTTTCTTTTTTTCCATTTCATTCATTTTTAGTTTTCATCATTCATTTCAATAAATTTTAAATTTTCTCCCCCTCCTTCTCACCTGCTTTCCCAAGACAATCCGATATGGGCTTTGCATGTACATTCCTATTAAATAAATTTTCACATTAGTCATATTGCATAGAATAATTATAATGAAGTAGAGAAATCATGAGAAAGAAATAAAACAAAATAAAAGAAAAAAGAAAATAATCAGCTTCGCTCTGAGTTCCAACTCCATAGTTCTGTCTGTGGATGTGGATGGCATTTTCCATCATGAGTCCTTTGGAATTATTTTAGGTCCTTCCATTACTAAGAAGGGCAAAATCAGTCATTGCACACTGCAGCCATTTCTGTGAACAATGTTCTCCCAGTTCTGCTCATTTCACTCAGTGTCAGTGCATATAAGTCTTTCCAGGTTTTTCTGAAGTCCACCTGCTCTTCATTTCTTATAGCGTGATAGTATTCCGTTACATTCATATACCACAACTTGTTCAGTCATTCCCCAGTTGATGGGCATTCCCCCAGTTTTCAGTTCTTGGCCACCACTAAAAAGGCTATAAATATATTTTCACATGTGTGTCCTTTTCTCATTTGTATAATCTCTTTGGGATACAGAGCTAGAAGTGATATTGCTAGGTCAGTGGGTTTGCATATTTTTATAGCCCTTTTGGGGATTCTAAAATGCTCTATAGAATGGTTGGATCACTTCACAGCTCCACCAACAATGAATTTAGCGTTCCAACTTTCCCACACCTTCTTCAACATTTATCATTTTCCTATTTTGTCCTGTTAACCCATCTGATAGATGTGATGTAGTACCTCAGAGTTGTTTTGATTTACATCTTTCTAATCAATAGTGATTTAGAGCATTTTTTTCATATTGCTATTGATTGTTTTAATTTCTTCCTCTGAAAACTGCCTGTTCATATTATTTGACCATCTTTCAGTTGGGGAATGACTTGTATTCTTGTAAATTTGACTCAGTTCTCTATATGTTTTAGAGATAAGACCTTTATCAGAAACACTAGCTGTAAAAATGCTTTCCCATTTTCCTGTTTCCCTCCTAATTTTGGTTGCATTGGCTTTGTTTCTGCAAAAACTTTTCAATTTACTGTAATCAGAATTATCCATTTTGCATTTCAGAATGTTCTCAATTTCTTGTTTGGTCACAAATTCCTCCACTTTCCATAAATCTGATAGATAAACTATTCCTTGATCCCCTAATTTGTTTATAGGATCAGCCTTTATACCTAAATAGTATACCCATTTGGACTTTATTCTGGTATAAGGTGTCAAATATTGGTCTATGCCCATTTTCTGCCAGACTATTTTCCAGTTTTCCCAGAACTTTTTGTCAAATAGCAAGTTCATATCCCAGAAGCTGGGGTCATTAGGTTTATCCAACAGTTGATTGCTATAATGATTGACTACTGTCTCTTGTGTACCTAACCTGTTCCACTGATCTACCCCTCTATTTCTTAGCCAATACCAAGTAGTTTTGATGATTTCTGCTTTATAATACAATTTAATATCGTTTGCCTAATCTGCCTTCCCTAGCATTTCTTTTCATTAATTCCCTTGATATTCTGAAATTTTTGTTCTTCCAGTTGAATTTTGATATTAATTTTTCTAGCTCTATAAAATAATTTTTGGTAGTTTGATTGCTATGGCACTGAATAATGGAATCCCTTTTCCCACAAAATATTGATTCATAAAATTCTAAAAAACCATTTTTTAAATTGATTGTCATAATAGTAAATGACCTCCATATTATGTGGAATATCTACGTGTCAAAATATGAGGACCTAGCAGAAAGAAACCAAACCATTTGGAAATAAGATGAAATACCTTTCATCCTGGTCATCTTGTCTATTGCTGGAATTATCCTGAAGCTGCCTTTAGTGAGCCTAAAGAAGATGAACTTTCTTAGCACTTCAACTCAGTTAGAAAATGCAATTATTTTCTCCATCTGTGCAATAGTATGCAAATGTTATACATAAAGTAACAATTGAACAATGCAATTTGTTCCATGTTGCTTCTCTCTGAAATTCATATAGTATAAGATGAAAATGAGAAGTATAGTTGATATTAATATCACACTTTATGATTTATGAAACATTTTATTTCACAACCTTGTGAGATAAACTACATATATTTTGCAGATGAGGAAACCAAAGAACATGGAAAATATTTAACTTGACTGAGGTTATATAGCTAACAAATGACAGAAAAAATTATGGACTAAGTCTATCTGAATCAGAAACCAATGTGATTTTTCTGAAAATACAGCTACCTCTGCAGGTACCTATCTTATATTTTAGAGAGAAATTGAAAGACCTATGGCCTATCCCATGTTCATCTTTTTAAACACACTTCTTGTTTACAGCCTTCTTTTATTTCAACCAGAAATGACTTTTTCTAAATATTTTTGAAAAAAAAAATTCTTTAGCAGTGTCAATGAATTGCACTATAATTATTTTTGTGATTTTCTTTATCTCCTTATAGTATTATGTATTCCTTGACATCAAGAACCATATTTTATTCCTTTTTGTGTCCCCTACAGCTTATGTATTGCCTTATATATTATATTGAATAGTATTGAGTTCTAATACTGATTATTCACATATTAAATTATTCATACTCTGTTTTCCTTCTTTCCTGATCTACTTGTATTACAAGTTTTTATTCATTGCAATCTTTTCTATACATGAAATAATAGAAGATGAAATACAAATGGTTTCATGACACTACTCTTTCACAACTCCAGTAAAAATAATTTAGTATTTTCTGGGAGTCAGAGTGGAGATGCTTCATTGATTGACTAAATTGAGATTATTAGACTGTGGACCTTCAGTTGTTCCACATTGTATAAAAGATGAAATACAAACTCCTTAACTGACTTACTAGCTCTGTACTCTGAGTCCAACCTATCTTTTCTAGCTTTAAAGATACTCTCCTTCAAGTGCTTGTCTACATATCATTATAAACAGAATAGCTCTCATTCAACCTCATCCTAACCTTGCCTGTCTAATATATTTGTGCAGAATTTCTGCCTGGAACTAATTTCCTCCACATCTCTGTCAGTTGGAATCTTCTTTCAAAGACCATTTCTAGGACCACCTACTCCAAGAATTCTTCCCTGACTGTCCCAATTAAGATAAAATTCTTCCATCTCTTCTTTGACCTCATTGTACTTATTTTTGTACTTGTCTTGTTTTTCCAGTTATATTCGAAATTTCTGGAGGAGAGGTTTCTGGGTTTTTTTTGTGTTTTATTGCATCTCTAACACTTTGTACAGTGCCTTTTATATATTAAAAACATAATTCATTGTTGAATTGAATTGAACTGAATGAATCTGAGCATTTGGGATAGTTATGGATAATTGAGAATTGACTGTGACAATTTGCAGTAGAGAAAATGTATTTACTCTGTAATTCTTCAAGAGAATTTTCAGATAAATGCATTGGAAGCTACCAGATGGCTTGAGGTCTGGCATTTGGTACATAGATTTGCTAGATGGAGATATTCCAGGCCAAGCTTCAACTGATAATTTTTTCCCCTTCGGCCTTTTCCTCCCCTGCTGTGATGGAACTATTCAGCAAATTAATTCTATGTAGCTGTATTTTTTGCCAGTTGCTTCCCCCACCACCAAACCTCACCCCCATTTCCTTCTAGACTTCTTGAGTGAATGACAGAATAAGTCTAACAGAAGAGAATTACATATTGTTTCTTTATCAACACCAAGCAATGTGGCATACTGGGGAATACCATAAGTGCCTTCTAGTGAAACAATGTGTGATTTTTTCCCCACTTAATATTACTTAATTTTTTACAACTGCATGCTAAGATAGTTTTCAACATTCACCCCAAGAAGATTCTGAGTTTTAATTTTTCTTTCCCTCCTTCTTTCCTTTACCCCCTCCCTAAGACAGCATGCAATCTGATATAGGGTATACATGTACAATCATATTGAACATATTTTCACATTAGATATGTTGTGAAAGAAGAATCAGAACAAAAGGGAAAAACCACAAGAAAGAAAAAAAAAACAAACAAAAAAAGAAAACAGTATGTTTCCATCTGCCTTCAGACTCCATAGTTCTTTCTCTGGAAATGGATAGCATTTTCACTCATGAATCTTTTGGAATGATCTTAGCTCAATGTATTTCTACCAAAGTTGATCATCACGCCATATGGTTGTTACCGTGTACAATGTTCTGGTTCTGCTCACTTCACTCAGCATAAGTTCAGGCAAGACTTTACAAGTTCTTTTGAAATTCACCTGCTTACCATTTCTTATGGGACAATTGTATTCCAATATATTCATGTATCACAACTTGTTCAGCCATTCCCCAATTGATGGATATTTCCTCAATTTCCAATTCTTTAACAACGAAAAAAGGCTACCATAAATATTTTTTGTACATGTGGGTCCTTTTTCCTTTTTTACTACCTCTTTGGGATACAGAATTAGTAATGATATTGCTGGACCAAAGGGTATACACATTTTTATAGCCCTTTGGGTATAGTTCCAAAATGTTTCTAGAATGACTGAATCAGCTCACAGCTCCACAACAATGAATTAGTGTTCCAATTTTCCCACATCTTCACCTTTTATCATTTTCCTGTTATGTCATGTTAGCCAATCTGATAGATGTGATGTGGTAACTCAAAGTTGTTTTAATTTGTATTTCCTTAATCAATAATTACTTAGAGCATTTTTTCATATTGTTATAGATAGCATTAATTTCTTCCACTGAAAACTACCAGTTCATATCCTTTGACCATTTATCAACTGGAGCATGATGTACATTCTTGTAAATTTGACTCAGTTCTCTCTATCTTTTAGAAATGAGGCCTTTGTCAGAGATACCAGTTGTAAAAATTCTTTCCCATTTTTCTACTTCCTTCCTAATTTTGGTTGCATTGGCTTTGTTTGTGCAAAAAAAAAAAAAAACTTTTCAATTTAATATAATCAATTTATCGATTTGGCATTTCATAATGTTCTCTATTTCTTGTTTGGTTAGAAATTCTTCCCTTCTCCATAGATATGACAGGTAAACTATTCCTTGCCCTCCTAATTTGCTTATGGTATCACCCTTTATGTCTAAATCATGTACTCTTTTTGACCTTATCTTGATATATGGTGTAAGGTGTTGGTCTATGCCTAGTTTCTGCCATACAATTTTCCAGTTTTCCCAGCACTTTTTACCAAGCTGGAAACTTCGGGTTTAAACAGTAGATTATTATAGTCACTGACTACTGTATACTGTGTATCAAACGTATTCTACTGATCCATGACTCTTATTTCTTAGCGAGTAACAAATAGTTTTGATGATTGCTGCTTTATATTAGTTTTAGATAAGTTATAGTTAGGCCACCTTCTGTTGCATTTCTCTTCATTAATTCCATTGATATTCTGGACTTTTTGTTCTTCCAGGTGAATTTTGCTATTATTTTTCTAAATCTATAAAATATTTTTGTTAGTTTTATTGGTATGATACTAAATAAATAAATTAGGTAGAATTGTAATTTTTTATTAAATAGCTCAGCCTATCCATGAGCAATTGTTATTTTCCCATTTATTTAGATATGACTTTATTTGCATGAAAAGGATTTTGTAACTGTGTTCATTATAGTTCTTGGACTTGTTTTGGCAGGCAGACTCCCAAATATTTTATATTTTCTGCAGTCGTTTTAAATAAAATTTTCCTTTCCATTTCTTGCTGCAGGGCTTTGTTAGTAATATATAGAATTGCTGATGATTTAAATAGGCTTATTTTATGTCCTGCAACTTTGCTAAAGTTGTTAATAATTTCAAGTAGTTTGCTAATTGATTCTCTAGGATTCTCTAACTATACCATCATATCATCGGCAAAGAGTGATAGATTTCTTTCTTCACTGTTTATTCTAATTCCTTCAATTTCTTTTAATACTCTTATTGCTAAAGCTAACATTTCTAGTATATATTGAATAACAGTGGTGATAATGAACACTCTTGTTTTGCCCCCAATCTTATTAGGAATGATTCTAGCTTATCTCCATTACATATAATGATTGATGATGGTTTTAGATAGATGCTACTTATCATCTTAAGGAAGACCAATTCATTGATCTCCTCTTTCTCTATTTTGTTCATGTAAGCATTTGGAGGTATAAAATTTCCTAAGCTCTCTAGTATTTTTAAGAGGAATGGATGCTATATTTTGTGAAAAGCTTTTTCTGTATCTATTAAGATAACCATATGATTTCTGTTAATTTTGTTATTGATATGGTCAATTCTGTTGATAGTTTTCCTATGGTGAGCCAACCCTGCATTCCTGGTATAAGTCTCACCTGATCATAACATATTATCCTAGTGATAAAATGCTATAATCTCTTTGCTAATATTTTATTTAAAATATTGATATATTTTGAATATTGATTCATTAGGGAAATTGGTCTACTATTTTCTTTTTCTGTTGTGGTTCTTCTTGTTTTATGCATCAATACCACATTTGTATCATAAAAAGAATTTGATACGACTCATTCTTCACCTGTTTTTCCAAATAGTTTATATAGGATTGGAATTAATTTTTCTTTAAATGTTTGGTAGAATTCATTTATAAATTCATCCAGCCTTGGTAATTTTTTTCTTAGGAGTTCATTGATGGCCCATTCAATTTCTTTCTCTGAGATGGAGATATTTAGTATTTTACCTTCTCTTCTGTTTACCCAGGCAATATATATTTTTGTAAATATTCATTCATTACACTTAGATTTTCAGATTTATTGGCATACACTTGGGCAAAATAGCTCCTAATTATTTCTTTAATTTCCTCTTTATTGGTGGTTAATTCACCCTTTTCATTTTTGATACTACTAATTTGGTTTTCTTCTTCCTTTTTTTATCAAATTAACCAAAAGTTCATCTATTTTATTGTTTTCCACCATAAAACTAGCTCTTAGTTTTATTACTTCTATAGTTATCTTAATTTCAATTTATTCATCTCTCCTTCCATTTTCAGAATTTCTAATTTAATATTTAATTGGGGATTTTTAATTTGTTCATTTCTTTCTTTTTTTTAAATTGCAGGCCCAATTCATTGATCTCCTCTTTTTCTATTTTATTCATGTAAGCATTTGGAGGTATAAAATTTCACCTAAGAACTGCTTTGACTGTATCCCATACATGTATTTTGTCTCATTATTGTCATTCTCTTGAATGAAGTTATTGACTGTTTTTATGATCTGTTGTTTGACCCACTCATTCTTTAGGATTAGGTTATTTAATTTCCAATTAATTTTTAGTCTGTCTTTCCTTACTATTGAATGTAATTTTTATTGAATCATGATTGGACAAGGATGCATTTAATATTTCTGCCTTTCCATTGGATTGTGAAGTTTTTAAGCCATAGTACATGGTCAGGTTTTGTGTAGGTGTCATGTACTGCTGAGAAAAAGTTGTATTCCTTTTTTATCCCCTTTCACTTTTCTCCAGAGGTCTTCTATATCTAACCTTTCTAAAATTCTACTCACCCTCTTAACTTCTTTTATTTTTTTTAATTTTGTGGTTAGTTTTATCTAGTTCTGAGAGGGGGAGGTTGAGGTCCCCACTAACATAATTTTGCTATATATTTCTTCCTTTAACTTCCTTACCTACTCTAATGATATCACTGGGTGCATGTAGTTTCCTTCCTTATCTCTTTTAATTAGATATATTTTTGCTTTTGTTTTGTCTGAGATCAAAATTGCTGCCCCTGATTTTTTTTTACTTGAGCTGAAGTATAATATATTGTGCTCCAGACTTTTACATGTATTTACATTTCTAGCAAAGATATTTTTCTACACCCCACTAGTAAAAACTCTCATTTACCTAGTCTCTAACCTTTTAAATGGCTTTCCTAAACATAGGGACAAAGAGTTGTGTTATATGTCTTCAGAGCATAAAGTCTACAAGTATTCTGATGATACTACTCATAGTATAATATCTATCTCTCTTATATTCTATTTCACTAATCTGTGTACTCAAAGTCTACCTTCATGAGGTGACCTTGATGAATGCCTAAAATGTCCTTTCTTCTCATTTAAATAAACCTGACAAAATTATTATCCTGTCCACACTCTACATTTCTCCATGGTCAACTCAGATTGTCTTACATTGTCCTGTCTTATAATTCACCATGATAACTATTATCTCTTTCTGTCACTGTCTGTCTGTCTTTCTTCCCCCCCCCTTCCTGTCTATTGTCTATATATAATTTTATATATCTGCATATCTATAATTTATGAATATATAGATATATACTGTAATTTATCTTATTCTCTTTAGTTAAAAATATTTCATATATGTATGACTTAGTTTTTCCCAAAAATGACATTATCAGATCCTTATATTTGTGGGGTCCAAAATTTTCCAGTTCTACAATAAAAGAAACTGAGTGAGAGCTCTGAGACAATAGTACTTTAGGAAAGTGTCTATAGTCCTCTCTGATGAAGTGAACGTCAGATTTTCCTCATGACCTGAGATGCTCCCTTTCTCTAGGGCTTTAGTTTTATAGTACTTGATACTTTAACACTAAGGACCCCAGCATACACAGGAGGGTCTGCTATATAGGTTCTTAGATATGCTTTTCTAAAAGTAAAGCAACTTTTGAGAGGTCAACAATCTGCTTTAATCAAGCACACATATCATTCACTTACTTCAGGGTTTTCCTAAACTTCAGAGAAAATACAGAGAAATACAAACCAACAGACAGGGCTTCCAACTGTCTGACTATAAGTGATATATACATCACAGATCAACAGAGAGATCCAACTTCCTGACAATACATACAAAGTTACCAGAAAGAGAAACACCAACGTCTGGGTTTTCAAAGCCAGGGGACTCCT
This sequence comes from Notamacropus eugenii, assembly GCF_028372415.1. Lineage (NCBI taxonomy): Eukaryota > Metazoa > Chordata > Mammalia > Diprotodontia > Macropodidae > Notamacropus > Notamacropus eugenii. The sequence goes on from NC_092873.1 coordinate 445,218,677, forward strand.
TAGCAGCTGCCCATAGTCTCAGCTAGCCAAGCAAACATTTCCAACGAGTAAGCCCCAAAATAAAACCTCACCTCAGAGTATTTATACTTTTTTCAGAGTCAGAGGGCAAGACTGTCTGACCTAGTCCCTCAATAGAAATTAACAAAACATCTTGAGGCCTATTGATGAGAGGGGAAGATCTTTAACTCTTCCCCCCACTCACCATTAACCTTAAATTACCATTACGGATATCCAGACACAAGACGAAGCAAAGTAAAATACAGTCTCATAGGATGACAAACCTTGGTTTCGACCCTCCCAGAGGGTCAAAAATGAGGCATCAGAATAGCTGGTCACAGGATAGACAAGAAGGTGTAATCCCCTCTAAGTGGTCCTAAGATGGATCCCTCCTCATGTTGAGCAAGAAAGGATGATCCAAAGGCACAAAAATAAGTTGGGGGGCTTTCTATATCATGTCAAAGACATTCCACCCACACTGGGCTTGGTCACATACTCATCATTCAAAAGGCTGGAAGTCCTCTAGTCAGTATTCATGTGGTTAGGCAAGTGAACTAAATAAGTTTATTGAACAGTGAATTAAAGCTTAACAAGCCACTGAACTTATACCATATGGTTTAAAGTTTTGGGTCTATTATAAGAAAAAATCTATCTTATTTAATTACTCTTAAATATATGTGAAATATATATTAATATATGTAATTCCTATACTAATATTATTTGACTAGACTGACTAAATGTATTAACAGATAAGTATATCACTAGTAATCACTTACCCTATTGAATCACACTAAACTAATTAACACTGATTGGAATAAAATAGGGGCATAATAAATCATTTCTCTTATACTGAAGACTGAACATATAGTAGGTATTCAATAATTACTTTTATGAATATAATTTTTAAAACATTATTTCTTCCATCTTCATCATTCTCTTTCATGACAGAAATTCAATATCAGGCAAAACAAACAAGCAAAAAAACTTTCCCTACTACAAAAATGGTATGGAAATATAGACTGATTTTTGGTGGTTGTGGCATAATATGGCAGGAGCAACATGGTGTAGTAGAAGGAACATTAGACTTCAAATTGGTAACCTAGATTTAATTCTTTGCAATTATGGGAAAATCACTTAACTTAAGAGCTTCACTTCCCTCATCTGTTAAATGGGTATAATAATACATTATCTACCTCAGCTCAAAGTTGTTATGAGCAAAGCATTTTGTACTTAAAGCATGTTATCTATATAAGTTATTATCATGGAGTTGTAGCTGTGTTTGCACAAACTGCTGAGTTCAAAGTATTTCTGCATCCTGACATATACAGCTTGGTTTGCTTGAGTATTTGTTACTGATGGATACCCTAAAAGAAGTTAGCAGTTTTATAATGGCCTTAAGGAGCAATGGGTGCTCTATAGTTCTCCTTCCATTGACATGTTCTGAATATCAAGGATGTGAGGTCTTTTGCTGGGGGTCTGAGATATACAAATTAGAATTCCTGGTAAAGTGAAAGAAACTGGCCACTTGCTAGGGTTTGTCACTTAAAAAGATTTTCTAGATAAAGCATTATTTATGTGTGATTACTTTTGAGGTCAACTAAGTCCAGATCATATGTACTCCATAAAGTTTTTGCTACGGGGATATCTAAGTATCAAGGATATTCTCAGGCTCAGAAAACTCACTGAGATGGGGAAAATTGTAATGTCTGCCAGTTACAGTAATGGAGAAATTTTAAGACATTATCTGTGAGATTTCTTCCCCATGTCTCAAAAGTATTTCCCATGAGCAAAGCCATGTTCTGTAGCTACTTGCATAATAAGCCTTTGGAAGGGGATTCTGGTTGTGACTGTCAGCCTATTTCAACTACAATGGCCTTAAAATCATTCAGTTGGGAACCTCTATTACTCACCTTCCATTTAAATTTGGTGTCCTTCTGCGTGACATTTTTTTTGATGATCACTCTTGTAAATGGTTACCTTACAGGTCTTGCACTTGCCAATTCAAAGGTTTATATATAAACTAACCACAACAATCAGATACCTTCTTTCCTTCAGAGTAGGGTAGAACACAATGTTGTAAATGTCTTTTTAGAGAGCATTAATAATATTCTTCCATTGGGTAGGAAAAAGTTGGGATTAGGGGGATGAAAGCTTAATGAAAATGAATAGTTTAAATATTTCCTCCCAGGAATTTATATATTTTATATGGAGTATGTGTGTATGTATAGGGAATATATATATATATATATATATATATATATATATATATATATATATATATATATGTAGTATATATTTTATGTGGAATATATATGGAGGTAATAAATATTTCTGAACTTAAATATTACCTTGATGATATTTGAAAAATAAAATGTGCTATTACTGTTTGCTATTTCAATTACTATTGCAAACCCTTAATAAATCAAAGCTATTTTTATAAAAGATAGTTGGTTGAATCAATAATGCATATGAAGAGAATTCTTGGAGATTGAGGTTTAAAGGATCATAGATTTATAGACAGAAGGAGCTTAGAGATCTCTGCTCCTACTCAAGTGTGTTGTGACAAGACTTTACACATAAAATTACATGCTGCCTAGGAAGGAGAACTACAGGACATCAGAAATCTTAGCTAAGAAGCCCATTATATGCAAATTATGTCAATCATTATACTCATCCTGTAAATTTCCATTTTAATACTTTTCATCATAAGAAATATAATCTACAACTACTTATAATCATGTAAAAACTTCTTAAATCAGTCTTACAAATTTCTCTTACTTTACTGTTCTGTTCTGTGAATTTAGAGAAAAAAATCTAATAAATGTCCAATTACTAAACATAGTTTCCTTATTGGGCAAAAATGTTGGATTATCTCTTCTTCAGGAAAATGCAGCATTTACTCTCCTCACAATAGATACAAAGAATTTCACAAAGAATTGCTACAATTATCACTGTGGAGATTTGTTTTTGTTTTTTAATGCCCTAAGCTAGGAATCACGTATAATTATAATTTTGAAAGAAATGATGCCATTCAGAATGTGCTGATGCTGGCTTATGATTATGATGTTTCTTTAAAATCCAGGTTGTTCTCAAGTCTAAGTATTATCACAGAACTCACTCACCCAGCCAACATGAGATTTATGCAATTCCGGGCCAAAGACTGTTACTCTCTTGCTCTTTCCAAACTGGAAAAGGTGAGATTAAGTGTTACTATTTCAAAGTATTGCTTATCCAATTTGCTTTACAGTTGAATTAAAGGACTAGCCATTTTTCACTGTTTTCCCTTCTTTGAAGCTAAGTACTCTATTGGGATTGGAATATTCTAACTATTTATAATATTTAGATTATGTTATATTATATATTATATTATATATATTTATAACTATTAGGAATAGTTACAAATCATTAGTGTTTCTCTTGAACATAGACTTTTCTGAATTTTCTTGATACAGCTTCTAATTTATTGTATTACCTATGTGGTTTAAAAATAGCTTCCTTATTTTAAAAAATGAGAATCCATAGTATTAACCATATGAATAATAAACAAAGGAATAGTTCTGTAATGTAAGTTCCTTGAAGGCAAGGATTTATTCTTGTATTTCTGGTACCTATCAGAGTTTCTTGAATATAGTAAACATTTATTAAAAGTTGGTTGAAGCAGATTTTTAATTAATTTTTAAAATCTACATAATATAAAATTATAAAATCAATGCATTTGAGTCAAATATATTTATATTTAGTTAAATTTGAGATTAGAAAAATATGACATAGATACATATATTTATGATATAATATACTTAACACTTTAGTACTTTCAAATAATTTTATATACATATTATCACATTAATGGATAAAGCCATATCCTCAGAAAGTTATAAATGATTTACCAGTGTCATTGATTAACAAATAGCAAATTCAGTATTAGAAGTCAAATACTGTGACCCTCAACCAGAACTCTTTTCATCATACCATAATGCAAAAGTCATTGCAGGAACAAGTTTGGAACAATAACAATAATAAAGCATATAAATTGATAATAGTAATAATTGCCCAGTTCAGTGTCTGGAAAATGACTCAGACCAATGAATTCATCAGCAAAAATAGTCAAAGGTTTTTGGAATACTATAAAGCCTGGAGTAATTTTGTATGTTCTACAAATGGGATATTTCCTCCACCATAGTTATGCGATGTTATAAATGTTTCTTTCTGGTGAACCAGGAGCACCAGTAGAGAAAGAGAAGTTATTTACAATTATAAAGATGTGTACGTATGTGTTAAAGAACACATATGCCTTTGTTTAAAAACAATGGCATGTTATACAGTTATCTCTTCTACATCAAGAGGGTTTGGGACACAGCATCTTCATGATCTGGAAAATCCATGGAAAATTTCCCTTCCTTTTATGCCAAAGAGGAAGTCTGAATTATTATGGTATTGAAAGATCAAATATGTTGATATCATACAATGCCATAATATATGCATTTCTCAGTTTCTAAACTTTTTCTGTGTACTCTGCTGGCCTTTGAATATCATCTGCAGCTTCTACAAACCTCTCCCAAAATTTCCATTTAATTTCTTATGCCTACCGGCAATATATCCAAACCACAATGGGGAAAGTTTTGATGTGGAAGCGATAATTGTAGTCTTTTCCCAAGGATGTCAGAAGAATATCTTTTACCTAAATAATTTATCCAACCTAATATGAATATATCAAAAAACATTTTTTTCTAAAACAGATTAGTAACTTCATTGATTTATGGATCTCCTAGTCAGAAAACTTATTCTGCCAATGCAAATAGGTATTTGCCCTGAAATTTGTAGTTGTAGATAGTTGCCTGGGACACTGTGAGATTAAGTGACTTAGGCAGATTGATATACATAGCCAATATGTATCAGATAAAGGCCTTGAATCTGGGATTTCTGCCTCAGACCAGCTCTCTGTTCCTTATGCCACAAACTAACCATATTTCCTTTATTACTATTATCATTATTAATAATAATAGAAGGATTTTCTTTCAATAATAATGGCTCAACTTTATATAACAATATTATCAAAGCACTCTATATATGTATCATATTATTTTCTCCCCCTTCCCAATCCTGTGAATTAGGTGGTATTAACTACCTTTATAACTCCAACCTTCATCTACATTCCAGAGAAACATGCCTAAAATTCAAGCTTTTTTTCTGTAATTTCCTCCACTCAGGACTCATTTCTTTTGTGAACTGAATCTTCCCAGTTGTCTACCTTTGTAATTTCACTGACCACCCACTTGACTCAAATTCAAGTTTATTCAATTAAAGTCCCTACCATGCTACACCCACGTTCACAGACTAATTTTATCATTTGAGGATCAAATACTATTTCTCAATGAGGAAGTAATGGGGAGGAACTTAAGAGATCTTTAACCAATCTTCTCATTAAAATGCTACCAATGAGGATTTTAATGATGTAATGTCAGGCCAATCAGAAGAAGGCATACTTATGATGCTCCAGATTTTGCTCAATCATTTTATAAAACTAAACTGCCTTCCTTTCTTATGATCTTTTGGCTTAATTGAGGTAGTCATTTTGAATCATTTTTTTAAAAAATACATTAGCTTGCTCTGTTGAAAAAAATCAATAAAGTTTAGAAATTTGGACCTCAGTCTACTATCTTTATTAATTCCTTCTGTCATGCCAGTAATTCATTTCCTCCTTCTCCTCTCTTCTTCTTTCCTTCCTCTGTTCAGATAGGGTATCATATACCCTTATATGTGGATGTCCTGCTTAAAGAAATATAAATTTTGATCACTGAAATCTCACAAGAATGGGCATTGCCTCAGTCAAACTGAGACCAGGGGAAGATCTTAGTTTAAAAAGGCCAGTTCTTCTGGTTCAGATGGCTTTAGAAGTGAGAGTAAGGCTGGTGACTTTACATAACCCTGACTCACTTAAATCCATTTCACTTTTAAGTCATGTTATTCCTTTCCTGATGTCGTGGTCCTCTTCAAGAAGAGAATGAAGGACAAGCAACGAACATCGTAATAGTTGATAGTCTCCTCACCATTACAGAGGTCATCTCAGTACTGTTTGTTCTAATTATTTCTTAATGTTTTTCTATATTTCAAAAAATAATCATTAGTGGCAGATACTTTTTCCAAAGTTTTTTGACTCTCCAAGCATTAGAAAAACAAATTTTATGCTAGATGAAACCATGGATAAATTTAGAAAAGAGACTCTCCAACAAACTAATATCCTTTATTAATTAACAGTGGAAAACTTGAACACTTAGAGTTCTCATTAACAGAGTATATGAGCCTGAAGAAAGAACAAAATCCAACTTGCAGGCTTCTTTGGAGGTCTGGCCTTATTGTAGGGATATCCTGTGGTTTCAGTGATTCTCCACAAACATCTACTTTACATCTTTCAAAAAGTACTAAATGTTGATTCTGCCCAGTTACATGAAGGACAGGAAAATTATAAAGATAGAAAGTCTACCGAGTGCTGAGATTTAGCTCTCTTGTGTTGAAGTTCAGTCCTAGGTATGTCTCAAGACTAAAAGAATTCTGCCTCTGAATTCACCCATCCTCTTCAGCCTACAAGAAGAAAATATTGACTATATCTAGCCCTATGAAGGATGGGAGAAAGCAGGAAGAAGGGCAATCTGGAGTTATGTAAATGGTGGGAGCTATTTTGAATAAGGACTAAAGGGACTGAAACTCAGCTGGGGTCAGAACTTTCCCTCCAAAGGTTACTCAGAGCTTAGAACCATGTTGCTGAACCTTCCCAAAACAATCTTGTAGCCCAACTTTGTGGGGTGGGAAGAGGAGAGTTCTTTTTACAAATACAAAGAGGTGAGCCAGAAAATGAGTGAAAATATAATAAAAAAGTAGGTCTATGTATAAGAACATAATTCAACAGATAAGATACTCAATAATATAGACAAGAAGAAAAACAAAAAGAATACAGAGCTTTCTTTCAGAAAAGATATATTTGATGCACGTACAAATTCATGACACAAAGTTTTTATAGAGATTAAAAAGTAGTTTTATGGACTAATAGTTGGAGACACCATCTCAGTCACTTTCTTTAAACTAATAATTCTAATCAATTAGCTTTTCCCCCTCTTTGAGACAACTTGAAAAGTATGCTTTTTCGAATCCTAATATTGTGTTGTCTTCAGAACAGACTTCTCTTTATACCAAACTAGCCCAACTCATTTTCCTTTTATTTTCTTTAGTGTTATTTGTAGTATTTAATAACATTGGGGATTGTGATGTTAGAGCTAGTCCATAAGTAGTGGCTCTATACTTATTAATAGACAAGTTTGTTACAGAAATCTTAATGAAGCTTTTAATGTTTTAGTCTGTTATCCTTCCAATTTTATCCTTGTATATTCTTTTGAAAATTTAACTGTATCCTTTCCCAAACTTTTTATTAACTTCCTTTTTCCCTCCATTATTTCTTACTGGTTTAGGAAGCAATATTTCTCACAATTTTCTCCCATCTTCTGATAAATTTTAAGTAACTTGGTATTCTCAATTGGTTTTGGCCCTCACTACAGTATCTCTTTACATGTCAAGTTTTCTTGTCAAGAGAACTTACAAAATTGTGTGTGTGTGTGTGTGTGTCTATATGTGTTAATGAAAGTGACAAAAATCACATGGAATGTGATTTACTAAGAAGTGGTCATTGTTTGAGTCCACCTACAAGGTTAAAAGACAGTGTACGAGATTTCTTTGGATAGCAAACCAGACATCCTTGAAGGAGAGTTTGGTGATAAAAAAAAAAGATACAAGAAAAATAAAAAGATACTAGACCAGACTGCCTTGTGTCCACTTGTGATCTCCAAGGGTAGCAGATTTTCTTGAGGTTACAATAGAACAATGATTAGAAAAAAACAACAATAACTAAATTGCTTCACTTACCTCATCATAGACTAGCTGAATTTCTGAACTAAGTTCACAGACAAAAAACTGAGCAGACAAAGAACCTGAGCAGTTACAGCACAAAATCAATGAACTGTATATAGGATCAGTAAAAAATACAGAAGCACTTTAATCTTTTCAGTGCATTCTTCATCCATTCTTTGCTAATTTTTTAGATTGATCTCTTTTGAGCAATTGTGAATTGCTTTGAGAAAATCTTGTAGTATTCTATATCTTGATCACGTAGGCATTGTTCTAAGTACTAGGGACAGAAATGAAATAGTCCGTACCTCAAGCAGTTCATATTCTCTTGAAGGAGACAATATGTGTACAGATAAGAATTATTAAAGAAAAACCCCTGTGAACTGCTAATGGAAGAAACCCCAGGTCCAAAAAGGGGAACATCAAATCAACTAGTTCTCTTAAACTTTATATAAATTATAAATACATTTATTGCCTGAGAAGAAGGTTACAAGCTGAAACACTCAGTGTTCTGATCTATTCAAAGAGGAGGTGGAAAGAGGGAGGAATTTATACTTTTTACATAAAGGAAGGAGAAAAGGGGAGAATTTGGGCAGATCCTTGGTGGGAAACTCTATTTCCCAATGGAGGGAGGTTCCAGGAAACAAGGGGAATCCCAAATGTCAGAGCTGTGTCCCTTTGACACACAAATCAGAAGGCATTTTTAGCAATAATCTATCCACAGTTCAAGGCTGAAATACAGACAACAAGATTAGAGACTGCCTCCAACAGTTATAAAATAGGATGTGTCCAAGAGTCCTATAACCAAAAATTTGGGGAGTCTCTGAAGAAAGGGCTGTCTCTTATAGGTCCATAAACCACCAAATAGCTCAGGGTCTACTTCCCAGCTGGTGTGTGCTTAGTTGGTTTTAGAGTTGCCAATTTTCTGCATTTTGGTTTTATTCTTGGTTACCACAAGGGATTGCTGGTATGTCAAATTTTATTTTACATAAATATATTAAACATAAATATAATAAAACAAATTTTACATACAATTTAAAAAAATACGTCAAACCATTCTGTATCTTGGTACAATCAGTCATTATACAGCCCTTCTCAAATCCATTTTCTGGGAGCCTTCCTTCACCGCCCAATGTCTTGGCACAGGAAAAAAAATCCTTTCTTCCTCTTTAGATTTCTTTTTTGTTTTCACTTTGAAATACTTCTGTTCTTTCAAAGAACAACATTCTTCTTGATAAACAAGAAAGGGGAAAAGCATTAACCTCCTACTTTCTCTTTTAAGAATTAGGAAGATAAACTCATATTTTGTTTACATATCATTGATGGTTAATATTGACAAAAGTATTAACATGATCCATTTACTCTTTACTGGGAATTTTATCTTCATACTTCTTGGAAGGAAGTCACTCAGTTCTTTGTTGTTCTTGTTGGTAGCTCTGGATCTCATGGTTAAATTGACTTTTTGTCATATACATTTACTGGGCCAGTGATGACTAATCTCTCCCACCCTCTCCTTTCCCCTCTCCCTTCCCCTCATCCCTCCTCTACCCTCTGCTCTCCTCCTCTTCTTTCCCCTCCACTCCCTCTCTTCTCCTCTCCTTTTCCCTCTTCCCTCCCCTCCCCACACCTCTGCCCTTCCCTTCACTTCTCTCCCCTCCCCTCTTCCCTCTTTTCCCTCCACTCCATTTCCCTCCTCTCTTCTCTTCCCTTCTCTCCTCCCTTCTCCTCTTCTCTCCTCTCTCTACATACCTGAATTCAAGAGAATTCAAGAGAAAACAGCCACTATACAAAATTGACATCCTTAATTGGGGCAAGTGAATCACAAGTCAAGGTGCATGCAGCACAGCAAGTCCTGGGCTAATGAGGAAGGGGCTGGGAACAGAATTTATATAGGATACTAAGGCAGAGGGAATGACCAAGATGCAGATGGGAACGGCTAAGGACTTCTCACAGTTTTATTAGGTAAATTGTTTGTATAACAAGCAAAATTTCATAGAGAAACCTTGGCAATCTCTGGAGTGAAGAGTTTGCAATATTTACAAAATAGAATCTGGGAATGATTCTGGTCAATCTCAGTTAATTCATGGGTCTATGAATGGAGACAAAGCCTGATTCAATCAGCTGAGTTTGACATATATACAGACAACAACAACACATTGTTTCTCAGTCATGTCCATATGTCTAGCTCTTTGCAAGCCTGAAGACTATATGGTCCTTGGGTTTTTCTTGGCAAAGACACTGTAGTGGTTTGCAGTGGATTTTCCACTGGATTAAGGCAGCAGTAAAGTGACTTGCCAAGGGTCACAGTCAGTAAATATCTGAGGAAGAATTTGAACTCGGGTCTTCCTGACTCCAGGACTACCACTCTATCCTGTGATCCTTCCAGCTGCCCCTAGTAAAGGCTGCTATATCATTGAATAAGTGAGGAGTTTAACAGAACAAGTGCATTTGTATAAGGGAATAAAGAGGTTGGGAACTAAAAGGGGCATCTGATAGGTGAACAATAAATACTTAGGATTTGATTAATGTGTTTTCCCTTTGTCTTGTTTGCAATATAAACTTATAGAAGATTTCCTTCTAATTGTCAGTATAATTTAGACTCTCATCAGAGCCAGGGTAGATGAGAGAAGACATTTAGGAATAACCAGTGACACTTGAGTACAAGAAACAGGGGTGTAGATAGAGATAGCAAAGATGATTTTGAAGTTTTAATCCCCCCACAAACTGATAATTAACATAAATTTTGGAAAGTTCAATTAAACCTGACAGATACCTAGTAATAACCCATTGTGTTCAAAGTCCTCTGCCAAGAGCTACATATAGGAAGAATGGTATTTTATTTATCTAAACATGAGACAATTAAGCAGTTCATTGAATATAGCCTTAGATTTGGAGTCAAGGGAAAACCTGAGTGCAAAACCAATGTCAGACACTCCTTGTGTGACCCTAGGTGAGTCACTTACCTTTTGCTTGCCTCAGTTTCTTCATCTGCAAAATCAAAATGAGAGTAGCACCTACTACTCAAGTTGTTGTGAGGATAAAGTAAGATAATATTTGTAAAGAGATTTGCAAACCATAAAGTGCTGTATAAAAGCTAATAGAACTAAAGTCATATCCATATTCTTACATTTCCAAACTGACAATCATATAACTGGAAATTATTTTTTGTTGGTGGAATTCAATGTAAATTCATAAACAGGGCATTTTGGCAATGCTAGTTTATATTGTTTTATACACATGTGCATGCATGTGTGTGTACATATATATACACATATATAAAATATATATACATGTATATAAACATATATATACACACCTGCATGCACAGCACATATACATACATACATACTCTATACATATATATACATATATACATGGATTGTGAATATACACATACCCTATGTATATATATATACATATACACACATATGTATGTATATTACCATTGATTTTTACTTAGTAAACTAATAAGAAAGCACTATATAATACCAATACTTTATTCAATAGGCTTCCTTTAAATAGCTAGCATCTTAACAGCTCTTATTCATTCAGATAAGAAGAACTACTGACTATTATTCATGCTAGAATCAGATTTCTTCAGTAGGATTCAAACATTATATAATTTATATTATATAATCGTATATTATATAATATATCATATAAATATATATTATAAAAATAAATTATATAATTTATTTACATTAGCAAACCCATTCCCCTATCAAATTAACTGTGATAATCTTTATACTTTTACATCTCAGATAAGTTCAAAATAAACTCATGTAGAATAGATGACTACAATAAAATTAGTTCCTAAACTAAAAATAGCTAAATGAACTAAATAAATAAAGTAAAATAAAAATTATAACTAACCTAAACTTAAATTTTATAAAGCCCAATGATTATAAAAGAACCTAAGTCTTCCTGCTCAGGTGCTATTATCTGGTAAGACTGAGCTTTTCATTGTACCTTTTAAATGTGTATGCATAGCTATGCTATTCTAAACACATTTAAAAGTTAAATTGTTTTTTTTTTTCCAAGTGTGAAATCAGTTGTCTCACTTTGTTGCACTGTTGGAGGAAGTGGCACCATTGCAAGAGCCTTTGGGTGAAGAAGGCATTGTTTACATGAAGAAACTATGGTGACATATTTCCCCATGTGAAACAGTGCTCTCCCTAAGAGAACAATGGAAAACACTGGCTCAATACTTGTTACTGGAAGGTTCCAATCACCACTTTGTCACTGTTGAACCAGCCACTTTTCATCTATCTTCTAACTTTGCTCTTCCATTTGTGTATTATAGCATTCCCCAATACGAATACTCATCTTTCAGCTCTACCATTCCCATTTTTTCCTATTTTTCTCAGGTTGATTATAAGATTATAAATTGATCAGCCTGGTGGGAGAATACAGCTGTGAGACATCCTTGCATCTTCATTTAAGCAGAGAGGGAAATGGCAAACCATTCCAGTATCTTTGCCAAGAAAACCATAAATGGGGTCACAATGTCAGACATGACTGAAAGGACTGAACAACAAAAATCCTAGCGCTATGTACTAGTGATACAAATACAAGAAATAAAACTTCCTGCCCTTGAGGAACTTATATTCTATTGGAAGAAAACTAAACATACAAAGAAAATTAAATACAAGATAAATCCAAAGTTTATATCCATCAGCAATAAATCAACAAACATTTAGTAACAATTATTTAAATATCTATGTGATCAGTACTGTGCAGGATGTCTAGGGCTACAAAGACAAAAAAAAAACAAAAAACAAAACAAAGTACTTGTTCCTAAGAAGCCAACTTTTTGTAGTCTAGATACAAAATAGTCTTGGGAGGAGAAAACACTAGAAATTACTTTAAACAAATGTGGAATTTAGGTAGGAGGTAGGTGTGAGTGAGGTTATTTTAAGCAGAGAAAGTAGTATCAGCAAAAACATTAAATTGGGCAGTTGCATACAAGAATTGGTAGACAATTCTTAGACTGGATTACTAGAGAAAAGTTTTGTTAGAAAAATAGGAATTTAATTATTAGAGTATTATGATAATTAAGCACATATTTGAACAGAACACTGAAATTATGATATAAAAACTAAAGTACAAAGAACCATTTTGTGTGTACTTAAGAGTATAATGGTTATGTATTTCAAGAACATGAAAAATTACATGAATTATTATTTGCATAGAATTCTATGCAAAGGGAAATCAAGAGTTTGGGGGCATACACCTGGTTAGGATATTTTTCACAAATTTTTAAACCCATTCCCCAGCAAGCAAATGAATTTCTTTTTAGCTACAAAAAAAAAAAAAAAAAAAAAAAAAACAAACTCCAAAATAAACCAACAAAGAAATAAATAAAAAATTATAACCATTAATTTTAGGATTTTGGTGAGATACCTTAAAAATCACATTAGGAAAGCATTTCCATAGTAGAGTTAAAGATCCATGCAGTAAATTGCTTTATATTTTAGCACTCTTGTTGGAGTAAAGCTTCTGAAAGTATACTACAATTCAGGAGCACAGAAAGTGGAAACGTGTGGATAATAAGTTCTGTCAAAATCCACCTGCTCATGCCTATTATAATTCAGTCCTGTTAATCAACATATTTTGAAAATTAATCTTTATGATGATGAGTGAGTTCCTAGGCTGCTTCATGATCAAAATTTGTCCAAAATAAATTTTTTCATTGTTTAATCTGTGTGTGTGTGTGTGTGTGTGTGTGTGCATGCATGGAAACACTTAAAACATGTCCATTTTAATGAATGCTTAGTATTTTATGTATCTGGCCAATCATTCAACTGAGTGCCAAGTTCCTTGAGTGTAGTGATCATGTCTTACAAAGCTCTGAATATCCAGCTTCTAAAAGACCTCCTTGCACAATATAAGTTCTCAATAAATATTTAACAGAGATGATATTCTTAGGCCAAAAATTATTAAAGAAGCTAAAATTTTATTACTGTCTTTGGATCAGAGTAATGATATGCCATGATGTATGAGGAATTTTGCTAGCAAAGGCTGGTATATCATTGAACAAGTGAGGAGTTTAACGGAACAAGTGCATTTGTATAAGGGAATAAAGAGGTTGGGAACCAAAAGGGGCATATGATAGGTGAGCAATAAATACTTAGGATTTGATTAATTTGTTTTCCCTTTGTCTTGTTTGCAATATAAACTTATAGAAGATTTCCTTCTAATTGTCAGTATAATTTAGACTGTCATCAGAGCCAGGGTAGATGAGAGAAGACATTTAGGAATAACCGGTGAAACTTGAGTACAAGTGTCATATCACTTCCTGCCACAAATTGAAAATTGAAAGTCATAATTTTAAAAGACTTTATTCTTTATGGTACATTCACATTTAATAGCTTTTATTTGGATAGTCTTCCAAGTAGAAGTGAAATACAAATCTCTTCTCATGGGAAGTCTAGATTACGAGTGCTCACTTTACAAATCTGTCTCATCTGTTTTGTGTGAAACTTGTCTGGGAAAAAAATACTTCCAGATTGAGAAATAAATGGAACTGATAGATGATTTTCATTTTAAATTTGTAAACAGAAAGAACGGGAGAGAGGTTCTAATTTGGCATTTATGTTTCGACTACCTTTTGCTGCTGGGAGAGTTTTTAGCATCAGTATGCTGGACACGCTTTTGTATCAGGTAGGTTATATTTACACACATGCACATTCTTTGACAGTGGTATTTCTTCAGAATCAGCAACTCATATAAATTTCTCCTCTTACACAAATTCGTATAAACTATGGAGGTCCAATATTCAAATGATGTAGATATGTTACTGACATAACTTAGTGTTTGAAAAATATTTGATAGTTATACATTATTTTGGGGGATATGCATGGAATTTTTTGTCACTAATGGGTGTTCTGAATATTATTCCTTAACTATGGTCTTTAAAATAAATTTTGTGAATTGCATTAGAATTATTCATTTATGTGATAAACACAAAACATTGTTTTCATTCCATTGCAAATTTTTTTAGCTTTAAAATTAAGAAAATAATCAACTGATAAAAATAAAATCATAAACCAATAGTGTCTTAATCACTCTTTAATTACTAAAGTAATTTGAGGAAAATAGCAAATTTTTGTGTAGAATGTAGTTAAACAGCAACGTACTAATAATTTATCAATGTTTTAGAAATGTTTTTCTACTTGACTTTTAACTAGAATCATTTTAGGTGGGTTTCAAATGTTGTTATTAAATTGAGATTATACACAACAAATGGTCCCATCAAGCTGTACTTTTATGCAAATCTATTTTGACCATTTTTATTTCTTCCAATGTCTAAACCACCAAAATATTTCATATTCATTCCTTTTGGTAATCAGTCAGACTTTTTATATTAAAACTGTCTCTGACTGAAGTATAGAAGAATTACTTTAAAAATAAGACAAACACATAGCCTCTAGGGATTTCTGCTGATGGTTTTCTTGAGGCTGCCAACTATATTCTTTCAGAATTTTATTGGAACTATTTATTTTTATTTATAGTGATATTTTTATTGGACCCTTTTTTAAATTTTATATATCTACTATAAGAGTCAGTGATATAACCTAGTGAATAGAGTATAGGACTTGAGAGTCAGGAAGCCCTGAATTCAAATCTGACTTCAGATACTTACTAGCTGTGTGACCCTGAACAAATCACTCAACTTTTCTCATACTCACATTCCCTAATCTGTGAAACGTGGATAAAAATGTCACCTACCTCTCAGGGCTATTGTATGGATCAAATGAGATAACATATGTAGAGTGCACTGTAAACCTCAAGACACTATAAATGCTAGCTGTTATTAATATCATTATTATGCATAAGATTGAAAACAGTGATATGAAGATAAACACTTTCATATTGGGTTTGTTGTCTAATTTTACCCATGAACGTGCCTACTGTATTGCTTCAAATCATCTTGCAACTGCAGTCACACATAGGAGCAGATTAAAATGGAGGACAAAAAAAAATTCTATCCCTTCCCACATCCAGTTAGCATGATTTGGAGCTAAATTCTCTGAAGCTAATTTTTTAAATTTGTCTGAGAGGAAAGTATCTTGAATTTATTTGCCCTTTAAAGTTTGTGAAACACTTTACATTTGTTATGGTATTTGATCACAATAACCCTGTGTGAGGTAGGTATTATTATTATCTCCAAATATTATTGAGGAAACTGAGGCTAAGAGAAATTAAGTGATCTGAGGGGAGGGGCTATATTGAGGCCAGACTTGCAATGGATGACCCTGTTCTCCTAGTGGTTAGCTGCTTTGGTATAATATTATTCCAGTCTAAATGATAGAATTACAGGTATAAAACTGGATTAGACATTGGAGGTTATCTAGTACAAAATTCCCATTTTTAAAATTAATAAACTAAAGAATAAAAAGATCAAGTGACTTCCTCAAGGTAGTAAAGAGCATAATTGGTATTTGGACCCAGTTCATCTGACTTGAAATCTGGTATTTTTTCAGTGCATCTTGCTGTTTCCCAAATCTGAGGTTGTACCCATCACTATGCATTTTGGCATCTCTTTTGGTCTTTGAGAAATGAGGTCTGTGAAGTTGTTCTTCATATGTGACAGTTTTTTGTCTTGATAACCCATTCTGTAACACAATCTACTTGCAACTACAGTATAAATTCTCTCTAATTATGTTCCTGAGGATTTAATAAGAATAAACCATTAGGTATGCTTCCAACAGAATTGTCTATGTCACTGCTAAGGTGTTTACTATGAACAATTCCCAACCTGCCTGACTTTCATTTATAATATTCACAAATATTGAGTGATCTCAACAGAGCATCACTTTTCTAACTAAAAAGAAAAAATACAAGAAACAGCAAACTTAGTTACAGTGTTTGAAGAAGATCTACCAAGGTATACTATTTGTTACCATGTTCATATCATGTATTATGAGTAAAAATTTTTTAAAATGAGTGATAAATTATTTAGTCTGAGATATATTTTGTGCTTATAAATTTTAATTTCTGACATATACACAACAAATCTTTTTTAAACATCTCTTTTTAGTCATTTGTGAAGGATTATATGATTTCGATCACCAGACTTCTGTTGGGATTGGATACCACACCAGGATCGGGATTTCTTTGTTCTGTAAGTTAAGAAAATCATTAGTAAATTCCAGAAATAAAAGGTTCTGTCTAATAACTACAATGAGCTTTAGATATCTGTTGTATGGTGTTATCCTTTCTATTGTCTGTCCAAGTCTTATTTTATATTCTTTTGATCATTGTCTGAGAATAAAAATGTTATAACAATAAAAATGTCTTCATTGATAACACACTGTCTTGCCTTTGGTCTCATTTCTGATATTTCCTGCAGTAGAGACTTTAGGAAAAAAAAATTCCTCTAGTTTGACCTTCTTTCTACTTGTCAAAAGGAAATTTCAAGTTATAATGAGTAGTTCAAGTAAAATATTTTTTCAAACACAATAAAGTCAACTTTCATGTACCTGCAATCTGGTTTTTCTTATTTTTAAAATATCCTTTGCTTCTCCCCACCCCACAACTTTCAATAGGGGGGCTATAATAAAAACTAAGTGACCATGCCTTTTAAAAAATTCCTCCCTATACATTTTCAATTTCTTCTCAATTCTACCCTAAACGAAGAGAAATTTTAATTAAGATTAGGTGTGAAGGAAATAAGGATATTGTTGACAAATCATATTTCAACTCACGTGAATTTCTTCTAGACTTATCACTGGAAAACATTTGAACAAAATATTTAATTGCCCTTTACTGCCCCTGATGTAATCTGTCAAGGCTAATATTTTAGTGAGAAATCAGGCAGCATTAGCCAAACTAAACCTTAAACTTCTGGATATCAATTTGAGAGTTAATTCTACTCAGTCACATTCTGGAATGTGAAGCAGAGAAGGGAAGCATTAAGATAAGTAGAGTAGAGAAGAATAAAAAAGTGAACAGCTTTTCCAGTACTTCTGTTCTGGGTCTTCATAGATCAGCTTCATTGCATTGTTTGAAATGTCAATTCCTGCAACATTATCCATTATCAAATGTAACTATAGTAGTTCATTATGAATTCAAACATGCATGAATCTGAGATTATTCCCATGATTCATCTATTCTATTTGTGTGGATAGTGACAAAATCATTATACACACTTTACAGAGAGGGAAATTTAAGCCAAGAGATTTAATGGCTTGTCCAAGGTTACTCACTTAATTATCTCTACAAAAACTGTATCTCCTGATTCCTGGTAGGATGCGATTTTTGCTTCCTTTAATTGTCTCCAAAATGCAGATTCTCATGATCAAATCTGTATAGTTAATTTTACCTGTATTTTGGATTAGCACCCTGATGGATTAATAGATAAGTTTAGCATAGGAAAATCTACCTTCTGTACATTAAAGCAAGCTGCTTTTAAAAGATGTGATAAAGCTATGCTATTCTCTATATATTTATTATCTTAATAAACATAAATGAATGATTGTCTATATTTTAGATGAAAATCACAGAGGATGATCTATGGATCAGAACATATGCCAGACTTTACCAGAAACTATGTTCTTCTACAGGAGATATCCCCATTGGAATCTACAGGACTGAATCACAAAAACTTAGAACATCTGAGGTTTGGAGAATTTGATATATTTTTAAATTTTTTTTATCATTTAACATAATCATGTATTTAATATACATTTGAAAACCAGTATTTTTGTAGTAATCAGATTTAAAGTAATTAGGAAACTGTTTTGATGACTGGAAAAACTCAAAAACTAATGAAAACTTGCATTACATAGTAAGACAATGTCAGGAGTCTATATGATTGTATAGTTTAGAGATGAGCATCTCAAAACTGCCCAGTTTGGGAGTTTTTAAGGCCTTCATCCCAAAGTCATCTTTAAAAGTCTCCTGCAGCTCTAAGATTGACTGTGTTCCAAAATCCAGGACATAATTAGCAAATGTTTGAATTCTAGGTGCTCACAAAATTCCCAGTTATGGATCCTATAGAATGTAAATGTTAGAAGGGACATTATTTAAGGGAAGTAGTAGAATTGTTAGAGAAAGTTAGTAAAGAAAGAGAGTTCAGACATCATTTAGACCACCCTACTCCTTTTATATATGAGAAGACTATGGCTCAGAGAGTGTCAGTAACATGGCCAAGGTGAGACATCCAGACAGTAGCAGAGCTGGAACTAAATTCCCATGTCAGTGTTCTTATAACTAACCCAAATAGGGTACTCATCTTTGGAACTAAGCTCATGTCTCTGTGGTTCTGGAGTCCCGAGAAAATCTCCAAGATGCAATTCTTTGCTATGATAGGTTCGTTGGACCTGTGCCATTTGAGATCATTGCAGACATTCTAAACACCTAAAGTTTGTCCATGTGGTATAGGGTACTTGCCAGATATTGGGATACTTTAAAGTTTTGAGCATTTTGATTATAACTTCATCAAATGGTTCTATTTGCCACATTATTTAAATGTCCCCTGGGAGAAGCTAAATAGCTTTTTGGCTCTCTTTGTGGAACATCAATTACTGATTAAAATGGGAAAACACAGATGTTTTTGTTAGTTAATAGCCTTTATCATTGGCATCTCTTCTGTTGAAACAAAGGTTTTATGTAATGTGGTAGAGTAATTAACACTACCTATCAGAACATTTCAGAGTAATTATTTTTGCTTTTCTGATTATCTATTCACATATAACATCTTCTTGCTTTACTTGACAAAAGAGAGGGAATTGTAGATAGACAATTAATTATTCATTAGAGGTACTAAGGTACACCGGATAGAGAAATAAGTGTTCCTGAAACTAAGGTGACTAGAGTTCCTTCCTTCATTCCTCCTCTTCCTCCTCCTTTTTTTCTTCTTCTTCTTCTTTGTCTTTGTCTTTTTCTCTTCTCTCCCATGTAAGATATTTTGGGATTTGGGGCTAGATCTTTTAAAGTTTTAATTGTTTGATTAATTTTATCTATTTATCTATCTGTGACAATTTCCTTTTTGTGGTGTGCATTTAGCATTTATGATTTCTTGAAATACAGCTCTGGAAAAATAAGCTTTATAAAAGCCCATTGTGTCTCAAATGGAGCTCCTTGATAATGCCTTTAAACCTAAATCACTGGCTTTCGTTGAATGGCCAATAATAGCCCCAGCCCAAGCCTCTGTGACTCGTTGCTGAGGTTTTATGGCTTGGAATGAAAGTAATTATCAATTGTTTTTCCATTCTGGCCAGAAACTCTGAGAGTCTTTCCCTTCCAGATTGATATTTTTATCATGATAAATTGACCATATTTTGCCTCAGTTCTCACCTGACCCTTGTTCATTGAACGGGCTTTGCATCAGAAAAACTGAGACCTGGGAAAGACATTAATGTAGAAAAGCCAGGGTCACCCACTACATCCTGGGCCATTGCCAGTCATCTTGACTTTTGTCTTGCTACTGAACTTTGATAACTCTGGAGGAGAAAGTGAGGCTGACAACTTGATTCAGCTCTGCCTCACTCAAATCCAATAAGACATCACCCCAGTGATGGCCCCAATCCTTTCTGAGAACAAAGGACAAACAGCAGCGAGACTGAAGGGAATCAGTCTTCTAGGAAACACTGTGAGATGAAAACTTTCAGAAAAGTCGGTGACCAGGAATTTACAGTTTGATAGTTTCCTTATCTGAGAATTCCCTTTATCAATGAAATCACAAGTTTATTTCCCATGTCTTTTAAACTGTAAAACTCATAATAGCAAAAAAAAGAAAATTCTGTACAATTCCTTGTATTAAAATTTAAAGGAGAGAGTAATTTTCATATTTAGGGAAAGTATTTCTACTTCACTACTGTTAATTATGATCTGTCAAATACATACTTTATAACACAGATTAAAACCCCATTACACAGAAGTGTTTCCTACAACAAAGCCATTTCTATGTCCTAACAGATGGCTCATAGAAATTCTGCTTAGTCAATCAGGTCACAGTGAGTTCTTGTCAATGAATGATACTATTTAAATTACTCTCTATAAATGTAACAGTTACTTCTTATAATGAAAGAACATTATTACGTGCTGTTTGCATTATAGGTAGAGATTTTACCATAAATGAGCAATTACTCCTCAACTAATGGCAACTTCTTCTGCCTCAAAGAAATCGTGCAAAGAAATGCAACTAAATTCCCAAATAACTTCCCACATAAGAAAAAACATAAAGAATATTGTATGGCCTGAATAGAGGAAAGGAATTAAAGTTAAGTATCATTTACTTCCAACACAGTAGTTGGACATCCGGTCCATCTATATTAGATCCAAAGTACTTTTTCTCTAAAAGCTTTAACAGAGATTTTACTTTATTTTGCTTCATTTTTAGGTCTTCCAGGCTGTAAATATAATCTCTGAAAATATTTTGAAAATACTATTACAACACAATAATCTGTATGTAAATGATCATTCTCTGGCTATTTGTCTTTATTATACATAATATACATGTATCAATATTGTCATAAACTTTGTAGAAAAAGTTTTCCAGTCTAATTATTAAGGACTTTAATAAATGTACATCATCCTATCCTTCCAGAAAAGTAATAGTAGATCTTTGTTGCAAATGCCAGTGAGGGGTAGGGGTGACATATCTGTTATACAGAAGATTTAAGCCTATAATTATACATGATACTAGAATGATTTGTTTTTACAAAACACAAAATTTTTAAGTAGCTATTTTCTTTAAAAAGTAAAGAATATTAAATTCTATGAATTCTGCATGCAAAATGCAGCAATGGAATAAGAGATAATATTGTGATAAAGGGCCATATGTACCCATATGTACATGCATACACACACATACACACACACACACACACATGCTGATATGCACCTGGTCTAACCATATGAGAATGAACTAGGCAGTAAGGATGAGAGAAAACAGATTTTGTACCACTTTCAGAAATCATCTCTTGAGAGGCACCTAAGGCTCTCCAAATCCACCTACGTAGTAAAGATTCATCAGTAACCCCTCAGGGATTTGTAAAGGCAGCATTAAATCTGATCCCTGGTTCCACTTTCTTTTGACCAAAAACTGTTGGGTTGCTCTTATCAAGAAGAGAAAGAGGTAATGATTAGGCTAAAGTTGCCCCCAAAGTATCTATTTGTACATTATCATGCAATTTAACTTACTTTTTATTTGAATAGTGATCTTCTGTAAAGAATAACTTTTAAAAATGTACATGAGTTAGTTATGGATCCTCTTTAAAGTTTCAGGAATGCATAATATTGAAAAGTGATTTTTAAAAGTAAATTTTGCACTTTAAAAATGAGTTGGCAAAAACTAGAGTTTTGTAGAAGTTAATAGTTCAGTTTGGCATGCTCGTTGGCAGCTTTCACTTCTATTAAGAATGGTAACTGCTCTATATGATCTGAAAACTTTAGTGATTGCTCAAGTGTTTCATTTCAAACAAATGTCTCCATATAAATTAGATCTTAAAATTTCCCAACTCAAGTGGTAGCAGTAAGACAACACAGCTAACTATCACAGTGGATCCCCTTGCTCCTTCTCAAAATATTCTCACTTTGTATTCAGCTGAATTCTACTGTTATACTCGTTGTTTTAGCTAAAACAATTGCATTTATAAACACTTGGGCACCAGTTAAAGAAAATCAACTCCTTCCGCATTCAGTCTTCGCTGGCAGTATGATAAATATGAGTCAAGCATGTTATTTTTCTACACAAAATTTGCTCCAGATTTAAGGTTGCACTGTAAAGAAGAAAATAAGAATTCTTAATTAATCTTATTTGAACTGTGACACTGAGACTTACGTTGCCTTTAATAGTCTTTGGTTTATAAAGTCACAACCAAGTAATGTCACATGAGATAGTTGAAAATAGACTTGGGACAATGATAGATATTGGAAATCATAATCCGTAATTAAAAATAAATGAAATATACATTTGGTCTTTCTCATTTGCCTATTTCCCATATGACTACTTAACAAAAAGAAAGTGGTTACTAATTATTCAATTCACTAAGAAGAATTCCCCCCACCCCAAATGTAGCAGACTGTTAGAAAGGTAGATTGGTATTACCAGAGTTCACAGACATGAGTGAGAAAGGTAATGGGGAGAAATTCTGCGCAGCTAGGTAGTGCAGTAGACAGAGTGCTGAGCCTAGAGTTAGGAAAGACTCCTCTTTATGAGTTCAAATCTCACCTCAAATATTTAATAGCCATGTGTCCCTTGGCAAGTCACTTAACCCTATTTTCCTCAGTTTCCTAATCTGTAAAATGAGCTCAAGAAGGAAATGCAAACCACTCCATTATCTTTGCCAAGAAAACCCAAAATAGGTTCATAAAGATTCAGACATGAATGAAAAATGACTGAACAACCACTACAATAGGGAACATTTAATCAATTAAATTTAATTAATGAATAAATTAATAACCCCTTCCCCAATAATCTTTTTAATTTCCCACTGCTCTTTTCCTACTCCCTTCCAATACCTACATTCACCCCAACCAATGTGCATTTCTAAAATATTCAAATACACGTTCAGGAATGTCAGAAGAAAAAGTGGTCTGGGAGAGCAGTATTAACTCTTATATGTCTAAAATTTGACATACTAAATTTTGACATACAAAATTTGCATATTGTAAAGTTATAAGTAGCAAAACAACTTAAAGTGCTTCTAAATGTTATTTTTCCTTAGTGCTCCCCAGATCATCATATACTTAGGACCTGCATTTCATTGCATAGAATATCTATAAAGGGATTTTTTTCTTGGCAAAGAGCTTGGCTTGGTGACTTTTAGTGATAATTAGGGAATGGGCCATAGATGAATCAGGAATACAAAAAGTTATGATGTCCTCTCCTGTTCAAGCTATACATTGACTTCCTTCATTTGATACTTGTATGGCTTTATCTCTAGCACTATCTTGATTCTAATCGTCCATTTCTAGATGTCTTATCAGATTTTTCAGTGTCTTACCTGGAATGCAGTATCTAAACACAAATAACAACAGTAAAACTGTATTTTTTTATATATTGTTTTTAGGTTTGCAAAGTATTTTCCATATGTTATCTCATGTGATCCTTATAACAAACTTGGAAGGGTATATAATCGTTATCTCCATTGTACAGATAAACTGAAACTGATCAAGATAATCTGATTTGCCCCAAGTCATAATGTCTGAAATTGAACTGAGTTTAGGTCTTCCTGACTGAAATTTGAGCTCTCTATCTACTTTGTCATGTAGCTGCTGCTCTATATATGGTCTAATCAGGGTGACAGGAGGACTATAGATTCCATCTTTCTGGACATTATGTTTCTACATATTCTATCTAATGTTCCTTTGAGAGGCACCACTGAAAAGTAAAAAGAATTGACTTTGGAGTATGGAAAATCTGGGTTCAGTTCCTAACTCTGGCATATACTGACTATGTGAGTGAAGGCATGTTACTGAACTTTGAAGTGCCTCATATAATCTTTTAAGATTAAATTGCAGAAGTGCCCTACTATGGTAGAAGTTTCCTCAACCAGAGTCTCCAATACAGATGAAGTTAGAGATTGCGATTTACAAAGAAATTGTTTGTTTGTTTGTTTTTGGTCACCCATTATTACCCAGAAGACTTATATTCTGTTTACTTGCAACTTACCTTCCTTTCCTGTGATCTATAGGGAACTTCCCTACCCCATTCTATACTTGTGCAGTTGAAACTTAAGTTTCATAAGTACTTTTTAATATTGTCTTGGTTTTTAAAATGCCTATGTAGTTCTTTAGGGATATGTTTAAGTATTCAATACTTTATCTTTTTTAGATTTAGCCCATCATTCTAGTCTGTTGATGTATTTGAAGGCCCTACTCTATCATGAAAATATTACATCAGTGCTAACTGTAAATTTGATAACCATGCCTAAAAAAGGCACAAAAGTTATATTTGCCTTCATTTGTTACTTATAAAAGTGTTATCAAGAACTCTTAGGACCAAGGAGAGTGTACTGTAGCATGCTGCTTTCCTAAAGGAGGTATTTCCTACTTGGAAACTTTCAAGAATTCATGATCTTATCAATGTGTGTATTCCTTGCAACAGTACAGATCGCAACACTTCTTGTTTTATGTGACTGTCATTCATGTCTTCCCATAAATATTTTATAAAGGAAATATATAAACTATAAGAAGAGCCTTTGAGTTTGATTAGGCTACTCCCTCAGGCATTACATTTAGAGTATCAGTACAAGCCTTTAAAAAAAATACATTCTGTGGGTAGAGCCAGTATGGTACTCTTATCTGTTATTCTTTGCTCTAACTTCATGATCAACATACCTCAATTTCTGAGCATATGTTTCCTAACCTATGTTTTGTAATTCTTCTTTCAAATAGATTGTTGTTGGTAGTATAGTATACTAAAGCATATTCATGAGCATATGCATTTTTGCACTGTCCTTTGGGTTACACAGAATCTGGACCTCTGGTGATTTTTGGTGTTTCATTGGTTACCAGACTAGCCATACTGCATCATCAAAAGCATATTAATAGTAGAAATATATTTGTTTCATGGAGCAACTTAGGAATCACTGAAACCCTGTTAGTTTCCTAAATGCAATATATCATTCTCTCTACTTCCTGTTCTCTCACCAGCTCATTGTCTTTTTTTATCAATATTCCAGTGTGCCTGTATGCATAAATTCACATATATATGCATATATACATATGTATATATGCAACACAAATACATTCATGATATATGCTTATGTATGTTATGTGTATGTGAATATATGCACATATTATGTGCGTATGCAAACACACTCAGGGAATTGTCCAATGAAAGAAATAATTTTATTAAAATTTTAAATCAATCAGTACTTTAAAGAATAATAATTTTATCAGTATGGATACTTTTCCAACTTTGAAAATTTCAGTCCCTCCTAACTTGATAGTTTTTAAGGGTTACTATGGCCAAAAATTTTGCCGTGGTCAACCTTGAATTTAAACTTAAGGAGTATGATCACTACACAAGGAATCTATAGTCCTCCACTATATTAATATTTATAGCATAGTCTCTTTACCAAATGGTACTTCACTGGATTTGGGATCCCATAGTTATTACTTCCCTAGTCTGATCTGGCAACCTGAACAGAACTTTATTGGAAAAATACAAGTATTTTTATAGGAAACAAGAAAATAGTTAATTTAAGGGTAAAATAATTGTAGTGAAAAAAGAAATAGTGAAGTAAGTACTTATTCATATTGTTCCATCATGCCAGAGGCTTTTCACTGTGAAGCATTGCTGCATAGAGAAGGTAGTTTTTATGATAAGAATTTTCTTCTTATGTGCTGACTTGGTAACTTAATTAAACCTCATCCAAGATTGAAATCTATTGGATTTACATATCAAAATAACAGTGTTTATTCTCCATTAAAAATAAAAGATTATTTTTAGAAAATTTCTCCCATAAAAAAAGCATGCCAGAGATTTAAAATATCAGGGTTTTAAGTAACAAGAAAGTAAGATGATCAAATATTAATTCCATTTAAACATAATTAAACATCTTTATACTTATACTTTACCCATTAGATTCAGTGCAAATGCAGAATTTGTAAACGTATGTGTGTATATGTATGTATACATACCAGGGTCATTTCTTTCTCCTACTTTTGCAACCCACCCTTTCCCAAATCTGTCACTGACAATTAATATAAATTAATATAAACAAGTATTATATAGCATTTTCAATTGACAGATTATCTAAATTTGGTAAATTATCATTTGGTGAATATGTAAAGTTGGATCATGTCTGTTTGTATGTGTGTAAAATGATTTTATTGCCTATGACTGGTCCATGTGTGTATCTGTTCAGTCGTTCTTTAAAATATATTCTGTTTTCTTTCTTTCTTTTCCCCTTTGGGTCAGTCTCGAGAAACTGCATCACAAGTAAGTATAAGTTGATTGTCTTCTTTTCTCCACCATTGGTTTAATGAAAGAAAGCCCAAACTTAAATAGGATGTTGCAGATTAAAATCAATATCTCTTAGCATTTGTAGGCTAGGTCCATTCAGTTAAGGTGAGATACTTACTAAATTTAGTTATATTTCCCCTCTCAAAGATTTCAAATTCCTGTAGGAATTTTATAAAAAATGACACATAAACTGAGAATTAACAAAAATGGAAACTATTTTCAGGACACATTTTCTATGCCACATAATATACATATGTGTATATATGTACATGTCACACACATACTTATGTTTACATATGTGTGTTTGTGTGTATATGTAAATATAATTACATTTTTACATGTGGGAAACTTTAAAAGTTTCTAAAAGTTCAAAAACTGTAATTATTGTTATCTAAAGAATTTCGGTGCAGTAGATGGTACAGTGAATAGAGGACAGGGCTTGGAATCAGGAAGACTCATCCTCATGTGTTCAAATTCAGTTTCAGACACTTACTAACTGTGTGATCGTGGGCAAGTCATTTAACCCTGTTTTCCTCAGTTCTTCATCTGTAAAATGAGCTGGAGAAGGAAATCACAAACTACTCCAGTATCTTTGCCAAGAAAACCTCAAATGGAGTCATGAACAGTTGGATACAACTAAAACTACTCAGTAAAAAAAAACCCAATAATTTCTATAGGACCCTCCCTCATTTGTGTGAACAAAAATTATTCTAATCAGTCACAGTGGCATGTCAATTTTAATTTTTTCGATCTTTCAAGATCGTATATGATTTTCCCCAGGTGTTAATTTTAATTTCATTTTAAAAGGTTTGCTATCAGTTTCTGAATGATGTCAAAACCAGAAATGGGTAATGATATATTGTTATGCAAGTTTGCCTTTGTAAGCCTGCATCTATAAGTGCTGGCTTTAGTTTCATTTGCTATCTGTCTAATAGTGGAATTGCCCCATTTGTCCTCAATACTGAAGGGTTCTCCAAAATCTCATTATGATTTTTGAAGTAAACAGAAAAATAGCTTCTTTTAAAACAAAACAAAACAAAACAAAACCACTGCGAATCATTAAAGCTAGGCAAATGCTGCCGTTGCTGTGGGTAGGGCCATAAAAGCAACCCTTGTATACTCTGCTCTTAAACATCAAGGATTGCCATATTAAACAACTGCTAGGTCTAATGGAATAATGCTTATAATCCAACAATAGGGTAATTCCTTTTACTAATTGAGACTCTATGATCCTTTGATACAAATTATCTGCTCCATATTTGATGTGGACCTTGATTAGTAAACAATTATGTATAAGCACATAGAAGAAGTTATAATCAAAAGACTGGAAGATATGATATTTTGTGAGCCAGAATTATAATTTCTTTCTGATTTCCATTTATATTAAGTGCTTTAGGACTTTGGACTCAGGAAAATAGATGGTTGAATCAGACATTTATAAATTAGTTTATTATGTATTAAACTATACAAGGTGGGCAACATTGTTGACAAATAGCTCTTTACACCAATATCAAATTAGTATTCTAAAGTTTATAACTATATAATAAAATACTTGTATAACATCCATGTTATTGAGTTTTAATGATATGTATTCATATAAGAATTTACATATTTAACATTCACACATATATAAAAATGTATGAATGATATAGATATATTTGAATGGACATATGATATATGATTGTGTCAAGTTTCCAGAAAAAAATACAACTAATGGTAATGCCTGACATAGAGAATCATTAATTTTTAATCAATTTAATTAGTTGATTTACTTCAGGAAGTGACACTTAAAATATTTTGAATAACTACTGTAAATTTTTAAAAAGAGTATTATGAAAAGGGAAAAAAGAAGCTTTGGATTAGACAATTGCCATGGAAAATCCATACCTCAACTGTGTGTGTATGTGTGTCATCATGTGTAGATGTGATTGCATGATATATTTTTCCAAAGTTTAACCATGTTATATGTCATTGAATAATTTTGATATTCAACCTTTATTCCTAGCTTCAGATGTAAAATAGATGAATGTTTTTTACAAATTTATTTACTTGCAATGAGAATTGAAAAAAGTCTAAAATATCATTACTGCTATTTTATATGTTAAATATTTACTTTCATGGTGCTTTTATTTCCTAAGTATATTAATTCTTGTTTTTCATTCATCTTCTTCTCTAAAATTTTCTCTTTTAGACAACCATATTATAGACAAACAATTATACTTCTTGTCTCTAAATTAAACATAATCCTGCACTTTTAATGTGGTTGGTCACACACACACACACACACACACACATCTCACTATGTTAAAAAGAAAAACAAACTTTAGGATACAGAATTCAGATCATTACCTGTAAAATCAATGAGATTTATTATCTTATATGTAATTACCTTCCCTCTTCTATTGAATATATGACTTGGCAAATTAGTGTTGGCTCTTGGTGTATATCATGATGTTTTTATCTTGTTAGAATAATACATTTATTGCCTTCATTTCCTCTTCTCCTACTTCTCAAACTCTTGCAATCTGGCTTCTGACCTCAATGATTAATATATCTTAATTGCTAAATTTAGATAATCTTTCCTCAGTTTTCACTCTTCCTGACTTGTCAGTAGTATCTGAATCTGTTGAACATCCCTTCCTCCTGAATATTCTCTCCTAAATCTCCTTTTTGTCTGGCTATATCTTCTCTGTCTAATTTGCTGCATCCATTTCCATTTGCTGCATTCGTGTCCCACCCCCTGTGCATGATTATACTCCAAGACATTTTTACAGCATTTGTATTTCTATTTACTTCCCCTCTCTGGGATTTTATCAGTTCCTAGTAGTTCAATTATCTCTAATTTTATGACTATGGAATCTATTCAGTCTTAGTTTCTTCCCTGAATTCCATATTATCATCAATAGCTATCAGACAACTCCTCCTTAATATACACTTCAAACTCAACATATCCAAAGCAGATCTTAAAAAAATGAAACAAAACAAAACAAACAAACAAAAACAACCCAGCCAAATATATCTACCCTCCAAGGTTCCCTATTTATGGTCCAGGTCACATCATCCTTTCAGTCATACCATTTTATAAATTTGGAGTCATCTTTAATTCTTCCCTTTCTCTTAGGTTCTGATATTTAATGTTTCTTAATTCAAACTCCAAAACATATTTTACATGCATTCCTTTGTTTTTTTCTTCAAATCAGATGGTCACTATTACAGTTCAGGCCCTCATCACTCAGACCTTATTTAAATATCCTCTCAACTGGAGTTCCAGTTTCCTCTCTAATACACTAATCATATATCTTCCAAGTAATTAATAATCCAAACCATAGGTCTGACAATGTCACTCCCATGCCCAAGAAACCTTAATGTCTCCCATTTTCCTCTAGGATTCAATAAAAACTCCTCAACTTGACCATCTGGATCCAGTGTACTTTCTTGACTTATTTCACACAGCTTCCCTCTATATTTCCGCCTAATTGATCCATTTGCTGTTACCCAAACTCATCATTCTATGTACTGACTCTTTGCTTTTTGCCCAGTCAATACGCCATGCTTAGAATATACTCTTTCTTCACCTCTAACTCTTAGAAGCTCTGGTTTCATTCAGGACTTGGCTATAGGTTATCCTTCACCAGAGTCTTTCCTGATTCCCTTAATTTTTAGTACTTCCTCTTCCCTCCTCAAATTATTATTTATATATTTATCTGTTTACATTTTGATTTCTCATGTCAACTATAAATTCCTTGAGGACAAGGGCTTTTATGTGTTTTCTCTTTTTAAAACCACCACTTAGCACAGTGGCTTAGCACATAGTAGGCGCTTTATAAGTGCTTGTTGGATTAACATTACATTTTGTGATGTGAAAGAGTCAACTCCTTTATTGTCCTTATAGGAAAATGTCAATATTTAAAATGAGATTATGTGTTTTATCATTCCGATTAAAATATTCTCAGCCAAGTTATTCACTTTTCTCCATAAACCTTTTTTATGGTCTCATTAATATTGTCAATGATTCTTTTCAAATATTTATGCTTCAAACAAGGTTAACTGACCCGCAACAAAAATAGTGACATTGAGAAGTGTAGGAAAGACAGTGACTTTTATTTTGGACATACTGTGAAACGTGTATAGTAATTCAGTTTGAAATATCCAATAGGAGATCAATAATTTAGTTCTGGAGCCAATGAGAGTAAATAGGGTATTATCTATGAATATTTTACATATAGATGATCATTAAACTCATGGTAGCTGATAAGGTTACCAAATAAAAATTTAGAGAGATAAAAGGACCCAGGACAGAGTCTTGCTCTACATAGTCAATGAATGTGGTCAGGATAGTAATCCGACAAAAGAAACAAAGGAATGATCAGAAAAGAAAACAAAGGGAGATCAGAGTCAAGATCACTAACTAGCAGGAGAGGTAATCAACAATTTCACCAATTCTGCAGACAGGTCAAGAAGGATAAAGAAAAAAGCCATTTGATTTGACGATTATGAGATTATTGGCAACTTTGAAGAATGCAGTATAACTTGAATGAGGTCAAAAGCCAGATAGATAAATACTATAACTATTTCTTTTTGTGCCATCAGAATTAATTTCTTAAAAACTTCCTATTCTTCTGGGGCAGGCTTTTCTACAATATCTTAGGCTATACAATACTTTATTTTTTTTTTCCTGCGAAGCTACTGAATTTGTTCTCTCAAAATCTAGACTATGTATCATTATACCCTACTTCTTTCTCCTGATCTACCAAAATTTGGGGGAAACTTTTAACTTTAGCAACCAGCTCCCCCTTGATCAGAATAAGATTCAGAATAACTAAGATCCTATTATCATTTTTTTTTTTTGCCATTTGAAAGATAATTGTTATTAAAGCAAACCAAATAATTATCCCTTGTTCTGTTTTTTGGGAGGGGGAGAGAGAGATGTAGCTTAGCTTTGATAACTGATATCCTTCATCACTTTTAGGTCTTAACTCTGTCATGCAGGGGTGGGGAATCTGCAACCTCCCAACCACTTGTGACCTTCTAGGCCCTTCAATGTGACCTTTTGACTGAGTTTAAGTTTTACAGAACAAATCCTTTATTTAAGGAAATTTGTCCTATGAAGTTTGGACTCAGTCAAAAGTCTGCACCTGACCTAGAGAGGCATGTGTGGCTTCAAGCCCACAGGTTCCCCACCCCTGCATGGTATGTATAATTTTAGAATAATGGCTAGTATTTATTTAATATCTTTAGTTTTGTAAAATGCTTTACATATATTATCTCATAAAAATACTGGGAATTAATCTGACTAAGAAGGACCATATGTACAGTGAAACCTTTTACCTCTTTGCTCCTGGAAGACCTGTCTGTCTGAAATTATATTGATTTTTTAGCTTCTACTTCACACTATTGAATTACATCAAACATTAAGTATGCTGCACTCATTAGGGGCTGCTAGGTAGTCAAATAGATAGAGCGCTGGACTTAGAGTCACAAAACTAAGAAAGCAAGAAGGGGCCAGATAGAAGAATTTTAATGAAAAACAGAGAATATTATATTTTATTCTGGAAGAAAGAGCAAGTTACTAGTGCTCAATGAGCAGAAGGGCAAAATGATGAGATTTATGCTTTAGAAAATTCACCTTGGCAGCTAAATGGAGGATGAATCAGAACTATTGCAATGCTATGGGTAAGAGGTGATAAAGATATGAACAAGGGTTGCAGTTGTGTGTGACTGGAGAGAAGGGGACACATCATAGATGTTTTGAAGATAGAAATGACAAGATTTAGTAATGTATTCGTTATGTGGAATGAGTGCGGGTCCTTCAAGGATGACGCTGAGTTTTTAAGTCTGGGGTAATTAATACGTAGTGATATCCTTAAGGATAAAATGGAAATTCAAAAGAGAGAATGGCTAAAAAAGCAAAGATACTTAATGTTTGGGATATATTGAATTTGTGACAACAATGGGACACTCATTTGACATATACAAAACATAGTTGTGGATATATGATTGTAGCTGGGAGAAAGATAATAATTAGATATATAGATGTGGTGATCTTCTGCATAAACATAATAATTAAACCCAAGGGAATTGATGAGATCAACAAATGAAAAAGTATAGACTAACAAGAGAGGGGGTCCAGGAGAGAAGCTTACAAAAAAACAAAAAAACAAAAAACGTTACTCAGTGTGACATAGATGAAAATCCAATAGAAGAAAGTTGAGGAGTTGTTGCAGAGATGAGGAGATCCAAGAGAGAGTACTGTCGTGGAAACTGAAAGAATAGAAAGTATCCAAGAGAAAAATGTGATCAAATGTGTCACATACCTTTAAAGGTAAGTAGAAGCATATTTTTCCCCTACCAGTCTTGTGAATTTGAAAAAATCCAAGTGAGGATATTCCATTAACAATATAGATCCTCTCCTTCTCTACAATGTACTGTTTTAAATAAAGAACTGACTTAAAGCCCTAAAATTATAAAATGCTTGATTAGGGTCAAAAAAGACAGTATGTATCAGAAGCAGGAATTGAACCTTCTTGATTCAGTACAAGTTTCTATCCATTACACTCTTCTTTGCTTTCAGTATTAGTCTTATCACCCTCTCTCTGACACCTAATGAAGAGAAATTACATTATCAAAGCAAATGGTAAAACTGAAACTTAAAATTAAATCTTCCAAGTTTAAGAACTCTGTTCTTTCTAATGCTTCTAGATTATTCAAACATCAGAATAAGCTGTGTGGGGGGTGAAGAGAGAGTTGTTATTTTCCTTGGGAATTTTTATGGAGGAACCTATTCTGAACATACAACATGAGTCTGGACCTGATGATCTAACAATGTCCTGCTATGTTTATGATTTCAAGCAATAAGTGAATAGAATTTCTAAGCAAACATCTGTTTACCAAACATCTATACTTTATACTTAAATAAGTGATGAAGTACATAATTTATTTCTTGAGAAAAGTTGTGGAATCTCCTTTATGGTGATCTCTGAAAATCAAATAGTTTTTTTTAGTCTGACTGGAGTGGTTTAGAGATGGTGATACATGAACTTAAACTCACATGATCTCTCAAAGTAGCTTCGTACTAGTTTGTGCTGTCACTGGACTTTACATTTTCCAAAACACTTTAGGGAAGCTTTGACATATGATTAGAGGCAAATGATAAGCTGTAGCTTTCTTTCCTCTTTGAAACTATTTCATCTTGAAACATCATCTATCTCTTTTCTTCCCCTGTCAGTGACATTTTTGACTATCTTAAGTAAAAAATCAGATAACACCTTCTAAATTTGTTTAAAAGTCATAGAACCATTCTTAAGTGACCTATAAATCCAAAATCCAAAACGGACTTCCAAATGGCTGGTTTAAATGATTTATTTTTTAAATGCCACATTGTTTCACAGATTGCCAAAAAATACAGCATGAATAGTTACTTGATGAAAAATTGAGATAAAATTGAATCAAGAGAAAAATTTGGTTGTAGTTTTTTTTTTTTCTGGGAAAATGATCAATTTTTTTCCCAAAGTATGGAATATCATCTGATATATTTTACAAACTAGCATTCATGACCATAGATCATCAAGGAAACAACATATGAAATAACATGAATTTGTAGAGTTATTTTGGGAATAAAAATAGTTACTCTTGTTTCTAAGGTTGTCCTGAAGTCTTGGCTCCTTGAAGATAGTTTTTAAATACAAGAAACTAATAAGGAGGTAAGGTAATGAACGGAGAAGAAAAGCACTGTGAAAAGAGTGGAGTTGTAGTACTGTTTGATATCCCTTTAGTGAGAGACAGGATTTTACATAGTAGATAGAAAGTTGGCCTTGGAATTACCGTGACCTAGATTCAAGCCTTATGTCTTTCTGTGTGAACCATGGTATATAACTTTGCCTGCTAGATTTCCAGGCAATTCATTAAGATTATAAATTGCAGAGCAAGTGCCTATCTACAATGCTTTAAGGGAACTCAGTAGGAACTACCACTATTGAAGAAATTGATCTCAATTTCTAAAAAAAATCTTTCATTAGTGAAAAAAAAAATACAAAGTATAAAGGCATTATAAAATACAATACATGTAGATATTTGCCTAAATTTTTTTTGAACAGGACAGCAGAGCCTAGCAGTGTGGGCATCTTGTTGTCTTTGTTGCCTTCTCATTCTGTTCATATCAGAAGTAATGATCCTGATGACCTAGACTTCCATAGACCTTGAACTGCCCTGACCCTGCAGAGATAATATGCTCAGCTTTGGAATTCATCCATCATTGAAACTCAGACAGTACCAGACTGCTAGACCTTGTTTCATCCCATGGAGCCATCTACCAGAAGGCCAGGGACTAATCCATATAAGGACTTTCCCTTCTGTCATATCTGCTTCATGTAGTAGACTCTCCCCTACCTATCTCCTGCTGACTCAAGGAGTAATAAATTCATATCACCATTTCTATTACAAAGAACATGATAATCTATCTTCCTATGTTTCCATTCTTAATTCCTATGATCGCTGAACTAATGCTCCTATGATTTTCAAATATGCATTGGATATCTCCCCCTCCCCATATAGTAGAGTGTAAGCTCTCTGAGGGCAAGGAATATCTCAGTTTTCCATTTGTATGCTCAATGCCTGTTAAAATGCCTAGTATATAATAGGAAGTAAATTTTAAAACACACACACATTTTAAAGTTTGCAAAGCTATTTACAAAATTATTTTACTTTATTCTTACAAGAATCTGAGAAGTTAGGGTGTTATTATTATTCTCATTTTAAATTGAGAAAATTGCGATAAGTAGGTTAAAGTGACTTGCTCAGGGTCACACAGCTAATAAGTGTTTGAGGCCAGATTTGGACTCAAGAAGATGAGACTTTCTGACTCCTAGGTGTAGCACTTTATCTACTGTACTACCTAGCTGCCCCAGTAATTGATACCCCTGTAATTTAAGGGATGAGTCTAAATAAATTTGGAAAAGCTTATTGCCAAATTGGATGAACAGCGATGGAATTTTCCTTCTCAGAAACTTGAAAATTATCTATTCTGTTGTAACCTGCATTAGTGGAGAGAGTAACCATGTGTCTAGGTAACTCTTGCCCTGAGAATGGCTAAAGCAGACTAAATTTCAAAAGATCCATGTTAAAATCTTTAAAAAAAAAGTGTAAATATTGTGGTTATGATGTTAGAGGTTCCTGTAGGCAGAATCTAGGGGTATTTCTATGGATATAGATCTTTGTACATAGATCTGTCAAAGAAAATCTTGTATTATTTTTTTTTTCCTACACAACATCCCATATCTATCCTCTTTTCCCTCCTTATAGGACCTCCACCTAAATTCAGGCCCTGATCATGTCTCAGTGAGAACTTACCACGCCGCTGAGAAAGAAACTGTAGAGATAATAGAATAGGGCTTTAAAGCCTTAAAGTAGAACCACAGTAAGTGATCATGATATTGAAGATAAACCAGCAAAGGAGTCTGAAAAGGAGTAGTAGTTGGAGATGCAGGAAGAGAAAAAAAGATATAGGAATGTCATGAAAACCCAGCAAGTAAAAAGTATCTAAAAGGAAAAATTGGCTGTGAAGTCAAAAAGCATTTATAGAACATCTATTATATGTCTGGCACTGTGCTATATGCTGGTGAAAAAAATGCAAAAGAATAAAAAGACAATTCTGACTCTTAAGGAACTCACAAGCTAATGGAGGAAATAAATACATAAAAGGAAGTTAAAAAGTTGATGTGGGGGGGGGGGACCCCAGTGGGATTATGAAGGAACATCTGGCGTAGAGCCTAGAAGGCATGGCTGACCTTGGGTTCTTTCTTTAAAATGAAAATTTTCAGATACACCAGCCAATCAAAGGTAGGGATCACAGGAGTGGTATGAATTTACAGTGTGAGAAGGCAACTGTTATCAAGTGTTGGATGTTGAAGAGAAATTAAGGAGTTAAGAAGGATAATGACTGAGAAATGACAGATTTGGAAGCTAAGAGATCATCAATAACTTTGGAAAAAGTAAACAGTGGAGTAATAAAGTCAGAAGCCCAATTACAAGTTTGAGAAGTGAATGAGAACAGTGAGCATGGAGTCAATGACTATGAAAAGGAGCCGATGTTTAGAATGATAGATTGTTAGGATGTCAGGATCTAGTGTGGGTTTGCTTGTGTTGTGTTTTTCTGAAAAGAGGAGAGAGGCATACTTATACTATAATAGGGGAGGAAGCAGTAGATAGGAAAAGACTGAACATTAAGAAGGGACCTGGGGATGCCTACATAGTCTGTCTGCTGGAGATGATAGGAAGGAAGGGATTGAGGTTTTGATTTTGGGGAGAATAGACACCTCTTCATAAGAAATTAGAATAGAGGAGAAAATAAGGGATTACGTTAAAGTGTTTTGAAACATACAAAAGTAGTGGTA
Organism: Notamacropus eugenii; assembly: GCF_028372415.1. Taxonomy (NCBI): domain Eukaryota; kingdom Metazoa; phylum Chordata; class Mammalia; order Diprotodontia; family Macropodidae; genus Notamacropus; species Notamacropus eugenii. The sequence goes on from NC_092873.1 coordinate 445,255,880, forward strand.
GATTACTTTTGTGGTATCTCCTAACACTGATGAAATCACATGTCTGGGCCAAAACAAAGAAGTTTTCTGATCACAGTTAAATTGGTATCAAATAATATGCTTATCAACATATACTGTTATGTAATAATATCCTATTAATGTCTATAATTGGGAAAACCCATAAGCAAATTAGCTGTAATTCTGAGTTTTATTCTCTCTGAAAGTTAATTTAATTGTGTGTTTGTGTGTGTGTGTGAGTGTGTGCCCACACCTGTGAGGACTGGTTTATTGCTAGGTTATAGCGGACAGAAATGGTTCAGTGTTTGATTATTGATTGATGCACCTATGTACTGGGAAGTTACTATTGGGTAATATGTACACAGTAACTAGTTTGATAGGTTACATTAGAGGGGAAATTTGTGAAAATATGCATATTCTATATGTTAAAATATACATTCTGTGTTTTAAATATACAAAAAGTACATCTGTTTGTTTTTTAACCAAAATTTCCATCCCACTAATAATTCATTTTCTTAGTCATTTTAAAGATCAGTTGGATATTAAAAGTATGTTTAATTAAATCTATTAGTAGGAAATAATTTTAATTCAGAAATGAAATGCCTCATATTTCTTTGTTTCAATTGCCCATTCTAAAATTTAGCAATTTGTCATCATGAGGCAGCAGCACAGTTCAACAATTAAAATCTTTAAAGAAGATCAAACCTTCTTTTTCAATGAGCAAAGATATTTCATTTGGTTCATGCAACTGAAAGTTTAAAAGGTCTGCTTCCAAAAACATTTTCAGTAACAGAATAGTAAGAAGTATTAATTAATGGGTTTTTTGCTCTTTGAGTTGATGTTCTCATTATTCCTGTGTAATTGTTTCAGAATCCAACTGCTCAGTATTATCCTAAATAAAGGCTATGATTATAATTTCTAAAAATCTGTATTTCAACAGACCTAATTATTAACATTAATTTCTTTTTATAGTCACAAATATCAATCAGTGTAGAAGACTGGGAAGACACCAAAGATAGCAAAGAACAAAGTCACCACCGCAACAACCATCGCAATTCGACATCTAGCGACCAGTCAGACCACCCATTGCTGAGACGAAAGAGCATGCAATGGGCACGTCGACTCAGTAGAAAAGTTCCAAAGCACTCTGGTAAAACAGCTGAAAAAATAAGCCAACAGCGACTGAACCTATATAGGAGATCAGAAAGGCAGGAGCTTGCTGAACTGGTGAAAAACAGAATGAAGCATTTGGGACTCACTACAGTGGGATATGGTATGACCTTTAAAATTATATATCATGTACCTGACTTTTTTACCCCCTGTTTGGGAGCTGTTTAGGCAACTGTAAGTGAATCAAGTAATTTAAGAAAGCTTCAAGTATAATTAATCTTTTTTTTTTTGTCTTACAATTCAAGAGATATGGATTGTTGGAAAGGTTTTGACATCTTAAATATAGCTCTGCACATTCATATGAATAAGTATTCACTACAGAAATCCAAACCACTGAGTTTGAAGCATTGGGCTACAAAATGTTTCTGTAATCCCTAAATTGTCCATATTGGCAATATGAAATTTGTTCAGGGTAGTTTACCAGAGTTCTTCTAAATGATCATCTGAAATCTAGTACCAGGACTTTTGGAGTTGGAGTAAGATAAAGAAAATGGCAAATTGTGGTGACCAAATATTGTGGTCTCAGTTTTAGCTCACCCTTGTTACAATTTTCCTGAGATAAAGCAAGGATAACTTAGCATTGTGTTCTCACTCCCCTCAAAAAAGAAGGAATTTGAGAATAATTCATATGAAAAATATTTGATTGACTCATGTAAGTATTTTACACTAGAAGGTCAATATAGAGAGTTATAGAGGAATCATGAAACATATTTCATTTTTGTACGGATTCAGACTTCATCACTTATGTACATATATGTGTATTAATGAATCACAAATTTTGATGAATCTATGATGTCATAAATGGGGTATGCTTTGCAGTAGTACAGATTATAATCTACCTCTACTTTTTCATTTTAGCCAGCTCTTCTTTATATCTTTCCATAAATTCTTCATAGAAGACCCTAGAATGCTGGAGCACTCACTCTCTTTTTTATTTCATGGCTACCACTGTTGTCTTGAGGACATCTGTCTGGTATCCCTTACTGTTTACAGATTATTTGTCTGCCTGCCTTTCCTCCAACCCTACATCTCCATGATGGCAACTTACAAGTTATGTTTTATTAATCATGGATAAGATTTTTCAGTCTACTTAGACCTACCTTATGTCTCCCTTTGATTCCCCTGAAATATTAATACTTGTGAAGTTGCGCTTAATTATTAGCAGAAAGGTAGTGCAGGGAATGGAATTTTGAATATGGAGTCAGGACATCCAAATTCAAATTATGCTTTAGACACTTGCTAGCTCTGTGACCATGGACAAGTCACTGACCTCTCTCAATTAAAATTTCCTCATCTGTAAAATGGGCATCTGCCACGGTTGTTAGAAGGGTCAAATGAAATAATATGTGAAAATACTCTGTAACTGTTAAGGTTTTATAAAATACTAGCTATTAATTATTCATAGCAATTTAATATACTAGTACAAAAGAAAATGTAATTTTTTTTGAAAGTGTGGTTTTAGGGTCAGAGAGCACAAAAATATGTTTCTTTTTAGTACATATTTATTCCATGTGCCTTTTGGTCAAATGCAGTCAATTTCCTCATTTTTCAGAGCTGACAATTTGAAACAGATATTTTAAAATTAAAGTAGCATTTTCAATAGATTGCTTTTTAGCTGTTCTTATTGAACATAGTACCTGGTATTCGTTCTCCTAATTTGACATCAATTTTTTACCTTGGCTCTAATTGCTTGATGTTCTCAATGCACACAGGCATCTGATGCTGAAAATACTCCTGAAGCAGTAACTAGCTGTTTTCTGCCTGTTAAAATAGACATTTTCCTTTGGTCTACTATTCTTTTGAGCTTAACAAACTGCCACGTATAAACAAGAGACACTATGGTTGAAATAAATAGATGTGTGGCATTTGTATGTGCACTCATGTTCAGCAAATATTTTGAAAGAATAACAAAATTTTGTCATCATCCCCAAATTCTATAAAGAGGATACTAAATAACAAACATTCATAATATTTAGTTCTCTTGCCATAACATATATTCCTTATTAATTACTGGCTTGTTCCTTATTTCCTGAGACATTAACTTAGTGTACATCTATGTTATTTGACAAATCTATTAATATATTACTAGTTTTGTTTCTACAGAAAAGTTGGTAGAATGTTTTGTGCTATAATTATGACTAACGCAGAGAAACAAGTTGATTTTGCCCTTTAAGATGGGGAAACAAGCAATACTTATAAATTTTTTTTTCCAATTAAAACAGTAGGATGAAAGAAATGGTAGTAGTTTAACCAAAAACTCTCAATGGAGTCATTGCAGACAGGGCTGGATCTAGGCAAAAATATAAGATATGAAATGGCGCGGGGGGGGGGTTACCTTCTCACTTTCCTTCTCTTCACCCAAGGCCTTTACCCTTTTCTTGATTCCCTCACAAAGGAAAAAATGAACAATTTGCTTGTTTAGTAAGATAGGGTACTGAATTTGGAATCTAGAGACCTGACTTCAAATCCTCTTAGCCTATGTGAGTCTGTGCAAGTTACTAACATCTCTGAATATCTGTAGTTTGCGAGAGGTAATAGCACTGACCCTCCTTCTACCTTTCCAGGTTTTGTTTTTGTTTTTTACATTTTGCTTCCTTCCCCATGCTCTACAATACAGCAGCACTCATCTTTTTGCCATTCCTTTCACACAGCACTCCCTCTACATGCTGCCTTTTCATTGGCTATCTTCCATACCTGGAATGTTTTTTTTCTTTGTCTTCACCACCTAGCTTCCGTCTTCCTTCATGATTCAGATAATATCTAATTTTCTGCAAGAGACATTTCCTGCTGTTGCCAGTTCTATATTGTAATAATATTAGAACCAAATTTAACTAATTATAAGCAAGAGCTTCATACTGCCTTTGTTAATGGAACTCAACTCTATAGTAACAGTGTTATGGAGATACTGACCAGTTCAGGACAATCATAGAAAATAATTGCATACCCAATCCTAGATTAGACAAAATAAGAAATAAAATTGAGAAGTTACTTAAATTTTCAAAGAAACAATTTGAAAGTTCTGTAGATTGGATAAAAATTCAATGCAGATTCCAAAATTGCATTTAATAACAAAGTAGAAGACAAAAAATGACAGTATCAGATGATTTTGACAATAATATGGGCATAATTACAATGGAATTCCAAAAAAGTTCTTTTTGAGTTTGATAAAATAAAATTAATTATCAGATAAATGATACCCCAAACCACTAATTCTAATTTTATGCAAGAAACATCAAGAAATAAAAGTTTTGACAGTATTTGACAAAAAGTATAGAAAGAGTGTAGGTCCTGCACATAGCAAGAGATACAGTAGCTCACTGTCACTATAAGAATGATAAATACAAATTTGGAGCTATGAAGGAATATGCTTGAGAACAAATGTCAAAAGCTACTTTGGCAAAAGTGATTTGACAGAGCTGTTAAAGGTCTGTGGAAAGACATTGGGAAATTAAATCAATATTTAGTTGGTATACAGACTTGTATGTTATATTGCTCAATAAAAAGAAAGAAAAACAAAATATACAGAAAAGAGTCTAGAAAAAAAATATATCAGAAACTCTTAATTCTGTTCATAATTGAAAGCAAAATCCAGAAGTTTAAGATAAAGCAAGGATTCAAAGCAACCCAAAGAACAAATAATTATTTACCACCAATTATAAATTTAAAGACAAATAAAGAAAATGAGATGAAGAAAAAAATCAGGGAGAGAGTATGGAAAGTGTATGGTCACCAACATCGTCTTTTGGTATCTAACTCAACAAAAACAAGTTGAATTAAATTATCAAATAGAAAGCTTGCACATACCTCATATAAAGAATGCCTATGTTCAAAGAGCTAATTGAAAATTTACCTTCTCTGCAATGCTAGAAAGTGACAGAGACAAATAAGATGCATAAGTATTATCTTAAATTCTTGACAGTAATTCATGAATTATGAGGAAAAACACTAACATTTTTAGCTCAGACGAGTCTAAATTAATTTTTCCTCAAAAGATGCAGCCCAAACTTTAGCTATTACTAAAAGATGAGAGCAACCATGACCCCTCAAAATTCAGGCCAATTGCATTGTTGTATACTTTATGAAAAAAATATTTAATGTTAATATATTATATATGTTTACATATATAAACATAAAATACATGCACATGTGTTCATATACTTTTAGAAGAAAACAATGTCACCTGAGAACTAAAAAAGGTGTGTCAAAAAATCCCAGTTGTATTATAATTTTTTATTGAGTTGGAAATTGCAGAACAAGCTGCCCAAAGTGCTATTACATTTATTATTAACAAGCCATGTTATTAATCCCTTGATGTTCATGGATGGTATCAAGATATATGACTCTATGGAAAAGAATATTAATCATCTTCATTTCATAGAAGCTTTCTCTAAGGATATAAAAATATAATTTGGAATGTGAAATTCTTAATGTATGCTAAGCAAAACCAGAGCCTGTATGCTTCAAGTTTAAATTTGTAGGTTCCATTGAACCAATTGATGTAGGTGTATAATTATCATATATAATTATAATTATTGGCATAATTATATTGTATAATTATACACATTGGTATCCTCTGGGCAAGGCACATAAAGCATTAAAATATCAAGAACTTGGACTTATTGGTATTCTGAAATTAGAAGTTAAATGAGAACATGTTTAAAGCAGTTAACACCTATGTTAAATTTGCTTTAATATTCTCTCTCAGAACCATAAAATGAAACAACCACCTGCAACATAGATTTAGAAAGATTTTCATTTCTTTATTTAAAACAAGAAGAAAGTTAGAGACATTTTCAGATCACATAAAAAGGGCAAAAACATATAGAAATATTTTAAAGATGTACACATATCGATTCACAAAGTAATAGTAAAGGTTGATAATAGTTACTCACCATTGGATTTGGTGAATGTAATGAAAAAATAACTTCTGAGATAATCTTATTAATTGCAAAAGATTAAAGAATGGAATTAAACGTTCTCCAACAGGCAACGTCCACATGTATTCAGACAACTATGTGTTGTCAAGGGAGCGCTTAACAAATGGCCACATCATACTTGTCTGGACATTGAAGAGTTTATGGCGGTGATTCAGGACTAGATCTGCTACCATATATTGCTACAGAAGTTATCCTTTAGGACTCTAGTTTTAGTGATCAAAGTAGATTATGTGAAAAACTTAAGTATTTACTACATGCTGCAAAAACACAGTACTTACCGAACACATGGAAAGATGTACCATAGCGCCTAAAGTTGCATTGCAGTGACACATTTTCTTTCAGGAGTAGACAGATGAAAGATCCCGTACTATAAATATAAAACTTGGAATATCTTGGAGAACTCAGCTTTTACAGTGTACTGAAACTGGACTGTTTCCACACACTGGATTATTGCCTGCAAACCCCTCTCCCAAGATATAACATTGATCCACAAAATAAAAACAAAATACATTAATAGATATCTTCATGACAAAAAAAAACCATTATATCCAAACTAGGTGGGAAAATTGCTTTCAACATAAAGAAACCTATGTAAAGGATATCAAAATCATGTAAGAACATGAAGAGGGACGTCATTCTTGTTGTCCAATCTGCTACTAGAAGTTTCCTAAGAATGCTTTCAATGAGCATATAGAAAATGACTTTCATTTCTAGTCCTTTTTTGTCCAACCAGAAAGAAGAATTATCTTATTCATCTAGGAGAAAGCACATTGCATGTTTAATATAAAATATTAGCAATATAGAATCTTATTCTAGGTTTGTTTGTACTTGAATCCAATTAAAATTATCTGTCTTTCTATCTGTCTGTACTATTATTTTGTGAATTATTATAGGATTGAAATATTTAAAACAATATGTAATATTCCATTTTAGTTCATTTTAAAGCAATTTATTCATATATGATCAAATGAAATGAAAAGAATTCCAAGTGGCTAAGTCAAAGATTACCTCATTAGGCAATAGGAAATTAAGGCAACAGAAACTTCATATTCAAGTAAACAGAACTTAAATTGTTGAAGACATCTGTTGTAATGTGGGTTTGTAGATTAAGGGAAAAAGAGTGCACATATTCAATATCATCCTCTTGGTAGTGTTTTCATCAGCTATGCCAATTTATCATCATCGTACTTGGTCCTCTTTGAAAGTAACAAACGTTGTGATAAAACATTCTACATTTCACAAATACTTTTGCATTTGGGCCATCTGCCTTTTTATATTAAGAGGTAATATTTAGAGAGGCAATGTTACCTTTTATTCCTTAAAAAGGCAGAAGTTGATATGTGACTTTTTACTGAAATAATAGTTAATATGTTGGTGAATAATTCCCAACATTTATATGCTACTTCATGATTTAGAATGATTTCATATATTCATACTCTGGGAGTTGGGTAGCACTTTATTTTTTTAATTAAGATAATTAAATTAAACTGTCACAGAAAGGTTAAGTGATAAAACCAAGTTATATAGCCAACTACTAAGTGACACATCCAGGACTCAAATACAGGTCTTTTGAATTTAAGTTTACTGGGTTTTTATCTATTCTTGTATGTTGTCTCTCAAATAGTTAGAGAGATAAACTATTTAATTTATTTAATTTTATTGATTTTTCTCCCAGTTTTGCTTTACAATGTCCATTCCCTACCATCCCTTCAAATCTCCATACTCCTTCTCCCTATCTCATGCATATTTTATATAGTACAGCTCACTGTCCAAAGAAATACAATTATTTTTCTTGGTGCAATAATAACAAGTTATAAAACATGTAGAGAAAGTCTATTAAATGTTGGCCTATGAAAACAAAAAGAGCTTTGGATATGATATTTTCCAATTATTGACTCTTTTGGATGACTTTTCCCCCTAAGAATATATTCAGAACACATGTCACACTTTCTGGGAATACCCATCCTAATGAGGAGGGAAAGCCAAATTCTTTGATGATAAAATGACTGGCATTTTAAAAAGTACAAACATTCAATCTTGTTTTTGGGATGATGTGTCTGCTACAGGTGCTGACAGATTCTGACATCAAAGACTGTTAGGGAAAAACTGTGAGCTTGAGATGAAAGGTCAAAGGCACAAAAAGAATCTTTTCAGGTTACTTGAGGATAAGTGACAATGACTACATCTGGCATGAATTGTAGTCGTACTATCCTAAAGAAGCTTTTATTTCTTGATTTAAATAATCAAATTTTGGAAAATCCAAGGTCTTATCTTAACAAAGTATTGTTTTATAATGAACATTTTAATTAGTTGTTTCTTATATAGCATATTACTAATGTAGAGATAAAGCTATGACAAGAGTTGACATTTGTTTCCATCACAACCTTGACAGGAAGATCGACTACCTTATCAAACCAAAAGTAAAGTTATCCAAGTATCAAGGATTTTCCTCAAATTACATTTCACTTTCTTTTCTGCAAAATAAACAAATTATCTATAGGAGAAGAAAACATCTAGAGCAGATGTACATCCATTGATTCTCTCACTAACTCACTCCATCATTCCTTCAAAAATTATTTATCCCCTAACATGTTTAAAGAACTTTTCCAGTTGTCGCCTACTTGCATCTTATAGTAACCTACTGTGATACATGAGATAACTATAATATTATTCAAATAGACAATAACTTTAGGAGAGAAGTGAATATAAGACCATTCATTATTTAATTATGCCCAACCCTTCATGACCCCATTTGATGTTTTCTTGAAAAAGATACTAGAACGTTTGGCCATTTCCTTCTCCAGCTCATTCACAGATGAGGAAAGTGAGCCAAATATGGTTGTGACATGCCCAAAGTCTCACAGATAAATAAATAGCTGAGGCCAGATTTGAACTAATGAAGATGATTCTTCCTGATTCTAGACCTACTGCTTTATGCACCGTGCCACCTACCTGCCCATATAAGACCTTCACAGAAATAAAATGGTAAAGGAATGAAAAAGTATTTCCAAATGTAGGGAATCAAGGGAGACTTCAACAAGGGCATAATGTGTGTGAGGCAGGCCTTGAAAAAAGCAAAATATCAAAATGTAGAGTTTGGTTGAGGGGAGAATTCCATATGTGGGAAGTAACATCTCCCTACTTGTAAGAAGGGCAATGCTTGATGTGGATACGAAATAGAAAATATTTTAGTTTGACTGTAGTGTATATTGGGGACGTAATGGACAAATGAATGAATGAATAGCAGAACATTTATTAAGTGTCTCTTATATGTTAGGAACTGCAGCAAGTGCTGCTGAAAGTAGCATAAACAAGCAAGTAACTCTGCCCTCAAGAACCCTACGTTCTAATGGGAAATCTAGAGATGGGAAAGTGTGTGAGAGGGCTTCATGCCCTGGAATGGTGAGGAATTGACATAAAGGCCTGGTTTAGGCAAAATAAGGCACAAAAAAATCATTGTAAAGGTGGGAAGTGATGAGGATGAAGATGGCTGACGCGTAGGTGACATGATGCAGGCATGTCCAGGAAGTACTTTGGAGAGTTGGTTCTGGTCACTATTAAGCTGAAAAGATATGTGTGTGTGTGTGTGTGTGTGTGTGTGTGTGTGTGTGTGTGTGTGTGTGTGTGTAGAAGGTTCAGAGTGTTGGGTAACTTGAAAACCAATCTAAGAAATAGGGATTATTTTATTGGCAATAGGATTGCTTTGGGAAGAGTTGTTAGGTGAGGAAGAGTACAAGCAGATGCATGAATAATAAAGAAGATAAATCTGGAAGCACTGTGACAATGGCTACATGGAATAAGACTCATTAGGAGTTTATGGTATACTAGATTGATGCTAATTATCTCAAACTTGCCTTCAGATTTGTTTTTACATAAACACTTAATAAATATTCATCTAACCATCCATTTATTTATTCCTGTGCATTTATTCATATTTTACATAAATATTACATAAAATATTTACATATTTTACGTAACTAAAATAAATGGCTACAATAAATGGTATTCCAGAGAAATATAGCAGTAAAGAATTTAAACCTTTATTTTGAATCACTTCAATTTCATAAGACCTTTGTCAGTAATGATTATGAAGAATCAATGTTTCCATAGCAGGTTTGCAGCAAATTTCTGCATTTTACTTGATTTTTGCAGGGAAAATTCAGTTTATCCTCACAAGGTGGCAATAAGACACAGAAGAATAAATTATCAGTTGAAAATTATTTTAAAATCATTCTTTCCATTTACAGAAAAATTATTTAAAAAATGATTTAGTAGACAAAATAATGAAACTTTTTACAAAACTGCTGAGATGGTAATGATTTATAATCAATGAAAACATTTGGGCACTCAATTTTCCACCATTTTATTGAATCAAGATTTTGAAATTTTGTTTCATATATTTCTATTTCTCAGGCTTGAATTCTCTATGATAAATGTATTAAAAAAGTAATATGCCCCTGTCCTTCACCTTTTTCTGGAGAAATAAAGGGGGGAAAGTATCTCTATTTAGATATAACCAAAGAGGAAAATGGATGAAAATTCTTTTCAAGTACTTATCAAAAACAGAGGGAATACTATATTTTGCAAACACTACTTTTATTCATTAGGTGAAGTGGCTATGAATGACATGGTAATGTGTGATAACCACGAGGTGGTAGCCGCTGGGCATCTAACAAATCAGGTCTAGGCAGTACAAAAATGGCCTAACCGATGAAAATTTAAAATGTCTTCCAGGCTAAGATTCTGAGTCACTAATGAACAGTTTGATTTTTAATGCATTTGTTAATCATTTTAACTAATTCTGAAAGATCAGTCATTTTCAAGAATGTAAAAGAGGTAATCTACAAAGTTTACTGGTGAAATTAGTAAAATAGTTGCAATATTATGATCATTAAACATGAAAGATAATATGAGCGAATGCTACTGACAGTGAGAGAGCGCAGATAGACGATAATCCATATTGTTGTTGGGAGTACCTATGCCAATGAGCTTAGAGCCATTGGGGGAATAAAGAATAACAAATGAAGACTATTAAATAAATTTAGTTTTAAGTTAAGGTTTGCTAAAAAGAATTATAGGCTGACTGTTTTGAAGAATTTGACAAAAATCTTTAAGCCAAACTTATGTCTATAAGATTAAAATTTACAAAGTAATTATATGTATAGACAAAACATTAGAGTTTATTAAAATGCCATGAACACATTAAATCAGTAATGCAAAAGCCATTGATGGTAATTATATACTTAAAGTGCATCTTTGAAATATAGAAGCACAATTTGATCTCCTTTGTTATGTTAGAGAGGCTGTTTGGAGGAAGTGATAGAATCAGGAAAACCTGGGTTCATGTTTCATTTCTGACCTTTATTGGCAAATCATTTACCAACGTCCAAGGTTCACCCATGGTACAAAGTATATGTCATAGGTGGAATTTTAATTCAGTTCTTTTATATTCAATGTCTAGAACTTTATTCATAATGTCATGATGAGATGTTCATACAAATACAATATGATTCTGAGGATATATAACAAATCCAGTATAAGCAGCTTTAATAATGATCAGCACATGTACTCCTGAGAGTTCAAATTGCCTTTAAATTGATTTATTTTTCCTTAATCTCCTACTCCCCAAACTCCCTTGCATTAAATAGAACTCACTAATGGAGTCATTTATTCTATAATAAATTGTAGGCATACTGAATTGTTTTTAATCTACCATTATATGAAATGATTTTTAAGTAAAAAAATTGATATGTGAAGAATTGACTTTGTATTAAGCAGTTTGGTGTGTAGTAAGTAGAGCATTCTGTCTGAAGTCAGGAAAATCTGAGTTCAAATCTGAACTCAGGCATTTAACATTTTTGTGACCGTTTTCAGTTGTTTTTCAGTTATGTCCAACTCTTCATAATCTAATTTGGGGTTTTCTTTTGCAGAGCTGCTGAAGTGGTTTGCCATTTTCTTCTCCAGTTTATTTTATAGATAAAGAAACTGAGGCAAACAGGATTAAATGAATTGTCTAGGGTCACAAAGCTACTAAATGTCCAAGGACAGATTCGAACTCAGGATGATGAAGTTTACTGACTCCAGGGCCTCCATTCTATCCACTGCTTCACCTACTCAAGTGACCCTAGGAAAGTCATTTTAACTTCTGTTTACCTCAGTTTCCTTGGCTGTAAGATGGTGATAATAATATCTACCTTACGGCTGTTGTAAGGATCAAATGAAATAATTTGTAAGGTTTTTTTAAATTAATCTGTTTTCAGTTTTCTACAATCACTTCCATAAGTCTTAGATTTTCTCCCTCTTCCTCCTCCCTCCTTCCCTGAGATAACATGCAATTTTATATGGGTTCTACACATACATTCTTATTAAACATATTTTCACATTAGTCATGTTGCATAGAAGAATTAAAATGAATGAGAGAAACCAGGGGAAAAACCATACCAAAACAAAACATAACACAAGAGAAAATATTGTCTTTCATTATGCATTCTGATTCCATAGTTTTTTCACTGGATATGGATGGCATTTTGCCTCAAGAGTCCTTCAGGAATATTTTAGGTCCTTGCATTGCTGTGAAGGGCTAAGTCTATCACAAGCAGTCCTCACACACCGTGGCTGTTACTATGTATGATGTTCTCCTTCTTCTGCTCCTTTCACTCAGCATCAGTTCATATAAGTTTTTCCAGGGCTATCTGAAGTCCTCCTGTACATAATTTCTTATAGCACAATAGTATTCCATTACATTCATATACCACAACTTGTTCAGTCATTCCCCAATTGATGGACATCCCCTCAATTTCCAGTTCTTGGCCATCACAAAGAGAGCTGCTATAAATATGTTTGTACGTGTTGGACCTTTTCCCATTTTTATGATCTCTTTGGGATACAGTCCTAGAAGGGATATTGCTGGGTGAAAGGGTTGTAAATATTTTTAAAATATTATTTGTAAATACTTGATATTTGTGAAAAGAGCTTTGTACAGTTCCAGGAATGTAGTGAAGACTATCTAAATACTTATCCTCCCCCTCTTCTAATCAAATATTAAGTCTTGCTCATGGTCTATTCTCATATACGTAAATGAAATCTCCTTTAATTTAAAAAAGAATTTGATATGTTGATACAGCTTTCACATGGGAAAATTTGAAAAATACAAAATGAACATTCTATTATGCTGCTAATAACAATATAGAGGGAAGTTATTTCTGTTTCAGAATGACCTCCATTTTCTTTATTCATTCATTAAGAAAAAAATCAAACAGATTAATTAAGATAATGCCAAATTCATGCAGTAAAATTTTGGATGAAGTTTTCCATCCTCATTTCCTAACATCATCCTCCATGCCCCCAAAATTCCAATCATTGGACTAGAAACAAACTCTTAGTTTTCTTAAGAATCACAAATCACAAAATCCCAGTGTTTTATGCAACCTCAAAGAGCATCTAATGCAAACTACACTTGAAAGCAAATTACTTCAACAAGAATTCATTAATTGCCTAGTATGTGCCACAGTATGATAACACTAAAGTGCTTCACCTCTACAATGTATCTTAAAACAATAATCATCTGGCATTTGTTTTAAAATCATTTAGGAAGGGGAAATCAACTACTTTTGATAGTTCATAACACTATGTGTTAGGATTTTTGCTTATGTCCAGCATAAATCTGCCTCTTTGTATGTTCAACTTAGTCCTTTTGGCCATTTTGTGAGACTGAGCAGTCCAAATATAATTCTGCTTCCACATGACAGCTCATTAAACATACAGTCCATCCATCATAACCTACTTTTGCTCACAGGTCTTTTCTAAAGATTCCCACTTCCTTTACTAGAGCCATATATGGCATAATCTCAAAGTTCAACACTATTCTGATTAACTTGATTTGGATGACCTCCAGCTTATTATTGTCCTTAAAATGTGGTTTCCAAGGAGAGGATTCCGGAAAGATCGTGAAGTAGGTCAGAAAATGCCAAGCTCTCAAGATTTTTCCCCACGAAAGAGATGAAATAGCACCTCAGGGCGAACAATTGAAAGTAAAAACAAATGAGAAGGGCAGAACAAGGATCCTCCTGGACCTACTGGAAAAGATCTGAAGAAAAGTCCCAGGATGAGGTTTAGTCCATGTGAAGAGCAAACACCTCCAAGCTAGGTCCTAGGTTGTCTTAAATAACAAATGGCAAGCCCTGGGGTTAGCTGGGTTGGGAGGTGGCCTCAACCCCAGTCACAGGAGCTTTTACCCGTGGGACAATGAGGGGTATTGGGCATCTTGGCTGGGGAAGATTGAGAGAACCTCTGATGACAAGGAATGTCAGACTCGGCCGTGCTGAGGTGGTATGGTAGGGAGTGAGAAGGAACTAGCACAAGCCTGGTGAATGCAGAAGTATGAGGCAGGGGGGTACTGATTGTGGGCACTTACAGGAGACTGAAAGTCTTGGTTCCAGTTCCAAGGCAGAGAGAACTGAAAGAAGATCTGAGGCCAAAGGTCCATCTCCCATACTTGAAGACTAGAGGTGATTATAAAAACTGAACTATGACAAATAAAACAAAATGCATAGGCAGGCAAAGAAGAAGAAAATTAAACCAGAAGGATAGTAAAGCAAAGAAACTATCTCAAAGAATAACCTTAAATCAAAGATGACATTAAATTGTCACCTGTTCAAAAAGAATGCATAGAAGAACTTAAAAAAAAGACTTTAAAAATCAAATGAGATTGAGGAAAACTATAAAAAAATAGAACAATCCAAGAAAAATAGGAAGATTATGAAAAGAAAGTCAATTAGAAGAGGAGATCCAGCAAGCTAAGGAAGAAAATGACTCCTGGAAAATGAGAATTAGGCAAAGGGATGCCAGTGAAATTATGAAATAAAAAAATAATTAAACAAAATATAAAGAATAAAAAGAGAACGTTAAACATCTCATAAGAAAAGTAATTGTCCTGGAGAACAGATCAAGAAGAGAAAACATAAAAATAATTAGACTACTTGAAAGTTATGATCAAAAAAAGAATCTTGATACAATAATACTAGAAATAATTTTTAAAAAATTGCTGTGAAGCATTAGAACAAGAGAGGAAAATAGAAATAGAAAAAAATCCACTTATCGCCACCTGAAAGATATCCTATGAGGAAAAGCCATAGGAAAATTATAGTCAAATTCTGAAACCCCCAGTTCTAGGATAAAATATTACAAGTATCAAGAAAAGAATAATTTAAATGTGGTAGCACCATCATTAGAATCACAGAAGACCTAGGAGTAGTGACATTAATAGACCACAGATATTGGAATACTATATCAAAGGACAAAAGACCTGGGGTTCCAGAGAAAATATCATGCTCAGCAAAGCTAAACATAATCCTGAATGAAAAAATAATGGACATTTAATGAACTTTCAGGCTTTCAGGACTTTGTTAAAAAAAAAAAAACAACCTGAACTTAATAGAAAATTTGACATTCAAGAGTCAAGAGAAATATAAGACTAATTACCACATGAAAGACTGATTACAAGGAACCCAATAAAGACAAACTGCTTACCTTTTATGTATGTAAAATATAAAGCATATGTCCAAGATTGTCATTAGTAGTTGCATAATTTGGATGAAAGACTGTGGTAGACCTGAGTATAACATGACTTCAAAAAGTGAAACCATTTAGCAGCAGTTAAAAATTGTAATTATTTTATACAAATAAGGCTCTAGAGGAAGAATCAAGACAGAGGAATTAGATGGGGGAGGAAGGTTGTTAGTTTCGGAAACCTTTCATCGGTAATAGGTTCAAGAGGGAAAAATATAGACACACACACACATACATTTGTGCATCTATCTATCTAATCTAGAAGAGTATATGTCTTCTAAATTTTAAAAAAAATGCTAAGGAGAAGATAAGGGAGGGATTTATAGAGGGGAGGGTGAGGGCAGAAGTTAAAGGTAGATGTGGACGGGTGGTTAGATGAATGTGAATGGCAGGATAAGGGAGGAATCTTTAGAGAGCAAGGTAGGGAAGAGGTAAAAGGGAAGTATGTAAGGGTGTTCAGATTTAAGGGCATAGGAGGATAAGGGGGGATCCTTAGAGGAGGGCTAGGTTAAGTATTAGGAGGGCAAGGTAGATGTTAGAAATAAAGTAGTTAGGAGGGATTGGAAATAAGATATATACACAAACTTAAAAAAAATCAGAAGTAGAATTCGTTAGGGAAAGTATATGTATGTATATAAGTATATTTGTATCTGTATATCTGTAGCTATACATAAATATATCCATGATTAATTGTAGCCATGGGGACAGTGTTGAGAGGATAAATGAACAAAGTAAAAAGTGCACAGCAGAGAACAAAAGAAAACTAACAAGAAAGCAAAGAATAGATAGACAACTCAGAACAATGTGTAGTACTTAATATATAGGCTTTATTGAAATGGAAATTTATGGCTATATATTTTGAATTCTCTCATGTTCTGCTATGTAGATGACATGCTTTTTTTCTTTTCTTATGTACTTAAGTTTCAGTATTTAAGTTTATAATATGTTTCTTTTTCTTATTGTGCAATTAAGTTTAAATTTAACTGGTTTCCAGAACTGAAAATAATGTTTCTGATATATTTTTGGTTAGAACAAAGTGCAATACTGTGTTTACCTTTCTAGAAAGACTATAACTCTCACAATATAATAGTCCAAAGCCATAATAGCTTCCCCACCCTCCCCAATATCATATCATACTGTTGATACATTTTAAGTTTTCACTCCACTAAAATCCTTAGATTATTTTCAGGCAAACTGGTGTCTTGCCATATCTCCCTTACTTATTCTCCTTAAATTGATTTTTTGATCCCAGGAGTAAGAGTTTACATTTATCTCTGAAGTTTATTTTTATTATATTTGGCCTATCATTCAAGTCTATTGAGATCTTTTTGAATTCTGATGCTGCACCCATTATATTAGTAGAAAACTAATGTGAAATATTAATTAGTATTAATATGAAAAATATTCATTGCTTTGTATCATCTGAAAAGTTGATAATTATTTTAATAAAGAAAAAACTATCTTCCTTCTTCTCCCCCAAATCTAGAAGGCAACACATACAAAATCCCTGTTACTAATATATATATATAATCAGACAGAACAAATTCTACCATTGGCTATACTAAAAAAAAAGTCTCAATGAGTACTCTGGTTCCTTCACCTCTCTCTCAGGAGTTAGATAGCATGCTTCATCATGTGGCCTTTGAAATTGTGTCTGATCATTGTGTTGATCAGAGATCCCAAGTCTTTCAAATTTGTCTTTAAAATATTGTTATTATTGCATAAATTGTTCTCCTGATTCTGCTCATTTCACTTTGTATAACTACACAGAGATTTTAATCAGGTTTTTTGAAACCATTGCCTTCATTTCTTATATCACAGTAGTATTATATCAAATTCACTTATGATAATTTGCTCACCCGTTCCCAAATTCATAGGTACACCCTATTTCCAAACCTTTGTCACCACACACACACACACACACACACACACACACACACACACACACACACACACACACACACCAAAAAAACAAAAACAAAAACAACCTGCTACAAATATTTTGTACAAAAGGAACTTTTTCTTCTTCCTTTGATCTCTTTGGTGTATGAACCTAGTAATGCTATCTCTGAGTCACTGAGTAAGCACAGTTTAATAGCTTTTTGAGCATAGTTCCAAATTATCTTCTTCAGTAGTTGAACTGTTTGACAAGTTCATCAAGAGTCCATTCATGGACTTGTTTCCTTATTACCCTTCCAGCATGTGTTCTTTATCTTTTTTAATCACTTTGAAAATTAGGTGAGTGTAAGGTGGAACTTTAGAGTTGTTTTAATTTGCATTTATTTGATCACTGGTAATTTAAAACATTTTTAAATGTAGCAGCTGATAGCTTGGATTTCCTCCTCTGAAGATTGCCTATTCATATCTTTTTTAACTATATATCAGAAATAAAACAGTTCAGAGAAACTTGGTGCAAAGATTCCATCCTGATATGCCAGTTTGCTTTTTAATTTTAACTGAATTGGTTTTGTTTGTGTACATCTTTTAAAATTAGTTTTTAATTTTTCTGTGTGGTTTATTTAACTTAAAAATTTTATATAAATTAGAATGGTCTATTTTATCCTCTCTACTCATCTTTTTCTCTTGAGTGGTCATGAATTCTTCCTCTATACATAGGTGTGACAGTTTCTTCCTTGCTTCTCTAATTTATGATTTCACCATTTTTTATATGTCATGAAATCATTTGGAGCTTATCTTGGTAAATATGTGATACTGATCTACACCAAATTTCTCTCAGTCTGCTTTTGAGTTTTCCCAAAATTCTTTGTCAAATATTGACCTCTTGCCCTAATACCTGAGATCTTTGAGTTTATCAAACATTTTATAGCTACAGTACTCATTTGCTTCTCTAGATTATGTACCTAATCTGTTCCACTGATCACCTTTTCTATTTATTAACTAACCAAATTATTTTAATAAATATTGCTTTTGTAGTATGGTTTGAGATCTGGTACTGCTGGGTCCAATTTCTTCCCACTTTTTTTTCTATTAATTCTTTTGAGATTCTTGACCTTTCGTTACTCCAGATGACTTTTTTTTTTTGGCTCTATAAAGTAATCCTTTGGTGGATTAAATAGTTTGATTTATGCCTAAACTTTTTTTTCCGATCATTGATTGTTTAGATTTTGGAGTCATTCTCTTCTTTTGGGTTTGTGTCTTCAGCATTCCTGTTACCATAATAACTCTATATGGTATGATCCATTTTAGATTCTCTCATTCCCTCAAGCCTTATTCCTTATTTTGGACTTTGTGTTGGAGTCAAATTCTCTACACTTTTAAAAGAATATCTGGAGTGGGCTTTTACCTTCTTGGGTTTTTTTTCTTGAGGTATTGAATGTTGTATAATTCTAGTATCTTAGTACAGCTTCAAATACAGTACTCTCAAAGTTTTCTGGTCCAGCAAAAAACATAATCACTGTTCTCCCAGTCTGAACTTCACAGGTTCCTGGCTTGGGTTTGTGTCTGCACAATTCTCTTGTGGGCTTGCCTCTGTTTGGAAGTTGTAGTTGACAACTGCTACAAGTGGCCATTATTAGTCAGGTGAAAAGCTCTACAGATTAAGAATGACAGATCTTCAGGTTCCTATTTGCTTTGGGATTCCTGCCTTTATGTTCCCAGTGATAGTTTTAGAGCAGACTGGAAGCTCTAATTGAGGCCCTCCCCACCTCCAGAGGTTAGAGCTGCACAGAAACTATTTGTGTCTGAATTTGTTCCTATCTCAATAACTAGCCCAGAGCCCAAGATTTTTTTCCACTCTGGGATACCTCCACTAGTTCTCCTTCTCAGTCTACCTTAAATCCATGACCTGGAATTTAGTAGTGAAAGACAAATCCCTTTGTTCAGACATTTTTCACAGTCTCTCTTCATGGGGTTAGAGCTAGCTATCTGTGGACTTTGGATGGTTCTTCCCTCCTCCCTTGAAATGAATATGAATATGGCTCTCATATGGCTTGAGCCCATGACTTCAGACTCATTTTAATACCACATTCAAAGTAATTGTGCTAACCAACCACCAATATTTTATGGATCTTGCTTTACTCTATAGAAGTCTTATCGAAATAGCTGTGCACAAATCAAATGTAACCTTGCCCACAAATGCACTAGTTTTAAAAGAAAATCTATGTTATGGTCTTTTGTACTAATTTTTATTTGCTTTATGTCAGTATTTTAATCTATTTTGTAATAATTTTTTATCATAATAAAGGTTTTAGAATTGACGGGCATCCTGGGTTTCAGAGTTCAGAGAGGCAAGCATTGCTCTCAGGACTCTATTCAGTTGCTCATGTTGAGTCACTTCTATGATTTTGGGTTACTCAATAAAGGATATTTTGGGGAGAACAAAACTTTATTCTCTATAAAACAAATATTAGTGAAATCTCATTATATAATGTATTCTTCAAACTTAAAAGAGGCAAAATATAAATCAGGTTTCATTATGTCAATTTATTAATTATTTCCTTTTAAAAAGATTGAAATTATGTCTTGATAATGTCTCTAAAGAATAAGATATAACTTTTCTGTTTCTCAACCTAAGGTTCATGATTAATATTTTTTTTTTATCTCCTATGTGGAGTTGAAGTGATTATCTGGCTCATTATGCCATTATAAGTCTAGATTAGCACCTCCATGAAAGACATGCAATCTGGAGTGTTTTGCTTTCAAAGATGTCATTCCAATCATGACAGGACTATTGTCCTACAGCGTCATGGACTCTCCTGAGCAAGCGCCTTGACGTTAAAATTAAAATGCGATGTCTCAGATAAAAAAAAAAAATTGCATTGATTCGACAAATGTGAAAGATGGTAGACTTAGAGTTCTATCTGAGAAGTTGACTCAAATAAGTCAGGATTTCGGAAATTTTATTATCAAATGAATTTAATCAAGATCCTTTGCAAAAGCAAAGGAATTGTGTTTCCTTTTTATGCCTTGTATTAGAAAGATAAATGTATATGGAAACTTCCAGTTTTTAAGTAATTTTTCTTATATGCTTTCTAAAATCTGATGCAAACAAATACTTTTCACAAGGAGATGATAGTAGAGTATATATTTAGAAGATGAACAGCATTTCATAGTGGGCAGCTAGGTGGTGCAGTGGATAGAGCACCAGTGCAGGAGTCAGGAGGACCTGAGTTCCAATCTCACCTCAGACACTTGACACTCACTAGCTGTGTGACCTTGGGCAAGTCACTTAACCCCAATTGCCTCATTCTGGGTCATCTCCAGTCATCCTGATGAATATCTGGTCACTGGATTCAGATGGCTCTGGAGGAGAAGTGAGGCTGGTGACCTGCACAGCCCTCCCTCACTCAAAACAAAGTCAAGTGCAAGTCATATCATTATTTCTCTGATGTAATGGTCTTCTTCAGCAATGAAGGACAAATACACATGAGAGGAGTATCCTTTATTTCTTTCCTGAAAGAGCTGACAGTTATCTTTATTATTCTACAAAAAAAAAAAAACATTTCCAGTGATGATAATTTAAAAATAGATTTCCCCCTGAAAGATCTGCTAAGCTCCTTTGACAGCTAAAAGGAATTAGTAGGAATTTCTAGGACTGATTTATTAAAAATAATCATTCTTGCAGCTTGTAAATAATCTAACAACTCTGTATTTATTTATCCATCCTACAGATGAAATGAATGATCGTCAAGGCACTCTATCATACATCCTGATCAATCCTTCTCCTGACACAAGACTGGAGGTTAATGACGTCGTGTAAGTTGATAACGTATATCTGTGAGAGCTACAGAGTTTCAGACTTAGAGTTTCACAAAAGAAAAACTACATTTCTTTTTCTTCTAAAGACTCTTACAGCTTCTTATGTTTCTTTGAATTTACAAATGTTTTGAAAATTTAGACCTGTTTATTTTCAATTCCATAAGGATTACTATGTATCTGCCATGGATCAAGAATTATGTAATAGGTACTAGAGAGATCTAAAGTAAATGAGGTGCTCTTTTTTATTCTAGAAGCACAATTTATTTGAGATTACTGTGGAAGAAGGAACCTAAACTTGGATTCAGGAATTTGGGGTCTGTGTCAAGCACTTTACAAATATTGTCTTATTTGATCCTCACAAACATGCTAGGAGAGAGGTACTGTTATTATACAATTTTTGAGGTAAAAATAAAAACTGAAGCAAATGAAAGTTAAGTGAGTTGACTAGTATCATAAAACTAGTAAAGGTCTAGGGTCAAATTTGAACTCAGAGCTTCCTTATGCCAGACCCAGCACTCTACCCACAGCCCCAGCAAGCTGAAACTTTTGTAACACCTCCTGTGGGTTGGGTGACAGGGGGTCAATGTGGAAAAAAAGTTTTAAAAGATTGCCATGAAGCAATGGCGGGTGGGGAGGCTCATGAAGGGAGTGGTTATTGACCAAAGATGTGGAAGGAAAAAAAATAGATTCTAAGATGTGGCTGTGAGAATTTAGTGCATTCCAGTCATGTTTAATCACCTGTGCTAATACACAGTTAGAGGATTGTCAGATATGAGGAAAAACAAAGAAGGTTTAACAAGAATAAATGATGTGTGAAGGGAAATAATGTATAAGTAGATTTTAAATGTTGGTTATAGACAGATTGTAAAGATCTGGAGATTTCAAACAGGGGAGTTTGTATTGTGTCTTAGAGTTAAAATAAAGGTATTGAATTTTATTAATTGAGAAATGACATGGTTTAATAAGTGGTTAATGAGATCAAAAGTCATGGGTATAATGAAGGGAATGAATGGTTAGTGAGGAGATTGAAGCAGTTGGTTTAGGTTTCTCTTGTAAGGTGTTTAGAACTGGGCATGACAAAAAATATATAGTAAATTATCTTGAAGAGATGTGTTTTTAAGGATAAGAAAGAAACAAACATTTCTATAGTCAATGGTGAAATAACCCTTAAATATTATGAAAGATTAAGGATTAAATAGAAAGATGATGATGGCACAGTCACCCAGCAGAGAGAGGAGGGGTGAGAACAAGGCTCCAGTGGAGAGGTGAACCTTGGCAATGAAAAGCAATTAATCAACATTTTAATCTGGAGAAAGGACCAAAGGATGACTGGAGTTATATAGAGATTTTGAAATGGGATGAAGGAAGGAGTTAAATACAAAACGCTTGCTATTATTACTATTAGCTATTATAGTTACTGAATATGGAAGCTGTGAGCTTGTGGAAGTAAAATTGTTCTTAACATTTCATTGTGTTTTTATTCAAAGTTTGTCACTGGCCACACTGATAAAATAATTTATCATGGCTATAAAGATAAATATAAGATTATGTTATAGAGAGCTTAGAAATCCACACAGACTATATATATATATATATATATATATATATATATATATATATATATATATATATATATATATATATATATACTCAAGTACTGAAAGCCTCTTTGCATGGATAAATATCTCTCCAACTCTGCCCCTCCTAGAACTGTTAACAGACCTCAAATTTCCATTTAAATGTTATCTATATCTCTAACATTCCATGATAAACTTCAGCATCTCTTTTATTCTATCCTTACCCTTTTCAGGTCTTTCCTATTTCTATAAAAATTTCCCAGTTCCCTAGACTTAAAAGCTCCCTAATGTTTTGCTCTACTTTGCCTTGCTATCCCATCTTTGTGGAAGAATGGACTTGATTTCATTAGAACAGGGAAATTCTTATGAGCAAACTACTATTTCTAGTGACAGTTATCCCTTAAACATCATGATTTTTACCATTATGGTTTCAATATATTGAAGGTTGGCACCAGAAATTAAATGGGAATCTTGGGAAAGTCTTGTGGAAGCTGCAGACAACACGCAAAGGCCAGCAGACAACACAGAATAAGTATGGACAATCATAAATGCATAAAATGCGTTTATATTATTATATAATATCAATCCAAATTTTACAATAAGGTACTATAAACACCCAATAAAGGAAAAAGAAAAAAAAATCAGACAGGAGGGCCAAAAAATTGTATGTGGATTTTCTAGGTCATGAAGGTATGTATGCCCCAACCCCCAAAATGTGGAAGAGATAACTTTATCCCCTGAGCAATATAGCTGCTAAAAACTTTCACTTTTATCAATTTTATTAATAAGTTTTTCTTCACAGCATATTTTCAATTAAGATGTAACATGCACTGGATTCCAAGAAAAATAAATTAGTTATTCATATGGAATTATAAACCTTAATGTTCACTATTGATTTTCCTCATTGATTGACAGAATTATTAATTTTGAATTTATATATTAATTTCAGATACCATTATTGAATTTTGTAAACTATGTACAATACTTCACGATATTAATACTGTCCAGGGATCACCCTTGATCCCAGACTATAAACTTAGACTCTTAGCTGTGAAGTGATTTTTATGCTTCTTTAAGTAATAATATCTACTATAATATAAAAAAACGTATTATTTTGTTTGTGGGTCCTATGTCCCCTACCAAAATTTGACTTATTCTGGTCCTTCCTGATCCATTTTTTTTTTCCCTTGGGGTAGAGAGAATGTCTTCTGCCATTTAAAACAACAATAACAACAACGTCCACAACAGCAACAAAAAAGCAATAACCAAACATTTTGTATTTCATTTCAAGTTAATTATTGAACATCAATAAAATCAATTAGACTTGCTTAGTAATTATTCATTTGTCACTTATTGTAAAAACATATTGGGATCTTTTGTTCCTTTTCATTCACCTTTCATCCTATACTGATCATTGACAGAATTAAGTGTACACCATTCTTTTGGTTTTTCTTTTGTAATTTTGTAACCTTTAATGGAGCTTTTTTCCATATTTCCTCACATTTTAATGTCATTATATATTATTCCATTATATGAATATACTACAATATCCTTTTGCCATTCTATTATTGTACATTTAAAGCTGCTCACAACTTTAAAAAAATATGTATGATGTTCCTCTGAAAACAATGTTAATAGCTAGCTCTTAAAATAATTGATAATTCTTTTTTAGGTTTTATTTCCAATAATAGAAGATTAAGGCCAGTATTTTTGTGTGAATTTTATTACATATTGCCAGATTGCTTTTCAAAAATATCTTGGCAGTTTATAATTCCACCAGAAATTAATGTGTACCTCTTTGTGTCTTATACTCATACTTATTTTTTATAGTTGGTACCCACCACTATTCCTTCTACATAGTATCCACAAAAAATGTCTGTTGATGATTACTGAGAGTTGACAGTGGAGAATAATGCCAATTTTAGCATTTATGAATAAGCATTGGTGGATAGAAATTATTTTCCTATTTCTGTCCTGGTAGAATACATTTTGTGAGAGTGTGGTATAATAGAGAGCTCACTCATTTTGAAGTCAGAAAAACCAAAATTCCAAACCTGCTTTAGATACTTAATAGGCAAGTTATTGACCATCTCTGAATGTGAATTTCCTCATTTGCAAGTTATTTGGATAAAATAGCACTTACAGTATAGGCATATTATGAGGATCAAATAATAAAATATATGCAAAGTACTTTCCACTACATAAATATACATGCATAAATATGAGCTATTATCATTTTATACTATAGAATAATTCATAATAATTAATAATAATTCATAGTTCCTTTGAATTTCTGTACAGTGACCATGACCTAAATATGATCAGGTGAAATATTAATTAGAGTGATTACTGCAATTTTGTGGATCACTTCATAGAACTGTCAGATTTTTAGTTTTGAGATCATCTGTTCCTGAAACTCAAAAAAATAAAAAAATATTTATCAGGGTCACAAAGTTAATTAGTGGCCACTCAAGGCCTAGAGCCTGGACATCTTTTATAGAAACTATAAATCTCTCAGTACTCTGAATTCTGGAATTTATACTAGTAGTCAAGATGGAAGTGATAAAATCAGACCTGAATGAAAATCCCCATGCTTTATTTCTTATTCTTCATGGGTAGAATCTTGTCGGTTGTGGAGAGCTGATAATACTATCCTGCCAGGCCTAGAGGCCTGAGGGCTACCCGAGTCTTCCCTTACCTCTATCGGAGGTCTTCGGTTGGCCAAACCGGATGCTCGTATGAGAGAAAGGACGTTCCAAAGTCGAACAAGGGTTGAGCTTTATTTCAGGGTCTAGTTACAAGTGCAGGGGAATTCTTCCTTAGGAGGGAGCGAATTTAAAGCCTAGAGTGGTTAAGTGACTTATCCAAAGTCACAAAAGTAGTTACTATCAGAGAGATATTTAAACTCAGTTCTTCCAAATCTAGAGCCAGTGCACTTTCCATTATACCATACTGCCCTTTGCACACACAAACATACCCTGGACCCCATATTAGTATCTTATATGGACCTTTCCATTTCCCTGAGGCCATATCCTTTACCATGGCCCATGTGTCCTTATTTCCAGCCTGGGTATTACTTTCCTTGCGGGGTTGTCTTGGAATAGTCACAAAATGTCTCATAGCTGGAGTAGTATGTGAGTTTTTTGAGATATGCAAAAAATTGTGTGTATACACAGCTGTATCAAGCTCTGATTGTGTTAGGCGACCTCTTAATCTCCCCCTTTTTTGTTTAGCGAGAATCGCCTTTAAGGTGAAATTGATAAGGCTGCATACTGGCTGTTTACTTAGGTATAGCTGCTGCCAGGTGCTCACAAATGCTTGATTAACATCTATAAGGAACCTGAATTTCCCGGATTTTTTCTTTATAACAAACACAGGAGCATTCCAGGGTGACTGTGATGGCTCTATATTTCCTTTTTCTAATTGCTCCTTAACCAATAGTTGTAGTGCCTGGAGTTTTTCTGGAGTCAGGGGCCATTGCTCCACCCAAATCGGGGTGTCTGACTTCCAATTCAAGGGTGGGGACTCCAGTGCAACAGCAATGGCCCTTACTAAAAATTTGATAACCTCATCCCGAGGCGGCTCATAATGTCTCTGCCCCAGATGTTAAAACTAAGTCCTGGAATCACCAACGGCCATACGGTCCCTTGGCGATCCTCTGCCTCCCACTTTACTGGGTGCATTGTCTCTAAGGTATTTTGGTACCCTCCTATTCCCCATACTGGTCTCTGGCTTTCTTTAAGCTTCCAGTGCCAGGGGTACTGAGCGACCGCTAAGGCAGGTCCTATCCGCTCCAGTATCAAGGAGGCCAGTCATGGGAATTCCATTGAGCCAGATTGTACACTCAGGTCTATTCTGTCCTATTTCCTTTAGTAACTGGATTTGAACTGAGTGCTTTAAGGGAAGGGCAATAGCTATGGGAAGCTGATCCTGGCCCCTCCCTGTACTTATTTCTTTCTGCCCAGGGGTAAGGCAGGCTCTGGCTAAGCTCTTCCAGTCATTAGGAGTCAGAACGAACTGACCACTGAGAGTCTCAAGCGTGGCTATGACAAAGGGTGAATTGGGGCCGTGCTTGGTACAAGCCTCTTTGAGAGTCGCTACTCTCTTCCACTCTATAGGTATGTGGCTCCTCCGAACCCCACCGGGGACACTGGGGTCCGCTATTTCTAGCACAGGAAATGTCCCTACGTCTTCTCCATTCTCTATAGCCTTTCGTATTCCCTTTTCCAAACTGGACTGTGGCCCTGGACTGTCTGACCAATGGAGCATGCTATAAGGAGGCACAGAGGGAAGACACGGCTTATGCTCCCCTGCTTCGCCTTTCCCATCAGCTAGATGGAGCTCCGAACCTATTTTTTCTCTACATTCCTTAACTTTCTGCTTACCAGGGTTCTCCCCTCCCCTCTCTCCGCTTCCACTCTCATTCCAGTCCCGCCCTGGCCTCTCCGACCCTTCCAAAAGGCTCTTAATTACACCGTATATCAGGAAATCTAAATCCTCCAGCTCCCCGGGGCATAGTTGCTCATAAGCGGTCATTTGTTCTCCGACCGCTCCCCATCTTTCTCTTGATATTCCTGTCTGCTTGAGCCAAGGAGAAACTTTCCAAATCCTTTTACAAAATTCTCTGAGGTCGTTTAACTCTATAGTGACCCCCGCCTCCCTGCATTCCCTGTAAAGTATCTCAGCCCAGACCTCCTGTTCCTCTGGCTTTATTACTGGCAATTGATTCCCCATCCCTGCCCTTTTCCCATGGGTGTGGGAAGCTACTCTCACTCTTTCTCTCCTTCCGAATCTAGGATTCGGGACTCGCGTCTTTCACAGCCCCTTCCGGGTGTTCCCAAAGCACCCAGGATATCTGCGCTCCCAGTCCTCTGTTCGGGGTGCCAACTGCCAGGCCTAGAGGCCTGAGGGCTACCCGAGTCTTCCCTTACCTCTATCGGAGGTCTTCGGTTGGCCAAACCGGATGCTCGTATGAGAGAAAGGACGTTCCAGAGTCGAACAAGGGTTGAGCTTTATTTCAGGGTCTAGTTACAAGTGCAGGGGAATTCTTCCTTAGGAGAGAGCGAAGAATCTCCCAAGGAGGCAAAGATCTTACAATAAGAGATTGGAAGTAGAAGTATAAGCGGGGAGAGAGGGGGAGGGGAGAGAGGAGAGAGGAAAAGTGGAGCCTTGTTGTCCTGTCTGCTCCGCGCCCCTCCACCCAAGAGAACTTTCAGGCTTTCCTGATCCTACTTAAACTCTCCAGCAGCATAGTTTGCATCTGAATACCGTGCTGTTAGATAACAATAGTGTGCCCAGATCCGGGACAATCTCGAGGGCGGGGAGAGCTCTCTCCCATCACGTTTCTCATGGGAAGAGGCAGAAATACACGAGATAGCTCGGTTCACCTCAATTCCCAGTAGTTTCCTGGGGGGTCTCGTGAGAACTCTAAGATTTAGAAGTTCCCACCTTTACCCGCCCGAGACTGTCCACCTGGAATTGAGCTTCCATCCCCAGCACTATCACTGTCAATCACTGAGCAACTTACACAGCAATGCTTTCACTTCATTTACTTCTGCTGCAGTTCCATAGATGTAGAACAGTTTGGACAGCCTAGAAAACAGTTTGGACAGCCTAGAAATCAGAGTTGGTTGGTTGTTGTCCTTCATTCTCGAAGAGGACCAGAATGACATCACTATACCAGAGTGAAGTTTCAGTATGTCTGACTGTGGGTGATCAGACAAATATGAGCTCAGAATGCTATACCACAGGTTGGGCACAAATAGTCCATGGAAACATTTGGGGTAGATACTCTACATTTGCACATCCTGACTTTCCTTTGAGCTGTTTCAATTCTTCTTTACTCATAGAGCATAGCACCTTCTCTGATGTGGGCACATCATGCTGAATGGTCCTGTGCTAGTGTCTCCCAAGTCACACGATCAATTCCAAAGTTTTTAAGAGAGACCTTGAGAGTATCCTTGTATTGCTTCTTCTGACCACCTTGTCAAGGCTTGCCCTGTGTGAGTTCTCCATAAAACATTCTCTTTAGCAAGCATACATTTTGTATTTGAACAATGTGACCAACTTATCGGAGTTGCACTCTCTGAAGCAGAGTTTGAATGCTTGGCAGTTTAGTTAGAATAAGGACCTCAATGTTTGGAACCTTATCCTGCCAGGTGATCTTCAAGATCTTCCTAAGACAATTCAAATGGAAGTGATTCAGTTTCCTGGCATGGTGCTGGTAGACTGTCCAGTTTTCACAGGCATATGAAAATGAGGTCAGCACAGCAGCTCTGTAGATCTTCAGTTTAGTAGTCAGTCTAATGTCTCTTCTCTCCCATACTTTCCTTTGGAGCCTCCCAAAAACTGAGCTAGCTCTGGCAATGTGTGTGTCAACATCATTATCAATGTGTACATCTCTGGAAAGTACACTAACAAGGTAAGTAAATTTATCCACAGTGTTAAAAACTTCTCCATTTGCTGTAACTGGTGGTTCCACATATGGATGGTGTGGTGGTGGCTGATGGAGCACTTGTATTTTCTTGGTGTGTTATTTTTGGCCTAACAAATAAAAAATTAAAGTAATAGCATGTTTGAAATAAATGAAACTCAAGACAGACTATGAGAATCAATATTGATGTTCTTGCAGCTAACTGATCCTATGTATTATATATGTATTCTCTTTTTTAGGTATTTAATTCGACCAGATCCCTTGGCATACCTTCCAAACAGTGCACCCAGCCGAAAAAGTAGCATCTGCAATACCACTGGACCAGACACTCGAGAAGAAACACAGCTTTGATACAACTTGATAATAAAAAAAACACTATTTTTCTACAGAGTACCTTGATTCCATCAATACCACTTCTACAGAAAAAAAATGCTGCTGGCATGAAATGAATGGGATAGAATATAAATTATTCTATTCTATTAACAAAACACACCTTGAATACTAGATTATTTTGAAAGCTATGTTCCAATTACCAATTCCATTTTTTCCCAATGGATATTTGAAACACATTAATGGAATGACTCTGAAGAGCAAGATTAAGATACAAGAACAAATATGAAATTTATCAAGGCTTCAATATTGATTCTAATACAAGCAATTAAAAAATTAAGGTTTAATGGAAGTAAACAGAAAATCAAATTACCTAACATACTTCACATAGAAAATTATTGCCGCTTCAAAAGGCATTAAATGTACCAAGATATGTTCTTTAAATCTGCTATCTCACAAAAAAGAAAATTTCTCAGCAATGTCTGTCACCTACAAACCCAGAAGCAAACTATGTTGTGTGTGATTGTTGTTATCAGAATCATAGCTTCAGTTAGAATACTTATCTTCACAGCTTTTTTGTCTGTCTTTTCCCATGACAATATATTCAGTTTGGAATTGCACTAAAACTCTCTGCAGCATGCCTTATTGCTCACATAAAGAAGCCAGGGGACGAAGAAAATGAAAGGAAACATGAAGTACATGACTTTTCTTTTTATAATTGTGTTGACACATTTGCATATGCCAAGAAAACAAAGACTGAATGGCCATATATGGAATCTTAGAGCGGAAATGTTAGTCTAGCTTTCTGACAGTATACTAAACTTATCTTCATTTGGCTTTTGTGCTTCAGAATTCTTCATCTATCTACATATCATAAATCATTAGAAAGAATTAGATTGAAATTTAAAGAGCAAATGCATAATTATTTCACTGTGCATTTTTTTTAAGAAAAAAGAAATTTGGAGTATGTTTCAAATTATTGAAAGAACTCCTTTATGTCTTTGGTATTGAAATAATCATAATAATGATAATTATAATAATAAAAACTTGTGTGGAGAAATTTGGTTCATTTAATTTAAATGACAGATAGATGGTTAGAGCATTTGGCCACTTACAATGTGCCAAGCACGGTGCTTAGTGTGGGTGAGACAACTACAAACAAAGTTGGCATTTGTATTCTAACAGGGGAAAGGGGCCATACATAAAGGTGAAGGAGTTGGAAATTGATCTGGAAAAAGAGGAGCAAAAGTATTGATGAGAATTGCAAAAAAGTCTTAAGAGGAAAGAACGGAGTGGGAGTGAAAGCCTGGGTGCTTCATAAAACTGAGGTTTTGACCAGGAACTCACCAAATAAAAG
Organism: Notamacropus eugenii; assembly: GCF_028372415.1. Classification (NCBI taxonomy): domain Eukaryota; kingdom Metazoa; phylum Chordata; class Mammalia; order Diprotodontia; family Macropodidae; genus Notamacropus; species Notamacropus eugenii. Next base: position 445,286,966 of record NC_092873.1, read on the forward strand.
AGGGGACTGCAGGGCAGAGGCATGTCTAAGGTAAAAAGGCAGCTGTTAAGAAGTTAGAGAAGCCTGGAGACAAGTGATAAGTGATAAATGGAACAAGGGGAATATTCATTGTGTTTACTGTGTTCTCAGAACCCCTGGCTCTGAGTTTCACTTTAGTCTATCTGAGTCTGGGAGAAGGTATAGATGTGTTATCTCATGAAATTATTTTAATACATTAGTTTTATTCTTTTACATTCTAAGGTAATGAGTGAAACCCTGTATACAGGTAAGGCATGCTTACATGATTGATCCTTTTGTGTCACAAATATTTGTGTCCAGTGAAATGCTGCAGGGAAGAAAAAAAGATAGAGACGCCAAGTAAGTGGAAACTGAGCCAAAACCCTAATTGGATAATCCAGACTGATCTCATATCTGTAGATTAGGGAGATAAATATTGTCACACACAGATGTGTCATAACTTGGAGATAGATGCCACCTGTCCTCTTGGAGCAAAAAGAACTTGGCTTTCTCCCAAATTCCTGATAGTGTTGGATGTAATGATAAGGTGAGTGTGGGTAAGGAAGACTAGTCTCTAACTCTCATCAGTCAATAGAATCAGAGTTGACTGGCAGTGTGTTCTAGTAGTTAAAACATTTCAGAATTGGAAAGGATGTTCCAATGTTGTCTACTGGTTGACTTGCACAAAAACCTCTCCACAGCAAAGGGCAGTATGGTATAATGGAAAGTGCACTGGCTCTAGATTTGGAAGAACTGAGTTTAAATATCTCTCTAATAGTAACTACTTTTGTGACTTTGGATAAGTCACTTAACCACTCTAGGCTTTAAATTCTTAATTTGTAAAATAGGTAAATTGTGGTAGATGAACTCTGATGTCTCTTCTAACCCTAGACCTATCCTAGGTCTGTCATCTTATGATACCTAACAATGGACCAAACCTTGCCTGAATATTTCTAATAAAGAAGAAACCTCAAATCTTGGGAAAATAGCTCTGATTATTGGAAAGTTTTCCCTTGTTTCAAATTAAATCTCTCTTTTTGCAACTCCTAAACAATATTCTTTGTTGTATCCTCCAGGTGAAATTAAAAAAAAAAAAATCAAGCCCTCTTGTCATAAACAGCCTGTCTACAAATACATGGAAAGAATCATCATGTCCCAACTTAAGTGTGTTCTTCTCCAGGCTAAATATTCTCAGTTTCTTCAACCATTATTTCCAAACAAATAATAATCATTCTCTTCAAGCAGGCATATGAAGATGAGGGGGAAGTGAAACTTATTTATTAAATAAGCATACTATATATTGAATAAGAAATACATCAAGATACAAAACATCATCATAACATAATTTGTGAGAAAATTTTAAATGTTTTCTTGTACATTTTGAGCTCTGAATTAAAAGAATTATATAATACAAAATGCTGAGAAGACATCATCTACATTACAGTTTTGGTGCTAGGCAGAAGCCTTTATAAAATCATTGCATTAATTTAAATTTTTTGCGTTCTGAAAACAAAATCTACTTTTTTTAGCATTTATATCATGCATGCTCCATTGCTATGCTCCCTTCATTTGACTATTTTTATTTTTAAATATTCCTTTGCCTTATATCTTCTTAGATAATTAATGATATGCACAGCCTTGATTTTTTCTTTTTTCTAGACACTTTCCAAATCCACTTTTTTTCTGGTAAAAAACTGATCTAGAGGTAATGAATTTTACCTGTTGTTCAGGTAAATGTAAGTCATTTATTGAGAATTCTACAAAAGAAATTTAGTTCATCAACATTTAAGCCTGATTATACTTTTAACAATTATAGAAACCAAGCTGAAAATTTTGCAGCATTGAATTTGTGAGATATTAAAGTGAAAATATGTTCAGTGATGTGCAAAAATTCTTGTGGCTAAAGCATAAAGTATCTGATTACTTCTGATAATCCACCCAATGAACATTTTTTTTCTGTTAACATTATTGAAATTTGAGTCAACAGGTCAAATCAACAAACATTTATTCAGTTATTATGTGTAATGCTAAGTGCTGGGAATTTAAATACAAGCAGAAAGAAAGACAATCTCTACCCAGAAGGAGTTTTTATTTTAATATGGGAAGACAATGCCCAAAAGGGGAAAAAAAGTAGAGGGAAAGGAGAGAGATAGGGAATAGGGTGAAGGGACATGGTAAGGAAGGTTCAGAGAAGTGAGATAGAGATGGAGACACTATGACCTCTTTGTTATCCTTAAAAGGGAGAAGCTAGCCAATCAGAGGAAGAAGCTACAGAAGCATGTGGTACTTCTGTGTGAGAAGTTCAGATCTAGGTTGAACTTCCCAAATGAAGAGATTCCCATGACATTGTCTAGAGAAAATCAGTCTATAGAGGAGTGTTACCCTGCTTCCCCTCTTTTTCATTGTCTTACAGAAATGTAATTGAAAAGATAAAGATTTAAAATGCCTATCTTTCATTTCTTCACTTTAAACAATCAGCTCTAAGGAATTTTGTAGGTAACATTATAGCTAAGTAAGGATTAAATTAATCAGTAGTGAATTGGTTAAGAAATTGAGAATACAGATAGAACAAGAGTAAGAATAGAAAATGGGCAAAAGGGCTTATCATATATACTGTATCACTTCAGGAAGCATATAATATAACTTTTAAGCTCTTTTTGAAGGGAATGTTCTACATTTATTAGAGTAGTAAATAGCTTAGCAGCCTTCAATTTAAGAATTCAATTCTCTAGTAGGTTGCAAAAATGACAATAGCTTTTGTGGGGAAACGCAAGGAAAAACAAGGTTTTTAAGGGTGAACAGAAATATCAGACTAATATATATCTGCCCTAAAAGGACAGTTCAGAATGGCCATGGGTCATTTTATAAGTTGCATTATTTTTTTATATCATAAGCACATTTTTAGAGAAAAATAATTTTAAATGGTTCACAATTAAAGTTGTTAATAATTTCAGGGCTGAAGTAGAAAGCTCTCACCCATATCATGAAATTTGAAATAAATTAGACTAATTTAGCAGGCAAAGGGAATAAAAAAGATGAAGGAAGTACCTCCAGGTGAATTTGGCTTTTGTAGTTAGGACCAGATGTTAATACTAGAACACTGATGCATGAAGTGCTTGGACAGTTGCTGGAGGTGTTGAGCAATATTGATTTTATCTCAACACTCCAGAAACTTTAAACTCTGAAACCCACAGGCAGAATGTATCTGTGACAGCAAGAGTAGAAAATAAATTAAGTTCATATTTCATATGCACAAGGTTTTGCTTTTTTTTATTTTTTTTATTTTTTTATTTTTATTTTTTTTGCTTTTTACAGATATATAGTTGTGAAACTGCTATGGGAATAGTTAGCCCAGAAAGAATAAAATAGAGCTGCTCTGATATAGAATTAGTGGGGATTATAGTTACTACTAAGAAGAATCACATTATATACATAAATCAGCACCATGGATAGGGATGCTTTTAAAATCTCTTTCCTTGTTTCATTTACTGCAAGGACTGTGTTTTCTTCAGTAACATGACTATGGTTAAAATTTCTAGTTAAGTAATAGCTTATTCAGAGCTTCAATAATCATGTTCATATCCTTTTTTACAGCATAAAAATGAAATGAGATTTTTGTAAGCATAAAAGTTAAAGAAATATTAAAATGTTTACACCTGCTACTGATATATTCCCATACAAGATATTTAGATTACAGTATTTAAATTTGAGGACAGTCATCCAGCCTAATTCCTTTATATTGTAGAGGAGCAAATTGGATTGTGGAGCGATTAAGTGTCTTTGACATGCTAATTTCAACAAAACTAGTAATTAGCCACACTCATCAACAGAGAGAGGGAGAGGCAGATAGAGACACACAGAGAGAGAGAGAGAGAGAGAGAGAGAGAGAGAGAGAGAGAGAGGGAGAGAGAGAGAGAGAGGTGTTACAGTGGCCTGCTTCAAATGTGCAACATCTGTATTTCTGCCAAACAGCTGCTAGCAATTCCTTTTCTGAGATTATAGACCAGATAATTAAACCAGGGAAGGGTAAAACAGAAACAGAGACTGTGATAGACACAGAGATGCACAAAGGTAAAGAGAAAAGAGATAAACTGAGAAATATAGAGAGACAAAGAGAGGGGGACAATAGATAATTATCAATAAGGAATGTTTAAACTTACTAACATAACCTAAGTCACTTAACCCTTTTTTGCCTATTTCCGCATCTGTAAAATAAGCTGGAAATGCAAATGGCAAACCACTCCAATATCTTTGTTAAGAAAACCCTAAATACGGTCATGAAGAGTCAAACATGACTGAACTGATTGAATGACAACAATAAATATTCAATAAAAAATTTTTCAGGAAAATCTTGTTAAAAACTATACCACATCTATATATCATTTAAAATATGATAATTTAGCACAAGTGGAATTTATATCAGAGATACAAAGATGGTTCAGAACAACAATGAACATAATCACATTACAATAAAACAGATATCAGATTTTTATAATTATATCTGTAGATAATGGAAAATCATTATACAAAATAGAGCTCTCATATATAGTAAAACTTCCATACAGAGCATATCATAGAGGGGACATTAAAATATAATTAAAAGTATATATCTAAAATCCAAAGATAGCATTATATTAAATAGAAAAATATTACAAGCATTTTTTTCTGTTAAACTTTATGAGGAAATAGCATTTCCCCCCTCTTCTGGCTGCCATATAGCATAGTTCTAGAAATGTTAATAATATCAATTAGATGAGAGAAGTAAATCAAATCAAATTAACATGTATTTATTAATTCACTGCCATGTGCCAAGCACTCTGATAAGTACTAAAAATACAAAGAAATTTTTTAAATCCCTTGCCTTCAGGGAACCCATAATCTCATGGGGGAGACAGTATGCAAACAACAATGTACAAACAAGCCAGGTAGAGTAAGATTGGGGATTATTAATAGAAGGAAGGTACTAGAATTCATAAGGCATGTGAAGAAGGTGTGATTTTAGCTGAGTCTTGAAGGAAGACATGGAAGGCATGAGGCATAGATGAAAGAGGAAGGAATTTTAGGCATGGGGGACAGTCAGTGAAAATATACAGAGATGGGACATGGAGTGTCATGTATGAGGAACAGAGAAGAGGCCAATGACACTTGGATATAGAGGATATGGAGGGAAGTAAAATATAAAAATATTGAAAAGATTACAACGGGCCAAGTTATGAAGAGCTTTAAAAGTCAAGTAGACGACATTTATTTGACTCTGAAATTATAGGGAGCCATTGGAGTTTCAAGGGTGGGCAACCTGTGGGTTCAAGACCACATGTGGCCTTCTAGGTCCTTGAGTGTGGTCTTTTGACTGAGTCCAAGTTTTACATAATAAATCCTTTCATTAAGGGCATTTGTTCTGTGAAGTATGGATTCATTCAAAGAGCTACACTTGAGGACCTAGAGGGCCACATGAGGCCTTGAACCCACAGGTTCCCCATTCCTGGACTAGTCAGTCATTCAATAAGGTTTTATCAGTGCCTACTATGTGCCAAGAATTGTGCTAAGCCCTAAAGATAGAATGAAAGCCAGAACATGATATTTGCTCTCAAGGAGCTCCCAGTATAATAATGTGAGAGATAACCTGAGAACAACTATTTGCAAATAAAATATATACAGAATAAGTTGAAGATAATAAATAGATGGGAAGCACTTAATGGCAGTTCTTGTAGGTGAAGGAATTTTAGCTGGGATTTGAAGGAAATCAGGAAGTGATGCTGTCACACTCATCCTTTAAGAAATAATTGAACTGCTTAAGAAGCTGAGTGGAAGATGGAGTTGAGTTGAGCAAAAATTGAGTGAAGGTGATAGTAATATTATTGGGGAAGTTCAGAACAGGGAGAGTTTGTCAGAAAAGGTATTAAGTTCAATTTTGGACATGTTGAGTTGAAGTGTCTTTGGGATTTCAAGTCTTAGATGTCTAATAATAGGAGATATGAAACTAGAGGTTAAGGCTAGAAAAAAGTAGATCTGAGAAGAAACAATATAGAAATGATCATTTAATCCATGAGAGGTGATGTGGTTACCAAGTAAATGAATATAGAAGGAGAAATGAAGAGGTCTTGGAGGACACTCATGCTTACCAGGCATGACCTGGATGAAAATCCAGTAAAGGACAGTAAGAAGGAGTGATCAGGTAGGCATAAAAAAAATCAGGAGAGTCGAAAAGAGTATCAAAGACAAGAAAGTGATAAGCACTGTCAAAGGTTACAGGAAAAATAAGGGTGAGGACTGAGAAAAAGCCATTACATTTGGCAGTTAAGAAATCATTGGTAACTGGAAAGGACAGCTTTGGTTATGTGATGAGCTTGAAAACCAAAATTCAGACCAAAGAAGAGAATAAGAGGAAAAGAAATAGAGGCATCTATTGTAATTAGCCTTTTCAAAGAGTTTAGTCACAAAAAAAAAAAAAAAAAGGGTAGAGAGATATAAGACAATAGGGGATGGATGGATCAATTGAGGGTTTATTTTTTAAGGAAGAGTGAGCCATGAACCTATTTGTAGGCACTGGGTAAGCAACCAGTATAATAGCAAGAAACTGAAGATTCAGAATCAGGATGATAAAGTCAGACTAAAGAAAGTCATTAAGATATAAGCATTGGCAAAGAGAATACAAAAACACCTCCATTTGCTGATAGAATTATGGTTACTTAGAAAATGCCAGAGAATCAGGAAAGAAACTAATTGACACAATTTAGTGTGGTGTTATACAAAATAAAATCATGATTTTTTTTTTTTTTTTACGGGGCAGGGAATTGGAATCAAGTAACTTGCCCAGGGTCACACAGCTAATAAGTATCAATTATCTGATCTAAGCCTAGATTTGAACTCAGGTCTTCCTGACTCTAGGCCTGGTGCTCTATCCACTTCATGACCTAGGTACCCCCACAGAAATTTTTGAAAAGTGTTTTTATATAACAATGAAATTCAGGAGAAAATAGCACAAATAACAATCTACTTTAAAATAACTAGCAAAGGCATAAAATAGCTACAAATGAAACTACCAAGATATATTTGATCTGTAGAGATAGAATTATAAAATACTCCCCAAAGAAATAAAGAATGACTTACATAACTGGAGTATTCAGTTCTCATGTCTGAGTACTATAATAAAAACAGTAATGCAACCAAAATTTATTTGCACACTTAGGGATGTGCCAATAAATCTTTTCAAAAGATACTTTACAGAGCTATATAAAATTATCACAGAATTCACTGGAAAGAACAAAAGGTCTAGAACAAAGAAAATATTGAATGAAGAATAATATTTCTAGACCTCACATTATAATAAAAAGTAGTACTCAACCAAATATTTTGTACTGATTTAAATAGTACAAAAGTAGATTTGTGTAACATATTAGAAAAGGGAGATTGTATGCAATATTCCAGGAACTGAAAAAAAGATTTAATATTGAGTAGAAAAGAAACCTATCTGACAAAATTTTCTGGGAAAACTGAAAAGGCATATTGGCAGAAATTGGATTAACAACATTGCACAGTCTCAAAATAAACCAGAAGCAAAATATTAAAGGTCACAACTTAAGAAAAAAATAACAGTGATAAGCTACCTTTCATGCAATAGCTAGGGGAAAAATTACTTCTCAAGCAAGAGATAGATACGATCACAAGAACTAAAATAAATAATTTCAATTTATTAAATTTAAAACCTTTTGTACAAAGTGCTTGCACATAGTATAAAAGGGGAGCTATTTACAGTGAAAAATTATATCAGATATGTCTAATAAGTATCTGATACCCAAGATATATAGGTAACTAACACGAATGTGTGAGTACAATAGTCATCACCTAATAGACAGTTGAAAAAAAGCATATGAAGACACAGCTCTGAAAAATATTGCAAAATATTTTCAACTATAAATTAATCAAAATTGCTTCAAAGTTCTGTTAAGAAAAATAAACATTAAAACATATGAGATTTTACCTTTTATCCAGTAGATTGACAAAGGTCATAAAAATAGAAAGTAAATATTTTAGAGGTTTTGTAAATACAAGCAGAGTAACACTGGATAGAGTCGTGCAGTAGACCTACAGTTCTGAAAATTAATTTGTAATTATGCTTTAAAAAAGTTACTGTAAGTCCATACCTTTGACCTGAGTTCTTACTACTAGAAAAAGAGTTCTTATGACAAGGAAGTCAAAGAGGTTCCATTTGCAATATTTTTTTTTAATAGGTAAGAACTGGAATACACAGTAAATGTCCATTTATGAAGGAATGAAGAAATGGTGGTTTATAAATGTAATGAAATATTACAGCTCTGAAAGGGCAAAGGTGCCTCTAAGACCTGATTCAACTTCACAGAAACAGCTACCTTCTCTATCCATTCAGCTAGCATATAGGGTAGACCCAGGACAAAGCAGTCCTTGGAACTTGAATGATAAACTTCCTTAATGTTTTTAATTAAGCTAATTAATTAATTAGTTAATTAAGCTTCCTTAATATTTTCTCACTAGAGATAAAGAATAGACTGGATGCAAACAAGCCACCCCAAAAACAACTTCAACCGTATCATTGTAGTTCATGAAGAAAACAGAGGAGAGATAAAGGATAATACTATGGAGGGATGGCAGGATCAACTGAAGGGATTTTCATTTGTTTGTTTTTTTATAAAGGATGGGAAAAATTGGAAACATTTATAGTCAATTGCAGGAAATCAATATTTAGGGAGAAATTAACAAAAAAGGAAAAATAAGGATGAGTGAAGGTTTGAGGAACTGTAAGACATGATATAAAGTGGTATTAGGGATGGAAGTACAGGGTTTAGCATGGACAAAGTGAAGAGCTGTCATTTCCCCTGAGATTAATAAGAAGAATAAATGCAGATGAAGGGGGCTTTTGAGAAGAGGAGTTCAAAAGATGTGATACCTCGTTATTTATTAAGGTAGAAATCAAAGACATCATTGAGGAAGGGGAGGGGAAAGAAAGCTGCTGTAAAGGAAAAGATTTGGAACTTCTGAGAGAAGTGTTATCAAGTAGCAAACAAGGAAGAAAAATAAATTATTACTTTATAGCACTGAAATTACATCTAAGATTCATTATGGAATAGTTCCTTAGTATCTATATCTATATTTTAAATATATATGTATATATATATATATATATATATATTCACTATATTTTTTAGACTATATTGGAGAAAAGATGAGTATGAAAGAAGAGACAGGAGAACTACTTAAGGTTCATGGATGAAGAGACTGGACTATGAAAAGAAGACAATATAGAGAATGAAAGAACTACATATCAGATGCCACTTAATCCAAAGTTTTTCTGAATAAGAATCCTACGACAATACCCCAACACATGGTTATATGACCTTTTCATAATGATCTCTAGTGGGGGAGGAAACATGATTCACTTGTGGACTGTTCTAACTGGGAAGTTTTCCCTTACATTGAGCTAGCACTTTTCTCTAATGTGAATTTGTAGGGAACATAGAAGGGCAGTCTTTGTCTAATAGTGTTCTGTAATATTTGAAATAAAGCAGAGAAAATGATGGGAAAGATGATTCAGGTTCCAGGATTGGCATAACAGGTAAGGTTTTCAAAAATGGAATATGGTTTTGCTTTTACATTTTATTTTTTACAAACTTAAAGACAAACAAAATGAACATTTCCATATAAAAGCAGAACATGAAATAATATACAAAAACCCAATTTTATATTACATAGAACTTGATTGTTCTTTTAACAAAAGAAAGCAAAAGATCTTTAAGAAAAGGCTGGGGTACTGTAGTGAGAATACATTAGTGGGAATTAATTACTTTCAGATTAATCTGCCTTCTTTGTTTTCATCTCCTCCCTTCTCTTCTGTGCATTTCTTTTTGACAACCTTATTGAGATTCCCCCTCTTTTTCACACTTCTTTCCCTTAAATATTTTTGTTTGGGGGGGAAAGCAAGGTAATTGGGAAGTGATTTACCCAAGATCACACGGAAAATAAGTATCAAGTGTCTGAGGTTAGATTTGAACTCAGGTCCTCCTGACTCCAAGACCAGTGCTCTATTCACTGCACCTCCTAGTTGCCCCCCTCAAAATTTTTAATAGAAGGAAAACAAAACTCTTGTAATAAATATGCTTACATAAGCAAAACAAATTAAATGTATACCTTGGTCATGTCCCAGAATATATTTTGTACTCTACTATGAATCCACCACTTTTCAGGTAGTGCATAGTATGTTTTATCATCAGTTCACTGAAATTGTGATAAGTTATTACATTGATCAGAGTAAGTTTTTCAAAATTTATTCTCTTTATGATGTTATTATAAAAATTGTTCTCCTAGTACTGTTCACTTCAGAAACATCAATTCATGCAAACCTTCCTACTTTCACTGAAATGACCTTTTCTCATATCTTATTGTGTAATAACATTCCATTACATCCATAGGGCATTGTTTTGTTCAGTCATTCCACAACTTATTGGCACCTCCTTAATTTTCAGTATTTTGCCACTACAAAATGAACTGTTATAAATATTTGTCCATATGTCCCTTTGCTCTTTCATTTTTAAGGGGGCATAGATAAAATAGTATGCAAAACTTATAGAGTTTTGATATAATTCCAAATTGCTTTCTAAACCAATTAAACCAACAATTTGTGTGCTGGATTTTTTGTTTGTTTTCTAACAATTTTCATTTTATTCGTTCGTCATTTTTGCTTATCTTATGGTTGTGATATAGAATGTCATAGTTGCATTAATTTACCTTTAATCATTAGTGATTCGGAGCATTGGTTTTATATGTCTGTTGATAGGTTATATGTCTGCCTTTAAAAACTGCTGACTCATGTACTTTCACCATTTATCTACTAACAAATTTAAGTCTTTTCATCTTAAACTTTAGCCTTAGACATTACCCTGGGGTCATTAAGTGTTTAGTGACTTGTTGCAGAATCCTATACTAGTAGGTATAAAAAAAAGAAAAGATGAACACAGTCCTCCTGATCTAAGGTTGGCTGTCTCTCAACAACACTAATTTTCTCCAAATAAATTTGTCCTTTACATGGAAGATAATATCATTTTAAAACAAAAGTGAAGAGGAGAGGAAATGAAGTTACCTCTTCCAACTAAGGGAAGAATTTTTAATCAAACTAGAGTAGAAGTGATCACAAAGTATAAATTTATTTCATAACAAATTGAAAAGATTTTATGTGAACAAAATCAATACAATGAATGCAAGTAGAGAAACTATGTCAGCTGAGGGGGAGGATAATATACTTTTTAAAATCTTCTGATAATTATCTGATATCTAAAATATATAAAGAAATAATACAAATATACAAGATCAAACACCATTCCTCAATGGATAAGTACTCAAAACATCTAAGCAAATAGTTTTCAAAAAATAAAAATAAAAACTATTAACAACTACAAGTGTGTTTTTTCCAAACCACAAGCCACTAACACTATAAGAAATGCAAATTACATCTCTAAAATTTTTTTCACACTAAACAAATGTTCAAAAATGACAAAATGTCAAAATATTCAGTGTTGGAAGATAGGGATATGACTATACTATTGAGGAAGTTTTGAATTTATCCTAAAGCATGGACCAATAATTTACAATGAAAAAATGCCTAAACTGTTCATACCATTTGTTTACAGATGCTACTGATACTTACAGATTTTTTCATATCCCGCATGAAGGCAAAAGTAGAAGAAAAAAAGATCTGAAATATTTGTAGCTACACAAAAAACTGTAAACAAAAGTGTGTGACCAGCTATCAGGGAATAGCCTAATAAAGTGTTGTACATTTAATATAACGGAATATTACTCTACTATAAGCAACAACATACATTGAATTCAAAGAAACATGAAACGTAGGATATATATGAACTGATTGAGAATAAACTAAGCAGAACTAAGAGAACAACAAACACAAAGAATGCAAGAGTAGAAAGATAAAGAACAGTAAAATGAGATAGAATGTTTTATAAATTTTGAAACAGAAGAATAGGTTAAAAAAACCCGTAGTTCCTTATAGTAGAGAAAGATGAAGTACTCATTGAATGTATGTACAAATGTATTCAAAGCTGACAAGCAAAATCACAACATGGTGCGGATTTATTGAATCAAATGATCAAAGGTTAAATATATAAAATCTTTTGAAAAGCTTAAAATGTTATATTGTTGGTGTTATTATTATTATTTTATTAAAGTATTCTTGAGGGCTGTAAGTCAGCATTTATTATTTAAGTTTAAGAACAGGTTATGAAGGGGGCAGAGGGGAGTCCTAGGGGAGAAAGAGAGAAGAAGGAAGAGACAGGGAGACTAGAGCCTCTCATTTGTATCTGCTCTAGATGGAGTTGATCCTAATTTCTGAGCCTCAGTCCAGGGTACACAACAAAGCACATGATAAAATGAGGTTCCAGGGAGTTTAGGAAACATCAACATTGACCAGAGCTACACATCCAACCAGAGGGGGGGCTGATATTATTGGATCAGCAGCACTGCTTCCTTTTAGCAATTGAAGCATAGTGGTAAGGTCTATCCCACTTATTTCAGTGCTTATAAAACATCCTTGTACTTAAAGTCTTTGTTAAAGAATTCTTTTGCCATCTCTCTAACTTCTTGTACTTCTAGTTCCTTTGAATATGTATCCAACTTGTAGGTCACCTGCTGAAGAGCTGCTACTTACTCCTCGGTTAAAGTAATCTGATCCAGATAAGGCTGAAGTGCTGCATATTTCTGGTTTAAGTTCTTTAGGTTATATGGAAAGAAGAGGTTATCCCCCAGGAGTTCAAGGATGCCTTCATTTTCCATCTCTATAAAGGTAAAGGAAATAGAGTATCCTGCAACAATCCCAAGGTGGGTCTCTCTCTCTCTCTCTCTCTCTCTCTCTCTCTCTCTCTCTCTCTCTCTCTCTCTCAGTCATTGCTGGCAAGATTCTTGCTAGAGTCCTCCTTAACTGACTGATTCTTTACCTAGAGGATGGTCATCTCCCCGAGAGCCAGCGTGGCTTCAGAAAAGGCCAAGGAACAGCCAATATGGGTCTGTTGCCCAACAACTCCAGGAGAAATGCCAGGAGCAGAACAGAGGTCTATACACAACATTTGTAGATCTGACCAAGGCCTTTGATACTGTTAGTCATGGTTGCCCAGAGAAGTTCATCAATATTATACATCAGTTTCATGATAGTGTACTTGCCCACTTCTTGAGAGTGGCCAATACTCTGGTGCCTTCCCAGTCACCAGTGGAGTGAAACAGGGCTGTGTGCTTGCTCCCATGCTTTTTAGCATGATATTTTCAGCCATGTTGTCACATGTCTTCAATGAGGATGAACACAACATCAAGGTCAGCTACCACACTGATGGTAAGTTCTTCAATTTGAAAAGACTACAGGGCAAGACCAAAATGAAGGGAGTATAGGTGCATGATTTTCTGTTTGCCGATGATTGTGCACTCAATGCAACCTATGAAGCCAAGATGTAACAAAGTATGGATCAATTCTCTGCTGCTTGTGCTAATTTTGGCCTAATAATTAACACCAAGAAAACACAGGTGCTACATCAGTCAACACCACACCTTCCATATGTGGAACCATCAATTACGGCAAATGGAGAAGTTTTGAATGCTGTGGATAAGTTCACTTACATTGATAGTGTACTTTCCAGGGATGTACACATTGATAATGAGGTTGACACATGCATTGCCAGAGCTAGCTCAACGTTTGGGAGGCTCTGGAGGAAAGTATGGGAGAGAAGAGGTATTAGACTGACTACCAAACTGAAGATCTACAGAGCTGTTGTGTTGACCTCATTGTTGTATGCCTGTGAAATGGATAGTCTACCAGCACCATGCCAGGAAACTGAATTGCTTCCATTTGAACTGTCTTAGGAAGTTTCTGAAGATCTCCTTGCAGTATAAGGTAACAGATACTGAGGTCCTTACTTGAACTAAAATGCCAGCCATTCAACCTATGCTTCAGAGAGCACAACTCTGATGGGCTGGCCACATTGTTTGAATGAAAATCGTACACTTGGCAAAAAGACTTTTACAGAGAACTCGCATGAGGCAGGTGATCAAATGGTGATCAGAAGAGGTGATACAAGGACACTTTCAAGGTGTCTCTCAAGAACTTTGGAATTTATTGTGTGACGTGGGAGACACTGACCCAGGACCACTAAGCATGGTGTACCCACATCAGAGAAGGTGCTGTGTTCTATGAGCAAAGCAGAATTGAAACAGCTCAAAAGAAACTCAGGATGTGCAAATATACAGTATCTACCCCAAATGTTCACTCAGACTATCTGGGCCCAACCTGTGGCAGAGCATTCTGAGCTCATGTTGGTCTGATCAGCCACAGTCAGACACATTGAAACTTGACTTTATCATAGTGATGTCATCTTGGTCCTCTGCAAGAACAAAGGACAACAACCAAGTGCAATATCTTTAATTTCTAGATAGCTACCTTCAGTAACCACATCCAGGCACCTTTCAGGGAGTCTCACCTCTTGGTGGTCACTGATTGTCAGACAGATCATCAACCTCTGACTGAAGCATCATATCTTAGCCTTCTAACCATGAACTGTGCAATATAGACTCCCCACTTTTCTATAGCAACAAGGGAGCTCACTCAATGAGTCTGATGTGGTGGATGCTGGCCTGTGAAGTCCTACATATGCATGGTACCATCTCACAGGAGCACCCATAGCAGGTTATGCCTGATTTTTACTTCTACAGGGATCCAGAGGAGATTGAAAAGGAAGAGCAGGCTGCAGGTGAGAAGGCAATGACAAAGGAGGAATTTCAAGGTGAATGTACTTCACCTGCCCCAGAATTCATGGCTACTCAACCAGAGATGGCTGCTTGATCTGAGGGAGTACAGGTACCCTCTGTGCCCATTCAGCACTTCACTACTAAAGAATGGAGTGGTCAATCAGCTTCTGAGAACTGGTCTGTGGCTCCTACCACTCAGGTCACTGAGTGTGTAGGAACTATGACAAAGTAGTGGTCTTAAGTTTTACCCCAGATGCTATAAAATAGTGTTGAAAAAATGCTGTGGAAAATAAACATTTGTTTTTTTAAAAAATCGCTGTTTCCCTTCTCCCTTTAAAAGACGAAAGATACTTCTCACAACAAAGTAAACCTGACTAAATAACAACTAAATTTGTCATAAAATGGCCCATTTATTCTTTATCAGGTGATGAAAATAATTATTCTATATTCTGTTTTGTTGTTTTTTATTGTGTGACATGGGAGACACTGGCCCAGGACCACTCAGCATGGCGTGCCCGCATCAGAGAAGGTGCTATGTTCTATGATACATTGTGTTGTTCTGTTATGTTGTTTTTTATAGGCTTTATATGACAATATAAAATGACAATTTAAAATTTATATGACAATATAAAATACTTGGGAGTCTATCTGTCAAGTCAAAACCATGACTATATGAACACAATTAAAAGCACTTTTCATAAAATGAAGACAATTGGATCTAGACAATTAGAGAAATATTAATTGTTCATGTACAGGTCAAGCCAATGTAATAAAAAAAACAATTCTACTTAAGTTAATGTATTTAGTACCATACCAAATAAACTACTAACAAGTTTTAAAGTTTGAAAAAAATAACAAAATTTATTTGGAAGTACAAAAGGTCAAGAAAATCAAGGGAGTTAATAAAAAAAATGTGAAGGAAGGTAACCTGGCAGTACCATATTTCTAATGTTGTTGCAGTATGGTAGTCATGAAAACAATCTGGTATTGGTTATGAAATATAGTGGTGGTGCAATGGAATAGATTACATACATGATATAATATAGTAAATAGCCATAGTAATCTAGTGTTTGATAAATTCAAAGATCTAAGCACAAGAAATCACTATTTGACAAAAAATATTGAGAAAACTGGAAAGCAGTGTGATGAAAATTAGATATACATCAAAAATTCATGCTGTAAATCAAGATAAGGTCAAAATGGTTACCTGATTTATACATATAGAGCATTCTCATAAGCAAATTAAGAGAGCATGGGAATTTTTACCTATTAGATCTATGCATATTAGAAGAATTTATAGCCAAACAAGAGATAAGATAGTGGGAAGTAAAACAGACATTTTTGATTACATTAAAATTTTTGTGCAAACAAAACCAATGCAGCTAAGATTAGACAGAAATCAAGAAAATGAAAAAAATCATGGCAAATTTCACTTATAAAGCCCTTGTTTCTGAAATATATAGAGAATAGAGTCAAATTCATAAAAAAAATGAGTCATTCCTTAATTGATAAATTGTCAAAGTATATAAAAAGACAGTTTTCAGAAGAATAAATCAAAGTGATCCATAGTCATATGGAAAATGTTCAAAATCATCATGGATAAGAGAAATGCAAATTAAACCTGTCAGCATTGGTAATAAGGGAAATGACAAATGTTGGAGAATATGTGGAAAAATTGGGATATTAATTCATTGTTGGTGGAGTTGTGAACTGGTCCAATCATTCTGCAGAATAATTTAGAACTATGCCCAAAGGGCTATAAAACTATATAAACTTTGACACAACAATATCCATATTAAGTCTATATGTCAAAGAGATCAAATCAAAAGGAAAACTACCTATATGTACAAAAATATTTATGCTAACTTTTTGTGGTGGCAAGGAGTTGGAAATTGAGGGGATACCCAACAATAGTAGAATGGCTAAATTAGTTGTGGCATGTGGTTGTGATGGAATAGTATTGTGCTATAAGAAATCACAAGCAGGTTAGTTTCAGAAAAATCTGGGAAGACAAAGAGATGCAAAGTGAAGTGAGCAGAACCAGGAGAACTTTGTACACAATTATAGGAATATTGTACAGTGATGAACTGTGAATGACTTAGCTATTCTCAGCAATACAATGATCCAATACAACTCTGAAGAACTTATAATGAAAAATGCTATATATCTCCAGAGAAAGAGCTAATAGAGTCTGAGTGCATATTTAAGCATATTTTTTCACTTTTTATATTTTACTGCCTTTTTTCAATATGGCTAATATGCAAATATTTTGCATGATTTAATATTCATAATTAATATCATATTTCTTGCCCTCCTAATGGATGAGGAAAGTTTGAAGAGGGAGGAGAATTCAAAGTCTGAAAATAATGATAAACATAAATAAAAACTAATTTTTAAAATGTATATATGAACCAAGATTTGTTAATGCATTGTCACAGATATCAATGTTTTATTGTGGACTTGTATATTTTTCATTTGTGCAACATCAGAAGTGTAAAAGGGGTGCTGGCTAATCTAGTTTACTGACCTTCACTTCCCATTTCTATGATAACAAATGATAATATTTCACAGAGCATTATGACATGACAAACTTTTTCAGTCATCCAGGAACAAAAGTATGAAAATTCTGTAATGACAGAAATATCAATCTTTTCTCTAAAGCAAATTATTCTGATTTCTATTCTGACCTCTTCTGTGTATTTATTGGCATCTCTAGAGGAAAGAGAAATATTTAACATTGAAAGTGTCAGCTAAAATGGTGATGAATCACTGTGCACAATTTAAACTGCTCTGCAAATGTTTACAAAATGATCTTTCAGAAGATGAATGAATATGAATATAACTTCCAAGGAAAGATCCTACTTCGGCAATTGGATACTGTAAATTTTACACTTTTTATAAATGAATTCTTTAAGGTCATAGACTTTCCAGGATTCATTGTTGTTTTTGTTGTTAAAGTGGTAATAATTTAAATAGTAAAGGTGAGGCAATAACTTATTGATAGTATAAAGGTCAGATTGTGGATTTGGGAGCTCCATAGAGTGACAAGTAAAGGGCAGGGGCAAGTACCAAATGTTTCATCAGAAACAGAAAAAGAGAACAAAAAACTTTCTAGTGTAGTTATATATCCTTTGTCTGCCATTGAAATTATGATGTATGTAGCTCACTCAAACCAGATTTTCCCCAGAGACTGAGTCCCTTAGACTAATAAGACACTTAGAAATCTAGGATTTTATAAGTGAAAAATTCTAAAAAAAATCTAGTCTTCCCTTCTCATTTTGAAGGGGTGAAAATAGAAGCTAGAGAAACAAAGGGTTTTAAGTAATATCATTCTGCTTTGTGGTAGAAACAGGACTAGAACCTTAGTCTTTTGTCTTACTGTCCAGTATACCTTCCCATCTACCATACTTACTGTTGGTCCTTTCGTGATTGTATTTCCCTTACTGGTACTTTATAGCCTTGAGTGTGGTAACTATGCAACTAAAATGGTAAATTCAGGAAATGCAATATAAATAGACATGCATAAATATACTTATATAATGTATAAAATCACCCAAAGCATTATTAATAAAAAATGCTTTAGAAATGTTGAACATCTTTTAGTAATATTTAATAACTTTCACCAAAATCACAGTGTGTGACAGCATGTGAAGGTGCCAGCAAGAAATTTGAAAGTAATTTACATTTCCAATGCTTTTGTGCCAACTATTAATCCATAAACGACTTGATTTTTGAAGAAAGAGAATCTTTTGATCACTTTTTAATGAAGACTAATTGATTTTTAATGTTTTTAGGGAAAATTGTATTCTGAAATGACTCTGACATTTCCACTGGCAAAGAAGCTGTTGAAAATGATTAGTAGCTGGGCTTAACTGATTATTTCCACCTGACAGATATTTATAAGGAAGGATCCAAAGTTTTCTCTACTAGCATGGGCCATTATCCTCAACTTCCATTTTAGGGAAAAATTGAGATTTACCTGGGTCTGGGAAACAAATTACTATTCAATTTCAAACAAGAAGGGTAGTAATCACTTTCCCTATAGTTACAGCTACAGGAGAAAAATACCTTAAATTAACTGCTGAGAAGATATTCTCTCCCTGATTACATTCCTGTGATAGAAATTCTGTAGGACCAAAAGGAGAGGAAAAAAATCAGATGGTTTCATTTTCTATATACCCTGAAGAGAATCATGTTCTGATGTTATTTATTTGATACTAAAAGGGGAAAAATCACATAATAAAATGTTATTTCATTTTTCCAACTTTGTCACATGACCATATTTTTCATGCTTCCTATTCAACAATATAGTATACAAATTGGTAAGAAATTGCATGAGGAAATTTAATGATTAACCTAATTAGTTAGTAATTAATTAATTAATCTTCTTGATGCCAGGTACACAACTCTATCAACTTGTATCAGTAAGCAACTGGACATACATGGAGGACCTGCTATCACAGATTCTTTGATCTGCTTTTCTAAAAGGAAAGGCAGCTTTTGAGGAATTAACAATCTCCTTTAATCAAGTACACATATCATTCACTTAGTTCAAGAAATCAACAGATGCTTCCAAACTGTCTGACAAAAATAATACATATATCACAAATCAATAGATAAGTCCAGTTGTCTGACCATAGTTGCGGGGTTGCGGGGGTGGGGGGGCTGCTTAGCAACTTCTTAGACTTTCCTCTGGTTCACAAAGCTTCTTCTAAAAACTAAACCCCAAAGTAAAACCTCACCCTCAGAGTATTTGTACCACTTTTTAGAGACACAAGGCATTCCAACCTTTGAGAACTAGTGTCTCATTAACAAAAGGTGTGAGCCTTCCTACAAATCTTCCTTAATCAAATTCCCTTTAATGGGCAGGCCCTTTAGTAGGTGGGGAAGATCTTTAATCACATTAACAATACAAATACATATACTGTTTCTAGTTAAATAAACTCTTCTTTCTGCACTTTACTTGTAGTAAAGACTCTTGATTGATAAAGTCAAGATTCACTCAGAGGCACTTGATTGAAAACAATTTCATTGAAAACAACTTGATTGAAAAGAAAAAAAAGCAAAAGATCCTATTTTGCTTGCCCATACACCACTGTTCAACCTAGATGCTTGGAGGATATTACGTATCAGGCAGTTTTGTTTACCTGACTCTGGTGGTGGCTGGTGTGTGCAGAGGGGTAGAAAGTGGGGTTTGTGGTGTCAATCTAGAAATGTTTCTAGTGTGCTTCTAAACAGCTTCTCTTAAACAATTAGTACTAAAAGTATAATGATATGAACTGTCTGCCTTATCTCATAATTATTTTTTCATTATCAGTAGCATTGACTTCCCTAAGGCATTTCCATCAATATTTTCCAACACTTTTTATTTACTGCATGATATGAAATTACCACCAAAGCAGTTGTGGAAATCATTTAACCATGAGGTAACTTAGTGAGACTAATGTGGATTCTTTTTTTTTTTTAGTATTAGGATAGAAGACAATTTTCATCTAAGACTGAAATCAATTGTGCCTCTGTAACTCTTCTAATATCATCACAGTACAAACTACCAGGAAAAGGTAGTGATCAAGGAAGGTAACTTGTCCAATATATGAAAAAGAGAACTCTTCTGATGCTTTGTCTGTGTTGCAATTCTCATAGTTTATATCCTGATATTGTATATCCCTCTTGTCATCAGCAACGTAGTATTTTGGGTAGAAGGACTTACAAAATGAGATTCTGTAATCTACTGAGTGATTCTCAACATATAACAAAGCAAAGAACTAGAAAGAAATGAGTAAATTTATATTGACTAAACAAACTAGAGTGTACATATGGAATGGGATGCTGTTGCCTTTAAAGGTACAAAAAATATGAGGAACTCAAAGGCCACATGGGAAAAACTGAATAAACTAGTAAATTAGTAAAATAATTAGTAAAACAAAATGTACAAAGACTGCAAAAGCATAAAAATTATAAAGGAAACTGGATGATGTGTCATCCTAATGAACTAAGGTTGATCTTCCACCCCCTCCCCCACCAAAAAAGAGGAAATACACCTCAGGCTTTTTTGAAAGATTCTGAAATTGTGGATGTGAAATATGAAATAGAGAATGAAATCAACATGTATTAAGTATCTACTGTCCTGGATAGTATGCAAAGTGCTTTACAAATATTATTTCATTTTATCCTGACAATAACTCTTGGGGGAGAGGCGGTACTATTATCTGCCTTATTTTACAGCTGAGAAAACTGAGGAGGATACAGGTTAAGTTTTGTCCAGGGTGACACAGCAAGTTAGTATCTTAGGTCAGATTTGAATTCAGGACTTCTTGATTCCAAGTCCAATATTGTATCTATCCTCTGTACTATCTACCTGGTTGACAGATGTTGCTGCATTAGTCAGTTTTGCTTAATTGGTTCTTGATGGTAACCAGTGTCCTTGAGACTTAACATGTGACAAAGACAATGGAAGTCCCATCCTGATGACCAGATGAGTTTTGATATGTTTGCTACATTAGGACTAAGTAGATTTCCTGTTGTTAACTGTTCGATGACCTATAGATGCCTCATATCATCCCAACATCACATCTGAAACAAGATGCTGGAATAAGGCACATTTCTGTAGGAATACATCTGGAAATGTCTGTGATGTAAAATTAAAAAGGCATTGGTAAAGCCTAAAGGGGAACAAAGAAAGCAAACCTTTTTTTTTTCTAAACTATGGTATTCAAAGATTCATATTTAGGGCTCTTAAAGATACATTTCATAGCCAGACTGGATGGAAAATTCAGCAACAGGACAAATCTAGACAACTTTGTAAAACCATTCAGGGAGGGTATCATTAGATTAATGAACACTCATGATAAATTAACAATACCTTAACTGTTTAAAGTTGTACAAAAAGAATACTTTGTAGGTTTTCATGCTATAGAATCTTGGAATAATAGAAATGGAGGGACCCTTTGAGGTCATTGATTCATATTCTTGAATTTTTACACAGGTATCTATCTACCATACATGTATTCAAGAGAACTCAGGGAAACATGATGTAATGGAACAGGTTCTTGACTGCAAATTATGACAACTGGATTCTAGACCCCATTTCACCATCAATTGACATGTTATGTGACTTTGGACCAGTCCCTTCATCTTTCTGACCTCCGGTTCATCAGTTCATAAATGAGCTGTATTATCTCTTCTATCTCTCACCTTCTATGAAGAAGTGAAGAGAATACTTGTGTTTTCCTATGTTTGGGCTATTTCTCATGTATTTCTGTGGTTCAGCAGATTTTAATGCTATTTAGTTTGAATTAGGAGTGGGCTGGAAGTGGGAAGAGGTTATGACAGAGGGAATGATAAGATGCAGATATCCTAATTATTTATCCTTTGAAAAGAGTATTGGGTTAAAAGCCTGAGTATGTGAGTTCCAAGTTTAGCTGTACTGCTTATGGTTTGTGTTGGAAGAAAGTAATTTCACTTCTCTGGGCTGTTTCCTACTCTGTAAAATATACGGGTTGGGATTGTTGTTGAATTATTTCAGTCATGCCTGACTCTTCATGACCCTATTTGGGATTTTCTTAGCAGAGATACTAGAGTGGTTTACCATCTCATTTTCCAGTTCATTTTGTAGATGAGGAAACTGAGACAAACATGGTTAAGTGCCTTTCCCAGGGTCATACAGCTAACAAATGTCTGAGGTTGGATTTGAACTTAGGTCTTCTTGACTCCAATCTTGATGCTCTATCCACTGTACCACCTAGCTGATGACCTCTAAGGTGGCTTCCTGCATGAAACCTATGACCCATTAGTACATAACTTAATTTTCTCACCTTAGATTCATCTAACAAGCATTTATGAAGTTAGGATTTAGAATTTTTTTTCTTTCCTGTCCTCTCAATGAAGCAACCCTTTTTTTTAAGGATATAGTAGAAACCTGATTTGACAACTTCAATCAAAACAACTAAGCAAGTTTCTTATCTGACAGATACATTGACAGCTATGAGACTTTTGTCTAGAATACCTTTTGCAAGAGTAAGAAGTCACCTATACATTTATTTCTTATTTTAAATTATGTTTCTATCAATTTACAAAAATCTGCTTCTCACCTTCCTTTCTAATCCACTATCACAGTTGAGAACAAAAGAAAAAAAACTTGTCACAAACATGTCAAGTTAAGAAAACAAATTTCCACATTAGTTGTGTCCAGTACAAATATGCATATATGTCTGTATATCTATCTCCATGTCTCATTGTGTACTCTGAATGCTTGATCTCTATCGGGAAGTGGGTAGTTTGTTTCATAATTAGTCCATTAGTATCATGTTTGGTCATTTATTACATTGATCAGAGTTCCTGATATTTTCAAAATTATAGGTCTTTATCATGTTTTCATTGTATTGTTCTCTTGATTCTTTTCATTTCATTCTGTATCAGCTCATAAAAGTCTTCATGCATTTCTCTGAAACCATCCTTTCATCATCTCTTTTTTCTCAATTTTTTCCACAAATACTAAAACTTAAATACATAATAAGAAAAGAAAAAAGAAATATTATAAACTTAAATATAAAAGATATAAACATGTCATGCACACAGTAGAATATAGAAGAGGAATCAGAATATAGAGTAACAACTTCTCATTTCAAGAAAGCCTATATATGAAATAATGTGCATTATGTTGAAAGCTGTTCAGCTTTTCTTTTCTTCCTTGTAGGTTTTCTCTGCTGTATACTTTTCATTTTGTTCCCCCACCCCACCCCAATTAAGGCTACAATTGAGCATGGATATATTTATGTATAGGTATTGATATATAAATACACATACATACGTATATAAACATAGACTTTCCCTAAGAGATTCTATTCTAAATCTTGTTTTTATGTTTGTGCCTATCTCTTTTTTCATTTCTCTTCTAACTCCTCTACTTTACTTCTACCTGCTACCTTGCCTATTACTTAATCTGCCTCCACTCCAGCAATCTCTTCTGTGTCCTCCCCTTAGATTCCCCGAAATCTAAACACCCTTTTATACACTCCTTTGTCCTATTTCATCCCCCTCCCCTCTAAAGCTCCCTCTGTTATCCTTCCTTTCCCCTAAATCTAAAGAACCTTCTGTATCCTCCTTTTAACCTATTCCTTCACCCTCCCCTCTATAGATCCTTCCTTTATCCTCTCCGCCATCCCCATCCCCTTAGAGTTTTATTTCTTTCTAAATTTAGAAGACTTTTATACTCTTCTAGATGTATATGTATTTTTCCCTCTTAAACCCATTCCCGATGAAAGTAGATTTCTAGAACTAACAGCCCCACTCCCTCATCTAATTCCTCTGTGTTGGTTCTTCCTCTTGTACCTCATTTGTATAAGATAATGCTCTGTTAGCTGTTCTTGAATGTTTTTACTTTTTGAAGTTATATCATACTCAAGTCTACCCCAATCTTTCTTATAAGCTACCTAATTACTGGTAACAATTTTAGTCGTAGGTTTTACATTTTCCATACATAAAAGGTAAACATTCTATCTTTATTTAGTCCCTTGTAATAAGGTCATTGATATATATCTTATAATTCTTTTGGCTCTTGACTGTCAAATCTTCTATTAAGTTCAGCATTTTTAAAAGAGTCTTGAAAGTCTTTTTAGGGGAGGGAAGGGGCAGGTGAAGTAATCTGGGTTGATTTGCCCAAGATCACACAGCTAGTTTCAAGTGTTTGAGTTCTGGATTTGAACTCAGGTCCCCCTGACTCCAGGGAGAGTGCTCTATTCACTGTGTCACCAACTTGCCTCCCCCTTCATCATTTCTTTTTTTTTTTTTTTTTATTAAACTTTTAACATTTATTTTCACACATTTTTGGGTTACAAATTTTCTCCCCTTTTTTCCCCTCCCCACCCCCAGATCCAAGCTTTCTAATTACCCCTGTGACCTATCTTCTCTCTCCTCTATCCTCCCTCCCTGCCCTTGTCTCCGTCTTCTCTTTTGTCCTGTAGGGCCGGGTAGCTTTCTTGACCCCTTAACCTGTATTTCTTGTTACCCGGGGGTAATAACATTACATTTGGTCCTAACACTTTGAGTTCCAACTTCTTTGGCTCCCTCCCTCTCTACCCCTTCCCCTTGGAAGACAGGCAGTTCAATATAGACCATATCTGTTTAGTTTTGCAAATGATTTCCATACTAGTTGTGTTGTGTAGGACTAACTATATTTCCCTCCATCCTGTCCTGTCCCCCATTATTTCTATTTTCTTATGGTCCTTTCCCTCCCCATGAGTGTCGACCTCGGATTGCATTCTCCTCCCCCTGCCCTCCCCTCTATCCTCCCCCCCATCCTGCTTGTGCCCCTGTCCCCCACTCTCCTGTATTATGAGATCCCCTTCATCATTTCTTACAGCACATTAATATTTCATCACCTTTGTATACCTTGTTATATAACTTATTCAAACCTACTTTGATGGTTACCTGTTGGGACTGGAAGCTCAATTCCGTGTGGACAGTCTCGGGCAGGTAAAAGTGGGACTTCTAAATCTTAGAGTCTTACGAGGCCCTCCATGAACAGCGGGGGTTCGAGAAGGTCAGACCAAGCTAGCTCGGCTAGCTCGGGTATTTCCACCTCTCCCCCGGAGATACCTGATGGGTGGAGTCTCCCTGCCCTCGAGGTCGTCCGGGATTGGAGCACACCTAGTTACCTAACAGCATGGTATTGAGATGCAAACTGTGTGGCTGAAGATTAAGTAGGATTGAGGAAGCCTAAAAGCTTTCTTAGCACGTGTGGAGCCAAAGAGAAAAGTAGGGCTCCGCTTCTTTTCTTTCCTCTCTCCCCTCCCCCTCTCTCCCCGCTTGTACTTCTACTTCCAATCCCTTAAGCTTAGCCTTCTTAGGAAATATGTATTGGGCTACCCGAGTCTTCCTTACCTCACCTCCCGAGGTCTTCGGCTGGCCACGCCGGATGCACGTATGAGAGAAAGGACCTTCCAGAGTCAAACAGGGGTTGAGCTTTATTACAGGGTTTCGGTTACAAGTGCAGGGAGTCTTCTTTCTTAGGACGAAGAGGGGGAGATTTCCTAAGGAGGCTAAGCTTAAGGGATTGGAAGTAGAAGTACAAGCGGGGAGAGAGGGGGAGGGGAGAGAGGAAAGAAAAGAAGCGGAGCCCTACTTTTCTCTTTGGCTCCACACGTGCTAAGAAAGCTTTTAGGCTTCCTCAATCCTACTTAATCTTCAGCCACACAGTTTGCATCTCAATACCATGCTGTTAGGTAACTAGGTGTGCTCCAATCCCGGACGACCTCGAGGGCAGGGAGACTCCACCCATCAGGTATCTCCGGGGGAGAGGCGGAAATACCCGAGCTAGCCGAGCTAGCTCGGTCTGACCTTCTCGAACCCCCGCTGTTCATGGAGGGCCTCGTAAGACTCTAAGATTTAGAAGTCCCACTTTTACCTGCCCGAGACTGTCCACACGGAATTGAGCTTCCAGTCCCAACAGTTACCCTCCCAGATTCCCATTGCACAGGGAATGGCTAACAGACTAATTGATCTGTCTAGAGAAAAAGAGTATGAGAATTGCCTATTTAAAAAAAAAAAAAAGATTAGAAATGTAGATAACCTCCAAATTATTTTATGAGTTGAAATATGTGGAAAGACCAAATGCAGAAGAATTAGATAGGGGAAGGGCACTGTTAGTTCTGGAAACCTACTTTCACTGGGAATGGGTTTAAGAGGAGAAAATACATATACATCTAGAAGAGTATAAAAGTCTTCTAAATTTAGGAAGAATGAAAACTCTAAGTGGATAGGGATGGGGGAGAGGATAAAGGAGGAATCTTTAGAGAGGAGGGAGAGGGTTTGAGGATTATACATACTGTCCTAGATATGAAAAGTTACCAAAGATTTTTGAACAGGGTGGTGATACAATAATATCTTTGTTTTAGAAAAGATACTTTGGCCTCTCTTTGGAGGATGGATGGAGAGAGGGTACTGAAAACAGGGAAAAAAATTAGGAGATGCCATTTTCCACGCAAAGCTATTGAGGGCCTAAAATAGGGTAGAGGCTGTGAGAAATCAGAGGATGAAACAAGTGTGAGAAATGTTATAGAGGGGAAATTGTTTCCTTTACAACTGATTAGACATTTGGGGTGAGGGAGGAAAAAGAATTAAGGATAATTTCAGGATTGCAAATTTGAGTTACTAGACAGATAATAGTGTCCTCAAATGAAGTATAGAATATTTGGGACCTGATGGGTTTGGGGGAAAACATACTGAGTTTCGTTGAGGACTTTTTTGCTGAATTTGAAATATCTATTGGACATCTAGGTAGAAATATGCCCAGTTGTCAGCTCATAATACGGTATTAGGATTTCGTAGAGGAATTAGGATTATATACATAGATTTTGGAATTATTTATATTGCAATGATAATGAAAGCTATGATGGTTCATGAGATATCCAAAGGAGAGCATAGAGAGAAGTACCAAGCCTTCTAGTAAGCACTCAGAGTAAATACAGAAATGTAAAAGTCTCTGTTCTCAAGGAGATCACTTTCTAACAGGGAGAGAAAAAGTTGATAGAAAACTTTAGCTGCAAGGCAAATGGCAAGGCCCAGCATTTCTTAGAAAACGGTGACAGGGAGAAGGACAGTATCTGTGGGTTCAAAGATGCAACAGCAAATCCAATGACAAGGCTGGATGCTTGCCCTCTGCCTCCCAGGAAACACATATCACTTAAGACTGCTGAAAGAAAAGGGCAAGTATCTCTTCATGGTGGAGATTATATCTTTGTATGTAAATAGTTTTTAACATGTTGTTTCCTCCCTTAGACTGTAAGCCCTTTGAGAGATTTTTTAGCCATTTTTTTTTTGTTTCTTTAGTATTTAGCACAGTGTTTGACATGTAGTCACAGTTGATAAATGCTTGTTGATTGACTGTAGATGAACTTGTGATATTACACCAGTCCTAACTACTTTATTTCTACCTTGGGAGGTATCAGCAGTGGCCATTGATGAGAAGGAAGAGCCAAAGTAAAGACTGAGATGACAACCACAGCATTCTCTAAGGTCGAAGGAATAGCTTTCATAGAATATTTGTTGTAACTCAAGACCAACCCTGATATCTTAGGTAAACTGTTGGTTTTCTTGTATAATTCAACAGAAGGAGGCTGGAGAGTATTGTCTATAAGCATCTCTCCATCCAAAGTCCTTGCCAACCATTTCATCGTAGGGGAACCCAACTCCATGTCAAATTATTCCTCTAGGATATTGCAATGAATAGTTCCAAACTAAACAATTCACTTTGAGTGCTAAGATTTAACTGATCCTAGGTATATCAACAAGGTACCAGTAGGCATATCCACAATCTCTACAATAGAAATTCTTGACCATTTTCTGTGTTATGGAATCCTTCAATAGTTTGCTTAAGCACATGGATACTGTCTCAGAATGCTTTATTAGCTTGTTTATTTTACACTTTTTTTTTTTAATTTTGAAATCTAAATTCTCTCACTCCCTCTATTCCCTGACTCGGTGAAAAAGCAAGCAAAAAGATATCACCTATACATGTGAAATCATGTAGAAATATATTTTCACATTAGCCACATTGTAAAAAAAAGAAAAAATGTTTCATCAATTCTCTTTCTAGAAGTGAATAGCATTTTTTATTTTCATCATGAGTACTTTGGAATTGTCTTGGAACATAGTATAAATCAGAGTAGCCATGTCATTCACAGTTGATCGTCATTACAACATTGCTACTGCTATGCACAGTGATCTCCTGGTTCTTCACCTTTTACTTTACATCAATTCACATAGACTTTGCCATTTTTTTTCTGAAGTCATCCTCATCATTTTTTATAGAGTACTCAGTCACAACCATATCTCACAACTTGTTCAGCCATTCCTCAATGGATGAGCATCCCCTCAATTTCCGATTCTTCAGCAGGACAAAAAGAGGTGCTAAAAATTATTTTTGTATATATACATCCTTTTCCTTTTGTATCTCATTGGAATACAGAGCTAGTAGTGGTATTGCTGGGTCAAAGGGAATTCACCCTTTTGTAGGGCTTTGGACATAGTTTCAAATTGTTCCCCAGAATAATTCAACCAGTTCATAGCTTATTGTGAACCTATTTCCCCTCAATCTCTCCAGCATTTGTCATTTCTAATAGGCGGGGGATAGTGTGTCAGAGTTGTTTTAATTTGCATTTTTATATTCAATAAGTGATTTAGAGATTTTTTTCATATTACTTTAAATAGCTTTGATATCTTGTTATGAAAACAGCCTGTTCATATCCTTAGACCATTTATCATTTGGGGAATAGCTTTTATTTTTATAAAATTGACTTAGTTTTTTATCAAATTGATTAATGATGTCTTTTTTAGAGGAACTTGCTTTAATTTTTTTGACATTACTTCATTGTCGATGGTACCTTTTCTCAAAATATACTTTCTCTGATTATCTCTTTTAATTAGTTCTATTTTTTGCATTTCTTTGTCTGAGATGATAATAACTTCCCATGCCTTCTTATATTAGCTGAAGCATAATAGATTCTGCACTAGCTCCTTATTTTAACTCTGTGTCTTTGTTTTAAGTGTGTCTCTTTTGAACAATACATTGTTGGAATCTGGTTTCTAATCCATCCTACATTGGGTGAGCTCATTCCATTTCCTTTGACAATTGTGATTGCTAACTGTATATTTCTGTCTATCTTATTTTCTCCTGTTTATCCTTCTATTACTTTTTATCCTGTTGCTTCTCAAATATTTATTTTACTTCTGACCACTGGCTCCCTTCATTTGCCCTCCCTTTTAACACTCCATTTTTCTTATTTCCTTCCTCTTTTATTTCTAGATGAATTTCTAAACCCAAATGAATGTGTAAGTGAACACACACACACACACACACACACACACACACACACATGCACACGCACACACACAGGCATGCATGTGTGCCTCTTTGATCTAATTTTGATGATAGTGAGGTTCAAGCATTGCCTGCCCCCATCTATTTCCCCCTCCACTATAAAAACTCCTCCTTGCATACTACTTCTATGTAAGAAAATTTTCCCCATTCTGCCTCTCTCTTTCCTCAATGTATCCCTCCTTCTTATCTCTTCTTTTTGTGAGATCACCCCACAATCAACTCACACTTGTATCCTGTCTATATAGACTTTGTACAGCTTTAATAACAATAAAGTTTTTAGCAGTTACATGTATCATTTTCCTATATAATAATGTGTTTTAACTTTACTGAATCTCTTATGATTTCTCTTTCTTATGTACCTTTTTATGCTTCTCTTGAGTCTTGTGTTCAGATGTCAGATTTTCTATTCAGCTCTTGCTTTTTCATCAGTAATGCTTGAAATTCTTTATTTCTTCAAATATCCATTCTTTCCCCTCAGCTTTTCCTGGGTAGGTTATTCTTGGTTGTAATCCTAGCTCCTTTTGACTTCCAGTACATCATATTCAGAGCCTTCTACTTCTTTAACATGGAGCCTGATCCCCTCAAACTGATGTGGTGCTTGGGTGCATGTGATTAGACCACAATTCTGAAATTACATTTCTCTTTAAAAATCGTATTTCTCCCTAACCTCAAAACACTATCCCAGGCAATTTCTCCCCAGTGCAAGGACACAGCCTGCCCCAGCAACAAGCCAGGAACACCTATAGAACTTATTAGTCTGAACCAACTGTGTACTGGCTGATCTGGCTGTGCATGGGTCATAATGACATTTACTGCTCACTATATGCTAGACTTAGACATATGTATACTCCCTCATATTTATCTTGTCAAACAAGACATTGATGAAAGCAACCTGGGTATTTCTCAGTCAGCCCTGACCATTAGTTGACTTAGTGATCCTTCAGGCCTAAAACTACACCTCCAGGTAGCCACCTCCTCTTGGACTACATCCTGATGAACTCTAGATAAAATACCTGTGCAATAGATATCAAAAGTGCATGTTTCTTTAAGAACTAATCACTCCTTAACCACTCCCTAATCCCACCTTGCATCACCTACTTAGGGTATTAGCATATGCTTTAGTATATGAACTTCACCTGTACCCTTCTAAGTACCCTTAGAGTTCCCTAAGAACTCTTGCCTGCTGAAAAGTGTAATAAATCTTTACCTGGACCTCAACAACGCTTGAGTCCATGAATTCTTCTCTAGATGGCCCATCCAAGGAATTCCAGTCTTGGAGTTCCTGTACCCCCCTTCCCCTTCCAGCCCTCATTAAATGGAATCAATCAATTGATAAATTAATAAGTATTTATTTTCTGCTATATTTTAGGTGCTGTGCTTGGTGATGGGAATACATAGACAAAAATGAAAGACTCTCTGCTCAATGAGCTTTCATTCCACAGGAAAAAACAAACATGTACACACATAAATAAAATTTTAAAATATGCATTGTAAATACAGAGACGAAATTTGTATACATTTATTTCTGGAGAAGTGAAGGAAATTTTCATATGGTGAGGGTGAGAGTCAATTTGATTTCACACACTCAGGAAAAGAATGTTTTCTTTACCTAAAATATTTCTCAACTAATAATGCAAAGTAATAAATTATTGGTTTCTCAGACCTCCACTTGAGTCACTTGGGATCTGTGTGGCAGACTAGTCAAAATGTATAATATTGCATACTGCAAAACAGGATCATAAAAGAATGAAGGAATAAAGGAGCATAATTTAAGTGCTGATAATGTTACAGGCATCATCATGTTACTTATTACTAGAAATATACCTACAAAAAGTGAAATAGTGACTGACCTTAAGGAACTTATGTCCTAGTAGGGTAAGATTGCAGATATTAGGAAGTAGTTGCCAGAGAAGGGAGTTTGGGGCTGAAGAATCACAGGGATGCTAAGTTGATAGTTGTCCTTAATTGATTTGACCTATATGGAGGACTGTTGAAGGAGAGGTGTTCTGAGATCCTTTAGACTGAGTTATCTTGGGATCTTTTCTGAGAAAGCTCAGATAAATCTTCAAGATATTCATATGAATAGAGATTATTTCTAAACCTCAATAATCTTTATTAGAAATGGAAACAGGAAATGTAACTTTTATTTATTAAAATTGACAGCTTATCAAAATTGTCCTAAGTATATTTCTAAAGAATGATGCACTTTGTTCAATCAATGTGTGTGCATTTGTACACATGCATGTGTGTATTTGTATACACATTCACTGTCAGTAGTGACTAACCTATTTGTTATGGTTGTCTTAACCTACCTATGCAAAATTAGGGTAAGGGTCCTAAACCTTTAGTGTCTGGAACCCCTTGGGCAATCTTATGAAGCCCAGGAAACTTTTCTTAAAATGGTGTTGTTGAATACATAAAGTAAAATACATAAGATTACAAAAGAAAAAATCATAGTGAAATACAATTTTTAATTTAAAAAAAAATAACAAGTTCACAGATCCCGAGTCAAGGATCACTGAACTAGAGCTTTCTCAGGAAATGAATTCTTACCTTTCCCTTGGCTTGAACACCTATCTTAGAGGCATCTGTTAAACTATTAGCAATAATAGCTAGAATTTATATCATACATTATGGTTTGCAAAACACTTTACAAATATTATTTTATCCTCACAACAACATTTGGGAAGTGGGTGCTATTGTTATTCATTTTATAGGATAAGAAAACTGAGTGATTTTCACAGAGTTACACAATAAATAAGAATCTAAGGTTGGATTTGAAATTATGTCTTCCTAACTCTAGTACCATATTCACTGTACCATCTAGTTGCTTCTAAGAATTTAGTAATGCCAAGAAAAGCTAAGAATTTAGTAACTCCAAGTATATTGACCTTTGTCTGGGGGATCGTTATAAGGAATTCAACTCTAAAGAAAGGGATAATTACTTAATACTAGTCCACAGGAAAATTTTCTCTCCTTCTCACCCTAGTTAGTGTAACAGAAAATAGCAGCAATGTTTATTGAAAATTTTTGAAAAATAAGGCTAATTTACAAAACAAAAAAATCTCAGAGACCAAGGCAGGGCAAGGGAGAAGATACTAATTATAATAATGGTCAAATTACAATAATGTCATCTTATTACATATAGAGGATAACTTTCAGTAAGACTTTTTGAACATCCCTGTTTTTTTCTCTATGCAAACAAAACTAAAATTATACTGAAAACTATAAGCTCCCAGAGATTTTTTTTTAGCTTCAATTTCATGGAAACATCACCCTATGAAATTAAATAAAGGGCACTGAAATGAATGAAAAACCCCAAGAGACAGAGTTTCTTGTTATTTAATAATCAATTTATTAACTAGGCTAGCTAACAATCAATAAATTGATGATCGGTGGTTTCTCTTGGTAACCAAAGACAACCATTGGAGACCTTGAAAGCTTTAAATAACCTTTCTGAAAGGAAATTCCCTTGACAAGTGAAAATCAACTGAGAACGTAACTTGCTCATGAGATTCAGCCACCTCTAGCAATCTGGACAGGGGGATGTTTGTCAGAACTTTTTTTTTTTTTTTGGCAATTTTTCTTTAATCAGTAATTTTAAAATACATTTCTCACATTTTTTTTTCTGAATGGTTTCCTAACGGCCGAATTTAACTTTAAAAAAAAGTGTATTCTTATTTGAAAATATGCTGTAAGATAAATATGGAAATTAACATATTTCTAGAGCCAAAAAATCCCCAGTAAATCCAGATCTGGTCATTTACATGTCATTGACATATGTGCATAGCAACTTAAATCAGTATCTTTTTTTGACATCCATAAATACAAATGCATAAAATACAAAATAAGGAGGAAAAAACACCTTAAATTGCATCCAAGCCCAGCATTCAGGGCTGATAATAGAAATGGGTTTTCTGCTGGATTTAAAGTAATAAGTAAAAGGGAGGAGGGAGAGGAGTAAGCACTAAGATAGCACTTATTAGGTGCTGGACATTGTACTAGGATATTTACAAATATCTCATCGTCTTTATGAGCTAGCAACCCACCATTAGATTCCTCACCACTGGCTCTTTCACAGATAGAGTAAAACTACATGGTATTGCTTCATTTATGCATGAGAGTTGTGTGCCAGGATAATGAAAAATAAAAATTATGAAACCCCACAAATGCTCAACAGGACTCCCTTGCTGGTGACTAGTCAATTTGACTTCTGTTTGACTGGGAGGAAAGATAAAGGGGAAGGGGGAGAGCGGAGATGGCCACTTTAATTTTTAAAGCAATCATCTTTGGCCTTTTGTATTTCATCCCAAAATATAAGCATTTCATTGGGAGAAATATAATGGGATGTGATAAGTTTGTTATAGACACAGGGATTAAATTTAACTTTATATGGATTAAATAATGAAACTCTTGGTGGTGATGACACCTTGACTCCTATTTTCTGAAGGCAGAGACCCACATACACATCTTCCAAGTGAATTATTTCTATACTAAAAGAAACCTGATATACTAAGGTAGCCAAACTTCCACAGAACACATATCCAGTTCCAGAGCAAAAATCTGGGTAGACCTCTCCAGGGTACATGTCACGAGGCATATACCATTTGCTCATTTTGTTCCTTATAGGGCGATATTTTCTCATAGGGAAGCCAGTGAAATAAAGCTCTGAGGTTGATACAGTAATTAGTAGCTTTTGGATCAGGTATTCAGTGTTAACAAACATATCAGAATCTGTTTTCATGACAAAGTGGGCATTACGACAATAAGAAGCAACCCATTTCATACCCATCAAGACCTTGAGTGTCAGATTATGATAGGTGTCCTGAAAGTCCTGCTGAATGATGTCCCGATACATCATGCTTTCGTTCCTTATTGCTTCAGTAGAACCTTGCTTCTGGACACCTAGCATAAATAAGCGAACCACAGAAAATCCTGGCACCAGACTTTCATTCCCCCAAGTTTTTCTGATGTTGTCCCTTTTCAATTTTTCCTTCTCTGTGGTACATATTAAAAGCACCAAGAATGGAGTAGTCTTTTTGCATTTGTTTTCCTCCTGGATTAGAAATGTGTATGGCACAGGGTCCCTGTGCATTTCCTCACTTTTTGGAGTGGTTTTGTTTACCTTTAAATGAGAAGGTGTGGAGAGTTGTAGCCTCGTGTTTGTTACACTGAGAAGGTGTTTTTGTCCTGTGGCTTCATAGGGTGAGGATATTTCTTGGAACGAAATCTTCTGTGAATTGAAAATTGGTTGCTTTGTTTCTATGAGTGATGTTCTAGCTTCTTGAAGTGTGAAAAGGAAATAACTAATCCCTGAGCACACGGCACCAATGAAGAAACATAGTTTCATAGAGGGCCAAGAACATGTTAGGCCTGTTTTCTCAGGAGCCATGTTTCATAATTTCCAAATGTTCTTTGCCTCACTATGTTTCATCAAAGGGACAGCAGCTTGCTCTCACTTATTTTGTCTTCCTTTGTAGGGAAGATGACGGGAATTTTATAAGTTTTCATTAATGTTTTGAAGAAAATTTCTCTCCTGAGGAATAAAGGAAAACTGTGATAAGTGGCATAATGGAGATATTAAAGAATATGACATGTGAATATATTGTTAGGTTATCCTACTGATTTACATTTAGATGGAACATTTGTTTCCTAAAATAATACATTATATGTTATACATTCATATGTATGGACACACATATATGTGTATACTTTATGTATTTATTTGCATATGCTTAATATAAAATTTTAAAAAATATTAATGATAGGTCTTTGCTGGGATTGGAAGCTCAATTCCATGTGGGCAGTCTCCGGCGGGTAAAGGTGGGAACTTCTAAATCTTAGAGTTCTCACGAGGCCCCCCATAAATCAACAGGGAATCGAGGAGTGAGACCGAGCAATCTCGTGTATTTCCGCCTCTTCCCGTGAGATACGTGATGGGAGGAGCATCCCCGCTCTCGAGGCTGTCCCGGATCTGGGCACACCTATTGTTATCTAACAGGCACATATTCAGGTGCAAACTACGTGGCCGGGAGAGCTTAATTAGGATCAGGAAAGCCTGAAAGTGCTTTTAGTGCGGGAGGGGCGCGGACAGGACAGAAGGCTCCGCTTTCCCTCTCTTCGCTCTTCCCTCCCCCTCTCTCCCCACTTACACTTCTGCTTCCAATCTCTTATTGTAAGATCTTTGCCTCCTTGGGAGATTCTTCGCTCCCTCCTAAGGAAGAATTCCCCTGTACTTGTAACCAGAACCCTGAATAAAGCTTAACCCTTGTTCGACTCTGAGAGGTCTCTTCTCTCATAAGACTATCCGGTTTGGCCAGCCGAAGACCTGCGAGAAGTAAGGTAAGAAGACTCGGGTAGCCCACAGGCCTCTAGGCCTGACAGGTCTTTTCTACCTACTTCCCAAATAACTTGAAGATGGTTGCAAGTCAAAAGATACTTTAAAATGAAGTATTTACATAGAGCACATTAAGGTATGTACTTTTCAGAAATTATTTAATTTATATGAGAATGATGCTATTATTATACCTATTTTACAGGTGAGGAAATTAAGGATAATAAGTGTGGACTAAAGATCTTGCTGAGAACTTACAAAATGGGTGGGTGGATTTACCAGGAGCAAGTAATAAAACCTTGCCATCAAAGAAGCTGCTAGGTGAAAATTCATATCTCTAAACACTATTATTTATGAGAAAAAGAAAGAGCAGTTTAAAAATGACAGTACTACTTAGATGAATGAATTGGAAGCACAATTAAAAACATTAGGCAACCAATAAATCTTAATTAAATACAAAAATAGAAATCCAGAAAATTAAAGACTAAATTAACAAATTTTGAATTCAACAAAAGTTGAATTAATGAATAAAATAGGAACTGTTTAGATAAAATGACAATAAAATACAGAGTAACCATTATATAATTTTATTAAAAAGAAGAAAAAAGGCAAATGTAAATAACAAAAATAAAATAAGGATTTGCAACAAATGAAAAAATATTATCAGAAACTTTTTTGTCCAACTATATGACAAAAAAACAACTTAAATGAAAAAAATGTATATTTTAAAATGTAAAAAGAAACCAAATGTATAGAACAAAGGTGAGAATTTAAACAATTTAATTTCTGAGAAAGAAACAGAACAAGTCATAAATGAACTTAAACAGAAAAAAAATTTCCAAGAATAGATGAATTTACAAGTGAATTCTATCAAACATTCAAGTAACAATTAATACAATATTAAATAAATTATAAGCAAAAAAAGCTAAAGAAATAATCCTAAATTCTTGCTGTGACACAGATATGATCTTGATAAACAAGAAACAATCAAAATAGAAAAAGCAAACTGCAAACTGATGTAGCTAATGAACATAAATAGCAAATAATCTAAATACAATATTAGCAGACAGATTAAAACATTAAAATTATATGTTATTACTATATGTATTCATAACAGGAATGTACGATTAGTTTAATATTAGAAAAAACTACATACCAAATTAACAATCCTAATAGCAAAACCAACAAAAAATTATGATTTTATCAATAGAGGCAGAATAAAAGCTTTTAACAAAATGCTTCAATTTCTCTATGGACTTTTCCTTAAAACAATAAATAGTATATATTTAAAACCAAGATCTACTATTATATGGAATGGAAATAAACTAAAATCCATTCCAAGGAATTCAAGGATGAAATAAGTATGCGCCTTTTGGCACTTCTATTTGACATTGAATAAAAATATTTTCATAGTAACAGGAGGACAGAGAACAGTCTGTATTAATGCACAAAAAGTCAAGAGCAAGAGAGGAATGAAGGATTTATCAGGACAAAGCAAAGAATCCACTTAACTTTAATTTAGCAATTTAGCTTTAATGCTAAGAGAATCAAGCTAAAGAATCAAGAAGACTAAGGATAATACAACCTAAGATAGACCAGACCAATAGCTGAACATAACATTGTTTCATTTATTGGATATCTCATCAGTGCATCATTTTATGGCAGGGCACGTTATCCATATTTGTTAGTTCTTCCTTTAAAAAAAAACTATCAAATGTGGTGACCCATGTATATTTTCCTACTAAGTCACTCAACTAAGCATTTCAAGTCTATCGGCAATCAAATCAATCAATCATTTCATCAATAGTTTATTAATATTAAGCAGTTCTTTTACTCCAGGCACTGTGCTAAGCAAAGAAAATGCAAAACCAATCGCTGCCATCAAGGAATTTACATTCTAAAGGGAGACAGGACAGGAAAAAAAAAAACAGGTTTATACAAGATACATACATGCTTAGAGGAGATGATGGGAGGAGCTAGGGGCCTAAGAGAGACTTTCTACAAAAGATGACATTTGAGCTGATGGTTAGAGAAGGAAACTGAAGATTCCAAGAGTCAGAAAGGATAAAAAAAACAAACAAACAAACAAACAAAAAACAATCCAGTAATGGGAAATAACCAGGGCAAAAGCAAGGAGATAGCAGATAAAATATTACGTATGAAAAAAGCAAGTGAACCAGTATAGCTGGATTGTAGAGTATGTGAAGTATGAGAATAAAAGCTTTGAAATCATCTGACTTCTTCCACTCTAAATCCAGTGATTAAGTTCTATTTTGCAATAGCTTCTTACGGAAGTTATTTCTTGCTGACAGGAAGAATAAAGGGTTCCTAAAGGCAACAGATAGAAGGCTTTAATGGGAGATAGCATCAGACCTGCA
Source organism: Notamacropus eugenii (assembly GCF_028372415.1). NCBI lineage: Eukaryota > Metazoa > Chordata > Mammalia > Diprotodontia > Macropodidae > Notamacropus > Notamacropus eugenii. The sequence goes on from NC_092873.1 coordinate 445,325,325, forward strand.
GCCATGACCAAGCCAGAGCCTATTCAGCCTATTTCTGAACCATGAAAGCAGGGCAAAGCTAGTACTTGATCAGCTCAGTGCCCAGGTAGCACATACCGTAGGCACAGCGTGAGTTACATTAGGAGAAACCTGGAAAGCCAAATAACTGGGACTTTACAGAGTTATAAATGATTACAGTAATAGTATATAATCTTTTTAATCTCTCTGCTAATATTTTATTTAGATTATTTACCATTTATAATCATAAGCTATATTGATTTATAGTTTGCTTTTTCTATTTTGGTTGTCCCTTGTTATTTGACACCGAATCTCTCACAGAATTTGGAAGGATTCGTCTGTATCATATCTTCTACCAGTAAAATTGATATTTGATTTGGACCTGCCAGTATCACAGCAAGGGTCAAAATTAGCACCAGATTCAGAATTGTGCAAAATGGAGAAGAAAAGAAATGAGACCAAGGACATTGCCTAATGGAGTCACCATGGTATTGGAACCAATTTCAGGAATTCCTACAGGATGTAGGGTTTTTACCTTAGGCAACACATCCAAGTAGGACTATCTCCCAAAATCCAAGAATATAGAACAAGAATTTGACACATGCTAAAAAACCTCAATTTAGGAAGTCAGGCTAGCAATATGTGAAAACAGGAAAACAAATGAACAAATACTATGGTTTAAAGGAAGCAGAAGAAGTAAACTCATAAGAGAATAACTCAAAAACAAGTTCAGTAAGATCTTCAGAGGAAAAAAAATGACCTGCTCACAATGATTATAAAAGTACCAGGAGATGAACCTTTAAAGATGTAGAGGATTTCTAACTATTCTTGATGAAAAGATCAGAGCTGAGTAAGTACTTTGAAATGCAAACAGAAGAGTCAAGAGAACATAGAATAGTTACTTTATGATGGTATTTATATTATTTCTAGTGGGGAAGAAAAATAAGTGTTTCCCCAAACTCTAATTTCTTTAAAGGTCATAGATGGCATAAATAAGATGGAAGGCCTGGGATATGTTTTATTATATTTTAAAGATCTTACAAAATGAGAATTTAAATAGAATATCTTAGGGAAGAAAGAGGCAGGGAAGGAGTAGAAATTAACTGTCATATACAATTGGAGTGCATAAGAAGAAGACTGCACAAATATGAAGGAAGCAGGCTACATACGAACCCCACTCTCACATAAGAATGACTTCTGCACACAAAGAGTTTGATGTAGAAAGATATTAGGTTAAATATGGTAAACTATGTGTATGAGGACAGTGTGTGCTCTATCTACCAATCCACTTGATCAATTAGCTTAACACTAATTGTTCCACTTAACTTTTCTCCCTTATTTTGCGTTCTCTTTCCAAATAACTTCTTGTCCTTCTTGAGTCTACCTCTTTGGATTCGATTTCCCAATTAATCTTGATCATCCTCCATCTTTTTATATCCTCTCTAATTAACTTTGAATGCAAAAGTGGCATCTGGTCAGTGTCTGGGCCTGAATGTATTCACCTTCAAATTCTCTTCAGTTTATCCAAATTTCTTCCCCAAACTTAGCCTCTCACATATCTTGCTATTCTCAACCTCTCCTTCTTATTTTTCTTCTCCTTCTTATTAAGCTTAAGCCCTCCTCTCTTTTCCTGTTCCTTCTGCCATAGGAAGATCATCTATTAGAAGATAAAAGTAGAATTTTCTATTATATCCACTCATTGATTATTTGACAAGAATGCAACATTAATTGTATGAATCATTCAGTAAATGTTTATAAATGGTTTAAAATTGTGATTATACACAATTATTTTGTTGTTGTTCAGTTGTCCAGTCAAGTCTGACTCTGTGACCCCATGGATCACAGTATGCCAGATTCTTCTATCCACTATCTTTTGAAGTCTCAAGCTCAAACTCAAGCTCCTTGTTTCCAGGAGAATATCTATCCATCTCATCCTCTGCCATCCCCTTCTTCTTCTGCCTTGAATCTTTTCCAACACCAGGGTCTTTCTCAGTGAATTAATCTACTTATTATGTGACCAAAGTATTTAAGCTTCAGCTTTAGCAATTGAATGTGTAATTCGAATTAAGTGCTGACTGATTTGGTTTCCATGCGGTCCAAAAAACTCTCAAAAGTCTTCTCCAACATCACAATTCAAAAGCATTAATTCTGTGGTGCAGTTTTCTTTATAGTACATTTCTATTGAAAAAAAACAAAAAACAAAAACAACATAGCTTTGACTCTAGGGATCTTTGTTGACAAGGTGATATCTCTGCTTTTTAGGATGCTGCCCAGATTTTCCGTAGCTTTCCTTCCAAGGAGTAATCATCTTTTAATTTCATGGCTGCAATCTCCATCTGCAGTAGTGTTTAAGCTGAAGAATACAAAATCTGACACTGCTTCCATTTTTTTTCTCCCTCAATTATCCAGGAAGTGATGGGGCCAGTTGCCACGATCTTATTTTTTTTTTTTTAATGTTAAGCTTCAAGTCAGTTTTTACACTCACATTTTTCACCCTCATCAAAAGAATTCTTAATTCCTCTTCAATTATTGCCAAAGAATGGTATCATCTGTATAACCAAGACTGATGATATTTCTCCTGGCAACATTAATTCCAGTTTTTGATTTATCCAGCCTGGAATTGTACATGAAGTACTCTGCATATAGGTCAGATAAAGTGACAATTTATAGCCTTGTCATACTGTTTTTCCAATCTTAAGCTAAATTGTTCCATGTTCATTTCTTCCTGCTGCTTCTTGGCCCACATACAGATTGTTCAGGAAACAAGTAAGATGATCTGCTACTCCCATCTCTTCAAGGACTTGCCACATTTTTTTGTGATCTATACAGCCAAAGGCTGTAATGTAGTCAAGGAAGCAGAATTAAATGTTCTTCTGGAAATCCCTTGCTTTGTCCCTGATTCAGTAAATATGGCAATTTTGTCTCTAGTTCCTCTGCCTCTTTGAAAACCAATCTTTTCTTCCACTAATTCTTGGTTCACATGTTGCTGAAGCATAGGTTGTAAAATCTTAAGTATAACCTTAGAGGTGTGTAAAATGAGCACAGTTGCTAGATAATTTGAACATTCCTTGGCATTGCTATTCTTTAGTATTGGGACATAAAACTGATTTTCTCCCATTCAATAGTCACTGTTGTGTTTTCCAAATTTGTTGGCATATTGAATGCAATACTTTAACAGCATCATCTTTTGGGGTTTTGAATAGCTCAACTGGAATTCTATCAACTCTTTTAGCTTTATTGTTAGCAATGCTTCCTGAGGCCAACTTGACTTCATTCTCCAGGATGTCTGGCTCTAGGTCAGTAACCACAACCTTGTGGTTATTGGTGATGTTAAACATAGTTCTTTCGTGTCTTCTTACCACCTCTTCTTAATCTCTTCTGCTTCAGTTGAATTCTTCCCTTTTAATCTTTGTCATGCTCATTTTTATGCATGAAACTTTCCCTTGATATCTCTAATTTCGTTGAAGAGATCACTTGTCTTTCCCATTCTATTGTTTTCTCCTATTTCTTTTCATTGCCCATGTAAGAAAACCTCCTTATCTTTCCTTGCATAACTCTGAAATTCTGCATTCAATTAGATTTATCTTTCTTCTTTCCCTTTTTTTCCTCCTTTTTTCAGCTATTTGTAAAACCTTATCAGACAGTCTTTTTGCTTTCTTGTTTTTCTTTTTCTTTGGAATGTTTTATTGTTATTGCTGCTGCTTCCTATACAATATTACAAACAAGATTCTTAGAAATTTTAATTTATTTTATGAGTTTGCATATGTCCATTACCAATGATCAGCCTACTGTTTCTTTGTACTTAGTGAGGCTGGTCAACAAAGAACAAACAGGATCTATTGGTAGGAATTTACTTAAAGCTTCCCAGCAAAATAGAATCTGTGAGTGCTTGTGCTCCGTTTGACACAGACATCTAGATTGAAAATTTGCCTCTATGCCATCATAAGGCATATGAAATAGAACTTTAAAAAAAATCAGGGCATTCCATCTTCCAACTTTTTGGAATTTCTTTTGCTTTTCACAAATACTGTAATTCTCTCTGTCCTCAGTCTGTCCTTTGTCCACCTCTTAGTTTCTTTCTAGTCCTAGCTAAAGTCTTATCCTCTACAGAAAGGTTTTCCCAATGTCCCTTAATGTTCATCCCTTTTGCTTTATTGATCACCTACAATTTCTTCTGTAGCTATCATATTATACATACTAATTTGCATGTTGTCTCCCCCATTAGATTGTGAGTTCCTGGAAAGTGGAGACCATCTTTTACCTTTTTTTTTTTAATTCTTTACACCTATCAATTGATCAATCAATAAATATTTATCAATCAATATTTTAAATGTTCACTATATCCCAGGCACTGCGCTAAGCCTTGAGGATGGAAAAAATGGTAAAGGAGAATCCATGTCCTTAAGAACTTGCAATCAAATGGATGAGAAAATAAGCAAACAAATATGTGTATACACGACATCTATCTATCTGTCTATCTATCTGTCTATCTCTCTATTTATCTGTCTATCTGTCTATCTATCTGTCTATCTCTATCTACATACATATATAGATATACACATATACATGTGTGTATTTGTGTATATGTATATTATGTATATGTATACATAATATACATACATACACACGCACATATATGTGTGTGTGTATATATACATATATATGAAATGATTAAAAGAGATATATAATAAAATTAAGAGAGATTGGAAAAGACTTCATGTAGAAAATAGGATTTTAGGTGAGTCATAGAAGTCAGTAGGTGAGATGAGAAAGGAGAGCAGTCCAAACATGAGTCGTACTTACAAACTGAGAATTAATTCCTGGAAGAGCAAGGAGGCCAGTGTCACTCAATCTAAGGGTGTGTGGTAAGGAATATGATGTAAAAAGATTGGAAAAACAGGAGGGACTAAGTTATGAAGGGTTTTGAATACCAAACACAGCACTTTACTTTTGATCCTGAAGGTGAAAAACAGCCACTCTATTGTTATTAAGTAGGAGGGTTGATATGGTTAGATCTATGCTTTAGAAGAATTGTTTAGAGAATATATCAGAGTGGGCAGAGACTGGAGGCAGACAGATCCATCAGCAGGCTGTTGCTACAGTGTAGGCATGAGGTGATAAGAGCTTACCCTATAATGGTGACAATCTCAGAAAACAGAAGGGGGCATCTTCAAGAGATGTTGCATAGGTGAAACTGGCAGGCCTTGGCAATAGATTGGATATGTGGAGCAAATGTGGTAAACAGTGGAAATGATCCAAAGTTGAGGCTTGACAGGGCATAATTGGTGATATAAGGGGGCTAGGGATTCAAGAGAAAAGAGCAGTACAGAGTTGAATTGGTTTGCCAAGGGTCAAGATGAGGAAAAGAGAAGACAGAGCTAATATGAGAGAGATTGCCAGGGAATGAATTGAGTGGTCAAAGAATTGGAGGTCATAATAAGGATGAACAGTAGAGTTTTGTAAAGGGATGTAGAGGGAAACATGAAACACAATCATATTGTGTTCAGAGAAGATTTTAGAATCCTTGAATTTCAAGTTACTACAATTTTGTGTGATGGCAAAATCAAAGGTATATTCATCTTTGTGTGTGACTAAAGTGAGATGTAGCTCATGGGATGTGAGCACATTGAGGAACTGAGAAGTCAATTTGTATATTGAAGTCTTCTAGTATGAATGCAGGCATTGGGGAGGGGAGAATAATTGTGAGTCATGTACCAAATAAATTGAAGAAATAAAGGGAGGGAGTAACCTGGGGATCTATAAACAACATTGTAGATAGAAATAGTATGAACCTCAGAGAAAGAGAGGTTACTGAGTAATAGAGGTAGGAGGAGACCCTGGAAATGGCAAGTAGGATCAAGGAATATTCCTATTGTCTTAGCTCAACCTATGAGCAAAGGGAATAACTAAAAATGCAACTAGGACTAGAATGGGTAGTCAGGGAGGCCATGCCATCTGAGGAGAACCAGGTTCCATTAACAGCTAGTAGACTGATGTAATAGGAGAGTAAAAGTTTTGGGATGGAGGGAAATTTCTTGTCTGTGGAACAGGTATTCTAGAACACTGTGATTGGCAATTAGTATATGCTTACTAAATGCTTACTGAGCTAATGATAAACTTGTTGGAGAAATAGCACCAACAAGCCATTCAAAGAACGAATGACTTTTTCATACCTTTTTCATACCAACACCTAGCTTAGGGTCTAGATGAAACTGGTATGTTATCTGTCACTTGCTCCTCTTTAGACAAGTGAATTTACATTTTCACTTTGAACTTTAAAGGAAGCGTCCTGGTTGGGTGGCGGTGGAGAGGATACACAGAGCCTCCCCTCCTCCTTTTGAGTTAATCCTGTAGTAAAACAATTTCTACTACTTTAGGAATTACTAGTTTAGTTAATAATTTTTTAAAAATTAATTTCTTTGTTTTCAGTTTTCCTCTCTTCTAGTGTGGTCTGAAACAATTGTCTTTGCTGTTTGTCTTCCCTTCCAATCACTTCTTTCATATTCTTTTCAAGCAACACTCCTCATGTCATTCATAATTATTAGTACCAAGTCTTCTCTAAGGCTTCTTATTTCCTTGACCTCTCTACTAATAAATTCCTCTAATTTCCACATGTGGTTTTAATGGATCCTCCTTCAACCCACTACCACTATGGAAAATCCAGAAATACGTAGGTTCTGTGCCAAAATATATATATATATATATCAGAAAGAAACAGTCTGTACAACTCTACAACAACAGGTTAAAGAGGGTAATTCTGTCAGTTACCATATTCTTTTGTCACACAGTCTAAAGTAAGAGATTTAATTTTCCATTATATCCTATCTAAATGACTGAATTACCAAGTGAATGTAAAGGGACAGCTACAGATTTTTATCTTATTTGACCTAAACCAGTCTGTTTTGTGAATGGGCTGGCAGGTCATAACTTTAAACGCTATTCAAGGCAACTTGAGTCTTTAATTGTTTTCTAAATGCCAGCAGCTTATATTTCTGACATTTCACAAAGTTCACAAAGGACAGTTTGAAGAGCTGTATGAGGAAAAAAAATGCGCCTCCATTCCAAAGATAAAATGTGAGCAAGTATGACCACATTCTATACTTCACTTCACATTATCTGGAAACCATGTTCAATTTGGAATTGCTGACCTGAGAATTCTTAGCAATTTATGTTACACTCAAACCTAAAGAGATCAGGAAGTCTTAGTTTGCTATTCATATTGTTTGTGCTTTCCTTTTAAATTTATAAGAGTATTCACATTAAGAATCAACACAGTAATAATTTCAGCACTACATCTACCTGCAGGAACCCTGCCACATTACAGTTTCCTTCAAAGTGCATCTAAGGTATCATCTTCTACAAAAGCCTTTTTTGAATTCTCTTCTCATTGCCCCCCCCCCCCCCCCCAAATTGCCTTGTTCTTGCTTTCCTTCCTGCAAATAATTACTTCCTATGCATTTTACTTTGGATGTAATTATCTGAATACATACTTTCGACCCTAATGCCAACTAGTAGAATGTAATTTCTTTAAGTACAAGAAATACTTGATTCTTGTGTCAGTAGTCTCCAAGCCTAGCATAGTGTCTGGAACATAGTAAGTTTAGAATACATTTTTGTTGAATTAAATTGAATCCCTCCTGGAAGAACATTTACCAACCCTATGAGAAATATGACCACTAGGCAGAGTTCAGTATTAGCAATTGTGCTAATAACTGCTTCCTATTCTTACTATTTACTCAAATGTTTGTCTTCAAAGTTGGCATTTCAATGAATCCAATCAGTAAGTGACAACATAATCTTGCTAAACCTGCATGGGGGACTTCTGGGATCATATTTGGTCAAGTTGTTACTGAATTATGTTGAAATCTTTAATATTCTATATGGTAAAGGAGGCTTTTATTTTCAGATACATTATGTGGTTAGAACAAATTTGAATGGATGACTTCTTGTTTTACTTTCACTTGCTCATTCATCTTATATTAATCATGATGAATAAATTCAGTGACATTTCATAAGAATAACAAATATTTTGAATATAAGAAAGAGTAACACGGACTATACAGAAGATGGCCACGAAATGCTTGGTGAACTGAATGATTGTACCAATGTGGAGAGACACCAAGTTCTTCTAGGGAGGACTAAATATTTTCTTTGGCTTTTTGTATCTGAAAAGGTTGAGTTTAGTAACACATATCCAATAGTAGTCAAGAAATGTTCATGAAAACATGATTAAATTATAGTATTTGCATAACTGAAAAAGCTTAAAGTCAGGAGATTTGATCTGAACATCACTTCTAATACCACTTTAAGCAGTCTTAATTATGTCCCTTCACATCCCTGTTGTATATTCTTGAGGGAAAGAATTGTTTCCCCTGTATCTTTGTAGTCTAGCTCCTAGTGCGGGGTCTTGATTACTAATCAATACAAATAGGCACTCAATATTTATTGAACTGAATTATTCTGATTCTTCATTTTATAGATGAAGAAATCATTAAAGTTAAGTGACTTTTACAAGGTCATACATGTACTGATTCAAATCCAAGGTCTCTGCCTCTGAACCCACTGGTTTTTCTATCTTTTGTCTATTATTTCTGTCCCACGTAGCTAGATGATATAGTGGATAGGTGTTAAATCTAGGTTCAGGAAAACCTGAGTTTAAATCCTTTTCTTGATGCTAAATAGCTGAGTAACCCTAGACAAGTCATATAACCTCTCTCATTTCAGTTTCCTTCTCTGTAAAATGGTGCTAATAAAAGGACGTACCTACCAGAATTGTGAGGATCAAAGGAGGTAATATTTGTAAAAAGGTTTGAAAACCTGATATCACAACATAAATGCAACTAGGGTTCTGCTACATGTTTAGAACATTCACCTTACTCAGCTGAAGTAACTTCTCAACATGGAGATCCTGCTTGCAGGAGAAAAATGACAATGTGTGAGGAATGTGCCTTGGAGAGATTGTAAATGGTTGTGTTCTGGTAATTATATGGATTTGTTATTATTCTGTGACCAGAACTGGGGTGTGTGCATGGGGGTTGTGGGGGAAGGTGGGGGGTGGGGGTGGGGGTAGTCTTCAAAATGTTTTGAGTCTGCTTCAACTTCATTTGGTTACTTCTTCACTCAGGGTATCTGGTGAAAACATATACAATAAGGGGACAGTACTTCTCCATCAGTCTGTGTGGCCTCTAGAAACAGGGCTTTGTCCTTGGTCTCTACATTTATTCTTTTCTACTCTAGATGAAGGGAGTGGAGTCTCCAACCTTGAAAGTTCAAAAAAAGTAGAGGGTGCCTAGGCATCCTGTCATTGCAGTGTTGGGATATGTAAGCAGAATAGTAGCATTAATGCCTCAAGGAGCTAAAAGGGACATTGGGAAGATGGAACTAGTAGAGTTGAAAGTGAGATAAGGACTCATCCAGTAGACATGCTGTTTCTAGACATGAATATGGTGGAAATAATGATCTGTAGGAATTGCACTTGTTGTTGCACAGTCAGATCAGTCCTTTGTGACCCCATTTTGGGGTTTCTTGGCAAAATTACTGGAGTAGTTTTGCCTTTGCCTTTTCCAGTTCATTTTTTTTTGTTTTTACAGATGAGGAACTGAGGTAAACATGATTAAGTGACTTGCCCAGGGTCACACAGCTGTGTGGGAGGTCTGTCTTCTTCTCATCTGTAAGTACCTGGAATTGTTCCATATGTGGCACATAATTTTATTCTTTTAAGGTTTGAGGATTAAATAGGTTTGTAGAACATTCTATCATACTGCTGGTCAAAATAACTGAGCTATTCTTATCAGTCATCATCATTAACTTAGTTTCCTTCATCTGAAGCCCTGGGGCTCTATGTGGTACTTCATAATCTGATATTTGATTAGTTATCAAATCTTGTCAATCATTCCTCTGTAAGACTCAACATTTCTCTAACATGTTTCCCTTCCTATCAATACCCCAATGTCACTACTCTTATTAAAGCCCTCATTATGTTCTCAATTAGCTTAGTAAAAGCTAATATACATATATTTGATATATATATACATACACATATACACACATATATGTGTGTACATGTATATATATGTACAGATGTACATATATATGTACATATATATGTATATATATATATACAGATGTATATAACATAGGTATGTATGCATATATACATAAATAAGTGAATATATATGGATATTTTGTTGTCTGAATGTGACCTTTCTATACACACATATATATATACATGCACACATGTATATAATACACATATGCACATAATTATATGTGTGTATGCATGTGTATATGTATGTGTGCATAATTATGTGACTTATCTACCCTCCACATCTTCAGAGACTCACTTTTGCCTTCTCAGGAAAGTATTTTTGATACAAGATCTTTTACAAAATGTGTTACTCTCTCTTTTTCTGGTCTTATGTCCTATTTTGCACTCTTAAGTTTGAGCTAAACACCCCCGTTTCTTTAAGATACACTACTCTTTCCTCCTCCCTGCTTTTGCACACACCATTCTCTATGCCTCAAGACCTACTTTCCCTCCCTTCATTTTTTAAATTTACATGCACCTTTAAAAGTGCAGCTTCAATTTTATCTCTTCCATGAAGCCTTCACTGAACCATAGTAACATGAACAGCATGCCTTCTATGTTATCATGTAATCTTTTATGCTATAGAAATCAGTTTTGCACTTACCCAACACATACCAGACTATAAGTTCTTAAGGACAAAGCCCATGTCTTACCTACTGTCTTCCACCGTGCCCTACAAAGTACTTTTCGCACGGTATGCACTTAATGCATTTATACTCATAAACAAACGGGGAGGGGCATTTCAAAGCAAGTTGATTTTGAAAAGAAGGGAAGTCTTTAGTGTGAGATTGAAAGTCTTTGGCTATAAGCTTCAAATTCCTGACAAATATACTAATTAAAATATTGCCAGATTTGTTGAAGTACTACATACTGCATTAACATATGTACAGTTATTTTCCTTCCTGCCTCAGCTGTGTATGTGCTTGAAAGTAGTAAAACTACATTTATTCATGCATATTCAGTTACCAGGACAATTTATTGAAATCTCACTCCATCTACACACTTTAAAATTTTTGATGTAAAGAAGACAAGAGCTGGGCAACAGAAACAGAGTCGGAAGTAATGGAGGGGTAAAGAAGAAAAAGATGGTACAGTGATAAATATAACAAAATGAGGAGATGGAAATGAGATGGAGAGAAGGAGAAATAAGTGGGGTGGAAAAGGAAGATACAGAGAGAAGGAAGTGGGAATTAAGAATGAGGTGGGAGAGTCATAAATATGGTTCCTGAAGTTTCTAACCTCCAAACTGGAACATGTAAACTGGCCAACTGTATTCTTTTATAAAGTGTAACTTCTTTTCTTGAAACCTCAAACATCTAAGATGTATGGTTGCATTAGGCAAAAGATAAACGAGAAAAAAGGGGTAACAATGTTCTATAGCATTTGCCTTTATTAACCAATGTTATAGATTTAGATTTACAGTAAAAAAGCATCTTAGAGTTTCAACCCCTTCAGAGAAATTCAGACCAAGGGAAATTAATTACTTTGCCCAAAGTCTTACAGAATAAACATTTGAAATCAAACTCTCTGACTTCCAAGAAAGTCTTCCTGCTCCCTACCCCCCACTGTACCATGTAGCCTCCACTAAAGTACTAAAAGATGTGAAGCCATGGAAGTATTCCTCCTGTATACCTAGAGGTTTAAAAAAAAAAGAAAAGGGGTGGAGGACTGAGGAAGGGAAAGTTTCATTCTAGGATACAAAAAGTAAACACTGCTACTGTTTAAGAAAATAAGTAAGTAGTCTCATGGCTAACATTGGTCATTCAATAGCTGACAACCAGCCTGAAAGTGGTGAAGGAACAAGGGCTTGTTGAGAGTCTATATGATGATGGATTAAACTTCAAGTGTTTAAGTGACTGAGAGTGTGAATGCTGAAGGCATTCACTGGGAGGCATTCTGAGAGACAGAGAGAGAGAGAGAGAGAGAGAGAGAGAGAGAGAGAGAGAGAGAGAGAGAGAGAGAGAGAGAGAGAGAGAGAGAGAGAGAGAGAAAGAGAGGGAGGGAGGGAGGGAGGGAAAGAGAGAGGGAGGGAGGGAGGGAGATAAAATGATGATATCAGAATAATGAGTTGGAATAAAAAAATGCAAAGAGTGAATAAAATATTACTGAATAAAGGGGTAGATTTGTGATTAATAAGGGCTGAGCTACAGGGAAAATTATTTAGGCAAGTGCACAGGTGGACAGTCTAGCATTTTCCCTAGACAAACATCTGAGCTCGAGGCAGCTGCGTGGCTTAATAGACTGAACGCTGGATTTGGAATTACAAAGTTTTGAGTTCAAATCCTGTTGCAGACACTTATTAGCTATCTGACCCTGGGCAAGTCTCTGTGCCTCACCTTGCCATTCTGGAAACTGAGGTTAATAATAACATCTACCTCTAAGGGTTGTTGTGATGATGAAATTAGATAATATTTCTAAAGTGCTTTATAAACTTTAAGGCTCCATATAGATGCCAAATATTAATATCTTCATCATCACTAACAGTAGTGTTAATAAAAGTCTGGTGAGTGGGAAGGGTGATGTGGGGCTCTGGATTCTCATTCCTATCAGCAGAAGAAGGACAACGATGGATGAGAAGTGTGAAAAATGAGATTCAGAGCTTCCCTCAGCCCCCTTCTTTCAAAGTCCTGACTTTGAGTTCAGTTTTTCTTCAGAAGGACATTTCTGATAATGAGATTGCATTGATTTTCCTTAGCCTGATCAAACCCCAATCCAAGCTTGCAAGTAATTTAATCCACAGTATGGAAGACCCATTGTGTTTTGCTCAAGCTTGAGTGGAGACAGATTCTTCTGTCTCTATAGCCCAAGATTGGAAGTGATCTGGTATGGTTGGGGTTGGTCTGATAAAAGAGATGTTTCCTCTGTCTAGAGGTGAATGATGATGGGGTGACATCAACCCCTGTTGGAAGAATATATTAACTACTCCCCTAACCCCAAATAAACCCAATTCCAGAGTGACTCCCTTAGAGAGCCCAGTTCTATACTGCAGCTGCCATGCAATGTATGCTGCTGGCTTAGAGAGAAATAAATTTAAAAAAACATGGCTACAACCTAAATCCCATTTGTCTTTCTTAGACCAAGTTCTGCAGGTTGACAGAAGCTACTAGCTTTATGCCTGGAGTTCATAAGATCATAAATGTAAAGTTAGACAGGATCTTAGAGAACATAAAGTTCACCCTCATATTTTAGAGGTGAGGAAACTGTGGTCCAGAAATACTGCAGAAGTTCCACCATGGTCACACAAGTAATAAGAATTCTAATTGGGATTTGAACCTAAGTGTTTTCATTCCAAAGATGATCTCCTGTCTTCTCTGCACTGTTTTGCTACAGAGAATGCTTAGTAGTATGAGTGCAGTAATAGGGGGCAGTAACAGTGGTAATTCCCAGTTGCAGCTCCCAGGAATTTCAGAATTGAAAATATTCAGAAAATACCCATTTCAAAGAGCTGAGAAGCACAGCGTACAAGGTACAAGGATAAATAAGTAATAGCGTTTCTTTGCACATTATAATAGTGACTAATTTTCTTAAACACTTGAACTAGTAAAATGCCAAGTCAAATCTACACACATTTATCAAGCATCTACCGTATGCTGAGCACTGTACTAAGTAAGTGCTAGGGATATAAAGAAAGACCAAAGCATTCCTTGTCCTCAAAAAGCTCACATTCTAATAATGAAACAATATGCAAGCAACTATGTGTAAGCAAAATATGTACAGGACAAATGGGTGATAATCTCAGGGAGAAGGCCCTAGAAATAGGAGGGATTAGAAAATGCTTCTGGCTTAAGGTGAATGTTAACTGAGACTTGAAGGAGGCTAGGAGAGAATTCTAGTTATGAGGGGCAGGGGCTGCCAATGAAAATGTACAGTCAGAAAATGAAGTGTCTCATAGGAGGAACAGGAAGGGACCCATTGTCAGTGGATCTTAGAGTAGGTAGGAGTGTATAAAGTGTAAGAAATTTGGAAATCCAGGAAGGGGCTTTTGAAAACTGAGTTTCTTTTTGTCATTATTGGGCAGGGGGAGGAGGTGGCAGGATTTGTAGCCATCAGGGATTCTCTTACTGTCCAGGGTACCATCGTTTTGTCCAGTCATCCCCCTACTTAAAACGATGATTTCTTTCTCAACTCATTACTCTATTTCTCAACCCCTACATCCAATCTGCTGCCAAGTCATGTCATAGTATCCCTAGTATATACTTTCTTGTTTCTTCTGACATAATTACCTTCCTAGTGTAGGTTTTTATCACCTCTTGACCAGATTATTGCTATAACCTGCTGGTAGGTCTCCTTTTCAAAATCTTTCCTTACTCCAGTGCATTCATTCCCCACTCATTTACCCAAGTGATCTTCCTTAACGTGCAGGTCTTACCATGTCACCTTCTGATCCTCACCCTCCTTGGCACAATAAAGTCTTCTACTACCCCTAGGATCAAATATACAATTCCCATTTGGCTTTTAATTTTCACTTTTCTTAGGTTTTACACCCTTTCTCCAATCCAGCCATCCAGAGCTAATTTCTGAGCCATATGAGATTCCATCTCCTTACTCTGGCTGCCCGTCATAACTGCTCATGTCCATCTCCTTCTTTTAAGACTTAGCTCGCATCCTACTTTCTATGAGGCCTTTCTTGGTCCTGTCCTTCCCTTTGCCTCCCATCACCAGTTCCTTTCCCTCTAAGATTACTTTTCATTTACACTCTTTGTATATAATTGTTTGCATATTGTCTCCCCATTAGATACAGGAATGGCATTTTGCCATTGTGCTTAGTACGTTGATAGGCATACAGCAGGCTCTTTAAAATGTTTATTGATAAATTGATTACTAGGGATAGCTTGTTGGGTAGGTGTGTGAGTAAGGGAGAAGATACTCTGAGAAATGAAAATGACATAAAGACTAATGATATCAGTTGAATTTCCAAATCAGTAAAATATATATCTTCACCAAAACTACTTTTTTCTTTTTTAAAATAAAAGAAGTTTTATTTCTTTAAAAAAAATGAATGGTGGTTATTAATATTATTTGAGAGTACTGAGGTCAAAGTATAAATTTGATTCTGGGTTACCATCCCACCCTTTTAAAAACTAAACTTAAGTTATTGAAGGGTATTGTCTTGGCTTTAGATCAAAGTGTAATAAAATCTTTTTTTAAAGAGTGAGGTTTTCCCAGAAAGAAAGAAATACAAGGACACTCAAAGAACATATCCTCATGGAAGAAAACTTTTTTTTTAAGCTAAATTGTCTGGCATCTTGAAGGGATTGGGAAAAATCCCTATCTCAGGTCTGAGTTATATACAAATAAGATAGGAATGCTGCTCTTATATCAGGTAGACAATTTTTATGGGTAGGGTACAATTTGAATTTGAATGGACTCATTTGTTTACCAAGGAGTGGGAGGGTTTGTGTATGGACATTCCTTGAACAAATAGGTTCACCCAAGGAGGTGTCAGAATAGGGCCCATTCAGCCATGAAAGCTATTTGAATGCTGACTCAGAGATAAGGAAAAGAGACAATTACCTGGAGATTGGAGAAAGGATGTAAAACCTAAGAAA
This sequence comes from Notamacropus eugenii, assembly GCF_028372415.1. Lineage (NCBI taxonomy): Eukaryota > Metazoa > Chordata > Mammalia > Diprotodontia > Macropodidae > Notamacropus > Notamacropus eugenii. The sequence goes on from NC_092873.1 coordinate 445,340,958, forward strand.
ACTGAAAAAGTAAAAGCCAAATGGCAATTGTATATTTGATCCTATTAGTAGTAGAAGACTTTATTGTGCCCAGGAGGGTGAGGATAAGAAGGTGACATGGTAATATTTGCGCTTTAAGGAAGATCACTTGGGTAAATGAGTGGGGAATGAATGCACTGGAGTAAGGAAAGATTTTGAAAAGGAGACATACCAGCAGGTTATAGCAATAGCAAACAACACATTTAAACCATTTGGTCTATGAATACTACCTACCTCCCATAGCTTTCCTTCGTCCCTCCTTCCCTTCTTCCTTCTTTCCTTCCTTCCTTCCTTTCTTAGACAGGGAGTACTTTGCTAACCCTAACATTCTATGTATATGGGTTTTTCTTACCAACAATTCAACTCAATGATTCACCAAGCATTTATTAAGTTCCTATCATGTGGCAGTTTCTATAATTAGTTCTAGGAATACAAAACCAAAATGGCTCTGCCTTTGAGGAATATACAAGTGTTGTTACTGTCTTTCTTACTTTCACAAAGTAAGCAAATGCAGCAGAAAAATTATTCAAATAAAAATTCTGTGGTGCAGTGCATGGAGTGCTGGGCCTGGACTCAGGAAGATTCATCTTCATGAGTTCAAACTGGCCTTACACACTTACTAGCTTTGTGAACCCAGGACAAGTCACTTAATCCAGTTTTCCTCAGTTTCTCACCTGTAAAATGAGCTAGAAAAGGAAATGGCAAAAGATACCAGTATCTCTGCCAATAGAACCCCAAATGGGGTCATAGAGAGTTGGACACAACTGAAATAAAAGACTTAAGCTTCAATGACTTGTTAGTCTAGATCCTTCTGCTTAAGACTTGATTCCATGGGCATTCATTCAGATTTAAGACCCGTTCTAAAATGTAAATGTGACCATGTGTATGCTATATTGGGGGAAAACCAATATGTGCAGAAATATATGAATATAAAATTCATACAAAATAAATGCAAAGTAATTCTGATGTGAGGGAGAAATAACCATTGGAGGACCCAGGAAAGTCCTCTTAAAAAAAAAAAAAAAGAAACACTTTCAGGGTAACTTTTAACATTATCTCCTTTTCTCCTCCTCTCATTGTACTCCATGTATTTGTTCTACTTACCCTATTGCCATGGTTCTCCCATTTCTTTCATGCTTCTAGCTATCCAGTGCTGGTCACTGAGAATGTTTATTCCTCATTTCTGTATTCCTTCTTCCTCCATTATTTCTTCTATTCTATGACCTCACTACAAAGCTCTTCTGGGATGTCAGTTAATTAATTTGATTAGCTTGTTGTTGTGCTCGTCCTTTGTTTTCGAAGACCATGATATCAGAGAAATGATGACATGACTTGCACTTGACTTTGTTTTGAGTGAGGGAGGGCTGTGCAAGGTCACCAACCTCACTTTCTCCTCCTGAGCCATCTGGGTTCAGTGAGCAGATATTCATCAGAATGACTAGAGATGGCCCAGGATGCAATTGACCTTCTTATGCTGGCTTAATTAATTTGATTAGCCAATTGTATTAAAAGAGTAGAGGGTAGAAAGCACCTTTCTATTTAGAGTAGGCTACTGAGGTAATGACCAGGATCTGGTTATTCTAATAGAGAGGAATGATTTCAATTACAAGAATTCCAAACTTTTTTGGAGGAAAAGTTGGGAAAATGGCAGGTCAATGGAAGACAAATTTGGAAAAATGAAGCTTTTTGCATGATCTTCAGATAATTTCTTAGATGAAGGAAGACAAAAATCTTCATTTACACATCATCCAAAATAGAATGTTATGTGCTGAATGTATGTGTTGCTAGCAATATGACAATGTATATTTGGAAGATTCTTCATGCTTTAATTCCTATGACATAATAAAGCTATTGGGCTTTTATATAACATTATTATCTTTCTGTACATCAAACTGAAAGGTTAGGGATAAATTTTGACAAGCTAAGGATTGATGTTTCTGGTAACATCCTACTTTCCTTTAGTAACTCATTAGGACTGAAAGCCACAGATTTATCTTAATCTTGTTTTTGAAACAAGGATCATAGGAACTCAGAGATGGAAGGGATATTAGATCTAGTCCAGGGGTTCTTAACCTGGAGCCCATAAAATCAGATGGTCAGATAGAAAGATAGATGATGAGTAATAGATAGATAGAAAATAGAAAAATAGATACTAGAGAAACAGATGATAAATGATTGATGATAGGCTAATAGATAAATTAGATTATAGCATGGGTAGCTAGCTAGCTAGAATAGATAACTATATTTCAGTAATATTGGTTTCAGTGGGTTAAGAAATCTTGACCCAGTTCAATGCCCTCATTTGAAGATAGGGGTAGGGACTGAGTCTGAGAGGTAAACTGACTAGGAGAAGGGAAGGAACTACTAGTATGGGGCACAGGTAGATGTCCTGCAGAAGGCAGGATTTGAGTGTTGAAGGAAATCAGGGAAACTTAAAAGTGGAGGTGAATTCTTATCCCAAAATTTTAAGTCTTTACACTCAACAGAAACAAGTTTATTATATTTATTTGTTGCTATAAATTATGTATCTCCTCTGTTCCATTGATCTACCTGTTTCTTAGCCAGTGCCAGATAGCTTTAAGAGTTACTGCCTTATAGTTTAAGATCAGGTACTGCTAAACCTCTTTCCTTTACATTTTTTCCCCATTAGTTCCCTTGATACTCTTTGATATATGGATGTATTTATGTGTGTGTGTGTATGCAAAATTTTGTTTATATAGTTCCTGGGATTATTTTGGCAGGTGTACTCTTATCTCTTTTATGCTGTCTAGATTTATTTTAAATAGGCTATCTTTAACTATCTCTTCTTTTAAAGTTTTGTTGGTGACGTAGAAATACTGATAATTTAAGTGGATTTACTTTATATCCTCCTATTTTGCTAAAATTATTAATTGTTTCAACTAATTTTTTTAGTTGAGTCTTTTTCAAGTATATCATTATATCATCTGCAAAAAGAGATAAGTTTGTTACCTCATTTCATATGCTGATTCATTCTATTTCTTGTTCTTCTCTTATTGCTATTGCTACGATTTCCAATACAATATTGAATGATATTACGTTATGGAAATGCTTGTTTTATTACACAGATTAAAAATTAAATTAAATTAAGAAAAAGAAGTGGAGGTGAAAAAGGAGGGGGTGGAGGAGCAATACAGGTGTGAGAAACAGCTAAACAATGTAATGAGCTTTATATTTCCAAAATACAATACTGATATTTTTTGCCAAATGGCAATAGTTATCTTAATTTAATCATTTTCTTGCTCTTCTCCTTTTATTTTTATTATGTCTTTCTTTTCTGAAATCTGATGATGGGAGTTTTCCGTCACAAAAGACATATGGCTGTCTAAAAGAGGAATGACCTTTCAGTTTGATTCCCATACTCTCTTTAATGTCTGATATTTTGTTATCCTTTTTTTGAGCTAAAGCCTTCATGGAATTTTCTCCAACTTTGAATTTCTTTTCTTGGAGTGTATCAGTAAATCTGGTCCATAAGATCAATAATAATTTGGATAAAGTTTCTCTACCTACCTTACCATTAAAATTCCCCACATTAAAACTTAAGTGGTAATTTTCCTGCCCTTTAATCTTTTTTCAGTTTATTATTACAAGTGTAGCTACTTCATACCACTTTCTCTGAATCATTTATATAAGGTCTTAAAGAAGGCAGGCCCTAGTGCCAATTCCAAGATAAGCCCAAACTTTACATTTTAACATTCCAGTAAGTTCCTACTCTTTGTCTATCTTTATACTCTTGTTTCCTAATTCCAAGTTACCTGGTTTTGTTTTTTTTTTTTTATCCCTGACAAAATAATTCCTCAATCCAATGTGGGCACATTTTTTTTCTTTTTTAAATACTTTGGTATAAAATCTTGTCAAAGCAATTTGAAAGACTACATAAACTATAACCCTTAGTTTTTCTTTAGCCATAGGATTTACCAAATTGATGGGGTAGAAAGGTCTTTAGTGAAAATATCATCAATTTTCTTATCTTCCTTACCCTTACCCTTTTAGTCAAGGTCAGGTTGGGCAGCTAGGTGGTGCAGTGGATAGAGCACCAGTGCAGGAGTTAGGAAGGACCTGAGTTCAAATCTCATCTCAGACACTTGATACTCACTAGCTGTGTGACCTTGGGCAAGTCACTTAGCCCCAGTTGCCTCATCCTGGGTCATCTCCAGTCTGGATTCAGATGGCTCTGGAGGAGAAGTGAAGCTGGTAACCTGCACAGCCCTCCCTCACTCAAAACAAAGTCAAGTGCAAGTCATGTCATTATTTCTCTGATGGCATGGTCTTCTTCCACAACCAAGGAGGAACACACAAGGTCAAGTAATTAGCAAAGGAGCCAGTGAATTGAAAGTAGGCTCTTGACTTCAAATTCAAGGTTCCCTCTATGCTAACTAGAGCTCTTTACCTATTGTCCATTTAACTTACCCAAAAATATTTTTATAACTATTTCAATATAATTTATTTCCTTTGTAATATTTTGTACAGAGCTTTCCAAAACTCGTATTGTAATTTTAAGTTTTAGTAGCTTAAAAGCAAAGTATCTTGAGTTAAGCTGTGTTTTATTTTGTGCACTTAAAAACATTATTCTGAGAAGGGGTCCACAGCATACAGTAAGACTGCCAAAGGGGTACATGACACACAAAAAAACTTCAGAATGTCTGTACCAAGTTGGTAGTGAATATATATTCCACCCCTTCTGGGGAATGGAAGTTAAGTGGCACAGTGGATAGAGTCAGAAACACATGACTCAGGCACTTGCTAGCTGTGGGTCTCTGGGAAAATCATTTAACTTCTATTTGTCTCAGTTTCCTCAACCATAAATTAGCAGTCATAATGGCACTTTCCTCTCAGTACTGTTATAAGGATCAAATGAGATAATTCATAAGGAATTTAGCACAATGCCTGGCACAGAGTAGGCAGTGAATATTTATTTCTTTACTTTATTCCATCAAGTATTACTTCCCTTTATGGAAACCATGTAAAAGCATGGACTGGGTTTTATACTTGGATATTTCAGAAATATGTGATCATTATAAGCACTACTGTAGCCTAAAATGACCAAGGTCCCACATTGAGTCCTGGGCCATTTCCAGTTATCCTGATGAATATCAGGCCACTGGACACAAATGGCTCTTGAGGGGAAAGTGAGGCTGGTGACCTTGCAGAGTCCTCCCTCACTCAAATCAAAGTCAAGTGCAAGTCCTGCCATCATCTTGGTCCTCTTTGAGAATGAAGGACAAACACAACAACCACTGACCTCTATACTTTCTGTGAGAATTTCCAGTATACTCTTTGTGCCTTACTAAAGTATATGGCAATTTCATTTTCCAGGGTATACCTGCCATATTTCATAAAATTGTAAATTATCAATTCACCATTGAACATAAATATCATTTGGAATAAGAAGAAAGGGATCAAAAAATCAGAGTTAAAGCTAGCAGGGATCTAAATGGTCACCTAGTCTAACCCTATCATTTAAACATTATCAAACTGAAACATGCATAAAACTTTGTGAAAGTTATACCTGTAGTAAGAGACAGACTTGAATACACATATTTTCCTTTGCTTCCAAATATAGTAATCTTTTCGTTGCCCTTTAAGACTTTTTGAAAAATTATATGCTCATCACTACTAATTTAATTTACATTTATTCATCTACTCATCCATTCATTAATGAAAAAAATGTCTTAAAATTTCTGGGACAATTTCTATTATGTTAATTTTTTAAAAAAATATCTGACAATATTGTGTTTAAATCAGAAAGTAGTCTAGTTATACCATTAATATAAGTGAAATCATGGTCACTGATAGTCTACCACACAACCTCAGATTTCTGACTTACAGGTTATATACCAGGAAGGATCCACAGTATAAAAAAAATTTTCTCACATTCAAGCTTAGCACCAGGAAATGTTTCTACTTTAATCATCATTCTCTTATCCCTTCCTGAAATTCACATATTAAATAAATACAGGAATCACTTATTAAGGCAAATAATCAGTGTCTATTTCATGAATTTGTGTGTGTATGTGTGTGTGTGTGCGTGTGTGTGTGTGTGTGTGTGTAAATTGTTAGTGTAGCAGGAATATATGCATTCAGTTATAGATAGAAAGGTATGGTCTTAATTCAAATACAATTTTAAAAAGATAAAAGGATCTCCAGATTCATACACTTGTTTTCTCTTTCTTTACCATAGGCAATTATTTGTGTTGACTTCAAGTGAAAGATAAGCCATTTCAGTAGGTGAATGTACTTTTAACAACCATGTTTACTCACTTCAGAGAAAGGTTTTTGCTTTTTTTTGCCTTTTTGTGATTCAGATGAAAAACCTCCAAAATGATAAATTGGAATGTTATGCTTTCTAAAGCAGGTAAGAACATTTCCAGAAAGAGTAAGTTTCAAATTTATCCCTATTAGAATGATTTTTGTGAGAATACAAATATTTTCCCTTACAGCTTATTAATGAACAATAGAAAGACTTTGTTTTTCTCATTGACAAAAAGTTTTGTTTTGCAGTGTTTCATAGTTGAAATAGACAAGTAGGCATTTTTCCCCACTAATAGCTATATCCCAAATTAATGACATTTGTGTGAATGTTCATTACTCCATATATACATATATATGTATACCAAATATAGATAAGTGAATGTAACATATATCTTCATTTTCTTTGTTTTACTTCTTTCACTAATTGGGAAAGCAGTGAGCCTGTCATTGTACTTCAGTGCTTAGTTACAAACTTTGTGTACTCTTGCAAACTTCAGTAGAATTTATTAATTTAATCTAAATAAATGGTTACATCATATTGTAAGCTTAACATTTTATAAGGCCTAGTACAAAGATCAAAAATACTTACACTGTTTTTAGAAGTAGTACTATTCTTTGCTATTCCTTAATCAGTGAATGAACTTTGAAAAAGCAAGAGAAAAAAATAATAAGTCTAGAACACATAAAAAAGAAATTCATGACTTTCGTGTACAATACTCTGTCGGCAGTCTAAGTATACAAAACTTTCCCCACTAGAATAAATATTACAAATACAAGACATTAAAATAGTATTTACTTTTAACAATGACTATATTTACTATAATGCCAACTCTGATCTCAATGGAATATCTACCTACATATCTAGCAAAATACCCCTGGAAAAAGTACAGAAATCATTTTTGAAGAAGAGATCATCCTTACCTGAGTGGTTCTCTGTGATCATTTAAAAATGACTTGTGTTAGAATACATCTGTTACTTTTACTTAAGTAAATTTCTGGTTGTCACTTAACAATGATGGATTTTAGCATAGTTCTTTTTTGTAACAGGATAGGGTGTGTCTTTTGACAATGTCATATAACTTCAGAATATAGTATCCAAGGAGTTGCCACAGTCTTTAAATAATGACTCATATCAAAAAGAATGGTAAAAATTTAAACATGCTTATGAATTTAATTTCTGAATAGAATATACCTTTAGAATAATTTTCAAACTCATTTTTAATTCAATTTTTAAACGATTATATATTTCATCTCCATTCATTTCTTTAAACAACTGATTTTAAAAAAAATGTAATTAAACTATAAACACTTCTGGGTAAGTGATAAATGTTTTACCTCAGGTTCAGGTTCTATGTTCCCAGGGTCCCAATACACTGAAACACAGGATTAAAATAGTAAAATGTAATAATAATAGTAAATCTCTGACAACAGCAATGCTGTTATCTTCTTAGGTAAATAGAGCAACCTGATGGAGGGTGAAATTAGGAAGGAAGTGAGATGAATATTAAAAGAGTAGACTCATGTGGAAGCTAGTGCATTCCTGACCACTAGAGTTTTCTAAGCAAATTAAGGAAGAAACTACAGCAATCTGGAAGGAAGATTCTTAAAGTCTGAGAAACTTTAAAACCAAGAGACTTTATTAGCTTCTTTTATCCTTTTCATTTCCTTTATCTGGTGGTAAATGCCATTCCAAATGACTGATTTTGTGATAACTAAGGTTTCCATACTTGGTTGGGGAGTAGGGAAGGAAACTCTGGTCCTTACAATTGGTCACTATAGTATAAATGCATATTGCCTGGTTATAGTACAGAAAAAAGAAATATGGATTTTGATTTATCAGTATAAAATTGAAGTGAACCATGGCACTGAAGAAACCTTACTTTGAACTAGTAGAGTAACTAAGTTTAGGTCTCACAGAGAACTCACAACTTAGAAGAGCTAATCTCAGAAGAGACTTCTATCAGGAAAAGGCCTCAGAAGTTGTGTTGGTACATGCTTCTTGGGGAGCAGACTAGAGGAAGTAAAATCTTTAGCTTTGCTAATTGGAAGAGCTGACTGGAAGAAGAGTTTTTGCTTTTACTTTTTTGCATTTGCACATAATATGGAAACCTCTGATAAGCTTAACCAGGAAAGCAGAACTTTAAAAATTTTGCAGATGTCCGGTTTAGGTTTTCTACTTTTGCTAATGCTGATCAAAGTAAAGAAGACCTAGAAAACCTCTGCATATTTCACCTTTAGAGTTCTTGAGACAGTATAAAATTATTTTTGCATCTCATAAAATGAGCATACTGAGTAGAGCATATAGGCAAGAAGTACCTCACCCAGCAGGAGAGAGATGAGGGCCATATTAGGAGAGGAGAAGGATCAGATAAACCAGTGGAGGAGTGTCTCCTTTCATCAGTGTGGTTGAACAGAGACAAAAGATCTCAAGGTTTATAGACCAGATTTGATGGTTATGTTAACTCATGTTATCCCCTATTCATTTTATTATTACTTAGATCTGAGTCCACTCTCCCCCATTGGACACTATATGTATTGATAAGAGAGTGTGCTCCAGGCATATGGATGAGAAGTCACACAGTTGTGGCTGCTGCTGCTGCTGATTTACATTTTGTTGAGTATTAAGAGCTAATGGAAAGAGTTCTGGGTCTCATGACCAGCAGTATATAGGATTGAACATTTTCTACAATCCCTATTAAATAATCTCTCAATCTCTGTCTCTCTCTGTGTGTCTCTCTTGAAGAAGGAGGAGGTGGAGGAGGAGAAAGAGGAGGAGGAGAAAATTTATGTACAAGAATTAGAGTAATTACAAAAGTCTCTATAAAACAGGAAATCCAGAAGTCCAACAAGGTATCAGGGTTGTAAATTAAAGGTGAAAAGAGAACTATTTAACATTCTGAGTGAGCAACACTCTCCAATCAACCTCCACATTCCAACCGGGCACAAAACTGATTCAGGAATCTTCATACTTCTACAGTCCCTTCCATTACATCAGTATCCTATTGCAATAAACAACTATGTTAGTCACCTGTGGAGGAGAGAGGGGTGCAGGAGGGGGAAGGTCTTGCACTACTTGGGATAATCTATACAGATTAGGGAAGTTTAAAGAATCAGAGTATCTGCCTACCAAACCTACTCTATCCCAGGGTAAGCTAAAAACAAACAAAACAAACAAACAAACAAAACCCAACAGACATTGACAGCCTAGTCAGAGAACTAAAAATGAAAGGAACTGGAAAAAAATAACTTGGCCTCCCTAGGCCTAAATGAAAAGGGAGGGGTGTCCAGCTGAGACAATCCTATTTCTCCAGAGGTTATTTGGGATAGGATCATGGCTAGTGAAAAATGAATTACTACAACGTGGGAGTAAGTTGAAACAATTTTGAGGCAAACCCACCAGGGTAAACCTGGTGGTAGATGGTAAATCAAAAAAGTGTCAAACAGCAAGTCCCTCCTCTCCCTTCCCCTCCTGCCAAATCTGCTTGGGTAGAGATCATAACCAGTGAAAAGTGAATTCTCCAATGTGGGAGAAAGCTGAGATATATGAGTGGAATGGATGATGGATGATGATTTCAATCCACCTAGGTAAACCTGAGAGTAACCTAGTATTTAAAAGAATGATTAAGAAAGTAAATGAGAGGAGAATATAAGGGAAACAGCCTAAAATCTCCTCAGCTATCAGGAGGAAGAAAACCCAGTTAAAAATCTGAACATATGCATATAAAGCAACAGGAAAGATATTAAAAAAGGAAAGAAAGATAAGTAACAAGATTTCTAAAAGACTGTAAATGTCTCAAAAGAAATAGTGCCAAAAAAAAAAAAAGACAATTAAAGCAATACTTAATTGAGACATGGAAGCCTTTGGATTCACTAGAACCGCAGCATTATGTTCCAGAGACAAGTGAACACACTGAGAGTAATATTTAACTAAGAAAATATTTTAGAATTTATAGCCTGCACAGTAAAATAATTAGCAGGATAGAAATATTTGAATTTATAATGGCAAGTCTCTCCAAAGAAGGAAAAAAGAAAACATTAGCAATACAAATATATTGAAGCAAGGAACAATCTGGAATAAGAGAAATGACAACATTAAAAATATATTCTCTACATAAGCAAAACATATTCATCTTTAAGACAGGATATGGAGAGACAGCATACCATGCCTCCCAGAAAGTAACAAGTCAAAAAATCAAAATATCATAAAGGAAGGAAAAATACAAGAAAACTACTCAGAATTTCTAAGCAACTTTCCCAATACAGAAAACAAAACAACTGAAAAAATCCACAGATCATAATGAGAAAAAACAAAACAAAACAAAACAACAAGCTCTGTTTCAAACTCCGAGGCATATAATGATAAAACTTCACAATTTCAATGACAAGTTCTGCCAACGATCAGAGGAAAGACTTTCAAAAATAAATTAAAAGGCTGCAAAATAATGCAAGACAATTCTGTACCTACCAGAAATTCCAGAAAGGAATATAACAATATATTTTGAAAAGCAAATAAACTCAAGATAAACCCATGGTGGCATATGTAGCAAACCAGAGCCTAACTAGCAATGAATGGAAAACATTAGAAAGCCAACAGATAAACCTAACTAAATGCAAAAGAGGAGATAAAAATTAGAGGAGTAATGGACAGATTAGAAACTCCAAAGTCTACAAAAGTCATAAAATTAAAATCTGTTTCTCTGAAATGACAAATAAAATTTTAGCTAACATGATTAAAAAAACTAGGAAAGAAATCAGATAAACAAGGTGGTAAATAAAGTGAAATTATAAAAGAAAATAAATTATCACACATTTTAATTTTATTTTAATAAAACTGAGAACCCCAAAGAAAAGGCTTACTTTTAAAAGTATAAAATAACAAATGAACAGAATTCTAGACTGAGCCCCTAAATAGCAACTAGGAACTTTTAGGAGCAATCATTTAGGAAAAAACAAACAAACCTCCCTATTTAATGCTAACTGTTTGAAAAACTGGAAAGAAGTCTTTGAAAAATTTGGTATGCACCAACATATTACACTGCAATCTACAATAAATTCAAAGTAGATATGCGACTATCTGAATATTGAATTTAAAAAAAAGAATTAGAAGAGAAGCAAAACATATACTTTTCACAAAAGAGGGTAGGAGATCTCTTCTTAACCAAATATGATGAAGGCAATTACGAAAGTTAAAATAACTCATTTTGACTGTATTAAACAGAGCTTTTGAAAAAAATTACAAATTATTAGCAACTATATAAAAGTATGCTCTAAATCACTATTAATAAGTGAAATTCACATTAAAAGAACCCTGAAAAACCTCCCACCTAAAAATTGACAACATGAAAATAATTAAACTAGTCATTACTGAAAGAGTTACAGAAAGATAGACACACTATTGCCTTGTTGGCGGAGTTGTGAATTGATACATTCATTCTGTAAAGTAATTTGAAGCTTTAGAAATAAAATGCCTAGAAGATCAAAACACTATTCCTAGTCATAAATTCCAAGGATGTCTTTAACAAAGACACTAGGATGTTTTTAGTTGCATTGTCTTTCGTCCTTTATGCTGAAAGAGGACCAAAATCACATCATGGTGTCTGGTTAGTGATGTTTTTGACTTGCACATCAATTGTATTTAAGTGGGCAGTGTTGTAAGAAGTCTTCAGTTTCACTCTGTCCCAGAGTCATTGGAGCCCAATGTCAAGACAGTAGTCAAGATGACTGATGAGGGCCCAGGATGCAGTGGATGATCTTGGTGTCTTCCTTGCTTCAGCCACATTCATGACTGTTGCAACAAATTGTTCTCATTTGCACATTCTGCTCAGGGGGAAGTCTTCAAATTCTTGGGGAGATACCTCCCCACTCTCAAATGCAGGGATGGGCTTCAGGCCCATTGGTTACCCTCCATCTGGTTTATCTGGGGTGTTTGTGGGTTTTTGTTTTTTTTTGCCAGAGTGTGGCATACTACAGCTTCTTTGAGCACAAGTGAGAGCTGGGTGTCAGGGAGACACCCAAGGAGGAGGAATAGCCCCCCAAAGAGCTCAGTAAGCCCTCATACCAGAGGTGCTGATCCTCCCTGAACATCCCACACACCCCATAAAGATATCTTTTGACTGGGAGTATGACTGTAATATATTACTGTGCTTTAAGAAAAGATGACTCTAATGAATATAAACACATATAAACTGATGCAAATGAAGCAAGTAGAGTCAAGAAAATATAGTACACAAACACAATGTAAATTGAAAGAACAACCGCAAAGGGGTAGAGAACTGAAGTAGCAAAATCACAAAACATGAGTCTGTTAAAATTATATCTTGTTACGCTCCCCTCTCCTAGTAAATATACTAAGTTTCCAAGTAGTCAGCATAAAGTATCAATAGCAGGAAATGAGATTGCAAAAAAGAAATATAATCCCAAAGATCAAAGGTGCATAATTTATAAACTGTATCCTGTATTGACCAAAAATCACATCCTGGTAACGTACTGAATCAGGGAAAGCCATTTAGATTTTGCTGTCAGGACCTTTTAGGTCCTATGAAATGTAATCTCAGATAAATTCCAGATATCTTCAATAAGATCAGAACACCAAATGGAACTGATAATTTTGAGATGATGTGGACATGTTAACTAAGTTTTGCTAACAACTTCAAGATGATCTGCATGTATTAATGAACTAACCCCAACGTGGCATGGATAAGTTAGCAGTCCAATTCCTCAATCATCCTCCCATCTCCATCTGTGACTGTACTGCTGAATGTTACCAATCCAAATCCATGGTTACATGATGATTCTCTGTGCTTCTCCTCCAACCCTCATTCTCTTAAGTATGGCTGCCACCCTTTCCTAGCCCCAACGCCACATGCTCTATATTTGGTTCCTTTCTGATGCTTGTGGGTGTGTGTTAGTGAATTGACCAATTATATAGACTGCTCCTAAACATCCTAGTATAGAAAATATGCATTTGTTTTTTTGTCTGTGGGGTTAATTAAGCCAAAAATTTTGAGTCATTATGGATCTTACTTAGGAGGCACTGAAGTGTTTATGGTCTTGATCCTGTCAGCACACTGACACTCAAAAAATAAGCATCTGAAGGACTTCACAGTCTATAGGGAATTTTGCTTTCATTTAGACTCTGGCCAGAGAGGACTCTACCTCTTTGTTTTCATTAATTTCTCTCTGTTGTCCTTTAACTTTTCCCTAAATTGGATGATACTTTTTATCATTTCCTTTTTCTTTATTCAGTGCTAGTCCTCTACTCTTTATTCTTTCTTCCTTAAAACTTTCATCTTCAGTAGATTGAAGTGGAAACTAGAGAAAATTTGAGGTGTAAGAACTGCTCCACCTCATCAAAGGAGAAGTCTTTATTGCTGGCATACTCTGAAAGGAATTATTGCCGAAGGCAGAACTGGTAAATCACTTTCAAGTGGTAGATGAAGGCTTGCTCTTTCTTCCCAGAAAGGTTTTTTTGCCTACCATGGGATGTTGACAGTTCATTTTGAGTCATTGCCATCTTAGAACTGAAAAGAGGACACTTATCAAACTTGAAATAGGATCAAGTCAGATTATTTGCAATGTTGTACGGAACACCAGCTCTTTAGCTCATAGGATTCTAGGGATTGAAAGCCTTTTTTTTTCTCCTTGTGAATTATGCTCACCATTCCAAAGAGAGGATGAGAGAAGGTGTCAATCTCACAGTTTGTAGGAATAAGTGAAGCTTGTGCACAAGACCCAGACTAAAATGTGAATGAGAAGTTTGACAAAATAAATTAAAATACAATATAACATACCTAGTGTTAATTTGAGGTCAATCTGTAGCCTGAAGGGATCCATTTTTATTTGTGTTTGAAGCCTCTTGGATACAGAATCAGCTCCCGTCAGCTCCTTGCTCAGGAAGACTTGCATCACAAGGTATGCAGAATGCGGCTTAATCCAGTTCAGTTCAATTCAATTCAAAAAGCATTTGTTAAACCCCAGTTATGAATAAGGTACCGAGTAGGGTACTGTGGAAGCAAAGTTAAAGTTCCAACTCTCCAAGACTTTTCTCTTACTAGGAGAAAACACCTGAGTATTAAACAACATTTTTATATAATAATTACTTCAAGGAAGTTTGGGTGCAGATTTGCATAAATTATCTAAGACTTCCCTGTAGAAAACTTATGGGTTAGTCAGCTGTGTAAACAGGGTGTCTACCTATGAATAGTGTGGTGGTGGCTGATGGAGCACCTGTGTTCATTTGGTGTTAATTATTAGGGCAAAATTAGCACAGGCAGCAGAGAATTGATCCATACTTCGTTGCATCTCAGCTTCAGAGGCTGCATTGAGTGCACAATCATCTGCAAACAGAAAATCACGCACCAGCACTCCCTCCACTTTGGTCTTGGCTTGTAACCTTTTCAAATTGAAGAACTTACCATCAGTATGGTAGTTGACCTTGATGTGGTGTTCATCCTCATTGAAAGCATTTGTCAACATGGCTGAAAGCATCATGCTAAAAAACATGGGAGCAAGCACACAGCCCTGTTTCACTCCACTGGTGACTGGGAAGGCACGAGAGCTTTGTTGATTATCCAGAACCCAGGCAAACATGCCATCATGAAATTGGCATACAATATTGATGGACTTCTCCAGGCAGCCAGATTTTGACATAATTTTCCATAAACCCTCACGACTAACAGTGTCAAAGGCCTTGGTCAGATCTACAGATGTTGTGCACAGACCTCTGTTTTTTTTCCTGGCATTTCTCCTGGAGTTGTCAGGCAGCAAACACCATATTGACTGTTCCTCGGCACTTTCTGAAGTCACACAGTCTTTCAGGTACATGCCCATCTTCCAGGTGAAGGATCAGTCTTTTAAGGAGGACTCTAGCAAGAATTTTGCCAGCAACAACTAAGAGAGAGATCCCCCTGTGATTATCACAGGACATTCTATTCCCTTTACCTTTATAGAGATGGACAATGGAGGCATCCTTTAACTCCTGGGGGATAACCCCCTCTTGCCATATAACCTAGAAAATTTCAGTCAGCTTTTGTATGAGCCGGGAGTGTGGACTTTGGGTTAGTGTGTTAGTGTTGGGTTAGTTTGTATGAGCTGGGAGTGCAAAATTTGTTGTAACTATTGGTTACAACAAATGGAGAAGTTTTGAATGCTGTGGATAAGTTCATTTACCTTGGTAGTGTACTTTCCAGGGATGTACACGTTGACAATGAAGTTGATGCACACATTGCTAGAGCTAGCTCAGTGTTTGGGAGGCTCCAAAGAAAGGTCTGGGAGAGAAGAGGTATTAGACTGACAACTAAACTGAAGGTCTACAGAGCTGTTGTGCTGACCTCATTGTTATATGCTTGTGAAACTTGGACAGTTTACTAGCGCCATGCCAGGAAACTGAATCACTTCCATTTGAACTGTCTTAGGAAGATCCTGAAGATCACCTGGCATGATAAGGTATCAGACACTGAAGTCCTTGCTCGAGCTGAACTGCCAAGTATTCAAACTATGCTTCAGGGAGCTCAATTCTGATGGACTGGCCACGTTGTTCGAATGCAAAATGTACATTTGCCCAAAAGACTATTTTACTGAAAACTTTCATGGGGCAGGCAATCACATGGTGACCAGAAGAAACGATACAAGGACACTCTCAAGGTCTCTCTCAAGAACTTTGAATTTGACTGTGCAACATGGGATACGCTGACATAGGACTGCTCAGCATGGCATGCCCACATCAGAAAAGGTGCTGTGCTCTTTGAGCAAAGCAGAACTGAGACAGCACAAAGTAAATGCAGGATATCCACCCCAAATACTCAGACTATCTGTGCTCAACCTGTGGTAGAGCATTCTGAGCTTGTATTGGTCTGATCAGCCACAGTCGGACACACTGAAATTTCACTTTACAATGGTGATGTCATTTTAATCCTCTTCAAAGACTAAGGACCATAACCAACCAACCAACCAAACAGGGTGGCTAATTGGATAGTGATGAGGAAGAGGTGCTACTTTTTTCACCTGCTCAATGACAGTCACACCTGGTCATTATAACAGAAGAATTATGACGTCTGTTTGTTAAAAAGTTTATAACTCTTCCTGTAACTAGTCTATCCAAACACATTGACTTACTGATGAGTCTAGGTTTTTACCTTTTTTTTCCTTTAATTTTATTTAACAGCCAGCTGTGTAAATAAGGAGGGGTAAAGGTAAGTAGGTCATGAGTAGGAATGGCCTCCCTTGACTCTTGGCTTTGCTTTAATGACAGTTGCTTTAAAAGACACTGTTTGCAGAGGTTTGTAACACATAAAATAAACAAAGCCGGAAGGAAATACCATAGCCAATCTGCAGTTTCCCTTAAATGTGATTCAACTTCGATTTTTATCTGAGACTGAACTTTGGATGATGAAATTTTTAAGCAATCATGTAATCTTAGTTGCCTATAAAACTCTTGAACGTTAAAAGGCAAACTTAATATCCATTCATTTTTTACTTATTTTTATATGTCTAAAAGACCATAATGCAATACATACAATCAAAAATGTTCTCATAGTATTTTTACTTATATTTCATTCAACATTAATAAACAAAAACTGGCACCAAGTGGGGTATTAATATATTCTGGCATTATTGGCATGAGCCTCAATGACATACTTACAGTATTTGCAAACCCTTGGACATGGCAACAGGGTGGGACTGTGTATTGACTTGGGCAAAATTCTGATGGGATAGTAAACTTTGGGGACATTTCAGGGTAAAAACAAAAATAAAGTTTAAAGGTAGACAATAGGAGAATACTTTTAAAAAGATTATGTTACAAATAAATCATAGGATTATAGTCATAATAGTAACTTGCACTTACACAGCTTATTTGTTTGTTTGTTTATTTAATACTGAGTCTCTGTATCTTGGCCAAATTGTAAGTGCAGAGCATACTCACAGGTCTGATCCCATCACTGATCGACAATACAGCTTTAAGCTGCTCATTTTCTTAACTGGGTTAGTTCACTCCTTATGAAACCTTCACTTCCAGGGTCTTACCATATTATTGACAAATATAGTACAGGCACCTGAATGACAGTCCACTGCAGCTCTGTGGTCAAGAGAGCCATCCCTCAGTCTTAGCCTCCCCAGTAACATGGACCACAGATATGAGCCACTATACCCTTCTCACTTTATAATTTTGAGTCTTCCCTCTGTCTCTGCTAACAGCACCACAAACCTCACCATCACTCAGTCATGACACCAGACTCACCCTTGATTCCTTTCTAACCCAAATTCCACACTCCTAGTTTCTATCTTTTGTTTCCTCCTTCACCTTAAGTCTTGCTCCACCCTATTTCCTGATGAAAGCTGTCTATTTTGCTCTTAATCTCTTTCAAGTCAGCAATTTTAATTTGATGAGCATTTATTAAGCAATTACTACGAGTACTGCCCTATGAAAAACAGCACTTATCCCCAGGGGGCTTGAGATTCTGCATCTCTTTTAGACTAGAATATTTTTTAAAATTATTTTATTTTTAATTTATGGAATAAAACAAGAATTTCCATAACTATAATTTTTAAAAGATGATTGCACATGAAACTGCAAATCTTTTATGAACAACTTGCTCTTTCTTTTAAATACAGAATAAAGCTATCTTGCAAATTTCTTTTTTCCTTCCCTCCCCCCATCCTAGAGATGGTTACCATATAGAACTAGAACATTTTGACAGATTCCCAGACCATTTTCTTGATTCCTTGTAATTTCTCTCTAATCCAACTTCCATAGAAGTATTGAATAATATTTCTAATGCCGTATAATGATCAAATGATTATTTTTTTAAAAGTTATAGGGTTACCTTATTACTAATTGAAAATACCTAACTCAGGCAATCAAGCTCTTCTAAAATCTAGAACTAACCTACTTGACTAGCCTTAGCTCCTATTGCTGCCCTTTAACATAGTGCCTTTCCATCTGAACTAAACAATTCTCCACTCTCTGTTCTTGCCCTACCCTCCCTGAAGTCAACCTCTCTAAGACTTGGACTTCTCAACTGTAATATTTGAAATAACCTGTAGTACCTAAGTCTCAGGAGTGATGCAAACTCTAAATGAGTACACACACACACACACACACACACACACACACACACACACACACCCACTCAACTGAGATTATGAGGGAAATGACTTCTGTGACAGTATTTTTGACTGACATCTAGAATTAGAGAACTTCAACCTAAACAAATTTGAAAATTACTTCTCCAAAGAATTAAACAGAAGCTAAAGGTAGTAGTTTCATCTGAAACTAATCATAGTATTATAACCAGAAACAGTATAATACCATGTGTCAGAGTCTAAAGGACTAAAGAGGAATGATGGGAGGGCATACCTATGTGTAATGTTTTAATATTTTAAACAGAGCATGTAACTTTGCTATGTGAATTCTAGAAGACTTAGTAGACTTGCTAATGTTGGCTTAAATGGAGAGCACTTTTAGATGCAGTTGAGTTCTCATGTCACAATTACTCTCTGGGGTATTGAGTATAATCAACATTAGCCCCAGTTAGCTAATGAAGAAATGGAGGTTCGCTGTTTAATTGACCTACTCAAAGATAATTGACTAGAACAGGGGTGGGGAATCTGTAGCCACTAGGCCACATGTGGCCCTCTAGGTCCTTGGCTGCCACCTTTTGAGCATATCCAAACTTCTCAGAACAAATCCCCTTAATAAAGGATTTGTCTGTAAAACTTTGACTCAGTCAAAAGGTGGCAGCCAATGACCTAGAAAGTCACATGTGGCCTTGAGGCCACAGGTTCCCCACTCCTGGACTAGAAATTCTTAGTTGTGGGGGTCAGCACTCAGTCTGTCTTATTCTAAGTTCAGGTCTCTGTTTACTATGTCCCATACTAATATTATGAACATGAACAATTTAAGTGTCTTAATCAAGGTTGTAGAAACTGGAGAATGGGGCTAAAGGTAGTCAGTCCCGCATCATGACTATGTAATAAAAAAGATAGGTAACCCATTTTGGAAGAGGAGGGACAAAAATATTCGCTAAGACATTAATTGTGCAGTTTTGTCTATTACCAAGACCCCACTTTTTAGGTAAAACAAGTCTAACCAGGCTTCTCTGAACATATCTGGTTTTAACATGCAGCTAACCTTGATGGATTGGTGAACATGTCCAGTTTGTCTACAATCAAACTGCTCCCCAACCCGCCCCCCCATGACCTAAGTGGGGTTAACCCATTTGATTGGCCACCTGAATCTTTAAAACTGTTAAGACTAAATACTTTGCTCTTTTTGGTGACTCCTATGTGTTGTGTCTATTATGGATGTCATTAATTGAGAGATGAAGGAAAATTCTTTTAAATTACCCACACTATGAGAAACAGGCCTGGGAGTATTTATTTCTGTTCTGTGTTGTTTGTCCCCCTCAGTTTCTGGTGTCAGAGGTGTCAGAAATTTAGAATTACTAGATTGCCACTGTCTACAGAAATATTTGCATTTAAGCAGATTTATACTGCTTGTCTTTTGTGAAAGATTAATGATCTACAATTTCTTAGGGTGATTATACAAATGAACATGTAAAACATACATGGTATTCTGTACTATTTCTTTACCTGCACTACTTTGCTTCTTTTCCTGATGAGTGAATTTCTAATTCCATTTGACAATAATAAGGATCCCTTAGAGAGTTGTAGGTGTCCTTTGGGATTAGGGACTTGTAGAAAATTGACTAATTTTAGTGTGTCCTGTCTATGTAGAAAGGGGCATTTTGTTTTGATGTATCCTGTGTGGAAAAGTGCCAGGCCTAGAGGCCTGAGGGCTACCCGAGTCTTCTTACCTTACCTCTCGCAGGTCTTCCGCTGGCCAAACCGGATAGTCGTATGAGAGAAGAGACCTTCCAGAGTCGAACAAGGGTTAAGCTTTTATTCAGGGTTCTGGTTACAAGTGCAGGGGGAATTCTTCCTTAGGAAGGAGAGAGAAAGATCTCCCAAGGAGGCAAAGATCTTACAATAAGAGATTGGAAGTAGAAGTGTAAGTGGGGAGAGAGGGGGAGGGGAGAGCGGAGAGAGGAAAAACAGAGCCTTCTGTCCTGTAACGACCCCTCCCGAGCTAAGAGTGCCTTCAGGCTTTCCTGATCCTAATTAAGCTCTCCGGCCACATAATTTGCACCTGAATACCGTGCCTGTTAGATAACAATAGGTGTGCCCAGATCCGGGACAGTCTCGAGGGGGATGCTCCTCCCATCACGTTTCTCACGGGAAGAGGCGGAAATACACGAGATTGCTCGGTCTCACTCCTCAATTCCCTGGTGTATTATGGGGGGCCTCATGAGAACTCTAAGATTTAGAAGTTCCCACCTTTACCCACCCGAGACTGTCCACATGGAATTGAGCTTCCATCCCCAGCATCTCCCCTTTTTTGTTTTGCGCAGTGCGCACATGGCTCTAGAGCAAATAGCGGCTGGAGGCTGAGTGGGTCAGGAAGGCCTTTAGCATATGAGTACCCCACAACAAGAACTTCATTTACACAGAAATCTGCAGCTAGCACAACTGACAAAGAGAGGCATCCAACAAAACAAAGATGAAGCTAAATGGCTGAATTACAACAAGGGGAAGGGCAATCACTAATTCCAAAGCATATTCCAAGAGAAGTAGCTCAGTGCTGGCGCCTTACACATCACCACCCCCTCAGTCATGCAAATGGATCTCAACGGCCAAGCCTGAATGGCCAAGCCTGTGGTATTCAGGCGAAAAGTTGGTCACCTCCCCCCCCCACCGTGTGTCCTGGGTTTGTGATGCCAAAGTCCTCCTTCAGCCACTGAAAGAAGATGCCTAGATGGAGTGGGCAGCAATGTCAGTGGTTGGGATGAGTGCTGCTTCCTCTCTGCAGCAAGGTTAAAGCTGTCAGCAGCAGACTCAGGTGGTGCATGATCCTTCTCCGGGGTCTCCGGGTTCTCCAGGCTCGTCGCCTCCTGCGTCTCCGTCGTTTCCGACACCGGTTTCCACCTACGGATCCTTCTAATGGGAATCCACGCATCACCTTTTCCTGTGGAGACACAAACATACCCTGGACCCCATATTAGTATCTTATACGGACCTTGCCATTTCCCTGAGGCCATATCCTTTACCATGGCCCATGTGTCCTTATTTCCAGCCTGGGTATTACTTTCCTTGCGGGGTTGTCGTGGAATAGTCACAAAATGTCTCATAGCTGGAGTAGTATGTGAGTTTTTTGAGATATGCAAAAAATTGTGTGTATACACAGCTGTATCAAGCTCTGATTGTGTTAGGCGACCTCTTCCCCTTTTTTGTTTAGCGAGGATCACCTTTAAGGTGAGGTTGATAAGAATGCATACTGGCTG
The DNA here is from genome assembly GCF_028372415.1 of Notamacropus eugenii. Taxonomy (NCBI): domain Eukaryota; kingdom Metazoa; phylum Chordata; class Mammalia; order Diprotodontia; family Macropodidae; genus Notamacropus; species Notamacropus eugenii. The sequence goes on from NC_092873.1 coordinate 445,362,584, forward strand.
GTTACTTTGGTATAACTGCTGCCAGGTGCTCACAAATGCTTGATTAACATCTGTAAGGAACCTGAATTTTACGGATTTTTTCTTTATAACAAACACAGGAGCATTCCAGGGTGCTAATTGCTCCTTAACCAATAGTTGTAGTGCCTGGAGTTTTTCTGGAGTCAGGGGCCATTGCTCCACCCCGGCCACATAGTTTGCACCTGAATACCGTGCCTGTTAGATAACAATAGGTGTGCCCAGATCCGGGACAGTCTCGAGGGGTATGCTCCTCCCATCACGTTTCTCATGGGAAGAGGCGGAAATACACGAGATTGCTCGGTCTCACTCCTCGATTCCCTGGTGTATTATGGGGGGCCTCATGAGAACTCTAAGATTTAGAAGTTCCCACCTTTACCCGCCCGAGACTGTCCACATGGAATTGAGCTTCCATCCCCAGCAGAAAAGGATATGTTTTGTGCAGACCCCAGTTAGATGGCCTTATTCCCTGAGGGAATCATCAGAAGAGTTTCCACCCAGGACAATTTAATCATTTGAGCAAGGGCAATGCCAAGTTGACCCCAGGTCTCAGATCTCTGTAAGAAGATATCTTTATACCTTGGAAAGGTCAGCGTAGACCAGTTTTCTATCTGAGATGGAAGCCAATTTTCTTTGTCTTTACTCTTTCTTTTGCTTGGGGGTTGAGAAAACCTATACAACTGAGAAAGTCTCTATGGTTTTGAGACTTTACTACGTGGTACTAGAGAAGCAAGAGAAAGGATATTGCTTATGTCTTCTCAGAAGCCGTAGACAACTGTTCTGAATTTAATACAAAAACTGAGGGGAAAACAAACGCATGCTTCTGGTACATTTCACATGAGAAATGTGTAGCCTCGGCTTCTCTGGGCATGCCCCATTCTAACACAGAGTAGGCCTTGAGGGGCCTTTGAGCATGCCCATTTTGTCTAACATACTGCTCACTTTGACCTCTTCCACATAAAAATGTGTAGCCTTCTTTAATTGTCTGCCTGAATCTTTAAAACTGGTAAGACCAAGCCCTTAGCTCTTTTCCATCATCTGCTGCACTCTTTGCTGAGATTCCAACCTGGCTGCTATGATCTGAACTTGTGAGAGGGGAAAGAAAATCCTTCTCTGCTTTCTTTGTTTTACTCCAACTATGAGCAATTGGCCCAATTGTCTTTGTTTCTGTTCCAAATGGTTCATCTTCAGTTTCAGGTGCTGGAGGTGATCCTCACACACAGGGAGCTGTGGAGCCAGTATTTCAGATAAGATGGCATAGTCAGCTCAGCCAACATGGAAAAGCTAGGGAATCAAGCACAAGGATGGTTTTAGACTTAGAGAAACCATCAGAGAAAAGGAGGAATTAGAAAGCGAGTAGGAGGATTATGTCTTCCACCTGCTCAGAGAAGTGAATTTGTATACTTTTGATTGTACGTTTGGAAATGAGCATTTTTTGTAAAAGCTCCAGTGTTCTAAAAGGAAATAAGGAACAGAAGTTTTCATCAGAGGATATTCCTAGGGAGTACGGGGGGCAGGTAGAAAAATATATTTTGCAGACACTTTGTATAAACAAGTTCATTAAAATGTATGACAATAATATTGGACCCTTGTGAGATGTACTGATTTACTATTTTACTATAATGTGAAATAACATAAGAAATAAAATTTTATATATATATATTTAAAAATATTGTTTCTTTCTAAAGTATTCATAATTCTTACTCACATCCTTTAGTGATCTCACTGAAAGAGGTCCAGAGTAGTTTTAAAGGCCTGAAAAGATAGAAATGTTTTGTTAATATCAATAATTTACTTATGACTGTCTACAGCAATGAACTAAGCAAATTTGGTCTACCTTTGAAGGTTTATCTAAAGCCTATTTATGCTTACTTCTATTTTTAGTTAATATTTTTATCATTTTGCATACTTGCATGAGCAGAGCAATGATGTGCTAAAAAGGCAGAAAGGAAAGTTTAAGGCAGTTCATTATTACAAGCTCTAGTTTACATAAACATGAACACTGGTTCATTAGTATGTTTGATAGGGTTTCTGTATGAGGTTTTATGAAAAAGGTCTTCTGAAAAATCATTGAATCCAAGGTGGTTTTGCGTTCCTTCTTATTTTTTTACTTTTTTAAAAGAAGTCTAGAGTTTTGGCTTTTGCCAATATTTTCAGTGACCTCTCCACAATATGATGGGACATAAAACACAAAATTGTATTTTAAATAATAGTTTCAGGTAGAATTACAGTAATAATATAGTATATAATAATATAGTAGAATTATAGAAACATAGCCAAAATTTCAAATGTTTTTGCTAAATAATTTTTAAAGAAATTAATCACTCTTCAAATATGAAATAGAAATCTTTTGATGTCCAGTCTCTACTGTGCAATGAACACATCCCTTCAAAATTAAAGGGCAATTTGACATCTTGGAGATAAAATTTTCAAAAACAGTGAACACAGGTTATGAAAAAGGGAACAATCTTGTAAAATAAAGGCATAAGCCATCCTTTTAACTCTTTGGTGGAGTAGATAACCATTAATCTAGTCTTCTTTATGTTGTTGCTGTAAAGAAAAATGACAAAGATTTGGATGGAGATGCGCGTGTTATTTTTCACGAAATTCCTCCTCACACAAATATCAGTCAGTATTAGTTAATGCCAGTTTCACTGCTGAGAAGTACACAAACCAAATCTGGACTACAATGACAAATGTTGACATTCTCTGCAGCATGTAGCTACTGATGATTTAAGAGTCAAGCCCCCACCCATCTTCTGAGGTTTTTATGATACTACTAGTCAGATGTTCCAAGAAAGCAGTTTATAATGTTATGGCTCACCTCATAATTGAGTATGTGTGTATGATAACTAGGGAATGGCATAGGGAGAATGTTAATTGTTATGAAGGGATACAACAGTGTTGTCAGTTATCTTTCTTTACCAATAACATACCCAAATTTAACTATTTTAAATACAGAAAATATTTTACATATGGAAAAAAACTCAGAAGAAAAGAAAAAAGAGGGAAACTGATTCTATAATCAGCTATAATCAGATAAAGGTAGCTAGCACCATACAGGGAGAGGACAGAGTAGACTCTGGATCTCTGGTCTAGTACTGTGTCCATTTGTATTATCTGCTGAACACACAGAAACAGACACAAATTCACACATACACTCCTATATGTATGTCTACATATTTATATACATATTTACTCCTTTCTACTTTTTCCCCTTTTTCTCTTATGTCCTCCCTCTCTTCTTCCTCCCTTTCTTCCTTTCTTCTTTCCTTCCTTCCTCCCTTCCTTTTTTTCTCAAGATCAATATTCTATTCATTCTGAAGCATATTGCACTGAATCGAGAACTGAACAAGAAAGTTTATTAAAACACAATTGTAATGTCTTAGTGATTATTGTTGTCCCCCATATCCCCCCAAATAAAACAAATGAATAAAGTATGGGAGTGGTTTTTATGAAGGGACAAAGGATTTTCAATTATCTACAGCTTCCAATGAGATAGTGCGAGTTACCTAAGTTAAAAAAAAAAATTCAGAAAAAAACAAACTATTAAAACAGGATTGTTAAGTTGCTTGGGCTCTCAGTTTGTACACATATTTAAAGTAAAAGACTAGCAAAATGACATGCTGTGCAATTATAATGACAAAGTTGTGCCTCAGAGAAGAATCCAGGAAATTCACCTTCCTCTTTAAATGGATGGGGAGGTGTGTGTGTGTGTGTGTGTGTGTGTGTGTGTGTATGTGTGTGTGTATGTGTGTGTGTATACACACTAATTTGATGGACTTCTTACCCAGTTGCATATGGACATAATCTGTTTTGTTTGTTTGTTTGTTTTTGTTACTTGTTTTTTCAGTTTCAGATTGGTTAAACAGATCTCTTTTTTCATTGTTATAGAATCTCATGAGGATGATGTGTTCTCACAGTTGACATAGCTTTTGCCATGTCAAAAAGGGTAGCTCTCACTAGCTTAGAATGCAAACAAAACCGTGTACACTAAATTCACCCTTACATAGGACAGACTTAACTCTTTTTTTTTTTTTTTGCTGCTTTTTCATTGCTGTCACCTGGGAAAATCCCATAATTCACAATTTAAAATATAGAACAGAGTAGTGTAAAGAATGTCAGCCCTGGAATGGAATTAGGAGAGACTTGTATTTGAATCCTATCACTTAAGGCCTCTGACAGTGTTTCCTCATCTGTAAAATAAAGATGATAGTATCTACCTGACTCTGTTATGGTAAAGTTCAATTAAAATTGTGTATAGAAAGGATTTTGTTCGTTGTAAATCACTACTAAAAAGCCACTTACTGATAACAACTAAACAGGAGACAGTAGTGAAAGAGATGATGCAGAAGAAGGCCAGGAATGAGAGGTCAGGTGGCCCTGCAGATTTGGGCTAGGTCTGGGGGTGTAACCTTGGAAACAAAACCACAGTTTATTCCCCATGTACACACAATGGGGGGAAAGCAGAGCCAAGTTTGAGTGTACAATTGTAGTCGAAAAGGGCAGGCAGAGAACCAAACAGACCACTAATGTGAAATAAGGTCGATTTTTTCTCCAGAGAAGTATTGAAACAAGCATTTATTAATCACCAAACACATGCAGTACTGTGATCTTACTTGATCCTCACAACAACCTTGTGAGGTAGATACATTATTATTTTCATTTATAGCTAAGGAAACTAGGAAGGCAGACATTATGTGAGGTGGATGATTACACAGCAAATCAGTATCTGAGGCTGGATTCAAATTGAGATCTTCTTAATTTCAGGGCCAGCATTCTATCCATTTTGCCATCTAGAAACACCTTGGATTTATAGCATTTATATCTTTCCCTAAAACCTCACACCCATTAACTTTAGTACAGAGTAGCTGACAGAGATTTGCAAAGTGTACAATTGATTTCAGGTTTTTCCTTGATAAGTTCCTTTGCTTATTTCCTGAATGTATGGCCATAATCAACAACAAAACAGCCAAGTCAAGTATAATTGAGGTCTGGTACATGCCCAGAGTCCCTCACATGGTGTATAGAGGTAGCTAGGAAGAAGATGGTATCTTTCCATGTGAAACACAGTAGGGAACTACGTCTTGGAGTACTGTAATGACATCTAAGGAAGGTGCTTTGGAGATACAGGTTATGTAGCAATATACTAGCTCTTATCAACTTACCATATGTTAATAGGAGACTCTTTGGTCAGTGACTCAGCCTCCTCCTCTTTGCCTCATCATTTCTGGAGGACTTTGATGATCTCTTGAATCATGGATCTTATGTAGCAAGTAGTGTCCCTTAGGGTTGTGAGGTAAAAAAAAAAAAAAAAATCAGAACTTTCCTCAGCACCTTGTTATTCGAAAATCTTGTTTTTGAAGCCACTACTGCACCCTATTTGGACATGAACTTGGTAGGACTGACACTATGTAGGAACTACGTTAAGTTTTGAGACAAATTCAACCCAAGAGAATGAGGTGGTATGGGGGAAGATTATGCCCCCTAGGTGTTGGAGCAAATGCTCATTTGATTATTTTTATTATATTTTTAAGTAAATATTCCTTTATAAAAAACCTAGTCCAATGTTAAGTGGTTAAATGGAGCTGGACTTCTTGTCAGAGGGCACTCACAAATAGGGGGAACACAGCTGAAGGCATTTGAACCAATGGCAACAGAAAAAGGAGACATTCTGTAGCCCTTCTGTACACTGGGAACCTTAGTGACCCTGAGCAGCCTGGCTCTGAAGGAGTGGCACCAAAAGGCTAATACTACACAAGGATCAAACCACTAGGATTTTGGGGAACACAAGCGATTATCAGCTTAGAGTTTCTTTCCTTTTCCCTTTCCTTTTCCTTCCCTTCCCTTCCCTTCCCTTCCCTTCCCTTCCCTTCCCTTCCCTTCCCTTCCCTTCCCTTCCCTTCCCTTCCCTTCCCTTCCCTTCCCTTCCCTTCCCTTTCCTTTCCTTCCCATTTTCTTGCTCTTCCCCTTTCTCTTCCCTTTCCCTTTTTCTTCAATCCTTTTCTTCCCTTTCTTTTTCCCCCCTCTCTCTCTCTTTCGGTCTTTCAGTTCTGGAAAAAAAAAAATTTCTACATTTTGGAGAGTTGGCTTTATTTATGTTTTTGCTAGATGAGGATAATTGAAAACTCCTTAGTTTCTTTGTAAATACTTCTTCCTGCCTGATTTGTTGTACTTACTGAATTGAAGGCATTACCTTGTCACTTCATAGTGAGTGTAGTAGCAAAAATTCTTGTTATATTTTTCCACTGAAGGGGTAGAAAATAAAATTTCTGTTGAAGAATCAACAAGATCGATATGAGTGGTACACTCCTATAATCCCGGCTATCTAGTAGGTTGAGGCTCACGTATCTTTTGAGTTCAAGAATTATGAAACACAGTTTGCCGTTCTTGCTGACAGTCTGTACTAAATTCAACATTAATGTGGGGTGCCCCTGAGAGCAGGGGCCACTAGATTCTATATGAAGGGGTGAAGTAGCTTAGATTGGAAACTGAACAGGTTAAAGTTCCTATATTGATCAGTAGATGGTGGGGGGAGGGAGAGGGAGAAGGAGAGGGAGAGGGAGAACAAGAGGGAGAAGGAGAGGGAGAGGGAGAGGGAGAGGGAGAGGGAGAGGGAGAGAGAGAGAGAGAGAGAGAGAGAGAGAGAGAGAGAGAGAGAGAGAGAGAGAGAGAGAGAGAGAGAGAGAGAGATAATACATGTATATGTATGCATAAAGCTAATAAATAGGAAGAAAAAAAATGAAGAATTTAAAACATATTCAACCTGAAGAAAAGCACAAATATAAACAAAACAATAAAACTCAGTTTGGTTTATTTTATGAACAGCTTTGTGATACCACCATCTTGTGGTCAAATGTAAAATATCTCTCCTCTCCAGAGGAATTCTAGACTGCTCTTAGGATGCTCCATTGCTTTGCTGTCATTTTTGCTATTAGACTGTCTTTACCATGTGCCTTTATGACATCAAGGGACAGAGCACTCTTCATTCCAACATTTTATCGATTTTCTTCTTCCTGTCATAAACACGTCTCTTATTAAATTCCTCGTCACTTCACTCTTGGAATATTGCCATAGCCTTCTAGATGATCTCCCTTCTTCAAGTCTCTGCCCAATCTAGACCATCACCTATTCAGCTACCCATGATGTGATGTTCCTAAAGCACAGGTCTAACGATAAAATCCTCTGTTCCCTTCCTTTACTTATTGCATTCTAATAGTTCCGTTACCTCCAGGATCAAATGTAAACTCCTCTGGCTTATAAAGCCCTTCATAACTTGCCCCTTTCCTACCTTTTCAATATTCTTACACTTTATTTAACTCCATATACTCTGCAATTCAGTGGCAAATGCCTCTTTGTTCTTTGAAGAGGGCAATTCATCCCCTTCCTCATTTTCTTTTCAAAGGCTGTCTGTCCTCCTCACTTGAGCCTCCTAGTTTCCCTGGCTTCCTTAATGATTCAGCTCAGATCCTACTTTCTCCAGAAGAAAATATTTTCATAGTTTGTTGTTCAGTCATACCTAAGAGAATGTTCGGGAGGAGGATAAGAGTTCCCATGTCATTCAATGACTGTGAGATTCACTGACACTCTGCAAGAGACATCTTTTCTCACAGTGTTTGCATCCAGAGGTCTCTATGTTAAGTCTAGGGATTAGAAATTTTGGTTTATGATTATACATTCTTCTATAAATGGCTAGCTTTAGTTAGTGAAAGATAGAAGTTCCTAATCATGCTTATGAGATAAACTGCCTAAGACAGTCTGTTGAAGCTTATAGATAACTTCTTAGAATAATGTTTCTACTTTTTAAATTTAATGTTTCATTTTCCCCAATTACATGCAAAAATAATTTTCAACATTCATTTTAAAAATTGAGTTCCAAATTGTCTCCGTCTCTCCCCAACCCCTGCCCCATTGAGAAGGCAAGAAAGTTGATATAGGTTATACATATGTAATCATGCAAAACATATTTCCATACTAGTCATGTTGTAAAAGAAGACATAGACCAAAATACAAACCCAAGGAAAAACAAAGAAAGTTTAAAAAAAATTATGCTTGGATCTGTATTCAGACTCCATCAGTTCTTTCCCTGGGGATGGATAGTATTTTTTATAAGTCTTTCATAGTTGGCTTGGATCACTGTATTGCTTAGAAGAGCTAAGTCATTCACAGTTGATCATCTTACGATATTGCTGACACTGTGTACAAGGTTCTTCTGGTTCTACTCATTTCACTTTACATCAATCAGTTCATGTAAGTCTCCCCAGGTTTTTTTGAGAGCATCTAGCTCATGATTTCTTATATCATATTAGTATTCCATCACAATCATATGCCACAAATTATTCAGCCATTCCTCAAATGATGAACATCTTCTCACTTTCCTATTCTTTGCTACCAGAAGAGAGCTGCTATAAATAATTGGTCATAGTTCCAAATTGTTCTACATAATAGTTGAATCTTTTCACAATTCCACCAACAGTGTATTGGCATCTCAATTTTCCCACATCCAATCGAACATTGATCTCCTTCCTTTTCCATCCTATTAACCAGTCTAATAGGTGTGAGGTAGTACCTCAGTATTATTTTAATATGCATTTCTCCAATCAATAGTGATTTAAAGAATTTTTTTTCATATGGGTATAGATAGCTTTGATTACTTCATCTGAAAACTGTTTATATTTTTGATCATTTGTCAATTGGGGAATTGCTTTTATTTTTATAAATTTATCTCATTTCTCTATATATTTGAGAGATGAGACCTTTATGAGAGAAACTTGTTTCAAATTTTTTTTCACAATTGCTATTGCTAACTGTATTTCCCTCCATCCTATTTCCCGTGTTTATCCTATTCTCTCTCTCACTCCTTTCATCTTTTCCCTCTGGCTATTGCCTCCTCCAATCTACTCTTTCTTCTATGAGCCCCCCACCTTTTATTCCCTTTCTCTCCTACTTTCCTGAACAGTAAGATTGATTTCTATACTCAATCAAGTGTGTATGTTCTTCCCTCTTTGAGCCAAATCTGATGAGAGTAAGGTTCAAGCATTCCCCACTACCTCCCCCATTTTCCCCTTCACCATAATAGCTCTTCTTGCCTCTTTTATGTGAGATAATTTACCCCATTCTACCCCCCTTCTTCCCCCTGTACATTCTACTTTCTCACCCCTTAATTTTATTTTTAAAGATACCATCCCATCATATTCGATTCATACATGTGCCTTCTGTTTATATATAATTCTTCTAACTGCCCTAATAAGAAGAAAGGTTTTAAAGGTTATAAGTATCATCTTCCCATGTAGTAATGAAACAGTTTAACCTTATTAAGTACATCATGATTTTCCTTTCCTGTTTGTCTTTTTTTTTCTTTTCTTGAGTCTTGTATTAGGAAGTCAAATTTTCCATTCAACTTTGTTATTTTCATCAAGAATGCTTGAAAGACCTCTATTTCATTGAATGTCTATTTGTCTCCCTGAAAAATTATACTCAGTTTTGCTGTGTAGGTGATTCTTGGTTGTAATCCTATCTCCTTTGCCCTCCTGAGTATCATATTCCAAGCTCTTCAATCCTTTAATGTAGAAGCTACTGAATCTTATGTTAGCCTGATGGTGGCCCAATGATATCTGAATTGTTTCCTATTTTTCTTGGAGGCTTTGGATGTAGGAATTTTGATTTTGCTGTCTTCTTCTGAGTATATGTTTTGATCTTCCTTATAACCATATTAGCTTTCTTTGGTCAGAATAGTTTTCCCTGTGGTTTGCTCTTTTTCCAAGCTTATTTCTTGGCTTCTAATTCTTTGCTAAAATATTGGTCTACTTCCAGAGTGGGGGGTGCCAAGTTTCAAGTGTTTTATGCAGCTGTTTTCAGAGATACTTCTAGGGACCTATAAATTTTCAGTTTTTCCAAGGTGGTTGGATTTAAGTAGAGGTGTGTTTACTGTTCTCCTAGCCTGTGCTGTGGTCTGTGAGAGACCATAAGCACTTTTTTTCTGCCTTGGAACTGTGATGAGGGTCCCTCTTCCATTTGAGCCACAAGCTCTAATGTACTAGTGTTCCTCCTCACCTTGGGACAGCAACCTGGATCTTAGTATGGGCAAAACAACAAAGTTCTGTTCCCCAGTGACAGGAAAAATACCCCTGTAATCTTCTTTCTGACTAGTTGTATGACTCCTTTACTTTCTGTGGGCAGAGACAGAATCAGCTTCTGTAACTGCTGATTCAGTTACTCCCAAGGCCTGCTCCTGGTTTTCTGGGGCCTAGTCAGCAACACTGAGGCCTTCATTGGACTGCACTACACCCTCATCCTAGTGCAACAGACATTTCCTGCTCAACTTTTAAGTTGTCTTGAATTGGAAAATTTTCACCCTATCTTTTTGTGGGTTTTTCCACTCCAGGATTTCTTGTAGGGTACTATTTAAAGGCCTTTGGAGGGGTTCAAAAGAAGGTGATAGGAGATTACTGCCTTCTTTCCTCCATCTTGGCTCCCCCACCCCCAGAGTAATGTTTTAAAATGCATAAAATAAATAATAGCAAAATGAATTCATATGAGATTTTATGGTTTATGAAGTGCTATTCATATTCTACCTTACTTAATTCTTCCAACAACCCTATGAGGTAGGTATTATTATTATCTCTATTCCACAGATAATAAAACTATATATAATATTATATCTTCTTATTAAATAGATACATACAGTGCACCCCTGGGAAGAGAGGAATAGGTCCCCATTGTCCCAAGGCCAACTGGGGTTCCCTCTTTCTCAATCTCACACTCAGTAACACACACTGGGACACACACACAGGCCCACCCACCCACCCCTCTCATGAGAGGAGAGATGAATAATAAATAATAAATTTTAAAATAAATGATTACTAATCTAAACAGAGGCCACAGCACCTGGATCCAGTCATGGGCACAGGGAAGGACTGTCAGGGAGGCAGGGAAGGGGCAGGTTAGGTAGGACAGGCAGACACAGCTCCTGCGTTGGCCTGCAGTGGGACCCACATGTCTATTCCTCATCACTGAGACCATTCTTCTCTGGTGGTTTCACTTCTCTCCCTCCCTCCCACAGACTGGGCCAGGCCAGCTTGACAGTATACTCTTCCCTTCCCCTGCCATGGCCCCCGTGCCTAAATGCAGTCATCTCCTCCCCTCCCCACCCCCCACTTTTTTTTTTTTTTTTGCCTGGAGAGCAGCGTTTCCTTTTTTAATCATTTAAAACTTTTTTTTAGAAAAGTAATTTGTTTAAATAAAAACATTTCAGACCATATGGCAAATACCATATCAGAGAATGTTCCGTCCATCCATCCTAACCTTTACACAGAGTAGTTAGGTCAAATATCACTCTCCATCACAAGCCTGAGGATAAGGCCTCAGTGAGCTGATATTTACAAACATTAGGAATCTTAGCCTGTCAAAATCCAACTTACAGGTAGTCTTTCCTATAGCTTGCCTTGTATAGCCTGATTTTAATGTATTACTAAAATTTAGAGAAATAAGCTAGGTACTGGGACTGAGACTGGTATTTTCTCCAATGGCAAGTTTTTTTCTTTCCTTCTCATGCTTCCCATTTTATACTACACTTGCTTTCCTTATTCCTACTAGCCTTTCAAACCTTACCCCTAGTCATTCTTACCTAAATAGGTTACTATGTTATAAATAAAGGTCCTTTCATCACTTGTGTTACTCTAACCAGAACCAAACACTGAGAACATGCCTTCTTTCCCCGTCCCCTCCCATTCTATAAGCAAACTCTAGTTTCATGGAAATTAACTATAAACAAGTGTAGCACTCCTCCCCAGTCCATGGCTGGAGTACTGATGTGCCAATATAACTTCAGATCAATAATTATGGTAACTTTGATAAGTAAATGTGTTTTCAGGTGGACAACAAAGTCTGCTGGCTGACTGTAGGTTTTCAAACAACAGGGACAGTGAAAAAGGATCTTTAAGTCATTGAATTCCTACACTAAAATAAAGGAGGACCACTCTTTTCCTTATTCATTGCTAGCATTCTGGCATTGCATGTTTGAACTTGTTCTCTGTTCTGGGTATTAGTCAAAGAGGAAGACTTCATCTGAGCTTGGTTTCCAGCCAAGATACCCCTTTTCCTATGGTCACAGACATCAGAATGACTCTGGAAATTTCTGCTCAAATGGTGTCAAAGAGTATGATATCAAAACTTCTCCACGATCTTTATATGGGACATCATTGTTGTAAAGAAGCACGAGTGTAGCTTAAAACCTTTCCACAGTAAAGACAAGCATATGGGTCTTGTTCTGTGATGATTGACAATGACTTGAGGTTTCCTATATGTGTGGTAGAGATCCCTTCCTCTCCCACTGATAACTGATCCTGGTGGAACCTGAAGTAAAGTAGGGGACTTTTGCCTCTGGTACTTGCTGACAATTAGGTGGGTTCTTTTCTGGGTGTTTATAGAAAGTAGCCTTTTCAATTTCCTGAATAGGGGTATCTGAATTCAAATGGAAGAGGCTGCCCATGGATCATCTCACAGAAAACTCTTTGGAGCACATTCACTTTTGTCACCTTCTGACACCTTCTTGAGTTCTTGAGGTGGAGCAACTGGAGCAAATGGTTGACCTCCTGAGTAACTGTATATCTGTCTCTTGATCATGGGACACCTGAGAGGTTCATGAGGTATGGGATGTGAAAGGTTGGCTTCTGAAACTGTTGAGAAGTCTTCCTTGGCCTTTTGGTATTCCTGGTCATTTGGTTTTTGGTATCCTTTTGGAGGAGAAGCCATGATAGACTTTAGTTCTTTTGAGGAGTCTTCTAAGTCTTCTCCTTCCTTGACTTTTTGGTGCTCCTGGTCACTTGTGTTTCTGTTTCTTTTGGGAGGAGTAACCATCTTGGAAATTAGTTCTCACTTCCAAGATACTGGCCATTTTCCCCTGTTAATAATGACAGTTTTCTAACTTTCTTTTCCCATCAGCTCCTGCACCCCAATATATAATTTATATAATGGCAATATTATATAGATGGGGAAACTGAGAGTCAGAACAACTAATTAAGAATAGTCAGAAACAGTTTTTGAACCTAAGTTGCAGATGAAAGGTTAAGTGACTTTCCCAGGATTACATAGATAGTAAATGACCAAGACAAGATTTAAACTCATGTAAGTTTTCCTGAGTGGAGGCAGGCAGGAAGGCAGGTAGGTAGGAAGGCAGGAAGGAAGGAAAGAAAGAAAGAGAGACAAAGGGAGGGAGAGAAGGAAGGATGAAGGAACAAATAAACACTTATAAAGAAACTACTATGTGCCAGACACTATGCTAAATGTTTTACAGATATTATCTGAGTTGATCTTCACAACAATCTCTGGAGTTAAGTGCTATTATTATCCCATTTTTTTCACTTGAAACTGAGGCAGGCAGAGAGGTAAGGTAACCTGCTCAGGGTCACACAGCTAATAAATATCTTAGTTCAAATTTGAATGTAGATTTCCAGCATTCTATCCACTGCAGCACCTAGCTAAGGAATAAGAATATGGTATATGGTTTATTGGAAATACAAATGAAATCCTTGTCCATACCTCTCCCAATGCCTCAGACCATGCAGAAAGGGCATATTATCTCTCACTAAAGGCTCCAATACTCTTCTCCAATCTCTATCTATAGTAGCATTAATCAAACAAGGATATAAGCAGAGGAATAGGAAAGAAGAATTTCCATTTAGAGAGAATTTCCTGCTTGTTAGGGGTTAAGCCCAGAGGTTTAATGGTATGTGTAATTTGGTTCTAAGTTATATATATAGAGTAATGTCCCAATTTGATTCTAACTCTGACTTATTCTGATAAAAAATATTATAAATAGGTCCTAGAGTTAGAGGTAAATAATGTAGAATTTCACTATATATAGGAAGAAGGGATAATTGTCTAGTATGATGGAAGCTAGAACAATGAGAAATTTGGCAGGATGTATGCATTGCTTCTTTTTCTTCAATTGATGCTACCAGTAATTTTCATTGCAACTGAAAGACAACGCATCACAGGAAATTTATGATAAGTTTTGGGGAAAATGTTATTTACAGTAATTGACAAAATAGTTTATCTTTGGCAATGTGATTACACATCAAGAAAATGTAAAATGCATGTATGTATGACTCTAAATCAATACCACCTCATTCCCCAAAATTCAGACTGTTCACTTAGCTAACACACAAATACAATTTAGCATTACGTTTTCTTCCTCCATTGTGGTACTCATTTTCTACTAATGATATTGGAATTTTCACACAGCAAATACAAGAAAAAATTTAGATTTTGAAACGTTACTTCTTAACTAAAATTAATTTGGCCAGGTAAGGTTATTGGCCAGTGAAGATCAACTGACCCTTAAATATCAATCCTAAACCATTCAGTCTTTTGATTGCTTTATCATGCCCCCTCCCCCTTTGTGAAACAAAACAAACAGCTAAACTCAGAAATGTTACACAATCAGAGTAGAAAAAAGTACAGGTGTGTAATGTTGTCTAGACACAAATACTATTGACTTTTACAAAAATGCAGATTCAAGGGAAAGGAAAGGCAGCCAGGACTCTGGGAAACAAAGTTTGATTTTTATAGGTGGGTACCCTCTGATGTTGATTGTGGAGTACCCTTCACAGATGGAAAACATATGCAACAATTGGTGATGAGAGTTTGGTTAATATTTTGATGAGTAAATAGGTCCAGTTCCTCATAAAAGCACCTGTCTTCCTTGTTGAATTAAAGTAAATAATCTCAAATCAACTACATTACATACTAGGGTCTTAAAACAACTGGCAAATGTGACTGGAATGGTATAAGTAGCAATGGTATTTCTTTTAAAATAGATTGGTTAGATGGCACAGTGGATACAGTGCTAGCCATGGAGTCCAGAAGAGTAATCTTCACAAGTTCAAATCTGGCCTCAGATACTTACTAGCTGTGTGACCCTGGCAAAATCACTTAGTCCTGCTTACATCAGTTCTCTCATAAGTAAAATAAGCTAGAAGATCAAATGACAAACCACACCAATATCTTTGACAAGACAACTGCAAGGGGCAGAGCCAAGATGGCGGAGTGAGAGCAACAACTCACCTCACCTGTTAGACAAACTCCTTCAGATACCTCTAAAAAGAGAATCTGACCAAATTTTGGAGGTGCAGAATCCAATAGGAGACAGACTGTGTCAGATTCATAGCCCAGGACAGACTGGAAGGTCGAGGGGAAAGATCTGTTCCAGGGGTGAAACCACAGTGCACAGCACAGCACCCACAGCGCAGCATTTCCAGTGCAGTGGAGCAAGAGATAGTTTCATGTGGTAAAAAAAATAACTGAACAAAGATTAGTATTCTAACTAGGATTTTTGTAGACATAAATTATGTCATAGAGATGAAATAAGTCTTGATATACAGCAATCTTGTATATACTCTAAGGTCATAAAAATTGAACAAACTTGGTAAAGGAGAATCATTACTTCACAGTCCGCTAAGGAAACAGACTTAGCTAAGCAGACCATACTGGTAAACTAAGGTTGTAGATTAAACTATACTTAGAGGTCTCAAAATGGTTTGATTGAGAGAAGATTTACAAGTTAGAAATAACCAAATCACTTTTGAAAGCTCAAAGTCCTCTTTAACCATTTTTATGAGAAATGTAAAATAGTCTTTCCACAATACTCTCATCCCGGGAATCAGGTTTTAACAAGTTAGGCTAATATTAAAAGGAAATAAGCTTTAGTTAGCCAAATCTTCCCAAAGGAATTGCATAAATCAAATTTAACAGAAGGGAAATAAAAAAAAAATTACTAAATTCTTTAAACAAAACAAAACAAAAACAAATAGAAAGAGGGCAACAGGCAGTTTGTAGATACCTACTGTGATCCAAGCAACATGGCAAATACTTCACAAATAGTATGTGATTTGATCCTCACAACAACTCTGGGAGATGGGTACTACTTTGATCCCTGCTTTACAGTTGAGTAAATTGAGTCAGATAGAAGTTATGTCACTTGTTCAGGATCTCAAAGTTAAAAGTGTCTGAGCACAAATTTGAACTTAGGTTTTTCTGAATCTAGGTGCTCTATCCACCCTGCAACCTACCTGTGGAAAGCAGAATCTTTCATCTTTTCAAAATTCTCTAGACTCCTATTTTATGGATTTGAAGTGGTCTAAGTAGTCGAATTCACCCCATACATGAAGAAATCCCTCCCTCTTACAAGATTCCTTATGAAAGATCGTATAATTTCTACTTGAAATTGAAAAAGAAAAATTTCTACTTGAAAACATGCAAGGAGAGGAAATCTTCTACCTTTTGAGTCAGTCTATCCTATTTTGGACAGTTAGAAATGGTAGCAAGTTTTTCCTGAGGGCAAACCTAAGTTTACATTTTTGAAAATTCTGCTCTTTGATTCTAGAAGGAAACTAAAAGTCTTTATGAAGTTATTTTAGTACTCAAAACTTTGGTATCTGATGACTTCTTTGAATAATGTCCAAATTAATTATGATTCAAATCATAACACAGATGCAAAGATGAAGGTGTAATCTGTTCTTCTTTAACACATTTGACATTCCTATTTTTAGGTATTTTCACTAGTGAGGAATCTCTTATCCTTTTTATTATTAAGTCATATGCAAAACTATAAAATTCAAGACAGGGTTCAGAGGGCTTTACGCCTTAAGTCAACAGATTATCATCTTTGAGTAAAAATAATTTTTTGGTTAATAAGTGAGTCTCTCAAGAGTTATTTGCTCTACATGCAGACTGTCATGTCACTACATGTCTTTTTCTATATCTATACATATATTGATTGATGATCAAAAACAAATCACTTATTTTCATAATATAAAGAAACCTCAATCTTTAAAGAGATTTTGTATTGAGTTTTTTCAAAGTATATTTATCTGTCTTCTTCAACAAACTTCTGAGAATAGGAAGATGTTAACTACATTAATGAATAGCTCTGGCTATCTAAAAATATTTTTCCTGCCCTAAAATTTCCACAATTAAAGGGTATGATATTTCCCCTCTCAATAAATAAAATGTCCACATATAAAAGGGGCAGTACCTTAAAAGTTAATTATAGGAATTTCAGAATGCGAACAAAATATTACTAATGGAACTTCAAGGTTTGGCAAAAGATACTTTATTTCAAGACTGCCATGCCTAAAAGGTACTTATTATCTCAGTGGTTACATCAGAACTATCAGCCTGCAGAGATCTGGATAGTAAGTATACCCTAGAATTAACATTACCATTGTCTCTTTCTCTAATAGAAGGGGACAGCCATGAGCCCCTAGGGGAAAGGGAAAGAGCCAACAGCAATATTCCTGATAGAGCATATTGGTTAGGAACTTTTACACTCTGTCCATACTTGAGTTTATCACAGATTAACTTCGTTGTTGGTTAAAACTAGAAGGCACCTTATAAATCATCTAATTCAGACATGTCAAACTCACTACTTACCTCAATCAGATTAAAATATCATTGAGAACATAAACACATATACACACACACACACACACACAATGGCAGAGTAGAGGCTGTAACTGAGTTGTACTTTTGCAATGTTCCCTTCCAAATAACTTTGAAATAACATCTCAGATTGAATTCTGACACAGAATTCAATGAAAGGTCAAGGTGAAACATTTTTCCAGCTTAACAACCTTAGATGGCCATCAGGGGAAGTCTCTGACATTGGGATGGTCAGCCTGAAGCACATGTGGTGGTATTAGTCAACATTAGAGGAGGCTACTACAGAGGCAGCAACAGCTTCAGGAGCTCTCAGTCCTGAAAAAGTAAGGGGGTTGAATACCTGGTCAGAAAAAGATTACCAGAGACGCTTGCTCATATTGGTTGCAGAACCTGGGACTATTTGGCAGCTCTTTTGTCCATATGCAGTTTTTCATTGCAGCTGCAGTGTGGAAAAGAGCACTTGTGGTTGGTCGGAAGAGAACAGGGGCCTTGGTCATAGTTCTGAGACAGAGAGGCGCACTAGCATTTATGACTGCAAAAGAGCAGAAGCCTTTCTTTGGTAAAGATAGGACACAAAGTAGTAGAGGAGTGACTACACCTCTCCCTGGTTCACAGCACCCTGAAAACCCTGAAAAGTTGCATCCTGCAAAAACTAACTCTGAAAACAGCAACACAAAAGAAAACTGGATAGTTGAATAGTGCCTCCCACCCTCAGGTGATCAGAGTCCAACTTTAATGTAAAACATTAACTTTGAATTCAAAGTTAAAAAAAAATAGGCTGAAAAAATGAACAGACAACAACAAAAAGAATATAACCATAAAATGCTACTATGGGTGGCAGTGAAACCCAAGACACAAACTCAGAAGAAGATAAAAACAATGAAAACAGCTATAAGCAAGGTCTCAAAGAAAAAAAAAAGTTGGACACATGTCAAACAAAAATTCCTAGAAGATTTAAAGACATAAGAGTAACATATGAAAAATTGGGAAACATAATGAGAGTGAAGCAAAATTATGAAAAGAGAATTAACAACATGGTAAAGATGCAAAAAATAAACCCTGAAGAAAATAATACCTTTAAAACCAGAATTGATCAAATGGTAAAAGAGACACTATTTACTGTATGTAAAAAATATATCCATTTTAGTCACAGTTGTGATAGAAGAAACAGATCAAAAGAAAAAAATGAGAAAGGATAAAGTAAGTGAAAAGAAATGCTTTCATCTGTAGAGTCCATCATTCCTTCATCTGGATATGGATAGAATTTTCCTTTGTGACTCCTTGGCACTTGTCTTGGATCATAGTATTGCTGAAAAGAGCTGAGTCATTCATAGTTGATCATCATATAATGATCAACTCTCACTGATACTGTGTACAATCTTTTCCTGGTTCTTCTCATTTCACCTTGCATCAGTTTATACAAGTGTTTCCAGGATTTTCTGAAATCTGTCTCTTCTTCATTTCTTATTGCACAGCAGTATTCCATTACATTTATATACTACAGCTTATTCAGCCATTCCCCAGTTGATTGACATCCCCTCAATTTTCAATATTTTGCAACCACGAAAAAAGCTGCTATAAATGTTTCCACATGTAGGTCCTTTTTCCTTTTTTAATGATCTCTTTGGGATATAGATGTAGAAGTGGTATTGCTGGACCAAAGGGTATACACAGTTTGGTTGCCCTTTGATCATAGTTCCAAATTGTTACCCAGAATCATTCAATCAGTTTACAACTACTCCAACAGTGCATCATAGCCCAATTTTCCCACGTCCTCAAGGGGAGATAATTTAAGAATTATTTGACTATTGAATCAAATGACTATTTGAAAGCCATTATCTAAAAAAGTCTTTGTATATCATATTTCAAAAAATCATCCAGGAAAACTGTCTCAATGTTTTAAATTCAGAGGGTTAACTGTGAATTGAAAGAATCCATCAACCACCAACTGAGATTCCCCAAATGAAAATTGCCGGGAATACTATAGCCAAATTGCAAAACTCCCAGATCAAGAAGAAAATATTGTGAAAATCCAGAAAGAAGCAAAAGAAGCAATTCAAATATCATGGAGTCATATTCAAGGTCACACAAGATTTAGTAGCTTTCACATTAAAGAATCAGAGGGCTTGGAATATGATATTCTGTTAGGCAAAGAAGCTAGGATCACAACCAATAATAACTCATGAAACAAAATTGAGTAGAATTATTCTGGAGAAAAGTGGATATTTTAAGTGGACTTTTAAGTATACCTGATGAAAAGGTCAGAGTTGAATAGAACATTTGATATTCAAACATAAGACTCAAGAAAAGCATAAAAAGGTAAACAGAAAAGAGAAATCATAAGAGATACAATAGGGTAAGACTGTTTATATTGCTATATTATACTGCTATGTATATCTCCTGAGAACTCTATTATTATTAGTAGGGCAGTTAAAAAGAAATATATCTAGACAGAGGGCATGGGGTGTGAGTTAATTATGTAGGGATGATCTCAAAAAATAAGGGGTGAGAAAGAAACATGGAATGGAAGAAGGGGAAAGAGAGAGGAAAAACCAGGGAAATTATTAAATTATTTCACATAAAATAAAGAATTTTTATAAAGAATGGGAAGATTTGGGTGGTAGAAAGCAAGCAACTTCACTTTCATTGGAATTACTCAAAGAGGGAAGAATACAGAGAGAGAGAGAGAGAGAGAGAGAGAGAGAGAGAGAGAGAGAGAGAGAGAGAGAGAGAGAGAGCATATTTTGTATAGAAATCTGTCTTACCTAACGGAGAAATTAGGGAGGAAAGGGACAAGAGAAAAGTGGGTCAAGGTGTAAAAAAAAAGAGGGCAGATTAATGTGAGCAGTATTCAGAAGCAAAACAGAGTTTTCAGGAGGGACAGGGTTAAAATAAAAAGAGAGAAGAATAAATGGACACAATAGAATGGAAGGAAATACACAGTAATCATAACTGTGAATGTGAATGGGATGAACTCACCTATAAAACAGAAGCAGATAGGATGGATTAGAAATCACAATCCAACAATATGGCTATAAGAGATACTTGACAAAGAAATAAACACACATATAAATATACTATGTATACATAAACACACAATACACACACATACACACACAGTTAAAATAAGGGACTGGAAAAGGACCTATTTTGGATCAGCTGATGTGGAGAAGGCACAGGTAGCACTCATGACCTGAGACAAAGTAAAAGTAAAAACAGACCCAATTAAAAGAAATAAGCAAGGAAATTTTTCCAGCAAATTTCTCTTATAAAGGCACTATTTTTCAAATATATAGGGAACTGAATACATTTATAAAAATAAGATCTATTGCCCAAATGATAAATACTCAAAGGTAACAGATTTTTCAGAAGAACACATAAGGGATATTTCCTGTATTTCTCTGGTTTGCAGTATTTGTGAGTTGAATGCTCTGCTCACTCTGACTTTCGTCTGCAGCCATGTCATACATACATACATACATACATATATATATATATACACACACATACCCACATCCACACACACACATACGTATTATTTGAAAGTGTGTTTTTTTCATTTATGACAATTTGTCTTTGTAAAATATGTTTTGAAGGGGTGCAACTTTTTGTTCTTTTGGGAATATTCTATTGCAATTTCATCTCTGATATTTTTTTAAAGGATATACGATTAACCTAGACTAGTTGAACTGACTTTTGATTATAATTAAAGGCTCTAGATGCATGCATAGTTTGTTGTTTGTCA
Organism: Notamacropus eugenii; assembly: GCF_028372415.1. Lineage (NCBI taxonomy): Eukaryota > Metazoa > Chordata > Mammalia > Diprotodontia > Macropodidae > Notamacropus > Notamacropus eugenii. The sequence continues at coordinate 445,383,786 of NC_092873.1, forward strand.
TTGGAGTTTCAAATATAAGACTTCTCTTCTGTGGTGTTCTGTGGATTTAGTCATCAGTATTTGATGAAACTTTCTGAAGTTTCCTTATTTTACTTCTTGCAATAACTGTAGTAGTAGTAGTAGTAGTAGAAGCAGTAGTAATAATAGTAGTAGTAGCAGTAGTGGTAGTCACAGCAGCAGTGGTAGTGGTGGCACAGTGGGGATGGTGCTGTTGCTGCTGGTAGTGTTGCGTTTGTGGTTTCAAGCTAACCTCACCTACTTTGGAAGGATTCTCCATTAAATGTCTTAAATTGCTATTCTTATTTTTGCTGCGAGAAATCTGACTAGCAATGTATCAGCCCACTTTTTTTTAAAGTTTTGTCTTTTTTGAAATATCATGGAATTTTGTTGTTCCATGGTCTCTGGGAAATATACAAAATTTGTGTTGCTGTCTTTTTCATGTTTTTGGCTCACTTTCACTTAAACTAAATTTATTCAAGGTGCTTTGGCTTTTCAAAATATCACTAGTTTTTTTTCCGTTTTATTGGTTGTGTATTGATTTTTGAGTTAAGCTCATGTCTAACCTTTATCTCTTAATTTTTATTTCCTTTCAACTTATTAATTCTATTGTCACTATCTGTTTTCCTCATTGATCCCTTCAGTGCTATGGTAATCATATTTCATTTTGCACAGACTACTGATGTGGGATGTACTCAGCTTCTTCTAGATGAGGCATATGAGAACATGACTGGTTCCACGCTCTGAGTCAGCTCCATGAATGAGAAGACTAATTGCACCTAAAATTCTAGTTCCCTTTCCCTTGGTTGCAAAAAACTCTTCCACTCTACCTAGTACTGTAATTCAAATCTTCTGTTTCATGTTACCCCTCTCCAAGTTGCCAATTTTTTCCTTTACATTGCTGAGAAGAATCAATGCTTTCTGTTTTTCTAGGGGAACAAGGTAGATTTAGGCTAATTTACTTCCACTGGGGGACCTGATATGTTCTTCTTAATCAGGTCCCTGAAAACCAACACTGTTCACTGTCATGGACTAATTCTACCCAATATACAATGTACAACAGAGTTGAGCAAGGGAAAGAGAAACTTTAAAAATTTCAGCTCTCCAGTATTATTTCATTATTATTATTTAATATAAATATTATTATACTAAAATACCTCATGTGGTGGCTCTGTCTTCTTCTCTAATTGAACACAGTTTCCATTACTACAGATCTGGTTTTTTTTTTTTTTCTTTTAAGATTTGTAGGTTTAGGCATTTAGGCTGAAAAGCACCATTCTACCATCTTCATAGTAACGCCTTTGTAAGTATTGTGGTGAAGATCAATGTGGTATGGTTTACTATTCTAGGCATTAGAGAAGATCCAATGCCTAGAATAGTAAGGCACACACATTAAGCATCTTAACAAAGGTTTGGGAAATTAAATATTGAAAATTGTGCAACATATGTCATTATCCTTGATTGAATGGAAACTCTTCTAGTTCTCAAAGATTACATGAACCTTGTTTTTTTTTTTTTAACATTTATTTTCACAAAATTTTGGGTTACAAATTTTCTCCCCTTTTCTCCCCTCCCCCCCCAATCCCAAGCATTCTAATTGCCCCTGTGACCAATCTGCTCTCCCCTCTATCCTCCCTCCCTGCCCTTGTCTCCGTCTTCTCTTTTGTCCTGTAGGGCCAGATAGCTTTCTTGACCCCTTAACCTGTATTTCTTATTTCCCAGTGGTAAGAACATTACATTTGATCCTAACACTTTGAGTTCCAACATCTTTAGCTCCCTCCCTCTCCACCCCTTCCCCTTGGAAGACAAGCAGTTCAATATAGGCCAGATCTGTGTAGTTTTGCAAATGATTTCCATACTAGTTGTATTGTATAGGACTAACTATATTTCCCTCCATCCTATCCTGTCCCCCATTACTTCTGTTCTCTTATGATCCTTTCCTTCCTCATGAGTGTCAACCTCGGATTGCATTCTCCTCCCCATGCCCTCCCCTCCATCCTCCCCCCCTACCCTGCTTGTGCCCCTGTCCCCCACTCTCCTGTATTATGAGATAGGTTTTCCTATCAAAATGAGTGTGCATTTTATTCTTTCCTTTGGTGGAATGTGATGAGAGTAGACCTCATGTTTTTCTCTTTCCTCCCCTCTTTATCCCTCCACTAATAAGTCTTTTGCTTGCCTCTTTTATGAGAGATAATTTGCCCCATTCAACTTCTTTCTTTCTCCTCCCAATATTTCTCTCTCACTGCTTGATTTCATTTTTTTTTTGAGATATGATCCCATCCTCTTCAGTTCCCTCTGTGCACTCTGTCTCTATGTATGTGTGCGTGTGTGCATGTGTGTGTGTGTGTACTCCCACCCAGTGCCCAGATACTGAAGTGTTTCAAGAGTTAGAAATATTGTCTTTCCATGTAGGAATGTAAACAGTTCAACTTTAGTAAGTCCCTTATGACTTCTCTTTGCTGTTCACCTTTTCATGGTTCTCTTCATTCTTGTGTTAGAAAGTCAAATTTTCTTTTCAGCTCTGGTCTTTTCATCAAGAAAATTTGAAAATGCTCTATTTCATTGAAAGACCATTTTTTCTCCTGAAGTATTATACTCAGTTTTGCTGGGTAGGTGATTCTTGGTTTTAGTCCTAGTTCCTTTGATTTCTGGAATATCCTATTCCATTCCCTTATATCCCTTAATGTAGAGGGTGCTAGATCTTGTGTTATCCTGATTGTATTTCCACAATACTTGAATTGTTTCTTTCTAACTGCTTGCAATATTTTCTCTTTCACCTGGGAATTCTGGAATTTGGCCACAATGTTCCTAGGAGTTTCTCTTTTTGGATCTCTTTCATGTGGCGTTCTGCGGATTCCTTGAATATTTATTTTGCCCTCTGGTTCTAGAATCTCAGGGCAGTTTTCCTTGATAATTTCATGGAAGATGATGTCTAGGCTCTTCTTTTGATCGTGGTTTTCAGGTAGTCCCAGAATTTTTACATTGTCTCTCCTGATTCTATTTTCCAGGTCAGTTGTTTTTCCAATAAGATATTTCACATTATCTTCCATTTTTCGAATCTTCACGCTATGTTCTGTGATATCTGTCTTTCTCATAAAGTCCTTAGCGTCCATCTGTGCCATTCCAGTTTTGAAAGATCTATTTTCTTCAGTGAGCTTTTGCATCTCCTTTTCCATTTTGCTAATTCTGCTTTTGAAAGCATTCTTCTCCTCATTGGCCTTTTGAACCTCTTTTGCCAATTGAGTTAGGCTAGTTTTCAAGGTGTTAATTTCTTCAACATTTTTTTGGTTCTCCTTTAGCAGGGAGCTGATCTGCTTTTCATGCTTCTCTTTCATCCCTCTCATTTTTCTTCCCAGTTTTTCCTCCACCTCTCTAACTTGATTTTCAAAATTCTTTTTGAGCTCTTCCATGGCCTGAGCCCATTGAGTGGGCTGGGACACAGAATCCTTGATTTCTGTGTCTTTGCCTGATGGTAAGCATTGTTCTTCCTCGTCAGAAAGGAAGGGAGGAAGTGTCTGTTCTCCGAGAAAGTACCCTTCAATAGTTTTATTTCTTTTCCCTTTTCTTGGCATTCTCCCCAGCCAGTGGCTTGACCTCTGAATATCCTCCTCACACCCAGCTCATCTCCTGGTCCTCCCAGCCAGCGTTTGCGGACTGAGATTCAAATGCTGCTTCCCACCTTAGGGCTTTTGGAGGGGGCAGGGCTGCTATTCAGTGTGAGAATTAAGTTCAGATGGTCAGTTCGGGGCAGGGCCGCCTCTCAGGCTCTGTTCCCTCAGGGGTTTATGCACAGACCTTCCACAATGGATCCAGGCTCCCGCCCACTTGGGGAGGCCCTGTCTGCAGCCGCCTCTCAGCTTCTATCTCCCGGGGGGGGGGGGCCCGAACCATGGGGGCACCCCACTCCCCTCTCGACCTTCCAAAGAGACTCTCTCACCGACCCTCGTCACCTGTGAGTGGTGGGGCTTGTGCCGCCGCTGGAAATCCCGTCTCTGAAGCCTGCTCGAATCTGTACCTCTCGGAGCTGTGGCCGCTGCAGGTCCGGGCTGGGCTCCGCACCCGCAGCGCGACGGACCTTTTGCGAGAGGTTTGCAGGTCCCTCTGTGGGTGGAGGGACCCGCGTGGCCACTGGAGGTCCCGTCCCCAAAGCCTGCTCGGATCTTTTCCTCATGGTATCGCGACCGCTGCAGGGCTGCACTCAGCTCCCTGTCCCGGCGCCCAGTCCGCAGCGCGAAGGACCCCCCACGAGAGGTTTCCAGGTCTCTCCGGAACAGAAATCTCCCTCGCTCCAATATTCCGTGGCCTCTGGGTGCAGAATTCACGGTGGGTTGGTCCCCTCTAGCCGTTCTGTGAGTTGTGGGTTCGGAGCTATGTGTATGTGCGTCTTTCTACTCTGCCATCTTGGCTCCGACCCTCTGAACCTTGTTTTTGTGATCATTGTCTTGATTAACTTTTAAGTGGGTTTGTATGTTTGTTCTTTGTTGTAGAAGAAGACCATGCCATCAGAGAAATGATGACATGATTTGCACTTGACTTTGAGTGAGGTAGGGCTGTGCAAGTCACCAGCCTCACTTCTCCTCAAGAGCCATCTGAATTCAGAGACCTGATATTCCCCAGGATGACTGGAGATGACCCAGGATGCACCAGGAGACCTTGGGCCCTTTAGGCCAAGGTCTTTGCAGGCATTCACTTAGGATGAGGTAACACCTATTCGTTGAATAGGTTTATTTAAGAAGTAGCCAGGGTATGGCCCCTTTATTTAAGTGGGTAGAATGAGTTTTTATGAAATAGCCTAATGTTTTCTAAATTCTCATTATCAGATTTCAAACATGAGTACAATCTTCTTTCATTATGTATGCTGCCAACTCACTTTACTCCTGCATAAAATGGTGAGATCATCTTGGGTTATCCTCCCCACCCCCTGAAATAACTAAAAACCCTTCCTTTGATAGGCAATTCTGATGATTACTTTTGAATGCCATCAAGTTGCAGATGTATTAAAGTGGATCAGAAATAAAGTATCCATTGGCTTGCTTTTCCCAGTGTCCAGAACGCTTAAATAATCTAATATATGTAATAAATTTTGTCACCGTGTCACTTTCACAACTGACTGTATAACAAATTGTTAGATGGTAGCTAATTTTTTCTCAAGTTTGAATGTGCCTTCATGACATTTGCCAACTTATATTTTAGTTTATCTCATGTTAGAGAAATGATACATGTTAGAGAATGATTCGTAGAATACAAATTAGCACTAAAATTAAACATCTACCATTCTTGTATCTCTATTAATATCCTCATCTGTTGGGACTGGAAGCTCAATTCCGTGTGGACAGTCTCGGGCAGGTAAAAGTGGGACTTCTAAATCTTAGAGTCTTACGAGGCCCTCCATGAACAGCGGGGGTTCGAGAAGGTCAGACTGAGCTAGCTCGGCTAGCTCGGGTATTTCCGCCTCTCCCCCGGAGATACCTGATGGGTGGAGTCTCCCTGCCCTCGAGGTCGTCCGGGATTGGAGCACACCTAGTTACCTAACAGCATGGTATTGAGATGCAAACTGTGTGGCTGAAGATTAAGTAGGATTGAGGAAGCCAGAAAGCTCTCTCTTAGCACGTGTGGAGCCAAGAGGACAGTAGGGCTCCGCTTCTTTTCTTTCCTCTCTCCCCTCCCCCTCTCTCCCCGCTTGTACTTCTACTTCCATTCCCTTAAGCTTAGCCTTCTTAGGAAATCTCCCCCTCTTCGTCCTAAGAAAGAAGACCCCCTGCACTTGTAACCAAAACCCTGTAATAAAGCTCAACCCCTGTTTGACTCTGGAACGTCCTTTCTCTCATACGTGCATCCGGCGTGGCCAGCCGAAGACCTGGACAGGTAAGAAAGACTCGGGTAGCCCAATACAGGCCTCTAGGCTTGGCAGTTGGCGCCCCAACAGGGATTGGGAGCGTAGATAATCCTGGGTGCTTTTGGGGTACACCCGGAAGGGGCTGTGAAAGAAGCGAGTCCCGAATCCTAGATTCGGAAGGAGAGAAAGGGGAGAGAAGCTTCCCAAACCCCTGGGAAAAGGGCAGGGATGAGGAATCAGTTGCCAGTAATAAAGCCAGAGGAACAGGAGGTCTGGGCTGAGATACTTTACAGGGAAGGCAGGGAGGCGGGGGTCACAATAGAGTTAAACGACCTCCGAGAATTTTGTAAGGAAGGGCCGGAGAGGCCAGGGCGGGATTGGAATGAGAGTGGAAGCGGAGAGAGGGGAGGGGAGAACATGGGAGGGACGGAGGACCCAGGCAAGCAGAAAGTTAAGCGGAAAGTTAAGGAGCATAAAGAAAAAATAGACCCGGAGCTCCATCTAGCGGATGGAAAAGGCGAGGCAGGGGAGAATACGCCGTGCCTTCCCTCCGCGCCTCCTTATAACCTGCTCCATTGGTCAGACAGTTCAGGGCCACAGTCCAGTTTGGAAAAAGGAATAAGAAGGCTAAGCTTAAGGGAATGGAAGTAGAAGTACAAGCGGGGGAGAGAGGGGGAGGGGAGAGAGGAAAGAAAAGAAGCGGAGCCCTACTTTTCTCTTTGGCTCCACACGTGCTAAGAAAGCTTTTAGGCTTCCTCAATCCTACTTAATCTTCAGCCACACAGTTTGCATCTCAATACCATGCTGTTAGGTAACTAGGTGTGCTCCAATCCCGGACGACCTCGAGGGCAGGGAGACTCCACCCATCAGGTATCTCCGGGGGAGAGGCGGAAATACCCGAGCTAGCCGAGCTAGCTCAGTCTGACCTTCTCGAACCCCCGCTGTTCATGGAGGGCCTCGTAAGACTCTAAGATTTAGAAGTCCCACTTTTACCTGCCCGAGACTGTCCACACGGAATTGAGCTTCCAGTCCCAACACTCATCTGTATATATCAATCATACCAATTTTACCTATCTCATGAATGAATTGAAGCTACTTTTCTGATTTCAAGATGAGGTAACAGGATGTTTTAAACTTTAGAAGGAAGTCCTATTCTGTTCATTATATATTTTTCTTTAAATAAAATTTATTGGAAAACTGGTATATTGCAGTAATGGACAGCTATGGGTCATCAAAAGAAAATTAGAAATTAAAAAGTTAGAAATTAAAAAGTTGCCAAGGATAAGAATTCTCTTTTAGGGTGCAAGAGGGTCATAAGTTTAAAGTGATCACAAAAAATAAAAGCAGAAAGTCTATATATTGAGTAAAATAATTGCTTTACCAAAAAAAAAAAAAAAACAACTAATTGTTCAATGTAAATTGACACAAATTTTTACAAATTTAAAGCATTTTCTGGACACTGCTATTGCAAGGCACTACTTCAAAATCTAAACGCTATGTCTTAGCTTTCTTTTATGAAAAACATTTTTACTCATCAAAACACACCAAAAAAAAATAAATAAAGCCATTTGTACATGACACATGGTCTCATGCTGAACTGTGCAATGCAGGAAGACTTCACGATCCAGACCCCATAGCCATGCTGCTGCCAACTATGACTTCAGCAAAGTTTTGGCTTCTTGGTAGGATCAAGACACGCACTTGGCAGCATGATAAATACTAGCTTCAAGCAAGTCTTCTCTTTTTGATTCTTTGGCCATCAGATTAAAGCGACTTAACATTGCAAAGACTACTCACCATTGATATACCACTTTTGAAGGGAGAACTTTCAGTGATTTTTCCATTTATTCCATCTACAATGTCCAAAGAAACGTCCCCTTGTGCCCAATTCAGACTTAAGGATTTATATTCCAAGTCTGTCAGAAGCAGATATACAGATGGTACTAAGCTGATGTTATGACTATTGACCAAATAAAGCATAGACATAGGAAACTTGGAAGCAAGTGCATCATTAACATGATACTTATTTCTAATCCTTTAGTATTACTGCAGCTTCCATCTCCTACAAGTATACTGTTAATGTAAATGGGCTGGATGAAGTGTCTGAGCAGCGCTCCCAGCACCCTGAGCACCCTCCATCTGGTCAGTTTCTCAATGGAGGACAGGCTGCTCACTCAATTAACCACTTCTGAGGGGCAGTAAATTGTAAGCTAGATGTTGCCTTTCAGCACCACGTGGAGACAGTTCCTCCTTAGCTTCCAAAGCTGATAAGGAGCAAGGATTAAGACATAGTTGTGACTTAATATGAGCAGATCCTTTTGGCAACTGGTTTAAATACATATAAATGTTGATATTCTGCTTACAAGTGAGGAGATTAGAAACTGGTTTAGTACAAAATATCGACTTTTCCATCGCAGCAAAGTTTTTGCTATACAAGAGCAGAAATTGTCTATAGAGCTACCTGAGCAGAGAGCACTTCTCTTTTACCACAGCTTGGATGTAGTGAAGCACACGCCCATCTGGCTTGATACGCTGTACTTGTATCCACCTGTGCCCAGGCTGTTCAGCTCTTTCAATCACAAAAGCAGCCAATTAGCTGCTACAATTCCAAAACTCCGAATGCTTGGCAGTTCGACCATTAAAAGTGTCCTTAATTGCCCCTGAGATCTTTGCTTGTTGGATATGCCCCCTTCGTAATGCACCTGGGAAACATAATTCGATTCAGCTGAAATGACAGGGTCTACAGGGATGAGAAGAGGACCTGAGGCTTCTGCTTTCTTCGGTTCAGGATCTTCCACCTGCAGATGCTCATCAAGGGCAAGCTTGGCCGCATTGGATCGAGACTCTTTTTTTATTTTGTCCCCAGTCCAGTTATATTGAATACCATCTACCACCGCACAAAAGGCAAAATAAGGACCCATGACATCACCTGTTGTTACAGTTTCCTTAAAGTCTAGTTGTACGCTCTGCATTTGTGCAAACTGTTGGAGGGCTGACACTGAATTGATCTCCACATTTGTACTTCGTGATGAATTCTTTGGGAATCTTATTTGGAGGAAGGACAATATTTGAATTAGGTAAGACTACTTTGGAAAGCAGTGATTCTGGAAAGTCACCTGCGATTTGTATAACCTTAGAAGCTAAATTTGACATGCTGTAATTCTCTGATGATGAATATTCTGGAGGAGGATTCACTGTTGTTGAACAAGGTTGAACTGGCAAGTTTTTTCAAGTCTGGGCAAAGCTGGAATACCTAACTCTGAAACCAATCATTGTTACCAGACATTTTCTTGGGCCTCGGAGGCCCGGCCCCCGCTTCCCTCTCTGCCTCTCTTGCTGACACCGCTGGGTCCTGGGTGGAAGGTGGGTACTGTTCATTATATTTAATACTGATATAGATGAAGGCCTATATGACGTGCTCATCAAATTCCCCTAGGACATAAGTCGGGGAGGGATAGCTAAATTCTTGGAAAAGATAAGCAACAAAACCATTCTGACACGCTGGAGTGATGGGCTAAAACAAACCAGAAGGAATTTCATAGGGATAGATATACGGCCCTGCATTTCGTTTGTAAAAGATCTAAGTCACTAATACAGAATGAGAAAGGGGAGATTAGGTGGTAAATAATCCCTGTGAAAAAGACAACTTCAGCCTGGATCAACAGTGTGATATGACAGCCAAAAAAAAAAAAAAAAAAAAAAAGAGGACATCCTAGGTGCCAGGACATATGGTGCCCAGAATTAGAGTGGTACTTTTCCTGTTGCACTTTGATCTGTTCAGACCACAACAGGAGTAATGTGTTAAGTTCTGTATATTATGTCTTCAAAAGGTCATCGAGAAAATGGAACTTATAGGGGAATGGGATATAATGGTTAGAGAGGCCTGTTATAAATGAAACCATTGAATGAAGCAGAGGAGGGAAAAGGGAGATAATGAAGACATGATAGGGCCTTCAAATATTTGAAAGTTTGCATTGTAAAAGGGATATTTTGCAGGCTTGGTACTGAAAATCAAATTCCACTTTCCAAGGACTTATGTTGTATATCAACACAATTATAAACAAGGACAGAATAAGGCATTTTTGTGGCCTTGGTAATTGTGGACCTTTGGAATTTGTGGCCCCTGTGTTATTGCTATTGCCCACTGGAGAATTTGAGCCTTCTCTATAACATATAGGACTTGACACAGAATAAAGAAAAGCCACACATTATCTGTGTGCCAATGGAGAACAGAATCATCTGACATTGCATTGTAGTTTACTTTGCATGTTACACTATGAGCATCCATTGACTGGCTACCCTACATGCTAATCTTGAAGATAAGATATTGATGCAAGGGATGGTGGAGATAACAGAGTCAATGACAGCTGATACGAATAAATTGTTTGTAAGAGCCTTTATATGGGAAATTGATAGTTCTGTTTATACTAGTTCTATTAAGGGTTCCTCATCAGGGATGAGGTAAATACCAATGGACTAAGAAAAAAATATATTTTGTTCATATTTTAGCTCATTGTATCTTCCTTCTTTTATTCTGTTATACCTAAGAATTTTAAATTACTAATTAGAAGAGTTTAGAAGATGATGTGATCAAAAAAGGATAAGTACTATAACTGGGTAAATAATCAGTATTTTCACTACAATAAAGTTTAACACATTGAGATGCAAATACTTTATTTTTAAAAAAATATTTTAAAATATTTATTTATTTATTTCTAGTTTTAACATTCACTTCCACAAAATTTTGAGTTTCAAATTTTCTCCCCATCTCTTCCCTCCCCCCCATCCCACAATGCTATGCATTCTGGTTATCCCTTCCCCCAATCTGCCCTCTCTTCTAACACCTCTCCCTTCCCTTATCCCCATCTTCTCTCTTATCTTGTTGGAGAAGATAGATTTACGTATCCCATTACATGTATTTCTTATTTACCAGTTGTAAGCAAAAACAATTCTCAACATTTGTTCCTAAAACTTTGAGTTCCAACTTTTCTTCTTTCCTCCCTCCCTATCCATCCCCACTGAGAAGGCAAGCAATTCATTATAGGCTATATATGTGTAGTTTTGCAAATGACTTCCATAATAGTCATGCTGTATAAGACTAACTATATTTCCCTCCATCTTATCCTGCCCCCCATTTATTCTATTCTCTCTTTTGACCTTGTCCCTCCCCAAAAGTGTTTACTTTTAATTGCTCCCTCTTCCCATTTACCATTCCTTGCATCATTCCCCCCACCCTGTTTATCCCCTTCTCCCCTACTTTCCTGTGGTGCAAGATAGATTTTCATGCTAAATTGAGTGTGCATGTTATTCCTTCCTTGAGCCAAATGTGATGAGAGTAAGCTTCATTTTTTCTCTTTCACCTCCATCCTTTTCCCCTTCCTTGAAAAAGCTTTTGCTTGCCTCTTTTATGAGATAACTTGCCCCATTTCATTTCTCCCTTTCTCCTCCCAATATATTCCTCTCTCACCCCTTAATTTTATTTTTTAGATATCATCGCTTCCTATTCAACTCACCCTATGCTCTTTGTCTGTCTGTCCTTCCCTCCCTTTGTGTGTGTGTGTGTGTGTGTGTGTGTGTGTATGTGTGTGTGTATGTATAATGCCTCCAACTACCCAAATACTGAGAAAAGTTTCAAGATTTACAAATATTGTCTTTCCATGTAGGAATGTAAACAGTTCAATTTAGTAAGTCCCTTATGATTTCTCTTTCCTGTTTACCTTTTCATGCTTCTCTTAATTCTTGTGTTTGAAAGTCAGATATTCTATTCAGCTTTGGTCTTTTCATCAAGAATGCTTGAAAGTCCTCTATTTCATTGAATAACTATTTTTTTCCCTTGGAGTATTATACTCAGTTTTGCTGGATACGTGATTCTTTGTTTTAATCCTTTGACTTCTGGAATATCATATTCCAAGCCCTTCAATCCCTTAATGTAGAAACTGTTAGATCTTGTGTTATCCTGATTGTATTTCCACAATACTCAAATTGTTTCTTTCTAGCTGCTTGCAATATTTTCTCCTTGACCTGGGAACTCTGGAATTTGGCTACAATATTCCTAGGAGTTTCTCTTTTCAGATCCCTTTCAGGAGGTGATTGGTGGATTCTTTCAGTATTTACTTTATTCTCTGCTTCTAGAATATCAGGGGAGTTTTCCTTGATGATTTCATGAAAGATGATGTCTAGGCTCATTTTTTGATCCTGGCTTTCAGGTGGTCCTACGATTTTTAAATTGTCTCTCCTGGCTCTATTTTCCAGGTCAGTTGTTTTTACAATGAGATATTTCTCATTTTCTTCCATTTTTTTCATTGTTTTGGTTTTGTTTTGTAATTTCTTGGTTTCTCATAGTGTCATTAGCTTCCATCTGCTCCATTCTAATTTTTAAAGAACTATTTTCTTCAGTGAGCTTTTGAACCTCCTTTTCAATTTGGCTAATGCTGCTTTTTAAAGCATTCTTCTTATCATTGTCTTTTTGGACCTCTTTTGCCATTTGAGTTAGCCTGTATCTAAAGGTGTTATTTTCTTTCTTTCTTTCTTTTTTTTAATTTAACTTTTAACTTTCATTTTCACAAAATTTTGGGTTCCACATTTTCTCCCCTTTCGTCCCCTCCCCCCACCCCAAAACACCGAGCGTTCTAATTGCCCCTGTCTGCCAATCTGCCCTCCCTCCCTCCCCACCCCTTCCCTTTGGAAGGCAAGCAATTCAATATAGGCCAGATCTGTGTAGTTTTGCAAATGACTTCCATAATAGTAGTGTTGTGTAAGAACTAATTATATTTCCCTCCATCCTATCCTGTCCCCCATTACTTCTGTTCTCTCTTTTGATCCTGTCCCTCCCCATGACTGTTGACCTCAAATTGCTCCCTCCTCCCCATGCCCTCCCTTCCATCATCCCCCCCACCCTGCTTATCCCCTTATCCCTCACTTTCCTGTATTGTAAGATAGGTTTTCATACTAAAATGACTGTGCATTTTATTCCTTCCTTTAGTGGAATGTGATGAGAGTAAACTTCATGTTTTTCTCTCACCTCCCCTCTTTTTCCCTTCACTAAAAAGTCTTTTGCTTGCCTCTTTTATGAGCAATAATTTGTCCCATTCCATTTCTCCCTTTCTCCTCCCAATATGTTTCTCTCTCACTGCTTGATTTCATTTTTTTTAAAGATATGATCCCCTCCTCTTCAGTTCACTCTGTGCACTCTGTCTCTATGTGTGTGTGCATGTGCGTGTGCATGTGTGTGTGTGTTATCCCACCCTGTACCCAGATGCTGAATAGTTTCAAGAGTTACAAATATTGTCTTTCCATGTAGGAATGTAAACAGTTCAACTTTTGTAAAGTCCCTTATGACTTCTCTTTGCTATTTACTTTTTCATGCTTCTCTTCATTCTTGTGTTTGAAAGTCAGATTTTCTTTTCAGCTCTGGTCTTTTCATCAAGAATGCTTGAAAGTCCTCTATTTCATTGAAAGACCAATTTTTCCCCTGAAGTATTATATTCAGTTTTGCTGGGTAGGTGATTCTTGGTTTTAGTCCTAGTTCCTTTGACTTCTGGAATATCCTATTCCACGCCCTTCGATCCCTTAATGTGGAAGCTGCTAGATCTTGTGTTATCCTGATTGTATTTCCACAATACTTGAATTGTTTCTTTCTATCTGCTTGCAATATTTTCTCCTTGACCTGGGAACTCTGGAATTTGGCCACAATGTTCCTAGGAGTTTCTCTTTTTGGATCTCTTTCAGGCGGTGATCTGTGGATTCCTTGAATACTTATTTTGCCCTCTGGTTCTAGAATCTCAGGGCAGTTTTCCTTGATGATTTCATGAAAGATGATGTCTAGGCTCGTTTTTTGATCCTGGCTTTCAGGTGGTCCTACAGTTTTTAAATTATCTCTCCTGGATCTATTCTCCAGGTCAGTTGTTTTTCCAATGAGATATTTCACATTATCTTCCATTTTTTTCATTCTTTTGGTTTTGTTTTGTGATTTCTTGGTTTCTCATAAAATCATTAGCCTCCATCTGTTCCATTCTAATTCTGAAAGAATTATTTTCTTCAGTGAGCTTTTGAATCTCCTTTTCCATTTGGCTAATTCTGCTTTTGAAAGCATTCTTCTCCTCCTTGGCTTCTTGAACCTCCTTTGCCAATTGAGTTAGGCTATTTTTCAAGGTGTTATTTTCTTCAGCATTTTTTGTGGTCTCCTTTAGCAGGGTGCTGATTTGTTGTTCAAACTTTGCTTGCAAGTCTTTTATTACTCTTCCCAGTTTTTCCTCCACCCCTCTATCATGATTTTGAAAATTGTTTGGGCTCTTTAAGACCTTTTCCCAGAAGTGATCCCATTGAGTGGGCTGGGATGTAGAAGCACTGAATTCCGTGTCTTCCCCTGATGGTGAGCACTGCTCTTCCTCATCAGAAGGGAGGGGAGGAGAAACCTGCTCACCTAGAAAGTAACCCTCAATAGTCTTGGTTTTTTTCCCTTTTCTGGGCATTTTCCCAGCCAGTGACTTGAGCTCTGAATATTCTCCTCACACCCACCTTGCCTCCAGATCCTCCCAGCCCGCGCTTGGGGTCTGAAAATCAAATGCTGCTTCCCAGCCTCAGGGCTTTGGACGGGGGCAGGGATGCTATTCAGTGTGAGATTAAGTTCAGGTGCTCAGGTGGGGGCAGGGCCGCCTCACGGGCTCAGTTCCCTCAGGGGGTTTATGCAGAGACCTTCAACAATGGATCCAGGCTCCTGCCTGCTTGGGGAGCCCTGGTCTGTTCCCATCTCCGCTGTTGCCTCTCGAGGGGGCCTGAGTTATGGGGGCACCCCACTCCCCTCTCGACCCGCCAAAGAGACCCTCTCACCGACCCCTGTCACCTGTGGGTGGAGGGACCCGCGTGGCCACTGGAGATCCCGTCCCTGAAGCCCGCTCGGATCTTTTCCTCTCGGTGCCACGGCCGGGGCAGGGATGTACTCAGCTCCCAGTCCCGACGCCCAGTCTGTGGCGCAAAGGACCTTTTGCGAGAGGTTTGCAGGTCTCTTCAGAACAGAAATCTCCCTTGCTCCAATGTTCTGTGGCCTCTGGGTGCAGAATTCACCGTGAGTTATTTCTTTGTAGATGTTCTATGGGTTGTGGGTTGGGAGCTATGTGTATGTGCGTCTTTCTACTCTGCCATCTTGGCTCCGCCCCCCTAAAGGTGTTATTTTCTTCAGCATTTTTTTGGGTCTCCTTTAGCAAGCTGTTGATTCATTTTTCATTATTTTATTGCATCACTCTCATTTTTCTTCCCAATTTTTCTTCTACCTCTCTTACTTGATTTTTCAAAATCCTTTTTGAGCTCCTCCATGGCCAGAGACCATTACATATTTATTTCGCAGGCCTTTGATTGTAAGCATTTTTCTTCCTCATCCAAAAGGATGGAAGAAAATACCTATTCACCAAGAAAGTATCCTTCTATAGACTTATTTTTTTTCTTTTTTGGGCATTTTCCCAGTCTGTTACTTGACTTTTGAATCCTTTGTCAAGAGGGGTTTTTATACTCTGGGGACTTGTAAGTTCTCAGTTCCTCCAAGGTGGCACAATCAAGGGAGAGGAGTTTATTCCTCTCTTGTCCTCTGCTCTGATCTGGCAGCTACCAAAACTTTTCTACCCAGGATGTGCAAGTTGAATTCCCTTTCCAGAGCCTCCAGCAGCTCCACCACACCAGCTAGCCCTGTTCCTCACTCCAGACCTCTAGTCAGGGCTGAGATCTAGATCAGGGACTCAATTCCCCCTGGGGCTTTAGGCTGAGGGCTTCAAAAATGGATGCTGCTGTTGCTGCTTGGGGCTGGGGATAGGGGAAGACCCTGCTCCTTTCTCACCCAGATGAAAAAGCTTTCTCACTGACCTTTGAAGCTATCTTTGGCATTATTGAGTTGAGGAATCTGAGAACTTCTGCTGCTGCTGGAGATTCTGCCCCTGAGTCCTGTTCTGGTTCTGTTCCTGCCAGTGCTGCACCTCCAGGGCTGGACTGGTCTCTGTGTGCTGCACTCTGCTCCATGCCCCATGTGATAGGCCTTTTCTGCTGGCCTTTAAGGCTACCTTGTGGCTGGAAATCTCTATGTGCTCCCTTCTACTATGCCATCTTGGCTCCATTGACTCAAATACTTTAAAGAGGCAAAACCTATTTACTATAAATTTCATTCTTTAGAGAAAAATAAGCAAAAAAAAAAATTCACTCATGAATTAAAAAAAAAACCCCAGGTAAATAATAAATGGTAAAAAGAGACTAGTCTGCAGTAGTCTAAATATTGAGATACTGAGGAACATAATTGATGATGACTTACTTAGAAGATGATATTTAGAGTATATATGTATGTGTGTGTACATATATATCATGTATATGATAAAAGGAAATGAATAGCCAACCAAGTGGGTGTGAGTGAGTGAGTGAGATACCAGCGATCAAAACTTTAATGATACATTGGCATCCTAGAGATACTAAAAGAATAGGAAAAATAGTTTCCAAAATGATGAGTCATTCCTTTTCAGAGAATTTATGGGAAAAACATAGATCAGAATTACACAAGATGAAAAGCTATGAGTGTATACCAGAGACATCTATACTGATGAAATCATATACCTTTCAAAAAAAAGCAAACAAATGGATTACTGAAGTGTTTACCCTACTTTCCTCCCATAGAATTTGGTATTTCATATATAAAATTTCTATATGGCCTTGCTATAACAAAAGAACAAAATCACCTGTTGACCTTAGGTTAGATTATAAAAGACTAATATAGAACAAAAACTGGGATATGGCATTGATTATCGAAACATCAAATGGTGAAATCAGGTAAACAGAGAGCTTAAAGTCTTTAGTTATATTTATTACAAAACAATGCAAGAATAATTTTTCTAATTTTGGTATACATATGTATGTATGTATATATGTATGTGTATATACATATATATGTATATATATATAAAATACTAAAGGCTCTGAAAGACTACATTTTATTGTTCTTTGTACTTCATAACTTCTTGAACTATCCTGGAGATGTAGAAATGTGAAGGAAGCCATTTGTTTTTAAATGCTAAATTAGTTTTGTCTGGATATGTGATTAATTTGCTTAAGGAACTCCCTCTCCTCATGCATATTGGCAAAGGACTACCTTTGACTAACAGTCTTAGAGAGTGTCTTGAGACACTGAAAGATTAAGTGACGTGCACTTAATCACATAGTTGATATGAGTCAGAAGTATATTAGAGCACATTTCTTCCTAATTCTAAGACCATCAAATGTATTTACTATTTTGTACTGCCTTTTCTATAATATATACTTGTACTACATCAAATTAAATTTGAGTCTTTCAAAAAGTAAAGTACTGATGAATTCACAAAGTCATATATGACCTTCAACATGAGGAAATAGATTGCTATGGCAGAATTAAGTCATCGCAGATCTTCAATGATATCATTAAAACAGTAGTCAGACTTCACTAGGGTGACTTTGTATCCATGCTTCCTATTAAAGTGCCTGACACTTGGCAATTGTTTGTTGAATTAATAAATGTTTGCTGAGTTTAATTGATTTATGACTGATATCCCAGAATAACAAAATTATGAAATTTCAGAATTAGAAGCAACTTCAGACAACATTTGTCAACGTGGGTCTGCAAAAGATCCCTGCTATAATATAACTGATCTTTGCTTCATACAGCCTCTGCATGAAGATGCCTTGGAAGGGGTCTCACTCTCTGTTTTGAAGTATTCCATTCCTTTCCAAGAATGCTTTAGTCACTATTATTAAATGCTATTGTAATTATTTTCTTTCTAGACATAAAGCCTAAATTTCCTACTTTCAGCTATTACTCTTGATTCTGTCATTTGGAACTAAAGAGAAATTGTATCTCTTTTTTACATTTTATTTTAATTTTATTTTTCTCAATTATATATAAATAAAATTTCACATTAATTTATTTAAAAAATTAAGTTCCAAATTCTCTCCCTTCTTCTCTCCCAATTTGATATCAATTATACATGTGCAGTCATATAAAACATTTCCATTTTAGCCATGTTGCAAAAGAAAACAGACAAACAAAAAGAGAAAAATAACATTGAAAAAAGTGTGTTTCTATCTGCATTTAGGCTTCATTAGTTCTTTTTCTGAAGGTTGATAGTATTTTTCCTCTTATGTCCTTTGGAAATATCTTGCATTATTGTATTTCTGGGAATAACTAAGTCATTTGCAGTTAATTATTGTACAATTTTACTATTACTCAGCATAATGATCTCTTCATTTTTCTCACTTCACTTTCTATCAGTTCATTTAGGGCTTACCATATTTATTTATTTTTTTCTGAAACTATCCCTCTCATCATTTCTCATAGCATAAGAGTACTCATGATAATTGGGGGTCACAACTTGTTTAGCCATTACCCAACTGATGGACATCCCTTCAATTTCCAATTCTTTGCCACCACACAAGAGCAACTAAAAATATTGTTGTACATATTGGTCCTTTTCCTTTTTTCTTTGATATTTTTGGAGTATAGACCTAGTTGTGGTATTGCTGGATCAAAAAACTTGAACAGTTTTATAGTTCTTTGAGCATAGTTCCACAATACTTTTCAAAATGGTTGAATCAGTTCATAACTCCACCAACAAGGCATTGCATTAATGCCCCTATTTTTCCACTTGTCTTACAACACTTATAATTTACTTTTTCTGTTATATTAGCCAATTTCATATGTGTCAAGTGGCAACTCAGAGTTTTTTAAATTTGCATTTTTCTAATCAATAGTATTTAGAGCATTTTTTCATGATTATATAGCATTGATTTCTTCTCATGAAAACTGCCTGTTAATATTCTTTTACCATTTATCAATTGAGTAGTGATGCACAGTCTTTTAAATTTGACTCAGTTCTCTATGTATTTGAAAAATGAGGTCTTTATTAGAGAAACTTGCTATGATATCTTTCTCCACTGCCGGCTTTCCTTCTAATCTTGGCTGTAATAATTTTGTTTCTGCAACACCTTTTTAATGTAATGTAATGAAAATTATCCACTTTACATTTCATAATGCTCTCTTTCTTTTGTTAAGTCAAAATCTTTCCATTATGCATATATCTGACAGATAAACTATTCTATGCTCCCTCAATTTCCTTATATTATAACCATTCATGTCTAAATCATGCTCATTTTTATTTTAATCTAAGTAGTGGGTGTGAGATGTTTGTCTATATCTAGTTTCTGCCAAACTACTTTCTAATTTTCTCAGCATTTTTTAATCAAGTAATGATTTTTTATTCCAGAATCTTGGAACTTTTGTTTGTCAAACACTAGATTATTCTTGCCATTAACTAGTGGTAATTGTGCACCAGTAATAATTGTGCATTACTGCACTGATCTACCATTCTGTTTCTCAGACAGCACCAGATTGTTTTAATGATGCCTACTTTGTATGAAGTTTGAGATCTGTTACTAATAAACTTCCTTCCCTCATATTAATTCTTTTCCACTGACTCCTATGATATTCTTCACCTTTTGTTTGAGATAAAATTTGTTCTTATTTTTTCTACGTCTCTAAAATAATCATTTTGGTAATTTGATTGGTATGACACTGAATAAGTAAATCAAATTAAGCAGAATTGTCATTTTTATTATGTTGTCTTGGTTTTCTGATGAACAATTACAGTTGTTTAGATTTGACTTTATTTGTTTGAAAAGGGTTTTGTAGTTGTGTTTATATGGTTGTCAGGTAGACTCCTAAGTATTTTATGTTGTCTGCAGTTATTTTATTTTAATTTATTTATTATTTTATTTCTCCTCATTACATGTAAAAACAATTTTAACATTCATTTAACATTTAAAAACATTGAGTTCGATATCCTCTCCCTTTCTCTGTCCTCACACCCCTCATTGAGAATGCAAGCAATTCAATATAGGTTATACATGTATAGTCATGCAAAACATATTTCCATATTAATCATGTTGTGAAAGAAAACAAAGGCCAAACAAACCTCAAGAGAAATCACTTAAAAAAGTGTGCTTCAATCTGTATTAAAGAACTTTCAGTTCTTTCTCTGGGAATTGGTAGCATTTTTCATCATAAGTCCTTCATTGTTGTCTTGGATCATTGTCCTGCCAAAAATAGCTAAGTCATTCACAGCTGATCATCTTAAAATATTGTCATTATTTTGTACACAGTATATTTCACTTTGCACCAGCTCATATAAGTCTTTCCATGTTATTCTGAGAGTATCCTGCTTATCATTTGTTATGGCATAATTTGTTCATCCAATCCCCAATTGATGGGTATCATCTCAATTTCCAACTCCCTGCCACCAGAAAAGAGAAGCTATAAATATTTCTGTACATATAGGTCCTTTCCCCTTTTGCTTTTACCTCTTTTTGGAAATAAACCTAGTAGTGGCTAGGTCAGAAGATATGCATAGTTTTATAGGCCTTTAGGCATAGTTCCTAATTGCTCTAAAGCAGGTTGAATCAGTTTATAACTCCACCAATACATTAATGTTTCATTTTTCCCCATGTCCTCTCCAACATTTGTCATTCTTCATTTCTGTCCTATTAGCCAGTCTAATAGTTATAAGGTAGTACCTCAGAATTGTTTCAGTTTCCATTCCTCCAATCAATAGTGAGTTAGTCTCTTCTCATATGACCAAAGGTAGCTTTATTTCATCTGAAAACTGTTCATATCTCTTGATCATTTATCAATTGGAGACTATTTTTATAAAGTTGACTCTCTATATATTTGAAAAAAGATCTTTATCAGAGAAACTTGCTTCAGTTTTTTTTTCATAATGACTGCTAAATGTATTCCCCTCCTTCTTCAAGGATTTTGTGCAGCTGTTTTCATAGCTACTTCTAGAGAACCTGTAGGTTTTCAATTCTTAAGTTCTTCTTCTTCAAGATCAAAGGAGAACTGCTTTTACTACTAGACTGGCTGGTGTTCTGGTCTATGAGTGACCAGAACCACTCTTTTCTGCCTTGGAACTGTGATGAGGGTTTCTGCTCCACTGCACCTTCAAGCTCTGGTGTTCTAGTGTTCCTCCTCACCCTACGATTGTTTCCTAAGACTGCAACTTGGATCCAAGTATGGGTAAAGCAAAAGAATCCTGCCCCCAGTACAAGCAAAGACCCCTGTAATCTCTTTCTGATTAGGGGTTCAACTCCCTTGACATCTGTGAGCTGTGAGAGCTCTGAAATCAGTCAATGTCACTGCTGATTCAGTGGGTCCCAAGGTCTGCTCCTGCCTTAATAGAGCCTGGTCTGCACTGGCACAGCCTGCGCTGTACTTTACTCCACTCTCAACCAGATATGACAGACTTTTACTGCTGACCTTCTAAACTGTCTTTGGCTGGAAAATTATTTCACCTCATCCTTTTGTAGGTTTTGCTGCTTCAGGAATTGTTTTATGGCATTATTTAAACATGTCAAAAGGAGTTTGGAGAGAACTCAAGCAGTCTGGAGAGAACTCAAGCGAGTCGCTGCCTTTCTCCCACAATCTTGGTACCTCCTCTCTGTAGTTATTTTAAATTAAATTTCTCTTTCTAGCTCTACTTTTGGACTTTGTTGAGAATGTAAGGCTGTGTTGATGATGTAAACAGGTTTATTTTTTTATCCTGAAATTTTGCTAACATTATTAATTGTTCTAACCAGTTTTTTAGTTGAATCACTATGATTTCCTAAGTATACCATCATATCATCTGCAAATGATGACAGTTTTGTTATTTCATTTCTTATTTTAATTCCTTCATCTTCTTTTTCTTCTCCTATTCCTAAATCGAGCATTTCTAAAACAATATTGAATAATAGTAGTGATAATAGGCATCCTGGTTTCACATCTGATTTTATTGGAAAGGCTTTTAACATCCCAAATACATACAGTGCTTGCTGATGGTTTTAGGTAGATACTACTTATCATTTTAAGGAATGCTCCATTTATTCCTTTGATTTATAGAATTTTTTTTAACATAAATGAGCGTCCTTTATTGTTAAAAGCTTTTTCTGCATCTACTGAGATAATCATATGGTTTTTCTTTTTTTTTATTTAGATGGTCAGTATTGCTGATAGTTTTCCCAATATTAAACCACCCCTGCATTCTTGCTATAAATCTCATCTGATCATAGTGTATTTTACTTAAAATTTTTGCCAAAATTGAATCATTTTTCCATATGACAGCCTTTGCAATATTTTCAAACAGTACCATGAGTTTTCTCTTCTGTAGGCTACATATTTCTAAATTTTTTCAATCTATTCTTTTTTGAAATAGATTCATGACCCGTTTATCATTCTGGTTTCTCTCCTTTGGATGCTTTCCAGCTGTACAATGTTCTTCTAAAACTTTGGATTCCAGAACTGAACACAATACTCCAGATGGGGTTTTACCAGAATGGATTACAGGAGAACTATAACTTTCCTCTCCGTAGGAAGCTGAGCCTCTCAATACAGTTCATGTTTACATGAACATTTTTGCTTTTCCATATCATACTGTGCACTCATACTGAGTTTACAGACCACTAATCTCCCAAAATCTCTTTTCAGACAAAATACTGGCTAAATACGTGCCTTTCATCCTATAGTTTTTTGAAGTTGATTTTTCAAACTAAAATGTTACTAAAAGTCTGTTTAGTCTACTGACTATTGAATCCACAATAGCTTTAACTAGTCAAGAGTTTTTAGATCCTGCTCTTTCAATGCAGTGTATCATCTATTAATCTTAGTTCTGTGTCTTCTATGAATTTCATCAGCATAAATACCTTTCATATGCTTTTATTTAGGTCCTAAATAAGAATATATGCTGTTAGACTCCTCTCTTATAGCAAAGCATGTGGTGCTGATTATCTTCCAGACAAGATTTACGAGGCCGGGGGTCCATTGCTGATACAAAAGCTGACTGAAATTTTCCACATTATATGGTAGGAGCAGGTTATCCCCCAGGAGTTCAAGGAGATCTCTATAAAGATAAAGGAAATCAATTGTCCTGTGATAATCACAGTTTGGAGCTGTCTCTTAGTCACTGCCAGTAAGATTCTTGCCAGAGTTCTTATTAGTGACAGATCTTTCACCTGGAAGTTGATCATCTTCCCAAGAGCCTGTATGGCTTCATAAAGCACTGAAGAATGGTTGATATGGTGCTTGCTCCCTGACAACTCCAGGAAAAATGGCAGTGGCAAAACAGAGGTCTATACTACCATCAGTTACTAGGGTTTATGGAAAACTACGTCAAAATTTGGTTGCCCTAAGAAGTTCATCAGTATTTTACATCAGTTTCATGATGGCATGCTTGTCTAGGTTCTGTATAATGGATGATGTTCTCGTGCTTTCCTAGTCAATAATGGAATGAAACAGGGTTGTGTACTTGTTTCCATTCTTTTTAGCAAGATATTTTCAGCAATATTGTCAGATGCCTTCAAGGAGGAGAAAAATGTCATCAAGGTCAGCAACCACCCTGAGACTAAATTGCTTAACTTGAAAAGACTACAAGCTGAGTCTAAAGAAGATGGAAAGTTGGTGCATGATTTTTTGATCACAGATGATTGTGCCTCAGTGTAATCTGTGAAGCTGAGGTGCAACAAAGTATGGATTGATTCTCTGTTGCTTGTTCTAATTTTGGCCTAACAATCAATATCAAGGAAACATAGTCAGCATCGTATCATCCACCCATGGAACCACTGGTTATAGAAAATGGAGAAGTTGTGAATACTTGGCAGTGATATACACATTGATAATGAGGTTAATGCATGCATTATCAATGCTAGCTCACTGTTTAGGAGTCTCTGAAGGAAAATGTGGGAAAGAAGAAGAATTAGACTGCCTACCAAACTGAAGGTCTACTGAGCTGTTGTGCTGACTTCATTGTTGTATGCCCATGAAACCTGGACAGTCTACTAGCGTCATGCCAGGGATCTCTTTCATTGGAATGGTCTTAGGAAGATTCTGAAGATAATCTGGCAAGATAAGACACTGAACACAGGTCATTTCTTGAGCTAAAATGCCAAACATTCAACTCTACTTCAGAGAATACAGTTCTGATGGACTGGCCACACTGCTCAAGTGTCAAATATATGCTTGTCTAACAGGCTGTTTTACAAAGAATTCATATAAAGAAGGCACTCACATGGTGGTCAGAAGAAGCAATATAAGGGCACTGCCATTGTCTCTCTGATTGCATGACATGGGAGATGTTGGCAAAGGACTGCCCAGCATGGTGAGCCCTCGTTAAAGAAAGTGATGTGCTCTATGAGCAAAGCAGAATGGCAGCAGCTCAAAAAAAGTGAGATGCAAACATTTAGGGAATCCATCCTAAATTTTCACATGGACTATTTCTGCCCAACCTGTGGTAGAGCCTTCTGAGCTAGTATTGGTCTGATCAGCCACAAGTGAATACACTATAACTTGACTCTAACATAGTAATGTCATTTTGGTCCTCTGAGAATACAGGACAACAATCAACCAAATAAGAATGTAAAAGCGTGCTGAATCAAACAAAACTTCTTGGAACTTTTTACTAGAGACCACTTGGCCAGTTGATAGGCAACTCTTTGAATCCAGCTAAACCACTTCTGTATTCATCTAATTATTAACCATCTACTCTGCATCTTTACATATTTTCCACAGAAATGAAATGCTTCACCAAATGAATAATCAGGTCCAAAAAAAAAGACCATTATGACTTGACTTTTTAATAGTATGGGTCATGTGAGATCAGGTAGAATAGAGAAAAGGGACCTCTCAGTAAATGTCTTCAATTAATATAATAAAATATGAGGGGAAATTCTCAGCCAAAAGTGTGTGGGGAAAGGGAACCATCAGAAATTTGAAGAGAAGTGAAAAGTTTTGGAAGAAACACTGTGGTTAATGATTTAGTGAATTGAATAGGGAAGGATAAAAAAAAGATTGCTTAGCATTAACAAAGGACCATGTTATGTCATGTAAATTGACAATGGGGAACAAAATTCTACCTCTTCCACCTCAACCAGTGATTTAGGGAATTGAGCGAAATTATATGCAGTGTCAAAAAGAGAGGCCAAAGTGGCTGTGTCATTAGAAGAACATTGGTTGTCAGTGGGAATCAGAAGGGAAAAGGAAGAAAAAAACTTTAGAAGAAAACAAATTTGTTATTTATGGGGCATGCATTGCAGAGAAAACAGTGGAAGGGATTAGTATCTTTCGAGTGGCATGTTGTGAGGTGGGAAATGACTAAAGAGAATGAGAATAAGGGATCTGACAGTGAGACAAGGAAAGAAGTTTTAATGAAGACCATCAGGGATTAGATCCAACATCAGTTGGATAGAGAGAATACGACTGGGAAGGATTTTTAATGATTAAAGAATGATTTTAGATGGATTTTAATTTGTGTTTTTGAATATATGCTGACTTCATAACTATAGTTCTTTTGCTGGATATTTACTATATTTTTGTGATGAATTCTTTAGGGAAATCTTTAAGGAAGTCATTAACTTTTCTGCTTTTGATTGATAGAGAGGTCTAGCAGATGTCTGGATGATGGAAGACTATCACACTATATAGGGCAGTTAGGTGGTCCAGTGGATAAAGTGCTGGGACCTGAGTCAGGAAAACTCCTCTTCCTGAGTTCAAATCTGGTCTCAGACTTGTAACAGCTGTGTGATTCTGGGCAAGTCACTAAAATCTGTTTGCCTTAGTTCCTCTTCCATAAAATAAGTTTCAGAAGGAAACGGCAAACCATTCCGGGTGCAACTGAACAAAAACAAAAGTCACTACTACATCATGTTTCTGTGCAAAGCTTGTGATCAATCTCCTAAATTCCTAATCTGTTTGTTCTTCCTGTCCACATGATCTGCTCTATAAAGATGAAAATATAATTTGTTTTGCTTTCCATTCTCAGCACCCAAATGTATTCCACCATGCTTCTCTACTATGGTTCCTGAATTTTACCATGTGCATATTGTACCTTAATGTAACTGAACAAGTTGTGTCACATGATTGTGTTCGGATACTACTGTGCTATAAGAAATGATGAGCTCAATGATTTTAGAAAAACATGGAAAAACCTGCATGAAATAACAAAAAGCTAAATGAGCAGAACCAAGAGAACATTGTATGCAGTAAAAGCAATTATTCTTTTAAGAATGTATTTTGTCTATTATAAATATCCAAGTTAATTATAAAGAGCATACCAAATTGACACTATCTACATCCAGAGAAAGAACTTATAAATAGAAATATATATAGAATAATTCTACACATACACACACAAAATTTGTATCTAATGGTAGCCATCTCTAGGGAAGTAAGGAAGAAAAAAAGAAATTTACATGATAATTTTGTTATACATTTAAAAGGAATAGAAAGTTGTGCATAGTAGATTTGCGGTTGTGTGTGTAATAATCTTTTTTATGGTACTACATTATGGAGATGCCTGTTTTATTCCATAAGTTAATAAAAATATAAAAATAGTGACCTCACAATATTTAAAAACAAAAAAATGCAGTGTTGCCTCATTCCTCACATTATGTTTTATTTACTTTGAATAAGTTCTGTCCACCCAGAGGAACATTCTAATCATGTTTATTATCCTACCAAGTCTCACTGATATCTAGGAATTCAAATTTACCTCCTCCTTCTTGTTAGTTCTCTGAACTTTGGAAATTTTTATGTAACCATCTGAGTAAAGGGAGATTATTACTTGCTCTATTTTGGATTTTGTCTCTGTAAACTTCCTGGCACCTCAGTTCATGATCTTCTTTTACTGTTAACTACATTCAAAGGTGTCTAACTTGGTAAACACACACATGTACAAATATAGATGTATAGATGTATAGTCATTTTTTTCTATTTTCAGTCATTGGTAGTTTAAAGCTATTTAAATTAGAATTGGAAGGTACTTGACAAATGCCTCATTCCTAACTTTTCTTAAGTATACCCCATCCCCAATATACATCTCTCACTTTTGTATTTCTACATGTTCTAGAAGTTTAAATTATGTCCCCAAACCACATTTTTTAGTCAGGTGTTCACTTTTGAAATCACTGTTTCCATTCTGCATCTAGTAAAATTTCTGGGACTACAAAAAAGCCTCCTTTGTTTTCAGTTGGCAGTAGTAAGTAAAATTCAATCCAAAAATTGTGAAGGCTGTGGGTAAAGGTTGTGAAGAAGTGTTTTCATACTTTAGAGGACAATCAACTTTTTCTTTCTCAAAGCATCTAGCTCTTATGTCTTGAGAAAGATTCCCATTATCTTTTTTTAGCTCAATGTATAACTTTGCTTTGCTTTCCTTTCCTCCTTTGTTATCCTTTGCCATTCCTTTGACAAGAGTTGTTTCCCTTTTTCCAACTCAGATTCTTTCTCACTTCACTTTTGCCCCCAATAATTGAAACTCTACTTCTCTTTCTTTTAGGATACTTTTATTGTTCCTACCAATAGGGACCATGGAAAAGTGATTCCTGGTTCCTTTACCTTCTCTTCCAAGCAGGAGCATAACACGTTGGGACAAATATAAACATCATACATTGAACTGAAGTCACTGAACAATCGTCCTTGGTTTCTATACTGATGAAAATTGTCTTTGTTTTTTATCCTACCTACTGATGTTTACACCTTACCTTTAAATACCGTATTAAGTCCTCTATAGACAATTATCATCTCTTAATTGTTTCAAAGATTTTTATTTTTTCCTATTTTCTATAACTCTCCACACTTGTTCAACCCCTCTTCCTTCTACTCAAGCAGCCCCCTACTTATTTAAGCATTTTGCCTTAACCACTGATTTACTCTCAACGGTTTACATTAGCTTGTATGTTCCCTTTGAGTTTTCTTAGTTACCTTGTGTAACACACAGATGGAAAAGATAAAACTGATTTGCCATTAATATGCTTGTTAGGACTACAGGTACACTAAGAAGCCTTATACTCATTAAAAATGCACTCAAACTTTATGGACAGTTTGACAATACAAGCATCAACTCTTCTATGAACAAACCTCCAGTTTAATTCCTGATGCTCTGGATAAACAAGCTTCCCCCTGTGGTTCACTGTAGACTATGTATCTCTCTTAAAGGTAATGTTCTAGCTCTTTGCTTGTACTGTTCAACGAGTCTCTCTTCAGTACCACAAATTTATGTTGAGTTATTATATGCCTCCAATCTCCCCTGCTAGCCATATGTCTATCTCTCACCGGTGTCATTATCTTTCTCTGACCTCAGTCTCACTATGGGACCCAGAGTTCATGGGAATGTCTCCACTCTTTTCTCAGTCAATGGTAGCTCTTTCCCAAACTCCATTCCATGTCTGCCTGGAAGCAGCTAGGATGGTTTATTCAAATGACTTTAGAGATATTTCCTAAAAATATGTCAAAGGATTGGGGGAATGAAAGAACCAGCTGCTTCTAGGACATTAACAGAGGGATATTTTTGATCCTTAACTCTTGAATAGTCAAGTCATTTTTTGAAGAGTATCTACAAAGTCCTTCCCTTTCTTTGATAGAGGTATGTCCTTCATGAAATTATTGTCTTCGTAAGTCATCCCAAAAGAGAAATTTTGGGAAGGGTTATGAGTTGAGTCTACTTACTTTTGAACAAGAAGAAGAACTCTTCTTTCCTACCCCTATAAAATGATCCTTCTGTTTCATTTAATTTTCTTTTCACTGTTAAATGTGCATAAAGTTGAATAACCAGCAAATGACTTCTTTGCATAGACTAAATCATCATTATCTAAAAGCAGACCTATTTTCTCTGATGAAATACTCCTGTGACTCTTAAGCATTTCAATCTTATAAGCAAATATGCCTGCCAAATGACTGATATTTATTTCAGTGTAGCTTATGTTTGTTCCTCTACAACATCAACATGTAAACTTCATTTTCTACCTGCTTAAATCTCATTGCAGTAGAATGTACTTTACATTAGCTACTTGTACACAAACTCATTTTCTCTATTAAATGATGCATGTAGCTTGAATCACCATAGCTTGATGTAGTAACATTTCTATTTGTACAATATATCAAACTATTAAAAATCAGTAGAATCAGTATCAGAAACATAGCTAGACCCAGTGTGTTCTTTCCAGCAAGACAGATTATAGGAAAAAGTGATCAAGCAAGTAAAATAAATTTATGGTATACCTCCATCCCTATCTTTAGGGTCTTCCACCCTCTTTCAAGAATCCCCTTTGTAAACATTCATCACCAGTTAGAATCTGAAGCTACTTCTTAACTTTCCTGAGTTCTTGAATGTTGTAATACATATATACCTGACCTCCCTGGGAAATACTTTCACATCTTTTCTTGCTTTCTTTCTTCTCCATCTCCCTCTTTCCCCAAAACTTGCTCATTTTGTGTCCCATTCCTGAATCTTTCCACTCTCAGCTTGCATGTCTAATAAAAAATTGAAACAAAGGTGTTAATAAAATAGTATAGGAAAGAGAAGCAAAAGAGAAGGGGCAGAAATTACAGAAGAGAGTAGTTGAAGAGAGGAAGAAGTGAGATGGGAAGAGGAGAAGAAGGAAAGGGAACAAGGATACAGAAAAGGGAAATGCTTATGAAAAGAGAGAGAGAGAGAAGTTGAGGGTAAGGAAACAGGGAAGGAAGAAGAAAGAGATAACTGTAGGAAGGGAAGCAGCAGAAGGCAAGTAAAATGGGGGAAAGGAAGGAGAAAGGGATCTAGAAGGAGAAGGAGGGTAGGAAAAGGAAATAGGAACAGAAGGAAGATGGGACTGAATTGAAAAAGAAGGCAAGGGTTAAATTAAAGAAAGTGAGGAGACACAGGAGAAGAGGCAAAGGAAGATGAGAGAATAGGTGGGGTTTATAATGTTAATGACGTTTTTGCTTTTCAGCTTGAAGACTTTCTACCCAACTGCATTCATTACAGTCAATCAATAAATAATAAGCCTTCACTACGTGCCAGATACTAAGCTGGACATTGAGGGTGTAAAAATAAAGTGCCACACAATCTCTAAAATCAAAGAGCCTAGTTTGCGCCTGACCTTTTTTTTTTTTTGTCTTCTGTTTTTGTCTTATTATTTTAATTGTAAAGGAAGACATATTTAATAAAATACAGGTAGCAACCAAATAATTGATCCTTTCCTCCAGCGCCTAAGTGAAAGGATGTGTTTACTTTGAGAGAGGTATTTTGCCTTCAGCACAATGGAGGATCAAAATCATATTATCTGCTTTAAATAACAGTTCCCCAAGGGTCAACCAGGAGCCAATGATGATATTTCTGTTTGAAATATGTATATGGCAGATTCTCATTTCTCACAGCTTATTTCCTAGCTGAAATATTCATTTACTAGGTCTCCTGATCTATTGCTTTTTTCATAATGCAAGTTTGACATTTTACTAATAATCATGCCTCCTGTGGAATATCATTTCCATGACTAATATATACTATTGTTTAGATGTCTTGAATAACAACTGATAGAAAAAATTATGGTGAAATCAAGACAAACATCCACAATCTCACTTCAGTTCTCTTTATAGTTACATATTATAGGAGTGTCCTCAAGAATCATTGATTGATCCGGTGGGATTCTGTCAATCAGTCTGTTCTGGGATGCTCTAGGTTCTAGGCTGCAAAGAGAGAAAATGAGAACATTTCTTTTTGTTTCCTTAAAATTTTCATTTGAATCCAACCACAATCTTTTTTTTAAACTATGTTCCCTGGTAATAACTGCTGTGAAGATGGATTTGTAATAGATTATAAATCTCTTGGTACAGTGAATGCTAGCCCTTTGCCAACCACCAATAATGTAAGATCTTGAAAGACTCCATAACTGCAACCTAATCAATGAAATCCAACCTTAATTAGGGTATGAAGAAGTGTTTATTTATAGTGTCTATGTCAGTATGTTTCTTTTTCCTTATTGTAGCTTAATTCATTTTTCATGCAGATACCTCATTATTTTCCCAGGAAAGATTTATCATTGGTGCAGAAGATAAGGAGCTCTCATTAGATTTTAGATTACTTAAAGGCAGAGGACATACCTAGTACTACTTTTGTAAACTCTTTTAACTAGTCAGTCCAATATGCTAATCTTCAACTTGTCCAACAATTAGCTTTGTACCTAATAGGGAATCAATAAAAATTTGAGGAAAGGAGGAAAACAAAGGAGAAAGACACAGGAAAGGAAAGGAAGGGAAGGAAAGTGAAAATGGGAAAGGCAAGTAAAATAAAGAGAAAAACAGGAATAAATATGGTCATTTAGTTTAGGTTCATAGAATGAGAGATTTAGAGGTAAAAAGGGACCATGAAGGACATATAATATTCATAACAACAATAGTTATTACAATTATTAGTAGCGATAGCATTTACATGTCACTTATCAATTTGCAAAATTCTTTACATATGTTACCTCATTTGATCTATTCTGGATACTATGGACTAAAGAGGCCTACAATGTATTTTTAAATTTAAATTTGTTTACTTTTTGTTACATTTTAAGTTTCAAACTGTGTTCCTTCCTCCTTCATAGGTCCTTTGTGGTTGATTTGAATATTTATAATACTCAGAATAGCTTAATCATTCACAGTTATTTTTCAAACAATATTACTTTAACTATTTCCAATGTCCTTTTGGTCCTGATCTTTTCATTCTTTATCATTTCATGTATGTCTTTCTAAAATCAACCCGCTCATCATTTTAACCACCGTAGCACTATTCCATAATAATCACATAACACAACTTGTTTAGCCATTTCCCAATTAATGGATTTATCGAACAGTAGACTGCTCAGTCATTGACTTCTGTGTCCAAGTGCTTTTTAAAAATAAGAATGTGCTGTAATTTGTCAAAAGTTTTTCTGCGTCTATGGACATGATGACATAACTTTCATTGCTTTTGTTATTGAAAAAAATCAATTATGTTAACATTTTTCCTTATAGGGAATCATCCTATAAGGTTGATTCATAGTATAAATTCCACTTAGTCCCATTGTATAATCTTTGTGATGAATTGTTGTAATGTCCTAGCTAGTATTTTATTTAGAATTTTTGCATCCATATTCATTAGTGAAATTGGTCTAAAATAAACATTCAAATCAACTACAAAGTATATTTTTTATGGTCATGTGGAAAGTGAGAATTCTAACCCAAATCCTCATACTCTCACTGTATCAGTGTTTCCATTGTTCCTTACTGTCTCTAACCTTCTCTAGCTTCCAGCATCACTAGGTTCATGATTACTTTTAGATAACCTGACCTGAAAAAAAGTGGGCATAGTTATTGTCTTACCTTATTGCTGGGACAATTCTTACGTAGGGATTTTGAACTCGCAAGTCATCAACACTTTTGAATAGTTTAAAATTATTCCCTTGATTTTATTAACATAATTTTATACAACTTTTCAAGATATATTCTAATAATCATAGGTTCACAATGCATTTTAGGCCATCCTGCTTATAGAAGTAGTAGAAAATGAATTACTTGTAAGCTATATCTCAGCAAAACTGTTCACCAAACCATTTAATCTTTAATCAAATAAACAATATTAAGGCACTTTGGTCCACTTTTCATCCATGTATTTATACTTGTACATATATATACATGTATACATACTTGTATACATATCTGTGTGTAATAATGAAGTTACACTAGTTTTCACTTTTTAATAAGCTTTCATAATAAAGATTCCCAGAAATAATACTTATTATAAAACTATCTTGTCAATCCATGTTGCTAAAGGCTGTGAGAAAATTGTTTTATTTTCATCATATTCAATGCTGGAGTTAAGAGTCTTGGGCTCATAGTTTACCTTCAACACTTATTAGTTTTGCAATCATTAGCAAATAATTTCTCAGGAACTCGGGATCCGTGTCTATAAAGTGGGCAATGATGATACCTCTCGTAATCCCTTGATTTCAGAAAAACCTGGACTCACATGAACTGATGAAAAGTGAAAGGAATAGAACCAGCAGACCACTGTATACATTAACAGCAATATTATTCCATGGTCAGCTGTGAGTCACTTAGCTATTCTCAGCAACACAATAATCCAAGACAATGCCAAAGGCCTCATAATGATTAATGCAGCTGGGGAGTGGGAGGGTTGGAGACTAATGAAGTCTGAATACAGGTTGAACCATGCTACTTTTTCACTTTCATTGTTCTTTTTTTCCATTTTTTGGGTCTGTGTTTTTTTCACAACATGACCCACATGGAAATATTTTTTTACATAGCTACAATGTATAACCTATATGAAATTGCTCAGGGAGGGAAGAGAAAGAAAGAGAAATTTGGAACTTATTTTTTAAAAAAAATGTTAAAAATTGTTTTTACATGTACTGGGAAAAAATAAAATATTATTCAAAAATTATCGAAATCCCTTCCCCACCTGGTTATTGAGCAAATATTAAGGCCCAACTTAAATGAGAGCTATTATGATTCTATACTATCTCCCTTCTCAGCTCATTCTGAATTTTTGAGTTAGACAAGCCACATGAATTATCTAGATTCTTTAGAGTCATTGTAAAAATTAACTCTATTTTTCCAATAAATCAATTTAAAACATCAACAGACACATACATACAAACATGCAAACAAACACATGCTTACAGAATTTGATTTTTGAACACTTATTATGAAGTTGACCTTATCAATAGTTAATAGAATACATAAAATGGTACAGGTGAATGTTACATAATCATACGTTGCTGAGTTCTTTTATGAAAGGAAATTATTGAATATCAATATGCTGAGCATAATTAAGTCAAGTCAGAAAAGAAATGTCTCTTTAGCTTTCAAAACTCCATATTCTTTTCATTGATTTGCTCTCTTTCTGTCCCTTTTTGGCCCCCTTTGCCTTCTTTCATAATTGAGGTGAGGGTCATATAACTTCATTATCTCAGAAGGTATAGGCTCCTGAGAAATAATATTGTTTCTATACTTAAAATTAAATCCACTGTCATTTGCAGCTCTATTCATGGTTTCATTCTGTAAACATTTTTTATTTTATTTCATTTTCTGGGAACAGAAGTTAAATTAAACTGAGGGAGGAAGGAATAGAAAATTCCATTGGTGCTTGAGGAATTGTAGGTAGAGAAAATGATTTGCATGATTTAAGATAGTGAGGCAAAGAGATTTCTAACAACTCAAGCTAAAGCAGCAGACTGTGATATAATGTCATCATGGAACACTGTATTTATGAGTATTCGTCTCACAGGTGAACCAGCAAGAGCAAGAATAGGGCATTCAGGAAGGAAAATGCTGACAGATGGCAGATTTGCTGACTTCTTTCCCTCATAATGAAGTGGGATGTACAACTAGAGCTGTAAGCCAGATATTAATGCATTTTTCATTGAGTTGGGCCACTAAGGTTTCATTGTTGTAACTGGTTACGTTTCCAGATGACTCTGCAATGGCAGATAGTTTATTCAGATGCTAAATTGTATTGCTAAAGTTAAAATAACATTGCCAGCAAGATGAAATTATATTAATCACTCAGGCAGCAGCAAAATAAATAAATAAATAAATGAATGAATGAATGAATAGATAGATAGATAGATAGATAGATAGATAGATAGATAGATAGATAGATAGATAGATAGATAAAGAGTTTGCATGAAAAGTAAGTAGGTCAGGAGTGCCTGTTCTGTTTAATTACCTCCTCAGGGGGACTTTGCAATTTGCAACTAATTTCTTTAAAGGCTTCAGTGGTATCAACCTACTTATATTTTGTTTTCCAAGGTGGTGGTATTTGCTGGAGGGAGGGAAATTGGAAAGGAAAGTTCTGAATTAAATGCATTTAAGGTGGTGTTTCTGTACTGGCTTAATTGATTTCCACATGCTGATGAAAGATAAGAAGAGATCTAAGTCTTTTAGTTGAACTGGATGTTCTAATTACAATACTTTCTCCCTTAAAGTCATAATGATAGCAAGGCAAGGTTTTGTAGTCTTAATAAATAAGGGTAGAGCTAAAAATCTTTAAGAAAATGAAGACTTATGGCTCGGAGGTCTTTTCATTGATCCAAATATATTCTCCAAAGCACACTGGTAAAAGTTTTCCCACATAAAGAGAAATGGAGATTGACAAAATTATATAGGTGCCTCAAGCTAGCCAAATATTTTGTCCAGATATTACTGAAATTGAGACTGTGGCCAGCTTTCCTGAAGCGAATTAGCCTCTTTCTTTCAAAATTTATAGGTACTCAATCTTTGATTAAAAAATTAATTAGCAAATTAATTATAGAAATTGATTTATTTTAGTTTTTTTTAAACTTATTTTCAACATAGTATAGGTAACTAAAATCATTCTGAACTTATACTTCTATAGAACAAGAAGAGATCTTAGGTATCTTTTGATCTAATTTCCCCATTTTTATAGAGGACCAAACTAAGGCTCAGGGAAGGACAATGCTTTGTATATTATTATTTCAGATAATTCTGGGAGAACTGGGTCTAGAATCTTTACCTTTGGATTTATACTCCAGGGCTTTTTCCTCTTTCCACTATCCTACTCTATCTTGCTATTGAAATTAATTTTCTTTAAGTAAAAGCAATATAAATAGGTTTTGTTGATATATTTATTTATATGTCACCTTAATTTTAAATGTATTCTTCTCTTTTTCTCCACCCATTGAGCCATTGTTCATAACAAAGTATAATTTAAAAAATGCAAAATGTAGTTCATCAAAATTAACCAATATCTCAACTAAATTTGAAAGTATATGCAATGTTCTAGAATTATAGTTCCCTATCTCATAAAAACAATGGAGAGTTCTACTTTCTCATTCTTCTTTGGATCTAAGCTTGGTTATTATGATTATATAACATTAAATTCCAGAGTGTTTGTTCACAGTTTTGAAGGGAGTAGAAGTACAGTCTATTCTTGGAACTCATTCTTATTGCACTTAAACCAAGTTTATACACTTCCTATGTACCAGAGTCTCTGTAAATTGCTGAGGACACAAAGAAAGACATGAACAGCTCCTGTTTTCAAGGATCTCACGATCTAGTGGGGAAAATAAGATGCAAATAACTCAAAAAACTATATTTGGGATAAATTAGAGAAAATTTCAGAGGAAAGTTAGAAGGTGGGAGTTTAGTTGAGACCTGAAGGAAGGTAGGGAAGCCAAGAGAGAGCTATGATGAAGGAAAGAGTTCCAAGCATGGTAGACAATCAATGAAAATGGGCTTTGTCACCAAATGCTACTACCTGAGGTTCTAAGGATAACTTTGTAGTAATATATTCCTAATAGCATATGCCATTAGCTCCTACCTATGTGATTCCTATTAACAATTAGTCAGTAGACACAATTAGCTCTTACAAAAATGTTTACTAAGATGGTATAGTAAAAAGCAGCAGCCATAAAACATTTACCCCTCTCAGCCTAACGTCACATTTGTAATGTTTTTTTTTAAATCTGAAGATCTTTTCCATTCATTAACAGGCCCATGTGACCTGCTTAAATCACATGGAAGCCTAAGTCACATGAGTTTGAGTCACATGGAGTCTGTGGTGGGAAGAGTTTGCTGAAGGGGTGGAAGAGGAAGAGGTGGAGCTAGAGCAGAGCTGAGAGGAGATTGGTCAGAGTCTAGTCAGAACTAAGAAGGATTCAGGCAGCTGGCTGGTGTGATTCAAAGAGTTTGTTTGTGATTTTGTTCAAGAGAGCCTGCTTGGGATTTGTCTGATGGAGCTGGTTTGTGGGAAGCCTAGCAGGGGTAAGGCTTAGGGATGGTGATGTTCTCTGCATTGTTATTATGTATAGATTTTTGTTACTATAATGGATTTGGCTTTCTGGTGCCTGAACAAATGTTTTGGTTCTGTCTTCCATGTGGAGAGTCTGTCGTATTTCGCAATTCAGAATTGGGCTGGGATATTTATGGCCACCATAGGCACTATGAATATTGCATTGGTGCTGTAACATTCTGCCACAAAATATATAATATATATAAAATATAGGGCTACTGGGTTCAAGCTGAAAGAACAGTGATAGTGAATTACATTTTAACTATATGTATGCAAAAAGCAATTCAAAACTTCTGGTACTGCAGGTCTAAGAAGTCCATTTAATCTTTGTAAGATCAGTCATTTTACAGCTTCCCTTTGATACATATGCTCTACTTGACTGTTTGCCCAGCAAAGTTCTCAGGGCTTATTTGTAGCCATAGTCACCTTTTTTCTTTGCTGCTGGTTGTCCCATTCCTTGAAGTTATTTTTTTTCCTTAAATAATCACTTATTAACAGTTATGAATATGTGGCCTGTGTCTCTGATTCCTGCTAGAGTCAGTGTCTTCTGTTGATCAAATGGTTCAACTATGCTTCCTAGTAAAATGGCAGATGGAGGGCATGAGGAGAGAAAGACACTCTCTTTTCCCCCTCCAAGACTAATTCACTTTGAGAGACCAGATTTGTTCTCTATGTCTGATTCCTAGATCAAATCTTGCCTGAACTTCCAGGTCTTAGGTAGGTAAAGCTCTCATTGACATGTCTTGGTTTGCTCAGTCAATATTTTGTTTCTTTCTAATTTGTTCAGTGAACTTGTTTATATCTCATAAAGGAATGACTACAATTTTACAATTAGTTTGATGTTTTATTATAATATTAAAAACCAATTCTCTATGAGCAAATCCTATAATTATATAAATTAGTAGGACAAGTTAATTAATTGTTTTAAGTTGTATTATGTATTTGTGACATCCTCAACACTTAACAGACTGCATTTAAAACAAAAACTACTCAACAAATTGATAATGTTGATTGTGATAGTCATGAAGAAGATGAACTTTTTCTATTAGGCTGTCAATCAAATTAAATAATTTTCTGAAAAATATGCATGGCTGTTCATTTATCACATGGTGTGTAATGTTGTAGGAACTGACCTTTGCCATGATTAATGAGTGTGTTTATCATATCTGTCCTCAAATCAGATATCAGACCTGTTAGCTAAATCAGTCATGCAGTCATTCCTTTATGTTGTTGAGATGGGAGAAGTAAATTAATTTGATGTGAGTGATTTGTGCTAACTTTAAGCTTGTTGCTTTGACCATAACAACTTGATATAGTAAATAAAATGAATTGAGTTTATTGATTAGAATATTTGAGGATGGAGTAGCTGAATAATCTAATACTAATGAGTACAAATATATTTAGTTTATTTGTAGAAAAGAAGAATGTGTTTGATATAAGAAGCTCAACAAAACAATATAGCCTTGTATAAAGTAGGGGGAAGAGGGGAAGGAATGGAAAATGAAAAAAAAAAACCTGAAAGAAATATGTGTAGAAAGACTCTTGAACATAAACTTTAGAGGCTTTCTAAAGAGATAAGAATAAAACATCAGCATCACATGCATCACATTTCTCCCTGGAAGACTTCCCAACAAACTCTGCTTCCTTATAAATTGAACAGATTTTTAACTGGAGGAACTTGAGGTCTAATTGTCTACTCCTATCCAATTAATTTGGAAGACAGGATTCAAATATAGCACAGATTGCATGGAGAAGCTTTTCTCTGTCTTTTATTATATTTAGATGAGAATTTCCAGAGGATTCTTCTCTCTCCTTCCCTAATTTACATCCTGTAAGTACCAGTCTCATCACAGCCATCCTAGTGAAATTCTATAAAGATATATTGAGGTGTAATCCAGCTTAAAGGAGCTGATTAATGAGTTACCTTCCAAGCTGGCTGTACTCCAAAGTGTGATTTAAGTTTCTTGTCACCTAACCCATGCTACCTTTTTGTAGGATTGCAGATCATAAACTATGATGTTAGTTATGTAGGAATACCAATGTTTAAATGATTCCTCTGACTTGAATTTTCTGAAGAAAAAATATTGAGTCCTTATTGTGAGTATTCCAGCCCTGAATTCATCTTTCTTTGCCACTTCTCTTTAGGGAGATGTACATGATCAGTTGCTTTTTATCAAAGATTTTTGCAATGGGAATTGTTTATTAAGAAAAGGAAATAGAAGATGGCAGAATATAGATATCAACCCAGATGAACTCTCTTTTCCCTCCAACAACTTTAAAATAAGCCCTCAAATCAAATTTTGGAACAGCACAGTGAACAAAAAGTTCAGAGTGAGACATTTTGTAGTCTATGAGAGCATAGGAGGTTGACAGGAAAGGTCTTTGACACAGGGGTTGAGGTTGGCCTAGACAGCTCATGTAGGCAGCAGGTGACACCAGCAGCAGCAGTGAACTTTGGAGGTGGCTACAATAATGGAAGTAGTAGATACAGGAGCTCTCAACCCAGAGAAGTTCTGAGTCACAATTCCAGGATGAAGTGGAACACTTGTGGTTTGTCACAGGGGAGTAGGGACCATGGTTACAGTTCAAAACAAAGAGGAGTGCTAGCATTTATAACCATAGGGAACAAAAAGAAATGCTGAAGAATATAACACCTTAAAAAGCAGAATTGGACATATGGTAAAAGAGGCACAAGATTTCATGTAAGAAAGGAGCTCTTTAAGAAGTGGAATAATAAAAATAGAAAATACAAATACAAAAATTCACTGAAGAACTCCTTAAAAATTGTAATTGGACAAGTGGAAGCTAATGATTCGATGAAGCATCAAGCCACAATAAAGCAAAGTCAAACAAACGCAAAAAAAGAAAATATGAAATACCTCATTTGAAATAAAAGCAACACCTGGAAAACAGATTAAGTGATAATTTAAGAATTATTGGATTACCTGAAAGTTATGACTAGAAAAAGTTTCTAGATATTCTATTTCAAGAATTAAAAGAAAATTGCCCCAATATTTTAGATACAGAGGGCAAATTGGAAATTGAAAGAACACACTGAACACCTCCTAAAAGAGATCTCAAAATGTAAACACCAAGGAAAATTATAGACAAATTCCAGAGCTCTCTGGTCAAGTAGAAAATGTTGCAACAAGCCAGAAATAAGCAATCCAGATATTGTAGTGCCACAATCAGGATCACACAAGATTTAGCAGCTTCCAAGTTAAAAGATTGGAGGACTTCGAATATGCTGTTTCAAAATGCAAAGGATCCAGGATTACAACCAAGGATAAACTACCTTGCAAAACTGGGTGTAATATTGCAGGATAAAAACATGGACATTCCAAGAAATACAGGACTTTTTACCATTCCTGATGAAAAGGCCAGAGCTGAATAGAAGATTTGATATTTACTCACAACTCAAGAGAAACACAAAAGGTAAACATGAAATAGAAATTGAAAGGGACTCAATAAAGTTAAACTGTTTATATTCCTATATGGGAAAATAATGTGTGTATCTCCTAAGAACTTTATCATTGTTAGGAAAGTTATAATGAGTCTACATAAACAGATGATATGAGTGTGAGATAATTATGTTGGGATTGGAATGATATGAAAAAATGAAGGGATGAGAAAGAGGGATAGCCTGGGAGAAAGGAGAAGGAAGAAGGAGAATGGGGGAAATTTTCTCACATCAAAAATGTGCAAGGAAGAGCTTTTATAGTGCAGGGGAAAATGGGGATTTATTCCCCAATTGATAAAAAGTTAAAGAAGATGTACATGCAGTTTTCAGTAGAAGATATTAAAAGCTATCTAGTAATACAAAATGTTAGAGGAATGAAAATTAAAACAACACTGAGGCACTACACACCAATCAAAAAACACAAATGCTGGAAGGCATGAGGGAAAATAGATACATTAATAAAATGTTGGTAAAATTATGAACTATTTTAACCATTTCAGAGAGCAGTTGAAACAATGCCCCCAAATCTATAAAACTGTGCCTATATAGCATGTTATACCACTACTAGATTTGTGCATCAAAGAGATCAAAGAAAAGGGAAAAGCACCTACATGTACAAAAATTTGTAGCAGCTCTTTCAGTGGTGGCAAAGAATTGAAAATGAAGAGGATGCTCTTCAAATGGGGAATGGGTGAAGAAGTTCTGGCATATGATTGTGATGGAATACTATTGTGCTATAACAAATGATAGGCAGGGGGTGCTTAGAAAAAAAATCACAAGACCAACATGAAATGATGTACAATGAAGTGACAACCGGAAGATCTTTATGCACAGTAACAGCAATGTTGTAATGATGATCACTTGTGAAAAATTTAGATATTTTGATCAAGACAATGATCCAAGACAATTCCAAAAGACTCATGATGAAAAAAATGCTATCCACTTCCAGAGGGAGAACTGATGAATTCAGAGTGAAAATTCAAGTATAATATTCTTGCTTTCTTTTCTTCTCTGTCCTTTTTTTCTTTTTTGTGATATGACTGTGTATCAGCAAGGACCCTGACATATACAGAAAGGCCTGCTGTATAGTTTCTTAGATCTACTTTTCTAGAAGGAAAGGCAATTTTTGAGGGGTCAACAATCACTTTAATCAAGCACATATATCATTCACTTAGTTCAATGGAAAAGTTAGCACCCTGAACTTCAGAAAAAATACAAACAGAGAAATAAAGATAAGCAGACAAGACTTCCAGCTATCTGGCCATAAGCAATACATACATAATTTCCAGAGAGAGAAGCACCAACTTCTGGGTTTTCAAAGCCAGGGGTCTCCTTAGCAGCTGCCCGGAGTCTTTTCAGGCCAAACAAACATTTTCAATGAGTATGTCCCAAAGCAAAACCTCACCTCAGAGTATTTATACACTTTTCAGAGCCAGAGGGCATCACAACTCTTGAGAACCAGTGCCTCATTAGAAAATTAACAGAAAGTGTGGGCTTGCCCTAATCAAGCAGACCCATTAATGGGTGGGGAAGATTTTTAACTCTTTGATTAACATTCCAGTCTGACATGGAAATTTGTCTTGCATGATTTCACATGTGTAATTAATAGCATTTGCTTACTTTCAAAATGGATGAGTGGGAGGAAGAGAATTTGTAACTCAAAATTTCAAAAGAAAAGAATTGTAAAAATAAATAAATTAAAAACCAGGTAATGTATTTATACTGTTTCTCCTCTATATGAAATTATTTCTCCTTATACCTTGCATATTAAAAAATATTCTGACAATCTAAGATCATTAATTGGTTCACTTCTGAAGTTTAAAATGACATTGTTTAAGTGTAAAGAACATGTCATAGATTTCCTTGCTCAAGTCTTTTTGTCAAGGTGGAATTCTTAAATCATATCAGGGTCATGACATTATTAAATAGGTTTCTCAGCGTTCAGCTTTATCAGCATTGTTCAAAATGTCATGATTTTTAAAGAAAAAAATGGTAATAGATTAACATGACAGTGAGCCTCCTGAATATTACACTAATTTTTTAAAAAATAAACTTGCACTCATGGCATGTTCTAGCATTTTCAAAATACACTCATATATTATCTCTTTGATATCTTAATGGTACTGTAACATTAGTAAGACAAATATTAATATTTCAATTTTACTGAGGAAGCACAGAATAGTTGTTGTCCCATGGCTAATTAATAAGAAAGCCAGAACTAAAACACAGCTGTCTTGTCAGTGAGCCTCATGGTCTTTTCACTAGACCAATCTAATTTTGTAGGACCATATAGAAAAAGAAAGATTTTGAGATAGAAGGGAACTTACAGTCCGTTGAGTCCAACCACCTGACCTACAGAGAGATTGATTTGCCCAGAGCCACTTGGTTAGTTAGTGTTTTTACTGGAATTTAAACTCAGATCTTCTTAATTCTAATAGCAGTGTTTTATCCATTAGTCCATTTTTCCTTGTTTCCTCATGGATTTTGAAACTGGAGATAAGGAAGATGCACAAAGGAAGATGTATAGTTTTCCTGATCAATGTATATTTCTCTAAGAAGTGTGACACAGGCAAAGAAGGTGGTCATTTTGTTTGTCCTCTTTATGTCCTCACCAGTATTCTCTTCTCTGCAGAGAAGTTCCTATGGACTCAGAAAAACTTCAGATTGTTTTCAGAAGGTGTTGCTAATTAAATACTTCAACTGATAGATGAATTCATCTGTGTGGGAAATCACTGTTGATCAAATTTCCTCAGTATTTTAAAAAGTAGCTTATAGAGTTGCTTTGGCCAAAAAAAAAAAAAAATCATTACCTATTGTCTAGTATTCTCTTGATTAGCTTCCCTGTGGTTAGGTCAGTCCTTGTAAGAATTCATTGCTAGGCTTCTATTTTAAGTCCTTTCAATTTGGAAGGATTCTCTAAGTCCTCATTCCATTAGGGTATCTATGAAGAAAATGGAATCACTTCCATGCCTTGATGATAAAACTAAGTAAAACTTCACTTTGAGAGAAATTCTGATATAATGGGACAAAATCACCAGGGTTCTGGTGGTTTCATCAACTAAGGATTTCCTACTACAGTATTGACTAGAAACTTATTTGCTCCTGGCTCACCTAGGACTTATTACTTAAAATTTCACATGGGTTGTTTGGATGGACTTGCCATCGAACAGAAAACCCTACAGCTATCTCAAAAGAAAATAGGAAAATGCTGTGATGTATGAGAGGAAAGCCACTGGTGTAATGGGTCAATCCCTCGTTCTTAAAATGAATGTTTTATAGTATTCATATGCTTGGAAAACTATGAAATCTATGATAGAATGAAGCATTTACTGTAGATGCAGAAATGTAGAAAGATGAAATGTATTTTCCCTGTCTCTTTTTTTGTAAAAGTGATCATTAACTTGCTTTTTGGACTTCTGACTTAGAATTTTCACTATGGTCAATGCGTGTGTGTGTGTGTGTGTGTGTGTGTGTGTGTGTGTGTGTGTGTGTGTATCTGTCTGTCTGTCTATCATGTATCTATCTGAAAAGAGAATAGGGACCAGAGTTATACTTTTACTGGTATAGGCAGTTCCCTAATAAGGAAACATTTTTTCTTCTAATGATGGTTTTCACTTTCTCTGTAACTGCCCAGGGCCCTGGGAGATTAAGTAATCAGAGCCAGTTTGTATTGTGGGCAGAACTTAAACCTATCACTTTCTGGTTTTCTACTCATTGCTGCTTCCTTTTAAACGGGTATAGGGTGGAGAATAAAAAGACATATATGGAAGAAAGCCTAAATACCTTCAAATGCTGACTACCAGGATTGTGTGACCTCTGACTGGGCATCATTAGTTCTATTTTACAGATGAGGAAACTGAGGCTTAGAGACATTAAGTATACTTAATGGGGAAATACCAAAAAGTATTATAAATAATAACAATAACAGTTATTTAAACAGTCCTCTAAGGTTTGCAAAGTGCTCAAAGACATATCTAATGTAATGTATCCAATCTAATTTAATATAATATACTGTATCAGTAAGCATCCCACATACACAGGGAGTA
Organism: Notamacropus eugenii; assembly: GCF_028372415.1. Lineage (NCBI taxonomy): Eukaryota > Metazoa > Chordata > Mammalia > Diprotodontia > Macropodidae > Notamacropus > Notamacropus eugenii. Next base: position 445,427,757 of record NC_092873.1, read on the forward strand.
TCTGCTATCACAGGTTCTTAGATCTGCATTCATAAAAGGAAAGGCAACTTTTGAGGGGTTAACAATCACTTTAATCAAGCACATGTATGAATTCTATGCTCATATATCATTCACCCAATTCAGGGGACTCAACAACCTGAACCCCAAAGTAATCAACAGATATGGCTTCCTCTGCATGACCATAATTCAACAACAGGTACAACTGCCTGACCACAATTACCAGAGAGGGAAGCATGATATCTGAGTTGTCAAAGCGGGGGGACTCCTTAGCGCCTTCCCAGAGTCCTCCTCTGGCACTCAAACCTTCTTACCAAAACTAAGCCCCAAAGTAAAACCTCGCCTCAGAGTATTTATACACTTTTTAGAGCCAGAGGGCATCACATCTCTTGGGAACCAGTGCCTCATAAACAAAATGCATGCACCTTCTTACAAATCTTTCCTAGTCAGACAATGGGTGGGAAAGATCCTCCCTAGTCACATTCAAATAGAAGCATTATACTTCTTGATTATACTAAAATAAAAACAGCAAAAGATCCTGTTTTACTTGCCATTACATCTACTGTATCCAATATAAGGCTTTCCCAGAGGAAATGCTTAAAATTAAGGTATACAGATATTAACATATAATGAAAGGAAATAAAGAGTGTCAAATTCCCTAAAATTGAACTCTGATACATCATAGATCTCCTTTGCTCTTCCTCTTGTCATCTTCCTTACCTTTAAAGTCATGATATAAGGGGTAGTGTAGAGGACATCAGCTTAGGCATACTTGGTGGCACCATGGAAAAATACGGTAGAATTAGAATTAATGAATACCTGATTTAAAATTCTTCCTATAACCCTTATGAACTATGTGATGATGGGAAAGTCACAACTTCTTCAAGCCCCACCCAGTACCTCATCTATCAAATGATATAATAACTCCTACAGAACACTTACTTCACAAGATTTTTGTGAGGGTAGAATGAGATAATCTATATGAAAACTCTTTGTAAACCTTTCAGCACTGTATGTGGCATCATCCAGCTATCTTAATCTATTAGTATCATATATTATAATTAATAAAAATATAATCTCACACTATTCTTAATTCAGCAAATTATACTAAAACTGGCATATTTTATCACAAATAAAACTACTAATTGACCATCACCTAGACTAATATCAATCCTTAAAAAATTAGGAAAAATGTTGTTAAAAGATGTCTTGTTACATTTGTCCCTTGTTACATACTCACAATCTCAAAACTATGTGTCCTGGAAATCTCTCAAAGTATAGAGCTCTATTGGAAGAAATCAACATTAAATGGAAATAGAAAGAAATATACACCATTGCCATTGTCCTGTCTGCCAGTGGAGTTGTCCTTAAAGGGGTTTCAGTAAGCATATAGAAGAAATCGCATCTGAATAGTTGTATTTAATTAGGCAGCTAGTTTATCCACTTGTACAATTGTCCTTAAAGTTCTTAATGTGACTCCACAGACTTTAAAAAAAAAAAATATTTTGATGACCATATTCCAGTATAATTGGTTTCCTTTGTAATCCTACGTTGTTATGCTTTCTGTGGTATTTTTACTTTAAACATTTGGAAACATTATCCTAAGAAGAGTTCTATAGTTGTCATCAGATTGACCAAGGGGTCCATCACACAAAGCAAATTTACAAACTCCTGCTTTACAATATTAAATATAAAAGAATAATAGCAGGATAGTGATTTGTCCCAGGACCATCTTTATCTCAACATCTTTGAAAAAGATGACAACAAGCTGATAATGATAATAACAAACTCTAATGGTATTAATAATAATCAGTCCATTAGAAGCTTCATAGTGGGAGAGAGGCTGATAGCCTCATTTAGAATTATTGGCAGTATCTTCTATTTTCCTGTGCTTTAACCCAAGTAATATGTTTCTTATTTCTTTTTTACTACTGCTGCTGCTACTACTACTACTACTACTACTACTACTACTACTACTACTACTACTACTACTACTACTGCTACTACTACTACTACTACTGCTACTGCTACTGCTGCTACTGTTACTGTTGCTGCTGCTGCTACCACCACTATTGCTACTAATACCAGCACTACCAACATGCATCTATGTAGCGTTTTCATGTTTAGACAGCACTTTTTACATAGTCTCACTTAATCCTTACACCAAGTCTAGGAATTAGATTCTTTATCCCAATTTTACATGTGAGTAAATTGAGGCAATCCAAGGTTAAATGACTTGCCCTGAGTCACAGAAATAGTAAGTGTTTGAAGCAGAGCCACCTTAAAATTGCTAATGTACCAATTCTCTGTTTGTTAAAAATTTGCTAGCATTTCCCAATTCTGAAGCTAGATTTGAATTCAGGCATTCCTTATTCTAGCTCTAGTACTCTATCTGATCTGCCACCTAAATATATAGCCCTAAACAACTTTTACCATATTTTGGAACACTGAAGAACAAAAGACACAGATTAAAAAGAGTAACAGATTTTTTTCAAAAGATTTTATCAATTATTCATATTTCTTAAAGGAGACGTCTTTCCAAAGAATTGCCTACCATAATATTTAATCATGGCATGGAAGTGACCTTGAGTTCTTGAAACCCACATTAATGGAGCACAAAATCTGGAAGACCCTGTATGTGCCCTGTGATAATGGTTTGAGAACCATTATATGAGAACATGATGCCAGCAAACAGATGATCACCAGGCTTTTTTTATGGCGGGGTGTAAGACTGCAATAGCTCATGAAATTTTCTATTCAGCATGGAAGAATTTCATTTATTTGTTTATTTATTCTATTTTAAGTTATCTCAACATCAATAAGCTGAAAGTGCTTTGTAAATATTTCAAAACAGGAAACATTCATGGTTTTTCATAGCCAAATTTTGCTCTATCACGTCTATTATTATTATTTTCATTCAACTACATGATAAAAGTCACAGGTTTGATTCTGTTTATTTTTTGTAATTTCCTTCCTTTTTTTTAAGAAGCCAAGAAAAGGAAATTCTATGATGGGAAATTTGTATCATTTGCCTTTTGTCCCACAAGATTTTAAGCTTCCTGAAGGTAAAATGCTGAAAAAACAAAAGCTACTCAACAAATATTTGTTGCAGTAAAGTGTTAATAAATAAAACTATTGCAAACTTTTGACAATTTCTGAGAAAAGTACAGATGTCACTTGTAAATGTAATATGTTGTCAGTGTCATACCTGTGTCTGTTATTGCCCTTTCCATGATACCTTGGGGTTCTGTGGTTGGAACATTACCATTATTAAGCTTATTGGAATAGCATGTGTTAATGTAGTCATTGTCCAAGGAGGGAATTCAATATCTGAAATGCACACAAGATGAGGCTGTATTTGAGCCATGAGGAATACTGTGGTTTTATGAGTTTTTCGGTGTAATGTCCTAAAAGTCTGTAGTATTATCACTGTCCAGAATAAAAGGTGGGGGGAGAGTCCGGGTTCCTACTTTGGGACCCTAATCCCAAACTAATCACGGCAGCTAAAAAGCATATTACCCAAGCCACAAAGCATGAACTCTATGAGTTAGATACAGTTTATGTATCCATACATCATCTGGATTCTTTTCTGTATTAAAATTGTAATCTTCTATATTCACAGATGAGAAGCGTAAGCATGTTGTGATCATATAGTTTGTTAAAGTGAAAACTGGAAGAAAATAGATCAAGTTTTCCTATTGGAATCATCAGTTTCCAACTCTTTCTCAAAACTCTGCCAGTTTTTATTCTCTATTTTTTGGATGTGGAAGGAGGACCTCACCCAACCACATGCCTCTGTTCCTCTTGTATATGAATAATATTTGTGTCTATGCACCATCACATTAAAAAAATTAACTGAAATTTTCTGAGTTATATGAAAAGAGAAAGTTATCCTCCAGGAATTTAAGGATTTCTCCATTCTCTGTTTCTGTAAATGAAAAGGAAATAGCTGGTCCAGTGACAATCCCCAGCAGTATCTATTTCTTTTCTTTTTTGAAACTTATTTGCACTTTAGTTGTGTTGTGAAAGAAGAATCAGTACAAAAGGAAAATTTATGAGAAAGAAAAAATAACAAGAAAAAATGAAAATAATATGCTTCAGTCTCCACAATTCTTTTTTTAACTGTGGATAGCATTTTCCATCATAAGTCCTTTGGAATTGTCTTGAATCATTTTATTGCTGAGAAGAGCTAAGTCTGTCATAGTTGATCATCACACAATGTTGCTGCTAACTGTATACAATGTTCTCCTGGTTCTGCTTACTTCACTCAGCTCAGTTCATGAAAATCTTACTACTTTTTTTCTGAAATCTACCTTTTCATCATTTCTTATAACACAATATTATTCCATTATATTCATATACCATAGCTTGTTCAGCCATTTCCCGAAAATGGGCATCCCCTCAATTTCTGTTATTTTACCACCGTGAAAAAGGCTGCTATAAATATTTTTTATACATATGGGTCCCTTTTCCTTTTTGTTATCTCTTGATGCAGATCTAGTAGTGATATTTCTGTATCAAAGAGTATACAGTTTGGTTTCCCTTTGGTCATAGTTCCAAACTGCTTTCCAGAATGGTTGGGTCAGTTCACAACTCCACCAGTAGTACATTAGTGCACCAATTTTCCCACATCCTGTCCAACTTTTCTTTTTTTGTTCATATTAGACAGTCTGACTGGTGTGAAGTGGTATTTCAGAGTTGCTTTAATTTTTATTTCTGTAATCAATAGTGCTTTAGAGCACTTTTTCATATGCCTATTGATATCTTTGATTTCTTCATCTGAAAACTGCCTGTTCATATTCTTTGACCATATCAATTGGAGAATGGTTTGTATTCTCATAAATTTGATTCATTTCTATATATATTTTAGAAATGAGGTCTTTATCAAAGACATTGGTTGTAAAACTTGTTTCCCAACTTTCTACTTTCTTTATAAAATTGATTGCATTGGTTTTGTTTGTACAAAAGCTTTTCAATTTAATATTGTCAGAATTATATACTCTTCAATCTCTTCCCACTGGGTACTAGTTTCACAATGAACATGCATATCACTTAGCAAAGAAACCCATGTGTCCAAGTCAATAGCAAAACAAAAATTGTAGCACCTACACTGAGAACATATGTCAGATCTCTCTTTGGAAGTGACACAACAAATAAGAGATCTCACCCAAGGGGAAATTCCTTGAAGTCTCTAGTACAGTAAGCTGGTGATAAGGACATGATGGAGATTGCCAGTTCTCATTCAGTTTCTTCCTATTCTTTTCCTTTAGCAACCTGAGGTCTAATTGGTATAATCCATCCTCTCTTTCAAAGCTGGAAGCCAGAAGCACTTGAAGTGATTACAGAATCCAAAGAGAATTAACAAGTTTGAAAAACTCAGAGACTCAAAGATCCTGGTGCTCTCTTCTCTCTTGCTATGAGCAGGATCCTCACATAGACATAGGACATTTATCACGGCCAATGAAAAGAGAATCCTACTGCAATGACTTTGGGATTTGGGTTATACACACACAGGCACACACACACACACACACATGCACAGAGTCCTTGTAATTTATATCTATTATGACTGTTGCCTTGTAAATCTTACACTAGGTGATGCTGAGAATAAAATTGTTTGACATTAATATATCAAATTAGAAAACCACCAGAAAACATACCACTGTGATCAGTTTATGTAAGAGATCATGGAGTAGAGTTTTTACACTGAAGGAAACATTCTTTATGTTTATTTTATTAGTTTAAAATTTGTATATTAGGTTTACAATAGGTCTTCTTGATTTCTCTTTCCTTCATTCTCAGAATGTATGTGAAATCCAGCGGTTAGGTTCTGGAAGGAGCAGAAACCCAAGAGGTAATTTGTTTTAAGGCAGTCATTGTGGCAAATTATGAATCCTTTGAATTTTTAATCCTAAACTCCTTTCAAAATATATTCCCCAGACATCTTTAAAACTCACAAGCAATAAGAAATAGTTTATTAATTGTGGTCATATTTCATTCTCCCTACTGAATATCCACACCCTCCCAAATAAGAATAAATATTTTCAAATAAATATATAAATATAAAATTTATTTCAGTGGCCTCTCCTATACATTCATGATATGAAGGAGAGTAAGAGAGCACACAAGCTTCCTCAGAGGCTGACATTTGAAAATGTCATAGTTTATGAGGAAATAATGAAAATTCAGGTAACATGGCAGAACACTCTGACCTTTAAGCTGAGGGATCGATATAAGTTTTTAGGTAATCTCTATAAAGCAAATCATAGGTAAAAATTCAGTTACTAATAAGTAATTGAGGACTTCAAAGGTCACAATATTTGCAGTAATTTGGTGTACAAGTTGGGGGCATGGAACATACTTTTTTTTTTTTTCAATTATCAGATTTCCTCTCCCCCTCAGGAATAGCTTGCTTATGTACAGTACATGGTTTTGTAGAACTAAGAAATCTGATTGTCTGGTTTCTGGAGTACTTACAAATTTTGCCTGTAGATCATCAAGCATTTAGAGAGAAACTCCCTTTTATTTCCAATGATTAGTGTTTATTAGATTAATATTATCTTTATGTTATAAAAATCACATTCAACCCAATTCTTCGACGATTTTATTCACTTGCTGATAATGTTAGGTACACAGAAAGTCTTTTTATGATAGGAAATTATGAAAAAAAAAGTGTTACAATGGAAAGGATGTTGGGTTTGGAGTCAGGATACCTAGGTCAGGATTTTACCTTGGATAATTACTGCTTCTGTGACCTTAAGCAAGTTGTCTCTAGGCCTCAGTTTCCTCACATGAAAAATGAGAGAGTTGGGACAAATAAAGTAGTATCAGATACCTTTAGAGTCTCAGTTAATGACCTGATGATCTCAAGTGATACTTCACTGGCTTGAAAGAATTAAAGCACCTCTTTTGAGCTGAGGTAAGCTCAAGCTCAGAGCTCAATGAATTGTCAGAGAGCAATTCTACAATGTGTATGATTGATTTGCTTTCTCTAAGCTGCGTATGTTTGCCCTTACTGGATTTCTCTTGGCCAAAGGCATGACAACCTATTCTGTTTCAGGATACCTGTGCCCCACGTTAGGGTTTTAACATCTTTAAGAGAATACAAAAATCAAATTCGATAACCTTTATCAATACTCTATTATGGCAAGAGTGTATATTTCCAGTCTTTTCAAGAAATTATTTTTTAAAAGAAGACTTGTAGGGACAATATATGAGAGTAGAATAAAGTAACATTTAAGTTAAAGTTATGGTATTGTTAAACGTGGTTAGTTAATGTAGATTTTTCCAAGTCCAGTGTTTGCTTTCTGTAGTGTTAAAGTGTCCTTTGCATAGATTTTATTTTTTTCCATTACTCAGACTATATTTCTTATTTGATTTGGTCCTCTAACAAATTCATGCTATGAATCATAAGGTAATGGCATAATGGAGAGCATGCTGGAGTTTTAATCAAAAGCCTAGGTGGAGATACTGGCTCCATCCTGGCCTGTGAACCCTTGGCAAAGTCATCTGACCACTCTTGATCTCAGTTTCCACATTTTTATGAGGGGGTTGAATTACATAACATTAAAGACTTCTCCTAATGCTAAATGTCTGTGTTTCAATGAAGATTAATTGATTGTCACACACGCATAAGTGTTGTAGATTCATTTTTGAAAAAGCCATTGAAAATTTTTTTCAACAAGCTATCCACAAAGGTACAATAATGGGTCTACTTCAACATATATAGAGAGCAAAAATGGGAAATTAACGAGTACATTCTGATATTCTTTTTTGTCCACTTGAAAAAGTAAAGAACTAACCAAAGTTAAATTGTTTTCAATTGTATCAGGAATTGTCAAAGATAGTTTTTTTTTTTAATTTCTATTCACATAAAGAACTACAAATGAAGCATGCATCATAATTTTTATCCCTTTGAGTAGAATGTCAGGTCAAGTTAATGTTAACTTGACTCTTCTCAGTTGTTCAATTATTTTTCAATTGTGTCTGAGACACTTCATGATCCCATTTGGGGTTTTCCTAGTAGAGATATTGGAGTGCTTTGCCATTTACTTCTCCATCTTGTTTTGCAAGTGAGGAAACTGAGACAACCAGGGTTAAGTGACTTGCCCATGGTCACTTAGCTAGTAAGTTTCTGAGACTGAATTTGAATTCAAGAAGACGTCTTCCTGGCTTCAGGAACTACTTGCACCACCTATCCACCCAAATATAATATTCTTCTCAGTACATTGTTACATATAATTCCTAATATAAAGGATGAAATTTGGTTAGTGTAGGTTAATGTTTAGTGGCAACTATTTTTTCGAATAAAAAACAACATTTAAACTTTCCTGGTCAGTTTTAACAGCTTCATGACATTTGAAACTGCTTTTCTTAACATTCTAGAATGTAAATAATTCATTAGATTTTTATTACTCCTTTCAGCTATAGGGTTCTATTTTTTATGATTTTCGTCTCACTAGATCAACATTACATAATTTTGTTGCTGTTTATTCTTATATCCTATGTTATGTACCATCTTATTCATTAAAATTTCAACTTATACTTGTAAAATACCTTATAACCAAGAGATATAATTTCCATCAGTAATGCCAGCTGCATTTTAGCTTCAGCACTGAAAATGGATGCTGCCTGTAAAAGGTCTTTCTAAAGGAATTATATCAATAAGTCTTGTGTAACAACAATACAAAATGTATTGCTACACTGATAGATTATGAACTCTTTTCTAGAGTAAAAAATATTTTCCTTATTCCACATAGATCAGTGATGACAGCTGTGAAATTAATTTCAGTGTGTAAGATTTCAATATTTCCTTCCCGTGTGCTTTCTTCTGCTTCTCATTCTTCAGGAAAACCTTATTATTGTAAGCATACTGGAAAAGCTATAGGCAATAAACTCCACAAACCATTTTCTTAAGGAATACTTTCTTAATAAGTAACTATAATGATGCTATCTGACATGACATTTTGCTCTCTTAATGGTTCCTTACAACCAAAGGTCTTGCTGTGATGAATTGAAGCTCACTCTACTAAACTGTTCCACATTCCTCATGTTTATGCCCTGTGGTCAAAGAGCTTGGAGAATGTATTCTGAGGCACCACAAGATTTTGCCTACAAAAGCTACTGTCTTATATTTGGGGTTTACAGAGCCTGTGCCATCACATAGAATCTGTCTTTCTCCTTTACTTATTGTTCTAAAGCATGAATGTTGCTGAATCTCAGTGTTCAAAATATATCCAGAATGGGTAATGTCAAGTTAAGTCATCATCAAGTATTTTATTAAGTATATATGATCTTTCTATCTATCTGTCTGTCTGATGTCTGTCTCTCTGTTCTAAGTGGAAAAGGACTAGCACTAAAGGGAGTCAGAAAAGGCTTCTTATAGAAGATTGGATTTCAATCGAGACTTGAGGGAAGCCAGGGAACCAGGAGATTAAGGCAATGAGGTGAAGCATTCTAGTCATGGAGGACAACCAAGGAAAATGCACTGAATTAGGAGATAGTATGCTGTTTTCAAGGAGGTTCATGTCACTGGATCATAGAAAACTTGGAAAAGAATAAGACATAAAAAGAATGGGAAGGTTGGAAAGGATCAAGTTTAAGTGGCTTTAAAGTGAAAGTTGGATTGAGTGGAGAGAAACTTGAAGCAGGGAGATCATCTGAATGGCTTACAAGATTTTAGTCAGGAAATGAGGAATATCTGTACTAATGTGACATCAAGTTAGAGATGAAAATGGGAACATATACAAGGGATATGTGAAGGTAATATCAACAGGATTTGGTAACAGTTCAGATATGAGGGCAGGTTGGAGAGACTGAGGAACTGAGGATGAAATCTAGATGGCAAGTCTGGATGACTAGGATGTTTGTAGTGCCATCTATTACAACAGGGTAGTTAGCAAAGGGAAGGGACTGGGAGAAAGCTAATAAATTGAGTTTGGGGAATGTTGAGTTTGGTGTCTATGGAACATCCAGTTCAAGATGTCTAATAAATAAGTGCGCCTCGAGATAAAGAGAAAATTCACGGCTAGATGAATAGATTTGAGAGTCATCTACATAGAGATTATTGAATATTTGGAAACTGATGACCAACAGGTATATGTCTTTTTCTGTCTCTCTCACACATATGCATGCATATAGAAACACTTATAGATAGATATAGGAATATATGTATATATATACATATATGTATGTATGCATGTACATACATATATGGTGTATGTACACACATATTCCTATGTTTATGTATATGTCTATCTGCCTGTCTACTATCCATCATCTATTATCTATTTCTGTATCTGTCTTTTGGGGAGGGAAGGAGACAGTTAGATAGACTAGAGACTAATGGACACAGAGAGATAGTGAGTGAGAGAATGAGCTAACCTCATTTCATTTTCAACATAATCTTTCTCGTTTGACAATTAATTTTCCAAATCACCAATGTTATCTTTGGAGGACAAAAGGAATGAGTGGATTGTGTGTATTTTTTTCCCTTTGCTTTTGAATTTCTCTGCATTTCATTACCTGAAACACTAAAAGTCTAAGTTTGGGGTGTTGTGCCTATTTCAGTAATATTCAGAAGTAGGGCAGGAAATGGCATTACTCAATTATTGCTGTTATTTTTTTTTAATTCTTTCTGTTTAACTTGGAAATTTTAAAATTATTGATGGTTTTGTCAGTCATTGCAAAGTACCTTTGTTTTGGAGGAAAACATGATCTTTAGAATGCATTGCAATTTCTATGACTTCCCTTCTGGCACTTCATTTTCCAGGTAACTGAATTATCACCTACTCCTCAAAATTTTATATTTCATATTTCATATCTTACACATAGACTTTTGATGCAATCCTTCCTTACTTTGACTTCCAACAACCCCTAGATTCTTTTGAAGAACAGTTCCAGAGACATTTCCTACTTCAGTCTTTTACAGATACTTCTAGTTGTTTATGACCTTATTTTTTTCATCTTGTTATTTTGTTATCTTGTATTTACTTATTGGTGTGTATATTGTCATTTCCAGGTAAATTATGATATCCTTGAGGGTTTGGGTTATTTATTTATTTATGACTATAAGGTCTTGAATTCTGCCTTACATATAGTGAACATTTGACAAATGTTTATTAAAGTGAATTGAATATGAACTGAGGAGAAGCCAAGGAATTTATAATTTCAGGTACAGCAGCATGTGTGGGAGCCATGTACCATGAGTAAGAACAGTGGAGATTTGCATGTTTTTATACCATTTTTTTTCCTTTTTATGCCCAAATGTTGAAATTTGAGATTATAAAGACAAGTAAATCAGAAATGAGGATAACAATTAAAAAAATAAGTAAAGTTTTTGAAACTTAAGAGTAGTTATACTATCCTCACTTTTACAATGTACTTATATTTCTTATTAAATTTTTCAGAGGTCTTTAAAATATAATCAGGTAATTCAATAATAGACTTTGGAATTTTCGGTAAGCTTTCTGACCTTTAAAGAATCACAGAGCTGCGAGAGATTTTCGGGGTTATCAATATAATTTAAACCTGAACAAAATCCCTGACTCTCTGGGGTTGAAGAGAGCCTGGGATTGTATGTCATTTCTTGAAGTTAAAACACGCAAATAAGTCTCTCACAGGTTCTCGCAAACTCTGCCCTTTATATACATGCAACATTAAGTAATTATTTTCTACATCATTTCCACTAATGTGGAATATCTTATGAATGTACACTGTCTTGAACTCTGGATTACTATTTGGAAAGCATAGGAAGATGAGTAATGCATATGATTTGTAGACCTCTCAAACAAACTTAAGAGCTAGGGTCTTCATAAAAGAGTGATGATAGATTTGCTAGCATAGTACTAGACAGGGCAGGCTATTTAAGTGAAGTGTCTGTAATGAATTCTGGGACTAATTGCTTAAGTATACACTTGTGTATCATAGCCTATGGGAGAATGGGAAGGGGGATATTAATCTAGGATTTGTGATTTTTATTTTGTTTTGATATTTTGATAATTATTCCAATTTAATTGGTTTCTTTAATAATACTATGTTTTTATTCTCTACTTTTAAAAATGTTCTTAGAAGTTATTCAAAATCAGTAGATGGGCAAAAGTGTCCCTGGCACACCCCCCAAAAAAGCTTAGAAACCCTGTTCTGTACTTTTGGACACTATCACAATTATGGTGACTTTGGTTACTTCCTGGGCTTCTAAAAGAGGTGTGTAATCAACTGTGACATTGTCATCTGCATTTCCTGGATTTTATTTATTTATTTTTTGCCATATGAATTTAATGTCTTGGACCAATCTATCAAATATATCCAGAAAAGGTCAGCATTACATTACTTTTGTAATACTGTAGGAATTCTGAGATTTACTGGTGTCTACTTTGAAAAAATGGGGGCATGACACATGGCTTCATTATTTAAAAAGAGCTGACAGCCTAGTTGGGGTGAGATCTCATTAGCAGTGCTACCTAAATACCCAAGTTCTCTCTAGGTCCTTTCTGTCCAAAACCAAAGAAGCAATAATTACTCTTTCTAGAGATCTTCATTCTCTTAGAATCAGTGCTTTTGTACATGCATATAAATAAACACACATATACATATACCTGCTCTAATGGACAGGTTGCACTAGGCCAGCAAATATACAAACAGAGTGAGACATTCTAAACACTGTGACCAAAGAAGTCTCTGGTTCACATAACCTGAACATTTTCAATTTATTCTGTTCAACAATGTTTCACTTAATAATAAAATGCCTATCTTAAGCAGAGTAAAATGACTGCCACTTATTCTTATAAATCACCTTTCAGCTTCTATGTGGTCATTTCCATGTTATTTCTCATATTAGATTGTGAGTTCCTTGAAGCTAATTTTTTTTTCTGTTCTTTGTATCCCTATTCCTTAATTCGCTGTTTTACACAAAGCTGATGTTTTATAAATAATTCCATACTTAACTGATGGGATAGAAGTCAAGGCTCCAGTTGACATAAACCTGTAAAAATTAATTATGTTCTCTTTCTCTATTCCATGACAACTCGGTTGCACTTTTTCCATTCTACTGTCTTCAACATCCCTATCCACTACATCACTATGTGTTAAACATTTCACCAAGAATTTGTTTCTACATGGAAAATTTATCAAGTGTCCAGATGTCAGTTCACACAGGGGAACAATCTAGGTTCTCAAATGATCATTGCTCATAAGTGTCTTTTATGCCTTTATTTACATCGTGCTCCCTGACTCCTAAGTGCCTCAAAGAGTCCACTATGTATTTCCTTTTTCCTCTGTTACATGACACAAGAAAGTAAAAATGTTGATGTTACAAACACAGAAACACACACATACACTCACACACTCAGATACACACACATATGCACAGAGTAAGAAACAAAAATAAGTTCCAATGTCGACTTGTGGTGATTTTAGATTAATCAGCTTCTTAATTTGTCTTGCCTTTATTAAAATATTCATTAAGCATAAAGGGTATACAGAGTACTGATAGGTTCTGCAGAGAGAGAATGCAGTTAATAAAATTTCTTTTCCTCATGGAGCTTAGAATTTAGAAGGGGAATAGGCTGTACACAGAGACAAAGGAGTGTGATAAAAATACAATGAATGATACACCACACATAGAAGAACAAAACAGTTCTCTATAATGGGGAAAATCCATGTATATTCACATATTTATATTTTTGTGTACATAGGTAGCATCTTTCATCTGTGTATCCTCTGCAAGTAGTTCATTAGGTAGAGCACCAGGCTTGGAGTCAGGGAGACCTACATTCAAATCTGTCAACATGCATTTATTGGCTGTGTGATTTGGGGTAGTTACTTAATCTCCGTTTACCTTGGTTTTTTCATCTATAAATGATGCTAATATATAGCACCTATATTCCAGGGATTTTATGAGAATCAAATGAGATAATGATTGTGCAGTACCTGCCACATAATAAGAGCTATATAAATAGCTCATGTAAATGGTTAATCCCTTCCCTTCCTCTTTAATATTCCACAGCATGATCACCTTTTATTATTTAAGAAGAGTAGTACCTTTACAAAGCAAAATGCTTTACAGACATTATCTCATTTGATCTATTTTTAAAAGTTTAGATGATGAGTAGACCTTCCAAGCAAAAATATCCCTCCTCTTTTGAGATTAGATTTTGAAGCGTACATTAAATTATAAGGAATTAAAAGACAAATATAATTGTGATATAGCTTGGCTTCAGTCACTAAATTTCAACTTTGTCTCACATGACAGTGTAAAACTGATGTTCAACTCAAGGCATAAAGACGGAAAGCTAATGGAATAATCATTTAGCCACCTAACCTTTGGAAACAATCTAATACCTGTTAGTTCAATGGCTATGGAGCAAAAATAAATCCCACTGGTTTTTCTGACTCATCGGAACTGTTGCAAAATCCAGCTGGTTGGATTAATATCATTGGAAGCCTAAAGTATCTGGGGAGCTTGTGCATTCTAGCATGGCATCTCTGCTTGTCAGATGTCTCAACTACAGTGAAAAGGTAACACTAGCATGTCATAAGTGGTACTAGCTGGATGCTTATAATGCCACAGGGACTGGATGTCTGATGTAGACTTATCCTCACTGTTCCTCTTCTTTGTAATTTGTATCTAACAGCTTTCATGCTTTTAGACAATGAGGCATGTTTTTCCATGTTATTTATCTTAAAGTACCAATGTAACACATAACCAACTAGCATTCTTTAGAAGACATATTAGAGACTTGAATTTTTAGAAATTAAATGGAACAAGCTTGCTTACAGACCCACAACCACATTCCTTTCTGACTGAGAAGAATGAACAAATTAAACATTGCTTGTACTCTTGTGTGCTACAGCATCATTATTTTGCTTTCTTCTCATATACATAGAATGCCTTTGCTCTAATGGCTTTTGGAGACTTGAAATAGAATTTAGAGATAGAGAAGTGATGGAAATATCAGAGGAAAGCCAACAGGAAACTACTTATAATGTGCTGGCAATAAATAAGTAGGTTTTAGAAAACAGGGACAACTGAACCTTCTGAAGAGAAGTGTGATCGACTCCTTGGAAAAGAGAGCTCAGTCAGAGAGGGTACAGAACATTCCCTGCAAAATAGACACTGCTAAAAATATGGCATCAGAAGCTGGGTTGTAATTATGACAGGTGGCTGTAATTCACTTTTGGAAGACCTAGAACAAGATTAGCAAAAGATGGTTAGATATGAATATGTTTCATTTTGCATTACTAGAGGCATCTCTAGTGGATTATATCACAGATCCATTGAAGTATGTACAAGAGAGCTTGAGAGGTTCTAGATTTGCCAGCTGATGCTACTAGACTTTTGTGATGGTCTCCATGAGCTACGTGACATAGATTTCATTGCTTTTGTTTCATTGGTCACTAAGGGAGAAGTCCTTATTGTCATGGCCTATGTACGTATTTTCTTTAAATTGAATTATTGAAATTTGTTCTTTTATGATGTCACTAAGTTCAGGAAATTGTGGTCTAGAGTAGAACTTTACCATGTATCTTATATGGTAAATATGGTATAATTTTGTATATTTGTAATTCTCCCACAGTTGACTTTTTCATCTGGGTTGGTAAAGATGTATCATTTCTGCTGGTTTGGGAGGCATTCTTTCATTGTGTACTCATGATTGCGTGTGATTTGCATTTGTGTACTGTTCAATTAAAAAAATTCACATATTTTTTCTATTCTGCATTATTTCCTGGCCACTACTAAAAGAAGAAATGTATTTTGCTACTTTGAGCATTTATCTCATTAGCTAGGAAACAGGGTATTTTTTTTTTTTTTACGTCAAGGGAAGCTTCAGTACAAATAAATATGAAAATGTATTCCTTTACTGGATGATTATCATCCTAGTGTTTTCTTTCCCTCAATCTTGCTACGTCTTTTGTGTCAGCTTCTCTTCCCAGGACTTTCACTATGGCTCTCTGTACCTGGAGGATTCCACTGTAGATCCCTTGCTGCACTTTTTTGTAGCCTTGACCTCAGACAATTTGTAATAGAGTACACAATCTAAATTCTTCTACTCTCCTTCCCTTCTCTCCCAACTGCCTTTGTGGGGGAAAAATATTATCATTGAGACAAAAGATTATATCATTCTTCCCTCCCACTGCTCAGCTCCTAGTGCAGTGCTTTCCATATACTAGAGGGATAATCAATGTTTATTGACTTGACTGTAATTGAATATTAGCATAATCATCTTCTTTCATGGGAGAACTCCATCTGTGGAAGCTACAATTTGTCATCTTGTTAGAAATCCTGAGATTAATATTTAACAGCCATGTCAGTAAGTTTTCATTTATATATGTACATATATATGTGTGTGTATAAGCATTGCATCATGTATGCACACACATGCACATGTGTATATGTGCATGAATATATGTGTATATACCAGTGTATGTGTATGTATGTGCACTCAGCGCAATGTGTGTATATTTATGGATGTACATATGTGCATGCATGTGTACATGTAATTATGCATACGTGTGTTTGTATATGCATTGTGTGCAATATGCATGTCAGCATGTACCACATGTTTGTGTATACATATATAGACACATTGCTGAATCTGCATACACAGTATATGTCTACATTTTTGCGTACATGTGGGTATAATCATGTGTTTATTTGGCTATATGTGTATGCATATGTGTACATATATGTGTACATATTTATACATGCATATGTATTTTTGTATGTAGGCATACATTTATGTGTGTATGTATATATGAATATGCATACCTGTGAGAGGGAGGGAGAGATTGATTGACTGATTGATTACAGGTATACCTCCCAACAAAGGGCTATGAAACTGTGCATACCCTTTGATCCCACAGTGTCACTACTAGGTCTGTAGCCCAAAGAGATCATAAAAAAGACCTCCATGTACGAAAATATTTATAGCAGCTCTTTTTATGGTGTCCAAGAATTGAAAATTGAAGGCATACCCATCAATTGGAGAATACCTGAACAAATTGTGATATATAAATGTAATGGGATACTATTGTGCTATAAGAAATGATTAGCAAGCAGATTTCAGAAAAACCCCGAAAGTCTTTCATGAACCGATGCTGAGTGTCATGAACAGAATGAGAACATTGTACACAATAACAGCAACATTGTGCTATTAATTGTGATTGTGTTAGCTCTTCTCAGCAATACAATGATACAAAACAATTCCAAAAGATTTGATGGAAAATGCCAACCATATTCAGAGAAAGAACTCTGGAGTCTGAATGCAGATCAAATCAAATCAAATGCTATTTTCACTTTTTAATTTTTTTATTTCTCTTTTCCTCTTTTGTTCTGATTCTTCTTTCATGGCATGACTAATGTGGAAATATGTTTGGTATGGTTCTACATACATATATACTTTATTAGATTGCTTGCTGTCTTGGGGAGAGGTCAGGGAAGGGAGAGATGGAAGAAAATTTGGAGCTCAGAATTTTACAAAGGCAAATGTTGAAAACTATCTTTACATTAAACTGAAAAAAATACTTTTAAGGGAGAGAAAAGTTCAGCTAGAATTATATACACATCACAGTTTCTGGAACTTCTTCTCCTTTCTCAACTTGATGGAAAATATACAAATGAAACTTGAGGTGAGGAAAAATGTCTTTGCCATCTCCAAAAAGGACTTTTGTGTAACTTCCTAGTTTGAAGGCTTTTTTTGCATTTAGTCTGAGGCAGGAGTTTTCAAATTGGGGATTGTGAACTTGCTTAAAAAGGATAGATAGATAGATAGATAGATAGATAGATAGATAGATAGATAGATAGATAGATAGGAAGGAAGGAAGGAAGGAAGGAAGGAAGGAAGGAAGGAAGGAAGGAAGGAAGGAAGGAAGGAAGGAAGGAAGAAAGGAAGAAAGGAAGAAAGAAAATATGTCAATGGAATTGACCTCCTTTGAAATCTTATGCATTTTATTTAAAAATTATAATTATTATTCTAAAACTATATATATAAAAAGAGGTCAATAACACAAAAAGTGAAGAAACCCCGGTCTGTATTTTTATTACAGGTAGGTCCCATTAGTGGGAATGATGAGTTCTTTGAAGTCATCCTATTATTTGAATTTGCACAACATATCTGCATTGGACAGGAACCAATTACTATATTTTACGTAAATATAACTTCAGTAGTTCAAATTCTAATACACTTATCTTTTGATGGTACATGTACCTCTGGATGGTACATATTAATAATAAATTCATTATTCACACTAATCAGGACCTAGATATAATTGATTAATTGAGACATGTTATCACCAAGGTAAGAAATTAAAGCTAAAATAGATTTATTTGTCTGTTTTAGTGTCTAATACAATGCCTTTGACATAAGAGCTATTCATTAAGTGCATATTCTTTGGTTAATTGACAATATTACTATTTCTATCATTTCAAGTCCATAGCTAAACAAGCTAAGAAAAGAATCATAGAGCTCCAAATTAAAAGATTGGGGAAAGGAGGATTTTGGATTCTATCTTATATTTTGTTAATCATCAGAAAATAAAGGCCTTAGATATTTTTTAATACCAGCAGCTATAACCTTAATAAGTGCCAGAAGGGTGGTGATAGAAGTAGAAATCTTGATCTAGTGGAGAATGACATTAAAATAAATAGTATGGAAAATAGCATTGCTAAGTGCTTTAAAAGTTACAATGAACTATATGAGATCTTGTGATGGAGGCCAGACTTGGGTTCAAATCCTACTGTGCTAACTTAACTGTATGATTGTAGACAAGTAACTTCATTTCCCTGGGCCTTAGTTCCTCACTTGTAAAATTAGGAAGCTGGACTAGATATCCTGTAATGTCCTTTTCAGCTCTAAGTCTATGATCCAATGACCAATTTGGGGGATCAATACAGGGAAGAGAAAGAAGATTACTTGGACTTTAAAGAAATTCACAAAGTTAGAAGAGAGAAGAAGAGCATCTTGGTTTAAGGCACAGTGAAAGCATTAGCACAGAGATGTGAATGAAAAAATGTTTTCAAAATGTACGTAGTTTAGTTTAGTATGATCAGAGAAGATATGACAGGAGATCATGAGATAAACCTGAAAAGGTAAAATGGTTTTAGATGATATCATATTCTTTGATAATCAGTCAAAAGAATTTGAGGTTTACTCAGTACATGATAAAGAACCACTGGAATTTCTTTTGAGGGTATGAGTGATATAATTTGGTTGATTTGTAGAAAAATATTCTGGCAGATGAAGGAACAATGGAATGGGGTTTGGGGGAGAGTAGAAAGGTATGAATCACTGTAAGTAGCGATTTTAATACTCCAGGTAGGTGACAATTCCAGATTGAACTAAAGTTGTAACCGTTGACATGACCTAGTAACTGAATGTATCTGAGAAGTGAGGAAGAGGGAAAAATAAACAAAAATTCCCATGGACCACTTGAATGATGGTGCCATGTGTATAAAATCAATATCCAAAAGATAGAAGTCTGGGTCTTGAGTCAGGAGGACCTGAGTTCAAATCCAGTCTCTGACACTATGTGACCCTGCTCAAGTCACTTAACCTCTGTCTATCTCCATTTCTTAACTGTGGAATCATGACAATAGCATCACCTACCTTGAAAGGATT
Source organism: Notamacropus eugenii (assembly GCF_028372415.1). Lineage (NCBI taxonomy): Eukaryota > Metazoa > Chordata > Mammalia > Diprotodontia > Macropodidae > Notamacropus > Notamacropus eugenii. Next base: position 445,447,370 of record NC_092873.1, read on the forward strand.
GTTGTAAGGATCAAATGAGATAATATTTGTAAAGCATTTACTTAGGATGGTGCCTGACACTTCAGTGTTTTTTCCCTTGTTCCTCCTCCAAAGGAAGACCTGGTTATCCATGTTCATCTATATATGGGTCAAGGGTATTCAAGAGTAAATCGTATTTTTGGTTTCATAAAATTTGGCTCTGTAGTTGAAAGGGACCTTAGATGTCATCTAGTCCACTCCCCAAATTACAAGGATGTTGAAACTGAGAGGAAGGAATTGACCTGTCCAAGTTCATACAGCTATTAAACATAAGAGACAAGACTTGAACCCAAGTCCTCTGTGAAGATAATGATGATGAAAATAATGATAGTTATTATTTAAACCTACTCCATTTATTTTAGTGAAAATGCCTCTTTGGTTTCATCTACCTATTCTTATAGTATTATTATAGAATGTTGATAATCAACTAATCTCATCTTTTGCAAGCTGTAGAAGATCATAACCTAATGAAGCCTTGTAAAATTAAATTTTCTGCAGACATTTTTATTTCTAGAGTGGTTATCCTTTATAGGAAGGGTCACCTAACACTATTCCCCCATGAAGTTGGGGTTTCATTTCTCCTCTTCATTGGGAAAAAAGAACAAGAAAAACACTTTGTAATAAATATGCTTATCAAGGGAAACAATTTCTCTTGTGGACTTTTTATGAAAACCAATATTTTAAAAATTCTTAGCAAAAAAATGTGCTCTAACCAAACCCAGTGCTCTGTTTACTGTGTCATTTAGCTGACTCATTCTCTATTTCTGTTTCTATCTCTATCTCTAACTTTCATCTGTAACATTTATATCTCTGTCCATATCCATATCAACATCTTTACTGATATGATGTATATCTATATTACGTATCCGTTCTTATATAAATATAGGTACAAATATTTAATAACATTTTGGTTGACTGTTTTGCTCTAGAAAATCCCATATACCCAGTGAACTCCTTTAATCAGTTCAGACCAAGCAAACATATATGAATTGTTAGCAATTTCTTGGCTTATGACAATTCTTGTGTTTCAATAGATCCCATGGTTGAAAAACATGGGAGTTTAGGGGTGACTGTGACTGATGAAACAAAAGTTCTTGCCTTTTTATCTTTTACTTAATACACAATTCTTAGAACAGTTACTATCACATAGAAGGCACATAATAGGTGCTTATTGACTTTACAACTTACAGCTTTATTTGAAAAGTTAGTGGTGATATACATTATAGTATTGCTTGACTCAAGCCCTAGATATTAGGAATTTTAGCTGGTCCTCTAAAGCCTCAATATACAAAACTGATTTGCTTTGAAAATAGTCTGAAAAAATATTTATTAGAAAAAATGAATAGTCAAATTATTTTATGAGTATCTTCATAGTACATTGGAAAGAATCATTAGTCTTAAGCATACATTATAGAGTCACACTATCATTGAATTAGAAGAGATGGATTTGGATCAGATTTGAATTTAGATCTTAACTCTTAAACCATTGCTCTATCTACTGTGTTGCTTAGTGGCCTCATTCTCACTCTTTTTCTATTTCTACCTCTATCTCCATCTGTAAGTTTCATCTCTATCTATATTCTGTCCATATCTATATCAATATCTGTATTGATATGATGTATATCTATATTACCTATCAATTCATATAGATATAGATAGATAAGGATATTTAATTAGATATATTTACTCTACAACATATGCATATTGTATGTGCATAATGTATGTATCTATCATACTTATATAGACATTTTGCTGCATCATTTACCACATTAGATGTAAAGGGGAATATTTTAAAATAAATAATGGAAATTTGACAAAATTATTTTGAGATGCTTATCTATTCAATCAATCAATCTGTTTTTATTAAGCCTCTGCTATGTACCAAGCACTGTGCTAGATGCTAGGGATAACAAGACAAAAACAAACAATAATATACAAACAAAAAATAAAAATGAAACAACTCCTGCTGTCCAAGATCTTTAGTTATATCTGGGGAGACAACATGTAGACACATAAGTATATGCAATCTAATTTCAAAATAACACAAGGTAGGGAGGGAGTACACTAGTGGTACAGGGAGGAAGGAAGACAATATAAAAAGTGGCATTTGAGCTGTTTGTTTCTGAATGAAGTAAGGGATTCTGTGACACAAAGGTGAAGAGGGAATTCATTTCAGGCATGAATGACAACCAGTACAAAGGCATGCTGACAGATGAAGAGCAGTATATGAGGAACAGAGAGAAAGTCATTGCAGCTAAGACTGTAAATTAAGGTAGGGGAAATTTCATATATAGCTATAGCTATCTATCTGGGGGGGTGAGGGGGAAGGGAGGGAGGGAGGGAGAGGGAGAGAGGGAGGGAGATGGAAAGAAGGAGGGAGAGGGAGAGAGGGAGGGAGGGAGGGAGAGAGGGAGGGAGGGAGAGAGAGAGAGAGAGAGATCAAAAAACCAAGTTGTGAAGAACTTTTAAAAGACATTTAGCGGAGTTTATATTTCATCCTATAATCAAAAATTACAAATTGCATTTATGCCACTAGAAATCATCTTTGTCATCAAACAATTATTAATTGCCAAGTTAATTTATAAATAGCAACTTGATTTTTTAAAAATCCAAACTTGGGATTTCATTCCTGAATGTATCTCTTTGGTGAGAAAAACAAAACCTCCTAATTCTAATTCTGATCAGCAACTATTCAGTAATTTTGAGTCTTTGATACTATGTGGGAGGAATGAGAAGTTGTATAACATGATGGTGACAGAGGAAGAAATTAAACCCAGGTCTTGTTTACTACCAAGTCTTATGAAGGATCCCATGCTATATCTTAGGCAACAGGATTAAATAGAGCTTAAACATATTACACCATCTATATTTCAAGCATAAGGAAAGCATTATCATGAGCTAAAATTTTCCCCAAATTCATCAGGTTCTCTACTCCCTTCTCTTGACTCATTTACTATGATCAGTATCTTCCAATGATTCCTCCAAAAATCTTTGCTGTCATCATCATCTCTAATCGGTCTTTATTTTTTGCTTGATTCTCTTGCTGTTACACATAGATTCTTTAGTGACAGCTGATTTTCATACTTGTGGGGATAACTGACATTTCAGAATGACTCTGTCTACTCTCTTACTCTACTGAATAGAAATTTTCCCTCAGGGAATAAAAATGCATTTAAACCATGTCCGTGACAAACATTGTTTTTAAGATTTAGATGGCACAACCGATCATAACATACAGAAAACAAGATATTACAGTGAAAATTTTGTGTTTCATGAAGACTCTTTCCCCCATTTTTGCTGTTCCCTGAGCCCCACCACTCTTTTAACCCTGTTTGTCATTTTCTCTTGTCTTATAACATTGCACAAAGTTCTAGACCAGAGTAAACGTGTGGTAATAAAAAATAGATAAGGAAAAAACAGTTCTTAAATGCTCAGTTTTGGTCAAACACTGAGCTGAACAATGAGAACGCAAATAGTGGCAGCTAGATGACACAAACCTAGAGTCAGTATGACCTGAATTCAAATCCAGCTTCAGAGATTTAATAGCTATGTGACTGGACAAACCACTTAACCTCTGTAAATCTTAAAGTTATGTATATCATCATCATCTTCATCATCATTATCATCATCATCAACATCATGATTACTATTATATAAGAGCAAAGTTAGTCCCTACCCCCAAGTCCCTTACGAGGGAGTAACTAGAGAGGAAGGAGTAAAGTGAAGCATATCTGAGACTTTACTGAAATAAAGTTTGGGGATGATAATATTTTTTACATTTGATTTATAAGATAGTTATATTGTATTAGTTAGACCTGTTATAAGAACTTATACTAAATTGTTTTAGGAATTTGTTGTATTGATCTCCCTCTCTACTCCTAAGTGACTTTTGCTTGAAAGAAAGAACTTCCTTGGTCCCTTGTCAGAGTGTTCTTGAACCCTAGAGTATATGGCCTGTATTAAGCCCCTGCTGATCAAGCCTTAGTGTACAGTGACAGTGGAAGCATCAGCTGAGATGACCCTTAGAAGACCCAAGTATGCAGCTGATAGAGTAAATGATGGATATTGCCCTTAACCAATGCTGGGGTTTCCTATACTTCTTTCCTTTAGCCAATCATAGTAGTTTTCCCACTTCTGAAAGTGAACATTGGTAAAATTTTACTGCCTTATTTTATTTTAGCAACCTCTGGATGGGGGAAGGCCCCCGTCCCATGAGCAGGGGCATCTTTGACTGTGAGGAAGATTTTAGATCCACTTCCTTAGAGACCATTAGTCTCCCTTCACTTGGAGCACTGCCTCAGTTAGCTTTTGCTGAAGATTGGAATATTGAGGCCCACAAATATTTACCTCATGGAAATGTGCTGAGGAAAATATTTGACAAACATTAAAGTCCTCTTATTTATTAAATAGTGTTAACTTATAGCAAAATGTGTGAAGTGAGGAGGATGTCGTAGGCTCACTCTCAGTTCTCCCTTTCAGTGTTCTTGTCTTAACTCCTAATGTCTTGATCATTTCTTCCTTTCAAGAACCCATCCTGTTCTGATAGACAACTCCTACCCATTGTTATCCCACCATGGTGTCAGCTAAAATAGTTTAAAGTATTGTCTCTCATAAATATTAACATTTTATATCTTCAAGACCTCAAAAGATAAACTTTCCAATGACAAAATTTCAAGCACCATAGTATAAGTTTGAGATCTGATTTCTTTTGATCCACTGTCTAGATGACTATTTTTTTTTAAAATTATATTTAATTTAAAAAATGAGCCAAATCAGCTTCCTCTCCCTTCTACCCCATCCTTGCTTTATTGAGAATGAAGGAAAACTGCTTTAACTGCTATTGTAAACATATATTGTTAAGCAAAACCAGTTTTCCCATATATAGTCTCAATTTGGACGTTGAATCTCTCAGTTCTCTCCACAGAGGTAAGTAGAGTATTTCTTCATTAGACCTCTGGAATTGATATTGCTGATTATACTGATTAGAATTCCTAATCCTTTCAAAGTAGCCTGTCTTCACCATATTGATGTCACAGTATAAATCAAGATCTTGGTTTTGTTCAATTTACTCCACATTAGTTCACATAAGCCTTACTAAATTTCTCTGAAAAAGTCTCTAAAATCAGTCACTGAAATCATCTAAAACCGTAAGAAAAATATCATAGAATGTACTATAATTTGTTTAATCATTCTCTAATTTATGGAGATTTCCATATTTTGCTATCTCAAAAGTGTCTATACATATTTTTGCACACCCTTAGAGTTTCCTTTAGACTAATTTTTTCTCCTTTTTTGTTTGTTTGTTTACTTATGTTTAGTTTTCAACATTCATTTCCTCAAAATTTTGAGTTCTAAATTTTTTCCCCATTTCTCCCCTCCCCCTACCCCAAAACACCTTACATTCTGATTACCCCTTCCCCCAATTTGCCCTCCCTTCTATCACACCCCTCCCTTCCCTTATCTCCATCTTCTCTCTTTTCTTGTAGGGCAAGATAGATTTCTATACCCCATTTTCTGTATTTCTTATTTTCCAGTTACATGCAAAAACAGTTCTCAACATTTATTCTTAAAACTTTGAGGCATTTTCTAGTGCATCATCTAATCTGTACTTACTATTTACTAACACATTATGAGTACTGAAGTACCTAAAGGTAAATTCATTATAAAAGAAACTTTAGTAATGATTTACTTTTACTTGCATAGTGCTTTATACTTGCTGCCCACAACAAATTAGTGAAGGTGATATTGGAAGTATGTTATAAATGAGAAAAATGAGCTCAGAGAGATTTAAGCTAGTTTTGTGTGGCTAGGTGATTTCTATGAGGCACAATTGCCATTGAAACACATTTTTTTACTCCAAGACCACTTTTACCATGTTGCCTCTGAGATTACATGCTTGAAGAACTCACTGATTAATGAGAATATATTTTTCTGTAAGCACCACAAAAAATGATAAAGATTTTTGCTGTTCATTAGAATCTTATTTCTTACCCACTATTATCCTTTGTTTAACACTACATGCTTCCTTGGTACATGGGTCATTGCAAGCCAAAGAATTACACTGTGGCCAATGGAACATTCATCCCAAGCTGTACGCATTTGTTGGCAGAGGGGATAACAAAGGCTATAACAGAATTATAGCGTCATATACGTAGAACTGTGAGGGACCTAAGAAACCATATAATCTAACTTCCAGGGAGGTTAAGTAACTTGGCCAAGGTCAGTATTTATTAAGTGACTCCCTTTTCAAGTCACTCCTCTAGGAGAGGAGAATGTAAAGACAAAAATGAAAAGCCACTCCTTCTCCTCCTTCTCTCTAGAACCTTACATTTTCTACGTAAAATATATATTTTCAAGGTAGTACACTTGTATATACATATATGTGTATACACATTAATATGAAAAAATATATATGTATGGATATACATATGGAGAGAGAGAGAAAGAGAGAGAGAGAGAGAGAGAGAGAGAGAGAGAGAGGGAGAGAGCGGAGAGAAAGAATCACAGAAATCAGAAATAATGAACAAGCCCAGGATGAACAAGAGGTAAGAAGAGCATATTGTCTAGGGGACAACCAGGGAAAGAAAATTCACAGGACGTGAATGCAAAAGTCATTGACATATTCTATTATTTCTCCTATATTTTTGTTAATAAGGAGCCTGGAGACTAGCTTTTCAAAACTGAACATTATATTTTAATGAAGACTAGTTATTTATTTTTTGGCTTTTAGTTATAATGATAAAATATCAATACCAAATAGAATAAAACATCTTTTATTAGGAACTTCCTCTGGATATTAGAAGTTTGTACCTTGAATCAAAGCTATAAATTAGGCTAACACAAATTAAGCACTCATTGTGTCATATTAACAGATGGAAAAGTCAACAGTACAACCTTAATAGTCTTCAACCAACATACCTTATGAAATTATCCTGGACCTTTGCCCATTTTTACCATCTCCCCCTCCCCCTTTTTTTGGTAAGCTGGGATAAGAAACTTCATAGTAGTGTGTTATAAAAAATTCTTATTTTTTTCTCCTTGAGTGGTTTATACTAAAGTTAGTTTGGCTTTTCAATGTGTCAATTTAAATCAACTTTGAGAACAGACTTCTGACTTTCTGTCTACAGGATGGCAGCAATGTGTTATGTGATATCTTGAATGTGACAAAGTCTCTGTCTTCAGGGAAGGGAATTCTAACAAAGTTATGAGGATAGCACCTGCTGTCTAAATGTCATTCACAATATTCCTTAAATAGAGATGCTCATTTGCAATGTCTGATGTACAGTTTTGACTGAGTGAGAATACACAGAGAAAAATCTTAGCTGTACAAAATGCCTGAAGTGACTTTATAGGACAACTGTGAGAAAGTGAAAATGACCCCTATGTTGCTACTGCTAATAGAAACCCAAACTGCAAAACAGAGAATTTTCACAAAACCAGAGACATTTGTGGTTTTGAAAACCTACTCATTTTGTGACATTTGAAAAATAAAAAAGATGTATCAGTTGCTAGAAAGTAATGTGTATACAATTAATGATTTCATGGAAAGATCTCACTTGATATTGCCTTGCCTATTAGCATGAAAGGAAAATATATTTTAAAGTGTTCAAATATTTATAATTGCATAATAATATATTATTTCCTAAAGATTTAAGTCAATATATGATGTATCTACTAATATAAGGTATTATATTTTATTTTCCTTATTCCAATCCACAGCATTTTCAAAATGCTTTTCATTAGTGCTTTAAACAAATATATCCAGTTTCTGTTCCATGCCAATCATGATAAATCAAAATAAATTAATACACTCTTGTAATAATAATTAAAAATATCAAGATTTGCAGGCTTACTGTTGAACATCCCCATGCTTCACATGGCAGGAAGAAGAGAATTTTGTGATGCATTCATTTATGTGAGTATATATTTAATATCTGCTCTCCAATGGCACTGTGCTCAGCACTTTAGAAGATGGATGGGGGCGGGGGCGGGTTAAGGCAATGGCAGTTACAGCGTAGTAGGAACAAGAGAGATCAGATGGGACATCCAATAAGGCAAATCCACACCCATTCATGCCTGCCCATCCTGTGTGATTATCCCTCCTGTCTTTTCCAAAGATCACAATGGAGGACTCCTTTCCAATCTTTTGGAAGCCTTCTTTATTTTCTGCTGACATTAAAAGATGTCTTTCTTATGCTTCATTTATACTGAGAATTGTAAGCTTTACATGATTCAGTTCCTCCAGTAGTATAGCCTACTCTTTGGACAAGGATCTCACAAATAGAGTTTACACCTGGGAAGCTCACTTCACTTCTGAGATTAACATATTGGAAATGCCCTTTTCCATCCTCTACCTTTGATTTTCTGACGTCTGCTAAACCACCATTTTAAAGATGAGGCCCAGGCCTCCATGTCTTTATTTCTCTAAAGGTTGGATTTGAGAAGTAGCATGGTAGAGGTTTTTAAAAAGAGTAGGATTGAGAATATAAATGGAGTTCTCTGAAGGAAAATTAATTCCTCTGAGATAAAAAATAAGGAGAAGTTTGTTTGGGATGCAGAGATAGAAGGTAAAATCCACATATCCTGGATTTAATCCCAGTTAAGGGGAAGGCTAAATTGTCTTCAGAGAAGAAAAATAAAAATAATGGGCTTAGTGGTCTGAGGAGAAGGGAAATAGTTTAAAACAGCTAACAACCAGTTAGCCAGTTAACTGAAGTTAATAAATATGAAATTAATAAGACAATTGCTTAACAGCCTTCAGGTCCCAGTTATGATGGGATTTTCTCTAGAGGGACTCAAAAACCTGGAATTAGGATAGCAGATTAAGGGATCACAATTAGGGTCTGACAAAGCAGAATGAATAAATAAGTAGTATTCGATGAAATATTTAAAGGAAAATAAGACTAGGGGAAGGGAAACCACACAAAAAATTCAGTCTTGAAGACAAAAAAATTAAACAAATCCAAAGAAGAGTAAAAAGACAAGATATCTGAAACTACTGGGAAGGGGAGTCACTAAGTAACTTAGATTTTAAAGTCATGTACAGAAGATAGAAGGACCAGAAACAGGATAAAGACAAAAGCTTATCATGGTACTCTAATGGTAACAAATTGGCAAGGATAGGTAAGGACAACAAAAAAGGGGTAATTTATTTATTTTATAGAAGAAAAATTGTATTAGGAAAAAAGGGAGATAAAAGAAGGGAAAAGGCCACTGTTAAAAATGCGTGAAATGGAGATGCCTAATGAGAGAAAGAGGACAGAGATGTTTAATTCTTATGTTGCCTTTGGTTCATCCTTTCTCCCCCCTGCCCCCAGCCTCTGCCCTATGCCAATGAAAATGATATTTGGGTAGGGAAAGAGCAAAAGCATCTGGAAGGCATTTGGTGTATCAGATAAATAAGGAAATAATAAAATAATACAAAAATACCCTTGATACACCGAAGTCATCTGATCCAGATGAGCTACATCTTTGAATAATCAAAAAATTAGCAACTGTGATTGAGGAGTCACCTTTAGTGATTATCAGGGTTAATTAATTGACATGCCAGAAGAGTGAGATACAACTTAGTTATATTTGGCCAACATATTGGATAAAGCCTCTTAGGGTATTCTTTAATTGAATAGATAGATAAATGTGAGCAAAATAACATTATAGATAGATGGATTCAAAATAGCTTGAATGAGAGTAGTCATTAAAGGTTTCGTATCAAACTGACAGGTGGTCTCCCAAAGAGTATCCCATAGATCTGAGCTTTTTCTTGTGCTTTTTGACATTTTTTATCAGTGACTTAGGTAAAGACACAGGTGGCATGCTCGTCAAATATTAATGAAAGGGCAACTAGCACATTCGATGAGACTGTCGGGATCCAAAAATGTTTTAACAGGTAAGTATGTCGAGTGGAATCTATTAAGATCCAATTTAATAGATATAAATACTTGGGTAAAATCAATTTTAAAAATACAATGTGATGGTGGTATGGTCAGACAGAATTTTGTCTGAAGTAGTTCTGGTGTTTTGATGAACTGAGCTCAATTATGTTAATCCCTCAAATTATTATTATTTTTGTTGCTACTGTTGTTTTTATTGTTATTTTTAATGATAACTGACTTCATTAAGAGATGAATAAGACCGTAGTAGTTTCACTATATTACTATATACTTTTTTTTTTTTTTTAGAGAAAATGGACTTAGGAAATGTTTAACACAATGACTAAAAGTACAGTACAACATAGAAGATGCTGTCTTGTGGATCAGTATGTGCCTATGTACATCCTTTTCTATTTGAATTTGACACCACTGTCTTATACGCTTATCTAAATATTTCTGTCCTTCCTCCAAACCGAAATATAGATGTATTTAGGGCAGTGGCTATATTTTATACTTGTGCTTCCCGCTTCTTGGCCAAAGTAGAGGACAAGTTTCCTGAGAGCAGGGATTATGTCTTTTCTCAGCTTTCTAAACTGACCTGTAGCCTAACCTGTAGCCTCAAAAGGAGGTTGCACTTCTTAATTGTTTTTTTTTTTTGGATTGGAGTGAGTACTTAGCACTTAATAAATACTTGATAAATTATTCATTTAAATTTGAAAAAAAAGGCTCACTACCTATGTAGCAATGTTCTTAATTGCTCAGAGACAGCCCTTGAACAATGTTTATTATGCTGATGATATAAGTGAATAAAAAACATTTCTATAATGTTATTTCTGTGATATTCTATCAGCAGTCCCTAGAAACAATACACATTTATCTTAAGAATTAGATAATAAATTCACCACATACAACATAATGAGCATAACTGTGCAGCATAACTGAGCACAGAGTTTTATTTTTATTTTTAAAATCTCTTTATGATATTTCTGGAATGTTAGAAAAATATGAAAGTGTGTTTTTGGCCAACTTCACAAAAATTGGAATATTCAATTTGATTGAAATACACAGTAGAGAAATAAATCTTAAAGAATGGTACCACTTTATTTTAGTTAGTGTAAGCATAAATAACTACAGAATGAATTTGTAGGATATAACTGGACAGGTATTCCTTTGGTACACATTTTTCTAGGTGTTTCAAGGGCAGATATTCTAAGAGTAATTCCAGGAATGTTGATTGTGTTAAATTATTAAATCTATTCAAGTATGATATGAATTTTCCCCTTTCCCCATTGCAAACTTACTGCTGTCAGTCCCAGGACCAGAACTGAACACAAGGCTACATGTATGATGGCCTGAATAGGGCAGAATAAAATAGAATGATTAACTCCTATTTTCTGAATATTATCTCTTTTGAAACACTTTGGTTTTTTGTGGCTATGACATCCCATCATATCTTATTGAGATGTCAGTTCAGAAGAAAAAAACAATCTTTTTTTGACAAGCAAAAAGGTCTGCCACATGTTTGCCTTCCTATATATGTGAAGTGAATTTTATGTACCAAGATATAGAATTCTATTCATTTCTTTTAAAAAAATCATCATCATCATCATCATCATCATCATCATCATCATCATCATCATCATCATCATCATCATCATCATCTTATTTGGCCTACTGGTCTACCTTACCAAGCTCATTTTTGAATATGGATTTTGTTAACTTGTATGTCAGTTTTATCAACAAACACTTATTAAGCACTTACTACATGCCAGACAAGGTGCTAAGTGCTGGGAAAGCAAATACAAGCATTGTCTTTAAGAAGTTTATATTCTAATGGGGAAGCCAATACCTAAAATGAAGCTGAAAAGGGACAAGGTCACAGGTGGTAGGGAATGGGGAAGGTTGACCAAACATGGATGAGTCAGAATTATGGTATGTTAATTTTCCACTCAGATATGTGCCATCTTCAGATTTGACAAACATATTATTCATACCTTAACCCAAGTTATTGATAATAATTTTGAACAGCATAAGACCAAGTACATACATGCAAGAGGTCTTGTAAAGTAACGTAGCCCACTTAATCATTACTGTTTTATTCCAGTTGTGTTGTCAGCTCCAAATCTCCCCATCTAGCCTGTATCAGTCTATATTTATAGAAGTATATCATGAGAAGCATTCTCCAATATTTTGTGGGAATGCTATATGTATAGCATTACTACATGTATAGTAATACTGTTCTTATTTTAAAACTATGAAAAGAATATTCCAATGAGCTACCCATCTGAAACTTGTCCATAAAAGTAGTAAGTTTAGTGTGACACCACTTGTTCTTGCTGAAGGTGTGCTGGATCCTTTTATGACTAATGTTTCAAGTCCAAAATTCAAGTTGACAAATATATATTAAGTGCCAACTATTTGCCAGATAACTTGTCAACCTCTGGGGATATAAAGAAAGGCAAAATTGATACTCCCCCCTTAAAAATTAATCTCATGAGGTAGACAACATATAAATAACTAAATACAAATACGGTATATGCAGAGTAAATTGGAGATAATCTCAGAGGGAAAACACCAGCATTAAAGAATGCTAGGAAAGGCTTCTTGCACAAGATGAGATGTTAACTAAGATTTGAACGAAGTCAGAAGAAGATAGAGACAGAGAAAAAACATACCAGACATGGGGGACAGCCACTGAAAACTTATGAAGGTAGGAGCTCTTAATGCATTTTAGAATTTTGCTAGGAAGAAAAGTAAAACTCATCTCTCTCTCTCTCTCTCTCTCTCTCTCTCTCTCTCTCTCTCTCTCTCTCTCTCTCTCTCTCTCTCTCTCTCTCTCCTCTCTCACTAAATAAATAAATAAAAGTTAAAACCAAATGTACTTTCTCCAGTTCCACAGCACTTTTCCACCTTCCAAGATCTTTCAAAAATCACTGACAACAGTTCATTAATTGTATCTGCCAATTTCCTCAGGTGCCTAGAATAAAGTTCAATGAGTCATTGTCTCATAAAGGCGATAAAGGGTATTTCTTGATACTAGTGAATATTTTGAAAAGAGGCCTGTAGTTGAATTTTGCGCAAGCAGAAAAAATAAAATTCAAGAACACTGAATTCAGATACGGTAATCAGAAAATGAGTAATAAACATATGGAATATTCACCAGGTAAAGAGCTATACCTAGAGTCAAGAAGATCTGAGGTCAAATTTAGCCTCAGATTCTAAATATGTGCCTTAATTTTGTCATCTATAAAATGATGATAATATTAGCACCTACCTTCCAGGATTATTGGGAGGATAAAATGATACAGGATTCGTAAGCTGCTTTACAAACTTTACAACACTATACAAATGCTACATATCAATGTTATTATCATACCATCTAGGTTTCTACTGTCCGTTAACCATTTTTTGCAGTGTTCCATCAGTGATAAAATAATTCTTTTCTGAGTAGAAAATTGAAGCAAATTAAATGTTTACGAGATCTCAGATGTTAGTGCTAGACAGAACCTTAAAGGTAGCCCAGGGTACCTTGCTGATTTTGCAGGTTCCATAGGGGTGATGTGACTTACTTAAGGCCATACTGTCATTCATTATCTTCATTCTCAAGAAGTATTCCCCATCTCTTCTTGAATTCTCTTGTTTGTTAACATCAGTTAAAAGTTAACCCACAAAAAAACTTAAAAATCTCTTTTGATTGTTCATGTTCATGTTCCAGTATAGGAAAAAAATTCAACAAGAGAGGCAGAATTCTCTCTCAGCATTTAGAAGTGTAAGATTGCTCCTGGAGACACAGTAGAATATATATTGATCAAGAACAATTGTAAACAAACAAAGGAAGACAGGTTTCTGAATATGGCTCTGGCAAAATTCTAGATTTTCAGTTGATGTGTCAGTGACAGAAATATTCAAGATTGTCATATTGGTATACAAATCTACAATAAAGTAGATCTGAAGAATATGTAAGAACATAAATTTGATGGAATTAGATATTTTTGACCTATAGAGCAATTCATTTGTATTTTATATCTTTCAAAAGGAATATGACAATAATTGAACAACATTGTCAATTATGATTCTATCTTATACTTGCGTCCCCTGTCTCTATTTTTTTCACATCTATCTTGAGTGGAAATGAACACACTGTTTCCTAGTATTTCCAGCTTTTTAATTGGTCTCCTTGGTGACATCTTCCATATGTTTATTATTCATTTTGTGATGCCTGTATCTGAATTCACTACTGTTCTTGAATGTTAATTCTTCTGCTTTTCCAAATTTCAACTATGCTCCTCTTCTTTTTCAAAGCATCATCAGTATAAGAAAATTCCCTTTATTACTTTCTGAAATTTCTGTCTTAGTTTTTCATATTATCCTCAGGGTCATTTCATAGTTTACCTTTTGAGAAAGTGAAAAAAAATTAACATTTTTGATTTAAAGGCACAGAAAATACTGTAACATACCATGAAATTAATTACTTAAGATTTTGTTTTCAGTGTTTTTGAAATTATTATATAAATGCACAGTGTCATTTAGCAAAGCCTTATTAAATAAGCATCAAGACATCCACTTCATGTATTTTAATAATTCAAATGTTACTGCCACTATTAACATATAAAACTTACATATTGTTTATATGTGCCATTTACTGTGCTAAACACTCTAGAATTATGATTTCATGATACAACAAACCCATCTCACAGATAGGAAAAAAAAAAAAAAACAGGGCTTAAGTAATTTGGCCAGGGATAGCTTTAGTATATGTGTCTGAGGCCAGTTTTAACCTCAGGTCTTCCTGATTCCAGGTCAGGTGATCTATCCATGGTACTATCTGTATTTTCATCATATATTTAATTAACCTGGAGGAAAAATGGAATATTACACTGGACAAGGACCTTAGAGATCATCTGGACAAAGTCCTCTATTTGATAAATGAAGAAACTGAGCTTGAGAGAGCATTAAATTACTTGGCCCAGGTCAACTAAAGAATTTTTGGCCAGAGAAGAATTTACACTCAAAGTCTCTTGATTCCTAGCTGAATAATGTATTTACCCTAAACTGTAATTGCCCCTTTTGTATTTTTAAATCCTTTTGTATAGTCCAAAATATTACAGTGCATGTTAATTTAAATGTCTAATTTTTATAGGTAACTATACAAAAGTTAGATATTTAAATTAACATCTGCTATATGTCTTCTCTACTTCTATTGGACCAAATGCCTATTCAGGTGGGGTTTTCCTCTCCCCTTAGCCAGTCAATCAATCAAACATTTTTCTTTGCTTCCTTTTTGCCAGGTACTGTGCTAAGTACTAGTGATTAAAGTACAAAAAGAAAGTCTCCATCCTCAAGGAACTTACAGTCTATTGGGGAAAGACAACACAGGAAAGGAAGCTGAAAAGCAAGGCAGGGAAAGGGGCAAAGCTGGTACCCAGCTCAATGGCAATGATGAAGAAGCCTAAAGAACTCTAGAAACAAGATAGCTGTTGAGAAATGGTGAAATGGTGGGATTAGCAGTCACAGCACCAGTGACAGGAATCCCATTTTCACTTAAACAATTAAAAAACAATGAGCTTTTACAAAGAAATATTTACTTTGAAGGTATAGCAGGTACAGAATTATAAACATCTTCCCCAAGACTTTGGGAACACACTCTTCCCTATATCATCTCTTACAAACTTTTCTATTAAAAAAAATGAATGTACAGTTAATTAGTCTACCCCTCTCCTATTTTATCAATAAATATTTGAGAGGAGGTGACTGTGCCCCCAAAAGCTACTTTAGCCGAATCAGAAATTTTGGCTTTATTTAATTATTTTCCTTGTCTTTCATATAAATATTTTTCCTGTTTTGTTCTTTTTCCTATTTTTTTACCTAATATTGCGTGATTAAGTTACCATTTGGATTTCTGTCTTTTGATTGTGTTTCTGAATTGTTTAATTTTTATTGTGCTATGTTCTGTAAAATATATTTATTATTTCTGCATTTTTTGCAATATCTATGCCATAATACATGGATCATTTTTGTAAAAGTTCCACATGAAGCTCAGAAATATGTAAAAGTGATTTCAATGAAAATATTTGGCAAGTCTTTTAGTTCTGGGTTCTCCAGAAATTTATTCAATACTACAGTTTCCTTTTTGTTTATCTTTCTGTTAATTTGGTCAACACCTAGAATGGCATGTTATTATTGTGTTGCTATCTACGTTATCTTATAATACATTTTTTCCTTCACAAATTTAGGTGCTGTGACATTTGGATCATATGATTAGAAAAGTAACAAATAAACCACTAAATAATAACGAAATAGTACATTTTTTCCGCTACCTTTTGTCTTTGTTTTTGTTTGTTTTGTTTTAGACTGGGTGTCTCCAGGGTGAAGTAGTTCGTCACTGATATGATCCCAGTATTGACTGTTATGGAAGTTTTAACCTCTACAAATCTTCCTAACATAGTGAGTTTCTTCCTTGTTGCACAAGCTGGTGGCCCTTTACAGCATGGGGACTCATCATATCCACATAGGACTTTGTTTGGACACCTGACTGACTTCTTCTGAAGTAGAATGCTGTTCATGAAGGCATTACACTTTCTGGTAACCTTGCTAAGCATTAAATTCCTGCAGATTATACCCTGTGTATAATCCCAGTCTAACATTGTGGGAATGTGCTTGAGTGAGATTCCTTCCCTCTAATTCATTAAGATATAATTTCTTCCCCCCATTTAATTATTTTCTTTGCAACCTTATCCATTCTGCTATTTTGTTATTCAGCTCATTTTACAGATGAGGATACTGAGGCAAACAGGATTATGTGATTTGCCCAGGGATACACAGAGAGTATCTGGAGTCTTCCAGACTCCACTGGCATGCTATCTATTCAATGCATCGTCTAACTGCCCATTCTTCTATAATCCTTTCTTCCTAATGAGAATTATTTTCCATTAATTTTTTGCCATTGATTAAATCAGGGTATTATATATTTTTTTCTATCTTCTACCTCTCTTATGATTCCTATCATTGTGCCATCTGATCACAGAAAACAAACTCATTCACTTATAAGAGAACTGGAAGAAGTTTAGTTCATAGTTTATTTAATCATTTCTCCTATTTTTTAACTTTTGCTTTCATCTTTAGCATCTTAAGAATTTTTAGAAATATCTTAATCATCCATCTGTTGTTATTTTTTTAACTAACAGAGCAAAGGGATAAGAATCTGTTCCCAAAGAATGACACTGCCACAAAGAGATGGCAGCTATGGGAGTAGACCAGATGTGAAAGGGAAACAATATAGGCAGGTGACTCTCTGTCCCAGCTTCATAGGAAGACCAGTAGTCCAGGCTTGCAGCTGGTTGCACACTCTGATTGAAGGCCTCAAGCCACTAATGGGTCAAACTTCATGGAGAAAGAAGTTTTAGACACTGAAATATGTGGCATGGACAGGAAACTGCCCCAATTCCAGTGAGGCAAGGCAGTAGGATAAGCTGGGACACTGAAATGATGTATATTATGAATTGCCTAATAAAGAATAAGGGCAGAAACTCAGTAAACAACTTTAATTGTGACCCAGCAGGAAAGTAGTTTGCAAGGGGGATAATGTTCGCTCTCTGTGTTACTGAAGTCTTAACCATTATTGTATACTGTGTGCTGAGGCAAAAAACCAATCAAAATAGTTTTCATTGTATCACATACTTCTAAGTGTCTCTTTCTACTTGTTTTTACTTTTCAGTAGTCTCAAGAATTGGGGTAGTTTATTTTGTTATTTGTGCCTTCCTTGGTAGTTGTATGTATATGCCTAGTGTTCTTGCAGCTTGAGGTTTTTTTCAAGTCAAATAAATGGTGTAATGTTTATGTCATCTGATATAATCAATGGTCACTTTGAAGAACTTGTAGCTCCAAAAGGCTAATAGGTGCTTATTCTTGATCCCTTCCAAAGGCTCTACTCAGCCTGGAAAGAGACTTTCAAAAGAGAAAAAAAAAAGGATCTATAAGACAGAATTTTTGAAAGGGTATGTGATATAAAATCAACTACTCCAGATTTCTTCATCTCCATAACTAGAAAAGAGCTATCCTTCACCCTTCTTCCCCAGGGATCCAAATCACTTGGTGTAAACTAAACAGTATGGCATTTCCAAGAATTTCCATTTAGTTCTGTTTCACAGTAACATAATTAGAGGGTGCTGAGAGGGCTCACACAGATATTGACTCCCAAGAGTCAATCATATCTCTTGCCTCCATGGTTTGTCCTTTGAAGCATCCTGTGAATCATTCAGGTGAGGCAGGAACTTTGGTGGATGTCCTAGACTTGGGTAAAGTAATTGCCCTGGTGCTGAATTTCCCTCCCCCATATTTCAGGACTCACATCTAAAAGTCCCAACTGAGTGTCATCACTGTCCTATGGCTATCTTGTAGGATGGTAGAATTTCTCACTATCCGGAGAGCCCATTATCTATCTTAACCCCATTGTCAAATTTCTTTCTTTGATCGGCTGGTATAGCTATTAGTGGGGGGCCAATTCATCATTAATATCTGAAGTAATTCTAATAAGGGTCTACCCATAGGGCAGGGATTAACCCCAAGGTTGGCTGGTCATTGGGTGTGGCAGGTTGTAGGTGTGTTTCTTAGATCAAAGCTTTCAAACTACATAGTAATCATAACTGTAAATGTGAATGGGATGATCTAACTGACAAAACAGAAGTGGAGAGTAGAATTGATTAGAATTCAGAGTCCAACAATATGTTATTTATAAGAAACATACTTGGAGTAGTCACACAGAGAGTTGAAATGAGTGACTAGAACAAAATCTCTTATGTTTCAACTGAAGTAAAAAAGGCAAGGGTAAAAATCATCATCTCAAACAAAGAAAAAATAAAAACAGACCTAACTAAAAGAAATAATAAAAGAAAATGCATTTACTAAATGTACCATAGATAATTAGGTAACATGAATACTAAACATATCTGCAAATTCTTAAAGGAAAAAAATCTTCTGAAATACAGGAAGAAAGAGAAAGTAAAAATATACCATTTTAAAACCATACTAGATCTCAATGTATGTCCCTTAGAACTAGGTAAATTTAATCATAAAATTAATATGAAAGAAGTTAAGGAGATGAAGAAAATTTTAGAAAATTTAGCTATGTTAGACTGCTGGAGAATATTGTATAAAAATAGAAAGGAGCATATCTTTTTCTCAGCAGCATATGAGACCTTCAAAAAAATGATCACATATTAGGGGATAAAAACATCACGGGAAATGTATATAATAAAAAATATTAAAATACCATTTTTGGACTATAATACAAAAAATTACATTCAATAAAGGGCCTTGGAAGCAAACTAAAGGAATCTTAAAGAATGAGTGGATTGAAGAACAATGAAAACAATCAATAATTTTATTAAAGATAATGACAACACTGAAACAACAAACCAAAATTTGTGAGATACAGTCAAACAGTAAAGGAAAATTTATGTCTTTAAATGGTCCACATCAATAGAAGGGAGAAAGGGCAAATCAACAATTTGGGCATAAACTAAAAAAAACAAAAAAACAAAAAATTTTTCAATCCCTATTTAAACAGATTTGGATCCTAAAAATCACGGGACAGAAAATGGAATGGATAAGTGGAAAGGAAATGGAAACTTTAAAAAATAGAATAAATAAAACTAGGAACTGGTTTTTATTAAAAAACAATAAAATAGATAAAATGTTGGTTAATTTAATTTGAAAAGAAGAAAAAATACCAGAATCAAAAAAAGAAAAAGGTGAGTATACCACCAATCAAATTCTACCCAAATTCTTCCTACCCTTGATCTTCTACATTGCATCAGCCACAACTCAAAACCTGCTCTGACATGTTTGAAAATGACCATTTCCTCTTCTAAATTCGAAATGTTTTATAACAAGAATAAACTATATATTTATATAATACTTTGACATTTGCAAAACATTTTACCTCTTTTATGTAATTTAAGCCTCATAGCAACTGTGTGCGATATATGCTATTCTTATTCACTTACAAATAGAAATCTGAGGAATCTGCCTGAGAGAGGTTAATTGACTTGCCCAGGGTCACACACCTAGATAGCAGATTGCACTAAGTAAAATGAGTCTACTTAATTCCAGGCCAGCATTCTATCCACTCTGTCCCCTAACTGTCTATCTCTCTCAGTAACTTGTCAGATCATTGGTCTTCTATAGCTCAAGGACTTTGCTCTTCGAAAATACGATTGCTTCCCACAGCCAGTCCCACCCTTGTTATGTTATAGGCACAAGCTATAATTATAGTAATACTCTGAAATATTTCACAAATCCCCAGATTTAAATGTATATCAAATATCCTCATTTGATATAGTTTCCAGACTTTCCATCATCTTGGTCACCCTTCTTTGCAAATCTTTTTGCTTCAAGGAGAGGTAGAAAGGTGGGGAGGTTATTTTTTTATACTGGAATATTCATATCAGATATTATAAATATATATGATACAGTATATATATGTATTATATATGTATCATATATATATATATATCTGATATGAATATTCCAGTATAAAAAATAACCTCCCACCTTTCTACCTCTCCTTGAAGCAAAAAGAATTTGCAAAGAAGGGTGACCAAGATGATGGAAAGTCTGGAAACTATATCAAATGAGGGATATTTGATATACATTCTCAATCTGGGGGATTTGTGAAATATTTCAGAGTATTACTATAATTATAGTTGTGCCTATATACATAACAAGGGTGGGAACTGGCTGTGGGAAGCAAATCGTATTTTCGAAGAGAAAGTCCTTGAGCTATAGAAGACCAATGATGACAAGTTACTGAGAGTTAGACAGTTAGGGGACAGAGTGGATAGAATGCTGGGCCTGGAATTAAGTAGACTCATTTTACTTAGTGCAAATCTGCTATCTAGGTGTGTGACCATGGGCAAGTTATTTAACCCTGTTTTCCATAACTTCCTTATCTGCAAAATGAGCTGAAGAATGAAATGGCAAGTTACTCCAGTATTTTTGCCAAGTAAACCTCAAATGATGTCATAAAGAGTCAGACACAACTGAAAAAGACACAACTGAACCACAAAAAAACAAAACAAAACTGATAATTGAGAAATTCTTTTGGATACTGCATTAGGATTTTTTTTTCCATGAATGACGGAAGGATTTCCTTGGTAAAGCAGTCCATAGCATCCCCTTGACCCTTTGGAAAGCCTTCACAGAGGAAGATTTCTGCTTTGGTGGATTCCATACACTGTGAAGACATCCTTTTCGTGTAGAAAAAGGAGAGAAATGTGAAAGTCTTGGCTCTCAAATCAACTCAACTTAACTAGCATGTGAATTAGAACTAAGCAAATATATTCTTTTCTAACCCCCTTGTTTCAAACTCAATTAGGAATGGGGGTTACTAAGTTTTAAAATGTAATATTCTCTCTCTCTCTCTCTCTCTCTCTCTCTCTCTCTCTCTCTCTCTCTCTCTCTCTCTCTCTCTCTCTCTCTCTCTCTCTCTCTCCTCTCTCCTTCTCTCCCTCTCTCTCCCTCTCTTCCTCTCTCCCTTTCTCCCTCTCTCCCTCTCCCTCTCCCCACCCCTTCATATATTTAGCCCTACTGAGGTAGTTCAGAACCTTGAACTCAAGCAATTCACCAACCTCATTTTCCCTCAGAAGAGTGTACAACTCAGAGGTTGTACGCCAAGAAGTATATTTATAATGATTGGAAGTACTCTATGTTGGAATTTTAGCTGCTTAAAATAGTAATTTGCTTTCTGTCACTATACATTTTTATAAAGGTTCATTTATGAAAATTGTTAGAGAGAATTCCTTGTTAGGTGATTATATATGAAAATTATCTTGGAGAATAACTGCATCATCAAAGAGATCTTCCTAGATTGCCTCTAAGATATGCAATTATGTTTCCAAGATTTTAAAGATCCTCCCTACTTGCTTACATATTATTTAGGTTGAATGACACCCTTTCCACCTACATAGTTGTCTTTTATATTTATTGTAACACAGTTTCCCAATTGGAAAGGCTCCACAGAGGGTAATTTTCCTGAGTTCCCAGAGGATACTAGATGCAAGACTAGAGGACACTTCAGAGGCCATTTAATCCAATTCTTCATTTTCATGATAACTCTCAGGGAGGTTACCTTGTGAGAATGCCTCTGACTAATGGTTGGAGATGGGGTGAATGACTTGATGTGTCAGTGTCTTTTGTTAAGAAGATCAAAATTCTTATACAAAGGTAAAACAATTTTAATGGTAAAAAAGATAATAGATTATCAGATTTAGCAGTGAATTTAGGAAATTAGAGAAATTAAAAGCAAGAAGTAAGGTTGGCATATTGAAAGGGGAAAATCTTTGAATAGGAGGGGGCAGTATGACAATATTCAGTTTTGTACCTGAGGTAGATAAGGTTGTTAAAAGTATAGGATTGAGTTTTTGTTCAATTGTTTTAAGGATAAGAATACATATTACAATTTCACTTATTTTTAATTCATTTCTCTGCCCTCTCAGCATTGTGTTGAGCTGTTACATTAATTTTGATAGTGTGCTACTGAATAAATGTAGCTCTTTGTATGCTACATTAGTTGTTCAAAACTTTAGCTGCCTAAAGCATATTTGTCATGTTTTGAAGACAATTATAATTTAGAAAAACATATTTAGATCTCATCCTCTCCCGTTCCACCTTTCATTGTATTGGACAAAGACTTTATCACATAATAGAACCCGTTATTAACAACAATATAATTGATTCTTTTGACAAATAATCTTAATATCAGTCATAACTATTGAAATACATTTGAAGAAAAGTCTATTGTTCATTATAATAGAAAAGTTAGATTATATAATTCATTGACTATAGATGGATATCTATAATTAGCTGGGCTGACATTATATAACTTTCATTTTGTTGAAGGAAATTTTTTGGTCAGTATATTAAAAATACACTAGCTTCTTCATTTGTGATTCATATTCACCAAAGATATGCTCACCAAAAGACTCTCTAAATTAATGGTTGTTTAGTGAAAAAAATAGTATAATTGTCAAGTACCAAGATTTCACTTAATCAGGATGAAGTTTTTATTTACCGAGGTATAATGATCCTCCAGGGAAGTAAATAAAAGTCAGTACTAATTTGGTAAGATTAATTGTAACTCTGATACAGTATAATTTTGTTATAGTGACGTCCATTATAACACAAATGCACATATTGCAAAGTCCAAATGTATCACAAGAAAGTATAATTCCACACACTAAAAGTCTGATGTAAAAGGATTAATATATAATTAAAGCTATCCCCCAATATTTGTAGTAAAATATCCTTATTTTGCTTCTGATTTCCCTGCCAAGAGAATTCATTTTGTATTGGAAATGATAGGATAATGGATACTCAGAAGAAAAAGTCATATTCCTAGTTAATTATAAATTCCAGTCGCCTGACCCAAATCAACCATATCATTAGGTATTGAAAGAATTTATAGATATAATTGTTGAACCCTTCTTGCTAATATTTGAAAATTGTGGGAAATGGAAGAGGTACCATAATATTGGAGAATCACAAATGTCTCATTTTCATCCTAAATGAAGAAGAAATTCTGCAAAGAATAGGTAGGTGAACTTGTTCTTGATTCCTGGGAGAATTCTAGAACTGATCTTTAAAGAAATGATTGGCAAATATCTAGAAAGGGAAGCAATTATTACAAAGAGTTAGTAGAGTTAGTACAATTTCATCAAGCATACTTCAATGCCACATTGACCTCATTTCCTTTCTTGATAAAGGTATTAAAGTTATAGATGAAAGGGATGGTGTAATATTCTTTGCCTATATTTTAACAAAGGTTTTGAAAAATTAACTCAGTAATTAAAGAATAGTTTTATTATGTGTGTTAAAATAACTTTTCAGAGATTCATCTAATTGTGCAAGGCTAAACATGTGTATCTTCTTTGAAGGGAAGGCTTTGAAGTGAGAACTTTAGACAAGATTAATGATGGACCTGGGAGATTAATGGAACTACACAAATTAGACATGATAATGGAAGCATATAAGTTGAAATCACTGAAGCTCAATCACTCTGGGGTGGCGGATTATTGGGATGTTATAAAATAGAGATAAAATATTTTAATGGAAAATTGATTACAGCCAATAGAACAAGCACTTGCATTGTCTTAAAGAAAGTAGGTTTTTGCATGATTTATCCATGTAACCTATGCATAATTAGCAATACCTAGGGTACATAGAGGCTTTTGTATTAATGTCAAATTTTTACCAGCATAAAAAATGATTAGTAGGTCTATCAAAAAAGTGTCCTGTGATCCTGGTTCCACTAAAGTATCTCATGCTGTCTTTGAGGAGAGATGTAAACTAACTGGATTGTGATTATCTGAGCTACCAGGAGAGGCTGAGGATAGTAGATCACTTGAGGCCACAAGTTCTGAGTTATAGAAAGACCAAAACTGGTTAGGTATCTGTATGAAGTCAGGCAGAGCAATATGATCAGGAGAGAAAGAGAGAGGAAGAGGGAGAGGGAGAAGTGGAGTAGACAATAATTCATTTAAACAGATTCAGAATAGGATAGACTCAGAATAGGCTGGACTCAGCAACTTTTAAAAACACATTTTGTTAATATCTTTTATTTTTATGTTAATAACCTTTTCTGATGTATCTATTTCTCCCCCTCCTATTGCATCCTTTATATCAAGAACATTTTTAAAAAGTGGAGGAAAAATGTGTAGCAAAACTTATAACTTAAAACATATCAAAAGCATATAACATCCCAACATATCAAAAACATATCAAAGACATTATCTATAGTGTTTGACACTCATAGTTCCTCACCTCTGTAAGGGAAGGAAGGAGGCACCATCTCATATGTCATCTTTGGGGCCAAATTTTGTTATTCCTCCCTTTTTTTAGCAGTCACTCTGTATATTGTTTTTCCTGGTTATGCCTGCCTTTTAGATGAGTTTCTTGTATACCATGAATTATAAGAGTTTGTTCAGATATTCTGCTGCTATCTTTTGTTTTACTGAATAATTTGTCAATTTAACTTTAAGATTATGAAAGCAAGACATGATTTTTCCTTCACCTCTATGCAGATGATTCTTAGATCTCTTGCACCAACCTTGTCTGAAAGATCAATTTTTTGATCAATGTTAAACTCAACATGTACAAAACATAACTCATTATCTCTCATCCCCTCCCCCCCAAAAAAACTCACAAGCAACTAAACAGAAAACCTCTCCTTTCTTCCATCATCTTACTTTTCTACAGAGCCATTGTGCTGACTCCATTTTTTATGCTCCTGAAACTTGGACAGTCTGCCTACAACAAGCCAGAAAACTGAACCACTTCCATTTGATTATCTGAAGAAGATTCTGAAGATTACCTGGCAAGATAAGATACCAAACAGTGAGGTCTTCTCTTGTGCTGAACTTCCGGCAGTTAAACTCTATTGCAGAGTTTATTACAGAGTGCAACTCAAATGGGCTGGCCATGTAGCCCAAATGCCAATCACACATTTACCTAAAAGCCTGTTTTACATGGAACTCGCACAAAGCGAGCACTTATATGAAAGTCAGAAGAGGCACTACAAGGACACTCTTAAGGTATCCCTGAAGAACTTTAGCATTGATTGTGAGACATAGGAAATACTGACACAAAACTGTCCAGCATGGCATGCCTGCATCAAGTAAGACACTGTGCTTTATGAGTGAAGTGTGAAGCAGAATCTCAATAACATAAAGAAAATGTTTGATGTACAAATTTAGAAGTATCTACTTCCTAAATAATCAGATTATATGCACTTGACTTGTGGTAGAACTTTTGGAGCTCATACTGAACTGATCAACCGCAGCTGAACGTACTGTATCTTGAACCCAACATTATGATGTCATTAATCCTCTGAGTATGAAGCACAAACAACACAGTCATGCATGCACTCTCAACATCTCAGTTCCATTCTTGATGGAATTTATCCTATGCATCAAAGCTCTGTCTTTTTTGCTGTCACAGCATTTTTTTTCCTGTATGTAACCTTCTCTTTGATTATAGAGCTTCTGTCTTGGTGGAAGGCCTTAACTTTTCCTTGTTGGACTGTGTCAGTAGCCTCTTGGTTGGTCTCCTTGCCTCAAGTTTCTCCTCATTCCAGTTTATGCTTCACACAGCATGATTTCTCCTACAGTACAGACCTTACTAGGTGTCCAAAGCTGGCTCCATTTATCCATTAGAGTCAGTTGTCAACCAATGCAATGTGTGATGCTTTTCCAATCTAGATATATGCAAAAAATTTAGTTTATATAAAAGTAAAATTCCCTGAAAATAATGTTTTTAGTTGGCATGTAATAAGCAGCTAAGTGGCACAGTAAATAGAGTGCTGGGTCTGGTGTCAGGAAGGCTCATCTTCCCAAGTTCAAATTTGGCCTCAGACACTTATTAGTTATATGACCCTGGACAATGTGCTTAATCCTGTTTGCCTCAGTTTGCTCATCTTTAAAATGAGCTGGAGAAGGAAATGGCAAACCCTTCTAGTATCTGTGGCAAAAAATCCCCAAATGGGATCATGAAGACTCAGATATGACTGAAAATGACTGAACAACATGTAGATTTTTAGCAAGATCTATGAATATATGATACTCTTCATGCATGTTTGGAAACACATTTTAGGTTCCAATATTTATTTTACTTACTGAATATCAGTAAAAATAGTTGAAAAAAACCCAACAGTTCTTTGGTAATCAGTGATCTAGGCCCAAGCCCATGTGCTCCTAGGGGAAAAAAAAACTAAATTCTAGTTAAATTGTATTATATTATCATCAGTCACTATGTAAACATAGCTTAGCTGTTAAATTACATTTGACAGACATGATAGTGAGTGTAAGCCATCATCTTTGCTTTCTCAACGGAAGACTTCAGTTTTCAAAGTTAGAAATACTTTTCCTCCCTCCTCTAAAATGGGAACAAACAGTAGTTTCAATTAAGGGAAACTAGCAGTAACTATTTTTCAACCCAATTATAGTTGTTAAAGTTCTAAAAGAGAAACATCTGTTGAAACCTTGAATTGCTGCTTGCTGACTGAGAACAGCAGGAGAGTTTGCAGTTAATCATCTGTACTCCTACAAAAGAATCACTCCAGCCAATGTGAATTACCAAGGAGGGCTTCCTGAGTGATAAGGGATGCTGCATAGTCTCCATCTGAAAAGTAGTAAAAATCACAGCAGGAAAAAAATGTAAAAGGCACTTAAACAAAAGGAGAGTAAGTTCTTGATAGTTGCAATGGTGGCTTGGAGGTTTTCATCAGCATCATTTTGGATCACACAAGAGGAATGCCTGCTGCATAATGAGGTATCAGTATCAAATATAGTAAATACATTAGTGAATTTACTGTATCTTAACAAGGTGTTAACTTGAGGAAACAGCAGGTTGTGTAAACCTTCTGCTTAATTCCTATGCATTTATCTGCAGAGGAAGCCAAATATATTTTCTTCGTTAAAAAAATAATTGAAGCTTAACAATTCAGTTCAATGTTACATACATTTATTAAGCCAGTTAGCCAGTGAATGAATATTTATTAAGTAGCTTCTAGCTTCCAGGCACTATGCTAAGTGCTGGGGATACAAAAAGAGGTAAAAGACAATCCCTGCACTCAAGTAACTAACAAGCAAACCAATATGTACAAAATATAGATGGAAAAAATAGGATGTAATAAAAGAGGGAAGACAAGAATTAAGAGGGGCTGGGAAAAGCTTTCTGTGAAAGTACCTATGTATCAAATATTTGGCATACAAAAATGCACACCAACATAATCATGGGATCATAGGACCTTGAATCTGGAACTGGACGGATCTATGTGAGGTGCAGAGATTTCATGATTTTTACAGAAAGCAAGGGAACCAGAATTCTAAACTTGACATCTCATTTCAAATCTAATGCTCATTTTACTGCATGGATTTACAAAGGACTGGGATCTGTAAATACTCTAAATATTAGTAATGAATTTAAACTTTAAAAAATCTTGGACTAAATTGAAATGGAAGATACATCACTGAGGGGAATTTAAAAAGTGACTAATCAAACTTAATTTATCTGGTAGACAAAATAATTTCTGAATGTAATGATTTATGCCCTTCTCTTCCCCACTTTATACATAAATCTTTTTTTTTTAATCTCTAGAGAAAAATATTCTATAATCTCTTCCACTACTGTCTTCTTTTAGCAGCCTCCTTTCTAGATTTAATCATCACAGTTCCTCTAATATTTCCCTTATGATCCTACCCAATAAACTTATAGTTTTCCCTGTGATTCATAATATGTTAGCATGCTTTAAAATTTTTTTCTAGTAATAGAGATGAAATAGGCTGTCTATCTTTTGACAGCTAGCTTTCTGAGGAAACTGTCCTAACTTCTGATTTATTAGACCGATATCTTGTGTATTCTTTGGTCATGAGAATTGGGCAACTTTTGTAGAGGATCTATCAGGGAACAAAGGATGAGAAGATATATGTTTTAGTGACAATTTGTAGAAAAGGAGAGAATACCCATAATGATGAGAGCACATATTTACTGATTTTTTAAAGTATGGTAAACTGAGAAGTAGAATTTGGATTCCATGGGTGCACAAAAATATTTCACATATATGGGACCATCACTGTGATAATATTTCCAAAAGCAAAGCAACTTGGATGGCAAATTATGAAATTGCTTTATTGTATATATATATATATAAACTTCAAACCCATTGAATGCTCACTATTATACATTTTACTTAAGCAACAGATATATAACTACAAAACATATTCAATTTCCAGCATGGAATTATCCCTACAAAATATTATTCTACAGTAATCTATATACTGTTATGATCTTTGTAGTCAGGAACAAATGGGAGAAAGAAGTGAAAGAAAATTTCTTTCCTTTAATTTGCCTTAAGTTGATCAGTATATTGACATTCTCCTGGCTGTATGAAAGTACTCAGCTATATGCCTCTGTATATAATGGAGTTTTTGTCATAGAGTGAATATTTAAGTAATTTTCCACAAGCTTTGCCATCATCATTTAGTACATTCTGTGGAAAAACAGAAATGTCAGTCAATCCAGATGCATTTAAATGACTATTTAATAGATAGACTGTACTAGAAATAGTCCCTCTTCTGAAGGAGTTTATGTTTTATGTATGGAAACAATACAATACACATATGGTGTGTATGTATGTGTGTGTATATATATATATATATATATATACACACACACAAACACACACACATGTGTGTATATATACAGACTCATTGCAGGACAAGTGAGTAGCTGAAGGGGTTAGGAAAGTATTTTCACTGAAATCTTTTTCTGATGCTTTATTGTTATCTGACTGTTAGCTTGGAATTCTGAAAGGAAAGTTAGTGGAATTCAAGCTCCAGAAGGTCCTCCCACTCTTGTAAGGATATACATCAATTGTTAAAGGACTAGATCTGCTGAATCTGGAGATTCTCACTATCAGTTTGCTGGAAGTATTATCAATTTTTTGCCACAACAATTCCAAAATATTTTCTAGAGAGATTTTGATCTACATCAATTCACACTAATGAAATTACATATCCTCTTAGTATCTCCCAGCTAGCATTTAAGCAGCAATTTAAGGATCAGTAAGAAATTAAATATGTTCTTTCATTTGATCATAACAACAGTAGAAAGTAGGTATTTTTATCATTGATTTGCAAAGATGAGAAAATAATAAAGAGAGGATAAATAATTTGCCCAGGGGAACACACATAGTTTGGAGTAGGAAATGCAAAGCAAGAAAACCCCATAGACAGTATGGTTTAGGGGTAATGAAGAGTTGGACATGACTGAACAACTGAACAACAACAAAATGCAGGTGTAATGGTAATTAAAATGGGGAGATCTTTCTCTTTCATTAATAGGTCCATGTGATGTGCCTGGGTCACAGTCACATGGAACCTGTGGTGAGAGGAGTTTGCTGAATGGGTGGGACAGGCAGAGGCTGAGAGCTAGAGCAGAGGTGAGAGGAGGTCAGTCAGACAGCAGTCAGAACTGAAGGATGCAGGCAAGCTCGTAGCTGGTTGTGAGTGTGAGAAGGGCATTTTGTTTAAGGGAAGCCTGTTTGTGATTTGGTGGAGCAGGTTTGTGGGAAGCCTAGCAGAGGGAAGGCTTGGGGATGGTGTTGTTCTCTGCATTCTTAGTGTGTATAGATATTTGTTACTATGATGGATTTGGCTTTCTGGTGTCTGAATAAATGTTTTGGTTCTGCCTTCTATATGGAGAGTCTGTGGTATTTCATGATTGAGAATTGCACTAGGATATATCACATTGGTGCTATAGCAGGTAATAAATGCATGAGTCAGGACAAACTTAGATCTTGACTCAAAACCCCAGTGCTCTATTTACCTTTTAGCATTTCTCAGCAGCAAAAATGATAAATTACTTTAAGTACTTGATCTCATTTGATACATATAACCATGAGTTGAGTACTGTAGATATTACTATCCCCATTTCACAGTTATGAAAATTAGGTTTTTGAGAGGTTAAGTGACTTGCTCAGTGCCATATAGCTAGAAAGTATTTGAGGTGGAATTTGGACCTAGTTCTTCTGAATTCCAAGTACAGGAATTTATTCATTTTATGTAATTTTAATCATATTATGTCAAATCATATTTTTTAATCAAATTCTGTCAAATTTTATTTGCTCTTAGTAAGAGGAACTAGGAAGAAGGTAGATAATTGAAATCCACAGAATATCACATCACACAATTTTAAATTAATATAAATTAGTAATTTCATTCTACCCATAAATATATACATGTGTGTATACAGATGCATATATATATACATATAAATATCTCTATTTGTATATATTTATATATAAAGCCAAAATTTACAATAGTGTAAAATCCTTATTGCAAATTCAGCTCCTTTTATTTGTCTTTTCTATTGGTGCTAATTAATGAATAGTAAAATGACCGAAGTGGGGATTTTGGTAAGGAAAGCAAAGTGGCGTGGATTATACAAAAAATGAATAATAAGATCCTAAAGAAATGATGTCGTCTCAATCATTTTAGTATTTTTTCATGGCTTTCTTGAGCCTAAAACAGTAATGAACTTCTACCACAGAGAGGTGCTCTTAGACTTAATTCACTGATGTCTATAAAATACTTGAGCTTCAAGATGTGTTTCTACATGTAGAAAGTACATAAAATTGTCCCATTCCATATTAAATGTAGGTATTTTATTTTATCACTCATAAAAATAGATACATGTCACTTAAGGAAACAAATGATATTAGCCATATGGAAATATTAAAGTGTTTCCCTGTGATGCATTCCTATTTTCCCCCTTTGGCCACATATATCTTTTTTGGGAGATTGTTTATTTACTATCTTGTATTATATAAGTTTCAACTTCCTTTCTATCTTCTTGCAATGGATAAAATCATAATTGTGAAGTTTGAGATTAATGTATTTTGACCATAGTATATACATACACAGAGCCAGTATTTATTTATCCCATATTTTTTTTTTCTGAAGACTGCTTTTTTCCTGTCTTGTTCCTAGAGAGTATTTTTTAGGTTAAACTCATTACCAGTTGAATAATCACATTATTCCTACAATTAGCTTGCTGTAGGTCCTGGCATTTTCCATGCATGAAAGGGTTTCTAATTGCTTTTGATTACTTCATGGAGGGCTTTCTTTTCTGTCCATTCATATATAATTCTTTTAAAAGAAGCCAAAAAAAGACAACACATTTCATTTAAACAGCCACTGCAAACACTACAAACATTCGAAAGTATATATTCTACATTGAGATACTGAGTAAATTTTAGACATCCATCACACATAAAATAACATAACTCTATTTGCAGTGAGTTACTAATCAGTGACTTGCCTTAAACAAGTTCAAACAGAAATTCTGTGATGAGTTGCCCATTTTTTTAGTAGGTTTATGAGTCCCTTTGAATTTGTGAATGGCTTAGAGGTATACTGAATCATTGTTTAATGAAATGCTACTTTTTGAAAGTCAGGTACTGGCATATAATTACCTCTCGTGGGTCTCTCTCAGTAATCATGGATACGTTGCTTAAGAATTTCAGCTAAAAAGAATGCAGAGAGTTGATTGCGATTTACCACACTGCACCCAAAAATGCAATTGTTTTGAAGTTTTAATATTAGTGTGTACTTGTTTTACTTTATGCAAGAAGCAAAATATATATGCGTGTGTATAAAACATACATATGTGTAAGATATATTAAAATACTATACATACGTATTCAGGACCTCTAAATCTTCATGCAAAAATCACATGATCACTAAATCTCAAGGTTGTCTGAATATTTTTCAAGTATCAGCCTACCACAGTTCTTCCACCTGAATAATTCCCCCCAAATTACATTTCCAACAGCTGGTCCTTTTTATTACTCAATTCCAGCAGCATATTTCTTTTGGGCAGTGTAGCAGATTAAAAACCAGAACCTGACTGTACTCTCCTAGAAAAAAGAAAAGCTTTTCTTCCTTTTCCTCCCCTCTCACCACAGCATATCTACATAATTTCGTTTTTACTTTTAAATGCATAAATGACTTCTTAAATGCTGTTTTATAATTTCTGTCTATTTTTTACGTATACTAATACAAAGTCTCCTGCAAGGGGAGCTGATTAGTGTCCTTCATTCTGAAATGAATCTGCATTCTGTATTTCTTTTAACTGGTGATACATTTTTTTGTTTTTAGGTTGTCTATTAAATTTAATCTCATTATTTACGTTTTTCACTTTATTCTGGAACTCTTTCTCAAAAGACTTGTGTATGTAATTGTACATTTGTGTATGTACAATTGTATATATGTATGTGTATGTAATTGTTCATTTATCACAGATAGTTATTCTGAGTTATATAATAATTTGCAATCCATTTGAAACTAATTATTAGTTGTTTGAGCTAAACAAACCCATCCATTCCTCAGTGATTATGGGGTTTCAATTTTTCTGAAAAGATTCTAGAAATATGAATAGCCAAGAAAGTCAAGACACATAGAGAGTATGATGAGGTCCAATTAGCTGCTTGTTGTTGTTAGGGAATTAAAAAAAAAAAAATTTCCTGCAGATTAGTCACCTGATTTTTCCTGTATTTGTATTGAACGCTCCATGAGAGTTTTGGCAGGGAATTTTTTAGCTACTGGCAAGAACCTGAGCATAGTATTTTAACCCCTCTCCTCTCTTTTTTGCTAACTATCCACAATTATGTAATAGAATCCCTGATGATTAAAAGTACTGGGATGCAAACCCTAAACACACATACAAAAACACAATAAAAATAGGGAAGCTAGTTCACATTGGGTATGTACACGTGGACAAATGAAACAAAGAGAAGACAGGAAACTGGTGATACAAATTAAGATTCTTATAATGGCTATTAAATCATAAAATGTTCCCCTCAGGACTCTTCTTAATTCTTTATTTTAAAAGATATTTGAAACTTTTAATGCATTATATGCTATGGTATGACATCATCTTATTTTCTAGGTTTAAATGTTTTTAACTGATAAATGGGGAAAAAATTTAATGTTTTTTTTTTATCTGAATCTGAGTTCATGTGAGGAATACACAGAGTGAGAACTGAAATGATTAAGCACCTCTTTTGCAACTTTTAAGTTTTATGTCATTGCCTAGGACATTTATTAGTTAAGTGACTTGCATTGGGTCACACAGCTAATATGTTTCAGAGACAGCAATTGGACTCAGGTCTTCAAATACAGTACTGTATTTTCTCTCAAATGGGTCATGGATTATGGAAATAAATGAGTCTGTAATGAACACTTAAAACTATGTAGGAAAGGCAGCAGATGAATTGCATTATGGTCATTTTATATATTTTTAAAGGAAAAAATACATAAATTCATCCAAGTAAAATATCTTTTCCTAAGTGAAAATTAAAATTCTTTGTATTTTTAATATTTTATAATTTTTCATAGATTTTTGCATGTCAATATTATACTATTCCAAATACCATAAGAAGAAAACAATTATTATCACTATTATAGAAACTTTATAGAGATTTTTCAGTTTTGAAAAGTACTTTACATATGATTTCACTTCATCCTCACGAAAAACCTTCAGATAAATGCAGTTTCAAAAGTGCTTCAATGCAATATTCTAATAGCATTTTCCTTGCTTTGACACTCAGGACAGCCAGGTGGCCTGGTAGATAGGAATCAAGAAAAATTAAAGTTTAATTTTGTTTCAGTCACGTATTAACTGTGTGACTGGGCAAGTTGTTTTACCTCTTCAGCTACTAAAACAATGAAACTGAAGTTAATGAAGTCCAATCACTAGCCCAGGGTTACATAGCTAATAAGTGATCAAAGCCAGTTGAAGTAAGTGCTCTCTACCCATGATTCCATCTTTAGTCTTTAGCGTACATGTGTACATGTCTTTAGTGTACACGTGGTAAAAATGTCACTAGAACATTATAATGAAAGTATTTATTAAATGTTGTTCCAATCAAAAGTAATTTTTGAGTAGATCATGGCCATAGAAACAGTTTTCAGAAGAAATAAAAACTACCAATAGCCATGTGGAAAATCCTTCATGTAAAAAATTATAAGAGAAATTTAAGTTAAAACAACTCTGAGGTTTTACCTTACACTCAGGAAAATTTCAAAGAAGATGAAAGACAAATCGTTGATTTGAAATGGATTGTGGGGAGAACTTTTAACAAAGTAAAAATTTGGTCTCTGGTTCTAGAAAAACAATTTGGAATTCTGCTAGAAAAAACTGTGAAAGTGTTCATTCCCCTTGACCTAGAGATATCACTATTGGACATATAACTCTAAGGAGGTCACTGATAAAGGAAGGGGCCAATAAAAATGAACAACATTTAAGTTTATATACGCACACACACACAAACACATATGTACACATACGTGCATACAAAAATAGTTGTTCTGGTTGCCAAAAAATAAAAAAAATAAAAACAGGGTGGATACCTACTGATTATAAATAAGTGAATTGTTTTTTATGAGTGAAATGAAATATTATTATGGCATAGGAAATTATGAATATGAAGAAGTTAGAGAAACTTGGATAAACTTGTATTACCTGATGCAGAACAAAGTAAAACCAATAGGATAATTTGCATAGTGATTATAGTAATGTTTTTAAAAAGCAGCAAACATTAGTCTATATAAGAATTTTTTAAAAATTCTGTGAACTCTTACTCTATCAACCCACTTTTCCCACTCTGAACTCATATTGGCAGACAAAAACCCTAAAACTCAGTTGATATATATCTCCACAAAATTACAGGGGTAGAAATGTGGGATTAATGATATCTAAAACTATCCCTTAGGAACCCTTACTGTTGTGCTTTTCCCCAGTGATCAATACCTGATATTACATAATTCTTCATACGATTAATTTTTAGAAAGGTATTATTTTCTGTGGTTAATATAGGAATGGGAGGTAGGATAAAACATATCTCCCACCCAAAGCCTCACATACTCTCCTTATTCTCCAAAATTTTCAGGTTATCCTCTGGTCAGGGCAAAGGAGGTGGCTCAAGGCACACTTCTATCCTCTCACTCAAGCAATTCCTTCTTAAGAGGCAACTAGGTGGCTCAGTGGATAGAGGGTCTGGTCCTGGAGTTACGAAGACATGGCTTCAGAGATGGAATCTCAGGAAACTTTTAGCAGTGTAGTGCCAGGCAAATGACTTGACATGTTCTAGTTTCCTTAACTCTAAAATTAATAAAATGATAGAATCTACCTCTGAGGTTAGTTGGGGTGATTGGACGAAAACCTGCTGATAAAGTGCTTAGAACAGTGCCTCACAAATAACAGGCACTATATAAATGTTTATCCCCCTTCCCAGGGGTTTGGATGGAGGACTTCTATCACTAAGTTGCCAAATACTTACATCTGCCTTTCAAAACTAGCTCTGCTACATGTTTTGTCTAATCCAAACAAATTTTCTGTTTCACTCCTTTGAAATACCTTTGTTTGATCAATTCTAGAATTGCCCAGATTCCATTCATACCAATGACTGATTGAATCTATTTCTATTCTTAGCTGATAAAGGTATCTGGGCTAAGTGGACTGGATTTCCTGGTTGACTGATTCAACATACCCCCATCCTTACCCAGATCTGGGATGCTTCTGAATCTCCACACTATTTCCTTTGGATAAGTCCCAGTTGCTCATTGTTTCTTTTAAAATATGGGTAAGAGCTGAGCTCAACACTTCAGATATAATTGAAACAATATACTGGTGGCAGAGCAAAGATACGTAGGAAAAGGCAGTGATTTACCAGAGCTGTTCCCCAAACCCCTCGACACCTTTAAATAATTCCATAAATAATTCTTGAAGTAGAAGAGCCCACAAAATGATGGGTAAAATAATTTTCCAGCCAAAGACAACTTAGAAGGTTTGGCAGTAAAGGTCTGTTGTATCTGGGTAAAAGTGGAACACAGTCTAGCACAGGCAGCAACAGCACAGACCACATACTGGGCCCCAGCAAGTAAGGAGCAGATCTTGGGAGCCACTGAACCATTATCATCAGTGGCTACTTCTGGAGCTCTTAGCCCACAGATGATAAGGGTGTTGAACAGCTGATCAGGAGATTACAGGATCTCTTTGCTGGAACTGAGGGCAGGACTCTATTGTTTTGCCCATACTTAAATCTTGGTTGCAGTACTGGATAGCAGTTCTAGGGCAAGAGAAGCACTACTACACCAGAGTTTGTGGCTCTAGTGGAACAGGGACTCTCATCAAAGTTTCAGGGGAGAAAAGAGCATTTATGTTCACTCACAGACCTGAGCAAAGGCCAGGAGAGTAGTACAACCACCTCTTTTTAGATCATACCACCTTGATAAAACTGACAACTTAAAGGACCCTAGAAGTATTTCTGAAAACAGCTCCATAAAACCCCTGAAGTATACATTCCTCCCTGGAAGTAGAGCTTCAGTTTACCAAATGAGGAGAAAAATGCCTTGAAAAGCAGAACTAGTCAAATGGAAAAGGTAGTCCAAAAGCTCACTGAAGAAAATAATTCCTTAAAAATTAGAATTGAGTAAATGTAAACTAATGACTTTATGAGAAATTAAGAACCAATAAAATGAAGCAAAACCAATGAAAAAATAGAAGACAACATGAAATAGTTTATTGGAAAAACAACTGACCTGGAAAATGGATCCAGAAAAAATAATTTTAAAAATTATTGAACTATCTGAAAGCCATGAGCAAAAAAGGAGCCTAGACATCATCTTTCAAGAAATTATCAAGGTAAACTTCTCTGATATTCTAGTACCACAGGATAAAATAGTTGTCAAAACAATTCACCAGTGACCTCCTGAAAGTGATTCCACCATGAAAACGCCCAGGAATAATATAGCCAAGTTCCAGAGCTCCCAGGTCAATGAGAGAATATTACAAGCAGCCAGAAAGAAACAATTGTGGAACCACAATCAATATAATATAAGATTTAGCAGCTTGTACATCAAAGTATCAGAGGGCTTGGAATATGATATTCTCTAAGGCAAAGGAATTAGGATTATAGCCAAAAATCACCTACCCAGAAAAGCTGAGTATAATCCTTCACAGGCAAAACAGATATTCAATGAGTTGGAGACTTTTAGGCATTCCTGATGAAACAAACAGGGCTGAATAGAACATTTGAGTTTCAAATATATGACTCAAGAGTAGCATGAAAAGGTAAACAGGAAAGAGATATCATAAGGGACTTAATAAGGTTAAATTGCCTACATTCATTCCTCCATGGGAAGATGATACTTGTAACTCAAAAAAACCCCAAAAAACTTGGGCAGAGCCAAGATGGGGGAGTAGAAGGATGCACATATGCTGGCTCTTCCCTCACAGCCCATAAAATACCTGTAAAGAAAGACTCTCAACAAATTCTAGAGCAGCAGAAGTCACAAAAAAAACACAGTGGAGGAGATTTCCAGCACAGGGTGACCTGAAAGGCCCATGGGAAACATCTGTCACACCCCACACAAAGTGGAGCCCAGCCCAGCCTTAGCCTCCTCTGGGAGGAGGATTAGATCAGGCCTTGGGGGCAGAATCCCAAACCACAGTAGCAGTGGATCACAGAACCCTCAACCCACAGGCCCCAAAGGTCAGTGAGAGGGTTTTTCAGCTGGCAAAGAAGGGAGAAAGGCCTTCTCATAGCTCCAGCATCAGGCTGTGGCCTGCAGAGGTTCCATTGGGCTGACTAAAGCAGCTTCCACAGCAGCCCCTACAGCAGCCCACATCCATTGTTGGATCATAAAACCCTTGGGGGCATTGAGAAGCTGACTCTTACCTCAGCCCTGTGTAAAGGCCCTGACCCCACCTAATACTCCTGAGGGATGTGAGCAGCTGATCTTTATCTCACACTGAATGCTGGCCCTGCCCCAGCAGCTTATCTGAATCTCTGCCCTCAGTGATGGCTTGGCTGAACTGGGCAAGGTGGTTGTGAAGGCAAAACTCTATTACTCAGATTCTGGACACAAAAATTTCTGCTTGCTCCCAGACCAGTGTACATGCTTGATTTTACCACCTTGGAGGAACTGAGATCTTACACTTACAGACCCCCAGAGTATACCCTACTCTTGACAAAGGACCCAAAAGTCAAGTAACTGGTTGGGAAAATGCCTAAAAAAGGGAAAAAAAATAAGACCATAGAAGGTTACTTTCTTGGTGAACAGATATCTTCTCCCATCCTTTCTGATGAGGAAGAACAATGCTTACCATCAGGGAAAGACATAAAAGTCAAGACTTCTGGATCCCAAACATCCAAAACAGATATTCAATGGTCTCAGGCCATGGAAAAGCTCAAAAAGGATTTTGAAAATCAAGTTAGAGAGGTGGAGGAAAAACTGGGAAGAGAAATGAGAGAGATGCAAGAGAATCATGAAAAGTGGGTCAACAACTTGCTAAAGGAGACCCAAAAAAATACTGAAGAAAATAACACCTTTAAAAATAGGCTAACTCAATTGGCAAAAGAGGTTCAAAAAGCCAATGATGAGAAGAATGCTTTCAAAAGCAGAATTAGCCAAATGGAAAAGGAGGTTCAAAAGCTCAATGAAGAAAATAGTTCTTTAAAAATTAGAATGGAACAGATGGAGGCTAATGACTTCATGAGAAACCAAGAAATCACAAAACAAAACCAAAAGAATGAAAAAATGGAAGATAATGTGAAATATCTCATTGGAAAAACAACTGACCTGGAAAATAGATCCAGGAGACACAATTTAAAAATTACAGGACTATCTGAAAGCCATGATCATAAAAAGTACCTAAATATTATCTTTCATGAAATTATCAAGGAAAACTGCCCTGATATTCTAGAACCAGAGGGCAAAATAAATATTGAAAGAATCCACCAATCACCACCTGAAAGAGATCCAAAAAGAGAAACTCTTAGGAACATTGTGGCCAAATTCCAGAGTTCTCTGGTCAAGGAAAAAATGTTGCAAGCAGCTAGAAAGAAACAATTCAAGTATTGTGGAAATATAATCATGATAACCCAAGATCTAGCAGCTGCTACATTAAAGCATGGAAGGGCATGGAATATGATATTCCAGAAGTCAAAGGAACTAGGACTAAAACCAAGAATCACCTACCCAGCAAAACTGAGTATAATACTTCAGGGGAAAAAATGGTCTTTCAATGAAATAGAGGACTTTCAAGCATTGTTAATGAAAAGGACCAGAGCTGAAAAGAAAATTTGACTTTCAAACACAAGAATGAAGAGAAGCATGAAAAGGTAAACAGCAAAAGGAAATCGTAAGGGACTTACTAAAGTTGAACTGTTTACACTCCTACATGGAAAGAATATTTGTAACTCTTGAAACTTTTTTCAGTATCTAGGTAGTTGGTGGGATTACACACACACACACACACACACACACACACACACACACACACAGAGACAGAGACAGAGAGACAGAGAGCACAGGGTGAGTTGAATAGGATGGGATCATATCTTAAGAAAATTAAGGGGTGAGAGAGGAATATATTGGGAGGAGAAAGGGAGAAATGGAATGCGGCAAATTATAAAAGAGGCAAGTAAAAGACTTTTCAGTGGAGGGAAAAAGGGGGGAGGTGAGAGAAAAAGCATGAAGCTTACTCTCCTCACTTTCAACTAAAGGAAGAAATAAAATGTATACTCATTTTTGTAGGAAAACCTGTCTTACAATACAGGAAGGTGGTGGTGAAGGGAATGAGTAGAGTAGGGGGGATGATGGAAGGGAGGGCAATGGGAGGAGGGAGCAATTAGAAGTCAACACTCTTGGGGAGGGACAAGGTCAAAAGTGAGAATAGAAGAAATGGAGAGCAAGATAGGATGAAGGGAAATATAGTTAGTCTTTCACAACACGACTATTATGGAAGTCATTTGCAAAACTACACAGATATGACCTATATTGAATTGCTTGCCTTCCCAATGGGGATGTCTGAGGAGGGAGGGAGGAAGAGATGTTGGAACTCAAAGTTTTAGGAACAACTGTTGAATATTATTCTTGTGTACAACTAGAAAATAACAAATACAGGTAATGGGGTATAGAAATTTATCTTGTCCTACAGGACAAAAGAGAAGATGGGGATAAGGGAAGGGAGGGATGTTAGAACAGAGTGCAGATTGGTGATATGGGTAATTAGAATGCTCGACATTTTGAGGGGGAGGGGAGAAATAGGGAGAAAACTTGGAACTCAAAATTTTGTGGAAATGAATGTTGAAAACAAACAAATTAAAAAAACAAAAACAAAAACCTTTATAATTATTAGGGATTTAGGAATATATCTACACATATATATAGATATATGTACACACACATATATATGTATATACACACATACACATGCACACATATACAGAGAGCACAGGTGTGAGTTGAATATGAAAGGATGATATCTAAAATATAAAATTAAGGAGTAAGAAAGAGGAAGACACTGAAAGAAAGGGGAAGGGAGGGAGTAGAATGGAATAAATTCTCTCCCATACAAGATGCAGAAAAGAGCTTTTAAAGTGGAGGGGAAGATGGAATGTAGCGCAAGTGAAATATTCATAGTGCCCATGGCACCTATGAATGTATCATGGTGCAATTCAGAATCATGAAATACCACAGACTTTCCAAATAGAAGGCAGAACCAAAACATTTATTCAGACTCAAATCCATCACAGCACCAAAAATCTATACACAATAACAATACGGAGGACAGCACCATTTCTAAGCCTTCCCCTGCTAGGCTTCCCACAAACCAGGTCCATTACACTCATCACAAGCAGGCTGTCTTAAACCAAATCACTCACACTACCCAGGAGCCCGCATCCTTCCTAGCTCTGACTGCTCTCAAGACTACAT
The DNA here is from genome assembly GCF_028372415.1 of Notamacropus eugenii. Classification (NCBI taxonomy): domain Eukaryota; kingdom Metazoa; phylum Chordata; class Mammalia; order Diprotodontia; family Macropodidae; genus Notamacropus; species Notamacropus eugenii. The sequence continues at coordinate 445,488,594 of NC_092873.1, forward strand.
TCCTCTCAGCTCTACTCTAGTTCTTCCTCTTCCTCTTCCTATTCCCCCCATTCAGTAAAATCCTCCCCCGACAGGCTCCATCTGACTTAATGGACCTATTAATGAATAGGAAAGGTTTTCCAATTCAAATTACTGTTACACTTGGCCCTAAGATCTTTCATATTCATTATATGGGTTGGTAGGACAACTGGTGTCAGCAGAACTTTCCCACATCATAAGAGGGCTCACACAAAATGAACACATAAAACAATATCTTAGGGTGGAGTTTGAGTACAAGCACCCCATCATTGCCCCCTTGAACAAATGGTGTCCAAAATCTTTGGGTTTGGGGAGACAGTCTCTTCTTCCATAGCTACTTTCTGCTGAGACCAGACCTAAAGCTTTTGCAACAGGTCCCATTTTAAAGATAAGTTCTTTAGTTGGCATCTGGAGTTTGGTTGACTTCAGGTCCAGAGATGACACAGCACAGTCATGGATAGGGGGTGACATGTCTTAAATAATCAGGCATCTGCAGGTCAAGGGTATTAAGCCTGCAGAAAACAAATCTGACAAACAAATCTGAAAAACAAAAAGTAATAAGGAGACAATAACCACAAACAGGTTGGATATAGGGTCAACCATGCTTCTGGAGTCCATGAACTCATTATCATAGCCTCATTGACTATTGTTTGCTGTTTTCCAATTTGCAGTCCCAGGATCATCATTCTGGCTAGAAGTAAATCCTCTTTGATCTGAGCTGGGGCCTGGCCAACCCCCCATGCTCCCTACCAGTGTGATGAATCTGGATACAATGTTTCAGAATGATCTGCAGGGACAGGTCCTACCTCCCTGCTCAGTCTAAAATCAAACCTCTTTCCTTGATACATTTTATATAGTTCATTAGTTGGAATGCCATCTATTCTTTCAAAATCTACCCTTGGCTCTAAACAGAGCAGCAAACAACTCTTCTCTTCTCAATCCACTCTGACCCTGAATCTACTGAGTATTCATTCTTCTCTCTCAAGAAAACCTATCTTTGGGGGCGGAGCCAAGATGGCGGAGTGAAAGCAACAACTCACCTAAGCTCCTGGACAAACTCCTCTGGATATCTCTGAAAGGAGAATCTGACCAGACTTTGGAGGTATAGAATCCAGTGGGTGACAGACTTTGACAGATTTGGAGCCCAGGTTGGACTGGAAGGTCCACGGGAAGGATCTGTTCCGCGGGGGTAAGACCCCAGCGCACAGCGCAGCGCGGTCAGCGCAGCAGGGCGAAAGGGACCTGAGAAGCCCGAGAGTGGCGGGCGAAACCAGCGGAGCAGGATATAAGCCAAACCGAGCCAGTGAGAGACACTGAGCACCAGATATCAGTGCAGCAGCCCTTGAAACCTTCAGCCTGAAGACTAAACTTTGGTAAGTCAACTACTTGAACTTCCAGGAGCTAGGATGGCGGAGTGATCAGTAAATGCTCTCTCCTCCCCTCTGATGACCGTGAAAGAACCATAAAATTCTTCCCCAGATTAATCCTGGATCAGCGGGAACAGCAGAAGGGGGCAAATAGTCTCATAACACCAGAGGCTAGAAAAATAGCAAAGGGGGATTCTTCCTACTGTGGCGGAGGCGATCTGGAAGGACAGATGACCCAGGGCAGAGAAAATTCACACTGAGACCCACGCAAGCCTCAGTGCTGGGAGACAAGCCCCAGGAGGGGCGGGAACACGCATTAGCTTCTAGGCGTGCCCCAGCCATCCAGGGGAAAAGGGAAGACAATAGGGAAGCTGGGATCACCATCCCCTGACCTTGCCTTTGCCTCAGGTCAGCTGAGGAGATCTCCCGAGACCAGACCACCCCTCCCACACACCTAACAAGCTAACGCCAGGGTTGATCTGGGAAACAACAACAAAAAAAAAAAGCCTGCTTTTAGCCTAGACACACATCAGCTCAACTTAAAAGATCTGTATCTTCTGACTGAAAGAACCAGAAGCTACAACACTCAGCCAACATCATGAATAGGAAAAAGCAGACGAAAAGTGAAAAAACCATAGAATCTTTCTATGGGGATAAGGACCAAAACATAAACACCAAAGAGGTCAGAGCTGAGACTATACTTCCATCTGAAACCTCAGATGGGACTATGAATTTCTCGCAAGCACAACTAGATTACCTGGAACATCTGAAGAAGGATATAAAAGAAAAACTGGCCAATGATTTTAAAATTATAAAAAAAGAATTCATTGATGAGAACATCACTCTGAAAAGGAAAATTGAAGAAATGGAAAAGGAAGTTCAAAAATTAACTGGAGAGAATAATTCCCTAAAAGGAAGAGTTAATCAAGCGGAAAAGGAAACCCAAAACCTAATTGGGAAAATTGATCAGATGGAAAAGGAAACCCAAAACCTAACTGGGAAAACTGGTCGAATGGAAAAAGAAGTACAAAAATTAAATGGAGAAAATAGCTCCTTAAAGGGAAAAATTGGTCAGATGGAAAAGGAGATGCAAAAGCTAACTGAAGAAAACAATACAATGAAGATTAGAATTGGGCAAGTAGAAACTAATGACTCAATGAGGCAACAAGAATCAATCAAACAAAATCTAAAGAATGAAAAGATAGAAGAAAATGTAAAATATTTAATAGGAAAAACAACTGACCTGGAAAATAGATCCAGGAGAGAAAATTTAAGAATTATTGGCCTGCCAGAAACCCATGATGAAGAAAAGAGTCTGGACAATATCTTCCAGGAAATCATCAAGGAAAACTGCCCAGAAGTACTAGATTCAGAGGGCAAAATAGTCATCGAAAGAATCCACCGTTCCCCTCCCGAAAGGGATCCCAAACTCAAAGAAAACCTATCTTTTTGACTAATTATCACCAATTTTGGGTGAACCAGATCAAAACATTTGTGACCTTCTGCTGAGCAAAATCCTCAAATACCTCCCCAAACTCTGTGGGGGCCCCCAGATGCCCCTGCTTCCCTCTTAGTACTGACCAAATCTCTGCCTTCTCATTTGTTTCATTCTCCTCCCACACAACCTCCTGGCCTGTGTTTAGGCCTGAATCAAGCTCAGCCTGTGCAGGGGCTGCAAACATCTTCCTATTGTTAACTTTTTGCCTCCCATGAATCAAACCAACAACAGCTCTTTCTTGTACCACCCAAAACTCTCCAGCTTCCTCTCCCAAAGGACAGCTGAACTCTTGTAGGACAAAAAGCCTCTCCTGCAAACCAGCCACTCCCTTTCCATCTGAAACTTCTCCAGCAGCCTATTTACATACAGTTCCATAACCTGTTAGAAAGGCCCAGCCTCTCCTATATACATACCCCTGTCATTTCTTTCGCTGCTTCCATTTTCCTGGTTCTTTTCCCTCAAACATCTTTCTAAGTCTCTGGGGTCTCGCTTCTATAGTGTCGGTTCCCAGTTTTCACAAAGCCCTGTGCCTTTAGCCCATTTTCTTTCTAGGGAGGAAAAAAACTCTTTCCACCCTAAGATGTTCATTTTTTCCTCTACCTCCTCTGCCCTTCCATTTCTAAATAGAGGTCTGATATTTTGTGATCACTTCCTGGTTACCACTATGTAATAGTAAGCTCCCCAACATACATAGAGGGCCTGCTATCACAGGTTCTTAGATCTGTATTCATAAAAGGCAATTTTTGAGGGGTTAACAATCACTTTAAATTTATTTATTTAAATTTTAACATTCATTTTCAAAAAAATTGGGGTTCCAAATTTTCTCCCCATTTCTCCCCTCCCCCCACCCCAAAATGCCGAGCATTCTAATTGCCCCTATCACAAATCTGCCCTCTCTTCTAACATCCTTCCCTTCACTTTTCCCCATCTTCTCTTTTGTCTGGTAGGGCCAGATAACTTTCTATACCCCATTACCTGTATTTCTTATTTCCTAGTAGCAAGAACAATACTCAACAGTTGTTCCTAAAACTTTAACTTCCAACTATTCTTCATCCCTTCCTCCCCACCCATCCCCACTGAGAAGCAAGCAATTCAATATAAAATACTTCCAAAATAGTGATGTTGTGAAAGGCTGACTATATTTCCCTCCATCTTTTCTTGCCCCCTATTTATTCTATTCTCTCTTTTGACCTTGTCCCTCCCCAAAAGTGTTTACTTCTAATTACTCTCACCTCTCATTTGCCCATTCTTCTATCATTCCTCCCGACACCCCACTTATCCCCTTCTCCTCTACTTTCCTCTAGTGTAAGATGGATTTTCATACTAATTGAGTGAGCATGTTATTCCATCCTTAAGCCAAATGTGATGAGAGTAAGCTTCACTTTTTCCCTCTCACCTTCCCCTTTTCCCCTCCATTTAAAAAGCTTTTTCTTGCCTCTTTTCTGAGTGATAATTTGCCCCATTACATTTTTCCCTTTCTTTTCCCAATATATTCCTCTCTCACCCCCTTTTTTTAAGATATCATCCTTTCCTATTCAACTCACCCTGTGCCCTCACTCTAAATGTATATAATCCCTCCAACTATCCAAAAACTGAGAAAAGTCTCAAGAATTACACATATTATCTTTACATGTAGGAATGTAAACAGTTCAACCTTAGTAAGTCCCTTATAATTTCTCTTTCCTGTTTACCTTTTCATGCTTCTCATGATTCTTGTATTTCAAAGTCAAATTTTCTGTTTAGCGCTGGTCCTTTTCATCAAGAATGCTTGAAAGTCCTCCTTCATTGAATGAGCATTTTTTCCTCCTGAAGTATTATAGTCAGTTTTGCTGGGTAGGTGATTCTTGGTTTTAGTCCTAGTTCCTTTGACTTCTGGAATATACTGTTCCATGCCCTTCGATCCCTTAATGTAGAGGCTGCTAGATCTTGTGTTATCCTGATTGTATTTCCACAGTACTTGAATTGTTTCTTTCTGGCTGCTTGCAATATTTTCTCCTTGACCTGGAAACTCTGGAATTTGGCTACAATTTTTCTAGGAGATTTTCTTTTCAGATCTCTTTCAAGAGGTGATGGGTAGATTCTTTCAATATTTATTTTGCCCTCTGGCTCTAGAATATCAGGGCAGTTTTCCTTGGTAATTTCGTGAAAGATGATATCTAGGCTCTTTTTTTGATCATGACTTTCAGGTAGTCCTATAATTTTTAAATTATCTCTCCTGGATCTATTTTCCAGGTCAATTGTTTGTCCAGTGAGATATTTCATATTGTCTTCTATTTTTTCATTCTTCTGATTTTGTTTTGTGATTTCTTGGTTTCTCATAAAGTCATTAGTTTCCATCTACTCTATTCTAATTTTTAAAGAACTATTTTCTTCAGTGAGCTTTTGAACCTCCTTTTCCATTTGGCTAATTCTGCTATTTAAAACATTCTTCTCCTCATTGGCTTTTTGGACCACTTTTGCCATTTGATTTAGTCTGTTTCTCAAGGTGTTATTTTCTTCAGAATTTTTTTGGGTCTCCCTTAGCAAGCTGTTGACTTGCTTTTCATGATTTTCTTGCATTGCTCACATTTCTCTTTCCAATTTTTCCTCCTTCTCTCTTACTTGATTTTCAAAATCCTTTTTGAGCTCTTGTATGGCCTGAGACCATTGCGTATTTATTCTAGAAGTTTTAGATGCAGAAGCCTTGACTTTGATGTCTTCCTCTGATGGTATGCCTTGTTCTTCCTCATCCTAAAGGTTGGAAGAAAGTACCTCTTCACCACGAAAGTAACCTTCTATAGTCTAATTTTTCCACTTTTTTGGGCATTTTCCTGGCCAGTTACTTGAGTTTTGGGTCCTTTGTCAAGTGTCAGGTATATTCTAGGGACTTGTAAGTTCCCAGTTCCTCCAAGGTGGCGCAGTTAAGGGAGAGCAGTTTACTCCTCTTCTGGTCTGTGCTCTGGTCTGGGAGCAACCACAAGCTTTTCTGCCCAGGATTTGTGAGTAGAATTCCCTCTTCCAAGCAACATCTAGCTCCAGCACAGTGCTCCTCCTCACCCCAGGACTGCCCCTCACAAGTGAGACCCAGATTCAGTGCTTGATTCCCTCAGGGTCTTTAGGCTGAGGGCACCAATTTGGACGTTGCCATAGCAATCACCACTGACCTGGGCCCAGGGCCAGACTGTGTTCCCTTCTCACCCAGGTGAATGTACTTTATCACTGACCCTTCAAGCAATCTTTGGCATTTGTGGGTTGAGAAATATGGGAACTGCACCTGGTGCCAGTGATTTGGTGCCCAGAAGCCAGCTTCAGTCCTGACCCTCCCATGTCATGCTGAGGCCAAGACTGTGCTGTCCTCTGCTCCAAGCTGGTGTGATAGACCTTTCTTGTAGGCCTTCCAGGCTATCTTGGGCTGGAAATCTCTTTCACTGTGTCGTTTTGTGGTTTTTGCCGCTCTAGAATTTGTTTAGAATCATTTTTTACAGGTATTTTATGGGCTGGGGGGAGAGCTTCTACTCTGCCTTCTTTCTTTTCCTGTCTTGAACTTGTGCAATTTCTCTTCCTTCCTTTCTTCCTTTTTTCCTTCCTTCCTTCCTTCCTTCCTTCCTTCCTTCCTTCCTTCCTTCCTTCCTTCCTTCCTTCCTTCTTCCTTATTTATTTATTTATTTTCAGTTTTCAACAATCACTTCCATATGTTTTCAAATGTCTCCTCCTCCCTCTACCTTTCCTTGCCAAGATGGCTGGCAATCTTGTATGGGTTATACACATACATTCATATTAAACACATTTTCACATTAGTGATGTTGCATAGAAGAATTAAAATGAATGGGGGAAACCATGAGAAAAAACAAAACAAAACAAAACCTAATGAAAGAGAAAATAGTCTGCTTCATTCTCCCTACTGATTCTACAGTTCTTCCTCTGTAAACTTTGTACTCTTTCTCAGAATGTGGATTGCATTTTATATCAAGAGACCTTTAGAAATGTTTTATATCCTGGCCTTGCTATGAAGGACTATGTCTATCAGAAACAGTCCTCACATACTGTTGATGTTACTGTGTAAGATGATGACTGTGGCTCTGCTCATTTCACTCAGCATCAGTTCATATATGTCTTCCTAGGATTTCTGTAGTCCATGTATTTGTCATTCCTTAAAGCACAATAGGATTCCATTACATTCATATACTATAACTTGTTCAGCCATTCTCCATTGATGGACATTCCCCCAGTTTCCAGTTCTTGGCCACCACTTACAGAACTGGGATAAATAATTTTGTACATGTGGATCCTTTTACCATTTTTATGATCTCTTTGGGATACAGCTCTAGAAGCTGGGGTCAAAAGGTATGCACATTTTTATAGACCTTTGGGCATAGTTCCAAATTCCTCTCCAGAATGGTTGGGTCAGCTCACATCTCCACCAACAATGAATTAGTGTTCCAGCTGTCCCACAAATTCTCCAACATTGATCACCTTCCTGTTTTGTCATGTTAGCCAATCTGGTAGGTGTGATGTGGTACTTCAGAGTTGTTTTGATTTCCATCTCTCTAATCAATAGTGATTTAGAGCATTTTTTCATATGAATATACGTAGCTTTAATTTCTTCCTCTGAAAACTGCCTGTTCATATCCTTTGACCATTTATCGAATGGGGAGTGACTTGTATTCTTCTAAATTTGACACAGTTCTCTATATATTTTGGAAATGAGACCTTTACCACAGACAATAGTTATAAAAATTCTTTCCCTCTTAATCTTTTTTCTGCTTCCCTCCTAATCTTGGTTGCATTGGATTTGTTTGTGCAAAAACTTTTCAATTTAATGTAATCCAAATTATCCATTTTGCATTTCATAATGTTCTCTGTCTCTTGTTTTGTCATAAATTTCTCCATTCTCCATAAATCTGGTACAAAATTAACCTATTCCTTGCTCCCCTACTTTGTTTATAGTATCAGCCTTTATACCTAGATCATGTAACCATTTGGACGTTATTATGGTGTATAGTGTCAGGTATTGGTCCATGCCCAGTTTCTGCCACACTGTTGTACAGTTTTCCCAGCAGTTTTTGTCAAACAGTGAGTTTTTATCCCAGAAACTGGAGTCCTTGGGTTTATCAAACAGTACACTGCTATAATGATTAACTACTGTGTCTTGTGTACTTAACCTATTCCACTCATCTACCCCTCTGTTTCTTATCCAGTACCAAATGGTTTTAATGATTGCTGCTTTATAATACAATTTGAGATCTGAGGTGGCTAGGTTCCCTAGCATTACTTTTCATTAGTTCCTTTGATATTCTAGACTTTTTGTTCTTCCAGATGAATTTTGATATTATTTGTTTTAGCTCTAGAAAATAGTTTTCTGGTAGTTGGATTGGTATGGCACTGAATAAGTAAATTATTTTAGGTAGAATTGTCATTTTTATTATATTAGCTTGGCTTCCCCAACCTAGCAACTGGTGTTTTTCCAGTTACTCAGATCTGACTTTATTTGTGTGATAAGGTTTTTTAATTGTGTTTATATAGTCCCTGGGTTTGTTTTGGCAGTCAGACTCAAATATTTTATAGTGTCTACCATAACTTTAAATGGAATTTCTCTTTCTATCTCTTGCTGTTGGGCTTTGTTAGTAATATAAAGAAATGCAAATGATTCATGTGTGTTTTTTTTTGTATCCTGCAACTTTGCCAAAGTTTATTATTTCAAGTAGTTTTCTACTTGATTCTCTAGCATTCTTTAAGTATATCATCATATCATCTGCAAAGAGTGATAACAGTTTCTTCTTTGCCTATTCTAATTCCTTCAATTTGTTTTTCTTCTCTTATTGCTAACGCTAACATTTCTAGTACTATATTGCATAACAGTGGTAATAATGGATATCCTTGCTTCACCCTGATCCTGTTGGAAATGCATTCACGTTATCACCATTATATATAATGCTTGCTAATGGTTTCAGGTAGATACTACTTATTATTTTAAGAAAGAATCCATGTTTTCCTGTGTTCTTCAGTGTTTTCAATAGGAATGGGTGTTATATTTTGTCAAAAGATTTTCTGCATCTATTGAGATATTCATATAGTTTCTGTTAGCTATGTGGTAGATATGAGCAATAATGCTGATAGTTTTTCCCAATATTGAACCAGTTCTTCATTCCTGGTATAAATCCTACCTGATCATAGTATATTATTCTCATGATAAATTGCTATAATCTTTTTGCTAATATATTATTTAAAGTTTTTGCCTTTACATTCATTAGGGAAATTGGTCTATAATTTTCTTTCTCTGTTTTAGCTCTTCCTGGTTTAATTATCGGACCCGTATTTGTATGATAAAAAGAATTTGGTAGGACTCCTTCTTTGCCATTTTTTCCAAATAGTCTGTATAGTGTTGGAATTAACTGTTCTTTAATTGTTTGGTAGAATTTGCTTCTAAATCCCTCTGACCCTGAGATTTTTTTCCTAGGGAGTTCATTGATGACTTGTTCAATTTCTTTTTCTGAGATAGAGTTATTTAAGTATTTTAATTCCCCTTCTGATAATCTGGGCAATTTATATATTTTTAAAATATTTATCCATTTCACTTTAGTTGTCAAATTTATGGGCATAGATTTAGGCAGCATAATTTCCAGATATTTCCTCTTTATTGGAGGTGCATTTACCCTTTTTTATTTGGTATTGATAATTTGGTTCTCTTTTTTAAATCAAATTGACCAAAGATTTATTAATTTTATTGTTTTTTTCATAATACCAATTCTTACTTTTATTTATTACTTCAGTAGTTTTCTTAGTTTCAATTTTATTAATATCTCCTTTGGTTTTCATTATTTCTAATTTGATACTTAATTGGGAATTTTCTATTTGTTCTTTTCTTTAGCTTTTTCAGTTGCATAGTCATTTCATCGATCTCTTCTTTATCTATTTTATTCTTGTAAGCATTCAATGATATGAAACTTCCCTTAAGAAATGCTTTAGCTGCATCCCATAAGTTTTGGTGGATTGTCTCATTATTGTCATTCTCTTGAATGAAGTTGTTGATTGTTTCTATGATTTGTTGTTTGATCCACTCATTCTTTAGGATTAGATTATTTAGTTTCCAATTAATTTTTGGTCTTTCCATAATGTCCCTTTATTACACATAATTTTTATTACAATGTGTTCTGAAAAGGATACATTATCTCTGCCTTTCTGTACTGGATTGTGAGGTTTTTATGCCCTAGTATATGGTCAGTATTTTTCTCTGTACATGCCATATACCTCTGAGAAAAAGTATACTCCTTTGTATCCCATTCAGTTTTCGCCAGAGTTCTATCATATCTATCTTACCCACAATTCTGTTCACCTCCTTAACTTCTTTCTTGTTTATTTTGAGGTTAGATTTATCATGTTCAGAGAGGGGGAGGTTGAGCTCCCGTATCAGTATAGTTTTGCTATCTATTTCTTCCTGTAACTCCTTTAACTTATTCTCTAAGAATCTGGATGTTCTTCTACTTGGTGCATATATGTTTAGTAATGATGTTATTTCATGATTTGTGGCGCCTTTTAGCAAGATTTATTTATGCTTTTGTTTTGTCTGAGATTAGGATTGCTATCCCTGCTTTTTTTACATCAGCTGAAGCATAATATATTCTGCTCCAGCCTTTTACCTTTACCCTGTGTGTATCGCCCTGTTTCAAATGTATTTCTTATAAACAACATATTTTAGAGTTGTAGTTTTTAATCCATTCTGTTATCCTCCTATGTTTTATTTGAGAGTTCATCCCATTCACATTCATGGTTATGATTACTATCTCTGTCTTTCTCTCAATCCTATCCCCTTCCCCATTTATGTTTTTTTTTGTGCCCCTTCTCACTTCTCCTTCTCAAAAGAGTTTTGCTTTTGACCACAACCTCCCTCAATCTTCCCTCCCTTCTATCAGCCACCTCCCTTTTATTTCACTTTTCCCTTACTACTTCTTCCCTCTGTCTTAACCTCCCCTCCCCTTTCTTTCTTCTCCTTACTGCCTGTAGAGGCCAAGTTAGATTTCTGTACTTAACTGAGTATGTTGTTCCTTCCTTGAACCAAATCTGATGGAAGTAAAACTCAAACAGTCTTTATCTCCTCCCCATCTTTCCCTCTACTAAAATATGTTATGTGCCTCTTTCCGTGATGTGATTTTCCTTTTACTGCCTCCTTCTTTCCTCTCCTCCCATTACAAACCCTTTATACCTTTTAATTATGTTTTATCATCACATCAGTTAATTTATACCCACTCCCTCTATTTATGTACATCCCTTTTAAATGTCCTAATAAATATTCAGTTCTCAAGATTAATACATATCATCTTCTCATGTAGGGATATAAACAGTTTGCCCATATTGAATAACAAGTATTTTTTTCTTTTTTTCCTCCGTTCATCTTTTTATGCCTTTCTTGAGTCTTGTATTTGAAGGTCAAGTTTTTTATTGAGTTCTTGCCTTTTCATCAGGAAGGGCTGGAAATTCCTTATTGCATTGAATGTTCATCTCCTTGACTGAAAGATTATCCTCAGTTTTGCTGGGTAATTGATCCTTGGTTGTAGTCCAGGCTCCTTTGCCTAACAGAATATCATATTCCTATCCCTCTGATCTTTTAATGTGGAAGCTGCAAGAGCCTGTGTGACCTTGACTGTAGTTCCTTCATATCCGAATTCTTTCTTTCTGGATGCCTGCAGTATTTTTTCCTTAGCTTGATAGTTCTGTAATTTTGCAACAGTACTCCTTGATGTTTTCAATTTGGGATCTCTTTCAGGAGGTGATTGATAGATTCTTTTGATGACTATTTTGTCCTCTGGATCTACAAACTCAGGGCAGTTTCCCTTGATGATTTCTTGGAAGACATTGTTGAGGCTCTTTTTTTCATCCTGGCTTTCTGGTAGACCAATAATTCTTAGATTTTTCTCTCCTGGAACTATTTTCCAAGTCAGTTGTTTTTCCAGTGAGATCTTTTACATTTTCTTCCATTTTTTCATTCTTTAGATTTTGTTTTGACTTATACTTGATGTCTTATAGAGTCACTAGCTTCTACTTGCCCAAATTCTAATTTTTCATAAACTATTTGCTTCAGTTAGCTTTTTGTGCTTCCTTTGTTATTTGTCCAGTTTTCTCAGGTTTTGTGCTCCTTATCTATTTGATCAATTTTTTTAAGGAACTCTTCTCTTCTGTGAATTCATTTCTCATTTTGCCAGTTGTATTTTTAAAATCATCAGCCAGTTTTTATTCTGCCTCTCTAATTTGGCTTTTAACATCCTTCTTGAGCTCTTCTAAGAATGCTTTTTGTGTTTGAGACCAGTTCATATTCCCTTTTGAAGTTTCAGATGTTGGTATGTTATCATTACTGTCTTCTTCTGAATTTGTATTGTGGTTTTCTCTGACCCCATAGTAAGATTCTATGGTCTTTGCTTTTCTGATTTGCTTCTTGCTCATAGTGATCCTCTTTTTTCTGGCTTTTAAAGTGAATTTCTGCTTCTGGGGCTCTATCAGCAAGGACCCTGGCATACACAGGAGGGCCTGCTATACAGGTTCTTAGATTTGCTTTTCTAAAAGGAAAGCAACTTTTGAGGTGTCAACAATGTACATTAATCAAGCACATATATCATTCATTTGGTTCAGGGGAAAATGTTAGCACCCTAAACTTCAGAGAAATTGCACATGAGAAATAAACATCAAACCACAGGGCTTCCAATTGTCTGTCAATAAGCAATCCATACATCACAGATCAATAGACAGATCCAACTGTCTGATCAGTACATGCATGCATAGTTGTCAGAGAAAGAAGCACCAACATTTGAGTTTCCAAAACTGAGGGCTCCTTCATGGCTACCCAGAGTCTCAACTGGCCAAACAAATATTTCTAATTAATAAACCTCAAAGTAAAACCTCACCTCAGAGTATTTATATACTTTCCAGAGCCAGAGGCTAAGACCCTCTGATCCAGTGCCTCAGCAGAAATTAACAAAAGGTATTCAGGCATATTAATGGGTAGAGATCTTTAACTCTTCCCCCCATCCCCAATAACCTTACATTAACATTAAAGGGCCACAGGAGCTCTGTCCCACGTTTCTTGTGCTGAGAACCTGGGACCTGGTTACTGGCTTTGTCTGTTATGGCCTCTATTTCTTTCAGCTGGAAGCTATATAATGTTGCAGCTTACCTGGTGCTGAGCTGGCTGGTATGTGGCAAGGCTGAGGCCAAGTGAAGTCTTTCTGAGTTTCCTGGGGGGTTACAATGAAGCTCACTGCATGAGGTGTGGAGGAGGGGTGGTCTAGCCACAGGAGTTCTCCTCACCTAGGACTGAGTTAGAGCACAGGCAGCCTCAGCAGCTGGTGAACCCCAGTCTGCACTGGTTTTTATCAGTTCCTGTAACTGTGCTAAGGCATGCCTGTGATCCTGGTGTTGGCACTTACTGGCTCCATCATCTAGGGCTCAGGGTCTCCTCCTGGTCTGCTTAGTTGTGGTTTGCTGGGACCCTTTCTATCCTGTACTTGTCCCCTTCAGCTAGAGCAAGAGATACTCATCTTGTTGATTTCCTTAGCCACTGGAACTGAAAGATTGTTGTGCCCCTTTTGCTGGCTCCACTAATCCAGGTTTTTTCCTGGAACAATATTCTCTGGGTTTTTCAAGATCAACAAGGGGAGACTGAGAGCACTTACAGTTTACTCCACCATCTTGGCTCCCTGAAGTTCAAGTAGGTGATTTTCAAAGATGTAATCTGTGGGCTGATAGTCTCTGGAGTGGTTGCTGCTATTACTGGGGGCCCTGCATTTCTCTTTCACTCAATTCTGATAGACTTCTGTTCTTTGCTGATATGTTCGAGATTTGCACTACTGCCTCTGCTTCAGTCTACCCACGCTGTTGCCACCCTGCTCTACTATGGTGAAGTCTGTGGTGGTGCAGGCTGTGTGCTCTGTGCTCTCTTTGTTTGTTCCTTTTCCAGAAGAAGACTTACATTTCTCTCTATTAGCCTTCATGTTCTAATTTTTTTTACCCTTTCCCCAATATACCTTATTAAAAACTCTTTCTGATTCCTTCTTTTTTTAATTTTTTTATTTAACTTTTAACATTCATTTTCACAAAATTTTGGGTTCCAAATTTTCTCCCCTTTTGTCCCCTCTCCCCACCCCAAAACACCGAGCACTCTAATTTCCCATCACCAATCTGCCCTCTCTTCTATCATCCGTCTCTGCCCTTGTCTCCATCTTCTCTTTTGTCCTGTAGGGCCAAATAACTTTCTATACCCCTTTATCTGTATTTCTTGTTTCCTAGTAGCAAGAACAGTACTCGACAGTTGTTTCTAAAACTTTGAGTTGCAACTTCTCTTCCTAGCTCCCTCCCTCCCCACCCCTTCCCTTTGGAAGGTAAGCAATTCAATATAGGCCATATCTGTGTAGTTTTGCAAATGACTTCCATAATAGTCATGTTGTCTAAGACTAACTATATTTCCCTCCATCCTATCCTGTCCCCCATTACTTCTGTTCTCTCTTTTGATCCTGTCCCTCCCCATGAGTGTTGACCTCAAATTGCTCTCTCCTCCCTTTGCCCTCCCTTCCATCATCCCCCCCACCCTGCTTATCCCCTTATCCCTCACTTTCTTGTATTGTAAGATAGGTTTTTCATACCAAAATGAGTGTGCATTTTATTCCTTCCTTTAGTGGAATGTGATGAGAGTAAACTTCATGTTTTTCTCTCACCTCCCCTCTTTTTCCCTCCACTAAAAAGTCCTTTGCTTGCCTCTTTTATGAGAGACAATTTGCCCCTTTCCATTTCTCCCTTTCTCCTCTCAATATATTTCTCTCTCAGCACTTAATTTCATTTTTTTAAGATATGATCCCATCCTATTCAATTCACCCTGTGCTCTCTGTCTCTCTGTCTCTGTCTCTCTGTCTCTGTGTGTGTGTGTGTGTGTGTGTGTGTGTGTGTGTGTGTGTGTAATCCCACCCACCACCCAGATACTGAAAAGTTTCAAGAGTTACAAATATTGTCTTTCCATGTAGGAATGTAAACAGTTCAACTTTACTAAGTCCCTTATGAATTCTCTTTGCTGTTTACCTTTTCATGCTTCTCTTCATTCTTGTGTTTGAAAGTCAAATTTTCTTTTCAGCTCTGGTCTTTTCATCAAGAATGCTTGAAAGTCCTCTATTTCATTGAAAGACCAACTTTTCCCCTGAAGTATTATACTCAGTTTTGCTGGGTGGGTGATTCTTGGTTTTAGTCCTAGTTCCTTTGAGTTCTGGAATATCCCATTCCATGCCCTTTGATCCCTTAATGTAGAAGCTGCTAGATCTTGTGTTATCCTGATTGTATTTACACAATACTTGAATTGTTTCTTTCTAGCTGCTTGCAATATTTTCTTGACCTGAGAACTCTGGAATTTGGCCACAATGTTCCTAGGAGTTTCTCTTTTTGGATCTCTTTCAGGCGGTGATCTGTGCATTCCTTGAATACTTATTTTGCCCTCTGGTTCTAGAATATCAGGGCAGTTTTCCTTGATAATTTCTTGAAAGATGATGTCTAGGCTCTTTTTTTGATCATGGCTTTCAGGTAGTCCCATAATTTTTAAATTGTCTCTCCTGGATCTATTTTCCAGGTCAGTTGTTTTTCCAATGAGATATTTCACATTATCTTCCATTTTTTCATTCTTTTGGTTTTCTTTTGTGATTTCTTTGTTTCTCATAAAGTCATTGGCCTCCATCTGTTCCATTCTAATTTTGAAAGAACTATTTTATTCAATGAGCTTTTGAACCTCCTTTTCCATTTGGCTAATTTTGCTTTTGAAAGCATTCTTCTCCTCATTGGCTTTTTGAACCTCTTTTGAACCTTGCCTTAGCCTATTTTTCAAGGTGTTATTTTCTTCAGCATTTTTTGGGGTCTCCTTTAGCAGGGTGTGGACCTGCTTTTCATGCTTTTCTTTCATCTCTCTCATATCTCTTCCCAGTTTTTCCTCCACCTCTCTAACTTGATTTTCAAAATCCTTTTTGAGCTCTTCCATGACCTGAGCCCATTGGGTGGGCTGGGATACAGAAGCCTTGACTTCTGTGTCTTTCCCTGATGGTAAGCATTGTTCTTCCTCATCAGAAAGGAAGGGAGGAAATACCTGTTCACCAGGAAAGTAACCTTCTATGGTCTTATTTTTTTTTCCCTTTTCTGGGCATTTTCCCAGCCCACTGACTATTCTTTTCACACCCACTTTGCCTCCAGATCTGCCCAGCCAGCACTTGGGGTCTGAGATTCAAATGCTGCTTCCCAGCCTCAGGGCTTTTCTTGGGGGCAAGGCTGCTATTCAGTGTGAGATTAAGTTTAGGTGCTCAGGTCAGGGCAGGGCCACCTCACGGTCTCAGTTCCCTCAGGGGGTTTATGCAGAGACCTTCAACAATGGATCTGAGCTCCTGCCTGCTTGGGGAGCCCCTGTCTGCTCCTGCCTCTGCTGCTGCCTCCAGAGGGGACCTGAGTTATGGGGGGACCCCACTCCCCTCTTGGCAAGCTGAGAAGACCCTCTCACCAACCTTTGGGGCCCATGGGTGGAGAGACCTGCACGGCTGCTGGAGATTCTCTCCCTGAAGCCCACTCGGATCGGCTCCTCTTGGTGCTGCGCAGCCAAGGCAGGGCTGGGCTCTGCTCTGGGTCGGCAGCGCGACGGACCTTTTGCAAGAGGTTTTCAGGGCTCTCTGGAACAGAAATCTCATCTGCTCTGTTGTTCTGTGGCTTTTGCTGTTCCAGAATTTGTTGGGAGTTCTTCTTTACAGATATTTTACAGGCTGTGGGTTCGGATCTAGCGTATGTGTCTTTCTACTCCGCCATCTTGGCTCTGCCCCCTGATTCCTTGTTTTTCAAAAGCACCAACTCTTC
This sequence comes from Notamacropus eugenii, assembly GCF_028372415.1. Classification (NCBI taxonomy): domain Eukaryota; kingdom Metazoa; phylum Chordata; class Mammalia; order Diprotodontia; family Macropodidae; genus Notamacropus; species Notamacropus eugenii. The sequence continues at coordinate 445,505,310 of NC_092873.1, forward strand.
CTTCCATTTAGCTTTTGTGATACTTCTGTTAAATATCTCTGTCTCTCTTTTGCTTTCTGCTTTTGTTGCCTCTCTCACTTCTATCTACTTTTAAACTCTGAGTTCATGGGAGCACCCAAGCAGTAATGTTTCCCTATCTCTTTTTTCTCTTTATCAGTTTTCAGCAATAGTGTTATAATAGTTACTTTCTTGAGAACATTTCTCCTTATCTGTCTTCTCTTTAGAACCCCAAACTGTAGAATCTTGAATGTCTTTTCCCTGAGTTTTATGAAACCTTCTCTACTCCTCCTTTTTCTCTTCCTCCTTCTCCTCCTCCTCCTTCTTTTTCTTCCCTTACAATTCATCACTCAATAGACACTTATTAAGTACTTATTGTGTGTTAAATATTGAGTTTAGAAAAAAAGGCAAAAAAGAGCCCCTACTCTCAAGGAGCTCAAAATCTAATGAATGAGACAACATGTAAATAACAAGATACATGCAACAGGTATACAGCCTTTCTGTTGTTCTCATGTTACCTACGTATTGCTACCCTGCTAAAAAGCTTGGAATGAGCAAGTGAAGTCTTAGGGAAGGATCTCTAATGCCAGAGCAACTTTCTATCTTCGGAAAAATCAGTCTCCACTCTGTGAGGTCTGGTTTACTTGGCTTGGCATCTGCCTTACACATCAGTCCATTGAAGGTCAAATTAAAAAAAAGAAATAAAACAAAACTTTCCCTTTCCTCATTTTTTCCTTGTCTTGAATTCCCATCTGTTTTTACCAACAATCAGTGTCTTACAGGCTACTCATTCAGCATTTATTTTCCAATATAATGATGAAAATGTATTGTTGGAAGAGTCTGAAAGAAGGTAAAGACTAGAAAGAGGTTCAACTTTAAGGAAACCGTATACTGAACATTGTAATTTAACCTGTGTGGACACCAGGGAACTAATAATAGAGGCAGCATACAATTAGCATACAAAAAGCCAGCTTCATTCAGTAAGACCAAGGTGCATGATCTACCTCTGACACATATTGGCTCTGTGACACCAGGAAGTCACGAAAAGTATCTAGGCAATTCTTTAAAATTATGTGTGGAAGAAAATTTGCTGATCTGTATTTGTGGTTTTTCATCCTGAGATTTTTCCATATCAATGGAATCCTAATTTTAGGTCCACTAGGCATCTAGGTGGCACAGTGGATAGAGCAAATTTTGGATAGAACACTGGATCTTGAGTCAGGAAGAGTTCAATTTAAGTCTGGCCTCTGTCACCTAGTTCTTGGAATCTGAGCAAGTTATTTAACCTCTATGTTCCAAAATTTCCTTAACCATAAATTGCATATTTTAGCATTGTTGTGAGGATTAAATGAGATAAAATTTGTAATTCATTAGAACAGTACCTGACACATATTAAACATTAATTAATTGTCTATCCCTTTCTCCCCAACACCCAATCCCAAGAGCTAATAAAGGAAGAAGAAGAGTTCAAAAATTAAATTTCTTTTTCCTTAGCTTGTATCAAAGTCAGTATGCCCACATATGTCAAAGCTAAATCAGTAATCCTGAAAGAATGCTCATTTTTCCTAGCACAATTCACCTGGGAATGCACATTGTGTTATTTTGCCTTTAAACTATAATACTGCCTAATGGACTTTAAAAATAGACAAAATATCGATACTACAGCGAAAACCCCTCAGCAACATGCTGGTTAATAACTAGACTGTATTGTGTTTTCTAAGAAGTTTGAATTTCTATTAAAATGTAATGTAGCTGCTAGAAATGCAATGGGCCAGATCCTGATGGGTGGGGAAGTTACTCCTGAAGTAACCATTAAATATATTTAATACAGCAACAAATGGTTCATAGAGTGGTCCTATTTGACTGATAACAGGTCTCTCCTATGAAGTCTAGGAAATTTTCAGGTGTGATTATATAATACTCAGAAATGGGCTATAAAATTCAGTAGGAAATTTATCTTAGATTTGTAAGATTTTAAAGCTGGAAGAGATATTGGTAATATAAAATGTGTCATCTTATAGATAAAGAAACTGAGCACCAGAGAAATTAATGACTTGACCTACTCATGTTGCATAGAAGAATTAAAATGAATAGAAGAAATCATAAACAAAACAAAATGTAATACAAAAGAAAATGGTCTGCTTCATTCTGAGATCGAATTCTAGTTCTTTCTTTGTGGGTGGAAGGCATTTTGCCTTAAGAGATCATTGGGAATTTTTAAGCCCTTGCATTGCAATGAAGTACTAAGTCTACCAGAAAAATTCCTCACACACTGTGGTTGTTGCTGTGTACAAAGTTCTCCTGGTTGTACTCCTTTCACTCAGCATCAGTTCATATATGTCTTTCCAGATCTCTCTGAAGTCTTCCTGTTCATTTCTTATGACACAATAGTATTCCATTACATTCATATACCACAATTTATTCCACCATACCCCAATTAATGGGCATCCCCTTGATTTCCAGTTTTTGCCCACCACAAAGAGAGCTGCCATAAATATTTTTGTACATGTGGAACCCTTTCCCATTTTTATGATGTTTTGTGGATACAGTCCTAGAAGTGGTATTACTGGGTCAAAGGGCATGCACATCTTTGTAGCCCTTTAGGCATAGTTCCAAATTGCTCTCCAGAATGGTTGGATTTGCTCACAGCTCCACCAACAATGAATTAGTGTTTCAACTCTCCCACATCTTCTCTGACATTTATCATCTTCCTATTTTGTCATGTTAGCTGATCTGATAGGTGTGATGTGGTAGCTCAGAGTTGTTTTGATTTGTATCTCTCTAATCAATAGTGATTTAGGGCATTTTTTCCATATGACTATAGATAACTTTAATTTCTTCCTCTGAAAACTGCCTGTTCATATCCTTTGACCATTTATCAACTGGGGAATGACTTGTATTCTTGTACATTTGACTCAGTTCTCTATATATTTTAGAAATGAGGCCTTTATCACAGACACTAGTAGCAAAAATTCTTTCCCAGTTTTCTGCTTACCTCTTGATCTTGGTTGCATTGGATTTGTTTGTGCAAAAACTTTTCAATTTAATGTAATTAAAATTATCCATTCTTTACTTCATAATATTTTCTGTCTTTTGTTTAGTCAAAATTTTTTCCATTCTCCATAAATCTGATAAATACACTATTCCTTGCTCCCCTAATTTGTTTATGGTATCAGTCTTTATGCCTAGATCATGTACTCATTTGGACTTTATTCTTGTGCACGGTGTCGGGCATTGGTCTATGCCCAGTTTCTGCCACACTGTTATCAAGTTTTTCCAGCAATTTTTGTTCAATAGTGAGTTCTTATTCCAGAAGCTGGGGTCCTTGGGTTTATCAAATAGTATATTGCTATATTCATTGACTACAGAGTATTGAGTACCTAACCTATTCCACTGGTCTACCCTTCTGTTTCTTAACCAGTGCCAAGTGGTTTTGATAATTGCTGCTTTCTAATACAATTTGACATCTGGTAGGGATACGCTACCTTTCCTAGCATTTCTTTTCATTAGTTCCCTTGACATTCTGGATCTTTTATCTTTCAGATGAATTTTGTTATTATTTTTTCTAGCTCCAGAAAATAGTTATATGATAGTTTGATTGGTATGCCACTGAATAAGCAAATTAATTTAGGCAGAATTGTCATTGTAATTATATTGGCTCAGCCTACTTATGAGCCGCTGGCACAGATCAAATTTAAAAGAAAGGAAGAAAAGGCCTCCTAAAAATGATGAGCAAAAAGCAACAAAAACAAGAGTCTCACTATAGAAAGTTGTTATGATGAAAGGGAAGACTAACACACAAACTTAAAAAAGGACAACAATATCAAAACAAATATGGACAAAACCTAAAGGAAAATGCAATGTGATTTTAAGCACAAAAAGGACTTATGGACAACCACCAAAAGGAGCTTAAAAAATTACATGAGAGGTAGATGAAAAATAGGAAAAAGAAATGCAAGTGATACAAAAGAACTATGGAAACAAAGAGTCAACAGCTTGGAAAACCTGGAAAAAAGTAGAAATGGCTAAATAAAACGAGGTAACCAAAATTCACTGAAGAAAACAACTCCTTAAAGAGTACAACTGAGAGAAAGAATACCTTAAAAGACATCATAAATCAATCAAATTTAAAGAATTAAAAAATGGAAGAAAATGTAAAATACCTCATGGGAAAAACACCCAAACCAGAAAATAGATCCAGGAGAGAAAATATCAGAGTCATTGGACTATCTGAAAGCCATAATCAAGATGAGGATCTGGCTAACATCTTTCAACAAATTATCAAAAAAAATTGATGTCCTGGAGCCAGAAGACAATTTAGGTAGTAAAATAATCCACCAATTACCTCAAGAAAGAGAGTCGCAAATAAAAACTCCAAGAAAGATTAAAGCCAATTTTCAGAACTATCAGGTCAAGAAAAAAACACTACCCAGAAAGAAACAATTCAAATATCAGGGTATCATAATCAGAATTACACAGGAGTTGGCCTCTGCAACACTATAGGACTGAAATTCATGGAACATGACAGCCTGGAGGGCAACGGAGCTAGGACTACAACCATGAATCACCTACCTGACAAAAATTAAGCATAATACATCAAGGGAAAAAATATCCAAGAAAATAGAAGAATTTCTACCCTTCCTAAGAAGAAGTCCAGAACTAATCCCAAAATTTGATCTCCAATTTCAAGACCCAATGAATGCATAAACAGGTAAAAAGGGAAAAGAAATCATAAGGGATTCAATAGAGCTAAACAATTTACATCCCTACATGGGAAGATGATACTTGTAACTCTTAAAAATTTTATCACTTACAGTACAGACAGAAAGAATATACATAGAGGATATGGGTTTAAAGTGAATTTTAGGGAATTGCATGAAAAAGAAAAGGGATGACAGAGAGGAGTACAATTGGAGCAGAAGAGAATAAGAGGTAGAATGGAGAATATTATCTCACATGAAGAGGTGAGAAAGACCTACTACAGTGGAGAAGAAGATGGGAGGGTAGATGATGGGTATTGCTTGAATCTTACTCATCAGTATTGTTTAAAGAGGAAATAATATACAGAAAAAGTTTCATATAGAAATCTATCTTACCTGACAGGGAAGTAGGAGGGGATTGTTGTTGTGTTTGTCCTTCATTCTCAAAGAAGACCAAGACATCAAGAGGATGACATGACTTGCAGTTGACTTTATTTGAGGGAGGGAGGGCTGTGTAAGGTCACCAGCCTCATTTTCTTCACCTGAGCCATCTGGGTCCAGGGCCTTATAATGATCAGGACAACTGGTGATGGCCCAGGATTCAATGTGAGTCCCTGGCCCTTTCAGGCTAAGGTCTTATCACATTCTCACTTTGAAAGAACTATTTTCTTCAGTGAGCTTTTGAACCTCCTTTTCCATTTGGTTAATTCTGCTTTTGAAAGCATTCTTCTCCTCATTGGCTTTTTGAACCTCTTTTGCCAATTGAGTTAGCCTATTTTTCAAGGTGTTATTTTCTTCAGCAATTTTTTTGGTCTCGTTTAGCAAGGTGTTGATCTGCTTTTCATGCGTTTCTTTCATCTCTGTCATTTCTCTTCCCAGTTTTTCCTCCACCTCTCTTACTTGATTTTCAAAATCCTTTTTGAGCTCTTCCATGGCCTGAGCCCATGGTATATTTATTTTGGATGTGTGGGATACAGAAGCCTTGGCTTCTGTTTCTTTCCCTGATGGTAAGCATTGTTCTCCCTCATCAGAAAGGAAGGGAGGAATTATCTTTTCACTAAGAAAGTAACCTTCTATAGTCTTATTTTTTTTCCCCTTTTCTGGGCATTTTCCCAGCCAGTTACTTGACTTCTGAGTTTTCTTTCCACGCCCACCACACCTCCAGATCTGCCCAGCCAGCACTTGGGGTCTGAGATGCAAATGCTATTTCCCAGCCTCAGGGCTTTGGGCGGAGGTCGGGGCTGCTATTCAGTGTGAGATTAAGTTCAGGTGCTCAGGTTGGGGCAGGGCCGCCAAACAGGGCTCAGTTCCCTCAAGGGATTTATGCAGAGACCTTCCACAATGGATCCAGGCTCCTGCCTGCTTTGGGAGCTCCTGTCTGCTGCCACCTCTGCTGCTGCCTCCCGAGGGGGCCTGAGTTATGGGGACACCCCACTCCCCTCTCAACCAGCCAAAGAGACCCTCTCACTTATCCTTGTCACCTGTGGATGGAGGGACCTGCATGGCTGCTGGAGATTCTGTCCCTGAAGCCTGCCCAGATATGCTCCTCTTGGTGCCTTGTGGCCAAGACAGGGCTGGGCTCTGCTCTGGGTCCAGTGTGCAATAGACCTTTTGCATCAGGTTTTCAGGGCTCTCTGGAACAGAAATCTCGTCTGCTCTGTTGTTCTGTGGCTTCTGCTGCTCCAGAATCTGTTGGGAGTTCTTCTTTACAAATATTTTATGGGCTGTCGGTTTGGAGCTAGCATATGTGAGTCTTTCTACTATGCCATCTTGGCTCCTTCCCCCCACATCCTCACTTTGAGTGAGATACATCCATTCAATGAACAGATTTCTTTAAGTAATTGCTTAAGGGATGGCCCCTTTAATAAAAAGAAAAAAAATTAAACTGGGAATGGAAGACTCTCAGGATTCCTGCGTAAAAGAGAGACAATTACTATATATTAAGTAGTGAGAGTGAATAGCAGCTCCCCTCCTCCTCCCCCTCCTCCTTCTCTTCCTCATCCTCTACACTCAGAAGCTACCTTTTTTTCCTCTGGTTTACTGGCTACATTTCTTGCTCAAAAATCAAACCTTAAACCCAAATCATTCTGGAACTTATAGTCTAGACAACAAGTCCCCACCCACCTAGCACAGAGTGGATATAATTAATTAGTAAGTAGGAGGGGAGGAGATTAAGTAAAGGAAGGGTGGGGACTAGCTGAAGGGAGAGCAGATCTGGGCACATGGTGGACACAAGCAAAACATTGTTGAGGAGGGAAAGGGTAAAAGGAGAGAGAGAACAAACAGGAAGATTAGGATAGAGGGAAACACATAGGTAGTAATCATAACTATGATTATGAATGGGATGAACTTTCACATAAAACAGAAATGGATAGCAGAGTAGATCAAAAACCAGACTCCTACAATATGATGTTTACAAGGAACAAACTTGAAGCAGATAGAGTAAAGGTAAAGGGCTGGAGCACAATCTATTATGCTTTAGCTGAAGTAGAAAAAAAAATGGATGGATATCAATCCTGATACTAGACAAAGTAAAAGCAAAAAAACAAAAATTAGACATAATTAAAAGAGATAAGGAAGGAAACTACATCTTGCTCAAAGGTATCAGAGACAATGAAACAATCAAATTAGAAGAGCAAGGAATAGCCTACCTATCAGATGTATAAGGAGGGGAAAAATTCATGACCATACCAGAAATAGGGAGCATTATGAAATTTAGAAAAGATAATTTTATTATATTAAATTAAAAAGCTTTTGTACAAGCAAAAGCAATGCAACTAAGATTAGAAGGCAAGCAAAAGCTGAGAAAAAAATTTTATAGGAAGTATCTCTGATGAAGCCCTCATTTCTCAAATATACAGAAAACTGAGTAAAATGTATGATAATACAAGCCATTCCCCAAAAGAATGTGAACAGGCAGTTTTCAGATGATGCAATCCAAGATATCTTTATCTAAATCACTTTTGATTAGAGAAATGCAAATTGCAACTCTGAAATACCACCTCACACCAATCAGATTGGCTAATGTGAGTAAAAAAAGAAAATGGTAAATGTTGGAGAGGATGTGGGAAAATTGGGACCCTAATCCATTGGGACCCTAACTGATGGAGTTGTGAATTGATCCAACCATTGTGAAGAGCAATTTGAAACTATGCCCAAAGGGAAACAAAACTATGTGTGCCCTTTGATCCAGTAATATCACTATTAGACCTGTATCCCAAAGAAATCACAAAAAATGGAAAAGGACTTATCTGTGCAAAAATATTTATAGCAGCCCTTTTCATGGTGGCAAAATTTTGGAAATTGAAGGGATGGCCATTAATTGGGAAACGATTGAACCAGCTGGGGTATATGAATTTAATGAAATACTTTTGTACTGTAAAAATGATGAACAGATTTCAGAAAAACCTGGAAAGACTTGTACACACTGATAAAAAGTGAAATGAACAGAACCAGGAAACAGTACCATTGTACATAGTACTGCAACATTGTATGATGACTAATTATGAATAACTCAGTTATTTTCAGCAACATAATGATCCAAGACAAATACAAAGAAGGAAAATACTATCCATATCCAAAGAAACATCTGATGCACTCTGAATGCAGATCAAAGCACGTTTTCACTTAATTTATTTTTTTTAGTTTTTTTAATCTGTTTCTTCTTCCACAACAGTGATGAATATGGAAATATGTTTTACATGATAGCACATGTATACCTGTCATTTTCAAAAGAGAGGAAAGGTTGGAGGGATGAAGAGAAATTTCCAACTGAAAGTCTCGTACAAATGAATGCTAAAAATATTTTTATATGTAATTGGGGAAAATTATAATAATATTTAAGGACTGGGAGAAAAAGTAAAAAACAAACAAAAACAACCCAAAATATATTTCCCACTCAACTATCTAGCTTAGATCTGTGAATTATATGGTCACATATATTGATGATTATAAATGACAAGGTCTTCTTTTTGGAGGAGGAAGAAGGGGATATACATTTATTAAGTACTTACTGTGTACTAGGCACTATGCTAAGTAAGCTCTTTACAAGTATTAAGTCGTTTGATGCTTACAACAACCCTGGGAAGTAGTTGCTATTATTTCCCCATTTCACAAATGAGGCAATTGAGACAAAAATAGGTAAAGTGACTTGCCCAGGATTACAGAGCTAGGAAGTGTCTGAGACTTGATTTGAACTCTGATCTTCCTGAATTCAGGTCCTGAACTCCATTCACCTCACAACCTAGCTGCTTCTATACTGGTAAGTGCTAGTAAAGAATGACAATTTACATAGTTGTATGTATACACCCTAGTCATTAGAGTAAATATTCTGTAATGTTTCACTAAGTACCTATCGTATGCCAGAATCTGTGTTAAGCTTTTGTGCAACAACAAAAAGGCAAAAGACTGTCTCAGAGATAACAAAAAAAATGCACAAACAAGCTCTGTATGGGTTAAAGAAGAAACAATTGACATGAAAGCACTGGAATTAAGAGATATTGAGAAGACTTCCTGTAGAAAATGGGATTTTAGTAGGGACTCCCTCCCTATAGTTAGTTTATTTGATTCAGTTGCTATGTGGCTAAAACTTCACAGTAATTCTATTAAGGTTAGTAATGTGTTAGATTTTATAATTTAAAAAACAAACAAACAAAAAAACCTTTACTGAGCCATGCTCTGACAGTTTGGAAATTTTCTCTGATCCTTTCAAATTGTATAGAAATGATAACCACTTTCCTTACAAGCATTTTCTAAACTAATGATTTGTCAGGGGAAAAAGACACCTAGGACCATGGCCCAAGTTGGCAGGAAAATTATCCAAGAATTATAAGATAAGAGTAGTTTGTATATGATGCACTAAAATGACATAAGATTCCCAACATGCCTTTAGTGTAATTTAATTTAATCATTGACTCTGACATACATAGCTAGAGTGTCATCAATCATCACAGATAATATTTTTTCTAAGTCACCAAAACTAATTATACTCACTAATCTCCAGTCACTGAAACTAATCACTGCACTGCATTAAAAATCAATCCTTTGCATGGTGCTATGAAAGTCTGTCAGGTGCAGTAATTCTTCATGATCCTCAAAATCCCATGTTAATTACATGAAAACTTGCATACACACATTAAGAGCTGACTCCAATCTATCTTCCCCACTGACAAGAAGCCATGAAGCACAGGGAACTGTCCAGTAGTTGGGCTATGTAGAGGCAATTTTTGCTCGGAAACACCTCCTAATATCAGGCTTGTTTATTGCTCCAACAGTAATTGGGAAGGATTTTGAGTGATTTTCTGTTTTAAACGCTTAAAATCATGGAGAGGAGTGAGCAGAAAACTCCATTATCACCTTTGGCTCAGAATTGTACTACTCCTAGGAGAGGCAATAGCTTAAATAAATTCTGGAAAGAGACCATTCTTGACTAGCATTTGTTGCAAATGGCGTGCAAAACTCTGATATTGGTTTGTACTTAAAAAGTAGACAATTGGAGCAAGCACCTTTTCCCAGACAAGTCAGAGATAAGGGAAATACAATGTGTATATGAACCTACCTCTCCCAGGAAAATCAGAAGAGAAGACTTGATATAATAACTTTGGTGTCCTAAATTTGTATAATAGCTAGCACTTATATAATCTTCTAATGGTTAAAAGTGCTTTACAAATATCCTAACATTCGATCCTCACAACATCCTATTTTACAGCTGAAGGAATTGATGTAGAGACAGGTTAAGTGATTTTCCCAGGGTCATATTACAAATAAGTGTCTGAAGCAGGATCTGAACTCAGGTCGTCCTGACATTAGGTAGAACTTATCAACCATATTTATCTGTTTCTTTTTTCTTTTCTTCTGCATCGTATGTTGTAAACTTTGAATTTGCCCAGTCTGAATCATATTTCTATTCAGTTGATTCTGAAGTCTCTGTGTTCAGCACTAACCTCCCTTCTGGGTTTCAGACTCAAATTTCTTTCTTTCTTTTTTTTTTTTAGGCATGTGCAATCATATTAAACATATTTCTACATTAGTAATGTGAAAGAATAATCAGAAAAAGGAAAAAATCACAAAAAAGAAAACAACAAAATAGAAAATTGTAGCTTCTTTCTGCATTCAGACTCCATAGTTCTTTCTCTGAATGTGGATAGGATTTTCCATAATGATTCTTGTAATTTTCAGATTCAAATTTCTTAACTGTCTGCTTGTTTCATATGAATATCTCATTATTATGTCAAGTTCAACATACCCCAAATCCTACCATATCTCCATACCCACCAAATCTTATCTTAATTATTTCTGTGTGTGATACATTTCATTCAGCTTATCTCCTTCATCTTTCATATCCCATGAGCTACCAAGTCCTGTCAGTTTTAGCTTTACAGTATCTCTGGCATTCTCCTTGAGCCCCCATAACCCATTGAGAGTTAGTCAGTGTCCATGCATTAATATGCCAGGTACTGTCATCCTAATGCCAGAGGATAAGAAGACAGATATGTAACATTTTCGACTCTACTGGGGAAGACAAAAGATATATAAAAAATATATTCGAAATACAGATGTTATCCATAAACCAGAAGGACCTCCTCCCAGGACAAAAAAAAAAGCCTAATTTTGATCTAAAGAGGGCCCAGATTCTGTTCTAGTGAAACCTTCCCAAAAGAAAAAATGTATACAGGTTTTTCTTACACTCTCTGACTCCTTACACTCAACTGCAGAGGAGAACCTAAGGGAAGCTCTCATAAACTAAGTTAAAGTATGTCTCATGCCTAAAGTCTCTTCTAAAAGAAATTAATGGTTCCCCTTCTAGAAAGGTACTGACTTTTCAAAGCAGTATATTATCAAGCGTAGGATAGCTATTTATTTTTTTTAACCACAAATGAACTGCTTAAAACAGAAAAAAAATAGACACATCAAAACAAATCCTTCAGACATGAAACACTTTGTGGAACTGCTTAACAGTTGTTTATTCAGTTTCTCTTCTGACTTATACTGCAGTTTTCAATTGCAGATCTCCCGGAAAGCTATGCACAGCTTGGGCATTAGAATTTCAGCTGAGGAATCTTTCTGTTGGTGGGTCTTATCACCACAGAGAAATGCTACAGTTGAAGGAATCTTCCTCCTCTGATTTCATTGAGTACCTGACTCTGGAACTCCCATATTCAAACTCACAAAGGAGCTACTGAGGTAGAAAATATCCCCCAGAATTACTGTCTGTACACACACACACACACACACACACACACACACACACACACACACACACACACACACACACATACACATGCACGCAAAAGAATCACTTACCTGAAGAGGTAACGAGGTCCAGTGTCAGCTTCACCTAGCCAAGGACAAAGTTTTGCTGCCAAGTTTCCATAGCTGCCACAATTTCATGGGCATTGGGGGATGAGGTAAGATTGGAGCAATCTCCTTCCCTAATCAGGGATACTAAAGACAAATTGACACAACACTAAGTGATATGTTCTAAAGAGGGGACAACAGAGAATGGCAAATTATTTCTTTCTTCTCTTAAGGCCTCCTGAACAGAAGGCTCTTTCTGTTAGTCCAAAATCATCTTTGACACAGTTCTCTAAACCTCCACCTTGCATCCCTGTCACAGAGACCAAAGTATCATCCAAGAGCTACTGGTCAATTATATCCTTTGGTAAAAGATAAAAGCATACAGGGCATACCAGAAGAGGCCAGAGCACAGATTTATCTTCGTATGTCTCTGTAGCATGCTACAAGTTAGTTTTGTGAGGGAGGGCATGAAAAGTTGGAAGACCAGTAAAGGGTTGATGTAGAACAGAGGTGTCAAATGGGTTCTGCCACATAGGCCCCACAACACTAACCCAAAAATGTACTTGAGAAACATTTAGCAAAATAAATTAAAGTAAAATATATATTGTGTAAATATGTGATTTTCTAAGTTAATACACAACCTACAAAGGATCTTTATGTATGTTTCAGTGACCTCTATTTCTATTTGAGTTTGACACTGCATGTGTAGAAGTTAGCAGCTGAACACTATTTTGAAGAAAATAAAGGATTCTAAGAGACTAGGCATCAGACCACTGATTAGATATGTAAGAGAGAGTGGGAAATCAAGTATTATACTAATATCGTGAGACTTATTGAGCACAAGAATACTGCTAGTTTTAATGTATATAGAGTTCAGGGGAGTAGTGGGTTTTACGCAAAAGATAAGTTAAATTCTGTACATATTAAGTTTGAGTTATGTATGGAACATCGGCTTTACATATCCAATAGAAAGCTGGGATGTGTGAAAGTTCAGGAGAGAGATTCGGGCTGGATATACTAATTTTTGAATCATCCAAATAGAGGTGAAAATTAAACTCATGAGAAATTATAGTCTTTGAGGGATAGAATTTAGCAAAACCATAGACAAACCTAGCAAAGGGACTAGGGGAACACTTAGAGTTAGTCTTAAATGGATAATGAACTAGCAAAATAGCTAAGGAAATTTGATCAACTCATCTTCAAAAGTCATAACGGAAAGAGGATGGTCAGAGGACAAAACAGAGGCAATTGTTTCTAAAGCAATATGCTGCCACTCCAGGATGACATCCATGGCAGGAAAACAGATGTCAAAGATAAATAGAGTGTCCCTTTTCCCCCTTCCTGCTCCACATATCCAATTCGTTAATTCAGAAATATTTATTAAGCACCTACTATGTGCCAGACACTGTGCTAAGCACTGAGGATACAATTAATGATAATATTAGTAATAATAATGAACAATCTCTGCCCTTGACCTTAAATCTTAACAGAAGAGAAAACATGCTAAAAGCGCCAGGGAAGTGGGAGTTAGGGGGCACCAGGGAATATGCAGCACAAGGGCATTTTGTTCCATGGAGTTGAACTGGGCAGAACAGCAGCTACAAAGTGGAGTAAGCTGAGAATCCAGTTTCTTCCTTCTACAAATAAAGGCATTGGGAGGAGTCTATACTCTGTTTGCGCTCATGTCAAACAAGTCTTGAGTTAGCAGGATGGAAGTGAGTTTTGAAATGATGAAGTTATCCTGGGAAAGACATCCTGTTCTATGGAGTTGAAACAGACAAAGCAGTAGATACAAAGTGCAATACAAGTTATTAGAGTAAAATAGGTTAGTTGCTTAGATACAACAAACTGGAAAATCTGATGCTAGACCCCCAAGCCACTTAGGGATCAAAATATCAAAAACCAGAATATGATGATATTCTGGTTATTCCAACCAGAATAACGGACTCAAAGTACTTCAGCAATTTTCCGTTGTTTACTAAGTAAAGTTCATAATTTTTAATTTGGCATTTAAGGCTCTTTATCCTTACTTCATATCACTTCTTCTCCTCCACACACTACATTCTAGTCAAAATGGACTATCTGCCTTGCCTTTTTGCCCAAACACAACTTTCATTCTTGTGTCTCCAGATCTTTAACCACCGTTTTTCCTGAGAAAGATTCTTCAGGCTCTTAAATTCCTACCCATAATTTATAGTCCATCTCAAATTATAGACCTTCTAAGTAGTTTTCCCTGATCTATCTATCTATCTATCTATCTATCTATCTATCTATCTATCTATCTATCTATCTATCTATCTATCTATCTACCTATCTATCTATCTATCTATTTTTCTCATTCATTTATAGTATAATATTCATTTCCCCTTTGGTCTTTATGTACACATTTTGTTTTGTTCCTATCAAATACATTTCCTACAGGAATAGGAATAGAAAAATCACATAATTCATAAATTGGAGGGAGATTTAACTTGTAACAATTTAACCCACTCATTTTGCAGATGAGAAAAATTAGGCTCAGAAATATTAGGCAGTTTGTCAATGTTCATATAAATAATAGGTAACAAACATTGACTCCACTCTCTGAGTTCTAAATTTAGTACTCTTTTTAGTACCTAATACTACCTCTCAATGGCAAAAATTATCCTCATCTAACCATGTGGATTTGTTTTTATTGTCTCTTGTTACGATGTTTTTTCTTCCTTCCCTTTCCATTTTCTTTCCCTTCTACCTTTTCTTCCATTCCTTTTTCTTTCCTCCCTTCCCCTTTAATATGCTGAAAAGAATAGAAAGAAATTCGGAAGGAAATATGGGCAAACATAACACCTTTGAATCTAACTTCTATGGTTTATTGTGTACTTTTTCAAAAAGCGCAAGCAGTAGTATACAATGAAGGTTAATGATTTCATAGAGGATTCGTGCAGATTTGATAGAATTCAAAAGTATCCCCTTTTGTGTGTACAAAAATGGGACTTTTTGGGGAGAGTGTTTAAGTTCATAGGCAGAACAGTAAGAGAATAAACTGCAGCAGCAACAACATTGTGGAATGGAATGGGGCGATGTCTTAATGTAAAACGAATAAGGCATGATAGGATCAAGAAGGGGCCATGGAAACAATCATGTGGCCAGGAAATAATTATTATTCATTATTGATTTAATGGTTTATCAAGTAATCAAAAACTTTGGCTATATTGTGGCTATAAAGGCAGTATTATAATTAATCTTATATTTGCTAGCTTTGATTTATTAATTAGAATTTGAATCAAATAGAAGAAAGTTTAGCAATCTAACACATATCATTTTCACAAAAGTTTTTTTGTTTTTGCTTCACAGATAACAACAATGAAATAAGACTTCACTTTGTAGTCTACAATACTTTAATAATGCCCAGTACTTTTCTTAACTACTTTATATATTTCTTCTGCACATTCAATATAAAATGTGCCAATATTCCACAGGACAAAGACCAACTGTTTTTCTAAGTATTAAATGATCATTTTACTAAAATTGGTAAACTACAATGGAAAATAATTTTATAGCTGGAAGATAATAAGGTTTCATCTCAAGAAATAGGAGAAAAATATAAGAATAGTAAAGGACAATTGCCTCAGTGTTACAAAGAAAGAGTTATTTTCAATTGCACACCATTATCAGCCAAAGAAAATGTGGGGATTGAAGTGGGAGGTACTATGTCTAGCAGTCTGAGCAGTGCCATTATTTCAGAGAAAGATCAATGTGAAAAGAAAAAAAAAAACAAATTATCTAAAAATGCTGGAGTATTAAAAAGCTTGGGGAGGGGGAAATGAAGCTGCAGTTTGATGAAAATTATATACTTTGAAAAAAAGCTTAAAAGAGTCATTGTCTACAAGTCAACATTAAAATCTCAGAACACTATAGAAGTTACTTGTTTTTTTACTTGCAGTTTAGAATTAAGTAAAAAAAAAGTTGGTCTCTGTTCTCATAGAATTAAAAAAACCTGTATTCTTCTAAACTTTTTAAAGAGAGGGAAAACCTTTACATTATTATATGCAAATTATCATATTTATGACAAATTGAAAAATATTACCCCAAAGTTCAAAACTGTATTCATACTTTTTTTTATCCTTTCATATATTTATCTGTTTTCTTATTCATTTATCTCTTCCTTCTTTCCTTTCTTTCTGTTTCTTTCTCTCTTCCTTCTTTTCTTCCTCCTTTCCTCCTTCTACTCCTCCTTCCCCTCTCTCTTTCTCTTGCCCTTCCTTCTCCTTTTTCTCTCCATTCATAAGTCAGTGAAACCACATTCTTACATGAGGTTTCTATACTAATGAATTCTAAGAGTCACAGGTCCTCAGAGTCATTAAGGTACCACAGAGGCTACCAGGTCCAACTGGTGACTGATAAAAAAAACAAAACAAAAATGTAGCATATACTACCACTAAAAACAGGTTATTTAGGCTCTTCATGAAGACCTTCAGTGAGGGAGAATCCACTAATTATGATAACTGACTTGATATTATAATATAATTATGATATTATAATGCAATTATGCTAACATGATAGCTAAGGGAAGCTAAGTAGCACAGTGGATAGAGTACTGGTTTTAGATTCAGGAAGACATCTTTCTGAGTTCAAATTTGGATTCAAACATCTACCAGTTGTATGATCCTAGGCAAGTCACTTAACCCTGTTTGCCTCAGTTTTCTCTTTTGTAAAATGAGCTGGAGAAGGAAATGGTAAAACCACTTTGCCAAGAAGACCTCAAGTGGGATAATGAAGAGATATCTATCTATCTATCTATCTATCTATCTATCTATCTATCTATCTATCTGTCTGTCTGTCTGTCTGTCTCATCTAGTATGGATAGATAGATGTGTGTATACATATATTTATATATGTATATACATATGCATATATACATGCATGGAAAGATAGATAAATAAATGTTGATGTAAAATATCTTCACAATGTTACAAGGAAAATACCATGAACCTCTTATTCCATCACTTAGGATATTCTCTTCATCAGTTCCAATGGGTCACTATTTTGTAATTTGTAGTCTTAGACAGTGGTATGAGGGCACTGAGAGGTTAGATATCATACAGCCATTGTGTGTCCAGGTCACAGCTTAAACAGATGTCCCAAACGTCATCTGGCTCTTTTTATACTATTTAATGTTACCTCTCACTACAGATATTATTCTTATTTTACTGATGAAAAAACTGAGACTGAGAGTGTTGAAAAGATTTGTCCATGGTCATACATCTAATACATTTTGAGGTAGGATTTGATATTTTCTCTTTGAATCCCGGAGTCTAATAGTTTTGCAAATATGTCATTTCCCAAAGTAGTCCACTACTCCTAATTCTGTTCTTTTTAACCAAGCAGAGCAAATCTAATTGGTATTCCATGAGAACAATTATTCATATTCATATTATGTTGTCATACTACCTTACTTGTCTTCAGGCTAAATATCTCCAGGTTCTTCTACTAATATTCATATGGATTAACATTAAGTCTGTTTAAGATGAGCACTGAGGTCCTTTTCATTTCTAAATCCTATAACCAAGATGGTTGTCAGCCTCTAAATTCTCCCTGCCTGGAAAGAAAAAAAAACAAACAAAGTTAAAAACCATTTAAAAATACAAATGACTGCAGGTTATCACTGGAGGATTTTTTCTCCAAATGGAACAATATACTCAAATGCCCTTTGTGAGTGAAAATAACAATCTCAAACAAAGTGTATTTCTTTCTTTCCTGTTCTTTGTTCACTCTTATTGATATGCCCAAATAAATATTTCATCAGAAACATTCTGAATATACACGTATTTCTTTGAATAACAGACAAAACAGACTTTGTCTGAGTATTACTATAAAATTTGCATAAAGTATATATATATATACATATCTACTTATCTGTCTATACACATATTATATATGTGCATGCATCTATCTGTGTATGTGTATATGTTTATATACATATATGTATTTCTATGTATCTGTGTATGTGTGTATATATATACGTGTGTATGTATGTATGTGTATCTTATTTTCTCTCCAAATCAGAAGGGATCATTTTCATGTTTGAAAAAAAATTCTTTGAGTATTAGCCTATCGTAATAAAACAAGAGATTTATGCAGTAAGCATTTAAAAGATGACCTTGTAAAAGACTCCAAGGTTGGTTGCAGCTAAAACGTACTACTGAGGAGGGAAATCCTCTGAAAATCCTAATGCCTGAATTGAATTTCACATTTTTAAAGCTTGTGCTCTCTCTAAGAAACAATTTCATGTGACTTCTCATTCAGATTGTGGTGAAAAATGAAACATTAAGCTTAACTCTAATCTACTCAGTGGTGTGATTAAAATTATGCAATTGTAAATTTCTCCAAAAAATGTTTATTCTCATTTTGTTCATTTCTATGTTCAGTCAAAACACAGAAATCTTTAACCATATTTCAAGTAATTGCCAAAAGAATTTTAATTCTAAGCTGCTCACCTCGATTAGATCTTCTATCAGGGTTGCTTTGCTTAATTCAGTTTTTAAAATTTAATTTATTTTTTCTTACATTTTTTTGTTACCCCTTCTCTCACACAGTAGAGAAAGCCACCATTTGAAATGAATATGTATTTATGTATGTGTATATACATATATGTATACATATGGTTTTACATACATACATATATGCATGTATTTAAAGATCATAATATGTATACTTGCATTTACAGGTTCTTTCTCTGCACATGGATAGCATTTTTCTTCATAGATCCTTTGTATTTGATTTGAGTATATATAATACTCAGAATAACTTAGTTGTTCACAATTGTTCTTTGAACAATATTACTGTTACTATATGCAATGTTCTCTTGGTTCTGCTCATTTCACTCTTTATTTCATGCATGTATTTCCTTGCTTGTTTTTTTCTAAAATCAACCGGCTCATCATTTCTTACAGCACAAGACTGCTCCATTACAATAGTATACCACAACTAGTTTGGCCATTTCCCAATCAATGGACTTCCCCTCAGTTTCCATTATTTTTCTACCACCAAGAGAGTATTTTAGAGTAAAAAAGTCCTTTTCCTTTTTTCTTGATCATCTTGGGAAACTGACCTAATAGTGGTATTGCTATAGGTTAAAGGGTATGCAAGTTTTGTAACTCTTTTGGCATAATTCCATATTGCTGTTCTTTATTTCCAATATACTAAAATACATAGAAGAAAATAATAATCACTTCTTAAAATGTTGTATTAGCTAGTTTGCCTCTGAACGCTGAGCATTCAGAAATTATTTTAACTTACAGTTTTTGGACACAACAATTTGAGTTGCCCACTGAGTATTTTACAGAAAGTAAAAAACAAAACAAAACAAAAAACAAAAACAAATCTCATAAATATTGAAAAGAGAATAAAAAAGATATCTTGAAACATACATTTTCTGTGAACATGCAATAGATTTTAATGAGATCAAGCTTTTCCCTGAATTAGAGGTCTATCTTTTTAATGCTCATATTCCTCTGATGTCAACAAACAAAACAGAAGAATTAAAATGGAAAATCACTCAAAAGTGCAATGGAAAGGTTACTAGGGTGAAGGGACAATGATACCAAAGAATACAAATAAGAGAATAGAAAAAAGAAGTAGAATGAAAAATGGTGTCAAAGAAAGATAAGAATGGAAAAAAGATAGACTGGTTATGTAGTACAAATTATTGATAAACAATAACAGTCTTTAAGGTATATTTGTAATGTCTAGAACATTATACATACAGTTTTTAGCATACTTGTGGAAAGACACAGAAAAGAGTTGCAAAGGATAAGCAGAAAGGGGTTGGTCCCAATCTGCATCACAAGAAGGGAATTTCCATTCCATGGAAATTACAGAGATACTTTTAAATATTGAAATACTTGAATAAGAGAGTAAGAAGGGGAGTAAGGGCAGGTAGGTGGAAGAGTAGATACAATGTTTGGCCTGGAGTCAGGAAGACTTATCTTCCTGAGTTCAAATTTAGTCTCAGACACTTCCTAGCTGTTAGACCCTGGGTAAAACTTTTAACTCTGTTTGCCTCAGTTTCCTCAACTGTAAAATGAACTGGAGAAAGAAATGGCAAACCAGTCTAGTATCCTTGCCAAAAAAAACCCAAAAAATCCCAAATGGTGTAACCAAGACTTGGACATGACTAAAATGACTGAACAACAACAAAGAGTTTGAGATCCATGCTACCTATGCATCATTTAGCTCATTAAAAATAGTAGCCTTTTTATAAACAGAGGGTACCTTAAGGTTACCTACTTCAACCCCCTCACATGAGATCAAAAAAGATAAAGCCATTTGCCCATAGCCACAATGCTAGCAAGCAAATCACTAAATATTTATTGCCTGCTGTCAGGCTGAGTGCTAGAGATATGCAAACAGGGCAAAAAGATATTCTGTGCTCACAAGGAGCTCACAATCTAATGAGATAGATGAATGGCACAAAAATATGTGCATGCAAGCTATATTAAATAGGAAATAAGTGAAAGGGGAAGGAACTAGAATTAAGGAGAGGTTAGGTAAGACTTCCTGTAGAAGATGGGATTTTCACTGGTGCTTAAAGGAAGCCAGGGAAGCTAGGAGGCAGAGATGAAGGGGGAGAGCATTATGTCTGGAACTGAAAGATGAAGGGTCTTATTCATGAAACAGCAAGGAGACCAGAATCACTGGATCAAAGAATGCTTGAAGAGGAGTAAGATATAAGAAGATTGGAAAAGTGGAACAGGACAAGGAGATGAAATGATTTCAGTGTGACAGGATTTCGTATTTGATCTTGGAAGCCATAGAGTGTCACTGGAATTCATTAAGTAGGACACTGATGTCAGGCCTGCCAGGAAAATCACTTTGATTGCTGAATGGAGAATGCAGTGGAGTACGGAGAGACTTGAGGCAGGCATTAGACTCCAGTTTTATGTCTTGAATTGTAATATGGAAAAATTATATATGTATGTATATATAATATACATATATATTTATATGTAATATACATGTATACAATTTACATATAATACACTTATGTATATATACACACAATTTGTGTCTTCCAGGTATTGAAAGATGAAACAATGGAGAACTTAGTTTAAGATTATTGAGACAAATTCCACTTTGATATGCATTCTAATCATGACAGACATTGGATATTTTGAAGGGCCATCCTAATGTTGCCTAAGGGTCAAGAAGATCAGTGGTAGGATTGATTATCTGAGATCTGGCCAATCAAACTGACCAAGACCAATTTAATGTCAGCTCTCCTCTAACCTCCCTAGGAATACCACTGTCTTCCCAATAGGACTGTTCATGCCACTTAGGTGATTAGAGAGCCAACTGTAATACTTCTGGGATGATGGGATTCTACTTGGTCTTAATATCTATCATTTAGGGTAGATAATATCTTGGGTATCACCATCTGACCTGTCATTGAATCATAAAGATTAGTTCTGTCTATTCCTAAACTATAAGGATCAGTGAGCCTGTCTATCTAGTCTACAACTGAAAATTTATAGACATCTCCTCTCCTTCAGAAGTGAACATCTTGAAAGCGAGGCCTGTTGCATTACCCAACTTTTACCCCATAGTGCTTGGTACACAGTAATCTCTTAATGCTTTTTCATTCTGTAAATGTCCTTTCCTTGTCCTCAATAGAAATAACCTTCATGGTCACCGGATGTCACTGTTGATTCAGAGAGTTTGCTGCGGAAGAGTAATTCAAATCATCACTGATAAAAATTCAATTTATAATGACATTTGTTTTTTCATTACACTGTAATATCAACTGAGCTACACCAAAATTTTAAAATGTTTTATTTTTAAGTATGTGTGAACCATAAGAAAATATGATAGGCTTATGTCAAAGGAATAAGAAGAAATCAACATGCATTCAAAAGTAATGATTTTAGAATGTGGTTTGTCAGCAGGACAAAAAGTAAATAATAATTTTTAAATGTTTTTCTGGTATTTTATAGATCACAAACTTAAGGAACTATACAGTTCTGGTTTTATTTCTGGTTAAAGACCTTAAAAGAATGATATTCTCTTCTAATTTCTGACTTGGATTCAGGCTCATAACTAATATTTAGTTATTTTTCATTTTAAGAAAGAACTCATTGTGATAAAACTTGATAATTAATAAAATTGATAATCCATTGTGTTGATTAAATGTGCTGGACTTTTTAAAGATTTAGGCTTGTAGCTCATCTTTGTTTAAAAACCAATCAAAATTTTCAAAATTATCCTATTTTGTTTACCCACTTGTAAAATTCTCCTTTGGGAATGATAATTGTGGAAAATCAGTATTATTTTCAGTATATAATATAATATAATATATAACATAATATATATAATTTATATATGATATATAATATAATCAGTATATTATTGTCACAT
Organism: Notamacropus eugenii; assembly: GCF_028372415.1. Classification (NCBI taxonomy): domain Eukaryota; kingdom Metazoa; phylum Chordata; class Mammalia; order Diprotodontia; family Macropodidae; genus Notamacropus; species Notamacropus eugenii. The sequence continues at coordinate 445,527,695 of NC_092873.1, forward strand.
TCCTTATTATCCAAAGAACACCATTCTCTCCAAGTAACTTTTCTATATGTAGCTCTAAGGGAAAAAGTGCTTAGCAATTCCTAACATTCAAGGAATTGCCATTTTTCTTTTATACTTTTGAAAGTTCAAGTGAATCATGCCTGACCATAGTCAGGAAAATACATGATCGATATATCGTTTATTAGTCATCTCTTTGAAAAGGAAATGGTCATGTCAGTGACCTGTGATTTGGTTGGTGTGAGATTTCTCTCCACCAATACAGATAACAATGTGGTATAACATAGAAATTTAGAAATGCATCTGACAATAAGACAAGTTGCACATAGTCACAGAGCTAGTAAGTGTCCAGAGTAGTATTTGAAATCCAGTCTTCCTAAAGAAGAGGCCAGGTTTCTATCCATTAGGATATTCTGCCATGTATGTATGTATGTATGCACATAAGTGTATAATATATGTAAGTGTGTGGGCACACACACAAACTCATATATATATATCACTGCTATATTAGCTCTTATTTTTGCCTCTTTTAATAACGATACTAACTCACATTTGTATAAAACTGTAAGATTTACAAGAGTTTTTCTGTGCTCCTCACTTTTAACCTATTGGAAGTAATATTCTGCTAATATCTAAAACTCTAACTTGCCAAACAGGATCCAATCCAAATGGAGAGAGGGATTTTCCTAATAATAAGTCTCCTATATCAATGAAATCACAAATTGTTTAAAAAAATGAGGTTATAGCACAAATTATTATAAATACTGATAGAGCAGCTCAGTGGCCCAATGGTTAGAGTGCCAGGTTTGAAGTTAGGAAGACTCATTTTCATGAGTTTCAAATCTGCCCTCAGACACATACCAGCTGTGCGATTCTGGACAAGTCATTTAACTGTTTGCATAAGTTTCCTCAGCTATAAAACAGGCTGGAGAAGGAAATGGTAAACTAGTCCAGTGTCTTTGCAAAGAAAATCCCAAATGGGGTCACAAAGAATTTGATATGACTGAAAAATGACTGAAGAACAACAAAAAGTGATTGCTATGAAAATCTAATAAATGCAACTAGGAACCGGGATATTTCATCTTCTAATAAGTTTCATAGTCTTATACTCTCATTAACAGCAAAACAGTGCGGATCATTGCAGAGTCATAGCTTGGCTTTGGGTCACCATAGAATTCCATCATCATGGAACCTCTTTTTCTGGGCCCATCTTTGCCCTGCTCACCCCTCATGAGGTTTTAAGTCAGATTATGTTAGGAAGAGGCCATCTATACACATGCCTCATCACAACCATCGTTGGATTGGCCATTGGGATGTATTCACTCACATACCATACCCTTGGTTGAAATATTTTTACCATGTATGAAAAATGTGCTATTTATGACTTTCTGTGATTTTTAAAACAGATTGACATGTATGTAGTTTATACTGTATTTGAAGTGATAGACTATTGGATGAGAGAAGGAAGTGTTTTGGGAATGTAATTGGAAAAGGCAGAGAAATTTAAATAAACAGAACAGATTTGTTTCAATATGATTAAATTTTAATGTTATTTAAAGATTATGCATATATTTTTTAAATGGAAGAATTTTAGTTTCTTAAGCAATGCATATTCTTGTTGTTTGCATAATTGAATGTTTTTTTTTACTGTTGATACTTAAGTTCATAGTAAACTTTCATTTGAAAATGAAAAATAATAATGTGATTTCCATTTAAAAACAACAAACAAAATATACCTTTTAAGTTAAATTTAGTCTAGAAACAGTTCGTTTTCTTTCTGTTAAAAAGTGATAATAATAATAATGATATAACTTTAATATATGAGTACAATGCTATGGTAATAAGCACTCAAGTAAAGGCATTTTGAAAATCAGGGTTTGGTCCTTGGTGAAGTTAAGGCCATCATATGTAGTGTATGAAACCTCCATAGGGGAAGAATCTTCTACTGCCTAGGGAGGAACTGCCAAGTCATTCCATATTTGCGGACTTTTGTTCAGTGGGTAGGTCCTCATCTTGAGAAAGGTATCAGTGACTCCCATGAATGTTGAAAGGCAAAAGAAAAGGCTTCGCAGCCTACCACAACTAGAATAGAACATGAATATTGCACTATTATCATGAAAGGGATTCTGACTCCCCCATACTATATATGTATATGTGTTTGTGAGTGCATATATGCACATATACATGTATGTGTGTATCCATGTACATATACATGTGTGTACAAACATGTATATGCACACATATATGTATTGCGTATATCTATATATACACATATGTCTGATAATGAAGTTTTTATGATAAACTACTTTTTAGGGTATAACCTCTTTATTCATAGAGATAGCATATTGTATAAAAATCAAAGGATGAAACTGCTTTTAAGTTTTACTGTAATAGAATTGTGCATTATAGGATGAAGATTTCTTTTGTACATTAAATATGTATTTTTTATTTAACTTTAGAAATAAATGATAAAAAGAGCCAGGGAAGTCACCTCCCACTATTCCTGTTTTTGGACTATTCTCTTTCTTTGGCTTTGAGAGAGTGTACAATAATCACGTCTGGTCCAGTCTCAAGATTATTCTTTCTAGGCAATTTGTATGCAAATGGGTCATGCCTGTCATTTGTTTATTGGAAGTGGATTTTGAAAAAAAAAATAAAGCTAAGGCTTAGGTTACTGTACACAAAATATTGCTAGCATTAAATCTAGTGTAGCATCTGTTTGTATTAAATACTAAGAAACATGCCCCTTGCCAGTCCCTGAAAGTTAAATGAAGCTATCTCAGTGAATCAACAGCATCCAATGTTATTCCAAGGGGAATACAATGCAAAATAAAATGATACCATATTTACCTTCTGGGGATTGGAGATTTAAGCAGTAAAACAAGTCTGTCACACAATGAGAGATACTGTTACAGCAAACTTTGTCTAATGAAAGATTTTTTTTTAACAAGCCTGGCATCTGGCCATATAATTACTGAAATGGGCAAAACAATGCATGGCTAAGAAGATCGCAAAGCAAAAAGATAACAAAGACAATATTAGAGTTGAAAAATAATGTAAAATAAACTGAAATCAAATAAATATGTCTTTATGGAAATTTTAAAAATTTTATGGTCAATTTTCACCATTCATCATTTACTTCTCTCTCTCTCTCTCTCTCTCTCTCTCTCTCTCTCTCTCTCTCTCTCTCTCTCTTCTCTTTCTCTCTCTCTCTCTCTCTTAGCTTTTGAGAACAACATAACCAGCATTGATCTCTTTCTTCAAGCATCTGCATGAGCTTTCACTCTCAGAGTAGAGATGACTCTATCTGTTCAACAAGACGAAGAATGACATCAGATTAATGCTAAGTGACAAATAGTATATTCGGATGTATACATCTTTTTACACAGTCTCCACAGAATCATTTGCTCTTTAAAACTAAATGCAACTAAAATAAGAAGTTTGCAACCTGGTTGCATGAATCTATTACAATCTTTTAGATATCACTTGATTTCAGGGGCTTCTACATGGCCCAGTGGATAGAGTGTAGGGCTTAGAGTTAGGAAAACCTGAGTTCAAATCCAGTTTCACCCTTTAAAACTGTGTAACCTTGAGCAAGTCACTTAACCCTGTTTGCATCAGTTTCTTCATTTGTAAAATGAGCTGGAGAAGGAAATGGCAAACTGCTTCCAGTATCTTTTTTCAACAACATCTCAAATCTGGTCACAGAGATTTGGACATGACCCAAACAACTGAACAATAATACCACCTATCTTTACAACTGAGTCATTTAACCATTCATTTATTCATTTTATTTTCTTTTTACAAAGTCACAAATAATAGGATTGTAAGTTTTGAAAAACTCTTAAGGTTTTATTCTTCCAGTTCTTCATTTTCTTTCCCCCCCAAAATGTATTAATTTATTTGTTTTCAGTTTCAGATTTCACTTCTGTAAGTTTTAAATTTTCTCCCCCTCCTTCCCCCCTCCATCCCAAAGATGATATACAATCTTATTTGGGCTCTAAATATACATTCCTGTTAAACACATTTTCACATTAATCCTGTTTCATAGCAGAATTATAATGAATGGGAGGAACCATGAGAAAAACAAAACATAACAAAAGAGAAAATAATCTGCTTCGTTCTGCATTCTGACTCCATAGTTCTTTTTCTGGATATGGATGGCATTTTGCATCATGAGTCCTTTAAAAATGTTTTAGGTCCTTGCACTGCTGAGAAGGGCTAAGTGCATCAAAATGATCAGTCTTTGCACATTATGGCTATTATTGTATATAATGTTCTCCTGGTTCTACTCATTTTTACTCAGCTTCAGTTCATGTAGGTTTTCCTGAAGCCCACCTGTTCGTCATTTCTTATAGCACAATATTATTCCATTACATTATTATACTACAGTTTGTTCAGCCATTCCAATTCTTGGCCACCACAAAAAGAGCTGCTGTAAATATTTTTGTATATGTGGGTCCTTTTCTCATTTTTATGATTGCTTTGCAATACAGCCCTAGAAGTGGTATTGCTGGGTCAAAAGGCTATGCACATTTTCATAGAATTTGCTCTCTAGAATGGTTGGATTAGCTCACAGCTCCACCAACAATGAATTAGTGTTCCAACTCTCCCACATCTTCTCCCACACCAACTCTTTTTTCATGTAGGACTGTAGGGGATTGCCTGCATCCCCAGGCGTCTTGGTGATGTGGTGAAGAAGAAAGACACAAGAGGTGGAGGAAGATAGGCCAACTCCATTTATTGATCTGAGGGTCAGGGTATGTATAGACAGAAACTCCAAGTCTACCTGACATTCTGCTCATCTCCTGTCCTATTGACTTGATCAGTCTTATTGTCTTAAAGACTGTTAACCTAGAAGGCATCTATTTTACATATCCCTTATTTTCTGTAGTTCTCTTGTTTGTCTCAAGGAGACAGCAACATCCGGGGGGCATGGAGAGCCATTCTGGATGATAATGAGCACAGTCTCAAAGAATAGTTTCCCTGAAGATCTATCCTGATCTTGTCAACCGCACTCCACCCTGGCCATCAACATAGGACCACATAAAGTATCACTGATACCCAATTTTTATCTTTGCTCAGAGCCTTTAATTGCCAAGGCTTTCTTAATTTCTTATAGCTCTACTCAGAATCCTCTCCAAGGTAATAAAATTATTGTTTACTGGTGAATATTTATAAGTAGCTTGAAAGAAATTAACATGAATTTTAATAGTAATAATTTTAAAAATTAACCAAGAAATCCTCTTACTTTTGAGGGTATGATTTAATTGAAATTTGCTATTTCTTTTGGGGGTATGAGTTTATTGAACTTTTCTATTAAATCATAAATAATGCAAAGAAATTAAAATATTGTAATGTCATTTGGAAGTAAATTTCTCATTTTTGAAGTGGATGGTAAAAATTGAGACTTTACCATGAGCTGCACCTTGACAAGTAATGATGAAAAAAAACCTAAAGTGTAATTTTCAATCAGAGTTCTGATCCATGTTAAATACTAAAAAGATAGACATATTTAATGTACCTTTTATTCTCTCACTACCTAAATCCTTGATAATTAGGAATAAGAGAATTGCCATAGCCTGTCAGGCAAAATATCTTTTAGCAGTATAATGATGCCACCTCCTCAGCATCATTAGGTTTCTAGATAGAGAATATGATTAATACACATAGTAGAGTCATTTACATCAGGGGGCCTGCTCAGAACAGTAGGAGCAGAATCTTCTTCCCTGAGAAACAGAGCTGTAGTGATGAGCTATTAGTTTGAGGCTGCTAATGTTTTCGAATTACTGGAGTTATGAAGACATCTACACTTGATAGGCAGTCATTATATGCTCATGCACTCTAAGTAATGATTAACCAGCTAGTTTATAATGCTATTATGCCAGTTAACACCTGAACCTACAGTCATCTGACAGGTAAGTTTAATTGCCAAAATTACAGTTATTCTCAAGGAATATTTAAAAATGATAATGAATAAAATAGAAAGATGAAGTTAACACCTAAACATGATTACTGTTCTATTTGCTGAGATTTAGAGAAGTTAAACAAACAATTAGCTAAGAGATTTGTACAATATATTTCTACAAAGTTTAAAGAAAGGAAAACCCTCTAAATTTTGTATGGTATCTCAACTCACAGAGTGTTTATTAAGTGCCTGCTAGAGGAAAGCTAATGTGATAGATACTAGGAATACAGAAACAAGAGTGAAATAAGCCTTGCATTTCAAAGAGCTTACATTCTATAGAAAGGGCTCAATTTGTATCAAAATAAATTGATTTGGGAAAACTGGGAAAGGGGGTACTAAAAATAGGATACTAGTTGGGATGAGAGAAGGTTTCACAGATGAGGTGATGCTTAAAGCTTTGAAAGAAACAAGGATTCTGAACTAGAGGTAAAGATGAAGAAGAGGTGTATTTCAGATAAGGGGAATAATGTGCAAATACTCAGAGGCAGAGGACAGGACATAGATGTCAGACAAACTGTCTGTATTGATTTGACTGGAACATGGAGTGCATGAAGGAGAGAAGGTTATAATAAGCCTGAAGTGAAATTTAATGTTCTAAAGCAGAGAATGTTAATTACATTGGGTCTATGAACTTATTTTTAATATATTGAAAGCTGAATTTCATTAAAATTGGCTTTCTTTGCAATCCTTTATAGTTGTGTTACAGTGGATAGAGTAGACCTGGAGTCAGGGACCCCCAAGTTCAAATTCTGGCTCAAACACTTACTTCATGATCCTGGACATGTTATTTTATCTCTTTTTGTCTCAGTTTGCCAAACTGTAAAATGAGGATTAAAAACATTTAAAATCTAAGGCTTTTCTGAGGATCAAATGAGATAATACTTATAACATACTTGAAACAGTGTTGAGCACCTGGCAGATGCATAATAAATCTCTCCATCTGTCCTTTCCTTCTTTCCTTCCTTTAAAAAATTATTCTGAGAAGTGATGCATAGGTTTTATGAGTTTGCCAAAGGGTTCCATAACACAGAAAAGTTAAAACATTTTCTAAAGGCATATTTTTAAACTGTCTATCCAACCCACCTTTATTCAACATATCCATTAAATATGTATATATGCATATATATGTGTATACACATATCTTTTAAAAATTTGTTTTTAGTTTTCAATATTCACTTTTAAATGATTCTGAGTTCTAAGTTTTCATCACCCTTTCCTCCTCCCTCCCCAACATGGCATAGAGTCTGAAGTAAGTTATACATGTGCAATCATATATAACATATTTCCATATTAGTCCTGTTGTGAAGGAAGAATCAGAACAAAAAGAAAAAAAAACATGAGGAAGAAAAAAACAGAGAAAAATAGCATGTTTTGATCTGCATTCAACTCCATAATTCTTTTTCTGGATGTGGATAGTATTTTCCATCATGAAACTTTTGGAATCATCTTAGTTCCATTACTGAAAAGAATTAAATCTATCAAAGCTGATCATTGCACAATGCTGTTGTTACTCTTTAGAATGTCTTCTGCTTCTACTTACTTTACTCAGCATCAATTCATTTAAGTCTTTCCGGGTTTTTCTAAAATCCACCTGCTCATCATTTCTTATAGAAAAATAATATTCCATTATATCCATATATCACAACTTGTTCAGCCATTCCCCAATTGATGGATATACCCTCAATGTCCAGCCACAAAGAGGTTCTATAAATATTTCACAAAATATATTGTGGGATATAAAGGATAAATAATTTAGATTCAATAGAATTGTATTTTCTCCTCAAAATATATGTTTTATACTAACTGGTGCTTTAAAACACAGAAGCTATAGATTTTCCATTGATATTGGGACTTAGCAGAAGTTATTCCTAATGCACAATCTATAGAACAGAGGCCATAGTGCTGACCATCTACACATTAAGAACAGATCGATGCACAGGGAAAATAGCCCTCTTTATAATATGATTCGCAGGGTGAGTTAAGGTCCTTTGCTAACTCATTGTCCCTATTACTTCTTCATTAATCATTCTAAGAGTTAAATCATCAAAGGCTTCTTATTCAAATGTAACTCAACCAAGAGGAAATATTAATGCTATCATTCAGTAAATTAATTTTTCAGATTAGTTCTTGGGAACATCTGTCCTCTGAGGGAATAAGATACCTTTATAGTGCAGGGAAGTGCAGAAGTCCTCATGGTGCAAAAGGAAGTCAACAAATGTTCAGCACAACAGGAGTAGACCACCTGCATTTCAGTCTAGTAAGAATCACTGAAGCTTCAGTAAGGAGGAGGGCCAAAAAGAAGAAACTAAAGATCACCTTTTTCTATACCCAGATTTTGCCCTGGATCAGCCCTGGTTAAGGTGTTTACCAATCTCTTCTTTACATTATATGCATTACTGTGCTTATCTTTGTATTCTTTAATTTTTTTTTTTTCCAGCTGAGGCATTAATGGTAAGAAGACAAGGAAGAAAATCAACACTTAGATAATTACATGGGCACATGAGTACAACTTAGGAGTTCTTTCTATTTAGGTAAATCATAATCTGTCCATGCCTGTTCATCCTGGGTACCTTTTGTCCATGGCCTCCCCAAGGATGATCACTGAGGCTCCATTGCCAGAAACCTCCTTCTCTTTCTCCTTACATGAAGTAATTGGTGGAATATTGGGAAGGTCCCAATGAAAATAAACAGAGAAAAATTAGTAGAGCCAAGAAATTATTTATATAATGATAACATTATAAAGTAAAAGAAAACAATTTTGAAAGATTTCATAATTCTGTTCAATGCAATGATAAATCTGCAGTCCAGAAAAATGATGAAACATGTCATATGTACCACAACAGAGGGGGTAATGAACTTAAAATGCAAAAAGTAACATACATTTTGAAATATGGATAATGTGCAATTTTGTTTTTTGCTGGAATGTGTGGCTAGAGAGAATTTTTTTCTTGCTTTTTTGTTTGCTTTTAAGTTTACTCATTTAGGGGGAAGGAGTAGTGAAGGATCTTTATCTTCCTACATCTAGCCCATATTCTCTTTCTGTCTCTTTGAGTTTCTCACTGATTATATGTTGAAACTTGATCACTCCCTAAACCCATTGCCCTTTTTGTTACATTCACATTTAATTTGATTTATTTATTTATTTTTTGAATTTATTTATTTAACTTTTAACATTCATTTTCACAAAATTTTGGGTTCCAAATTTTCTCCCCATTTGTCCCCTCCCCCCACCCCAAAACACCGAGCATTCTAATTGCCCCTATCACCAATCTGCCGTCTCTTCTATTATCCCCCCCTTCCCTTGTTCTCATCTTCTCTTTTGTCCTGTAGGGCCAGATAACTTTCTATACCCCATTACCTGTATTTCTTATTTCCTAGTAGCAAGAACAGTACTCGACAGTTGTTCCTAAAACTTTGAGTTGCTACTTCTCTTCATCCCTCCCTCCCCACCCATTCCCTTGGGAAGGCAAACAATTCAATATAGGCCATATCTGTGTAGTTTTGCAAATGACTTCCATAATAGTAGTGTTGTATAAGACTAACTATATTTCCTTCCATCCTATCTTGCCCCGCAATTCTTCTATTCTCTCTTTTGATCCTGTCCCTCCCCAAGAGTGCTGACTTCAAAGTGCTCCCTCCTCCCATTGCCCTCCCTTCCATCATCCCTCCCACCCTGCTTATCCTCTGTCTCCCCCACTTTCCTGTATTGTAAGATATGTTTTCATACTAAAATGAGTGTGCATTTTATTCCTTCTTTAGTTGAATGTGATGAGAGTAAGCTTCATGTTTTTCTCTCACCTCCCCTCTTTTTCCTTCCACTAAAAAGTCTTTTGCTTGTCTCTTTTATGAGAGATAATTTGCCCCATTCCATTTCTCCCTTTCTCCTTCCAATATATTTCTCTCTCACCACTTAATTTCATTTTTTTAAGATATGATCCCATCCTATTCAATTCATTCTGTGTTCTCTATCTCTGTGTGTGTGCATGTATGTGTGTGTGTGTGTGTGTGTGTGTGTGTGTGTGTGTGTAATCCCACCAACTACCCAGATACTGAAAAGTTGCAAGAGTTACAAATATTGTCTTTCCATGTAGGAATGTAAACAGTTCAACTTTAGTAAGTCCCTTTTGACATCTCTTGACTGTTTACATTTTCATGCTTCTCTTCATTCTTGTGTTTGAAAGTCAAATTTTCTTTTCAGCTCTGGTCTTTTCATCAAGAATGCTTGAAAATCCTCTATTACATTGAAAAACCATTTTTTCCCCTGAAGTATTATACTCAGTTTTGCTGGGTAGGTGATTCTTGGTTTTAGTCCTAGTTCCTTTGACTTCTGGAATATCATATTCCACACCCTTCGATCCCTTAATGTAGAAGCTGCTAGATCTTGTGTTATCCTGATTGTATTTCCACAGTATTTGAATTGCTTCTTTCTAGCTGCTTGCAATATTTTCTCCTTGACCTGGGAACTCTGGAATTTGGTCACAATGTTCTTAGGAGTTTCTCTTTTTGGAACTCTTTCAGGTGGTGATCAGTGGATTCCTTGAATACTTATTTTGCTCTCTGGTTCTAGAATATCAGGGCAGTTTTCCTTGATAATTTCATGAAAGATGTTGTCTAGGCTCTTTTTTTGATCATGGCTTTCAGGTAGTCCTGTAATTTTTAAATTGTCTCTCCTGGATCTATTTTCCAGGTCAGTTGTTTTTCCAATGAGATATTTCACATTATCTTCCATTTTTCCATTCTTTTGGTTTTGTTTTGTGATTTCTTGCTTTTTCATAAAGTCATTAGTCTCCATCTATTCCATTCTAATTTTTAAAGAACTATTTTCTTCAGTGAGCTTTTGAACCTCCTTTTCCATTTGGCTAATTCTGCTTTTTTTTTTTTTTGAAAGCCAAAGAAAACAAAGTTTATTAAAGATTCGCCTAATTGGGTTGCCTCTTAAGGAGCCTAAGTATTTGTAATGCTTGTATTCACAAGCGGGCCAGATAGAATCCCAGCTAGACAGAGTATGAGCTGGATTGAATCTGAGCACCTGCATGGAGGCAAGATGGAACTTAAATACAGAAAAGAGTATAGGAGGGATCTGGGGCGATGGTCTGGTAGTCGATGGGAGGAGGTGTTTAGGAAGGGTCTTGAGGAGAAGTCCAAGGAGGGAATCCTAGGAGTGTCAAAGGCTGGAAACAGCTGGAGGCTATCAGGAGATAGCAGACAATGGAGGGTTTTGGGTGGGAAGCAGGTGGGTCAATGGAGAGATAACAGACAATGGTCACAGATTTGAGTATGAAAAGCCAGGTTCTGTGGAGAAATATAAGGAGAGCTCAATTTGAGTATGAAAGTTCAGGTTAAGTGAGGAGATTCCAGGGGAGCTCAAGGAAGTTCCCAGAGTCTGAACCCCATCAATGCCCCCTCAAACAGATTGAACCCAAATTCTTTTGGGGTAAAGGGTGAAGGTCTCCATTTCTGAAACTTCTTCCTGCTGGCAAGGGGCATAGAGCTGTCCCTGCCTCAATGGGTCCTATTCAAGGGGTCAGACTTCAGAATCTGGGTGGTGCCAGGTCCAGTTGGCTGGAAACCTAGGATTCAGAAAGAAGTTAGTATGCAGCATGGTCTGTCATCTGGAAGTTGATGGCTTGCACTCTAGAAAAGACAAACCTGACAAGGAGGTTAAGCAAACACACACCAAGCAGGTACAAAAGGAGTATAAAGAAAAGACAGTTTCCCAGGCATAAAAGATAATTTCTCTGGAGAGAATTAAAGATGACTGTGGCAAGGCCAAAACATAGAAGGGCATGTTTGATAGGGTAGTTTTTTTCAGTCAGATATCCCCTTTCTTTCCAGATTGTTCCACAGGTATGTAAAACAAGGAAAGCGTATTTTGAGTAAATAAAAACATCAACTGGCCTGGGGTCAAGTCCTAAGGAATGGGTTGACTCCCAAAGCCTGTCCTGTCCTTTCATCAACATACAGAATGAAAGGTTTTCCCAGATTGAGTAGGTCTAGTGATGGGGTGGTGGTCAAATTAATTTTCAGAGTCTCAAAACCTTAGCCTGGTCTGAGTCAGTGCCCTGAGTGGGGTCATAAAGGAGTTAGCAATAAAACCAAAATTAGGAATCCAGAGTCTACAAAATCCAGTCATTTCTAAAAACACTCGAACTTGTTTCTGAGTGGCTGGAACAGGGATAGACAGGATTGTCCTTCTTCTCTCAGAGGTTAAGGAGAGAGGGGTGGGTGTGAGTTCCTGGCCCAGATACCTTATGGACTGGGATGCTATCTGGACTTTGTTCCAAGAGACCCTATAGCCTTGAATGCCTAAGAAATTAAGGGCTTCTGTGGCAGCAGCCAAAGAACCTGCCTGGGTGGGGCTACAAATAAGACTATCATGCACATACTGAATTAAGCTACTGTCTGCTAGTTTCAGGTGCCTTAAATCTCTTCCCAAAGCCTGGCCAAATACATGAGGGTTATCTTCAAAGCTTTGGGGCAAAACTTTCCACGTTAGCTGATATGGACTTGATTCCCCAGGAAAAGTACATTCAAAAGCAAAAATAAATTGTGAGTATTCACCATTAGGCCTTTTTGTGGGAAGGGTTGCAGTTTTGCAAGGAGATGAACAAGGGACAAAGATTCTATACTTAAGGAATTTTTCAATTAAAGGTCATGGTCCTTGGGGTGGCAGAACTAGCTCTCTCTGGAATTCCAGTGTCCCAAATATTTGGCCTGACTGTCTCCTACACTCTCAAGCAAACCGGGGAAGACAGTGAACAGTGGCAAAAGGGAGATGGGAGGTTTAACTAGAGAAAATTGACTTCCCAATTTCACCATCAGGTCCGGTCCCAACAAGGGGGCAGGGTCAGAGGAGGGCCTAAGGGAGGAGTGTTTAAACAACAGATTCTCAAGTAGTCTGGGCAGGGGGTATGTCTGGAGACATTCCTTAGTTTCCCCTTCAATGCCTATGACCGAGGGGTCAAGGGATGGGTGGGGCCAGAGTGACCGGTTAAAGCAGAGAATTGTTACCCATGTTAAAGTGGGTAACCTTACCTTCAGCCTTCGTTTTTACCCAGAGCTTGGTGAGAGAAGTGGAGAAAGTGGGAGCACTGCCAGTACCCAGGCTTTCCCGTTGTTCCAAGTCTTGAGAAGACTGGAGGACAGGGTACTGGGGGGAGGCTCCACCACTTTTCCAACCTGAGGGACAATCTTTCCTCCAACGTCCCTCCTGGTCACATGGGCACGGTTCCACAGGTGTTGGTTCCTGGGGCTCCCTCTGGGGGGGCGCCCTGGAGGGGCACTCCTTGGACCAGTGACCCTCCTTGTGGCAACGAAAGCAGGTTTCCCCACTGCCCAAGTAGCCAGCCTTCCTCCAAGGGGGCGCCCTGGAGGGGCATTCCTTGGACCAGTGACCCTCCTTGTGGCAATGAAAGCAGGTTTCCCCACTGCCCAAGTAGCTAGCCTTCCTCCAAGGGGGTGCCCTGGAGGGGTGCTCCCTGGGTCTCTTCCTGGCCAAGGCAGCAGCCAAGAATTGAGCATGCTCCCTGGCCCTAGCCCTTCTCCTTCGTTCTCTTTCCTCTGCTGCAATGAGGTCTCTGTTGTTAAAGACTCCAAAGGCCGTCTCCAGTAACTGGGCCTAAGATGTTTGGGGTCCCATTGGCAATTTCTGCAGTGTCCTCCGAATATCTGGGGCAGACTGATTAATAAAATACATGCTAAGAATTGCTGCCCCTTCTATGGAGTCAGGATCGAAATTTGTATGCTTTTTAATAGCTTCTACTAGCTGGTTTTGAAAAAGGGCAGGGTTTTCCTTTTCTCCCTGAGTAATTTCCCTAAGTTTTTGAAAATTTACTTGTTTTTGAAATGCAGTTTTTAGGCCTTCTATCAGGCAAATTACCATAAAGTCTCTCTTTCCCCTGTCCTCACTCTTTTGATAGTCCCATCTGGGGTCACTCATGGGAACAGCAGCTGTTCCTGGGGGGTATTTTATAATAGGGCCTTCGAAGTATTAACTCATTTTATCTTCTCTGTAAACTTGTGAGGTAGGTACTATCATTATCCCCATTTCACAAATGAGGAAACTGAGCCAAAAAGAGGTATAGGAATCCTAAATTTTATTTCCTAAACTTAGATTCAGGTTCATGTGACAACCTGATAAAAGAGCAATTATATTTAGTAAATAGATACAAAAAGAACATTCTAGAAAAACTATATCATTAAATCTCCCAAATATTCTGACATATATTTCACTTAATTATTTCTTTGTGTTATCACTTATTAACTTTGTGACTTTAAGCATGTCATTTTTCTATTATTTGTCTCAATTTTTCTATTTGTAAAATTGGAGAGTAGAACCAGATTATATTTAAGGATCCTCTGAGGTCTAAACTTTAATCCTCTTTTTAAATTTATGGCGTATCCTAAAATTCAACTGAATAAAAATTCTAAAATAGAATAAAAATGAATGATATACTGTTAGCTCACATGAATGAATTCTTTAATTGTTAACAGAATAACCAAAAGCTATATAAGTTCTAGAGATTGGGTAAGGCTTTGCGCAATTAACAAAAGAATATAAAATAAGTAATAATTTGACTGTGTTAAGAGAATGCCTTGATCAGTGCAACAGAAAGAACTGTGAATTTGATGTTTTGAACCTGGGTTCTGTTGACCTGAAAACTTGGTTAGAGAAAAGGCAACAGGCTAAATGCATTCATTTTATGATTTAATTAATTAAACAATTCCCCATAAAGAAAACTGTTACATAGCGCTACAGAGTCAGAGGTGACTTTGACTACCTAGTACAGAAATCATCTGTCTTAAGTACATTTTGCCATGAGAAAGAAACTGTCCTAATTAAGCAAATCATAAATTCAGTAAGACAGGACAATTAAGAAAGCAATGTCAGTCAGGTCTTGAGATTCCAAGCTGGGTAAACATATGTCTCAGAAATCCCACCACCAGTAAGTGGCAGGCTTCCTGCCCCAAACAGATAACTGACGCACGAAAGGGTAAACAAGTTCAATAGAAATTACAACCTAAGATGTCTATATTTTCTTTACCATTAATATGCCATGACATAGTATATGTCTATAGATAATAAGATATAAAGGAAAGTTCCATTATTCAAGATAGTGTCTCAGGTCAAAGGTCTCCCAAGGAATGTAGAGTAAGCCTTGTCTGGCTTTTGCTGACATAGGAAGAGGCATTCTCTGAGTTTGCTTCAGAGAGAACAAAGAGATTATTCCAAAATTTTGTGTTAAACATTATCAGTTCACATTCCCACTTTTTATTATCTAATATTAGAAAAGTCATTTAATCTCTTTGCTCCTCATTTGTTTCATTGGTCAGATTAAAGTGTTAGACTACATGATTACTGGATAGATTTCCAGCTCAAAACATCATATTTATTTGTGTATTTTCCACTCCTTTATAATCCTAATATTTTTGAAACATTTTGAAAAGAAACCCAGAAAAATGTTTTGTCTGACTTTCCCTGACTTTCCCACTCATTTACTACTTGGGAATGGCCATGGTATCTTTGAAGAGGCATCTCTGAACTGAGCACGTTTTTCCGTGCTAGGGAAATGAAATCAGCCAGTTGCTTGCTGTAGTTGAGACACACAGGAACTAATCAACAATGTCTTCTATTCCTTCTAGCTGTCTGTTTGCCCTTTATCCTTATTTTCATTTCCTTACTGATTCCTCTAGGCTAAGGTTACAGGTTAGCCCAATTCACCTTCAAAAATGCAAGGAGACCAAAGTAATGATCCTAAACTGAGTCTACTGGGTGATCCTCTTTTTGCATCTGAGATCCTCTTTTTGCATCTCAAACAAGAGACTTGGAAGAAAATGAAATCCTTAAGGCAAATATAATGTTTTAATTAATTAAAAAAATGTCTTTTCTTTTTTCTCTTGTTTCTCCCTCTCCTCATACTCTGTCTCTATGTATCTGACATTCTTTGTCAGTGTTACCCCTATGCCAGCATTACATCTTAGGGCAACCCTTTTCCTTGAAATATTAAGGAATTACTAATGAATGAGAAAAAATTTAAGTGCTTTAGGTTCTATTTAATATCATTTCTGGTTCCTATATAACTTTTTGAGTCACTTATTTTCATTAACTAAGATGTAAACATCAAAGATTAATGATCATTGAAGGTGATGGTAAACATGAGGAAGAATGCTTGTATGTTCATGATAACCTTGGCAAAAACAAGAAAGTTCCATTTTTTACCCAGATCATCATAGCCAACTGAGTTAGCTATCTATTATATTTTTCATAAATTTAAAATAAAAAGTAATATGCCTGGTGTGGGAAATGGAGCAACTCTTTGAAAGAGTATATATATTTTTGAATCAATAAAATACAATTTAGAGAAGGAAAAAATGTCCAGAAAAAACTTGTTAGGTTTACTGAACTGCAAAGAAATGGATACATGAAAATATGAAAATAACCATCCATAAAATCTTAAGTAAAAGAAATTATTTTCATCCAATTATAGAAGACATGCTGTCACAGCAGAATGGATAGAAGCAAAGAAATAATCTGGCAAGTGTCAGTCCACTAAAGCATTTGTAAAGCCTTGGGGCACATTAAGTACAAAGGAAATTTCTGTGACAACCATGAGATACCTTTGCAAGATAACCTTAAAATAACATTTGCAATATATGTTGCCACTTACATGTCAGATGGAAGATGAAAGATGATTACTCAGAGAATTGTTATTTTAGTCTTGTTTGGAATTTATACACACACAAGATGATATTTCCTAGTAGGGAAGATGTGGAGGTCTTGAGTCCAATTTGCATTCCTAGCTGTGAATATGATAAAATAATGTAAAGGAAGTGTATTTCACTGAAAGGGGTGTTAACCTTGGAGTTAGAACACTTGGATTTGATCCTACGTTCAATATGCCTTCCACTATACAACACTGCATACATTGTATTGTAGTCAGAAGTGAGACTATCAATTGTATTTAAGAATTCCATATGAGATCCACTGGATAATATGATCTCGTGAGTGTTTTTTGGTTTCCTTTATTTCTTTGTTTGTTTGTTTATTTATTTATTTTAAGTTTTCAGCATTCATTTCCACAAAATTTTGAGTTCCCAATTTTCCCCGTCTCTCCCCTCTCCTCCAAAAAGCCGAGCATTCTGATTGCCCCTTCGACAAATGTGCCTTCTCTTCTAACACCCCCTCCCTTCCCTTATCCCCATCTTTTCTCTTGTCCTGTGGGACAAGATAAATTTCTATACCCCATTACCTGTATTTCTTGTTTCCCAATTGTATGCAAAAACAATTCACAACATTTGTTCCTAAAACTTTGAGTTCCAACTTCTCTCCCTTCCTCCCTCCCTACTCATCCCCACTGAGAAGGCAAGCAATTCAATATAGGCTCTATATGTGTAGTTTTGCAGATGACCTCCATAACAGTCAGGTTGTGTCAGACTAATTATATTTCCCTCCATTCTATCCTGTCCCCCCATTTTTTCTATTCTCTTTTTTGACCTTGTCCCTCCCCAAGAGTGTTTACTTCTAATTGCTCCATCCTCCCATTTGCCCTCCCTTCCATCATCCCCCCAACCTTGCTTATCCCCTTCTCCCCTACTTCCTAGTAGTGTAAAAGATTTTCATACCAAAATGACTGTGCATGTTATTCCTTTGAGCCAAATGTGATGAGAGTAAGCTTCACTTTTTCCCTCTAACCCTCCCCCTTTTTCCCCTCCGTTGGAAAAGCTTTTTCTTGGTTTCATACAAGACTTAAAACAATTTGTCTTTATGAGCCTCAGTTTCCTCATATCTAAAATGAAGACACTAATACTTAAGTTCTGTCACTCACAGGTTTTCATTGAGGTGAGGCATGTTCTTTATGGAAAAGAGCAATGCAGAGAACAACTACCTCCCACATGAACCTCTTTTCCTTTTATCTACTGGACAAGGACACATCACATTCCCCAGAACTGTACTTTGACCCCTTCTAGGTGGCAAGCCTCATCTTAAGGAATTTGCAAAAACAGTGGCTTCTGGTTGTTCTAATATGCATATCTCCAACATAATCAGCTGATTATAGTTCCTCCTCAGACTTCTGGAGGGGAAGAAGGTGAAGCTATTAGAAGCAGCAAGGGCAGTCACTTGCATATAGTAATATAAGCTTGTGCTTGTAGAGGTGCACCTAGTCCTGGATGTAAAAGAGCTATTTCTTCTGATTGTATTTGCTTGCCTAATCACAGGTGATCAAATTAATCCTGAGAGATGATTGTTTTTGAGTTTGGTGACTACTTTGGAAATTTAGAAGTGGCTAATTTGGTGTTTGCTGTCCTCTGGGAGGTATCCTCCTCCTCCATAAGTTAATAGAGTGTTTCTAGAAGGAGATCATAACCAACTACAGGATGACCCTAAGTCACACCTTAGCTTGCCAGAAGATATGGACATCGACTGAACTGCTTAAATAAAGGGACTGAAGAAAAAGTGAAATGCCTGAGGCCTTATTATTTTTAACCAGTTTGTCTTTATGAATCTTTTCTGTTTTATACTTTTTTTTTGATGTGGAGAAAATAAATAGCTTTCTTATACTTGCTTTACTTTGTAATTTGAGCAATTTTCTAGAAGTGACCCCTCTTGATCCCTTTTGTAAGACTTTAGATGTGAGTTAAATCTGAGTTTTGTTCAAAAGATGGTCTCAGAATTCTACTTTGGGATAGGGGCATAATGAGCCAAAGAAAGAAGTGTATTTCAAAGTCTGTATGAGTCCAAAACTGAAGACTCTTAGTAGGAGAGGGAAGATAGGCCAATGAGTCTGTTACAATTGTATATCAGAAAACTATAAGTAAGGGTGAGCTATTACAATGATAATTTTTTGGGGGGGCCTCTGTTATCTTTGTAAAAGTAAAAAAAAAAACCAAAAGCCCTCACCTGCCATACTCTTTTTAATCTCAGAAAAATTCTGGGGAAAATATTTTTATAGCATTTGTGAAGAACTATAGCAAAATTATTGAAAAAATATAAAGTCAAATATTTTTAAATAAAAAGCATTTGAGTAATGGGGAAATAATGATCAAACTGGTAGAATTGCTTTCATTTTTGGTGAACATCTTTCACTCATCAAGTCACTAAAAGTTTGACTCTTGAGGAAGTCTTTCACCTTGTTTTCCTGATGTTCTTGGAATCTGAGAAAGTCTACAGGTTAATGAAGGTAGTGCATAGAATGACTGAACACAAACATGTACTCTGTGACATGCTTCTAAATGAGAGGAACACAAAACTGAATACTTTCCCCCAAAGAAAGGAAGTAAAAGATATTTTCATACTTAAGAAAAATTGCCATGATATTTTAAAAATTCTTAATTTGAAAATGACTGTTTTGAAAATCATGTTTTCTACAGAGGAGAAGGGATAAGAATAGGAATAGGAGGGAATGAGGAAGGGAATAAACATTTACATAACATCTTTCAAGGCACAGTGCTAAATGCCTCACAAGTATTATCTCATTTGATCCCCACATGAACCTAAGAGGTAGCTCTTCTTCTTATTTCCATTTTACAATGAAGAAAACTGAGGTAAACAGTGGTTAAATGATTTGCCAGTCACACAAATTATGTGTCTTAAGCTGACTAGGTGTGTACCCCAAAGGAATCAAAGAAGAAAAAAAAAGGCACACATGTGGGTGTGTACAAAATATTTATAGCAGCTCTTTTTTCTGGTGGCAAAGAATTGGAAGCTGAGGGCATGGCTACAAACTGGGAAATGGCCAAACAAATTGTACTATATGATTGTGATGGAATATTATTGTACTATAAGAAATGATGACCAGGATGCTTTCAGAAAACTGTGGGAAGATTACATGAACTGATAAAAAGTGAAATGAGCAAAACCAGGAAAACATGGTACACAGTAATAGCAGTATTGCATGATGATCAACTGTGAATAACTTAACTCTTCTCAACAATGCAATGAGCTAAGACCATTCTCAAGTACTGATGATGAAAATTGTTATTTACCTCCAAAGAAAGAGGTCTGAATGCAGATGGAAGCATACTTTTTGTCTTTCCTTCCTTCCTCCCTTCCTTCCTTCCTTCCTTCCTTCCTTCCTTCCTTCCTTCCTTCCTTCCTTCCTTCCTTCCTTCCTTCCTTCATCTTATTTATTTTGTTCTGCATTCTTTTTTGCAACATGGCTAATATGGAAATGTTTTGCATGTCTGCACATGTATAATTTATATCAAATTATTTGTCTTTTTAAAGAAAGGGGAAGGGGAAGGAGGTAAGGAGAAAACAATGTTTTTGTTTACATGTAAGTGAGAAAAAATGAAAATTAAATGTAAAAAAAGTGGCTTAAGCTGAATTTGAATCATTTCTTCCTGACTGTGCCACCTGGAGTTTCCCATTGGTATCCATAAACTGTCAAGAAATGCAAAGGAAGACTCCTACCATGTTGGGTGGGTGATTTGTGGTGAATTTATGGGAGGGCATGGGCAACAGTGGCAAAGGTTAAATCATTCAATGAAGCAATCAGCGTGCATTTTAATCTACATATAATAGTGCCAGACCCTATGGTAGTAAGTGGAAATATGAAATATATGAGTGAGATGAATGTAAATGACTAGCTGTATGCATCCTATGCAGTAATTGGAGTGCATCTTCAAGATGAGACCACAAATCCACAAAAAAAAAAAATCAATTGTGTTCATCCTTTTAGTTATCAGATTCCATTTTCCTCTAGACTTCTCAGTTTCTGAATCTAATGTATTTTTATCTTACACTTACCAAAAGCCAAAAGAGACTTCCTTGGGCCAAATAAAAAACAAAGTTAATTAACCAGATATTTTTAAAAAATCCAGGTTATGGTACCTGTATTTTCCTAAAAATATTTTAAAATATTTTTTCAACACCCCACAATTTCTCTTGGTCACTGTTATATCCTCTGAGGTTATAATGATACTAAAGCCTTGCCAAGAAAGCTGATACTATCAGCCTTGTGGCACAAAATCATCATCATTTAGCACTTCACTATTCCCTGAACCCAGAACAGCACCCAACTTGACACAGAAATTGACACATAAGATTTCTCTAGGGATTATGTAAACAATACAAGGTATACCATCTCGGGCTCCATAGACTGATTGTAAGCTGTGGGAAACAGATTTCCCCTGCCTTCTCTCTCTTCTTCAAAAACATACATATCTGGTAGCAATAGGGCAGTGGATCACATCAGAACTCCAGCCAAGAACCTTACTTCTCCCAATTTTTATGAGCTGGCTGCAGGCTATCCCAGCATAGAAGAGTGCCTGGTGCCTTCATCAAAGTTATTGGCAGGAGCTGCTGATGAGCCATCCCCACAGTTCAGTTGTCCTGTCTTCTTTACTGTGCTAAAACATTTCCCAGAACAGAAACCTTCCATCTTATACTTTTTACATTGTGGCTCATTAATACAATTCATAGTGGCTCAGGTCTTACCTAGCTGTCAACTGAGACAACTGCCAAACAGAGATGTCCTGGGGCTGAGAGTATAGTCCTGGAAGGAATTAAACAGACACACATATACTCAGTAGGAGCTAGGCCAATCAAGAAATTTCAAAGAGGTATCACTGTCACAGCTGAAAAGCCAGTAGCATGAGAGATAGAGGAGGGTGGCAGGTTAAGTTCAGCTACCCATGCAGTGCAGATAGAAGTAGGCTCTCATCAGTTGCTGTCCATAGCAGACATAGTTAACTTGGGCCTATGTTTGCCAGTGGTTTGGATTTTTCAGTTCTCTAATCTTTCCCACTGTCCCCCTCCTTAATTATCCCTTTGTATCCTCTGAAATAAAATATATAAAATGGAGGAAAATATGTCTAAAATCAAAATTTATATTAAAACTATCCAAAATAAAAGAGGAGAAAAGTTAAGAAAAGTCCTACACATTTATTTTTATAAAAGAGTCACAGCTAAAAAATACAGGTACCCAAAGAAAATTAGAAGGAAGAAAAAAAATTGCTATGCATCAGGTGAACAATTTTTTTTAAAGCAGGAGTTTCAGTCATACTAAAAAAAAAGCAGGAAAAAGTCATATTATTAAGAGAGATAGAGAAATTCTGTTGTACCTAAGAAACTACAAGACAATGAAACAAGATCAATGTTAAATATCCTTCCCTTATTAGCATAGTATGTAAATTTACAAAATAAAAGTTGACAGAATTGCAAAAACACATCATTTGTTAGAGAATTATAAGAGACTGATTTTTCTTTCCTGTATCTGGACAAATTTAACAAAGTTAAGCAAAAAAAAGGAAATATAAAAATGAACAAGTTCTTTGGAAACATATCAAAGTGAATTATGACTCCTTAATGGGACAAATACAGAATATGCATATTTTCAACACCAAATGGCACCCTTAAAATTGACCATTTGCTTAAGAACTGATAAACTATAAACAAATATTAAAAAGAATTCTAGATACATAATTTTAATATTAGTACAAAATGAAATTGTAACTAAGATAGGTAACATAAGTTAAGTATATAGACCTAAGTTTTGATGTAATAAATATGCTCTTTAAAATGTTTGGAGCAAAATAAATCAGAGAAAAGAGCTATGTGAAAGAAAACTATAATAAGAAAACATTCCAAATTGTCTGGAATTCAGCTAAAGAAACCCTTTTAGGACAATTTACATATCTGAGAATATACACTGAATTGTTATTTTAAAAGAAGATTAATGAACTGAATATGAAATCTAAAAAATATAGAGCAGGTAATATTGGAATAGAGTAACATTGTTTGAGGGCAACAAGATGACACAGTCGATAGAGTACTGGGCCCAGAGTCAGCAAAACCTGAGTCCAAATCTTGTTTGGAGCACTTAGTAGCTGTGTGACCCTCTGCAAATCACTTAAGATTGGTTTCCTCACTTTCCTCATATGTAAAATGAGGCAGAGAAGGAAATGGCAAATCACTCCATTATCTTTGCCAAGAAAACCCCCAAAAGGGTCATGAAAAATCAGACATGATTAAAACAAATGAACAAGAACAAGTATTGTATATTAAGAAAATATTTAATGGTGGGGAAATATGTGAAATCAAAGGACAGAAAATGGTGAATGGAAGAGAAAAGATGTGTAGATTTAAAAAAAAGTTCAGTAAATATCACACACTTGGCAGCTATGCCAGTAACAATAAAGAATTTCAATTTTCTAAATACTTGTGGGGTATTTCCTTCTCTTACGTTGTCTCTTCCTGTCTCTGTCTTTCTCCCCTGAAAGCAGAAACACTTTTCTTCGATTTGGCTTAATGATAATTTTATCCTTCAAAAACTAGAATAGACCACTCAAGGGAAATTATATTGCTTATTCTGATCCTTACCATGGAGAGGATCCATTTGCTTGTATTAAAATGAAGAGAAATTTGGGGTTATAATAGTACCATTGACTTCAAGCTTAGGAAGAATAGATGTCACATAATCTCATTATTTTACAGATAAGGATATCAAGATTCACAGAACATCAGTGAATTGCTTTGTCACATAGATAGTAAGCAGAAGAGTAGGGATCTGACTCATTGCTGTGACTCTAAAAGCACATGCTCTTTCCATATACAATGCTGCAGAAATGTACACTCAATTTTAGAATTTATAGCACTGAAAGAGTAGAAAGTTTAATGCAATCTGACAAAAACTCTAGATGTTCAGAGAGAATATTTTGAATCATTCAGAAAAAAAAATATGGGATTCTATGGACTACTAGTGGAAGTCTAGTTGTATGAAAGAGCTTTGGACAAATGAAATTTGGAAGAATAAATAGAAATTATTCCAATGAGGGGCAAAAAATGGAGCTAGTAAAGAGAATAATGGGAATGTATAATGAATGTAATAAACAACTTGGTTTATAGAAGATATATGCATAAGATGGTGGGAAAGGCAGGTAATGAAAGATAAGTATATAGATACACAGTGTCCATTAAAACTAACAACCGACTTGGGAAAGATAAAAATCAAGTGCACCTCTCAAAGAATGCGAAGGACAAAAAAAAGTGTTTTTTGAAAACTGTATTATTGGAAAAGGAGAATGAAAGAAGGGATAGAAATTTTTTTGGGTCTTGATGGGATGATGACAAATGATGGCCAGAAGATAGACGTACTGAATTTCAATTTCTTTTCTACTCTCTCTGCCAAAGAGAATTATCTTTGGGCTAGAAAAAAAAATTAAAACTAAAGGTAATTAAGGAGGTGATAACTGTTGATAAGTTCAAGTCACCTTTCCCAGATTGACTTCATGCTTGAAACTCAATGAACTGGCCGATGTGGTTGCTCTGAGCTCCTCAGTGATATAAGAAAATATGGAAAATATGGAAAGTATAAGAGGTATTGTAGGATCAGAGAATGACAAATATCTTTTTTTAATGAAGAAAAGGGTTGGTCATAAGCTACATCACATGTTTGATCATAACAATTCACACTCAATAAACTCTAATGACTTCCTGCTGCCTCATTCAAAACCCTTTTCCTCCTCCTACCTTTCCAGTGTTCTCACACTTTACTAGGTAACACATACACTTTGATTCAATGACACTGGCCTCCTGACTGTTTCATGAACAATATAGTCCATCTCTCTGCCCCCCTATTTTCTCTGATTGTCACCTGGAACATTTTCTCTCCACTCCGACTACTGACTTCCCTGTCTTCTTTTAAATTCTAAATAAAATCCTTTTTTTTTACTGGAAACCTCCCCCAACCATTCTTAATTTTAATATCTCCTCTCTGTTATTTGGTTTAATCTGCCTATAGCTTGCTTTGTGTGTGTGTGTGTGTGTGTGTGTGTGTGTGTGTATACACATATACACATATGTTTCCATGTTGTCTCCTCTGTTAGCTTGTAAGTTTATTGAGGGCAAAGATTGTCTTTTGCCTCTTTTTATAACCCCAGTGCTTGGCACAGTGCCTGGTACATAGCAGGCACTTAGTAAATAGTTATCGATTGATTATTGCTATATGCAATAATTCTGATAATTCCTTTTAAATGTATTTATCAAATTTACTGAAATTTTAAAACTATAAGATCCTCATTTCAAGGAGAGATGAAAGTTCTTATTATTCTAACAGGAAATACGGGATTACCATGTTGAGATTTTAGGGGTGGTTTGAAATTCAAATAATAATAGTAACTCATTTATATAGCACCTTAATATTTACAAAATATTTTCTTAATAATAACCCTCTCAAATAGTGTATGTATAATTATTCTAGCTCTGGGAACAGTAAGCAAATCTATATTACCATTACTATATAGACTGTGTCAACTTTTTGACAAAATCTTATGACTCCCCTCAGCATACTTGTGATCTCCTGAACCAAAATAGTCCTTCCTAGTTACTGGTTTCCTTTATGTCTTATTTTCATTCACTAGAGTGTTAGCTGCTTGAGATCATGGACTACCTCCTCAGTTTTGTACAGCATTCAAATTGAATAAACAAATCATCTATACCTTTATTATCGATTTAAAAATATTATTAATGTAAAAATGATATAGAAGATAGTGATTTGATATTTCAACATAAAGCACTTTCCAGACTATCATATTTCCAGACTGTTCTGATCTTGACCTAACTCAGATTATTCCTCTGGGGCTTTAGGTGTGACATTGGAATGAAATGAGAAATTTGTAGATCACTGGGAAGTTTATGAAGGAGAATTTCTTAGCTATAGTAGGAGGGCATTCATGAAGGAAACAGACTGATGATATCCTGAACTGATTCAGCTGAATGAAGCTCCCCTATCTTCGGGTTATTCATCTTGATCTGCCAGCTAAACATCAGAGAACATATAGAACTTCATGTGGATATTTTGTATTTAGGTGACCAAAAAATGATATCAACAACTTGAACTTTTAGTCCTCTGAGCCAGTCAAGTTGCAGGGAAGGTTTCAATAATGTTTTAGGTGGGAAGACCTACTCTAAATTGTGCAAGGTAGAAGTAATGACATTGCCCCTACCACACCTTTAATTAAGAAATTTTGGTTCTGGTTGATCAGTTCTGAAATCCCCATCTGCATGTGTAGTCAACATTTCTCCATCTTGTCTCTAAACATATTATGAGATATCTTATTAAATGCCTTATTGGAATCCATTACAATATCTACAGAATTTTCCTACTCAAGTAAACCTGTAAAAACCCAAATTGTGTTAGTATGCTTATTTCTAGTTCCTATTAGTCACCACTCCTTCAAAGAATTCTCACATTATTTCTTTAGTAATTTGTTTCAGTATTTTGCCAAGAATTGAGGTCAAGTTCATTAGTCTATACTGTGAGTTATCACCTTTTAACTCTTTGTATATTGAGGCTGGAAAATTGTCCATATCCTATCCTGTAGCACTTTGCCTTTGCCAGCAGTCTTTCAAAGATGACCAGGAATGGTTGAATAATCATATCTGTTATTGGTGTTCTGTATCCTGCTCAGACTGTTGAGTATTTCTGAAGAAAGTCCTGAAAGCATATGGAGTGAATATTTTTGGACAAAAGGAACGAATGAGAGCATTGGTGGGTGAAGAATAATTGAGACTTGGTACGTGTCCAACTTTGGAGGACAGCAATAAAAAACACATCTTCATTTTCAATTATTACAGCAGCTAAAACTAACAGGACTCCTATTTTTACTCCCCAACACTATCCTTCTGTATTCACAACAAAATGATATAGTTGTCACCAACAGATATATTGCACACGTTTTCTGGCTAACTTGGAATGCATGATTATCCCTCCCCTCCATCTATCCAAATCTTGTCCTTTATCATGCACGTGTGGACAATTGTAATAACCTCATTGGTAAAGCCAATTTTTATTTTTTCTTTCTCCAAAACCATACTTCAGACAGTCAACAAAAAGTTTTCCCAAGCCAATTCGATCACCTCGTTCTTTCATTAAAAAATACTACAGTGACATTGAAAGACAGTAACAAAATAACAAAACCACTAAGATTTAAGGCCCTTCATCATCTGGCTCTAATATTCTTTTTCAAGTGTATTTCATACTATTCCTTATACTCAATATTCCATAGCCCATGTCAATGCATGTGTAAAGGTTGTTTTCCATTTTAGGAAATGAACCTCTCATAGCTATTTTTCAGATTCTTTATTTTCATTCAAATATCAGCTTACACGTCACAGTCTTTTTGAAAATTTCCCTAATCTATAGTCTTTGCTTCTTAATTCTCTCTCACTCCTCAAATGAGCATTTATTTATTTATCTTTCTTTGAGTTTTATCTCCTTAGTACAATGTAAGCACTTGGACTCTGGACCTGTTTTAGTTTTGTCTTTGTAACTCCATTGATTCCTTTGATAAGTATATTATTTTCATTAGATAAGTAAGCCCCAGAAGAAAACATACAATATTCTAGTGTTTGATAAATACAAGAATCAAGAACTTGATAACAGTTTATCAGAAAACAGGGTTCAGATAACACTCATATACAGAAAGTATCAGAGTTGGAGTTCAATTCCACTCCTTTAACTCTACAGACAAAACTTTTTCTTCTATATACTATGGCCCCCTTTGCAAATAGTAGAATTGAAATGAAAACCACTGTTTTGTGACCACAAGTCTAATTAAATTAATTCATTATTTTCTAATCTGACTCAATGGACTTTTTAAAAAAAATTAAGTATTCTACTTACTCTTCTGTTACTCTGGACAGTGTGTGTGTGTGTGTGTGTGTGTGTGTGTGTGTGTGTGTGTGTGTGTATGTGTGTGTCCGTCCTCTGTTGCTGAAGATGACCATGCCTGAAGAAGACCATGCCAACAGAGAAATAATGACATGACTTGCACTTGACTTTGTTTTGAGTGAGGGGACAGCTATGCAGGTCACCAGCCTCACTTCTCCTCCAGAGCCATCTGAATCCAGTGACCAGGTATTCATGAGGATGACTGGAGATGACCCAGGATGAGGCAATTGGGGTTAAGTGACTTGCCCAAGGTCACACAGCTAGTGAGTGTCAAATATCTGAGGTGAGATTTGAACTCAGGTCCTCCTGACTCCTGCACTAGTGCTCTATCCACTGCACCACCTAACTGCCGGACTCAATTCTCTACAAATTTTATAAATGAGGCCTTTATCAAAGACACTATTTGTTAAAATTCTTTCCCAGTTTTCTGCTTCCCTCCTAATCTTGGTTGCATTGGCTTTGTTTGTGCAAAAAATTTCAATTTGATGTAATCATCATTATCCATTTTGCATTTCATAATGTTCCCTATCTCTTGTTTGGTCATAAATTTCTCTCTACTCCATAAATATGAAGAATAAACTATTCCTTGCTCTCATAATTTGTTTATAGTATCACCTTTATACCTATATCTCATACCCATTTGAACTTTATTCTGGCATACAGTGTCAAGCATTGGTCTGTGCCCAGTTTCTGCCATACTATCATCCAGTTTTGCCAGCAGTTGTTGTCAAATAGTGAGTCCTTATCCCAGAAGATGTGGTCCTTGGGTTTAGAAAAACAATAGATTGCTATAATCATTGACTACTTTGTTTTGAGTACCTACTTACCCTATTCCACTGATCTACCCCTCTATTTCTTATCCAATACTAAGTGGTTTTAATGATTGTGCTTTATAATATAATTTGAGATCTGATGTGGGCTACTACCTTCCCTAGTGATACTTCTCATTAATTACCTTGATATTCTGGATCTTTTGTTCTTCCAGATGAATTTTTTTTGTAAATATCTATCCATTTCAGTCAGTTTGTCAGATTTGTTGGCATATAATTGCAAAATAGCTCCTGATAATTGCTTTAATTTCCACTTCCTTGGTGGTGAATTCACCCTTTTCATTTTTGATACTGGTAATTTGGTTTTCTTCACTCTCTTTTTAATTCAAATTAACCAATGATTTAATTATTTTATTGTTTTTTTCATAAAACAAACTCCTAGTTTTATTTATTAGTTCCATGGTTTTCTTACTTTCAATTATATTAATCTCTCCTTTGAGTTTCAAGATTTCCAACATGGTGTTCAATTGGAGATTTTTAATTTATTCTCTTTCTAGTTTTTTTTTTAAAAGTTAAATGCCTTATTCATTGATCTCTTCTTGTTCTATTTTGAGATGTAAATTTCCCCTAAATACTGCTTGGCCTACATCCTATAATTTTTTTTTTATTTCTCATTGCCATTCTTTTTAATGAAACTTTTTGTTATTTTTCTATGATTTGTTCTTTGGTCCACTCATTCTTTAGGATTAAATGATTTAGTTTAATTTTTTAATCTATGATTCCATGACATTTTATTGAATACATTTTATTGCATTATTGTCTGAAGAGGGTGCATTTAATATTTATGTTTTTCTTCATTTGTTTTTGAGGTTTTATATCCTTAAACACTGGTCTTTTTCATTTCTAAAAACAGCTTGTAGAACTGATAAAATAGTATACTCCTTTCTATTCCCATTCAAATTTCTCCAGAGGTCTGTCATATCTAACTTTTCTAAGATTATATTCATCTTCTTAACTTTCGTCTTTTTAAATGAGATTTATCTTGCTATTAGAGGGAAAAGTGGAGGTCCCTTACTAGTATGCTGTTACCGTATATTTCCTTCTGTAATTCATTTAACTTTTCCTTTAAAATTTTGTGTGCTATGCTAGTTAATACATACATATTTAGTATTACTATTACTTAATTTCTATGGTGCTTTTTTAACAAGATGTAGTTCCCCTGTATATATCTTTTAAGAGGATCTGTTTTTGCTTTGGCTTTATCTGAAATCATGATTGCTACCTCTGACTTTTTTACTTTACCTAAGTACAATAGGTGCTGCTCCAGCTCTCCCTACCTGTCTTAACTCTGTGTCTCTCTTTTTCAAGTGTATTTCTTGTATGCAACAGATAATTGGATTCTGGTTTCTAGTCCATTTTTCTGTCAGCATCCTTTATATATCATCTCATTCCCATTTGAAATTATGACTACTAACTATGCATTTCCTTCTATCCTATTTCCTTCTTTTTCTCCTCTTTTTATCCTGTGCCTCCTTTAATGGCTGTTTTATCATCCCCCTTTCTTATTTTGTAATCTTTCCCTCCTACTTCCCAGAATTGTAAAACAGATTTCTATTACCAGTTGACTCTGTGCATGTCTATGTCTTTTTCTATATGTATGTATATACATATACACAAATATATATATGTATATGTATGTATATACATATACACAAATATATATATGTATACACACACACACATACATATATATGTATATATATATATATAAAATTTCCCCTTTCTGAACAAATTTAAATAAGAGTGAGATGAAAGGATTTCCTACCCCCTCCCTATCTTTCTCCCTCATTATAAAAGTTCTTTCTTCCATACCTCTTTTATGTGAGATAATTTTCCTCATTCTTCCTCTCCCTTCCCCCTTTTATGAGTGTACTATTCTTTTTCACACATCCATTTTATTTAGATCATTCCTGTATAATTGACTTATACTCATGCCTTTTATCTGTGGAAACTCTTTTTAACAACCCTAATAGTGATCTTAGAAATTACATGTTTGACCCAGCACAAGAGGTAGAAAGAAAAATTTCATTTAAGATAACTATAAACAATATAAAATATTTAGAAGTCTATCTGCCAAGACAAACTCAGGAACTATATGAACACAATTATAAAACACTTTTCACACAAATAAAGTCAAATCTAAACAACTGGAAAAATGCTTATTGCTCATGGGTGAGTGTAACAGTAAGGACCCTGGTATACACAGGAGGTCCTTCTGTAGAGGTTCTTAGATCTGTTTTTCTAAAACAAAAACAGCTTTTGAGGGGTCAACAATCACTTTAATCAAACACATGTATCAACAGAGAAAAGCAAGCAGGAATATAAAGACCAACAGACAGGGCTTCCGACTGTCTTACCGTAAGCAATACATATTTCACAGGTGAGCTGACAGATGCAACTGTCTGACCATTACATACATACATAGTTACCAGAGAGAGAAGCATCAACATCTGGGTTTTCAAAGCCATGGGGGTTCCTTAGCAGCTACACTTTTCAGAGCAGAAGGGCATGACTCTCTCACCTAGTACCTCAATAGAAATTAACAAAAAATGTTGAGGCCTATTATTGGGTGAGGAAAATCTTTAACTCTTTCCCCCACCCACTATTAACCTTCATCAACGTTATAGTAGGCTGAGCCAATATAATAAAAATAACAATTCTCCCTAAACTAATTTACCTATTCAGTGCCTATTCAATCAAACTACCAAAAATATTTTGTAGAGCTAGGAAAAAATAACAAAATTTGTTGGGATTGGAAGCTCAATTCCGTGTGGACAGTCTCGGGCGGGTAAAGGTGCGAGCTTCTAAATCTTAGAGCTCTCACGAGACCCCCCCAGGAAACGGCAGGGAATCGAGGTGAACCGAGCTATCTCGAGTAATTCCGCCTCTTCCCGTGAGAAACGTGATGGGAGAGAGATCTCCCCGCCCTCAAGATGGTCCCGGATCTGGGCACACCTAGTTACCTAATAGCACGGTATTCAGATGCAAACTATGCGGCTGAAGGTTAAGTAGGATTGAGGAAGCCTGAAGGCTCTCTTAGCACGTGAGGAGCCAAGAGGACAGTAGGCTCCGCTTCTCTTCTCTTCTCTCTCCCCTCCTCCTCTCTCCCCGCTTGTACTTCTACTTCCAATCCCTTAAGATCTTAGCCTCCTTAGGAAATCTCCCCCTCTTCCTCCTAAGGAAGACTCCCCTGCACTTGTAACCTAGACCCTGAAATAAAGCTCAACCCTTGTTCGACTCTGGAACGTCCTTTCTCTCATATGAGCATCCGGTTTTGGCCAACCGAAGACCTCGGAGGTGAGGTAAGAAGACTCGGGTAGCCCACACAGGCCTCTAGGCCTGGCAAAAATTCATCTGGAAGAACAAAAGATCAAGAATATCATGGAAATTAATTTAAAAAATTCAAAGAAAGGTGGCCTAGCAATACCAGATCTCAGTCTATATTGTAAAGTAGTAATAATCAGAACTACTTGGTACTGGCTAAGAAATAGAGTGGTAAAGCAGTGGGATAGATTAAATACAGAAGATAAAGTCATCAATAAGCACAGTACTCTAGTGTTTCATTAACCCAAAGACCCCAGCTTTGGGGATAAGAACTCACTATTTGACAAAAACTGGTGGGAAAACTGGAAAGCAATAGGACACAAACTAGGTATACACTAGTATATCATAGTGTGTATTATGATAAGGTCAAAATGGGTGCATGATTTACACATAAAGGGTGATGCCATAAACAAATTAGAGGAACAAGAAATAGTCTACCTTTCAGATCTATGGAGAGGGAAAGAATTCATGACCAAGGAAGAGATAGAGAGCATTACAAATACAAAATAGATCTGATTACATTAAATTTAAAAAGCTTCTGTACAAACAAAACCAATGTAATCAAGATTAGAAGGGAAACAGAAAACTGGGAAACAATCTTAACAGCAAGTGTCTCTGATAAAGCCCCCATTTCTAAAACACAGAGAAAAGTGAGTCAAATTTATGAGAACACAAGCTATTCCCCAACTGATAAATGGTCAAAGGGTATAAGAAGGCAGTTTTCAGATGAAGAAATCAAAACTATCTATAGGAATATGAAGTGCTCTAAATCACTTTTGATTAAAGAAATGCAAATGAAAACAACTCTAAGATACCACCTCACACTTATCAGACTGGATAATATGACAAAAAAGGAAAATGATAAATACTTGAGAGGGTATGAGAAAATTGGGACACTGAGGTACTATTGTTAGAGTTGTGAATGGATCTAACCATTCTGGAGAACCATTTGTAACTATGCCCAAAGGGCAACAAAACTGTGTATACACACTGGCCCAGCAATACCACTGCTAGATCTATATTCCAAAGAAATCATATAAAAGGGAAAATGACCTACATGTGCAAACCATTTATAGCAGCCCATTTCATAGTGGCCAAATATTTGAAATTAAGGGGATGCCCATCAACTGGGGAATGACTGAATAAGCTGTAGTATATGAATGTAACAATTCTATTGTGCAATAAGAAATGATGAACAGACAGATTTCAGAAAATCCTGGAAAGACTTGTACAAACTGATGCAAAGTGAAATGAATAGAACCAGGAAAACCTTGCACATAATATCAACAATACTGTATGATGATTAGCTATGAATGACTCAACTCTTCTCAGCAGCACAAAGAATGATCTAAGTATAAAGGACTCATTAAGGAAAATGCTGTCCATATCCATTTAAAGAAATGATGAACTCTGATTACAGATTGAAGCACATTTCTTTCACTTGTTTATTTTTTCTCATGTTTTTATGATGTTTCTTCTTTCACAACTGTGACCAACAAGGAAATATTTTTTATGTAATAGTACATATCTAAACTAAATCAAACTGCCTACAATTTTCAGAAGTGGGAGGGGGAAAGAGGGAGGCAAAAATTTGAAACTCAAAATCTTGTAAAAATGAATGCCAATAGTTTTCTTGACATGTAACTGGGGAAAAATAAAATGCTATTAAAACAAAGAAGTTGTATGTATCATCTTACCACGTGAGAATATAAAATATCTTACTTATCAAGTCTTCTGATTTGAATGTCAAATTTTCTGTTCAGCTGTGATCTTTTCATTGGGAATTTTTAAACTCTGGTTTATTAAATATCAATTTTCCTCTTTAAGCACTATATTCAATTTTTTTCTATGTAGAGTGCTTATAGTTGTGATCTGAATTTCTTTGCCTTCCAGAATATCATATTTCAAGTCATTCATTCATTTAACATGGACACTGCTACATCTCATGTCATCTTCACTATGGTTCCAAGGTATTTGAACTATCTTTTTATGGCTGCTTATAGAATTCTCTCTTTGATCTGGGAGATGGAATTTGGTATAATATTTTGAGATCTCTTTCAGGGGGTCATTGGTAGATTCTTTCAATGTCTACTTTACCTGATGGTTCTAGGATATTTGAGGGTAATTTTCTTTTATAATTTCTTGGTACATGATATCTAGTGTCTTTGATGATGGCTTTGAGGCAGTGTAATAATTCAGAAACCTTAATCAGTTTTCATGATCAGTTGTTTTTGAGGGAAAATTTCATATTTTTTCTTTGTTCCATTCTTTTTGTTCTACTTTCTTGTTTCTTGATATCTCTTTGAGTCATTGGCTTCCATTTGCCTAATACGGTTTTAAAGGAATTATTTTCATCAATGGACTTTCGTACTTCCATTTCCATTTGGCAAATTCTTCTTTTTAAGGAATATTTTAATCAGTGAAGCTGTGTACCTATTTTTCCATTTGTTCAATTCTGCTTTTAAGGTGTTACTTTCTTTCATATTTTTGTACTTCTTTTCATATTTTTCTTCCCCATGCTCATTTCTTTACCTATTTTTTCTCTACCATTGTTTTTTTTTTTTTTTTAGCTTTTAACATTTATTTTTACAAAATTTTGGGTTACAAATTTTCTCCCCTTTTATCCCCTCCCCCCCAAACCCAAGCATTCTAATTGCCCCTGTGACCAATCTACTCTCTCTTCTATCCTCCCTCTCTGCCCTTGTCTCCATCTTCTCTTTTGTCCTGTAGGGCCAGATAGCTTTCTTGACCCCTTAACCTGTATTTCTTATTTCCCAGTGGTAAGAACATTACATTTGATCCTAACACTTTGAGTTTCAACTTCTTTAGCTCCCTCCCTCCCCACCCCTTCCCCTTGAAAGACAAGCAATTCAATATAGGCCAAATCTGTGTAGTTTTGCAAATGATTTCCATACTAGTTGTGTTGTATAGGACTAACTATATTTCCCTCCATCCTATCCTGTCCCCCATTACTTCTATTCTCTTATGATCCTTTCCCTCCCCATAAGTGTCGACCTCGGATTGCATTCTTCTCCCCATGCCCGCCCCTCCATCCTCCCCCCCACCCTGCTTGTGCCCCTGTCCCCCACTCTCCTGTATTATGAGATAGGTTTTCCTATCAAAATGAGTGTGCATTTTATTCTTTCCTTTAGTGGAATGTGATGGGATAGACCTCATGTTTTTCTCTTGCCTCCCCTCTTTATCCCTCCACTAATAAGTCTTTTGCTTGCCTCTTTTATGAGAGATAATTTGCCCCATTCAATTTCTCCCTTTCTCCTCCCAATATTTCTCTCTCATTGCTTGATTTCATTTTTTTTTTAAGATATGATCCCATCCTCTTCAATTCACTCTGTGCACTCTGTCTCTATGTATGTGTGCGTGTGTGCATGTGTGTGTGTGTACTCCCACCCAGTACCCAGATACTGAAATGTTTCAAGAGTTACAAATATTGTCTTTCCATGTAGGAATGTAAACAGTTCAACTTTAGTAAGTCCCTTATGACTTCTCTTTGCTGTTCACCTTTTCATGGTTCTCTTCATTCTTGTGTTAGAAAGTCAAATTTTCTTTTCAGCTCTGGTCTTTTCATCAAGAAAACCTGAAAATCCTCCATTTCATTGAAAGACCATTTTTTCTCCTGAAGTATTATACTCAGTATTGCTGGGTAGGTGATTCTTGGTTTTAGTCCTAGTTCCTTTGACTTCTGGAATATCCTATTCCATTCCCTTCGATCCCTTAATGTAGAGGGTGCTAGATCTTGTGTTATCCTGATTGTATTTCCACAATACTTGAATTGTTTCTTTCTAGCTGCTTGCAATATTTTCTCTTTCATCTGGGAATTCTGGAATTTGGCCACAATGCTCCTAGGAATTTCTCTTTTTGGATCTCTTTCATGCGGTGTTCTGTGGATTCCTTGAATATTTATTTTGCCCTCTGGTTCTAGAATCTCAGGGCAGTTTTCCTTGATAATTTCATGGAAGATGATGTCTAGGCTCTTCTTTTGATCATGTTTTTCAGGTAGTCCCAGAATTTTTGCATTGTCTCTCCTGATTCTATTTTCCAGGTCTGTTGTTTTTCCAATAAAATATTTCACATTATCTTCCATTTTTCGAATCTGTGCGGTATGTTCTGAGATATCTGTCTTTCTCATAAAGTCCTTAGCGTCCATCTGTACCATTCCAGTTTTGAAAGATCTATTTTCTTCAGTGAGCTTTTGAATCTCCTTTTCCATTTGGTTAATTCTGTTTTTGAAAGCATTCTTCTCCTCATTGGCCTTTTGAACCTCTTTTGCCAATTGAGTTAGGCTAGTTTTCAAGGTGTTAATTTCTTCAACATTTTTTTGGTTCTCCTTTAGCAGGGAGCTGATCTGCTTTTCATGCTTCTCTTTCATCCCTCTCATTTTTCTTCCCAGTTTTTCCTCCACCTCTCTAACTTGATTTTCAAAATTCTTTTTGAGCTCTTCCATGGCCTGAGCCCATTGGGTGGGCTGGGACACAGAATTCTTGATTTCTGTGTCTTTGCCTGATGTTAAGCATTGTTCTTCCTCGTCAGAAAGGAAGGGAGGAAGTGTCTTTTCTCTGAGAAAGTACCCTTCAATAGTTTTATTTCTTTTCCCTTTTTTTGGCATTCTCCCCAGCCAGTGGCTTGACCTCTGAATATTCTCCTCACACCCACCTCGCCTCCTGGTCCTCCCAGCCAGCGTTTGGGGACTGAGATTCAAATGCTTCTTCCTGCCTTAGGGCTTTTGGCAGGGGCAGGGCTGCTATTCAGTGTGAGAATTAAGTTCAGATGGTCAGGTAGGGGCAGGGCTGCCTCTCAGGCTCAGTTCCCTCAGGGGGTTTATGCACAGACCTTCCACAATGGATCCAGGCTCCCGCCTGCTTGGGGAGCCCCTGTCTGCAGCCACCTCTCAGCTTCTATCTCCCGGGGGGGCCCGAGCCACGGAGGCACCCCACTCCCCTCTCGACCCGCCAAAGAGACTCTCTCACCGACCGTCCTCACCTGTGGGTGGAGGGGCTTGTGCCGCCACTGGAGATCCCATCTCTGAAGCATGCTTGGATCTGTACCTCTCGGAGCTGAGGCTGCTGCAGGTCTGGGCTGGGCTCTGTGTCTGCAGTGCGATGGACCTTTTGCGAGAGGTTTGCAGTTCCCTCTGTAGGTGGAGGGACCTGCGTGGCCGCAGGAGATCCCATCCCCGTAGCCCACTCGGATCTTTTCCTCACGGTGTCGCGGCCGCTGCAGGGCTGCACTCATCTCCCAGTCCCGGCGCCCAGTCCGCAGCGCAAAGGACCCCCCGTGAGAGGTTTGCAGGTCTCTCCGGAACAGAAATCTCCCTCACTCCAATATTCCGTGGCTCTGGGTGCAGAATTCGCCGTAAGTTACTCCCCTCTAGCTGTTCTGTGGGTTGTGGGTTCAGAGCTATGTGTATGTGCGTCTTTCTACTCTGCCATCTTGGCTCCACCCCCTACCATTCTTATATGGTTTTAAAAATATATATTTAAAAAATTTCTTCCAGGAATTCCCAGTTAGCTTGTATCCATTTCACACTTTTTCACTTTTAGGCTTTTATTGTAATTTTTTTAAACATCAAAGTCCTCTTCTAGGTTTTTGTTTTGATCTTTCTTGTCACCATAGGAGTTTATTGTAATCAGGTTCTTTCATTCTTGTTGTTTTGCCATTTTTCCAGACTATTTTTGACTTTGAATTTTATGTTATTGTTGGCCTCTGTTCTTGAATTTGTGGCAGGAGTAGTGGCACTGTTGCTAGATTCCAAATTTTTGTTTTGCTGTTTTCTGATCTAGTTCTAGTATTTTGCAAATATTTTGGTGCTTCCAAGGTAGTTTGAAGCAGGGATTCTGCTTCTCAGGGCTTCTGCACCCCTTTAACCAGAAAGAATACTGATCCCCAGGATGTCTCATGTCTTGTAGGGGTCTTCATGATGAAATGTGCATCACTCAGCTCTTGAATTGTGACCCAGAAATTTTGCAAGAGTCTTGAGAAAAAAAAAACAACCCAAACTAGTAATAATCAAGACATATTACTTATACTGTAAGGAAAATAATAGTCACATACTATACCAAACATAAAAGCAATCAAAAATACCAAAGAAATTTGACTCCTTGGATGGAAAATGATGAAATGTTTCATTTGTCTTAGAGTCTTGCCATCCAAGGGAATTATAAAAGGACCCACTTTCTGACTATCTAGTGTTACAAAACCCCCAAGATATGTTTTATTTAGAGAAAACTCCTAGAAAAAATGTGAAACCATTAAGTTTTACACAAGTCTGCTGAAAAGACATGTTTAGCCCATAGCAACTTGTATAATATTTTTTATTCATTTCTTGATTCTTTTATTTGACTGACACTAACATGGTATTCTCATGATTTCCCAAATTGCCTTTTGTTTTTGCTGGAATTCAATTGCATATAGCTTGGAAGTTGTTTTACTTTTTTTTTTTTTTTTAATTTATAACACCCTAAGCAATTCTCAGAAAAATAATATTTATTTGAAATCATGAAGAATGAAAAATCATTTAATTGTTTGCATTGCATATGAACAAAATTACTGAAATTACTATATCAAAAATTAACATAGTAATTGTCTAAAATGTAATAAAAACCACAACATTGTTTATAATTATTTTTAGGATTCTTTTGTGTGTGTGTGTGTGTGTGTGTGTGTGTGTGTCTGTGTCTATGTGGTAGAAGTCTAATGATTTATTGAGATTACCTAACTAGATACTTATTATTTTTCATGAAAAAGTTTGATTCTTGAGATTACCTTCTGATATTCATTTGTTAGCCATATGTTCATATTCCTAATAACTCTCTAATTTACCCCTGCATATCATATTTTGATCTTTAAAAAAAGAAATCCTGTGACATTTTCATGGTGAAGTCTTACTGATACAGACTGTTAAAGTTCCATACCTTATTCACTGAATTATTTACCATGATTACAACAAAAATAAAAGCAAATGCATATTTTGGTAATCAATGCTTAGCAATGATTTTTGTTATTTTTATCCTGCATATTCTTTAAGGAAAGACACATGGTAAATTATTAAGGATTTCATAGAAAGTTTTCAAGCTATATTCAACCTACTAGAGTTTACATTCTTCTGGAATAGATTTTGAAAACCAAATACCTGTACTTAATGTTGAGACATTAGAGGACAACTTTAGTAGAATATTTTCCCCATTTTATTATATATTACAGCATACGGTAAAGCATAAAATACTAATATGGTAAGTTACTTTATTTACTTGGTGTATTACTTATGTTCCTTTATTTCTTTTGTTCTTTGGGAGCTTTCAGTTCCCATTTCTTCATTTTGTTTCTTGAATTCATCATCCAAGATGGTAGATGTTCTCATCTTTGTATCATGTGGGAATTTGATAAACATACTATACCTATGCTTTTATTAAAGTCACTGATAAAAATGTCAAATATTCCAATGTCAAGAACAGCTTCCTAGAACATGGAAATGAAGTTGTATCCTAGAGATCTGTGAGCTATCTTGCCATGTTGACATGACTGTTGAAGAATATTTTTTGAATATGGCTCTGAAATTCTCCTTAATCCATCTAACTATCCTATAATCCAGCTCACTTTTAACTATCTTTTTCACAAAAATAATGTACAATATTTCATCAAAGTTGTGCTAAAATTTGGATAAACTATATATATACATATATATAACAAACTATATATACTATATATCTATATCTATATCTATATCTATATATTCACCTGATCTATCAATTTGGTAGTCCTTTCAGACAGAAGGAAATGGGGAAGAAGCTCTATCTACATAGGAATAGCATAGATATTTTAAGAGCAGGTTAATATGTGTACATATGCATGTGTGACATATATAATATGTATGTATATATGCACACACACATACACATATATACATATACATACATACACACATATGTTTGAGTCAGAAACTTAAACCCATGAAAATTGCCTAGCTATCTGAATGTTTTAACCTGAAGAGGAAAATGAGTATTTAAGGTACTTAATAACTACTAGGTTTGCAAGGTTATCAAAGAAAATGAACAAGCAAAGCCATCTTTTGTTTCTTCTTAAATATCTTATATCTGTTGAAGCCTACAGTGATTGTTTTTCTCTTTTGCTACTGGATAACTCTGCATTAACTAAAAAATAAAAGCTAGATGAGGATTTGTGATTATCCAGTCATTTTTTTCTCTTTTCCTCTCTCTCTGACTACTCACTCTTATTTCCTAATTCACAGTTTAATAATACTTCCACCATTAAGAAAAAACAAATAAAATAAAACAAGGAAAGAATGACCTAGAAAAGGAAGGAAGATGAAATAAAAATCAATAAAATGTGCAACTATATATTTAATGAAGCTAGATCATTTGCTAATACAACAGCAACAATATATTAAAAGTTAAATGCATGTAAATATTTTATTACTTTAAGTGAAAGTTAGGTTGTGGAGCTGGCTGAAAATATATTTGGAGATTATTTATGGAATGTATGTCTTTATGCAAACCCTGTCCTTCATTAATATGGATCACATATCCACTAAAAGTAAAATAAATGAAAATGAGCCTAAACCACCTTGTGAAGCACTTTCAGGTAGTTAGAAATCATGTCAGATCAGTTTACAGAGCAAAATTATAGAAAATATTCATTAGATTTCTTAAAAATATGGAATAGTTTCTCATCTGTCTATGTACAAAGACATAGCTAAAGTTAGCTAAGGTCTGCGTTATTATTATGGCTTCATGAAAAGTGTTCCTTTATATAGTTTCTTGTTCTTTTAAGGCTGTTTGTCAATTCAGTTAAAGAGATACTAATTCCTTACTTAAGTTCAAGGCAGTTCTGTAGGTGATGGGAATACAAAAAAGAGGAATTATATACTTTCTTTTCTCATGGAGCATGCAGTGTAACATTAGAATAAGAGATTTATTCAAATAAACTTGATACAGGATACCGTTATAAGATTAAACAGGGAGTCATCACAATTTTCTATAAAAGTTGATGAAGAGACACCTCTCAGCTAGTAGAATTAAGGAAGGGAGTATTTGAGCTGGGTATTAAGGGAAGAAAAATGGCTTTTAAAAAATGACATCCACATCTTGATAGAGATATAATAGACTTATTTTAAATGATGACACACTATTTTTTGACATGGTCAATATAGAAATTGTTTTGCTTAACTGCATATTTGTAATATGTTTTCTTCTTTTCTTTTTAAATTGGGGAAAGGAAAAGGTGGAGTAGAGGGGAAACAAAAAAAGAAAAAATCTCAGACATTAATACTAAGGTTTAGGGGCTTGAATAACATCAACAACTACTAAACTATTATGTATTGTCTACATTCTCATCTTAAACATTTTATAGAAATCATCTCTTTAAACACTGATGGCACCATTATTATCATAGCAGAAGAAAATAGTCAGTCTTGCACAAATATTGTTCCATAGTTTCCCCCATGTTGATCATTACACGATTGATTTAACTATATTGAGATTGCACTGTGCTTATTGCTTTTGGTTATAAAAATAGGTTCATGAAAAACAGTGCCATAAAACATTGCCTAGTATTGATATTTCAAAATATTTCAATATTTCTTAAATGATAACATGAAATAGATTATCTTGTTCAATAATACTCTGGTCATAATGAAGTAGGGCATGAAGAAAAGAGTGAGGTATACTTGACACTTGTGTTTACTACTTAGATGGCATATATTTGATACAGAGTCAAAAGAAAATAAAGATTCCCTCTGAATGTTGAGTTCATCCATCTGGTTTGAGGATGATATTGTGATTATTGAATCAATCCCCAAATTTAGCTTTTGACACAATTCTGCACTCAGAACTTACTCATTTGGTACAAACATAGAATTGAC
This sequence comes from Notamacropus eugenii, assembly GCF_028372415.1. Taxonomy (NCBI): domain Eukaryota; kingdom Metazoa; phylum Chordata; class Mammalia; order Diprotodontia; family Macropodidae; genus Notamacropus; species Notamacropus eugenii. The sequence goes on from NC_092873.1 coordinate 445,569,380, forward strand.
AAAGCATAGTGTGTACAGCAAGGTGTTGCTTTTCACATGGAAAAATAGCCTCCACTTCAGACATGTCACCAAAACTGTAATATGAAGATCAACTGATATGAACATTTTTCCAGGATACAATTTAAGTCTTTTGTTCTATTTAACATTAAAGCCATCATCATCTGTCCTAAAAGAATTAAGGGTAGATAAACAGTTTCTTTGGGATCATAAGACTAAAGCATTGAAGGCTACTCTCAAAAGTCAATGCTTATTCCTTGGGGAATTAATGCTGGACTGTTGGCTAAACCCATCTTAAACTCTGACTGACTTGCTCTTTGAACTTTTAAAAATTTCCATGATTAGAGATTTTATCCCCTTCATTGGACATAAGTGAAGGAATCATTGAGATGTACCAGAAACAAATGAGGCAGAGCATATAGATGAAGCTGATAGACCTTTCTTAATGACTGCAAAACCAATCATACAGTCTATCCTTCACCATTTAATTAATTTGATCATAGGAGGCCTATGTGTCATGTCACAGTCTCTTCAGGGTCTTTCCCTTATACAACCATCATGATTCTCCCAAAAACAGGCTTTCTAGGTTCTCAGAGTGGAGATATTCCATCTCAGGTGTTCTTCATATATTCTAGATTCCTATTATACTGGCATCCTGAAATTAAATGTGCATGGGGGAGCTTGTTTAAAGCAATTAGCAGCTATGTGGTACTAGTCTTAATGTATATATTCACAAATGAAAAATTAATCATAAGAGATTTAGAAAACAAACTAATGCAAACATATTCAATATTAATGGAAGAAAAGGCACATTTCCTTAAATATGATTACAGAAAGATTAACATTTTCCTTTCAAAAAAAGAGGAAGATGATTGATGGATTTTCTTAAGATAAATGACAAACAGGCGAAAATAATTGAAGTATTCTCAACCATATACGTCACTTCAGTAAACAATAGCAAATGATGATACCATATACATAGCATTCGATTTATCAAATGTTGCCTGTTTAAATTCAGTCAATAATATGTTAAAAAAACAAACAAAAATGAACATCAAATAAATGTTACCTTTTGGTATGAGCAAGGGGTCACCAACTCTATTCCTTCAGGTAAGATGGTAGACCACTGAATTTATCACCTACCATGCTCCTTAAGGTCTATCAGGCCTTACATCCGCTTTGTCATTATGCATTATAGATTCTCAAGTATGAGTATATAATCTGCTATCATACCTTAAGAGCTCCCTAGATTTGTCATCTGCCCTATAACTTAATTCCTATGTTTTACATCCCTAAATTAGAATGTTAAGTTCTTTGAAAGCAAGGGTCATTTTTTTTTTTTGTTTTTCCATTTCCTACCTTAGTTATTAGCATACTGTTTGAATCATAATAACCACTTACTAAACGCTTTTGCATTTTATTTCATTAGAATACATCACTACAAGCTGCAAAAATTTAGTGTTTGCCATTTGCCTTATAAGATATGACCTGGTTGCTAGAATTATACATCAAAAGTTCCCAATATTTCATGCACTGACAAATACTCATAACTCCAAATGTCTTAAAATGAGATCTTAATCAATAAATAACTGGAACTGGACCACTGTCACCTATTGAATTGTTCACTAATGTCATTTATTTATAACACTAATGCATTTAAAATACAGGAACAATGATTTTAATCGATCTCTCAAAATTTTCATAATATCCAAAATATTTAGAAAGACTTAGAAGAGGATAAAAAACTAATTGGGGAGCTGAAAAGGAGCTTACTTAGAGGGCAAATTTGAGGAGGACAGAGTTTCAGTTTTATCTCTATATCCCTAAAGCTTAGAGTAGTGCCTGGCATATAGATACAGGGAATGGGAAGTGAAAACTGGAATTGCATTGTATATATAGGCTTTTCCTAGATAAATGCCATCTACTAATACATATCTGCTCTTTCTCTGTAATTTTAAATCTTATAGAGTTGCTTAGAATAGAGAGAGGTTGCCATTACCTTATTTGTCCAGTGTCACACAATAGTATGTGTCAGAAGCATGACTTCCATTTAGATCATCCTGTTTCAAGTTCAGCTCACTGTCCTCTACTCTTACTCTCATGTGGTACATAGTAGGTACTTAAAAATTGTTTATTGATAGATTGAATTAATGATGTACAAATCATTCCTGACATCCTATCTGCTAGTCCTTGTCCTGAGATTTGTTTACAAGATCATCCAGAAGATGAGGTTAGATCCTAGTATTGTTATTCAACAATAAAAAGCGGATATTCTGCTTTCATAATAATATATATATACATATATATATTAAATAACAATATTGGGATAATGATTTTTCTCAGGAAAATTTCTATGACAATTCTACTCAGCAACATGAAAAAATATTTTAACATAATAATGATCTCATATTTGTGAAGAACTTTAACATTTTCAGTTATTACAGAAACATTCTCTTTTGTTTTATACTCATAATAGCCCTATGAGGTTAGATTTTTTTTTGCTTTTTTGGAGTTCTTTTAAGAGGAAATTATGAAAAGAGAAGTGAATCAACAATTAAATCATAAGCTCAAGAAAAGAGAATTGAGTCAACAATTAAATCATAAGGTCAAGTTTTTAAACCCCAACAGGATAATTTTCTTGAGAACAATTACAAGAAAATAGTTCTCTGAAATCCTTTTGATAATACACAACCGTTTCTTCCTAACAATGAAAATCCACCACTGTCATAAAAGTGTTAAAAAACAATCATTACCCCAAAATGTGCTTAGGAGGTTATAAAAAAAGTCATTGTTTATTATTTAGGGCTTCATTTGATTCTTATGGCAACACAGAGACTCCCTTTCCTCTCTGAAGACAAGTATATAATAACCCATGAAGGGTTATTCCAATATATAAAAGGGAAAAACAAAAAACTAGAGGAACAGTTACAAATCTTATTTTGATCAACATAGAAATGTTCCCCAGATCACTTCATGTCCTTATTGTTATGAGACACATCATTTAAAAGCTCTAAGAACTTTACAAAATAAAAAAGAATCTGACACTTCTTATGACTTTCTAGCATCAATGAAAAGTGCGAATAATACTTTCCTTGTTCTTAATAAATCTGACTTGCTGGTGGAGGTAGAGTGCTTAATAAGCTCAGTGTTCTTTGATATGTTCTGTCACATTTGATTTATATAAAGAGAAATACAAGAAAACATGATTGTCTCCTGATCAAGGGTAACTCTATACACTCAACATCTACATGGAACCAACAAAATGTTTCCTTCCTTTCCCCCCTCTTTTCCTATCTTCCTTCCTTCCTTCCTTCTTCCCTCCCTCTCTTCCTTCCTTCCTTTGCTTTTTTTTACAGCTCATTTATGTGACACTAACAAAAATACTTTCAAGGAGAAAAATAAATGTTTAAGTATGGATGAAAAGCATTAATTTAGGGTCAAAGTCCATTGGACCAGAAGTTAGGTAACTGTAGTTCAGATCCCTTCCCTCCTATTCATGTTCTACTGAATAGAGGTAGAAAACATAAAATCACTACAAATTAGTGTTATCTAAATTCATCTGGGCAAATAACAAGGCAAATAGTCTATAACAAGGCAAATATTCTATCTTTCCCTAGTTAGCTCACCATATCTCATCCAAAAACAGCTATTTTAAACTTTCTCCTCAAGTTTCCTATAGTAATTCTTTCTGCTGTCCTGTTAGCTAAACTCATACTTCACTAAAAATATTGAAGTCATTCTCCCCTCCTCTTCATAGTATATAATTCATATATCTTCTGCCTGTATCTCCTCCTCCGTTCCAATTGAAGAGGGTGTCATTCTTCTTGTCAACTTTCACTTCTGTGTGCACCTTTGATCCCATCCTCTCCTGGCTTCCACAAAAGATTGTTTCTATTATCATCTCTTCTTTCTTATTTTCAATATTTCCCTATCTACTAATTTCTTCCTGGCTACTTGAAAAAATTAACATATACCTTCCATCCTTAAAACAAAGCAAAGCAAGCAAACAAAAAACTTGCAAATGTATTCACAGATGAGATTTAGGTGGGTAATTAGGGAGTATGGTAGGATCAAAATTTTGATTTGCATATATATATTATATATATACATAGATATGCTAAGAGGTACAGTATTTCTGACTGTGATGATCAGACCAACATCTATTTGTTCCTCTTTAAATATGTGGGATGACAACCAACTAATTATATAAATAGATAGGTATCTATATATCTTTCTATTTCTTCTATCTATTAATCTATCTAATCTCTTTGTTCAGAGTTGTTTGCATGATTTTCCCCTTCCCCACCATTACTCTGTGAATGTTTGAGTTCTTTGGGAGTACTTTTATTTGCCTTTTTTGTAACTCCAGCACTTAACACAGTACCTGGCACAGAATAGGTATTTAATAAATGCTTGTCAACTATTGAATGACTCCTTTAAAAATTAATTTATTTGTTATCAGTTTTCAACAATCACTTCCACAAATTTTAAATTTTTTCCCCTTTCCTCTTCCCTCCCTCCCCAAGATGGCATGCAATCTTATATGGATTCTACAGATACATTCTTATTAAACATATTTTCACATTAGTCATGTTTCATAGAAGAATTAAATGAATGGGAGAAACCATGAGAAAAAACAAACCAAAACATAATGTAAGAGAAAATAGTCTGCTCCATTCTACATTCCATTTCCATACTTCTTTCTCTGGATGTGGATGGCATTTTGCATCAAGTCCTCTGGGAATGTTTTAGGTCCTTGCACTGTTGTGAAGAGCTAAGTCTATCAGATATAGTCCTCACACACTGTGGGATGTTTCTGTGTACAATGTTCTCTTGGTTCTTCTCATTGCACTCAGCATCAGTCCATATAAGTCTTCCCAGGTTTTTCTCAAGTCCACCTGCTCATCATTTCTTATACCACAATAGTATTCCATTGCTTTCATATACCACAGCTTGTTCAGGCATTCTCCGATTGATGAACATTCCCTTGGTTTCCAGTCCTTGGCCACCACAAAAACTGCTACTGTAAATATTTTTGTACATGTGGGACTTGTACCCATTTTTATGATTTCTTTGGAATACAACCCTAGAATAAATATTGCTGGGTCAAAGGATGTGAACATTTTTATAGCCCTTTGGGTATAATTCAAAATTGCTCTCCAGAATGGTTGAATCAGCTCACAGCTCCACCAGCAATGAATTAGTGTTCTAACTTTCCCACATCTTCTCCAACATTTATCATCTTCCTGTTGGTCATGTTAGCCACTCTGATAGATATGATTTGGTACCTCAGAGTTGTTTTGATTTACATCTCTCTAATCAATAGTGATTGAGAAAAAAATTCCATATGACTATAGATAGCTTCAATTTCTTCCTCTGAAAACTGCCTTTGATCTTTTATCAATTGGAGTATGACTTGTCTTTTTGTAAATTTGACTCAGTTCTCTATATACTTTAGAAATGAACCCTTTATCATAGATACCAGCTGTAAAAATTTAGTCTGAGTTTTCTGCTTCCCTCCTAATCTTGATTCCCTTGATCTTGTTTGTGCAAAAACTTTTCAATTTTATGTAATCAAAATTATTCATTTTGTATTTCATAATGTTCCCTATCTCTTATTTGTTCATAAATTTCTCCATTCTCCATAAATCTAACAAACTTTCCCACCCCTGATTTATTTATAGTATCAGCCTTTATAACTATATCATTTACCCATTTGGACTTTATTCTAGTGTACAATGTAAGGAATTAGTCTATTTCCAGTTTCTGACACACTATTATCTAGTTTTTTTCCAGTAGTTTTTGTCAAACAGTGAGTTCTTATCCCAGAAACTGGGGTCCTTTGATTTTTCAAACAGTAAACTACTATAATCATTGACTGCTCTGTCCTTTGGAAGGAATTTAGTGCTCTACCCTCCCGACCTCTAATCAGAGGGGAGAGGAGGATAAATTGGGAAGGTGTTGAGTATCCTTGGCTGAGTTAAACAGTATCATTATGAGAGTTTTAGATAATCAGTTTATCCAGGAGGGGCATCTTATTCCATGGAATTCAAACCATACAGCTACAAAGGGAAAGTGGAAAGACACAATTCGTGCTAAAAAGGACTCTTGTGAAATCATCCCATTATCTGAACTCATACCACATATTTCCATTGGGCTAGAACCCATTACCATTTTTAAGTAATACTAATTTTGAATAGTGGAATTTTGAATACATTTACATCTCTTTTCTACTTTATAGCCTTTTTAATCCATGAGTCAGGAGGTAGGTATTCATGACAAGTTTCTCCTACTTCTCTTTTTTTCAATTCTAGCCATGATTAAGAGATGCTATGTTTTGAATAGTTTTACTGTAGCAATCATAGAAGCTTACATTTGACTGGGGTGCCCTGTTTTTACCTTGCCAGGGAATCCAGATGGATAGGTAATTCCCTTTTGTCTTATGTTAAACTATGCTTGGGAAGAAAAAAAGTTAGGTGGATATCAGTAGAGGTAAGTGTCCTGAAGCAGATATCTTTTACTGCTTCTCTACCTTGAATCAAAACCTGGTTCTCACCCCTTCCTAGGTCTGCAAATGAATGATGAACTAATTTCTTGAATTCCATGAATTGACATGTAAAAAGCAATCTCTCAGCATTGGTTGCTAGGGTTATAATCAGAAAAAAAAGTGACTCAGTTTGAAGTCCTTTGAGTTCAAATAAAAGATGTGCTAAGATTTCAGATAAGATACTTTATTTTGAAACTGGTGGAGCAGATCTAATCTGGAAATAAGTTTAAATTCTTTTAGAATTTTCTATCAAGCTGTGCCATGCCTTGGAAGCTTTTAGGTTTTATGCTCCATATTGCCTTCTCTCAGGCTCTGTAATATGTTGGGGGGAACATAAAGTAGAATGTATTGTCTTCATGAAACATACAATTATTAGAGTCCTTGAATGAGGTGTGTTATGTAAAGTGATTTATGGCAAAGAAAAAAATCAATATAAATACCTGAATTCAGCAATGCTCACATTTTAAAGAGGGCTGCAAAGCTTTAGGATCATTCAAATAACAGCACATTTCCTGCTTTGTTTGCTACATCCATTTTAGTCATTTTCAGCTTTTCCAGACTTTTTTCATTCCTCTTTTGGAAGGTAAGATGGTCATATTAAAAAATACTGATATGTCTTTCTGGGAAGGAGAAAATGCATTAAAAACATTGGCTTAGATTAACCCACTATTTATGCCAAATTAATTTTCTTTAGTAAATAGCGAACTAAATGAACTACTTATGATTCATTCAGTATCTTTCTACTTGTCAGAAAAATTAGTTTACCATCTATGGGTATTAATATTTTCCTAAATAATGCAAAAAACATAAGTAAGATCTATTTACTTATTGGTTGCCTATGTTGATGTTCTATGAAGCCAACCCTTTAAACTATATTTTAATTTGAATAAACTGTTAGGACAAATTTTATCATCAAAACATTTTTATATTGCACAGAACTAACCATGCAAAATTGCTTTTATTGATTTGGATATTATCATAGTTTTCAATTTTATTTTTCCTTTCAGTCATTTTTATGGTATATTATATAACTCAAAAGTACTAGGAAAAATGTCAACTTACAGACAATTGTGTATGCATATTGATGCTTATTTATTTTCTGTAAGTTTTGGGAATTTTGTTATTGTACAATAGTAACTTATTTATTGAATCATACTTACTATAAGAAACAATTCCTTTAAGAAAACATCTAAATTGTGATAATAAATATAAGCAACAATTAAAACAACAAAATAATAGCAACAAAACTATTACTGGCATTTAAATAATGCTTTCTATTCACTAACTCATTGAGGGCTCATAATAACCCTATGAGGAGTTACTATAGGCATTGTTATTCCCATTTTAGAGATAAATAAAGTGAGATTCAGATGGTTCAGGTGGGTTGGCATATTCTCATAAAGCTAATGTCAGAGATATGATTTGATCTCTTACAAATGACACCTCAAACTCACTGTATATCAGATCCTGTTGCCCAACATTATGCCCTCATATTTCTAACTCTTCTTCCCTTTTCATCTTCCTAAAAGTGTTTTGCCTCTCAACTTTGAATGTCATAGATACTTCTATTGAGTCTCTTGAAAGCACATACTTTCTACTTTGAAAAATCTCATCTTCTACTCATATATATATATATATATATGTAAACTGTATTTTATAAGTAAAATCTAAATGAGTATTTAATGATAGATAGTACTGTTTCTGATAGTCAATAAATAAGGTGTCTAGGTTATTTAAGATACCTTTTTCCAGCGAAAAACTAAAATCATGTATAATATATAAATTAAAATTGCATTAAATTGTAATTTATTTCTATAATTTATGTTTATATTCAAATTATATATAATTATATAAATATTAATATAAATATACTAATATATAAATATGCATATGGTACAAATATAAAATAATATATCAATATAAAATATCAATATATGACATATTGTTATGTTATATTATGTTATGTATGTTATGTTATAACAATATATAAAATATTACACATATATAAATGAAATTATATACATATAATTTTAGTTCTTTGCTGGGAAAAATATCTTAAATAACCCAGAGACACCTATTTATTGACTATCTGAAACATTGCCAGCTATTATTAAGTACATGTTTAGATTTTACTTATAAAATACAGTTTATATATGAATATAAGATGGGATTTTAAAAAGTTGAAAGTATGTGCTATGAAGAAGATTGATAGAAGCTATCAATGGCATTCAAAGTTGAGAGGCAAACTGTCTTTGAGAAGATGAAAAGGGGAGCAGAGTTAGGAACGTGAGGGCAGAAGTGTTGGGCAGTAGGACCTGACTCACAAATCCTTAGTTTTCTATTTATCTTCATATTTATGCATGAAAGTATGACCATTGATCATATTGTTGCTGTTTGTCCTTTCTTTTTAGAAGAGGACCAGTGACATCATGGGTGGTGTCTTGACTTGCCCATGGATTGGATTTAAAGGAGGCAGAATTGAACTAAGTCTTCAGCCTTTCTCTCCTCCAGAGTCATCAAAGTCCAGTAGCAAAACCAAAGTCCATACAACAGGTGATGGACCAGGGAGCAGTGAATAACCTTGGCTTCTTCAGTGTCTGACCCTGCTCTCTGTGCTGCACAGTGCCTGCTTCTATTTCTTTTCATGACCATTGGAATAAATTGTTCTAATCCACTCATTTCCTGGGTGAAAGTCTTCACTTGCAAGAAGTAGACATCTCCCAACTCACCAACAGGTTTGAGACCTGTCAGCTACCCTCAGCCTGTTTTAGCCTGCCTGCTAAGACAGTTTTACAGGTAGGTGGCTGATACACATGCTGCAACTTTTTGGAGTCATAAGTAAAGTTGGAGGACTGGTTGGACACCAAAGGTGGTTGAGCAGCCATTCACATCAGAGGTGCTAGTCTTTCTTTAACACCCTATATATCCCCATTTATAACATACTTATTAATAATAGATTAAAATTATATAGCATTTTAGCATACACAAAGTATTTTAAATTATAAATCCAATTAGGTCTCAAGTTTCAATTTTATTTTTGCAAAGCTATATTATTTTCTTTTTACTCACTCTTAAAGTTATCACTTTAGCTCTTTGTCTCTCATGAAGACTATTGTTATGGCTACCTAAACAGTATTCTCACTTGTCTGATCTTCTTTCCAATCTAACCTCTATATACCTCTTGAGGTAATATTCCTAAAGTACAAGTCCAGTTATATCACTCTCCTGCTTAATATGTTATAGTTGCTCGGATCAAATATACATTTTTCTATTTGGTATTTAAAATCTTCAACAACTTGGTCACAAATTTATTTTTCTTGCTTATTATATACTCCCTTTCACATTCTGTAGTATAGTCAAGTGGGCCTTCTTGCTCCTGATCTCAGCAGTAGTATTTCAACTTCTGCCTGGATGCATTTGTATAAGTCATCCCTGGAACCTACTGTCTTCATCTGTCTCGTAGAATTTCACATTCTCTGCAAAGCTCAGCTTTCATTCCATCTCCTTCAAAAGGCTTTTCATGATCACCTCCTCAGATGCTACTCTTTCCTTAAAAAATTCCCCTTGTATTTCTGTTGTAGTTCTAAAGTTTTCTTTTGAAATCTCCCTCTGATAGAATGGAAACTTCTTGATAACAAGGATTGTTCAGTTTTTGCTTTTGTATTCTCAAGTTTAGCAGTATGACTGGAATAGAGGGGCCTGATGAATTTTCCTCACACACAACACAGGTTGTTACCTATGTCTAGAATGTATTGTCTCTTAAAATTTCATGTGACAAGACAATCCCCGCCATCACATACATATTGGATTTATTCCTCCCCTCTGGATTACCACCACAACAAGAATACACACAGAGATAATATGTAACCAAGGAACATATGTGGAGGAGCACATGCGAAAATCCTCTATAGTCAGAGAACATACATAGTCCAAACAATTCAGACCTCCAGTGCCACAGATCTGTAGGTGTTCTCTGGTGATATTTTATGTTGTTTTCTACTGTCTAATAGATCATGTCTCCACTGGTCTTGTGGTTGTCAAAGTGGTTTCTTAACATCTGCTGGGCTTTAATTCTCACGGACATCTCAATTCAATTCACTAAGCCCCTGGCTTTGAAAACCTAGATGTCAGTGTTTCCCTCTCTGGTAACTATGGTCAGACAGCTGGACGTGTCTGTTGATTTGTGATGGTCAGGCAGAGTAAGCTATGCCTGTTGATCTTTGATTTCTCTGTATTTTCTTTGAAGCTTAAGGAGCTGACCCCCCTGAACTAGGTGAATGATATATGTGCTTGGTTAAAGGAAAGATACATGTGCTTGATTAAAATGATTGTTAACACCTCAAAAGTTGCCTTTCCTTTACACATGCAGATCCAATAACCTGTGATAGCAGGTCCCCCCATGTATGTTGGGGTGCTTACTGACATACCCTTGTTAATCTTCTCTTTTTCAGGATAACCAATAGTGATTTCTTCAACTTATTTTCATGCGGCATAAACATTTCCATGCTGACTGCTTTTCTCTGAGTACTCTTTAGGTGAATTATGTCTGTCCTAAAATGTGTTGTCTAAAAACTGAATTCAGTCTCCTAGGTGAGGTCTGATGTTGGCAAATTGCATCAGGACTATAACCTAATTCTTGCTGCCATATATCTTGATTTGGGCTACTTGCAAAAGCTTTTTAATGAACACATCACAGGTTTGACTCATTCTGAGGAGATAGGCTAGTGAAACATGAGATACCTTCTAGAGGAAGATATGGTTATGCTGTAAGTTTCTTTCATCTTTTATTTGTGAAGTTGACTTTTTGAACTAAAGGAAGACTGTATTTATCTGTAGTATTTATCAAATATGCATATATGTTCATGTGTGTATATATACATGTATGTATGCATATATATGTATGTGAGAGAGAAGAGAGAAAGGGGAAACAGAGAGAGAGCACTTTGTTTTGTTGTTTGCAATTATATTATAAAGGTCTTGAAGGTTTTCTCTTTAAAGAAAAAAAAAAGTTTTCGAAAAACAAATCTTCCAGAGAGATTTAGCAAAAGCAAGAGGGTTTGTATAATGCATGATTAAACATTCATGAGTAAATAGGAGCAGAATGTCACAAGTGAAATGCACCAGAAGCATGCTGAATAATCTTTGACTAGATGTTTTAGAGTCAAGGGAATTTCAGTACAAAATAACCATTTTCTTACTTTTGTGGCGTTCATTCTAAATGTAAGGAAATGGTAATATAAATAAGAAATATTTCTACTTCTCTGCTATGGAGTAAATAAGGACAGTATTTGGGGTGTTTATATCAGCATCAATAAATAGCATGGCTTCATCCTTCCCTAGTAACTTCAAGATCCAAAGAGCTAGTTCCATTTTCTGAAAGCTAAAGACATTCTCTCAATTTGAAAAATAGTCTAGAGATAGAGGGTGACTAAACTGCAATTTGTGGCTAGGCATGAATTCAGGCAAAGGTTATCAATCTTCTCTAACTAGGCCAGCCTTTGCCATATGTATAAAACAGGGAAGCATGATGGGGAAGGCAAAAGATATGTTTTTAAGTACAATTTCCTGATTAAAGTTTTACTTATTTTCCATCCGAGGAAACAGAACCCAGGGAACATTTGTTTCAGCTAAAGGTATGATGGAAAGTAAGAACTAAAATAAATTCATGACCTTAAATTAGATGAGAGTTAAATTTCAGGTTCCAGAGAGGAGATTGACAGAGAAGAATTTAAAAAGGAGACAATTATTCTATTATGGGTGTTTATCTTCTGTGAAAATCTTGGCTAGTTAGCAGGACTTATTGTTAGACCTGATTGACGGGAGCTATTGGAATCCTTTGGAGAATTCTTATTAATCACAAGAAAGTACTAGATTGATTTTTACTAGTTTTAATTAATTTATCTGCTGATATATTTTCATCTTAAAGATAAAAGACACCCTGATATTTGAAATATTCAAATGTTTATTGCTTTAAATTGTTTTAAATGACAAACATAAGTATTGATTCATATCTCTAAAAGCAATAAGGAGTCACAGAAGTTATCTAATAAGAGAGTGACCAGTTCAGGTACACAAAGGAAAATTCCTTTAGTAAAAAGAGGGTAGATCATATATGTGAGTTGCATCCACTGATATAATTCTTCTCGTACTTCTCTGGATCCATCATTTTCATTATTTTTTTATAACAGCATATTATATCATTGCATTGATATAAGACAACCTGTTCAACTATTCTTTAACTGATTGGCATAGACTGTTTCCAGGTTTATTACTACTGAAAGTGCTGCTTTAAATATTTGATTTACATGTGACATATTTGTATTTATCTAGCACAGGGTTATGCTTTCTCAATGTTGGTCAATGACAAAAGACCACTTTTCCATGGCCCCATAGGTAGAAAGAAGCAGAGAATGACATCAAACCCAAGTAAAATAATTTTAGATCCATCATTCTTTATACTGTACCATAATACTTCTCAGTGGAATCATCCATGTAATTAAAATATTAGGGTATCAGCAGTGGTTGACTTAACTAGATTGGATTAAATAGGATGAAAGAAAAAGTACTTCAGTATGGAAAAGGCATTTCTGTCTGCTGGCTTTCTATTAACTTTGGATACTGTTTATGCACTCCTTGCAGAAGTATTCAGTGGTTAGGTCTACATTTTGTTTAAATTAAGATTTACAGATTTATTTTGAAAAGCAAATTGTTTGTATTACTCAATATGAGAGATATAACGCAAGTCAGACTTCCTTAAGTCTTACTTGAAAATAAATCTCATTACTTTATAGTAATTTTTTCAAATTGTTTTTCATTTTTTGGAAGATAACAGTCACAATCTTTTACTGATGCAGAGCATGCATATTTCCTTCAAGTTAAATTATGACTTATGAGAATTTGAGCAAAATGCATCTTGAAAGTGAAATTTTTTTTAATTAGAAAGGTGATGATTACCGATATTTTCTTTTGTTTGACAACCACTCATGTTATATTCTTCCTGTTAATTTTTATGAGAATAGGTGAAGGACATTTGTCACTGGCAACCTTGTTGGAGAGCTACTATGTAAAGCTTAAAAATCTAATACTATATGATGTATCTATGAGTTCTCTGTTCTTAAAATACATACTCACAAGTGCAACTAAATACTGTTGATTTCATATTCATGCACGCTTGTTCAATCCATCCTTTCTTTTCCATTTCCAATATTATAATCCTAACTCAGATAATTCTACCTAGACTTTTTCAAGAATCTCTTAATTGGTCTTCTTACACTCAGCTGCACTGCTGGCTCATCTCCATAAGATTTTGTCTATTGCTCACTGCCCTTTATGTGTTATCCCTTCTCCCTCCCCACTGTTAGATTATAAATTCCTTGAGGACAGAGGATGACTTTCTTTTTCCTTGTATTTGTATTTCAGTTCTTAGCACAATGCCATAACACCCATGGTGCACTAGAGCCAGATCAAACCAGGTCCTCAGAACAAAATTATCAAACAAATAATTATAGTGTGAGCATTTACACCTTAAAAACAGCGTGTACTACAAATCAGGGCTTGATGCATTGTTTCATTGATTTTATAGGCTTAAGAAAGTGAAGGAGAAAGTGTTAATAATGTAGATGAGACTTAAAAGTTTGTATTACACTTCCTCCCCCCACTCCCACAGAAAATCAGTTGTTAGTTACTAGCAACTGATTATAATAATCCACCAGACCTGCGAGTTTGATTATTTTATTCTTGTTTACAATACACACAATACTCAGCATACAAATATATAGACGCTTCAATGACTCCTCAGTTTTCAATGAATTAGGTCTAACTTTACAAGTAAGGAATTTGAGGTCTTTCATACTTTATTCCCAATCTCACTTCCTAGAGTTACATGATACTATTTTCCTAGCCTCACTCTGCCCTGCAACTAAATTCTATGAATTCATACCCCTAAAAATTCCCGTTATTTTGTTCTTGATCATTTCATTCATTTTACCTAGACCATCTTTTCTCCCATTTCTGCCATTTTAAAATTCTATCCATACTTCAGGGCTTAGCTTTGTCTTCGTCATTAGAGTTTTATGGAATTTTCCCAAATGGACAAGATTTTCCCTCTTCCTCATTGTACCATATCCTTTTTTTAATATATCATATGCTCTGTATTATAATTTCTCCAAGTATAAATAAGTTTATACATCTTATTTTTATTTTACTTGACATGTAGTTGTCTTAAGGATACAGACTGTGTTTTACTTTTCTCTCCATTTCTTACATTAGCTAGGACTATGCCTTAGTAAATGGATATTTAATAGATATGTACTGGAGGAATCAAAGAGCAAGAAACAGAGAAAGTAAGAAAAGTTAATAATGATGTTCAGTAAAGCTTTTTTTTTTAATGATTACTGATTTTACATTTGTTATATGAGCAGATGAGTCAATATTTGACAAACAGTAACTTAACAATATTTCCTTCCAGGTTATAACTTCCTCTGTCCTTTCCAAAATTCCTTTGTTGCTGCAGCTATCCTTACTTCCTTTAAGTGCTTTATCTTCATCTTTATCTCAACTTTCTTTGAGACTTTGGCATAATCGTTATGGACCAATGTCTTGACAGTTTTTCTTTTCCCACTATTTTTCTCTAGCTTTATGTAATACATGGTAGAAGAATTTAGAATGGATCTTTTTGGTGGATAGAGGGATTTTATTGAAGATGTTTGCAGCTTTTAAATGTGTTATAGAAAAAGCAATGAAGAAAGAAACAAACTTGACCAAATAATGAAGTTAAAATGACTCATTTTACTGGACTTAGCTTGTTACATATCATGTGCTAAATGGACAAACAAAAATAGTTGAAGATTAATGAGGCAACTACATCCAGGAATGAATCTGTAGTAAATTGATAAGAAAACAAAATATAGAAACCTAGAAAATACAATAAAAATAGTTAAAGAGATAAAAATAATTTTACATTAGATAAAATGAATCCTGTTAACTGAAAATATTTATTTTAGAAAGATAAAGTAATCATTGTTGTTGGGGGGTTGGGTGCATTCTCCCTGATAATCAATGCAAATTATAAAACTCTTTTCATATCTCAGTTTTTATCCTTCTAAAACAAACACATAACTTTATAGTCTTTCACAGTACTTTTAATTGGCAAACTCTTAATATTATTATATTTTGGGCATTACTATAAATGAGCATGACATACTGTCCTATAAAAACTTCCTGTGAAAGCAGTAAATTGCTTCAAATATGATGTTATGCATGGGGATACATAATGAATCTGATAGCAGTGGAACAAAAAAAAACAGGAGGGAAATCAAATTCATATTGAAGCATTTTTTAAGCAACATTTTAAAAAGATGATTGGTGTTCGCAGACTGAAGGACAATTTCATAAAACATTCTGCACCATGAAAGCTCAATAAAAAAAAAATCAGAGTAATGAAGTAAATGTGAAAGTGTCATTGTCTTTGGATAAGACAGCAAAATGGTGTTATTGCTGAAAGATTATTTTCCTCATTTGGAGAAAATTGTTCTTTCATAGGCAACAGAGTAAGTAAAATGTTATGTATTTTTTTGAGTCAATGAACCATTGCATGCTTTCCTATTCCTGACATTTCCAATCACAACAAGTTAACATGTAACATTACCATAGATAGACACAAATCTGCTTAGTTATTTAACAACATATTTTAAAACAATTTATATTCAAATACTTCTTTTTGTAAAGTTCATATATTTTAAAGATGATATTTATTTTTAGCCAAGAAAATGGACTTAAGTTGTGTATACCTAATAGCCCAATAGAGCATATGATTTATTCAAACAACAACAAAAACAAAAAAATCAGTTACCAACTCAGAACAGTCTTTCTATACTTTTATTTCATTATTTAATTTTTGTTTCAGATCATCCATACATTTAGGAACCAGTTTACTCTAAGTATATTCTACTTGCATGATTAAGTGGTCTTTTCTATAGGCCAGCACATTGGAGGTGAAGGGGACCTCCAGATACATTTAGTTAGTGCAAATCCCTTATTTAGCAAAGGAAAATGGGGCCCACAGGGGTGAATTGATTTCACTAAGTCACATAGATATCATTAGTAAGGTTAGGATTCAAACACAGGTCCTCTAACTCCCAATACAATACTGTTTCTTCTACAACATGCTGTCCCATCATTGGACTCTTTCTTTCACTGCTCCTCTCACAACCTGAGACACTGACGTCTCTTATCCATCCCTATCTTTTCAAACAACTGCCCTATTCCATTACCTCATTTTTCATATATGGATTATTTCAATTGGTTTCATAGCATCTCCCTTCTAATTCCTTATCCCTCTTTCCATCTTTTCACCTAATCTGTCTTTTACAAAAATGCCAAATTATTCCTGAAATCTAAGTCTCATCAATCTACCTTGTGCCTCTCAATTGGTTTAAGTCTAAACTACAAAATCCTCACCTCAGGAGCAATTCCTTAAGAACACATTTCTTAGTTCACAAACTTGTTAATACCCTAACTTAATACTGTATTTTTTATTATATATGCATCTGTGACGATATTGTCTTTCTCCAGTATGAAGCAAGACTGTTTCATTTTTATATTTTCATCACCAGAGAATAGCTAGGCTGCAGTGGTGACTCAACTCAATAAAACTTTTGTCTACCATACCACTGAAACCTCTTCACTCTGGAAAATATCTCCACCCTGTCATTTCAGAGTTTGTGGCCACAGTGGAACAGGGACCTTCCTCGCAGTTCTAGGGCAGAAAAGA
Organism: Notamacropus eugenii; assembly: GCF_028372415.1. Classification (NCBI taxonomy): domain Eukaryota; kingdom Metazoa; phylum Chordata; class Mammalia; order Diprotodontia; family Macropodidae; genus Notamacropus; species Notamacropus eugenii. The sequence continues at coordinate 445,586,695 of NC_092873.1, forward strand.
ATACTTGTGGTCTCTCAAAATCAGAGCACAGGCCAGAAGAGTAGTAAATTCACATCTCCTTTTATTCCATATATTAAAAATAAAATAAAAAGGATAAATGCATCACAGAACAAATCAGAGAAACAATCAATAACGTCATCAAAGAGAATGACAACAATGAGAAAACATACCATAACTTGTGGGATACAGCCAAATCTGTACTTAAGGGAAAGTTTATATCTCTAAATGGTGCTCTAAATATCTAACATCTCGAACATAAGAACACAGAGAAAGAGCAGATCCATTAATTGAACATGCACCTTAAAAAAACAAACTAGAAAAATACAAACTAAAAATCCCCAAACACCAAATTGGAAATCCTGAAAATCAAAGGAGTGATAAAAATAAATGTTAAAAAGTAAACCAGTACATAAAACCAGGATCTGGTTTATGAAAAAAACAAACAAACAAACAAACAGATAAGCCAAAGATTGATTTAATTTTTTCAAAAATACAAAATCCCCTACAAATTACCAGTATCAAAAGTGAGAAGAGTGAATTCACCACCAGTGAACAGTAAGCTAAAGCAATAATTAGGATATATTTTGCCCAATTGTATGAAAATAAATCTGATAATCTAAGTAATATGGTTAAATCTTTATAAGGATATAAATTTCTTAGAGTAACAGAAGAGAAAACAGAGTAATCTCCTCTAAGGAAAAGAAACTGAACATTCCATCAATGAAATTAATAAGAAAAAATCCCTGGGGCCCCAAGAGAATACTACCAAAAAAAAAAGAAACAATTAATTCCAATGCTATGTAAAGTATTTGGGAAAACTGGCAAAGAAGGAGTCCTATCAAATTCCTGTCATGACACAATATAGTGCTAATATCAAAATGAGGAAGAGACAAAATGGAGAAAGAAAACGTTTAAATAATTTCCCTAATGAATATTGATGCAAATAATTTAAAATAAAATATGAAACAAGTTGTTTGCAGCAAAATGTCATAAAGATCATATGTTATGGCCAAGTGGGATTTATGCCAGGAATGCAGGACTGGCTCAATATTAGGAAAACTATCAGCCTAAGTGACCACATAAATAACAAAACCAATGGAAATCATATGATTGTCCTAATAGATTCAGAAAAGGTCTTGACAAAATGCAATATCTATTCCTATTAAAAAGCAATGGAAAACATAGGGATAAATGGAGGTTTACTTAAAATGATAAGTAGTACCTATCTAAAATGATCAGCAAACATTATCTGTAACAGATATGAGCTAAAAACCTTCCCAACAGAATCAGGACTGAAACAAAGTTGCCCATTATGACCATTATTATTCAATATTGCATTAGAAATATTACATATAACAATAAGAGAAGAAAAAGAAATTGAAGGCATTAAAAAGTTAGAGGAAGAAGAACTATCACTCTTTGCAAAGGATATGATTCTATACATAGAGAATCCTAATGAATCAACTAAAAAAAGCTAGTCAAAATCATTAACAACTTTAGCAAAAGTGCAGAATAAAAAATAAACCCACATAATTCACCAGCATTTCCATATATTACAAAAACTCTAGCAGCAAGAGATAGAAGGAGCAATTCCTTTTAAAATAGCTGTAGACAATATGAAATACTTGGGTGTGTACCTGCCAAGACAAAAAACAGGAATTATATGAACACAACTGCAAAATGCTTTTCACACAAATAAAGTAAGATCTAAACAACTGGAAAAAATACTAATTGCTTATTAGTATGCCAAGTCAATATAATAAAAAATTACAATTTTATCTAAATTAGTTTACATATTCAGTGTCATACCAATCAAACAACCAAAAATTATTTCATAGAGTTAGAAAAACTAGAAATTTTCTGCAGCAATAGAATGATCCAAGAGAACTCTGGAAGACTTAAGATGCTATCCATCACCAAAGAAAGAACTGATGGGGTCTGAATAAAGATTGACACAGTCTTTCTTGCTTTCTTTATTTTTCTTGAACTTTTTTCTGTTTCATTTCACAACATGAGTAAAATGGAAATATTTTGCATGATTACACATGTATAACCTATATCAAATCACTTGTCTTCTCACTGAGGGGTAGAAGGGAGGAAAGAAGGGAGAGAATTTGGAACTCAAAGTTTTAAAAATTAATGTTAAAATTGTTTGTACATGTAACTGGGGAAAATAAGATACTAATTTTTTTAAATGGAAAATTCATCTGGAAGAACAAAAGATCAAGAATATCAAGAGAATTAATGAAAACAAATGTGAAGGAAGGTGGCCAAGCCATACCAGAAGTCAAACTGTATTATAAAGTGGTTGTAATTGAAAGTATCTGGTACAATTTTAAAAAGAGTGGCATATCAATGGAATGAAATAGGTACACAAGACTCAGTAGTAAATTGACATAGTAATCTAGTTTTTGATAACCCCCCAAATCCCAGCTTTTGTGATCAGAATTATTTAACAAAAATTGTTGAGAAAACTGGAAAGCAGTATGAGAGAAACTAAGTATAGACCAATATCTTATACTCTATACCAAGATAAAATAAAATGCATGATTTAGACATAAAGGGTGACACCATAAACAAATTAGGAGGACATGAAATTGTTTAACTGACTCATCTATGGAGAAGGGAAAAATTTATGACCAAACACGGGCAGACAACATTACTAAATTTTAAATTTTGCAATTTTGATTATAACAAATTAAGAAAAAATGCACAAACTAAACCAAAACAACTGAGATTAGAAGGAAAGTCAAAACCTGGGAAACAATCTCCAGAGTAAGTGTCTCTAATAAAAGCTTCATTTCTCAGATATATGGAAAACTACTTCAAATTTGTAAGAATACAAATAATTTCCCAATTGATAAATCATCAAAGGATATAAACAGGCTGTTTTCAGATGAAATAATTGAAGCTAGCTATAGCCATATGAAAAATAGTCTAAATCATTATTGATTAGAGAAATGCAGATTAATCCAGCTGTGAGGTACCACCTCAAAATCCATCAGGTTAGCCCTTGCATCCTGGAACATCACCAGTCTTCTTGACTGTAGTATTGCCACTGGACTTCTTTGACTGTGGAAGAGAGATTGAGGTTGATACCTTTGTGTAACTCTGCCTCACTTGAATCCAATTCATGCACAAGTCAAGAGATCGCTTGTGATGTCATTGGACCCCTTTAAAAAGAGGGTAAATCACAACAATTATGCTGTTGAGTCATTTAAGTAGTGTCTGACTGTCCATGACCTCATTTGGGATTATCTTGGCAAAGATACTGAAGTGATTTGCCATTTCCTTCTCCACTTCATTTGCTAAATTAGGAATTGAGGTAAACAGGGTTAAGTGACTTGCCCAGGGTCACACAGCTAGTAAGTGCCTGAAGCCAAATTTGAAATTAAGTCTTCATGATGCTAGAACTGGCATTCCATCTACTGTAACCTAACTGCTCAACAACACTTAGATGTTTTTTATATTGCCCTATTCATGACAGAAATTTGCTGCAAAGATTTTCCTTTTCATAGATATCTTTCTCTTTTAATTTTAATTAAACTGAATTTAAATTAAACAATTATTTGGCTTGACTAAAAACTTTTCCATTTCCTGTAATCAAAATTGTCCATTTTTTATTTCATTTTCTTTCATCTGTTTGGTTAAGAATTGGACCTATGTATAGTTGCAAAACGTATTTCCTTTATACGTTCACATCTATAAGATTAGTTCCTGATGTGACCTTTTTTGTTTAGCGTATGTACATTTGTATCTTATTGTGAAATATAACCTGAGATATTGGTAAAAGTTAAATTTCTGCCAAACTGCTATTCACTTCATCAGTAGATTTTTTTGGTAAAAGTAAATACTTATCCCAGGTTTTGGTGTCCTTGGATTTAGTGAATACTGTGAAACTATGTTAAATTATTTTGAGGTCTTGTTTACCTAATTAATCTTATTGGTTATATACATATATATATAAACGTATATATGCATGTATTTTAACTAGTAGTCTATTATAATTAATGCTTGGCAATGCAATTAGAAATATTATTATTAGAGTCTTCCCTCTTTTTCATTATTTCTCTTGATATTGTTTTTTCTATATTATTTTTATTATTTTGTTTCTTTCTTTGGTAATTTGACATTTATGACCCTAAATCTATATTTTAATTAACATAGTATTGGTATTTTAATCATTTTAGCTAAGACCCAACTATGAATAATTAATAACTTTCCACTTATTTAATACTTCCTTTATTTCTGTAAAGAATATTCCAAATTAATTTTCCTAAAGCAAAAATCTTATAATGCTATTTCAGTGGCTTCATATTGCTTTGGTTTGTTGTATAATATCCTTCAGAAATTTATCTCATCCTACTTTTCCAGCTATATTTTAGTATTTCTTCCCCATATACTATAATTCAGTCCAACCAGTCTTCTTACAGTCCTTCATGTATGACACTCTCTTACTTTCTTCCTTTGCACTTCTCCCCATGCCAAAATTGAACTTTCTCCAACCCACTACTCCCATAATCCCTAATTTTCTTTGGATCTCAGTATAAGCACCAATTTTTTATGCAAAATGCGTCTTTAGCCACCAAGCTCCCACATTTACACTTCAATTTATACATATTTTTCATTATATATATATATATATATATATATATATATATATGTATATATATATATATATATATATATGTGTGTGTGTGTGTCTACACACAGACACACACACAAACACACAAAGCATTTTCCCCATTATAATGTAAGCTCCTTGAGGGAAGGGACTGATTGTACTTTCATCTTCTTATCTCTAAGGTTTAGCAAAATTGGCGGAACATAATAGGCACTAAATTAATTTGCATTGATGGATTGTGGTTCCTTTTATATTCCAAAATGACGTTTGCCATGTATAAGTTCCTCCATTAGTATACCTACTCTTTGATTTGATAAGAGTCTCGCATTTAGACCATACAAAAATGTAGACAGAAAGATGGATTGTAGAAATAAGAACATTGATGGTGATTCACTCTGTAAAATGTGATTCATAATATAATATTTAAATTATGTATAAGGAAAGTATGCTAAATCAAAAGAATCAATTCTTTTGACATTTAGAGATTCTGCTAAGATGAACAATGCTAGGCAATGATGAGCATTGCTATTCTGTATCAATTCAATTAATAAATACCAGGCTGAACATGAATAATTTGCATATTTTACTTATAAATATCCTATAAAAGGGACTACAAACTAAAGGATAGTTTAATTCACACTAAAGCATTTTTTATTTTTTAATTTAAAGCCTCCCTTCCCTAGGTTCTTCAGTAAGTCAAGAAGATGTCTTTGGTAGCAGTGCCAACCTGCCAATTCCTCTATAAATCCAAGTTACTCTTGCCATCATCATTAGTAGCAGTGGTAACAGTCTTTTTGTTTTTATTTTTATTTTATTCATTTTGAATTTATATACAAACAAAACAAAGGAATACTTCTATGCATACATCACAATATTAAAAAAAGATTCAACATAAAACCATGAATTTCCATTTTGCACTGTTTGTTTGTTTTGGAAAACTAATAAATATAGCACATCATTTTCAAAGCTATCTTGCCTTTTTTCTATTTCTTATATGTTTTCTTCTCTGCTGTGTATGTATTTCCATCCTCTTTCCCCACTCTATCCTAGAGAAGGCTGCCATTAGAAACAAAAATTTGTGTATATGTGTATGTATGTATGTTTGTATATACACGTGTATATTATATGTACATATATGTGTGTATATATACATGTTTACATGTATATATGTGTAAATATAGGCATGCATGGGGGCATATATAAGTATAGTAGTAGTAGTAGTAACAGCAGCAGTAGAAGTAGTATTAATATTATTATCATCAATAATTCTTAGTGTGGAAACTATACACTATTGCAGATCAATGAATCAATAAACATTTATTAAGTACCTGATATGTTACAAGTATCTCCTCCCTAACTCTAACTTTATAATCTTAGAGAGTTACCTGGCAAACTAAAAGGTTAAATGTCTTGGCCATGGATAACTAGCTTATATGTCTCAGAGGAAGCACTTAAACTCATGTTCATAATTTCAAAGGTGGCACCTTAACTGCTCTGCCAGACTACTTCTCTTGATTATTAGTGTTATAAATCATAGATCTAGACATACACTGGACTACTAGAGACTGTTTCATCTTATTCCACCATTTTATAGCTGAGGAAAGAGACTCATAAGCATGTCAAATTACATAAAAAGTAAGCATCAGAGGTGAGATTTGAATCAGGTTCACCAAAGCCAGCAATCTTCCCCTGTACTTGACTACTATATGTATATGTTTATGAATGTGCATGTAAATATATGTACATGTACATGTGTGATTTTAGAAATATACACATATACATATATAGAAAAATGTGTGCATGTATAATGTATATGTTGCAATATATACACACACATACACATGCATTCACTTATGTTATATATACAGAGGGTATATAATATAAAACATACCCACTCATTTGTTCCCATTCCACAGTGGTTATATCTGTAATCTCTATATTCCAAAAATGAAACCATTTTCTGAAGCCAGGTTTTACTATTTCTGGATATCTGAACTATGAGTTCTTTCCATGATGTATTTGGTGAAACTGCATGCAGATCTAAGCAGTCATGCTAGTGCCTGCAACACACACACACACATACACACACACATACACACATTATATGATGAGGTAGGAGTAAGAGAAATTAAAGCAATAACATTAAGACTTTAATGCCATCTTCATCATGTAAGTCTTACATAAAGCTATGTAAGCCTTATACCCTCACAATTAATTGTAAGATTTAGATATTATGAGTTCACCATGTTCATAGGGTTAAGTTTGTGGCATTTTATTTGACTCTTTTCATTCTGTCATAGGAATGAACATACCTTTATTTTTGGCAAACTTTAAGGTTTAATGAGGAATTGATGAATTGCTATCAAACTGTATTTCCAGATTCCAAGAAATGCCATAACACAACTGTATAGTAAAACATAACCTTAAGGGGGTGTGATATGTTTTCTTACTGTTGGAAAGTTGCTAAAAAATTTGGAGACTTTACATTACCTATGATTGCAATTAGTTCATCTGAGGTACCTGAAATAATCTATTCTTTCTGCTACTTCAGAGGGTTTCTGTTCAATTTTATCCATAAACATCACGATTGGAGTACAAACTGATGTACTTGGATGGCAGTCTGAGGCTAAAACAAAGCAATTAACAAATGACATATAAAGTCAAAGTTGACCTGCATGGCTAATACCCATCTATGTGGGTCAATAGTAATGGCTGGGTTAGGAGACTGTCAAAATCAGGCAAATCATTGATTGAGGAAAGCATGCAAAAGTTAATGTAAAGAGGGCAAGACTTGAAGTAGACAGAGGCCTCATTAATTAAGACAAAAATCACTAATTCACTTGCTTGGATAAGAGAGTTCCAGGTGAAACAAGTTCAGTAACATGGGAAGAAGTTGTGCTGATATGATTAGCTTCTTTAGGAATACGTGTTTTATACTTATATTCTCCATATCTTCCTTTACAATGCTTAAAACACAATACATATTAGATAAACATCCATGTAAAGAGTAATGGCAGACAGAGGATATTCACAGTCCCTTACTGAACATGGAATTTAAAAGAATGGTTTTAAATTCAGTCTGTGCTATTTATTATTTGAATGGTTTTGGGAAAATCAACTCTCTGAGCCTGAGTTTCCTCATTTGTAAAATGACAGTTTTACACTAACTGTCTTCTAAAGGCCTTTCCAACTCTAAATCCTATCATCTCACAGTTGACTTGACTCTCTCTCTGAAACTCTTGGTTCCAAGGAGATTAGCTTCCTTTTATGTCATACTTACTTGATGCCAAGGAAGCCAAATTTATTTCTTCAAAGCATTTCAGTATTTGTATTGGTCATCTGACCTTATCTTCTCACGTAACTTGGGCTTTACAGTTTCATTCATCTTCAAGGGGCTGATCAAGTTGGTCAAAGTAAGCCTTGTCTTTCTCTTCATCATGCATTTCATTCTCTGAGAGTTCCACCTTTCTGGAATGAGGTGAAGGAACTTGATCTGTAGACAGCCCTCTCATATATGTTTCATTACATGTTATTCTATAGTTGAAACAATGCTTTTTTTAAAAAAAAATAAGTATTCAAGGCACAGATTTTAAAGAGATAACTTCTTGTGCTACATATATTACTCAGAGTTCTTGAGACAATTGCTCCTGATATTCTGTATCCTAATGTCCACAGAGAAAATCAAACTCTGTGATGTGTTTTTTCAGATTTAATCGAATTACAAACATGAAACACAGGCCTAAAGAAGATCACCTTTCATGGAAGCTTTTCTTTCCTACTCCCTTCCATACCTTTCCCTTCCTTTCCCCAGAGAGAGTTGCACTCATAGTTATCCATTCTTGGTTACTTTATTTTTCTCTCACATTTAGTGTCTTCTATAGTGTATTATTTTATACTTTTCTCCATATTTTATACTATTAATTACTACTTGCCTCTATTTTTGATAGATTGAAGATTTATCCACTTTACTAATTTCATGAGTAAATTTTATTACCATTACCAAACTCCATAGCAACACCATCCCAAATCAAGTCAAAGTATGATGAAAAATTGATTTCTTATAATTACTTGAAAGTAATATAGCTTATCTCCTCTGTTTAGTGAAAATCATTGAGACATATTAACTAATTAATATATTAAAGATTTCACAATGCTAAACCGTATGTTAAAAGTCAGGAAGCTGAGTTTCAAGTTTGTTGCTTACTGGGTTTTCTTAAGGATTTATATTCCATGATTATTACTTAAATTATACAATTTTTTCTCTAGCATTTGACATTATCTCTCTCTATTAATATTTAAAAGACCTTGTTAATATTCCTAATGTAATTTTTACTATCATTTGAAAGGTCATTTATAATAGTCCCACAGAAATTTAAAACAGAAAATATTCCCTCATTCTGATTTCCTTCCTACTTTAGGCTTTTAAAATAAGTACAAAAGAAAAAGTTTGCAGTATGGGAATTATATCTTGACAGTTGTTAGCAGTGAGAAAGTTTATTTTTATATTCTTTTCAATTACATGTAAGAATAATACTTGACATTAATTTAAAAACTATTTCCCCACCTTCCTTCTCTCCCTCCTAGTTACAAAGGAAAACAATTTACTATAGTTTATATGTGTACAGTCAGATAAAACATTTCCACATTAGTCATGTTGGGAAAGAAAACAGCCCCTCGACCCCTCAAAAAGGCACAAGAACAGTAAAGTTCAAAAGAAAATATGCTTCAACCTACATTGAGACTCCACCAGTTCTTTCTTTGGAGTTGGGTAGAATTTTTCATCATAAGCCCTTCAGAACTGCCTTGAATCATTGTATTGATGAGAATAGCTAAGTCATTCACAGTTTATCATCATACGATATTGCCGTTACTCCATGCAAATTTTTTTCCTGCTTCTGCTTATTTCACTTTGTATCAGTTCATGTAGTCTTTCCAGGTTTTGCTGAGAGCATTCTGCTCATTGCTTCTTATAGCTCAGTTGTATTCTATCACAATTACATACCATAACTTGTTTGGTTCTTCTGCAATTGATGGCCATCCCCTCAATTTCCAATTATTTAACACCAGAAAAGAGCTGTTATAAATGATTTTATACAACTAAATCCTTTCCCCTTTTTATTTTTCTGTTTTGGGTGCAGACCTAGTAGAGTATGCACAGTTTATACCCCCTTTGGGCATAGTTTCAAATTGATCTACAGAATGTTTGGATCAGGTCATAGCTCCACTAACAGTGCACTAGTGTCCCAGTTTTTCCACATTCCCTACAGCATTTATAATTTTCTTTTCCTGTCATATTAGTCCATCTGATAGATATTAGGTGATACCTCAGAATTGTTTTAATTTGCATTTCTTTAATTAATAGTTCTTTAGAGCATTTTATATGGTTATAATTATCTTTGATTACTTTGAAAATTATGTAATATCCTTTGACAATTTATCAATTCAGGAATGGTTCATTTTTGTTTTTTATAACTGACTCAGTTTTCTGTATATTTCAGAAATGAGACCTTTATCAGAGACACTTGCTGTATTTTTTTCAGTTATGATTTTCCTCCATCCTATTTTCCCCATTTATTTTACTTTCTCTCCTTTCTCCCTGTCCATCCTCAAAAGTGTTTTGTTTCTGACTACTGTTTCTCCTAAGCTGCCCTCCCTTATATAGACCCCCTCTCCCTCTTTTTGTTAATTAAGAGAAGTATAGTGTCCAGCATGATGAGTAGATCTCTAAAGTTCTCTGACCTGGTCAGACAACATCTGATATGTAGTACTCAGTGAATGATATCACATTTTAAAAGGATCATTTTAAATTAGAATGTGACAAGGGAAAATCTGAGTCATAGTTCTAGATCTGGAAGGCCCCTTAGAGGCTGTGTGCTTCAAATCCCTCATTTTGTTCAGATGAGGTAGCTGAGATCTAATAAGATTTAGACCCAAAGTCACAAAGGTCATAGTGTGAGAGGTGGAATTTGAACCCTTGTCTCATGTCATCCTTAAGGGATTTCATCTCATTGTTGAAGAATTTTTGTTCATTTTTTAATTGGAAACTGAGTATAATCAACCTGTAGAATTATTAAATTGAAGATGTGTAAAATGTTGATAAGATCCGTTATTATTTCTAAACATTGGTATCTTTTTCCATACATATGGAAACTAAATTCCTCAGAAATATGACCTATACATATCAAACAAGAATCAGGCTCCAATAGTACATTGACAAAGGACATTGACAGGTGGATTTCAAAAGAAGAATCAGAAATTATCAACAACCACATGAACATGATCTGATCTAAATTACAATTAATAATCAAAATACCAAGGATTCAATATAGCCAGGAATACAAATCACTTGGAAAGGACTCCCTATTAAACAAAAATTGATGGGAAAACTTGGCAGAAATGAATTTTAGACCAGAATCTTACAAATATGTATGTTTCAAATAGATATGCAGCCTTTACATTAATGGTCATATCATACATCAAATCAGTAAATCAATCAGCTTGAGGAGAGTGGAAGAATATACCTTTCAAATCTATGATTTTCATGAAATTTAGAATTGCCCAAAAGTTTTAGTACAGTTTTAAGTTTCAGTAGTGTAAAACTGTACTAAGACTTTTGGAACAACTTGTATAAAATTAAAGAAGGGATAGGGATAATAAGAAATAAAATAATTTTGAGTATTTAGTATTTTAAAATGATTTTCATGAATTCAGTTGTGAGCGGAATAACAACAGAAAACTTTCTAGGGGAAATATTTGTATCAAGTATCTCAGATAATTATTTGATATCCAGGAAATAAAGAGGGAGCTAATATCAATAAATAAGGCCAAGAATATATCGCAAATATAAGGGATCAAAGGGAACAAATGATTTAAAAAATAAACATATCAGCGGTTATTTCAAAAAATTAAACTAAAGAAGAATTTACTTAGGAAAAGCAAGTTCAATAATATTTTATTTATCACATTTTAAATTGGTCCAACCAGTTGACAGTGGAAAATATTGAGTTGAATTATACAGGAATAATAATCAGAGGGGAAAGATTCTCTTCTCTCTTTTCCTCTTCTCCCTCTTTCATTCTTTTTTGTGTATATGTAGAAATAAAGATATATGTGCACATGTATGTGTGTACTTATATGTACATATATACACCCATACATATAAATATGTTGGTGGTTGTTGTCCTTTGTCTTCCAAGAGAACCAAAATGACATCACCATTGTAAAGTAAAATTTCAGCATGTCCAACTGTGGCTCATCAGACCAATAGGAGCCTGGAATACCCTACCACAAGTTGGGCACAGATAGTCCATTTGAATATTTGGGGTGGATATCCCAAATCTGCACTTTCTGCATTTAATTTGTGCTGTCTCAATTCTGCTTTTCTCAAAGAGTACATCACCTTTCCTTATGTGGGCACGCCATGCTGGGCGGTCCCATGCCAGTGTCTCCCATGTTGCATAGTCAAATCCAAAGTTCTTGAGAGAGACCTTGAGAGTGTCCTTGTATTGCTTCTTCTGGCCACCATGTGATTGCCTACCCCATGCAAGTTCTCCATAAAATAGTCTTTTTGGAAAGTGTACATGGTGCATTCAAACAGCATGGCCAGCCCATCAGAGTTGCGCTCTCTGAAGCATAGTTTGAATACTTGGAAGTTCAGCTCCAGCAAGGACTTCAGTGTCTGGTATCCTGCCAGGTGTTTCTCAGAATCTTCCTAAGACAGTTCAAGTGGAAGCAATTCAGTTTCCTGGCATGGTGCTGGTAGACTGTCCACATTTCACAAGCATATAACAATGAGGTCAGCACAATGGCTCTGTGGACCTTCAGTTTGATAGTCAGTCACTATAATACCTCTTTTCTCCCAAACCTTTCTTCAGAATCTCCCAGATCCACAGCATTCAAAAATTCTCCATCTGTTGTAACCAATGGTTCCACGTATGGATGGTGTGGTAGTGAGTGATGGAGCACCTGTTTTTTTTGGTGTTAATTATGAGGCCAAAATTAGCACAAGTAGCAGACAATTTATCCATACTTTGTTGCATCTCAGCTTCAGAGGTTGCACTGAGTGCACAATCATCTGCAAACAGAAAATCATGCACCAATACTCCTTCCACTTTGGTCTGGGCTTGTAACCTTTTCAAATTGAAGAACTTACCATCGGTATGGTAGTTGACCTTAATGCCATGTTCATCCTCATTGAAAACATTTGTCAACATTGCTGAAAACATCATGCTGAAAAGCATGGGAGCAAGCACACAGCTGTTTCACTTCATTTTAAGGTATGAGAGCTTTGTCCATTATCCAGAACCCGGACAAACATGCCATAATGAAATTGATGTATAATATTGATGAACTTCTCCAGGCAACCAAATTTTGACATAATTTTCCATAAGCCATCACAACTAATAGTGTCAAAGGCCTTGGTCAGATCTACAAACATTGTGTACAGACCTCTGTTCTGCTCTTGGAATTTTTTCTGGAGTTGTTGGGCTGCAAACACCATATCAACTATTCCTTGGCCCTTTCTGAAGCCACAATGGCTCTCAGGTATATGCCCATCTTTTAGGTGAAGGATCAGCCTATTAAGGAGGACTCTAGAAAGAATTTTGCCAGCAATAACTAAGAGAGAGATCCCCCTGTGATTGTCACAGGACAATCTATTCCCTTTACCCTTATAGAGATGAACAATGGAGGCATCCTTGAACTCCTGGGGGATAACCTCCTCTTGCCATATAACCTGGAAAATTTCAGTTAACTTTTGTATGAGCAATGGTCCCCCTACCTTGTAAGTCCTAACTGAAATAGAATGAGCGCCAGAAACTTTGCCACATCAAAGGAGCCTAATGGCCCTCAAAACCTCTTCTTCAATTGGAAGTTCAGCTAAGGAGGGATTGACTTCAACCTGAGGTAAATGGTCAATGGCCTCAGCATTGATTGATGATGGTCTGTTGAGAACACTATGGAAGTGTTCAGCCCATCTCTCTAGGATCATGTCCTTATCACTAATCAATGTGGCTTCATCAGCACTGAGTAGTTGTGACGCACCATAAGGTTTTGGTCCATAAATAGCTTTCAGGGAATTGTAAAAGTGCTTTGGATTGTTGCTATCAGCATACAACTGAATTTCATTTACTTTCTTACTGAGCCAGGAATCCTGCATCTCTCTAAGCTTTGCTTGTACTTTGCTTTTGATTGAGTTAAATACTGCCTTCTTAGAGATGGATGAACTATCCTTCTGGTAAATCCTGTGGAGTACATTTAGCAGCTTCTGAATTTCCCCATCATTTTCATCAAACCAGTGTTGGTGTTTACAAGTATTCTGACCCAGATGAACAAATTCAGTGCTGTACACCAAATCTCTGAGAGCTGCCCGCTTCTTTTCTGCTCCACTGTTGCCAATTGTATGTTGGCTCAACTTTCCCCCCAAGTCAGAAGCAAGCTGCTCAAGCTCAGAGAAGAGCTCTAATTTGTTGACATTAATTCTTCTGGTAGTCATTTTGCCTTGGAGGCAGCACTTTTGATGAACGTGAATATTTAGCTTGGAAAGGATAAGTCTATGATCAGTCCAGCACTCTGCACCACACATTGCCTTTGTCACTCTCGCATCTTGTCTGTCTCTTCTCCTTACAATCACATAATCTATTAGTTGCCAGTGTTTGCTGCAAGGGTGCATCCATGAAGTTTTATTGCATTTAGGTAAACAGAAGACAGTGTTGGTTGTTAAAAGGTCATGTGATGCACAAGTCTTCAGCAGTAAATGACCATTTCTGTTGCTGTTTCCAACTCCATTCCTCCCTAGGACCCCCTGCCTAGTCTGGTAGTTTGAGCCTACTCTAGCATTAAAGTCACCCAGAATGATAAGCTTGTCCTCTTTTGGCACATTGACAATAAAAGTCTGTAGGCTTTCATAAAATTTTTCTTTGACTTCATCAGGGTTTGTCATGGTGGGAGCATAGTGGTATAATGGTGGTATGGCATGCAGGGTTGTGACTACAGCTCCCAGTATATCTGCACCTGCTGCTTCATCACTTGCCTGTTACCACAGGACTTTGAAATGGTATGGGTGATACCTTTGGATTCGTGCATAAATTGAATTTAAGTGAGGCAGAGTTGCACGAAGTCTTCAGCCTCATTCTATCCTCTTAAGTCATCATAGTCCAGTGGCAGGACAGAGTCAAGATGACTGGAGATGGTTCAGGATGCAGTGAATGACCTTGGTGTCTTTGGTGTCTAACAAAGCTCTTAGAGCTCCACGTCACTTGCTTCATCTGCCTTCGTGGCCATTGGAACAAATTGTTCTCATCCTCCCATTCCACCAGGTGAAATCTTCACATGCTTGGGGTAGACACCCCCCTAACTCACCAATGGGTTTGAGAACCCTTGGTTACCCTCAACCTGGTTTGACCCATCTGCCAAAACAGTTTACTAGGGTGTGGCCGCTGCACATGCTGCAGCTTCTTGGAGCCACAGATGAGAGTTAGGTGGAACAGGTGGACACCAAAGTTAGAAAAAGCCCCCAAAAGAGCTTGGCAGCCATCACATCAAAGGTTCTGGTCCTCCCTGAACATACTCTACACCCCATATAAATATGCAACCCCTATACCAAAGCCTGTTGGTATGGTACTTTTTCTTTTAGTTGAGCTGAGTTTTATTTGTCTAGATATTTTTAAATCTATAAATGTATATATACGTGTATATATATACATATATATACACATATATATACATTTATAGATTTAAAAAATATATATTTAAAAACACACACACATATACATATATATATATATAAATACAGATATGCTTATATATATGTATTCAGGTGGAAGTTATACATATATCTATCTATATATTAACTTATATATTATCTATATATTAATTTACTTTCATTGCCACACTTTTTATGGTACCTGAAACCATATTTTGTGTCCATAAATTGGAGAATAGCTGAACAATTGTGGTATGACAATATAATGAAATGTTACTCAATAATAAAAGTAAAATATTAATAATTTATTTGAAATTCTGAAAAAAATGTTGTACTAATGCAGAAAGAAGGAAATGCTTTTCTTCTCATAATTTTATGATTTATGATTGGACTTTTACTGTTAAAGATACGTGACCAATTGAGACAAAAAAAATGTCTGAGACCTTTTTTTCCCTGACCACTAACAACCAGAGAGCAATGACCACAACAATGTAAAGCAAAGCAATTCTGAAACATACCAGAGCTCTCACTGATGCAATTATCAATGTTTATCCAGAGGACTAATAGAGAAACATGCCTCCATCATCACAGAAGAGTAATAATAAAGTGTCTCTTCTTGTGGGCTTATTGGAAAATGATAGTGTTATAAAGAGAAAAAAATATAATTTTTATTTCGCAAAAGTATGGATATTTTATTTTTGTCTACTTTCCATGCCTTTATTTCCTTTAGTGTCATTTGTACTTCTTGAGCTGATATTATCCATTTTGATTATTTATTGTCTTTGTTTCAACTTTAAATGTCTTCTGAGTAATCAATCCTTTTTTGAGTTTTATTTTTCAGAGTTTTTACAATCTACGTTTTCCTTCCACTAAAACTTCTCTTCCTACACAAAATTTAGCAAATCACTCTATATTATATAACACTATTGAACTTGGCTAGTGATTGTCACTGCAAATAATATGCTTCAATCTGCATTCAAATTCCATGCTTTTTCTGGATGTGGATGGCATTTCCCATCATGAGTCTTTTGGAGTTGTCTTAGATCCATGCATTGCTAAGAAGAGATAAGTCTATCAGTCATCGAACAATGTGGCTGTTACTGTATAGCTAAAAGTGGGGAGAATACATCAGAATGGGGATTGAAACCAACGTCATTAGAGAAAAGAAATCAAGTCCTTTAACAATGCCTCTGTACTCTCAAAAGAAGAAACATAACCTGCATGGCTAGTGAGTTTAGAAAATACTTGCACTACATGTATGAAAGCATAATGTCTATGAAAAAGAAAATCAAAACTTAACTGTTGATACCCATTGGGTATTTTGCATATCTTGTCCTGTTTATTCATATGATAAATATTCCATCTTTTGGTTAAAACATTTTTTCCAAGTGAACTACATAAAGTTACCTCTTGGATGTGTTTTTGAGCTTTTAAAGAGAAATGATTTCCCAAGCAGTTATAATGGTAACATTTTTAACTTTCCCAGGTCATAATTGTCAATGAGATATAGCTCCTCTCATGCATTTTAATTTATGTGATCTAATAAATATATTAATAACAATTTAATATATATTGAGCCTAACACAGATCTCATGTATTATTTGTAAGAAATTACATATTATTCTGATTACCTCTAAAACTGAAAGCTCCCACTGATTTTGTAACAGAATTGTTTTCCCCTGTCAATAAGAAAAGCAAAATTTCTCTCACAGTAGTGTCACTTAGTTTTCTATTTTGCTTTTGGCTTTTATGATTCAAAAATATATCTGTTTATTCTATAGAAATATCTGTATTTCTTAGATCAAGCAAACATTTTTATATGGTTTCATTTTGCAAAAGCAGTGATCATGTATATGGGTACTTCTAATACTAAACTGACTCACAATGTCTCACCTTAATCAGGCAAAAACTACATTATTGAATTTTATTCTCTACATATGCTTATCATTGCTGTTTTTAGTATATTTTCGTTCTATGCTTTTAAGAAAAGGAAATATGCAAATGCTTTAATTCTTAAAATGCACACTCCAGTGACTTTTAGAGGTATTTGAAGTCAAGCCTTTCAAGGATTATTGAAGCCAATGATGAATTAGGCTCTGTCTTAGTAGAGAGAAAATAATAGCACATTTCAAAATGAGAAACAGATCCTAGAATCTATCAGTGATTGTAACAAAATGGTCTAATTATTCCTCAGAATACAAGTAAAGACCTTCAGAGGAAGCTTGAAACTGAAGAGAGTGTTACTGATTACAATGTATCCTAAGTTTCTTGAAGTCTGAAAAAATGAGATCATAAATGTAAGTATGTGTACAATACAAGTAAATATGTGACAGTATGAATGAATGAAGAGGTCAGATCCTGCACTGTTAGGAAGGAAAAAAAAAATTCTCTTTGGCAAGTCAATACAATTATTGGGATGATAAAGGGTGGGGAAATGATCAAAAATTTTTATCCAAAGTTATACCAAAATCATTTTCAGAAGAATCCAGATGAGTCTTTACGTCCAACCTCACCAATCATTGTGAAACATCTGCATGAAACATATTTAGAACTTTTATTTTTAAATGTATTGCTGCATTGGAAAGTTTATCCTCATACAGGGAATGTTGAACTCTGATAAACAAAAAGATATATTAAGAATCACAATTATTGTGGAATAAGAAATTCCCAAATAGAGCTGGATTACTACAACTAGACCTTATATCTTGACACATATTTTGAAAGGTTAAAAAATTATCCAAGAGATGGAAAATAACATGCTTAAATTGTCTAGTAAATCATTTGATTTAAATACCATAGTAATATAGCTCTGAACCCACAACCCATAGAATGGCTACAGGGAAGTAACTCATGGCCAATTCCGCACCCAGAGGCCACGGAACATTGGAGCGAGGGAGATTTCTGTTCCAGAGAGACCTGCAAACCTCTCGCGGGGGGGGGTCCTTCACGCTGCGGACTGGGCGCCGGGACTGGGAGCTGAGTGCAGCCCTGCCGCGGCCGCGGCACCGAGAGGAAAAGATCCGAGCAGGCTTCACAGACAGGATCTCCAGCGGCCACACGGGTCCCTCCACCCACAGAGGGATCTGCAAACCTCTCGCAAAAGGTCCGTCGCGCTGCAGACACAAAGCCCAGCCCAGACCTGCTGCGGCCACAGCTGCGGCACCGAGAGAAACAGATCCGAGCAGGCTTCAGGGACGGGATCTCCAGCGGCCGCACAAGTCCCTCCACCCACAGGTGACAGGGGTGGGTGAGAGAGTCTCTTTGGCGGGTCGAGAGGGGAGTGGGGTGCCCCCATAATTCAGGCCCCCCCCCGGGAGGTAGAAGCTGAGAGGCGGCTGCAGACAGGGGCTCCCCAAGCCGGCGGGAGCCTGAATCCATTGCGGAAGGTCTGTGCATAAACCCCCTGAGGGAACTGAGCCTGAGAGGTGGCCCTGCCCCGATCTCAGCACCAGAACATAATCTCATACTGAATAGCAGCCCTGCCCCCGCCAAAAGCCCTGAGGCTGGAAGCAGCATTTGAATCTCAGACCACAAACACGGGCTGGGAGGATCAGGAGGTGAGGTGGGTGTGAGGAAAATATTCAGAGGTCAAGTCACTGGCTGGGAAAATGCCCAGAAAAGGGAAAAGAAATAAGACTATAGAAGGTTACTTTCTTGGCGAACAGGCATTTCCTCCCTTCCTTTCTGATGAGGAAGAACAATGCTTACCATCAAGCAAAGACACAGAAATCAAGGCTTCTGTGTCCCAGCCCACCCAATGGGCTCAGGCCATGGAAGAGCTCAAAAAGAATTTTGAAAATCAAGTTAGAGAGGTGGAGGAAAAGCTGGGAAGAGAAATGAGAGACATGAAGTCAAAGCATGAACAGCAGATCAGCTCCCTGCTAAGGGAGACCCAAAAAAATGTTGAAGAAATTAACACCTTGAAAACTAGCCTAACTCAATTGGCAAAAGAGGTTCAAAAAGCCAATGAGGAGAAGAATGCTTTCAAAAGCAGAATTAGCCAAATGGAAAAGGAGATTCAAAAGCTCACTGAAGAAAATAGTTCTTTCAAAATTAGAATGGCACAGATGGAGGCTAATGACTTTATGCAAAACCAAGAAATCACAGAACAAAGAGAGAAGAATGGAAAAATGGAAGATAATGTGAAATATCTCATTGGAAAAACAACAGACCTGGAAAATAGATCCAGGAGAGACAATTTAAAAATTATGGGACTACCTGAAAGCCATGATCAAAAGAAGAGCCTAGACATCATCTTTCATGAAATTATCAAGGAAAACTGCCCTGAGATTCTAGAACCAGAGGGCAAAATAAATATTCAAGGAATCCACAGAACACCGCCTGAAAGAGATCCAAAAAGAGAAACTCCTAGGAACATTGTGGCCAAATTCCAGAGTTCCCAGGTCAAGGAGAAAATACTGCAGGCAGCTAGAAAGAAACAATTCAAGTACTGTGGAAATACAATCAGGATAACACAAGATCTAGCAGCCTCTACATTAAGGGATCGAAGGGCATGGAACAGTATATTCCAGAAGTCAAAGGAACTAGGACTAAAACCAAGAATCACCTACCCAGCAAAACTGACTATAATACTTCAGGGGAAAAAATGGTCTTTCAATGAAATAGAGGATTTTCAAGTATTCTTGATGAAAAGACCAGAGCTGAAAAGAAAATTTGACTTTCAAACACAAGAATGAAGAGAACCATGAAAAGGTGAACAGCAAAGTGAAGTCATAAGGGACTTACTAAAGCTGAACTGTTTACATTCCTACATGGAAAGACAATATTTGTAACTCTTGAAACATTTCAGTATCTGGGTACTGGGTGGGATTACACATGCACACACGCTCACATACATAGAGACAGAGTGCACAGAGTGAATTGAATAGGATGGGATCATATCTTTAAAACAAAATGAAATCAAGCAGTGAGAGAGAAATATATTGGGAAGAGAAAGGGGGAAATTGAATGGGGCAAATTATCTCTCATAAAAGAGGCAATCAAAAGACTCATTAGTGGAGGGATAAAGAGGGGAGGTGAGAGAAAAACATGAAGTCTACTCTCATAACATTCCACTAAAGAAAAGAATAAAGTGCACACTCATTTTGGTAGGAAAACCTATCTCACAATACAGGAAAGTGGGGGATAAGGGGACAAGCAGGGTGGGGGGATGATAGAAGGGAGGGCATGAGGAGGAGAGTGCAATTCGAGGTCGACACTCATGGGGAGGGATAGGATCAAAAGAGAATAGAAGTAATGGGGGACAGGATAGGATGGAGGGAAATATAGTTAGTCCTATACAACACAACTATTATGGAAGTCATTTGCAAAACTACACAGATATGGCTTATATTGAATTGCTTGCCTTCCAAAGGGAAGGGGTGGGGAGGGAGGGAGGAAGAGAAGTTGGAACTCAAAGTGTTAGGATCAACTGTCGAGTAATGATCTTGCCACTAGGAAATAAGAAAAACAGGTAAAGGGGTATAGAAAGCTATCTGCCCCTACAGGACAAAAGAGAAGATGGAGACAAGGGCAGAGAGGGATGATAGAAGAGAGAGCAGATTGGTCATAGGGGCAATTAGAATGCTTGGTGTTTGGGGGGGGAGGGGATAAAAGGGGAGAAAATTTGTAACCCAAAATTTTGTGAAAATGAATGTTAAAAGTTAAATAAATAAATTTAATGAAGTAAAAAAATAAATAAATAAATAAATAAATAAATAAATAAATAAATAAATAAATAAATAAATAAATAAATACCATAGTAATAAAAGCTAGTCTTAGAAAAATCTTCTGGCTGTTGAGAGCTTGTTCAAGACTCAGTCATAGAATTTGATTTTTTGATGAAGAATTAAAAAATATATATCAAAATAATCCAAAATCAATGCTTAATTATGTAAAATGATTCATTGAACCAAAAAAGGACATATTGCATATTAAAAAATGGTTAAATATTTTTAAAACTTAATATTTATTATATATAAAAATTCACTTATTTTATTAAACCCCAATTAATTCACACACTTTTGAATCTTTAATTTGCATCACTGTATTGCTATGAGAGTAAAGATTTTTAATTTGAAAATTTTAATTTGTGCTAAATATGAAAATTTTATTGGACATATCAATGTTCCCATTGCAAATATATCAGTTCTACTCTATTATTATTTTCCACAGGTATAATAGATTATCCTTGCAATATTTTCCTTTTCAACAAGAAAAGTTCTTTGGCAATAAATTAATCATTATCTGTGGTTAAATATATGTTTTTTCCTATTTTATCTAAAAGCTTGACTTGAAAGTGACAACTGCTGTGAGTGAATTGGAATGAGTTTTCAGGATTTGATTTCAGGATGCCAGTTTTATACCCTCTGCTAACTCTTGTAATAGTGTTTTGAGGTACCTAATGACTACATAATTTCTATGATATTGTTTTTACATATTTCTCCAGAAGATATGACTGTGAAGTTTTTTCTTTTTATTTATTTATTTTTAGTTTTCAACATTCACTTCCATAAGATTCTGTTCCTCATTTTTCCCCTCATATCTCCCCTCCCCTTGCCCCAAAACAACAGGTAATGTGCAAAGAACAATTGGTTGGTTGGTGTCTTTTGCTCTCGAAAAGCACCAAAATGACTTCACTATGCTAGTGTTAACGTTTCAATGTGTCTGACTGTGACTGATCAGACCAAAAGGAGCTTATAATGCTGTCATAGGTTGGGCAGGAATAGTCCCTGTGAACTTTTGGGGTGGATACTCTAAATTTGTGCATCCTGTGTTTCCTTTGAGCTTTTCAATTCTGCTTTGCTCATGGGAAACAGCACCTTCTCTGATGTGTGCAAGTCATGCTGAGTGGTCCTGTGCCAGTGTCTCCCATGTCACACAACCAATTTCAAAGTTCTTTTTTTATTATTTTATTTGTTTTCAATGTTCTATAATCATTTCCATAGAACTTAGATTTTTTTCCCCTCCCTTCCCTTTCTTCCCCCCTGCCTACCCCCTCCCTCCCTGAGATGGCATAAAATTTTATATAGGTTCTAACCGTACATTCTATTAAACACATTTTCACCTTAATCATGTTGCATAGAATAATTAAAATGAATGGGAGAAATCATAAAACAAACCAAAATGTAATACAAAAGAAAATGATCTGCTACATTCTGTGATGGAATTCCATAGTTCTTTCTTTGGATGTGGAAGGCATTTTGCCTTAAGAGACCTTTGGGAATTTTTTAAGTCCCTTCATTGCAATGAAGTACTAAGTCTACCAGAAAAAAAAATCCTCACACACTCTGGTTGTTGCTGTGTATAAAGTTTTCTTGGTTCTGTTCCTTTCTCTCAGCATCAGTTCATATAAGCTTTCCCAAGCCTCTCTGAAGTCTTACAGTTCATCATTTCTTATAGCACAATAGTATTCCATTACATTCACATACTACAATTTATTCTGCCAATCTCCAATTGATGGGCATCCCCTTGATTTCCAGTTTTTGCCCACCACAAAGAGAGCTACCATAAATATTTTTGTACATGTGGGACCCTTTCCCATTTTTATGATGTTTTGTGGATACAGTACAAGAAGCAGCATTGCTGAGTTAAAAGGCATGCACATTTTTGTAGCCCTTTGGGCATAGTTCCAAACTGCTCTACAGAATGGTTGGATCATCTCACAGCTCCACCAACAACGAATTAGTGTTCCAACTCTCACATTTTCTCCAACATTTATCATCATCCAATTTTGTCATGTGAGCCAATCTGATAGGTGTGATGTGGTACCTTTGATTTGCATCTCTCTAATCAACAGTGATTTAGAGCATTTTTTCATATGACTATAGATTCAGTTTCTTGGAATGGTGCTGGTATACTGTCCAGGTTTCACAGCCATACAACAATGAGGGCAGCACAATAGTTCTGTAGGCCTTCAGTTTGGTAGTCAGTCTAATAGATCTTCTCTCCCATACTTTCCTTTGGAGCCTCCCGAACACTGAGCTAACTCTGGAAATGAATGCATCAACCTCATTATCAATGTGTACATCCCTGGAAAGTACATTACCAAGGTAAGTGAATTTGTCTACAGTATTCAAAACTCATCCATTTGCTATAACTAATGGTTTCACATCTGGATGATGTGGTGGTGGCTGATGGAGCACCTGTATTTTCTTGATGTTAATTGTTAGGTCAAAATTAGCACAAGCAGCAGAGAACTGACTCATATTTTGTCGTATCTCAGCTTCAGAGGCTGCATTGAGGGCACAACCATCTGCAAACAAAAAAACATTCACCAACATTCCTGCCACTTTGGTCTCCATTGTCCATGTCTATAAAAGTAAAGGAAATAGACTGTCATGTCACAATCACAGAAGGGTCCCTCTCTTAGTCATTGCTGGCAAAATTCTTGGTAGAGTCTTCCTAAATAGGCAGATCCTTAACCTAGAAGATGGGCATATACCTGAGAGCCAGTGTGGCTTCAGAAAAGGCTGAGGAACAGGCTATATGGTGTTTTTTGTCTAACAACTCCAGGAGAATTGCCTGGAGATCTGTCCACATTTTTAGACCTGACCAAGGTCTTTAATACTGTCAGTCATGAGGGATTGTGGAAAACTATGCCAAAATTTGTTTGCCCAGTGATGTTCATCAGCCTCACATGACAATCTCATTTCAATCCAGGCATACTTGCCTGGATTTCAGATAATGGACAATGCTCTCATGCTTTCCTGGTTACCAATGGAGTGAAACACAGCTATGTGCTTAGTCCCATGCTTTTTAGCATGATGTTTTCTGCCATGTTCTTAAATGCTTTCAGTGAAGATGAACGCTGCATCAAGGTCAGCTACCACACTGATTGTAAATTCTTGAAAGAAGAGTTAGAACCAAAGGGAGAAGCCATAAGAAAGAAGGAAAAAAAAAGAAAGAGAGCAAATAATATGATTCTATCGGTGTTCAGACTCCATAGTTCTTTTTCTCGATGTGGACAACATTTTCCAGCATGTGTGTCTTTTGGATTTATCTTAAATTCTTGCATTGCTAAGAAGAGATGTCTATCAAAGTTAGTTATCTCACAGTGTGACTGATACTGCATATGATGTTCTCCTGGTTCTGGTCACTTCACTCAGCATCAGTTCATATAAATCTTTCCGGGTTTTTCTGAGGTTTATCTGGTCATTTTTTTTCTTCTTCTAGCACAATGGTAGTCCATTAGATTCATATAGCGCAACTGGTTCAGTAATTCCCCAACTAATGGACATCCCCTCAACTTCCAATTGAAGAAATTATATTTAAAAATTATTTTATTTTATTTTGTGGCAAAGTTTAAATTCCCTTCCTTAACATTTAAATAATAATAGCTAGCATTATTAAGTTTAACTTTTGCAAATCAATTTAAATATGTCATTTTATTTAATCCTCACAACAGCCTCATGAATTAGTTTTGTTAACTTTGCAT
Source organism: Notamacropus eugenii (assembly GCF_028372415.1). Classification (NCBI taxonomy): domain Eukaryota; kingdom Metazoa; phylum Chordata; class Mammalia; order Diprotodontia; family Macropodidae; genus Notamacropus; species Notamacropus eugenii. The sequence continues at coordinate 445,611,457 of NC_092873.1, forward strand.
TAATGATCTTGAAAGCATTTCAAATGATTTTTTACAAAATACTAATATATGAGTTTTTGCCTCATAATGCTTGAAATCCTAAGAATGTCTTGGACAGTTCTGAAGAAGAAAACTGGAGGGAAAAATTGAATTGATTTTTTAATCATCCAATCAGGGAATATTTTTTGAAAGCCTATATTGGAATTAGTTACGCAAACCTAATTTTCCAAAGAACCATCAAGAATCTCATTTTCTCTTTGAAAATTATTATTAATATTCTGTATGATAAATTATAGCAGGGTTGGCTAGGAAAAGTTTTATATTGAAGTTACCACTTTGTGTCTTTTAAAAAAAGACAGTTTATTTCTTTTACAAACCTTTCCTCACACCTATTTCTAGGTCCCCCCCTCAAAAACTGAACAATAAAAAACCATTAAAATCTCTGATAACAAACAGAATTGTGCCATAAAGCAAATCCCCATATTGACCATGAAATGTATATTTCATTCTGCTTTTTAAGTCCATCATTCCTCTGGAAGGGTGCCTATGACATTTTTCATCTTAAGTCCTCTAACTTACGTATGGTGAAAAAGATGAAATGACTGAGAATACAAAAGTTCCAATTTTCAAGCATATAAATTTATTAAGCAATTCATGCCAAATGACTGACAAACTGGGACTGGTAGCATCTTAGCTTTGCACTGGATCCTGAATACAGAGAAAGAGAGATGTTGACAACAATTAATCAAATAAGATCAAATAAGTAAAAGAAAGTAATTAGCCCAGATGCAAAATTAGATAATATGATTTCTAATTAAAGCAAAGATTAAGGGCTTTACAAATATAAATAAATATCAAATAATATCATCTTCCTGTATCATAGTAACCCACTCCCAACTTAATCATTGCATTTTTTTCTTAAGTCCCAGATGTCTCAGGTAGTCATCTGGACCTTGGAAGTATCTTCTCAGGGAAGTTCTGAAAATCATTATTGGAACTCTATGTTGATCTTTGTGGTTAACATGTGTCACTTCCAAACAATATATTCCTAGAGTCTTTTATCTTTTCTAACCCACTTCCTACCCTTTTTCCATTAAATGGGTGGATTCATCTCATCATGCCCCTGTTATCATTATTAACTATGCATATCATGTCACCTTGTCCTCTTATTCTTTTTCTTCTTTATGCCTCTACATCTGTCTTTACAAATGAGAGGCTGAGAAAAAAGAGAAAAATTTTGCTCAAAACTTATGATCTCTATGGGAAATAGCCCATTTTTACTCTTGTGGTTCTCCTCTTCCATTTCCTTCTCCTGAACCCAGGATTTTACTCTTCTTTTCTTTTTTTATCATTACCCTCTTCATATTCCTTTCTCTGACACTGGAGTTTATTTAGTTTATGACTATTCCCTTTCCAATTCTATCCTCCCTCTGAAATCCCTCTTTTTCCTTCCCTTGTCCCTCTATCCCATTTCCATTATGAATTAAATATACATTTATACCATAACATGTATGTGTGTATGTGTGTGTGTATGTGTGGAGGGGGAAAATTTGTGTAATTATGTTAAATCATCCTTTATTTCAGATGAAATCAAGACCTCTTTCCACATTCTTTTCCCATGTTTAAACTGTCTTCATCTTATGTACCTCTATTTTGTGACACTAATCTTGTCCTGAGATTGTAAAAATAGAAAAAAACTACCCAAAATTACTGTCATATTTATAATACTCTTTGACTCTTACTTATACTAAGATTCTCAAGTAAATATTTTTAATTCTCCTTCTTAGCATTAAAAAAAAACAAACCACTTGTCTTCCACTTGAGCAAAAAGGTGTACCTTCCTATGTTTCACCTGGCTCCTGAGTTTTCATTTTAAAATGTCTCCCTAATCCTACCTAATGACTTAATCAGGAATGATTAGGAAGTCTCCATTCCATTAAATACTTTTTTTTTTTTGACTGTAGGATTATATGGTTTTTTCCCCTTCTGTATAACACCACTTACATGGTGAGCTTACATTGTGGGAGTCTCTAAGACCAAGGTATTTTTTAATTAAAAAGTGTGTTTTATTTAATTTACTCTTCTCAGCAACAACAGTGCCTAGGCTGAGGAATGGGTATTTGGTCCAGTTCTGCTATTGCACTTTTAAATGGTATGATCAGGCTCTGCCTAGTCCTGAGTATGTTGGGCAAGACAAGGTCCTATTTCTGTAGGAACTGGTTAATTTTGTCTCTAATCAGGCTTCCTGGATGCTGTTTGGCTGGGGTTGTCAAAATACTAGTCAGAACTCCTCTTCTACTATGTCCTTGACCCTTGGCACCCCTGTAGCTGAAGAGTTTTGTTTTTGTTTCTTGCTTTCTGGACAAACTCCCTGGCTATCACCACAACTGGAGACTCTTTTTCCTTCATTGCTATGTGGCTAAGTATCCCCAGCCTCTTCACTTGCTGTCTCCTGGAGGGCTCTACAGGGGTGGTGATTGAGTATCAGGAAGATGTGAATTCAAATCCAGCCTACAGCACTTACTAGATATCCCTGTCTTCCTCAGTTTCCCCAAGTGTAAAATTGTAATAATAATAAAACCCACCTCCCAGGGATGTTGTAAAGATCAATGAAATAATAGTATAAGTGCTTAGAACAATGCCAAGAACTCAACTCTTGTCATGAGATTCTGGGCTATGGCTGAACAGTGTTTTCCTCAGAACTCCTTCCCCTCTGCAGAGTTTTGGGGCAGCCCTTGCAGCTGATTCTTTCCAAGGGATTCTAGGGTTATTCCTGCACCAGGATTTCCCAAGGACTTCCTTCTTTCCGTAATGCACTAGGCTGCTTCTTGCCTTATACCCAGCAAGCGATCCTTCCCAGTAGGGCTGTCTCCATGTTGGACTTCTGTTACTGGACTCTTGTCTCTATTAAACATGATTTGGCTGGGAGTCGATAGTGATGCTTCCAAGGACTGACTGATTAAATTGATGAGCATCTGTTAAGTGCTAAGCATTGGGGATACAGAAATAAAAATTAAGAGAGTCTCAGCTCTCAAGAAACTTAGATTTGAATAGGGAGAGATTATATCTCTATGGTGGCCAGCAGGTGATATTTTTGTTTGGAAAGTTATAAGGATGATGATTGGAACCACAGATGAGTAGAATGGCATGTCCTTTTCAGGATCGGTGGCAGAACTGTTTTGATTAAAGTCCTAGAAATTGCTAGACAGTGGTGGAAGAAAAGGGCAACAATAGAAGCCCCCCACCCCTCTCCCAAGACTAGAGACCTAGAAATGAAAGCATTCCATTCCCTATGACTTGTTTTGTTCTCTTGGAGAAACGTAGACTGGTAGACAGAAGTCCTAGGAATGAAGTAAAGGATGACCGATGCCCTAGTCTAGAGAAGAGGTTTTCTTATTCTTTATTTGTTGTTACTTAACTGTTGCAAAACAGAGTTTTGCCTCATGGTTGCAGTGCCAAAATATGATGAATAATTACATGGTGCTGGGGTTCTAAGGAACACCCACAGCAGCAGGCAGACAAGGGGGAATTTTGCCTATAGATCTTTGCCTGCAGGAAGTCATTAAAAGATAAGTGAAAAAACAAGTCAGTTCCCTTGGTAGCAGGAGTTCCACTCTCTGGAATCTTATAAGCCTATTTATTTGGGGAAAGCAGGCACAAATATGTATAATGCAATATTCCCTCATGCATTTATATATTTCTTGCAAATTATTCCCAGAATTGCAATAGAACAATTTGGCCTGTCTTTACTTTTATTTTATTTAAGAAAAAAAAAAAATTTGCTCCAAATAAACTCACCCTTTCTGAATGAAATACCTTTCCATGCCCCTCCCCCTCCCTTTCTTGAATTTAATAGTTGAGCTTTATAAAATCAAACAGTAGTCTATTTGTGCTCCCTTAATGATTTTCTCTTCTTTGGAAGATACTATTATTTTCCAGCTGTGCATCTCCTGCAATTTTGTATTCCAAAATGGTTGATGATTAGACTAAAAGTGGTGATTGAATCCAGGTGCAGATCATTAAACTTAATACTTAGCGCTTTCCCCCCTCTCCTCTATATGTCTGCAAGATTGTACAAGCTACTTTCTCCCTCTTGTTTGATTGCAATTGTCTAGATGACTAAAGAGAAGGTATAGTTGCTTTGCAATATTGACAGCCTTGATCAGTTAATACAGTAGCAAAACATAGATTTTTTTTCCCATAGAAGAATAGACTTCTTTCTCTTTTTTAAGCTATGTTTTAAGTAAAGAAGGAACAAAAAGAAGGATTCAGGCAGCTGAATCCCAAGTGAGATTTGTGCATCAGGACACAACATATTGCAATAAAGCAAAATATATTGTGCTGCAGTGAGGATTATGAAATACCTAAGAGTCCCATAAACTATAATTAACAGGGTATCAAGGATTTATAAAGCTGTAATGCCGTAAACTTGCTTTTCATAAATTAAATCAAGCTATGTAGTTAGAGGGCTCAAAATTTCTCCCCTTAAGTTTCTTGAAATAAGTAAATGATTCCTCTGTAATGATAAAACATTGGGCTTGGTTTAATACACTTTTAAATTACTGCATGTTTAAAATAAAGATGCTGGGAAAGCAATGTTTCATTTTTATGTGCTTTTAATGTAAGCAACTTAATACAAGGCCTAAATTACCAACATAAATTTCAAATAAGATTGGGAATACATATTATAAATCAGATTGGGGAAGAGCACTATCAGTCTGAAAGCATTTAGAGATAATGTTTCCTGGTTTATCAAGAGAAGAAAAAAGTTGAAAAAAGCTTTGACTTTGGTAGCATAATAATGCTTAATTACCAAAGTTCATTTACCAGATCTTTGTGCCGCATAAATCAGAATCAAGAGAAAGTGATTTGAACTCAAGTTTCAGCTATTTCCTTGTTTCAGAAACCTGTAAAAGATATTGGGGGATATTCTACCTTGGACGTTGCCTACGCTGTTCAGTTGTTTCAGTCACGTCTGACTCTTTGTGACCTAATTTGGTGTTTTCTTGGCAAACATAATGAAATGGTTTGCCACTTCTTTCTCCAGCTTATTTTACAGATTATGAAACTAAGGCAAACAGGTGAAGTGACTTGTCCAGGGTCATGGAGCTAGTAAGTGCCTGAGGTGGAGAGGTCTTCCTGATTCCAGGTCTCCTGCTCCTAGCTATGCAAGGACAGTGCCTATGTTAGAAATTAATGTGGCATGATTTGAAAAAGACTGGATTAATGCTTCATTGACTTGGACAATGAAAGTGACTTGAGGCAGTTCAACTCCATGTCCTAAGGCCCTATGTTCCTGAAATATGTCACTTTCTATATTGCTGAGAGGCATTTTCTTTTTCATTCTTAATGGTAGACTGTGTGAAGTTGTAAGAAGCAGCTGATTCCTTATTTCATCACTTCTTGATTAGTCCTCACCTTTGGGCAAATTATATATTCATCTTTGGCAAGAGGTACTCTCTGGCATCAAGTTCTTGAATTTCAAATGATGGTGCAGGACTACAGGACTATAGTTGTAATACTCTGAGAATCCTTACAAAATAGTCACTAGATACATGCACTGTAAAAAGAACCAAGTAATAACAGAACCTCTTCTTTAAAGGCTCCTTGGATTTTCCTAGTCCTCCTTTTCCTTATTCCAATTTTATTCAACGATTTATTAGTACTTTTGTTATGCACTTAATCATGTATTCCTGTGTATTAGTGATGCTTATGAACCTGGTTTCATACATGAACCATAGTAGGTTTTCCTTCCTATCACCTAGAACAGTTCCTTATCCATAGTACATTACTTTAATGGAGCTCTCTTTAAAATTGAATTTTTTTTCCTTTTGGGGTCTCTAGAAACTAAAGAGTACATACCACCAACAATGACTTCAGGATATGTTATTTATCATTAAACAATATGTAGAAAGACAATTTTATGTAAATGGTAAAGAATCTGAAAATTACTTTTCTTAAAATGCAAAGATCTAAGCCAACTCCAAGATTCATGATGGAAAATGGTGTCCACATCCAGAAAAACATCTATGGAGTCTCAATGCAGATTGAAACATATTACTTGCTGTCTATTTTTTTTTGTTTCTTCTTTCTTGTGGTTTCTCCCATTGGTTCTAATTCTTCTTTACAACATGACTAATGTGAAAATAAGTTTAATATGAATGTATACGTAAAGCCTATAGAAAATTACATGCTGTCTTGGGAGAGGAGAGATGGGAGAAAATTTGGATCTCAAAATCTTAAAAATCTTATGGAAATGAATGTTGAAATCTAAACATGAATGAATTTATTAAAACAAGAATTTGATAATTATACCATCTAGGGGAACAATGCATATCATATTGTTAAAGTCCACTAAAATCCAATTCTAATGAATCAGTATTGATTCAAATTATCCTCAATTCCTTAATGCTTTTACTGGTGGAATGGAAACACTGGCATGTGTTATCAAGCTTACTAGTTGACCCAGTGATGGACTAACTCTCTCTCTTTCTCTCTCTCTCTGATATTCTGATTTTGTCTCCCTCTCTCTCTCTGTCTCTGTCTTCTCTCTTCTTTCTCCTCTCCCTCTCTATGATTCTGTCTTTGTCTATCTGTCTCTTTCTCTGTGTATATATACACATATACATATTTATGTGTTTCCCAGGATGATAAATTTGTCACAATAATTTTCAAAGACTATCAACTAGTTCATAGAGGAGTTGCAGTTTGTGTTGTAAAGAATACTCACACTGTCTTCACATTTACCTGAGGTTAAAGTGAGGAAAGTCTAATACACTATACTTTAAGTATATAAATCATTAAAACCTGACCACCTAAGTAAAGCAGATAGAAAAGACAACAAAACCCCAAACAAAGTCATAAATGACAAGAACCGAATGAGTGGAAAAAGAAATACTATTAATGGTTCAAGAAAACAAGAGTCATTTTAAACTCATCAAAACAATGGAAAAATTAAATAGTCCTCAGATGTCCTAAGCATCTCCATGACTTCAGCGTCAACCAACATCTCCGCGACTTCAGCGTCAACCAGCATCTATACCAATACACAAGCAAGTTCGATAATAATAAGGTGCCAACAAAGATTATGAAATATCTCAGTGCCTATTAAACTATAATTATCAAGGCAACAAGGATTTATAAAGCAAGTATTAAGTCATCTCATAAGTTTAATCATTCCAGATAACATGACTTTTTTCCTCCTTCTTTCAAAAGAAAGACCTGAATAGATTTTCTTTGCTATTTATAACTGTAGAGGAGAAAGGGGAGAGTGAAGGGCTCTCTGCAACTTCTGAGAGTACCCATGAATACTAAAAGAAAATCAGGAAGCCATATCAATAGGGAATGAGATGTAACACTTAGAAGCTACCACCATACTAGACACATAGCAAATACTCAGCTAATTAGTATTTCTTGAATTTCAATGTATTTTCAAGAAGTCTTCCTAAATGCTATAAATGTTTTAAGGAAACAAATTCAATCTTGCCAATGTGCTTATTTTAAAGGAGTAAACTGTTCTTGATAGCTAATTTTCATTACATCTATTAAACAAGTGAAGTCAAGGCAGAGAACATTAAAAAAAAGCAAAACATACTTTGTGCCAGAGCTAAGCACTGAGGATGCAAGTTCAAGTTAAAAGGCAATCCCTGCTCTCAAGGAGCTGAAATTCTAATGTGTGGAGATAACACATAAAAAGGAAAATGAAAAGCTGAGGTTGGAGTCAAGATGGTAGAGTGAATGGAAACAATAGAGTCACAATCCTAAAAATAGATACAGAGAATGTGCCAGTCTAATATTGTTATTGAGCAAACAAAGAAGTAACAGTGAGACATTTTTCTTTTCTTTATTCACTTAGGAAAGGTAACTTAGGGAGATAGAGAAGCAGGAAGTGCTTTGTAAGGAACATTACAAAACTCAGAGAATGAAGGAGCAATGAGATAGGGCAGAATGAGATCCTAGACAATCACTGAACAAGTTCTAAGTGAAGGAATGGGGCCATCTGGTAGCTCTGTCATGTACCAGTGAGTCCTGGGTCACAACATACTAAGTCATGAAGGAGCTAGCTCTTCAGAGACTGTGACACTGAAGAAATTTCCAAAAAACCAATAGTGGTTGAGTCAAGTGGCAGTCTGATGACACTTCTAATGAAAAATTATTTGATAGGCACAAACTTGGGTCAAGAACCTGCAGAACTCAGACCGGAAGGGCAGTGAACAGACCACCCCTTGTATCCAACTACTTTAAATGTTATGAAAACTAGTAGGACCCTATACAAATTTGTGAAAGTAGCAGAAGGAAATAAGGAGTTAAAACCTTGAAAAGAGTTTTTGAAAAGTTAGCCATAATAGATCTCTGGAGAATACTTAATGGGAATAGAAAGAGTATCCCTATTTCAACTGTGTATGACAAGTTGATAAAAACTGACCATGGATTAGGGTATAAAAAACTTTACGGACAAATACAGAAAAGGAGAAATATCAAATGTGTCTTCTATTGACTATAATTAAATAAAATTACATTAAGTATCTTTGAATCAAAGATTAAACATTAATTGGAAACTAAATGACTTTAATAATAAGCAATGAATGGGTCAAATAATAAATAGAAACAGTCAATAATTTCATTTAAAAATAATGACAACAATAAGTCAACATGCTAAAATTCATGTGATGAAACAAAACCGTGCTCAATAGAAAATTTATATTCTTAAATTCTTTCATCATTAAAATAAAGAATGAGCAGAGCATTGAATTGGACATGGAACTAAAAAAATAAGCCCTAGAAAACTAATGAATTAAAAAGTCTCCATTAAAAATCAAGTACAGTACAGCTGAATTCCAGGAACCAAGACGGTGAAGTAAGCAGTAAATCACTATATATCTCCCATATTCTCCTCCAAACAACCATAACATAGAGCCCCAAAACAAATCCTGGAATAGTGGAGCCAGTCAAGAGTCAAGCAGTCTTTTAGCCCAGGAGACTTGGATGATCGGCAAGAAATATCAGTCTTGGGTAAAAAGCAAGTACATTCCTGGACAGGAAGCATCACAGCAAGTCCCACCTTAGCAAACCAGTTGGAAATCCAGAGTCCTAATGTAGTGGAGTAGGCAAACTCTAATGCCAGTAGCCCCACTGGCCTTAGCATAGTGAGGGAAGCAGGCAGACTCCAGATCCAAGAACAATGATGTATTATAGCACAGGCCTGGGCAAACACTCTCCAGTAGACAGCCGTCCACATATTTAAGTGTAGCCCTGGAGAAATGCAGAAACATACTATCAGGCCTCAGCACATGCCAGACACCACCACTAGGACCTCAGCTCAGCACCAGACAAGCTGCTATTCCTCTGTGGTCCCCAGTAGCACTAACTACTCCATTCTACCCTCTCAGTAGTTTACCAAACATGAGGCTTCCCTGTGGACCTCAGGGCAATATCAGCACAGCACTAGGCAAATAGCCAAGCCTACAAACCACTGATATAAGATGCCCGAGAAAGAACCCTTTCCACCCAGGGAGCAGAGATCAAACTTTAAAGAAAGCAAAAAGGCTCCTCAAAAAAGATGAGCAAAAATCAACAACAAAAATAATCTGACCATAGAAAGTTATTGTGGTTACAGGAAAAACTAAGACACAATCTCAGAAGAGGACAACAATGTTGAAACAATTATGGACAAAACCCCAAAGAAAAGTGGGAAGTGGTCTCAAGCCCAGAAAGAACTCATAGAAGAGCTTAAAAAGGAGCACAAAAATCATGTGAGAGGTAGAAGAAAAAATGGGAAAAGAAATTAGAATTATACAAGAGAATTTTGAAAAAAAAAAGAGTCAACAGCTTGCAAAGCTGCTTAAAAAGTAGAATTTTCCAAATGTAAAAGGAGATACAAAAATCCACTGAAGAAAATAACTTCTTAGAGTACAATGGTACAAGTGGAGGAAAAAAAAGTACAAAAGCTAATTGAAGAAAACAACTCATTAGAAGTTATATTTGTTCAAGTGGAAGCTAATAATTCTTTGAATCACCAAGAATTAATTAAAATCAAAAGAATAAAAAAAGAAGAAAATATAAAGTTCTTTATGGAAAAAACAACTGATCTGGAAAATAGACATAGGAGAGATAATATCAGAATCATTGGACTACCTGAAAGCCATTATCAAAAGGAGAACCTGGACAATATCTTTCAAGAAATTATAAGGAAAACTGCCCTGATATCATGAAACCAGAGGGCAAAATGGGCACTGAGAGAGTCCACCAATCACTTCAGAAAAGAGATCACAAAGTAAAAACTCCAAGGAACATTATAGTCAAATTTCAGAACTATAAGTTCAAGGAAAAAATGCTACAAGTGTCCAGAAAGATACAATTCAAATATCAGGGAATCACAATCAGGATCACACAAGACTTGGCAGCTGCAACATTAAAGGATCTGAGGTCTTGAAATATATTCCAGAAGGCAAAGGAACTAGGACTACAACACAAGGCATCAAGGGGGGGAAAATGGTCATTCAATTAAATAGAAGGATTTCAAGCTTTCGTAAGAAGACCAGAACTAAATCCAAAATTTGATTCAATAGAGCTAAACTATTTAAATCCCTATATGTAAAAGGCTTTAATCCTAAGGAATGAATAGGTCAAATAATAAATAATAGAAACAATCAATAGTTGTGACTCTTAAAAATGTTTCACTAAGGAGCTAACATGGAAGAGTAAAATCAGGGACTTGTTACAACTCTTCCTCCAAAACTATCCAAATACTTGTAAAAAATGACTCTTAACAAATTCTGGAGCTACAGAACCCACAGAATGAAGAAGAGAAGCAAATTTCTAATCCAAGACAACCTGGAAGGTCAACAGGAAGCATCTCTCATGCTGGGCTGGGAGCAGAGCATGTGGGCCACACTAGCACAGAGGGGACCTGAGCAGGCCTGGGGAGACTGAATCTCTGGCACATGTGGTGGTTTCTAGACTTCATACCTCCAAAAGCTGAGGACAAATTGGAAGGTCAGTGAAAAAAACCTGTGGGACCTGTGTGAGAGAGTAGAGTGGTCCAGTCCCAGGGTGGAGGAGCCTGCCCAGGCAGCAGAAGGAGCAGAGGAAACAGCAGCTGCTGTTTCTGGAGTTCTAGGCCCATGGTTTGTGGGAGAATCTAACAGCTGACTGTACACCCTACCACACTGAAAGCAGAGAACTACCTGGATAAAGAACTCAAAAGTCAAGTAAATGCCTGGGGAGATGAACAAAAACCAAAAAAAAAAAAAAAGATTCAGACTATAGAATCTTACTTTGGTGACAAGGAAGAACAAAATATACAAACAGAAGAAGACAGCAAAGTCAAAGCTCCTCCATCCAATGCTTCCAAGAAAAATACGAATTGGTCTCAGGCTATGGAAGAGCTCAAAAAAGATATTGAAAATCAAGTAAGAGAAGTAGAAGAAATTTGGGAAGAGAAATGACAGTGATGCATGAAAATCATGAAAAAATGACTCAAAAATGCTGAAGAAAATGATACCTTAAAAATAATATCCAAATGGCAAAAGAGATCCAAAAATTCAATGAGGAGTAGAATGACTTAAAAAGCAGAAGTGGTCAGATGAAAAATAGGGTCCAAATTTTCACTGAAGAAAAAAGAAATTCCTTAAAGATTAAAATGGAGCAGATGGAAGCTAATGACTTTATGAAATATCAAGAAATTTTAAACCAAAACCAAAGGAATAAAAAAAATAGAAGACAGTGTAAAATATATCAGACAACTGATCTGGAAAATAGATCTAGGAGACATGATTTAAAAATTTTTGGACTATCTGAAAGCCATAATCAAAAAAAGACCTTAGACATCACCTTTCAAGAAATTGTTAAGGAAAACTGCCCTGTATTCTAGAACCAGAGGGTAAAATAGATATTGAAAGACTCCACCAATCACCTCTTGAAAGAGATCCCAAATGAAAAACTCCTAGGAATATTGTAGTCAAGTTCTAGAGTTCCCAGGACAAGAAGAAAATACTGCACGTAGTCAGAAAGAAACAATTTGAGTATTGTGGAAATGCAATCACAGTAACACAAGATCTAGCAGCTTCTATGTTAAGGGATCAGAGGGCTTGCAATACAATATTCCAGAAGTCAAAGGAGTTAGGATTAAAACCAAGAATCACCTATCCAACAAAACCGAGTATACTACTTCAGGGGAAAAATTGATCATTCAATGAAATGGAGGACTTTCAAGCACTCTTGATGAAAAGACTAGAGCTGAATAGAAAATTTGACTTTTAAATACAAGAATTTAGGAAAACATGAAAAGGTAAAGAAAAAGAAATCATAGGGGACTTACTAAAGTTGAACTGTTTACATTCCTACATAGAAAGGTAGTATTTGTAACTCTTGAGACTTTCATCAGTATTAGGTAGTTGGAGGGATTATATACACAGAGGGTACAGGGTAAGCTGAATATGAAGGGATGATAACTAAAAATAAAATTATGGAGTGAAAGAGAAATATATTGGGAGAAGGAGAAAGGGAGAAATAAAATGGTGTAAATTACTTTTCAAATAAAAGAGGCAAGAAAAACCTTTTTCAATGGAGGGGAGGAGAGAGGAGATGAGAGGGAAAGAGTGAACCTTGCTCTCATTGGATCTGACTTAAGGAGAGATTAACATGTACATTCAGTTTGGTATGAAAATCTATCTTACACCACAGGAAAGTAGGAGGAAGGGATAAGTGCTAGGTGGTGGGGATAATAGAAGGGAGGGCAAATGGGAGGAGGGGTTAATTAGAAGTAAACACTTTTGAGGAGGGGCAGGGTCAAAAGAGAGAATAGGATAAATGAGGGGGGCAGAATAGGATGGAGGGAAATATAGTCTTTCCCAGCATGACTGTTATGAAAGTTTTTTGCTTGATTACACATGTATAGCCTATATCATATTGCTTGCCTTCTCAATGTGTGTGTGTGGGGAGAGAGGAAGAGAGAGAAGTTGGAACTCAAAGTTTTAAAAATGGATGTAAAAATTGTTTTTACATGCAACTGGGAAATAAGACATACAGGCAATGGTGTATAGAAATATATCTTGCCCTACAAGTAAATAGAGTGTAAGGAGTAAGAGAAGGGAGGGCAAATTGGGGGAAAAGGTAATCAGAATGCATGTTGTATTGGGGTGGGTAGAGAGTAGAGATGGTGAGAAAATGTGGAACTCAAAATCTTGTGGAATGGAATGTTGAAAACTAAAAATAAATTAATTATTTAAAATTTAAAAAAATGTTTCACTAATATTACTGCTAGAAGGAATTTACATACAGGATACAGATACAAGATGAATTTGAAGGAATAGCATAAAAAATAAAGGATGAGAGAGGAATAAGAGAGGTGTGGAAGGAAGGGAAGGGTAGAACGGGTTCATTATTTCAAATGTGTGTGTTCGTCCTTCGTTGCTGAAGAAGACCATGCCATCAGAGAAATAATGATATGACTTGCACTTGACATTGTTTTGAGTGAGGGAGGGCTGTGCAGGTCATGAACCTCACTTCTCCTCCAGAGCCATCTGAATCTAGTAACCAGATATTCATCAGGATAACTGGAGATGACCCAGGATGAGGCAATTGGGATTTAGTGACTTGCCCAAGGTCACACAGCTAGTGAGTGTCAAGTGTCTGAGGTAAGATTTGAACTCAGGTGACTCCTGAACTGATGCTCTATCCACTGCATCACCTAGCTGCCTTCATTATTTCATATGAAGAGGTAAGAAAGACCTATTACATACAGTAAGATGGAAGGGTGGGTGAAAAACATCACTTGAACCTTACTCTCATTCATATTGAGCCAAAGAGGGAATAGTATACAAAACCAGTTTAATATAGGAGTCTATCTAACCCAGCAGGGAAGTAGGAGAGGAGGAGATGAAATAAGGGGAGGGGGTAAAGACTAATAGAAGGGAGCACAGATCAGTGGAGGTGGTAGACAGAAGCGAAACACTGGTAAAGAGGGAAAGGGTGAAATGAGAGAGATGATAAAGAGGAGGAAGAATAGGACTAAGGGAAATTCATCGGTAGTAGTCATAACTGTGAATGTGAATGGGATGAACTCTCCCATAAAATGGAAGGAGATAACAGAGTGGATCAGAAACTAGAATCCTACAATGTGTTGCTTACAAGAAACACACTTGAAGCAGACATACACAGAGTAAAGGTAAGATGGTAGAGTAGAATAAATTATGCCTCAATAAAAGTAAAAAAAAAAAAAAGCAGGTAGCAATCCTGATATTAGACAAAATAAAAAGCAAAAACAGAACCAAATAACAGAGATAAAGAAGGAAACTATATCTTCCTAACATGTATCATAGACAATGAAGGGATGTCAATATTGAACACATATTCACCAAGTGGCATAACATCTAAATTCTTAAAGGAGAAGTTAAGTGAGTTACAGAAAGAAATAGACAGCAAAACTATACTAGTGGGATAGCTCAACTCTCCCCTCTCAGAACTTGATAAATCCAACCAAAAAATAAACAAGAAAGAAACTATGGAGGTAAATAAAATATTAGGAAAGTTAGACATGACAGATCTTTGGAGAAAGCTGAGTGGGAACAGAAGGAATATACCTTTTTCTCAGCAGCACTTGGCACCTACACAAAAATTGACCCATCTAACAGGACACAAAAACCTCAAAATCAAACCTGCCTATAAAAAGGCAGAACTATTATATGTATCCTTCTCAGGTCATAGTGGAACAAAAATATCATTCAACAAAGGATGGTGGACGTATAAATTAAAAATTCAATGGAAACTAAATAATATAACCATAAAGAATAAGTGAGTCAAAAAACAAACCATAAGAACAATCAACAATTTCATTGAAGAGAATGACACGACAACACAACAAAATTTATAGGATGCAATCAAAGCAGTAGACTAGGGAGAATTTATTTCTCTAAATTCTTACATCAACAAAATGGGAAAAAAAATAACAGATCAATGAATTTGGGGTGCAACTAAAAATAGAAAAAGAACTTATTAAAAATACCCAATTTAGTACCAAACTAGAAATCCTGAAAATCAAACATGAGATTAGTATGACTGAATGCAAATGAATAAATAAAACAATAATGTAAAAACAAAAAAAAATCAATTGAACTAATAAATAATTCTAGGAGCTGGTTTTATGAAAAACAACAATAAGACAGATTGGTTGATTTGATTTTAAAAAGAGAAAAAAGAAATCCAAATATCTAGTATCAAAAATGGAAAGAGTAAAATCACCACTGATGTAGAAGAAATTAAAGCAATCATTTGGAAATATTTTGACCAATTATATGCTATTGAATCTGACAAGGTGAGTGAAATAGATGATTATTTATGAAAATATAAATTACACACATTAACAAATCAGGAAACAGAAAGCCTAAATAACCCCATCTTAGAAAAAAGAAATTGAATAAGTCTTTAATGAACTCCCCAGGAAAAACAATTCCTAGGGACAGATGGGGTCATGGGTGAATACTACCAAGCATTAAAAAAAAAAAAAAACCCAATGTATTCCAATATTATGTAAGCTGTTTGAAAAAATAGTCAAAGAAGGAGTCCTGTCAAAATCCTTGTATTACACAAATATGCTACTTATACCTAAAACAGGAAGGAAAAAAAGCAGAGAAAGAAAATTAGAGACCAATTTCCCTAATGAGTATTGATATAAAAATTTTAAATAAAAACATTATCAAGGCAATTACAGCTATATATCACAAGGATTATACATTATAACCAGGTAGGATTTATACTGGGCATGCAGTCTTTGTTCAATATTAGGAAACTATCAACATAATTTACCATATAAATAATAAAACCAACAGAAATCATATAATTATATCAATGGATGTAGAAAAGGTTTTTAATAAAATACAGAACCCATTCTTATTAAAAATATTGAAAGCACAGGAGTAAAAGGAATGTATTATCTATCTAAAACCATCAGCAAGCATTATCGGTAATGGAAGTAAGTTAGAAGCCTTCCCAATAAGAATAGGAGTGAAGCAAGGATGACCATAATTACCCTATTATTCAATATAATACTAAAAATGTTAGTTATATCAAAAAGAGAAAAAAAGAAAGATATATGAATATGCATAGTGGGTAAGACAAATATGATGCAACAACAAAGGTAAATGAAAACTGTCAGACAGAGAATGAGGTGAGATAAGCATCCAGAAACTTCAGGAAAGAGATACTGAACAAAAGTCAGATTGCTTGACTTCATGTAGTTTGGGTTTGTTTTGTGGTTCCAAGGTACAATACAAGAAATAGCTTCAATCTCCATTAGATGCCATTTATGTTACTAGGCAAAAGGCTCAAGAAGTATAGTTTGGGGAGGGCCTTTAGTCAAGGTTCGGGTCTTGAGGACAAAAAGGAAGACCTACCATGGGGATACACAGTTACTAGGCAAGCCTTTGTGTTTTATGTTGGGTAAGCCTTTGATTGGGAAATAGTGGTTCCTGCCAAGAACATTAGCTTTAGTGCTGAATAATGACTAATGCCTTTTTTAAAAAAATGAGGATGTCTGGCAGATAAAGGACCACTAGACAGAGCATAACACAAGCTGGGAGTTGTCAGAGAGAAAGTGAAGCAAATAAGATTTATGGAGGGGAAATACTCAGAAAAGAAGGAAGAATCAGGGAGAGAGAAACAGGTTAGATCTTTGGGGATTCAGGAGGAATAGATTAACCCAAACTGGTAAATCTTAGTGAATTTCTTCAGAGTTCTGATTTGGGTCAAGCACAGCCAGCCAGACATTGAGGGAAGAAACAAAGAACCTGAACCTGGTGAGTAAGTCAAAATTTCAGACTGGCAGTAATTCATTCTGGGGGTACACCTAGAAAATTTCAGCTAATTGATATTCAAACTCCCTGGCTGTAAGAAAAAAGGGGTATTCAGTCATCACTGCCATAGTTAGTCTAATGGAGTGACTCAGAAAATTTGAGCTTTTTCAACAGCTTCTTCATTTTGTAGGTAAGTGAGGCTACTGAAGTCCATATGATGTTCAACAGTATCAGTCATTGTAGTTCATGATGAATGTGGAAGAAGAAATCCACCCATTAGTTTTAGCAATGAATACAAAATGGCAATAGAAACTACTTCCTGGGATCAACAAGGAATGCACCATTTTTCTTCACTCTTAACATGTTGGTATTTTTCATTTGAGTAAAAGTTATTAAGCTACCATATAACTAAATCCATGAAATCCATCAGTGTTTGGTTTTCTTCTGTAGATGAACAGTTTGGATATTTCCCTTCACCCCTTCTCTGTCACCCATACTTGCCACACAACTATCTGGTTAGCTAGTGCTACAGATACCTTTTTTATAAAGGGAATCAGTCACTATATAAATATATACATTTTTAAACTTAGTGAAAATATTCATAGATGGTGTATGTATATATATACACATACATATATACATAGATGTAAATATACATATGAACATATATATGGTATGCATGCATGTATGTGAATGTAAGTACACAATCACAAATTTATTTAAACTTGAATGAAATCAACATTTTATATTCCACATTGGCTCCCTTTATCCATTCTCACTGGTTTCCTCTTTAACTTTCAATTTCAATGCATTTATTTCTAATTCCATGCATTTGTTCGTGCTATATTGCTACTTTATTTTATTTGTAGCCACCTACTTCTTTTCTTCTCCCTAGACAAAGTCTGACAATTCTTAAAAGAACATTAAAAATGATTTCCTTAAGAATCCTTTTGCATATTCCAGGAGGAAAAAAATCACAATTTACCTTGGAATGAACATGCTAATTTGAATGCAAAAGTTTGTGTATATATTGAAGAATTAGCCTCAAGACTGCCATGATGACTTTTATTTCTATTTCATTTCACAAAGCAATTCCTCTTTTTGGATATTCTATGGACTTTATATAAACTGCAGTTATTTTATGTATTTTTATTTAGTTTACCATAGTACACTGCAAATATTTAGGGAGGAAACTGAAAGGACAAAAAGTAGACCACCAAAAATGAAAAAAAAATCAATGAAGACTTATTTTGTAGAATTTTTTTGGTATTTATTTATTTTTAGATTTCAACATTCATTTCCACAAAATTTTGAGTTTCAATTTTTCTCCCCATCTCTCCCCTCCCCCCACCCCATAATACCTTGCATCCTGATTAGCCCTTTCCTCAATGTGCCCTCCCTTCTATCAAACCCCACCCTTCCCTTATCCCCATCTTCTCTCTTTTCTTGTAGGGCCAGATAAATTTCTATATGCCATTACCTATGTTTCTTATTTCCCAGTTATATGCAATAATAATTCTCAACATTCATTTCTAATACTTTGAATTCCAACTTCTCTCCCTCCTTCCCTCCCTACCCATCCAATCTGATAAGGCAGGCAATTCAATACAGGCTGTATATGTGTTGTTTTGCAAAAGATTTCCGTAATAGTCATGTTGTGTAATACTAATTATGTTGCCCTCTATCTTTCCCTGTCCCTGCCTTCATCCTGTGACATAGACCTTTCCTGTCAGCCTTCCAGGTTACATTTGGCTGGAAACCTCCACTCTGTTGTTCTGTGGCTTCTGCTGCTCTAAAATTTATTGAGAGTCAATTTTACAGGTATTTTGTGGGCTGCGGGGGAAGTGCTAAAGTATAAACGTCTTTCTACTCCACCATCTTGGCTCTGCCCCCGAAAAATATTTTTGTAAAATAAGAGTAAAACCTCTAACATCACAGTTACTCATACAAGAAAATAGGAATGACCTTAAAGAAAACGATGATGGTAAGTGTGATCAGACTAAACCAAATGTACAGTATCCACATGGTCCACATAGTATTAGGATTGCAGGGAAAGTAAACAGTTATTAAGCACTTACTGTGTGCCAGGTCTTGTGCTCAAGTGTTTTACAAATATTATATTATTTGATCTTAACAACCTTGTGAGATAGGTATAATAATTTTCCCCATTTTATAGTTGAGGAAACTGAGGCAGACAATGTTCAAGTGACTTGCCCAAAATCATACAACAAAAAGCTGTCTAAGGTCAGATTTGACACCAGGTCTTCCTGATTCCAGGCTTAGTACTCTATCTACTATGACACCCAGCTACCTAATTATCTGATTTAATTTCAATATATGTGAAAAAAGGGAGCACATTAAAGACGAAAAAAACCTAATTATTGCCAAGCAAAGGTGACCAGAAGAATGTTAATAACAACTGTTCAACAAGTCTATTTTATTCCCTTTTTAAAAAAAGAATGATTTGCACATGAAACATCAAGGAAACCAGAGTAAAACTTCAGAATATTGAATGGACTCTTTGTGCAGGGCATAGAAAAGAGTCATACAAGAGAGGTTATAGATGTATCATAAACATCACTGAATGAATAATGAAAGTCATAGATCTATTGAAACATCAAAAGTAATGAGAAAACCATGTATTCACATTGAAGTGAGTCTATTCACCTTGCCAAGGTAAAATTCCATTTTGGTATTTTACTAATTAAACTCGCTTAGATACATCCCATACTAAATCAGTTATTTTGATTCTTCCTTGTATCAAAAAATGTTATAGTTAAAACTTTCTAATTTATTTTATCAGTCTCATGGACAAAGAATAAAAACAAAGAAAAATATTACAAGTATGTTTCTTTCACAGTATGATCTCCTTGAAAGATGTAGTTTCAACAAAATCTAATAACAAAATATTCAGGTTTGAGAACTATTTGTTTGTTCAATTTAAGCCTGTTTCCTTGAGTTCATATTTCAGACATAACATCAGGGTCCCTTTTAAAAGTACTTTGATGTTATGTTATTCAAATTTATATGAAACCAAGTCTTTCCTATACAGGTAGAATCCAATTATTTAAATATTTTAAAACTAAAAGGGAATTTTGCTGAATGCACAGAGTGACATTTCAGGAAGAAAAAGAAAGTGATTTGAAAGAAAAGCAACTTTCTTCTCTCTAACACCAGTTTCTTTCTGACAAGATGTTAATTTTTCATCTCCAAGTGGAATAAAAGAAATAAACCTTTGTGCTTTTTCAAAAATCAGAAACACCTTTCTGAAGTGAACGTAGAAACGATAATACCATTTGTCTTAGGAAATCTACATTTTGTCCTTTCCAAAAACTTAACTTCTGGAAATTCTTTTATATGCCTGGACACCTTCCATTATGTCTTGCCTGTGAATAATTACTCACATGTTCTTAATTTAACTAGCAGTGTACTTGGAAATTCAGGCTATACAATTTGGACTTGACATATGGAAATGGGAAAATAAATGGTTTTCCTTTTGAACTTTGCCTTTTCTTAATTGTCTCATTTTTAAAAAATAAAAATGGAACAATACAAATTGTAGCCTCTAAAGTCAAAGCACTGATGTATTTTCTGCACCACAAAAATTGAACTTTTGCATACAAGTTTTAAAAATTGATAATGGCAAATCAAAATTTATAGGTGATCCACCAAGAATATAAGCTCTTTGATGGAAGGAATCATTTAATTTTGATATTTCTCTAGGGCTTAACATAATGCCTCACACATACTAAGTGTATAATATATGTTTAATTTAATTTAACATGAACAATTTGCTGAAGTTTTATTCACTTGTTGATTAAGTGACTGAGAGTATTCATGAAGAGAACAAGTCAGTACTATTTCTCAGTAATGAAGCAACTTGAAATTTTGATAACTTTTGAATAATGGTATGACTAATTCCTTTTTATTTTATTTAGAATATATTAATAGACCAATCATAGATATTCCTGAGATCATGTTCTTCCTTATCAGTTAATAAAGGTGGTGTTGTTTGTAAGCTTCTTTTTTAAATTTAGATTAAAGATTACATCCATGTCAATCATCTATACCAAATGAAGTAATGTGAAGCATTTATAAATAAAATTCACTATTAACTACTAACCCCATTGTCATGGTACATTTTAACTTTTTCACTGATGCACTCTTCTGTAGACCATGAGTCTTTACCTATCTTTCTCACCTTCCTCTTGTGGGTGTTAATGAAGAGTGAAACTCAAATGTTGTGGCAGCAGGACAATACTTATTTTACAAGCAGGCTGATTGTACTTGTTAAAGAGAATATAGATTTGGAAAGAGAACATGGATAGAATTTTGGTTTTACTTTTTGATACTTGTGTGATCTTGGACTGGTTTCTTAAATTAAGCAGCTTTGCCCCTTTCTCATCTTTCCCATCTCTAAAAGGGACATGGTTAGATTAGGTGTCCTCAAAAGGCGCTTTCCTACTTTAAATATATAATTCCAAGTACAAAAGAACTCTCAGGCTTGACGTGTTTAAGAATATATAAAAATGATTTTCTTTCCAAAAAACTTACTACATGGTATAACAATTTCTAATAGTGTTAAGTTACAGATGTAATATTACCATACCCAAAGGCATTTTTGGCTACATGAACACATTTTAGGATGTAAGAAATTTTAATTAGAAAAGAAATCTAATATGATGTCTTTCCTCTTGGCATAATTGCCACAAGATCATTTGCCTTTCATTTCCAAGCTCAAAGGTATAATATAAGAAATGAACCAGATTGTACACTTTCATTCATTCTGAATTCTTAGATGCATGTTAATATTTATGTGTATGTGTATATATATATATATATATATATGTATGTATGTATACATAATACATGGTGACATAAATATATGCATTTATCATTCTGGTATTAGCATTTTATTTCTCTCTTTGGGTTCATTGCCACACTTTAATGTTTATTTTTTTGTTTCTGTGTTTTCATAAAGAATGGAATGCTAAAATCTGTAATATATAAAACAAAGACAAAAACCCAAGTACACCTAAAAGTGTGATTATTTGGAAATAATCTTTTCACGATAATTCTAAACTAAGGGTAATGAAAAGGCTATCATTTCTCAGCAAAATCTTTAAAGAAAAATTAAAATTAATTTTTGAAATAAGCAGAATATGTTAGTGAATCCCCTCTAATTTGGGAAAAGAAAAGCATAACCATCTTAGTATTTGGTATATTACGCTAGACTTTCATGTCAATGTCTCCTAGGGAAGTATGATAAGCTGATAAGCCATAAATTGTTTTTTAAGAACTGTATGTTATTGTGCATATTTGTACATAGATTATGGACTATATAGAATATAAGACTGTACTGTACAGGCATACAACCACAAAGGCTTATTCTTTATTTTTAAACTCATTTTTATTAATATTTTATTTTCCCCAATTACATGTTAATACAATTTTTAAACATTTCTTAAAGTTTTGAGTTCTGTGTTCTATCTTTCCTTCTTTTCCTGCCTCCCTGAGATAGTGAGCAATCCAATATAGGTTATATATGTTTAATCATGTAAAATATTTCCATGTAATCATTTTGTACAAGAAGATTCATTTTTAAAAAATGAAATAAAGGAAACAAGAAAGAATGAAAAATAGCATGCTTCAGTCTGTATTGAAACAGTATCAGTTCTTCTCCTGGAGGTAGATATCATGCTCATCGTGAATCTTTTGAAACTGTCTTGGATCATTGTATTGCTAGGAATAACTAAGCCATTCACAATTCTTCATAGAACAATGTTGCTTTTACTCTGTACAGTGTTCTACTGATTCTACTCACTTCACTTTGCATCAGTTCATATAAGTCTTTGCAGGTTTTTCTGAATTCATCCTGCTTGTCATTTCTTGTAGCACAACAATATTACCACAGCTTGATTAGCCATCCACCAATTGATAGACACCCACAAGATTTCTAATTCTTAGTCACCATAAAAAGAGCTGCTATAAATATTTTCATACAAATAGGTCCTACTTCCTCCACTACCACCACCACCATCCCTTTTTTAAAACCTCTTAGGGATACAGACCTAACAGTGGATCAAAGGGCATGCATAGTTTAATAGACCTTTGGGCATAATTTCAAATTCCGCTCCAGAATTATCAAAACAGTTCACAACTCCATTAACAATGCATTAGTGTTCCAGTTTTCTAACATACCCTCCAACATTTGTCATTTTCCTTGTTTTGTCATATTAGACAATCTGATAGATGTGAGGTGGTATTTCAGAGTTGCAAAATTCTTTTTAAAAATATATAACTTATTTTTCAGTTCTCATCATTCACTTCAACAAGAATTTGAATTCAAAAGTTTCTCCCCATCTTTCTCCACCCCACAGCCCAGGACAATATGTACCCCATCCACCCCTTCCTCCAGTCTGTCTTCCCTTCAATCTCCACCCCCCTTCTTTCATCACCCTTCCCTCTATTCCCCTGTAGGACAAAATAGATTCTATACACCATTGCCTTTACATCTTATTTCCCATTTGCATGGAAAAAAATTTAAACATTCATTTTTAAAGCTTTGAATTCCATATTCTCTCCCTTCCTCCTTCTTTACCCACCTTAATTGAGAAAGCAATCCAATATAGGTCATTTATGTGTAGCCATGCAAAACACTTCCATAATAGTTATGTTGCAAAAGACTAACCACCTTTCCCTCTGTCCTATCCTGCCCTCCATTTATTCCATTCTCTCCCTTAACCTGTCCTCCCACAATAGTTTTTGTTTCTGATTATCCCTTTCCCCAATTTG
Organism: Notamacropus eugenii; assembly: GCF_028372415.1. NCBI lineage: Eukaryota > Metazoa > Chordata > Mammalia > Diprotodontia > Macropodidae > Notamacropus > Notamacropus eugenii. The sequence continues at coordinate 445,635,021 of NC_092873.1, forward strand.
CTATCACTTCTATTATCTTCCCTCTCCTATCCCCTTCCCCTCTGCCTTCCTGCAGGATAAAATAGATTTAGATATCTAATTGAGTATGTATTATTCCCTCCTTAAGTCAAATCCCATCAGAGTAAGACTCACTTATTTCCTTTCATCTTCTCCCTGTACCCTTCCAGTGTAAAATCTATTTCTTGCCTCTTCTATGTGAGATGATTTGCTACATTCTACCTCTCCCTTTCTCTAAATACTAGTACATTCCATTCAACAGTAAATTTTATTTTTTAGGTATTCTCCCTTCATATTCAGCTCACCCTGTGCCCACTGTCTATGTGTGTGTGTGTGTGTGTGTGTGTATATACACACACACACATATACATACACTCATACACCCATGTACATATACATACATAATGTACACATATATACATATGCACACACACCTACACACATGTTTATATATGCATATACATATGTAGTACGAATGTATATGTGTGTGTATACATTTATATACACACAGACACACAGAGACATACACAAATATATGTGTGTATACACACACACATACACATCCTTTAACTACTCTAACACTGAAAAAGGTCTAATGAATTACAAATATCATTTCTCCATATAGGAATGTAAACAGTTCAACTTTAATGAGTTCCTTGAGGCTTCTCTTTCCTGTTTACCTTTTTCTGTTTCTCTTCATTCTGGTATTTGAAAGTCAAATCATCTATTCAGCTCTGGTCTTTTCAACAAGAATGCTTGAAAGTCCTCTATTTCATTGAAATTCTTTTTTTTCCCTGAAATTTTATACTCACTTTTGCTTGGTAGATGATTCTTGGTTTTAATCCTATCTCCTTTGACTTCTGGAATATCATATTCCAAACCCTTTGATCCCTTAGTGTAGAAGCTGCTAAATCCTGTGTTATCCTGATTATATTTCTATAATACTTGAATTGCTTCTTTCTGACTGCTTGTAATATTTTCTCCTTGACCTGGGAACTCTGGAATTTGGCAACAATATTCCTAGGAGTTTTCCTTCTGGGGTCTCTTTTAGGAGGTGATCAGTGAATTCTTTCCATTTCTATTTTCCCCTTTGATTCTAGAATATCAGGGCAGTTTTTCTTCACAATTTCTTGGAAGGTGACATCTGGGCTCTTTTTTTTTTTTTTATCATGGTTTTCAGCTGGGCCAATAATTTCTGAATTATCTCTCCTGGATCTGTATTGCAGGTTAGTTGTTTTTCCAATGAGATATTTCATATTGTCTTCTATTTTTTCATTCATTTCATTTTATTTGATAATTTCTTGGTTTCTCATAAAGTCATTAGCTTCCATCTGCTCAGTTCTAATTTTTAAGGAACTATTTTCTTAAAGAACTATTTTCTTCAGTGAACTTTTGAGCTTCCTTTTCCATTTGGCTAATTCTGCTTTTTAAAGCATTCTTATCCTCATTGGCTTTTTAGGCCTCTTTTGCCATTTAGATTAGTCTATTTTTAAAGGGGTTATTTTCTTCAGCATTTTTTGGGGTCTCCTTTAGCAAACTGTTGACTTGCTTTTCATGATTTTCTTGTGTTGCTCTCATTTCTCTTCCCAGTTTTTCCTCTACCTCTCTTACTTGATTTTCAAAATCCTTTTTTGAACTCTTCCGTGGCCTGAGACCATTGCATATTTTTTGGAGGCTTTGAATGTAAGAACCTTGGCCTTGCTATCTTCCTCTAGCTGCATATTTTGGTCTTCCTCTGATTGCATGCTTTGCTCTTCCCCATCTGAAAGAATGGAAGAAAATGCCTTTTCACCAAGAAATTAACCTTCTATAGTCTTTTTTCCTGGTTTTTGGGCATTTTCTCAGCCAATTATTTGACTTTCACATCCTTTGCCAAGTGCAGGGCATACCACCCCAGGCTTCAGAGATTTTGTGCAGCTGTTCTCAAACTGTCTCTAGAGACCTGTAAGTACTCAGTTCCTCCAAAGTGGGATAGTCAAGAGAGAGGGGTTTACTCCTCTCCTGGCCTGCACTCTAGTCTGTGAGCAACCACATGCATTCTTTTCTGCCCTGGAATTGTGGGTAGAATTCCCTCTCCACAGCTACCACCAGCTCTGCCACGCCAGCACTCTTCTCCACCCTGAGATTGCCACTCAGGAAGACCCAGATCAGCCACATGATTCTCCCAGGGTGTGTAGGCCAAGAGCTCCAGAAGTAGCCACTGCCATAGTGATTGCTGCCACCCTGGGGCTGGACTGGAGCCTGACCCCACTACCCTCTTACCTAGGTGAAAGAGCTTTCTCACTGACCTTTGAAGCTCTCTTTGGCATTTGTGGGTTGAGAAATCTTGCCCTATTATTTCTTTAAAATAGCATGTAGATTACTCTATAGGTGTGTGTTCATGTGTGTGAGTTAAAGTGAAATGCATAATTAAACTTAATAGCCAATGCATAAAAATATATGTGTGTATATTATATATATATATATACACATATATATGTATATATGTGTGTGTGTGTATTTATATATATATATATATATACATACACATACACATATATATGTGTGTGTATATATATATATATATATATATATATATATATATATATATATATATATATACACACATATATATGTACAATAGATAGGGAATGGATGAATGGATAAGGACTGCCACTGTGATTTCATTAGCATAGGGAAGTCTCAAATAAAAAAACTCTATTGGGGTAAATAAGCTCTGCAAATTGCAGTTTTAGAGAATAGCCAAAATGAGTGAAAAAGTGACTTGCCCAGGGTCACAATAAATATTTTTCTGAGATAGTAATAAAACTCAAATATTTTGATAGTAAGGCAAGATGCCTGCTTCTATCCAAGTTACTGTTACAAGCATTCTATAGTCCATATTCACCCACTATGCATCTTGCCATTGTACTTTAAGCCACCCATGATTTTAGTTCTGCAGACATTGTGGTGTTATATGATTTGAGTCACATGGAATCACTGGTAGAAAACTGATATTGAGAAATTAAGCTTTGGTGTCAGAAAAAAGCTTGGGATCAGTGAAAGTGATTGTTTTCTAAATGAAATCTAACCAATTCTTGAAAAGTTCAATGAGAAATAGGACTTTGTTTAGCAATCATATTTATCAGACTCAAGTGAAACATTAAAGAGGGGATATGTGCTCAACAAAGATGTTTACCAGTGCGTCATAGAGAATTCCTTACTCAAAGTTCAAATGAAAGCTTCCAGCAAAGAGCCTTATGATATAACCAGAGTTTAAGTGGTGAATATAAATAATGATAAAGCAAAAGAGACTGTGAAAGAATTATTAGATTGTAGGAGAAACCAAAGATAGGACGAAGAGGAGGAGGAAGATGTCTAGTCTAGAAATCACTAAATACTCTTAGAAACATATCTGTAGTAGGGATATGATATTCATTAAACTGAAATGAAATATGGGAAAAACTCAAGCTCAATGGAGATAGTTCTATAATTACTGATATTTAAGATTCAAATCAATCTTATCTAACCTAGATATTACTAAGTATATGTCTCAACTGAAGCTCACTGAAAAGTGTTAGTACCTACAGCACAGTGGAGGGTTGATGGGAAATCTCATGTCTATTTTATATATACTTTTTTTATAGACCTATCTGTTTAATATAACACAAACTTCATGAGGAAAAGGCTGTTTCATCTTTGCCTTTTCATCTCCACCATTCTTGATGCCAAGGACTCTTTGTTATTCTTTATATCCCCAGCAACTGGCCCTGTGCCTGGCATTTAGTAAATAAGTGCTTTAGAAAGCATGTAGATTAACTGACTTTGTATCTCCAGTGTCATTCAGTAGGGGCTTATTTATTGAACCAGAATTTGGGGCATCTGTAATTCTTTAGCTGCCAATTAGTATGCAAGGAAAAGATTTTTTGGCAGTTTTTTGTCATGAAGTTTGTGAATATTTTTCTTCTACTATATAGTCCTGATAACATTCAGTTTCATAGATAAATAGTTGTAAATTTATGAAAACAAGTCAAAATCTGTACATTAAAGTTTTAAGTCTTGGCCTGCAAAGTGTTAAGGCACAAGATTTCTTGAAGTGTTGAAGTCATTTTGTCCTCATTATCATTCTAGTTCGCACATTTGCTAATAATAGCACACTAAGTCATGACTTTTGTATTAACATATTTTTTTCCTTGATGCCATCATTATAGTTTTCATACGTTGAAAAATGAATGCTGCCCACTGTCACACCTGCTCCTTTTTCCATTAGGGGAAAAACATTTTAATACATTTGATTTCCTAGAAATGTTAATTTCTGTTTTCTACATGTGTGAATGACTTGGTGGTTATAGAAACCTGGAGCAGTATGATTGTATTTGCTGGCAATTATGTAAATGTACATTTAAGCCAAGTTTGTGAAAAATGAAATTAAATTTAACTTGACTTAGCATTGTGCTGTAATATAATATAAATGAAAGTGTAAAGAACATGTGAGCAAAATAATGTCCAAATAGAAAACTAAATACCTCTTGTAATCATTAGACCCAAGAAGAATGCAGCTCTTGTTCACTGAACAGTTTTTTTCAGAACAATGCTATACTTGGTATTGTAGCTGAGGTTGCCAGAAAAGTCATTAAACCTCCTATTTGGGGAATGTATAATTTGGAAACAAAATTATGCTCTCCTACTACTTAGTCTAAGGTAAAAACAGAGGGACAAGCCAGAAAATTTCAGAAAGCAAAGAAATTCATTTCTATGCAATTAAAAAAAATTTGGTGATATTAACTGCTGTTGAGTCCTTTTTGTCCTGTCTGACTCTTTGTGAACCCATTTGGGATTGTTTTGGCAAAGATACTGGAACGGTTTCCCATTCCCTTCTCCAGTTCATTTTACAGATGAGGAAACTAAGGCAAACAAGGATTCATGGCTTGCCCCGGGTCACACAGCTAGCATGTTTCTAAGATCAGATTTGAACTCAGGTCTTCCTGATTCCAGGCCCAGCACTCTGAAGCAAGTAGCTGCCCATTTATCTATACCTATCTATCTATATCTGTATGTATCTATCCATATCTATCTATCTACATACATATATGTATATACATACACACATACATGCACTTATGTATATATGCATGTATATATGTGGATTATTATTTTAAACTGCTTTACAATATTTATTTGAGGAGACGTTTCTCAGCAAAAATCCCTTGATTATCTATAAATTTGACTCTTATACCATCTCACCTGTAGGACCTTCTCTTAATTCGGTGCAGATAATGTAAAACATTTTTATTTAAAAGTTGGGAAATGGTTGTTTGGAGCATTCACCAGCCTACTTACTCTTCTTTACACACAATAGTCCATCTCCTGTTGCTGTGACTTTGTACCAGCTGTAATCCATGCACGTGATATTAGCCCTCTTTGCCTCTTAGCTTCCCTGGATTCCTTCTAGCCTCCAAATTGCTCCTTCTGCAGAAGACCTTTCCTGGTCCTTGTTTTTTCCCCTTCCTTAATCTACTTGTCCCTTGTCTTGTGAGATTATTTCCCATCTTACTCTATATACATCTTGTGTACACATAGGTTCCTTTTTATTTATATGTTGTCCCATGTCTTACTCTGAAGGTCCTGGAGAGTAAGAAGTTTTTTTTTTTTTGTTGTTGTTGTTGTTCTTGTTTTTTGTATTTCCTTATATTCACAGAACATACTGCATGACCTGGCACATCATAAACCATTAATAAATACATATTGACTGACCAACTAGATTCATTATTTCACTGATGAGTATTAAGAGATTCTGTGTTAAACTGATGAATGAAATCTTTGTATTCCCGCTGCTCAGCACCGTGATTACCACATGTTAAGTGTTTAATATATCTTTATTAACTGAAATACTTTAGAATATTTTAGACTATGGTTAGTTGACGATAAAATATTTTGAAATTTTAATTTTTTTTTCTACAAAATAGGAAATTGTCTCCATTGTCTTCCTCCCAAAAAAAATACAAAGAGAAAACACGAGATAATACCATTTTCATTAGGACTCATTGTATTGTGACAGAATCAGTAGAAATAGCAGTCTTAAAAAAATATATCATGAAGAATGGGCAACTAGGTGGTAGAGTGATAGATAGAGTGCCAGGCCTGAAGTTCAAATCTAGCCTCAGATACTTACTAGCTGTGTCACCCTAGGCAAGTCACTTAATCTTCTTTGCTTTAGTTCTTCTTTTATGAAATGATCTGGAGAAGAAAATGACAAACCACTTTACTATCTGACAAGAAAACACAAAATTGGGTCACAATGAGTCAGACATGACTGACATTACTAAATAGTAAGAATAATCGCCAAGAAAACTGTGCTTTATAGGCAAACAATATGACTTTTCCAATAAGATGTCATGAAAGACAATTTCCTAAACACTGACTAAAAGTGTCCTTTGCTGAGAAAACTCAGCTGTGTGCAATGTGTGAAAGACTAGTCCTAATAAGGAACTCTCCACAGAGGACATTTATAGAAGCAGGGTAGAGTTGAGTCTTACATTCTAGGTCTTTAAGTAATGGAACCATGGCCTTTGTTCAAAGTGATTCTACTAGTGAAGTCTGACGTTTATATGAGCTCCAACGTACTTTGGATACTTAATTCTTTGGATTCCTGCCTGTGCAAGGCTTTCCATATTTGTTCTTTGAATATTAGTGTCCCTGAAATGTGAATCGGCAATTTTCAACTTTCAATATGTCTCCAACCTCTAGTCTTCTTTTCCTCTGCCACCAGATTAGGCCAACCTGCCAGTAATACAATGTGTTGCATGATGGGCTTTTTGATACAACTCCTGGTTGGGGAGAGAACAAGGATATACTGAAGTAAAAAGCATTTTAAAATGTATTTAGATTGGAGCCTTTTCAAATTCTATATGAAATTATATCGAGAAAAGAGAAAGATTCCTCTGAAAATTTCAGCCTAACAAGTTAGCACATGGCACACCCATAAAAATGTTATCTTTTGAGTAAAAAAATACATTCTATAAATTGATACTTTAAGGAAAAATAAAAAATGTAAGTCTTTATATTAAAATAAAAGTATTAATGAGCATGCATTCAAATCATCTGGTGCCAAGAGCATGGATTATATACATCTAATGCTAGTACAGTGATTATATATGTCAGGTATCTAATGTTTGTTCAATTAACCAGAATTAATTGATAATAAAATGTACCTGAAAGATTATATAGTGAGAAAGTAAGAAAATATAGAAATGTGGAATCAGATTTTCTCTTTTCCTTTCTTCTTTGTTTTGTGGAATTATATTAAGATTTTTTGGGATATGACTATGACTATACTTCCAATGATGATGAGCTACCCCCCCCCCCCCAAAAAAAAATCTCATGCAGATCAGGATTCTCAGATTTAAAAGGGGGCAAGGTTGTTTATTGTGTTTAGCAAGGCAAAATATGGAATACTTTGAAGCTAGACTCTGAACTCAGGTTTACATGAGATGTGTGTATGTGTGTTATATTCATACAGTAAATATCTAAATATTTATCTATACACACACACTAAAATTTTATTTTAATTTAAAAAGTTCTAGGTATCTCACTAGATAGACATTAAAGGAAGGGAAGGAAAGGCATAATAATAAGGGGAAGAAAAAGGGAAACCACATTTATTAACCAATCATTTACAGTATGCCGAGGCATTGAAGATGTAGGATGTAGATAAAAGCAAAAAGTAAGATAGTCCTTGACTTCAAGAAATTTACATTTTAAAGGTGTTAAGATAACACACAAAAGAGATCAGAAAGCATTGAAAGAAAAAGAAGATATCCGACCCAGGGATAGGGTTCAGAAATCTAGATAATTAGGGGTAGGTAGAAAAAGAAAAAGAACAAGAATGAAGGCTGGCTAGTTAGGGCTTCTTCACAAAATGAAGATCCTAGATTTATCAGTGGGAGAAAGGAATGAGTTTTGCCAGGAGATATGCAAGAAATAGAGCTATTAACTTTCACTTTTCAATCTAAAGGACATTCTAAAAGCATAGAAATGAGATAAGGTATAGACTTTTCTTTAGATTGTGACTCTACGTTAAAGGAAATGATATTTTTTTCAGTGACATCAAGAATTCCCCACTTTCGTTTTTATGAATGATTTCTTGTTAATGAGTAGTCTATTCTATCAATTTATCCCCGTCATTTAAAGAATCTCAAACACCACACTGATAACTTTTCAGTATGTTATTTTTCCTTATATATGGATAAATCATACATATGTAGACTTTCCCTTACTTTTACATACATAGTGTTACAGGACTGTGCCTACACAACCAATTTATGTATTTTATCCAAATTATTACAAAAAAAAATTAATTCTGCCAGTTTAGAATTCCTGGTTCTTGCAATCCTCATCTTCCATCAAAGTATAGCTCTAAAATTATCTATCATAAGGCCTTTCCTCCCAGGCTTCTTCCTAACAAAATTTTCTTGTGTTTATTCTGAATATATTTTATATAGCTATAAATGGATATGTTGTCTTCTTTCAGTCAAAAGTACCTTCCTTGAATTGTATACTATATAATTCTACAATAAAAATACTATGTAATACATAAATATTATATAGTTCTTAATTAATATTATTTTTATGTTCTAATTATTATTCTAATAATTTGTTAATTTGATTAGTATGGTACTGAGTAAGAAATTAATTTAGGTAGAATTGTCATTTTCATTATATTTGCTTAGCCTACACATGAACAATTACTATTTCTCCAGTTGTTTAATTCTGTGTGTGTGTGTGTGTGTGTGTGTGTGTGTGATAAACGTTTTGTAGTTGTGTTCATATAATTCCTGGCTTTGTTTTGACAGGTAGACTCCCAAATACGTTATATTATTTGCAGTTATTTTTAGTGAAATTTCTTTTTATCTCTTCCTGCTGGATTTTATTGGTAGTATATAGAAATGCTAATGATTTATATATGTGTACTTTACATCCTGCAACTTTTCTAAATTTATTAAATATTTTAACTAGGTTTTAGTTGACTCCCTAGGACTCTCTAAGTGTAACATCACATTATCTGCAAAGAGTTGTAGGTTTATTTACTTATTTCCTATTATTATTCTTTTTTTTTAATGTCTTATTGCTATAGCTAGTGTTTCCAGAACAATATTTAGTTGTGATCCGACTGGGAAGGCTTCAAGTTTGTCCCCATTACAGATTAAGCCTATTCTTGATTTTTGATACTAATTATCATTTTAAGAAAGGATCCATTGATTCCTAAGCTTTCTCATTTTTTTAAAATAGGAATAAGTGTTGTATTTTTTTGATTTTGTTATTGATATGGTCAATTATGCTGATAGCTTTAATAATATCGAGTCAACCCTGAATCCCTGGCATAAATCGCACCTGGTGCATGATCTCTGTGATATATTGCTGTACTCTCCTTGCTAGTATTTTATTTAAAATTTTGCATCATTATTCATTAGGGAAATTGGTCTATAATCTTTGTTTTTGTTTCCCTTGGTTTAGGTATCAAAACTATATTTGTATAATAAAAGGAATTTTATGAAACTCCTTATTTTCCTCTTTTTTTCAAATATTTTATATAGTATTTAAATTAATGGTTCTTTAAATATTTGGTAGACTTCACTTTCAAATCCATCAGGTCCTAGGGATTTTTCTTAGAGAGGTCTCTAAGGAAAGGTTTGTTCATTTTTTTTTTCTTCCTAAGATATAGTTGTTCAGGTATTTAACTTCTTCTGTTAATCTGGGCAGTTTATATTTTTATACTTATTCATGGATTTCACTTAGATTATGTTATTTGCAGGCACATAAATGGGCAAAATAAATACAAATAATTGCTTTAATTTTCTCTTCCTTGCTGGTGTATTCACCCCTTTAATTTTTGATACTAGAAATTTCATTTTCTTCTTTTCTTTAGATAATTTAATTACTGGTTTATTATTTTTTTTCATAAAACCAGCTCCTAGTTTTATCTATTCAATTTTTTTTTACTTCTAATTTTATTAATCTCATTTGATTTTTAGAATCCCCATTTTGGTGTTTAATTGAGGATTTTTATTTTGTCATTTTTCTATTTTTTTAAATTACACATCCAGTTCAGTCATCTGTTCTGTCTCTTTTATTGACATATGCTTTTAGAGACATGGTTTTCCCCCTGATTGTAGTTTTGGTGTGTTTTCTCACTGTTGTCTTTCTCTTTAATGAAATTATTAATTAACTCTATGATTTGTCCATTGACCCACTCATTCTTTAGGATTAGGTAATTTAGTTACTCATTAGCTTTTAATCTGTGCTTCTATGGCCCTTTATGTAATGCAATTTTTATTGCCTTATGATCTGAAAAAAATGTGTATTTAATACTTCTGCTTTTCTGCATTTCTTTGTGAAGATTTATGCCCTAATACATGGCCAATTTTCAAAGGTGCCATACGTAGCTGAGAAAAAGGTATACCCCCTTCTATTCCCACTCAGTTTTCTCCAAAGGTTTATCATATCTAAATTTCTGAGATTCTATTCATCTTATTGACTTCTTTCTCATGGTGGTGCAGTGGATAGAGCACCAGGGCAGGAGTCAGGAGGACCGGAGTTCAAATCTCACCTCAGACACTTGACACTCACTAGCTGTGTGACCTTAGGCAAGTCACTTAACCCCAATTGCCTCATCCTGGGTCACCTCCAGTCATCCTGATGAGTATCTGGTCACTGGATTCAGATGGTTCTGGAGGAGAAGTGAGACTGGTGACCTGCACAGCCCTCCCTCACTCAAAACAAAGTCAAGTGGAAGTCATGTCGTCATTTCTCTGATGGCATGGTCTTCTTCGGCAACGAAGGATGAGCACACACGGTTAGCTTTGCCGAGCTCTGAGAGGAGATTGGTGAAGTCCCCCACTGGTATATAGTTGTTGTTTATTTCTTCCTGTAATTTGTTTGACTTTGCCTAAGAATTTGAATGTTATGCTATTTGGTGCATATATGTTGAGTATCAATAACACTTCACTGTGTATGGTTTCTTTTAGCAAGATATAGTTTCCTTGATTATCCCTTTTAATTAGGCCTATTGTTGCTTTTGCTTTGTCTGAGATCCTGATTTCTATCTATGTTATATTCCAAACCTTCTGCTCCTTTATCATGGTATTTGCTATATCTTGTGTGATCCTGACTGTGTCTATATAGTACTGAATGGTTTCCTTCTTGCTGCTTGAAGTATTTTCTCTGTGGCCTGGGAACTCTGGGATTTAGCTATAACATTTTTGGGGTGGTTCATTTGGGGATACTTTCAGATGGGGAGAAGGAGGTTATTTCAATCTATATTTTATCCTCTGGTTCTAAAATACTGGGGTAGTTTTCTTTGATAATTTTTTGAAATATGATGTCTAATCTCTTTCTTTGATTATGGCTTTCAGGCATTACAGGAATTATTAAATTTTCTCTCCTCAATCTATTTTCTAGGTCAGTGTTTTTTTTTTTTCAATAATCTATTTCACATTTTCTTCAATATTTTTCATTCTTTTGATTTTTTTAATTGGTTCATGTTGTTCCATGGATTGATTAGCTTTTTCTTTCCCAGTTAAGGAATTGTTTTCTTCAGTGAACTTTTGTACCTTCTTTTTTCATTTGGCTGATTGTGGTATTTAAGGAGTTATTTTTACCAGTGAATTTTTGTGCTCTTTTTCCATTTGGTCAATTCTCTTTTTTAAGATATTATTTTCTTCTGTTTTTTGTTGTTGTTGTTGTTGTTGTTCCTTTCTCACCAGCCTGTTAATTGTCTTCTCATGATTTTCTTTCTTTGTTTTCATTTCTTTACCTATTTATTCCTCTACCATTTTTATTTCTATTTGTGTGTTAATCTTCCATGTAACCATAGTACTTTTTCAATGGTCAGGTAGTGCATGAGAGTCTTTCTTCTAGACTTTTAATATTAATACAGTGTCAGTGCAACATAAAAGCTGTTGATCTGTTACCCATTGCTGTCAATACTTAAATGATTTTCTCCTTGTTATATGTGTGTGTGTGTGTCTATGATGATATTTTATGTTTCTACTTATATGCATTTGTTGTAATAACCACAGTTTATCTCTTCATTGCTCTTTGGGTTGATACTCTGTTTTAAATATTTGGGAATTATATTTCCCTAATGCGAGGTATAAAGTATTATGGGAATAAAAAGTGGTATGTTGAGAGATGAAATATTGTTTATGATGAACAGCAAAGATGGGAAGGCCAGTTTGATTGTACTATAGAGTATCTGGAAGTAATATATAATGAGGTTGAAAGGGTAGGTTGGAGTCAGATTTTAGAATATTTTAAATCCCAAACAGCTGAATTTAGATAGGATCCTTCCTTACAGAATGACTCCTCAGAATTCAAAGAATAAAAATTTTAGAACAACCTGGTTCTCATTCTTGAAATTTTTCTGTCAATTTTTTTTCAAATCAATCTTTCTAAGGAGAAAATTTGAGCATGCTACCCCACTCCACCCTTACTATTCTCCAGCTCCAATGTTTTGTATTACCTCTAGGATCAAATAAAAAATCCTCTATTTGCCATTCAAGGTCTTCTATAATCTGGACCCTTTCTAGTCTTCTTATACCTTAGACTCCCCTACCCACCTACTCTGCTATCTATTGACATTGGTCAATACTGCAACACTGCACGCAACACTGCATCCTGAGAGTACATTCTCTCTGACTGCCTCACATGTCTCTGTATTTCTGCCTCTCCCCACTCATGCCTGTCTCCCACTTCCATGGCTTTTTTGAAGGTTTAGCTAAAGTCCTGCATTCTGAAAGAATATTTTCCTGATTTGCTCCTTTATGTTGGTGCTTTCCCTCTGTTATCTCCAATTTATCCAGCATAGACTGCTCTTTGAGAGTTTTTCTTTGTATCCTTAGTTATTAACATGGTGCTTGGCATACAGTGGGTGTTTAATAAATGCTAATTGAAAGACTGACTTTTCTGACGTTCTCAGACTCTGATTGGGGAAGTTCTAGGAATGAGGAGAATATTATTTCTCTTCCAGTTTCAATCCTGGCTTCATTCTCTGCCAGTTCTCAGCACTTTTCCCTGATTGATGAGTTCTTCCTATAACCATTTAAAGGAAAATGCCAGCCATACCCGCTCCTTCCTTACTTCCTTTCTTGGCTCTACTTTTGATTCTTCAGATTTCTTATATCTTCTTCCAAAGTCTACTCTTTACCCAATCCCTTCTATATCACCTTTTCATACTTGGTCTTCCACATTAAAATATAAGTTGTTTGAGGGCAGGGGCTGTATTTCTTTTTTATTCTGTTTGTATTCACAGTATTTACATTAGCACAATTTCTGGGCACATATTAAACACTTGATTAATGTTTGCTGACTGGTAGACATTAAGGAGATCTTAAAAGGTCTCAGGGATCTGTTAAAATAGCTCATTTTTTTTCTGGTGATATTTCCCAATTTAAAACTGTCTAATATGTTCAACTTGGGAGTTCATTCCATGGAATTTCCCACATTCGCAAAATCCTTAATGTATTGATGTTGTCCCTAGATGATGCATATATGTAGATATTTGCAGTATATCTAGATTATCAGATGAATAAAATGCAACAATCTTACCTAGTTCACCCACAACCCAAATGGCAATATATAACATGATTTAGCAAAATATTTTCATCTCAAAGGTAGTTCCGGCTTAGTTTTTTTTTTTTTTTTTAATATTTATTTATTTTTATTTAGAATGTGGTTATTAAGAGTAGTCTTGAGGATCAAGAAATTACTTAAAATAAGTGCCTTCCTGTCCATCTACTGACAGATAAGGCAGAAGTAGTGGAATCATTTTTGTTCCCAGTGGTTGTGAGATAAGTTTTATAGGTATAACAGTGGAGTTTCAAACCCCTAACTCCAACCAATGTAACTAATATGATGCTCTTTTTCTTGAAATCTGAAAAAAAAAAAAGAATTTTTAACATATTTAGGTTATAAAACAATGCTGATGAAAATCTATTCCTTACTAGTTGCCCATCAAATAACTGTTAGAACAAAAAGATTTATAGTATTTTCCCCCTGAACCATTTCTTAGCTTCTCCAGTATTATCAGATTAAATAGACTGAAACTTCCCATGACATATGCACCATTAAAAGATCTTGCATGTGAAGCAAACTCATAATTATTTACTCCTCTCTCTGTTTTTTTCCATTACTATTGTCACATTTAAAAGTGACCTGATAATGGCACCTGGCAGCACTTTATATCTGAATGTATGCTTCTCCATGTCCTTTCGTAATTTGTAATCACTTTGACTGTCATCAAGGGCTTTTGGAAAGCATCAAGTATAGTTTTTCATCAAATTCTAATTTTGTCTTTTCTTTTGTTAAAAGGAGAAATGAAATCACAGTATTTATCTATGTATGTGCATGCATATGTATGTAGACTAAATTCCCTATCTCTCTCTATATATACAGTATAAGCAGAATTTAAGACTGGAAGAGTCTATAGATTAAAATATTTATATGTGTATGAATGTAGCCTAAACATGAATTAAAAAAAATCATAGAACCTCAAAATTTAAGAAATGAAAGAGATTTCAGGCCTATGTAACACAATTTATGTACTAAAAAGAATTCCCATGACAATTCGACAGCTTCCATGGAGACTTCCAATGAGGCTGTACCTTTTACTTTCTAAGGTAGCCCATTCCACTTTGGGGCAGTTCTAGCAGTTAGATTCCTTCCTTCCTCCAACCCCCCTCCATCCCAACACCAACACTAAAGTATGCTTCTTTTTAACATACCCAGTGCTTGTAGTTCTATCCTCTGGGGCCAGGTAACAAAGTCTAACCTTTCTTCCAGGTGACATCTCTTCAAGTAACAAAAGACAAATTCTTCTTCAGATATTTTTCATTTCCCAGCTAAATAGTCTCAGTTTCTTCAAGCATTATTCAAATAGCCTGTATTCAAGGCCCTTCATTTTAACAATTCTCTTGTTATTGTTTAGTAATTTCGGTAGTGTCTGACTCTTTGGGGCCCCATTTGTGGTTTTATTGGTAAAGATACTGGAGTGGTTTGCCATTTTCTTCTCCAGTTCATTTTATGAATGAGGAACTGAGACAAACAGGGATAAGCAACTTGCCCAGGCTCAAATGGCTAGTCAGTGTCTGAAGCTAGATGTGAACTCAGGAAGATGAGTCTTCTTGATTTCAGGCCCAATACTTTATACAATGAGCCTAGTTACCTCTTTTGTTTATTATCCTGATTATAGACTTTCAAGGTTATTTATGACCTTTTTATAAAAATTTTATTTTTTAAAAATTTTAAAAAAATATGGCATGGCAAACTGTGCACAATATACTAAAATGTCTTTTATGTATGTCAGGGGAAGAGGAAAATAGCACTTGACTTGAGGTCAGGAATGACTATTTTGAATTCCTTTTCCTTCCCTAACATTCTACTTGGATGTTTCATTGACCAATCAAGTATTTATTAAGGTCTCGTGTGTGTTCGTTTTTTGTTGTCAAAGAAGACCATACCATCACAGAAATGATGACATGACTTGCACTTGACTTTGTTTTGAGTGAGGGAAAGCTGTGCAAGTCACCAGTTTCACTTTTCCTCCAGAGCCATCTGAATCCAGTGACCAGACACTCATCAGAGTGACTGGAGATGACCCTGGATGAGGCAATTGGGGTTAAGTGACTTGCCCAAGATCACACAGCTAGTGAGTGTCTAGTGTCTGAGGTGAGATTTGAACTCAGGTCTTCCTGACTCCTGTACTGGTGCTCTATTCACTGCACCACCTAGCTGCCCCGATTAAGATCTTACTATATGGTAGACCCTGTGCTAAGCATAGGCTAGTGGCCAGTGTATGCTATGCTAGGCTGGGAATAAAGAGAAAGGTGAAACAACCCCAATCCTAAAGGCACTGATTTTTGAACAGGGTAAACAACATGCATATACATATGTATACATGTATATAATAAACCCTTACAAGGTAGATCCTGCTGAGCTTGGAAGGAAAGCTCTAGCTTGTGGTAGAGAACCTATGGTCTTAAGGACACATATGACCTCATTGGTTTTTGGGTGAGGCCTTTTGACTGAATCCAAATTTTACAGAATAGATTCTTTTATTAAAGGAATTTGTTCTGTTAAGTTTGGATTCAGTCAAAGGGCCACACTTGAGGACCTAGAGGGCCACATGACCGCCAGATTGCAGGTTTCCTACCCCCTGCTAGTCATTGGGGTAATCAGTAAAGGTATAATGCAGAAGGATGCTTATAAAACGACTCTCTCTAGTGCATAGAAAACATTTAATAAGTGCTTGTTGACAACTTAAAATGATTTATTTTGGCTCCATGGTCAAGTTTAAAGGACCCATATGCAGACATTCAGGGAAAAAGAAACAGAAAAACCCAAAGCAGACATTCATGGAAACAATTAATGATCATTTCTTTATACCTTTCTTCCTCCTTGTTATCTTGTTTTCTAGAGCTACAGAAGGAGGCAAATGGGGAACATTTAAGACTTAAATCAGACTTGATGTTTAGTATGAAAAAACCCAGTTTCCAGAGAATTCTATGGACTACAGGCATATTGTAGAAAAGTACTAGGCATGGGCCAGTGGGAAAAAGAAGGAAGATGAGGAAATATGAGATATACAGGAGAAAGTTTTCTGAAAGCAATATTGATAGAAATAAGCATTTATATAACATTTTACAAATGTTATCTCTTTTTCTACTCACAGCAATCTGGGGGATAGGTGCCATGCATTTTACAGATGGAGAAACTGAAGCAGAAAAAAGTTAAGTGATTTTCCCACAACCAGACAGCTATGAAGTGTCAGAGGCTGGAGGCTGGACTTCAGGACTTTCTGACTTCAAGTCTAGTGTTATTTTCTGCTTGCTACTTTCTACTGACAGAAGGCGGCAGTGGTTTCCTCTAAGATTTCCTGAGACAGATGAAGGAATGGCAGAAGCCACCAAAATCTCCTACTGTTGGTTGGTGAACATGGAGCTGTGAAGCCATGAGCTGAAAGAGATTAATGGCAGTTCCAGACAGGTGACATAGCAGCAGCAATTGGCAGAGGCAGAAAATGAAATAGTAAACAGATGAAGCAGTGAGCAGATGAGATGCAGACCCCTTACTTGCCACTGAACCAACGAGAGCAGCATCAGAATTCTGGGTTTTCCCTTAGTCTTCCTCTATCAGTGTCATGAATTTCTGAGGTTTCATACTAAATAATTCTGGGATAAAAAGCAAATGAGGCGTATTTCTTATTACTTTGTTAAAGAGACTGAGATGCTACCCCCTTCTGCATATATTACAATAGAAAATAAATGTTATACATCTAAAGGCAGTTACCAGTAAATTTGTGGAATTTCCCAATTATCTTAACAGCTCATTGTGTGGGCAAATTACAGGTCAGCTCCTTGGGATTTGCTGGCTTAGAGGTCCACTCCTACTTCTATTGTCTCTAGAAGCAAGTTGTGTAAACTATCATATTACCTTTTTCATTTTGCTCATTCTCCATTCACTTTTTCCCTTGTATCTTCTAGAATGCACCAAGGCACGTAGGAGGGAGTCCTCAAAACTCTCAAAACTCAGTAGGAATAGTAACGGGTAGAGAAGACAGAAGCACATGGCATTGTTAACCATGTGAGGTTATGGCCTGAGAAGATGGTTCATGGGCAGTATTTATGAAACCCATGTCTTCAGAGGATGTACTGATACAATGTATTTCTTGGAGAAAAGACAGGGGGAAAATCTGCATAATTTCCATGCAGTCCCCAACATCTGGAGAGACACACCAGATAGTATAAGTCTAATGAGAAGGTGATATACTCATTCATCAAATACCAGATCACCACCACAGGGTGGTATGGAGTTTTATGATGATGGTCTTAAGACCACAGAGTCTTACGGAGTCTTAAGTAGGGCTTTATGAGAAAGGGGGCTCGTTGGAATGACAAATAGTTTCCCCTAATCCAAACATGGGTTCTGTTCCCTTTTATGAGGAACTGACAGACTATTTGAGTGGTTTGTATTTCTGTTTCTGTTCATCCTATCAGTCTTTTCAGTCCTCCATTTTTCTGTAGGGTGGAATAAAGACTTTGAGATATGCCAAACCCTACTGGTTACTGAGCATGCATGAAAAATTTGGAGACCATATTCCATGTCAATAAAAAGGGATTAGTTGGAATAACAGCTAAACTTAAGTCTTATTTTGGAAATGTTCCTTGAATATAGCTCCATAGTAGAGTTAATACAACAGAGAGAAACTGATCCTTTAGATTCAGCCTTTGTGATTGAAGAATAATCTTTGTGAAACTTATGTTTGGAGAACCCATGAACTATAGGCAGCATATGTTTACACATTGATTGGAAACCTTGGTTTGTTTAGTAGGAAAGTTAGTAATCTTAAGGGAGAGCAAAAATGAGTCATAATCTGTATTTTTCCCAGAGTATTCTAAAACATATACAGATCATAGAGAACATTCTTAATTATTTATAAACCCTCAAATTGAACTCGATTCTGTATCAGTTCTGGACTTGTGCTCTGAGTTAAACTCATAACTTCCTTGTTTCCTTTCCTGAAGTATCATTAGTCACATCAACATGAGATTAATGTAAGTGAAAACTAAGCTACCTACAAACTCTCTAGAACAGGAATAATTTTTTTCGTGTGTGCATGTGTGTCATCGAACCTAGTAGTAACCTAGTAAAGCCAATGAACCCTTTCTCCAAGTAATATTTTTAAATGAACAAAATAAAATATATTGGATTAAAAAAGGAAATCAATGAGGTCAAAATACAATTATCGAAGTTTTAAAACAATTTTAAGTTCCCCAGGTTATGAACCCTTCTTTAGAGCCTTAATTGACTCTTCAATGCCAGATTCCTCTCCCAAAAACCCAACCATTGGACACATGCTCACACACAGACACACAGACACACACACAGGGAGAGGGAGAGGGAGAGAGACAGAGAAAGACAGAGACAGAGACAGAGACAGAGAGACAGACAGAGAGAGAGAGAGAGAGAGAGAGAGAGAGAGAGAGAGAGACTACCATGAATCTCATAAAGAGTATTATGAATCTCAAGTATGTAAATTGCATACTGTGAAGAGCTGATCCTAGAATGGACCTTATTAAGTATTTTGCATTTTCTAACCCACGGGCCAGGACAGAGTGTCAGCTGAGTCCCTCTGACCTGATATATGAATATATATTCTAACAAAGAACCAATCTGCCCTTGCTGCCTCTGCAAACCCAGCTCTGCACAGTCTTAAGTAAAGCCCTGGACAATTCCCTCTTCACTTACAGATTTATTAAGTAACACATTCCTCCAATTAAGGAACACACATATATCTTTCTGTCTGTGTTTGATTCATACACATTTGCCAGACCTGTTCCAGTCTTATTTAAATTTCCTGGTTTACTCACTATTTGTTCAGACTGAGGTCAGTTCTTTGGAGCAGACCTTTGATTTGTGCCTGTTTTCTTGACTTTTACCTTAATATTTTGATTCACTGAATAATCTCTTAGAATATTTTTCGAATTTGCTTTAGGATCTACTACCTTAGAAACTTACAATACAACCACATTTATCCTAATAATAATATTATTATAAATATTATTATATTAAATAATATCCTCTTCTGACAGTAGCCTTTAAATGTTCCTTTTCATTCTTTTTTTAACTAATCTGTTTTATCTTCAACCCTTTAGCCTTCTTGCAATCCTGAGAAAGCTCAGTCTTATTTTGTCCATTAGCTTTGCCCCAATTATTCTTCCAGCTTACAGGATTATTTAAGTATTCTATAGGAACCCATAAGAAGAGGATGATTTATTGAACAGAGAATTTGATACCATTCTAATCATCAGCAATGTATGTTTTAAAATTCTCACACATACACAATCAGTACAAACAAGGAAGACATGCAGCCTAGCAAATTAGTTAAAAGGCATTGATGCCACGTTAGTCACTATAGTTTAATTCTCTGAAATCTCAGGTTATTTCCATTTATTTCAAGGGAGGTTGTGAACTTCTGAACTAATTTCAAAAAATATGTTCTGTAGTAGGCATTATTATACTGCATAGATGACAAAATATGCTTATCAAAATGATTTAATATTGAAATAGCAGCATTGGCTGTGTCTACATGACAGCTAACACATGTTTTAGGGAATGAATGAACTACTGCGTACAGACATGGGAATTATATTGTTAACATGAAAAGTTACTGTTGTCTACAACACATTTCATCAAAAATCTTTCTTTCAAATGTATTTCTGCCAACAGAGAAGTACTTTCTACAAGGAACACCATTTTCTTATTCATTAAATCACAGCCATTCCCAGGTTGTTAGCACCCAGCCTGATGACTGACATTTTCTTTCATTTAATATAGGCAGAAAACATTGTGAACATATACTGATTTCTTCTCTTAGTACCTACTCTTGAGAGCAACATGAAGAGGTTGCCCTCTTCGTTGGCAAAATTAACCTTTCTCTAGATTTCCTCCCTCTATGACTCCCTCTTTCACAGATACTCATTTTCTCCCTTTCTACTGGAAGCTTTCCTATTGCCTAAAAACACATCCATGTCTCCCCCATCCTCAATAACAAAAAAAAAGCACAAAAAAACCCCAATCAAACATCTTTGATCCATTTATCCTGGTTACCTATCATCCTATATATCTCTCTTCCTTTTGGTGATTAAAATTCTTGAAAAGACTGCCTTGAGTATATACCTCCACTTCCTTCCCTTTTACTGTCTTTTTAACTCTCTACATTCTGGTTTCTCACTTCATCATTCAAGTGAAACAGCTCTCTTCAAAGTTCCCAAAGATTTTTTAATTGCCAAATCTTATGGCCCTTTCTTAATACTCATCATTTTGAACTCTCTGTAGCATTTACTAGTAATCATAACTCTTCTAAATTCAAAGCAATTAGATGATGCAATGGAGAAAGTGCATTACCTGGAGTCAAGTAAACCTGATTTCAAATCTGACCTTAGACACTTATTAGCTTTGTATAACTTGACAAGTAACCTCCATTTAGCTCAGTTTTCTCAACTGCAAAATGGAACTAATAACAATACCTCCTTATTAGGGTTGTTTTTAGATCAAATGAGATAATATTTATAAAGGCTTAGGATAGTGGGCACTATATAAGTAAAAGGGTAGGTAGGTGATGCAGTGGATAGAGTGTGAGGCCTGGAATCAAGAAGATTCATTTTTCTGAATTCAGGCACTTACTTGCTATGTGACCCTCAGCAAGTCCTTAACTCTGTTAGCCTCAGTTCCTTATATGTAAAATGATCTGGAGAAGGGAAGTGTTAACAACTCCATTGTCTTTGCCAACAAAACCCAAGTGGGGTCACAAAAAATTGGACATGACTGAAACAACTCAATAACAAAAATATAATTATTCTACCTGATATTCATATCTCTAAGTAATGATAATGCCTAGTTCTCCGCTCACCTGTTTAAGATCTTCTTTCCAACCTTTTTTCTGGCTTTTAATCCAGTCATTTTGCTAAACATGGAGACCTCCTAATGCTCTGTACAGAATTCTCCTCTCTTGTAATATTCTGTTTTTCTTGGTGTTTTCATCAGCTCCCAAGACATCCATTATCTTCCCTATGGTCCCCCACTGTATCCTGGGCCATCTCTGATCTATATCTGACCACTTTATTCAGATTGGCTCCAGAGGAAAAATGAGGCTGGTGACTTTGCACAGCCCTCCCTCACTTAAATCCAATCCACTTGCATGTCATGACATCGCCTCCCTGAGATCACGGTTCTCTTCAAGAGCAAAGGATGACGATAAACCACAGTAATAACACCAACAACAATTTTCTCTATCCTGATGTTTCCAAGTCCTAACTCCTCTGATTACTTTTGAGTCTTATATCTTCAACTGCCTGTAGGTAATCTCAAACTAACTGTTCCATAAATATCTTAGACTACACATTTCCAAAACTGAATCCATTTCTTTCTTGTCTCCTTAAATTCCCTATTCTATTTGAGAGCACTGTTCTTGTAAACCCCATGTTCTCCGGACACTGTAATCAACCTCTTCCGGGCAATTGTCACCTCACACACAGATAATTGAAGCAGTCCTCTGTTCTTCCTGTTTCAAGTTTCCCCTGCTCCTATATGTTCATTCTTAAATTGATGCACCAAAAGTGCAGGCTTGACCATGTTCTCATGGCACCCCCAAGAAACTCTAGAAGCTCCTCTTTACCTCTGGAATCAAGTAGAAATTCAGCTGTTTAGCTTTTAAAGACCATTATAACTAAATCTCTTCTTGCCTTTTCCACTCTTCTCATAGCTTTTTCCCCTCCTGAACTCATAGATCCAGTAAAAGTAGCCTGTTCCTTACACAAGACGCTTCATCTCCTTATTTCATGAATTTTTACTGACTGTTTCCTAATACTGCAATTTTCTCCTTCCTAAATTCCTTTTTCCTGGCTTCCTTGTGGTCTCAGATAAAATCTCACCTTCTATAAAAAGTCTTCCTTAATACTCCTTCATGCTAGTCCCTTCTCTAGAAGATTATCTCCAATATAATATTTAGGCATAATTTTTGGATGTCTCCTCCATAGATCATGGGCTTCTTGAGAGCAGGAATGTCTTATGTATTTATTTATATCCTAAGTGGTTAACACAATGCCTGGCACATGTTATAATTAATAAATTATCATATTATGTAATTATACAATATTATCATATAATTAATATATACAGTATATAATACAATTATATATTAATTATATTTGATTGATTATTCTTGTGATTGACACGCAAACCTTCAGAGATAAACTTGCAAACAAGATAGAGGGAGGGAATAAGCATTTGTATAGCATCAACTATGTTTCAGGCACTGTGCTAAGTGCTCTTTTAAATGAATATTTTCTCCAATAATTTTTACAATGATGCTATGAGGTTGGTGCTATTATTATCCCCAATTTACAAACCAAGGCAAATAGAGGTAAAGTGTCTTGTCCAGGACCATATGGCTACTAAGTGCCTGAGGCTGATTTTGAACTAAGTTTTCTGATTCCAGGCCCCACACTCCATCCATTATACCAACAGCCTCCTCTCTTACCCCATATTCAAGTGTTTTTTTTCTTCATCAGCCCTCACCTCTAACAATCTAACCTATGAAGAATAGTTACCTATTTTCTTTATGCTCTAAAAATGATTCAGTATTTGACTACATAGACCAAAATTTTAAAATTGCTTGCTGCTTTGATTTGCTAAAACCTGAATGGAAAACAAATGGTTAATGCTGCACTCTCTTAGAAAAAAAAATCTGTCTGTCTCTATCTCTCTCCCCCTCCCTCCCTCCTTCCCTTTCTCTCTCTCTCTCACATCTGTTTATCTATCTATCATCTATCTATCTATCTATCTATCTATCTATCTATCTATCTATCTATCATCTATCTATCTATCTATCATCTATCTATCTATCTCTATCTATCTATCTATCTATCTATCTATCTATCTATCTATCTAATCACCTTTCTGGTTTTACATAAGGGATTAAAAAGAACTGATTTACTGAGAGGAAAAATAAATTATTATTTACAATGACAATAATGAAGATACAAATTCATAGTTACAAGTTTTATAACACTTTTTTTCATTACACCTCTATGAGACAGGTGCTGCAATTATTATTTTCAATGATTTTACAGATGTGAAAACTGAAATTCAAAAATGTTTGACAAATTCCCCAAGTTATACAACTGGTACCTGTTAGAACTGGGACTCAAACCCTGCTTATCTTATTACAAGACTCTCACCCAAGCCCTAAAATATACCAGCTGACCTGACTATATTAGGCTAAAGTGATTGGAAATAATTTGCTATTGCTGAACACAGTATTTGAAATTATGGAAACTAAGTAACAGGGGAAAAATAACAACTATGCAGGAAAAACAATTTAACACATCATATAACCTCGCTTTTCCTTGTCAGCTACTCATACCTGTTGAAAGCAGACATTATTATGGAGGAAACAGGTAAAGAGAACAATACACAACACTTTTAGTCAGCTAAATCCCACATTAAAATTATGATGATTTTCCTTGCCAGATTCTTTCCACACAACCACTATGTATGAGTTTCATGCCTTCACAACTTCAGTAAAACTTAGTTCTACTAAGCAAATTATGCTTAGATAATAGAAGAATAAACAGAAACATGGTTTAATAACATGTCTGTTTCTAAAATTAATTTAAATCTATTGTATTTATATGCTATTAGACATTAGATATAGAGTAAAGGAGGGAAAAAATAAATGTTTTAAACTATTGTGTTATCAAAATGAAGCTTGAAAAGAATAAAATGGTTATTTTAAATGTGGCAAGTTTACTAGCTATACATAATGCTGAGAACTTTTAGTCTTCATCTTTTTTTTAGATAAGAGATTAATGAGTGTTTTGATATTAGCATTTTGATCAAACATAGATTGTTTCTGGGTTTTGGAGCCTGCTGTGATAAATTGAGTTTATTTAATAAGAAAAGTTTTAAGCTGCTTCTGCTTTTACATTAAAAATGAACATCCATTAGTGTTACAACTTTGTTGGCCAGTATAATTTCTTATTTTATAGAACTAGTGTGATGGAAGTGGGGAAGCCCCAGGAATTTGGTATGAAGACTCAGAAACTTAGCAGTCATTTTTGCGACCTCTTAATGTGTTAAATTATAATTTTTCTCAGGGACAGAAAAGATCTCCTCTGCCATGAAGGTGCTGCTGTTTAAATTGATAGTTTGATAGTGTTGAATTGTCCTAGTAATTGGTCACTTTTTAATAGCAAACATTTATATAGCATTTTACATTTAGTAAAGTATTTTACATACATCATCTCATTGGATTTTCACAACTCTGTGAGATAATCTCCATTATTATCTCCATTTTACAGTTGAGAAAACTGAAAGAAATTAAGTGACTTGTCCAGGGTCAAACACCGAGTAAGTGCCAGAGGCAGGATTTAAACTCAGGTATTCCTGACCAACTACCCTCTTCTCTTACTACAGTTTAGTTTATTTGTTTGATTTGGTATGTTTTTGTTTCTTTTTATGGCTGTGGATTTCATTAAAATGAACATGTCACAAGTAACTAAAGATGCAGCTCACTAAAATTAAATAGATCTTAATTTCAAATATTGAAGCATGGGTCACATAAACTGGAGAATTTTTTCAGGGTAATTGTCAAGGAAAAAGGCAACTAAAAATATCATACAGCTTCAGAAATGACAGCCCATATAGTTGACCATATAGTTCCCCCAATACCTTAAACACAAACAAACAAGCTACTTCCTTTATAATGTTCCCAACAGTCATTCAAAATATTTTCACTTAAACACATCAATTAAAAAGGAACTCTCTTTCCTCTGTAGAAAATCCATTATGTTTTTAGACGTATCCAATTTTAATCAAGATTTTTCTAATCACATACCCACGTTTATTTCTTTGCAGCTCCCATCTATTATTTCTAGCTCTTCCCTGTGAGGCCAAGTAATAAGTCATATTGTTGTTCCATATGATGACCCTTCAAATACATGAACACAGTTACAGTATATTCCTTAAGTTTTTACTCCACCAAGATAAATATCTCCAGTCATTTTAACACACTCATGTGGTATGAACTCAAGGCACTCAAGCATCCTAGCTACCTTCTCTAGCATATTGGTGTCATTTTGGAAATGTGGCATCCCCAAACTCAATACGATACTTTATATAGGGTCTTACCAAGGCAGAATACAACATGCACAACATTTTTGTTTCACTCCTAATTTGTACAAAAACAAAGTACTCAGTACAGTACCTGGCACACAGTGGGCACTAAATAAATGTCCTCCTCACTAGCCCTATGCTTACAATACTTATCTTGTCTTCCACATTATACTCTTAACTAATATTGATCTTTCAGTCCACTAAAGCTTCTCAATCCTGTTCATATAAAATTCATCTAAAAAAGCCTCAGGCATCTTGTAATTTTGAAAGAGAGTTTTTGCACTCAAGTGTAAGACTTAACACTTGAACTCAATAATATCAACAACTTTAAGCATAATTATATACTAAAAAAATCTCTAGTCTGAAGATATGAAGTCTTAGTAGAAAAATAGTCACTACCCATGAAATAATTAAGGGTATGAATATGGTGAATAGAAATGCTCAACCACCTCTTAAATACAATAACCAATTTCTAGTATCACTTTAGTCTTAAGAGTTATTTTTAGGAAATTCAAAAATAAATATAATTCATGAAATAATGTATATATTTGTTGAACTTGTTATATTAAGAGGTGGTGATGAATAAATCAATCGATCAAGATTTGTGTCCTTGGAAGGTAAGCAGGCAGGTAACAAGCACTTATTTATTTGCTGTATGCCAGACTCTCTGCCAAGCACTGGAGATGCAAATGTATGAAAAAGAAATTTGTTGCCCTCAAAGAACTTAGATTATCAAATGAGGGAAGGCAACATATAAAAGGGAAAATGAAGGAAATGGGATCTGGGAGAGAAATGAAGAGTTATCAGCCTTGGCCCCTCCCCCAAATAGGAGCCCCAAGAAGGAAGGAAATAAGGATAAACTAAATGCCTACTATGTGTCAAGGGTAGTGCTACGCACTTTACAGATTCCCTCAACAATTCGGGGAAGTAGGTGTTGCCATCATCCCCATTTTACAGAAGAGGTAACTGAAGCAGACTGAAGTTAAATGACTTACCCAGACTTGAAGAGCTAGTATGTATTTGAGAAGGCTAAATTTGAACTCCGGTCTTCCTGACTCTCAGGTCCAATGCTGTATTCATTATGCTACCTACCTAACAAGAACTCATCAATGGGACAAGAGAGTTGCAGGTGCAGAGAACTAGTGGGTTTTTCGTTTTTTTCTCTTCCTTTCTTATTCTCCTTTCCCTTTCCTTACTTCCATTTCTTTGACATCCCATATTATTCCTGCATATCTGAGCTCAATTTTGACATAGTCAAGGAGCAGACAGGTAATTTTAATAAGCCACATTGAACATTAATGAAGAGACATATTAGTCCTGTTCACAATAAGCAGATTCTTGAATCTGTAGAACACACTTTGAGGCCTTCTCAACCTTGACTACCCACCTTTCAGTTGCAATTGCTTATTTAATAGTTCATTTTCTGTAAGATTCCCGGGTAGTGCAGTAATAGAAGTTCTAAAATAACTCAATTCAATGAAAGAACATTTCTGATGGCAGTATTCACAGCACAATTTTAAATTCCTTTAAGATGGAACAAACTTTGCTTCTAGTATTCAGGAACCTTAATAAACCTATTTTGTCAACAAGAATGCCACCTGCACCATTATCTGTGGCGTTCATAGTAACGACTCATTTGTGGACAAATCAGTTACATAATGTCTTCCATAAAAGTTTGGCACAGCTGCTGCTTTAATTTTCCTATAAAGCAAAAATCATCTCCTTTGAATTAAGTGTTTTCATTTAGATACTTAGATTTATCTTATTTGCAAATACAATTTCCCCTATTGTATGAGGAAAGAAACGTGAAATGAAAACAACTGTTTGTGTATACTGATATGTGTGTATATATACCCCTCCCCCATGAAGTAACTCAGTTCCCAAAGAGTGCAGCCTTTTCCTAGATCCATAATCAATATTAACAATAACTTTGTTTTGATGTGATTGATAAATATAAGTGTATATGAATTTTAGAGAAATACTTTTTGAATATTGAGAAACACCACGACCTATCAGATAAAGGCCTTATCATGAGGAAAGATTTGGCTTAAAAATTTAAACAAATCACCTAAACTCTCGGCACCTTCAGACAATTCCCTAAATGATTAGCAATAGATCCACAAGAGAGCTGAGTTAGTGGGGAAGTTATCATTGTGGAGTCCCCTACACCAGTGGAATCATAATTTTTATACTACTTTCTCTCCACAAAAATGCTTGAATATTATTTAATGTGTAATTTCCTGTATGAATGTATTTTTTTTTAGTTTTGTATTTTGTATTTTTTTCAACCCAGATGTGAGCTAGTGCGTCTGACTTTATATTGATCGATATGTATTCTTTCATACAGTCTCAATGAAACTGAACAAATATTTAGTAAGTACCTACTGGGCATGAGGCTCTGTGGTAGGCCCTGGAGATTCAAAGGCAAAAGTGATTTGTTCTTCCACCTAAAGATGATACATTCTGAGTCTGTCCATGTGTATTTGAGGAGATAAGGGGCAATAATAGGGTAAAAGTTATGAATGGATAAGGAAAGAAAGATTACTGTGGAGTAAATATGAAATAATTCCGAGTGGTAGAGACCAATAAAAACTGGAGGAATCACAAGGAGTTAATCATTGTGTAGGAGGTGCCACCTCAACTGTTCTTCATCTTCTTGGAACGCATTTAAAAAAATGGTTACACAAACAATGGGAGCTACAATGGAGAAGTTCTCTGAGCTATGAAGTCGTTGAACCTATTACCTAAACTTCCTGACCACTTATTAGATGAAGCCTGTGCAGGGTATGTAACTGAAGTGTTATGAATTGGAGTGTTTGAGGCAAAAATTACACTTAAGATTTTTTTTAGTTTGAAAACTGAAGGATATCAATTCAGGAGTTATATATTTAACATTCCATCATTTCGTTACTCGTGTCATCATTCTTTCCTATTTTATTATTGTACTTTACATTTAATAGAGTGCTTTCTTTTACCACAGTGTGGAGTAGTTAATACAAATATGGTTGTTATTTTTATAGAGAAGGATGGAGTGGAAGTGCTTTGCCAAGTCAGACACTTAATGAATAGCAGAGGTGGACTTGAACCTATGACATGTACTGATTCAAAGACAAACTTTCTACCTCATTCCAAGTAAAGACAATGGAGAGTCAAAGATCATTCTGAGGCTATAAAACAAGTTATTTGGGACGAGTGTGGTGTATTTAGCAGAAATGGTAAGCATTAGGAAAAGGGTAGGTTTGGGGGAGAAAGATAGTGACTTTGTTTTGGGACAAATGGATACTGTACCTGTTTTTTACCTCACTTCTTTCAGATATATACTGGGTTTTTGCTGGGTTGAATGATATGTATAACTTAGCAGCTTTTTGTTATAATTCCATATTGCTTTCCAAAGCATTTGGGCCCATCCATAGTTTTGCCAAAGTTGCATTAATATGCTTGTTTTAGCACAGCCCCTCTAACAATTGCCATTTTCCATTTTTGTCATTTTTGCCAAATTGATGGCATCAGATGTAGTCACAGATTTTGATAAAAAACCTAGGTTTCTCTTTTGTTTTTCTCATTTTAAATTTTTTATGAACTTGAACTTTTAAAAAAGTTACTTGTTCATATTTTTCTACCACTTTTCTCCTTCACAATGCAGCCATTTTTTCCATGTGTTTAGCCAATAGCTCTTAATCTAATATATCTCTAATTTAAAGCTTTAAAATTTAAGAGAAAAGTTAATTAAAGCTTTGCTTGAGGAAATTAAGTGTTTTGCTTTTATTGTTTAAGAGAACAGACATAAGCATAAATAAGCAACGATATAATTGAGTAGCAGCTGCTTCTGTGTAATAATTAAGGAGTCGTTGCTCCTTGCCTAAAATGACTTTCATTGGTCTAATGATATGCTACCAACTGAAAATGAAGTCATTGGCATAACTGGTAATAAGGCTATTATGTGTGTGTGTGTGTGTGTGTGTGTGTGTGTGTGTGTGTGAGAGAGAGAGAGAGAGAGAGAGAGAGAGAGAGAGAGAGAGAGAGAGAGAGAGAGAGAGAGAGAACTTGTGTGTGTGTCTGAGAAAGAAAAAGAGAGGGGTGAAGGAGAGATGGAGAGATGGAGACACAGCAGGGTGAGGGAGAGGGTTACAGAATGGTAGAGTTAAACAAGTTCTAGCTCTTCCACTTACTATTTTTATGATTTGGTCAAATTACTTCCCAACTCTGAGCTTTATTTTCCTCATCTGGGAAATAAGGGGGTTGACTAGATGCCCTCTAAATTCCCTTCCGGATCTATGTCCATGTTCCTATCATCCTATGAGTGACAAGTGATTGGAAAGGGCAATTTGATAAGAAAATGAATGTGAAAATGGGTAGTGAAGAAAAATGTGGGAGATTGATCTGATAAAAATGGTAGATAAAGTGTCAAGAGGAAGGAAAGGAGAAGGAAAATGAAGAGGACCCAAGTTCAGGAAGAGAAGAATAAGTAATGTAGCAGGAAGAATATATAAGAAAATTTATTAGAGAGTAGAAAGGGGAATAAATTAAAAAACATGATAAAAAGAGAGAGAAGAAAGAAAGAAAAGAGGGCATTGTAGGATGAATGAGGATTAGACAATTGGGAAAGGAAGGAATGCAGTTCACAAATCTAGTTAGTATCAAAATCGGATGTTAACTTGAGTCACGACAGTCTGAGCTTAATTCTTTACTTTCATATAGAATGGAAACATCTAGAAAGGTGATGTATCTATAATTGTTCACAGGACAAAAAGCATAGGAAGCACCTTTGTCTATTTCCCTTGCTTTCCTTCCCTCTTCTCTAAACCAGGTTTGGCGATTTTATCTGAAATTAAACTGACAAATATATTTGTTTTTATTGATGATACCATCAATTTCAAATGTAACTCTTTGCTATAAACACAAGATGCAAAAAAAAAAGACTTAAATATCCATTATTAATTCACCTGTGTTCCTTTTTTGGGAGAGAGAGAAAAAGGAGACAGTACTTGAGAGGGCAGTCAAGAAGTCATTTTTATTCTTTGAGGGATTTTGTTATATGTTTCTTCATTTATTGAACTCTACAATCCAGTCAAACTGGATTTCTTGGTATTCTTCACACTGGCACTTCATTTCCCAATACCACAATTTTGCATCCGCTGTCTCTCATTCCTGGACTGTGATTTCTTTTCATTTCTGCATCATATACTCTCTTATTTCCTTCATGTATCAGCTTAAATACTGTCTTTTACATGTTGCTTTTCTTGATACTCTCTCCCCCTAATCAATGCTAGCACCTTCCATTCCTTAAACTATTTATTTTTGATATTTATTCAGTACATGTATCTGTATTGTGGTTCCCCTCAATAGAACATAACTCTTCGATTTTTTATGTGTCACTAACTGAACCTTTCTTTCTGGGTTATTTTCTCCAATTAGAGTATGAGCTACTTGACAACATAGATTGTGTAATTTTCTACTTATATCCTTAGCACTAACTTAGTACAGTGCTTCACCAATAATAAACTCTTAAAAATGTTTGTCCACTACCTAAATTAATTTACTTATTCAGTGCCATACCAATCAGACTACCAGAAAAATACTTTATAGAGTTAGAAAGAATAATATAAAAATTCATCTGGAAAAGCAAAAGGTCCAGAATATCAAGGGAGTTAATGAAAAGAAATGCTAGGGAAGGTGACTTGGCCCTACCAGATCTCAAATTGTGTTATAAAGCATCAATCATCAAAACTACTTGGTACTGGCTAAGAAATAGAGGGGCAGACAGTAGAATAGTTTAGATACTCAAGACACAGTAGTCATTGAATACAGCAGCCTACTTTTTGATAAACCCCAGGACCCCAGCTTCTGGGATAAGAACTCACTGCTTGACAGACACTGCTCAGAAAACTGGATAACAGTGTGGCAGAAACTGGGCATAGACCAAATGCCTGACACCATACACAAGAATAAAGTCCAAATGGATACGAGATCTAGGTTTAAAGACATACTATAAACAAATTAGGGAAGCAAGGAAGAGTGGATTTGTCAGATTTATGGAGAATGGAGAAATTTATGATCAAACAAGAGATGGAGAACATGATGAAGTGCAAAATGGATAATATTGATTACATAAAATTGAAAAGTTTTTGCACAAACAAACCAAATGCAACCAAGATTAGGAAGGAATCAGAAAACCAAGAAAGAATTTTTGCAACTAGTATCTGTGATAAAGGCCTCATTTCTAAAATATATAGAGAACTGAGTCAAATTTACAAGAATACAAGTCATTCCTCAATTGATAAATGGTCAAAAGATATGAACAGGCAGTTTTCAGAGGAAGAACTTAAAGGTATCTATAATCACATGAAAAAAATGCTCTAAATCACTAGTGATTAGAGAGATGCAGATCAGAACAACTCTGAGGTACCACAGCACAACTATCAGATTGGCTAACATGATAAAGCAGGAAGATGATAAATGTTGGAAAATATGTGGGAGAGTTGGAACACTAACTCATCATTGGTGGAGCTGTAAGCTGATCCAACCGTTCTGGAGAGCAATTTGGAATTATGCCCAAAGAGCTACAAAAATATGCATACCCTTTGACCCAGCAATATCGCTTCTAGGACTGTATCCCCAAGAGATCATAAAAATGGGAAAGGGTCCTACATGTACAAAAATATTTATAGCAGCTCTCTTTGTGGTGACCAAGAACTGGAAATTGAGGGGATGCCCATCAATTGGGGAATGGCTGAACAAGTTGTGGTATACGAATGTGATAGAATACTATTGTACTATGAGAAACGATGAACAAGAAGACTTCAGAGAGGCCTGGAAGGACTTATATGAACTGATGCTGAGTGAAAGGAGCAGAACCAGGAGAACATTGTACACAGTAACAACTACAGTGTGTGAGGAATTTTTCTGGTAGACTTAGCCCTCATAGCAATGCAAGGGCCTAAAACATTCCCAAAGGACTCTTGAGGCAAAATGCCATCCATATCCATAGAAAGAACTATGGAATTGCAATGCAGAATGAAGAACAATATTTTTTCTTGTGTTATGTTTTTGTTTTGTTTTGTTTTTTCTCATGGTTTCTCCCATTCATTTTAATTCTTCTATGCAACACGACTAATATGAAAATGTGTTTAATAAGAATATACGTGTAGAACCCATATAAGATTGCACGTGGTCTCAGGAGGGAGGGAGAGAAAATCTAAGACTTATGGAAGTGATTGTAGAAAACTGAAAACAAATACATTAAAAAATGCTTGTACACTTGGAGTTTTGTTTTTGTATCCCAAGCACTTAGACTACTCCCTTGCACATAGAAAAGACATAAATCATTCATCATATTATTTGTTGTATTTATTTACTAAATAATTATTGATTGATCAGTCACCCAAATGTGTAATCAATGTTAGAATTTTCCCTTCTCTTAATTTAATATGTATCATATCTTTCAGTGTTGTAGTCAGTGTCTAAATTTTATTAGAATTGTGTAAAAGTAGAATGTCAAGAGATACAAGCACAATCTCAGTGACTATGTGTTAAAAGTTGCTGTGGAGGGCTATTCATGCTTTAGACATGGATCAGACTTGATTGTCGTTAAGGGGTCACCTCAAATGCTGAGCTTCTTTGAATTTATGGTTTTATTATCTATAAATCATTTTTAGAAGTGTTTATAATTATTTTTAAAGATTTTATTTATTTTTCAACGTTTTTTTTTTAATTTTGAGTTCCAGGTTCTCTCACTCCTTTCCAGCCCTCCTTCATTCACTTATAAAGCAAACAATATAGTATCAGCTATACATGTGAAATCATATAAAACATATTTCTATATCAGTCATATCACACAAAAAGGAAAAACAGAGACAGTGAGAAAATTATATTTCAATTTGCACTCAGAATTCACCAGTTCTCTCTCTGGAAGTGGAAAGCTCTTTTTTCATTATGATTTTTTTCAAATTGTTTTGGATCATGTATTGATCAGAGCAGCTAAGTCTTTCACAGTGTATCTTCTTCACAACAATACTGTTGCACAATATTGTGCAATCATGCACAATCGTATCATGGTTCTTCTCACAATGGCTCTTTTCACTTCACTTTGCTTGAAAATCCTCTGTGTTATTAAATATCCATTTTTCTCTCTTGAAGTATCAGTTTTGTTGGGTAGCTTATTTTTGGCTATACTCCTGGCTTCCCTTTCCATCCAGAATATTGTATTCCAAGCCCTCCGTTCCTTTAACATGGATCTGATGAATCTTTTGAAATCCTGTCTGTGGTTCCAACATATTTGAATTGTTTAATGTTCCTCTTGACCCTGGAACTGTGACCAGGACACTTACTCCCTTGTAACCTATCACAAGCACTTCACTCCACCCTGGAAGCACCCAGAACTGCTTGTGGGCAAAAGAGTTTCTAATCGGCACCTGCTGTATCCTGTGCCAACAACGGATCTCCTGTAATCTCCAACCCCATTACTGTCTCTGGGTTGAGAGCTTCTGAAACTGCTGCTGCTGCTGCTACGGGGCTATCTCCACAGCCCACTGCATGTGCTACTGATGCACTCTGGGCCTGAGCCCACTCCAGTGTTACAGAACCCTCCTACAAACCTCTTAAGTTGTCTCAGGCTGGAAAAAAAATGTCTCCCTCTAACCTTTTGTTGCTTCTGCTGCTCCAAAATTTAATTTGAGGCTTTTTTTTGGAGTTGTTTAGAGAAGAAGGTTGGGAGAGTTCAGCTGGCTCCTAGTCTGTACTCTGCCACCTTGAGTCCTCCCCCAACAATTCTTTATCTGGAGGAAGCACAGCTTAGTGAATAAAGAGGGGGCCTCTGAGCCAGGAAAATCTGGCTTTAAAGCTTGTCTCTTACATCTACTGATTATGTAAACATGGCCAAGTCACTTAATCTCAGAGCCCCAGACAGTTCTCAAAAACCCTAAGCCAAACTAAGAAACAAAACAAAACAAAAACATTGTCTCATTTCTTTTTAAATCATCAGCATGAGCTCTTTGCTTCTTCTGGAAGTTTGAATCTATAGATTCCAAAACTTGAGAGGGAAAAATAATAATTATGACTGGGGAGAAATCTTCAGGGCATATTCTGCATTTAGGAAAATTTAATCCAATTTTCAGAATTGTACAGTTAAGTCACCTATAGTGTTTCTCCTGAACAGTAGATGTTAGAATTAAGTTGTTCATAATAGAAGTAACTTCATTGTTTCCAACAAGTTTTCTGGTTATATCAGTTGGAATCTGGCATATTGACACTGGGCTATTTCTTTTGGAGCAGCTAAGTGATACAGTGAATAGAGTGCTAGTTCTAATGTCCAGAAGAGCTGATTTCAAAATAGGTCTCAGATACTTACTATCTGTGTGACTTTGGACAAGTTTCTGCTTCTGCAAAATAGATATAATAATATCACCAAACTTCCAAGGTTGTTGTGACAATCAAATAAGATAATAATAATAAAGCACTTAGAACAGTGCTTGATATAAGTGATACACACACACACACACACACACACACACGCACACACACGGTATGTGTGTTTATCCTTCCTTGCCAAAGAAGACCATACCATCAGAGAAATAATGACATGACCTGCACTTGACTTTGTTTGGAGTGAGGGAGGGCTGTGCAGGTCACCAGCCTCACTTCTCCTCCAGAGCCATCTGAATCCAGCGACCAGATATTCATCAGGATGACTGGAGATGACCCAGGATGAGGCAATTGGGGTTAAGTGACTTGCCCAAGGTCACACAGCTAGTGAGTGTCAAGTATCTGAGGTGAGATTGGAACTCAGGTCCTCCTGATTCCTGCACTGGTTCTCTATCTATTATACCACCCAACTGAATTCTCTACATATTTTATAAATGAAGCCTTTATCAAAGACACCGTTTGTAAAAATTCTTTCCCAGTTTTCTTCTTCCCTCCTAGTCTTGGTTGCATTGGATTTGTTTGTGCAAAAAAGTTATTTAATGTAATCAACATTATCCATTTTGCATTTCATAACATTCTTTATCTTTTATTTGGTCATAAATTTCTCTCTACTTCATAAATATGAAGAATAAACTATTCCTTGTTCCCATAATTTGCTTATAGTATCACCTTTATACCTAGATCTTGTACCCATATTTGGCATACGGTGTCAGACATTGGTCTGTGCCCAGTTTCTGTCACACTATCATCCAGTATTACCAGCAACTGTTGTCAAATAGTGACTCCTTATCCCAGAAGCTGTGGTCCTTGGATTTAAAAAACAGCAGACTGCTATAATCATTGACTACTTTGTTTTAATTACCTACCTACCCTATTCACTGATCTACTCCTCTATTTCTTATCCAATATCAAGTGGTTTTAATGATTGTGTTTTCTAATACAATTTGAGATCTGGTATGGGCTACTACCTTCCCAAGTATTACTTTTCATTAATTCCCTTGATATTTTGGTCCTTTTGTTCTTCCAGATGAATTTTGATATTATTTGTTCTAGCTCTAGAAAATAATTTTCTGGTAGTTTGATTGGTATGGCACTGAATAAGTAAATTAATTCAGGTAGAATTGTCATTTTTATTATATTAGCTCGGCCTACCTATTAAGCAACTGATGATTTTCCAGTTACTTAGATCTTACATTATTTGTGAGAAAAGTGTTTTGTAATTGTGTTCATATAATCCCTGGGTTTGTTTTGGCAGGTAAACTCTCAAATATTTTTAGTGTCTATCATAACTTTAAATGGGATTTCTCTCTCTATCTCTTTCTTTTGGGCTTTGTTAGTAATATATAGAAATGCTGATGATTTACATGGGTTTATTTCATATCCAGCAGCTTTACTAAAGTTGTTTATTATTTCAAGTAGTTTTTTTCTTTTTTTTTTTTACTTAATTCTCTAGGATTCTCTGAGTATATCATCATATCATTGGCAAAGAATGGTAACTTAGTTTCTTCTTTGACTATTCTAATTCCTTCAGTTTCTTTTTCTTCTCTTATTGCTAAAGCTAACATTTCTAGTACCATATTGAATAACAGTGATGATGATGGACATCCTTGTTTCAGACCCAATCTTATTGGAAATGAATCTAGTTTATCCTCATTACATATAATGCTTGCTGATGGTTGTAGGCAGATCTACTTATTATTTTAAGGAAGGCTCCATTTATTCCTATGCTCTCCAGTATTTTCAGTAGGAATGGGTTTTGTATTTTGTCAAAAGCTTTTTCTGCATCCATTGAGATAATCATATGGTTTCTGTTAGTTTTTTTGGTGATATGATCAATAATACTGATAGTTTTCCTAATGTTGAACCAACCCTGCATTACTGGTATAAATCCTGCCTAATCATAGTGAATTATTCTCATAAGTTGCTGTAATCTTTATGCTAATATCTAATTTTAAATTGTTGCATCTATATTCATTAGACAATTTGGTCTATAATTTTCTTTCTCTGTTTTGGCTCTTCCTGGTTTAGGTATCAGAACCATATTTGTATCATGAAAAGAATTTGGTGGGACTCCATCAATTTTTCCAAACATTCTATATAGAATTGGAATTAACTATTCTTTAAATGTTTGATGGAATTCACTTGTAGATTCATCTGGTCCTGAAGATTTTTCCTAGGAGTTTATTGATGGTTTATTCAATTTCTTTTCCTGAGGTGGGATTATTTAAGTGTTTTACATCCCCTTTTCTTAATCTGGGAAATTTATATTGTTTTTAAATGTTCATCCATTTCACTTAGATTGTCAAATTTATGGTCTGTAAGTTGGGCAAAATAATTTCTAATTTTTGTTTCAACTTCCTCTTTATTGGAGGTGAGTTCACCTTTTCATTTTTTGATATTGGTAATTTAATTTTCTTCTTTCTTTCTTTTTTTTATTTTACCAGAAAGGAAAAGATTTTACTAAGTTTAAGTTGCTTTTCCTAAAGTCAATAAATTTTTAAAAGATCCTCAACAAATATATTCGATTCAAATGTGAGTCATGGCACAAACTGTTTGACAGACCTGCTTTTTACTCGTGTAATTTTTCTGCTTCTTTCTTTCTTTAATCAAATTGATCAATGGTTTATCAATTTTACAGTATTTTTTTTATAAAAATATGAAAACATGGTGCATATATATTTAATAATGATATTATTTCATTGTCCATGGTGCCTTTCAGTGGAATAAAGTTTTCTTTCTTATCTCTTTTGATTATATCTGTTTCTGCTTTTGCTTTGTCTGAGATTAGGATTGCTACCCCTGTCTTGTTTTTTTCTTTTACATCAGCTGAAGCATAATATATTCTGCTCCAACCTTTTCTCTTTACCCTCTGTGTAACCTCCCCCCCCATTTCAAATGTGTTTCTTGTGAACAACATATTGTTTGGATTATGGTTTTTACTCCATTCTACTCTCTGCCTCTGTTTTATGGGAGAGTTCATCCCATTCACATTCACAGCTTCTCTCCATCCTATTTCCCCTCGTTTATGCTCTTAGTTTTTTCTCCTCCACAAAAGAGTTTTAATTTCTGACCATCACCTCCCTCAGTCTTCCCTCCCTTCTGTCAACCCAATTCCCTTTTATTTCTCTTTTCTCCTACTACTTCTTTCTTCCCTTTTAAGCTCCTCCTCCCTTACCTTTCCCCTTTATTCTTTTACTGCATTTAAGTCAAGTTAGATTTCTATACTTAACTGAGTATATTGCTCGTTCTTTGAACCAATTCAGATGAGAGTAAAGCTCGAATAATTCTCATCTTCCTCCCCTCTTTCCCTCTCCTATAATATTTTTGTGCCTGTTCCTTAAGTTACCTTTTTCTGCATCCTTCTTTTCTCTTCACCCATTGCAATCCCTTCACACCTTTTAATTATGTTTTTATCATCACAACAGTTAATTTATACCAACTGCCTCTGTCTATGTATATCCCTTTTAAATGTCATAATAAATATACAGTTCTCAAAATGAACAATTATCATCTTTCCATATAAGAATATAAACAGTTTCCCTGAAAGGTTATGCTCAATTTTGCTGAGTAATTGATTCCTGGTTGTAGTCTAAGCTCCTTTGCCTTATGGAATATTATATTCGAACCCCCCTCCCCCCAGTCTTTTAATGTAAAAGCTGCTAAGTCCTGTGTGATCCTGACTGCAGTTCCTTGGTATATGAATCGTTTATTTCTGGGTGCTTGCAGTATTTTCTCCTTAACTTAATAATTCTGAAATTTGGCAACAATATTCCTTGGCATTTTCAGTTTAAGATACCTATCAGGAGGTGATCAATGGATTCTTTTGATGATTACTTTGCCTTCAGGATCTAGGATCTCAGGGTAGTTTTCCTTGGTGATTTCTTGGAAGATGTTGTCCAGGCTCTTTTTTTTTTTTCCATGATGGCTTCCTGGTAGACCAATAATTCTTAGATTTTCTTTCCTGGATCTATGTTCCAGGTTAGTTGTTTTTCCCATGAGATATTTTACATTTTCTTCCATTTTTTCATTCTTTAGATTTTATCTGGTTCTTGTTATCTCATAGATCATTACCTTCTACTTGCCCAATTCTAATTTTTAATAAATTATTTTCTTCAGTTAGCTTTTGTACTTCCTTTTCCATTTGGTCAGTTTTCCCAGTAAGGTTTTGAGCTTCCTTATCCATTTGACCAATTTTACTTTCAAAGGAGCTGCTCTCTTCAGTGAATTTTTTTTTTCAATTTGTCAGCTGCATTTTTAAAACCATTGGCCAATTTTTCTTCTACCTCACTAATTTGACTTTTTAAATCCTTTTTAAACTCTTCCAAGAATACTTTTTGGGCTTGAGACCAGTTCATATTCCCTTTTGAGGTTTCAGATATGGATATGTTACCAGGGCTGTCCTCTTCTGAACTCATATCTTGGTCTTCTCTGTCTCCATAGTAAGATTCTATGGTCTTTGCTTTTCTTTCTGATTTGCATCTTGCTCATGTTGATTGCACTTTTCCTGGCTTTTAAAGTGGATCTCTGCTTCTGGGACATAGGGGACTCTGTCTCACATTTCTTGTGTTGGTAACTTGAGGTCTGGTTACTGGCTTTGTGTGTTGTGGCCTCTGGTTCTTTCAGCTAGTAGCTATATAATGTTGCAGCTTGCCTGATATTGAACTGGCTGGTTTGTGCCAAGGTTGAGGCCAGGTGAAGTCTTTCTGAGCTTCCCTGGGGTTACACTGAAGTTTATTGCCTGAGTGTGGGGGTGAGGTGGTTCTCCTCCTCTCCTAGGGCTGATCTAGACTAGCACTGGTAGGCTCAATGGCTGGTGAAAACTCATCTGTGGTGATGTCTACCCAATTCCCCTGGCTGTGCTGAAGCATACCTGTGATCTTGGTTTTGGCACTTATAGAATCCACCACTCTGAAGCTCAGGAACTCCTCCTGGTACACTGAGGTGAGGTGTGTTGGGACGCCTCTGGTCCTACACTAGTCCCCTTCAGCCACAGCAAGGGGTGCTCATATCATCGATCTCCGTAGCCTCCAGAAATATTTTACTGCTGTGTACTTTCCACTGATTTCATTGTTCAAGGATTTGTCCTGGGGAAATATTATCTGGGTTTTTCAAGGTCAACAAGGGGAGAATGAGAGCACTTACAGCTTACTCCACCATGTTGACTTCCTGAAGTTCAAGTAGGTGACTTTTAAACATTTAATTTGTGTGCTGTCTTAGGAGTGACTGCTGCTGTTACCGGGTACTGTGTATTTCTCACTTAGTTCTGCTGGACACTTGTCCTGTACTGAATATGTTTGAGAATCCACGTTGCTGCTCCTGCCTCAGTCCACCTGGGACTCTGCTTCGCTATGGTGGAGGCTGTGTTGGTATAGCCTGTATATACTCTGAACTCCCCCAGACTCTGGTAATAGATCCTGTTGACCTTCCAGGCTGTCCTGGGCTGGAAATATGACACACTCTGTCTCCTAGTGGATTTTGCCATGTAAAATTTGTTCATATTGACTTTTTAGAGGTATCTGACGGAAATTCCTGGTAGAACTCAGGTTTGTCCCTTCTTTCACACTGCCATTTTGACTCCATCCATAGCTTGTGTTTCTTGACTTGCCTACAGGTTACTCAGGAGACAAGTGAGACGATTGGTACTCCAGTTTCTTTTAGGCCTTGCCACAGTTTGTTGTGATCCACACAGTCAAAGGTTTTAGTGTAGTCAATAAAGCAGAAGTAGATTTTTTTTATTGAATTCCCTTGCTTTATCCATAATCCTTGCAATGTTGGCAATTTGGCATCTTATTTATCTGAATTTTAAAAACTAACCTCTTTTGGCAATTTTCTGTTGACATATTGATGAAGTCTAACTTGTGGAATTTTAGGCATTAGCTTGCTGATATGTGAAATTAATGCAATTGTTTCATAATTTGAACATTCCTTAGCATTTCCCCTCTTTAGGATTAAACTGATCTTTTCCAAATCAGTGGTCATTTGTGTTTTCTAAATTTACTAGTGCTTTTAATGCAACACTTTAATATCATCACCTTCCAGGATTTTAAATAGCCTAACTAAAATTTAATTTTCTCTAGTAGCCTGATTGTTAGCAGTCCTAAGGCCCACTGTATTTAATTCTTTAGGATGTCTGACCCAGGATAAGTAACCACACCATGGTAGTTATATATGACGTTAAGATATTTCTGGTTTAGTTCTTTTGCATGGTTGTGCCATCTTTTCTTAATCCTTTACTTTTAATTTTACTTGTATTAAGTCTCTAGCATTTTTTTTTCTTTTATCATACTCATTATTGCATGATACATTCCTTTGGATATCTCTGATTTTCTGGAAGAGATCTCTTGACTTTCCATTTGTATTGTTTTCTTCTCTTTCTTTGCATTGTTCATTCAAGAAAATCTTATCTCTCCTTCCTATTGTCTGGAATTTTGCATTTAGTTGGATATATCTCTCCCTTTCTCCTCTTCCTTTTGCTTTCCTTCTCTCCTCAACTAATTGTAAATCTTCAGAAGATATCCATTGTGCTTTCTTCTTCTTTTTCTTTGGAATGCTTTTTTGTTGCTGCCTCCTGGACAATATTGTGAATTTCTATCTGATATTCTTCAGACACTCTATCTACTAGATCTAATCTCTTCTCTTCTCAGCAAAGGAATTGTTTTCTCTATGTTTCATTTTCTTAATGTGACAAATGAAAATAGCAAAATCTCCCTTGATATACTGTTCAGGGTTATAGAGAATGTAGATATAAATATGAAAATATACTTTGAAAAAAATATGCTAAGTTCAGTACAAGGTATTTCATCAAATAGTAATAATGACCAGAAAAAAACAAAGAATACAGATTCCAAATGTGCCTAATTCCCATTCAGCTACTGTTTTAGGTGATAAGGTAATATGTCTAAGCATTTTATGATTTATTCATCCCCCTAGGGTTCATATTTTTCTTAAATAAAATGTATGATATTAATTGCAAACAGCTACTAATTATAATCAGTATATTTACAGCACATGATGAATAATGTTAATATCATAAGGAAGGATCATTACACTTCATTACATCATGAAATTTAGCACTAAAAGAATTTTTAAAAAAATATTGATACCTCTAATTTTTATATCTCCATTTCCTTATATACTATTGTTCCTCAACCTTGCAGTGAGCCTTCATAACAAAAGAGGAAGCCAAAAAAAGTGAAACACTGTATCTTCATGTTTGCAAAGAAAGAACAGAGTTCATTTCAAACACCTTCTTCACTGTCTTCAGGGGTTCAAAGAGATGCTAATTCTACTTGTGTGCCGCTCCCCTAGCTGTACTCCTTCTGCTAGCAAGGGGTCTGAGAGACACCATTACCTTGGAGAAGCCTCTTATCACTTAGAGGGGATGCTTCCATCTTGCCTGACAGAAAGAGAAAATTTCTCTCTCTTGTCTCTACTAATTCACTAGCCTTTCCTGCCCGAAGGGATAGAGAAAAAGACCATTACATCAGCTCCTCTCAACTGATATCCTCACCTGAGATATCTAACATGCTGAGAGGACTGCAACCTGAGGCATAATCCCTAGTGATGTTAATAACCTACCTGAACTCATTCAACAATGATTATGAAACTACTGTTTGTTCATACATTCACTATCTCAGTGATCCTGAACCTCTGGCTGTCATTGTTCAAATCCCATTGTCAAATCCTCACTCTGTGCTCCATTATTCCTATCCCCACAACATGCCCTTCATTTCAACTGTCATACTCTAAATGCCATACCCATACCTTCCACTGTGGAAGTGAGACTTACTCCATAGATAACAGTTTTGATTTCATCCTTGTTGTTCAGTCTTATTTAACTCTTCGTGACCCCATTTGGTGTTTTCTTGGTAAATATACTGGACTGGTTTGCTGTTTTGTTCTCTAGCTCATTTTACAGATGAGAAAACTGAGGCAAACATAGTTAAGGAACTTTCCCAGGATTATACAGCATGAAGTGTCTGAGCCCAGAACTCAGGAAGTTGAGTTTTCCTAAATGTAGGTCTTACACTATGTCCTTTGCACCACCTAGCTGCCCCTAAATATTTTCTATTCCAGTTCTTTCATCTTCTGCTTCTCACTAGACCTGGATTCCTCCTTATTTCTCACCTGGCTTATCTAATTTGGGACTTTTCTCATTAACATCTTTATCATACCAGGATATGTACATTCTTCTCCTCCCTTACTCAC
The DNA here is from genome assembly GCF_028372415.1 of Notamacropus eugenii. Classification (NCBI taxonomy): domain Eukaryota; kingdom Metazoa; phylum Chordata; class Mammalia; order Diprotodontia; family Macropodidae; genus Notamacropus; species Notamacropus eugenii. The sequence continues at coordinate 445,678,356 of NC_092873.1, forward strand.
TCTGCTTTTCAGATTCCTTTTGGGTGTTGTCTTCCTTCATTTGACTGTAAGCTCCTTTAAAAGCAAAGACTATGTGTGTGTCTATATGCATGTATGTATATGTATGTGTATATGCGAGTATATGCACACATATATGTGTATATGCACACATATATATGTGTACACACATAGATGTATATACATATATGTGCGCATATATATATATGTGTATGTGTATATATATATATATATTTTTATCCCCAGAACTTAGAACAGTACCTCATACATAAGAGGCAATAACTGTCTTTCTATCTTCCCCCTTTCTTTTTTGAAATTCAGAGAAGATATCTCACCTAGGATAAGCTGATCACCTGAAATCTTTCCTTATTTCATCATGCTATTAACTCAGCTTTGAATGGCATCTTAGAATACTTCCACAACTCTCCGAGGCATCTTTCTGACCTTTTGTGAGGACTAGAGTGTGGAGTGCTAAACTCTTCCCAAATTTTTATTTTTTCTTAGAGAACAGTAATTTCGACTTCCACCTAACACTCCACTTTTCATTTTCAGCTCTGCTTGGCTTGAACTCCATGAATCTTCTTACTGTCTCCCTTCCTTCCAGTCTTTCCATTCTCCTTTCGTGTATTGTTTTGCCATTAGAATATAAACTGTTTGAGGGCAAGAACTGCCTTTCTTTTTCTTATTTGTATCCCCAGTACTTAGTATAATGCCTGAACTGAAAGTTATTTGATTGATGATACAGTCTTGCAGCTGTCTTTAGACCACTGGTTGCCCTTTGACTCATTTTCTTGACTGACAGTTACCTCTCCACCTTTGAGAGTCACTCAGTCTATATATACTATCAAATCAAAATTATGGTAGCTATTTCCATTAATCTCCAGGAGTCTTTTTTTCTGGCTCACAATTTAATACTTCAAATACCTTCCCTGATACTAGGAGACTTCAACATATATACATGTGTATATGTATATGTATATATGTGTGTATATATGTATGTATGTATGTATGTATATATGTATATGTATATATATGTATATGTATATATTTATATATATATATACATATATATATGTATATGTATATATATGTATATGTATATATATTTATATATATACATATACATGTATATATATATGTGTGTGTGTATATGTATATATATATATATATATATATATATATATATATATATATATATATATATATATATATATATATATATATATATATATATATACTCCCTTAGACGTCCTTACCTCAGAGCTTCTAGATTTGCTAATTGTTCATGACATACTCTTTCATTGTCTCAGCTACACAGTGAAATGGTTCTAACCTTGGTCTTTCCATCACTTACAAATGTTTCACTTTTATGTTTACAAACTCTGATCATGAGCAGTTGTTCCACAGCTCCTTCTACATTGCAAACCCCAGTCCTATTCTTCATAATATCTGTGACTTCCAATACTTCAACTCAGTTCTTTCTCATACCATCACCCTCTGCACTGCTTACAATTTCCTTTCTCATCTTGGCCCTTCAGTAAAGCACTCCATCTTGATGTATCCTTCTATCTCTATTCTCTTGTCCCATATCATATTTCCGATTTTTCCTTACAGAGCTTCAACCCTGGATTTTACCTGCCATTTTCTACTTTTTGCTCCTACTCATGTTCTTCTGAACAAAGCTAAAGAAAATCATGAAAGTATGATGATCCGATCCACTACAGGTTTAAGTCACATAATGTCAGAATCCTCATGCCAATGATGTGATGCTTGAGTGTCTGTGCTTGGACCATAATTATAAAATCCCATTTCTCTCTAGCTTCGAAACACTATACCTGGCAGTTTCTCCCCAGCCCAAGAACAGTCTGCCTTAGCAAAACCTTTATCTCTCTTCCTGATACAGTAACTAGCTGCATCTATACAATTTATTAGTTTGAACCAACTGTGTACTAGCTGAACTGACTGTGTACCGGGTCATAAAGATATTTACTACTCACTGTCCTATCAGTGAGTAGTACCTAGACTTAGATATGTGTATACTCCCTCACATTTATCTTGTCTAACAAGACATTGTTAACATGAGTTTTTCTCAATCAACCATGACCATTAGTTGACTTAGTGATTTTCAGGCTTAAAATCACACTTCTGTGTAACCCTGCCCACTCCCTTGGGCTATTTCCAGATGAACTCTGGGTAAAATATCTATGCCATTGATATTAAAAGTGTGTTTTTCCTTTGTTGCTGAAGAAAACCATGCCATCAGAGAAATGATGATATGACTTGCACTTGACTTTGTTTTGAGTGAGGAAGGGCTGTGCAGGTCACCAGCCTCACTTCTCCTCCAGAGCCATCTAAATCCAGTGACCAGATATTTATCAGGATGACTGGAGATAACCCAGGATGAGGCAATTAAGGTTAAGTGACTTGCCCAAGGTCACACAGCTAGTAAGTGTCAAGTGTCTGAGGTGAGATTGGAATTCAGGTCCTTCTGACTCCTGCATTGATGCTCTATCCACTGCACCACCTACCTGCCCCAGAGATATTAAAAGTGCATGTTCCTTTAAGAACCACTCTTTAACCATCCCTAATCTTGCCCTGAATGACCTAGTTAGTATATTTGACACATATTTTACTACAGAATATCCTATATAAACTTTACCTGTACCATTTTCAAATTACAGGTACCCTAAGAACTGTTGCCTGCCAAAAAGCATAACAATAAATCTTTACCACCTTGACTTCGAGAATACTTGAGTCCATGAATTCACTCCTGGTGACCTGACCCTGAACTCTGGTCTTTGGGGGTTCCCAGAATTTATCCCCCCTTCCAACCCTTGTCACCGAGACCACCCCCTCTTTTTAAAATTCTTCTCTTTTAGCTACTAGGAGATATCTTGTTTTCCAGAGCCAAGACCTGGCAAGTAAGCTGGGCTCCAAACTTGGCATAACAACAATTCTTTTTCTCTCTCCTCTGGATGAACTCTGCTGCAGCAAAACACCCAAATCGTTTGACACCAGCAATGGCTGGTCCCTGAGTTTGGACAAGCACCTGTGGAATCACATCCTGGTTGAGAAGCCCTGTTATGAATCAAACTTGCCTCATTGTTGCTATCTCTCCCTCATTGCCATGGCTACAATGGGCCTTCTCCTAGTGGAGACCCTGGCATGTAGGTCTAACTTCCCCCGCCAAAAGAATAAAGAAAGCTTTTTGCTTATCACAATATTTAGTTCTTTGGTTTAATTGTATTTTATTTTTCAGAGTTAGCTCTTGTGATAATTGCTATGAGTTCTTTGGTATTTCTTTTTCAGTTAACAGAGGTTACATAACCTCTGTGACTCTTTGGTCACTTATTTTCAGAATTGACAATAATCTTTACTGGGCCCTTACTGAGGCAAGGCACTCCTTTTAGACATCCCTAAATGACTACCTATCCTTCTCACCACAGAGGCTTTTCCAGAGCTTTTTCTTCCTCACTTACCCTCTCCCTTTCCCTGTACTTTTCTGAGAATTTACATCATGTTTTACTGGAAAAAAGTGAAGTCATTTGCAGAGTGATCCCTCTTCTCCTCTCTTCCACATCTCATGTCTTCTACATATCTCTACTATTCTCTTCACTTTTACCCCTTTTGTACATGAAGGAAGATCAACTGACCTTTCTCCTAAAAAGCCAAACACATCTACATACACAAAGGATATCATTCCATCTCATCTTTCCCACCATATTGCCCCTTTTTGGTTTCTCTTTGTCTGGGAAGGGAATAAACATATGTATAGCACCTAGCCCACGCCAGGAGCTATGATAATTATTATCTCTTTGATCCACATAACAACCCTACATTGTAGGTGCTGTTATTATACCCATTTTATCTTTCTAATTAGAACCCATGAGTCATCCTTTAACTGCAACTTACTTTTATCCCCCTTTTGCAATGGTTGAGAAACAGCTTAATTGTAATGGATAGTGAATGATATAAGTAGTAAACATCCACATAAAGTTCACATACTATTTAGAACAGGATGTTCTAATGTAGGTAGTGAAAGGACTAACCGATCAAATTTCACGTAACTGGAGCATTGAGGCCCTGAAGTATTTCAAAAGAAATACATGCAAATGATCAGTTTTCTGAGTTGTGGATCAAGGATTGGTCTCGTGTTGTAGTGTTATTGCCGCAGTGCCTGTGATGGCCAAGAATACCCTGGAACAATTCTGAATTGCAAAATACCACAGACTCTCCACGTGGAAGGCAGAAGAAAAACATTTATTTAGACACCAGAAAGCCAAATCCATCCTAGTAACAAAAATCTATACACAATAACAATGCAGAAACATCCCCAAGCCTTCCCCTTGCTAAGCTTCCCACAAACCAGGTACATTACACTTATCACAAGGAGGCTCTCTTAAACAAAATCACAATCACACAATCACTCACATTAGACAGCAGGCTGTACCCAGCCTCGCTCTGACTGTTCTCATGATGAACTTCCTCTCAGCTCTGCCCTACCTCTGCCTCTTCCTGTTCAGTCCTTCCTGTTCTACCCATTGAGCAAACTATTCCCATCACAAGCTCCATGTGCCTCAGGCTTCCAGGTAACATGGGCCTAACAATGAAAGATCTCCCCACTTAAATTACCATTACATGCAGCCCCAAGATCTTTATATTAATTACATAGGTTAGAGGGGCAACTGGTATCAACAGAACTTTAGCAGGGGTAACAGAAAATCAGCATATAAAACAATACCTTAGGCAACTGGTAACAACAGACCTTTACAACAGTATAACAGGAATCACACAAAATGAGCAATAAAACAATATCTTGGGGTAGAACCCGAGCACAAGCACACCATTATTACCCTCTCTAACAAATGGAGTCCAAAATCCTGGAGTAAGGGGTGAAGGTCTTTTGTTCCATAGCTTCTTCCTGCTGAGATTGAAAGAGGTCCCATTCAAGGGGTCAGTTCCTCAGCTGGCATCTGGAGTAGGAGGACGCCAGGTACAGGAGTGACAGATCACAGTCATGGACATGGAGTGACATCTGGCTTAAACAATCAGGCATCTTCAGGTGGAGAGTATTAAGCTTCCAGAACACTAATCTGACAAACAAGGTGAACAGACAAAATGCCAAAAAAGAAAGAAGTCAACAATAACCAGAAGAAGGGAGGGTCAGCCATGCTTCTGGAGTCCATGAACCCATTCTCATAGACTCTTTCATTGTTTACTGTTTTACAATTCGTAGTCCCAGGGTCATCATTGAGCTAGAAGTACACCCTCTTTAATATGAACTGGGGCCTGGCTAACCCCCCATTCTCCCTGCAGGTGTGATGAACCTAGGTACAGTGTTTCAGAATGATCTGCAGGGACAGCTCCTACCTTCCTGCTCAGTCTAAAATCAAGCCTCTTTCCTTGATACATTTTTTATAGTTCATTAGTTGGAATGCCAGCCATTCTTCCAAAATCTGCTCTTGCTCTCAATAGAGCAGTAAACAATTATTTTCTTGTCAAGCTATTCTGCTTTTGAATCTGCTATTTATTCTTCTCTCTCAAAGAAATTTATCTTTTTCCCTAATTCTCACCATCCAAGGTACCAATAATTCTCCCATCCTTTGGGTGAACTGACTCAAAATATCTCTGACCTCCTGCTAAGAAAAATCCTCAATTACCTCCCCAAACACTGTGGGGGCCCCCACATTCCTCTGCTTCTTTCTTAGTACTGGCTGAACCTCACCCTCCTCATTTATTTCATTCTCCTCCCACATATCTTCTTGGCCTGTGTTTAGACCTGAATCAAGCATTCACTTTCCTATTGTTAACTTTTTGCCTCCTGTGACCCAAACCAACAACACCTTTTTCTTCCATCACCTGAAATTCTCTAGCTTCCTCTCCTAAAGGACAGTTGGAACACTGCAGGATGGAAAGCCTCTCATGCAAACCAGCCAACTCCCTTTCCATCTGATCCTTCTTCTCCAGTGGCTTGTCTCTGTTTTTACATATAACTTGATAACTTGTTAGCAAGGCCTAGCCTCTCCTACACATCCCTGCCATTTCTTTCCCTGACTCTATTGGTATTCCCTGCAAACATCTTTCTAAGTCTCTGGGTTCTCCTTTCCGTAGCTTTGGTTCCCAGTTTTCATGTGGCCCTGTGCCTTTAGCACATTCTCTTGCCAGGGAGGATAAAGATCCTCACACTCTGGCATGTCTATTTCTTCCTCACTCTCCTCTGCCTTTCTGTCTCCAAATAGAGGTTTGATATTTCACGATCCCATCCCTGTCATCATTTGTAGCACCAATGTGATATTCACAGCATGTGTGGTGGTCATAAATATCCCAGATTCTGAATTGCAGGATACCACAGACTCTCTACATGGAAGGCAGAAGAAAAACATTTATTCAGACACCAGAAGCCAAATCCATTATAGTAACAAATATCTATACACAATAACAATACAGAGAACAACACTATCCCCAAGCCTTCCCCATGCTGGGTTTCCCACAAAGCAGGTCCTTTACACTCATTACAATCAAACTCTCTTAAACAAAATCACAAAGACACTCACTCTACCCAGGAATCTGCATCCTTCCTAGATCTGACTGCTCTCAAGACTAACTTCCTCATAGCTCTGCTCTAGCTCTGCCTTTTCCTGATCCACCCATTCAGCCAACTCTTTCCACCAGCCTCTATGTGACATAGGCTTCCATGTGATCCAAGCAGGCCTCATGGGCCTATCTATGAATAGGAAAGACCTATAACAATGAAAGATCTCCCCATTTAAATTACGATTACACATATTAACGTAGAGGAACAGAATATTCTTTATCTTGTGTATCTTGGTTGTACACATTATTTGTGGATATATGAATATATGTGCAGATATGCATGTATGCAAATATGCATACTGGTATATATTGTATGTTTGTTTATGGTGCACATATTTACATATGCACACACATATATATGCATATACACATATGTATGCCTATTTGTATTTGTAGGACTTTTTGCCAAGTAAAAGGACTTCTGGGGCTACCCATAAACAGAAAAGTCTATTTGTATTCTAACAGTGGATCCATGTTTATGTCAGTTTCAGAAGAGGTTTCCCATATAGAGTCATATGCTAATGTCTGTCTGTCTATCTATCTATCTATCTATCTGTCTATCTATCTACCTATCTATCTGTCTATCTATCTATCTATCTGTCTGTCTGTCTGTCTGTCTGTCTGTCTGTCTATCTATCTATCTATCTATCTATCTATCTATCTATCATCTCTCTCTCTCTCTCTCTCTCTCTCTATCTGTCTGTCTATCTATCTGTCTATCCTTTTCCCAACTCAACAAAGTAATATTGATTATAATTTGTGAACTAGGTGCATAAACACAACTACACATATTTATGTGGGCATATGCACACATAATACATATATATGCTTACATGTGCATATGCATGTGTGTGTAGCTTACCTATATGTATATGACAGCATGACTTAATAAACAGAGAGATGGCTTCAAAATCATGAAGACCCAAGTTAAAATTGCACCTCTCATATATACTGGTTGGGTAATTCTGGGTAAGTCACTTAATTTCTGATTGCCCTAGGCAACTTAAAATTTTCAGAGAAGCTATATAAACTAAATGATCACAAGCGTTTGATACTTACCTTTATATTCTCACAGTTGTGTATGCTTGCATTTAAGTATACATATACACATTTATGTACACAGGCACAGGAATGCGTCTACATACACTTGCATGCATACACACATAATACATGCATGCATGTTCACATATATAATAACTATGTCATGAAAGTCATTGGAAGGGAAAATTCCAAGTATTCAGAAAAATCTGGCTACCTATTTGGATAATGTTAGAAGAATTAGAAAATGTTATTATCTCTCTTCACTTAGAGATCTAAGAAATTTTAAAGAACTAATATTGATATAAGATAGGCCATCTTCTCAGTTTTATATATACACTCATTACACACATATTTAGTACATGTGTATACATATACATGTTCATATATGTACCTATATACATAAAAACATACATATTCACATTCTTTCATGGATAATACAAACAATAGGAATATTCATTTCAAAACAACCTTTTCCCCATCATAGCTAAGTTATATCCGAGAATGAAGAATAAATAACTATTACTCTTCTTTATATGAATCAAAGGATCATAGTATCATAGATTTTTCAGAGCTAGAAGAAAGCTCATAGGTCATATAGTCCAACAATCTCATTTTATAGGTGATGAAATTGAGTTCCAGACAAGCTGCGTACCTGTCACTTTTGAAATATTATCAAGAAATCTGTGAGGACAGATTACATGATATATGTGAAAGCATCTTTAGCTACTTTCAGAAACTTCAGGAAAAAAAGACTTTTTGATTTTGCAATTCTCTTTTGATTAAACTAATGAAATAAACGAGGGTATGAATGGTTTAAAAAAATCTATTTATCTACAGGACCCTCCCAAATCAAAATAAAATCTTTGGCTACTCATGAATAGAAAAATCTATTAGTATCAGCTTCTAACAATGAAGTATTCATTAATGAGTCTATGTCAACTTGGAGATTTCCAGTAAAGTGCCCCAGGGAATCTGTACTTGGCCCCGCACTGTTGGAATTTTCTACCATTGAGGCAAATAAACACATTGACACTATGTTTATCAATTATGAATATAATAAAATGCTCAGAGAATGGTACTCAGGATTCCAAAAGACAGGGTACAACATCAAGCTAAATCAGATTAAATTTAGTGAGGATAAACCTAAAATCATAGATTTGGGTTAGTAAAATAAAGTGCACAAGGATGAGGTGATGGAGAAATTGATAGACAGAAGTTCACTTGGAAAAAGAAGTGAAGGCTTTAGGAGACTGCAATCTCAGTACAAACCCCTAGAAATATATGATAGACAACAAACTTGAAACAATCTTTACTATGTCAAAAGAAGGAACAGTATCCAGCTCTAGGGAGGCTGAAATTTTGCAGTACTCTACCCTGAGAAGATCACATCTGGAATTTTATATTGAGTCTGAATACCATGTTTGATTAAGGATTTTACTAAATTGAAAAATGTTCAGAGACAGAAACTAGGATGGTGAAGCAATTCAAGTTTATGCCCAAAGGATATCAGTTGAAGGAACTGGGGTTGTTTGACATAAGAAAGAAAAGATTTACTGGAGATATGGTAGTAGTCCTCAAACACATGAAGAGTCAAAGTGAAGGAGTGTTCTATTTATCTCCATAGATTAGAAATAGAAGTGAAGCTTGGAAGTTGCAAAATGGTGAATTGAGGGTTGAAATAAGTGCATTGTATAATGACTTCCTAAAATTAATTAGTCAAAAATTGAATTAATTGCTTTGCAAAGTAGTGAATTTTCTGATTAGTCATTATTAAACAAATGTGCAGGAGTCACATTTGTGGCCTTTAGAGGAGATCTTTAATCACATAAGAATCAGACTACATAGCCTCTGAAGTTTCTTCCCACTTGGGGTTTGGAATTCTAATCATTCCATGATTGTGAGGGAAGAAAAAAGCATCAATTACATTGCTACAGCTCACCAAACAAAGATATGTTGTTAATCAGATCTTGTAAAAATACACTTCAGGTATTAGTGTCTCCACTTACCATTATCCTTTCTAACATCTATTTCTTTATTGACTCCTTTGATGTCAGGCATACACTTTAATGTTTACTTCAATAGGTCAATAATTTAATTGAGTGTTCCCTTAAAAATCACAAATCAGCCAGCCTGTCTATGCCCTCTCATCATATGAGATTCTTATTCTTTCCATAAGTCCTCAGTAAAAGATCTAGGCAGAAGACTAGATATAGTCAAGTTTTCTTCTATTTTAAGGGGACCCCTCCCCTATTTTGTACTTATTGGTACTATACCTAAGTCCATTTGTTATCTTTCACTCTTGATATTTGAGTATCAACATTTCCGTTCAGACTTCTCTTATGATTGATTTTATGTGACTTCTGGCATGAAATAAGTTATTTGTAACACACTAGTTTTATTTATGGGGACAACTAAGTGGCTCAATGAATAGAATGCTAGACCTAGAATCAGGAAGACTCATCTTCCTGAGTTCTACTCTAGATTCAGACATTTACTTGGTATGTGACCCTGGGCAAGCTGCTTATCTCTCTTTGCCTAAGTTTCTTCATCTGTAAAACGAGAGGAGAAGGAAATTAGCAAACTACTCTAGTATCTCTGCCAAGAAAACCACAAGTGGGGGTCACAGAGTTGGGACACCAATGAATCGCACAAATGAAAAGTTTTATTTATATTCAATAATCTAACACATCAATCATTTATTGATTCCCTTGCAAATTTAGTTCTTCTGAAGTCATGCTATTCAATGATTTTAGCCTTATACCATCAAAACAAGAATATAATGTTTACAGAATAGACTTAAAGCAGGAAAAGCAGCAACAACAACAATAAAACTTAGGGTCTATAAAAACTCTATGCAATGATCCTGCTATATGAATATCTTCTCCTCCTTCCCACTTACTCTCCCCGAAAGTATTGTCCTGTAATGTAGTTCACTTTCAAATGCTGTCATCTCAAAGTATAGCCTCAGGATATCTTTCATTCAAATATTACTTCTCTATACTCAAAATGCAAAAGTAGGATCTAGAAAAAATATGATGATAGTAATTTAAGAGATTAATATCAGTACTGCATTACTTCTGTCACCATATTTGATTCACTTATTGCCATGTTTCTTATAGTAATAGTTCTCTCATCTTATGGCATTCTTAGTAGTCATATCTCTTGATAAGTTATTGAGTCTAAAGCAACAGTCAACCTTTAATTGTCATGTAATTTTGTATTCTTCAGTTATGCATTTCCATTTGAAAATAACAACTTAACCAATGGGAGCAAATTTGCAATAGGATTTTACCAGAATATGAAGGTTCAGTTTTTATCCCTGTCTTTCTTTTTCTCCCCTCAATGTCTCTCTTCCTATCTGTTTTAAATAAAATATCATTTTTCCCTCAAAGTATCCCCAGAGAGTGTCTTTTTATGTCAGACGATGTTACTGCTCAACTCAGATGATGCAGTCACAATATGGTGGGTAGAATACAATTTGACTCAGAATACCCTATGTTCTGCCATGTTAAATATTTACTTTTTGCTTAGCATGAGACAGTTACAGTGGGAACAAAAAGAATGACATGAAAAATAAACCTTTCAAAATGTGATTTTTTTCATCTTGCTAGATAAAAGAGAAATTCTGAGTTTCTTTTGGAGATCACAAAGGAAGATGTAAGCTCATCATAGAGTTGACATGAAAAGCTAAAGAAAGTACATTGGTGGCTCAATGAAAATAGCATTCACGTGTGGAGAATATATTTACCAAAGTTGATTTCCTCCTAGTTCTTTCTTCAGATGCTCCAGAAAATCATTCAAATTTATATCACTTAAAAGTATTGCATGAATTTATGAGATGGCATAGATTTGAGTCTCACAGTCCTAGATGTGCTGCCATCTATATTATAGAAGAAAGCATCTATGTGGTTGTTCAATTTGACTATTTAAATACTGCGGTGTTATTATTAGTGCTCCATGTTATAACAATGACTTACAGTACCACTGCTTATAGATTTTCATCTGGAAGGGACCTTGAGGTCAAGTAAGTACAACCCACTGACTTTCAGGGTGAGTAAACTGAAGCCCAAAGAGGTTAAGCAATTTGTCCAAAATCATACAAAATAGTGGAGTTTGTACCTTAGTGCAGGTTTTTAAGGTCTCAGTTCAGTCCTGTTTACATTGTAAAATGATGTTCTTCTGACACACTGTCTGAAGCACATAATCTCAGTAAATTAATTTTGTTTAAGTTTTAAATTAGAAAAACTTTTTCACTTATTTCTCAGTTGTGGCCAAAAGCAAACATTTTCAAAATGACAATTAAAAAACCCAACAAAATTATAGTTATAATTAATATAGCATTTAAAGATTTGCTAGGTCCTATGCTAAGAACTGGATGTAAAAAGAAAGGAAAAAGGACCTCTCTCTGTCCTTGAAAAGTCATTGTTCTAATAGAGGACACAATGTGCACATAACCAGGTGGCTATATAGGATGTAGAGAACAGATGGAAAATGATCTGAAAGGGGAGGCACTAGTAGCTGAGTGTGGTAGGAAGATTTGGTAGCACAGATCTTAAGTGTCAGAATGTAGGTTGGAACCAAGATTCTCTAACTTCAAATATAGTATGCTTTATTTTTTTGTTGCGCTTCTTTTATTTTATTTTTTTAATATATAACATTTATTTTCCAGTTTCCAACATTCATTTCCATAAGAATTTGTATTCAAAATATTCTCCCCATCTCTCCTCATCCCCTACCCCAGGACAACATGCATGCCATCTACCCCTTCCTCCACTCTATCCACCCTTCCATTACCTCCCCTTCTTCCATCCCCTTCCCCTCTATTATCCAGTAGGGCAAAATAGAATTCTATACCACATTGCCTGTACATCTTATTTCCCAGCTTCATGCAAAAACAATTTCCAATACGCATTATTTAAGCTTTGAGACCTATGAGGCTCCCTTCCTCCATCCGCACTCACCCTAATTGAGAAAGTAAGCAATTTAATACAGACCATACATGTGTAGCCATGCAAAACTCTTCCATAACGTTATGTTGTGAAAGACTAACTACATTTCCCTCTATCCTATTCTGTCCTCCATTTATTCCATTCTCTCCCTTGGTCTGTCTTCCCAAAATAGTGTTTGTTTCTGAATATCCCTTTCCCCAATTTGCTATTCTTTCTACTATCTTCCCTATCCTATCCCCTTCCCCCGTGCCTTGCTGCAGGGTAAAATAGATTTCAATATCCAATTGTGTGTTATTCCCTCTTTAAGCTAAATCCCCTGAGAGTAAGGCTCACCTATTCCCTTTCATCTCCCCCCCCCTTTCCCTCCATTGTAAAAGCTCTTTCTTGCCTCTTTTATGTGAGATGATTTGCTACATTCTACCTCTCCCTTTCTTTTACTCCTAGTACATTCCACTGAAGAGTAAATTTTATTTTTTAGGTATTCTTTCTTCATATTCAGTTCACCCTGTGCCCTCAGTCTATGTGTATGTGTATACATACACACATACACCCATGTACATATACATACCTACATATATATTATATACATACATACCCATACACAACACACTCTCTCTCTCTCTCTCTCTCTCTCTCTCTCTCTCTCTCTCTCTCTCTATATATATATATATATATATATATATATATATATATATATATATATATATATATATATATATATATATATATATGAGTTACAAATATCATCTTTCCATGCAGGAATGTAAATAGTTCAACTTTGATAAGTCCCTTATGGCTTTTCTTTCCTGTTTGCCTTTTCATGTTTCTCTTGATTCTTGTATAGTTAAGTTTTGGTCTTTTCAACAAGAATACTTAGAAGTCCTCTATTTTACTGAAATTCCATTTTTACCCTGAAGTATTATACTCAGTTTTACTGGGTAGGTAATTCTTGGTTTAATCCTATCTCTTTTGACTTCTGAAATATCAAGCCCTTTGATTGCTTAGTGTAGAAGTTGCTAAATCCTGTCTTATCCTGATTGTATTTCCACAATACTTGAATTATTTCTTTCTGACTACTTGTAATATTTTCTTCTTGACCTGGAAACTCTAGAATTTGTTTACAATATTCCTAGGAATTTTCCTTCTGGGTCTCTTTCAGGAGGTGATAAATGAATTTTTTCCATTTCTATTTTGCCTTCCGATTCTAGAATATCAGGGCAGTTTTCGTTCATAATTTCTTGGAAGATGATGTCTAGGCTCTTTTGATCGCCATGGTTTTGAGGTAGAAAAAATTTTTTAAATTTTCTCTTCTCAATCTATTTTCCAGGTGAGTGGCTTTTCCAATGAGATATTTCACATTGTCTTCCATTTTTTCATTCTTTTGGTTTTGTTTTATAATTTCTTGATTTCTCATAAAGTCACTGGCTTCCATCTGTTCCATTCTAACTTTTAAAGAACAATTTTCTTCAGTGAGCTTTTGAAACTCATTTTCCTTTTGGCCAATTCTACTTTTAAGGCATTTTTCTCCTCATTGACATTTTGGGTCTCTTTTACCATTTGGGTTAGTCTATTTTTAAAGGTCTTATTCTCTATGGCATTTTGGGGGGTCTCCTTTAGCAAGCTATTGACTCGTTTTTCATGATTTTTTTTGCATTGTTCTCACTTTTCTTCCCAAATTTTCCTCCACCTCTTTTGTTTGATTTTTCAAAATTCTTTTTGAGCTCTTCCATGGCCTGAGACCATTGCAAAATTTTTTGGAGCCTTTGGATGTAGGAGCCTTGACTTTGCTGTCTTTTAACAGTTGTATGCTTTGGTCTACCTCTGATTGTATGCTTTTCTGTTCCTCATCTGCAAGGATGGGAAAAAAATGCTTTTTCACCAAGAAAGCAACCTTCTGTGGTCTTATATTTTCTCCTCTTTTGGGCATTTTCTCAGCCAATTACTTGACTATTAGTCCTTTGTCAAGTGGAGGGCATACAACCCCACGTTTCAGAGGTTTTGTGCAGCTGTTTTCCTGAGATATCTCTAGGGACCTGTAAGCTTTCAGTTCCTCCAAAGTGGCATAGTCATAGAAGAGATGTTTACTCTTCTTTTGGTCTGCACTCTGATCAGCAACCACAAGCACTCTTTACTGGCCTGCAACTGTGAATAGAGTTCCCTTTCCAAAGCTGCCAGTAGCTTCGCCATGCCAGCCCTAACCCCAGGACTGCCACTTGGGACTGAGATCCAGATCAGCAGATGAATTCCCTCAGGGTCTGTGTGCTTGATTCCCCCAGGGTCTGTAGACTGAGAGCTCCAGAAGCAGTGCCCTGAAACCTGCTGCAGTACTGTCTGTGCTGTGCAGCCCACGCTAGGCTCCCCACCAAGCACAGTGTGATAGACTTTTCCTGTTGGCCTTCCACACTTTCTTGGACTGAAAATCTGTTTTGCTCTGTCATTTTGTGGCTTCTGCTGGTCTAGAATTTATTTAAAGTCATTTTTAGTGGTATTTTAAGGGCTGCCATGTTGGCTCTGCCTCCCCCCCCCCATATACTATTCTTTCAATTGTATTATACAATAATTATTATTTTAAATTGTTTTGTGTACTTAATTTATACAATGACTAAAAGAGGGGCAATTCATTGTTGCATGGGATGGTAAAGTTTTATATTATGAAAATTTTGCCATTATTAGCTACATAGTAAACAATTGTCAGTAGACTATATCAGAGATTTCCTTTGGGACAGAGTACCGCCTATACATATTTCTAAAATATATGCCCTACAGTATAATTTCATAGGAGAAAATATGTCAGTTTATTTCATAAGGTGAAACCTAGTTTGATTATTTTATTTATTATGAGCATAAATAAGCTTCCCCCCAAAAAAATCACCTTTTTTATTTGTCATGGACTTTGAAATATTTCAGATTTAAAAGTTGTAAGAAATCTAGCAGGGGTAGGTATGGGCATGTAATTCTGTCTCATCAATCACTAGCTTCACCCAGTTTGTGGAGATAACTGTTTCTAGTGATTGGCAGTGTTCAGGTAGATTCTTGTATTTCCAAGTATAAGTAGTTTGAGCAAGTGGACAGAGGAGTGATGGTTACTTAAAATTTCAAGGACAAGTAGCAGGGATCATCTAGGTCATGTAACTACTGGGCATTTATATTTTCAAGTATAACCACTAAGGGTGATCTATATCACATAAGTAATGGGAGAATTTATCTTGGTATATGGTGTGACTTGTTGGTTTACTCCTAATTGCTGCCAATTCATTGTCTAGTTTTCTCATCAGTTTTTGTCATAGAATAATACCTTATCCATAATCTGAAGTCTTCAGGTTTTGTCAGTCACTAGATTACTACTTTTGTTTACTTTGATACAGTGTGTACCTATTCTCTTATACTGATGAGTCTGTTTTTTAATCAGTACCAAATTATGTTATTGATTATTGATTTGTGGAACAGTTTGAGATCTGATACTTAAAGACCCCCTTCCATTCCATTTTTTTTTCATTATTTCCCTTAAGGTTCTTCAGATTTGTGTTCTCCCAGAAGTATTTTATCATTTTTATTACTTAAAACTCCCCCTCAGTTTTTTGAAAGTTTGATTGATACACTTGCTGAAGATTTACATTAATTTAGGTAGTGTATTCATTTTATTATATTGACTCAGCCTACTCAAGAAAAAATAATATTTCAGCAATCATTTGGCTTATTTCAGTTTTGACAAATTTATTGTAACTTTTGTCATGTATTTCTGATATACATCTTGGCAGGTAAACTGCCAAGACATTTACGTTTTCTATAAATATTTTAAATAAAATTTCTTTCTGATTTTTATCTCTTTCCAGTGGGTTTTATTGATAATATAAAAAATGCCAAGAATTTCTTTGGATTTACTTTATATCCTATAAATTTGCTGAAATTATTGTTTTTATTATTTTTGTTGCTTTTTTAGGGTTTTCTAAACCATTGTGTCATTTGCAAAAAGTGATAATTTTGTTTTATGTTTTGGCTCTGATTTGTGTTTTAGTTTCGTTTTCTTATCTTGTTGCTCTAGGTATGATTTCTAATACTGCATTAAAAAGAAATGGTGATAGCAAAAATCCTCGCTTTACCACTATTGGAAAGACCCCAAATTTGTTTTCATTATGTATAATGCTGACACTTAGGTTTAGATACTACTTATCTTATTAAGGAAAAACTTATTTATTCCAGTATGTTAAAGTGTTTTCAACAGGATTGGGTGTTGAATCTTTTGAAAAGCTTTTTGTACTACCTTTGATATAATATTATTATTTTTAAAAGTAATTCAATCTATTCGATTATTAGTTCAGTTCCTAATATTGAACCAACCCAGAATTCCTGATAAAACTCCAACCTATTATTTACTTAAAATTTTATGATGAGTTTTTTAAGTATCATTACTTATATTTTATTTAAAATATTCATGTGTATATTCTTTAGGTCTATAGTGCACATGCACGCACATACATACACACACTCACACATATGAATTTGTTAGAATCTCTTTTACTGATTTTTTCAAACTAATATTATTTTTCTGTGAATGTTTGATAGAATTCATTTCTACCCATCAGGACTTGATACACACATTTTGCTAACGTTTATAGATATTTATCCTTTCCCTTTAGGTGTTTTGATTTCATTGATATATAATTGGCCAAAAAAAATTCCAATAATTCCAATTATTTCTTTTTTTTAAACATTTATTCTAAATTCTCATTTTTTTTTTATTTTTGGCCCTGCTAATTTGGTGTTCTCCTTTCTATTTAAAATCAAATTAACCAATCTATATTATTGGTTTAAAAGCTGTAATTTACTTATTTAATATTTTCATTCAATTTAGATAAATCTTTAATTTTCAGAATGTCTACTTTGGTGCATATTTTTTAAACTTTGACTTTTCTCTTTTTTATTAGTTGCATTTTTATTAGTTATTGGTTTGTTCCTCCTTTTGTTAAGAGAATGTCCTTAGAGATATACATGTGGTACCTTGCAACCTCAAAATTTGTTATTTTTTCTTGTTGTGATTTTTGATAAAATCATCCTTTGTTTCTCTAATTTGTCTGATCCTTACGACACCCCTGGGATATGGGTGCTATGGCTGTCACTATTTTAAAGTTGAGGAAACTGAGGGAGACTAGAGATTTAAGTGATTTAGTCAAGGTCACTCAATGAATATCTAAGACTGAATTTGAACTCACATCTTCCTGACTCCAGGTCCTTTGCTCCACTCACTTAGGCATCAAGGTGCCAGGGTCTCTCTAAATAACTAGGTTTTAAAATAATTGATTTTCTACAGTGGTTGAGGGAGTATCTTCAGTGGAGTTCCATATCAAAAATAATCACAGACCTGAACCATAAAGTAAATCATCATGGTAGAAAACTTTAAAAGCAGTTTAAGGTAATACACATATATATATACACACACACTATATGTATATATTTCTCCACATAACTGTAAAACAGGTATTATAAGATTGTTATTCCCATTTTGTAGAAATGAATAATCTGAGTTTGAGGTTACATTATTAGTCCATGTCTACACAAATAGTAATTGTCAGTTAATCATTGAAACGGGATGTTGAGACTTGAGTGCTCTTTCCATTTGTTTTTTTTTGTTTGTTTGTTTGTTTTTTTGTTAATGAAAATCAGAAAACCAATTAACCAAGCAACAAAAGAACCTTGAGGCCAGCCTCTAGTAACCTAATCTCTCTCTACTTGGTTAGGCAGATGTTCAGGTGAACAGAGATTGCAGTACCTGTACTCATTGTCTACCTCAAAGCTTGCGTTTGGCATAGCTTTCCAGAAACCATGTTCCCTTTCATGCCATACAATGAGGCATCAGAGTATGACTTCAATGGATAAATGAAACATCATTACTCAACTTTAATTGTATTTTCATGTTAATTGTTGGTTGAAACTCACAATGATATAAATTGATGTCTAGGCTGCAAATTATTTTTTTTAACCTTTTCTGCTGGCATGTGCAAAGTGATTTTTTGTGGTTTGTTGCTCGTTGAAAACTGTGCTCTTCATTCAAGTTTCAAATAAAATATTTGCAGGGTAGGAGATACAGTTTGTTTAATTTGGATTTTCATCCTTATACATGCATACATACATAATGCATATTATAGGAATGGCTACTTTGATAAAAAGAACAAGACACTTTCACAGGCACTATCAGTTAGTGATTCATCTTCTTCCTAATTCTTTACAAAAATGCCTTTTCAATAATTATGATGATATACAAACGAGTTCTTTTACAATGTCAGGCAAAGAAGTTGTTACTGCCTACTACAACAGCTCTCCTGTGATTCTCATGTAAAATTTAATTTAATATTAATTCTCTCTGGATATTGGCAATTAACTCACTAAATACTGCCTAGGTTCATTTTAGATTTTGTTTTGGAAAAATATTTTTTTTTTCAAAACTACAATGTTACACATTAGTTTATTTGAGATAAAGCCATTAGGTATAATCCCTACATGAATAAAACTGAATATAAACACTCTCAATGGACACAGTTTAAACCAAACACATTTTACCATTCCCAGCTGTTTTCTTAACATACTGCAATACATTCAGTGAAACAATTCCAAAATTTAGATATAAAATAGGAAATCTTGCTACTCCCCTCCCTCAAATTACCTTTGCTTATTCATCCATTTATCTGTCTGTCTGTCTGTCTATCTATCTATCATCTATCTATCTTTGTCTTGACCTATAATTTCATCAGTGTAAAGAGCCCTTAGTAAGAAGCATTCTTCTACTTTTGCAACTATTAGCAACTATTTCTTATTCTAAAATCTCAGAGATTTGCCTAGGACCTTGAGATGCAAAGTGACTCTACCAAGGTCAAACAGGCAAGATTTGTCAGAAGTAGTCCTTAAATATTTGTTTTCCTGACTCTGTATGTAGTCTTCTGTAATGGTAATTTAAATGGGAAGATCTTTCTCTTTCATAATGGCCCAATAATGGCCCACTTAAATCACATGGAAGCCTAAGTTGCATGTGGTGGGAACAGCTTGCTGAACTGGATGAGTTGGAAGGGTGGAGCAGAACTGACAGGAAGTTGGTAACAGCAGTTAGTCAGGAGGAGCAGACACAATTAAGCAGAGAGCTAGGCTCCTAAGTGTTTCTGGGAAGGCCTGGGGTGAGGGTGTGTGGTGTGGTGTGGTGTATGTGAAGGCTTGGGAATAACTTAGTCCACTACAGTGCTAATGTGTATTGACTTCTTGGTTACTATGAAGGATTTCACTTTCTGGTGCTGGGGTTTGGCTTTCTGGTGTCTGAATAAATGTTTTTCTTCTGCCTGATATACTGTAATGGCAATTTAAATGGGTAGATCTTTCCCATTCATTAATCGGTTCTATGTGACCTGCTTATGGCATCTGGAAGCCTAAGTCACATGTGGTAGGAGGACTTTGCTGTATGGGTGGAACAGGAAGGGTGGAACAGAACGTGAAGGAAATTAGTGAGAAAGGCTGGGGCAGAGCAGAGGAGATTCAAGCCAGCAGGCACAGTAAGTCTTATGAATGATTGCTTGTGAGAAGGCCTCAGCAAAGGGGAGGGGAGGCTTGGGAATGCCTTTGTCCCCAGAAGTGCTAATGTATATTGACTTTTGGTCACTATGACTGATTTGGCTTTCTGGTGCCTGAATAAATGTTTTTCTTCTGCCTTCTATAAGAAGAGTCTGTTTTACTTTGCAATTCAGACCTATGCTGGCATATTCATAATTGCTGTTGGTGTGTGAATATTGCCTTGGTCGTACATATACTTTGTGATTCATAACTACATATTCATAGTTATCCTCAGTGCTGTGAGTATTGTCGTAGTGGTACATCTTTCATCTTGCCACACATTTGGTACAATGCTATATGAAAAAGTTTAAGCTACTCTAGAAATATCATTAGAATCATAGAATTTGGGATGAAGAAATGAATTTAGAAATAATCTAGTCTAATCTCCTTTCTTTATTGCTGAGAAAATTCAGGCTCAAGGAACTGATTTGTCCAAAATCACAAAGTCATCTTTGACAGATTTAGGAATAATACTATGTCTAGACTACCAATCTGGTTGTCAGGTGCATGTTTCAGTCAAAACAATATAGTAATAAAAATTTCCTTAGAAATCAACTTCCTTCAATATGGTCCACACAATATGGAGTTTCCTATGTTACCTTCATGTTGTTTCTTAGTTATATACTTTGGCAATTTATAGAATAGGCTGTGCTGTTGGTTTGTTCTGAGACCATGATGCAGTTTGATTATGTTTACATATTTGATTTCAAGTGAAATATTTAATTATCTCAACTCATTAATGAAGTTAGAATTAATATTATACCTGATGTGAATTTTGATTGCTTCCTGAATTAATTGCAATTGCACTAAACTAGGAAGAATATGATAATGGGGAATAACAATTGATATGGATCTTTCCTGGAAATCTGCTATAATTATTTTCCACAGAAATTTAAGTAAAGTTATTCATCATAAGTGTTAATATCTGATTGAATCAGGATTATGAATGATACAATATGCCCTTTTAGATTATCTGTTATTTGTTTTTTAATAAGCCAACATAGTATAGAGATATGGACTGGAAGCAAAAGTATATGATGCCATTTGTAATTCTTCAATTAAGTTAAAAAAAAAGAAACTATTTCCACAAGTTTTAGTGGTAGTACTAGCATCATAACCAACAACAGAAAAAAAATTATTTTCATGATCATTTTTCAGATTAAAATGATGTCTGTAGTAACAGGAACACAAATTATCTCTGTTTTCATATGTTAGACAATCACAGAATCTCTATTTCCTTTTGCATAACGCCAAGTCAAATGTATGGAATCTGTGAGTTGAAAGTGACATCTAGTTTACCCCGTATTTGAGCCATGATGCTTTCTACAGCATATCTGAGAAGTTGTCTTTTAGCCTTTGCCTGAGGGTAGATAGGAACTCAACTGCTTCCCAAATTAGTGCATTCCATTTTTTTGGATTGTTATGAATCGTTTTCCTTATATCAAACCTCAGTGTACTTGTCTTCATTTTCTGTTCATTATTTCTGGCTCCATCTTTTGGTGAAACTCAGAACAAGGTTAATTCCTCTATATTATTCTATTTGTAGAATTTCTTGAAGACAGCTCTTCTATTCCCTACAGTTTGCCCTCCCCCTCCACAGACTCACACACACACACAAACAACACACACACACTCCTATATTCCTCGACCCCAGTTCCTTGCATGACAGGATTTGTGCTTCCCTCACAATCCTATTTTCCATCCTTTTGTTTGGCAACATCCTTCTCCAAATGCGGTGCTCTTAATTTATTTATTTTTAGTTTTCAGCAATCATTTCCACAAGATTTTGAGTTCCAAATTTTCTCCCCATCTCTCCCCTCCACCCCAAGACACCATTCATTCTGACTACCTCTTCCCCCAATCTGCCCTCTCTTCTATCACACTTTTTCTTTCCCTTATACTTAATAGATTTCTATACCCCATTACCTGTATTTCTTATTTCCCAGTTGCAAAAACAATTCTCAACATTTTCTCCTAAATCTTTGAGTTTCAACTTCTCTCCATTCCTCCCTCCCTACACTTCTCCACTGTGAGGGCAAGCAATCTAATATAGCCTACACATTTATAGTTATTACCCAATTGAATATGCATGTTATTCCTTCCTTAAGCCAAATGTGATGAGAGTAAGCTTCACTTTTTCCCTCTCACTGCCCCTCTTTTCCCTTCTATTGAAAAAGCTTTTGTTTGACTCTTTTATGACAGATAATTTACCCCATTCCATTTCTCCCTTTGTCCTTCCAATATGTTCCTCTCCCACCCTTAATTTTATTTTTTTAGATATCATCCCTTCGTATTCAACTCACCCTGTGCCCTCTGTCTATATGTACACAATCCCTCCAACTACTCAAATACTGAGAAAAGTCTCAAGAGTTACAAATATTATCTTTCCATGTAGGGATGTAAACAGTTCAACTTTAATAAATCTGTTATCATTTCTCTTTCCTGTTTACCTTTTCTAGCTTATCTTGATTCTTGTGTTTGAAAGTAAAATTTTCTCAGCTCTGGTCTTTTCATCAAGAATGCTTGAAAGTGCTCTATTTCACTGAATGACCATTTTTTCCCCTGAAGTATTATACTTAATTTTCCTGGGTAGGTGATTCTTGGTTTTAATCCTAGTTCCTTTGAATTCTGGAATATCATATTCCAAGCCCTTCAGTCCTTTAATGTTGAAGCTGCTAGATGTTGTATTATCCTGATTTTATTTCTACAGTACTTAAATTGTTTCTTTTTGGCTGCCTGCAGTATTTTCTCCTTGACCTGGGAACTTTGGCATCTGGCTACAATATTTCTAGGAGCTTTTCTTTTCAGATCTCTTTCAAAAGGTAATTGGTGGATTTTTTCAATATTTATTTTACCCTCTTGTTCTAGAATATAAGGGATAATTTCCTTGATATTTTCATGAAATTGATTTCCTTGATAATTTCATGAAAGATGATGTCTAGGCATTTTTTTTTTTTAATCGTGGCTTTCAGGGAGCCCCATAATTTTTAAATTGCCTCTCCTGCATCTATTTTCCATTTTAGTTGTTTTTCCAATGAGATATTTCACATTGTTTTAAATTTTTTCATTCTTTTCATTTTGTTTTGTAATTTCTTGGCTTCTCATAAAATCATTATCTTCCATCTACTCCATCTTAATTTTTAAAGAACTATTATCTTCAGTGAGCTTTTGAACCTCCCTTTCCTTTTGGCCAATTCTGCTTTTTAAACATTTTTCTCCTTATTGGTTTTTTGGACCTCTTTTGCCATTTGAGTTAGTCTCTTTTAAAAAGTGTTATTTTCTTCATCATTTTTTTTTTGGTCTCCTTTAGCAAGCTGTTTACTTGCTTTTCATGACTTTCTTGTATCATTCTCATTTCTGTTCCCAATTTTTCCTCCACTTCTCTTACTTGATTTTCAAAGTCTCTTTTGAACTGTTCCGTGGTCTGAGACCATTTCAAATTTATTTTTGAGGTTTTGAGTGAAGAAGCCTTGACTTTGACATCTTTCTCTAATGGTACGCTTTGTTCTTCTTCACCAGAAAGGAAAGAAAATACCTGTTCACCCAGAAAATATCTTTATATAGTTTTATTTTTTTCCCTTTTTTGGGCATTTCCCAGTCAGTTACTTGACTTTTGAGTCCTTTGTCAAGAGAAGGGTATACTCTGGGGACCTGTAAGTTCTCAGTTCCTCCAAGGTGTCACAATCAAGGGAGAGGATCTTCTTCCTCTCCTTCCCTGTGTTTTGATCTGGGAGCAACCACAAGCTTTTCTGCTCAGGATCTCTGAGTAGGGTTCCCTCTCCACAACTGCCTCTAGCTCCACCAAGACAGTGCTCCTTCTCCCCCCAAGGCTGCCACTCAGGACTGAGATTCTGATCAGCTACTTGATTCTCCCAGGATTTTTAGCCTGAGGCCTCCAGAAATGGACTCTGTACCTGCCTGGGACTGGGACTAGGATGGGACCCTGCTCTCTTCTCACCCAGGTGAATGAGCTTTCTCACTGACCTTTGAAGCTGTCTCTGGTATTTGTGAGTTGAGGAATCTGGAAACCATACCTGCTATCCAGGATTCAGTGCCCTGAAGCCTGCTCCAGTCCTGTCCCTGCTGGCTGCATGGCCAAGGCTGGTCTATGCTCTGTAGGCTCTGCTCTGCTCTGAGCCTTGTGTGATAGACCTTTACTTTTGGCCTTCCAGGCTGCCTTTGGCTGAGAATCTCTTTCACTCTGTCATTTTGTGGTTTCCGCTGCTTTAGAATTTGTTTAGAGTCATTTTTACAGGAGTTTTATGGGCTTTGGGGGGAGACCTATAGTAGGTCTGTCCTTCTGCTCTGCCATCTTGGCTCCACCTCTCTGATGCTCTTAATTGAACACAGTATGCTGAATGTTGTATGACAAGTAACATCTGTATCTATCTGTTTGTTTAAGAATTCTCTAACTGATATTTAACTATTCCCTGAGTACTTTTCTAACAGAAAAATTTCTACTACTAGTACTACCACCATTTCTCTCTGTCTCTCTCTCTCTCTGTCTCTCTCTCTCCTTCCTTCTCCCTCCCTGTCTTATTCTCTCCCATTTTTACATATATGAGACTTTTTTTTGATGACTTTCATAGGGTATATATGTAGCAGGAATCCCCATGTCAAAAGATTTTTACATTAGCTACTTAATTTTTTATTATTCCAAATTACTTTCAATTTTTGCTCTACTAAATGATGTTCCAATGCCATAATCAAAAGGAAGACCTGAACAGCATCTTTCAAGAAATTAAAGAGGAAAACTACACTGATGTTCTGGAACCAGAGAGAAAAATAGACATTAAAAGTATCCACCAATTACTTCAGAAAAGATATCACAACATAAAAACTCCAAAGAACATTAAAGCCAAATTTCAGAACTATAAGGTCAAGGAAAACGTACTACAAGTAGCCAGAAAGAAACTATTCACATATCAAGGAGTCACAATCAGGATTGCACAGGTCTTGGCATCTGTAATATTAAAGGATCAGAAATCATGCAACATGGTATTCTAGAAGGTAAAGAGGACTACAATCAAGAATTACTTACCTGGTAAAATTAAGCATAATAATGAGGGGAAACATGGTCACTCAATGAAACAGAAGCATTTTAAATTTTCATAAGGAGAAGACCAGAACTAATCTAAAACTAAATTTCCAATACCAAGAACCAAGAAGGACAAAAACAAATAAAAAGGGAAAAGAATACATAAGGGATTCAGTGAAACAGAATGATTTACATCCAAATATAGTGATAATTGTAATTCTTAAAAAGTTGTAAAAGGTGAATCTGAGAGAATGACATGAAAAATTAAGTGATGAAAAAAAGAAGTATAGTAGTACAGAAAGAAAGGAGAGGAAGAATGGGGTAAATTATTTCACACAAAGAGATTAGAGAGACCTATTATGGTGGAAGGAAAGAGGGAAGGGTTGATGAGGAACATCACATGAACCTTATTCTCATCAATATTGGGTCAAAGAGGGAATAATGTATACAACCAGTTGAATATAGAAATCCGTCTGACCCAGTAGGGAAGTAGGTGGGGAAGAGATCAAATAGAGGTGGTGTGGTAGGGACTGACAGAAAGGAGGGCAGGTCAGGGGAAGTGGTAGAAAGAAATAAAACTCTGGTAAGGAGGGAGAGGGTGAAAGGAGAGAGAAGACAAACAGGAAGATGACTAGGATGAAGGGAAATATATAGGTAGTAATCATAATTGTGAATGTGAATGAGATGAACTTTCCCATAAAATGGAAGTAGATAGCACAATGAATGAAAACCAAATTCCTACATGTATTACTTTCAAGAAACACACTTGAAGCAGACAGAGAAACACAGAGTAAAGTTAAGGGGCTGGAACAGAATGTATTGTGCTTCAGCTGAAGTAAAAAAATAAAAAAGCAGGTATAGCAATCCTGATCTCAGACAAAGTAAAAGCAAAAATAGACCTAATTAAAAGAGATAAGGAAGGAAACTTCATATTGCTAAAAAGTACCATAGACTGTGAAGCAATACCAATAATTAACATATATGAACCATGTGATATAGCATCCAGATTCTTAAAGGAGAAGTTAAGTGAGTTACAGGAAGAAATAAACAGTGAAATTATACTAGCATAACTCATGTCCCCTCTCAGAACTCGACAAATCCAACCAAAAAAATGAGGAAGAAAGTAAACAGATAAATTGAATATTTGAAAAAAACAGATTTGACAGACCTTTGGTGTGATTTACACATAAAAGATGATACCATAATCAAATTAAAAGAGTAAGGAATAGTCTACATCTCAGATTTATGGGGGGAGGGGTTTAAAAATTTATGATCAAAAAAGAGAGACAGAGGATTAAAAACATAAAAGAGATAATTTTGATTATATTAAATAAAAAAAAAAAGCTTTTTTACAAACAAAATTGATGCAACCAAGATTGAAAGGAAAACAGAAAACTGATAAAGGCCTCTTTTCTGAAAAGAAAATATAGAGAACCGAATCAGATTTACAAGAATACAAGCCATTCCCTAATTGATAAATTGTCAAAGGATATGAATGGCAGTTTTCTGATGAAGAAATTAAGGCTATAGACAAATAAAAAATACTCTAAATCACTGCTGATAAGAGAGATGCAAATCAAAACAACTTTGAGGTACCACGTCACACCTATCAGACTGGCTAACATGACAAAACAGGAATATGATAAATGTTGGAGAAAATGTTGGAGAGTTGCAACTCTAATTCATTGTTGGTGGAGCTGCGAGCTGATTGAACCATTCTGGAGAGCAATTTGGAACTATGCTTCTATCTGCGATCGAATTCCGTACTCCTTTTTCTGGATGTGGAAGGGGTTTTGTCTCGAGTCCATTGGAAATTTTTTAAGTTCTTGCATTGCAATGAAGTACTCAAGTCTACAAGAAAAATTCCTTGCACACTATGGTTGTTGCTGTGTACAAAGTTCTGGTTCTGTTCTTTTCACTCAGCATCACTTCATATCTTTCCAGGCCTCTCTGAAGTCTTCCTGTTCATTATTTCTCATAGCACAATAGTATTCCATTACATTCATATACCACAACTTGTTCAGCCATTTCCCAATTGATGGACATCCCTTTGATATCCAGTTTTTGGCCACCACAAAGAGAGCTGCTATAAATATTTTTGTACATGTGTCACCCTTTCCCATTTCTATGATCTCTTTGAGATAGAGTCCCAGAAGCAATATTTCTGGGTCAAAGGGTATGCAGATTTGTAATCCTTTGGGCATAGTTCCACATCTTAGAGAAAACAACAACACCAAATGGGGTTACAAAGAGTTTGACATAATGAAAAAAAAATAACTGAAGATAAATAAAATATTACAGTAGAGGAATATCATCCAGTCATAACTAGAACAGCAGCAAAACAAAACAGCATATCTATAGCAAAAGCATGAAATAGATGCAGTATCTATTTCATAGGATCCATTGTGGGAAAAGTTCTAAACAAAACATTAAGTTAAATTGATATTTCTTCCTGTAAAGTCTTATTATAATCCTTTTTGACACAGAGATGGCACTACATCCCCAGAGGTTACTCCAAGGGATAAAGTGATTAAAAAAAAATCTTACTAACTTCAGAGAGGTATATTATCACAGGTTTGGTTACAAAAGTATGATTTATTGATTTTTATGCAAATATATTAACAACTATATCTATATTTGTATATTTATGTCTATAACTATATATAGTTTTATATATATATGTACATACATATATACATTCACACACACACATATATATGAAGGAAAATAGGAACAGAAATTTGCATCAGTGGACGGAGGGACCACACTAAGTAAAATCACCTTATGGAATATAGAATTTTGTGCTCTAAATCACTACTGATTAGAGAAATGTATATGAAAATATCTCTGAGGTACCACATCACACCTATCACACTGAATAATATGACAGAAAAAGAAAATTATAAATGTTGGAGAAGATGTGAGAAAATTGGAACACTAATATATTGTTGGTGAAGCTGTGAACTGATCCAACCATTTTGAAGAGTAATATGGAACTACAACCAAAGGACTATAAAACTGTACATATCCTTTGATCCAGCAATACCATTACGGGGTCTGTATCCCAAAGAGATCATAAGAAAGGGCAAGGGATATACATGTACAAAAATATCTATAGCAGCTCTTTTTGTGGTGGCAAAGAACTGGAAATTAAGGAGATGTCAATCATTTGGGGAATGGCTGAACAAGTTGTGGTACATGAATGTAATGGAATATCATTCTTCTATAAAGGAATATGAGCTGAGAGATTTGAGAAAAACCTGGAAAAACTTACATGAAATGATTCTGAGTGAAGTGAGCATAACCAGGACAACACTGTGAACAGCAACAATGGCATTGTGCAATGATTAACTATGACAGACTTAATTCTTCTCAGCAATATAATGAAAGTAGACGATTCTAAAAGACTCATGTCGGAAAATTCTATCCATATTCAGAGAAAGAACTATGAAGTCTGAATGCAGAACAAAACATACTATTTTCACTATTTTTGCTCATTGTTTTTCCCTTTTTTCTGATTTGCGTTTCACAACATAACCAATGTGAAAATGTGTTCAACGTGATTGTACATGTATAACCTATATCAGATTGCTTGCTGTCTTGTGAAGGGGAAAGGAAAAGCAGAAAGGGAGAAATATTTGGAACTCAAAATCTCACAAAAATGAATGTTGAAAACTATCTTTACATATATTTGGAAAAAATAAAATACTATTAAGTACAAAAAAATATAGACTTTTGAAAACATTTATCATTTATGATATTTTGTTTTGCTGCCATCCTAGTTATGATTGGATGATATTAGATACTGTAATATGAGTTCCATTTTGCTGCTTTGGAAATTTATAATCAGAAAGGTGAATTCAATATATTAATAAGTGGTAGAATAGAACTGAAATTCAGCATTTAGACCTCAAAATCTAGTGTCTTTTGCATACCATACCTGGTCTCATGATGACAATACTCCATAAAGAGATATTCTGTATCATGATGATGCATCACATATTCTATTATACTAGGATATTGTAATGATGGTTTTTTAGAAAATTGGCTTGCTGTTGGAATAGATACAACTTAATCAAGTTTATCTTCTATTTATGTGTAAAGAACTGCATCTAATTTAATGCATTCTTATTTCTACTTTTTCATATACATATGTGGTAAAAAGGGAAGTAGAGGGTACCACTTAGTGAATTCCGTTTCTCCTTTTATTTTGCACAAATTAAGAAAGACTTATGGTTTCAGGTGGTTTAATCAGCTTGAAGTCTGTCTTGAGGGAATAGCAAAAAGATGATGAGAAGGAACAAGTTCAGCAAAGAGACAGCTCTGTGTAGAATAAACATCTGTTTATTTTTTTTTTTTAACCCTGAGCTTAAGACATCTTGAGAACTACTGTGGAAGTCATTTGAGAGCTAATCAAAGTGAAGAGCATTTCAGTGTTGGGAAATTGGAAGCAAGGGGGTGAGGGTAGGGTGAATTGAGAAGAAAAAAAGTGAAATTCAGTTTGGAAAAGTAACAAAAAGCAGTCTATTTAAATTAATATGTATAATAAGTCACAATAAAATTATTAGAAAAATAATTTTAAGATGACATGGTTGTAGAGTAGTAACTTATTATTTAGTGCTATTTCCATTCTGCATTGCTAATGAATTCAATCTAAAAAAGAAAGCAAACCAAATTACATCTGACAGAAATACCTACTCAAAGCCTTGAGCAAGAAAATAACAGATTGAAATGGTAAACATTTAAATTTCATGTAATCTAAATTCAATTGGTCTAACTTGGACCAGATATAATAACTGCATCTTGTCTAAGGAAGACTACAATGGAAAATCTTCTATTAAATCTATCCAGTAATGGAATGGGCAGTAGAAGAGTCATAAATTTACTGTCACTTGGGGTGTTGAATGAGAAGCTGGGTGGAAAACAATTTTGTTGATGAGATTCCTTTCATTAAGATAGATGTTGAACTAGATCATCTCTAGAGTTTTTCCTACCTCTGAATATGTGTGAGTCTGAGAACAAAAACTGAGTCACTTATAGACATTAAAAAACACACAAAAAAACCCAAGCCTGGAGACATACTGAAGTGTTTGATCATGTGAGGCAGCTCAGTGTGACATGGTGAATAAAGTGCCAGACTTGATGTTAGGAAAATCCAATTTCAGATGTGACCTTATCCACTTGAAAGTTGTATGACCCTGAGCAAGTAAGTTAACTTCTGTTTGATCCTATTTCCTCAACTGTAAAATGAGGATAATAGCACCTGCTTTTCAGTATTGTTGGAAAGATAAAATGAAACTCTATTTTGCAAACCTTAAAGCTTGTTGTCATTTTCAGCAGTAGCAGCAACGGTAAAATCATCATGTGAATTTGAATGAATATTGGAACATGGGCAAGCATTTCAGTTTTTTTATACTCAGTTTCGTCATCTTTAAAATGAGGGGGCTGCATTTGATGACCTTAATTCCTTTTGTAGATCTCAATCCATTATTCAGTGTTCGTTTGATTAATATTTGAAATCTAGCTTGCTTTGCCACTGATTTGCTTATGTGAAGTTGAGCAAGTCATTTAATCAACTGTATTGATGATGCATTTTTTGCTTTTTGTTAATGTAATTTTGCTTAATGGGAAGATCTTTCTCATCCATTAATAGGTCCATGTGACCTGCTTAAGTTACATGAGGCTAAGTCACATGGAAGAGGAAGGATGGAACAGGAAGTGGCAGAACTAGAGCAGAGCTGAGAGGAAGTTAGAGGCAGTCAGAGCTGGGGACACAGGCAAGCAGGCAGCTGGCTCTGGGTGAGATAAGGGCATTTTGCTTAGAGGAGCCTATTTGTGGGAAGGCCTGGTAATGTGTATAGATTTCTTGGTTACTATGATAGATCTTTTTGTTACTATGACAGATTTGACTTTCTAGTGTTGGGATTTGGTTTTCTGGTGTTTGAATAAATGTTTTTTCTTTTGCCTTCTACATGGAGAGCCTATCATTCTTTGTGATTCAGAACTACACGGACATATTCATAGTTGCTCTCTGTGCTTTGAATATTGTCTGGGTGATATACCACCACTTGTTTTCTGATTTGTAAAAAAATACACCCCCCCCAAACCCGCCAAACTTTAAAAAAAATGCTCTCCAACATCATGTCCAAGATGGTATCAATACAAATATACAATTTGTGGCAAGATAAATGCATTTTTTCAAAGGATTCTATTCTTTATTGTTTTAAAATATTTTTCTTTCAGACTAGCATGGTATAATATAAATAATACTGTCTCTAGTCTCTCAGTCCAGAGACCTGAATTCAAATTCCAGTTCTAATGTTGACATCCTACCTATTGACTGGGTCCCACTACAAATTCGTGTGATCTGATCTCAACTGGACCCTCTTTGCAACAAGAAAACAGTTCTATAACTTCTGAATTAATTCACTATCCCAATGTCCTCTATAGGGGTTCTAAACTTTCATCTTGTTCTTTGAGTCCCATGGAACCCTTCTCCCAAAATATCTCAGATGAAGACTTTCCTTCCTACTTAAAGTAGAAAAAAAATAACCAATTCTCCAATAATTCTTAAATTACTTCTCCTTGATCCGTTTTCCAGGTCAGTTATTTTGTCTGTGAAATAGTTCATTTTCTTCTATTTTTTCAGTCTTTTGACTTGTTTTTAGTTTCTTGGAAGTCTCATGGAATCCTTAGCTTCCAGTTGAAAAAAACATCTAGTTTTAAGGAATTATTTTCTTCAATATTTTTGTACATCTTTTGCCATTTGGCTAATTCTGATTTTAAAGAGTTTTCTTCAGTATTTTTGTGCCTCTTTTATTAAGCTATCAATTCTCTTTTCATAATTGTCTTACAAAGTTCTTTTACCTTTTATGTATTTTCCCTTACTACCCTCATTTAATTTTAATGTGTTTTTTTTTTTTGCTCTTTATCCCTTTCTTTTTATGTTGGTCTTGTGTTTAATCTGAATTTTTCTTTGAGGTTTTGTTTTCAAAGCACTGGTGCCTTCTGAGTTTGTATCTTGTGCTTCTCTATCTCTATAACAGCATATTATGACCAGATTCTTTTTTATTGTTTACTAATCTTCCCACTTACTTCTTGGCTTCGGACTTTATTCTAGAATTGAGTTGTGCTCACCTGTGGGTTGTGGACTGAGCTGAGTTTTTATACATTATATTTTATATCTTTATATTTTCATAGATTCAACTGGGGTTTGTAGGGTTTTGGTGCTTCCAATGTGATCCAGAGAGACTTCTAGCCACTGCATTCATTGTCAATTTTTCATTCTCAAGCAGACAGAGTGCCTGCTCCCTCTTGACTCTGGCCACTCCTTTCCTATCTGGAACTGTGAACTAGAACTGTATAAAGGGTGATTGACCTGCCAAATGACACTCTATCCTGTTCGTAGGGCTAGTACATGGGCCCTATGGTATCTAAAATTAGGTGTTCAGTCCCCTTCCCATATCTGAATGATGATGTACACCTAATGCTGCCAACTCACAGTCCATAGCTAGTGCCACTTCTGCAGTGTTTTCCCTGATTTATGGTTAGCCTCCCACAACCAATGTCTACAAACCTTTCTATTTTCCTAAGCCGCCCTGGGTTGGAAAAAGTACTTATTTGAACTTTTCATTGGATTTCACGCTCAGAATTCTTTTTGTGTATGTTCTCTGTGATCATTTTGCAGGAGAGGTTGACCCAGAAGGTTTGGCAGTTGTGATTATTCACTGTGCCATCTAGAGGCTGCCTCAAGAAACATTTTGTGAATATTTATGTAGGAATTCTAAAATTTTTTCTTTCCAGACTTCTGGAGTTAGTGGGATGTAGAAAATTATTTTTTCTACATTATACACACCTAAATAACAATTGGCTGTGCTTTAATAGGTCAAAAGAAGAGTGGGCAGGAAAAGAGAATGATAATTGTTAACTATGTTTATGACTTAGATGACTTAGGTAAATTTTTCATAATATCGCAAAGGATACTGTCCAAGTACATAAAAATAATCTATTGTTGGGATAGATGATTCCTGGGGACATAGAAATTGTCACATATGACTTTCTGAATTGTCACTAAAACCTTATAAACAAACCCTCTATTTCATAAAATGCAACAGGGTTTAGGAAAAAACACATTGTGCCATGACAATATGTGGCTGTATTACATTCCTCCACCCCCATTTATCACATGGGCTTTGGCAATTCTCCCTGAATTTTTTGAAAGCTGCACAGGTTTTCTAGATATTTCTAAAATAGAATCAGAACATGATTTTATTAAATAATAAAATTTTTTAGAATATAGATTCATGATATGATGATGATTAATAAAGTTATAAGTATGATGATAAATTAATAAATATGTCACTTAATGTTCAACAGAGAATACATTCTATATTATTTTTCAATAGATCATACCCTTCTGAAACTATAAAATTTCAATATTAATGTGCAAAACTGTTATTAATGCAGTATAAATCTGCTATTCCCAAGTCTCTGCTAACAAGATATTTTCAAATAATGTGACATTTAAAAAAGGATTATAAACACTTTAATTTGAGGAAAAGTCTTTTAATTGTAACTTGTGCTTTGTTTTATAACCAAGGCCATGGAGTTTATTCTATCAGTAGTGCAGGAGACTCTCATTTTGTATGCCTCTGAAATCATTCTTGGACACAGGATGATTTACAGCATGCCCACTCTGTACCTAGTATTGTGCTAAGAGCTGGTGATATGAATTAAAGAGGGAAAGACCTTTATCCCCAAGTAATTCACTCATTTACAAATTCAAGTATTTGTGAAGAAGGCAATATATCACCATTTATGTATAAGGCAAAATTGGTAGTAGTCTCAGCAAAGGCACTAAGAATAAGAAAGACAAGTAAAGGATTCATGGGCCTTGAACTGATAATTGAAGGAAGCTGTAATGTTCCTATCACTTCTCCAAATTCTTCTCTTCTCCCTACTAAGCAACCCCAGTTCCTTCATGTCATCTATATGTCGCATAGACAGGAAACTCTTCTTTCACCATTGTTGTTTCTTCTGGGTTCACCCTTGTTTTTAAATTCCTCCCTAAAACATGTCATCTGAGTCTTAACATAACACTTCAGATGTATAAAGGGATAGAAAAAGAAAAAAACACAATACAAGCAAGTAAGAGAGAAATGAATAGTAGCAGGTGAAGGACATTATGTTATTTAGCCTGAATAAAAAATTATCCATTACAGCACCTTCAAATTTTAGAATGGATGTCTTTTAGAAGAGGGATTTATAGTTTATTTACTTTAATTAAGAAGAATTAGTGGATGAAAACTATATGAGAATTATTTAATTTTTACTCAATAGAAGAAAAAACATTCTACCTCTAATAATGAGATCTATTCAGCAATGAAATGGGCAGCCTATGGGTTAACGATTTCATTCTTACTGGAATATTCACCTGATGGTAGACACATAACTTGGTCTGGGAGCTTAGAACAGATGATCTCCACCATATTAACATTGTATGTTTTAACAGATAACATAAAAGAGATTGGCTAAGGCATAAGTAACCTAATTATAGGAATATGAACTTATTCCATTTATAATACTGACAGGAAGAAAAATGATCTAAAAATGGCACTAGAAAGCAATATAACAAATAAAATCTGACAGTGAAATAGCAGGTTAAAATCTGTTGAAAAGAAAAAATAAGTTCTGATGACAGGCATGAAGAGAAAAAGAGAAAAGAAGTTATATGAAACAGAGTATAATGGTGGATTTGAGGAAAGAGAAATTATGAGTCTTGGAAGATGAAAATAATCAATCATTCCAGTTAATGGCAGAGAACAGAAGTAATACCAAAGATGGAAAACACAGAAACAGGACAGTTTGTCAAAAGACATGAGTAATGATGACAAATGATAGATAAAGTAATAAAACGAAAAGATGATGGTTTTAAAAATAGCAGCTTTCACTTTTCTATTGTTTTTGAGCTGTTGTTTGTAATTGTGAAAATACGCTTTAAAAGTGTTACTGAATTATAACCTCTCAAGGAGTGAGACAATATATCGTTTGTCTTCAAATAAATGATTTGTCTATAAATGATGATATTTGTATCACTCAGCAGAGTATGTTGTATGCAGTAGATAGTTTATACATTTTAAAATGTATGAATGATTCTAATTCAGATATCTAAGAAATGGGGAAAAACATTGAATTTAGAGTCGGAATATCTGGGTTTTAATCTCAACTCTACACCTTATTTGTCATGTGAACTTTTTCAAATCATCTCAGTCCAAGTATCAATTTGTAAAACGTGGGTGACGATACTTGCTATGTCATAGTTATTGGTTGCTTATATCCAAACAGGAGCTTTTGCTGATGTCAAAATGCTTGTTCAGCTGCTATTATACATGTTATTTGTTGTTTTTCATTAGACTAACTTAGGCTTTTCAAAGTCACATTAAACTAAGAAATATGAAACCATGAGCATTTTTTGCTAACACTATATCAATCTGCTTAGCTTTTACACTCCCAGCCTTTCTTCCAGATACATTGGGATGAGTGCATTCTATGCATTTCCCATCATGCCCTTAAGGACAGTGGAGGAAGGGTACCTATTCAGTGACCTTTGCCCTGAAATTCTTGCTTTCATGGCAAAGATCCTTGTCTCTTTAACAAAGATATGACATGTAAATACTGACCAAATATAATTTATAGAAACATTTACCAAGCATGTTGATACATTCTTTATCCTATAACCATAATATATGTTTTGGAGCTTATGTAAAGGTATGCATAGAAGTTGGACTTGTAGAGGAATTTCATAGCGGAACTTCCCTTATGAAATTCCATGGAGCGGAGGAAATATAATTCTCTCTTTCCCTCAGTCATCCTAGGAAGATAAATAGCTTGCATTCTCAAGATTTCAAAATATAGGGCTATACTGCTTGGGGGTGATGAGGTAACATAAAGTAGAATACATAAAAAGTTTCTATTTAAAATATTTTTGTGATAGTACAATAACTACAAGAAAGTATAGATAATCTGTGTTTTGCAATAAGGAGCATCTCCTCAGTGTAATAATAGATATAATGAACTATTAGAAATTCTTAGGTTAAGGCTACAATCTCAGAGATTATACAGAATAATTTTTTATGAATCATCTTCTTTTTCTCTACATGTAATGTGGAAATAAAATCATTGCTAAATTAGTGATCTTTATTGATACACCTCTTCTCTCCCAATGATGATACATTAATCAGGAACAAAAAAAGTAGTTGAGACCTTTAGTCTCTGTGATTAATTCTGGGGGCAAAATCCTCAGTGGTACAATTATCCATCAGTCAATCAGCAAACATTTATTAGGTGCCTATAGAGGAATGGATTAATATACATTTTTCGGGAACAATGACAGAATTTAATTTATCATAGCTCCAGAAATAGTAAGAGTAGAGAATGTTGGGGGAAATAGGGAGTATGTATGAAATAAAACAGTAAATCTAAGTAATAGGTTTTTTTTCACTAAAATAGATCTCCCCCCCATGAAACAAAACAAAATCTAAATTCACAAATGTAAGCCAAAGTTTGAGCACATGCAATACTGACAACTATCATACATGCATATAGACAACTATCATGCCATTTATAGGGGTAGCCCTTAATTATATATATTTATTAAATATTAGTTGCCTGTTCTTAAACTTTAAGCTGATCAATTCCAAAGTGAATTTCTTGCCTGTAAGTCTAGAAATAATCTTGCAAGTCAAGCATTCTTTTAAAGTAATCACTAATACTTATAGGTCTTTGAAATGTGGATTAAACATCTTTGGTTTCCCTTGATGCTCCAACCCTGGAATGACCTGAATTCACTCATGTCTTCAGAAAGTGAAAAGTAAAAAGAGACATAAAAAGGACAGCTAGTAAAATTAATGGTGTAGATGAATGAGGAATAATACAGAATATTAGATAACATAGAATATAATAGTATAGAATGAAGAGTAAACGTAAAATGCATCTAGAAATATATATTATAATACATTGTATTTTTGAATCCTTGTAGGAAAAAAAAAAACAGTTTATATGGTGGAGTTGTGAGATGATCCAAGTAAGCAATTTAAAACAATTTAAGGTAAGCAATTTGAAACTATGTCCAAAGGGCAACCAAACTGTGCATAGTGTTTGATCTAGCAATACAACTACTAAGTCTGTATCTTGAAGAGATAATAAAAAAGAGAAAATGACCTACATGCACAAACAATATTTATAGCATCTCTTTTTTTGGTGGCAAAGGATTGGAAATTGAGGAGATGCCTATCAACTGGGGAACAGTCAAACAAGTTTTGGTATATGAATATAATGGAATACTATTGTGCAATAAAAAATAAATGAGCAGACTGATTGAAGAAAATCCTGGAAAGACTTGTATCTACTGACGCAAAGTGAAATGAGAATAACCAGGAAAACTTTTTATACAGTAAAAACAACATTGTATGATGATCGATTATGATAGACTTAGCTTGTCTCAGCTATGCAGCTCTCCAAGACAATTAAAAAAGGATTCATGATGGAAAATGCTATCCACATCCAGAGAAAGAACGTTATTTTTCTGAAACAGGTCTCTGAATGCAAATTAAATCATAATATTTTCACTTTATTTTTTTCATGTTTTTTTTTCCTTTGCATCTGTTTCTTCTTTCACAACATAGCTAATATGGAAATATGTTTTAAATGTTTGCATGTATATAACATATCAAAATACAAGAAGAGAGGGAGGGAGAGAAGGAGAAAACTTGGAACTCAAAATTTTATAAAGATGAGTGTTAAAAACTGTCTTTACATGTATCTGGAAAATAAAATACTATTAAAAATCCTTTATGATAATATTTTTGTTATTGGAGACAGTCATGGTGGGGGCTAAAGGGTCTAGTTAAGAAAGAGGGGGAAAATATATTGCTCTGAAGTCAAAGAACGTGAATTGCAACTTTGACTCTCATACTGTCTGTGTGGTTTGGGCAATATACAACCTCCTTGGGCCTCGGTTTCCTCATCTGTGAAAGTATGGGTCTGAATTAGAAAGCTTCAGAGGTCCCATGTAGCTCCAGAAATATGGTACTATTAGAACCTATAGGTGTCAATGTTTTTATATCTATTCCTCTATGTATATATGAATATATAAAAAATATATATAATATATACACATTCATAATGTACATATGAACATATTCATGTACATATAAATATTTTACATATAATCTCAGAGGACTACCACATTGATGTTGCAATTCAAACTTTCTTAATGGTACAGGGGTATCCCTACTGTGGGAGTAATGTACTCATGCTGCCTGCTACTTTTAACTCCTGAGACCTGACTAGCATGCTTCCCATTTATAGGAAAGTCACCATAGCACTATTAACTCTTAAACACAAAACACTTATTAACTAACACAAGTAAAACCATAATAACCATTTCTTCACAACTTATAAAAGACCAGAACAGAAATAATAATAAAAACACTATGTCACATTGTCCTACCAATGCATATAATATCTGGGGGAAGTATGTGTTTGGAATAGACTGTCATTTAAAGAAACCTAACAGGAGAGCACATAAATATGGATATCCTTATGCCTGGGGTAGTGTATTAATAATGCATTTTTGCTTATTGTTAACATAATTTTGCATCTTAATGGGAAGATGTTCCTCACCCATTAATGGGCCTGCCCATTAAGGGGGAGTTTGATAAGGAAAGATTTGTAGAAAGGCCCACACCTTTTGCTAATTTTCTATTGAGGCACTGGTTCTCAAGGGTTGTGATGTCCTCTGGCTCTAAAGAATGTATAAAGACTCTGAGGTGAGGTTTAACTTTGGGGCTTACTAATTGGAAGTGTTTGGCCAGAGAAGACTCCGGGCAGTCACTAAGCAGTTCCCTGGCTTTGAAAACTCAAGTGTTGGTGCTTCTCTCTCTGGTAACCATGGTCAGACAGTGACTGTACCAAATCTTTCCATCCAACTGAAAGACTCCCAATTGCATTGACCCTCTCAGCTGAGGGTGATCCCTCATACTTCAGTCCTCCCCTCAAAATGAGGCTATTGATATAGTACCCTCTCTTCTTTCTTCTTCCTCATTTAACATCACTAAGATCTTTCCCTCCCCATCTTCTCATTCATCCTTACATTACAAAAACGTGACCCTTTTCCTCATGAAGGGAAATCTCTTTCCATTCACTCTTAATCCCATGCCATCCTATTTTCTCCAGAAGATTTCCCCTTCTATTATTACCATTTTCTGATATCTTCATTTTATCCTCATCTACTAGCTATTTCCATACTGGCTGCAAAAATACCAAATCTTTCTCTTCTAGTATAAACAAGGTAAATGCTCCTTCGAACATGATCAACAGCAATAGTCTTACTTTACAGCTACTATACCATATTTCCCCTCTCCTTTGTGAGATGAAATTTGATTGGAATAGCTTTTTTCCAGAGTTGCCACTGACTTCCCAATTGTCTAAACTAATGACCTTTTCTCAATCCATTTCCTTCTTGACTTTTCTTTAGCTTTTGATACTCTCTCTATTACCTTTCTGTATTATATACTTTTCTTGTTTACTTTTTATGACAAGGATCTCTCCTGGTTCTCCTCTCACCTCTTTGACCATTCCTTCTCTGTCTGCTTTCTTGGGTCTTCCCCCAAGACATACCCACTTACCATGACTATCTACCAAAAATAGATACATGACTCTCTCCCATGGATTCAATTATAATTTCCATGCACATGGTTCTCACGTCTATTTATCCAGCCCCAACCTCCCCTTTGACCTCTAGCTTTACATCTTGAACTTCATATTACACACCTCAAAATAGATGTGTCAAAGATATCTCCAACTCACTAAGTCAAAACTTATCATCTTTTTTCCCCAAATCCTCCTCTCTCTCAGAATATAGGTAAATATATGTGTAAAATAAGCAAAAAAGTAATTAAAGAAATTAGTAGAAT
Organism: Notamacropus eugenii; assembly: GCF_028372415.1. Classification (NCBI taxonomy): domain Eukaryota; kingdom Metazoa; phylum Chordata; class Mammalia; order Diprotodontia; family Macropodidae; genus Notamacropus; species Notamacropus eugenii. Next base: position 445,718,540 of record NC_092873.1, read on the forward strand.
TTTAGAAAAGTTAGATACAATAAGCCTCTGGAGAAAATTGAATGCTAATAGAAAGGGGTATACTTGTTTTTCATAGCAGGACATGGCACCTTCACAAAATTTGACCACATAGTAGGTTATAAAAACCTAACAACCAAATGAAGAAAAGTGAAAATATTAAATGCATCCTTTTAAGACAATAAATGTTATATTCGATAAATGGCCATGGAAACATATATTTAAAATTAACTGGAATTCAAACTTATTGGAAACTAAACAATCTAATACTAATGTCTGAGTGGTTAAAAAAACAAGTCATGGAAACAATAATTTCATTGAAGACAATGACAATAATGAGTCAACATGCCAAACATTTGTGGGACAGAGAAAAAGTAGTATGTAAATATGATGTAAATATTTACATCAATAAAACAGAGAAAGAACAGATCAATGAAATGGTCATGCAACTAAAAAAAAAAAAACTAGAAAAAGAACAAGTTAAAATCCCCAATTAGACACCACATTGGAAATCCTGAAAACAAAAGGGGAAATTAGTAAAATTAAAAGCAAGAAAATTATTGAAGTAAAAAAATAAAACTAGGAGCTTGAAAACCAAAGGGTCTAGAATATTAAGGGAATCAATGAAAAAAATATGAAGGAAAAGTGACATAACATTACTGAAACTCAAAATGTATTATAAAGTAGTAATTATCAAAACAGTCTGGTGCTGACTAAGAAATAGATTGGTGGATCAGCGTAATAGATTAGGTATATAATATAGAATAAGAAACAATCATAATATTACAGTGTTTGACAAAGTCAAATATCTGATTTTAGGACAGGAAATCACTACTTGAGGACAATTGCTGCGAAAATTGGAAAACAATTTGGTAGAAACTAAGTGTAGATAAATGTTTCACAATATGTACTCAATAATGCCAAAATGGGTACATGATTTAGACATAGTGACTGATATCATAAGTAAATTAGGAAAGAAGGGAACATCTTACCTGTAAGATTTATGAATAAGGAAAGAATTTATAAACAAAGAAGAGATACTGAGCATTATGGGATGGACAATATATCATTTTTATGACATTAAGTTAAAAAGTTTTTGTACAAATAAAACCAATGCAGTCAAGATTAAATGAGAAAAAGAAAACTGGGAAAGAATTTTATAGTAAGTCTCTGACACCTCATTTTTTAAAAATGTATGGAAAAACGAGCCAAATTTCTAAAAATACCAGTCATTCCCCAATTGATAAATTTTCAAAGAATATGAACAGGTAGTTTTCAGATGAAGAAATCAAAGCTTTCTACAGTCATATGAAAAATTGCCCTAAATCATTGTCAAAAAGAGAAATTCAAATGAAAACAACTCTGAGGCATCATCTCACAACTATCAAGTGGGCTAACATTACAAAAAAAGAAAACAAAAAATGTTAAAGGGGATATGGGAAAATTGGGATACTAATGCACTGTTACTGGAACTTATTTAACCATTCTGGAGTACAATTTGGAACTCCACCCAAAGAAGTAAAAAAAGTTTACCTACTCTTTGACCCAGCAATACTATTACTAGATATGTGCCTGATTGAAATCAAAGAAAAAGGAAAAGGATCAACATGTACAAAATGTTTTTTAAAGACTCTATTCAGTGGCAGGAAAGAATTGGAAATTTAGATGATGTTCAACAATTGGGGAATGGCTGAACAAGTTTAGTATATTATTGTGATGGAATAGTCATGTGCTATATGAATCAAGTATAGTGTTTTCAGGAAAATGGGAAAGAGTTATTTGAACTGATGCAAGGTGAAGTGAGCTGAACCAGGAGGACAGTATACACAGTAATGAATACTGTATAATGATACACTGTGAATGACTTAGCTATTTTCAGTAATGCAATGTTCCAAAATGATTCTGAAGGACTTATGAAGATAAAAGCTATTTACCTTCAGAGAAAGAACTAATGGACTCTAAATGCAAGACTGCCTGTAAGCCAAACATCGAGGTAACAACAACCACATCAAAGTTAGGCTCCTTCTAAGGAGGTGAGGAGCTCTAATTGCCATTTAAATTTCTTTTTTCCAGCATTTATCATGTTACAAGGAAATCAAGATAACTGCCACATAAACTGAGCCCCCAAGTAATAGAGAGACTCGTTTAGAAAACTTCATAGTCCAGAACATAATTTTGCCACTGTACACTCATACCACAAACTTTGGATGTAAGGAAAGACAAATGTCTCAGTCAAGTATACTTATATAAAAGAAAAGAGCAGACATCAATAGTATCAAGCAAATAGTTTCACTTATAACATAAAGCCTAATTCAAAATCATTGCTTCTTAATGAATAAGCAAACAGTGAGGGGATGGGAGTTGAATAGATGCGTTCTATTACTTCACATTTCCCACAATATGTTTGCCATACTTGCAGCTGAAACCATGTGTTGTGAGGGGATACATAGCAGTTTTATACTTCTCTGGCAATTTCCATTGCATTATGTCATTTTTGGAAACTGACCTCAGTACTATAGCTACTAAAACAGGACCCCGCTTTCCTCTAGCTATGTGTGACTGTTCCCAAGCAGAATAGCAGTACTATGAATTTCACTTTTCTATCCACTTTGTCATCTCTTTTGAAGTCACTATTGATACCTAAAACTACATTTCCAAGGTAATTGTGAATTTCATCCTTGAATTCTGAATCTGCCTATCTAGAGTATACTAGGTGATACACTATCGTATATGAACTATTTCAAATTCTATTAATTCTGATTTTTTTGATTTGATACAATGAATGCAAAAATATATGTAGTCTTCCTCCTGGATCCACTTCTGGTTCTACACATTGCTGCCATGCCTCAAGTGCCTTCTCACTTTGGAAGTTTCCTTTGCCTCTGTGGTCTCCAATCCTAGAAGAATTTCTTTACTTTTAACTCCCCCCTTCTCCTATTGATGAGTTCCTCCCAAAACCAATGTTTTGAGGAAGGGCAAAATCAGCTATCCTTCATTCTTTTCCTTTTTCTACTTCTGATTCTCCAGAATTTACCTCCATGAGTGCCAAAGCGATATTTTTTCACTGCCATCAGATCTCTTTCATGTGTGGTCTTCCTATATTAGAATATAAACTCTTTGAAGGCAAGAGTTGTCATTCATTTTGCCTGAATTTGTATCCCACACTGTAACCACAGTTGTTAGCATTGTGCCTAACTCAATTTTAGTTCTTATAAATGCTTGTGTATTTGACGTGACATGGTACAATGTGTCTAAAGGGAAATAAATAAAAGTTTTTTCTAGTGCATGCATTATGTCTCCAACACACTTATAAATGTGTTATTCCTCTGCATTCATTATCCTGATTAGAACACTTTGTATTATTTAAGGTGAAATAAGGTTATATAGATGAACATTATTTCACACCAATTATCACAATTAGGCTGAGTAATTGGTTCATGAAAAGATCATTTTGATTTTTCATTCTTTAATTGTACATAAAAATACACTTGAATATTAGCCCTCTTTAAACTTAAATAAAAAAGAGGACTGAAAAAAATTCTTTGTATGTAGAGAACTATGCTTTCAAATTAGTTTTGTCAAGCACTGCCATTAATTAATGGTGCTACTAAAGTGAAGAACAAGGAATCTTCAAGACCAAAAATAGATGCCCAGATTACAGAAATTATCTGTTCATCCTCTGCCACATTATGATTTTCTTCAATCTCTAAAATACTTGTTAAAATCATATATGCTTAGTAGTATATTGCTACACATATTAGACTCCATTCTTGCCTGTAAGCCAAAACTTGTGCTTACCTTGCAGTATTACTTCTTATTTTTCTGATACCACATCCATTCTTTTAAATGTACTCTTATTTACTATTCCATGAATTTAATCTATTTCAGTAATCCTTTTTTTTTCTTATAATGGTACAAGTCAGTGTTTTCCAAATCATACTATATTCTATTACATATTTATTACAATAAAATAATTAAAACTTTCCTACAGGCCATTCTGGCTAATCAATGAGAAATTTTAGGGAATATATGGGATAGATATAAAGAGGACTAATCATACTACTTATAGGCTAAAATTGAAAACTGGGAAATTCTGGTGTAAACCTCAGCACCCCCTCCCCTTTCCAAATGCTCATTGATAAAGTACTATACCTATTATTTTGTCCATACGGGATTCCCATAGTATTATTCAGTTTCTATAATGAGTAAATATCAATAGTTGCAGAGGATTTTTTCCATAGAGATCAAAGTCAGGATGAAAAAAATTTGACAGGAGTCAACAAATGCACATTTTTAACATTCCAGTTTTATCATTTTGAGCCTGCAGTCACTTCTAATGGGGATTTTTGTTACCTAGGTTTGTTCTTTTTTATTTGTTTTTATTATATTATCCAGCCTCTCTTGAACTTCAGAATGAATTTTGCCAGGCGTTATTTTCCTAAGATGAACTAAGCAGCATGTACATGGTTCATAATAAGATATGACATGCTAAAAATACCAAATACAATTAGAATTCAGTACATATAACAATATGACTATATACCACCCAATAATTTGCAAAGAGTTTATTGTTTCCTAGCAACATACAGTCACATTAATAATCCACATTGTGATACAAGAATAACAATTTTAAACTTAAAGTATGACATCTAAAATCATATCTGGGTATGATTGATGTTTACATTCAGTCGGTTCATCATTGGGAAGCCAGCTCCATTATCTACCTGAGCTATTCTATAGCTTTCTTCACACATAAAATATGACTGTGTCCTATGAAATGCATACAGGACTTTCCATTTCAGTAGTGTGTCAAAACGAAAATAAATATGGTATACAACTTGTTCTCCTTGTACTGGAATTTAATATTGTAAGTTATTGTCTAGATCCGCATAAAATATACTCATAGGAGAGAGGGGTATAGAAACTTGAACTTGTCTAGTATACAAAACAAATTTAAGAGAAAAGTGAAATCCTGTGAGAGTACTTGACCTTTTTGAAATCTCTCGAGATTTTACAGCATCTCTCAGCTCCCAAAATCAATTCCCTAGAGAAGTGTTAGTTGAAATAATATACGTATACCTTAGATCTCAGAACTTCAAGGTACTCCCAATATTGTATTGTTATTATGGAATTCTATTTTTGCTACTTTTTAAAAAAGTAACTGAGCCATTGTGATTGAGGCTAATCAGTTATAAATGATTTTAGTTTTGTTTTGTGTTAAGACAATTATTGAAGTGAGAGCAGTTAACCAGCAAGTATTTATTGAGCACCTCATGAATGTTAAACACTGTGTGAACTGCCATGCAAAAGTAAAAAAAGCATGTAAGATATTATTCCTGAATCATCAGAATTGTATATTGTATTTTATATTATGGGGAATGAGAAAAAAAATCTCTGAAGAATTAAAGTTGTCTAAAGGCCACATGGTCAATAGGCTCCAACTAGTTACTGATGCAGAACAAGGAGAGGAAAAGATGTCACAGAGTAATATGTTACCAAAGAAGGTAAGCAGTCCAAAAAGCAAGAATGAAGGATAACATGTATGTTTTCATGTTACAGTTGTCATCCACTTAATGTCAATAAAACTTAAGGAAGAGCCCCCTCATGGAGGAATTTTTAAAAGGAGTGAATAAGAATCACATAATGTGAGAAGGCATAAATTGATTAACATCTTACTGATGGACCAAGTATGCACATTAAAGAGAAAATGGAACCACCAATATATAGAAGTAATAGAAATAAGTTATTCAGAGATTTACAATAGTGATAAGAATAAATATCATTTATATAGTACTATAAAGTTCGTAAGGTTCTCAACATACATTTTCTCATTTGATCCTTATAGTAATCCCCTGAGTTAGGTGATATTACCACTCTTTGAGAGATGAGGAAACTGAGACTGAGAGTAGTTAAGTAATTTGCCCAAGAAAACAGAGTATTTGAACTCAAGTCTTCTAAGACATCATTCTTACTCAGTGTGACACATCTCTCTCTAATGCCCTTATTTTGTCCTAATTTGTTCATATGTTAAATGATGGACAGGGGCAAGATGATTTCTAAGATTCCTGTCTTATCAAATATATATTGTATTATATTCTGCAATGTACAGTCATAGATAGTAGAGATCAGTGCATTTTGGAGTGATCAGTAAAGATTTCAAGGGTGAAGTAAAATTTTTCCAGGTCTTGAAGGATGGGTAGAATTTGCAATGATCAGAGAGAGGACAAGATTGTTTCATAAGTAAAGAACAACATAAATTATAGAATATTAGAGCACAGGAGATAAAATATTAAATTTATAATAATTTCCATTTAAAATTATTTCTATTGTTATTTACTTACATTTAAAAATGTATTATGCTCATTTAGAGAAGTGCCAAATGAGTATGATATAGTGGGTGGAGCACCGGGAGCCAGGAAGATCTGGGTTCAAATATTACCTTTGCAATTTATTCACATAATTCAGAAAATCATTTAATTTCACTGACTTTGGTTTCTTCATTTGCAGAAAGAAAACATCAGAATGAATGGCTCTGAAAATCCCTTCTGCCATGAAATCGATGACTCTATGAACTTTTCAGCAGTAAAGACTATCACCAATTATTGGGGATAGCATTCATTTTTTAATAACCATCTGCCATTTACCAGTTTGAGATGAAGAAAAGTTCTCTCTCTCTCTCTCTCTCTCTCTCTCTCTCTCTCTCTCTCTCTCTCTCTCTCTCTCTCTCTGTCTCTCTCTATTCATATGTGTGTGTGTGTATATATATATATATATATATATGTATATGAGTGAAAAAAATTGATCCATGTTGAAAAGTCTTACCATTTCTATTAATTTTAGTATGATTGATTATTCAGATGTTGACAAACACAAAAAACTCATTTTTAGTGTGGGCATGTTTGATATAGATCTGTTTCTTCTAGTAAGACTTATGAATATTGGAGGAAGAGACAAGACGGAAAAAAGAAACCATGAAGTTGCCTGAACTCTCCCCAATTTCCCTCAGAAAGAATGCTAAATCAAGTCTCTAAATGGACTCTGGAGCAATTAAACTATCTAGCAAAATTTAGCATAATTTTTCAGAATGGGAAATGGACATTCAATGAAAGAAGAGGCTTTCAGTAATTCCTGATGAAAAGAAACAAAACAACAGAACAGAAAATTAGATAAATACAAGACTCAAGAGAAGCAAAAAAAGGGAAAGAAGAAAGGGGGAATAAAGCATGTTATTCAGTAAGGTTAAACTGTTTACACCCCATACACAGGAAGATTTTACTTGTAAATCTCAAGAACTATTATCTTTATTCAGTTGGAAGGGTTTTGCATGGACAGATGGTATGGGTATAAGTTGACTTTGATGTGATGATATAAAAATAATTAAGGGGTGAGGAAAAGGATTATATTGGGAGAAGAGGAAAGGGGAAGAGAGAAAAGGTAAAATTGTATCACATGAAGAGGCACAAAAGAGCTATTACAGTAGAAGGAAAGAAGGGAGAGGGATTGAGCATTGCTTGAACCATAGTCTCAGCAGATTTGGCTCAAAGAAGTAGCATACACATTCAGTTGGATATAGAAATCTATCTTACCCTGTAGAGAAGTAGTAGGGGGAGGGGATTAAAAGGAGCATGGGTGAGGGATTTGATAGAAGGGAGGGCAGATAGAGGGAGGAGGCGGTCAGAAGCAAAACACTGGTGAGAGAGAGAAAGGGAAAAAAGAAGAAAAGTAAAATAGGAGAAAATAGGATGGAGAGAAAGACACAGTTAGTAATTATAACTGTTAATGTGAATTTGATGAACTCCCCCATAAAATGAAAGCAGATAGCAGAGTGGATCAAAAACCAGAATCCAAGAATATGTTTGTTTTTGCTGCTGCTGCTGTTGTTCTTGTTGCTGTTACAAGAAACATATCTGAAGCATAGAGATACACACAGAGTAAAGGTAAAAGACTGGAGCAGAAGATAATATGCTTCAGCTGCAGTGAAAAGAAAGAAAGTAAGCAAGAGAGAGAGAAAGAAACAGAAACAGAAAGAAAGAAAAAGCAGGGGTAGAAATCATCATCTCAGACAAAGCAAAATCAAACATTAGATCTAATTACAAGAGATAAGAAAGAAAACTATATTTTGCTGAAAGCAACCATGGACAATGAAGTAATCTCAATACTGAACATATATACACTAAGTGGTATAGCATCCAAATTATTAGAGAAGTTAAATACGTTATAGGAAGAAATAGACATCAAAATTATGCTAGTGGGGGATTTCAATCCCCCCTTTTCAAAAGTAGAGAAATCTGACTATCAAATAAATGAGAAAGAAGTTAAGAAGGTGAATAAAACTTTAGAAAAGTTCTATGTGATAGACCTCTGGAGAAAATTTAATGGGGACAGCAGTACCTGGGATGTACAAAGAAGACCATGTTAGGAAATAAAATCCTCACCCTACAAATGCAAAAGGCAGAGATAGTAAATGCATCCTTTTCAGATTATGATACAATAAAATTTTCATGTAATAAAGGGCCATGGAAAGATAGACTACAATTAAGTAGAAACTAAATAATGTAATGCTAAAGATTTAGTGAGTCAAACAACAAATCATAGAAATAAACAAAAATTTCATTAAAGAGAACAGTAATAATGAAATAGCCTAACAAAGCTTATAGGATGCAGCCAAAATAGTCCTTATGGGAAATTATATATTTTTAAATGCTTACATGCATAAAATAGAGAAAGAAGAGATCAACAAATTGGACATGCAACTAAAAAATCTAGAAAAAGAATAAATTAAAAATCCCTAACTAAATACCAAATTAGAAATTTTGAAAAATCAAAGGAAAGATTAATAAAATCAAGATAAAGAAAACTATTGAATTAATGAATAAAACTAAGAGTTGGCTTCACGAAAAACCAATAAGACAGACAAAATTTTGGTTAATTTGATTTTAAAAAAGGAAAGAAGAAAACTAAATTACCGGTATCAAAAATAAAAAAAAAATAAATTCACAACCAAAGAAGAAGACATTTAAAAAATAATTAGGAGCTATTTTACCCAACTATATGCCAATAAATCTGATCAACTAAGTGAAATGGATGAATATGAATTGCCCAGATTAAGGAAAGAGAAAATAAAATACTTATCCCCACTTCAGAAAAAGAAAATGATCAAGCTCTCAATGAGCTCCCAAAGACAAAATCACCAGGGCTGGGTGAATTTACAAGTGAATTCTACCAGACATTCAAAAAACAATTAATTCCATTACTATATAAACTATATGGAAAAATGGGTGAAGGAGTCCTGCCAATTTATTTTTTTATGATACAAATATGGTATTGATATTTAAATGAGGAAGAACTAAAACTGAGAAAGAAAATTATAGACTAATCTCCCTAATGAATGTAGATGCAAAAATTTAAATAAAATATTATCAAATAGATTACAAGCAATTAATTATGAGTATAACACACTAAGTGAGATTTAAACCAGGAATGCAGGGCTCTTCAGTATTAGGAAAAATATCATCACATTTGACCACATCAACAACAAAACTAACAGAAACCATATGATTACCTCAATAGAAGCAGAAAAAGCTTTTGCCAAAATACAGCTCCCATTTCTATTAAAAATACTAGAGAGCATAGAAATACATGGAGTCTTCCTTAAAATGTTAAATAACATCTATCTAAAAGCATCAGCAAATATTAATTGTTATGGGGACAAGCTAGAAGCATTTCTAATAAAATCAGGGGTGAAACAAGTATGTCCATTATCACCATTGCTATTGAGTATTATACTAGAAATGCAATGTAGCTATTAGAGAAGAAAAGAAATTAAAGGAATTAGAATAGGCAATGAAGAAACAAAGCTATCACTTATTGCAGGTGATATGATGGTATACTTAGGGAATCCTAGAGAATCAATTAAAAAATACTTGAAATAATTAGCAGCTTCAGCAAAGTTGCACAGTATAAAATAAACACACATAAATCATTGGCATTTCAATATATTGCTAACAAACCCCAGCAACAAGTGATACAAAGAAAAATTCCACTTAAAGAAACTGTAGATAATACAAAACATTTTGGATTCTACCAGCCAAGACAAACCCAGGAACTATATGAACATAATTACAAAACATTTTTCACAGAAACAAAGTCAGATCTAAATTATTGGAGAAATATCAGGTGCTCATGGGTAAGATGAATTAATATAATAAAAATAACAATTAATTTGCTTATTCAGTACCATATCAATCAAACTGCTAAAATTATTTTATGGGACTTTAAAAAATAATACCAAAATTCATATGAAAGAACAAAATGTCAAGAATATCATGAGAAATAATGAAAAGAAATGTAAAGGAAGGTGACTTAGTCCTACCAGATCTAAAATTACACTATGCAGTAACAATTATCAAAACTATTTGATACTGTCTAAGAAGTAGAATGGTGGAATAGTGTAGGTGCACAGGACACATTAATCAATGATTATAGTAATCTCTTCGATAAACTCAACCTTCTGGGATAAGAATTCACAATTTGACAAAAACAGATTGGAAAACTGGAAAATATTATGGCAGTAACTAGCATAGACCAAGATCTTACACTATATACCAAGAAGATCAAAATGAGTACATGATTTAAACATTAAGAATGATCCCATAAGCAAAATAGGAGAGGAAAAAATAGTTTCCTTGTCAAATCGACCAAAAACTAAAGAATTTATGACCCACAAGAGATAAAGGACATTATAAGATGCAAAATTAACAATATTGACTACATTAAACAGTTTTGCACAAAGCCAAATGCAACCAATATTATTAGGGAAGCAGAAAGGTAGGAGACGTTTTTTTTACTGCCACTGTTTCTGGTAAAGGTCTCATTTCTAAAATTTCTCAGTTCTAAAGTGAAGCGAGTCAAATTTATAAGAATACAAGTCATTCCCCAATTGATAAATTTTGGTCAAAGGAGATAAACAGGCAGTTTTCAGATGAAGAAATAAAAGCTATCTATAGACATATAAAAATGTTCTAAATCACTGATAAAGAAATGCAAATTAAAGCATCTTACAGATAACACCTCACACTTTTTAGGTTGGCTAATCTGACACAAAAGGAAAATGATAAATGCTTTATCAAATGTGGGGCAAATGGCACTCTAATATACTATTGGTGGAGTTGTGAACTAATTCACAATTAGTTCAACTATTCTGGAGAGCAATCTGGAACTATGTCCAAAGGTCGACAAATCTGTCCATACCTTTCGATCCAGCAATAACACTACTAGGTCTGTATCCCAAAGAGATGATGTGTGTGTTTCTCCTTCATTGCCGAAGAAGATCATGCCATCAGAGAAATAATAATATGACTTCCACTTGACTTTGTTTTGAGAGAGGGAGGGCTGTGTAGGTCACCAGCCTCACTTCTCCCCTAGAGTCATCTGAATCCAGTGACCAGATATTCATCAGGATGACTGGAGATGACCCAGAATGAGGCAATTGGGGTTAAGTGACTTGCCCAAGGTCACACAGTTATTAAATGTCAAGTGTCTGAGGTGAGATTTGAACTCCGGTCCTCCTGACTCCTGAACTGGTGCTCTATCCACTGTACCACCTAGCTGTCCCCCAAAGAGATGATAAAAAATGGAAAAGGATCCACATGCACAGAAATATTTAGAGTGGCACTTTTTATTGTGGCTAAGAATTAGACATTGAGGGGATGCTTATTGTCTGGGGAATGACTAAACAAATTGTGGTATATGAGTGTAGTGGAATACTATTGGTCCATAAGAAATGATGAGAGAGCAGATTTCAGAAATTCTGGGAAGACTTACATGGACTGATCCTGAGCGTAGTGAGCACAACCAGGAGAACATTGTACACAGTAACAGCAATATGGTGGGATGATCAACTTTGATAGATTTAGCTCTTCTCAGCAATACAATTCCAAAAGACTCATGGTGGAAAAATTATATCCACGTCCAGAGAAAGAACTATGGAGTCTGAATATAGATTGAAGCATACCATCTTCTCTTCTTATGTCATTTATGTCATTTCTTTCTTATGTTTTTTTCCCTTTTTTTCTGATTCTTCTTTATCAACATGACTAATATGGAAATATGTTTAATATGATTGTGCACATATAGCCTATGACACATTTACTTGCTGTCTTGGAGAGTGATGTGGGGAAATTGTAAGAAAAAATTGGCCCTCAAAATCATATAAAAGTGAATGCTGAAAAATATCTTTACATATAATTGGGGAAAACACTATTAAGTGGGAAAAATAAATATATTTTTTTAAAAAGAATGACACATATTATCGAATACTCTTTCAGAGTCTTCCCATCAGTCAAAAGACCATCATTCCATCAGCATACAAGTGTGTCTTCTGATCTGCTTTGTTGTGAGTGCAGTAATTTTAGAATGAATTGTTAAATAAATGACTTCTGAGCTTAGAAAATAAGTTTTGATTACAGATGTAAGCATTTGTTCAGTGAGATAAAATGATAAGTGACATGACAACATTTCTTATTTAAAGAACAAATAGTGTCAAAGCCTTTGAATGTAGCAAGGCTGAAATCGCAAGACCAATTCAATTGTTGATCCATGGTTAGGTCTTCCTCCCTTTCTCCTACTATTGCAGAGTGGTTTCAAGGGAGTAGGTAATTTCAAACATATAGGGAGTAAGTATAAGGATGAGAAGTAATCAGAATGATAAGGTATGTGGTTCTAAGAGATTATAGGTCACCCAATGTTCAATTTGCAAGGAAGCAAGGAAGAAGAAGCAGTGGTTGCTAGTAAATGTGTGTTTTGGGTGAGGTTTGACCAGTGAATGAAAGTTAGTGTGTGAAAGCTAAAGTCCTCAATACTTCAGTAAAAAAAAAAAAATGTAAGAAAGTGGACAGAGTTAGAAAAGTAGATATAGGAGTTGGGAGCTATAAGTGCTATTGGGCTTGCCATGGAATTTCTACTTCCATATTGGCATTAAGTTGTGCACACAGAGGGATTGTTTCACACTAAGTTGCTCCCATTCAGTCTCTATCATTCTGAAGTGAGTAAAAATTAATTAAAAGCTGTAAGATTAGATTTTGTATAGTGTAAGGAATCTGAAATTTTGGGAAACCAAGCTCACATGTAGGCTTTTGTTAGAGGAGAGTAAGTCAAAGTAGAGAATAGCACTAGGTACAGTGAAAATTAATCAAGCTATATTCCCTGCTCAAATAGATCTAGACAACATCCTTCTCCAAGACTGGGATCAGAGTGAGTAGGTTACAGATTCATTCTATGATTCTATGAATCTTACCTTAAATACTAAATGCTTAACTCTGGCCATCCTGTAGCTTTTCCAAGTCTCAGTTTTTTCATCTGTAAAGTGGAAATAGTAATTATATAACTTCATAGGATTGTTTTAAAGATTGAAGAAGATAAAATATATACAATTCTCTGTAGACCTTAAAGTTATGTAAATGTGAGATCATTATCCTCTTCCTCATCATGAAAACAGGAGCTCAAGTTCACTGGGGGTAGAGGATTTAAGGGGAAGATTTGGGGCTAAGAAAGGACTGATCACAACCACTCCTACCCTAATGAAGGATGTCAGAGTAGATTCACATCTGGGCAAAGAAGAAAGTCTGATGTACAGGGCAATAAAACACAGACCCCTAATTTGAGTAGGGGTAAACTTTGGCTACAACAGAAGGCAGAAGGAATGGTGGAGGTGGCACTGAACATTTTTCATTTGGATCAATGAAAGAATCAATAGAAATAAGGTTGGGAAAGTATCTGAAAAGAGAACATAGAGGCAGATCATTAGAGAATGTTCTTATCTGTCATTGTTGCTGCCTGCCCCCTCCTTTATTGTTTTCCGGGATAATATAACAATGATTCTCTCAGTTGTTAGTGTTCTACTCACTTGTATGAAACCTACTTTGTATATATTTTGCTTTACTCCACTGTATATATCACTACCACCATTGCCATCACCATCACTTACTGTTAGGATATTAACTGTTTTAGTGCAGAATTAATTCATTTATCCTTTCCATCTGTAGTTCCTTTTATATTGCAGTAGATCATATAAGATTTATTTATTCAAAGATTAAAGATTTTCTAGAAGGAACATTCAATAGATCTTGTATTAGGTGTCTAGGTTATGATGTCAAGACTTGCACTGAACAAAAAGGTAAGGATGGAGCATGATCAACAGTACTAGAAATCATTTTCATACTCATTAAATTATGAGCACCCTGAAGAACTGAAATAGAAGCAGGGGCTCAATGAAGTATGTCCAGAGGTACAACTTCATCATTTTCTATGAGATCTTGAATAGGTCATTTAATCATGACTCTTAAAGAGTCATGCTCTCTTGGCTTGACTATGGACTGGTTGAACTAGATGACCTCTATGAAACTTCTTTAGATCTAAATCTATGATCTGATTATTGTTATCTTGGGAATATTGTGAGAAAAGGGAGGAGAATCACTTCCTTCTCTTTTCCTTTTGTCTTTTCCATTTATCCTTCTCTAGATTGATGCTAGTTGGAGAAAAGACTAACATGTTAAATATGAGCATTAAGCATCCTAGTCAGTACCAGAATTTGTAGCAGTGAAGGAAGAGAATAAACAATGTAATCCCCAAATCCTGGAATCAGGGATATAGAGGGGAACTCTGGCAACCCCTAAATAAGGAGTAAACACAAGTGAACCATGGATCAGTCAGAAATTATCTGTATTTGGTTTACCTTTGGGCAAAACCTTTTAAGAGGTCTATTGACATTCTGAATTTATGTCCAGATGGAAAATGACCATTAGGAAAAAATATAAAACTATTAAGTTGTTTCAGTATTCATTGCAACATAAAATGGAACAATTAAGTGTCATAATCCTCCCTGATTAAAACACTACTGACATCATATTTTGTTAGTTCATTAAATTGTTTTTATTTCCATTTGAATGCTTATTGATCTCTGGTGAACAGAAAGTGTTTTGTGGTTACAAAGAATGCTTCACCTTCTTAATTTATTATGTTACTAAAAGTTTCTTTGTGCAATTTCTTTGTCTAAATAGAATTTCAAAATGCAATTCTCTGTTTTGTGGCTGTATTTTTTTTCTCAGAAGCAATTAGGTGCACAGGCATTGCTGCTCAAACAAATTCTAACAATTCCTAACAAAGGCACCAAAGTGTAGGAAAACTGAATATATTTACCTTGCCTCATAGAGTGCCCACTGATACCATATGCATGAGTTACTTAATGAACACAGGTTATTTATTGATAATTACATTAAGAGGCAGTTTCAGGAAGATTTTGGCATTCCAGGTAACTAACCTATATTACTGTTGAAACTAAAATGAAATAAATGTGCATTAGCAATACATGCAACTACATCTGGCACTAACATGATGATATTTGTTTGGCTATTCTCCCTGGAAGGAAGCCAGCATCCTGCCTAAGTAATATTGAAGGTCTCAGGTCAGAAAAAGAGCAGATTATAGGATCTCTACTATTCAGCATTGATTACGCCTTAAGTGATCACTGTACTTCCAAACCAGATGAGATAGGAATAGTGAATTTCAAAAAAACAAACAAATGTGCATGCATGAGGCATGATACTATAACAGAACCATGTAACAGGGTACTACAATGGCAACATACTTAAGTGCATAGAGGTCATCAGACATAGCTTGTCTTTTAGATGGAGTAACTCATAATGAACAACAAAGCTAACAAGCTGCCACAGAAACACTATCAATAGACCTCTATAAAAATATAGCTTAACTGTAAGCATCAGCATATCTGCAAAACAATTAAGAAATAGACATTGCTATAGAATGAACAAAAACGCAACATAGGGAGAAGAGTGGAATAGAAAAATGAGAAGCAAAAAGTACAGTCATTAAAATGTGTAGTCATGAACATGTGCAATTACATGCCAGGTACACATCACATTGGCTATTTCTAATATTACAACCTAGAGTGATATGTAATTATTTCTTCAGGTTTATCAATAGAATCATGTTAGCTTAATGTTGATGGTCTAGTGACTTTATCACCAAAGACTGTAGTTGGTAGAGAGGGCTGATCACCAGGATCACTATAGACTCATTTATCTGTACCTGAGTTCATAGAAAGGGCAGGTTAGCTTTCAAAATGTTGATGCTTTCTGGGTTGACTGTGATCCAGCAATTTCTGTAGCAGTTAAAGCAAGAAAGGAGGCCCTTTTAAGTTCAGTTCTCTGATCCTGTGAGAGCATACATTTTTTCCTTTTCTGAAAAGATTACCTTTATTATTCATATCTGGGTGAGAAAGTATTTGTGTGTTTTGTTGGTGGTCTCTTCTTTAACTTTTACCATAGTGAATATTTCTCATTTCTCTCCACCTGCTCATTAGAGAATCTAACTAAATTTTGTATTGTATATAGGTAATTATGATGAATAATCCTAATAGGATACCCTCCATTCTCTGTGACTCTTGTAACCTAGTAAGTTGGTCAGTTCCTCAAGTTTATATGGCTTCGTTTTTCATTGGCAACCTAAATTGTTAAATACCTTGAAGATCAAGGTTTCTCACCAGAAATCTGTCTCCTTTTGGGGAGTAATGAGGTTTTACTCTAGGATCATTTTGTTTCTATCACAATATTTCTGGGCTGCTATTGTGGTTAGTCGGTATCACTTTCTTTTCAACCAAAAGATATACTAAATGTGAGTATTATATCACTTCATTCATTTGAGGTACTAAAACACAAGTCAGTTCTTGCTTGAACATGAGTAAGTATGGCGGAACATTTCTAGCATAATTCATGGTGCACTTTAATGGTTGGTTGTTGTCCTTCGTCTTCAAAGAGGACCAAAATGATATTACCATTGTAAAATGAAATTTCAATGTGGACAACTGAAGCTGATCAGACCAATATGAGCTCAGAATGCTCTACCATAGGTTGGGCACAGATATTCATTTGATTATTTCGGGTGGATATCCCAAATTTGCACATCCTGTGTTTACTTTGTGCTGTCTCAATTCTGCTTAGCTCAAAGAGCACAGCACTTTTTCTTATGTGGGCATGCCATGCTGAACGGTCCTGTGCATGTTGCATCTCCCATATTGCACAGTCAAATGCAAAGTTCTTGAGAGAGACCTTGGGAGTGTCCTTGTATCATTTCTTCTGGCCACCATGTGATCGCCTGCCCCATGCAAGTTCTCCATAAAATAGTCTTTTTGGTAAGCGTACATTTTGCATTCAAACAATGTGGTCAGCCCATCCGGGGTTGTGCTCTCTGTAGCATATTTGAATGCTTGGTAGTTCAGCTCCAGCCAGGACTTCAGTGTCTGTTACCTTATCCTGCCAGGTGATCTTGAAAATCTTCCTAAGACAGTTCAGATAGAAGCGATTCAGTTTCCTGGTATGGCTCTGGTAGACTATCCATGTTTCACAAGCATATAACAATGAGGTCAGCACAACCACTGGTAGTCAGTTTGGTAGTCAGTCTAATACCTCTTCTCTCCCAAACCTTTTTTCAGAGTCTCCCAAACACTGAGCTAGCTCTGGCAATACATGCATCCACCTCATTGTCAATGTGTACATCCCTGGAAAGTGCACTACCAAGATAAGTGAACTTATCCACAGCAGTCCAAACTTCTCCATTTGTTGTAACCAATGATTCCACATATGGATGGTATGATGGTGACTGATGGAGCACCTGTTTCTTGTTTTTTTTTTTTTGGTGTTAATTATTAGGCCAAAATTAGCATAGGTAGCAGAGAATTGATCGATGCTTTGTTGCATCTCAGTTTCAGAGGCTGCACTGAGTGCCCAATCATCTGCAAACAGAAAATCATGCACCAACACTCCCTCCACTTTGGTCTTTGCTTGTAACTTTTTCAAATTGAAGAACTTACCATCAATATGGTAGTTGACCTTGATACTGTGTTCATCCTCACTAAAAGCATTTGTCAACATGGCTGAAAACATCATGCTGAAAAGCCTGGGAGCAAACACATAGCCCTGTTTCACTGCATTGGTGACTGGGAAGGCACGAGAGGTTTGTCCATTATGCAGAATCCGGGCAAACATGCCATCATGAAATTGCTATACTATATTGATGAACTTCTCTGGACAACCAAATTTTAACATACTTTCCTATAAGCCCTCATGACTAACAGTGTCAAAGGCCTTGATCAGATCCACAAACATTGTATATAGACCTCTGTTCTGCTCCTGGCATTTCTCCTGGAGTTGTCAGGCAACAAACACCATATTGACTGTTCCTCAGCCCTTTCTGAAGCCACTCAGTCTCTCAGGTATATGTCCATCTTCTAGGTGAAGGATCAGCCTATTAAGGAGGACTCTAGAAAGAATTTTGTCAGCAATGACTAAGAGAGAGATCCCCCTGTGATTATCACAGGACAATCTGTTCCCTTTACCCTTATAGAGATGGACAATGGAGGCATCCTTGAACTCCTGGGGGATAACCTCCTCTTGCCATATAACCTGGAAAATTTCAGTTAACTTTTGTATGAGCAATGGTTGCCCTACCTTGTAAATCTCAGCTGGAATAGAATCAGCACCAGGTGCTTTGCCACATGAAAGCAGACCAATGGCCCTCAAAACCTCTTCTACACTTTGAAGTTCAGCTAAGGAGAGATTGACTTCAACCTGAGGTAAATGGTCAATGGCCTCAACATTGATTGATGATGGTCTATTGAGAACACTATGGGGACCATGTCCTAGGATCATGTCCTTATCACTAATCAATGTGGCTCCATCAGCACTGAGTAGTTGTAATGCACCGTAAGGTTTTTGTAAGGGTTCCCTAGACCATTGTTGGGGTCCCCTAAACCCCCCGACCCAAGGCTCTTGTCCTGCAAGAGACCTTGATCCTGTGAGTAATGAATGAGGCAGAAGGCAGGATGGTGATCAAATCCGTTTATTCCAGCTAGCTCACATGCATATATAGTCTAAATTACGTGAACATTCCTAAGCATATACATTGAACCTGTCATCTAACATTTTTCCTTATATGGATGTTTTCTCCACCGAGCATCTGGAACTGTACTCAGAACTGCCACGTTGCCAACAAGGATGAGACCCTTCCTCCTAACCCACCTAGTTCCACCTAGTTCAAGCCCCTAGTTTACCTAGGAAGGAGCTCGGTGTAACATCCTGGGATGGGCAGGGGTCGGCTCTAACTCATCCCGTTACAGGTTTTGGTCCATAAATAGCTTTCAGGGAATCATAAAAGTGCTTTGGATTGTCACTATCAGCATAAAACTGTATTTCATCTGCCTTCTTACTGAGCCAGGAATCCTGCATCTCTCTAAGCTTTGCTAGTACTTTGCTTTTGATGGAATTAAATGCTGCCTACTTAGAGGTGGATGAACTATCCTGCTGGTAAATCCTATGGCATTCATGTTTTTCATTTAGCAGCTTCTGAATTTCCCCATCATTTTCATCAAACCAATCTTGGTGTTTGCGAGTGTTCTGATCCAGATGAGCAAATGCAGTGCTGTACACCAAATCTTTGAGAGTTGCCCACTCCTTTTCTCATACACTGTTGCCAACTGTATGTTGGTTCAACTTTCCCTCCAGCAAGCTGTTCAAGCTCAGAGAAGAGCTCTAATTTGTTAACATTATATCTTCTGGTAGTCATTTTGCCTTGGGGGCAGTGCTTTTGATGAATGTGAATATTTAGCTTGGAAAGGATAAGTCTACAATCAGTCCAGCATTCTGCACCACACATTGCCTTTGTCACTCTCACATCTTGTCTGTCTCTTCTCCTTATAATCACATAATCTATTAGATGCCACTGTTTGCTGTGAGGGTGCATCCATGAAGTTTTATTGTGTTTAGGTAAAGGGAAGACAGTGTTGTTGGTGATGAGAAGGTCATGAGATGCATGTCTTCAGCAGTAAATGACCATTTCTGTTGCTGTTTCCAACTCCATTCTTCCCTAGGGCTCCCTGCCAAGTGGTAGTCTGAGCCTACTCTAGCATTAAAGTCACCCAGAATGATAAGCTTGTCCTCTTTTGGCACATTGACAATAAAGTGCTTTTGGTCTTCATAAAATTTTTCTTTGACTTCATCAGGGTTTGTCCTTGTGGGAGCATTGACACTGATGATGGTGGCATGTTGTTTTCCTGTGAGTGGCAATAACATTGTCATGAGCTGGTCATTCACTCATTTTGGCAGGCATATCAGCTTGCTGATTAGATTAGTTTGTTGCAAAACCCACACCAGCTTCAGGGCACTCCCCTTCACTGTGCCCACTCCAGAAAAAAGTGCATCCAGCTGCAACTTCAGTAAGCTGGCCTTCATTTACCAATCTTGTTTCACTCAGGTCTACTATTTGAATGTGATACCTGTTGAGTTCTCTTGCAACAAGAGCACTTCATCCTTCAGGTCTACTGGATTTTGTGTTGTCTATTAGTGTGTGCACGTTCCATGTGCTGATGGCAAGTAGAATCATCTTTGCAGATGTTTTCATACATTTTTTTGTATTTAGACTTTATGGTGGGATTCCCAGCCTGTTGTGGTAATCAGGTCAGGGTTGCGTAAGCAGGTCATGTTTAGGGCACCTTTTCTAGCCCTCTTCCTCACATCAGGAGGTGAGCAGTGCAATCCTTACAAGGCTGTTCAGATACCCAGGAGGCTGCTGAGTTCCACTGCTGCTTCCAGTGATTAAAAACCCTATGGCCTAGGCTGTCTGTGTGCAGGGTCATGACTACGATTCCCAGTATATCTGCACTGAACTTTTATACATGTGCTAAAAGTGACATATGTTGAATCCATTGAGGTACTGGTTCAGATCTCAGTTTCCTAATTTTGAAAGAACTATTTTCTTCAGTGAGCTTTTGAATCTCCTTTTCCATTTGGCTAATTTTGCTTTTGAAAGCATTCTTCTCCTCATTGGCTTTTTGAACCTCTTTTGCCAATTGAGTTATCTTATTTTTCAAGGTGTTATTTTCTTCAACATTTTTTTGGGTCTCCTTTAGCAGGGAGCTGATCTGCTGTTCATGCTTTGACTTCATGTCTCTCATTTCTCTTCCCAGCTTTTCCTCTACCTCTCTAAATTGATTTTCAAAATTCTTTTTGAGCTCTTCCATGGCCTGAGCCCATTGGGTGGGCTGGGACACAGAAGCCTTGCCTTCTGTGTCTTTGCCTGATGGTAAGCATTATTCTTCCTCATCAGAAAGGCAGGGAGGAAATGCCTGTTCACCAAGAAAGTAACCTTCTATAGTCTTATTTCTTTTCCCTTTTCTGGGCATTTTCCCAGACAGTGACTTGACCTCTGAATATTCTCCTCACACCCACCTCACCTCCTGATCCTCCCAGCCAGTTTGGGGTCTGAGATTCAAATGCTGCTTCCAGCCTTAGGGCTTTTTGCGGGGGCAGGGCTGCTATTCAGTGTGAGATTAAGTTCAGATGCTCAGGTCGAGGCAGGGCCGCCTCTCAGGCTCAGTTCCCTCAGGGGGTTTATGCACAGACCTTCAACAATGGATCCAGGCTCCTGCCCCCTTGGGGAGCCCCTGTCTGCAGCCGCCTCTCAGCTTCTACCTCCCGGGGGGGGGCTAAGTTATGGGGGCACCCCACTCCCCTCTCGACCCACCAAAGAGACTCTCTCACCGACCCCCGTCACCTGTGGGTGGAGGGACTTGTGCGGCCCCTGGAGATCCCATCCCTGAAGCCTGCTCGGATCTGTTTCTCTCGGTGCCGTGGCCGCGGCAGGGCTGTACTCAGCTCCCAGTCCTGGCGCCCAGTCAGCAGTGCGAAGGACCTTTTGCAAGAGGTTTGCAGGTCTCTCCGGAACAAAAATCTCCCTCGCTCCAATGTTCTGTGCCCTCTGGGTGCAGAATTCACCGTGAGTTACTTCTTTGTAGTTGTTCTATGGGTTTTGGGTTCGGAGCTATGTGTATGTGCTTCTTCCTACTCCGCCATCTTGGCTCCTCCCCCAGATCTCAGTTTCCAACAGGTTAAAACATGTGGTTAAATAATCAGTCTTTTAGGTATCAGTGTAGTTGGTAAGGAGCAGTTCGAGATTTTTTGATATCTGTCTAAGCCAATATTTCTTTGAGTAGGTTGCTTGCTTTCAAAGTTTCTGCTTTCGTCAGAGTGAGTGCTGGCAGTGAATCATACACAGAATTTAAATATGTATGTATATGTATATACATATACATATATATATGCACATATATATGTATATGTGTGTATGTGTGTATACACACCTACATATGCATATATAAATACATAAATATGCATATATTGATCCTCCCCCAAGACATTTTTGTAACAATTGATAATTTTATTTCATGTTTTCCTGAAAGTCATTTCAATATGCATCAGATTATTCCTTATTGTCTTACAAATTTGCTGTACTGGAAATCAAATCTATTATTTATGCTACTTTACTGTATAATTAGTTATTCTTGATATCATACAGACATCATTTTTTTTTGAGGAATAAAGGAGAGGACCTTACTTAAAAAAAAAGGAGTTAGAAATGGGGAAGATATGACAAATAATTTTTGCTAATCTGCTGGGAAATAGAGGCCTCAAAGTACAGAATCAAGAGAATGAAGAGAGAAGTTGTCAGTTTAAAAATTTTGACTAACAGAAGCAGGAGAGTAGGCAAAATTATTTTAGCAATTTTAGAATTATAATAAGAAAAATGTTCCGAATTTTAAAGATTTGGAATTAAATAAACCACTTTGGAATTAAATGGATTTTAATAAAAATGTTTTTTCTCTCTTTGAATCCATGGTGCTAAGCATAGAGCCATAGAATATGGTGTCCACTTAATCAATACTAGTTGATGATGATGACGTTGATGGTGTTGACTCTTGCCACTTGCTACCTCATCCTGGTCAAATGACAAACTCTTTAGGTTTCTGTTTCTCCATCTCTAAAATGAAAAGAAAGCTCTAATGATCTCTAATGTCTCTAACAGCAACAAATTTCTGGTTTGTGAATAAATATTGACCTTTGTACAGCTCCATACTGTTTTCAACTTATAGGCCATTCGTGTGAATGTACTATGGCCATCAATTAAGAAGAGTTTCTTAAGAGAAATTTCACATTTCTAAGAAAATTGATAACATGCTGCAAACAAAAGGATACTGGATGGTAGATATGAATAACAATACCAGGAAATGATTCTGGAAGAGGCAATATCCATAAACATCTCAAGAAAGAAAAAAATAGTTGGTTATTAAACAGGCAATTTTCTGTAATGTAGGGTAGGTGAGTTCGTAAATATTTCCTTGGAGAAAGTCTAGTTTGTCTCCTTTGGTTTTGTGTAAAATAAACAAATATCAGTAATAGCTTCAGTAGTGTTAACAATAATATAGTCACATAACAAGACCATAAAATATAATAATATAGCTACCAACCCACAAACAGAGGAAAATGCAGAGAAAAAAAGATAAGCAATCTTCAATAAATGCTAATGAGAACTAGAACCTTCCAAACATATTTCTTTAAGAAAGCCTCCAAGTCAAATATCTTATTTTGCAGAACCTCTATTGCACTCATATCTTTCATATATATGTATATATACATTTATATGTATATAATATCATATACATGTTCTAAAAAATAGTCATTATTTCTTCATTTGTACAATGGTGCAAGAGTTTATTGTATCTCAGCAACTCGGAAGTATATTTCTTGGGAATGATAAATGTTTTTCTATGATTGTAGAGTCTCAAGAATTCCAAAGCACTATTCTCCTTTGGTTAATGCAATCCACCTAGAAAGATTTCCTTTTAAAGAAAAAGCAGAAACTATGGAGAGCAATGGATGAAGACTATAGAGAGAAAAAGTTCCATAGATTTTTAAAATACCCAGAGCTCTCTGTAAAATTTTGTCCTGATGGGATCTTAGAAGTACAATTCTTGCTTTTTTTTTTTTTTTGCTCAGTTTTGTAATTTCATGAATAAATGGAACTTCCATTATGTCCACTTTATCGTGTTTATACACAATTCTTTACATATCATCTCACTCATTAGACTGTTGCCTCCCCAAGGACAAAGACTGCTTTTTCTTCTCTTTGTACCCTCAGAGCTTAGCATAATATTATGGGATAGCACATAGCAGGGGTTTAAATCTTTCTTTACTTGACTCAACTTAACTTTCATTGTGGAAATTTCTTCTGTCAACTGGTTTGGCAACTGGTTGAAATGTATAATGTGAGAGTTTCCTGGCACATTGAAAAGTTAAGAGACTTTCTTGTCATGAAATATCTAATATGTAAAAAGAGCAGGACTTCATCTGAGAGCTTCCTGCCTCCAAGATTTTCTGTCTCTCTCTAAAATAAATATGGGATACATTAAAATATAAGACATTTTCATCTGGCCTCAAGATGTCCTATCAGGCTTAAAGCCCTAGCCTAGAGAATATCTAGCCGAATAAAATATTTAACTATTCTATTTTAAATTTTACATTTTGTCCCTGTTGTTGCTTTTGGTCTATCTTTAGTGTTATCCTGACCAAATACTTATTTTTATTGTCTTTTTGGTTTTTAATAACTAAATTCATCTAGGTGAGGTCTTAGACATCTTAGCCTATTTCAATTTCCATTTTATAATAAATATTACAAAATTACAGTGCTTAAATGGGCTTAATTATATTGGTTCAATGCTTAAAATGACCATATGAAAAAGTCAGATACCAATGTCATTGATTGGTGTGGCCTGCTATCCAAGTTACAAACTGTTAAAGAGATGATTCCACAGTATTTAAAAAAAATTTAGAGCTTTGTTTGACCTTGTGCTGTATATCATTTTATCCAATAAGAGTCTCACTGCCTATTTATACCCCACAAGGGAGCGGGGGAAATACAGATTTGATCTTGGAAGCAATTTAGAGAATGGGACAAACTCTACTCATTGTAGAATTAATGACTTTGCCTATTTTTGCATTTATTGTTTCTGGCTTTTAATTAGAATTGTATGGATTTTGAATTCCCTAATTATAGAACTGAAATGAAATGTGACATAAATTTCAGTTATAAGCCATTTGGGGTCCTTTTCATCATCCCATATGAGATAAAAGAGTGTTAGCAGTCAAAGATATAAAGCCACTTCCACTAGGAGTTATCAGTAGAGAGTGAGTCATTGAGCTAATCACAATCAATTAAATTTTCACACAGAAGTGTGATGTTATGATATACTTTAAGGGCAACATGATCAGGCTGGCACTGTTGGGCCTCACTGCTGCAATTAACTTTTCACTGAAATTGTGGCAACACAGCTTAACATAAACACAGAATCAGAAATCATCTATAATAACCTATTTAAGGCAACGTGAAGTCTTATTCATAATTTTAGTAAATTCTTTAATTGATTGGAATCTTTTTTCTCCTACAAAATCCATTCTTTATTTGCAAGATATTTTTATGAATTTAGTGAATAGATTGTGATTATTATTATTGGCAATAATAATAATCTCCAAAACTTCTGCTCTTTAGAGACAAACATTTTTTTTTTCTAAATCAAGGAAACTCAAATAGAATGACAGCAAATTCTACTTTTAGGAGGATCTATAGAAACTCTACCTTAAAGCAAAATATGAACTATTATTTACAATTACATATAGAATTCAAAAGGTTTGAGTACTCTAATGAACACACCCAATGTTTTTTAATTAGTCCTTTTGTCCCCTTGACAAGTTATACTGGTGAATCACAGCTGATTTCTCTGAGAAAACAGGGAGAAAACAACAATAACAAAGGTGGGGCAGCTCTGCCACCATAATAAGCAAATACTTGGAGGGTCTGTGGATTCCTGAGTGGAGAAAAACTACTGACATGGGAACCCCATCTACTAGGAAAGAGTATTGCCCCAACCATGATTTAGTAGATAAATCCTAAAGAGTTTTGTGATGCAAGGCTTAGTCACTTAACCATATTCTCACAACTAATATGTAGCATTTAAACCCTAGTTTCTCTGCCTGACATCATAATAATTCTTTGGAAATAGGATAAAAACAAGTCTGACGACCTACATACACAGTGGCTGGCCAACTCCATTTTAGGATTTCCTGGCTTCAGTAAGGTCTATATGCCTACTCCAATACCCCATTATATTTCACAACTGTGGGTTAATACACTCAATTATTTGATTAATGTGAATTTAAACCCCAGGACAAAGAGTTGAAAGAGAATTTCTTATTTTAAGCATCTCTTTATTTGTGGAAAGAAAGGTTTTGTTTCACATGAAAGGAATTTTGAACATCAACCCACAATTATAAGATGATACTGATAGGGTTCTGCTCTGTAGGGACTGGATTAAATGACTGAGGAGCTCCCTTCCAACTCTGAGACCCTTCTTCTGACAATCAGATCCAAGCAAAGGAGACAGTAACACAATTCTACTCCGGATGATGAATTGTCATAGAACTCAACCAGGGAAGCCTTAGGAGTGAGAAAAGTAATAAGTTATTACATGCTTTTCTTCTGATGCCAGGGGCCTCATCCTTGGTAGTTTAGGTGTATTTAGTTGCCCCACTCAACAAGCATGAACTCTTCAGGCTTTCACTATTTAGAATCATCCCAGTTATCTTTAGTGTAAGGAATTCTACTTGGGAATCTTCAAGGAAAAGTTACATCTTTCAAAAATAACTAAGCTTTCATGTACTGAAGAGTTTTGCATGAGGAGTATATCCAGTCACCTCATCAATACTGCATAAATATGGACAAGTCAATTTCCCCTTCTAAAAATGGGAATTAATTTAGTTTTATTATTGCTGTTATGGAATCCAAAGCACCATAAAAATGTGAGCCGTTTTAGTGCTTTTGTTTGTTTTGTTTGACCTGTGACTTCACTGATATAAGGAGTTCCCCACAACAAAACTCCCTTTTTCATGGAAAACAGGCATCGACACTATGGTATTGTTTCAGTCACCTAAAGCAGAGGAGAAAAAAAAAAAAAAGATTCACAGACCACAAGAGGTCCACAACATTGTCAAACAAGATTAAAATGTAACTGGGTAATATTTAGCAAATTAAGTAAAATACAATAATATATAAATAGCAGTTAGTCAATATAAACCCCAGAGGGATCCTTATGCATGGTTTAGTGGCCCTTGTTTCTATATGAGCTTGACACCACTGACCTAAGGTAGTGAAGAGATTGCCCAAAGTAATGCAGCATGTATGTGTCTGAAGTGCACTTGAATAAAACCCTCCTTGATTGTAAGGCTAATTCTCTTTCCATCATCCAGTACTGACATTTGTGATTATAATTGGTTGGGATTTTTTATCTTAGTTATCAACAGTTTGTTCATATATAAAAAGTGAGTTTCATTTTATTGAGCCCTATGGTAGGGGATCCTCTTAGGCTGAAGAAATCCTCATCCTTTTAGTTAATAACTGGCATTATCCTCAGTAAATGAATCCCTTAATACTGGGACAGAGCACCAGTTATAGAAAATTCTGATAAAAAGAGGTGACAGAGAGTTCTCAGCCTTTGAGTATTATTACCAATTAGTAGAGAGACAAGCACATACTACTCAGAAAACAATTGTTACTGTTAGAATACGCAAGACACTTCATTATGGATAGCCCACCTATTAAAGAGTTTGTAAAGGTAAAATACATTGATTTGTTGAAAGAAATGTCTTACTTAGTTACACACAAATATTTGTTGAGACTTTATTGCATTTAAGATTGGATAATGTGATAGATTCAGCAAAATGCAAAGTATGGAGCTCAAGTAACTGAAGAGAGGAGACATGGAAAAATTTATAAATCAATGATGGTGCACTCAGCATTAGCCAAACTTCTGTCAAGACAGTAAGTACAACAGGAGTTCCAAGTGTGAGAAGTAGCAGTGAATTCATTTGTTTCTCACTTCCTGGTGTAACTAATTCACAGGGCTTTAGCCTGACTTCTTCCTTAGAACAAATTCTTCACAAACAATGATTAATATAATCACTGAAGAGGACAGAGCAGTATTACAGAAAGACCACTGGATTTAAAGTCAGAAGAACTGGGATGTTTATTTCCGATGTCACCCTGGTCACAGGGACTTTCTGAATCTCAGTTTCCTTATAAGTAAAAAAGGAGTGAAGAGGTTGGAGAAGAGTACTTTATTATTATTAATTTATTTGCTTTTGGTTTTCTACAGTCACTTCCATAAGTCTTGGATTTTCTCCCCCTTCCTCCACCCTCCTTTCCTGACATGGCATGCAATCTTATATGGGTTCTACACATACTTTCTTATTAAATACATCTTCACATCATTCATGTTGCATAGAAGAATTAAAATGAATAGGAGAAACCCTGAGAAAAACTCAAAACAAAGCATAGCACAAGAGAAAATATTCTGCTTCATTCTGCATTCCAGTTCCATAGTTCTTTCTCTGGAAGCAAATGGCATTTTGCTTCAAAAGTCTTTTGGGAATTGTTTTAGGTCTTTGCATTGCCGTGAGCTTTTGAGGTCTTTTCTTACTCCTAAATTCAGAGCTGGAAAGTATCTTGGAAGTTATCTAGTCTAAACACTACTTGAATAAGGGACCTCTTCATAACATCCTTGGCATGAGGGCAGAAATGAACATTAGTAATCGATAGTAGATTGAAATATTTTCTTTAAAACGTATATGAAAAAAGTTGACTTAACAGTAATATGAGTTGTCCCATCTTTTGGGAAGTAGTTTTGTGTGTGTTTTGTATATAATATATATTTTGTGTATCTATCTATTTATGTATCTATCCATCTAAATATCTATCTATCATCTATCTATCTATCTATCTATCTATCTATCTATCTATCTATCTATCTATCTATCTATCTGTCTGTCTATATATCTGTCTATCTATCTGTCTGACTGTCTGTCTGTCTGTCTCCCTCTCCATCTGTCTTAAGGAAAATACCTAAGTTGAAGAAGACATAGTCTTATTTGTCCTTGATTATGTGAACAAGGAACTGTTCTGTTGTGGATTCATAGTAAGCAGTTTAACAATGACGGAATCATATGCAATTTTTCAAGCCCCAGAGAATGAAATTATCATGTAGCAAGAAACAATATGAGGGTTTTAGTGGTTTATTTAGCTGATGAAATGTCACTCCCCCCCCGCCACACTTACACACTCACACACACACAAACATGCACACTCACAGAGTGCTGTGAAGTTCTATAAAATGTAGGCTTAAATTGCTTCCTAGAAGCCAGTAGGAGAGGAGAATATTATCTTCTTAGTATTATTTCTAAATCAACTTTTCATATATGTTCAAAAGATAATATATCAACCCTCTGAAGTATTTATTAGATTAGAAATTTTCACCTACCTCTACACACAATAATAGTATCATGTAGATGACAATGCTATGATTCTGTAAATTTTGAGCACTCAGTAGATATTGATGATGGTGACAATGATCTAAAACTGATATTTATAGCATATGAAAATATTTTACATCAAAGTTCTATTAAAATCCTAATTTTTCACCACATAGTTACTTTTTGTCGTAGAAGTAGATTAAAAAGCGTATTCTGATTAGCACGTTTGACTTGTTTTAGATTAAGTGCTATGAGAATAAAATTCTTCTAGGGTAACTGAGTTCCGGACTGGTAGCCATATTATGCCACCAAGTAGGCTGCCAACAAGTAGGCCTTGGCATGTTGCCCAAGATATTTTTCCCTTAAATTGGCATAAAGGACATTAAAAATACAGTATGCAGTATACCTCAAAAATCTTAGAGCAGTTTTAAGTTTCGGTATCTTCTACAGTGGGCAAAAGAAGTGGGCTAATTGAGTATGAGAGAGAAAAAACAATGGCATACTGATGCCCTCTAGGTTCTAGCCAAATTCAAGAAAAGCTTTCAATATGCAGGTCAGATCCTCTGTGGAAAATTTCAGTTATAATATATGGAAGAGTTGCATAGAAGTTGGTTATTAGAATGGAGAATGGAAAAATCTACCCCATCAATGAAATCACAGTTTCCTCAGTGCACTTAAGTATTGTTATGAAGTAACACTCTCAGGAAGAAAATATTGTAATATTGTCTTTAAAAGAACAAAATAAACATTCATTAAAATTGATTGAATTTCTAATTGGTTTTCACTTCAGTTCCTGCAAAGTAACATGGTAAATGCAAAACAAATCACTAGACCTAGCAGTACTTAAAATGTGGATGTCACTTAGCTCACCAAATCCATTATTTTATTTTCCCTGGGGTTATCTACAGCTTAGACTTCATGGCAAGAATAATAGTTCCTGTGTGGTCATGTCTATGCATTAAAGGATTTTAAATTTTCTGAAGAGTTCTTGGAGTCTGATCCAAGAAATGCTAGAGGCAAAAACTAGTGATTTATGGTATTGTTTTTCTTCAATTGAATAGCTATACTATATTATTCTAATAACTGTCACTTTCATCTGATAATAAGAGAGTCTTTCTGTTATTAAATTTGCTTTATTTCATTAATTTAGTACATGCTATGTACTTTATCTTTGAATGCTACATCAAAATCTGTTGCCTTAAGGAATATTTTAAGATGTAACAGGGAAATAAGAGATGCAAACTGTTTATTTCAGTGCACATCCTCTGTTCTTAGGCAGTTTTATACACTAGTGTTGTTTGCTAAAAAAATGTCAAAATTATATTAAAAAAGAATTTCTGCATTTTTTTCCAGAATTTGGACAGAACCCCGATTTTTCACATTTACAGGGATTGATTTAAAATTACATTTTAAATGGAGAACCTACAAGGTCAAATCTATACAACTCAAGTAAAGAAATAGATGATTATTGGAATAATTTTAAAAATCATATTTTAGCAAAATTATTGTGATAGTAGAATTTTGTGCCTTAATTATTGAGATAGGTTTTCATGAACTTAGTGTGACTTGTAGAAACCTAGTCTATATCATTTTTTGGGAAAAAAAGAGACAGTAGTATGTTTCAATCTGTATTCACACTCCATAGTTTTTTTCTCATTTTCCAGCATGACTCTTCTGAAATTGACTCAGATCATTGTTTTTATTGCTGAAAAGAGAGAAGTCTATCAAAGCTGGACATTGTACAATGTTGCTGTTACTGTGGATAATGTTTTCCTGGTTCTGCTCACTTCACTCAGCATCAGTTTAGGTAAATCTTTCTAATTATTTTTTTTTTTAACTACCTGCTCATCATTTCTTATAGAGCAATACTGTTCCATTATATTCATATATCACAATTTGTTCAGCCATCCCCAGTTGATGGGCATCCCCTCAAATTCCAATTCTTTGCCACCACAAAAAGGGCTGCCTTAAATATTTTTGTGCAAGTGACTCCTTTTCCTTTTATTTATGATTTCTTTGGTATACAGACCTAGTACTGCTATTGCTAGATCAAAAGGTATGCACAGATTTATAGTTACAAAATGCTCTCTTGTTGGGGGTGTAAGCTCAGTTCCATGTGGACAGTCTCGGGCGGGTAAAGGTGAGAGCTTCTAAACCTTAGAGTTCTCATGAGGCCCCCCAGGAAACAGCAAGGAATTGAGGAGTGAGATCTCGTGTATTTCCGCCTCTTCCCGTGAGAACGTGATGGGAGAGAGCATCCCCGCCCTCGAGACTGGCCCGGATCTGGGCACACCTATTGTAATCTAACAGGCACGGTATTCAGGTGCAAACTATGAGGCAGGAGAGCTTAATTAGGGTCAGGAAAGCCCGAAGGCACTCTTAGCGCTGAGGGGCCCTTTCAGGACAGAAGGCCCCTTTTCCTCTCTTTGCTCTTCCCTCTCCCCTCTCTCCCCACTTCCACTTCTGCTTTCATTCCCTCACTGTAAGATCTTTGCCTCCTTGGAAGATTTCTCTCTCCCTCCTAAGGAAGAGTTCCCCCTGCACATGTAACCGAGACCCTGAATAAAGCCTAACCCTTGTTCGACTCCGGAAAGTCTCTTCTCTCATACATTTATCCGGTTTGGCCAGCCGAAGACCTGCGAGGTAAGGTAAGACTCGGGTAGCCCTCAGGCCTCTAGGCCTGGCACTCTCTAGAGAGAATGGATCAGTTCAAAACTCTACCAATAATGTATTAGTATATTATTTCCCCCCACAACTGCTAAAATATTTATCATTTTCCTTTTTTTGTAATATTTGCCAGTCTGATAGGTGGGAGGTACTACTTAGAGTTGTTTTAATTTCTATTTCTTTAATCAATAGTGATTTAGAAATTTTTTTTTTCCTTTCGACTATTGATAGCTTTAAGTTCTTCCTCTGAAAACTGCCTGTTCATATCCTTTGGCCATTTATCATTCAGATTCTTATAAATTTGAGTTCTCAATATATTTTAGAAATGAGACCTTTATCAGAGACACTGGCTATAAAATTGTTTCCTAGTTTTCTGTTCCCCTTCTAATTTTGATTATTTTGCATTTATGTTTAAATAATGTACACATTTGTCCTTATCTTGGTATATGGAATGAAATGTTGGTCTATCCCTAGTTTCTGCCATACTATTTTCCAGTTTTCACAGTAGTTTTTGTCAAATAGTGAATAATAGGAGGTATTGGGTTGATTTTCCTTGGAAGTTTTCAAACAAAGGGTGATTAACTATATGTTGGGTATGTTATAGTGGAGTTTCTTTCTGTGATTGGATTAGATGAAAGGATTTCTGAGGTCCTTGACAACTTTCAAATTTAACTTTTATAGGTAGAGGAGAGGGTAAGAATGTATTTTAAAATGAAGGTGATATAGCAATATAAGACATAAACTAACAACCAAAAACATCAAAGTCTTCTACCAATATATTTTGTCTCTTTTTTTGTCCAATTTTCTCCAGTTCCATATTTTGTAGTTCCAAATTTGTCATTCTTTCTTTTAGAAATTCTACTCATTTAAAAAGGGATGTCTGTTGTTCCTTTTAATTTCCCTTTTTCTTTTTTTTTAAATTTTTATTGGAACACACTAATTTGTGACTCTTTTAATCCTAACAATTCACTTCAATGGCTTTACCTTTATGTTCCAGTTCTGAACAAGTTATTAATGTGGCTTATACTCACATTTTCCATTTAGAGGTTTTTATTTATTCTTATAAGATTCTTCTTTGTATCCCAAATATTCTGCCTCTGGGATTCCATCCTCACTGTATTCCATTTGCTTCCATTAATGTCTAGACTCCTTTCTTATCTTTCCTTTACCTCTAAGTTTTGCTGAGTTGTATGATTGGGAATCTCATTGGTTCCCTGCATAGGAACCATGAATAAGACGATATATCTCTCAGTTCTGAGCATTCTCTTTGGTTGTCTCTGACTCCTGGAAAACTATCCCTCCTCAACTCTACATACTGACTTCCCTGTCTTCCTTTATGTCCCCCCAAAAAGCTCATCTTTTATTGGAAGCCTTTTCCAACTCTTTGTTAATTCTAGTGCCATTACTCTTGTAATTATTTCCTCTTTATCCTTATAAAGCTTAATATATATACATAATATATTTGTTGGCACATTGTATCCTCCATTAAATTGTGATCTACCCAAGGGCAGGGTCTAAGCATGTAGCAACATGTAGATAAATTAATGTGGTTACAAGTAGGAAACATGGCAATATTTGTGAGATGGCTAATGCAATTCAGCAGCTGTTTGTTTAAGTTCCTACCATATACAAAAGAAGGATCAATAGGACTTGGAGTCTCAACTAGCAATTACTGTACACACTAAATGTGATGTAACATTTCAGGAATTTCTTGATAATCAAGTTTAGTAATTAATTTTTTTCTCTGCAAGCAACACTTTTCCTATGTTTATGGCTTCAAAAGTATGTTTTAGCCATACTCCTCTCATTAATGGTAATCAGAATCATGTGGCTAGCACCATGTGCAATGTGTTGAAATTTACCCCCTACAGTTTACAATACAGTAACAGATGCCATCTTCAGAAGCAAGAACTATTGAGAAAAGGCCAGAAGTTTTCCTGCATTGTTGCAAAATCTGGTTTCTCCATATAAATTACCTTTATAAGGCAACTTGGAGTATCCTTCTATATAGGAAAAAAAAAATAAATACAGCTATGTAGATGTCTAGGAGTCCATTCATAACAAGCTTTTAAATGAAATGTAATTTGGCTCTAGGACAACCATTACATCTGTTGTCTTTCTTTTCAATGATTGTTTTAAGTCTTGCCTTTCTGGAAAGGGTTATTGCCTGTTGGTAACCATCTGTGATACCTGGCTATATTCCTGTAAAAACTGTAAATGGAAATCAGACTGCTAAGGGAATTTCATGAGCTTTGGGTCCTTACAGAAACAACAAAGATTTCTTATGGTATTTATAGAACACTTTTTTCATCGTGATCTCCTTGTTGTGAGTCTGTAAGGTAGCACAATTAAAATCTTGTTCCAGGGAAAGGAATGAAAATGTGTGGGAGTGTTGCTAAAGAAAAAGGAAAATATTCCCTTACTCAGGAACCCACCAAGGTCATTTCCAAGTCAATCTAAACAGCAGCCACACCTGGCAACCACGTAGCAATTAAAAAGGCTGATTATGCCAGAAAAGGGTAACACTTTCAGGAAATTTGGAAAGTCTTACACTGTGGGTGATTTTAAATAGAACTTTATACTCATATATTCACATATATCATGTTTTATGAAAATTTAATTTTATAAAGAAAAAAGTGACAGTTATGGAACCATAGAATCTAGAATGTGGGAAACAATAGTTTCAATGTTAGTTTCAATACTGCTTGTATTGGCCATACCACAGCTAAAATACTGTGGTCAGTTCTGGATCCTGCATTTTAGATGGGACATTGATACGTTAGAGGATTAACACATTTCCAAATAGAGTAATGAAGACCATAAGGATGCTTGAAATCATGTCATGTAGACATTACCTAAAAGACCTAAGAATAATTAGCCTAAAGAAAAGAAAACTTAGTGGAGGTGGGAGGGATAATAGTAATTTTTTCAAATATTTGAAAGGCTATTATATGAAAATAGGAAGAGATTTTAGACTTATTTTGTTTGGCTCTAGAGAACAGAAAAGATGAGTGCAAATTAAAAGGATCTTTCAGTTAAATAAAAGAAAGATTTTTCTAGTACTTAGATCTATGCAAAATGAAGTAATTCCCCATTGCTCAAAGTATTCAAACGCAAGTCAGACAACTGCCTGCTATGGAACTGCGGAGGGGCAGAAGGTTGGACTGTATGACTTCTCCCATTTCTTCCAACTGTAGAATTTGACCATATTGTTAATCATTTTGTGAGGAGTAATCATGAAGGTATACATAATTTTCTGACCTACATCATGGTCAGTCATACGTTTACCTGTAAACAGTAGAAAGTGGAAAAAAAACACAAGATAAATCAGTCATTAATATTTAATATATTGAATATATTAAAACATGCATACATATAGATATACAGGCACATAAGTGTATACATATATACACATATATACATATGCAAATACATATACAAATATATTCATACATACTTTGTCTCACTGAAGCTTATCTGTGAAACAGCTATGGCTTAGGTTGTAAACAAATCAATTTGCAACACAAATGTGTGTCCTGTTTTATAGTTATGCCTGAGTGTGTATTAGTATTGTAATGAATTCTAATTCTAAAATATTGATAATTTACCTTTTCAAATGCATTCAAAATATTATAAAGGTATTCTCAATGTATATGAATAAATCATAGGCTCCTAAATTCTGAAGAGCAAAAACATTAAGTTCTACACACTAATATCTGCAAAAGGAAAGGTTAATTGATAATGAATGAAAGTATTTGTTATATTTTGGTTCATAGTGAAGGGGTCTTTAATTTGAATTTCATGAACCACTAGGTGTATGGAAAGATTTCAAAAGGTTTGCTTGCTTGAGTTGGAAAAATACATGCTTATTGTTACTGACCTATAGCTAAAATTATGTATTTCTTTTGATGTTGAATTTAAAAGAAAAAAAAAACATTATTTTGAAAAGTGGTCCAATGACTTCACAGACTACTACCAGAAAGGTTTAGAATCCCTGCCTGAATATGAAATGTGAGAGTTATAAATAAAAGTAAAGCAAATATACTATAAAGTACAAACAGTCAGACTTTAATGAGGATCTAACCTAGGCAATGACTATACATGGAATCCTTATCGGAATGATGGGAACTGGGTGTAAAGACAGCTAAGGGCAAAATTTATGTAGTCAAGTTCCCCTTGAAGATTATTTAAAGCACCTACAAAATTCCACACAGTATCTTTAAATTGTTGTCTAGAATCTAGAGGCTAGTATCCTAGTAACTCTTTAAAAGAAAGCAATCTGTATGACAGAACAGATGAGTTGAAGGTGGTTGCTATGGAAATGATGGAATTATAAAATATATTAATTTGCCCAAAGTCACAGAGCTAATAAGAGTCTGAGGTCAGATTTGAACTCAGAAAGATGAGTTCACACACACACATGTGTATATATATCTATATCGATATAGATAGATATAGATATATCTATATAGAGAGAGAATTAGAAATTCTCAAAGGATTATATGAAAGTTCATGTCCTCCTTGAGTTATTCCTATGTCAGAATTGACCTCATCCTTGGGATACTTTGCATTGCAAGGAACACCCCATGCTTAAAACTAATTTCTCCAATTCTCTCAGGATTCTATTTTCTGATTTAAAGGCAGCAACTTCCTAATCTGATAAAAGAATCTGTGCTAATGAGCTAATAGTGGTGGGTGGAGAGTCTTAGCCCTCTGATTAAAACAATTCAATTAAAGAAAGATAAAGGGCTACTCTTGATACCAGGATGCCCTTTTTATGATGAGGAAAGTTATTTAACTTTTCTGCTCCAAGAAGCTCTCTAAAATCAGATTTCAAGAGTTTTGCAGAAATTATCTGAGGAGGTATTTCATATGAAGAATTCCTTATTCCAATGAAATTCCAGATTCAGAGAGTCCTCTCTCACCACTACAAACCTTCCACTCACCCAAAAAAAGTACAAGGTAGGTATCAGGAACTGAGGATAAAATGATAAAAGACAGGCAAGATGAATTTAAAAAGTGGCCATTCAGAATAAATAATGTGACCTTTGTTATAGATTCATTGGAAAGAGTCTTGTGATTTAAACCCAGTTCATCCTGGCCTTGTTCTCCAGTGTAAGTATTCATTCTTGTACTATTTTCCTTGAGCTATGTTAGAGGATTGAGCTTTAAGATGGAGTGTCAGAAAGGTCCTGTAATATGAATCCCATGGGAAAGTTTGGAGGTACCAACCATTCAGTGACCCTCAAATCACAGTGCTACCTTTTTTCCCCTTATGTAGGAATAAGCCCATGTCAAATATAGTTAAAGCATATCCACAGACAGTCAGCAAAATTGGATATGACTGAAACATTTAACATCTTAATCCTTATGATCTATGTTTACATTCCCCTGACAGTAGTCTAATAAATTCCATTCTGGAGCAAAGGGTTCCCTTCTTCTATCTATTATACCATAGTTAAGTAGCACTAAAGGGCATTTTTTTAGAGAACTTGGCACATTCCCTCAACAATGAGAAAGACCAAAGTTTAGGCATTCTCTCCAAAACAATCCCAATCAGTATGATTTGTAGGTGATGGGCTTGTGAATGATTCAGAATGCAAGCAAAGGGGATGTGGGTGACTGAATCATTCCTTAATACCTGATCCTGCAGTAGATATATTGGAATACACAGGTAAAATTGGCTATGCATTATTAGATTATACCTTTTCTAACAGAGACTGTTTTGCAATATTTCCTTGTAAAAATTATTATAATAATATACATAGGAAGTATAAGTAAAAGTATGTGTTTTTATCCTTGTCAGGGAGAACTAGTTTCTTCTTTGTAGTATGAATTTAATTTCTTTACCTTAAGTCTAAATTTGTGTTGTTTTTTTTTTTTTTGCTTTGACTCGTTTTTGAAAACAGTAGCTTAAATGACAGAAAATTGACTTGTGTTGGTGAAGTGAAGTGAAAGCAGTATAAAGTATTTAGTTTACTCTACATATTCCATCCAGATGCTACATGTATGGAGATGAAAACTATATGTATATATATATATATATATATATATATATATATATATATATATATATATATATAATCAGAAATCAGAGATAGATAAGCTATAAACCATGTGAATGCTTAAACATGTACTTTAAAATTGTGTAAATAGTTCTCAAAGAAAATTTTTGTTCAGTGTTTTTAAGTCCATGTTTAAAAACTTGTACATAAAAATGTGAAATAAAAAAACTTTAGAAAATTTTTGGCAACAGAAATATGCATATGTGCATGACACTAATTCTTAGTAATAGATTTCATTTGAATGACACGTTAAGTAGGTATTTAATATAAATCTCATTTAATCCTTTAAAAGTGTTCAAGGATAATAGTGTGGGAATGAACGCATATTTAGAAGAATGGCCGAATGGTTTGGGGTAGTAGAAACAGTACAGCATTGATCAGGGTTTCAAAAATAATCTGAGGCTAAGTATTGGGTTAGTCACTGATACAGTGAATAAACATCAGGAAATTTCTTTTCTTGGTACCTTAGTTTTCTCATTTTTAAAATGAACTTATTGTACAAGATGACATCTGTAGTCTTTTCTTGCTCTAACATTGCTAGATTCTTATTCTTTGACTTTCATGCATTTTCCTGTGGTATGTCTAATCTTATTATTAGTGATTTATAATTATGATTAGCTGGCATTTATAGATCACTTTAAAGTTTGAAAAGTTCTTTACATATGTTCTCTCACTCATTACTTACATATGAGAAAAGTGAACCTTAGAAAAAATATTAAGTAAGTTTTCCACAGTCAAGAAGGAAGTTGATATTTGGTGGCAGTATTCAAAACTAGGATTTCCTGCCTGAAAATTGAGTGCTTTTTTTTGGAAACTTGTGATTTTTCAGTTGTGAAAGGAGCCCTGAGGGATGGATCCCACGGGAAACACTTTGTACAACTTTTATTGGCATTTCTTAGGCATTCTCTCTAGATAATGGTTTGAGAAAATGGGCTAAATGATACAGACACAATACTTTGTACTAAAGAATCAATTTCTATCTCTCACTGCCATGTACCTGTTAGTTGGCAACCTGTTTTAGGTGACCTTAAATTGAACTGTGTGTGTGAAAAAGTTAATTTTAAAATAACTTTGCCAACGTGTTATGGCTGTTAAATCTTCCTAAATTTCAGTTGCTTTCATAGCTTCATGAAGGCTGAAAAGTGATCTTTCATTAAACATATTGTTGCAGAATTCCATATTAATATGCCCTTAGGGATGCATCCCCATCTCCTGAGATCTGTGAAATATTAGTAATATTAATTAGCTACCTGCTGCCAAATGTATGGCTTAGAAATATCTCACTATTTTATATCCGTCATTGAAAAAATGTCACATAAAAAGTAACATAAATTTTGGTGAATTATTGCAGTTGTCTGCAAGATAAATGGATGGCAGCAATCTGATCAGGTGATCTCAGAAAAGGAATAGCATGAATATGATTATCACTAAAAACTGACAGGTACATAGGACTGGTCTGTCATGGAGTCTTTTACAAAGTAGAGTTAAATTCTTGGAACAAGCTGGTCCTATTGAAGCTGAGACCATGACCAGATAAGCAAGGCTTATTGTAAGACAGTCAAAACATCCCATCAACTTGATTCATCACATCTGCCTTCAGGACTGGGATGCCAATGCCATGGACCCTCTCTTTTTCTCTCTTTTGGCTGAAGACAGCTTCTAATGAACTTGATTGGATTATATTTATGGTCCTGTATCTGTCTTGCTAGGGTCATTTAGATTCAACTGGAATCATATTCTCATATAAAGTGAAGTGATCATATAAATCAAAAGTAGTTTTGGATTAGAAATTTCATCTCACTAACTTTCAAGTTTATTTCCAACATTGTACATTTTTTCAGAGGACCTTTTTTTCTGATACATTTTATATAAAAAAATGAAGCACTTTTCTACAACACATCAATCCCATCTCGAGGATATAATAAGAATAGGAAGAGGAGAACAGACTGTAATAAGGTCCTTCTCATTACTCACTTTTGTTTATTTATCTATGGACATGTACCAGCCTCCATCCACTCAATAAAATGCAAGCTCCTAACCGACAGAGACTGTTTAGTTTTTTTCTCTGATATTAGAAATGCATTTACTGTATACTGTACTGTATTTACTTCCCTTTACTGTTGATTAAATACTATTAGTATCTCCATTTTACAGATTAAGAAATGTATCTCAGAGATGTTAAGCGGCTTCCATAAGCTAGTACTCAGGACTTGAACTCCAAGCCCAGTGCTCTGTTACTAAGTAAAGATGACTGCCTACCTTTTCTTTTAAGCTTCAGGGTTATAGTGTTGTGACTGTGACAGATATCTCCTTAAGCTCCTACTCTGAGCTTGTCTCCAAAGACATTTTTTTCTCTGTTGGCAGTTAAAACTCTTCCACTTTAAAAGCAACAAAGCACTTTCATATTGTAAGTGCTCTCTCATAACCTATGTCTTTGTTCCTTCTGAGGTTTGAAAATTTATTCTCTAACTTCCCTGAGGGAAGCTTCTTCAACTATTACATTCTAAATGTGTAAGTAAAAACACACCTTTTAGAAATAGATTTGGTGATATATTTCTCACTTCATAAATCTGTTAGCAGACTGCTTAATGTGGTTCTTTGAATAATGACAGCATCTTTAGAAATAAGAATAGAGACTTTTTTTCAGTATTTGTCCATTTATTGAGAAAATATTTCTTATAGAAAAAATAAAATATATGCTTAAATTAATATATCCATAATATTTTATTCAAATACATACCTAATGTGCACATATTACACACAACACAATATATACATAGTATATCTAAATGTGCACATAATATACATACTCATATGTGTGCATTATACATGTAGGCAATGCATACATAGTGTATATAGTGTAGTGTTTCTATATGTATATATAAATGTTTACCCTGAGGTATGTCTATGTGCATGCATGCATAGATACAGCTGGTGCATATTAGATAGAGCATTGTGCCTAAAGTTAAGAAAATCTGAGTTCAAATCTGACAACAAATACTTAATTGATTTATGACCCTGGGCAAGTGACATAACCTCTATTTTCCCCAGTTTTTTCAACTGTAAAATGAGGGTGTTAATATCATCTACCTCTCAGAGATGTTAGAAGAGTCAAAAAAAATGATATTTGTAAAAATGCTTAGCACTGTATCTGGTACATAGTAGTCCAACATAGCATGAGTTAGCAATGATGTCAGCTTTGGTCTTGATCTTGGTATAAAAACAAAACAAAAAAAAACAACAATAAAAAAAGTCTAAGTTATAAGGTTAATTTAACTATTCCCCAGGGACCAAGATGGCATGTGTGCATTCATGTGTGTGTGTGTATGTGTATGTGTATGAATTATGCCCCCAAGATATCTGGGGGAAATGTGTATATTGGTTCCTGAATATAAAATATATATATGTGTATATATATATATATATATAAAATCTAATATTAAGTGGTTATATGAAGCTGGAGTGCTAGTTAATGTATCCCTAAAATGATAGGAAATGGCTGATGGCTGGTTTTGTACTCCACGTTCATGCAACACAATTCTACTATATTTTTTTGAGTGACAGTCTGTTGAATACTTAAAGACATCTATCATGCCTCTTCTGAATCTTTTTTTCTCTTGAGAAGTTCACAATTTCCTTCAAATTTCCTTCAAGTGATGTCTCAAAATCCTTCACTACCCTGATTGGCATGTTCATTTTTATTAATATTTCTCCTAAACTGTGGAATGTGAAACTGAATATAATACTCCTGATCACTGAATAGTGCAAGCAAGAAAACAGTGTTCAGATCGAAGAAAGTTGACCAAACCTCATAGACAATGAGCCCAAGAACGAGCACCAGAAGAAAAATCCATTAAAGAGTGCAAACTCTATAAAATCTATATAAATGAATGTGCTTATTATTTTTAAATACTACATTACTAAATTGAGGGAGACTGATGTCTGTGGGAAATTGACTTAGTTGTGGTATTACTGAGTCAAAATGTGGAAATATAATTTCTAGTTTGTAGAACTTAGAGATAAAAAATAATCCAGTTCAGCTTTTCTATATTGGTCTGGAAAGAGAAACACTTTAAAATGTGTGGACATGATATCCATAATAAATAAGAAAAGAAAAAAAATCACTAATTATTTCCACTCTTTCAAGTCCTAACTTCTAAATTATTACATTTTGTTTCATAGGTTGAGAATTTAACTCAGTTTTATTTTTTAATCCCTTGTGTGATATGAAAAAGCCAAGTAGAAAGGAAGAGCAAATAATTGTACATCTCCATTCTCCTAATTTCCTACATGCGTATAATCCAGGCAAACAGGCTGTCAAATATTATCATTAAACAAAGTTTAATCCACTTAAAGTTAGGTAGGTTGTTTATCATATAGAACAAGGAAATTGATGAACAAAATATTTGGGCCATCTGTATGGATATAAATGTAAAGTTTATTGCTTAAAATCTCAGTTATTGAATTTAAAGATCTCTATAAAAATGAGGCATACAGAGCTAAAAAGGCAATGCTGTACAAGACTATAAAACATGAAAGCATATTCAGATGCAGGTTCATGACTTCAGTGTTATGCCATACCCTTCCACTGTTGCAATTCAGAAGCCCCTTCTCCCTTCTTCTTTTGTTTGATTCATATCAGTATCTTTTTAGAAATCATCCTATAAAGGATTCATCTGTAATAGCAATCTAAGTAGAATCTTTTACTGTTTTTGTTTTAGTATAATCAGGTGTCTCTGATTGAATCTTACCTTTATCAAACAAAAGTCTTACTAGGAGTAAAGTACAGAAACAAGAGTTTCTTTAACTAGAAACATTATATGTATTTATATTGTTAATTCTTTTAATGTGATTAAAGTTCTTCCTCACCCATTGATGGGCCTGGGAAGATTTGTAGGAAGGTCCACATCTTTTGTTAAAGAGGCACTGTTCAGGGTTGTGATGCCCTCTGTCTCTAAAAATTGTATAAATACTTTTATGGTGAGGTTTTACATTGGGACTTACTGACTGGAAGTGTTTGTTTGGCCAGATGAGACTCTGGGAAGCCACTAAAGAGCCCCCAGCTTTGAAAACCCAGATATTGGGGCTTCCCTCTCTGGTAACTATGGTCAGACAGTTGGATCTTTCTGTTGATCTATGATGTCTGTATTGCTTATGTCAGACATTTGGAAGCATGTCTATTGATCTTTGATTTCTCTGTATTTTCTAGAAAATTTAAGGTGCTGACTTTTCCCCTGAAGTAAGTGAATGATACATGTGCTTCATTAAAGTGATTGTTGACCCCTCAAAAGTTGCCTGTCCTTTTGTAAGTGCAGATCAAAGAACCTGTGATATCAGGGCCCCTGTGTATGTTGGGGTGCTTACAGTTACACTATACAAAAAGCTAGAAGCCTTCCTCTGAATATTTTATTACAATTATCATAGGGATATGGATCTAGAGCTGGACAGGTGTCCAGAAAACATTTAGCCCAAACTCTCCTCCCTAACTTTTGTTTTCTTAGATTCGGAAATGAAGGCTCGTTTTAGTGGTTTGAGTGAATGAAAAAGCATTTTGAAAGTGTTTACTCTGTGCAAAGCACTGAGCTATGCTTTAGTAACACAAAGAGAAAAGTAAGGCAGATCCTGCTCCCAAGGAGCTCACATTCCAATGAGGTGGACAACCTACACACTTTAGCTGCAAAGCAGATAGAAAAGGCCCATGGCTTAGAGTATGCAGCTGCAAAACAAATTGCAATACATCTTCTGTAATGTCATCTCCACTAAGTTAATCATATCCGTTTCTGATATTGAACCATTTTATGGGGCCAAGTGCCAAGCCTAGAGGCCTGTATTGGGCTACCCGAGTCTTTCTTACCTGTCCAGGTCTTCGGCTGGCCACGCCAGATGCACGTATGAGAGAAAGGACGTTCCAGAGTCAAACAGGGGTTGAGCTTTATTACAGGGTTTCGGTTACAAGTGCAGGGGGTCTTCTTTCTTAGGACGAAGAGGGGGAGATTTCCTAAGAAGGCTAAGCTTAAGGGAATGGAAGTAGAAGTACAAGCGGGGAGAGAGGGGGAGGGGAGAGAGGAAAGAAAAGAAGCGGAGCCCTACTTTTCTCTTTGGCTCCACACGTGCTAAGAGAGCTTTTAGGCTTCCTCAATCCTACTTAATCTTCAGCCACACAGTGTGCATCTCAATACCATGCTGTTAGGTAACTAGGTGTGCTCCAATCCGGGACGACCTCGAGGGCAGGGAGACTCCACCCATCAGGTATCTCCGGGGGAGAGGCGGAAATACCCGAGCTAGCCGAGCTAGCTCGGTCTGACCTTCTCGAACCCCCGCTGTTCATGGAGGGCCTCGTAAGACTCTAAGATTTAGAAGTCCCACTTTTACCTGCCCGAGACTGTCCACACGGAATTGAGCTTCCAGTCCCAACAGCCAAGTACTTTGATAAGAACTTTTTTTCTTATTCTTCAGTAGCAGGGGCTATGGCATCCACATTTCCATTAGTGGTT
Source organism: Notamacropus eugenii (assembly GCF_028372415.1). NCBI lineage: Eukaryota > Metazoa > Chordata > Mammalia > Diprotodontia > Macropodidae > Notamacropus > Notamacropus eugenii. The sequence continues at coordinate 445,763,024 of NC_092873.1, forward strand.
GCTTCCTCTGATGATGATAAATACCTAGTATATGTAGTGCCTTAAAGTTTTCAAATATTATCTAGTCTTTTAGATACTATATTATTTAATTCATTATAACTAATATTTATTTATTTAAAACATAATTAATTTTTTGTTTTCAACATTTACTCCTACAAGATTTTGAGTTCCAAGTTTTCTCCCCATCTATCCTCTTCCCTCACCCTAAGACAGTGTACATTCTGATTACCTCTTTTTCCAATCTGCCCTTCCTTCTATCACCACTCCCTTCTTTTATCCCCATCCCCTCTATTTTCTTGCACAGCAAGATAGATTTCTATAACCCATTGTCTTTATATCTTACAAAATTAATATTCAGGAAATTCAGCTTATCCAATTTCAAATAGGTAATAGCTATGAAAGTGAAATCTCATATAGATGTGAAACCGTGTTCTCTTACTCTAATACTCTTTCCAGTATATCATCCTGCCTATCTTTAATTCTTTTAAATATCATTTATTTTTTTATAGTGAAAGCACCACCAGCACTGTTAAATAGCTCTCTGCCCCTAGTTGAGAAAGAAAAAGTAAAAATCATTACCTTGAAGTTAACCTAGTCATAGACTCCAATGAACTCTGTGAGCCTAGTCCTCAGAAAGACATCTGGTCCCTGGCTGCACCCCTATTCTGAGCCTTTCCAGCTTAATAATACTTGCAGAGATTGGCTCTACTATCTTAACTTCTGAGATCTCAGGCCAACAGGAATAGAACTTTGGTGGAGGTCATAACTATTCTGAGATGTAAACAAAGTTTCTTAAGAATGGAAGGCATTAGCAGCAGGATTTGCATTTAAATATTTTAAATAATTGCCATCAATTACTTTTATTTATTTGTTAAAAGGATCCCAAAAGGATCCTAAAATTTACAACTCTTCTCCCTTCCTTTATAACTCATTTGTACATGGAAGCTTGGATCAGGAATGGGTTCAATATCCTGTGATGACTGTTATATCAAGGATCAACTATAAAATCTCCTGTTTGCCCTTAAAGTCTTCACAAGGTGGGTCCTTTTTTCCTTTCCATTCTTACACTTTTCTCAACTCCATGGACCATATCCATACTTACTACTCACAGCCAACACTGTATCTCTTGGTACCATCCTTTTTCAATGGTTGTTGCCCATGCCTTGAAAAGCTCTGTTTCCCTATCCTCTGCCTGCTAGCTTCCCATAATATTCAGCTCAAATCCCACCTTCTGAAACAAACTTGTCTTATCCACCTCAGATTACCTCCTATTTACATGACTCATGCTTCTATGCAAGTGTTATCCTAGTCAAGTTCTCCAATGTCCCAAAATTAGAATGGTTAATTAATACATTAGATTATAAAATCAGGATGCAAAATAGATATTAATTAACAGATTTCTTTATACTATTGAGTAGGAAATAGTGCAAATAAAGACTGTTCTGCTATGCATTTCAGCACCACCCCTGCTATTACTATAGCATCATAGCTCCAATCTGAAGGGATTTACCACTGATTCAAGCCCTTAGTCTACTCCTTTATCAAAAAGCAGACAAGACAAGTGGGAATTTTAAGGAATTACACTGTGATCTCAGAACATATGAAGAATGACTACTCACATGACAGAGCAACCAGTGAATTGGGCCCTCCACCAGTAAGGCTCATGGCTATTAAGCAGTCTTGGACTCAGTTCCACATCTCTGTCTATAATATTATTTCCCCTTCTCTGTTTCAGAGGAATAGAGGAATTGATTTCCACAGCTTCAGCCTTCACTTATTCTTAGTATTAACTAAACTATCTGTTATTTCTCTCTCTAAAACAGTAGTTAGCATTAGCTTTCCCTAGCATCATAATGAGCTTCTCCTGGGCCTGCTTAGTTTTCAAACGGAGACAACCATCACTACTCCTGATGAATATGATTCCCTTAAGTCGTTATGGAGTATTTCCCATTGGTAGATTTTGTAGGAAAGAAAGATATTTGTCTCCCTGTGCTCTTGCCAGAGTGTCTACTGTTCTTATCTGTGATTAATCTTTAAATTTATCGCATTTTTTCTATGAGAGAGTGTCTGTTAATGCTGCAATGTCTCTCCAAGGCACTTCTATTACCCTTCATCACATTTCTCTAAGCAAACTCCCCAGAGTCTTCTTATGGGTATATTACATGAAAAGTGATCAGATCATGTGGCAGTCCCTGTTACACTCACCTCCTATATTTAATCACTTGCCAAATTTTGTTGCTTTAGGTCAAATCTCTCACATCATTTTTTGTTCTCAAATACCTTCATTCAGGTCCTTATTCCCTCTTGCCTGTGCTGTTGCAACAGCCTACTAATTAGTCTCTTATCACACAGAATTTCTCCTCTCCAATACATCCTCCACACAATCACCAGATCAATATTCCCAGGGAACACTTCTGACTACGTCACTCCCTTCTGAAAAAACTTCAGTGGTTAATCATTGCATTGAGGACTGAAAACAGCAACTCATCCCTTCAGTGTTTTAAATTCTTTACCATATGCTTCTAACCTACTTCTCTGGGTTTGTTTCATATTATTTTCCCCAACCCACTTTATATTCTAACCAAAATGACCTACTTGTTCTTCTCCATATCCAATATTCTGCCCCCTATCTCCCTGTCACTGAATAAGACACCTAACCTTAGATTCTTTCTGCTGGAGTGCCCTCCATCCTCACAACCACCTCTTAGAACCCCTAGTGATTACTTTATTTTTTTTCCTGACACCTACATTACTTGGTATTTATTTATCTGGGTGAGTACATGTTCTATTCAACTCATCTTCCTCCCAGTCATCTTCTCTCCCTATAAATGTTAGCTCTTTGAAGGTATGGACTACTTAGGCCTTGCCTTGGTATCCCCAGCACCAAGCAGAGTGACAGGCACATATTAGATTCTTATTAAACAATAAATGATGAAATAGTGAATGGATAGATGGATGACCATGATCTCTGACAGCTAGGATTCCACAATAGTTGACAGGGAAATGCCTGAGAAAATAGGAAGACCTCAAAGGGCATTTTTTTCAAGAAAGTAGTTATCATTGGTCATGTGACAAAGCATCATCATTGCTCATTTTTGGAGTATTCTGTTCCTAAGAGCTCAAGTAGCATACAAAACAGCCTGATGTACCAGGCTTTTCCTAACAGTATATGCGATAAAGGGGAATTAAAACCTAGAAAAAGTCAGTAAAGTAACCAGGTTAATATCTCGTCCATTCATAGCTGAATTGTTCTACCATTGGGAAGTTTCACTTGATTCTTCTTCTTATCAATATACCTGATATAGTGACCAATTTAGGAACTCCAACCCAGAGGTCTTAACTACCAATGCTTTTGATAAGTTATCTAAAACCTACCCTCAGCATGAAAGTGGCACTGATTTCCTTCTTAGAACTGTCACCAGCAACTGAACTTGGGCTCTCGCAACTCAACCACACTGACACTATATGGTTGTAGTAATAAAAGCTAACTCTTTCACTAACACATTGTTTGATTTCCCCAAATCTGACTCTATAACATCAAAATACAATACTCTCTTTCTCTACAAGTGTTCAAATATCTCTTGCAATCCCACTTCCTGAATTGTTTTTACAAACTGGAAGGGAGATAATTGTTTTCTCCAAATTTATATTGAATCAGAAATTAAATGGGTTTTGGAGTTGGCAGGGAACTTGATGATCATTTACTTAATGAATAATGAAGAAATTGAGGTCTGGAGAGATAAAGTGTCTTACCCCATGGTACTTATTCTTACATACATTCTACAATGAATCATGAACATTTACATTGATGATTGTCTACAGTGCATATTTTCTTAATGATTTTATTCATTACTTCTGCAAGTTTCTATCTAAAGACTCTGGCATGTTTTTCTTTACCCATCATTATTATCCACATTACATTATAATAATGAAGACAGCAGCTATATTTATTAAATTTGTTACATGCAGTAGCAAACATATGTGGACACTTTGTAAATTACATCCTGATGACAATGATTTTATAGCACAAAGATAATTGCATTAGACAAATGTAAATTCAGTCTATATTCCTGGAATTATATATTTGATTTTTTATTTTTAAATTTCATTTATCTTTTAAAATTAAGAATGGTAATCTAAAATCCTATGGGACTAATTGCTGCCCAAGAAAAGAAAAAAAAACAATGCAATAGCATGCTTTTTCTATGCGTTACAAAGATTTACCTATGAAAATTAGGTAGTCAGTAGATGGCACTGTTTATTTTGCTAATAATAACTGACCATTTCTATGCTGTTATAAAATGAGTTGGCTAATTGGATTATTTAATAGAAATCTATAGCTGCTTGTAAGTTTCCCACCAAACTAGTCCATTTGATATTCCAATACTATGCTGCAGTGGCTTCAATGATAAGACAAAATTGTGGGGGGGGAGTTAAAATAGGAAAATTCTCAGTAATTTTGTTTATCATTTATGTTTAATACAAACCAACCTCCTTGAAGGATTTGGTGCAATGATTCTCAAGAAAAAAATTCCACTAACAATAATATATTTTGATTTTTTTTAATCAAAGATAATTTTGTTTCATCAAAGAAATCTAAAATGATGCTGTTTATAAATTATGTGAATCTCAGTTCAGGTTAGTTCACTACTTAGTTCATTTTTGTAACAGGATTAAGAGGAGAATTAATAGAAATTAGTGAGCTTGAACTTCTACATAAACAGGTAAAAATGTTCAAACACACAAAAAAAGGAGAAGTCATCATAAAGATTCAGTGGTATCACTCAAATTTTATTGTTATTGTAGGCTATTCAAAGTTATTATACTTAAAAAAAATTATTGGACTTTTGTTGTTTATCCCATATCTATGTCTTTGAACTGGTCTTACACTGTGCCTTAAATGTTGTTATTTACCTCCATCTCTTAGAATATCTGACTTCCTTCAAGACTCAATTCAACTGCTACCTTCTATGTTTACATAATCACATGTACTATGTGTATAATATATGTGTGTATGTGTGTGTATGCGTGTGTGTGTGTGGAAAGAGAGATTATGGAGTTAATAAATGGAGTATCTTGTGGGAGGAATACAAAAAGACCAGTTTAACTGGATTGTAGAGTATATGTGGGGAGTAAACTGTAAGACTATTGGAAAGATACAAAAAGTCAGAGATTTTGTATTCAATACTGGAGGTTATGGGGAGTGAGTAGAGTTCATTGAATAGAGCAGTGATTGTCTATGTGGGGATGAGGTCCTATATGAAGTTGATGGTTGTGTGAATAGGGGAGTAGACATATATGAAATATATTGCAAATACAGATGAGAACATTTGATAAGAGAATGGATATATGGGTGGATATGGGTGATGAGTTGAGGATGATACCAAACTTGTGAGTCTGATTGGATAGTGATTCTGTCAAAAATAATTGAGAACTTGTAAAAGGGGAAGATTTTGAGGAAAAGACAGTTCTATTTTTAACGTATTGTTTTAGATGCCCATAAGGGATTCGAAGATGTCCAAAAATCAGTTGATAAAGCAGAGCTCAAACTCAGGAGAGAGAAGATTGCATATATAGATCTGGGAATTATCTACACAGAGATTATAATTATCCTTATAGGAGCTGATCCATCACTAAGTAAGATAATATAAGAGAAAAGTGATTAGAACACAATTATGGGGGTATCCCAAAAGTTAGTAGGCATTATATTAATGAAGATCAAGGTAGAAAGTAAGGTAAAAGCCAGGTGACAGGAAAACCAGGAGACAATAGTATTATGAGACTGAGAAGAAATTACCCAGATAGAGAAGGTATTGATCAGTTTCAAAGGTTTCAGGGAGGTTAAAAGGCTTACACAAAAAAGCCATTATATATTTGGTATTTTAAACATCTCTAGTAACTTTAAAGAGACCAGCTTCAATTCACTGTTGAGTTCAGAGGATATTCCTCATCCCTCTTGAAAACTGATTTTCTTTCTCTCCACTGCAATCTCTCTGTCCATAAGCATTTATTAAGGTTTACCATTGCCAGGCATTCTATTAAACCAACTCCTTTCCAGATCACTAATATCACTATATCCAAATACAATGATGCTTTTTACTATTCTCATTTTCTTTTAATGCTGGGACATTTGACACCAAGTCATCCCCGTTCAATAAAACAATACAATTCAATTCAGGACAATGAAATTTATAACATTATAACACAAACTGATTAGCCTCTTTTGTGTACAGAGTTACATGGCTCATACTGAAGGAGATGAAATTTCCCACCCTCCAGAATTTATTGGTTGGTAGGAGGATAAAAAAAATAAAACAAAAGCAAAAGTATCTTTCTTGATAGTCTCTTTCCTTGCCTTCCATAACTTATAGTGAAATACTATAATTTTGTTCTTCCTCTCTATCCCTGATTTCTTTGTTTCATTTGCTCATTCCTCTTCCCATTCTTCAGATTTTGGTGTTTTCCAAGGTTGTGCCTTAGGAGAGTAATTGTTTCCTTCTTTATAGATGCATCCCTAAGCCTGGAAAGTAATAAATGCCTGATAATTACTGGTTAATTGGTTGGTTGCCTCTGTACTCTCCTTTTCAGTGAGTACTCTTATGAAGATGATAACCCATATCTATACTTTTCCTAAAATATTCAGTCTTGTTTCCCAATGTTCAGTATCGCTACCTGAATATCCTTCAACACATAGATTTTTCAACTGAGCTCACCTTCAAAAATAGCTCTCATCCTAATGTTTCTATCTCTGTTAATGGTACAGTTTTCTTCCTAGTTAACCAGGATCATAACCTTGGAAGTATCTTTGATTCTTTCTTGTTTCTCACCATCATTTCTAATTTCACAATATCTTTAATGTCTTTCATCTTGTCTTCCCTATCATTTTAAACATTCTACCCCTCCCTGCCACTTAATAATATTTTACTTTTTCCAATTACATTTAAAAATAGTTTTCAGCATTCACTTTTATGAGATTGAGTTCTAATGTTTTTCTCCTCCATCCTCCCCCTTCCCAAGTCAGCATGCAATCTGATGGAGGCTATACATGTATAATCCTATTAGACATATTTCCACATAAGTCATGTTGTAAAGGAAGAATTGAAACAAAACGGAAAAACCCCAAGAATTGTATTTCTCTTCATCCAATTCCCCCTCTCCCTTCTTAATGGTTCTCTTTCTCCTTTTTAACATTATTTAATTTTCTGTTTTCAATATTCACTTCCACAAGATTTTGAGTTCTAAATTTTCTCCCCATCTCTCCTCTCCCCCACCCCAGGACAGCTTGTGCCCCAACCACCCCATTCCCCAATCTGCCTTCCCTTCTATCACATCCCTTCTCCCATCCTTCTCCCCTCTATTTTCCTGTAGGGTAAGATAGATTTCTATACCCCATTGCCTGTATACTTATTTCCCAGTTGCATACAAAAACAATTTTTAACTTTCATTTTTAAAGCTTCGAGTTCCGCATTGTCTCCCTTTCCCCCTCCCCACCCACCCACACTGAGAAGGCAAGCATTTCAGTATAGGTCATACATGTGTAGCCATGTAAAACACTTCCATAACAGTCATGTTGTGAACGACTAACCACATTTCTCTGTATTCTGTCCTGCTCTCCATTTATTCCATTCTCTACCTTGACCTGTCCCCCCACAATAGTTTTGGCTTCTGATTAGCCCTTCCCCCAATCTACTGTGCTTTCCATTATCCTGATATCCTCTTCCCCTTTGTCTTCCTGTAGGGCACTCTAGATTTCCATACTCAATTGAATGTGTGTCATTGCCTCCTTAAGCCAAATCCAATGAAGGTAAGGCTCACTTATTCCCTCTTACCTCCCCCTTCTTCCCCTCCATTGTAAAAGCTCTGTATTGTCCCTTTTGTGGGGGATGATTTACTGCATTCTACCTCTCCCTTTCTCTTTCTCCTAGTACATTGCTCTCAAAGTGTAATTTTATTTCTTGGGTACCCTCCCTTCATATTCAGCTCACCCTGTGCCCACTATCTATATGTATATATGCATATGTGTGTGTATATATAGATATAAATATGTATATTTATTTACACATATATGTATGCATATGTATATATATATACATGCACACACATATGTATACATACATATGCATATGCCTACACATACAAAATATGTATATGTATATATATTTATATGTGTATGTGTATATTTCCTCTAACTCCCCTAATATTGAGAAAAGTCTCATGAGTTACAAATATATTTCAATGTAAGGATGTAAACAGTTCAGCTTTAATGATTCACTTATGACATCTTTTCTGTTTACCTTTTCATGTTTCTCTTGATTCTTGTATTTGAGAGGCAAATTTTCTATTCAGCTCTGGTCTTTTCAACTAGACTGCTTGGGAGTCTTCTATTTCAATGAAATTCTATTTTCCCCTTGAAGTATTATACTCAGTTTTGCTGGGTAGTTGATTCTTGGTTTTAATCTTAGCTCCTTTGACCTTTGGAATATCATATTCCAAACCCCTGAATTCCTTAGTGTAGAAACTGCTAAATCTTTTGTTATACTCATTGTGTTTCCACAATATTTGAATTGTTTCTTCCTGGCTTCTTGTAATACTTTCTTCTTGACTTGGCAACTCTGGAATTTGGCTACAATATTCCTAGGAAACTTCCTTTTGGGATCTCTTTCAGGAGGTGATAACTGGATTCTTTCCATTTTTATTTTACCTTCTGTTCCTTCAATATTAGGGCAACTTTCATTGATAATTTCTTAATAGATGTCTAGGTTCTTCATGCCTTTCAGGTATTCCAATAATTTTTAAATTATCTGTCATGGTTCCATTTTCCAGGTCAGTTCTTTTTCCAATGAGATATTTCACATTATCTTCTATTTTTTCATTCTTTTGGTTTTGTTTAATAATTTCATGATTTCTCATGAAGTCATTAGCTTCTATTTGCTCCATTCTCAATTTGAAAGAATTTTTTTTTCAGTGAGCTTTTGCACCTTATTTTCCATTTGGCCAATTCTGCTTTTTGAGGACTTCTTCTCCTCACTGGCTTTTTAGAACTCTTGTTGTTTGAGAGGTCTAATTTTAAAGTTGTCTTTTTTTCTTCAGCATTTTTGGGGGTCTCCTTAGCAAGCTGTTGACTTGCTTTTCATGATTTTCTTTCATCACTCTCATTTTCCTTCTCAACTTTTCCTCCACTTCTCTTACTTGATTTTCAAAATCCTTATTGAGCTCATACATGACCCAAGACTATTTCATATTTTTCTTGGCAGCCTTGGACATAGGACCTTGACCTTACTGTCTTCCTATGGTTGTATGCTTTGATCTTCCTCATGATAAGAAATACCTATTCCCCAGGAAAGTAACTTTCTATAGCCTTATTTTTTCCCATTGTGCTCATTTTCCAGTCAGTTATTTGTCTTTTGAGCTCTTTGTTAAGTGGAAGGTGCACTGGCCCAAGTTTGAGGGTTTTTGTGTAGCTGTTTTCAGAGATATCTCTGTGGCCCTATAAATTCTCAGTTTCTCCAAAGTGGTATGATCAAAGGTGAAGTGTTTACTCTTCTCCTGGACTGCAGTGTGGTCTATGAGCAACCACAGGCACTCTTTTCCTCCATGGAACTGCGAGTAGCTTTCCCACCACTTCTGCTATGCCAGGGTTCCTCCTTGCCTCAGGACTGCCACCCAGGGCTATGACCCAGATCAGCCACTTGAGTCCCTTACCATCTGTAGGCTGAGAGCTCCAGAAGCTGCCACTACAGCAACAGAGGCTGCCACTACCTTAGGATTGGGGCTGTAACTGGGGCCAGACAGACCACATTCTCTTCTCACCAAAGTGAGAGAGCTTTCCCACTGACCTTTGAAGCTGTCTTTGCCATTTGTGGGTTGAGGAGTATGGAAACCTCTACAGCTACCAGTGATTCAGCACTCTAAGGCCTACTGCAATCCTGCCTGTGCCTGCATGGCCCACACTGGGCTTCATTCCGCTCTCAGCCCAGTGCAATAGACCCTTCCTGTTGGAGTTCCAGATTGTCTTCAGCTGGAAATCTGTTTCACTCTGTCATTTTATGACTTCTGCTGCTCTGGAATTTGTTTAGAGTCATTTTACAAGTATTTTGAGGGATTTTGGAGGGAGAGATCAGGCAGATCCCTTCTACTCTGCTTTCTTTGCTCTGCCCCTCTTCTCTTTCTCCTTTACCCCATCCCTCCTCAAAAGTATTTTCCTTCTGACTATCCCCTACCTTAATCTGTCTCTCTTCTATCACCTACCCTCTCTTATCCCCTTCCCCTCCTACTTTCCTGTAGAGTAAGATAGATTTTTATACCTAATTGTGTGTGCATATTATTCCCCCTTTGAGACACTTCTAATCAAAGTAAGGTTCACTCAACCCCACCTTGCCTTCCTCCTCCTCCCCTCCACCGTAAAAGCTTTTTCTTGCCTCTTTTATGTAAGGTAATTTACTCTCCCTTTCTCTCTCTCCCAGTAAATTCTTCCCTCAACCCTTAATTTTATTTTTTAGATATTATCCCTTCATATTCAACTCAAACATGTGCCCCTGTGTAATATAAATACTCTTTCTGACTATTCTAATACTCTGGTCTTTTCATTAAAAATTCTTGAAAGTCCTCTATTTCATTGAATATCTGTTTGTTTGTTCCTTGAAGGATTATACTGTTTTCCTGAGTATGTGATTCTTGGTCATAATCCTAGTTCCTTTGCCCTCCAGAATATTATATCCAAAGGTCTCCAGTCCTTTAATGTAGAAGCTGCTAAGTCTTGTGTTACACTGACTGTGGATCCACAGTACTTTAATTATTTCATTCTGGCTGCTTGCAATAGATAAAACTGGAATTTCCAGGAAAACTGGAATTTGGTGATAATATTCCTGTCAGTTTTCATTTTTGGATCTCTTTCAGGAGGTGATTCATGAATTCTTTTGATAACTCTTTTACCCTATGGATCTAGAATATTATGACAATATTCCTTGATAATTTCTTGAAAGCTGATTTTACTTCTATTTTGGATCATGACTTTCGGTAATCTAATAATTTTTCAATTATCTCTCCTGAATCTGTTTGCCATGTCAGTTGTTTTCCCAACAAGATATTTCTCTTTGTCTTCTATCTTTTCATTCCTTTGCTTTTGTTTTATGGTTTCTTGATTTCTCGTAAAGTCATTATGTTTCATTTGTTCCATTCTAATTTTTAAGGATTTTTATTCTTCAGTGAACTTTTGGACCTCTTTATCCATTTGACCTGTTCTGCTTTTTAAGGTGTTATTTTCTTCCACATTTGTTTTTGTTTCTCCTTTACCAAGCTGTTGACTCATTTTTTATGATTTTCTTATATCACTCTCATTTCTCTTCTCAATATTTGCTCTACCTCTCTTATTTGCTTTTCAAAATTCATTTTCAGCTCTTCTATGACCTAAGACCAATTCATATTTTTCTTCCACTCTTCGGATGTAGGAGCTTTGCATTATTTTGTCTTCTGAGGATGTGTTTTGATCTTCCTTATCATCATAATAATTTTCTATAGTCAAGATTTTTTTCCGTTGTTTGTGACTTTTAGCTACTTGTTAAAGTAGGGTTCTGTTTCCAGGATGGAGGGCACAATATCCCATACATTCATAGGTTTTGTACAGATGTTTTCAGATCTACTTCTAGGGCCCTGTAAATTTTTATTTCTTCCAAGTGGTATGATCTAAGGAGAGGTGTTTACTTATCTCCTGGCCTATGCTCTGGACTGTGAGCCTCCACAGGCAATCTTTTGTGTCCTGGAACTGTGAGAAGATTATCCCTTCCACTGTGGCCACAAGTTCTGCTATCCTAGTGCTCATCCTTGCTCTGGAACTGCCACTCAGGGCCATGAATTGGATCCGAGTGTGAGCAAAGCAACAGAGTCCTGCCTTGGTACTAGCAAAAAGACCCCTATGGTCTCTTTCTGACCAGTTGTTCGACTTTCTTGCTGTCTGTGGGTTGAGAGCTCTGGAAGCAAGCAATGCCACTGGTACTGTTGATAAAGCCACGCTCAGGCCTGTTATGAGTTTGGTGGACTGGATCTTCTCTGGTTTGGTCTATGCTCCTCTATCACCCTGATTCAACAGACCTCTCATGCCAACCTTCCGAATCATCTTACACCAAAAATTTGTTTTGCTCTGTCTTTTTTGTGGGTTCTCCTGCTTTAGGATTTGCTTAGGGTCATTTTAAAGGTATTTGGAGGTGTTTGGGGGAGGGTTCAAGTGAATTCCTGCCTTTACTCTGCCATCTTAACTCTTCCCCCACCACCCACCCCGTTGTAAACATTCTTAGTCAGGTCCTCATCTCTTCCTGCATGTTCTTTCTCCTCTCTCATCATTAGTCTCTCATCTGTAAAACATGGGAATTGGACTTGATGGTCTTCAAAGTCCCATCTAACTTTTTTTTTCCATCTCCATACTTTTGCACACTGTCTCTTATTTTTATAATAAGTCTTCCTCTTCTTCTACCCTCAATTCTATCTGCTCAATTTCTGTAATCATTTAAGTTTCAACTCAGATACTGCTTCCTCAGTGAATGTGAAAGTGATCTCTCCTCCAAATTTTCATAGCTCTTTCTCTGGCTCAGTGTAGTGTTGTGGAAGTATTCCAGATGACAAGAAAGGTAGATAGTAACCTAGGACACAATACACAGACAGGTGCAATAACAAGAGCTTTTAAATATCTTTAATGCATTTTAGTCATGATAGAAAATTCTAACCATGGCATTTAAGAATTTATTTTTTTAATATTGTCACTTATATTCAAGTGAAGATTAAAAATTTCTGACAAATAGTAACACATGAAAGGGGGAATTCTTTTCTAATATAGCAGATGTTGCCCCTGAATACAAGGGCAAAATATTTTCAAAATGTGACTAAGCTCCACAAAAGGATTATTTCAGTAATGGTAAATATTGGTAGTAGAAAATTGCAATCTTAAAGGATCCTCTGCTAAGCAACCTCAGACAGTAGAACAGAGATGTACAATTAATAGACATATAGAGAAGATGATAATATGATACCTTGGGAAACAGACTTTATTGATAGTTGTCATAAATAAAACTTTGGTATTTTGGGGTGTCCACTATTCTATAGTTTTTTATTAATTACCTTTACAGGGGTCATTTGAGCAGCAGAATATAGAACTAGACATTTTTTCTGATCCCTATGACATCTCAAATCTCTAAAAATTTGTTTTAAAAAGCAATGATCTGCAAAAGATAAAGCACCTTCAGCTGTTTCCATGGTTAAGGACAAATGGAATGAAAAAAAGAGGTTTTTAAAAAAAGCATGACATGATGCTTCCTCACCCTGAGTTCACTCAGCATTCATTCCCCATCTCCCGTACTGCTGACAATAATGCTACACAATCAGATTTAAAGACCCAATATACAGATCAGCCCTTGCACCAAGGGCCAAAATAACACTGCAAACTCACCTTTTTTCTTTTCAGTGTTCTTGACATGTAAGCTCCAGGCTGCAGAACTTCTGTCAGATAGAATAGAAAGCCAGCTCAGCAGGCATCAGCCTTTCAGGAGAAAGAGCATGCTAAAGCCCACAACCCCTTAGCACCAGCACTGCAAAGCTCTGAATAGCTGGTACCTTGATGAATAACCCCAGAGCAGCAACACATCAACTCTCTGACCTGGTGGTACTTTTCTAGAGAACTAAAGAACAGAAATAGTGGTGCCAGACCCCAGCACAGGATTCTCTCTGTGTGTGTGTGTGTGTGTGTGTGTGTGTGTGTGTGGAGGAGGGAAAGGTTGCACAGCACTTCATTAAGCCTGGGGGAAAGGACACCTCATCAAGCTGTGGCCAGCTCTTTCTACCTCAAAGTCAGTTGAAGTGTATTATTAGACTGGTGAATTGTGAACTACCCAGCATGAAGGAGCTTGTGAAAAGTTGATATCCAGCCCCCAAGGAAACCACCATCAGGTGGAACAGTCAAATAGTGAATATAAGAAAATTAGCAACAACAAAGAAAAAAAAAGACTGACTACCAAAGTTCTCAGGAATTAAAAAAGACACAAAGATTATAAACATAAGTGGAAAAGTTAGTCTTAGAAAGTGAAATAGATGAAGATGTAAAAGAACTAACAAAGAAAAGTCCCTTCTGGACCTGAAGAATTCACAAGAGAATTCTATCATTTTTAGAAAAGTTAATACTTATACTTAACAAAATATTCTCCAAAATTGAGAAAGTATACTACCAGAATATTTTTGAAACAAATATAGAAATTGTAGTGAAATTAGGGAAAGATAAAACAGAGACAGAAGACTATAATCTAAGAATATTAAAGAATATTGATGCCAAATTTTAAACAAAATCTTTTTAGGGTGTTGCCATTGGTGTTCACTTTTTCAGGAATATTCAACTTTTCATAACTCAATGGACCATAATATGGCAGGCACTTCTATCCTCCACTGTCTTCCAAAATATGTCTAAGTTCATGGTCATTACTTTCATGATACTATCTATCCATCCCATACTCCGCCATCCTCTTTTCTTCTTCTTTCACTCTTTCCCAACACCAAGGTCTTTTTCATAGTCCCATCTGCTCATTACGTGACCAAAGTATTTAAGCTCCAACTTTACTACTTCCAATGAGTAGTTTGAATTAATTTATTTAAATGTTAGCTTATTTAAACTTCTTTCTATCCAAAGAACTCTCCAAAGTCTTCTCCAGCACAATTTAGAAGCATTAATTCTGGTGGTGCAGAATTCCTTATATTGCAACTGCTAAAGCCATACATTGTTACTGAAAAACAAAAACAAAATATAGCTTTGACACTATGGACCTTTTATGGCAAGGTGATATCTCTGCTTTTTGGGATGCTGTTCAGATTTTCCATAGCTTTCTTTCCAAGAAGCAATCATCTTTTAATTTCATGACTGTATTCTCCACCTTCAGTGGTATTTAAGCCCCAAAATATAAAATTTGACACTGGTTACGTTTTTTTTTTCTCCCTCAATTATCCAGGAAGGGGTGAACCAGTTTCCATGATCTTAGTTTTTTTTTTTTTTTTATGTCAAGCCTCAAGCCAGCTTTTGCACTTTCCTTTTACCCTCATCAAGAGGCTTCTTAATTCTTCTTCACATTATATCATCAAAATGGTATCTATGTCTGTCTAAGACTATTGTTATTTTTCCAGCAATCTTAATTTTGTCTTTTTGATTCATCCAGACTGGCGTTGTTTTGAATGTACTGTGCATATAAGTTAAATAAATAAGATGACAATATACAACTTTTTTTGTACTTGTTTTGCACTCTTAAACCAATCACTTGTTCATGTTTGGTTTTAACTATCATTTACTGATCCACATACTATTCAGTAATTTGAATATTATTGGCATTGCCCTTCTCTAGGATTGGAATGTAAACTAATCTTTTCTAAGCCAGTAGCCACTGCTGAGATTTCCAAATTTTCTAGCACATAGAATGTAGCACTTTAATGGCATCATCTGTCTAGAATGTTAAATAGCTTAGTTAGAAATCCATCACCACCACTAGCCTTATTTTAACAATTCCAAAGGTCGACTAGACTTGATTCTCTACATCAGTAACCACACCATCATGGTTATATGATGTTAAAATGTTTAAAAAAAACATTAAGATGTTAAAATCATTCCTATATAGTTGTTCTGTATAATTCTGCCACCTCTTCTTAATCTTTCCTACTTCTAAGTGCCTACCATTGATGTCTTATCATTCCCATTTTTTCATTAACCATTCCCTGTTTATCTCTAATTTTCTCAAAGAGATATTTTTCATATGCTATTATTTGCTTTTATTTCTTTGCATTAGTCATTCAAGAAGCCTTATCCCTCCTTGGTATTCTCTGGAATTCTACATTTAGTTACGTATATCTTTTCCTTTTTCCTTTCCTTTCCCCTTATTTCTTTCCTTAGCTATTTATAAAGTTCATCAAATAGATATTATTCTTCTTTTTCTTTGGGATGTTTTTGTTGCTGCCTCCTTTGCAATATTGTGAACCTTTGACCATAGTTCTTCAGGCACTCTAGTCATCAGTTCTTGTTCATATTCATAAATATGTTATTTAATCCTTCCCTTTATGGTCTGATGACTTTCTCTACATTATTCAATTTAAGTCTGAATTTTCCAATAAGTAGCTCCTGATCTGACCCTCAGAAAACTCCAGTTCCTGTTTTAACTGACTCCATAGACCTTCTGCACCTTTGGCTACAAAATATGTAATTAATCTGATTTTTATATTGACCATCTGGTGACCTCCAGGCGTAGAGTTACCTTTTAAATTGTTGAAAAAGTAATTGCTGTGACCAGTGAGTTATCTTGACAAAACTCTATTAGTCTCTGTCCTGCTGCATTTTGTACTCTAGGGCAAAACTTGCTTGTTATTCCAATTCAGTTTTGATTTCCTATTTTAGCATTCCAATCCCCTATGATGAATATGACATCTTTTTTAATGTTATTTCTCTAATATGATGTAGGTCTTCATAGAACTGAATAGCTTGAGACTATTTAGCATCAGTTGTTGGCACACAGACTGAAATTACTGTATTGAAGTTTACTCTGTAAGACAAGAAAGGAAAATAAGGGGGGAAAGCATTGCCATGTGCACAGTAGAATGTAAGAGAAGATTCAAAATATATAGCAATAAATTTTCATTTTAAGAAAGTCAGATAATAAATACTATACATTGTGTTCAGAGCTGTCCATCTTTTATTTGCGTGCTTCTTAGTTTTCTTTTGTTCCGTGTATTTTATTTTTTCCCCATTCCTTTCTCCTCCCCCAAGAAGGCTGCAATTATGTGTGACTATATACATATATATATATATATATGTGTGTGAGTGTGTGTATATGTGTATATATATATGTGTGTGTGTATATGTATGTGTATATATATGCACACACATACATATTTACATACACATACACGCACATATATATGTATATATATGCATATATATACATATATATATAATGCATAATACTAATCTTTATGGCATCAGATGTTTTTTCTTTGTCACCAAACATCCATAGCTGAGCTTCATTTTGACTTTAGCTCAGCTATTTCATTCTTTTTGGAGCTACTTATAGTTGTCCTCTATTCTTCACTAGTAACATGTTAGACATTTTCTGAACTGAAGGACTTATCTTCTGGTGTCTTTTTTTAAAAAATCATCTTAATACTGTCCATGGGAATTTATTGGCAAAGATACTGAAGTTGTTTGCCATTTGCTTCTCCAATGGATCACCTTTTGTCAGACTCTCCACTCTGTATTGTGTAATCTTCCATGGTACAGTTCATAGTTTCATGGTGCTATGCAAGCCACTTCCTATGACAAGGCAGTGATCCAAAAGGAGGGTATCAGAGTACACTGACTGATCCATGAAATCATTCATTATGATCAAGTGGGATTTATCCTAGGGATGCAAAAATGGTTCAACTTTAGGAAAACAATCAACACAATCATATTAGGTGTCAAAATATCCAAAACTACACGATCATCTCAATAGCTGCAAAGAAAACTGACAATATATGAAACGTTCATTTTTGTGAAAAAAAAAGCTTGAAAAATGTATGTATAGAGGGACCTTTATTTAATACCATAAAAAACATGTTTCTATGACGAAAGCAAGCATCATATTCAATAGGGATACACTAGAACCTTTTCCAATAATTTTGGGAAACATAGGTAC
Organism: Notamacropus eugenii; assembly: GCF_028372415.1. Classification (NCBI taxonomy): domain Eukaryota; kingdom Metazoa; phylum Chordata; class Mammalia; order Diprotodontia; family Macropodidae; genus Notamacropus; species Notamacropus eugenii. The sequence continues at coordinate 445,780,705 of NC_092873.1, forward strand.
CAAGTCTTACTTCAGATTGATAAGCTGTTTATTAATATATTTCTGGAAATGATAGAAATAACAACAAGCCAAAAGAAAGAAATTAAAGGCATCATGATAGATAAAAAGAAAGAAAATGATCCCTGTTTGATAATGATATGATGGTTTACTTGGGAAATACTAGAGAGGCCACAAAAGTTCTGCTTGAGATAATAGCTTTCACAAAGTTTCAAGGTATAAAATAAATTCACCAAAATCAAAAGTATTTCGGTATAAAAATAACAAAGCAAAGAATAATAATAAAAATCAAAATCCCATTCAAAATAATTATAAAATATACAAAATATCTGAGGATTAAATAATATCACACAAAATACATGTATAGATTCAATTGCATAGTATTCCTTTATTAAAAAAAAAACAGGTTAAATTACTGGAGAAATTTTCAGTGTTTAGGGCTCAGTTATGTCAATATAATTAAAATATGAATAGTATTATAGAATTAATTCTATACCACTCAGTTTACCAAGGGGATGATTTTCTCAAACACGAGAAGATAAATCTCAAGCTATGTTGTCAAACAGCAGTCATCAAGACAACTTGGCACTGTTTAAAAAATAATTGATCAATAGAACAGAGTACACAAGAGGGAGTCAGAAAAAATAGAACTCCATAAATAAATGCCTGATAAAGTAGAAAGCATAAAGTATCTCAGAAAAACATTATATGAAAATTTTAAAAAAACTGCAGAAATGATTGGAAAGGTTGACAGATATTAGACTTTGACTACACTTTAAACCATATTCCACAATACATTCCAAATGAATAGGCACACAATATAAAGATCATACTATAGAAAAGAAAATAGAAGACAAACAGATCATATACCTCTCATTGCCGTGGGTAGGAGATGTAGTCTTAACTAAATAAAACACAGGTAATTACAAAAGATAAACTAGATAGTTTTGATTACTTGAAACTGAAAAACATTTGCACAAACAATATTAATGTATCTTGGAAAAGAAGGGAAGTGGTTAAATGGGGGAAAACTGTATTAAATATCACTCATAAAAGGGAGATGAGCCAACAGTTTATGAAAGAATTGAAGTGTATTTGCAACCACATGTAAAAATGATGCCAATCTCTAATAATAAGAGAAGTACAAATCAAAGCAACCTTAAATTATTACATCACACTATTCAAATTGGCCAAATAAAAAAGAATGATAATAGTCAATGCTTTTTTGTCGAAAGATTGACACACCAATACATTGTTGGTGAGCTGTGAAATGATACTGCCATTTTGGAATGCAATTTGGAATTATGCGAATAAATTGATTAAAACATCCATAGTCTTTCAACTAGAAACTTCGTTATTGGGCTTATACTCTAAGGAAGTCATTGACAAAATGAAAGTCCCTATTTGTACCAAAATATTTGTGGCAGCAATTTTTGTGAAAACAAAGAATTAGAAACAAAGTAGATGTACTTCAGTTGATGAATGGCTAAACAAATTGTGGTACAAGATTGGAATGTAATATTTCTGTGCTGCAAGAAATTATGTGTATGATAAATATAGATTAGAATGAAGAGATCTATACAAACAGATGCATAGTGAAGGCTGTAATATACACAGTAACTACACCTACCTACCAAAAATCAAAAGTAAATGTTACAAAATTTTAAAGATCAAGTAGGACATAATTGAAAAGAGAGAACAGGAACTGAGATTTCTAAAGATGTTACATATTGCACACAATTTAGGAATTTTTCAGTGTACTGTTCAGTTGTGCTGATATTTTTCTTCTCTAAAAAACAATTCATTTAGTGGGATTATCCTCTGGCAGAGGCATGGGAAATGGTGTACCTTATATTTGCCTAGAGTAATTTTATAGGTATTTGTAGGGGTTTAGGGGAGAGCTCAGGTGAGTCCTTGCCTTAATTTCACCATCTTGGCTCTGCCCCTCCCCCCCCAGTGTAAATATTCTTAGTCAAATCCTCATCTCTTCCTGCCTGGGTTGATGTCTGAAACCGAAGATATAAGAAGAAACTTAAATAAATAAAAGTTACCTACATGATTGTTTTTACTTTCGCTATTGGAAAAAAACCTTATTTGTTGATACATTTCTACTATTTCACTTCTTCAGAAAATAGACTCTGTGTCAGATGACATTTTTACTTATTGCTAAGGTACCAGGAAGTTTACAGTCAAATTCACTGGTTAATTACAGTTCATGTTTATAAATCCGGTAGCCTGTATTCCTTTCCTTAAATAATGGCTGTTTTACTACTAAACAAATTATTGTGAATTATATTTTAATTTATATGCCATTTCAAGTCTTCTCACATATACTGACATGGTACCAATGTGAACAGTAAATGAAAAACTAGAGAAATAACACTCTTATTCATCCTGAAGCAAAAACAATCATTTTACTTGCAACCAATTATGTATTATATGTCTTTGTACTGTCTTCTCTGTGGATTACCCTCTGGGAAACGACTGACTCCAACCAACCAGCATACACCCTGAATGGCAGTCACCATCAGGTTGGCATGTACTCAGGGAATGGAAACTAATTTTAGCATGCAATGAAGCAAAACATCACTAGGAAGGTAAATTTGCTGCTGTAGCTCCAAAAAAACAGTATAATTCATTCCAAATTGATATTTGGATTATCCACACTGCTGCTCCCCCTCCATTAACACAGATAATAGAAAGTAGAGAGTTTGGATAAAAAATAACTGAACCACATTCATGACTCACAACAAAATTTTTTTTCCGTTAGGTTAAACAGACTCATGGAATCACATACTTTGAAAACTGGAAGAGATCTTAGAGATAATCTCATCCAAGTTATAAATGAATAGGAAATTGTTCTGTAACATTTCCATTTGAAGATATTTCTTAACTAGGTATTTGCTCCTTCTACTTTTAGACCATAATGAGTGATGGGAGAGGCACTGAATCTGGAGTCAGGAAAGAGATGCTGAATCTTAGTCCTGCTATTTAATATCAGAGTATCTTCCAGTATTTGCATCTAGTACCATCTTTGGGATCCATGTATGGACGTCTTAGCTCCTCTTGAGTAATATAATAGTTCTTTGGATACTCTCAACAACTATCATCCCCTAATTTCTTTATGTTCTGTGTGGGATTGTCCTAAATCAGTTTTGGGAGAGGAAAGATATTACCTTAGAATCCTCTCTCAAACTAACAAGGCTCTGATATATTAAAAGGAAAAAAATGACAAAAGACTCAAGAGTCAGTATGATCATTCCTTCAAATCTTTTCCCTAGAAAAAACATAATTGATGAGATATTAGAACTTCCACCTATGGGCACTGAAGGCAAGGCATTTTATAAGAATTGATCACATTTATGGAATTCCATGCCAGCACTGGATATAAATTTTACAGTATCATTTGCATAATATTATCAAAATAGATATGGTTAAAATGCACAAAAATATGATACCTATTAGGAAATTTGGATGATAAACTATTCTCTATGTGAAGATCTAGAGAAAATAGCTTTTTAAATGGCAGTGTAAAATTTAGGCTAGAATAATTTTCTGATAATCATGTCCATAAAAAAACCAGAATGAATTGTCGCAGGAGGTTATGGACCTTTATTCTTTAGAATATGTTAAGTTAAGGATGATTCACACCTGGCTAGGATGATTTTATGGAAGTCTGCTTGAAGAAGATAAGTCAACAATAATTCATGTCTTTCCAAACCTATGTTTTAAAGGTCTGTGCTGTAGCATGACTTTGGATCTCCTGGAATATAGGGTCTTCTTGGAGGAAAATAAGGTAGAAATAGCTGACATAATTAGAAAATACATTGGAGATAATTAGACATAATTTACAAATGCAAATTAGAAAACCATTATTAATATGATCATAATCAATAATGTGTATATGTGCATATATATGTAAGCATACACATACATACACACATAGCAATATTTTATAAAGCACTTCACAGATATATTTCATTTTTGGTCTCATATCTCATTTGAAAATATAATAGTACATTATGCAGAGCAATGTATGTTCATATCCTAAAATTCTTGCTTCTGTATGCTATGCACTATACAATCCAGTAATATTGGCTTCCAGCTGACACAGGACATAATAACTCTTCACTACATACATTTTCTCTTGCTATTCCCCATGCTTAGAATGGGGGAGATGACGTGTAAACAACAATGTCAAAACAAGTTATATATGGGATAAAAAAAAATTAATCTTAGAGGAAGGCACTATCACTGAAAGTGTTGGGGGGGGTGGAAATATTCTGATAATGGTTGAATATTACAGATAGGACTTGAAAAAAAGCCAAGAACCCAGAAAGCAGAGATCAGGAACCAGAGAATTCTAGACATGGGGGCCAGCCACTAAAAATGCATGGAGCAGAGATATATTATTATGTCTTGTATGAGGAAAAGTAAGGAGGCCAAATGCACAATGTCATTGAATTGGAAACTTATTGGGGATGTTGTAGAAATGATTTTTGGTCTAGTACTTAACAGTCATAAAAATTTGTGTAATTTTGTGATTTTTTAATATACATGGGAGTGTTAACTATGGCATGTTTATCTTTTTGCATGCCCAACCCCTTCTAGAAGAGAGCCTTTTATATAGTAGATGATGGAGATCAATTGCTTCAGGCTCATTTTGCCCAGAGGAAATTAAAAAAGAGACAACTAGAGTAAATAATAAATGTCTCTGAGTGTAGCTTCTGACATCAACCTCAGGTTTGTAATATCTGGAATATTCAAAATTAGCACATTCAAATCAGGATTCACACCCCTTTAACAACTGCAATATAAAATGGCATTGCTCTCTCCCCTCCATGAACTGAAGGCCATTCAGAACAAAATAACTTTCTAGTCTTGAGTTGTTTTGAAGATTCAGGAACATATACTTATGATTTTGCTCTTTGACCCTCCCCAAAATGAGGACCCTAAGATGTCAGTGACATGGATAATGTGCACATCAGTTAGTTTTTAATTATGATTTAATAGTCCACTCAATTTACTTACTACGAAGAGACGCTGACATTAGATCTATTTAGTATAAACTTCTATGTTCATTGAAATACTTACAATCACAATATATGTATAATAAATATTTGTTGTTGTTGATGATATCCATAAATGCCCCAATCCATCTACTACCAAAGTTTGCTAACCTGGGAATCTATCATGGTTGTAAAATTTAAATCATCAAATACATTAATGTCATATCAAATGCATTTATACTTTGTCAAGCGTATTATTATTCAGGAGAGCCTTCCTAACTTTAGCTGTAAGTATTCATGATATTTTCTACTCTAGATTAAAATGCAATAAATTATCAGACATTTACTTTTCTTCGATACTTTCCTTTGCAGCTAAGCAATTTCCCTTAAGGCTAGTTTCATACAGCAAATTGCCAGACTCACTGCAATGGGTTTATTTGTCAAAAAGTAAATTGTTTCTGAGTTACCTAGGATAATTGCAAGAGAATGGTCATTAAGAATCGTAATGGGTTTGACCTTTACTGTCGTTGTATTTGTTGCTGGTATTCTGCATGTGGTATTTTGTGACTCACAGTTACATAACATCACCAGAAAATGTTGTTAATTAAAAAGAACGACCTTTGTTGCTAGGAGGAGTCTGTGGTCATTAAAATTGTTATATAATTCCCCCAAAGCATTCTTTGTGTCACAGAATACCAGTCTTCAAAGAATTAAAGTTGAGGGTCACTCAAAGGTCTGGAGAGGTGCATGTGATTGGCAGTTGGCTGTCGTATTACTAATAAAATATATAAAGGGAAGATAGATACATTATAGTAGAGTTGCATGATGTGAAAACCTCCTGGACCAGTGATGTAAGAGATAATCAATGGAAGGCTTTTGTACCCATTAGTATTCATGCAAGGTGAAAAGATCTCAAGATAGGACCCCACAGAATTAGAAATTCAGGCAAAGACATAGACAAAAGTTGCCTAGGATATGAAAGCATGAATCAGTAGCAACATGAACTTTTGAATGCATACCCACAGCAATGAGAACACATATATCAAGATATTACAGAAATATTTTCTATGGAGAATTTGAAAGGAAAAAAAAAAGCTATATTGAAAATACACTGTATGCTTTTATTTGTCAGGATAAATATTCCTTGTGGAAACACTGACCTCAAAGAAATGATAAAATTCTGTAATTTTTGTTTTACAGGTAATAAAGATAATCTTGCATGTAAATCTGTTTTGTCTATATAGTACTACTGGAAGTATGAGTTTGCCCTAATTTAGTTATTAAATTAAAATTGACATTCAAGTATTTAGAAACTAATTTACGATTTTTCCTGCTTCTATTTTTGCTTAAACATTTAATTCTATGACTCAATCTCCTGATGTTGAAAATGGAGATAATGATATTTTGGAGTCAGCATGGTTTAGTGGGGAAAAATTGAATGTATCTATTATACTGAATTGTATGTTTATATTACATTCATATAAAAGGAGTAAGAGATTACTGGAGGCAATAGATATTATAGATATATAGATATAGATATATACTATTCAGTATAGAGATTAATGGAGGCAGTGGACAGAATCAAAAGAGACATTTGATGAGGAAAAGAGTAAAAAAGAGAGAGAGGATCAATAGAAAAAATAGAATAGAGAGAAATGGATGGTAAAAATAATCACCACTGCGAATGCAAATGAAAGTAATACACCTATACAATGGAAGTTGATAGTAGAATGGATTAGAAACCAGAATCCAAAAATATGTTGTTTTCAAGGAAAAAAAAACACTTGGAACAGAGGGACATACACAGAATAAAAGATATAGAGCTGGAGCAGAATCTATTATGCTTTTGTTGCAGTAAAAATCAGTGCTAGCAATTGTGATCTAAGACAATATAAGATAAGATAAATAGTCCTAATCAAAAGATGCAGAGAAAATATATTTTTCTAAAAAGGTACTGTGGACAATGAAGTAATGTCAATGCTAAGCATACATGAAGCAAATGCAAAGCATGAAGCTATTGAAGGGAAATTTAAATAAATTACAAGAGGAAATAGACAATAAAACAATACTACTCAGGGCCTGAACTTAATGCTCCCAGAACTAGAACAATCTCGACATAAAATAAAAAGAAAGAAGTTAAGGATATTCATGAAAGTTGCTGTTTTAAAATTAGATATGACTGACCTCTGGAGAGCTTTGATTGAGAATAGAAAGGATTATACCATTTCTCAAATGTGTATGGAATCTTCAAAATGACAAGTGAGTTAAAGAACAAATGATAGAAACAAATAAAATTTTCATAAAAATGTTAAAAATGGGACAACATATCAAAATTTGTTGAATGGAGGCAAAGCAGTATTCAGGGGAAATTTTATGTTTAAATGCTTATATCAATAAAATACAGAAAGAGCAGATCAATGAATTGGACAAGAAACACAAAAACAAAAAAGAAAACCTAGAAAAGGAACAAATTTAAAATATTCAATGAAACCCCAAAAATAGAAATCCTAAAAATCAAAGGAGAGATAAAGAAAATTTAAAGTAAAAGCAAATTGAATTAATAAATAAAACTTGGAGCTGGTTTTATGAAAAAAAATCAATAGATAAACCAGGGATTCATTAAATTTAAAAAGAAGAAAACAAAATTGCCCATGTCATAAATAAGAAAATTGAAAGGGATGAAAAAAGGGTGAAATTAAAGATATTAATAATAGTCATTTTGCCCTGTAACATGGGAGGAAAATAGACAATCAAAGTAAAGTGGAGGAATGTTTATGAATACATAACATATTCACATATCAGCAAAAAGGAAATAAAGCACTTAAATTATTCTATCTTAGAAAAAATAAGTGAATAGGTAATAAAGGAGTACACTAAGAAAAAATACACAGAACCAGATGGATTTTCAAGAGAATTCTACCAAACATTTAAGAATCAATTAGTATCAATACTACATTATCTATTTGAAAAAAATAAGTAGAGGAGTCTCAAAAGATAACAAATATAGTTTTGATACTTAAATCTAGGAGAGTAAAACAGAGACTGAAAACTATAAGCCAATTTCCTTAAAGAATATTGATGCAAACTTATTTTAAAGAAAACAATAGCAAGGAAATTACAGCTATATGTCACAAAGATGACCATGATGACATGATAACCATGTGGGACTTTTTTCTTTTTTTAATATTTTGATAGTATTTTATTTTTCCCCAGTTACATGCCAAGAAAAAAATTAATATTCATTTTTACAAGATAAAGTAATTAGTCTATGATATTCCAATAGGAACCCCTGGTAGAATCTCTTTCACATGGTGATCAGTGATTTTTTATTTTTTTATTTCTTCTTTCCCTTCTTGTTCTAACACGTCAAGACAATTTCATTTCTTTTATTATCCTATCAAGATTATTGTTTTTGATCATAACTTTCAGGTAGTCTGATTATTCTTATGTTTTTTGTTTTTCTCCTTGATCTGTTCTTCATTTGAGTTGTTTTTCTTATGAGGTGTTTCACGTTCCTTTCTATTTTTTTTTCATTCTTTGTAATTTGTTTTATTGTTTCTTAGTCTCATAACTTCACTGGCTTATCCTTGCCAAATTCAAATTTTTAAGGAGTCATTTTGTGAGAGATGATCTCTGAGGATCTCTCAGGAGTGAAGCTTCCTCAAAGAAAAAGAAAAATAGTTTCTTGTCCTGTTATATTTTCAACACATTCTATACTTCCCCAAACTTCCTCCCCTCGGGTTTTTAGAGGAGTAGGGGGGAGGAATAGCATATCCCACTCCCCCTTTTTCTTTTGTTTCCTAAAACTGTATACTCTTGCAAAAACTTCCCTGTCCTTGTCTCCAGGCAAATTTGTGAAACTGTCTTTGTTTCCTGTTGCTGGGGTAGATTGCAGGGAATAGATTGTACCCTCAGGGCTTGTACCAATGAGCCCTGAGGAAGGGGGCTAGGGAGGAGGGCATTTCAGTTAGGACCTATATAATCTACTGAGCTGAACACACCTCTGCTCTCTTTGGTTGGTGCCATCTTTGACTGCTCTGAGGAAGCCCTTTCTTGAGAAAGTCAATAAATGAACTATTCGTTTTGCTAATATCTCTGAGTCTCTGATTCATTTATAAGGGTCTCTGTATCTCACACGATTTTCTTCCCTATGATTCTGGATCTCCTTTCCCAGCCGGTTGTCTTTCTTTTCATAATCTTCTTGTTTTTCTTGGATTGTTCTTATTTTTTCAATTGTTTTCCTCAATCTCTCATTTGATTTTTAAAATAGTTTTAAAGTTCTATGAAGTTTTTTAGTCAGATGATCTTTTGATATTACTTTTGGGGTTAGGAGAAGTTTTTTTGTTTTTTTGCTTCAGTATCTACCTCTGAAGATGAACCCCAGTCTCCTTTTTTCCTACAATAACTTTCAATCATTGGATTTTTTTCTCCTTTCTCTGCTCTTTTTTTTTATTTCTAGCAGCTTATTACTATAATCACCTCTAGTTCTGGAGTGTGAAGAATGAAAACAAAAACTCCACACTCTTTCAAGTGTTCAAAGCCAGAGAAGCTCCCTCCACCCCCAACACACATGAACTGTTTCTTTACTCACCCATCCTATGCTGCTTCCTGCTTTCCTAGGGCCACATTAGCACAGCTGGGCCTGGAGTCCCTAATCTCCCATTCAGTCTTTCCCAGCTCAGACACCCAACTCCATACCTTGTTTATGAGTTAGAAATTCCTGTGGTTAGGGCCCAGGATACTTCCCAACCCATGTAGCCTCAGTGATTCCTGCTTACAGTTTTAGCAGAACTAGCTTGGAGGTGTTTATATTTCACAGGGACAAAACCTTAGTCCAGGAATTTTTCTTTGTATTTTCCCCTTGTTGTCCTAGGAGGACCAGTATTCTGCCCCAGCACTTGTTTATTTTTACTGTTCTGCATTAACCCTGAGGCACTATTTTATCTTATTTGTAGGAGAAATCTAAAGAGCTTGGAATTATCTGGTATACTCTGCCTTCTTCCCAGAATCCTCTCTCTGCTCTCTCTCTCTTGTTTGTTCTTCTTCTCCCCATAGATCTGACAGGTAGACTATTCCTTGCTCTTCTAATTTGCTTATGGTATCACACTATATATCTAAATCATGCACCCATTTTGATCTTATCTTGGTACACAATGTGAAATGTTCGTCTATACCTAGTTTGTGTCCTATTGTTTTCTAGTTTTCCCAGCAGTTTTCACTGAGCAGTGAGTTCTTATCCCCAAAACTTGGGTCTTCGGGTTTATCAAACCCTAGGTTGCTATGGTCATTGATAACTGTCTTGTGTACCTAATCTATTCCACTGGTCAACCACTCTGCTTCTTAACCAGTACCAAATAGTGATGATGAAGACTGTTTTATAACATAGTTTGAGATTTGGTGTTGCTAGGTTACCTTTCTTTGCAGTTTTTTCAATAATTCCCTTAATATTCTTGGTTTTCTTCCAGATACTTTTTTTCTTATTTTTTCTAGCTCTATAAGATATCTTTTCGGTAGTTTGGTATGGCACTTAATAAGTAAATTATTTTAGGCAGAATTGTCATTTTTGTTATATTGGCTCAGCCTGCCCATGAGCAATTGCTTAGATCTGACTTTGGGGCAGTTAGGTAGTGCAGTGCATAGAGCATCAGTGCAGGAGTCAGGAGGACCAGAGTTCAAATCTCACCTCAGGCACTTGTTGTGTGACATTGGGCAAGTCACTTAACCTCAATTGCTTCATCCTGGGTCATCTCCAGTCATACTGATGAATGTCTGGTCACTGGATTCAGATGGCTCTGGAAGAGAAGTGAGGCTGGTGACCTGCACAGCTCTATCTCACTCAAAACAAAGTCAAGTGCAGTCATGTCACCATTTCTCTGATGGGATAGTCTTCTTTGGCAATGAAGGATGAACACACAGATCTGACTTTATTTGTGTGAAAAATATTTTGTAATTGTGTTCATATAGATCTTGAGTTTGTCCTGGCAGGTAGAAGCCTTAGTATTGTATGTTGTTTACAATTACTTTTAATGGAATATCTCTATCTCTTGTTGCTGGAGTTTGTTAGTAATATATAGAAATTCCATTTCTATATAATTTATGTGAGTTTATTATATCTTTCAACTTTGTTACAATTGTTAAATTTTTCCAAGTAATTTTTAATTGATGCTCTAGGGTTCACTAAGTATACATATCATCTGCTATGAGTGACAGTTTTCCTTCCTCATTGCTTATTCTAACTTCCCTCAACTTCTTTTTCTTCTCATTGATATAGCTGACATTTCTAGTACTATATTGAATAATAATGGTAATAATGGCATCCTTGCTCCACCTTTGATCTTTTTTTTTTTATTTATTGCTTTCAACATTCACTTTTATAAGATTTTGTGTCCCCAAATTTTCTCCCTCCCTCCTTTACAAGACAGTATAAATCTTATGTTGTCTATATGTGTGCAATCCTATTAAACATATTTCCATCTTAGTCATGTTATGAAAGAAGAATCAGAACAAAAGGGAAAAGCCATAAGAAAGAAAAAAAAGGAGAGAAAAAAGTAGGCTTTGATCTACATTCAGACTCCATAGTTCTTTCTCTGGATATAAATAGCCTTTTCCATCATGAGTCTCTTGGAATTGTCTTAGAACAGTGTATTGCTAAAAAGAGCTAAGTCTATCAAAGTTGGTCATCATGCAATGTTACTTAATGTTCTCTTGGTTCTCCTCACTTCACTCATACCCCTGATATCATTGAGAAGATTTCTAGCTTATCCTCATTATATATAAAGCTTGCTGAAGATTTTAAATAGATATTGCTTATCATTTTAAGGAACACTCCCTTTACTCATATTTTCTTTAGTGTTTTTAATAGGAATGGGTGCTGTATTTTGTCAAAAGCTTTTTCAGCATCAATTAAAATAATTGTATGATTTCTGTTGATTTTCATATTGATATTGTAAATTATATTATAGTTCTTAATGTTGAAAGTAGCCTACATTCCATTTATAAATCACACCTGATCACATTGTATAATCCTTGTGATATATTGCTGTTATCCCCTTGCTATTATTCTGTTCAAAAATTTTGCTTTAATATTCATTGGAGAAATTGGTCTATAACAATTTTCTTCTCTTTGATCTCTTCCAGTTTTCAATATCAGCAACATTTTTATGTCATAAAAGGAGTTTGGTAGGACTCCTTTGCCTGTTTTTTTTTCTTCTTTCAAATAGTTCATATAGTATTGGAATTAATTGTCCTCGGGAACTTTTTCTTAAGGAGTTCATTAATGGCTTGTTCAATTTCTTTTTTCTAAAATGGGGTTATTTAGGCATTCTATTTACTGGTAATTTATATTTTTGTAAATATAAACAGGTTTTATTTAGTTTGTCAGATTTACTAATACATAGTTGGGCAAAATATATCCTAATGATTGCTTTAATTTCTTCTTCATTGGTGGTGATTTCACTCTTTCTTTTTTGATACTGGATATTTGGTTTACTTCTTTTAAAAAAATAAATTAACCAATGGGTTATCTGTCTTATTTAATTGTTCCCCATGAAACCACGTCCTACATTTGTTTATTACTTCAATAACGTTATTTTTTATTTTAAATCTTAATAATCTCACTTTTGAGTGTCAGTATTTTCAATTTGGCACTCAACTGGGGATTTTTAATTTGTTCTAGTTTTTTTAGTTGCATGTCCAGTTCACTGATCTGTTCTTTTTCCATTTTTTTTTTAAATGTAAGAATTAAGGAAATAAATTTTCTCTTAAGTACCACTTTTACTGTATCCCATAAATTATGGTATGTTGTCTCATTGTTGTCATTCTCTTTGGTGTAATTACTATTTCTCTAATTTGTTCTTTGACCCCTTGTATTTAGGAATAGATTATATATTTCCAATTAATTTTTAGTCTTTATTTCCACTGCCCTTTGTTGAATGTAATTTTATTACTTTTTGATTTGAAAAGAATACATTTAATATTTCTGCCAATTTAGATTTGATTTGATGTTTTTATGCCTTATTGCATGGTCAATTTTTATGCAGGTGACATGTACTGCTGGCAAAAAATATATATTCATTTCTTTTCCCATTCAATTTTCTGAAAAGATTTGCCTATGAATAACTTTACTTCTAATATTCTATTTACCTCCTTAGCTTCTTTCTTGTTTCTTTTTTGGTTGGGTTTATCAAGTTCTGAGATAGGACAGTTGCAGTTCCCCATTAGTGTAATTTTGGTGTCTATTTCTTCCTGTAACTCACTTAACTTCTTTAAGAATTTGAATGGGACATGTATGTTTAATATTAATATTGCTTCATCATCTATGGTAACTTTTAACAAAATGTCATTTCCTCCCTTATCTCTCTTATTTCATCAATCTATCTATTTATTTTAGTTTTCAACATTCACTTTCATATGATTTTGAATTTCAGCTTCCAAATTTTGGAATCTCTGCTCATGCCTCTCTCAAGATGGCAAGCAATCTGATATAGACAGTATTTCTACAGTCATACCAGACATATTTTCACATTACTCATGTTGTGAAAGAAGAATCAGAAAAACCACAAGAGAAAAAAAAGAGAAAAATAGTGTGCTTCTATATGCATTCGGACTCCATTGTATGTGGACAGCATTTTCCATTGTGAGTCTTTTGGAATTGTCTTAGATCCTTGCATTGCTGAGAAGAGTTAAGTCTATTAAAGCTGGTCATCACACAATGTTGCTGTTGCTGTGTACAGTGTTCTCCTGATTCTGCTTACTTTACTCAGCATGAGTTCATATAAGCCTTCCAAGTTTTTCAACCCCTTGACACATGTTCTCCCTTTCTCCACTTGAGGTATCATATACTTACATGTGGGTACTCTGTCTATAGGGACACAAACTCCAGTGGCTTCCTATTGCTTCCAGAAGCAAATACAAAATCCTCATTTTGGTGTTCACAGTCTTTTGTAATCTAGCCCCCTCCTATCTTTCCAGTCTTCTTATGCTTTTTACTCATGTACTAGGCATTCAATAGACAATTAATTAAAATCTAAACATTTTACTTGATTTTGTTAAGCTTTCAAACAAGGCCATTTCGTCTGTTTGAGCTATTAAATATGAATTTGAATATAAAAAATATTGTTTCAAGGGTGATTTGTCATCTTGGTGGAGTCTGTCTTTATCCATTGCTTATGATAGGTTGAAACATCATTATATAGCAGTAATCTAAGACAAATTTGTTAAGCTGTTAGAAATCTGTTAAATTTCTTTTTATGCCCTAAATAAAACGAACTGCAAATAGCAAGTGAAAAGTGTTTACATATCATTGTTAGTCTAATACTTTAAAAAATCAAATGGGGGGGGCAGAGCCAAGATAGCGGAGTAGAAAGATGCACATATGCTACCTCCTAGCCCACTGCCCATAAAATACCTGTAACAAAAAGAACCATGGGCGAATTCTGGAGTAGCAGAAGCCACAGAACGGAGCGGATGAGATTTCTGCTCCAGAGAGCCTGAAAACCTCTTGCAAAAGGTCCCTCGTGCCCCGGACCCAGAGCAGAGCCCAACCCTGCCTCGGCAGCGCAGCGCTGAAAGGAGCAGATCCAACCAGGCTTCAGGGACAGAATCTCCAGCAGCCACGTGGGTCCCTCCACCCACAGGTGACAAGGGTCAGTGAGAGGGTCTCTTTGGAGGGTTGAGAAGGGAGTGGGGTGCCCCCATAACTCAGGCCCCCTCGGGAGGCAGCAGCAGAGGCGGGAGCAGACCAGGGCTCCCCAAGCAGGCAGGACCCCAGATCCATTGTTGAAGGTCTCTGCATAAACTCCCTGAGGGAACGGAGCCTGTGAGGTGGCCCTGTCCTGACTTGAGCACCTGAACTTAATCTCACACTGAACAGCATCCCTGCCCCTGCCCAAAGCCCTGAGGCTGGGGAGCAGCATTTGAATCTCAGACCCCAAGTGCTGGCTGGGCAGATCTGGAGGCGAGGTGGGGGTGGAGAGGACACTCAGAAGTCAAGTCACTGGCTGGGAAAATGCCCAGAAAAAGGAAAAAAAAAATAAGACTATAGAAGGTTACTTTCTTGGTGAACGGGCATTTCCTCCCTTCCTTTCTGATGAGGAAGAAGAGTGCTTACCATCAGGGAAAAACGCAGAAGTCAAGGCTTCTGTATCCCAGCCCACTCAATGGGCTCAGGCCATGGAAGAGCTCAAAAAGGATTTTGAAAATCAAGTTAGAGAGGTGAAGGAAAAACTGGGAAGAGAATTGAGTGACATGCAAGCAAAGCATGAAAAACAAGTAAACACCCTGCTAAAGGAGACCCAGAAAAATGCTGAAGAAAATAACACCTTGAAAAATAGGCTAACTCAATTAGCAAAAGAGCTTCAAAAAGCCAATGACGAGAAGAATGCTTTCAAAAGCAGAATTAGCCAAATGGAAAAGGAGATTCAAAAGCTCACTGAAGAAAATAGTTCTTTCAAAATTAGAATGGAACAGATGGAAGCTAATGACTTTATGAGAAACCAAGAAATCACAAAACAAAACCAAAAGAATGAAAAAATGGAAGATAATGTGAAATGTCTCATGGGAAAAACAACTGACCTGGAAAATAGATCCAGGAGAGACAATTTAAAAATTACAGGACTACCTGAAAGCCATGATCAAAAAAAGAGCCTAGACATCATCTTTCATGAAATTATCAAGGAAAACTGCCCTGAGATTCTAGAACCAGAGGGCAAAATAAGTATTCAAGGAATCCACAGATCACCACCTGAAAGAGATACAAAAAGAGAAACTCCTAGGAACATTGTGGCCAAATTCCAGAGTTCCCTGGTCAAGGAGAAAATATTGCAAGCAGCTAGAAAGAAACAATTCAAGTATTGTGGAAATACAATCAGGATAACACAAGATCTAGCAGCTTCTACATTAAGGGATCGAAGGGAGTGGAACAGGATATTCCAGAAGTCAAAGGAACTAGGACTAAAACCAAGAATCACCTACCCAGCAAAACTGAGTATAATACTTCAGGGGAAAAATTGGTCTTTCAATGAAATAGAGGACTTTCAAGCATTCTTGATGAAAAGACCAGAGCTGAAAAGGAAATTTGACTTTCAAACACAAGAATGAAGAGAAGCATGAAAAAGTAAATAGCAAAGAGAAGTCATAAGGGACTTTACTAAAGTTGAACTGTTTACATTCCTACATGGAAAGACAATATTTGTAACTCTTGAAACTATTCAATATCTGGGTACTGGGTAGGATTACACACACACACACGTGCACATGCACACTCACACACACATAGAGACAGAGTGCACAGAGTGAATTGCAGAGGATGGGATCATATCTTAAAAAAATGAAATCAAGCAGTGAGAGAGAAATATATTGGGAGGAGAAAGGGAGAAATGGAATGGAGCAAGTTATCTCTCATAAAAGAGGCAAGCAAAAGACTGATTAGTAGAGGGATAAAGAGGGGAGGTGAGAGAAAAACATGAAGTTTACTCTCATCACATTCCACTAAAGGAAGGAATAAAATGCACACTCATTTTGGTATGAAAACCTAGCTTACAATACAGGAAAGTGGGGGATAAGGGGATAAGCAGGGTAGGGGGGATGATGGATGGGAGAGCATGGGGAGGAGGGGGCAATTTGAGGTCAATACTAATGGGGAGGGACAGGATCAAAAGAGAGAACAGAAGTCATGGGGGGCAGGATAGGATGGAGGGAAATATAATTAGTTCTTACACAACACTACTATTATGGAAGTCATTTGCAAAACTACACAGATTTGGCCTATATTGAATTGCTTGACCTCCAAAGGGAAGGGGTGGGGAGGGAGGGAGGAAGAGAAGTTGGAACTCAAAGTTTTAGGAACAACTGTTGAGTATTGTTCTTGTCACTAGGAAATAAGAAATAAAGGTAAAGGGCTATAGGATGGAGACAAGGGCAGAGAGGGATGATAGAAGAGAGGGCAGATTGGCAGACAGGGGCAATTAGAATGCTCAGAGTTTTGGGGTGGGAGGATGGGACAAAAGGGGAGAAAATTTGGAACCCAAAATTTTGTGAAAATGAATGTTAAAAGTTAAATAAATAAAATTTAAAAAAAATCAAATGAGAAAGATTGGGGAAAAACCTTAAAAAAAGAAAAAGACAAGTAGAACAAAAAGATTATGGAAAGAAAGCCAACCAATTAGAAGTAGAGATCCAGAATCTTAAGGAAGAAAATGACTCCTTGGAAATCAGAATTGGGTGAAGGGAAGCCAGTGGAGTTATGAGAGATCAAGAAATAATAAAACATGATACAAAGAATATAAACAGTAGAAAAAATATGAAACATCTTATAAGAAAAACAACTGATCTGGAGAACAGGTCAAGAAGAGAAAACACAAGAATAATTGGACCACCTGAAAACTATGATTAAAAAAGGAATCTTTAATAAAATAAATAATTAAAGAAAACTGTTCTGAAGAATTAGAACAAGAGGGGAAAGTAGAAACAAAAAATACACCTATTGCCACCCTAAAGAGATCCTACAAGGAAAACTCACAGTAATATTGCAGTCAAATTCTGAAACCCCCAGATAAAGGAGAAAATTATGAGCAAAAGTAAAAAATCCAACACTTTACATATTTTGGTACCACAATTAGAATTTCAGAAGAGCTAGCAGTGAAAAGGCCACCAGTCTTAGAACACGATATGTTGAAGAGCAAAAGAACTGGGCTTCCAGCCAAAAACATCATTAACAGCAAAGCTAATCATTATCTTGGATGAAAAAAAATGTACATTTAATGAATTTTCAGACTTCCAGAACTTTGTTAAACAAAATCTGAACTTAATAGAATATTTGACATATAAGAGCCAAGAGAAATATAAGATACATACCATGAATTACAAGTGACTCAATAAGGATAGACTGTTTACGTTTTATGTATGTAGAATGAAAAATCTATGTCTAAGATTGTCATAAGTAATTAGGTAGCTTCTAAGAAAGACTGGGGTAGACCTGAGTATGGTATGACTACAAAAAAGTAAAACTACTCAATAACAGCTAAAAGAATAATTATCTTCTACAAATGTGGTATGAGAGGAAGAAACAACACAGGAATTAGATGGGATAGAGGAGTTGTTGGTACTGGAAATCTACTTTCATTGGGAATGGGTTCAAGAGGGAAAAATACACCTACACCTAGAAGAATATAAAAGTCTTCTAAGTTTAAAAACAAATAAAACTTTAAGGGGATAGGAAGTGGGGAGAGAAAAAAAGAGGAATTTTTTAGAGGGGAGGTTGAAGGAATAGATTAAAAGGGAGATATAGAAGGGTGTTCTGATTTATGGGAAGGGAGGGATTGTTGCAGTGGGGGATAGGTTAAATAATAGGAGGGCTAGGTAGTATGTAGAAATAGAAAAATTAGCAGATATAAGAAATAGAGATATTCACATATATAAAAGCAAAGATTAGGAGTAGAATCTCTTAGGGACAGTCTATGTTTATATATGTATGTATGTATGTATATGTGTGTACATATATAAATACATGCATACATGTATGTATTTATATAAATATATCCGTATTTAATTATAGCCTCCAGGGACTAGGGGAGAAGAAAGGGTCGAAAGAACATAGTAAAAAGTGTATAGCAAAAAACAAAAGAAAACCTAAAGGAAAGCAAAGAAAAGAAAAACAGGTTTGACCTAAGTTACAGCATTTAATATGTAAGCTTTTTTGAAACAGAAAGTTATTGCTATACATTTTGAATCTTCCCCTACATTCTGCTAAGCACATGACATTTTTTTATATTTATATTTACATAAATTTTATATTTAAGTTTATAATATGTTTCTTTTCTTATGTATTTAAGTTTCATTATTTGTCTAAAATAAAAAGAAAAGATTTGGAAATGCTAGCATTGAAAACATATTGAAGAGGTATCATTACAGGTTATGGGGAGTAACTATGTGTTACAATGGAGAGAGTGGGGGGCTTGGAGTCAGGAAGATCTGAGTTCAGATTTTGTCAAGTGACCCTCAGGAAGTCACTTGAACCTGTCTGCCTCAGTTTCATCATTCATACAATTAGTTAGAGTAGGAAATGGCAAACCACTCTGGTATCTTTGCCAAGTAAAATTTTCAAAGGGCTCACAAAGAATCAGACATGACTGAAAAATGACTAAACAATAACATAATTACAGGTTAATAGATGGGAACAAGAGAGCTACTCTGATATAATATATTGAATACAAATGAGGGTATACATCTGACTTTTCATTGAGAATCTGGTCATGGTTGATCATCTAACCACTGAAGTGGTCTGTAGACAATTTGATGACTAGTTTAGAAATTGCTGCAATATGTTATGCTAAGTCAGAAATCATCTGAGTTTGATGTAATTGTATGAATACCAAAATCATTGTGCATATGATTATGGAAGTTTCATATTTCTACAGAAGCAGACTTATCAAGCTTTAAATCCATGTGTTTCACAGGGGTGTGGAGGATGAGTGAGAACAGTTGTATGTGTATGTACACGAGTGTGTATGTCTGTGCACACATGAGCACATAACTGGCCAATGATTTACTGCTTAAGACATCACTAAAATATTTTTATTATGAATCTCTTTAAAGATCAATGTTATCATAAAATAATTGTCACAAAACATTGTAATAAACCCCAAGTAGGGTTCATAAACCTTTAAACCAGATGCATCCTTGTGGATTAGCACATACATTATTTAGAAGTGAATTGCAACATGTTTTGCTTGAACCCAGGGCACATAGCTAGAAATAATGGAGAGAGGCTGTAAAGAAGATAGACTACCTGTAAGGAAAAACTAACGATTAGAACTATCCCAATCTGGAGCAAATTGATTCATTATGTTCCCTGTCACTTTAGTTTCTCAGTCAAGAGCAACACTTGTCAGGACTGCAGTTGAGTATTTACTTTTTCAGATTAAACCATGATCCATTCCAACATTAAGATTCTGTTTGTCTCTGATATCTCCTCTGTCATGTTTGACATACAAATTCATCTTAGCAACTAATTGTTCACACTAAGAAAAAAGTTACAATTTGTTGACAATTCTGGTAGTCATTTTAACCTGGGGGCAGCACTTCTGATGAATGAGAATATTTAGCTTGCAAAGGATAAGTCTATGGTCAGTCCAACATTCTGCACCACACATGGCCTTTGTTACACTCACATCTTGTCTGTTTCTTCTCCTTACAATTGATATATAGTCTATTAGATGCCAGTGTTTGCTGTGAGGGTGCCTTCACGAAGTTTTACTGCATTTAGTTAAATAGAAAACAGTGTTGGTGATGAGAAGGTCATGTGATGCACAAGTCTTCAGCAGTAAATGACCATTGCTGTTGTTGTTACTAACTCCATTCCTCCCTAGGACTCCCTGCCAAGTCTGGTAAGTCTGAGTCCACTCTAGCAATAACTCACTCAGAATTATAAGCCTGTCCTCTTTTGGCACATTGATGATAAGGATCTCTAGGTCTCCATAAAATTTTTCTTTGACTTCATCAGGGTTCATCATGGTGAGAGCCCAGGCACAGATGATGGTGGCATGGTGTTTCCCTGCAAGTGGCAATTGTACTGTCATGAGCCTGTCATTCACTCCTTTTGTCAGGTACACCACCTTGCTGATTAGATTAGTTTTGATTGCAAAACCTATGCCAGCTTCATGGTGCTCCCCTTCACTGCAGTCACTCCAGAAAAATGTGTATCCAACTCCAACTTCAGTAAACTGGCCTGCATTTGCCAGCTTTGTTTCACTCAGGGCTGCTATTTGGATGTGATACCTGTTGAGTTCTCTTGCAACAAGATCATTTTGTTTTTCAGATCTACTGGATTTTGTGTTTTCTGTAAGTGTGCACATGTTCTATGTGCCAATGGTGAGTGGAATCATCTTTGCAGATGATTTTGTACATTTTTTATTTTTTTGCATGTTTCAACCACATAGTAGGATTCCCCACCTGCCACAGTAATCAGGCTAGGGTTGGCCAAGCAGATAATTTTTAAAGTACTTTTTCTAGCACCTTTCCTCACACCAGGAAGTAAGTAGTATGATCCTTAAAGGCTGCTCAGATACCCAGGGGGTTGTCAAGTCCCACTTCTGTTTCCAGTGAGAAATGACCCTATGGCCTGGGCTACCTGTGTGCAGGGTTGTGATTACAGCTCCCAGTTTATCCACCCCTGCTGCTTCATCACTTGCCTGTCGTCACAGGACTTTGAGGTATAATAGTAAAATGGTATGGGTGATGTCTTTTGATTCGTGTGCAAATTGAAATTAAGTAAGGCAGAGTTGCATGAAGTTGCCAGCCTCACTCTCTCCTCCAGAGTCATCATAGTTCAGTGGCAGGACAGAGTCAAGACAGCTGGCAATGGCTCAAGATACAGTGTATGACCTTGGCATTTTCCATGTCTAATCAATCTCTACACACATCGTCTGCTTCAGCTGTCTTCAAGACCGTTGGAACAAATTGTCCTTATCTACCATTCCACCAGGGGAAGTCTTCACCTGCTTGGGGTAGACACCCCACTAACTCACCAGTGGATTTGAAACCCCTTGGTTACCTAGAACCTGGTTTGGCCCATCTGGCAAAATGATTTTTCAGGGTGTGGCTGCTGCACATGCCATAACTTCTTGGAGTTAGGTGGAACAAGTGGACGCCAAAGGTGAAAACAGCCTCCAAAAGGGCTCAGCAGCCATCACACCAAAGGTACTGGTACTCCCTGAACACACCCTACACCCCCATGTTTTCAGTCACGTTGACAAATGCTTTCAATGAGAATGAATGTGGCATCAAAGTCAACTATCATACTAATAGTACGTTCTTCAATTTGAAAAGGCTATAAGGCTTTCTTCAGAAGCATTGCTTCAGAGTGCAACTCCAATGGGCTGGCCACATTGATCCAATGCAAAATGTACCCTTGCCAAAAAGACTATTTTATGGAGAACTTGCATGGGGCAGGCAATCACATAGTGTCCAGAAGAAATGATACAAGGACACTCTCAAGGTCTCTTTCAAGAAATCTGGATTTGACTGTGTAACATGGGAGACATTGGCACAGGACCAGTTAGCATGGTATGTCCATGTGGAATGCCCACATATGAGCAAAGCAGAATTGAAACATAGAATGTATAGGAAATGTATAGGAAATGTAGAAAGTGCAAATTTGGTGTAACCAGCCCAAATGTTCACATGCACTATTGGTGCCCAATCTCTGGTAGAGCATTCTGAGCTCATATTGATTGGTCTGATCAACCACAGTCATACCCATTAAACTTCACTTCATCATGGTGATGTCATTTTGGTCCTCTTGGAGAACAAAGGACAGCAACCAACTGTAAGTTCATCTAAAAAGACTCTCATGCAGGAACCTCTCCCAGACAGCTTGATTTACCTCTCAATCTCAGTGACTATGTATTCAAGTCATTATGTATATTGTGGAAAGTAAAACAAATTAGATAGAGGGTCTCAGGCAATTTTATTATAATTAATAACAAATATAGTCTAGTAAGACTGAAGGTAACAAGATGAGTAACAATGTGGCTCCTCTCTAAAAGGGTAAGCTGATTGACTACTTGTCTTCTCAGTCCTCTGGAAAACATTACCATTACTGAACACTCCAGAGGAATGTCCCTTTAGGGTAGACACTGTATTTCTGAGGACATTCTAGACAGTGAATAATCCCAGACTATAAAACTTATCCAGAGATGGTGAGCCACAATGTACCTGAATTCAAATATTGTCTCAGGTATTTACTAGCTATTTGTCACAAGGTAAGTAATTTTATTCAACTGGGGTTAATAATAATAATACTTAACTTAAAAGAAGATTGTGAGTATCAAATGAAAGAGTAGATGCAAATAAGCATGTAAGGATAATATATACCACATAAACTTAAGCAAGTATTGATTTTCTGGAGTTAAGGTCACTTATTTAGGTCAGGTAGATAATAGGATCTAGAACTAGAGAAAAAACAACCTCAAAGATCATTTAATTCAAGTGTTCATTTCAGACATCATAAAACCTCAAAAAGTTGTTACTTTTCAAGGAAGTTCAGAGAATAAGTACTTAGCCCAAATTAGAGACTATTTAAAAAAAATAATCTGGTTGTCTTTCCATCATATCCATTTTGCCACATCACAAAGTCCGTAGTAAAGGTACAAGGTAATAGTATTTGAAAGCTACAAAGTAGTTCAAACTCACCCAAGGTTTAATATTTTCCACCTCAATTCCTCCTAATATTCTGTAGTCAGGAAAGCTTTCAAGTACAGGATAATTTATCTAGAACGTCTACTTTCATCTGTTGTGGCTCATTTAGGACTATGAGCACCACAATATGTCAAACTAAAGATGCATCAACAATAGCAGAACTATGGCTAAAAAATTCTAGAACCCATGAGAAGGATTAATGTCTGATAATATATTTGAGAATTAAAAGAATGATTTGTGAAGGTACATATAGTTCAGCAAAATCACACAAATTACCTTTGGTCACATAGCTAATAAGTGTCAAAGTAGTCCTTTGAATTCATGTCTTCTGATTCTGAATTCCATTCTTATTCTTATATATTCCTGTTTCTTACTGTCTTCTACCTGTTTGTTTTTCAGACATTTCATTCATGTCCAACTTTTTGTGACCTGGATTTTCTTGGCAAAGATATCGGAGTGGTTTGCCATGTTTTTTCCAGCTCATTTTACAGATGAGAAACTGAATCAAATAGGGTTAATTGATTTGCCCAGAATCACACAACTAGTAATTGTCTGAGGTCAAATTTGAACTCAGGTGAGTCTTCCTCACTTCAGACCTCTTACTGTGTCCACTGTACCACCTAGCTAATCTAACCATATTTACTTTAGTTAAAAAGAAAATCTGTCCCATTACTAACTCCTTATCCTTTTCCTATAAATATATCCAATTCTTTCTCACTATAAAGGAATTGTCTTCCCCTAATCTTGACACTTTGTGGATCAGCTGTCCCATTTCTCTTTTTCTTTTCAGTGTCAAACTACTAGGGAAAAAATCAATATTTTCTGACCATGTTCTTCTCTACTTGTTATTTTTATGCTTTCTCTTTTGGAGAAAATCAAAGGTCATTTTTTTTTTCTTTTTCTGAACTCTCTTCTCTTCATACTTCATGCTGGATCTGTTTTTCCTAGGCTTTCTTTACTGAGGGAACTGACTAGATTCATGTGTTTTCAAATAACTGTCAATTAATTCTGGCACCTTGTCTGAAAATACACAACACTAAGACCAAGTACTAAACAATTTATTCTTATACTATATTTTAATTTTTTATTGTTGATTTTTCAGTGGGAATAAATAAATATTTTCCAAAAATTGATCAAACAGGTTTCTGAGACCATGGAGATCAGTGATTTCCTAGTAACAGAGAGTCCCAAGATTGTAGGGCATAGCTCTAGAGCTAGAATGGACTATGGTGCCTAAATCTCTCATTTTTGCATTGCAGTAATAGAGGCTGAGGGAAGTTAGGTGATGTACTCAAGGCCATATAGGTAGCACAAAGAACTCTTAAGTAGTAGTCTCTCTAGAAAGTTCATTTCTTCAACAGAAAATCCAACTTTGTATCCTTTACAGAATAATTAGAACACATTGCTGGTTATCTTTTGATTCAGAAGCCTGGATTTCATCAAACAGATCACTTATGAGCAACATCTGGGTTTTTGAAATTCTTGTTTTCTAAGGCCAGTTTTTCCATATCCTTTTTGAAGGCATGGAATAATGTCTTAAGGAGATATGGATGTACTCTTGTGTGTAATAGCTCAAATTTATATATTTAATAATGAGTTAGAAAACAAGGAAACTGATTTAGCTCTCTCATTTCTGATGTTTCAATCATAATATCACTAATCTTTCAGAGCTTTTCCTTTTTCATATTCATATGAATCCATCACAGCTGCAAAACATGTGTGTCCAAAATTTTAATTGTAGCAAGCACAGGACTATCATATGATATTCAGAAATGGTTCCAAAAATTTGCATTCTAAATCAATTGATGAGTCAAGATTCCTGTTTTAGATTCTCTTCTTGTGCCTCCATAGGGGCAAGGAAGCTATAAATCTACCATCTGCTGTAAGACTCTGGTCATAAAGATTGCAGTTAAAACTCGGTTAATAGCTCAGTTCTATCTAGAATGATTCTTTAATTTTCATTTCTTATAGGATAAGTTAATTAAATCCATTAAAGCCATTTTATTGCTCCATAAGGTTGCACAGGTTTATGTTTGTTTCTCTCCTAAAGAGTGATATTAGAGTCTGTATCTGTTATTTCTAAGACACCAGAATAATTTATATGTAACTTCTCATGACATCATGGCTAAAGACATTTTAGCAGTCAAACTAGCCTCAAATCTTTTTACCCCCCAGAGAAGGAAGCCAATATTATCACCTCGGTTTCATAGATAGAAAACATCAACATATATGGTCAATTAGGTAATTTTGGAATAATCCTCTTCACATTACAGTTATTGGTTGAGTAAAATAGTCTAAGAGTTCAAAACTGAATATTTCAAGCACATTCTAATATTGCTACTTATATATGCTATCATTTATTTTGACCAAGGGAAATTCGGTCCCCAATATCACAATTATTGAATAATCGTTCAATCATTTGCCTTACAAAATTAGACATTATGCAGAGGGGCTTAATCAATGTAATCCTTGGCTAAAGTTCTTTGAATAATAGTCATGGTGAAACCAAGACTAATCATTGAGAAGTATTAGTTGTTTTGTAAAAATATTTTAAATTGCCACAACAAGAAGACCAAAAGAGCTCAGGTGGCATCTTGTTTGGCAAAAGTTTAACTAACTTGCCAAATGGAGAGAGATGGCAGCCAAAGGCAATATTGATTTATAATATAAACTCATTTATAGAATTTTGTAAAGAGGTAAGATGAATGATCATTAGTATTGTTGCTTTATAAAGCAGTGAAAAACCGAAGGTGCAATAAAATCAGCTTTTGGAAAACGTATTTATCACTAACTGTTCAAAGGGATGGAGTGTCGAAAATGTAAACAGGACAGCAAGGAAAGGAAAAATAGAAAAAATCTTTAAAAAAATTATTTTCACCAAAAAGGACAGTAGAATCTTTACCCTCACAGTCCTGAACTTGCTTGTAGAGAAGATAGAAATAATCTAAAGAGAGCAAATATGGTACAAAAAATGGGGAAGGGTGTAACAGATGATTGGAGCAAGTGTAAATAAGGAAAATCGCTGCTATAGGTTATACAAATATTTAAAGAAAAAATGCACAAAGACTCTGAAGAGGTCAAAGATACCAAAGGCATGGAAAAAACTTGTACCTTATAAGCTGATAAAAGGCAACTTGGAAGACATTGGAATAGCCTGTGTATGCGCTTACTTTAAAAAAATAAATCAATATAGACTCTTTTTTAGAGATTAGTAGTACAAAATAGACTCTTAAGACACCTAGAGTGAACCCCTTGGGTAGGAGTCCTTGAAGGAGATGGAGATGAATTCATAGATAGAATGGGTGCATTGGAAGGCATTTTCAGAGCACTGAGGTCATAGTTCCAATAAAGTGTTACATCAATGCTCTGAGCATATAGACCATCAATCTGTGGCTTATGATGACAATTTTGGTCACAATTAGCTGCCACCTTTTCCTTACTAGATATTTTAACATCTGAACTCTAAGTTTCTCCAGGTATTTGTGAGATTTCTGGGGTGGCTCTTTTTTTTTGGGGGGGGGTGAAATGAGAAGTAAGGTGGTGGTATTGGAATTGTTTCTATTGATTATTTAAGTGTATCTTCAAAAACATAATTAAATATAAGAATAATAAACAATAGCGTGAACAGTAACCTATTCACTTTTTATGTTCTTAAATTTCTTGAACACGAATATGTAATTCAAGAATTGTTGTCTACTCTAACTTAATGAGATGTGTTTATTTACCCCTTTCTTTAGATTATGTACCCTCTGAAATTTTTAATCTGCTGTTTAACTCTATTCTGATCCTTAAGTCTGCTTTCCTGTGTAGAGGCCTCGTTAGTCTAATGTTATAATTCTGGTGTTAAAAAATAAAACATATGTTAAACAAAACATAAAAATTAATTAATGCATTAACTTATTTATTTCTATGTGGCTAGTTTCACCATGATTACTGAAAAAGCAGGACTATTATTAATTAATGTACTCAAATGAGATGTTATCTTTAAAGCAATAACACATTGCTTAGCACAAAGTAGGCACTCTATGAATGTTAGCTACCACTGTTACTAACCATATGATTTCAGTTGATATTATATCAAACAATAGTATTACATGAAATAAAGAACATATGGTCTGCCTATTTTGCCTATACTTGGGACTATATATTTTTTTTCTTTCCAATACAAAAGAACTTGGCATAGGATTAGGGTTTTAACCCTAACCCCAACCATTTCCCTCTGCATTTACTTATATTTATTTTAAGCTCTGGATTGTTTAATGCCAATAATTTCCCAGTATCATCCTTTAACATCTTTGTGGCAATAGGTCAATTGAAGATACATTGGAAAGTGTACTACTTTAACGATCAGTTCACTTGACTGTTACAGAGAGATATTATTTTCACCCTCAGTTACTAACACCTCCTTCAAATTTCAAGTTCTTAACACAATATTTTTCTTTCCTTATTGTTTTAAACTTTGCCATAAATTTAAAGAGAATAATACTTTAGAGAAAACTGGGTAAGAAGGATAGTATAACAATTTTAAAATAAGGTTTGTTTTTATTACTATTCAAATATGTTTTAGAAGAAGCCAAAAAAGAAATTGTTAGAAATATTAAAAAAAAGGGATTGCTTTCTTATTATCTTCACCATTTTGTAGGCACAAAATCTTGTTTACAGTAGGTGATGTGTATTTCTATGTCTTTCTCTTGGTAGAAGCCTTAGGCACTGGAGCTAGAGAAACTGTCTTTTTGTTTCTGAAAAATTAAAGTCCCTTGAGGGTGTAGGGACGACTAATATCTAACTATCTAATTAAGTAAATGACTGTGAAATTAATCTGAGGGATTAAGTTGATAGAGTTTTTAGAAACTACCCTTGAATTAGGTTTATTTGAAAGTGCATCGATGTATAGGATCTAGGTATAAAGACTGAAACTATGAACAAATTAAGGGAATAAGGAAAAGTGTATTTGTCAGATTTTTGGAAAATAGAGAAATTTTTGACCAAACAAGAGATTGAGAATATTGTGAAGTACAAAGTGGATAATTTTGATTACATTAAATTAAAAAGTTTTTGCACAAACAAACCCAATGTAATCAAGATTAGGAGGGAAGCAGAAAACTGGGAAAGAATTTTTGTAGCTAGTATTCATGATAAAGGCCTCACTTCTAAAATATATGGAGAACTGAGTTAAATGTACAAGAATACAATTCATTTCCAATTGATAAATGGTCAAAAGATATGAACAGGGAGTTTTCAGAGGAAGATATTAAAATTATCTCTAGTTATAAGAAAAAAAATGCTCTAAATCACTATTGATTAGAGAGATGCAAATCAAAACAACTCTAAGGTACCACCTCACACCTATCAGATTGGCCAACATGACAAAACAGGATGATAAATATTGGAGAAGATGTGGGTGAGTTGGGACACTAATTTATTGTTAGTGGAGTTGTGAGCTGATCTAACAATTCTGGAGAGCAATTTGGAGCTATGACCAAAGGACTACAAAAATGTGCATACACTTTGACCCAGTAATATCACTTCTAGGACTATATCCCAAAGAGATCATAAAAATGGAAAAGAGTCCCACATGTACAAAAATATTTATAGGAAACAAAAACTGGAAATCAAGGGGATGCCCATCAATTGGGAAATGACTGTACAAGTCGTGGTATATGAATGTAATGGAATACTATTGTGCTATAAGAAATGATGAACAGAAAGACTTCAGAGAGGACTAGAAAGACTTTTATGAACTGATGCTGGGTGTAATGAGCAGAGCCAGGAGAACTTTGTACACAACCACAGCCACAGTATGTGAGGAATTTTTCTGGTAGACTTAGTAATTCCCAGTGGACTCAAGGCAAAATGACTTCCACATCCAGGAAAAGAAATATGAAATTGGATCCCAGAATGAAGCAGACCATTTTCTTTTGTATTATGTTTTGTGGTTTCTCCCATTCATTTTAATTCTTCTGTGCAACATGATTAAAGTGAAAATGTATTTAAAAAGAATGTATGTGTAAAACCTGTATAAGATTGTATGATGTCTTGGGGAGGGAGTGGGGAGAGAGGGAGGAAGAATGGGAAGGGAGAGGAGAAAATCTAAGATATATGGAAGTGATTGTAGAACACTGAAAACAAAATAAATAATTTGATAATAAAAATGAAAGTTAATCTTTAAACTCCCTTCCGTCTCCCCATCAAAGGGGAAAAAAATAAAACTAATAATATAGTAACTTCTAATCTGTCCTATCAACTCAAGGCATTATAGAATAGTGATTAGGTTTATTCTGCTAGACCTCTGAGGGGATAGCCAGAATCAGTAAACATAATTTATAGAGAGGTAGTTTTAATCTCAATACAAGAAAGAAAAATAACTTCCTTAAAAATATGGATGGCTAAAAGTGGCCTAAATTCCTTTAAGAGGTAGTAGGTAGGGGCTTGTCCATGATGCTGTACAGGGGATTCTGGTTCATATATGGGGCAAACTAGATGTCCTTCAATGCTCTTTCCTACCTCTGGGAATCTATCATTCTATTACTATGGATATGTTGGATTTCACTTTTCCTTCTCGTAATTCTGACAATTATCCACTGTTTTTTATTGAACTGCCAGATAATGAGAGCCTACCAGGATCTTAGTTCATTATGTGCTACTGTCTTTTACCAATATTATACCCATTTGTAAGTGTATGTATGTATATATACACACTCATATCTATGTAAAACATGCATGCATGCAAATATACAGAGACATTAACACACATATATCTATATCTATCTAAATATGTCAGAGTTTAGATATGAATATACTTCTGTAAAGTTAAAACAAAATTGAGACATTAGGTTAAAAGAAAATGTCAGTGAAATAAAGGAATGCTTTATATGACACTAAAAAGTTCAAGGATATTAATAAATACAAGATTTATGATCATATGTAGGTCAGAAAATGTATAATTATACTTGAGTACATTCTTATTAAAAAAGAAGGGAAAATAAATTTTGTTTTAAAAAGTAGAAACAAAGTAAGTCATGGAATAGATAGCACGTAAATATTCCATTATTCAGAAAACTATTATTTTTTAAATTTATTTATTTAATTTTAACGTTCATTTCCACAAAATTTTAGGTTCCAAATTTTCTCCCCATTTCTCCCTTCCCCCTCCCCCCAAACCCCAAGCATTCTAATTGCCCCTATCACCAATCTGCCGTCTCTTCTAACATCCCTCCCTTCCCTTATCCCCATCTTCTCTTTTGTCCTGTAGGCAAGATAACTTTCTATACCCCATTATCTGTATTTCTTATTTCCTAGTAGCAAGACCAGTACTCGACAGCTGTTCCTAAAACTTTGAGTTCCGACTTCTTTTCATCCCTCTCTCCCCACGCATTCCCTTTGGGAGGCAAGCAATTCAATATAGGCCATATCTGTGTAGTTTTACAAATGACTTCCATAATAGTCGTGTTCTGTAAGACTAACCATATTTCCCTCCATCCCATGGCTTCTATTCTCTCTTTTGATCCTGTCCCTCCCCAAGTGTTACTTCAAATTGCTCTCTCCTCCCATTACCCTCCCTTCCATCATCCCCCCCACTCTGCTTATCCCCTTATCCCCCACTTTCCTGTATTGTAAGCTAGGTTTTCATACCAAAATGAGTGTGCATTTTATTCCTTCCTTTAGTGGAATGTGATGAGAGTAAACTTCATGTTTTTCTCTCACCTCCCCTCTTTTTCCCTCCAATAGTCTTTTGCCTGCCTCTTCTATGAAAGATAATTTGCCCCATTCCATTTCTCCCTTGTTTCTCCCAATATATTTCTCTCTCACCGCTTAATTTCATTTTTTTAAGATATGATCCCATCCTATTCAATTCACTCTTTGCTCTCTATCTCTGTGTGTGTGCATGTGTGTGTGTGTGTGTGTGTGTGTGTGTGTGTGTGTGTGTGTGTGTAATCCCACCCACTACCCAGATACTGAAAAGTTTCAAGAGTTACAAATATTGTCTTTCCATGTAGGAATGTAAACAGTTCAACTTTAGTAAAGTCTCTTATGACTTCTCTTTGCTGTTTACCTTTTCATGCTTCTCTTCATTCTTGTGTTTGAAAGTCAAATTTTCTTTTCAGCTCTGGTCTTTTCATCAAGAATGCTTGAAAGTCCTTGAATTCATTGAAAGACCATTTTTTCCCCTGAAATATTACACTTAGTTTTGCTGGGTAGGTGATTCTTGGTTTTAGTCCTAGTTCCTTTGACTTCTGGAATATCCTATTCCACGCCCTTCGATCCCTTAATGTAGAAGCTGCTAGATCTTGTGTTATCCTGATTGTATTTCCACAATACTTGAATTGTTTCTTTCTAGCTGCTTGCAATATTTTCTCCTTTACCAGGGAACTCTGGAATTTGACCACAATATTCCTAGGAGTTTCTCATTTTGGATCTTTCAGGTGGTGATCAGTGGATTCCTTGAATACTTGTTTTGCCCTCTGGTTCTAAAATCTCAGGGCAGTTTTCCTTGATAATTTCATGAAAGATGATGTCTAGGTTCTTTTTTTGATCATGGCTTTCAGGTAGTTCCATAGTTTTTAAATTTTCTCTCCTGGATCTATTTTCCAGGTCAGTTGTTTTTCCAATGAGATATTTCACATTATCTTCCATTTTTTCATTCTTTTGGTTTTGTTTTATGATTTCTTGGTTTCTCATAAAGTCATTAGCCTCCATCTGTTCCATTCTAATTTAGAAAGAACTATTTTCTTCAGTGAGCTTTTGGACCTCCTTTTCCATTTGGCTAATTCTGCTTTTTAAAGCATTCTTCTCCTCATTGGCTTTTTGAACCTCTTTTGCCAATTGAGTTATCTTATTTTTAAAGGTGTTATTTTCTTCAGCATTTTTTTGGGTCTCCTTTAGCAAGATGTTGACCCGCTTTTCATGCTTTTCCTGCATCTCTCTCATTTCTCTTTCCAGTTTTTCCTCCACCTCTCTAACTTGATTTTCAAAATCCTTTTTGAACTCTTCCATGGCCTGAGCCCATTGAATATTTATTTTGTATGTTTGGGATACAGAGGCCTTGACTTCTGTGTCTTTCCCTGATGGTAAGCATTGTTCTTCCTCATCAGAAAGGATGGGAGGAGATATCTGTTTACCAAGAAAGTAATCTTCTATGGTCTTATATTTTCTCCCCTTTTCTGGGCATTTTTCCAGTCATTTACCTGACTTCTCAGTGTCCCCTCCCCAGAAAACTATTATTCCAAATATCAGAAAACTATTATTCCAAATATGTCATTTAGACTCTTTGCTCAAATCATGCCAAATAAATGAATTTTTATTCTTTGCAAACTGAAGATGAGACTCCCATGTTAAGTAAAGGACACATTCAATCACTTTTGCTGTGAAGATAAATGTCTCTTTGATTGAAGAGTTTATGATTTCAAAGTCTCAGAGGGATGCAGTTTGTCTAGAAAGAACCAATGTAATTTATAAAAATTACAATGGTGTGCTTTTGCAGTATTTTAAATACAATGAGCAAAGTTGTTTTGTCCTGCACAGAAAGAGAATACTACTCTCTATAGTGTTCTGCTGTCATTTCCCACAGGTAAAGTAATAGCTGATACAACTGTCTTCCTAGAGAGTGATAGTGACTAACTTACTCTTTCATCTTTTCCTGTAAACTTGTGTGACAACTGTGGAGGCAGTAAGGAATAAATAACACAGTGAACATCACCTGTTATACATTTTAAATCTGTAATAATCCCTTTCTTGAGTGTTATGAGTTTCCACAAGTGGTACATTTCCTTGGTGATGGGAAGGCAAGATTTTGTAATTCTTTTTTTCTTCACAAAAATAACTGATTACCTCTTATTTAAATGTCTCATTGTATTTTTAAAAAGTATTATTTTTCTCAGTTTCAAAATTTCACCATGTAATTTTTAGCCTCAAGCATTCTTTTACAGACACCAACTTATTTAGAAGTGCTTGAATCACTATGTACCCAACTTCTAAGACATAGAAGACATATGTCTTATAAATTTACAGATTTGAATAACAAGAACATTTTCTTTCATGTAGAGCTATTTCTGTATTTATAAGCTAATTATCACTATTCAAATACTCACAAATGCCTTCGTACATGAGAGAAATACTTATAACTTTCTCATGCAAAGGTTTCTATTAAGCAATCTCCAGTCCTCCCAACATATAAGCATTTATGCTTTTGGAACTGAGAGAACACAATTTTGCGTCACTTCCACAAAATCACTAAGACACAAAACTCAAAATCTACTGTAACTCTATGAATTTTGAGTTTAAAAGGGCATTCCTATGGGAAATACCGTTCACTTGATTCTGAGATGGAAGAGAATCACAAGGATGATTAAATGTTTGAGAAAGAAGTATGAGGAAAATCTCAAAGGCTATAGAATATTTAGCCTCAAGCAAAGAAAAACTGAAATAGAATTAATAGTGATTATTAAGTATATGGAGACTTCCATAAAGAATATAGTGACCACTGCTTCATCTCTAATGATAAAAGAACAGGAAATGAGTTTATCAGGACACAGAGATGGTGGAACATATACTAATTAGGATTGTTGAATATTTTAATGGATTGCAGTCTATTTTCAGTAAACCATTAAAAATACAACAAAGTCCTATCTTTCCTGCATTCTTTAAATGGGATCCCACCTGAAAAGTAGTGGAATAGTCTTGATAACATTTTAAAAGTTTCTTTCAGTCCTAAAATTCCATTTTAGGGTTTCAGGGAGCACAGTTTATCTCAAATGTTAGCAGGTCATTCTTTTCCTGTGTTCATATTCAAATATTCAAAGAATGTCTAATATTAAGTAATGTTCAAAGTATCACTTAGAAGACTGCTATAATGGGATAGAAACATGGGGGTTTATTGTCCCTAAAAAATTTATGGTCTTTAAATCAGTTCATATTTTCTATGATGTAATAGTTTGGTCAGAGAACGTACAAGCTCAGAGATATAGGGGACCTTGAGCTTCTAACTTGAATCCAGTCACATGAATTGCTTATGTATCTAGATTGCAAAGTGGATGGGAAATGGGAAGGTCCTACAAGGATAAATTTTAAAAATAGATCAAATGATAATGTTGTTATAAAATTTCATACTTTTATGTAATATTGGATTCATGGTTTCTTTAATCAGAATCAAATGATATTAAAGCATTTTTAAATTTTAAAGTTTACTGTGCTATTTACCATAACTGTCAATATCCTTGTGATTATCTTCTTGCTTATCATTATCATTATGATTGTCAAACAAAAAGGAAGTGATACGTAGTTGTGGATAAAAATGAGAAGTGCTGTTATCCTTCCCTGCTTTCAAACATTTACTTCGTGCTCTAAAAATCAATTAATGATGCTTACAAATATACTGATGAACACAACTAAAGGGTAAAGTATAGTATATGTTTTGTAATCAAATTACAAATTTAATTAAATCAGCTTTAACTCAAATATGAAAAGGACATGAGGCATATCATTTTTTCTCTCTAAAAACAAAAACAAAAGTTTATTGCCATATTTCCAAGTTACTATGCTAAGAATTAAGAATACTAATAGCTCAGAATATCACAATAAGCAAGCTTCAGATAACTCCAGGCAACATCAAAGAATGTCAATCCTATTTCATCAATAGGAAAGAAAAAACACATCAGACTGATATAATTCGGGAGATGCTGCTTCTCATAGTATCTGGTTATCATTATCAGATGGTTACTTTGATCAAACTATGTTCTCTCAACCAAAATGATATTCCACAATATTTAATCACACATAATGTAAGTAATTTCCCCAGCTGCTATTATCAAATTATTCTCAATAGGTGATCAAAGTAGCCTTGTCTAGCCTAATTTTGCAAATGCCAAGACTATTAAAAAAAGAGCTTACTGTAATATGAACTCAAAGACCTTGACAAAACCAGAGATAATGTTTGATTTTCAAATTTTAAAGACTGCTAAATACCTAAGTAAAGCGCACTGTGGGCATATCATGTGAATATATTGTTAACTATAGAATTCAAAATTTGAATGAACACCTTAACAGCAGACAACTGAATAAATTCTTGAAAAGGATAATTTGTTTAAAATTAAATATATCTGTCAATGTTTTCTTACATGTAAAATATAAAATTAAACTTTTCAAAATTAAGCTCTGGCATATATATATATATATATATATATATATATATATATATATATATATATATATATAACTTATCTTGTAAAGCTACAATGCCTACCTATTTGAAATTTTAGGTTAAAATCTATATTGTTATCTCATTGTTTCTTTCCCCATATGAAAATCTACACTGTTTGTGAAATTCATTTTTCAATCATTTATAGAGATGTGAGAAATGAACTCCTCCCTATTT
Source organism: Notamacropus eugenii (assembly GCF_028372415.1). Lineage (NCBI taxonomy): Eukaryota > Metazoa > Chordata > Mammalia > Diprotodontia > Macropodidae > Notamacropus > Notamacropus eugenii. The sequence continues at coordinate 445,816,276 of NC_092873.1, forward strand.
CTTTCCCCACCAAAGAAAGTCACAGTACAGTTTAGTTTAAATGTAATTTTGGAAGGTATAACTCCTTCAAAATGGAGCTGGAGAAATTAACAGCCCAGCTAAAATCATTAGAATAAATATCACTACTACCAGCACTGTAAAAGAATATAAAAATAAAACAAAACTGTAGACAACCGGAAAAAGTTTTTTTATTGGAATGGAGACAGATAAATGTCCTATTTTCAAAATTGAAATAGAGTTTATTCTTGAGACTGCAACCCACTGAGCCAGCTCTAATACTGGCAGAATTTCTAAAAGATAGAAAGCCCAGTTTCTAACCATATGTGAAGATCACTGCACAAATTTCTCTTCATAGTTACATTTCTCAAGAAATTTTCTATGATCTTGACATGTACATATAGATACTCTGTTGTAAGAATACCTTTAAGGTTATATTTTGCTCTATTATGTCAGTTATTTTTCAACCACTTAAAAATAAACATAGTGAATTCTTGTATTCTTGACAGTATTTAAGGAACAGATTGGCCATGAAGATATGATTTTCTGTACGTACTCTATAGTCAGGTAAACAGACCCTATAACATAATATATGCTTGACAAAAAAAAATGAAAATCTCATCTCTTGTAAGATTTGAAAATTCCCTTTATAGAGTAAGATCTTCCAATTCCTTCTATTATTTTTTAAAATGTCCTGATAATGTTGAGACTCAGAACATCCTCAGTGAGGTCCATGATACCTCATAAAAGTATGTACTAGCAAATCATACAGGGAAATAAGGCAAAGCAAAACAAAAGCAAAGATATCAATTTGCCCAGACCACACCCTGTATTATGTAGATAGTACATTTAGAATGAATGTCAGCATATCTATCTTGGATAGACCTTGAAAACTGGTAATGAGTTGGGATAGGAACTGAATAACAAGAAATAAACAGACTGTAGGTGGGACTTGAGAAACTATGTAGTTGGTCTGTTACACAAATAAAAACTGATATAAAAAATGGCTAGACTATTTCACAAAACTACCAACAATATTTTAGAGTGATTTTCTTCCAATAGCATCTCCAACATTAACTTCCCATTTTTTTGTGTGTCAATACAGATCCAAAGAAATATCAAAGTATTAGAAAAAGAGTCAGTATTTGCTAAGAAGAGTCATGTGTTCACCAAAAGCAGATCAGGATAGATATATTAACTCCTTTGACAGATGTATTAGGCCAAAATATCAGAAAATGTAATGGATACTCTCCACAGTTTTAGTTCAGTCAAGGGTGCATTTAGCTATATCAGAATGGCTCAGACCAATTTTTGATTTTCAATGAGGTCTAAGTGATCTGGTAGTGAATGTTATGGTCTTACTTCCTGCTCTTGCAATTGGAGAACAAAGAATTTGGGAAGTATGCTAGGGGGCAGCTACTAATAACCACAAAGTGCATATATTAAATAGGTGCAATTAAGTTGATAGAGAAACTTTGCGAATTCTCTCACCCCAGTTTTCTATAAGAATTTGCTGTGATAATTTGTTCAGGCTCTTATGTTATATATGACTTTCTTTTAACTATACATAACTCACTAGGCTGCTCAGCCCTGATGTCAAAACACCACAGAAAGTACAGTTCAAAGAGAACAGGTGAAATATTTTTTGGAGGTTTGTAATATATCCAGATATTTTAAACCATAAAAGGAAGAAGTATGGGGGAGAAAGAGAACTAAACTTGTGCGTGCTTGTTCTTTTCTTCTTATTATTCTCCTCTTCCTCTTTCTCTTCCTTCTCCTCTTTCTTCTTCTGTTTTCTTCTCTTGTTCTGAAAAAAAAAAGTCTTCACTTAAGAGATTTCTCAGCAGGTAATTCCTTGTTTTCCCAGATAATAAAATAAACAAACTTACAGAACTCATGGTTAATTTCTAGGAATGTTTCCCATGATTTCTGTTGGAGGTGTGTCATTTGACTTATTTTATATGCTATCAGTATTTTAAATTATATATAGCCTAAAAGATATTTCAAGTTTTAGTGTTTGCATTTTATATCCCCATTCCCCAAAAGTTCACAGCAAAAATGAACAATAGATTAAAATAGTATCCAGAATTGAGGGGATGCCCATCAGTTGAGGAATGGCTAAAGAAGTTATGATATATGAATATAATGGACTATTATTGTGCTCTAAGAAATAATGAGCAAGCAGATTTCAGAAAAAAACAAATTTGAAAGACTCATGTGAACTGATGCTGTGTGAAATAAGCAGAACCAGGAAAGCATTGTACACAGTAATGGCATCATTTTGTAACAATCAACTAGTATTTACTTAGCTCTTCTCAGCAATGCAATGATCTAAGACAGTTCCAAAAGACTGATGATGGAAAATGCTATCCACATCCAGAGAAAGAACTATGAAATTTGAATGCAGGTTGAAGCATACTATTTTCACTTTTTATGGCTTTTCCTTTTATTTCATTCCTTATTTCACAACATAGTTAATAAGGAAATATGTTTGCATGACTACACACGTATAACCTATATAATATTGCTTACTATCTTGGGGATTAGGAACAGGAGAGAGAAAATAATTTGAAGCTCTAAATCTTGCAAAAAATGATTATTGAAAACTATATTTGCTTGTAATTGATAAAAACTAACTTACCAAAAAATAGTATCTAAGCAATATGATAAGGCTTATTTCATAGTATTTTATACTATTTTATAGCTACTGATAGCCCACTATCTATCTCTACTTATGTAACATACATAGGTGCATATTATGTATATATATGTGTATATATATATACATATATGTATAGTACATATGTCATAATATAAATGCAAAGGATATATTATGAATAATATGTAAAATAAAATGTGCACTGCATAAATACAAAGCAATATAAATTACATATATGTATAATATTACAATACATACATATATGTATACATATACGTATGCATGAACATATGTGTGTTTGCGTATGTGTATCTATTTGCAAAGCACATCACCTGTGTTCTTTCATTTGATTTTCACAATGATCCTGTTCACTGTCGATGCTAACTTTGCCCTAGTTTGATAGATGGAGAAATTGAGGTTTTGCAAAGCTACATGACTTTCACAAGGTCACACAGCCCCTAAATCTGATGTAGGATTTTATCTCTAGTTCTTACAAATCCAGACCCAAGAGTCCATTCTAGCTTCTGGCTACTGCTCTTACTTTTTGCCACTGTATTGCTGACCATTATCTTTTAAGAATCTTTTCCTAGTCTTGTATTAAGTTTTAAATTTTCAGAGGGGATCAGAACCCATCCTTTCTTAATTGACTGTACAATATGTGACTGGTATGTCTTGTTTCAGGCATTCAAGGAAAGACAGCTGCTCATCAAAGACCATCTCCCTAGATGCTTGCTTTTGTGTGTAATCCTACCATTAAGACCTCCACTGGGGTTGAACTGAAGGATCAGTTGTGAAACTAGAAATGAAGGTAATCTTGTGGAGAAAAGACCATTCCATCTTTGAAGGTAAATTAGAATTAAAATCAGGTAAAGTGTTAAATGCAGCCTAGGTCCTGGGAGAGCAGGGTTCCCATAAAGAATGAAAAAATTTCATGACCTAAATTTCTCTAAAGGAATTAAGCTCAGTAGTGGTGGGAAGTTCCCAAGAATATAATTCTGAAGAAACAAAGTAACACTAGTGAGAGAAAACAGATGGCCAGCCCTGAATGGGACATTTGTACCCATGAGATATTTAAGCAATGAGAAGAAGCCCTCCAGCATTATGAAATCACTAATCCATCAAAGTATTAACATAATTAAATGGATAATTGTAATCCTTCGTAGGCTTGTAGCTTAATCATAAACATTTAAATTAATATAAAACATATTGTTTAGTGAAATTTTTTAAATGTATATTTTTCCCTATTGGCCATAATCTTCCCTCTGTTTCTATTTCATAATTTATCATGTAAGTATGAATCTGCATTCAGGGATGCTAGAGAGAAATGACATTTTGCTTCACGGATTCCAAAAATGAGTATTTGGGGATTCCCTAGCAAATTGCTTAATAATGGGACAATTGACCATAATAGCTCTACTAATGGTCTCTTTTATCTTTGGTATAAATAATTTTTTTAAATATCAGCCTTCTTGTGCTTATTTGAGGAGCTGAATTTCTCCTGATTTGTTTCTAAAATAAATATCCCTAGAAATATCTATATGATATCCTTGGAAGACTACTGTAGTTTTTATGCAAGTTGATTAGTTGGACCTTTAGAAATTCTGATGTGCATGGAAGACCATTAGGAGTTTTGCTCTAATCAAAAACTAAATAGTTACTCTATAAATTAGTTAAAGAAACAACCCTATTAATTGTAAAATACTATACCAGAAAATGGAGAAAATATACAGTCAGATTGCAGTGGGTAGAGGAAAATAAAACAGGAAAATAATGTGGTGTCTAATTGTGAAAGTTCTTAAATTCCAAACAAAATGAGTTTTAACTTTATTTAGCATACAATTGAAAGACACTGAAGATATATGAAGGAAAACATGATTAGAGATGTGATTATAATATTATTTTGGTAAAAATTTGATGAATGAATTGGAAAGAAGTGAAGGTTAGAGGAGAGAGTGGAAGCAGGAAACTCTGTTATGAGGCTATAAAAATAATAGATGTGACTAGTTGTGAAGACTTGAACTAGAGTGGTAACAGTGGTAATATAATGGAGGGTTGGCATGCAAGAGACATTAGTGATATAGAATTGGTAGGACCTGTTTGGATATATGAGTTAAGGGAGAGGGAAAAGTCAAATGCCCATGGTAGGTTGCAAACAAAGGAGAAATGGCAAATAGTTATCATTTTCTAGTAAGAATAAAATATTTGTTTAGGAGGTTTTAGACTTGGTGAATTTATGTGCTAGTGAGACATTGGTGGTTGGAAATATAAGTCTGAAACTCAGCTGAGAAGACAGGTGTGGGGATATAGATCTGCAAGTTGTCTGCTTAGAAGGCATCACAGATGTCACAGATGTAATTGTCACAACTCACATGAGGAGCTAGGATGGTTCATATTATCCTTTGATTTCTGGGAGAAAAATCTATACTAGAGCTCGCAATAGCTAATTTGTTTGCCTAGCACTTTGAGCTCTTAGGATTTTCGCCTCTTGTTCTTAATAGTACTGATATTTGGTGAGCAATGATACAAAGAACCCCAACAGATTTTACATAATCAAGTGGAGCAGTTCTGAATCCCCCAACTTCCCCAAGACTCTTCATGGAAAAAGATTGGACTGGACATGGGAAACAAGAAGTTGTTAGTTGACTTAGAATACAGAGAGTGAGCTCATCATGAATGGCAGTGGGTCTATTACATATAAGTCAATAGATGACAGCAATAAGTAAGGACAAATGATTATCTTCATTGGCCTCAGGTATTAAAGATAGCAGGTTAATTTCAGGACAATTGTAATAACATAAGTGGACAGCTAGGTGGTGCCATGGATAGATCACCAGTGTAGGAGTCAGGAGGACCTGAGTTCAAATCTCACCTCAGACACTTGACACTCACTAGCTGTTTGACCTTGGTCAACTCACTTAACCCCAATTGCCTCATCCTGTGTCATCTCCAGTCATCCTGATGATTATCTGGTCACTGGATTCAGATGGCTCGGGAGGAGAAGTGAGGCTGGTGACCTGCACAGCCCCTCCTCACTCAAAACAAAGTCAAATGCAAGTCATGTCATTATTTCCCTGATGGCATGGTCTTCTTCAGCAATGAAGGACCCCACAACAACACAAGTGTTGGGAGGAAGAACTACATCTATCTCTGTGCTAGCCTTGTGAGTAGCAGCAGAGTGAGGAAAGCAGTGTCTTTTAATTTAGAAAGGTTGCAAAGGATTAAGCCTCATCGGGAGAAAATAAGGCTTTGATTAGTGCCAGGAGAAGGAAGGAATGATAGTTGAATAGTTTAAGAATACACTGGACTTTGTAGAGAACAATGGAGTATTTCCCAGAAGCAAACTGTAATGGTAAAGGAAATGGGTAAACTAGGTCAGAAGAGAACTCAAAGAAAACTTGAACTAAATAGAAGAGAAGGGAATTACAGGTGGCAAGAGAATGCTGCTTGCCACTAAGTTGCAGAGAATTGATGATAGCTAAGTTTGGTACACTGGTGGTCTCTTGGTATGTCAAACTACATCAGTGAAAGTTAACTGGTTTCTGGAACTCCTGGAGAGTAGATCTGTTTAATAATTGCATGTCTGGAGAAGTGGTAGATTCCCCCTTCTTGAAGGTCTTTAAGTAGAGGCTGGATGACTGCTAGTCAGGATAATGATAATTCCTTCTTCTATGGCTTGAAGTAGATGACTGCTGAAGTGGTTTTCAGTTTTCAGCTTTTTTGGTATTGTGAGAGTTCAAAATAATATTTGACAAATTTACATTTTGGAGAGATTCCATAAAATTTCTTCTTCTGCAGTGATTCTTCTCCTCCCTCTTAATAAAGTGAGCCAGTCTTCTATATCTGTGTTGGAGAGGGGGAGATGAGGGAGTAGGACAGATATCCTCCCCCTCTACCCAGTGTATGGTGCCCCTTGAAAATTCCTGATGGAAGATATACTATAGTTAACTCCTTGTACCTAATCACTTCTAGGTGAATTTCCTGAACATTTGCTCATTTAAAAAAAAAGAAACATTTCCTAGGGTCATAGCTCAGGAGCTGGGAGGCACTCCAGAGATCATTGAGTTTGAGGTAACAGAAATTCTAAATAGCAATGATGCAATGCAAAATCGTGTTTTCATATACTCAAAGTTAGTAGTTTTTCTACCGTACTCTCCTGCCTCCTTCACTGAGGGCATTTAAAAAAATAACAATAGTAAAATATAGGCTTCTGTTTCTAATTATAGTTGATAGATTCCAAATCTATCTTATTAGTAACAGGATCAAATTCTCACAATAAATAAATGATTACTTATCCTTTCAAAAATAATGGAATAGATACCAGTTTATGTATTCACACAATTCCAGACCTTGAGGACAGTTTCTGTTTTCTTTTTTTTTTTTTTTTTGTTTGTTTGTTTGATCTTTATATGAGTAGGGCTTAGAATACCAACTTGCGCATAAGTAGTCACTTTGCTTTCTGCAATTAGCTCTGTTGGACTTTGATACCATGGAACATAAAGTTACACCCAGAATAAGTAAATGACCCAAAATCTGATTGCTATGCTGATTGACTCAGTTTTTGATACTCAATACCTTCTAAACAATCCCATAAGTTGCCTCTTTCTTCTGATTGGAGGGCTGGAGGGTAGAGTAATAAATCATCACAAATCCTTTTTTTACAGAGGGATCTAAACTTTGAGAACTTTCCTCGTAAATCCATTTTGCATCAACAGATATACTGGTTCCGAATCCATAGAACATCAAGCTTTCATATGTTCCCCTCTGTCCTCCCTACTGTTGACCTTTCTGTGGCTATTTTTTCTTTCCTCATTAGATCATAAGCTCTTCGAGAGCTCTTTTTCTTAATTGTACCTCCAGCCTAAGTGCAGTGCCTTGTACATGGCACTTAATAGATGGTTATTGAATTTAATTGATTGGAATTTAAGGACTTAATTGTTGGGATTGGAAGCTCAATTCCATGTGGACGGTCTTGGGCGGGTAAAAGTGGGACTTCTAAATCTTAGAGTCTTACGAGGCCCTCCATGAACAGCGGGGGTTCGAGAAGGTCAGACTGAGCTAGCTCAGCTAGCTGGGCTAGCTCGGGTATTTCCGCCTCTCCCCGGGAGATACGTGATGGGTGGAGTCTCCCTGCCCTCGAGATTGTCCCGGATTGGAGCACACCTAGTTACCTAACAGCACGGTATTGAGATGCAAACTGTGTGGCTGAAGGTTAGGTAGGATTGAGGAAGCCTGAAAGCTCTCTCTTAGCACGTGAGGAGCCAAGAGGACAGTAGGCTCCGTTTTCTTCTTTCCTCTCTCCCCTCCCCCTCTCTCCCCGCTTGTACTTCTATTTCCAAGCCCTTAAGATCCTAGCCTCCTTAGGAAATCTCCCCCTCTTCCTCGTAAGGAAGACCCCCCTGCACTTGTAACCTAGACCCTGAAATAAAGCTCAACCCTTGTTAGACTCTGGAACGTCCTTTCTCTCATATGTGCATCCGGTTTTGGCCAACCGAAGACCTCGGAGATGAGGTAAGAAAGACTCGGGTAGCCCACACAGGCCTCTAGGCCTGGCACTTAATGGGGAAAAATCAAGGCATTGGGCAATGAAATTGCAGAAAGGTCAGAAGGCATTATCATAAGGTTCAGGGAATTTATAACAAAAGAGTTTGAGTAGTTAGATGGCACAGTAGATAGAACACTGATTTGGAATCAGGAAGATGATTTCAAATCTGGCCTCAGATACTAACTGCTTAACCATGAGTTAGTCACTTAACCCTGTTTGCCTCAGTTTCCACATCTGTAAAATATACTGGAGAAGGAAATGGCAAACTTTCTACTCTCTTTGCTAAGAAAACCCTAAATGGGGTCATGAAGATTTCAACACAACTGGGGTCAACAACAAGAACAACAATAACAGAAGAGTTCATGGAAGATAGTGGAAAATCTCAAGGAGCCTATTTTTTGCAAGATGTTCACCTCAAAAAAGATGAGCAAAAATGTCAAAGAAACAAAACTACTATAAAAACTCAAAAATAAATTTAAAAATAAAATTAAAGAATTGAGCAAACAAAAGGTTTTGCATAATCAGAGAATGTTAAAGAATAAAAAAAGCCAAGGATGGAAAAAAATTTCAGAAGAAAATTTAATGAGTCATACCAGCACTACTATGGAAAAAAATACAAAGCTCTACTTTGAGCAGAACACAAGAAAATGGATAATCAATAGATTAGTGGTTTAAAAAAAATAAATTATATTAGCAAAAATGTCAGAAAATGAAAAAAACCCAATGAAAACAAAGGGATTGAAGGACATTATGTATGCATTCAATAGTTTAGAAATGTCTATGAGAAATATAAACAAAACTAGAAACAAAGATCACTAGAATTGTTTTTAGTTCTTTTTTTTTAATTGAACAGCAGCATGAGAGATGAAACAGAGGAAGGCAGGGAAAGCAACTCCACACAATTGCACAAGTGAAAAAAGATAGTTTTGGAGCTAGCAAGAAAAATAACAGTGACAAATCAAGGATGGAAAAAGGATGTACTTGAAAATATCCTTGTTTAAAAAAGAGGGGGGAAACTGGGAAAGATTTTTTTTTTCTTTTTTTAAATTATTTTATTTGTTTTCAGTGTTCTTCAGTCACTTTCATATAACTTAGATTCCCTCTCCCTTTCCCTCCTTCCCTGAGATAGCATACAATTTTATACAGGTTCTACACATACATTTCTATTAAATACATTTTCACCTTAGTCATATTGCATAGAAGAATTAAAATGAATGGGAGAAATCATAAAGCAAACTAAAATGTAATACAAAAGAAAATGATCTACTTCATTCTGTGATGGAATTCCATAATTCTTTCTCAGGATGTGAAAGGCATTTTGCCTTAAGAGACCATTGAAAATTATTTAAGTCCTTGCATTGCAATGAAGTTTTAAGTCTACCAGAAAAAAAAAATCCTCGCACACTGTGATTGTTGTTGTGTATAAAGTTCTCTGGTTCTGCTTCTTTCATTCAGCATCTGTACATATTTCCAGGCCTCTCTGAAGTCTTCCTGTTCATCATTTCTTATAGCACAATAGTATTCCATTACATTCATACCAAAATTTATTCAGTCATTCCCCAGTTGATGGACATTCCCTTGATTTCCAGTTTTTGGCCACTACAAAGAGTGCTGCTATAAATATTTTTGTACATGTGAAACCCTTTACAAAAGAATTTTTGCAACTATTGTCTGTGATAAAGCCCTCATTTCTAAAATATATTTGCTAAAGGGACAAGGTCCAATGAGAGAACAGAGAAAAAGGAGAGCAGGGTAAGATGCAGGGCAATATAGTCTTATACAACATGACTATCATGGAAGTCTTTTGCAAAATGATACATATATAGCCTATATTGAATTGCTTGCATTCTCAGTGGGAATGGGTGGGGAGGGATGGAGGAAGACAAGTTAGAATTCAAAGTATTAGAAACAAATATTGAGAATTATTATTGCATACAACTGGGAAATAAGAAATATAGGTAATGGGGGTATAGAAATTTATCTTGCCCTACAAGAAAAGAGAGAAGATAAAAGAGAAAATAGTCATCCAAAAATCCAACAATCACCTCCTGAAAGAGATCCAAGGAATATTATTGCCAAATTCCAGAATTATCAAGGGTAAGAGAAAATACTGCAAAGCAGTCAGAAAGAAACAATTCAAATATCAAGGAACTACAATGAGGATCACACAGGACCTTGCAGCTTCTACATTCAAAGACTGGAGGGAATGGAATATTATGTTTTGTAAGGCAAATGAGTTTGGACTACAACCAAAGATCAATTGCCAAACAAAATTGAGCATAGTATTTCAGGAAAGGAGAAGGGCATTCAATGAAAAGGCCAGAGTTCAATAGAAAATTTGATCTTCATGTACAAGTCTCAAGAAAGGCATAAAAAGGTAAACAGGGGAAAGCATACCTGTTATTCAATATAGGCAAAGTGTTTGCATCCCTATAAGGGAAGATGATACACTTGTTAATCTTGCAAATTGTATATTTATTATGATATTTAAAAAGAATATACATAGAGGACGTGGGTGTGAATTAAATGATGTGATGATAAAAATGTGATTTAAGAGATTATAACAGGAGATGTGAAAAGGAGGAGGCAGAAAAAGTTAAATTACATCACAGGAAGAGACACAAAAATATATTAGAGTAGAGAGAAAGAAGAGAGGGAGATAAGAATTATTTGAGATTTACTCTCATCTGATTTCATTCAAAGAGGGAACAATAAACTCATTTAAGTATAGATATCTAATTACTTCTATAGGCAGTAGGAGGGGAAAGAAAAGGGAGAGGAGTTTAAAAGGGAGGGAAGAAGAAGTAAGGGAAAAAGGGAATAAAAGAGAGTGGGGCTGATAGAAGGGAGGGAAGACTGAGGGAGACAGTGGTCAAAAATTAAAGCTCTATTGTGGAGGAGAAGGAAGAAGGGAGAATTAAAAGCATAAACAGGGAAAATAGGATAGAGAGAAAAACAGAGATATTAATCATAAGTGTGAATGTGATTGGGATGAACTCTACCATAAAAAGGAGGTAGATAGAAGAATGGAATAAAAACCATAATCCAATAACACATTGTTTGAAAGAAACATATTTGAAAGAGGAGGGTACACATAGGTTAATGGTCAAAGGTTGGAACAGAATACATTAGCAATCCTAATATCAGACAAAGAAAAGCAGACAGTGATGTAATCAAAAGAGATAAGGAAGGAAACTATACCCTGTTAAAAGGAACCATAGACAATAGGGCAATATCATTACTAAACATATATGGACCAAGTGCTATAACATCCAAATTCTTAGAGGAGAAGTTAAGGGAGTTACAGAAAGAAATAGACAACAAAACTACACTAGTGGGAGACTTCACCATCCCCCTCTAAGAACTTGATAAATCTAACCTCAAAATAAACAATACAGAAGTTAAGGAGGTGCACAGAACTCCAGATAAGGTGTACATGATAGATCTCTGGAGAAAATTGAATGGGGATAGAAAGGAATATACATTTTTCTCAGCAGTACAACACACAACAAAACCTGACCATGTATTATGGCATAAAAGCCTCACAATCCACTGCAGAAAGGCAGAGATAGTCAATGCATCCTTCTCAGATAATAATGCAATAAAAATATGTGTAATAAAAGGCCATGGAAAGATAGTCCAAAAATTAATTGGAAACTAAATAATCTAATCTTATAGAATGAATGGGTTAAACAACAAATCATAGAAAAAATCAAGAACTTCATTCAAAAGAATGACAATAATGAGATAACCTACCAAAACTTATGGGATGCTGCAAAAGCAGTTCTTAGGGGAAGTTTTCTATCATTGAATGGCTACATAAATAAAACAGAGAAAGAAGAAATCAGTGAATTGGCCATGCAGCTGCAAAAGCCAGAAAAAGAATAACTTTAAAATCCCCAAGTGAGTACCAAATTAGAAATATGGAAAACCAAACAAGAGATCAATAAAACTGAAATTAAGAAAACTTTTGAACTAATAATAAAACTAAGGGTTGATTTTAAGAAAAAAAACAATAAAATTGATAAACTTTTGGTCAATTTGATTTAAAAAACAGAAAGAAGAAAACCAAATTACCAATATCAAAAGTGAAAAGGGTGAACTTACCTGCAACAAGGAGGAAATTTACACGACAATTAGAAATTACTTTGCCCAACTGTATGCCCATAAATTTGAAAATCTAAGTGATATGAATGAATATTTAAAAAACATAGAATTCCCAGATTAATAGAAAAGGAAGTTAAATAATTAATGACCCCATCTTAGAAAAAGTAATTGAAAAAGTCATCAATGAACTGCCTAGGCAAAATCTCCAGGGTCAGATGGATTTAGAAGTCATTTCTATCAAGCATTTAAAGAACAACTAATTCCAATATTATATAGACTATTTGGGAAAATTGGCGAGGAGAAAATCCTACCAAATTCTTTTTATGATACAAATATGGCTCTGATACCTAAACCAGGAAGAGCCAAAACAGAAAAAGAAAATTATAGACCAATTTCCTTAATGAATATAGATGCAAATATTTTAAATAAGATATTAGCAAAAAGCTATAAATAATTTAACATGAGAATAATGCATTGGCATCAGGGAAGATTTATACCAGGAATGAAGGGATGATTCAGTATTAGGAAAACTATCAGCGTTATTGATCATATCAACAACAAAACTAACAGAAACCATATGATTATCTCAATAGGTTCAGAAAAAGCTTTTGACAAAATATAACACCCATTCCTATTGAAACACTGGAGATCATAATCATAAATGGAGACTTCCATTAAATAATAAGCAGTATCTACCTAAAACCATCAGCAAGAATTGTATGGAATGAGGATAAGCCAGATGTATTTCCAACAAGATCAGGGGTGAAACAAGGATGTCCATTATCACCACTGTTATGCAATATGGTACTAGAAATCTTACCTTTAGCAATAAGAGAAGAAAAAGAAATTGAAGGAATTAGAATCGGCAATGAAGAAACTGTTATCACTCTTTGCAAATGATATGATGATACATTTAGAGAATCAAGTAAAATACTAATTGAAATAATAAACAAGTTTGGCAAAGTTGCACATTATTATATATATACACATATATATATATACATATATACATATATATGTATATATATATATATATATATATATATATATATATATATATATATATATATATTACTAACAAAAACCAACAACAAGAGATAGAAAGAGAAATCCCATTTAAAGTTATGGTAGACACTGTAAAATATCTGGGACTCTACCTGCCAAAACTAACCCAGGGACTATATGAACACAGTTACAAAACAGTTTTCTCACAAATGAAGTCAGATCTAAGTAAGTGGAGAAATATTAGTTGCTCATGGGTAGCCCAAGCTAATATTATAAAAATGTTTTTTTTTTTTTACTTTAAAAACGTTTTCAATTTTTTTTTACTAAATTAATTTTCTTATTCAGTACCATACCAACCAAACTAACAGAAGATTATTTTCTAGAGCTACAAAAAAATAATTTCAAAATTAATCTGGAAGAATAAAAGGTCCTGAATATCAGGGGAATTAATGAAAAGAAATGGTAGGGAAGGTGGCCTAGCCCTAAAAGATCTCAAACTTTATTATAAAACCACTTGGTACTGACTAAGAAATAGAAGGGTAGACTAGTGGAACAGGTTAGGTTCTCATGACACTGTAGTCAATGACCATAGCAATCTACTGTTTGATAAACCCTAGAACCCCAGCTCCTGGGATAAAAACTCACAGTTTGACAAAAATTGCTGGGAAAACTGGATAATAATGTGGAAGAAACTAGGCATAGAAAAATGCCTGACACTGTACACAAGAATAAAGTCCAAATGGATACATGATCTAGGTATAAAGACTCATACTATAAACAAATTAGGTGAGAAAGAAATAGTGAATTTATGAGATTTATAGAGAATGGAGGGATTTATGACCACTGAAGTGATGGAGAACATTATGAAGTGCAAAAGGAATGATTTGATTACATTAAAATGAGAACTTTTGCATAAAGAAACCCAATACAACCAAGATTAGGAGGAAAGCAGAAAACTGGCAAAAAATTTTTGCAACTAGTGTTTGTGATAAAGGCTTCATTTTGAAAATATATAGAGAACTGTGTCAAATTCACAAGAATACAAGTCATTCCCCAATTGATAAATGGTCAAAGGATATGAACAGGCAGTTTTTACAGGAAGAATTAAAGTTATCTGTAGTCATATGAAAAAATGCTCTAAATCACTATTGGTTAGAGAGATGCAAATCAAAACATCTCTGAGACACCACATCACAACTATCGGATTGGCTAACATGACAAAACAAGAGAAAATGCGAGAGAGTTGGAACACTAATTCATTGTTGATGGAGCTATGAGCTCATCCAATCATTCTAGAGAGCAATTTGGAACTATGCCCAAAGGGCTACAAAAATCTGCATATCCTTTGCCCCAACTTTATTGCTTCCAGGACTATATCCCAAAGAGATCATGAATATAAGAAATGGTCCCACATATACAAAAATTTTTATAGCAGGTCTCTTGGTGGTGGCAAGAACTGGAAATTGAGGGGGTGCCCATCAATTGCGAAATGGCTGAACAAGTTATGGCATATGAATGTAATGGAATGCTACTGTGATAAACAGGAAGACTTCAGAGAGGCCTGGAAGGACTCATATGAAATGATGCTGAATGAAAGAAGCAAAACCAGGAGAACATTTTACACAGTAACAACTACAGTGTGTGAGGAATTTTTCTGGTTAACTTAGCCCTTCACAGCAATGCATGAACCTAAAACATTCCAAAAGGACTCAACGCAAAATACCATCCACATCCAGAGAAAGAACTATGGAACTGGAAAGCAGAATGTAGTAGAATATTTTCTCTTCTGTTATGTTTTGTTTGTTTTGATTTTACTCATGGTTTTTCATTTTCATTCCTCTATGCAACATGACTGATCTGAAAATGCGTTTAATAAGAATGTGTGTGTAGAATGTCTCAGGGAGGGCGGGGGAAGGGAGGGGAGAAAATTTGTGACTTATGTAAGATATTGTAGAAAACTGAAAACAAATCAAATATATGTGTGTATATCTATATGTGTATATATCTATATCTATATATCTATATATAAAGATACAAGCTCAAAAGAGGACAATAACATAAAAATAGCTTAAAGCAAAGCCTCATAAAAATGGAAATTGGACACAAGACCAGCAAGCATTCCCAGGAGGGCTAAAGAAAGTGATGCGAGTCTTAAAGGAAAATTGTGAAAACAAATTAGGTTGATGCAAGAATATCATGGAAAGAGACAACTTGACCAAAAAGAGACATGAAAAATATCAAAGAAAATAACAGAAAAATGTGCCAAATGGTAAAAGAGGCACAAAAATCATGGAAGAAATTAATTCCTTATGTTAAATGGAAAAGGAGGTACAAAAGTTCACTGAAGAATGCAATTCCTTGAAAATTAGACTTCAGTCAGTGGAAGCTAGTGATTCTATGTGACAGCAATAAAAAATAAAATTTAAAAATAGAAGAATGTTTAAAATATCTCTTTGGGAAAAACAAAACTGACTTCAAAATAGAATGAGAAGAAATAATTTAAGAATTGTTAGACTGCCTGAAATCCTTCATCAAAAAAGAGCCTATATGTCATATTTAAATAAATTATAAAAGAAAAATTCCCCATTATCTTAGAATGACAGGATAAAATAGAAATTCAATGAATTCACCAATACTTTCCTAAGAGAGATCCCAAAAGGAAAACTCTTGGCAATACTATAGCTGAATGCTTGGGCTATAGGATCAATACAGAAATATTGAAAGCAGTCAGAAATAAACCATCTATATATGATATGCTACATTGCTCTGATTGAGACAGTGGTCCAAGAAAATACAAAATGACCCATTATTAAAAATATTATTCACATCCAGAAAGGGAATTAATGAACTCTGAATACAAATTAAAATATCATTTTCACCTTTTCTTGCTTTTTGGGAAACATGGCTAATATGGAAAATTTTTCCATGATTTTATTTGTATAATTGTTGTCATATTGCTTCCTTTCTCAGCACATGGGGGATAGGATGGAAGGATATAGAGAATTTAGATATAAATTTTTAAAAAGAAAATTATATTAATAAATCATAATTTTAAAAATATAATTTAATTTAAAATGTGTTATTTTTTCAATAATAATGATCATTTTTAATTAATGTGGTTATTTTCTTAAAGATCTTTCATTTTGACATTGCTAACTTACTTAAATTTCAAATCCAATGTTTTCAGTGATCAGTTCTTCCCTCTTAGGCCTTTGTACTTTGTAGTATGGTATTTATATTCAGCAACTGTACATGTGGCTTTTTATAGTAATTTCAAGACTTGTGCTACAATCCATCAAAGATAACTACTTCTTTTGAGGAATTTGGGTCATTCCTTTTCTCTTCTTCCTGATTTGAATTACTTACGCTATAAAAAGTAATATAGCTTGACAAATGGAAGCTAACTTAAGAAGTGTTTTCTGTGAGTTCATAAAAAAGATTTTTGTACATACAGGCTAGTAAATTTAAGCTGAAAATTTAGAGTGAACATACATTGCAGCCATTTCATACATTATATTTTTATACAGTTCCTCATGTTCTGGAAGTATAATTCTATGTAATGAGAAACATTTGGTTGAAGATGCACATTCCTGATAACTGCTCATATTTTCAAATTTTTTAAAATCTTAATTTAGTATTGCCAAAAAGAATAAAAATGATAATAGCTAATATTTATATAAACCTTTAAGTATTATTGCACAGTGCTGTATATTTATTAAGCAGGATTTATACTCTGACACCCCATTTTAGTTTTCTGCATTGGATGAATATATATATATATATTTGTATATGTATGTATGTATATATAAGACAAATTCAAACAGAGCTCCAGACATGTGTCAGAATAGGGACATTACTTGATCTTCTTGTTTCACTTTTCTAATCTGTAAAATGTTATAATACTAGCATCTCCCTTCCAGAGTTGCTGTAAAGACAAAAAAATAATGTAATATTTATAAAGGACTTTGCAAATTTTTAAGTGCTATATAAATGTTGGCTATTATGAATTTGATTACTTAAAAACTGAATGCCTTCTACTTGTAATTCCTTCTACTTTAATTTTCTTACCATATATGATTTTATTGCTACATTAGAGCAATGTATAAATCAGAAAAATCTATCAACTATAACATTTATTTGTCAATTAACCATCTATTATTTTGTCACAAGACAATTACATACTTCTGCTTTATTTGGTTGAATTTCATGCCAACTTTGTCTAGGCTCATTTCTATCTCCATTTTTTTTAATGTTTTACCAAGTAACATTGTTTGAAACTAACTTTTTCCCATGATGCTTTGCAAATGAACTTGTAATAATAATTTAGTTTCATATGAATTTTAATAATTTCAAATACTTTATTCATCTCATTTGATGCTCCAAACAACTCTATTTGACTTAGAACTTAAGAAATTATTATCTCAATTTTGCAGGTGAGGAAATTGAGTCACAGAGAAAGTTGCTTATGGCTTCATAGTGTGTAAATTGTGACTTTGGGATTTGAAATCACTAAACATAGTACTCCTACAATATTACACCATGTTGCTTCCTTAAATCAATTTATATTTGTAGCATTAATACCTTTAGCCATCATTTCACACAATCTGACAAAGCATCAAGTGTTTACTGGCTAAGTTGGTTTGTGAGCTCTTTTGGGGCTTTTCATTGTGGCAACTTTTATATTTATTAAACATCTTTAAGAAATGGTGATAATTAGAATATATATTTTTACTCTTATCTGCTTACAGGTTTTCAGAGTTAAAAGCTTTTGTAAATAGCTCATGTTATAGCTGCTGTAATTGTATGTGCTATCTAATTCCTATCTTCATTTTTTATTGTCATGTGTAGTTCACTTCAATGTTTCAAACTATGTCTTTCAAGTTAGGAAATAACAACTTGCTCATGTGGGATGATTTCAAAATCAGTTCTTGGTATGCTGTCATGACTAAAGAGAGAGATATCAACTCATCCAAGTTTTGGTATTTAATTTTGTATATATTTATGGAGCACTTCTTGTTCTAGAAAAATATCTCTCTCCAACAGAGAAGATTGCTAGTTGAAATGAAAAAAAATTAGTCATTCATTGTTCTGTTAGTATATACAAAGAACTGGAAGTACAAAATTAAAGAGCAAAGTGGTCTTTATTCTCAAGGAACTCATATTCTAGTCGGGGAAGAAAACATTTAATTCAGCTTCAAGTCAGATGGAAAAGATCTTATTAGTACAATTAGTACAATTAGTAAAGTACAATTAGTAAAGCAAATTGCAAAGCCTCTTTAACATCATTTCCAACGATTCAAATGATGCAATTTTATGATGTTGAGTCATCAAATGTTGATATGAACTTTCCTTTTTGATTCTTCAATAGATGCACCACAGGAACAGTTGCTAGGGTGCATCGCCTCAGAAGTTGCTTCTCCAGATGAAGACTGAGGGCACTTAAGCTAGATGCCTTGTTGCTATGTGTGTGTATATTTGTCACTATTTGTGCATGTATGTGTATGTGTGTGCAATGTATGCACTCATTTATACACACCTGTGTATTTGTTATGTATATATACACATACACACTATATATATATATACACATATACAGATAGATACATGCACCCATGCACAAACATAGACATGTGTGTATATATATATATATCCCAGACTACAATAGATTCAACATATTATGTGAGTATTAACTTTAATTATGACTCATCTATTCCATATTATTCTATACAATTCTCATCCATAACCTGGAAGAATACCCTCCTACCATGCTAGTGATTTTGATCTCTACTTCTATGTATATCTTTGTCTGTGTCTTTGCTTTGGTTTTCCTGCATACCAGTGGAACATGGGAGCTATCCATTACTTATCTCTCAGTTTTGCAATGTGATTGTCTCATATAACTGGTATAATATACAATGTGGCAATTTTTAAGTATCTTAATTTAAATCATATTAATATTGTGCTTTCAAAAACAGGCAGAAACTGGCATGCCATGTGCATACTGATAGAAATCTTACCTGTTAACACCAGTACTAATATAGAGAGATGATTATTCAAGTGGAATAGGTAGTCACAACTGATAACATAACTGTGCTACAAGATGATTTAACTTAAAACAGTTTGACAGCATATATTTTCATGTGCATGACAATGTTTATTAACTTTCCTTTTTTACTGCACTAGCTCAAAATGATTTAATATGAATGTAGGAAGTAAAACTGCTTTTTAACATGGTACCACTTTTGTTTTTTATGATTTTTCAAGAGTGTGTATTCTGACTCATTCCCCAGCTGACATTCATTTCCTTTCTTGTTATCAGTAGAAGATTTGAAAGACAGCAGACATTATATTAGTCTAGGCTAATGCTTCAGATTTGTTCATATTCCCAAACTAATTTAATCATTTCAAACTTCACATCCTCACTTAGGTTTTTAGAGGTATGATTCACATTTTTTTTCCTATTCTAGAAGGAGTAGAAGACAATCTGAGTTTTTTCCACTTAAAGACAATGACTTAGTATTTTTGCTGTCAGTGATTTCATTTTGTTTTGTCAATGACATACCAAATAAATATTTTTAAATATGGACTATGCAAAGTAGATCTTTCCTTAGCAGAACATAGTTATTTGAGTCAAATAAAGAAATAACTTTTATAAGAATATAAAATCCAAAGCATTGCTTCATTATAAGGGTTTTCTTACTCAACATCCACATCTAAAGTTTCATTCAAGCGTACACATAAATTAACTGTTCTTTTGCCATTTGAATACAAGTATTTTATGGCTAAACTGTGTACATAAGTGTACCACCAATGCTATATTCACATTGCCCATGGCCACCATGAAAATTGTGGTACAGTTCAGAATTGCGAAATACCACAGACTTTCCACATGGAAGGCAGAACCAAAGCATTTATTCAGACACCAGAAAGTCAAATCCATCACAATAACAAAAATCTGTACACAATAACAATGCAAAGAACAACACCATCCCGAAGTCTTCTCCCTGCTATGCTTCCCACAAACCAAGTCCATTAAACAAATCACAAGCAGGAGGTCTTAAACAAAATCACAATCAGTTTTACTCATGCTAGGCAGCAGGCTGCATCCTTCCTACCTCAGACTGACCTCAAGACTAACTTCCTCTCAGCTCTGCTCTAGCTCTGTCTCTTCCAGATCTACCCTTCCTGTTTCACCCATTCAGCAAACTCCTCCCATCACAGGCTCTGTGTGACCCAGACAGGTTACATGGGCCTATTAATGAATACAAAATATTTTTCAATTTAAATTACCATTACAATAAGTTGTTCTTCCTGCCAGTGATCATCAGCTGAATCTTGGTGACTCTAAAATGACTTCAGAATCTGGGAATTTTATTATCTGGCACTTATGTAAGAGTAGCCATTAGCTCCCCTTATAAGCACTCTGGTTCATATGTCTCAAAATATAAAATAGTGCTATTTAGAAATTAACAGACATAATAAAATATCTCTGTGATCCAATAGCCAAGAGACAATTAATAAAGCTATACCTAGAGACATGCAAATTCTCCTTGACATCTTTCTGTGTTAGGGTAACAAAGATATAGGAGGCTGAGATTTGCTCTTGCAAGTTCGATACTTTCCTCAAGGGTTTCCTTGTAAGCAATGTATTGATCTTTTCCCACAATTCTTATCAGATTCCTGCCCATGACCCCTTCTACTTATCTGTTTCCTATAGATTCCTTCAGTTCACAACTAGTGGTGGTAGATCTTAAAGGGCCCCATTCATTTTTGCCTTTAGCCTTATTTCCTACAGCTCAGTTCTTTTGAAGACTTTCATAGTTCTTTCATTCTACATCATATAGTGTTCCTTCTTTTCTTCATGGGCCCAGGTATTTTGTTGCTGACCCATATGAAGAAGCCACAGTGTAATCAATTCTTCAGTTACACTCCTTCAAATAATGTCCCTTGGGTCCAGTGTGCCTCCATTCTTTTGAAACACTCCTTTGTACACCCAGCTCTGACAGTTCCTTGCCCTCTTACACCATAGTGTATTCAGGAATCTTTGGATAGCTTTCTTCTTTTTGTAATCTTTAAAGGAGTTTTTCTGTCTGTCTATCTATCTATTTATCTATCTATAGATATATGCAATTTGTTCAGTTTTCAACATTCACTTCCACAATTTGAATTCAAAATTTTCTCCTCATTTCTTCCCACCTCCACCCCAAGACAGTATGCATCCCATTCACTCCTTCCTCCAGTCTGTCCTCCCTTATATCACCTCCTTTCTTCCATTCCAGTCCCCTCTATTTTCCTGTAGGGCAAAGTAGATTTTTTTTTTTATCCCATTGCCTGTACATCTTATTTCCCAGCTGCATGTAAAAACAATTTTTAACATTTAACATTTTTTTTAACTTTTAGTCCCATATTCTCTACCTTCCTCCCTCCCCACCCTGAGAAGGCAAGCAATTCAATATAGGTTATAAAACAATTCCATAACAGTCATGTTGCAAAAGACTAATCACTTTTCCCTCTGTCCTGTCCTGCCCTCCATTTATTCCATTCTCTCCCTTGACTTGTCCCCCCACAATAATGTTTGCTTCTGATTATTCTTTTCCCCAACTTGCTGTCCTTTCTATTATCTTCCCTCTCCTATCCCCTTCCCCCCTGCCTTCCTGCATGGTAAAATCAACTTCTATACACAGTTGAGTATGTGTTATTCCCTCCTTAAGTCAAATCTCCTGAGAGTAAGGCTCACCTATTCCCTTTCACCTCCCCCCTCTTTCCCTCCATTGTAAAAGCTTTTTCTTGCCTCTTTTTTGTGAGATGATTTGCTACATTCTACCTCTTCCTTTCTCTTACTTCTAGTACATTCCACTCAAAAGTAAATTTTATTTTTAGGTATTATCCCTTCATATTCAGCTCACTTTGTGCCCTCTGTCTAAGCATATACACACACACATACATGCCTACACATATGCATATGCATATCTAATATACACATACATGCCCATCTACATACATGCCAATGCACACCTACATATATAATGCATATATGCATACATATATATATATACACACATGCATACACACATATATAAATAAATACACACACATAATATATACATACATACAGCTGCCTGTGATTCAGCACCCTGAACCCTGCCCCAGTCCCATCTGGGCTGGCATGGCCCACAATGTGCTTCTCTCTACTCAGAGCCTAGTGCAATAGACCTTTTCTGTTTGCCTTCCAGGTTTCCTTGGGCTGGAAATCTCTTTCACTCTGTCATTATGTGGCTTCTGATATTCTAGAATTTGTTTAGAGTCATTTTTTATAGGTATTTTATGAGCTATGGGGGGAGAGATTCTACTCCACCATCTTGGCCCTGACCCCCAAAAATGCTTTAAAGGAAAATAAAAGAAGAAAAGCAACCTGAAAGGCAAAGAGAAATCTTGACAATGTTCAGAAGGTAAGAAGCTAGAAGAATGTGACCCAAAGAAGGAAATAAGGAAATAGTGGAACTTTGGAGTCATATAAATGTCAAAAGGCCATCTAAGGAGGCAATAGCTTCCCATTCTCTAATGAACAATCTTAAGGATTCAGAGTTCCCATCAAAGGACAAGGAACACAGGATGGATCAGTGGTTTTATATATATACATATATATATATATATATATGGGGGCCACCAAGGCAGAGGTGCTTAATCAGATCCGATATTGGCAATAGAAATTTAACATCACAGCATCTTAGAATCATAATATTCGTATCTGGAATTCAATGCAACTGATCTTGAACAGAACATTCAATCAACAATCGATCACCCTATTTTAAGACAGAAATGGGGGGTGGAGAAAGACAGAGGGACAGAGAGACAGATGAACAGACACAAACAGAAAGAGACAGAGACAGAGAGACACAGAGACAGAGATTTTCCCAAGATCATATGAATAATATGTAAACAGAGGCAGGGATTTTATCTGGATCTTCTCATTCTAAATCTTTCATAGAAGATAGTGAGTGTAAATTCCAGTGCTGCACCTGGTTTCAAGTTTTGCCTTGAATCTTACAAGTTGTGTGAACATGGTCAAATGAATTTCTCTGATCATCTGTTTCCTCATCCACAAAATGAAGATCATAATGCCTGAAGTGCCTACCATAAGGAATGCTTTTGAAGTTCAAATCATTTAATGTGTTTAAAATAATTTGAAAACTTTAATGTATCATAAATTTCAGTTATCTTTATAATAGCTACCCCAAAGCTGTTTTTAATCATGATCTCCAAAAATTTTTCCCAGAAATGTGGATTGATTCTTTTAAAAGGTGCCTTATTTTCCAGAAATGCCCTACACATCCTAAAACCTAGATCAGCTCCAATATAGTGGCAAATAGCTACTATCCCTACAGCAATTCCTTTTTTCTGGAGTAAGGACATATTTCTGAATCATGACAAAATGCCTCCCAAGATTTGCCAATTTCATAATCTCTTCCTGCTTTGTTTGTGACTCACATGGGGTGGGAGGGAGAAAAGTTGGAAGGAATTTAGAAAACATATAAAGATTAAGATATTTAGATTAAGAACATGAATATGTGCTTTCATTAGTGCCTCCAGTTGATGTCAGGAGGCTTCAGGAGATTAAGGCATGTTTGAGAAGCAAACAACTTAATAAGAAGATGGTTTCTCAGAATGGAACTTTAATTTCTATAGTACAATTTAAGAAACAAATGATGGTCTTTGAACAGGGAAGAAGTACATTGAATGTGGGCAGTTAAATATATATACTTCCCTGGAGATTTGTGGTTCTCATCAGGTAGGCTGTGAAATGAAAATGGAAAGAGAAGGAGTAAACTTGGCACATATAACTGAAAGTCAGAAATCACTGAAAGTAACAAGTATGACATAGAAGAAGACTTTATGGAGAGGACTAAATAATTCAAAGGAGATAATGCCTAAGAAAAGGAGCAATGGGATAAAGAATAACCCATTTTAATACTTTTAAAGTTTTAAGACGTTTTTCTCATAGGAATTCTGTAATGTAGGTAGTACAATTTATGCCCTTTTTTACAATAAGAAACGTGTGGCATAGTGAGAAATTATTTCCTCCAGGGGCCGCTTACGTATAGGAACTGAAATTCAGTATTTTGATGCTACCACATCATGCCACAACCCTGACATATTCCATAGACTCTGATATAATAATAATAATAATAATAATAATAATAATAATAATAATAATGATGATGATGATAATAATAATAATGATAACAGATGACAAAAAGTAACATTTACATAGTTCTTACTATGCACCAGACATTATGTTAAGCACTTTGAAATTATGCAAATATCATCTTATTTGATCCTCACAACAATCCTAGAAGGTAGGTGCTATTATTAGCCCCATTTTCCAGATGAGGAAACTGAAGCAAACAGAGGTTAACTGACTTGCCCAGGGTCACACAAATGCTAAGTGATGAGGCTGGATTTGTACTCAGATATTCCTAATTCTAGACCTGGTGCTCCATCCAGTGTGCCACCTAGTTTACATACAAATGTGCAAAGTAGGGGAATAAATAATTCAGGTGACAGATCTCAATGCATGGAGGTAACTTCACCTTAATAATTATTACTTTAATAGTTGATTGCTATATATGTAGGTGCTTTGAGGTTTATAATGTTCTTTATAGACATTATCTTATTTTATCCACATACAAATTTGTGAAGAAAGTACTGCTGGTATTATTATCCCTAATGTTAGATGTGGAAACTGAGACTCAGGGAGATTAACTTATTCTTAGTCACATAGCTGATTAATTCAAAAATATAATTTGAACTTTCATTTTTTTCATGATCATATTGCTGTTAAGAGTCAGAGGTAGAGATTGAACCCTAGTCTCTAGTACTCTCCTCTGTGCCATGTTTCTTCTTATGACTTTGTTGCACCTCAGTCATGCCAGTTGTACCTGACTCTATGACCACATTTGGGGTTTTCTTGACAAAAAATTCTGGAGTGATTTGCCTTTTCCTTCCCTGATTCATTTTACAAATGAGAAAACTGAGGCAAACAGAGTTAAATGACTTGCCCTGGGATATATAACTAATAAGCATCTGAAGCCAGAATTGAACTCAGAAAGATAAGTCTTCCTCACATGAGGCCAGATACTCTTTCCACTGCACCATCTAACTGTTCCTTCTTATGACTAACATTTGTGTATTAAAGGGTCTAACTTCTAAAAAAGCAACATATATTTTTTAAAGGTAGACTAGCATTGTATATCTCAGGGAAGTCTCTCCTCTTCTTGGAAGAATTTTGCCTATCAGTATGGGTCCAATGACAAGAGCTCAAAGTTAAGAGGCCAAATGTAAGCTAAGAGATTTATTGTCTTAGGAATCTGCTCTTGCTGATAGCAAATTCAGATTCCTGGGGTGCATATTTGGTTTTCATAACCTATAAGGTTAGTTTATGGCATGCACTTAATATCATTCTGTGGCAGCTTAGGGTGAATTAGTAAACCATTCGCAGGAGAGGGGATGGAAAAAAGGGAGATCAGTCAAGAGAAAAGGTATGCAATTGGATGGATTTGTTGTAAGGAAGCATGTCCTTTTCAAAGGCAGGAGACAAAGAGAAATGACCAAATACTTTTACCATTCTGAAAGAAATCTTTTTGGATAAAATTATGCAATCACCAATTTTAGAACCCCATTTAATTGTTACAATAGTGAATGTTATCATCTGCTTTGCTGTGTCTTTGCACAGTTCATTGATATTTTATTTATCCTTCAAAAGGGGATTTTCTACTGTTATACCACCACATGTTTGGGGAATCCTATATTGTTGTCCATCAAAATGTTGCAAAGAATTGCAGTTCTTATCCCTCCTTCCCATAATTAATACGTAATATGAAGAAACACAAGAATTGAACCTTAGAAACATGATTGAGAGTATTTGAGTTGACTGATGGAGATAGGAACTGGAACAATTGTTTAATAGAACTAAATAAAATACTTGGAAATGTAGGTAATAAATGATAAATTGGGAAAGTGGTCCTGAAATCTGGCACAGAAGTACAATATCGCAATTAGTGTAGAATTCAGCTACACTTCTCTCTCTAATAAATGCAAAGCAGCTGATAAATCCCTGAGTTGTGTGCTACATTATTCAAATTATGGAGGAAATGAAGAATGCAAATGATATTTTGTATTTGATCTGATCAGTGAAGGAAACATTGACAGATAATATAGCAATGATTAGAAACTTCAGAAAGAAAAGACTATGTCATCTCCATCTTACTGTTTATGACGAAGGTGGTGTAGAAGTGAAAGATACAGAAATATGCTGATGAGTGTTCTAGATTTTTGGGAAAATGAATTTTGAGGTAACAAAAGAAAGGATATTTAGAACATCATTTTTATAGTTCCACAGGAAAATAGACCTAAGAAAAATATAAAACTCCAGAGTAGCTAGCTAGGTGACATGATGGATTAATTGCTGGGCTTGAAGTGAGAAAGAGGAATTTAAATTCTGCCTTGGCCACTTACTGGGAGACACCATGGTCAAATCACTTAACCTCTATACATGTGAGCTACCTCACATATAAAATGGGAATAATTATACCATCTACTTCAAAAGGTTGTTTTAAAACTCAGAAAATAAGATATATGTCAAATGCTTTGCCTCCCTTTAATCAACCTCTGTGATGGCAATCAAATAAGAATCTTTTCCTGTTTTTGTTTTTACCAAAAGTGCCTCTGATTGAATAATGTGATTAAAGAAAGTCTTTCCCACTCATGGATGGGCCTGTCCATTTTGGGAAGCTTGATTAGGGAAGTTGTTTTGTAGGAAAATCCCAAGTACTTTTTGTTTTTTTCTATGGAGGAATTGGGTCAGAGGGTCATGCCCTCTGGCTCTGAAAAGTATATAAATACTCTGAGGTTTTACTTTGGGATTTAATTTTTGTAAGAATGTTTGAGTACCAGATGAGGACTTTGGGAAACCACTAAGGAGCCCTCCAGTTTTGAGAACCCAGATGTCAGTGCTTCCCTCTCTGGTACCTATGGTCACACAATTATACCTGTCTGTTGAATTATGCTCAGACAGAGGAAGCCATATCTGTTGATTACTTTGGGGCTTACTGACTGGAAATGTTTGCTCGGCCAGATGAAGACTCTGGGAACCTGCTAAAGGAGCCCCCTAGCTTTGAAAACCCAGTCTGTGCTTCCCTTTCTGGTAACTATGGTCAGACACTGCGGGTCCACCTGTCTGTTGAATTCAGGCAGAAGAAACTATGTCTGCTGATCTTTTGATTTCTCTGTATATTCTTTGAAATTCAGGGTGCTGACTCCCCTGAACTAACTGAATGATATAAGCATTTGGTTAAAGCAATGATACATGGGCTTGATTAAAATGATTGTTAACCCCTTGAAAGTTACCTTTCCTTTTATGAATGCTAGTCTAAGATCCTGTGATAGCAGACCCTACTGTGTATGTTGAGGTGCTTAATGACACAATCTCTAAAATACTAGAGTATTTTTTTGTTAAGAACAGAATTCTGATGACTCAAAAATAGATTATTCCAGGGAGAGTGGAAACCACTAGCTATCTATAGAGTGAATACAGTGTCCTAGGAATTCATTAACCCAGTAAGATTTTAGAAAGGCATGTACTAAATCAGGGAGATAAATAAAGATGATTGTACTGTAAAAGATTGACATATGACTATAAGTATAGTGTTGGGAGGAGCAAAACTGAGTTTAATACTTAATTCTAGGTCCATAAACTTTATAGTTTATGGCTTTATGTTTATGACAAAGTTTGTGTGAGCAAACTTTATGACAAAGGGCTCAGATTCAAATCCCATCCTGGTAGCTTACACATTTCCTATATTTAAAACAAAAGGAGGAAGGAATAGAGCTGGATTATCTCCAAGATAATCTCAACAATCCTGCTATAATTTAAACAACAGTCACCCAACTTGTTCTTGCAGGCTTGTAATTAAGGAAACTTCACTTTCTCTTCAAGCAGCCTATTCTGCTTTCTTATAGCTCACATTGTTTAGAAGTTATTCCTAACTGGGCTGAACTAGACTCTAACCTGAGTGACCAGAGATGAATAGAGCATACCAAAGACAGGAGAGTCAGGTATTAAAGAGAAATTTTATTTATTTATTTTTTAAGATTCAAATTTATTTATTTGTTTTTGTTTTTCAACATTCATTTCCACAAGATTTTGAGTTCCAAATTTTCTCCTTATTTTTCCCCTGCCCCCCACCCTGAGATGGTATGCATTCTGATTATGTCTTCCCCCAGTCTACTGCCCTTTTATCATCTCCATCACTCTTATCCCCTTCACGTTTACTTTCTTACAGGGCAAGATAGATTTCTATACCCCATTGCCTATGTATTTTATTTCCCAGTTGTACATAAAAAGAATTTTTTAACATTTGTTTTTAAAACTTTAAGTTCCAAATTCTCTCCCTTCTTCCTTCCTCACCCATCCCCATTGAGCAGACAAGCAATTCAATATAAGCTATACCTGTGTAGTTATCCAAATCATCTCTATAATAGTCATGCTGTGAAAGACTAACTATATTTCCCTCTATCCTATTCCACCCCCCCATTATTCTTTTCTTCTCCTTTGACTCTGTCCCTTTTCTAAACATTTTATTCTGACTATCCCCTCCCCCAGTTTGTCCTTCCTTCTAACATCCCTACCTTTTCTCCTCCCCCTCACTTTCCTGTAGGGTAAGATACCCAAATGAGTGTTTCTGTTATTCCCTCCTTAAGCTAAATCTGATGAGAGTAAGGTTCACTCATTCCTTCTCACCTCCCACCTCTTCCCCTCCATTGTAAAACCTTTTTTTTTGTGCCTTTTTTTTGGGGGGGGGGTCTCCTTTAGCAAGCTGTTGACTCTTTTCTTTGTAATTTTTTTTTGCATCACTCTCATTTCTCTTCCACATTTTCCCTCTACTTCTCTTACTTGGTTTTCAAAATCTTTGATGACCTCCTCTATCTCTGTGACCAATTCATATTCCTCTTGAGGGTTTTTGATGTAGGAGCTTTGACTGCTGTCCTCCTCTGATTGTATGCCATGATATTCCATGTCACCAAAATAAGATTCTATAGTATGAGTTCTTTTGCGATATTAATTCATTTCCTAGCCAAACACTTGACTTTCTAAGTCTGTTAAGGCAGGACTCTGCTTCCAATGGGAGTGAGTGTACTGTACCAGGCTTCAAGGGATTTTGTATCAGTCACTCGATCCGCCACTGTCTATGGGTCCAGAGCTCCAGAAACAGCCTCTGCTGCTACTGTGGCTGCTGCTATTGCCACTGCTGCCACTATCCCTTTATCCTTCAGATACATGAATATAGCTGACATTTCTCCCTTGCATCTTTTCCATTCCACTTTTCATCTTTCTTCAGAGTTCCTTCAAATGATCCTCATATGACATGTAATTAAGATCTTTTGCTATCTTGATTTTCATCTTCTTGACATTCTTTAAGTTATTAATGTCTTTCCCAAATGGGGATACCTAAGGCAGCACCAAACATTCCAATTCTGTCTTGAGTAGGGCAGAGGATAGGGACTCTTATTACCTCATTATTCTGGGAATCTCTCTTAAGAAACTCCATATTATACTTAGCTTTCTACTCCTACCATATGACACTTATGATTCATTTTATGCTTGTTGTATGCTAAAGTACTAAAATATTTTTCTTCAGAAAAAATATGTCTAGGCAGACCTCCTCAGTCTTGTATTTGTAAACCTGATATTTTGAACCAAAGTATGAGACTTTAGGTTCCTTTCTCTATTGAATTCCATGTTATTAGAAAGCCCAAAATGATCTCCCGTCAAGATTCTTTTAGATCTGAGTTCTGTCATTCTTCATGTTAGCTATCCCTACCATCTTTATTTCATTTACAAATATGATAAGCATTCTCTCTATGCCTTTATCCAATTCATTAATAAAAATGTTAAACAGCCCAGGGCCAAGAAGACCTCTCTGGGGTACTCCATTGGAGATCTTCTGCCAAAAATGACACTGAACCAAAAAGATTTTGACAAGCTTTTCTCTCCTCTATCACAAACTGCAAAAACCAGTAATAGCTTCACCCAGTGTTTCCATCATTTCCATGCCAGCAACCAGTTTCTTTCTATTCTTAAGAATTGGATCCAATATAAATTCCTTACTTTGTGGGTTTCCCCCTCCTTTTTTATGAATTCAATTATCACTAAGGCAAGTTGAAAAATTATTCAGTGTTACATTTTTAGCTGAGAGAAGGGGCTGCAGCAGATGTCTGAATAACTAAAGTCCCTATCACTATCATATTATACTTCTTTGTCAGGATTGTGATTAGTTCACAAAACTCCTCATTTATTTCCCCTTTATGTCCAAGGAATGTGTATTATGATGACAAAATTAATTCTTTATATCTTAGTTCTCTACCATGCTTTGCCTTTAAAGTTCTTAGATTTATCTCGTGATGTTCAGATTTAAATATTCATTAATACACATCCCCTTTACCTTTGCTCTTTTTTCCAGTGAAATATATACATTCAGAGTGACATTCCAACAATGAGTTTCAATTCACTGAGTCTTAATAATATCAATGAGCAAGGGTGTGTTGGCAAATGTTTAATAATCAACTATCCAAAAAATGTACAATACATTTATGAGTTTAGTTTGAATTATTAAAATTCACTTTATCACTTTCTTAAGTCTATAAGATCTATTTACCAACAAATAAAAACCTGATTTTGGAAATTTTCTGATTTCTGAAATATAATACTTAAACTAAAAATGCAATCAGTTCTCAAGTGCCTGTATTATATGGCTCTAGTATATCACTGTGTGTCTTTGTGTTAGGATTGAGAGACATAATTGTTAAATAACAAATTATTGGGGAGATCCCCTACCTTTCACCAAAATTTACTCCATCTAGATTATCTTCTCTAGGTGGAGTTGTTGCTTCACCGAACTGGAAAATTTTACAAAGAATTTAATCTACATCGAATTCCATCCCATTATGTTCCACTCATGCAGGTCTGAGCAGGGCACTAGTTCTTCTTTCTACATTGTCCAAGGCTGGACTTGATTTGGACACAAATGACATGATCAAAATCACATCCCCCAGCCTCTCTTTGGAATAGGTCCACTTCTCATTATAATACTCATTCTCTTTCAATCAGAATCAATTGCCTGAGGAACACTCATTCTTCCAAGGGCATATAAGCATTGAATAGGTTTTTATGAAGAGTCTTTGGCATTCAAGAGCATCAGCATACGTTTGTATTAATTATATGCTAGCATGACTAATAAAATTAATAATTACTTGGAAACTATGTTTCTCAAACCTTTTAAATGTCACAGGACCTAGTTCTTCTTGCTTCTTTCCTATCCTTATAGCATTTTGACTTTCTATTGATTGTTTTCATGGATGTTGTCTCCAGTGAGTTTTTAATTGACTAAATTAATATTTTTCTTCTTCATTGTTGTTACTCTCTCTGGTAGAATAGGTTGGTAGATACATATAAACAGTTTTCTCCTTATTTTTTCTTCAGTTTAAAGTCTTTTGCTTATATTCTCAAGACATCTGGTAAACATGTTCTTGCCAGGCTCTATAAGGTTAACGTGTTCTCCTGTCAGGACTATATTTTAATATAGGGTCAGAGGTCTAACCCCATTCTTGGGCAACATTTTCTATATTTATGTTTATATGCATTCATATTTCTGTGTATATATGTCTATATGCCTATCTATGGATGTGTGTATGTGCTTTATGTACATGCTTGTTGGAATCCTGTCTCCCCACTATTATGTAAACTCTCTGAAGGCAGGTCTATGTTTTTGCCTTTCTTTGGATAAAGTACTTAGAAAATGCTTATTGATTACCTGACTTACTGATAGCTACTTTTGCTTTATCATTCTGTGGAGGGAAAATATCTATTCCTCACAGCATTTAGCATCCTGGCTATCAGGAATATAATGGTAATTTTGGGTTAATGGTGAGTGGGAGGAAGACTTATAGATCTTCCTTACCCATTACTAGGCCACAAAATCTTTTGTTAATTTCTATTGATGCACTGAGTCAGAGGATCCTTCCCTCTGGCTCTGGAAAATGTATAAATACACTGTGGTGAGATTTGACTTTGGGCTTAGTTTTTGAAAGAAGGTTTGTGTGCCACAGGAGACTCTGGGAAGCTGCTAAACAACCCCCTGACTTTTAAAATCTAGATATTGGTGCTTCTCTCCCTGGTAAGTATGCATGTATTGTCAGGCAGTTGGATCTGTCTGTTGATCTGTGATGTATGTATTGCTTATGGTCAGGCAGCAGGAAGCACTGTCTGTTGCTCTCGATTTCCTGGTATTTTCTCTAAAATTAAGGGTGCTGATTTTCCCTCCTGAACTAAGTGAATAATACATGTGCTTGATTAAAGTGATGTTTTGATCCTTCAAGTTGCTTTCCTTTAATAAACGCAGATCAAAGAATATGTGATGACAGGCCTTCCTGTTTATGTCAGGGTGCTTGCTTTTACAAGGAGCCTCCATTTTTTAAATGAATGGACAGCTTTCTTTTTCCTTCCCTTCTTCCTCTGAGGTCTTTTCTTCCACTTTAAAAAATTAGGACAAGGATTGAGTTTCCCCTACATTACCTCAGTTCCTTTCCATTTCTGACTCCAAACAAAGCTCCAGTTTTTGGAGAGATGAGGGAGAGGAAGAAGGACTGCAGTGTACTCTTGGAAATTCATATAAAATAAATTATTATTTATTTTTAAACATTCTTTTGTTTTGAAATTTTGAGTTTCAAATTTCATGACATTGTTCTTAATAAGCTGTAATAGACATAGGCATTGTTCAAGTCCTTCTTGTCCAGGGAAGAAATAATTTTACAAATACAACATAGATAGCAATCACTAGCCTATGAGAAAAATACAAAGCTAATCATACTACAGACCCTCAGTCTTTTTTTTTTATTGCTTAGACATTTTTATGCTGCATTTCCTAAAACACCTTCCTTTTGACTCAACATCATAGCTATACTATACTATATCTTTTTCACTAAGCACTTATTTCACCAATTTATTTGATTTACCAATTAAATTAAATATTTATTTTAATTACCCTTTATGATGTATCTTCTCTTGGTAACTGTCATCTTCTTTTGTTTTTCCTTTTCTTTTAGTATTTCTCTTTGGAGCTTTGGTTTTTAATCATAGTTTTAATTCAGATTAAGCCCTCCTGTATCAGTTCAACTATTCTTTCTTCAAATAATTCTCAAATACTTCCTAATTTCTCTAAAACTTTTCTCACAAAAATTTAATCTCTGGCTTTCTCCACAAATTCAAGCCCCTAAAAATCACTGTCATTATTTTTTCTCCTTATTCAGTAAGTCAACTAACATTAAGTTATCACCTAAGATGTGCTAGGCATTTCCTGTTCTGTATCACCATCTACCAACTTATCTTACATGAATCTAAATTAAATGTGTGCCTGGAGTCTTTTGTCCTTCAAATTTTCCTCAATTTCTCCTAAATTTATAACTTGAGATTCAATATCCATCCTCCTCATATTCAAACTCTTCCAAATCACTTTAACAACATTCTTTTTTTTCCTGTTCCTATAAAAAATGGAATGGGCTGCTTTCAGAAGTAATGGTTTCCCTTTTCTTGGAAGTCTTCAAACAGAGACTCAATGACAACTTATCTGCTAAGGTGTAGTGGGGATACTTCTGGAGAATGGATCAAAATAAGTCCCTTCTACTTTTCAAATTCTGGAATTTTGTGATTCTTCAACTCAAGTCATTCTGTGTTGTTTCTTTTTTTTTTCTCACCACTCCTCCTATAACTTTCCCCCACAGGAACTGGAAGTAGAAAAATAAATTGTATTCCTGGTCCTTTTTCAAGTGTTATGTCTATGAAGGAAGAAAGAATGGCCAGAAGACATCCTTTTAGCCTTGCTTGGAGAGGAGTGGAGTATTTTCTATTCTAAAACTTGTAGCAACACATGCTCTGTATCTGGAAGATGCATCAGAAACAAGTCAAGTTAGTTATCATATTACAGCAAAGATTTTGCTAGGCCCTGATCATATACTAGATAGTCGAATGGCAAGAGACAATGGGGGAGATTACAGTTTATTTTTATGTTCTTATTCAAATTACTTCATCTATAATTTTTTTTAAAAAGAATAGGACTGGTAATAAAACATGCAACCATTGTGATTTCTAAGAGAAACATAAGAATGTATGGCAGGAATAGATTTTTTGGAGAGATGTCAGTCCATTTTATGAACTGAATTATATCATCTTATGTAACTTGGACGCTGACTCATTATTTAATACATTCTTGAATGTGAAAGAGCTAATGATGTTCAGCAACATGCTACCATTTAATTTAAGTGTTAGAAAGGAGTTCAAATCAAAATTCACTTAAATTTAACCAATATTTTTGAGCACCTCTTATAGGCAAATTTTAAAATAAGACATGGCTCCTTTCCTCATGGCATTTACAAACTAGTTTCATAAAGTAACTTACTGCTTTACTTAGGTGGATCTATTACTTCATCAATGAGTGAAATTTATTCATATATTTTGTTCATTTTACCACTTCAGGACAAATTTCTAAAGTGCCTTCTTATCTTGTGATATTATTGTTTATCTCTTCCCATAAATTCCCTATAGAAAATGTGCACAATATGCTAGAGTCCTCCCTCTTCTTCTTGTGATAATAAGAAGCCCATCTGTTTCCTTGCATACTTTCTTCATAAGAATTCCATGTCTTTTTTTTCTAATAAAGAACACTTCTCATGAAGAAGCTATCATTCATATAATCACAAGTCCTGTATACGCCCACCATACATTTTTCCATTTCCATCTTGCTCTTTTAAAAATTTCAGTTCTTCTGAGTTTGTGATGATTTATTATTCCTATGAATATAGGTTATCCTAGAGACAGTGGGTCCAAAGAAACTGGTCCTTGTTGTACTGAGTAGTTTGGGTTTATATCTCTTTCTACTGATATAAAAATAGTTGATATATCAAATCTATCAGACCAAAAAAAAGAGAGAGAAAAAGAAAAGAAACAAAAGTGTATCCTGACCCCCTTGATTATTTTAAAGCATTTTATTTACATGGAACATTTATCTTCTCCTTGGCTTATTTTTGGATTCTTTGTAAGATATATAAATTGTATTACTTCTAAAGCATTTAGTATTTTCTCCTCTTACTCTTTCAGGCAGCATGGTATAGAGGAGAGATTGCTGGAATAGAAATCAGAAAAGTTGACCAGCTTTTTGGCCAGGAGAAAATCACACAACCTCACTAAGCAGCAGTTTCCCCATCAGTACAATGGGAATAATTATCTGTACAATCCTTACCATTAAAGAGTTGTACTGTAAAAAAAGAAACTTTATACACTTGAGTCTTGCATGGTAGTTGATGCTTTCATCATCATCATCATCATCAGTGGCAGCAGTAGGAGTAGGAAAAAGAAGAGGAGCAGCAACAGTAGTGGTGGTGGGATATGGTGGTGGTGGTGGTAATAATAGTAGTAGTAGTAGTAGTAATAGTAGTAGTAACATTTGGATATATTTTTACAAAAATTTCCATTTTTGGTCATGAAGATTGACAAGATTACAGGGCCTACTCACACTGCCCTGTGGGAGACATAGTTAGCTACAATAAAGAAAGCATCTTGTTGGATTTGAGAATGGCTAGTATGATATCTGAGAGTCCCTAGGGTTTTTAATGAGGTTTCTGTGGATAAGGTTGTGAAAGCAGCTTGGACAAGAGAATTTTAGGAGAAGAAAAGGTTTGGAAGTAGGTGATACTACAGTGGAAATTGCAGAGCAGTCATTCAGTATTAGAACTCATTAAGAAGACAGCTTGTGAGCATTTAGAAAGATGACTATGGATCATTACATAGCACAGTGGATAATAAGGCTTTAAATTTACTATCCACTTGACCTTGTGACCTTAAAAAAAAAAACAAAACCTCTTTTTGCCTCAGTTTCTTCAACTGTAAAATAGGGATAATAAAAGTACCTACCTTCCAGAAACGTGAAGATAAAAAGAAATAGTATTTGAAAAATGTTTAGTACAATGTCTGGGACATAGGAGATGATATATAAATGGTAACTAATATTACTGTCATTGATTTCATGGTTATCATTGCTATTGTTGTTAAGTATTAACCTTCCTTCCTCAAAACAAAACAAAACAGAATCTGATTGTGCCAAACCAAAGTAACTTCCTTTTTTGTGCATTGGTGAATAAAATTTTGAACTAGGAGAATGCTGGATTTTGGTAATACATTTAAAAAAGCATCTCATTCTATTAGTATAGCTGGAGAGGTATACACTAGACTATAACACAATTAGGTGAATTTTAAACAGATTGATTTAATGAACTGAAGGGATATTAATGGATCAATGTGAACACACAGAGAGTTCTCCAGTGAAGTGCTAAAAGTACTTGTCTTTTTCCTTTGCTCTCTGCTATTGAATATCTATCTATCTATCTATCTATCTATCTATCTATCTATCTATCTATCTATCTATCCATCATCTATCTATCTGTCTATCTACACATAAATACACATACATGTACATACACACAAATATACACACAAACATACCTACACACGTGTATGTGTGTACCAACAATTTGCACAAAGGCTTGTCTAGCAAATTTTCTCTTACATGTTAGATGACAATATCAGGATTTTTTGAAATTCTGATTAGTTTTAACAGAGCTGGATCTGTTAAGATACAATTCAGTAAGGTTAAATGAATTATCCTACATAGAATCAAGAAATGAACTAGCTAGACAAGAGTTCAAAAAAAGATCATGATAATTTACTGAACTATAGTTTCAATACCAGTCAATGTGATAAGCAACATAGAAATCATTAAAATTATTGTGATCTTAAGCTGCATTAAGAGAGTCAAATAGTTTAGAATGAAGATATTGAACTTCTTTATTTGTCCTGGTTTCACTATAGCTGAAGTATTATGTTCAATTTTGAGAGATATTTAAAAAGGACTTAGAAGAGCTCCAATAGAAAACAAACTCCTTGAGAACTACAATTATTATTCTAGAATTCACAATACATACATGAAGCACAACAAGAAAAAAAATCCTATGAGATCAATATTTTTAAATGAACAATTTTAAAGGCTTTTATAAATTGATAGGTGAAATGAGCAAAACCAGTAGAGAAATTTACACAGTACCAACCACTATGGTAAAACAACATTGAAAGCCATACAAACTATGATCATTAGTCTGTTAAAATTGGAACTTCTCTTGGCCCCCTTGAACCACTCCCTCCTCCTACCTAGAGGCCATAACTTCTGCCTGTAGTTAGTGGGTGTAGTAAGTTTATAAGTAGCCAGTATAAAATGGCAATATTAGAAAGCAGGGTTGCAAAGGGGAACCTAGAAGTCACATACGGACCATTCTAAAGATCAAAAGAGCATAATTTGCAAATTTATCATATGGTAATCAAAAATCACCTGATAATATGTGCTCAGTGAGGAAGCCATCTAGGTGCTGCTTTTGGGCCTTATGATATAGAAACCTCAAATAAACTCCCACTATCTGCAGTAAAATGTGTAAAATCCCAAATGGTATCGATAACTCTTTGAAAATGTGGGTATGTTAAATTTAAAATTTTACCAACAATTTTGAGATGATTTGGATATGCTAATTAACTAACTCCAAGGTAGCACAGATACTCTGTTTCCCCTGAACCCTATAAATATGAGACCTTAAACTCCAGCTTCCCCAAGCGCTCTTCCATGTCCTTAGTATCCATGCTTCTCAAGTTCTACCAGCTCCAATGCATGGTTATTTAAGTGACTCATCACATCTCGATCCTCTTCTTAGACAATCTGCCTTCTGTTACCAGCCTATCCCTCATCCCCATGTTGTCTGCCTTTGTGACCCACTTTTGCCGCTTGTATCAGTACTTTCTATGCCTGTCACCGCTGTATCCTCTGTACCTTATTAAAGTGTGATGGTGGCCATGTTTCCTATTGCTATTGCAGTCTTCTCAGAGAGTACCCAAAGGACCATATGTGCTTGCCCCATTTCGTTATTTCATAAATTAATTAGCAATTCAAATGTAATGACCATTCATGACTCCATGGGACTGATAATGAATCCTGCTATAAATTATAGAGAGTTGATTGATTTAAGTGAAGAATGAGAATTTTAAGAAATATAACTATTGAGGGAATTTGTTTTGTTTTACTATGCATAGTTGATAGAGGAAATTTATTTTTCTTTTCTTTTTGTTGTCAATGGAATGGATGATGTAAGGGAGAGAAAATAGTTTGTTGTTTTTTTTTTTAATGGAGAGATAGGGGATGCTACAGATATGAAATAACCCATGCACTATCAGATAAAATCATTCTATTTTTACTTTTACTTAACTATTTTGCTCCCATTAAGTGGGACTAATCCGTAACATATGCCACATACTATACAAACAAAACAAATTGCATTCAGATAGTCTATCTACTCATTAAGATTATAGCCATCTATCATTTAGCAATCTTCATAAATTTGGTGTGATTGAAAAATTGTACCAACCTATAGCCCAATGTAAGTCTCTCTGAATGCTTTCTACTGAGCCTTAGATACTAGATATAGTCAAATGTTGTGATCACTCTCACCTTTACTAGAATATGACAGAGTTTAAGATGAACTAATATAGCTTTAAGGGTTATTTATGTAAAAGAGGCATCAGAGACTTTAATAGAGGATCTTCCACATAATATAGATATCATAGATGCATTTTGAACTAAATTAAACTGAATTAACAATCTATAGTTTTTCCAGAGGGTGATAACCAAAATGATTAGGACTCTGGAGACCAAGCATTGATTGATAACACTAGAACCCTGTAGCGTTAACAGGATGCACTTGGCTTTAAGTATTTAAAGACTTTCCTATGGAAGTTTCATCATCATCTTTATCATCATAAATTACTTTCCATAATCATTTGAAATTTGAAAAGTGTTTTAAATATAATATGTTGTTTGATCTGAATTATTCTTCTCACCCCCAGAATGCAAAATTGAGGGGCACAGGTTCCAAAGAGACAAATTTTCACTCTTTTAAGTAAAATCTTACTGACAATCAAGGCTAATAAATAATGGACTTATTTAAGAAGAAGTAGATTCTCCTTCACTAGACATCTTCAAATGGAGATCAGCTGGGTACTCATTGGGGAAGTTGTAGTGGGGTTTCCTGGATGGTGAGTGACATCCCTTCTGTGATCAGGAACATAAAACCAATTCTTTACTTTGCTACAAGTATTTGAACCTTTAAGTAGCATCAAAAACATCAGCTACTTTAAAAATCATATTATACTCTTTATTTAAAATATGTAGTGGTATATCTTGCAAATCTAGCTATTTGAATAGAAAATAGATGAACGAATCCACTTAGAGAAGATGCTTGAAATAAACATAAAAATAAAACCTACTTTTCTCAGAATTGCAGCCATTAACTTTCCAACACCTCCTTTAAAGGGAATCTCTTGATTTCTTTCCAAGATTAGGTTGTAACTTAAAGAAAAGAGCTTCTCTGAGATCCCTACCTAACATGTTTATATTTTGTCTCACACAGTCATAACATGATACAGAGTGGGAATAAGAAGTTTACACATCCTAAGAAAAATTTAAAAATTTTTCCTCTCTCCTTATACTTAAACTCTGCTTTGTGAGTGATATTAACAGAGGCATTGTATCTTCTTATATCTTTCAAATATGTGGTGTTGCTTAATTTGTCTCAAAATAAATATTGACACACCATGGAGAGCAAGATTTCTGACATGAAAATGTATTGCTTTATATAACAAGGTAAATTAAAAAAGACAAGCAGACCTTTCTCATATTTAAATTACATGCTATATGTTAGACAAATACCTACCCTGGCAACCTAAATCCTGACAGGCACCACAGTTTTCACTGAGGTTTCTCTCCCAGAGCTTCACCTTTCTTTGGAATGGTTAAGGAATCATTTCAGTTTTGGATTGGGCCCATGATTTCAGTGGTATAGAGAACTTCAAGTAATGCAATTCCCTTTAAAGGGAAAAGCAGTATCCCTCTTTTACAGATGTGTTAATTGAGGCTGAAGGAGATTGTGACTTGCCAAGAGTAATACGCATAGTAAATGTTTGAATCAAGAATCAAAATCACATCTTCTTGACTTCCAGTCCAGCATTCTATTAATTATATCTCCTATCACAATATGAAGTCTAAGAAAACTTTCTGGAGCACTGAGAAAATAAATGACTCCTATCATCACAAAGTCAGAGTCAGAGCTCAAACCTAGGACTTTCAGATTCCAAAGCTGCTTTTCTATGCACTGATCTTTGCTGCCTCTTAGGTTATCTAAAATGAATTAACTGTTCTCATTTATTTTCTGTTTTCAAGCTAGGGATTTGTTTCTGCTGTTCTTTTTCAGAGATTCATAGTTTAAATAAAATTCATTTAGTGCATTCTCCCCAACCCCACTCAAGAGGGTACGATTCTTCTTTTTCTTTACACTGTATGTTGTTTTGTCCAAGGAAATCATTTGAGATCAAGGACTAGACCTCATTTGTTATTATAATTTGT
This sequence comes from Notamacropus eugenii, assembly GCF_028372415.1. Lineage (NCBI taxonomy): Eukaryota > Metazoa > Chordata > Mammalia > Diprotodontia > Macropodidae > Notamacropus > Notamacropus eugenii. Next base: position 445,857,188 of record NC_092873.1, read on the forward strand.
CAAGAAACAGTTTTCTGTGTGCTGACCCTGGCTTTTTTTTTTGCTTTTTTGTTTCATTCAACTTAAATATTTAATTACCCCAAGCCTCACTTATAAAATGAGAGACTTGTACTAAATGACATTTATCAAATGTCCCTTTAACTCCAAAATTATGTGAGTCTATGAAATGCAGTGAGGGAAGTTAATTGTTTGTCTCTGCTTTAGGGGAAGCTAAATATAAAGCTAATTGCCTGGAAACCACATTGACTTCTTATTGAGAGATACATTTTTTGCATGTTTCTCATAACTAAATATAGTTAGACATGTAATATTTTTTACAACAGATAAACAATCCATAGAACCACTGTTGAACATTAATTTAAAAAAGATGTTTGAAAAGGGGGAAAAGTAATAGATCTGAAAACAAATGTTCTGTGTTCAAATTCTTCTATGTGTGACCTTGACCAAGTTTCATTTGTAAAATGTCAGGGTAAACTACTTTTCCTCTAAGATACCTTTCAGATCAATCTATATCTATGAACCTATAATTTTATGACCTCTAATTCAGATAAATGTGCTTAAAATCATCATAAATTAATGAAAATAAGTTCAAGGTCAAAAACTTATGGAAGACTTGAAGAATGAAAGCAATCGTATGATTTCACTTATGATCTCAAAACACATTTTGGGTTAAATTGAATTCTGAAAAATTGTTTGATGTGTTTTTGTTTTGTTTTTGAAAAAAACTAGAGCGATAAATATTCTCTTATATTAGAGCTTCCTTCTGTTAGGAAATAGGAATTTATATCAATAAGTAAGCACCCAATCCACTCCAAATCATAGTAAACTTAAAGGACAAATTGATAAATAGAAGGGAAGAGAGAATAAGAAATATGGCATTTTGAGGTAGTAAAAATATTTTTTCACATACTAGCCTGACACATTTTCACTATAATCTTCTTAATAATTATAGAAATTATTCATTTTATTTAAATCTTCAAGGATTTAAATGTAACACTATACACTGATGAACTAATGGGAAAATTATGTGAAGCATGAAGTAACTGATGAGGGGGCTTATCTGTATGGTGTTATTATCAAGGGAAAGAATGTCCAGCAATTTATGTGTTCAGAGGTTACTGCAGTCAGAGCTATTTTTGAAAAAAAATCCTAATTAGTTGTCCCAGCTTTCTTTATTTGCTGCAACATTATAGCCCATGAGATGTACTCTGTTAATTAGTTTTCTCAGTGGGAGTGATTTCTATTTCTTTTTCTTTCATTTTGATGAGATAGACAATATTTTCTTTTCATGTGGCTATTACACATTTAATTTATCATGAGTCACCTCTTTTTCAGTGATATTAACCTATTTATTAAAATATAGCATATAAACAATTATGCTTCATGACAATTTCAATAAAATGTTTATGTTCTATAAACCTGCATGACTAGTGACCTTGGATACCACAAATAACTGGTTATACAATTGGAGAAATTTCATACTTATTCATGAGTTGAACACATTTTTAAACTATTTCTTTTGAATTTTTAGGCATAAAATATGAACCTTCAGTAGACAGAAGGAGAAATTTAGAAAGAAAATTATTTAAAGCTTCTGAAAACCACTGACTGCTTTTCTGGATTGAATTTGTTTTACATTAGCAAATGTAAAGGAAAAGTATTCTTACATTGCCCATCCCCTTTGGCAGGTCAGGTCCCCAGAGGGCATGTGGATATCTCTACTCAGGACTCAAAAGGTATTTCTGAGGCATTGGAATGTCCTTATACTAAAATATAGCCTACAAGTCCCTACCAATATGTTTCAGCTTTTTATTATCAGTTTATATGAATTAGTAAGCTAGAATTAGATTTTAGAAAGGAATATTTAGTAATCACATAAGAATAATTAATACAAACCACTGATGCCTCCATTCCCCAAAGTCTATGACACAGTCTCCAACAAGTAAATATAGAATCCAGGGGAAATAGGTCAAGTGGAAATTATTTTGTCACTAGGAAATATAAGAAATTAAGATAAGCTTTTTACTTGAAGGTGTCCAGTTTGTTCTCAGTTCCCAATACCCAATTCAGGGACAATATTAAGCTTGTGATGAAAAATTCCAAATCTCTGGTACTCTGAAATTAACTAGGGTTTTCTTTAGTCAAGGTGGGAATGTGTGGTATGAGATCAAGACTTGGGGTGATGCCATAGCTCGATCCCTAGAAAATTTCTTTTCAAGGTTTCAGCTAAAATCTTTCACTACTCAGCTTCTAAATGTTCCAAAGCACATTTCCAAACAAGATTTCTGGTTTTGTGATTTTATACAAGTTCCAATTGTTGTGGTTAAATACATCAACCAATATGAGTAGATTTCCTGTTATGCCTAAATGAAATGTCATTGAATTATTGATCCACTGATTCAATGAGGGTGTCATGGCTTTGTTCACTCTAAGTTCACCCCTTTGTTTTACTGATTTAATCCACATGTGCTTTCACCTGATAATGCTGTCATACCTAAAAGAAGTAGGATGATTTACTGACTAATTAAATCTACTCCCACCCTTGTATATATTTTATTTTTTAAAAATTGAATTATTTTTCATCCAAAATTTTAAAATTATAATTCCAAATGGTCATAAAAATTGAAAACAAGTAGTTCATATATAACAATTCCCAATTATATGCAATAATTTTACAATTCATTTCATAAAAGAAAAGTAAATAACTAGTGACTACTATGTAGTATTTACTGTGCTAAGTTCTGAGGATACAAAGAAAATTGAGACAACCTCTGTCTTTTGAGACATTCACAAGCAAATAGGGGACAGCATGCAAACAGCTATGGACAATGAACTTATGTAATATTCACCAGTAGCTTCCAAAAGGGACTATTGATATCATGAAATGATGCCTTGACTTGCTCATGTCCTGGATCTAATTGAGGCAGAGTTGCACAAGTGGTCAGCCTTACACTCTTTTATAGTCATCAAAGTTCAGTGGCAAGACAACAATCACTAGATGCAATAGATGACCTTGTTGTCTTTGATGTCTGGCCAAGCACAATCACTTTCATCAAGCACATGCATCATTCTTTTAATCAAGCACAAATATCATTCACCTAGTTGAGGGGAGTCAGCACCTGGAACTACAGAGAAAATTCAGAGAAATCAAAGGTCAACAGAAATGGCTTCCTCTGTCTGACCATAATCAAAACATATAGTGCAACTCAACAGACATGTCCAACTTTCTGACCAGAAGTATTAGAGTGGGAAGCACCAACATCTGAGTTTTCTAAGCCTGGGGGCTAATTGGTAGCTTCCAAGAGTCCTCTTCTGGCCAGAGAAACACTTCCAATCAGTAAGTCCCAAAGTAAAACCTCACCCTCAGAGTATTTATATACTTTTCAGAACCTCTGACCCAATGCCTAATTAGAAAAAACAAAATGGACTTGAGGACCTCCTGCAAAACAGCTCCCCTACTCAAACTTCCCTCAGGGGACAAGTCCAACAATGGGTGGGAAAGATCTTCCTTAATCACATCATTCAGAGGCATTATACTTCTTGATATAAACAAAAACAGCAAAAAAGATCCTACTTTGCTTAACCTCACACAAATATGGATGAGCAATCATCAAAAGGTATTTGGAGGCCCTTGAACCAGAGGTGCTAATACTTCTTGAACATCCCATACACCGCAGCTTTAGTAGGAAATATTCAGTAGAGGGAAGGTAAAAGAATTAAGAAAGATTGGAAAACATTTCCTGAAGGAGATGGGATTTAAAGGAAGCCAGAAGTATAAAATGAAGAGGGTGAGATTTCAGTTGCATAAGGGATAGCTTAAAAATGTTGCAGTTAGGAGATGGAGTATTTTGTTTAAGTAATGTCAATTAGTTCAATGCCACTTGTTGACCTGAAAGTTGGGTTAAAAAACGCAAACAGGCTGAATGCTCATTGTTTATTCCCTTAAAGCTAGCTGTTATGTGATCACAGAGTCAGAAAAACTTCTGATTGCCTGATAGAAGAAGGGCCAGGCTTAAATACACTTTACTGTGAGAAATGAACTTTCTAGTTGAATAAGTTGTAAATTCAGTGAGACAAGAAAATTAACAAAGTAGTGTCAGTTAGAATTTTTGATTCCAGGATGTCTGAATTTCCTCTGTGTAGCAGATGTCTCTGTGATACAAGATAAGGAAAAATCCCACCACTCTGGTTGCAAGTATCCTGTCATAAACAGGTCTTAGAAGTGGCTGACACAGAAAAGAGCATTTTTAAAACAAAGCAAAGCAGTCTGATTGATTAGTTCAGGCTTGGGACCTTATTAAAGCATAAAATTATGTTAAATAATTATCACTTGACCCCACATATTAGTGTATGGGAAAGGTGGGATGTGTGGGGAAGGATACTGGAAAAGAAAGGGCAAGGAAAGGTTGCTAGTTTATAAGGGGTTTTGAATGACAAAGAGATGATTTTATGTTTGTATTTTATTTCAGAGATGATAGGAAGTCACTGGAGTTTATTGGGGCATGGGTTATCAGTTGTGCCCCAGAGAGGTTGTCCATTGCCACACAAATAGTAAGTGGCAGAACCAGCAATCAAATCCTTGCCTTCTGACTATAGTGCATACCCTTAGCCCTCTCTATTTCTCTCATTGCCTCACAACTTCCAATAACAGCTAATCTTTATAATTCATAAATTATTCAAAAACATAGAAAATGAAGCAAGCAATCTAATGATTTTGGAAACAAATATTGTATTGAGTTTTGAAGTCTGACAAAGATAACACTAAAACAAGAAATTGGAGACCAATTTTCCTAATGAATATAGATATACAGATATTGAATAAATTATTAAGAAAATAATAGAAAACAAAACATTATTATTCATCATCACTCAGCAGGATTTATGCCAGGTATGAAATACTGGATAAACACCAGAAAATCTATTAACACAATAGAACATTAAAACAAACATAAACTCTAAACCAAAATGATTATAAGACTAGAGGAAGGAAAAAACCATTGACAAAATTCAACATGTATTAATTATTTAAATATTATACAAACATATATATTTAATTGATTAGGAAAATAACAGGGTTTTTGCCAGCATCTTAGACTATGGAGCCCATTGAAAAAATAGCACACACATACACATATATGTGTACTATGAACAAGTTAAACCTGCATATGCATGTGTATTATATACATGTATGCATGCATACATATGTATTGATGTGATTGCATAAGTATGCATATACATACACATGATATAGAATAAACATAACACCTTGAGAAATGTGTATGACAAATTTGACAGGCAAGAACCTGACACTTAAATTGATAAGTACTCAAAAATTTGCATATCCTCTGAGTATAATAGAGTCTTGGAGTCAAGTGGCCTTTGGTTTAAATATCCCTTAGATTATCAATAGCCATGTGATCCAGGGCAGGTTACTAAACATATTGTATCCAAGTTCTCTTATTCAAAATGATAAAGTTGGACCAATTCACATATTAAAACTTCAAGTATATGATAAAAATTTGCAAAAAAAAAAACCCCAAAATAACCCAAAACAACACCTTCTAGGTAAAAATGGATGCATGGTCATAACATAAGATAAAAAAAGAGAGAACAACAAATTCAGTGTTCCAAAGAGTAATCAGATTACTAACAGTCACTTAAAGAAATACTTAATTTCACTAATAATCAATGAGATAGAAATTAAAACAACATTGCGGTACCTTATAGTCATTACATTAGCCACAGTCATTGAGTAAAGAACCTCTAATTTGTCAGGGCTTTGGAGAAACAACTGCATTTATTCACTGCTGATAGAATGGCCAACTTGCTGCACCTTTCTGTCAAGCAACCTTAGCCATAGACAAGAATAACCACAGAAATAATTACAATTAGACAAAGTCAAGATGGCTGAGAGAAGACAAGGGACTCACCTGAGCTCTGAGCTCTGACCCAAACCCTTCCAAAGAGTCTTAATCAATGCCCTAATGCAAACTGTGGAGTGGCAGAACCCATAAAAGTATGGGGTGAAACAATCTATCCCAAGACAACTGAAAAGTTTGACAGAAAAGATCTATTACACCAGAATAAGAGTGGAGTGCAATCCACTTTAGGCCTGGACAGTGAAGATCAGACCCCAGCAAACTAGGAGCAGGCCTTGGGAATGAGTGAATCAGCAGCTGCAGCAGCTGCTTCTGGAGCTCTCCACTTAAAGGTGACAAAGGGGGTTGAACAACTGGTCAAAAGGAGGTTACATGCATCTCTTTGCTGCTACTGAGGGAAGGACTTTGTTGCTTTGCCCATAGTTGGATCCAAATTGTGGTCCTGGGTGGAAGGCAGTCCCAGGGCAAAGAAGAGAAATAGCACATTAGAGGCTGTGGCTGCAGTGGAAAAGTTCCAGGGAAGAAAAGGGTACTTGTGGTCACTCACAGACCAGAACACAGGCCAGGAGAGTAGTAAACACATCTCTCCTTAGATCATACCACTTTGGCAAACCTGAAAAATTACAGTTCCCTAGACTTCTTTCTGAAAACAACTTCACAAAACTCCTGAAGCTGGGACAGTGTGCCTACATCCTGGAAGCAGAGCTCTACTTTAGCAAAGAGCTAAAAGTCAAGAAACAGACTAGGAAAATGAGCAAAAAGCAGAAAATTTTCTGACCATAGAAAGTTACTATGGTGACAAGAAAAATCAAAACACATACTCAGAAGAAGAAAAAGTCAAAGTTCCTGCATCCAAAGCCTCCAAAAATAATATGAATTGGTCTCAGACCATGGAAGAACTCAAAAAGTAGTTTAAAAATCACATAGGAGAGGAACAGGAAAGTTGGGAAAAGAAATGAGAGTGATGCAAGAAAATCATGAATAAAAGAATCCACAGCTTGGTGAAAGAGGCACAAAAAATAATGAATAAAATAACACCTTAAAAAAGAAAGAATGGTACTTTTATATAAAGGTAAAAGAGATACAAAAATCCAATGAGGAAAAGAATACCACTGGACAAATGGAAAAAATATACAAAAATTTGTTCAAGAGAAGAGCTCCTTAAAAATAGAACTGACCAAACAGGAAAAAGGAGGCATGAAATTTCACTGAAGAAAAGAAATCCTTAAAAAATAGAATTTGTCAAATGGAAAAGGAAGTACAAAACCTCACTCTTCAGTTATTTCTTCAAAATAATTTCTCAAAAATTAGAATTCAACAAGTGAAAGCTAATGAATCTATGAGATATTAAGAAATAATAAAACAAAACCAAAAGAATGAAAAAAGTAGAAGACAATGTGAAGAATCTTATTAGAGAAATGACTGAACTGGAAAACAGACCCAGAAGAGATAATTTTAAAGTTATTGCACTACTTGAAAGCCATGATCAAAAAAAAAAAAGAGCCTTGACATCACCTTTTAAGAAATTATCAAGGAAAACTGTGCTGATAGTCTAGAACCAGAGGTTAAGATAGAAATAGAAAGAATCCACTGATTACCTCTAAAAAGAGATCCCAAAATGAAAATTCCCAGCACTAGTCTAGCCAAATTCCAGAGCTCCCAGGTCAATGAGAAAATATTTCAAGCAGTCAGAAAGAAACAATTTAAGTACTGCAGAGCCACTGTCAAGAAAACACACAACCTAGCAGCTTCTACATTAAAGGATCAGAGGCTTCAAATATAAGATTCTTTAGGCCAAAGGAGTTAAAATTATAACCAAGAATCATTTACTCTGCAAAACTAAGTGTAACTCTTCTAGGAGGGAAATGGATATTCACTGAAAAAGAGGACTTTTCAAGCATTTCTGATGAAAACACTAGAGTTGAATAGAAAATTTGACTTCCAAATATAATACTCACAAGAAGTATAAAAAGGTCAAGAGAAAAAGGTGAAATCATAAGGGACTTAATGAGTTTAAACTGTTTACATTCCTACATGAGAAGATGATACTAGTAACTCATAAGATCTTTCTCATTATTAAGTTAGTTAGGAGTATAAATAAACAGAGGGTACAGGTATGAGTTGAATAGGATGGGGTGATATGTTTAAAAATAAAATTAAGGGGTGAGAAAGAGAAAAGTGCTAAGAGAAAGGGAAAGGGGAAGATAAAATTGGACAAATTATCATATAAAAGAGGCAAGAAAGAGCAATTATAGTGGAAGGGAAGATGAGGGAGTTTCAAACAGGGAACACTTAAACCTTACTTGCATCGGAATTGGTGGAATAATATACACCATCAATTCGGTATAGAAATTTATCATACCCTACAGGAAAGTAAGAGGAAAAGGAGATAAGATAAGGGTGGGTGTTCATAAAAAGTAGGATGAATGAATGTTGAAAATTGTTTTTACATGTAACTGGGAAAAATGACATATTTTAAAATATTTTTAAAAAGAAGTAATTATAACTATAGTCAATGGATAAACATTTATTAAGTGTCTACTGTATACCTTGCACTGTATTAAGTGTGAGGATACAAAAAAGTCAAAAAAATTCTGTTCCCTCATGAAGCTCACTTTCAAGTAGGCCAAATAATCCATAGAAATATATTTTAAATATTTATTGAAAATAAACAAAGTAAATACTTCAGCAACAATTTTTGTAATTGAAAAAATGAAGAAACTTAGATATACATCAATAAGGGAATGGTTAAAAGAACTGTAGTATGCTAGTGTAATGGAATACATTAATGAATATAACATCAACAGGGAAGAGGAAAATAATGAAGTAAGGAAAGAAATTTAGCTAGTAATACAAAGTGCTTTTTTTAAAAGCAAAACCTGATGACCACTAGCCTGGAAAAAAGGTAAAAGAAAAATAGTTGACATGAGGTTAAAATTTAAGGTAAGTGCAGAGAAGATAGCAAAGTATCTAGCTTCTCAATTAATTCAAAGCATCATGGTTGACATGCACTATGATTCTGAAAGAACCTGTGGATGTATTTACTAAGATAGTGTCATTTAAAAAGTTTGTGGCAAATTAAGGTGGTGTATGACTATAGATGGTCAAATAACTGATTTTTAAAAATTTTAGCAGTGCGTTACACATAGCAGATGCTTAATAAATGTTTGTAATCTTGCAAAAATAAATGTTTGTTTCCTAAGTGGGAAGAAGAAAGAATTTTCCGACAAGAGGTTAGATTGAATTTCCTAGATATTTTCCAAAAAGAAATAATTATTAAAGGAAATATTTTGTAAGACTCTTAAAAGATGGTAATATTACTTCCTAGGAGAGCTTCCTCAAATATGAATTATGCCAAACTAATGTGAATGATATTTTCCATAGATTTTTAAATTTATTGGTTAATAGAATGCCTTAGATAAACCATGTCCTAGTTTTTATCAAACTATTTGACAACACTTCTTATAAATCTATGAATAGATTGTTTTCATGGATTTTTAATTTAACTAAACTGTCAGATTTAAAGAATAATCACTAATGCCATTATATTAACCTCATGTAGGACTAATAGTGGAATACCACAGTGATCTCTCATGGTCTCTAATTCTCTTCAATATCTTTATTAGTGACAAAATTATGGAATAGATGTACCAGTAATAAAAAAATAATGTCAGGGAATAGAAGACAGGAGAGATTGTTCACAGATCAGATAATGTAATCAAAATCTAAAAAGATTTATAAGGCTAAAATAATTGACTGACATGGTGAAATATATTAAGGGGAAATGTAAAGTCCCAGATAGGTAAAAGTATACAAGATACCTTGAAAGTTATACCAACAAAGATATTTCTTTTCCATGTGATTATTGCTATATGAAGAGATGAATAAAATAAGGATTATCATCCAAAGGCAGGCAGTGACCAAAAGAAACCAACCATCACCAAAGGCATCTACCATTGCTAAGGAGGATATCCAATATAGAATTAAGGTTGAAGAAGGATGTCTTACAAACGAAAATATTGTGCAGATGCCTCTGTATGCAACATTGTTTGCTGATTCAATCAAATTCTGAGCCACTAAAGAGCCTTTTAAATTTTATACATAAATATTCAAAATTTGGGGCTACTTTCCCATGTAGAACACTGAGCCCAGAATGACACCAAACCCAGATGACTGGGAGAATGATGGTTTTCTTGAAGTAAGTTTTGATGAGTGGAGAGTTTGAACAGAAATATAATATGAGAAACATTACCCTGGAAAAATTGTGTAAAAAAAGATGTTAGATAATGGAGTGAACAGAAATGAAGATGAGCCAGTGACATCGCAGGAATAACATGAAAAAAATTTGAGGGCATCCAGGTTTCCCTGAAATCTAATGGGAGTTCTGGCATTTGGAGGAGTGATCCAGAATAGCTAATAAACTTTTCCTGTCAGTTTTTTTTTTTTTCTTGAAGAGGGTGGGACAGAAGTAGGAACTCTGATGGAGAAAGCAAATTCTAACAACAAGCAAAGCATGCACATTTTTTGTCATGTGAATTTTTAAGAATAGAAGTGCAATCATTAACCAAAATCAGCTGGGTTAATTCAGGAGCCTAGATCTTTTGAATAATCTGTATCATTCAAGAAAATGGTAGAGAATGTGTAACAATTCACTACAAATTGAAAAAATTTGGCACTGCCAAATATGTAGCAAGGCATGACCTGGTAACTAAAATTACATGTCAGAGCATTACTATTTTGAATAGGGACTAAACCTCTATGATTGTGGTGGCAGCCAAATAATTTTCTCCTCGTAATCTCATGTCTGAGAGATTCCTAAACTGTACTTTATCATTCTGCTAAAATGAATATTGGAACAAGGGAAATGCTTCATATTTTTCCTTCTCTTTTGCTTGTACCCCTGCCTGTGATATACACACACACACACACACACACATATGTATATATATGTATATGTATATATATACACACATATGTATATGTATATATGTATACATATATATGTATATGTATATAAGTATTGTTTTTATTCTGCTTATGACTTTTGAATTAATTCTATGAAAGTATTTTTTCACATGATTATGATCAATCACAACAGCTTTTCATTGGATGGTTATATATTGATAATATCTTTCTATTGATTATATATATAGGCAGTACAAATGGAGGATGTCTGTGATTAGTTAAAAGTAAAGAAAAATAATAAAGTCAGGGAAATCAATATATATTCAAAATGTTGAGATTATTAGCTGTGGATTTCATGAGCTCAAGATGAGAAAATGCCATTAGTTAACTTGTTAATGAACTTTATACTATACTAATAGAAGAAAGGAGAGAGATGGAATTGAGTAAGTTTCCAATGTAAAAGGTCTTTGTCTTTTATTATTTAAATACTGAGATACTATATATATATATATGTAGTTTGGTTTGAGACCTGTCATTTCATCAGTAAAAGGACTTTACTATGAGAAAACTTTCTCTAGCAATGCAGTTCAATAACTCTTTTGCAATTGATAAGCTTAACTGAGATGGTTGGGTCATCAAGAGTTTTAAGTGACTCTTCCAGCATCCAGAATGAGCCCAGATTTTTTGAACTTCCTTTATTTCTATTGAAGTCTCCAGTATCTCAGGTTCTTAACCTTCTTATTGTGTTGACTTTCCAATCAAATCAAAATTATCAGTGATCTCACAAGGGCCAAATCTAATGTAGTTTTCTCCATCCTCATCCTTCCTGACCTGTGTGTAATGTTTGACAGTCTTGACCACCTTCTCTTTAAGTGTACAAAGGTTTTGCCTAGAAATATTCTGTTATCAGCTCAATTAAAAAAATTAGGTCACAATTCCATCATATGTTCAAAAATCTTCCCAAAAATGTTTCATTTTTTTTTTTGCCTACTTGCTATAGTTAAAAAATCACCACTTTTTTCCAATTAGTTTGTAAGAACAGCTAGTTAATATAAAGAAAGATGGAAATGTCCTAGAAAAATGAGATAAAAAACTAGTATCATTATTTAGAAGGCACAGTTAAAGATATGCTTCTTCTATTTGGATCTCTATTTGTAATGCATCTCTTTTTTACCTATGAAAGTCATTAAAAGCAAATATTAAAATAAATTTAACTTAGAAGCAAAGTTTAGAATAGCTCTTTCTCAAAGTGTTAAATCAAGATTAGCAAAAATAATGAAATGTATTCATTCAAATTGTTCTCACTTAAATCGCATTGTTAATAATAGTATTTTAGTGGGAACAAAAGATAAAATATTATTTTATCCTGGATTGTGACCTGAGATATATAATTTGACCTTTTGGTACCTCAGGCAGTTCTCTAAAATTATAGGTTTTAAAAAAGATATTGACCATTGTCGGTATAGGGAAAAATTAAAGTTCCTTTCTTTATCCCCTATCTATTCCTTAAAGTCATTATTTTGAAAATTTCCATTCTTGTATATCATGATATACATATTAGTTCAGTCATTTTGTATATAACTTAGAAATAAGCAAATATATTTTTTAGAAATTGGAAAATCACATTTACAAAAATATTAAATGATTGTATCATTAAAAAAAAAAAAACAAGAAAACTTTACAGGTCCAGGAAAATTAAATGATACAAGCTTTTAAATGGAAAGTAATGTTAGATATTGAACAGTAATGGAGGATGGGAAAAACATATTGCAAAGGAGAGTTTGCTGATTGAAGAATCTGTGATAGTGAATGAAACACTGTCAGAAAATACAATATTAGAGGTTGAGAGTCAGTTTTGATATTAACTAATCCCTTTATCTGTCTAGAGTATAGTCCTTCCCCTGTAAATCACAGAAATTCGGAGTGATAGAAATGGAGAGATAGAAGACTCCTTAGCAGATATCTAGTCCAACTCATACACAAAAGGAATCCTCACTATCATCTTTGACAAGCGATTACAAAGCCTCTGGTGGAAGAGTTTCAGGAAATTACTAACTCACAAGGCAGCTCTATTTGTTAGCAAATATTTTTGTTTGTTTTTGTTTTTGTTTTTTCCTCCTGACATCAACCACAAACCACCTTCTTAGAACTTATTCCATTTATTTTTGGTTCAGCTCTCTGTAATTAAATATAACAAATGTAATTTCTTCTCTAAATAATTCCCTTCAGACTACTAGATATTATGATTGCTCCCCTGAATCTTCTCTTCTCAAACCTAGGGATGCCTAGTTCCTTTAGCCAATCTTTATATAAGAGGCCCCATACAATTTACGTTACCCTCCTCTAGACACCGTAGTTTATCACTGGTCTTTTACAAGTATGTTGCTGAGAACTCAGCATAATATTTCAGATGATGACTTATAAGGGTCAAATACCATTGGATTATCAAAATACATCCCACCTCCACTTATTCCTGGAAACCATGCCAAATTTAATGTAGCTCAAAAATGAAATAGCTTTTTTGGATGCCATTGACATTATTTTACATGATCATGATTTTCTCTTGTATTCATCCTTTGATACTTGTTGCTTTCCTCTTCTATAAATTTCTTTGAAAAATCCTAGTTGGTCAGTGAGTATTTCTGTGACTCTACTCCATTCTTTTCAGAAAAATCCCATTTTTTATCATCATTGAAAATTTTTTCCTGTATGGCAGGCCTAGAGGCCTGTGTGGGCTACCCGAGTCTTCTTACCTCACCTCTGAGGTCTTCGGTTGGCCAAAACCGGATGCTCATATGAGAGAAAGGACGTTCCAGAGTCGAACAAGGGTTGAGCTTTATTTCAGGGTCTTGGTTACAAGTGCAGGAGGGTCTTCCTTAGGAGGAAGAGGGGGAGATTTCCTAAGGAGGCTAAGATCTTAAGGGATTGGAAGTAGAAGTACAAGCGGGGAGAGAGGGGGAGGGGAGAGAGGAAAGAAGAAAAGCGGAGCCTACTGTCCTCTTGGCTCCTCACGTGCTAAGAGAGCTTTCAGCCTTCCTCAATCCTACTTAACCTTCAGCCGCATAGTTTGCATCTGAATACCGTGCTGTTAGGTAACTAGGTGTGCCCAGATCCGGGACAATCTCGAGGGCGGGGAGATCTCTCTCCCATCACGTTTCTCATGGGAAGAGGCGGAATTACTCGAGATAGCTCGGTTCACCTCGATCCCCTGCCGTTTCCTGGGGGGGTCTCGTGAGAGCTCTAAGATTTAGAAGCTCCCACCTTTACCCGCCCGAGACTGTCCACACGGAATTGAGCTTCCAATCCCAACACCTGTATGTCTTGAGAATATCTTATATCTCTTATCCCTTCTGTGTTTGCTTCCCTTATACTTATCTTTAAAAAATTTTGAAACATGCTTTCCTCAAAGCTGGGGTATGTAAGACTATACCTGGACATCTATTTTTCATAGATTCTAGGAAGAAGTGACCATTGTCCTCCTTCCATTCTATTCTCCTTTCCTCTGTAGCAACTTATTTCTTCCTTTAATGATAATAAGATCCACCCTTTGAGAGACATATTCCTATTACTCAGTCCAGTCAAGAAGTTATTATTTACTTTGCTTTTGTTAAAGTTCAAGTTAACATCTGGAAAATCAAGGTTGGTCATCACTAAAATTCCTTGTCTCTATGTGTCGTCTCCTCTATTCTCAAAAACAAAACAAAACAAACGCAAAAAAGTCCCTTTATTTGATCTATCCCTTCCCTCTCATTTTTCTCCATAACTCTCCTCCTTTTTACGTCAAAACTTTTTGAGAAGGTTGTCTATAACAGATATCTCCACTTCCTTTCCTCTTGCTCTCTTCCTAACTTTTATAGTCTGGTTTCTGAGGTCATCATTCAACAAAAATTGCTCTTTCCAAAGTTACTAATGTATTCTTAACCATCAATTTTAATAGCATTTTCTTGATCTTCATCCTTCATGACTTCTCTTTAGCTTTTAATAGTATTACTCACCATCTTCTTGATGCAACCATTTCTCTAGGTTTTCAAAATACTCCTTAATCATGGCTGACAGCCTCTGAGGCTGAGATGCAACAAAGTATGAATGTGCTACTTGTGTTAGATTTGGCCTAACAAGTAACACTAGGAAAACACAGGTTCTTCACTAGCCAGGAGCTCACCATCTATACATGGAACCCTTGGTTACAATAAATGCAGAAATTCTGAGTTCTATGGATAAGTTTATTTACTTTGTCAGTATACTTTTCATGGACATAGATGGTGAAGATGACACATTTTGTTGCCAGAGCTAGTTCAGCACTTAGAAGTCTCTGAAAAAGTCTTGGAGAGAAGAGGTTTTAGAGTACTTACCAAACTAAAGATCTCTAGAGTCATTGTATTGACCTCATTGTTGTGTTCATGTGAAACCTGGACAATGTACCAGTGACATGTCAGGAAACTGAATCTCTTCCATTTGAATTGCTTTGGAAGACTCTAAACATCACCTGAAAAGATAAGGTTTTCTCAGAAGATGAAATACCAAGGATTCAAACTCTACTGCAAAGGGAGCACCTCTGATGGGCTGGGCATGTTGTTCAAATGCCAAAAGTATGTTTGCCTAAAAGACTAGCACACAAGGTAAGTACTCGCATGAAGATCAGAAAAAAAATGATCTCAATAAAAATATTCTCAATTTCTCTTTGAAGAACTTTGGAATTGATTATGAGACATGGGAGACATTGGTACAGGACTGTCCAGCATAGGATGTCTACACCAAAAAAGGTGCTGCACTCTATCAGTAAAGCAGAAGTGCAATAACTCAAAAGAACTGTGAAATGAGAAAATTTGGAGACATCTCCACTTCAAATCTTAATATAGACTATATGTGCCCAACCTGTAGTAATGCCTTCCAAGTTCATATTGGCCTGAACAATCATAGTAAAGAACACTGGGCCTTGACCCCAACATTGTCATGTCATTTTGGTTCTCTTTGAGAATCAAGCTCTTTCCTGGTTCTCCTTCTATTTGATGGCTCATTTTCAATTCTCTATGTCAAAACTGCCAATAATGGGTGTCTTCCAGAATTCTGCCCTATGTTCTATTCCCTTCTACCTCTATAGTATTTTACTTGGTGATCTCCTCAGCTCCCTCTTTGATTCAACTGTTATTTCTGTGCTTATTATTTTCAGTTCTACTTACTCAGCCTAAATTATACTGGTGACATACAATTTCTCATCTTCAACTGCCTATTGAACATCTCAAATTGGATATTTTATAGATCTCTTAAAAAGAACATGTGAAACATTGAACTCATCTTTCTCCCAAAAAAAACTTCTCCTTTTTCTAACTTCCTTCTTACTGCTACTGAAGATACACTAGTCTCAAAGTCACTCATGCTCCCAACCTGTGACTCATAGCTCCTTACACTCACCACACATATCTAATTTCTTGTCAAGTCCTGTTGATTTCACACATTACACTTCTCAGGTATGCCACTTTCTGTCCTCTGATGTTGCTACCATTTTGGTGCAATCCTCCATCAATTCAAAACTAGACTATTTCAATAGACTACTGGGTGGCTTTCCTAATACAAATCTCTCCCTACTCTAGTCCATCCTCAAGTCAGCTGCCAAAGTGTTCTTCCTGTAACATAGGGCTGATTGTTTCACCATATATTTAATATATTTATTTGATATATAACTTAACTGAATAATATATTTAATAAACTTACTATTAATTTATTATTTTATTAATAATTCATTAATAAAAATTTAATAAACAATATACAATGTATTTAATCAATGCCATATATTTAATAAACTCAATTGATTTCCTTATCACCAACATAATCAAAAATAAAAATAAAATGTTCTGTTTGGCATTCAATATCTGCCCCCAACCACCTTTCCAAACTTTTTACACTTTACATGCCCTCACCGCCCATTTAACTTGTAATCCATGTAGCACTAATCATTACATTGTTCCCTGAACAAGATACTCTGTTCTTCAGATGTTTTCAGTGGTTGTTCCCCATTCCTGGAATGCTTTCCATCCTCATCTCTGCCTTTTCAATTCCCTAGTTTCTTTCAAGTTCCAAGTGAAATCTTACCTTTTTTAAAAAAATCAAGCCTTTCTTGAGCATCATGAGTTCTAGTACCTCCCTCCCTCCCTCCCTCTCTCTCTCTCTCTCTCTCTCTCTCTCTCTCTCTCTCTCTCTCTCTCTCTCTCTCTCTCCATATAATATATATATATATGTGTGTGTGTGTGTGTACATATATATGCATCTGTATACATAGATGCATATATATATATCACATTTATACACAGTTGTTTTCATGTTATCCCTATTAGACTATTATTTTCTTGATAGAAGGCACTGTCTTTTAACTTTCTTCATATTCCTATAGATTAGCATGGTACTTGGCACAAAGCAGAAACTTAAATATGGTTTTTCGACCGACTGATTATCTTAGCTGAAACATAAATCAGCTGAAACATACCTATAAATGCCCAAATGTCAGGGCTATGGACTGTTTCCCAAACTTATCATGTGTTTCCCCTTTCAGTTCAGGTAGTCTATAGTGTACACCAATGAAAAATCACTTCTGTTTTTCCCTTCAGCAACCTTCACTTAAACACTCCTTGGGGCAGCTAGGTGGTGCAGTGCAGAGTGTCATCAAGAAGACTCCTCTCCTTGAGTTCACATCTGGCCTCATACACATATTAGCTTTGTGACCTGGGGCAAGTCATTTAACTTTGCCTCCGTTTCTTCATCTGTAAAATAATCTGGAGAAGGAAATGGCAAATCGCTTCAATATCTTTGGTAAAATCACATCTAAAGGGGGGATGAAATGAGACACAATTGAAACAACTGAAGAAAAACAACATTTATGTCATGCTTCTTCACTCTGGTTCCTAGATTTCTTTGAGAGTTTATATTCATAATACGCAGTTCTATTTCCATTCCATAACCATTTTAGCTGTTCTGCTTCTTTTAAAAGACATATAATCATTCTGAATTGTGGTCCAGTTGAGGGTTTCATTGCAGTAAATCTCAGTGATCAAATTAATCTCTTTCTGTTAGTAGGTGTAATTGATAACCTCTATGGTTACTTTGCATATTCTCTATACTTATGTTCAAATGTTAAAGCAAAAATCCAGTCCAAATCTAAATAGAAATTATGTATGTCTTATTTGTTCATGAACACATCTATAAAATCTATATTTTATTGTTTTTTATCATTGAGCACAGAGGAAGAAAAATCATGACCTAAGAGCAAAATTGTTTTGTTAAGCATTGTGAAACAATGCTTCATTTTTAATTAATGTATTCAAAGTCTCTATCTGCTCTTTCTATTTTCAAAAATAATACTATTGCATATGTTAGCATATTTTTATTATTGTGAAGCATTTTTGCCCTCTAAGAAATAAATTTCCTTACTCATATGGAATTTTCTTTAAATATAAATACTGCTTTTTTCAAGAGAAGTTTCCTATTAGGATTTTTCACTTAGTTCATTCGAGGGAGGGAGTTACAGTGAGTAAAGTAGGGTAGCCCAAGAGGATCCTACATTGATTTATATTAGTCCCAAACAAATTAGTCCCTTGCTCAACCCCCAAAAACAACAATCATAACTCCTTTTTGTACCCCAGTACTATTTTTTTTTGTGTGAAAAGTCTGTTAAAAAAGGCAGATTTTTCTTCATTTCTACCATGCAGCTGCTGCATGCACAATATTTGGTGAATCACATAATCAAATGTTATACTGCTATCTAATACAATTTTGTTTAATAAACCTGATCTTTGTATTCTATTCTAGCACATTTCAGAACAGGCATCTCTAACTTCAGTTACCTTCATAAAACAAAACAAATCTCCCCTGAAGCTTTTAAAATCATATTCTGTAACAGATCTCTTCTCTTTTCTGTTCAACTAAGATACCACAGTTTTCTCTAGTTTTCAAAGACTTGGTGCCAGATTCTTGACTTTCAATTTTCTTTCTATGTACCTTATTTCTAGACACCAAGGTATCACAATTTGTGCAATATAAATCTCTTTTGTGACAGTAACTTGTTCCCCAAATTGACATATCTAGCTACTGCAAGGCTCATCCATTCTGATTCCAGACTGTCCTGAATTCCCATTCTTATAAAGAAAACTGCCTGTGTCAATTTTTTCCCTCAAATGAGTTGATTTTCTTTATAGATCATTTGTTTTGTGATTGACATAAAATGGCATTTCTTTTTAAAAGATTCCTCATAATGCCAAATCCATGATAAGAATATGTAGCTATAACATATCACGAGCAAGATAACATCAGGATAAATGTACAAATCATGATATTTAATACTTGGTTAAACCATATTTTTCAAGCAAGTAAACACATACCATGTACAGTATGAAATAAAAGGTCAAAAGCAAGAATGTCATATTTGTGATACTTGTTTGCAAAAGAATGAATGTTATTCAGAAAACATAGGGAAATGGAAATGATGCGTCAATTTTTTTTATAAAAATCTCACCAACTGTCTGCAATGAGCATTCAAAATTTGAGAATTACTTGTGAAATTAACAATTCACATTGAAATTCTAGAAGTCTCGGGTAATTTCTACAAGTATAGGAAATATCATTTTATTAGCAGCAATATTAAATGATTTCTTCAATATGGGATCAAAATTGTGATGATGGCCTAGATTTTATGAAGACATTCAGGATGATAATTTTTTGTCTCAACTTATAATATCATTGGTGTAGACAACTTCTGGTATAGAAATTTTCTTTATGTGGTTGGGCAAATCCGCTTTAGTTCATAGTCTTAGGGAATTTCCTGGGTTCCCTGTGAGGTTAAATGACTTTCTGATTACTTCAACTTCACTTCTACGCTGCCTCTCAAATACATGTGATATTCTGAATTATAAATAGGTATACAACATAAACCTA
This sequence comes from Notamacropus eugenii, assembly GCF_028372415.1. Taxonomy (NCBI): domain Eukaryota; kingdom Metazoa; phylum Chordata; class Mammalia; order Diprotodontia; family Macropodidae; genus Notamacropus; species Notamacropus eugenii. The sequence continues at coordinate 445,876,894 of NC_092873.1, forward strand.
AGAATTATCTTGAAAAGAGACAGAAAAACAGATGATGGGAGGGGAAGAAACAGAGAGAAACCAGTGTAGTGAACAAAGATCTTGGAGTTAAGAAGTTTTGTTAAAGGCTGAATCTTATGTTATACTTCTAAACAAGATCATTGCCTATAGATATAGATATGCATGTAGATGAGGCTATACCTACATCGATTTTATCTCTGTGACCATGGGGTCATAGGATCTGAGTTTTAGAGCTTAAAGCAACCTTACGGAGTCCACCTAGTTCAACCTTATCATTTTACAGATGAAGAAATTAAGACTCAGATTTATTAGGGGACTTTTTTAGGGTTATAGAACTAGAAAGCATCAGAGACAGTTTATGAACCTAGTACTTTCTGGCTCCAAGTCCAGTAGTCTATCCACTAACCTTGATACCTTGTCATGGCGTGTTTATTTAATATATTGATACATCCCAGAAAACACTCTAAAACAATTGGTTTGTCAAGCTGAAAATGGAGAATATTTCCACATTTCCCAACAATAGTGGCATTACAAATCTTGAGATCTATATCTACATTTATTGCTGTATTATCTATATCTATAGTCAATGGTATTTGTTCAGATCTGACTTCTTAATGATTGTCCCATTCACATAATTATGTGACTTTTGCCTGTAGAACTAGTGGTAGTAACAAAGACTATAGAAAGTTGATAAGTATCTAGGTGGCACAGTAGATAGATTATAGGGTCTAGAGTCAGAAGGACCTAAATTCAAATCCAGCTTCAGTTAACTTACTAGCTGTGTAACCCTGGGCAGATCATATCACCTTCATTTGCCTGAGTTACATCTTCTCTGAAATGGGGATAATATAGCACTTATCTCTCCAGGTTGTTTTGCTGATCAAATGGAGTAACATTTTTAAGTACTTTGAAAGCCTTAAAACATTGTATAAATGCTAGTTCTTAAACTCCATGCATTTATACAGTTAGACACTTACACAAGTATAAGTTGACAACTTATACAATTATATTCAAAGATATATAAACACTATGTACTTTAATGATAGACAATGTATGTAGAGGATTGATAGATTATTCAGGAAATATTCAAATATATCCCTCTTTAAAATTAAGAGATCATGGTATCTCTTATGGTTTCGTTCAGCTAAAGAGCATTTTTTTCTCCTTTTTAATGTATAGTGTCTGAAAGCAGAGTTTAGTCTTCTACGATTTCTCTTTAGAGGCTTCACTTAATCATCACTTTCCCTAAGGAAAGTGGAATAGTCATACCTTTTCTATGCAGATTTAATAGAGCTACTATTCTATATTACTGAGTTCCCTCCTCCCACCATATGAATCATTGAGGAAGGTAATTAAATTTAATAGAAATTGCTCTCATTTTGAAGATGCCATCAATTTGGAATCACAGGGGAAGTAATTAAATGTAAGAGTAGCCCTGACTTGTGAATGAGCAAGCAGATTACAAAACCACAGCATTTTGAAGCAGGAAGGACCTAAGAGGCTAGTAATTTAACTTGTACTCAAATATGAATCCCTCCTCCAACACAGCCTTTTCTAAAAGATCTCCAGTGAAGGGAACTCACTGGCTCCCAAGGTAGTCAATTTAACTTTGGGATAGCATTAATTATTTGGAAGATTTTCCTTATATCAAATTTAAATTGGACTCTGCAACTTTCACACATTGTTTCCTGTTCTGCCCTGGGGATCACAATAGAATAAATTTAATTTATCTTTCCTATGACAGCCTTCCAACCACCTAAAGATAGCTTTCATATTCGTGTTATCTTCTGTCTTTTCCAAACATAATACTCCCAGTGCCTTCAACCAGTCCTAATGTGGCTTGGACTCACCCTTTCATTCGCTCCTTTCCTATCCCCTGGATATTCTCTAGTTTATCATGTAAGTTCTAAAGGTGATATACAAAATTAAACAGAGTAATCTGGCAGAATACTGTAGGATTATTACCTTCTGGTCAAATATGCTTATAAGGTAGCCTAACTTTATGTTAGTGTTTTTTTTGTTTGCCATATACCATGATTGATGCATATAGTAAGACTAGTACATTCAAATTTCCAGGTCTTTTGTCAGATAAACAGTTGTCTTTCTATTCCTCACCTATCTTGCTGATTTTCTAAAGAGTGGCAGACTTTTTCTTCCTTTTATATTGTATCTTATTAAATTCAATGCATTGTCCTGTTAGTATATTTCTGGAACCCAATTCTGTCATACAACCTGTTGGCTAGTCTTTTTAGCTTTGTGATATCTGTAAATCTGCTAAGTTTCTACTCATGATTTCATCTAAATCTTTTTTAAAAAAATGATAGGAATAACATTCTGATTTTTAAAAATATTTAAATAAACTAGATTATCCCTTGTGCCAAAATCCTGCTTAATCTACTTAGGTTAGGGCTAGGCAGTCTCCATCAGGCTTATCGGTTCTAACTAAGTCCATTGATTTTATTTTATGTAGAGGACAGCCTGGTATAGTAGAGAGAATACTCAAGACAGAGCCAGAAGCCTTGTATTCTAATCTATTCTTTGCTACTAACTGTGCATTTCAGCAAGTCGCTTCACCTTGACCATAATAATCTCCCTAATAAAGAGGATCAAGTGGCCTAATGTGGAGGATACTACCATATTTCCAGTCATGCAGGCTAACAACCTTAATATTATTATAGCTTCCAGTGTATTTGTTCTACTCATTATTTTTGCTGTGCAGGTCATATACTCTACTGTCATAATTTTGAATTCTCTTTTGAACCATGAAGGGATAGCATGTTATGATTCCATGTTCTTCTCAAATTCCACAAGGTCCTCTGTCTCATTAGGTGTTGGATCATTTTATTTTGTTCTGCAGTATTTTTTTGGAGAAGCCTTAAGTCATTTACAAGATCTGAAGGCCATATTTTCTTCTATTGTTACTGTTTAACCTATTGATTTTCTGTTTTGGTTCAAGGTGGTTGAATTTTCTTTTTTTTATGTAATCTTTGGTAATCTCAGCCCCCTATTACTCACTTTTTGACTCCCTCCCCTCTGATTGTGGCTCCTTTAGGGTCTGGATCTCCAAGTATGTTAACCTCTTCCCACACTGGGCAATTCATGTTTCACCATGTTCAGTGTCCTTCCCAAATGACTTTTGGCTAATCAGAACCTGGCCCCACTATATACCATTCTCCTTCCCTCAGATTTGGTGGAATGTTGAGCATTTCCTCTCATGCAGAGTGTATTGTCATTATCCTTCTTTTACTTAATTCTTTGGCCAGGCACCAGCAGCTCAGAATTTTGCAGCACTGATGCTATGGGGTTATGGTCCCCAGCAGGCTTTTTCTCTTAAGGGACTATAGCCTTCCTGGCTGTCTGTCATGTCCAGGTCAATTTTCACAACCTGGAGATGGGGTTTCCATGACACTGAAAAGGGGTGGGGGCATAAAAGTGTAATAATAGGGTTTGATGTAAGCCTGTGTTGAATCTTTAAATCCTCACAGCTGTTACTATGTGATGTGGAGGAGGGGTGCTGAAGGAGTTGAGGGTCAGCGAACATCAGTTTATGGTCTTTAGAGCATTGTTTTAGTACTTTTTTCATCCAGTCCTTATGTGGTATGAACTCAAGATCCTTCATCATCCTAATGGTCCTTCTATAGTACATGTCAATATAAAGCATTAGGAGTTAATATTTTCCTCAGTTGCTCTTCCCTGACTAAATGGGATGAGGTTGAGACCCACACAGGTCAAACCTAGCTTTTTCTACAAGAACTACTCCTCTCTTTGCCAGCTTCACCTCTTTCTTTTTAGGTATTATTTATTAGTTTATTTAAATTTTAATATTTTATTTTCCCTAATTACATGTAAAATAATTTTAACATTAATTTTTTAAAAAATTTAGTTACAAATTTTCTCCCTCCTTCCATCCCTGCCCCAAACTCCATTGAGAAGACAAGTAGTTTCATATATGTTATATGTGTATAGTGATGACTAAGATATTCTCATGTTGGTCATGTTGCAAAATAAAAAAGAGACAAAAATTCCCAAGAAAAATAAAGAAAAAATGATGTTTGGATCTACATTCAGACTCCGTTGGTTTTGTTTAATATTTTAATTTTTTTTCCAATTACACGAAAAGACAAATTTTTCACATTCTTTTTATAAGATTTAAAGTTCCAATTCTTTTCTGTCTCCCTCCCTTGTCCCCTGTTCAAGATTTTACGCAATCTGATGTTGGTTATACACATATGATTATGTAAAGCATATCTCCACATTAATCATGTTGTGAAAGAAGAAACAGAAGATGTCTCATAAAGTCATTTGCTTCCACTTGGCAGATTCTGACTGTTAAGGAATTATTTTATTCAGTGAGCTTTTACATTTTGTTTTCCATTTTTCTTCAGTGAATTTTTGTACCTGTTTTTCCATTTGATTAGTTCTGCTTTTCAAGGCATTCTTCTCCTTACTGGATTATTGTGACCCAGATCCAAGTATGGGCAATGTAAGAGATGACCGCTTTTGATCAGTTGTTTGAACCCCTTGTTTTCTGTAGGCTGAGTCCAGAAACCATCAATTCCCACACTGAGTGCCCCCAAGATTTACTGCTGGTTTGCTAGGTTGTGGCTTGCAATTCATTCTCACCCTAGTGCACCAGACTTTTCCTGCTGATCTTCTAAGTTGTCCTGAGTTCAAAAATTGTTTCAGCCTGTCCCTGTATGGGTTCTGCCACTCCAGAATTTGTTTGAGGCATTATTTAAAGTTGTTCAAAGGAGTTTGGGGGAGAACTCAGGTGAGTTCCTGCTTTTTCTGTGCCATCTTGGCTCACCCTCACTTTTTACCAGGGCTAGAGATGAAGCTTATAAAAGAGGCATGGGTTCTCTGCATCACCCCTTCTTTCTGCCTTACAATGATTTTGGACATCTCAGCTTAGGATAGTCATAGGCAATATTATTTACCTGAACTCCTATATTAATAAAGTTCTGCATGCTAGGAGAATTATATAATGAATGATAAAAGTAATCTGTGATTAAATAGCCTGCAGATGTCATTTTATCTTTATTTGCTAGGACACTACATAGTTCTAGATAAGATAGCCATGAAATCAAACAAACAAAAAAACACCAGTGCCCTTCTTCACGTGTAAACTGATTTAATTGTAACGTGGATATGTAGGGATATATGCAATAGGGATTTGTTGCATTCTTGTCTGAGATGGCATAATCCATCTGGAAGACACTGGAACCATGTTCCTAGCAGACTGGGGCCAAGAACATTCTTGGACATTCCGTGTTTGTGTGTTGGTACTGGTTAAATATTTGAAAACAGCTTTTTCCCCTCATTGACTGAGTAACCAAAAATCTTGTCATTGTTAAAATAGCCTTACTGTACCTTTGGTGGTTTTCCAGCATTTATACCTAGAATTGAAATAACTCCTTGAATCACTGCTAGTGAGATCATGTTGTAAGACATAACGAACTTTAGAGCCATCTCTTCTCTCCCATAGACATTTTAGGCCTTTTATTTTATTCTTTTCTATTTTAGGTGTAGGGCTTGGATTAGACTCTCTGATAGCCTTGCTTTGAAACTTTACTTGGTGGCATTAATACTATGTAGTGACTAAGCAAAACTAAACCTAATTCTCTACCCCACTTTCCCATTATGAAGGATTATATACCCAAATACTGGTGAAAATGTTTTTTATGTTAGTGGTTACTATATCTTTAAAATAAATATCCCTTTGTAGAAGCTGATCACTTGTTCATTGGTTAAATAGAATTGAACGCTAGTTCCCAGGACCTAAAAATAAGGGGTAAGGAGGTTTGAGTGATGAGGAAGAAAAGGGACAGTTGATATGAGCTTGATACAGTGGAAGAGAAAATAGTTCCTCAACTCCTCTATGTACCAGAGAATCTTTGAGATGGGGAAGAAGTTAAATACATGATATTTATCCTAATGAGATTAAGGTCAGCTTCAAAAGTATCATGTTTTTAAAGAAAAGAAGTAAAATAAAAATTAAGCTGCTCTGTAGTCTTTCTCTTTCCAGTCCTCATCATGTTCACCCTAAGCAAAAGTTTCATCCTTTTTTTGAATATTCTTTTTTTCTACAGTATTTCTGAAAAAATACATTCGTAAAGAATTACAAGGACTGAGTATACAATTAGGAAAAAGAAACAAAAAAAAATGGACATCTTTAAACACATACAAAGAAGATATTTTGGAAAAATCAGAGGGGAAATAGATAACATTAATAATAAAAAATAATAAGGCACTGATAATCAAACTAATTATTTTTTAAACAATGAAGTGAGTTACTTAATTTAAATACAGCTAATAAAGAGGATAATCTAATTATAGAAAAAAGAGTTAAGCACAACGTATGTTAATGACACATATGTGGAAAGTAAGTAGGATGACCAGAAATTGTTCTTTATAGTTATGTGTGGGAAAAACAGAGAAATAGTTATTTGAAAATATGCAAAATTTTCCAATTTAAAAAACTAAAAATTCAAAAAGATACATTAAGCAAACCAACAAAGTGAAAAAGAAACAATGGTTAACTTGGATTTACAAAGAAATCCTCAAAAAGAGGAATTAATTTTCCATTAAAAATACTAACAATAAAGAAGACAATAGGCCAAACTTGTTTTATGATGCACATTTTCCCATTTTATCTAAACCACAACATGATCAAGGAGAGAAAAAGTAGTTATGGAACAATTAAACAAATGAACATAAAAGTTTTAGATACTATCTTTGGGCCATTTTCCTTGATAATTTCTTGAAAGATATTGTCCAGGTCCTCCTTTTGATTATGGATTTTAGGTTGTCCAATGACTGATATATTCTCTCCTGGATCTATTTTTAAGGTCGGTTGTTTTTCCCATGAGGTATTATACATTTTCTTCCATTTTTTTTTTGTTCTTTTTGTTTGATTGATTCTTGATGTCCCACAGAGACATTAGCTTCTACTTGCCCAATTCTATCTTTTAAAGTGTTAGTTTCCTCAATTGGCTTTTACTTTGGTTTCTCTTTGGCCAGTTGTACTCTTTAAGGTGTTGTTTTCTTCAATGAATTTTTGCATCTCCTTTCCCATTTGTCCAGTTCTACTTTTTAGAAAGTTTTCCAAGCTGTTGACTTTTTTCATAATTCTCTTGCATCACTCTCATTTATTTTCCCAATTTTTCTTCTACCTCTCTTGTATGCTTATAAGCTCTATTTTTGAGTCCTTCCATGAGTTCTCTCTAGGCTTGAGATCACTTCCCATTTTTCCTTGGGGTTTTGCCCACAGATGTTTTGACATTGTTGTACCTCTCTAAGTTTGTCCCTTGGTCTTCCCTGTCACTGTAATAACTTTCTATGGTCAAATTTTTTTGGTTGTTATGTTCTGCTCGTTATGGGGTAGTGAAGGGGGTCTTTTCCTTTCTCTTAAATTCAGTCTCTGCTATCAGACATCTTGTACTAGTGGCTGCAGATCCTGGCTATTTACCTAGTGCTATATTGATGTTGCTGAGAGGCCAATGGGGGACCCTTGTGTCTGGAGCTGTGTTGAGGGGCTGGGTTGGGGGGTGATTGACACTACTGGAGGCTGTAGAGGTTTGGCAGCTTACCTGGTGCTGAAGTAGGATCCTAGTGGTGGTATCTGGCATGTGCTGAGGTTTGATGTGGTTTTTCTGAGTTTTCCCAGGGCTATACTGAAGTCCATGGAGGTCTGATAGTTGAATGACCTATTAGCCCTGGGTTGCGCCAAAGCATATAGAGTTCTGGTCTACTGTCCCTACATACATGCTAGAGGATACCAATTTCCTTAGGGCTACACTGAAGCATGTGGTTGTTCTTGGAACTGAAGTCTACTGTTTTCCCTCACTATGCTAAGGCATGTGGGGGAGGGGCACTCTGGTGTTGGTGTTTGCCTGCTCCACCACAATGGGGCTCAGGATCTCCTGCTGTTTTGCTAAGTTGGGGCTTGCTACTGACTTTCTGGAATGCTTCCTGTGCTGGACTACAGTCCCCTTTTACCTGAGTAATGGACCTTTCTTGTCAATCTTCATTCTCCCAGGCTAAAAGACCACTTCACCCCATCTTTCCACTGGCTCCACTGTTCTAGGATTTGTTCTTGGGTACTATTTTGTGATTGTTTGGAGGTAAATATGGGAGAGCTACAACAATTTGCTGCTTACTCCACCATCTTGGCTCCTGGAAGTCAAGCTTGCCTCTTGTATTTGGAGGTCAAATTCTTTATTCAGCTCTGGTCTTCTCATTAGGGACACTTGCAAGTCCTCTATTACCTGAACCCTCCATTTACCTCCAGAAAGATCATATTCAGTTTTTCTGGAAAGCTTGGTTGTAATCTTAACTCATTTTTCTTCCAGAATACAAGCCCTCCAATTCTTTAATGTGGAAGCTGCCAGATCCTGTGTAATCCCAATTATAACTCCATGATATTTGAATTGTTTCTTTTTGACTCCTTGTAGTACTTTCACCTTGAGGTCTGAGCTCTGAGCTCTGGAATTTGACTATGATGTTCCATGGAGTTTTCATTTTGGGATCTCTTTCAGGTGGTGGTTGGTAAATTCTTTCAATTTCTATTTTGCCCTCTGGTTCTACTATATCAGGGAAGATATTATCTTGAAAGATGTTGTCTGAGCTTTTTTTCTGATCATGGTTTTCAGGTAGTCTAATAATTCTTAAGTTATCTCTCCTGCATCGATTTTTCAGGTCAGTTGTTTTTCCAATGAGATATTTCACATTTTCTTCTTCTTTCTTCTTCTTCTTCTCTTTCTCCTCCTTCTTTTTCTTTTCCCTTCTTTCTTTTACTTCTTCTTCCTTCTCCTCCTTCTCCTTCCCCTCCTCTTTCTTCCTCTTCTTCTTCTCCTCCTCCTTCTTCTTCTTCCTCTTCTCCTTCTCCTTCTTCTTCTCCTCCTTCTTTACTTTTAAAAAAAATGTTATATCATATTTTGACATTTCATGGAATCAGTCATTTCTACTTGCCCTAAACTATTTTAAAAGAATTATTTTCTTCAGTGAACTTTTGTACTTCCTTTTCCATTTCTCCAGTTTTATCTTTAGAAAGTCATTTCTTTGATGAATTTTGGTACATTTTTTGGTGCTGTTGATGTTATGATTCTTTTTCATTACTATCATTTCTTTTCTCAAAGTTTCTTCTATTTCTCTAATTTACTTTTTAGCATCCTTTTTAAGTTCTTCCAGGAGTTATTTTTGGGCTTGAGAACAAATTATATTTTTTTTGTGGTTTCACATGTAACCATTTTTACACTATTATCATCTTCTAAGGTTGTGCTTTGATCCTCCCTGTTACCATAACTTTCTGTAAACAAATTTTTATTTTTATTTTTTATCATTTTCTTTTCTACCTAATTTGTGACTTCTTTATTATCCCAAATTTTTTGTTCTAGGCCTCAGGGTTTTGCTTCTGGCTTTCACTGAGCTTCAGGGCCTACCTGCTTGCTTACATTGGGGAAAGGGGGCAGACTTCCCTTCTTGTACTGGGAAATGGTGCCTTCCTGTTGGCCTCCCCTGGGTGTGAAGTTTTGATGCTGACCTGCCCCAGGGTGAAGCTTTGCTATTGGGTTGCTATGGTAATAGAGTCCTTCTTGTGGCTAGCCCTGGGGAAGGGCTCTTGTTGCTTCTCTGCCCCAGGGTCAGGGTCTTATTAGTGGGTTGCTATGAAAGCAGGGCTTCTGTGCTGGAGTCCCATAGGCTAGGTCTCATTGTTGGCCCTGTAACAACAATAAACTGCTGGAGGCCATAACCCCATAGCCATAGTGCTTCAAATCTCTAAACTGCTGATGCCGGGCAAAAGAACTTAGTAACAGAAGGATAATGATTATACTGTATGGGAAAGAGATTGTACAACATGCCATTAAATCTGAATTGTGAGGCAGTGGTAAGCAATGGTGTAAGGCCTGACTGGTGGTCTGTGCTGGAGGTGGGACCTTGCTGTGTTTCACAGACTTCTGGCTTGCCTACAGGGCTACTGCCTGACTGGAGGGTAGGGTTTCTATAGTGAATTGCCCCAGACTTGGAGACTTGCTGCAGGCCCCTGGTTTGAACCTGGTTGCTGCTGCTCTGAGATAGAACTTTCCTCTTCTTCTGGTAAGCTGCTTTCCTGTTCCTAGATCAATTCTGTGCTGATTTTCAAATTGTTTAGAGGGGAATTTGGGAGGGCTTCAGAGGGTTTCTTTCTCATTCTGCCATCTTGGCACAGGAACAAAAATATTTTCTAAAGGAAAATAAATACTTTATCATTACTTTTGATCTATTTAATCTCAAAGCAAAACTTTGACATATCTATTGTTTATATAAAATAAAATATATAGATATAGATACAGAATAACCAATAATCACAGAAATGTAATGATTAACAATTTTTCTAATTTTATTTATACCAATCTATTACCAGTCTATAAGCATGATAGTAGTTATAATAGCAGTTGTCAACATTTATTATTCAGTTGCTTCAGTAGTATCCGAACATTTTAGACCCCATTTAGTTATCTTGGCAAAGATACTGTAGGAATTTTCCATTTTCTTCTCTAGTTCATTTTACAGATGAGGAAGCTGAGGCAAACAGGATCAAGTGATTTGCCCAGGGTCACATAGCTAGTGAATGCCCTCCTCAATTTCTCCTGACTCTAAGACCAGATAAATAGTTCATTTTTATTTGGGACTTGCCAAATTATTACATTCTGAAAAAAACTAGGGTTTAATTTTGTTACATAAAAATAAAGAAATCCAACAAAATATCATTTTTCCTTATATAAAAATGTTTTTTTTTCAATGGATGAGTGATATGAGTTTAGCTTCCTCCAATATATAAAAGCCTTGCTTAGGCATTACAATTACTTTCTTTGTTTATTACATCCCGATACTGGTAGATCTGAGTTCCTAAAGATACACAGTTCAGTGGTGCAACAATACACTCAAAAATCCCTCTGGATCTCTGGTGAGAGGGGATTTTTTTTTTTTGTTATTCACTCATTTCAGTTGCGTTAGACTCTGTGTGACCCCATTTGTGATTTTCTTGGAATCGTTTTCCATTTCCTTCTTCAGCTCCTTTTACAGATGAAGAACTGAGGCAAACAGGGTTAAATGATCTGTCCAAGGTCACACACAGAAATTAACTTCCCCTAATCATCACTCTAGCTCTTGAGCCCCTTTCCAACACATTTTCCATCTACCCAACCAGCCCCCAAAATATAACACAGTCACACAGTGCAGCATGTTTAAAATATCAGACATAATAACACTTTTGATACTAAACATAACAATTTACTTAACCATTAGGCAAAGCAAATATCACAGATATTAATGTATTAAAATGAACACATAAATAATGAATGCATCATAACACATAAAGCTGAATTAAAATTCCCCACTAATGCTCTTAATATATATAGTATTGAGTGAACATTCATTTAAAGGTAACTGGCTAAGCAACAACAACAATATATGAGAAGAAAACCCGTGAGCTTGATATAACTGAGAGCTCCTGAGTGCACAATGCCATTAGTTCATTCAGTAACATCTGCACAACCCCAAACTACGTTTTTATTCATTGCTTAGCGGTTGGTATCCTTATCCTTCTTCAGAGGGGAACATCATCTCTGTCTTCTACTGGAACGTAACATTTACCCACACTTTCAATTTTAATTCAGCCTTGAAAAAGCCATTTAGATCGTATTATTTCTTATGGTGTATAGTATTTCTCCATAAGCCAGTGAACTCCAAAGCTTATGAAACTGGCTCTATTGAGCAGACCAGCCAGTTATTCACTTACCCTGATAATGTGTTGTCCGGTAAGAATTGACTTTACAATACATACCTTAGATTAACTAATACAGGAAAACACATTTAATAAGATCCTATCCAAGCAGTGAGAGTTTTCTTTGCTTTTCCTTCTCAAACCAGAGGGATCAAGAGAGAGCAAGAAACACTTATCAGAAACTTTACCTCTCTAGATGGTGCAAAAGGGCAACCACTACTACTGAAGTTAATTGATCAGTGAAATAAATTATTTTTATATTATGTTTGTTTTTATAATTATATATGTATTGTAAGTGTAATACATATAAATTTATATAAATATAATATGTATCATAAATATATAAATTGTATATGTAGTATATAAATATATTATATTATAAATAATAATTTTTATTATTATATTATTATATATTATTATTATTATTTTATTATTATTATATTATTTTTTATATATTATTATATATTATTTTTATATTATATAGCCTTCTGTCAACTGATTCCTTCTGTCACAGCTGTAAAGGAGCAGCTTTGTGGAGGAGCACCCAACAGTCCTGCTACCTACCACTACATTTTGGCCTAGCCTTTCCAATTTAATAATCCAATAAACATTTTTTAAGGGACCACAGTATGCCAGGCACTGTGGATACAGTTAAAATAAAAATAGTAATAACAGTAATGTCCCTGCCCTTCAAGGAACTTACAATCTCATAGGGGAGTTGTTGTTTAGTTGTTTCAAACCTGTGTTATTCTGTGACCCCATTAAGAATTTTCTTAGCAAAGATTCTGGATTGGTTTTCTATTTCTTTGTTTAGTTCATCTTTACAGATAAGAAACTGAGGCAAACAGGGTTAAATGACTTGCCCTGGGTTACACAGTTAGTAAGTGTCTGAGGCCAAATATGAACACAGGAAGAGTATGCCTGACTTTCAGCCTAGCATTCCATCCAGTCTGGAACCTAGTTGCCATCTAACTCATTGAGAGAAGGCAGAAACAGAGGCAGGAAGAAGGGGAGAAACACTAGAGAGGATTTATGGAATGGAAACTAGGCAGCCCAGTAGATACAGAGTATAGTAGGCCAGAAAGTCCAATTTCTGACCTTTCTAAAGGAAGGCAATAAAAAGAGTTTGGTCCTCTACTCCTGTGCTCTCCAATCAGAGAGAACAGGAGACTGAGGGAGGTGGTATCAATCTAAATTCAAGTTAGACACATTGTGATGAGATTACAGGTGGAGAACTAATCCTTGTAGGTACTTCTTGTTCCCTGGAGTTGAAATCAGGTAGACTAGAAGACAGAGAGTAGCCTTTCAATATACAGTTATTATTAAAACAAAGTTTGCTTATTTTTCTACTCTTTTGATCTATCAAAATGTTGATATCTGTCACCTTTTTTAACAGTAGAGGAAAATGGGTTATTGCACACAAAAGAACTGCTTTTTCCTGTCCCTTGCAGAATGTAACTGCTCTATTTTTTCTTAAAAGCACAGTGTACCTTATATATGTGAAACAAACTAGTGTACTTTAACATCATCACAAAATAACAGGATTGTAAGGATCTTTAAAAACCCATTTCCCTTCCTCACCTGATAAATAATCAAAGGGTATGAACAGGAAGTTTTCAGATGAAATCAAAACTGTCTATAGTCATACATAAATGCTCTCAATCACTATTAATTAGAGAAATGCAAATTAAAACAACTCTGAGGTACCACATCACAATCAGTTTGGCTAACATGAAAGAAAAGGAAAATGACAAATTCTAGAGGGGCTCCGAAACAATTGTGACATTAATGTATTATTGGTGGAGTTCTCCATGAGGAGAACAATTTGGAACTCTATCCAAAGGGCTATAAACCTGTTCACACCCTTTGACTCAAAAGTGCTGCTACTACTGGGTTTGTTCCCTAAAGAGATCAAAGAAGAATATACAAAACGTACAAAAATATTTGCAACAGTTCTTTTTTGTGGTGGCAAAGAAATGGAAATTGAATGGGTAATGATTGGGTAAGTTGTGGTATGTGATTGTGGTGGAACACTATTGTGCTATAAGAAATGACAAAGGGGATGATTGTAAAAAAATCTGGAAAGATATATGAATTAATACAGTACACAGTAATAGTAATATTGTAACAATGATGAACTGTGAAATATTTAGCTACTCTGATCAATATAATGATCCAAGACAATTCCAAAGAACTCATAATGGAAAATATTATCTACTTTCAGAGTGAGAACCAATGAACTCTGAGTACAAATTAAAGTATACTTTCCTCAGTTTATTTTTTTCTTTTCAACATGGCTCATATGGAAATGTTTCACCTGATTTCAATTATATAATTGATATCATATTGCTTTCTGAATGAATGGAGAAGGAGATGGGAAGTTGGAGAGAATTTGGAACTCTAATATTTGAAAAAATGAAGGTTAAAATATAAAAGCAATATGCTTTTTAAAAGAAAGCTCAAGACTGGTACACTGCTTGTATTAGGCAAAAAATCAGTTAGAATTGAAATGGAACCACCTGACCTAGGTTAAAAAAAAAAGAGTACAAGGAGAAGGGAAAATCCTCCTTTGACAATGAAAGTGATTAATATCTTGAAGATTTATGAAGCTGGAGATGATAAAATAAAGAGAATATTTAATAAAGTCTGCTTAGAGTCATGGGAGAAACAAGCCAAAGGAGAGACTGTAAAACAGATAAATGCAGCACTTAGGTTGGCTGCTAGCACAGGTTCACTCTTGATCTGATGAGACAGGAAAAACTCTAAGCAGGGGTTGATAATCTTACTGTATTTTAATCTAGTTTTCTCAGAAAAGGATTGCTGATAATGGGAGCACAACTCCTACAGCATTCTCTAATCACCCTTCTCACAGGGACCAGCAAGAAAGTGGGGGAGAGGGGAAGGTTTATACTCTGATGTCCTGATGAGGCCAATCGAGACAGGAACCACTTATACTTCTGCTAAATTCCCTCAAGACTCAGTAGGGGTTAGTTGAGGCAAACACAAATTGCCCCCCCAAGTCTTGATGAGGATCAATCAAGGCATACACTGCATTCCAGCTTGGGCATTCAACCATAGGGTTCCCCATTCACTGACCAGTGACTATCTACTTTATAGGGCATCAAACAAAGAAGACATATTGCCCCTAGTAGTCTGTATGTTACTGCACAGCTGCAGTGATGTTTATATTAGTTATCATTATGTGTGTATATATATATATATACATATATATGTATTACATTTATTATTTTATATTTATCTCATTATATAATGCTATGCAAGCATGGTAGAGAAGTTTTGAATCATAATTGTTGGAACTCATTTCTAATACCTGGGAACAAGAGATTGTTATGGCTATGAATCCTGGGAAACTGAACTGTAAGAAATAATAACAAAAATTCACTTTACACACACACACTAAAATCCACCTTAATTAAATTAAAAATCACCTTAGAAACAGAGACCAAATTTTGAGAAAAAAATAAGCAAAAAAGGGCCCTTTCTGGCACAAAAGTGAATATATTATTTTTAATAAGAAACTATTGTTGAACTAAATATATTCATATGACAAGAATATTGTTTACCTAGACTTCTTCCAAGCAAAGGCTATGCATTTTTTAAGAGTTCATTTTGGAAAATTTATATAAACTATAATATATTTATTTTTAAAATAAAATTTTAAAAGGCAAAATATATAAAAAAATCCACCACAACCCCCTGAATCCAGAAAGTATTCATTCTGGGGGAAATGCCCACTCAATTGTCAACAGAGTCATCATTTTAATTATTATACTCATTTTGTTTCATTATTTTATCACAGAAAACTTTTAGCTGTGACAATTGAGAAACTTAGCCGTTTTCAGAATAGAGGTTACTTCCTGAGAGTTAGGTGGGAAATCTGACCACATGTGCTCCCTGTCTTAAGCTAATCAAGTACAATTCATGTGTAGCTGCAGAGATTTGTGATGTCCTGAGGTGATGAAAGAGTTCTGGTACTTGTAAATGTCCCTAACCTTTTCAAGAAACTATTTTAATGCTGAGGAAATCTCAATGTTGATTTTCTAAACTGCATCCTTACTAGTAGTGATAATTTTGTGTGTGCTTTTCTGGCTGGTATTTTTTTCATTTCTGTTAATCATTAACTACGTTGCTGAAGAGCAATGTGGATCAAAGTTTCTTTTGGAGTTAGGAAGACATAAGTTCAAGTACCAACTCTGACACAAACCAAAAGAATGAACCTGGGGAAATCATGCAGTCACTCAGTGCTCAAAAGCATCTCTCTCTGACTGTATAAATTGAAGAACAGATGCTGATCTGCTTTGGCTAGTGGGGATTTCCTCATGGGAATTTCATAAACCAATGTAATGAAAAGTCTGGCAACTACAAAATAAAACAAACAAGCCAAAATGCTTCTCAGTTCATTTGAAAGTGATCATGGACAGGATTTAAGGGCATTCAACAACATATGGAAAATTCTTTTTAAATACGCTACAACTGAAAACAAATGAAAATTCCATATATCATAGCATATGTGATATAAAAGTGTAATAGAGTAAACAAACAAATAACAACGTGTTACTATAATATTCCTTGTGCTACTTATCAATAGAACTTAAATAAAATGATTGTACCTTGACCTTAGTCTTATAAATACATCTTTTCTGTAGGCCAGTGTATCTTTGCAGTGAGTTGCTGAACATGAGCTCAGACTGGAAATTCAAATCCCTCCAAGTGGGACAAAATGATAGATAACTTGGCAATAATTTCTTTCCTTCTCCTATAATAAAATTCCAAGTTACAATTTGTAATCCTCAGACAGAGAGAGAATCTACAAGAGGCAGTTGGACTTCATTTTAAAAAAATGTTCCAGCAGAAAGCCATTTTGTAAGTGCTAGTTGGAACCTTATCACTCAGTGATTGCTGTAGGCTGCTGGAGGATTATTTCTTCCATAATAATCATTCTGGAATCTATTCTGCATCCACTGGATTAGCATGTAGCCTAGATTAGCTCTGGGACTGGCAAACAGCAAACACATCATGTTTACTGTTTCTGAAGCGTAGAAGTATCACAGCCTCCCTTTTGGAGGTTGTTTTTGAAATTATCATTCTTCTCATTCCCAACCAGGATTTTTTTCCCCTTATTCTTCCTCAGCATTACAATCAGAGAAGGAGTTTCACATTTTTGTTTCTGGCAAGTTGCCCCACACTCACATACTAAATGAACTCTGGTTTTATTTTTCCTTAGCAAATGTAAATGCAAACTTTGGGTTCTGCTCCAATTCTTATTTTCATAGAAGGTCAGGTTCCAAGAGACAACTATTATGTCTATGCTCAGGTTCTAGAAATATCTTGGAGAGTATAGGATGGTTATCTAATATTATATAGATCATGAACATCCACCAGTGTTTTTCCCTATACTAATTAGTTGATATCAATTAATTAAACTGACTTTATTAGCTTTTAGAAATGACTATTTAATGTATTGGTGTGTTTGGTGCAAAATATTTTTCCAGATGTCAGTGTTATAATCTTTCATCATTATTTGCACTGTCCAGGAGAAAGTGGTTTCAAACTTTAAGGCTGTCGTGTCAAACATAAATAGAAATAGATATTTAATATTTTAATATAATGGATAATAAAGTAGATAATTTAGGTCTTAAATAGAAATACTCCTAACCCGTGCATAAGGATGGTTTGGACAGGGTAGCCTGTTTGACAACTGTAATTTAGAGTACATGTGGAAAATTAGGTCATTCATAGTTCTTTGATGTCTCTTTGCTGGAGTCCTCAAGATGTTCCCCTTGGGCTTCATAAAGTTTCTTTTTCTGGGCACTGAATAGAATCTTAAACTGTGTTCAGTTTGTGATTATCTCTGATACAGGAATTGTTATCTGCTGTGCCAGATCTTGTGGGAATAGCAGTGGGAAGATGGGAGTTTAAAATTATCCAAACCCTTCAGAGATCAGAAAGTCCTTCTCTAAATCAGGGTGGAGAGAAGGGTGTGGAGGAAGGGTAGGACAAGGACACTCAATTCTCAAAGTTGTTCTTTCTCACATGAAAGGAATGAAATCTCTAATTCCAATTAAGGACAAAGGCAAAAGATCACATGGTCAGTCTCTTAGCCAATCCAAACAGACTTCCTGTCACACTTAGATAAATGTACAGACTTTTCACCAAGGTGAACAATTCAGATTTTATTCTTATCTGATAAAGGAATCAAGACTACATGGGTTGATTTAACCCCATTCATACACAGATAAAGATTTGTCATTTTTCCAGTCTAAAAATTTCCAAATTATCTTGTTTTTCTCTTCAGCATTATCTAATGATTGAGAAACAATATGGTGTAGTAGAGGTAACATTCAACTTATTATCATGGAACCTGTGTTTGAATCCCAGTTCTCCCACCTATGAGGCTAAAGAAATTACTTATCTCCTCTGGTCTTCAGGTTTCTCATCAGTAAAAGGAAAGGGTCAGACTGGATAACATCAAAGATCCCTTTTAGGCTTAGAAGTACAATGCTAAGAATGTTTAAAGCACAGGGTTAGCTCAGTTCACGGAGAGCCAATGACAAAACTTGTATCTATTATTTTTTTTCTCCAGAAATAGGGGGAAGGGAATAAGATACTGTACTCAGTTAACCTATTTCACCTTGGAGGAAGACTAGAGGCAAAAAGTCAGTTAACTGTTCAGATGTCTTAAAAAAATAATAATAAAAAAATGCTTAAAAATATGTATTCTTCAGTGCTTCAGAATACATACAAAATTTAATCTCTTAAAGTAGTATTCCTACAAAATAAATTAGAATCACATAATTCTTCATACTCTTGTCTGGTCAGGCTGTCATTCTAAGCTACATCTCCCTGTTTCATTCTTACAAAAGATTCTGGGTGATTGCATTTGTAAGTCAATGTCGAAAATGATATGAGACATCCTTTTGTTATAAATGTCTCTTAGCTGATCATGTACCCCAAGAGGGTGACTATTATAGGAATTAAAAACACTATAGGAGCTAAAAAATGCAACTTTGAAGGACCAGAAAATTGTAAAACCTGCTCAGAATTATCATTTGTCAAAAGTTCTGGTGATTTCTTGACTGGTGTTACAGAGAAAAACAGTGTCCCTTCATCATATGAATATAAAACTGTTTGGGAGTAACACAGAGGATCCTTTTCTGTCCTGAACCATGTGCCATGGACAACTAGACTGGCTACTCTACATTGCTATAACTTAGTAAGCAAAATTTTTAAATGTGGTTGTTCCTTAAAAAAAAAAAAGCTAATTCTTTTTAGAAATTAGAGCATAGCATTTGAATATTTGACTTCTTAGTGAGAAGAATACTGGAATCTGACTCTACCCTAGATTTGGGCAGCACTCCAAGGGGGAATAGAACGTAGATATCTCCCACAATACCTTAAGCATTCCACACCCTTCTGCATACTGTGTATATGAAACCACATTTGCAGCACTAAATGATGGATTTCAGTATAAATGTCAGCACATAAAAAGCCAGTAAGGTTTTATGATTTTTTAAACTGAGTGTTTATCACTTTTCAATAAAACATCTTGTTGCCCTATGAAAAGATTTATCTAACAAAAATTACTTATATAAGCACATACAATGCACATATGTATATATACATATACTAACGTGCATATACATATGTAAATATGTACATACAATCTATATATGTACATAAATCATTCATTATATATGTATATATATATAGGTAGAGATATATAGATATGTATGTATGTGTGTCATTTTAACAGAAGGTATTTATATCAGAACAAACCAGTTTGGCTGTTATGGAGCAGCTGACTAATTGAATTGACTCACTGAACCAGGTCTCTCTCCAAGCTGTAATAGGTTATATGAAAACGAGCATCTTCTTCTTCTACTGCTATTTCTGGAGAAACACAAATTAGTAGTTAAAAGTCTCCTCATTGTCTCTCCAATGAATTTATGTGTATGTATATGCATAGATACATGCATATGTTTACATATGTGTGTGTATGTATATATTTTTTCCAGTACATATCATTATCATGCCCTTCTCTGATACTCCTAAAACTGTTGAAGGGAAAATGACTGAAGAAATTATGTTTTCTTTGTCGTTGAAAACACTTTAGACTACCATATTGTCAGTCCTCTACTTAAAGAGAGTTGGCTGCTACTTGTAAAGTCTATCAGTAAGACAGTAATTTTGCATAAATCATGTAAGTAATACTTTTAAATACTTATAGAGGCAGTTAGTGAGATAGTGGATACCCTGGACATGGAGTCAGGAATAGCTAAACTTAAATTTCCTCAGACATTTATTTGATGTGTGCTCCTGAGCAAGTTACCTAAACTGTTTGCCTCAGTTTCCTTAACTGTCAAATAAGGATAATAGTAACACCTATCTCACAAAGTTGTTGTAAAGACTAAATGAAATATTTATAAAACAAAACAAAGCCCAAAACAGAGCTTAAAATAATGCTTGAAACTTAGTACTTGTTTTAGACTTATTCCTTTCTTTTCCCCTTCTAACAAATAAAGACCTCAGAAACTCCTGAGTGTGTTTATAAAGTCCTCTCCCTGTCAGAGTGGGAGGTATATATATTTGTAAAGCCATAAAACTCTTAATGACATCCTGGTAATGATGACTTATAGACCATCAACTATACTTAATCCTCTATATTTGAATTTCTTGCCTTTAGTCATATCATCAGTCACTCATTACCATTGCCCAACAATTGCTTTCTCCTACCATTAGCTTTCTTATCTCTTACTTGCCCACTGCTGATCTTGCTTGAGAAAATCAAGCAACTTTGGCAACTGGATTCACCAAACATCTATTTTACTAAATAAAAGTTCAACTCTCAGCACTGCATGACAACCGTTTTGTTCTTCTCTGATCAGTTTTCTATCACTCTCCCCGAAGTACCTATCCATTATCCTTTATGATCGTAACAGTAAGCACCCCAACATACACAGGGAGGTCTGCTATCACAGGTTCTTTGATCTGCTTCTCTAAAAGAAAAGACAACTTTTGAGGGGTTAGCAATCACTTTAAGCAAGCACAGGTATCAGAGAAGATAAAAATAAAAATTTCAGAGAAATCAAAAATCAACAGACAGTGCTTCCAAACTTCCTGACCATTAACATACATGAATCTTTACCAGAGAGAGAAGCATCAACATCTGGGTTTTCAAAGTCAGGGGGCTGCTTAGCAGCTTCTCCAAGGTTCTCATCTGGCACACAATCTTTCTTCCAAAAATTAAGCCCCACAGTAAATCTTCACCCTCAGAGTATTTTACACTTTTCAGAGCCAGAAGGCATGACCTCCTGACCCAAAGCCTCCGAAGGAAACATAAAAGGTACATTGGACCCCCTTACACAATAACTCCCCTAATCAAGCTTTTCTCAATGGGCAGCCCATCAATGGGTGAGGAAGATCTTCTTTAATCACATTCAAATACAGCCATTATATTTATTGGTTATATTAAAATAAAAACAGCAAAAGATACTACTTTGCTTGGTCTCTCAAAGATCTTACCTAAATACGTTATACTACCTCTGTTCTCTCTCCCGAAGAAGCCTTCATGTTCTAATTGAACAGAGAAATAACAGACCCCACCATTTCTTACTTTATACCTCAAAATCTCTTATCATTTTACTCTCTGAGAAAAAGGAAACTCTTTCCTTTATCAAAGTTAGCTCTCATCTCTCTATTTGCTCCCTAATACCATAACCTCCTATGTCCTCAAGATATCTGGTCCTTAGTTATCCTTCCCCCACCCTCCATATTCATTCTTTTCTTTATCCACTTGTTTTCTTCCCTACTAAAACAAGAAAAAATAATAACCAAAAAGTAAACAAACAAGTAAATGGCTTTCCTTAGCTTTGTCACTTACTAAAGTTATTCTTATACTTTTAAAATATCTTATACTTCTTGCCCTTTTCATAATCAAACTAGAGGATAGAACAATAGTATTTTTCCCTCCATTTCCTCATTTCCTACTCAAGCATTGACTTTTTCTAAAGTGGGCAGCACTCCCCACTCACTCTTTTTGAAGATTCTCTCCTTTGCTTCTCTAATTTAGTTTTCCTCTTTCCTTTTTGATCACTCTTTGTCAGTCTCCTTGCCTTATTCATCATCCATCACTTCCCATTAAGTGTGGATTTAATCTAAAGTTTCAAACGGGAAATCTACAATTTCTTCTCTGTACTCTTTCAGTTATGTCGTCACCTACCATGGATTCAATTATAATTTATTTTGGCTCTATATGGCTTCAAAATCTACATATCAAACCCTCAAATCTCTTCTCACCCATAGCCTTATATTGCCAGTTGATTGTTAAACAGTTCATTTTGGTTGCTACTTAAGTATTTCAAATTCAACAAGTATGAAGTACAACTCATCATCCTTCTCTTAACCTTACCTTTCCTCCAGCCAATTTCTTTACTCTGCCCTTTGGCATGCCAAATTAGCTGCCTACAGATTATTGGCTCTATCTAAGTCAATCAATGAATATGCAAATATTTATTAATGTGTATTAGGTACTGACACTAGCAGCTAAAGTTATGAGACAAAAAAATGAAGTAATCCCTTCCCTGATGGATATTACTTTCTTTGGAGGGCAAGAGAGAAATCGTGTACACATATGTGTATATACTGAAAATAGCAGTAAGGGTAAGGACTGAACCTGTAATTTCATTGATATAAAGAATTCCATAGTTCAATCAATTCCCATTAGCACTTTAACTAGAATTTAGATTCTAAAAGAGATACTTAGAGAACTGAGAGTTTAAGCAACTTAACCAATATTTCCATCAGCATTAAAAAGACAGGATGTGAATCCAAGCCTTCTTGGCTAAATATATTGTTTACAAACTACAAAAAAAAGTTATAGAGAGAATAACAGCAAAAAATGGTGATTGAGTTATAAATTCTTTATAGCAAATGGGTCATATAAAATCATAGAAAGGAATAAATGTTATGAAACAATAAGCTAAAATTTATAGGATGACCCTAAGCAATCCTCAGAGGAAAAAGAAATGTATCTCTGAAATCATATATTAAAAAAATAGAGACTAGGTTCATGAACTGAAAAGTCCATTAAAATATGCAAGTTAACAAATAAATGTCACTTCCTCCCCCCAAAAGAAAAGGAAAGAAAGATACAGAGAAAGGGGATGGAGTTATCTTGTGTGAAGATAGGGCAGTATGGCTTGACTTCTTAGGGTAGGAAGAGGTTTGATGTATGATAAGGCTGGAGTTTGTGAGTTTACCTTAACAGTCCTATAAAAAAGTCTGCAAATTGTTAATTCTATCTTGACAACATCTAATGCTTTTCTTTTCCACTCACAAAGTCAATGCCCTATTTTGCATCTTCATCACATCCTGCCTGTTATTATGAAATAGCCTTTGAATTTGTCTATTTGACTTCAGTCTCTCTTTAATCAATATTCCAAAAAGCTGCCAAAGTAATTTTCCTAATGAAAGAAAAATTGCATTCAATAATGGACAATGGAAAGAGATTTTAAAAATAATTGAAAATTAAATAATCTAATCCTTAAAAAATAAAAACAAGTGAGTCAAAGAACAAATCTTCGAAACTATAGATAATTTCACTAAAGAAAATGACAAAAAGGAGGTAACATATCAAAATTTATAAGATGCAGCCAAAGTGCTACTTAGGGGTAAATTTATATTGCTAATAGCTTATATCAATAAAATAGAGAAAAAGCAGATCACTAGATGGGTTGTGCAACAACAACAAAACCTAGAAAAAGAACAAATTAAAAATCTCTAATTAATCACTAAATTAGAAATCCTAAACATCAAAGGAGAAAGTAATAAAATTGAAAGTAAGAAAAAACATTGAACTAATAAATAAAACTAGAAGCTGCTTTTATGGGAAAAAATCAGTAAAAGAGAAAAAGCATCAGTTAATTTGATTAAAAAAAATAAAAAAGAAAACCAAATAACTAGTATCAAAAGTGAAAGGGGTGAACTCACCAACGCTGAAGAAGAAATTAAGACAATTGTTACTGGTATTTTGCCTAGTTATATGCCAATAAATCTGACAATTTAAATGAAAGTAACATTTACAAAAAATAAAAATTATCCAGATAAACAGAAGAAAAAAAATACTTAAATAACCCAGTGTTAGAAAAACCAATTGAACAAGCCATCAATGAATTCCCCCCCGCAAAAAAATTCCTAAGACCAGACAGATTCTTAAGTGAATTCTACCAAAACATTTGAAGAATGATTAATCCCAATGACATATAAACTTTGAAAAAATAGGTGAAGAAGGAGTCCTACCAAATTCCTTTTATAACACAAATATGGTACTGATACTCAAACCAGGAAAAGTCAAATGACAGAAAGAAAAATATAGACCAATTTCCCTAAAGAATATTGTTGCAAAAATTTTAATAAAATACTAGCAGAGATTACAGCAATATATCACAAGAATCATACCCTACAACCAGGTGTGGTTTATACCATCAATGTAGGACTGGTTCACCATTAGGAAAACTATTAGCATAATTGACCATGTCAATTACAAAACCAGCAGAAATCTTATCTCAAAGGAGAATAAAAAATCTTTGACAAAATATAGCAACCATTACTTTAAATAAAAACCACTAGAAAACATAGGAATCAATGAAGCTTACCTTAAAATGATAAGTATTTTTTATCTGAAATTATCAGCAAACATTATCTGTAAAGGGCATAACTTAGAAATTTTCTAAATGCAGTTATGAGTGAAGCAAGGATGACCATTATCACCTCTATTATCCAATATTTTACTACAAACGTTAGCTGTAGCAATGAAAAGAAAAAGAAATTAAAGAGAAAAAATGAGGAAACAAAACTATCGCTCTTTGCAGATGATACGTTATACTTAGAATATCCTAGAGAATCAATTAAAAAAACTAATTGAGATTATTAGAAACTTTAGCAAAGTTGCAGAATATAAAATGAGCCCACATAAATCATCATCTTTTCTATATATGAGCAACAAAATCCAGCAGCAAGAGATAAAAGGAGAAATTCCATTTAGATTAAATGTAGATAATATAAAATACTTGGGAGTCTACTTGCCAAGACAAACCTAGGA
This sequence comes from Notamacropus eugenii, assembly GCF_028372415.1. NCBI lineage: Eukaryota > Metazoa > Chordata > Mammalia > Diprotodontia > Macropodidae > Notamacropus > Notamacropus eugenii. Next base: position 445,901,778 of record NC_092873.1, read on the forward strand.
ACTGTATGAACAAAACTATAAAATGCTTTTCACATGAATAAATACATAAATAAATTTCACACAAGCAAATAAAATCAGACTTAAACAATGGGAAAAATATTGATTGCTCATCAAGGGAAGATGAGCCAATATACTAAAAATGATAATTCTCCCTAAATCTATCAAGTTAATCAGTGCTATACTAACAAACTATCAAAAATTATTTTATAGAGCTAGAAAAAATAATATAATTCATCTAGAAGAACAAAAGCTCAAGAGTATCAAGGGAATCAATGAAAAAATTATGAAAGAAGGTGGTCTAACCATGTCAGATCTCAAACTACATCATAGAGCAATAATTATCAAAACAATCTGGGACTGGCTAACAAATAAAGTTTTGAATCAGTGGAATTGATAGGTACAAATTGCATGATAATAAATGATTATAATAATCTAGTATATGACAAATCCAAAGATCCAAGCTTTTTGAACAAAAACTCATTATTTGACAAAAACTACAGTGAAAAATGAAAAATGTGTATGGCACAAACTAAGTATAGGTCAACATCCCATATCTTATACAAAGATAAAGTCAAAATGATTACACGATTCACACGTAAAGGGTGATACCAAAAGCAAATTAAGAGAGCATGGAATAGTTTTTCTGTCAGATTTAAGGATAAGTGAAGAATTTAGGACCAAGGAATATAGAGAGATCATTACAAGATATAAAACAGATTATTTTGATCATATAAAATTCAAAAAAAAAAGTTTTTGCACAAACACAACCAATGCAACCAAAATTAAAAGGAAATCAGAAAACTGGGGAAAGTTTTTTGCAACAAATATCTCTGGTAAAGTTTTCATTTTTCAAATATGTAGAGAACCAAGTCAAATTTATAAAAATACAAGTCATTCTCCAATTTACAAATGGTCAAAGGATATGAACAGGAAGTTTTCAGATGAAGAAATCAAAGCTATCTATAGGCATATCAAGAAATGCTCTAAATAACTTTTCATTAAAGAAATGCAAATTAAAACAACTTTGAGGTACCACTTCACACATATCAGAGTGTGTCTAATATGACAAAAATGGACAATGTTGGATGTTAAAGGGGATGTGAGGAACGTGGGACACAAATGCACTGTTAGTGGAGTTGTAAATGGACTCAACCATTCTGGAGAGCAATTTGGAACTATGCTAACGGGCTACAAAACTGTGCATACCTTTTGACTCAGAAATACCATTGCTAAGTCTTTATCCTAAAAACATTCAAAAGAAGGGAAAGCTACCTATTTATACAAAAATATTTCTAGCAGTTCTGTTTTGTGTGATGGCTAAGAATTGGAAATCAAAAGGATGCTTATCAATTGAGGAATGACTAAACAAGCTGTGATATATGATTGTAATGGAATATTATTGTGCTGTAAAAAATGACAAGGAGGATGATTTCAAAATAACCTGGGAAGACTTATATGAACTGATGCATAGTGAAATGCACAGAACCAGGAGATCATTGTACACAACAGCAGCAATTTTATACAATGAAGAAGTGAATGACTTAGCTATTCTCAGCAATATAATGATCTGAGAACATCCCCAAAGACCAATGGTGAAGTCTACTATCCACCTGTAGAGAAAGAACTGATATTGATTGAACACAAACTGATACATGCTATTTTCACTTTCTTTCATTTTTTCTTTCATTCAAGTATTCTTGTGAAAAATGACTAATGTGAAATGTTTTACATAATTGGACATGTACAACCTATATCTTATTGCTTACCATATCAGAGAGGTGGAAGGGTAGGGAGGAAGGGAGGGATAGAATTTGGAACTCAAAACAAAATAAAAATGTTTAAAAATTGAAAAAAAGTAATTTTCCTAAAGCATAAATTTAACCACGTATTTTCTAATATAAATTACATATTTTTCCTATTATGTTTAATTTTGCATAAGCTTGATTGGAAGGAAAAGAGGTAGGAAACATTCATTTGTTAAGTCCTTACTATGTGCCAGCATCGTACTACATAAGCAATTGGGATACAAATATTAGCAAGGGAAAAAAAGTTTCCCTAGATAAGAGGAAGAGGGAAAGGTTTTGAAGTCAAGAAAGTCAGGAACAGGAACAGGAGGAAAACGAAACTTGTCTTCCAAGGAGAATTCATTATTAGGAGAATGAGGCAAAACTTACAGAGGAACATTCCAGCGTGGACAAGCTGAAGGCATTGTATACTCTTTCAGGGCAAGGAGACTCCAGACACAGAGAGAAGTTTTAGGAGGAATGAACTCCCTCTTCATTTGAATTATTTAGAATACCTAGTATCCTTCAAAGGTCAGTTCAAATGTTATCTTCTGCAAAAATCTGATCCAAGTTTCCCAGCTACTGGTGTTTTTTTGTCCCAAAATTGTTTATCTTGTATTTATTTTGCATTTTTTGGTATATATTTATTTTTATACATTTTCTTCTACTATCGAGAGAAAACTCCTAGACAACAGGAAATGCTTCATTTTTGTTGATGTATTTCTAGCATCTCCCAGAGTATCCAGCAGACAGTAAGCACTTAATAAATTGGTTCATCAATTGAATAAAAGCAGTATAACACACACATACACACATATGTAGCCATAAATATACACAAAAAGATATATTTTTTTTTTACTGATGACATGATGGTTTACTTAGAACATTACAAAGAATTAACTATTAATAGCTTCAGTGAAATAGTAGTTTCTGAAAAAAATTTCTCTGTGAGATTAATAAAACTGATGATGAAATTATATAAATGAAAATCTCAGTAAAATAACTAGAAAATGTGTAAAATATTTTGCATTAACATTGGCACAGCACATTTGGGAATGATAAGGATACAGTTACAAAATATTGTTTTAATACAATGAAGAACCACTTAAATAATCAGAGCGCTGTTCATTACTAGGGCTGGGCTGCAGCAATATAATAAAGTGGTGATATTATGTAAATTGCTGGATATTGACTTGCCGCAACATATTAAAAATGAAACATCATGAAAAAGAAGTACTTCAGTGGATGTTATTAAAGAAATATATGAACAAAAATGTAGATGGGCTAATCACAGGAAAAGAACAAGGGATGATGGGAAGTCTTCATGTTTCACTTGGAATAAAAATATACAATGAAGATTCCTTCATCAATACATATGATTGACCCACCGTAGCAAACTTACGAGTAGATAGGGGCTAGAGTTATAGTCATTTTACGCAGGAGGAAAATGAGGCAGACAATGGTTATGTGACTTGCCTATTGTCACACAGCTAATAAGTATCTGAGTCAGAGTTTCACCTCTGGTCTTCTGGAGCCCAAGTACAGAGCTCTATCTACTTGTACCCCCTACCTACCTACTTCTATCACAATACTATTGGGATATGGTGTACTGCATCTTCCTAGATGTCCAGGGTTAGACTAAATTGATTTTCATAACATTTCAGATTGTGCTTGAAGAAGTGGTTATGGTGGTATGTCAGAAAGTAGAAAGAAAAGTAAAGAATCATAGCTTTTATATTATTTATTGAAATTAATTTAAATGCTCATACTCTGAACTTGTGGTGTCTTTATAGTGACAAATAAGTTGATACACATTGAAGGAAAAGTCATAGGTATAGAGCTCCATGAGGCATGTCATGGAAGGAAGGCTGTCACTACATAGAAGAAGTGTGAAAAGGGACTTCCGGGGCTATTATTATACAGAAAAGAAAATGGAGGCCCAGGGAAAGGAAGTGTCTCATTTAAGCTTAAATGGGGAGTATTAGAGGCAGGATTTGAACCCAGGCCTTTGACTTCAGAACCATTTTTCTTTCTACTATACCAAACTGCATGTTTGTAGGCATGAGGAAGAAGTATGATGAAGGTCTAGAGAGACTGAGGGCTTTTTTTTTTTTCCTAGACTACAGCAATTTTATAGTCATATCTCATACATTGAAGGGTCTGACAGGAAAATAGCAGTATTACTTGATAGAGAGCAGTATTGTTATAATTATTAATAAAGCATATCTATTTAGAAATAAGTGTTTTCATAACATAAAGCTACAAATTGAATGGCATTAGTTTCTCTAATATTCAATACTTCCAGGGACTTGATTTATATAAGTATCAGGAATTCCTCTACCAGTGGAGACTGTACTCACTCTATGACTATACAATCATAGATTTGGAGCTGATAGACAAAACAAAGGTCATCTCATGCAACTCCCTAATTTCACAAAAGAGGAAAATGAAGCCCAGAGAAATTAAAAGCCTGGCTTCAGATGACATAGCTGGTATACAACAAAGTTAATGTCAGGACCCAGATCCTCATTCCATTTTCAGAGCCCTGTCTCCGTGATGCATCACAATGGTGTGCAAGAACTGTTTTTAGTAGAGAAATTCACCACCCTGCTTTTAACTTATTGGAAAAATTTGAACTTATTTAAGATATTCCTTTTACAATATGCATTATCTTTTACTAGACACCTTAATCAAGGCATCTACCACGGAGTAGGACCATCAAGAACATGATCTTCAATGGCATGGTTAACACAGCAAAACAAAACCTCAGGGAGTCTTCCATTCCACAAAGAATTATGGAAATAGAACTTTCTTACATAATTTACACCCTTCTAATTTCAATAATTTTACAAACTGGCACCAACCTTGCTTTCTAGATTTATTGTACATCAGTTCCCTTTGTCAAGTTGAAATGACCTTGGTGTTCTTCACGCAAGGCATCCTATTTCCCACCTCCATGGATTTAAGGCAAATTAGGATTTGCCCCATGACTGTCATGCACTCTTTCCTCATTTCTACCTCCTAGAAATCCTAACTTCTTTCAAAACTCTGCTTAAGGGCCAGCTCTCCTTAATAAAACCTTCCCTGATCTAACCAGTAGATCATGCCTTCTTCATTAAAATTAGCTTTTATTTTCTTTCTGTATTTTGTATTTTACTTTGAATGTATTCACATTTTCCCCCTTATACGATGCAAGCTCCTTAAACACCAGACATGGTTTATTATTATTTGTGTCTTTGTATTCCCAGGATCTCAAATAGTGGCTAGTCCATAGTGAATAATAAGTGATTACTGATTGATTGGATAAGCTATCCTTTTGATTGTACTTGAATTTTAAGTTAATTATTGGTATATTTCTCGATAGCTGAGTTTTTCATATGAAAGTGTTGCATTCCACGCAGGAGAGTTTTAACAGAGGTTTGTTGTTCCCTCCTTGAACCAAATCAGAAGAGAGTACCTCTCAGACAATGCTAATCTCCCTCCCCGCCTTCCCTCTACTGTAATATAGTTTTGTGCCTCTTCCTATTATGTAATTTACCTTGTTCTGACTCCTCCTTTTCACATCTCCCATTACAATACCTTCCCACTCTTAAATCACATTTTTATCATGACATCAATTACTTTACACTGCTCCCTCTATCTATGTATATCCCTTTTATATATTATAATAAATATACAATTCTCAAGATTAACAAGTGTCATCTTCCCTTATAGGGATGTAAACAGTTTGCCCATACTGAACAACACATTTGTTTTTTCCCCCTCTTTATCTTTTTATGCCTCTCTTGATACCTACATTTGAAGATGGCATTATCAGTTGAGCTCTGGCCTTTTCAACAGGAAGGTCTGGAAATCCCTTATCTCATTGAATGCGCATCTCCTTGCCTGAAATATTATGGTCAACTTTGCTTGGTAAATGATCCTTGGTTGTAGTTCCAGTTTCTATGTCTTACAGAATGTTGTATTTAAATCCCTCTGATAGTTTAGTGTAGAAGCTGCAAGATCCAGTGTGATCCTGACTGTAGATCCTCAATATTTGAATTGTTTCTTTCTGGCTGCTTGCTGTATTTTCTTCTTCACTTGATAGTTCTGGAATTTGTCAGTGATATTCCTTGATGTTTGTAGATTGATATCCCCTTCAGGAGGTGAATGGTGGATTCTTTCCATGACTATTTTGCCTTCTGGATCAAGGACTTCTGGGCAATTTTTCTTGATGATTTCTTGGAAGACATTGTCCAGGCTATCTTTTTCATTGTTTCTTTCTGGTAGACCAATAATTCTTAGATTTTCTCTCCTGCATCTATTTTCCAGGTAAGTTATTTTTCCAATTAGGTATTTTACATTTTCTTCTATCTTTTCACTCATTAGATTCTGTTTGACTGATTCTTGATGTCTCATAGCGTCATTAGCTTCTACTTGCCCAATTCTAATTTTTATCAAATTGTTCTCTTCAGTTAATTTTTTCATCTACTTTTCCATCTGTCCAATTGTTCCTTTTCAGGAGTTATTTTCTCCAGTTAGATTTTGTACTTCTGTTTTCATTTGTCCAATTTTCCTTTTAAATTCTTCTGTGATTTCTTATTTCATATTTTTAAAATCATTGATCAGTTTTTCTTCTATTTATCTAATTTGGCTTTCAAAATCCTTCCCGAGCTCTTCCAAGACTGCTCTTTGTACTTCAGACCAGTTCATATTCCCTTCTGAAGTTTCAGATAGGAGTACAGTCTAAATGCTGAATTCTATGGTATTCATGTTTTGGTCCTTGTCCCCATAGAATGATTTTATGATCTTTTCTTTTCTGCATTGCTTCTTGCTCATGATAATTTCCCTTTTCCTGGCTTTTAAAGCAGATCTCTGTGTCTGGGGCACAGGAGGCTCTGTCCCACAATTCTTGTGCCCGAAACATGAGAGTTTGTGTGTTATGGCTTCTGGTTCTTTCAACTGTAAGCTAAAATGCTGCAGCTTACCTGGTGCTGAGCTGGAAGATATTGGAAAGCAGAGGCCAGGTGAATTCTTTTGGGGTTTCCCCAGAGCTACCTGGAGCTAGCTGTGTCATGTGTGGGGAAGGGGTATTCTGGCCATAGGAGGCTCTGCTAAGTTAGAGCTTAGGCAAGCTCAACAGTTGGTGATCCCATCTGTGCTAGTGTCTTCCAGATTCCTCTAGGGTGCTGAGGCATGCCTGGGGTCCTGGTGTTGGCAGTTGCAGGCTTCATCCCTCTGGGGCTCAGGATTTTCTCCTGGTTTGCTGAGGTGGGGTTGTCTGGGACAGCTCTGGTCCTACACTGGTCCCTTTCTGCCACAGCAAGAGGGATCCTCTTTAGTGATTTTCCTAGCCTCATGGACTAAGTGAGTGTTTACCCCTTCTGCTGCTCCCACTGTTCCAGGAGTTTTCCTGAGGAGATATCCTCTGGGCTCTTCAAGGTCAACAATGGGAGGGAGAAAGCAAGTTCTAATCACTCTGCCATCTTGGCTCCCGGAAGTTCCACCCAATTATCATTTTCAAGGAGTCTTTTTCTTCCTTAAGATGCTGGATCCCCTTTTCTAACTGGTTAACTTTCTTCTCATAATCTCCTTGTTTTTCTTGGATTGTTCATATTTTTCCCCCTCAATCTCTCATTTGATTTGCAAAGTCTTTTTAATGTTCTTCTACAAATTCTTTTTCAACTGGTGACAATTAGATGTTACTCTTTGGGATTAGAAGTGGGTTTCTTCGCTTCACTATCCTTCTCTGAAGATAAACCACAGTCTTCTGTATTCCCATAGTAATTATCTATGAATTGATTCTTTCTCCTTGGCCTGTGCATTTTTTGGTAATAATTTAGTTTGTATAATCACCTGTAGTTCTGAGACCTATAGGATGGAACACCTGATCTTAGATCCTTCTTCAGTTCTCCCCTCTGACTTTGAACCCATACAAAGACCTCTTGCCTCCTGTAAGAGCCCACAGCATCCACACTTCAGTACCTCTGCACTCAGTAGGCATGTGCTGATTTCTTCTTACCCTGATGCTTCTCCTCAGCCCAGCTGAGGCTGGCATCCCTTGCCAGCAGAGATTCCCATGATCTTCCCCAGATCAGATGTCCAACTACCTTCACTGTCTCAGGGCTAAAATTTCCTGTATCTAGAACTGAGTCAGCCTCCCAACCCAGCTAATTCAGGAACTGTTGTTTATGTGTAAGTGGTCCCTAACAAGACCACAGGGACCAAACCTCATCTTGGGATTTTTCTTCATGTCTTTTCTAATTGTCTGAGGAAGCCCACTGTTCTGCCCCCCACTCTTACTTATTTTCTCAGCTCTATATTTTCCCTGAGGCACTATTTTAAGTACTGTTATTCAAGTTATTTCTTTAGGTTTTGAAGTTTTTGAAGCTTCCAAATTAAATTATCCAGGGAAAGAGGTGTATTTATTGCTCTTTAAGCCTGCAATCTCATACTTAGCTTGCAAGAGTCCCTGATCCCTTAGCATTTCAATCAATACTCTTCCTCAGGACCCCTTCTCTCTTGGGACTATGTGTCATACTTCCCCTCAGGGCTTCCACTCCTCTTGACCTGAAATTTCTCCAAGTATAACCCAGAAGTGGGTTTGGCAATGGAGTTGCCAAATAACATGTGGTCCCGCATCTAGTTCTGGCACAGGGGTACCTTATAATCCTCGACCAATTGCAAGCTGCCCTACTATCTCTGGCTTGAGAACTCCTGAAACTGCTGCTGCTTCTTTCAGTAACTCATCCCCATCACTGGCGTTTCATCCCTGTGGGCACTGGGTCAGCTTCCAGCCCTGTGTCACAGATCTGTCTAATCTCCTATGTTGTCTTGGGCTAGAAGAATATCTCACTCTGTTCTTTTTTTTCAGATCTCCCACTCCAGAATTCAATTTGAGGCATTATGTTAAAGTTGTCTGTAGAGGAATGCATGGAGAGCTCAGCTAAGTCCTTTCTCTATTCCACCATTTCGGTTCTGCCTCCAGAAGTGACATAGTAGACTCTTAATAAATATTTGTTGACTATTAGCTAATTAAAAGTAAAAGTATTATTGAAGTAATTTGTTTTATTAATCCTACCAAAAAAATTTAGGAAGAAAATTTTTAAATGCTTGTTTTCAATGTATAACTGCTCATTTTTCAATTGACTTCAAAAAGACCTTAGTGATTTCTAACCATACCCGCATATCCAAATAGGCTTGATAGAATAGAATAACTGAAAGACACATTAAGTTAAACTGTTCTTTTATTTGAAGAGGCATAGAATCTATGTTTCCAGATGTTATTTTTTTCTGAAGCAATTTTCCTTTTTTTTTTTTCAAACGGTAATTCTGGCACTGAGTAGAAGTAGTCTAATCAAAGTCTCTCTGACAGCTAGTCAAAGACAATTTTGTTTTAGCTATCCAAGGTATTTTAGGGCATTATGAAACAGTTCGGTTGTTAAGTGATGGTACTGAACTCAGTACCATCATTTAGCAATCAAATTAGGCCTAAGATACATATAACCACAAAATCAATCACTTAATCAATAAACATTTGTTAAGTATCTGCTATGAGTCAAGCACTATATTAAGTCCTTGTGACACAAAGACCTCACTGAAACCATGTAGGTCCTAGAGGACCTCATATTTTATTGAATGATAGAACTTATAAAGTAATTGAAATGGAGAGGTGTTAGTACCCACAGGAACTAAGGAAATCCTCATTTCAGAAGGTTTCATTTGAACTAACCTTTAGAGAAAACTAGGGATTTTAGGAATGAGAGATGAGAAGGGAGTCCATTCTAATCATGGAGCATGATCCGTGAATAGGAATGGAATTGGAGAAATGTGATGAGACGTCCTGTGTGACCACAAAGAGGTTCATTTGGCTAGACCTGTAATTATCATGGAGAGGTTTAACATATAAGCCTACACAAGTAAACAGAAACCAAGCTATGAATGACTTCACATTACAAATAAAGAAGTTTATATTTGATCCTAGTGGTAATAGGTAGTCACTGAAGTTAATTAAGCTGGACAGTAATGTAGCCATATAAGTGCCTTATGAGGATCATTTTGACCAATATGTAAAGGTTAGATTGGAGAAAGGAAAGACACAGAGAGCAACTGAATCAAGAGTTATCAATACATTAATATTACCATCATCTAATCAAGAAAAGGAAATATTTTTCTCCCCTATTCGATATGCTTTTGAGCTAATGGAATGATAGAATTTATGACCTGATAGTTAATAATGTCAAAATTTTGTTCACATAATTTATTTTTCTCCATTCATCGCTCAAAAAAAAAAAGCCATTACCATGCTCAATAAAGTTGTTGTCTGACTGTGTATTAGCACAGAGTAGGATAAAGAAGCATGGCTGGATATCAATAAATAATTAACTACTGTTTTTTAATTTACAATGTTCACCATCAATTTCCTTTTGTCAAACAGCTTAATAGCAATACCCCAGCTGGAGCTGGAAACCACAGCATTCGACACTGCAGGAATCAAATTCTGTTATGATATTGAGCTCATGAACTTCTCTGGAAAGTGAGATTGCCTGAGGAGCTCAGAAGGCTGGCTTCTCCATGAGTGACATTAGTAATAATTAGTATGCACATTTGTCTGCAGCAGGGTAGCTCAAATGGAAGAAAGAAGAGAATAAAAAAGGTATACAGTCAATTCTGGGAATGAATGAGCCAATAATTGACAACAAAAGAAGGCAGAGATGTGTAATTCTTACAAATGCTTGTATATTCTGTCTTTAAAAATGATGCTTGGACTTGAAATAAGGGAATAAAATCGACTAATAGGAAGCTGGTATCTAAAATAAGAAAGGACATAAAAATAAAATACTTTGCTACCTCTGATGAAGTCAAGTCATCTGATTCAGGTGAATTTCATCCTCAGATAAGAGCAGTACAAGTAGCCACCCACAGGATATAGCAGCCACACACCTCTCCACAGGTATGTAGACACCTACTTACTCTCTGATTTGGCTCTCATACTAGCAGGTTGACATTCCCTGAGCAAAACCACTGTCATATGGTTACATTTAAATTTTCTTTCGATTCTTCTAGAGGCAACTGTGAGGAGAAGAAATACACTCATCCTATTCTCCATACCACCTTGAGTCTTGGCCAATAAATTTCTACTTGTACAATCAGTCATTCAAAATAATGCCCCCTTTTGATATTAAAATCACTACTTAGCCATAAGCAACTAGGTGGTGGAGTAGATGGAGTGCTGGACCTGGAGCTCCAAAGGCTTGAGTTCAAATCCCTACTCAGACATTTATAACTATGTAACACTAGGCAACCTCTGCCTATGTCAGGTTCTTCAAGCAAAAATGGGCTAAATAGTAACATCTACCTCACAGGACTATTATGAGCATCAACTCAGATAACATTTGTAAAGTACCTAGCGTAGTACCTGACATATAGCAGGTGCTTCATAAATGCCTGATTTCTTACTTCCATTATGAAAAGAAAAATAATATCAAATATTAAAATAAGCATATAGATAATAAAATACTTCACAATTAAAACATATACATGGGTCATATTCTCTAACCAATAATATGTACACTGTTTATAGTGGAAATATATATCAATTTTTTTTTCAAGGAGGAGAGTGAAACAAGGACTTAGCCAATAGACCTCTATCATCAGAATATGAATAGTTTTATGTGCCTAGTCCAAAAATATGTGGAAGAGACCAGGAACTCCTCTATCAAAAAGGCAGGGTGACATACAATTGATTTGCACCAGATATGGAATGTCTGTAACTGGCTCTAGCCTGCTAACCATGTGATGAAGAGATGAACTTGTGACTGACTCACTAGCCAATCAGAATGATTCAGCCTCATTTTTTGCTTAACTAGTTTAATTGTGAGATCTATGTTGTAAACCTCTGTAAAGAAAGAGATCTTGGGTCACATGATGTGTCTCATGAATCGAGAGGCCTATTCACTTCCCTTCCAACTGTGCTCCTATGGATTTCATGTTTTCTGGCAATCTCATCATTGTACAAGATCAGTGAAGAACATCACACCTTATTAATACTACCTGCTCCTGGGGACATTTACTCCCACTGGTTGGAGAGGGTAGAGAGTGGATGGTAGAAATCTCTTTCCCAATTCTCAATTTAAGGAGGGCAACCAAAGCAGTCATTTCTTAAATTCCCATTCAGCCACACGCTTCTGGACTTTATCACTGTCAGAACTATAAGAAATGGGTGTAAGTCAGAAAAAAAAGACAAATTTCAATTTGATTTAAGGGGGAAAATTCTTAATTATTAGAGCCAGTCATAGAATGGTCAGCTTCAGTAAGCAGTGGACTTCTACTTACTAGAGGTCTTTATATAGAGGCTAGATGAGCATTTTTCATTTATATCATATTGGGGAACTGTTTTAGGATATGTGTTCACTGCAAAAGTTTTTTGAAACCATGAAATTCTATTGTACTCTTTAGGATTTCATTCATCTGTGCATTTTTAATGTTTTTAGATCTCATAGGGGAAATCCAGTGACTGAATTCAAGCTTTGAGCATAGGGCAAATATCTTTTATCAGGGCCCCTTTGACCCTGCATATGCTGTGAAATCAAAGGTATCACTGACTGCCTCTGAAAGGCATCAAAAATTCTACACTCTAGATTAGTTCCCAAGTACAGTAATTGCTTCTTGATATTACATATGATGTACTTCTTTTAAGAAAAAAAAATCATAGATATTGGTAACCAAGTGCTGCTTCTAAATGCATTATGATTGTCCAGCCCATCAGCAGAAATGAGTTTGGGATTAAACTGTCACTATAATTCATAGCCTTTCTTCTTCAGGTAGATCAGTACTTCATTTAAACTTACCTAATGAACACTGTACGGAACAAATTACTTGTACAATGACAGACTATAACTGATAATACTCCAAAGGGTGCAAATTAAAGGATTCTTTTTTATAGAAAGGTTTTAGCCAGGCTTGAAAGATTGAATATTACCACACATATGCTGATGTATTCAGCAAGGGAAGCTAGGAAATATTAGCAATGAGGCCATTAATGATATAAAAATGGAAGGGAAAAATATTAAAGTGTTTTTTATAAGGAATTCAACTGGAAAAATTCTCAAGGTGAGTGCTCAAAGAGTTAATGAAAATGATTTGTCAGTAAGTTGTAATTTGTCTATATCTTGGTTATTTGTTAGCCTGAGAACTAGCTTCCTTTTACATATCTTCCTTTTAAGATTGCCCTGGATAAAATATTAATGTAGACATCCTGAATAAAATCCCTCAAAGATGTGACATAACACATGAAGTTTTGAATTAAGCACATCAATAGTTAGATTACGCTAATGACCTGGTACTTTGAAAACCCTAATGAGTAAAAAACCATTTATGAAGTTACCAGGAAAGAGCTTTCATTATGACACATGAATGTGCTTAGTTGAATCGTATGGAAGAGAACTTAGGTATTAGATGAATTTAAAAAAGGAAAAAAAAAATGTTTTGGAAGTTTTGAAGTTTTGGAAAACTACAAGAAGGCTACAGGATGTAAACGAGGTTGCAAAATCATTTTTGCATATTGTCTCTACCATTAGAATGTGAACTTCTTGAAGGCAAGGGCTGTGTTTCTTTTTCCCTTTCTTTGTATCTTCACTTCTTAGCACAGTGCCTGGCACAATTTAGGTGCTTCAGAAATGCTTATTTGTGCAGTGGTGGTGATGACGATGATGATAATGATGAACATGATGAATGTGGTGACCTTGCCTCAGAAGAACCTTCATGTGTTAACAAGGAGCAGCGTATCCCCATCAGTGTAGATAGAAATGCCCCTTTACCTTCTCATCCTTTGTAATTCTAATCCATTTTTTTCCCCTGTAAATTCTCCAGAGACTATTTAGATCTTCTAGTACCACTGCGGGATCTCAGTATAATGATATGATTCTCCATCTGTTGTTTCTCACTCTCTACATATAATCACATTAGTATTGACAAATTGTAATGATGAAGTTATTGAATACCATGAATATTAACAGTTTGAAGTTATAGGGATGTTTTTTGATATGTGCACATTACTATAGTCAAGATCATCAGATTTTAAATATGGGTGTGATCTCAGATATCCTCTGGTCTACTCTTCTACCTTTATATAAACTTGAGGCTGGTGTGGGGGAAGGGAGCAAACAATAATTTATTAAGACCCTACTGTGTCCTGGGCACTGTGATGAGAGCTTTACACATATTATCTCATTGATCCTCACAACAACTCTGTGAGGTCTGTCATTATGTTCATCCCCATTTTATAGTCGAGGCACACAAAGGCTAAGTAACTTGCCCAGGGTCCCAAAACTAGTAAGTGTTTGAGGTCGTGCTTGCACTAAAGTGTTCATGACTCCAAATCCAGTCCTGTATCTGCTGTGCCCCCAGCGTCCTTCTTGAAAATCTTGTAAAAGATCAAACAAAGAGCAAACAGCACAACCAAAATTTGAATCCAAACATTCTGCCTTTAAATGCAGAGTTGTTGTTGTATTTGGTTTTCTACCTTCCACTGTTGCTGTATCACATTATTTCTTTAGATAATTAGGGGAGATATTTCCATTTAATAAATATGGGAAGTGAGATACTAAAAAGGTAGCTAGCTTTATGGCTTTAAGCACATGACTTAATAGAAGCAGTTGGAAGCTCGGGTCTTCTGACTCCTAATCCTCTTTTCTTTATACCATGCTGCTGATTCATCATCCTCATCTTGTTATATACTAGAAAAAATTAAGTTGACATGCAGCTCACTCATTTTCACTGATCATTATGCTGCTGATAATTTATTTTTCCAGGATTTTAATAAATGGAAGTGAAGAAGAATTGTATTCCACATATAAGGGATAGCTGAAACAAAGGTGGGGCAGCTAGGTGAGAGAGTGGATAGAGTACCAAGCCTGAGTTCAAATCCGCTCTCAGACAGTTACTAGCTGTGTGACCCTGGGCAAGTCATCTAACCCAGATTTGCCTCAGTCCCACATCTGTACAGTGACACACACTGGAGAAGGAAGTGGCAGACCACTCCAGTGTCTCTGCCAAGAAAAAATCCATGCACCATGACCATGGGGTCAGATGGAATCAAATACAAATGGAATACTAGCTTTCTCCCTGTTCTAACAAGATGCTATTTATTCCATTTCCCACCAAGTAAAAAGGCACAGAGATGGGGAATGGGATAAATGTTATCTTGTTAAGAACAGTGAGAAAGTCAGTGTGGCTGAATTGCAAAGTTCTGTAGGCATAAAGTAAAAGAAGACTGGGAAATTAAGAAGAGGGGAAGTTGCATTTTAATTTCAATTTAAAGGATGATATTTATATTTGGGCCTAATGGAAATAGAGAACCCCTAGAATTTTCTGAGCAGTGGGATCACTTGAGTGGATCTGCAGTTACAAAAATCATTTTGGTGGTTATAGGAAGATGGATTAGACTAGAGTATTTGGCATCTGGATAAGGAAGAAAGAGAAAAGAGGCTTGAGGGCTAAATGTAAAGCTATTGAAATGGTTCAGTGGTAATAAAAATGTGAATTACGATGATGTTATGTGCATGGAAAAGAGTAGGTATATGCTGGTAAACGTTCAAGAAGCAACTCTCTGGAGGAAGGATATATAGGACTTGGTGGTCTTGAGTTTCTTCTCATATGCCTTTATATTGGTGTTGTTAAAAAGGAAAGCTGTATTGCTTGCCACCATGATAATATACAAAATATAATTTTATGAAGTCTAATTGATTATCAAAATATCCTCCAACAATATAATTTCAAATAATTATATATTAGAAACTGCACATAAATGTATCCTAATTTTTTTAAATTTAATGAGCAAAAGTGAACTTTATTTGGCATTGCAATAAAACAGATACTCATTATAGACTCCATCTGTTAAAAAATACCTTGTGTAACCCAATCATCTTGGGTTAGAGGAGGTCTTTTTGAGTCGACTGGTGTTTTGAATGAAGAGGAAGAGTGATAAATTGGAAGAATAGAATACATAAACTTTATAGAGGTGATCAAATCCTCTGATTATCAAGTATTTTTTTTTTTTTTTTTGGCAGGTAAGGCAATTGTGATTAAGTGACTTGCCCAGGGTCACACAGCTAGTAAATATCCAGCATCTGATCTGAAGTCAAATTTGAATTCAGGTCCTCCTGACTTCAGGGCTAGTGCTGTATCCACCAAGCCACCTAGCTGCCCCATATCAAGTGCTTTCTTAAATGTATACAACCTGCTCTCTCCATCACTAGTGATTTTTAGGAAAATTTCACTTCCTCTTCTGTATGAAGGAAATAGCACGGGGAAATTTGCCTTGGATATTCTGGTAAGGTTTACTTAATGCAAGTAGCTGAAACATTATATACAGTTGCTTAGCAGAGATTTAGATAAGCAAAATTAAAAAGTATTTAATACATTTTAAAGAAAACACTTTAAAAATTTATTTCAGTAAGAAACATTTTTGCTAATAAATATAAATACTTGGTATGATTGACTCTGAGTGACCAGTACCAAAATTTATAGTTTTCCTCCAATTCTCCAAGAAACATATCTCTAAAAGTAAAATAGTGTCAAATTTGTGGCCTTTAAGCTAAGGCCCTAAGAAAATAAATTGCATCATTAAAAATGTGGATTGTGTAATAATTAAGCACAAGAGAGTTCCAATATCTTAAAATTACATTAATGTGCATGCCTTTAAAAAAGATCTTCATGACCCCTCAAAATTCCATTTTGTTGTGACTAATGTGGTTCTGAAATTATTCTGAACTTCTACTTTTTAAAATTTGAATAATAATGTTAAGTGAACTATTTTTATAACATCTGAATAAAGTAGATTACTTTAAATTCATTAATAAATCAATGAATTTTGAAATGAGTCTGATTCTCCTCATCCTATAGGCTGTGAGAAGTGTTTAATTCTGACAATAGAGCTCTTCTGATCAGCTTTTTCAAAGGTAAAATGACAAATTCCCATACTACTGCTTATACTACTTTAAAAAATTGTCTTTAATATTCTAAGTAGTTAATGTTTTAAATAACTTTTTGGTTAATTAAATTATAGAAGTAGAACTGGAAGGGACAATAGGACAATTTCCTCATTTTCCTGTTGAGGGACTGAGTTCAATAGAGCTTAAATGACTTGCTCATGGTTTTACAATTGTTGTTTGTCTTTTGTTTTCAAACAAGACCAATGACATCCCAATGTTGAGGTTGGTACAGTGTGTTCAGCTGTGACTGATCAGTCCAATATGAGTTCCTAAGGCTCTGACCATACATTGGGCAAAAGTAATTGATTAGGACATTTGCAATGGAGATGTCTCTGCATTTGTGCAGTTTATATTTCCTTCATGCTGCTGCATTTCTTTTTGCTCATTGAATATAGTGCCTTCTTTAATGTGGGCACACCATACTGGATAGTCCTGTGCCAGTTTATCCCATATCTCATAATTAATACTAATGTTCTTCACAGTTAATAAGGTCTGGAGAAGAATTGGAACCTATGTCTTTCTGATTCCAAGTCCAGTACTCTATCCATAAAACTATGGTGATTTTAGTTTAAAATTTACCAACTTTTTGGTTGGTAAATATAGCCATGGTCTCTCCTTTCTTAGAATCACAGAACCTAAAATTGGAAAGGTTCTCAGAGACCATATAAATTTTACAATTATAATCTGCTCTCTACTATATTAAATTTACATATATATACAAATTATATAAATATATGTGTACATATATATGTATATTTTCCAAGTTCACTTTTCCATCATATATATTTGAATTATTCTTTCCAATGTTCTCCTTTTCGTTTGCATTTTTTTATTTTAATAAATATTCTTTTTCCAAGTAGGGAAATAACCCAAGGTGGCTGTGCTGATAAAAGCAGAAGGTAGTTCAAAAGGGGGATTTCAATTTGGATGTCCCCCAAAGTATTTTAGGGTGTTATCTATGTCCATGTTATAGAGACAGTTCAACCTTGGGACCTTCTAGTGCTATGAATGACACTAAAGCATTGGAAATGCAAGGAAAAGATTTGGATATGACTTTCTTTTTTGAAGGAGAGTGTGGGGAGAGAGAAGACAGTCTAATAGGGCCTTCCACAAGTAATTAAAAAAAGTGAAAATAAATGTTTTTGCTTAAATTTTTAAAGGATTGAAGGAATATTTCCTAAGACATAATTAGGGGGAAAAGAAGCTTAGTTTCTGTATCAGAGGAACTAAAGAATACTGAGATCCAGATTTATATACAAGGAAAATATAACATTCATTTTTAAGGCCCTCTGTAGTACGAGGTAGGGTTTGAATTAAAAAGAAGAAGGTCAGAATAAATTATATCTGGAAAACCAAGGAGAGCTTTTAATTATCCCAAATTGCACACACACACACACACACACACACACACACGCACACACACATACACCAATGATAAAAAACAATAGCAGTTTTAACAACAATCTTAGTGCTGATATTATGTAGCTAATCAGTTTATTCTTCAACAAACTACACTAAACAAAACTAACTACATGACTAGTGGGAAAACCAGCTCAATCTAGTCTTATCTGATCAAGGAAAACATTGTGAATAAGCTAAGTATTACATAAGAACATAAGGATGACCACTGCTTTCACGAATGAAACCATATACAAATTGTTGGTTGTCCCAAATAGTTTACACACTGCCAAACTGGGGCATTCTAAACATGAGATCTTTCTTCAGTGACCAAGGAATGGAAATAATATTGGAGGAATCGAATTATATCAATCTTGACATTCTTACTATAATAGGAACAAAAAGGAGAAAGCAAACTGTATTTAAATGGAAGGATGGCCCATATGTTCTGCTAGTATAGATACATAAAATTCATAACAACATATTTTATGGAAGAGTTGGTCATTTCATGTCAAAGTTCTCATAATGAATATTTTTAAAAGTCACCAATTTTTATGTGCCAACTCTTGCAAGATAAAATAGAAAGTCTCAAAAAATTGTCTGAGACCCTCTGAATTAAGTCAACATGTATGCACACAAATATAGATATGTAGAGAAATATATACAAAATGACTTCAAAAAAACATGATCATAGAGGAGGATTGTGAAATATATGCATTGAAAAATGTGGGTCTTAGAATTAGAGTAAAGGGGAAAGATGGCTAAAGGCTCATGGATCTGAGGAACGTTGATAGGTAGATAGATGGACCAACAGAAGGATACATGCATACATACATGCATACATATGTACATACATACATGCATATATAAATTTTGATATAAATATATTTAACTCATTTGATCCTTTCATTAACCCATTAATAGGTGTTACTATTATTTCTATTTTATAACTGAGGGAACTCAGGTAGACAGAGTTAAGTGACTTGCCCGAAGTCACACAACAACATACATGCACACGCATATATGTATCTGTTTAAATGTATATATATGTCATTATATATGCATATATATTTGTGGGTGTATGTGTGTGTTATTATGTTATCTAATTCAGGAGCCTTTAAATATAGCAAGGATAAAATAAAATCATGGAAAATACATTGATTATATTTAACACAGAAGAAATCACTGATTACCAATATGAACATCATTCCCAATTCTTGTGTATTTTTACAGTCAGACCATCTACCTGCAGAAGAAAATCAAAATCTGCTATAAATTAGAAGAAAAATGAAATGTGATACAGAAGTTTTTGGGAAAATTCCCTGTTCACTACAATACAGGAAAGAATGGACACAGACACAGACTACTACTATTTCCTTCAGGAAATTTAATCAGTTAAATGCATTGCCAGAAAGGGAGCAAAATCCAAAACAAACATATAAAAAGCAAGTATAATTTTCTACTAACAAACCCTTGGTCTTGTTTCAAGTGGAAAATTATGTCATCCAAAGGTAACACCAATTTAAAATATTAATTAGCTTCTGAAAGCTTTCAATGAAAATGGTGGAAGATTATGAGTAGCATTATTACCTAAAATATCAAGATGCAGTGGAGGGATAAAAATAGCACAGAAAAAACTTAGCAGGAAGCCCTGTTACATTCAAATATCCAGAGATCATTTAAAATAAAATGAAAGGACAACAAATAAATGAAAAAACAGGAATGATTTGCTAAGTGCTCCCTAAAAATGATTTTCTTTATCAATGCAAGCAGAAACTTCACATCTGATAACTAATGACATTTCAGAATATGTTTCATGAGGAGATAGAGATGGCACTGAGGAAAAGTGAAATTAGAGGACCAGCTGGGCTAGAAAACCTGGAAAATATATTGGGAGAAAACTCTGTGCTAAAGGAGGTACACTTTGATAGATTCTGAGGAGTTGATTGTCAAAATATCTGAAAGATAGGAATATATGACATAAAAGCAATAGTTATTGACTCAAGTGCTGCACTGTGGTACATATATGGAGTGTCTTGAAAGTTTTAGCATAGATCTGTTATTAAAACTAGTGAAATTTTAAGCTATTAGGGTGTAAACTTGTATTAAAACTTTTCAAATACCACCAAATATTAAAAAGGTCTTTATCACAATTCTCTTTGATGCAAGACTAATTCTATCTTAATTAGGAGAAAATATTATATATTAGTTACCTCCAAAAAAAATCACGCCAATAGGTTTTCCAAACACAGGTCAATACATTTTTCTTTATTTTTTTTACAAAGAATTTATAGGCTATATCATCCAAAAATAGATAAACCCTTAGAAGAAAACAAATATTAACTAAAGGTCAAAAGGGGAATGTATAAAAGGTCTCAAGGGTATAAAGATCATCTTATTAATTCAGTGATTATTGAACAAGAAAACCCTAATGAACATAATAGGTATACCACTATTATAGAATACCATAAAACCTTTGGCATAATTCTACACTCATGACTTTGTAATAAACTGCAATATAGAAAATAGATATAATCATATGGAGATGATAGAGTATAACTAAATGTGAAATTTATTCTTTATCTTACCCTCAAGACATCTCACAACTCTCAAAAGTGAGACTTATACACGTGATAAAATCATTACAACTGTCTTCATGACCTAAGACACCAAGAATCCAAAAGAGGTGACAATAAAATGATCTAAGAGCAGAGTAGTCTGATCCTAACTAAAATACTTCCTCAGTTCTCTAACTGCCTACCAGTTACTTAGCTCTGTAAATACTGTGTGAGCCAATCCATTTGTTTGTAAGAAAACTCATCTTATACCCCTACCCCTTTCTCTTCACCATGGAAAACCAAAAGGCATATTATTATTATTGTTTGGCCTAGACTGTAGTATTGCAACTCTGTACTGCAACAGAACTCATCCAGATAACTGAAGAGAACCTGGAAAAGTATATCAAAATATGTATGTATCCAACAGGCCTGAATCAAAAGAATACTATCTCCACAAAAGTCACTTCTGGCCAGTGAAATGTGAATTTCACAGTGTATGAAGAGACTGGGACTACTTAGAGTCACAGCCCCCGGAGAAACTGCCATTAAAGGGAAATGATCCCGAAAATGAGTAATATGGGAATATAAAAAGAAGGGACAAGGGAGGTGTTTGTGGTGTTTGAATGACCAAAGACCTCATGTGCATGAAAACTCATTTAAGGATCTTCAGCACAAACCTATACAATATTATTGACAGAAGGGAAGATGTGCTCCAGATCCTGAGTCCAGAGATATAAAAATAAATATTGCAAGAAAATGAAAAATTGATACCTGATGAGGCAAAGGACCCTATGGATTCTGAGAAGATTATGGAAACACAACAGGATGCTATTGAATGGTTTAAGAGAGAAATAAGACTTGGGGAAGCAAAATTTATGACCTGCAGAAATTGTTGGCAAAATATGAGAAAAAAACTTGAATACATGGTGGCAAACTTTACCAAAAAAACAAAACAAAACAAACAAAAAAACAGATTGGGAATAGAGGTACATAGAAGTGTAAGAGCCATGAATTTTTTCAAAAAGTCTAAAATAGAAATGGAATCAAAATTATGAAGAGAATGGGGAAAATAAATCTTTTTTTTTTTTAGAAAAAGCTACAGAAAATTCAATTTTAAAAAACAAACTAACAACATAAGCTGAAGGGGAGAAAAAGAAGAAAGGTTTTATTTAACTACTTTATTGAGAAATTTAAAAAAATGAGGAGGAATAATCAGACAATTAGACAAAAGAAAAGAAAGGCAACTAATAAAGCAAAGCTCCAAAACCAAGGAAAGGGGTAAGAAATGGGAATGAAGAAGGGTTGAAAATGAGGGGAAGAGAACCAGTTGAAACAAGGTTGTTTTAAAGCAGATTAAACTGAAATAATTAAAAAGAAAAAAAAAAACTATTATCTTCCCAGAGAAAAAGGGAGAAAACTCCTAAAGTTGAAAAATAAAAGAATATGAGAGACAACTGGAGGAAAATATAAACCTAATGTAAAACCAACAAACAAAAAAGGACAGATTGGATAAGGAAACAAAACCTCACAATGTATAGCTTACAAGGATAAACAAATAAAAATAATAGAGAGATATACATACAGAAAAAAAAATGAGTGTCTATAAGAAAATTTACTACTCATCACATAAAGGTCAAAAAGAAAGAAATTACAATTGTGCTATCAGACAAATCAAAAACATTAACAACATAAAGAAATAACAAGGAAAGCACATTAGGCTGAAATGATCTATAGATAATAAGCTAAAATAACTATTGAACATATATGATCCAAATGCTTTAGGGTCTAAATTCATTTTTAAAAAAAACTGAATTATAAGAAGCCATAACTAGTAACACAATAGTGTCAGGAGATTTTAGTGCCCTTTTTCAGTTTTGTCAAAATCTAACAGAAAAATAAAGACAATTGAAAATACAGAATTGAACAAGCAAACTAGAAATAAAAACTTATGACATCTTCAAAATGAATTGCTAAAAAATATATTTGTAATGGTAATTTGAATTGGAAAATCTTTCCTATTCATTAATAGGTCCATTAAGTCACATGGAGCCTGTGGAGGAAGGAGTTTGCTGAATGGGTAAAACAGAAAGAAGTGGAGCTAGAGCAGAGCTCAGAGGAAATTAGTCTTGAGAGCAGTCAGAGCTGGGAAGGATGCCAGCCTCCTGGGTAGCATGAGGGATTTTTGTTGTGATTGTGATTTTAAGGGTCTACTCGTGATGAGTGTAATGCATATGGTTTGTGGGAAGCCTAGCAGGGGGAAGGCTTGGGGATGGTGTTGTCCTCTGCATTGTTATTGTGTATAGGTTTTTGTTGCTGTCTTGGATTTGGATGTGAATAAATGTTTTGGTTCTGCCTTCAATATCCGGAAAGTCTGTGACATTTCGCGATTCTGAATTGTGCCATGATATCCATGTCTGCCATGGGCACTGTGAATATTGCATCGGCACTACAATTTTTCAGCCCCACATGGAACTTTTACAAAAAAATGATTGTTTTATGGTATGCAGATATTGTAAATATCTAAATAATAGTAGGTGATGTTAAGCATACCCTTTACAGAAAATAATGCAATAAAAATAGTAAGTAGGTCAAATAATAAATCAAAGAAAATAACTATGAGAGACAATGATAATGACAAAAATTTCTGGGATACAACTAAAGAGATGCTCAGGAGAAGAAATTATACCTCTATAATTTAGCTTAAAAATTGAAAAGGAGAGATATAATGAACTGAATATGCATGAAAATTAGAAAACTAGTAAATAAACCTAAAAAAGGCACAAAGAGAAAATATTGAAAATTATTGGAGAAATAGATAAGCTAGAAAGCAAAAAGTATAGAAATGCTTAATACTAAAAGATGGTTGTTTGAAATGACTAATAAAATTGATAAATCATTAGACAATCTGATTACAAACAGATGAGGCAGACATCATGCAAACTGCTATTAAAATAATCAATATACAAAATAACATATGCATAAAATAAAGTATAACTAAAATGGCTTATACAGAACAGAACATATGAAATGGCTAAAATCCCAGAATAAAATCAAAACTTGTTCCATTCATTAGACACATGAACTCAAACAGAAATATCAAAAAAAAGTTACAGAAAATATTTTAGTCATGAAGAGTTGTCTATGGAGATGATAGTCAGAATCAAGTCATCATTAGAAATTATAGAAAGGTCATCTTTTTGGAGACTGTGTTATTTGATTAATAAAGACTATACAATGTATAACTCTACAAGTTGCAAAAACTATCTGTTGCTAGTTGCCTAGGGAGACATCACTCAATATCAAAAATTATATATATATCAGAAGTCATCTTTCATAAACTATCAGAAAATAAGTCCTTACATCATTTTTAAGACATCAGCAAATGAATTGAATTGGAACTAGAGTATTATACCAGTTAGAACTATGATGAACCTTTGTCTGGTCTCAACATTGATTAATAAATAATAGAGAGCAAAATTTTAATAACTGCCTCTATGAGAAATGTTTATAATTCCCAAACTATGTTGAATGAAATAATTTCTAAATATAGAATTATAGCAGAAAAATATAAAATCATATGGGAACAGGATCAATTAACCTCATCTTTATGTAATCTTTTATATGTAATTTCTAGAACTCAACAATCATATTCATAAAAGAAAACAAAAACTTTTCTTGTGAAAAAATGAGGAAATTGAATTAAATCTTCTTCACAGCTTTTGTTAATTATGAATTATTCTGACTCTATGATTCATATTTTCTCATTGGTATTTACAGAACACAAAATATGAGCCAATACTAAAGTATATCTCATATTTTCAAACATCAGGCAGTACAGAAGTATAGCTTAGTAAGGACCTGCTGCTTTAGCTGTCATCTCTGTTCTCCTGCATCTAAGACTCTAATATTTAAGAATGAACTTTAGAGTCAGTGACATCACCTTCCATCAAGTCATTGTAAGTTCCTTATTGTCCTTAACCCTGTACCCTGAGCATTTTTCATGTCTGCTTTCCAAGCCAACTTCATTATTCCTTTCACCAGATTTCACCATTTATTGCACCTGAAATGCATTTCCCATCTCTATGTGTCAAAGATACTTTCTTCTCACCATCAAATATGTACCAACCTTATACTTGCTATAAATCATGCCTTTCAAGCACAAAATGCTCAGTTTTAAAGTACTTAATCCAAATCCCTTACCTATTATTTTTAACTCAAGTTCTTGCTTTTGTTTTTTTTTAACCTTTTTCTTCAACCTTTTGTCTTTGTAGCAGGGTGTGTGTGTGTGGTATGTGTGTGTGTGTGTGTGTGTGTGTGTGTGTGTGTGTGTGTGTAGATAGACAGACAGACATAGATAGATAGATAGATAGATAGATAGATAGATAGATAGATAGATAGATAGATAGATAGATGGATGGATGGATGGATAGAGAGAAATATTTTTCACTGCATCTCAGATTTAGAAGGAAGGAATCTTGGAGGTTATCTAATTCAATTTCTCATTTTACAAATGAAAAAAAAATGAAAAACAATAAGGCCCAGCAAGGCTATATGTCTGGCCAAAGTCGCACAGGTAGTAACTCCAGTTACTTGACTCCTAATCCTGTACCTGCGAGACTTTGCTGCTCAGGCTCTGTGATGTGATTTGCTGTACTCTAGATTAAGTTTCTCTTCTCATGTCTAGTTCAATGAGCGTACAAAGCTCTTTCATTGTATCTCAAAAGGTACTCATGTAATAATAATAGCTGACATTTATAGCATATTTTAAAATTTGCAAAATTATTTACATTCATTATCACAATCATCTCAGAAAGTCCTTATGGAGTAGTTAGTGTAGGCATTATTAATGATTTGACTGCAGTCACACATCTCTAAGTATCAGATATGGTATGTAAACATAGGTCTTCCTGACGGTAGTACACTTTTTGCATGGGATGCATAAACTCTTGATGTCAATATACAAGATTCTCTATATTTGAGCCAGGGAACATTATGACTGAAAGTCAGCTATTGCTACATTTTTGCTGTACAGGTTCATTCTTGTTTCATTAGCATCCATGTGATTACCAAATTCTTAATTTTGTATATTTCAGAATTCTTTGAATTTTTTCTTACAAAAAAAATAGCTACTTATCCCTCAAACACTATCCAAATGTTTAACTGCAATTGCCAAAGTGATCTAAACCACAGAAAGCAATGGATTTGGATAAAACTGACCACTTAGAGTTTATTTTGTTTATAAATGTGTACCAATTAAGGAAAGTAGTAATAATATAGACTTGCTGCTCAATGATTTATTTAAAATTAATATTTTATCCATCCATTGTTTGTTAATTCATGTATTTATTTTTATTTATTTGTCTTTTTAAAAAATTTTGGGCACCTTTCATTGCAAGTCAGAGCATGACACAGCTAGATCCCTATTAGTATGGTTAATGAATTCCCTGAAGTGGTCACATGTATTGCAATTTTCACTATTTGAAGTTAACAATTATATAAAATATATTTGGTTCTAACCCAGTGGAAATGGGCAGTGTAAATTTGAATAGTGCTACAATTTTAGATGAATTTTTTATTTGTGCTAATCATGACCTAGCAATGATATTAAGCAGGAAAACAGAAGAAAAGAAAATGGAACAAACTATAAAAGTGAGAGTTTAAAATGTTTGGGTTTTAAAAAATAAATTTCAATAATAGTTAAGAGAAATGTGCAAGAATATATTCGTTCTTTCATATTGGGGTGCTTCAATTTGTGAGATGAAAAACATGTAAAATCAAACTGATAAGAAAATACTGCCACAAAAAGAAAACAGCTAACTTGGAGATAAAAGTTATAATTCAAATGGATAATAAAGAATGAGAAGCAGCAGAACATTCGGATGAAAATTTTAAGCTAATTCCATCACTAGACCAACCAGTTAAAATCCTACCAATTTATTTTAATCAATTACTAAATAGAGGATTTAAAATAATACTTTAGGGTTTTAGGATGTCATTTCCACTCCTCTTTTTGTTAATATCTCTAACTAAATAACTATTTTTCCAAATGCATTATTCATTTGATGGGGCAACATCAGGAAGGACTACCACTCAACGCAGAATGATTTTTCTGTTATTATTAACTATTATTACAATTGAAAACAAGAATAGTTCACATTTATATAATTCTATGTCTTTGGTCTTTCTACTTAGATGCTATCCCAGCTTTCCCAATTTGGTGACATCTTTAAAATTTGGATTTCTGGAATTTTTCGTAGGTTTCTGGGAGATACAAATTAGAAACTGTTGTGAAGCCATAATGGTTCACCTCATCATACGAGGAAGCATGGGCAGACTTGAGCAGAGCACCTCATTCCTATATGCCAGCTTCTCTGCCTCCTTCTGTAAGCTGATAAGCTGCAATTATGCACAATGGTTGTGGCCAGTGTGGCAGAGAACTGATGGGACATACTAGGAAAACTGTGAAGCAATTACAAATAACTTTACTTTCCCACTTGCTTTTCTGCTAAAGAGGAATCAGTTCAAATGTCAAATCATTATTCATCTGGTGGAACATTTCTTTCCTTTTTGAGGGGGCTTAGCTCATGAGGAGAGTCTAAAATATTCCCCATCACCAGCAGCTCAAGTAGAGGTTTCCTCATAATCAATATGTTGTTCATTTGCTTAATAATATTGTTATTACTTATTAATCTGCTCTCCCTCTTTGATATAAAACAAAATCCACCAGCTACTAACTCTTGATCTAATATGATTAGAGCTGGTAAAGGTAGAAATTAAGGGAGGGATGAGAGAGAGAATCCTGCTTCAGTATAATTGAAAAATAAAGTGAGAAGACATTCACTCCTCTCAGAAGTTCCAAATGCAGTGGAGGCAGATGGAAATCGTACCCCTAGGCCAGCACAGGTTCCTAAATACCAGAAAGCTTGTAAACAGAAGGGGAATAAATAATTCATTCCTCTACAATTGGTAGGCCAAAGTCCAGGAGACAAAAGAAATTCAAGTCTGGGATCGAATGAGTTCCAAGTTGTAAGGAAACTTTCCCTAAATTTTTTACAATGCCCTAAGAGAAGAGGCACTTGTCATTAGAGTAGTACCTCTGACAATCAATCAGACTGCTCTGTCACACTTCTCCCCTCTACCCCAAATTACTTCTGGGATACCCTCTAAAAGAGACACCTCTCCAAATACTTACAAATGAAAGCCTCTCCATTCAGTGTTATCTATATACTAATTCAGGGTTTTCGAAGATTTTAAATTTGTTTTTATTTATCTTCCATGGTAATCAGGTAATGTCTTTTGACTTATATTAAATATGTTCATCCAGAGGATGGAATTTATGGTCAGAGATGATAAGGGATTTTCTGAAGTTCATAAATTAGTAACTGTCAGGAGCAGAACTTCGGACCAGCCATTCTGGTCCAACATTCCAAGATTCTTTCCACTAAATTCCTCATCAGTCCTTCCCTATTCTCCAATGTTAGATGTGATTTTTCTGTCCATTAATCTCTCATCCTTTTCCTAATACTTTTCTTGTGTATCTATCTCATTCTAACTTGTATTATAGCTATCTGCATATCCATTTTACACTCTGCTAGGTTATAAGTTTCTTAAGTGCAGGAACTAACCTTTATTGCATTTCCAGTGTAGTACCTTTAGTACCTTAATAACCACATCATAAGTATTTGTTAATTAAAAAAAAAAAAACAGCTAGTCAACACATGCTATTAAAATGATGAAAACAGTAACCACAATATAATGATGTCTGTTTTCTAAGAATTCATGTGTTGGCTCATGCAAGGGGATGCTATATGCTTCTGTTGTAATATTTAAAAGATAAGAAAACTTGTGAATTTCCATATGTTGAATACAAGAAATGGAAAAGTACTAAGGATTCCAAACAAAGCACAATGCCTTGCATCTCAAAAAAACAAAACAATTCATTGAACTTCTACATCTTCTCTCATATCTCCCAGCTTTTCTCTACTCACATAGTTCTTCCTAGTCCAGGCCATCCTCATATCTCTCCTGGGATATGCAGTAGCTTCCTAGTAGCCTCCCCTTCTTGCCAGCTCTAGTTTCCTTTGTCACCTGTAATCTTTCCTTCACACAGCTGGCAAACTTAAAGCATAGATAGGGATCATTTCACTTTCCC
Organism: Notamacropus eugenii; assembly: GCF_028372415.1. Lineage (NCBI taxonomy): Eukaryota > Metazoa > Chordata > Mammalia > Diprotodontia > Macropodidae > Notamacropus > Notamacropus eugenii. Next base: position 445,930,642 of record NC_092873.1, read on the forward strand.
TTTTCAAAAATCCTCAATGACTCCCTATTGCTTCTAGAATAAAATACAAAATCTTTCGCTTGGCATGAAAGGTTCTTATAAATCTGCCATACACTGATCTTTGAAGCCTTGTTTCATATCACCCCTACTCATATATTCTCTACTCCAGTCACACTTGCCTGTTAATTTATCCCCATTTACAACATTCTCTCTCTCTCCTTGAAGAATGAGCACAGATGGCACCTCATGTCTGGAATGTACTCTCTCTTCACCTCTTATAACGTGGAATTCCCTACTTTTTTCAAAGCACAGTGCGAGTGGCACCTTCTACATGAAGACTTTGCTGTTTCACTTCCTGCCATTGTCCCCAATTTGTGAACAAATGAAATGACTTTGTATTTTTAGCATATACTTTCTATTTACTCATTTATGCATATCCAGTCCCCTAGCATGCAAGCTCTTTGAAGACATTAACTAATTTTATTTTTTGTCTTTGTGTCCCTATCCTTAACATAATGCATTGTACATGTGCTTAATAAACGCCAAATTGATTTGAATGGAATTGAATCAGAAATATCGTATACATGACAATAGATTTTGGGGAAGTATGTGGTAAAATGACTGAGAGCCAAAAACAATCATTTTGTATTTGTCCTTGCTCAAGCTGTGTTCACATGCAAAATACAGGGCACAGGCATATGTAACTCAAAGGTACTTCTCTAGTAACCTGACCCATTGTGAAGAAAGAGGTCTTTGGACATATTTTACATATTGGAAAAAAATTTATCACTCAACAAATCACATATTATATCTGCACATAATAAGAACTCCTCAAAAGATTATTAGATGTAGAGAAACTATGATGTGTCTGTGTGTGTGTATAGTTCCTTATTTATTAGGTCAGGAAAGCCCAATTCTGGGTTTATTGCCACAGGAAACCCTATCACTTTCCAGTCATAAAATGTTGTAAAAGTTTCTCATTGTGTGTGCCACATTGTCCCTCTGAGTCCAGTAAAATCAAAGACTCATAAATGAAAAGAATTTTAGAAAATAGACAGGGCTTTAGAGATAATAGTAAATATTTTAAAATGTTTCATATGTATTGTTTTGTTCTATCCTCACAACAATTATTAAATTACTTTCTCTGTCTCTGTCTCTGTCTCTGTCTCTGTCTCTCTCTCTCTCAAAAATTTGAAAACTGAGGCAGAAACAATTTAGATGGTTTGAACAGAGTCATACATGTAGTAAATTTTTGAGGCGATGTCTTCCTGATTCCAATTCTAGTGCTCTATCCACCATGCCATCTAGCTATGCTAAAAGATAAAAAAGAGAGACAGAGACAAAGAGAAAAGGGGGAGAGACAGAGAGACAGAGAAAAAGAGCGAGAGAGAGAGATTAGTTCTTTTGACTAGATCATAATTTCTTAGGTATGTGAAGCACTAAACATTTAAACTTCATAATAAGTCATTATAACTGTTCAAGTTCATCATTTGTCCTTCTGTATTGTCTCTTACATTCAGCATCTCTTCTACTGGCATTGCAAATATGCTAATTCAGGTCATGATTTCCTCTCATTTAAACTATCATTACAGCTTATGAACTGGTAGTTCTTAATACAAAATTAAGTCCTATTCCTTAATCAATATAGTTTGTTGTAATCATGGCCCTCTTGTTGAATGAGTAAATTATAAGCTCTAGATCCTAGAATTCCTAGCATTCCATAATCTTACTCTTGTTGTTGTGTTTGTCCTGCATTCTTGAAGAGGATCATGACGTCTAGATGATGACATGACTTGAAGTTGCCTTTGATTTGAGCAATGGAGGGCTGTGCAAGGTCACCAAGCTCATCTTCTCCTGAGCCATCTGGGTCCAGTGGCATGATATTCATCAGGATGGCTGGAGAGAGTCCAGGATGCAATGTGAGACCTTGGCCCTTTCGGGCTTACGTCTTATCACCATCATCTTACTTTGAGTGAGATACACCCATTCAATGAATAGGCATCCTTAAGTTACTCAAAGGATGATCCCTTTAATAGAAAAAAATAAAACTGGGAGAGGAAGACCCTCAGGGTTCCTGGGTAAAAGAGAAACAATTACTAGTTAGTTATTACATCCACTCTGTGCTACATGAGTGGGGATTTGTGGAGTCTACGAGCTCCACAGTGAATTGGGTTTAAGGCTTGATCTTTGAGGAAAAAATATAGTCAGTAAATCCAGAGGAAAAAAGGCAGCTTTTCGCCATGGAGTTTACCTTCTCCTGGGCAGAACACCAGAGGAGAGGAGAGAAGAGATGAAGGGAGGAGAGGGGAGAGGAGGGGAATGGAAGGGAGGGAGGGAGAGGTTGCTACTCACTCACAGGTTGTGTTTGCCTGAAGAGGACCATGACATCAGGATGATGACATGACTTGCAGTTGACTTTGATTTGAGTGAGGGAGGGCTGTGCAAGGTCACCAACCTCACATTCTCCTGAGTCATCTCTTACTCTATACACATATTAAGAATATGTCATAGTATATGCCTCTTCATGTATTCTCCACATTTTCCTTTATTTGATAATTCAGTCAAGAAAATAAAACAAAATAAAGATTTCGTCCTTAGACTATATTTCTGCTTCTTTTGTTTCAGGTGTTTCTTCATGCACAAATGCCTGAAAGGGATTTATCCCTTCTCTCTCTTCCTTTGAGTCTGAGTTCAGATGCTATATAATCCACAAAGGCATCTGTGTGCCTCCTTTCACTCCTCCCATGAGATAAAAATCACTTTAGTTAAATAAAAGTGAAATTTCCCTTCTCAAATTTCTCATAGCACTTTCCTGAATGAGTTGTCTGCATATACCTCATTCTCCTTTATATCACAGTGTTCCTATCTGCAAGAGTAGTCATCTACTGCACAAAATTGTTTCTCTTCTCCTTGCATGTCCCAGCTCTTTAGGTGCCAAGAAGAGAGAAATATGAAACTGAAAAGCTTAGAGAGAGCATCACATGGTTGCCAGAGGTTATGCTCTGACTTTTAAGTACAGGTGAATACAATGCTTTGAGTCTGTTGTTTTCTTTAGTTTCTGGCATACATCTGTTTCACATAAAGAAAATAATTACGGTAGAGACCATTCCAACTGGGCCCCTCAAGTTTCCCTCTATGATAGCTTATAGAAGCCCTTGACTCCATGATCCCTGTTGTTATACAGAAGTTAGGCTGTCACCTCTTTAGATAGTATGCCAATAACAAAAAGTAAGAATAGTCACTACTTGTGAAAGGGGATGGTGTGCTAAATTGTTGGGAGGTACACTTCCCTGTCCCCTCAACCCTGTCCTTTTAATCTCCTGTAAGGAGTGATTTTCAACTCCCCATCTCTCTCGTAGTCCCACATACTAGGTAGTAGACCCAGACAGCTCCATTCAATTAAAATCAGCAAATAAAAAAAAGTTAACTTGGTGTGAACAAATGCTTAACTTGAGAGGAAATAAGTGCTATGATTATTGGATAAAGATAAAAAATGATGCAACTCAGGAAACAGCATGTGATTGGCTGAATTGGACACTTCTCTGGACCTATTTCTAGCATATTAAACTAGTTTGACACCTTGTATTCTAGTACTAGGTTTGTCAAGTGGTGATAAAATCCAGTAGCAAAGTACTCAATGATAGCAGTTGATCTTGTGGGGAAAAGAAAAACTCATTTCCTCTCTCCTCCCTTCCTTCTCTGTATATGTCTGCTATCTCTGTCTTTCTCTGTTTTTCTGTGTCTGTCTCTTTTTCTACCTTTTTTCTATTTCTCTGATTCTTTTTAGTGTCTCTTGTTTCTGTCTTCATTTCCCATTTCTTTCATTTCACTTCTCATTCTTCTTTCATGTCTCTTTCTGTCCTCTTCCCTCCTCCCTACTCCCAACTCACTTCTCTGGAACTTCAAAAGTTTAGAAGATATAGAGGTCTCTTTCTTTGGTATTGATCTTATTATACTAGATTCAGTGATGGATGACGATACTCTCAGAGTCTCTATATGGAACTAAGAAGTATATTGAGGAAAAATTAGATAAGCCTAGGAAAGGCAGCTTCAGGAAGAGTGAACATTTAGGGTGGCGAGAATGCTGGATTTGGACTCTAGAAAGACAAAAGTTTTTAGAACCGAGCAGAAACTTGTACCCAAGTAGAGCTTCATGAATAATCCATGAAGGGGAAAACAATTCCTAGGATCATGAGTTGCAAGGTACTCCTTTGACATATACAGAGATCATGTGTGTGCTTACAGTGAATGTATTTCCTTTATACTGGGAATGGTGTGTGTGTGTGTGTGTTGTGTTTGTGTGTGCACACAAACACACACTCATATTTTCATAACTATCATCCTTATAAACTACTTGGTAAATATCCTTTTGAAAATCCAATTGTACAAAAATCAATGGGAAACATACCAACAACAGAAGCAGAAACACCAACCCCTCACATTTACCCCTAGAATACTGAGGAATAAATAAACACCTTTTTCATACTGGAGGGAGAACGTATTTGAGGGGATGGTCCCTAAATGGATGCTTATACTCTGAAACAAAGAATTCTTGCTATTTAAGATCTTCTGCCCCAGTTGAGAAAAGATGAGACAGAGTAGAGAAATTAGGGAATGGAAACATAGATTCTGCACAGTGGATTCTTATGGCTTAGCAATGAATGCAAGATTAAGGAGGCTGTATGGGAATGGAAATTAGAGAATGTGATGTTATGAATTAGCAGTAATTAAAATCACATCCTTAGATTTGATTTTGAATTTAGATTGCTAAGGAGTATATGAAGTCCAGAAACTGGGAGGTATATCTGGGTAAGACATAACATTTTGCTGATAAAACTCAAACACAGGATAGTTTATAAAGTACCATAATAAACATGATGCTTGCATTTATAATTTATAATATAATTTTTATAAAAATGTTATTACAATGCAATTATATAATGTGCAATCTTAATATAATATGGTGTGATTTTTAAAATATAATTTATAATAGCATTAGGGTTTATAAAACACTTTTCAACTTTTATCTCATTTTATTCTCAAAATGACCCTGAGAGGCAGGTATTATTATTATCCATTATTTTACAGTGAAGAAAAGTGAAGCAGACAGATGTTTTGATGTCCCAAGTCACGCAGCTAGATTTGAACACACAGTCACACAGTCTGCGTCTGGATTTGAACTTGAGTCCATCTGTTTTTAGTCCCCTCACTTCATACATTGTGTTACCTATCTGCCTAGACATAGCAAATGGTCTAAGCAACACCTCTACTACAGAAACTTGTACTGTAGTAGATGCATGAGTCTGATATTGGAAAGAGCTATAGTAGGTATCTGTATACTTTTTCTTCCCTCCATTACATTACAAGGTACATGAAATCACATCCTATGTCTTACTTTATAATGCAAGCACCTAGCAACTAGTGCAGTGCCTTGTGTATATAGTAGGCACTTAATGACTTTTTAAAGCTGAATTGAGCTGAACAAAACAAATGATTATTCATAATACATGGTATCTTCAATTTCCCAAAGCAAGTATTTTTGAACATTTTACTCACATGATGTACTTACAAACACAATATGTCCTTATATAATTGGAAGAGAAAGGAGGTGAAAGGATAAATCCAAAGAAGAAAAGGAAAAAAAATGGAGGTGGAGGGAGAGGGAATAAGCAAATTATATCAACTTGTCCCTGACTTAAAATATTCTCAGTATTCTAATGAGAACATGCATTCTTCAGCAAAATTGCAAGTGCTATCTAGCATGGGAAAAATAAATGGTAAATCAAATTAAAAAAGCACAAAGCTTTAGAGAGGGGAATATCTCTTTTTTTGAATGGAAATCTTACATTTGCTTTGCTGCTAGACTTTAGAAAAGCAATATAAAAGTGAAATGTTTATTAACTATCATCAAAGAAAAAAACTGCCTTTTCCTCCCAAGGTTTCCAGAGTTCTCTAGCTGTCAAATCTCAACTCCTTTGATAAGACTGAAAATATAATAAAGAATAATAAGAAAGAGAAAAAAAAAACAATGTCAGGTTTATCTTCTTTACCCTGGTATCTTAAAGAAGAGAGAGTTAAGTACTGAGCCCAGCAGCGAGCAAAGAATTCATGCTGTGAGCAGCTGCCTGCTTGGGAAAAAACATGTGTTTAAAAATACCTTTTGGTCCAGGTAATTGGGACTGCATAGTCCAATAAGCTTCAGCTGCTCTCAAGGACAAGACCTAGGAAAGCAAGTTTTCTAAATAGAGATTGTCTTAGATGGCCAAAATGGCCCAAATCAGACTTTGCTTGAATCTGCCCAGGACTAACAGATCAATGGGTTTTGACTGAACAAAGATCAATTTTGTCAAATGACCATCAGATGAATTTACTTCCTCCTCAACCTCCATAACTGAAAGGTTGTTGGAGAAAATCCATTCCATTATTTGTTTTAGCACTATGTTCACACAATTTATATTTTCTTTTCTAAAATTAATGTCAAATTTTATATTTTGAAATGATATCCCAACTTATTATATTGCTTGTTTTAAAACCTGTCTTGCATATAATATACACAGAAAACTCTATTATTGTCCTATTTGAACTTTGTCCCCAAAAGGAATTCAGAATATATCCAACATCTGGGGTAGCAGATGGAGATAAGAATACTCAAGGTAAAATTCCTTTTAGAAATATACTTGATCACTAATTATTTTAATTATCTATGAGGAAAAATTTCAAAGTGTAGGTTTCTTTCCCATTCTTTTTTTTTCACTTTTTGCATTTTTAATTTATGCCTTTTATTTTTACTTTCATTCACTTTTATTCCTTAATACATCCCCTATCCAGAAAGTCCTTTACATTTTGTATTTGAATTATTGTTTTCCTCCCCTCTTCCTTTATCACCCAAGATAAAGCTTCCTGGTTAAGGTGTGTGTCAGGAAATGAGTTTATAAAAAAGTCATCAATAAATATATACAAATTAAATGCAAACTCACATACATAGAATAAAGAAATTTATGGTGAAAAAATTAGCCGAATCAATCAATATAGCAATCATGTCTCACAGTCTGTGGAATATGCTATACTCACAGTCTGCTTGGCTATGAAAACTTTTCTCTGTGTCCAAGTTTGATCATTAAGTGACAGTGTTTAAGTTTTGTTTTGTTTTTTCTGTTTGCATTATTATAACTATTATGTGCATATCTGTAAACATACATATATATGTGTATATATATGTATGATTGTATATACACATATTCCCCCAATCCTGTTTACTTCATCAAAATTAGTAGATAACACTTCCTTTGTTTCCCTATATTCTTCACCTTTTATAATTTTTTGTGACAGTAATTTTTCAAATCATTGTTATAGCAATATTTGTTTAGCTATTCTACAATTAATGAAGTTCTTTTGATACCTCAACAAATGGATATGGATATACACATGAACACATATATGTACATATATGTAGAGTTATATCTACCTATCTATCTGTCTATCTATCTGTCTGTCTGTCTGTCTATCTATCTATCTATCTTTTCTTCATGTCTTAGGTTCCTCTATGATATATTCATAGCACAATTTCTCTTAAAACTTTGGGTCAATGGGATTACTTGTTTTACTCTCATTTAAAAAAAAAGTCCAAATTGGTTTTCAGAATGGTTACACTAATTTATATATCCACCAACAATGGATGTATTACAATCTGCCATCAGTCCCTTCAATATTGACAATTTTCATCCATTTTCACCTTTGTCATTTTTCTGGGTGTAAAGTAAAACCGCAAAGTTGTTTCTATTTGCATATTCACTTGTTAGCAATCTGAATCAATATTTCATATGGCTGTGATAGTTTCCTATTATTCTTTTGAGAACTGTTGATTCATATAATTTTGTCATTTATCCATTGTATTGGCTCTTGGGATTTTACATTTGTTTGGATTTCTGATATATCAAGGATTTGAGACCTTTCACAGAGATATTGCTTGCTCTAGAATAGAGAGTAGAGAAACTATTTGGAAGACACAAAGTCTAGTTTGCCCCAGTCCTTACCATTTACCTCACCATTGTGGTTTGCCCAGGTTTATTTCTGAGGGAGGTTGACCTCTCAAGAGGGGAATTTGGCTCCTCATTCTAACATGTAATGACTCCTCACTTTTGAGCTTAGTGTACCCATGAATACTTTTAATTATTGTAATAGTTATTGACTGGAAGTTTTAGAAAGTCCTTATACAAATGGAAATATAAAAGATGCTCATTTTACAATATGAATTGTATATAGGAGAGATCCTTATTAGGACACAGAAAACAATCATAAGCATAAAAGAATCACAGTATATATTATGGTATCTATTACTATGAGGACACAGAGAAGGAAGAGTAATGTTCTAGCCTTGACACATTAAACATTTTTGTAAGACTGTTAAATCATGACATTATATTCGACCCTTTTTTAAAAAAAATCAATCAATTGACAAAGCTGACCTTTCTAATGACCATTCTCTATGTCAACTCTACCCTTGGTTTCAACTTCCTCTTTCTGTTGCACAAGCACTCGATCACCTCAGTTGTTCAGATTCTTAGGAAGGTACTAAGTATGAAACACTATAAAGTCCATACTCCATGTGGTGAACATTAGTCCCTGCCACCATATGTCAGGGAACACCAGGAGCACCATTTTCTCCCCTTTACTGAAATCACATCTTATTACTTGAAGGACTTAACATCAGCAAGAAATTTTCTCTTTTTGTAACGTGTTGCAGGCTACATCATCAACTTTCCCATTTCAGTAAAGTTTTAGGAGGGTCTCATCAAGTCTGAAACTCTCCTTAGCACCCCTCCCCCAGGGACAATTTCCCTCTCTTTGTTTGGAGAGGGTAGGATATAGGTGCTGTAGAACTCTTTCCCAATCATCTGTCTGAGGAGGGCTTCTAGGGAATTTACCTCATCATCCTGAAAGATGACACCAATTCTGACACCCACACCACTTCAATACTCTCCCCCTCCCTGTGGTTGGAAAAGATAGAGGAAGGACACTAAAGCACTTCAGAGGTCCTCCACGTTTTGAGGAGTATGCCCATGACATTCACCACATATTTTCCCACCCAACTATTGTCTTGGGTTTCTTGATCTACTAGCCTGCAAGATGAAATGAACTCTGAAACTCACACCTCTTCAGATCATTTCCTACCCACAATTGAGGACTTCGTCATGCTCCTGAAGCAGTTACTACCACCCCACTTCTCAACTTTTTAGTATCTTTTTATGTGTTGTCTATCCCCATTATATTGTGAGCTCCTTGAAGGCAGGGATTGTTGGAAACCTTTCTTTATATCTCTAGTGCTTGTCATAATACGTGTCATATATTAGGAGTATAATAAATGTTTATTTATTGATTCTGACTTAAACATTATTGGAAGCTAGATCACCAGTGCTGCAACATGGTCTTCCTGAAGTAAGAAAAGAGTAGCAATATCTGTGCATGCTGAGGCCTGGGGGTGGGGGTGGGGGAGAGAAAGTCAAAGAGGGGGAAAAACTATTTACCTACATACATTTTTTTCTCCAATCAACAATATCATCCCAGCTGTATGGAGATTGTGACAAAGCTATACAAAAGCATGCTATTACATTGTCTACTTTGCATTTTACCATTGCCTCAATCAGGCAAAAATCATTTTAGTACAAACTAGGTTCCAGACATTGTGCTATGTAAGGATATATGTAAGGATGCAAAAGAAAAGAAAAGAGGGAAAAAAAAAGAAAAGAAAAGAAATCTGTCCTCTTCTTGATTAAGCAACCACCCATAGACAGTTTTTTGAAGTTATCTCTGTACTTTTGCTTAGTTTGTATTTCTTTTTATAATTTGAGTTAAGTGCTCATTTAGATCATACATGCTATATGATGTCAGTTTAAATCTTTTTTTTTTAAATCAGTGAATCTTCTCCAAGTAGAAAATTCTTCCATAAATAGTTTATATTCTCAGGTTTCTCAAAAAGATAGATTAGTGAAATGAATAGTTTCTGATTTTTGCTTACAGAGTCTATCCCAATGACCTGCCTTTTAATTTCATCAGCACTGTAATATTCATGAGCTCTTTTTACTATAGTTATAAAACTATACTGCTAACCTGCATGCTTAATATAGCACTTTGAGGTTTGCAAAGTACTTTATTTGTGTTAACTCATTGGAACTTCACAACAACCCTGTTACATAAGTAGTTGAATTTCATGTATAAATCCAATTTAAATACAGAAAAAATGTAAAATGCATGTATGTGTATATATATTATATATGTATATATAATATGTATATACATATAGTTAAAAGATTCTTTGTTATTATAAGATTAGAATATTACTAGTAGGAATATGTTACTATAGGATTATTATAGAAGTTTTTATTAAAATATTTTGCATTAATTGCCCATGAGTATTGTCTATACTTCTCTTAGTTTTTTCCATTTCTTTTTATGTTAACATAGTCATAGTAGTTTCAAAAAAAGTGATTGTTAGAGTGCTTTTTTTTGCAGAATAATTTGTGTAACATAGATATTGTTTTTTAAGTATTTGATAGAATTCACCTTTAAAGATGATTTTTTCCAGCTTTTATATCTACTTGACAACATCTCTAATTTCTCTATTTTACATTGGGTTTTTATTTTTGCTATTAATAATTCAATTCAATAAACATTTATTAAACACTCACTATGTGTTATGATCTGTACTTAGCACAAATAAGAAAATGAAAGAGTCCCTATCCTACAGAACTTAGAGTCTAATGGAGGAAAACAACACACAAAAGAATGCTGAAAAGCCAGGGATGGAGAGAAGGGAAAACACCAGCAGGGAGGATCCAGTGAGGAGAGTGGGAATATGATGTTTCATGCAGTTGAAACCAAGCAGCAACGCTAATGGGAAATTCAAAATTACCTGTAAAGTCCTGTATCAAAAAGAGCCAATGAGCAGAGTGATTATTTTATTTTCAAAATAAAGATATTACTGAAAGGGTAAAGCATCAAAAATGTAAGAACATTCATTCTACTCTTGAACCTGGAGCACGTCATTCCACAAATATGGATGGTATCATCAGGAATAGTATGCAGAAAAAAAATACAGGATGCTAGTTGAGTACCACACATACAGGCAACATATGTGATGGTTGTAGAAGCTCAGACTGCTGCCATTGCAGACCTCAGTATCATTCCTCCTCCTCCCTCCTTTCAGTTAATACTCATACCCCTGCTTCTCTCTAAAGCTTAACTTCAGATCACCAAGGCTAATTGAATGACAGAACTCCTCCCATCTCTCCTGAGTAGAACACTTGCTAGATTGTTTTTAAATATAATTTAACGTTTGATTTTGAACTTAAAAACCTAAACCAAAAAATAAAACAAAACAGTTCCACATATTAAGCCACTAACCAAAAAAAGAGCATGTATAACTGTGATTATGGATTTTATATCATTGTTGTGTGTGTCTATATATGTTGTATGTATGTGTATGCATACATAGATACACATATGTGTGTTTGTATATGTATATGCATAATATGTGTTTATATATAAGTATATATATATATATATATATATATATATATATATATATATAAAATATCCTTATCAGTTTGTAAGATTCTTGAGGGTACAGACTGTTTCCTTTCTTATTTGTATCCCTAATGCTCAGTAAAATTCTTAGAACCTGCTTCATGCTTAATAAATGTGAATTGAATTGAATTATTAAAAACAAAACTAAAAACCAAAATTAAGTGTATGAAATAGAATTTTAATCAAAACAGAAAATAAAATTAAACATGTTATAAAATAATGTGTTAGATCAGCACACAAGAAAATACATAGAGAATATTTAACTATACAGATAAATTTCTCAATCTCTTTCTCTTCTCTCTCTCTCTCTCCCTCTCTCTCTCTCTCTCCCTCTCTCTCTCTCTCTCCCTCTCCCTCCCTCTCTCTCTCTCCCTCTCTCTCTCTCTCCCTCTCCCTCCCTCTCTCTCTCTCTCTCTCTCTCCCTCTCTCTCTCTCTCTCTCTCTCTTCCTCTCCCTCTCTCTCTCTCTCTCTCTCTCTCTCTCTCAGCAGTATTGACATTTCCACCCCCTCACTAATAAAACAAATAAGCACAGTAAACCAAGACAGTTACATACAGTGACCACATGCGTGTCTTGCACCTTAAAAATATCATTCTCTGTCAGGAGGTGGTTAACTGCTTTCCCACTGTGATCCCATTGCACTTCCTGGAACCTGGGGTGACCTAATAAAGGCAATTGAGAAGTACTGTACAGGAGATGATATCAGCAAGTTGTGATTTGCACTGATGGAGAAAATGTACACATCAGTGAGCTGGAAATTTATTGAAGTATTCAAGTACCTCTACAACATGGATTGCTGGGCAATAAGCTACATATACTCGCAAAGGATGTGTATGTTTATTTGTGCATACAAGTATATACATATATATACACATCATGCATACACATGCCTATACATTTACATACAAATCCCAGACAGTAGAAGTAATTTGCCAAAGTCACAGAGAAAGATTCATTCAATTCCTTTAGCAATTGGGCCTGAACTGAGGTGGAATCAAATAAAACATGATTTTCACAGGCTTACAGTCTGATAGGATAAATGCATGTTAGTTATACCAGAAAGTATTATGCGGGGGGAGGGAGGAGGGAAACTTTTTTAATGTAAAAGAGTCATTGAATCATCATAGATTTTTTACAGCTGGAAAACGTCTTAAGTGGTTATTGAGTCAAATGAGTTTTACAGATGAGAAAACTGAGACTGAGAGGGGTTAAGTAACTTGCTCAGGGTTATTCAGCTGATCAATGGCTCAAGTAAGGCTTAAACTCAGATCTTCATGACTCCAAGTCGAATGCTCTAACCTTTGTACTTATTTGTTGTTGTTTAGTTATTTCAGTCCTGTCCAACTCTTGTACCCCCATTTAGGGTTTTCTTGGCAAAGATCCTGCAGTGGTTTGCCATTTTCTTCTTCAGCTCATTTTACAGATGAGGAACTGAGGCAAATAGGGTTAAGTGATTTGCCCATGGTAACACAGATGGTAAGTTATCTGAGTTCAGATTTGAACTCATAAAGATGAGTTTTCCTGACTCCGGGTCCTGCACTTCATCCACCCAGCAGCCCCCACTATACTTACTTAAACAAGTCTATTGTAAATTGTGACTGATTCTAAATTTCCGTTTAAAGACAGTTTAATTTATTCTTTTCACAGAACAACACACAATAGTATAGTATGTGTTGTATAATAAACAATAATCCTTGCTTCTTAGCTAACATAAACTTTTAAAAGTAAGAAGGCCTATAAAATGAAATCATATACCCTTATCCAAGAGAAAAACATAATTGAGTACATCAGTTAATAGATAAGCATTTATTGAAAACTCACCATATGCCAGGCATGGTTCTAAATGCTGGAGTGGGAAATACAAAGAATGAAATAAACCCTATATTAAAGGAATGTACATTCGGTCAGGGGAGACAACAAGTATGTATCTAGAGCTCTACCACTCCATTAAACAACTGATACTGATATATAGATAGTTTGATAGGTAGGTAAGTAGATTATGGAGAGAATAAATACAAGGTAGTTGAATCCAAAGTAATGAGGTAGGAAGAGCACTATTAGTTGAGAGGATCAAGAAATGTAAATAGCTACCATAGGTGGGCAGATTAAGCCCTAGTTTATAGGATTCCAAGAACAAAGGAGAATTAGCAGTGAAGTTCCTTTGGACAAAGTAACTACTTCTGTTGGGGGATACCAATGTACCTACACCTAAAAGAAGCTTATATTGGGACAAGTAAGATAAATATACAAATAACTCTTGTAAGTAGAATATGATAACTGCAGTAAACCAGTGAAAACACTGATTCAGGAGTTATAATACCTGTATTTAACTCCAGAGTATTTAGTTGGGTTACTCAGTTACATTTCTTTGAACCTATTTTTTCCCTCTTTTAACAATGGAGATAATAGCAGTTATATTACCTAACTTACAGTACTATTCATATAATAAAGCCTTGGAAAAATTTAAGTGGTCTATTATTTGAAGTCTACTTCTATTCAAGAAAGGCATCATGATCTAAGTAGGGGATGAGGTTTGAAACCTAACACTGACACACACCTGGGTAACTCTAATCAAGTCATAGAATCTTCTTTTTCTTCATCTGTATAATGGGCATATCAATACTTAAAATGACACATCCTGGAACTGTTTTGAGAAAATCATATTGCACATCTTTTGTACCTGATAAAGCACAGCTGCTATGATTGTAAAAGGAGTAGAAAGAGGTATGAGTTCAGATGAGACAAGATACTCCAGGGGACTACAAAGCAATAAAAATCCTTTGGGTAAGGTCTGAGCAGTTTTATTAAACTCTGAGAGTGTTTGTCTTCTAGAAAAATAGATAGGATTTGTTGTCTCCCTCTTTCTGTAAATTACAGTGATGAAATCTCAGTTGCAGGTGTTTTATTAATAATTCAAGGAGAGAATTAAGTACTATTTTTCACCTAGACTGAAGCTAACAAGGTCTTTGCTTAGCTATTTGCATCTTTATTTCCATCCTCTGAACATGCATTCTCCACTTAACCCAGGACATGCCACTCAGTTCATAATGACACTTCTACAACTTCACAATTAACAAGTTCCCAGTAAAACAACCAAGAAAGACTGTCAGATGCAAGTTACTGACAATCTCCCTATCTTAAAATAAACTAAACAACTATGAAAGCTTTCCTTAGGAGGAAAGGAAAAGGAAAATAAAAACACATAATTTGTGTCTGTGGAAATTACTTTAGGGTTAGCAGCTCATGCTAGTTTTCAGCAACGGGGAAAATGTTTGTCACAGCCCTTAGTAGTTGGTGACATTTCCTATATCTTATCTGCTTCCAAGAAACATACATTTTAATGTCCATGTCTAATTTATTGGAGAGTGAACACTTTCAAAATTCGTTTTATGTTGGTTGTAACTCCCCCTATCCAATACACAGACCCCTGCCAACCAATAATAAATATATACCAGGACATTTTACTTAACTTGTTTCATTATAAAAATAGCTTATATTTCTATAACACCTTCTATATAGCATTTCATTTGATCCTTACAGCAAACTTGTGAAGTAAATAGCTCATTATCATTGACTTTTTAGAGATGAGAAAACTGAGTCTCAGTTTCAGTGACCCATCACAAACTCAAAAAGCTAGTGTTAAAACTGGAATTAGGACAGTATAAAGATCTTTCATGGGATCATGGAGTGATGGACTGAGAGATGGAAGGAACCTTACAAATCATCTACTACAATACTCATTTTACACAAGAGAAAACTGAGTCACACAGAGATGAGATGATTTACCCCTGGTTGTATACCCTGTAAGTACATTCAAATCTGTTTTCTGACTCCAGATCTAAGTGTTAGGAAGGAGCCTGACCTCTTAGTCAGGCAACACTATAATGAAAACTGACAAAACATAATCTTTTAGGCTATTCAGCAAGAGATTGGTTTGAAAATTCACCTTTCAGTGACTTGAATGTAACCAGCACAATATATTTCAGGAATGAATAAATGAATGAGTAAACATTTATTGTTTACTATATGAAAAGCAGTGTACTAAGTACAGTATTTACAAATAGAAAATCAAGGTGGTCCTTACTCTTGAGTTCACATTCTACTGGGAAGAACCAATGGGTATAAGAAGCTTCAGGGGTGGGTCAAATGGAAAGTCCCCTGGTCCTTAGGGTGCACCCTCAAAGCAGATTGCAATGCATCTTGAATGTTATTTCTATCAATAAATCCATATTATTTCTAGTGCTGAACCACTTGACAGTCAGCCAAGGACTTTCTTTGCTATGCCTTCAGTAGCTGATGGGGATCTAGGGACAGCAACACCTGCAGTTAACCTTCATAATGGTTAATTGCCTGATTAGGGGGATGAAGCATTGGTAGATGCCACTGGGGAGATAAAGCTATTCTCAAAGCATTTGGATTTAATTGCTTATCTGTGGGAACCTCACTGGAAGTTGTTGCCGTTTTTATCAAGCCCCTCTCCTCTCGCCCTCAGAGCATCTTGCTGCCTCATATAGGTTGGCTTGCCTGTAGCATTGGTGGCTGTGGATCAGCAATAGGTGGGGGTGGGGTCTGTCCTTCTTGATCTAAGAGGACCAAAATAACATAACTATGGCTTATCAGATTAATGCAGTCTCAGAAGGCTCTTCCACAGCTTAGCTACAAATAGTCCACATGAGCATTTAAATTGAAAGTATCTCTAAACTTTCGTATTTCACATTTCTTTTGGGGTAGCAGTGGCAAGGACTGCAGAGCTGCTTCTCCACAAGTGTTACTGCCCTGGCTGATGGTTTTTAGGCAAGGTTAGAAGAAAGGAAAGCATAGTTTGAGTTTCCAGATTGAGGTAGTTTTCTGTAGTTAATAGATCAAAGTCTCTTTAGTTCAAAACTGACTTGAAAGAGAAGGAAACCTCCACTGACCTTCCTGCAAAAGGAATGACGTGGACTCCAACACCAGGAAAGGTATACAAATATAGATGTATATGTAAATATAGATTTAGAAAGCCATATTTCTACATGTATATACCCACATGTCTATAAACACATGTATAATATACACACATGTGTATACATATGTATATATTTACATGTACATACATACATCTATATCTGTAACTGTCAATCGCTTATATTTTAGCCAGAAACCCTGAGAGGTTTTCCTCTTCCAGATTGATTTTTTAAAAAATTCACTGAAAAAAAAAAGAGACAAAAGAGGCCATATTTTGCCTCATTTCTTACCTAGCCTTAATCACTGAATTGGCTTTGCCTCAATCCAACTGAAACCTAGGAAAGACCTTGATATAAAAAGGCCAAGATCTCTCACTGCATCTGAGGTCATCTTTCTGATCTATATCTTATTTGCTAGGTCTGGTGACACAAAAGGGGCAAAAAGCAGTTCCTTCCCTTAAGAAGCTTATGTTCCATCTATCTATCTATCTATTTATCTATCTATCTATCTATCTATCTATCTATCTATCTATCTATCATCCACCGTCTGTCTGTCTAGCTGTCTTACAACATCTGTTTATTAATCTTCCCAGACTTGTAATATCATCGCTGCGGAAACTGCCTCCACTGATGAAAATTGACTCAGTATTGTTTAGATAACTAAGAGGTTAAATGACTCCCCATGATCACAGCTAGTACTTTAATCCAGCTCCTCATGGTTTAAAATCTAGGCCTCCATTTACTGTGCCATACTATCTCAGGTGCAATATCAAATTGGATAAGTATAAAACATGAAGTTTAAATTCATGGTACCAAGGCAAGTAGAGCTCTTAAATTGCTTGTGTGGTGATCAATTCTTCCAGTTTCACTCATAGGCTCATAGACTTAGAGCTGCACATGATCTCAAATGTCATGCATCCCAAGCTATTCTTTTTACCTACAGATAAGCAAACTGAGTCAAAGGGAGCTTAAGTCACTTGTTTGAGGTTAGTAACTATAAGTGTAAGAGGCAGCATTCAAACATCATGGTCTTCTGACTCCAAATCCAGGTATGTTTCCAATTTGTTTAGCCTAGCCTGAGGCCTGGTGGCTCAGTGTTAGTTATGCATTAAGTAAAGATGCTGTCTCAGTCAATCTCTCTTTTATACAGAACATTAAAGCTTGGATCTCACAAAAAGCAGTCTTATTAATATAGTTTCCAATTTAATTTGCATATCACTTTATCCTGGAAGACATTACTGTTTTTAATGTTAGCAAATAGGTAGAAAATGTCATGCAAATAAAAATTATGTTGTATATCACAGCAAATAATTTGATAGTTACACTTAGAAATTATATGCAATTTAGAGATTAATTATAACACTTAAAGAAAAAAAGAAATTTAGTAGAAAACACTGGGATAATTATTTTGCTTTCATATGAAATTTCACACTTAAATGAGCCATAATTTTTCATAGTGCATCTTCAGTTTTGCATGCTGTGTCTTATAAGATACATTAATCCTAAATGACTCAGTTTTGCAGAGCCAGACCTTCTAAACAATCACTTAGTGCATTTCGTGTGAGTGAGGCTGGCCACTTTGGAGGAAAGGATAGAATTGGAAGCAGGAAAACCACAATTTTCAAATCCTGCTTCTTATATTTTCTGTCTGTGTGAACCTCTAAAAGTCATTCAGATTTTGAGCTTTAATTTCTTCACTTACAAAACAAAGACAATAATAACTGTAGTTCTATCTCACAAGATGGTTGTACAGGTGAAAGGAAACTAATTTAAAGTGGTTTTTTTTTAGCTTTTTAAAAATTATTATTCATTATTATGCCTCCTATGTGCTAGGCATTCTAAGTGCCTTACAAATATCATCTTAATCATATATGTTAAGAGTTGCTAATATTAGATGATAGTATTAGCCTCATTTTACAGTCAAGGAAACTAAGGCAAATAGAAATTAAGTGACTTGCCCAGAGTCACATAGTAAATTTTTGAGGCCAGATGGATTACTGGTCTTTCTTTCCAGTATTTAGTACAGTGCTTGATACATGCTAGGCATTTATAAATGTTAATTGATTGGTTAACTGACTGATTTTCTGACTCCAGGCCTAGTACTAGATCCACTATATTACTTAGTTGCTCATATTCATTTGTAAATTCCAAAGCAAATTATGTACTTTTCTTACGGATAGGGAACAGAATTGTTTTTGTAATTTTATGAATATAGGAAACTCTCAAGTAAGGAAATACACTCTGCCAAAACAAGTTAGGACTCTCTCTGAAATTTCTAGTCTTAGAGGTTTGCCTATAAAACTGAGAAGACAAATGACTTGTTTAGGGTCAGACAGCCAGCACATTAGAGGCAATACTTGAACCCAGGTCAAGGTAAGTTATCTATCCACTATCCTATACTGCTTTCATGCAGACATTTTTATTGTAACAATTCAATGAGGGATGCTATTTCTAAGCTTCAACTCTTTCCCCACCAAAGGCAACTTACTGTTCTTACTGTTTGTAATTCAATATACTTAACACTTTTCCTTATTTCTCATTAATCCTGGTCTTCAATTTGCCAGAGCAAGCATGGTGTATCTGTATCATAGTACAAAGGTCACTTTTCCCAGGTTCAGGAAAAGTTGAGTCAGAAAAGAATCATTTATTCATCCTGTGAGACTAAGAATGAAGATGAACTCCAAATGTTTCTAAAGATTTGTGATTTTCAGATGAATAGCGAGTCTACTAATGTGGAATCCGAGTGCACCACCAATATAATTCTTTTGTCAATCATCATTATTAGCATTCGATTCTTTTTTTTCCCCTTTATCCCCCATTAAGCTATCCTCATCTGGATAGCATAATGACATGAAATAGATGAAATGAGTAGGGGCATAATTCAGTATTCTTGAACTTCCTAAGTGCTTTGAACTTTCTAAAAGAAAAGTGCTCTCAAACGTATTCATCATCATCACCATTATTGTGATTCAAAGCTGATGTGACTGACAAGGCCATTTCCAAAGCTGTCTTCTCTTTACATTAACTGCTCTCATTCAGGACCTCTGGGTTCAATGGAATGCAAAGAGAGGTGGCCAGAATGGGAAGAGGATCAGCTGATTGCTTTTAATAGCTCTCCTGACTTCGGCATCTCTAGCAAAATGTTACTTCATTCTGCTACTGCAGGTATGCCAGAGTCGATAGAGACTGAAGAGGTCTGTGGATTTTATTTTCCTCCTGGGTGAGATTGGAGGGGACTGTTGTGAGGAAACTTTGTTTGGCTTAAAACTTGTATTACCTAAGATATCATTTATTTCAGTGGATAAATTAATAAGCATGAATATTTATACTTTATAGTGTGATGTTATGAAAACATAAAAGTATAATATTGGTTATGCTTATGTAAAACCAAAACACTTTGTTATAAAGAATTTTAAATCAATAGAAGTCATTATTAGGCATAATAAACATTAAAGGATTAGGCTTTCGTAAAATCATAGACTGTTAATGGTGGAAAAGATCTTAGAGATTATCTAATCCAGCAATCTCGTTTTATAAATGAGGAAACTGAGCCCTGGTCAGAATAGGGGAATGACTTAATTTTATTCATTACTTTTTAATGATTATATTTAGTGGAAAGAAATAACTTAGTTAATTTCGAGTCAGGGAACCTCAGATTGAAGTCCTGCTCTGCTACTCTTGGTAGATTCACAGGTAAATTATTCCCCTTCATCCTAAAACTGAGCTGAAATCCTTCATTTTACTTGGGTCTTACAACTAGAATTATAATTTTATGAGTGCAGAGAGCTCCTGTAAAAGGACATTCTACTAGGGCAAATCTTCATTTTTTCTTACACTTATATTTATAGAGTTTTGGAGTTTACTAAAGCACTCAGAGGTTAAGTGACTGACTCAGGATCACAAAGCCAATACGTGTCTACCAGAGGAAAGACTTAAACCTTGGTCTTCCTGGCACTGATTCCACTACACCATACTATATGACATGAACATATGACCGAGATAAAAATATAAACAAGTCAGAAGAATAGGGAAGAAGATTCCCTCCACCTTAATCTATAGGTACACTAATCAATTTATGGAGAAGCAATAAATTGGTCCAACCCCAAAATGTCTCTGAACCCCTCTAAACAGAGAGATAATAGCTCTAGGCATATTTAACAAGAGATGAGAGAGAAACATCTTTTTATTTTAGCAAAGAATTCAAAACCAAGACAGGGTGATAAAGATTTAGCGAATGGCTGAAACCACTAGTGACATACGAATATAATAAGATATTATATAATTAATATTATTTATGTCAGGGCAGGTAGGTGGCACAGTACATAGAGTGTGGGTCCTGGCTTCAGACACTAGTTGTGTGACCCTGAGCAAGTAACTTAACTTTGTTTTCCTCAATTTCCTCAATGGCAAACCATTTCAGTTTCTTTGCCAAAAAACTCTCAAGAGGAGTAACAAAAGCTGCTCATGATTGAAAATGACTGGACAACAATAAAATAATTTAAAATATATTGTTATTAGTGTCATCATTATATTACAATATATCATTATTTTTAGTAGCATTATTCTTATTGTAATAAGCTGATAAAAAGAATAGATTCAGAGAAACCTTGGAAAACTAGTATGAACTAATACCAAGTAAGGTGAGCAGAGCCAGGAGAATGATTTATACAATTAAGTATAATGCTCTAAAGAAAAAGGGCCAATTCTTGACAGGGAAGTGATGAACTTGAGGTGTAGCATTAGGTTTACATTTTCAGACATGGATAATGCATAGATATTTTTTCTTTTCTGGTAGATTGTACTAACTTATTGAAAGTGAAGTTTTTTTTTTTTCTAGGGTTGGGGAGAAAGTCTCAAAGAAAAAAGAGGAACTAGTGATGGTGATCCAAAAAATAAAAGGAAGAAATAAAATGAATACATCAATGAAGTATTTAAAAAAATCAACTACAGAGATTAAGAGGTTCAGAAGGCAACATAAATGAGGTGATTTTAGAACTACCATGCTGAACTGAACACATACTTTAAGAAACTATGTTTAATGATACTCAGTTCCATATTTAATCATCTCTTTATGTCCTCACATGAAAATTTTCATATTTATTGGTATTGGTCAAATTCAGAATAATAGAAATATTTTTAGATGAAAGTTGTCATTGTTGCAGTTACTTGCAAATTGAAAAAATTTTGCAGCCTAGTCTACCTTCATCTTATCGATAGGGATAGGGGAAAGAGGGGGGGAAATAGAAGGGAACAAGCATTTATTAAGTGACTGGTATGTTCCAGGCACTGTGCTAAATGTTTTACTGAACCTGTGATGTCATCTTTGTAAAGAGCTTTCAGTAAGGAATTCACTACCTATGCAGATAAGAATCAACTTAGACAGTTACCTGCAGCATTGAGAGACACTGTGGCTTTGGACGAGGCTCCCAGAGTCAGTATGGATCAGACATAGGCTTGAATTCATGTCTTCATGACTCTGTCTGTCCTGTCATGTTTCCTGTCTGCTTATCTCTTAAAAGGATTAAAATGCCTTATTTTTCAAAGAATTCAATAAATACAAATTTAGAAGTAATTAGTAAAACAATTTTAAGAACCATTATTGTAGTTTTCTCAAGAAAAAGAATATGTATTATACTGAAAATCTGATTTAGGAAGAGCTGGTACATTGTCTACTTTATCTGTCTTCTTTAACCTTCCTTCCTTCCTAATCTTTCTTAGGAATAGGTAGCATTAATTCGTAGGATATTTTACATGTTCGTTGTTGTTTGTCTTTCATTTCCAAAGAATATTGATAACATCACAATGTCAGAGTCAAAGTATGATATGTTCAGCTGTGGCTCATCAGGTCAATATGAGTTTAGAAGGTATTAGCACAGATTGGGTACAATTGGTCTATTAGAGCATTTAGCATGGAAGTGCCTCTGGATTTGTACAGTTCACATTTCCTTTGTGCTTCTAAAATTCTTCTTTACTCATGGAGTATAACCCCTTCTTTGATGTTGGCATGCCATGCTAAAGGGTCTTGTGGCAGTGTTTCACATATCTCATAGTCAATAATAAAGTTCTTCAGAGACATTTTGAGAGCGTCCTTATATCATTTCTTTGATCACCATGTGAGTACTTAACCTTGAAGCTAGGTGATGCAGTGGATAGAGCACCACTGCAGGAGTTAGGAGGGCTTGAGTTCAAATCTCACCACAGACACTTGGCACTCACTAGCTGTGTGATCTTGGCCAAGTCACTTAACCTCAGTTGCCTCATCCTGGGTCATCTCCAGTCGTCCTGATGAATATCTGATCACTGGAATCAGATGGCTCTGGAGAAGTGAGACTGGTGACCTACACAGCCCTCCCTCTCTCTGAAAACAAAGTCAAGTGCAAGTCATGTCATTATTTCTCTGATGGCATGGTGTTCTTCAGCAACGAAGGACAAACACACATCTCTGTAAAAATCTTGTAGGTAAGTGGGCACTTGACATTGGAATTCCATGATCAGGTCACTGGAGTTGCACTCTGCAATAGAATTGAAATGCTTGGCAATTTAGCTCTAGAGAGGACCTCAGTGACCGGTTCTTTATGTGAAACCAACATAATCAGCCATGTCAGAAATATAAAAAGCTAAATACCTCTTTGTACATAAAACAGCAGAGTCATGTATATTACATTTTCTTTTCATTTGTTTAGATTTTGGTTTTTGTTTTTTCCTGAATTCATTTACCGCAAAAGATGCAATGAGTACCAATAGGTATTGCATTCAAAAGGAGGGATTTTAAACATTCTTCTTTTAGGCTAATGTAAGGCCCAGAGGGAATTTCTGAATAAAAGAGAACCTGGATGGATGGTGATAAGATCCTTAAAGGAGAAAATAGCATCAAACCAAGAAAGCTAAAGTCTAGAGGTAAAGAAAAAATGTGGATAAAACAAAAGTGAACAATTAATATTGGACTACAGCACTGAGGTAAAATTTACAATATATCTGAAAGAAAGAATTGCATGCCTTTTCTCTTTGTAACATTACATGTTTTTTATATATGTACATATATTTGACTATATGCTTTAACTCATGAAATGTTAGTTTTCTAGTTGACTCGTAAACTTCCCATACTTCATGTATTTATTATGTTTGCTATATTCATTTTTTAAAAATACATATGAGCTTACCTTTCTTCTTCCTTAAAAATAATAGCTCTTTAATTTTGGCCAAAAATTATGTTTCTTCTTACAAAAGAATGGCTTGGTATTTTTAGCATAATTGTTTTAGTCTTACTAGCAGGAAATTATGATTCATTAAATTAATTCAGTATAAATGCATACATATTTACTTACTTAAAATAACCAATGGTAAACAAATATTTTCTGGACAATACAATTAAGGTATATTGTCATTGTTTATATTCAGTGTCTAAAAAAGGACAGATCAATTTTGACCATTGATTAAAATCATTGTCACAAAAGTATGAAGTTGAATGCCATATTAAAATATTTCCTTTTAAAATGTATCCATATTTAATTTCTTACTATTTTTAATGATGTGATAAGCAAAAGTAGATGTTTTATATAAATCTTTATAGGTGTGCTTGTGTGAGTGTGTGTGCATATGTTTTAATAACTTTCAGGACCATAAAGATTAAAGACCTTTATGCAGAACTGAGAAATATGTCTGCCAGAAGTCTTTCATGTGACATATTTTACCAATTGGACTGGACAAGGAGGTCAGAAGTAATAATAGTGAAATAGACCTTGTAAATGACTAAAAGCAAATGGTGAATCTGTGCACTGGGGAAGAAGAAATTTACTGCAAATTGTTAACATAGGTTCTAAGAAGATAAAGTAATACAAGGTGTCTCTGTCTATTGTGGCAGGCTGCTGAAAGTGATAGAACAGTGGGGTGCAAGGGAAGAAAAATAAAAAGAAGCAACAGTTCAGGACTAAAGAAGGAGTCAAAAACAACTGTGAGGAAGAAGCAGATCATAAGAAGGATCTGACTTCATGCTAAGTTTGTCACAGCCTCTTTTGCACCTTTGGGCTTTTAAAGTGGAGTGTATATGACTAGCCTTGCAGATCTGACACAGTTAATAATATATTTCTCTTTGTCTCACCTTTGCATCATCCTAAAAACTGTGAGGGCTATTGACAGACATTCTCTTTTGGGATATTAACAAGCAGTATGGTATAATGAAAATAGAGCCAACTTTGGAGTCAGGAAGTGAACCAAAGCCAGTCTCTGACTACAAGTGGCTATTGGATTTTAAGCTAGTCATCTCTCAGTGCCTCCAGCAAATCTTTAAGACGTGAGTGGTTAAAAAAAAAAGAATAGTAAATCTGCATCTGTAGAAGGTGTGTCCTCTTCAGAAGGCTTTTATACCAATGAAAATGGGTTGAGGCAGACTTTTTTTACTGGGAGTTTTTTAGATTAATAAAATTGTAATTAGAGACAAATGGACATATAAACAAAAGTGTCAAATATTTGATTTTAAAATGTTAATATTTAATGTCCTAATACCAATGATCTTCTTTCCTTCAGAAAAAATAAAATCTTGCATATTGTACCTCAGTCATCATCTGCCTCTCCCCCCCAAGAAATAGGCAGGGGGGGATTTGACTAGTCTTTGAGGCTTTTAAGATTCTGTAGGGTTAATCTTACCTATCATGTCTTAGAATATTAGAACTTAAAAGAACCTTAGAGGTCATTGAATCCACTCTTCTGCATAGAAAAGATGAAAAATCTCATATTCTCAGGTTAAATAAATTACTGGTTACATTGCATTAGTGATAGAATTGAGGATCAACCTCAAATTTCTTGACTGTATTCAGTTTAAAAAATTTAGTGTGCTGTGAAGACCAGGGGACACATGTGTGAAAATGCTTTTAATTACTATAGAATATTGATGAGAAATGTAATTGTGTTCCAAATGCTCAGTACAGTGTCTGGAACATAAAAAGCACTTTAGTAAAGTAAGTTGACTGACTGACAGTATTTCCAAAACATCTCATGCCATGCATATGTATAAATATAAAGCCTATGGGGTGTTTCTATGGAGAGTGTAATATGTATGGAAAGGGAAATGTTTCCCATAAGTTATTTTATGCATTAACACATAAACTACCTCAGTTTGGAAATTTTCCACTTCCAATATGCCTGAATTTCATGAATTAAGGGGAGAGGAGAACCTCTATAGTTTGGAAATCATCTTGTTTATACGTTGAATATACCATTTTAGCCAGGTTTTATTTTTCCTTCAAGGAAAATTATTTTGTTAGAAAATGCCATGAAGTATTAGGACATTGTAGTTCTCTTTAAAGTTTGTTGCAGATAAAGAACATGTTCCACAGGGTACAATGGGACACAAGCTCCAAAGAAAAGATATAATTAAAAGTAATGATTGTCATAGAACCTTAGGATTAAGAGTGATAACCTTATAGGTTATGACATCTATTCTCCTGCACTCAGTTTAGGAATCCCTTTTCCAAGCATTCTACCTAATTCAACTTCAAGAAACTTGGGTTAATTGTTACTATTGTAGTTGTAGAGAAGATGCTGTGATGGCAAGCAAAATAAAATCTTTTGCTGTTTTTGTTTTAGTATGATGGAGTGCCTCTGATTCAGTCTTGCCTTTATCAATCAAAAATCTTCACAAGGAGTAAAGAATAGAAACAAGAGTTTCTTTAACTAGAAACAGTATATGTATTTGTATTGTTAATTATTTTGATGTGATTAATGATCTTCCCTACCCATTAATGGGCCTGTCCATTAAGGAGAATTTGATTAGGGAAGATTTGTGGGAAGGTCAAAGCCTTTTGTTAATGAGGCACTAGTTTTCAAGGTTTGTGATGCCCTCTGGCTCTAAAAAACGTATAAATACTCTTGAGTTGAAGTTTTACTTTGGAACTTACTAGAAGTGTTTGGCCAGATGAAGTCTCTGGAAGCTGCTAAGGAGCCCCCCAGCTTTGAAAACTCAGATGTCAGTGCTTCCCTCTTTGGTAACTATGGTGGGAGACTTGGAACTGTCTGTGGAATTCAGGCAGAGGAAGTCATGTCTGTTGACCTTTGATTTCTCCATATTTTCTTTAAAGTTCAGGGTGCTGACTCCTCTGAATTAGGTGAATGATATATGTGCTTTGTTAAAGTGATTGCTAATCCCTTGAAAGTTGCTTTCCTTTTATAAATGCAGATCTAAGAACCTGTGATAACCAGTCCCTCTGTGTATGTTGGGATGCTTACTGATACAGACACAAAGATTAAGTTTTGGTGACTCCCCTCATGGACCTTAAAATATAATAATTAGTGATAGTATCTACTTAGTTTAATTCATTAAAAAAGTTTAATCGTTCCTTAATAACATGGAATAAAGATTAACTAACATGGTGAATGTGTCAGAGAAATAATCAGACACAGACACATATCTAGTAAAAATATGAATAATTAATGACATAGTTAATGAGTGAATAAAATGTTAGAGTTTTGTGTGTGTAGAAAAATGTGCCATGGATAGATAAATTTCCTGCTCTCGAGGAATTCAAATTGTAATAAAGGAAGATGATACATGTAGGAGATTCAGCTGTCAGTCTAATAAAAAGTCTTATGGTTCATAGGACAAAGGAAATAATAATTTATTTCACTTAGTGTCATTTCTATTAACAAAACCATACCAGTTTTTTATGTTGAACCAGTCAACAAAGCCAAGGATTTTGCCACTGTTGTTTTTTCTTCTTGGAATTTCAGGAGCTGTAGCTGCTGAGGAAGTGATAGGTACAGGACCTAAAGAGGTCTTGGCCTGGTCAGGTCTGCACAGGGTTTAGGTAATGGGTACCAAGGAAGGCTGGAAGCAAGGTCTATGGTAAGGGAGGCTAAGGTAAGTTGTGGAGCTGTTTCTCTGCATACCTATTTATCAGTGGCAGTTAGTGGCAGTAGTGGTTTAGATGTCAGATATCTTCTCCACAGGGATTGTTCCCTTAGATGAATGTTTATGGGCAGGGTTGGAAGTAATGCTCATTTTCTCAGGAATATAGGTACCAAGTTCTATTGGATTCAAATACTTTGACCCTCAGGTGTGTGTGAAGTCTATAAACATTATGGGCTTCAGGTTTGGGGCCCCTTACTAGGACTTCAACTGTAATTAAAATAGTCTTTATTTTAAGTATTTTGTATATATTTATATATGGGCATGTTATCCCCCTTGATAGTAATTTCCTCCAGAGCAAATAATGTTTCATTTTTATCTTTGTATTCTCATCACTTGATATAGCGAATGCCTTTATATAGCAGATGCTTCATAAATGCTTGTTGATCATTTCATCATTATTAAAGAGATATGATTAAAATTATATAAATGAATGAATTAAAGAGTGAGTGAAAATGAACAAATGAAAAACTAAAGCATTTTATACATTTTATATATCGTGTTATGCTAATATATACTATGCATGCCTTATACATATATGTATATATTATATGTATATATATTATATATGTATATATGCATGTGTATATGTGTGTGTGTGTGTGTGTGTGTGTGTGTGTGTGTGTGTGTTTCAAAGAGCTGTTCTAAGTCCTGGAGTCCTGGAAATACAAATAGAAGTAATACAGTTTCTGCCCTCTTGGAATTCAGATGCTAATGGAGATAAAATTAAATTAAATTAGATCTCATAGATGGGTGATTCCATACTCGGTCTTCTAATCCTTTGTTTGCATTTGGATTTCAGCTTTTTCACCAACCTATGAGAAAGACATGAAGATGGACTTTTAGTCCATGCTTTGTCATAGACTTATTTCTCTGCATCGTTAGCAGAGGACTGGATATAGAATCATTAGACCTAAGCTCAGATCTGGACACCACTATTTATTATTTATGATTTTGAGCAAAAGCCACCTAATCTCTCTGTGCCTCACTTTCCTCATCTGTAGAATGAGGGAATTGGACTAGATGATTTCTAAGTTTCCTTCCAGCTAGACATCCTATGATATTACTGTTCTTTTTTTCAAAGCTCTTAACATAAATTATCTCCTGGTCACACTGGGGCTGCACACATTTGCTTACTCATAAGCACACCAAAATCAAATCTTTTCCACAAATAAGTTTGTAAGCTCTGCTCTTTCTGCTGACATTTTCATATGTAGCTATCCTATAGCAGATGGCTGACAAAACTAATCAAGAGATTTTGAATAAATCAACAAAAATCTTTGGCCAAGATGTGTAGTTACTGAAAAAAAGAAAAGAAAAAAAAGGACACAACCATATGTCCCACTATGCTGAATACTGTTCTGATGGGATTCTTGCACAACGTTTAATCATCTTGTTCCATATTACTGTATAATCCTTTACTGTGTCAGCAACTCAGTACCTAATACTGCTAAATGCAACTTTCAATGAACTGCCTCTCAATTGTGGTTTAATTTGGGCCATGAATTAAGGAAGAGAAAGACGTTTTCATTCTTGCTTTGGCATTAGTTTTACATTTGTGAACTGCAGCATACGCTTTTTTTTTTTTTTGCCATAGATATTAAACACAATGTGTTGCTATTAGTTTGCAAAAGATATGCTTCAAGCTAGACTCTAATGTAAGATGAACCATACATGACTACAGTTCTATCGAAACACATGGTATTATCTTGGTTATGAGGTTTCAGCCTCTAGGACATATTTGCCGTGAGAGAAAATGGTATATATCCATTAAGCAATACCTTAAATGAGTTTGACTTGCTGAGAAAAGGCTTAAATGCAGTTAAATGGATATGTCCATGATTATAACTTAATTTGCAAGTGTAATTATGTAATTCTAATTTGCAATGGCAGCAAAGGGGGACATAAAAAATATGGTTATTATTTTCAGCAGCTTGCATTTGATCTTTTATGGTTTCCCAAATGAATTAAATATGAAACCTGTAATAATTTGGAAAATGGCAATACCATTTCCCACCACAACAATGTTTTGGTTTTTTTTTCATTTCAAGGTAATGTAACTAAATACCCTGAAGTAAAGGTCAACTACAAAGCATATATATGTTAACAGACAGCATTTCACAGTAGAAAGAACCCTGGCTCTTTACTCAGAAGACCTAGCTTCACAGTGTTGTGGAGTGAAAAGCACATGGACTAAAGGGTCACAGAAACTGACTTCAGATTCTGCCTCTGATGTTTACTGCTTATGGGTCTTTCCTCAAGCCACACAGCCTCTCTGGGCCTCAGTTTCCTCATCTGTAAAATGAGGTGTTGAACTGGATGGCCTCTGAGATCACTTTTAAGTCTAGAACTATTTTTTGGTAGTATCTAGTTAAAGTAGATGAATGGTAACTTTGGGAAGAAAAGTTTAAGTATTCTATTTTAATTTACATGAAAGTTTAGTAGATAAAGGTCCAGCATTGCAGTTAACCCAAGTTGATTTGGTTTCAAGTACTGCCTCTGGCATATACTGCCTGTGTGATTGACAACTCTCTGAGTATAAGGGATATATGAGTAGCCCTTCTATAACAGAATAGCAGTTCCTATCAGGATTTCCCCAACACAGTTTAAATCACAACTTAAGAGCTCTCTGATCCCTATACCCACTGCTGCTCCAAAAAGTGGGACTTTATAAAAAAGACATACTCAGTTTAGAATTCTAACTTTAGGTTTATTCCACTATGTAACCAAAAGGATTTCTAGAACTCTGTATGATGCAATGGAAAGACTTCTGGAGCAAGAACCAACCAGGATTCTTTGAATTTGAATAAGTAACCCGATATCTCTAGGTTTTAATTTTTCATCTGCAAAATGAGGGAGTTGAACTCAACAATTTTTTAGCTTCTTTATAGTTACAAATTGATGAGCCTTTGCATTGAATTATCAAACATAAGCATAGATTCTAATTTTTTCAAATGGGAAAATATTAGAATTATGGGATTTTGTGTTATATTCCAAGAATTCAGCATAATAAATTTTAAAAAATAAACAATTGAACAAAAGAATTAATAAAAAAAAAGAATGAAAAAATAAAGCATGTCAACATCTCATCTTTGAGTTGGCTGTAGTATAATGACTTTTTAAGCCACGGTATCCCTATAAGATTGTCAACAAAATTATATAGAGGTTACATTTTATAGTGACTAGAGGGAGTGCCCACAATGATGAAATCACAGATCGTGGAAGCATTGAATTGCCCATATGCCACACACTGACTAATATATTCCTTATAATTATGTTGCAGGACAGATAATGCAAGCATTACAATATGTGTTTTACAGATGAAGTAACTGAAACTCAGATGAAGTAATTTAACTGTAACTATGCTATTAAGTAAGATAGGTACAGGACTTGTAATAAGATTCTCTGAATTCAAGAATGGTATTCTTTCCTTCCTCCTATGCTGTTTCACTTTCAGTGTCAAATATAAATAAGAAATGCAAAAGTGATAAACTTTACTAATAATTGAAAGTAGCAAAATAATAATTCACAGCCTATAAATAGGTATAATATACTTTACATATTGGTTATACACTGGACCCCAATGGGCTATAAATTGTATGTACAGCACATAAAAACATAACTATCTACTCCATCATAAATTTGACATAAAACTAATTTGCTGGCTAGGATAAACATAAGTTAAGCACTCAGTTTAACAAACATTTAGTCTGTCTTATGAGAATTTGGATAGGCTTTGATAGGATAACATAGATGGTCCAAGTAGCCTACAAAAATCTTTCCTTAATTGATGCCTTTTTTCTCTTTCAGTAAATTTTTCAATAACATGAAGAGATATTTTGGATACTTTCTCTGACCATAAAAGCACCTGCTTTCCTCTGAGGTAGGACACGCTCAATGAATTGTTGATGACAGTGATTTTGTTGTTGATCAGATGCTGGCATTTCTCTCTTGAAACATATCCTTTCCAGAAAATGTCTAAGTCAGAATTTCTATTTTCCATCCTCTGTTACTGATTCAGTCCATTTAAATTCTATTTACTCTCTGATTAAGTTTGAGCCATCAGGAAACAATCAGTGTCAGCTGTCTGAGCAAATTACACTTCATTGGAAAGTCATAAAACAATTATGAGGTCATTAGGACCTTTTTAAAAGGTCTTTGAAAAATTGCTTATTGATTTCTAAGTGAAGCATGAGATCACACACATGTAATGTTTGTCTCACATTGGCTAGAACCACTAAATACTGGGACTGCAGGGATGTGAGAAGAGGGAGAGGTTAGTGAAATTTTAGAAATTTCCCTGTGCTGATGCAAATGAACATCTTCTTTTGAATCTAGAGACTTGTGTGGGTACAGAGAAGTTAAGTAACTTGCTCAGGCACAGAGATCCAACATGTATCAGACCTGAGACTTGAACTTGAGTGTTTCTGACTCCAAGCTGTATTTGGTATCAGCTACATCATACTCCACTTCATGATCATTGAGCTATTAAATACGCATCCTAAAAGAGAAAAGGGTTGATCTCTGAAGCAGTGAATAGTAGATATTGCTTGTTTTATTCATTATCAGCAAGTTAAATTTCTTACAGCTCCCATTTTGTAGCCATTTCACAGAGAGGCATCATAGAGAATTAATTACCAGACCTGCAGTCAGGAAGGAATGTATTCAAATGTCACATCTGGCAATTTCTAGTTATGTGGCCATAGGGAAATCACTTGGCCTTTCTGAACCTCATCTTCCTCAGTCAATAGAAGGGAGATAATTAGAGGTATAGATTGTATCTCATAAAATTATTTTGAGGTCCAAATGGTAAAATATTGGTATGTAAGGCCCTTGGTAAACTTACAGTTCCATAGATATATCAGCTATTTTTAACTGTGATGAATGAGGGGGGTTCATGGTTCTAATTAATACAAGACTTCAGAAGTGGAATTTATTAAGAAAATACTTATCATAAAGCACATCTATTAATCTACTCATCTACTAAGCACACCTCTGAGACTCATGAATAGCAGTATAGAAGCTTAGTCCTTCAGGGTTATCTATGGGAATTCATCTTGCAAGTGGGAGCTCTAGATGGGAAAGTGGACCCAGAGGCGAAGTTAGGCTGTGGTGCCTTTTTACATGATAACTTTTGAGTCACTGACATTTGCAACAAACAACTGAAGATCATCATCAATAAAGATGAAAGGACAATGGTAGAGTCAAAATGTTATCGAGCTTTCCTGGGGCTCTTGCTCAGCAGTAATATACTACACAAGTGTGTGCTGGAGCCAGCTCTGACTAGCTTTTAAGCTGATTGCAAAATTTCCAATATACTTAGACCTCAGGAACCACCAACCTCTATGAAAATAGGCTTGATATTTTATTTTACTCATTGTCTCCACTCAAGAAAGTGTTAATTATGCAGATTAAACTTAAAATTCCATGTGTCTTCATCTCTCCCACTCTCCTCTCCAAAATCCAGTTGTTAAACATTTAATAGCATTGTGTTTCTCCATAACCATTTATCCATTTATTGATCTAAGCAGGAATGCTACAGAATGATCACGGAATGAGGTCTGCGCCAGATTGGGAGCCTGGTCACAGTAGGATAATGACAACTATAATGATAATAAGGCAATAATTATAATAACTGGCATTTATATACTTCAAAGTTTTCAAAATTTTATAGTGTCATTTAAGTCTCACAAAACACTTGAAATTACACCATAATTATAAAGAAATAAGTTTTGCAAGAAGCACCTTGGTATGAGGAACAATGTGGTACAGTGTAAAGAGTGCTGGATGGAAGATCAGGAGAGGCTTAATTTCAAAATCTGCATCTGATTCTTTATTATTATATGACAAACATGTCAATTAAACTTCAATAGGCCTCATTTTACTTATTTGAAAATGGGAAAAATAATAGTTATAGTATTAGTTAACTCAAATCAGTTTTGAAGATAGGAGATAATGTAGCTAAAGTACATTGCATACCTTAACTATTAAATAAATGTCAGACACAATTATCTTCAATTATGAAAAAAGACCATGCAAAAATGGGTCCAGATTCCTAAATTTGATCTTGATCATGGAAAAACTCTTTTCTGTTCCATCTCAGTGATTGTATTTCACGTAATGAGGTTCTAATTCAATTCATTATATTATTAAACACCTACATTAATCCAGGCATTGTCATAAGGACATGAAACAATTCCTATTCTTGAAGGGCTAACAGTCTATTCTGAGGATACATTTACACAGGAAACCAATAGGTGGCTCAATGGACAGAAAGGGGACCTTGTCAAGAAGACCTGAGTTCAAATCTGGCCTTAGACACTTACAAGCTGTGTGACCCTGTATCAGTAAGCACCCCAACATCCATAAAGGGCCTTGCTATCATAGGTTCTAAGATGTGCATTCATAAAAGAAAAGGCAACTCTGAGGGGTTAGCAGTCACTTTAATGAAGCACATGTATCATTCCTTTAATCAAGCACATATGTCATTCACCTAGTTCAGGGGAGTCAGCACCCTGAGCTTCAAAGAAAATACAGAAAAATCAAAGATCAGCAGACATGGCTTCCTCTGCCTGACCATAATCAATACATACATCACAATTCAACAGATAGGTCCAACTATCTGCCTATAGTTACCAAAGAGGGAAGCACCAACATCTGGGTTTTCAAAGCTGGGGGAGTGGGGCTCCTTAGCAGTTTCCCAGAGTCCTCATCTGGCCAAACAAACACTTCCAGTCAATAAGCACCAAAGTAAAAACCCCACCTCAGAGTCTCATACACTTTTTAGAGCCAGAAGGCATCATATACCTTGAGAACCCTTTGCTCATTAACAAAAGGTGTGGACCTTCCTACAAATCTTCCCAGGCCTAACAATGGATGGGAAAGATTCTCCTTAATTATATTATCCAGAGGTACTTTTAGTAAAGCAAAAACAGCAAAGAATTCTACTTTGCTTGATCTTGCAGACCCCAGGCAAGTTACTTAATGGCTGTCTGCCTTAATCCACTGAAAAGGGAAATGACATACCACTCCAGTATTTTTAGCAAGAAAACTCCATGGACAATATGGTCCCTGGAATAATGTATAGTCAGAAGTGACTGAATTGACTGAATAACAGCAAATCTTATATATAGTTAGATGGTGTAGTGGAAACAGTACTGTGCCTGCAATCAGGAAGATCTGAGTTCAAATATAATGTCAGGTACTTACTAGCTACATGATCCAAGGCAGGTCATGTAAAAAACAAATAAAACTCTGTTTGACTCAGTTTCCCCACTTGTAAAAGGGAATAATAATAGTACATAACTCCCACAGTTGTTTTGAGGATCAAATGAGATAAAAATTGTAAAACACTTAGCACAGTCCCTGTCACCTAGTAAGAGTTATATAAATGTTAGGTGATGACAATAATGATTTAGGTAAAGTCAAGATCAGCAAAAAATAACATGAGCATTGGCTGGGGAAATCAAAAAGAATTTCTTGTAGGAGACAGCCCTTGAGGTGATCCTTGAAGGTAGCTAGAAGGCAGAGCCTTACAAGAATGTAGGTCAGCTTTGTAAAGTCACAGAGAGGAAAGATGGGACTATTCTATACTGGAACATGCAGTAGTTTGGTCATAGCCTAAAGTATGTGAGGAAGGGTAATGTGGAAACAGTCCAGAAAGAGACTTTGGAGACAGATGGTGAAGGTCTTTCAATGTCTAATTGAGAACCAAACAGAAAAACAGCATCTTCCTTCTGACCACTATTTTCTTTCTTTTAGACCACAGACACCTAGGCTAGTTCTCATTTTCTGCAGAGGTAGTACTTTCAGTAGAAAGAGGAAAAAAAGAAAATTAAATCAGTTTTAATAAGCCATGCCCATTTAAATCAGATCATCTGGCTTGCTGTGACTCTTCAGATCTTGCCTGCTGTGAATCAATCAAATTTCTACATTTAGCTTAAAATAAAATCTAATCAAGTTATAACTGATTCTTTTTTTTTATGCTGCAAATGTAATAAACACTTTTACTTAATGAAAAGGAATATATTATGTAATTCAGCCAAGTTCCAATAAGAAAAGTATGGGAAAATATTTTAAAAGTCTTCCAAAGGATCTTGATTTGAACTTTCTATGTACATAGAAATACTTTTGTGTTTGATTATGCCGCAAATGTAGAGAGTATGAATTAAAGTAGGAAATACATATTTTCTACTTTCCTTCCCTGCCATACATGAAACAAATAGCACACTATATAATCCAGCTATAATAATAAAGTCCTCTGAGCTAGGATACAGCATGCCAGGGCTCATGCACTCTGAGAGTTAAGTGGAAAGATTTCCTATTATTTTAATACACACAAATGGATGAGCTCAGCAACATGGTTTCCAATTCATCTCAGTCTCAGTAAGCTAGAGTACAGGAGAAGTATAGGGCTCTGTAATCCAAAGGTAATTTTTACTATTTTAATCCATCCTCTTATCTTGTATCCAAAATATTGAGTGAACACTGTTACCTCTGCCAGGTAAAGCCATATACCACCTTTTCTGAAACTTCAGGTGAGATATGGTAAATGTTATAACCATAATATGATTCTAGAGTATATCTTATCATATTACTTTAGATGAAAGAGCTAAAGGATTTGAATGAATGTTATAAAAAGTAAAGAGTCCTCCCTTGTTAAACCTCTCTTCATTATGAGCAAATGAATTTGAGTTCTATGCACTCAGCATCTCCTATCAAAGGAAATGCTTACTTTTTTATGAATAATTTGGTTTTTGTTCTCAAAAGGTAACTATTCCATTTCATTCCTAATTTTTTTCAAATCAATATGGAATTAGACTTGAAGAAAGTCTTGAAATTATACAGTTGTAAAACTATGCATGTTTTGGTTCATTTCTATAGAGACAGTCATAATCATCCCCTCTTATATGACAGGTTAAGAACATAATGTGTTTGTATGCTTTCATGTATGTTTTAATGCAGTACACAAATCCTTCTCAGTGGGGAGGGAGAGGAGAGTCACTATTGGCTTGGCAATGTCATGGTGCAAAAAAATAAAGATTTGAAGACATGACTAAATTTTAAAGCAGACACAACAGTGGAACAATTTAATAGAACTCTCAGTCAGGTTTTTGTGTTCCTGTTTCGGGTCTATTTTGAGACATTATGAAAAACAGCTGTTTAGGAAATGGGTATGTGTTTGTCCTTCATTGCCAAAGAAGACCATGCCATAAGAGAAATAATGTCATGACTTGCACTTGACTTTGTTTTGAGTGAGGGAGGGCTGTGCAGGTCACCAGCCTCACTTCTCCTCCAGAGCCATCTGAATCCAGTGACCAGATATTCATCATGATGACTGGAGATGACCCAGGATGAGGTAATTGGGGTTAATTACCTTGCCCAATGTCACACAGATAGTGAGTGTCAAGTGTCTGAGGTGAGATTTGAATTCAGGTTCTTGTTGGGACTGGAAGCTCAATTCCATGTGGACAGTCTCGGGCAGGTAAAAGTGGGACTTCTAAATCTTAGAGTCTTACGAGGCCCTCCATGAACAGCGGGGGTTCGAGAAGGTCAGACCGAGCTAGCTCGGCTAGCTCGGGTATTTCTGCCTCTCCCCCGGAGATACCTGATGGGTGGAGTCTCCCTGCCCTCGAGGTCGTCCCGGATTGGAGCACACCTAGTTACCTAACAGCACGGTATTGAGATGCAAACTGTGTGGCTGAAGATTAAGTAGGATTGAGGAAGCCTAAAAGCTCTCTTAGCACGTGTGGAGCCAAAGAGAAAAGTAGGGCTCCGCTTCTTTTCTTTCCTCTCTCCCCTCCCCCTCTCTCCCCCGCTTGTACTTCTACTTCCATTCCCTTAAGCTTAGCCTTCTTAGGAAATCTCCCCCTCTTCGTCCTAAGAAAGAAGAGCCCCTGCACTTGTAACTGAAACCCTGTAATAAAGCTCAACCCCTGTTTGACTCTGGAACGTCCTTTCTCTCATACGTGCATCCGGCGTGGCCAGCCGAAGACCTGGACAGGTAAGAAAGACTCGGGTAGCCCAATACAGGCCTCTAGGCTTGGCAGGTTCTCATGTCTCCTGCACTGGTGTTCTATCCACTGCACCACCTAGCTGCCATTAGGAAATGGATACACCACAAGAAAAAAAGGATTATAGAATGATGTCAGCTAGGAAGAAGCTATTGAGCCTGAAAACTGACAAAATTAAGACAAAATGAGACAAATTGCTGGTGTACATGTATTTTTTGTTCTTACTTTTAGAGAATAAAATGATAATGTGAAAAAAATCAAAGAATGAACGTATCTTACCTATGTTCATTTGTTCTAAAACATATCAGTTTTGAAACCTAACTTTAACAGAAATAAGTTTCATATAACAGAGCTACAAAATAACAAAACTAAAAAAGCAAAGTTGATGGGAAAACATGTGCACATGCATGCACATCCATACACATTGGAGTATCCTCTTTATCCAACTGGGGACAGTTAGATTGCACAGTGGATGAAGTGGCAGGCCCAGAGTCAGAAGATTCATCATCCTAAATTCAAATTCAACCTCAGATACTTACTAACTACACAGTTAATCCTAGGCAAGTGACTTAACCCTGTTTGCCTTAGTTTCCTCATATGTGAAATCAACTGAAGAAAGGAATAGCAAACCATTCCAGTCATTTTGTCAAGAAAACTCCACACGGCTCTTGAAGAAATGGACATGACTGATTAATGATTGAAAAACAAAATTTCTTAGTTTTATCCCCTGAAACTATTGGAATGAATTTGATTTTGACCTAGACCTGTGATTTCACTGTCATAGGGAACTCCTAGTGGTAAAGCTGCCTTATATCAATGAATAGTGGCAGCTCTTCTTCAACATATAGTTTTAGAGGGTTGTTTAAGGGCACTGAGTGCTAAAGTGAGTGACTCAGGCTTATGTAGTACATGTCAGAGGTGGTTGTTCAAGTGAGGTATTCTTCACTCTCCTGCTACTATACACTTCTGTCATCTTGTAAGGTTTTGTTGTGAAATAAAATGTCATAATATGAAAAGAATATCACCAATGAAGTGACCATTTATAAAATCAGTCTTCACTCAAAGATCCTTTCCCATTAAAAAAATTCTATCCTTTCTCATCCCCTCCCATTGATCAAGAAAGAGCCACATTGAGGAAAAAATTTAAATACCAAATAGAAGAAATTATTTTTTAAATTTAGTCTAGGTATATTTAAGAGTTATTTGAGTTCATTACGTAAAAGTGTGACATGCTTAGATGTTCACTTTAACAAAAAACACTTCAGCAATTACATAGAGGATGCCTTGGAATGGAGAGAGGTTTGTGATAGAGTGACCATCTAGGAAACCATTGTCGTATTAAAGTCAAGAGATGTTTGGGGCCTAAACTAGAATAATTTCTATATGAGTAGATAGGTAGGATTGAAAGGGAGAGATGTTGTAAGAGTAGAAAAAGCAAGATTTAGCAACTACTTGAATATGTAGCTTCTGAGAATCTAAAAATTTAAGATGAAATCAAATTTGTGAACCTGTGTGACTATAAATATGTTATTGCACTGAATTGTGATAAGGAGGTTTAGAAGAGGAATGGATACATGGAGGGGATATTATGCTTTGGATATGTTGAATTTAAGATATTGTAATAGCAAGTAAAATAGGATCTTTTGTGTTTTTGTTTTAGTATAATCAAGAAGTATAATGCCTCTATTTGAATGTGATTAAGATCTTTCCCACCCATTGTGGAGCCTGGGAAGATTTGTAAGAAGGTCCAGGCCTTTTGTTAATGAGGCCCTGGTTCTCAAGGGATGTGATGCCCTCTGGCTCTAAAAAGTATTTAAAGATTCTGAGGTTAAGGTTTTAGTCTGGGGCTTAACTTTGGGAAGAAGTACCAGATGAGGACTCTGGGAAGCCACAAAGGAGTCCCCTGGCTTTGAGAACCCAGATGTCATGCTTCCCTCTCTGGTAATTATAGTCAGGCAGTTGTACCTGTCTGTTGAATTATGGTCATGTAGAGGAAGTCATGTCTGTTTACTTTTAATTTCTCTGTATTTTCTTTGAGGTTCAGGGTGTTGACTTCCCTGAACTAGGTGAATGTGCTTTGTTAAAGAATTGATACATACGCTTGATTAAAATGATTGTTGGTCCCTTGAAAGTTGCTTTCCTTTTATGAATGTGGATCTAAGAACCTGTGATAAAGGCCCTCCTATACAGATGTGCTTGGGGTATCCAGTTTGAAATGCCAAATCATCAGTTAAAGATATGGTACTGAAGTTTAGGAAGAGAAAGTAGATATGTAGATGCAGAAGTGATTGCAGTAGAGATAGTAATTGGAATTGAACTCAGGGAGAATAATAAGATCAAAGTGAAAGCTTTATAGGGAGAAAAGAGAAAGAATCCAGGATATAACCTTTGCGGTGGGTAGGTAGCATACCATAGTTAATAGCCTGGCAAAGTTGTTGAGAAGTTAGTTAGGAATGAAAATGAGGAGAGAGTAATTTCATGAAAACTCAGGGCAGAAAGCATCCAGGAACAGAGGAAAATCAACAAGGTCAAATGCTATAGAGAGGCCAAGAATGATGAGAAATAAATAGAAATTGTTAGATTTGACTATTAAGAGAACAGCTTCAGTTGAGTGATAAATTGAAAAGGCAGATTACGAGTGGATTAGTAAAGAGTGAGAAGAAATATTAGTACCAAGGGTGGCCAATTTTTAAAAAGAGTTTTGATTAAGAAACAGAATAAAGACATAGGACAATACAAGGTGATTATTAAGTAAGGCTACAAAATTAAGATAGTGGTGGTGGTTGTTGTTTTACTAATGATGTAGATGAGATTGTATGCAGCAGGGAAGGAATGAGAGAGAGACAGAGAGGAAGAGAGAGAGAGAGAAAGGGAGACAGTTACTAGGTGGCAGAAGTATAGGTTGGGATGAAGGTGAGAAATGTTCAGAAGTAATAAAAATTCAAAGAAAGAGTGATAGAAACATGATTAGATAAAGAGTTTTATAGCTCTTGATCGTGGAAATGGAATATTTGTGGTTTATGGCAAGATGAAAAGCACCACCATTCACATGTATAGTTCAGTACAATGGAAAAAGAAGCTACATTTGTTGAATAGACTGAGGAATTGGAAAGTTAAAGTATCATCAGGAACATCAACATTCATTTTGAAGTCCCCTAGTATAAAGCAAAGTAAGATAGTGAGCATTTATTCCATCATTAAACATTTATTAAGTGCCTACTATGTGCTAGGCACCTTGTTAAGTAAAATAGGAAATAAAAGAAGGAAAGGACTAGAATTAAAGAGGTTGGGAGATGCTTCTTGTAGAAGATAGGAGTTTAGTTGGGACTGGAAATTGTGTGTGTGTTCATTCTTCATTGCCAAAGAAGACGATGTCATCAGAAAGATGATGACATGACTTGCATTTGACTTGGTTTTGAGCGAGGGAGGGCTGTGCAGGTTATCAGCCTCTCTTCTCCTCCAGAGTCATCTGAATCCAGTGACCAGATATTCATCAGGATGACTGGAGATGATCCAGGATGAGGCAATTAAGGTTAAGTGACTTGCCCAAGGTCACACAGCTAGTGAGTGTCAAGTGTCTGAGATGAGATTTGAACTCAGGTCCTCCTGACTCCTGCACTGTACTCTAACTACTGCACCACCTAGCTGCCCCAAATTCTGGAAATTACCATGGAGAGAGATAACAATCTCTATTAGGATACTAGGGAGGTAGGTTTGAAGTAGCTTGGTGTCTCTGTAATGGTCTGCTTGCATTTGTTACTACACTAGTGTTCTGGGTCTTGGGGACACGTATGCATTCAATTCAAGAGCAAAAGTCATGGCCTTACTCTGGTGGGCCTGATTTTCTTTAAGTAGATTCATGTTGGTGCCACCTCCCCCTCTCCCCCACTCCTTTATTCCCTTCTTCAATGTCCATCATCCTTAGGTAGCAAGTACTTCCAACCATGTTTTAAGAGTTAAATAAGGCCACTTCATAGATCTAGAAAAAAAAAAAAGCATTTTGCCATGTAAATAATTAACTTGCTGCCTGGGACAGTTCAATCTAGGTCATTGTATTTTGTATAAGTGAAAACAGGTAATTTTTTTTTTTTTATTCTTGGTATTGAATAGCCCATTTTAAAGTGGTTTTGTCAGAAATGTAACAAGAAAGAAAGTTTTCTAATGAGTGATACTATTCCACATCACAGTGGTCTTAAAAATATGAAAAGATGAGCTTCTGTTATGATTAGTTTAAAGCTAAAAATCATAGGAAAGAGATGAATGAAAGCAGCTATGAGTTCATGAATTTTGAGCTGGTTTTATTAGAATCTGTACTCATAAGAAATGTTATGATGAATTGGTATATATATGAAAATGGCAAGTTATTAAGGTTTTTTTTTTATTACAGGTGAAATGAAATGGGTTTTAGTAAACTGCAATCAATGTCATAAATTATCTGCTTGTATCAAGAATATCTGATCTGAAAAGAAGTTCAGTGAAATATGGATATTGGTGAATATATAGGTATCAGACCTAGATAGGAATGATGAGTGGGAATGTTGAGGTCTGGGAATCATACGGAGGTACTTGGGACCCCAAAATACTGAAATGCCGGGTCTTGCTGAATAAATTTGGCTCAAGACTTCTTCCAGCCAAAGTATAACAAGATTTATTAAGGGTTCACCATATTGGGTTGACTTTAAAGGAGACTTGCCCGTTGTGATGCTTGTATTGACAAGCAGGCCAGATAGAAACTCAGCTGGATAATCTGAGTTGGATTGAATCTGAGCACCTTCATGGAGGCAAGATGGAATTTATATGCAGAAAGTATATGGGAAACATCTAGAGGTGGTCTAGTAGTCT
Source organism: Notamacropus eugenii (assembly GCF_028372415.1). NCBI lineage: Eukaryota > Metazoa > Chordata > Mammalia > Diprotodontia > Macropodidae > Notamacropus > Notamacropus eugenii. Next base: position 445,972,902 of record NC_092873.1, read on the forward strand.
GGAAGGAGGGTCTAAGGAGGTTCTTGATGAGAATGGGGTAACTAGTAATGTAATCAAGGGTGGGAAATAGCTGGAGGCAATTGGGAATATCAAACAATGTAAGGCTTGGGTGCAAAGCAAATGGAAGACTAGGCTAGCCCAAGATCAACATATTTGAGTATGAAAAGGCCAGATTAAGTAGGAGGATTCAAGGGGAATTCAAGGAGGTTCCCAGAGTCTGAACTCAGAAGCCATCTAGACCTTTGCCCTGACAAATGATATCGAATTGCTGCTGAAGACCTCTGGTGAAAAGAAATACAATACCTCTTAGCAAGCCTTTCCTATTATGGGACAGTTTTAATCCTTAGAGTTTTGTCTTTATAACATTCATTCTAAAGGAGCCTTTCAATTTATCTTATCATCTATCTACCTATCTATCCATCTATCTTTATATCATTAGTGATTCATACAAGCAATGAATTTTTTGGTGTGATAGCATGATTTCAATCTACACTTATTATTGTGTGTCTATGTATGTATATATGTATGTATGTATATCAATTCACCTGGAGATGGAATACTTCAAGTTTCAGTCTATAAAGCCCCAGATCCATCTCTTCATTATCACCTCCATTTGACTAACAGTCTATCTCTTAATGTATTTCTTCCTACACTGCTGCTTCCTGAATGATGTTCTATTCCTTCACCTTCCCTGTATTTCTGTTGTCTGATGTGTTCAAAAAAGAAATAATCTCTTCAGTTATTATTCTCTCAGAACATTCCTAATACCTCTTTATTGTTGAATATCCATCTTTTTTTTCCTCCTATTTATCATAAAACTCAGACTACCAGGGTAGATCACCTTAGGCTGTATCTTTTTTTTTTTTTTTTTCAGTCTTAGAAATTCAGGGTCTGGAAGATATTCCTTTTCCAGAATAAGCCTGTTTCATCCACATTTAAATTTTGCTGATCAGTTATTTTTTTTTTAAATATCAGCATATTCCATACTGTAGATTCATGTCCATTCAGTGATTAAGGCTTAATAGGAAGAAATGAGGCAAAGAAAACTGAGACTTGCTAAAGACCTTGTCTTGAAAAGGCCAAGATCCCTCAACCTGGGCCATCTCTAGTTGTCCTGATCTATATCTCTTTGAGAATGAAGGACAAACATCAGGTAGAAAAGTAGCTGCCCACTGGGGTCCAAACTTGCACTGGTCAGTTGGGCAAGATAGTTTCGTTTCGTTTCATTTCGTTTCGTTTCCTTCCTTCCTTCCTCCCTTCCTCCCTTCCTCCCTTCCTTCCTTCCTTTTCTTCTTTCTTCTTATATTTCTTTCTTTCTTTCTCTTCCTTCACTTTCCTTCCCTCTGTCCACACCCTTACCTGTGTGTGCTCTGGCCAAAGAGAATGTAAATTTTATTTTAATCTCTGAAACATTTTTTTAATCCCAAATCACTCTGGATCTCATTGATTGACCAACAATACGTCTCAGGCCAAGCCATACTGGGTCATTGTTGGACCCTGATTGGCTCAGAATAAATGCGAATAGTATTTGTTTCTGTTTTGGTGAGAAATTCTGAGGGTCTTATTCTCCATGATTATTATTATTATTTTTATTAGGTAAAGAGGCCATTTTCTCCCTTATTTAGTGTTAAATCTTAATCATTGAATGGATGTTGCCTCAGTCAAACTGAAACCTGTTAAAGACCGTAGTTTGAAAAGGACAAGGTCCATCACTGCACCCTGGGCCATTTCCTGTTGTCCTGATCTATATCTGGCCACTGGACCCGGATGGTTCCAGAAGTGCAAGTGAGGCTCATGACTTTTCAGAGCCTAACTTTGCTTAAGTCCAGCTCACTTGCATCACATCTCTGGTGTTAAGGTCTTCCTCAAGAACGAAAGACAAAGAACAAAAACAGCAACAATTACATACATTCTGACATTTTATTCTATGTTAGAGTTGCTGTGACTACATTAATTCTGTTCAATGACTTTAAAGTTTTATTTTAATGTAAAACACATCTTTCCTTTTTTGTGCTTGCAGTATTTCCAACTGGAGTCATTCTTTTTGTTCGTTTTGTTAAGTGCTTTTAAAACACATACACACACACACATACAACACAGCACAACTGTCGGTAATATGGAAAGTAGTAGTAATTCATCACATTCATACATGATGGTAAGCAAGTATAGACAGAGCAGTAGCATGTGTCATATTAATTAAATTTTGGTCCATAATAAATGAAACCTAGTATTTTGTAATTCACACTAAATGGAAATCAATGTTAATTACAAAGTGTGCAATTCTGCCATCCCGATTAAAATCTTTAGGTCAAGAACAGGTTGGTAACCTTCTGAAATATTCTCTTATCTAAAAGCAATATTCCATCAGAAGTATCACCTGACTTTAAGTTAGTACTTCATTAAAACCCCAATACTCCTTTTATATGAACAAGTCTGAGCATGTCTTTCATTTGCTATACTTGTCAAGTTGATTTTTTAAAAAAAATTCTAGCATGGTATTCTGTGTTTGTCAGTGTTAATTTGAATTTATTTAACCTCCAAAGAGGAGAAAAATGTACTTTTTCCTCATCTTTGCAAAGGAGAGGTGGAGGAATATGAGCATTAGACTCGGTTGATAGAATGATTAGTTTTCCTGAACTTCTTTGTCTTTTTCTCCCTATCCCTCTGTTTCCTTTCCATCGTTTTTTCCCTTTGCCTTTCCTTCCGTCATCCCTTCTATGTATGTTACCAAAGTTGACTCTTTCTTGAGAGGATAGCAAGAATATATTTGAAAATGAAGGGAAACAAAAAAATAAAATATGTAATTGTTCAATTGTGGAAAGAAACAATGCAAAGACAGGATTGGATTTAACTTATCATACTTAGACAGACAAGATCTTTTGGAATCTTGTTTCAATTGTTCAAAATTTCAACCATCTACCATCCACACATTTGATAAACATGAAATTCATTTGATAAGGATATCATTGCAAATAACATTTTTAAGGACCTATATATTTGTTTGAGTGGTTATTTTTGATTCGTAGATCTTAATCCCTTTTATAAGTTAGTTGATTTTGAAAGTTTCCAATTTGAAAAATTCATTACTCTTCAGCCAACCTAGTGTTGTGTTATTACTATTTGGTTTCTTAGAAAAGACTTAGAATCTGACAGACATATGGACTTTGGTCATCCAAGATATTACGCAAATATTGATCAGCATAATGCCCAGGTAACAGTGCCATGCCAGTGCATAAGAGACATGTTTCCACATTGACATTAGTCCCTTGGTTATTAGTCTTTCTGGCCAGTAATTCAGTGAGTTTGTATCTACCTAACTACAGTGCCATTGAGTCTACATCTCTTTATTTTGTCCAAAAGAATTTTCATCAAGTATGTTAGTGAAATTTAGGTGTTGTTTCATTCCTCTAACAGGCTAAAGACTCTATACACCAAGGAAATGATCATAGTTTGACTTGTTATTGGTGAATTTATACAGGATTAGAGTAATCAACTTATCTTTTAGGGCTCAAAACCATGTCTTTAACATATTTTAAAGTTTTGTCTGGAATTGAATTCAAGCAAATTGACCTACTGTTTTAATAACTGACCTAATTCTTCATTTTCTATTCCTGCATAGCAATCCCATTATCCACAATCTCCCAACGATCACAGAGACTACAAAAGCAATAATATTTACATTTTTTTTTAATACATGGGGATGCAATTTACCTGAGAAAGGTAGCTGCAACTCCTGATTGCATGTTTAACCATGTCCTTATAGTATCTTGTTTTCCTTTTAAGGCTCTCTTCTATTTATTTTACATTTCCAATTTTCAACAATAGCAAACACAAAGTGGTTCTGTTTTCTCTCTTCTAATCTTTATTTTCATCACACCTACATTAATACATAGGGAAGGAAAATTTTTAAGAAGAATTATTATAGCTAGCATTAATATAGCACTTTAAAGTTTGTAAAGCTTTATATATGTTAAGTCAAATTAATTGTATTTTCACAAATATTTAAAATATATCATGGGAAAAATTGTCCTAAATTTTCATGATGTTCATACATTCAAAACCACCTGAATCAAGGATCTTAGGCTCACACATGTAGACTTGAAGAATTCCTTGGAAGTCACATAGTTCAAAATTCCATTTGTCAAAAGAGAAAACTAAGATCTGCAGACTTAAATATTCTGTGTACTTTATTTTTTAACAATAAAATGTTATTTTTATTTGGACTCATATTTTTGAAAGTCATTAATGGCACTAAAGTATAAATTATAGAAGGAGAAAGAAATAATAAAAACACCACGTATTTTTTTCAGATTGTTCTTTATATAAATACAAAAATGCTATTTTCTCAAAATCTGGCTTCATTCAATTGACATCTATTCTCTAACTTTGCATTTAATCACTGTATTTGATACTCATTGAAATGAGCAGAATAATTAAATTGATTTCCTAAAGTTATTTTTTTAAGATATAAATCTATTTCTCATAGAAAATCTACCCAGAGCAATTTTTAAACTTTGAAAAATCCAGAAAATTAACTGACGATCTATATTTTTTTCCCAGTTAATTTCAAAAGAGAGAAAAGTGTCAGACTATCAATGGACAGGAAAAGAAAAATTAATAGAGGTCAAGTCTTTCAAGATTTCTTTTTGAAGAAGAGTAAAGAAATAAGCAAGATATGAGAATAGTGTATATTAGTATAAATGCAATATAAATTCATCTCTCCAGCATAGTGACAAATATGAAAAATCCAGCAAATACATACACACATGAAAACAATATTATATCTTATATTTGATCATTATACATGTATATATGTGTACATATGTACATACACACTGAAATAAATTGGTATGTACTTTAGTAAATCATCATATATAGCACACATGCATATATATAGATTAGTTATATATATGCAATGATTTTCATGTACTTAAGTGAATCTTTATATATAAAAATATATTTTATGTGTGTGTTTTATACATATGCATGTGTGCATATGTATGTTTATGTATACGATATATATGTATATAATGATTCATTTGAGTACATGAAAATTCTTAACTGTCATTCATGAGGTTGGCTCACTAATCTAAAATCTACACTTTCTTAAAGGACAGAATAACCTGGATCTGATAATCAGGTAGGACTTCTAAATGCAAACAGATGAGAAATGTTCATAACAGACAAATGGAAATCAACTGTTAATTTCAATGTTGTTTCACAAAGTCATTTTTAAAGGCATTATTGACAATCATTTTAGGTCTCAGAACTCATTCCAATGACTACATTTATTAATCTCATTAATCATAATATTTTACAGTAGCACAATGGCATATTGAGCTGTCAATCACATAGGCCATAGCTATAGGCAATTTTTTTTGGAATGTACTGACATCAAGTCTGATTTGAAATTGTGAATAGAATATCTAAGAACATTGCTGTTTTTTTTCTTTTTGCTTTGTTTGTTTGTTATGGCTTGGAAATTTCTTTTTTATTTTAAGTTTTCAACATTCATTTCCACAAAGTTTTGAGTTCCAAATTATCTCCCCATCTCTCCCCTCCCCTCACCCCAAAACACCCATCCTGATTTTCCCTTCCAGCAATGTGCCCTCCCTTCTAACATCCCTCCCTTCCCTCATCCCCATCTTCTCTCTTGTCCTGCAGGGCAAGATAAATTTCTATACCCCATTACTTGTATTTCTTATTTCCTAGTTGTACACAAAAACAGTTCTCAACATTTGTTCCTAAAACGTTGAGTTCCAACTTCTCTTCCTTCCTCCTTCCCCACCCATCCCCACTGAGAAAGCAAGAAATTCAATATAGGCTATATATATATGTGTAGTTTTGCAAATGGCTTCCATAATAGTTATGTTGTGTAAGACTATGCTTCCCTCCATACTATCCTGCCCCCTGTTTATTCTAGTCTCTCTTTTGATCTTGTCCCTCCCCAAGAGTGTTTGCTTCTAATTGCTCCTTCCTCCCATTTGCCTTCCCTTCCATCATCCCCCGCACCCTGCTTATCCCCTTTTCCCCTACTTTCCTGTAGTGTAAGATAGATTTTCATACCAAATTGAGTGTGCATGTTATTCCTTGAGTCAAATGTGATGAGAGTAAGCTTCACTTTTTCCTTCTCACTTCCCCCCTTTTCCCCTCCATTGGAAAAAGTTTTTTTTGCCTCTTCTATGAGAGATAATTTGCCCCATTCCATTTTTCCCTTTCTCCTCCCAATATATTCCTCTCTTATCCTTTAATTATCTTTTTTTAGATGTGATGCCTTTCTATTCAACTCACCCCGTGCTCTCTGTCTCTCTTTGTCTCTCTCTGCATGTGTGTGTATGTGTGTGTGTGTGTGTGTGTGTAATCCCTCCAGCTACTAAGATACTGAGAAAATTTTCAAGAGCTATAAATACTATCTTTCAGTGTAGGAATGTAAACATTTCAACTTTAGCAAGTCCCTTGTAATTTCTCTTGCCTGTTTACCTTTTCATGCTTCTCTTGATTCTTGTATTTGAAAGTCAAATTTTCTTTTCAGCTCTGGTCTTTTCATCAAGAATGCTTGAAAGTACTCTATTTCATAGAATGACCATTTTTTCCCACTGTTGCCTGGGGCTGGGTTTAGTGAGGGACCCTGCTCCCTTGTTACAGAGGTGAAAAAGCTCTCTCACTGACCTTTGAAGTATCTTTGTTTCCTGTGGGTTGAGGGATCTGCGAACCTCTGCTGTTGCCACCTGATTCCTCCCCTGAGGCCTGCTGTGGTCCTGCTCAGGTCCTACTCCTCCTGGCACCTTGTGGCCAAGGCAGGGCTGTGCTCCACTCTGCATCCAGTGTGACAGACCTTTCCCATCTGCCTTCCAGGTCACCCTGGGCTGGAAATCTCTCCCACTCCATTGTTCTGTGGCTTCGGCTGGTCTAGAATTTGTTGAGTCTTTTTTTTTAAAGCCAAAGAAAACAAAGTTTATTAAAGATTCATCAAATTAGATTGCCTCTTAAGACCAGATAGAACCCCAGCTAGACAGAGTCTGAGCTGGATTGAATCTGAGGGCCTTCATGGAGGCAAGATGGAACTTAAATACAGAAAAGAGTATAGAAGTTGTCTGGGGGGTGGTCTGGTAGTCCAGGGTGATGGGAGGAGGGGTTTAGGAAGGGTCTTGAGGAGAAGTCCAAGGAGGGAATCCAAGGAGGGTCCAAGGCTGGAAACAGCTGGAGGCTATCATGAGACAGACTAGGAGGCAGACTAGTGGGTGCCTAGGTGGGAAGCAGGTGGGGCAATTCAGAGATCTTGATAGGGGCAGTATGGGAATAGATACAGATCTTGATGGGAGTGGTTGGTAGCCTAGGGAATGGGATTTTGATGGGATCAAGGGTGGGCGGTGCAACAGAGACCTGAATAGAATGATAAGGAAAAGCCAGAACAAATGGGAAGATTAGATTTGAGTAAGTAAGGCCAGAATAAGTGGGAAGATTCAAGGGGAACTCATGGAGGCTCCCAGAGTCTGAATCCCATCATTCCCCCCTCAAACAGATTGAACCCAAATTCTTTTGGGGTAAAGGGCAAAGGTCTCAGATTCTGAAAATTCTTCCTGCTGGCAAGGGGCATAGAGCTGTCCCTGCCTTGATGGGTCCTGTTCAAGGGTTTAGAACCTGGACAGTGCCAGGTCCAGTGGGCTAGAGTGGAGACCTTGGATTCAGACGGAGGTTGGTATATACCCTGGGCTGTCATAGGAAGTTGATGGCTTGCACTCTGGAAAAGACAAACCTGGCAAGGACGTTAAGCAAACAGATACCAAACAGGTACAAAAGGAGCATGAAGAAAAGACAATTTCCCAGGCATGAAAGATAATTTTTCTGGACAGAATCAAAGATGACTATGGCAAGGCCAAAACATGGAAGGGCATGTTTGATAGGGTAGTTTATTCCTGTCAGATATCCCCTTTCTTTCCAGATTGCTCCATGGGTATGTAGAACAGGGAAAGCATATTTTGAGTAAATAAAAACATCTACTGGTCTGGGGTCAGTTCCTAAGGAATAGGTTAAGACTCCCAAAGCCTGTTTTCTCCTTTCATCAACATGTAGAGTAAAAGATTTTCCCAAATTGGGTAGGTCTAGTGATGGGGTGGTGGTCAAATTAGTTTTCAGAGTCTCAAAAACTTTAGCCTGGTCTGAGTCAGTGCCCTGAGTAGGGTCATAAAGGGGTTTAGCAATAAAACCAAAATTAGGAATCCAGAGTCTACAAAATCCAGTCATTTCCCAAAACACTCGAACTTGTTTCTTAGTGGCTGGAACAGGGATAGACAGGATTGTCCTTCTCTCAGAGGTTAAGGAGAGAGAGGTGGGTGTGAGTTCATGGCCCAGATACTTTATGGACTGGTATGCTATCTGGACTTTGTTCAAAGAGACCCTATAGCCTCAAATGCCAAAGAAATTAAGGGCTTCTGTGGCAGCAGCCAAAGAACCTGCCTGGGTGGGGCTACAAATAAGAATATCATGCACATCCTGAATTAAGGTAAGGTCTGCTACTTTCAGGTACCTTAAATCCCTTCCCAAAGCTTGGCCAAATAAATGAGGGTTATCTTGAAAGCTTTGGGGCAAAACTGTCCACATTAGCTGATATGAACTTGATTCTGCAGGAAAAGTACATTCAAAAGCAAAAATAAATTGTGAGTATTCTCCATTAGGTCTTTTTGTGGGAAGGGTTGCAGCATTGCACGGAGATGAACAAGAGGCAAGGATTATATACTTACGGAATTTTTCAATTAAAGGTTGCAGTCCTTCTCAGTTCTCAGGTTTAATCAGATACTGGCTGAGGATGGGGGAGCACTTTAGGGTCTGGGAGACTAACAATAGCTAGGATGGCAGAAGTAGCTCTCTCTGGAATTCCACTGTCCCAAATATTTGGCCTGAGTGTCTCCCACACTCTCAAGCAAATCGGGGAAGATGTAGTGAACAGAGGTAAAAGGGACATGGGAGGTTTAACTAGAGAAAACTGGCTCCTGAATTTCACCATCAGGTCCCTTCCCAACAAGGGGATAGGGTCAGAAGAGGGCATAAGGAAGGAATGTTTAAACAACAGATCTTCAAGTAGGCTGGGGAGGGGGTATGTCAGTTTCCCCTTCAATGCCTATGACCTGAGGGGTCAAGAGATGGGTAGGGCCAGAGTGACTGCTTAAAGCAGAGAATTTAGCCATGTTAAAGTGGGTAACCTTACCTTCAGCCTTCGTTTTTGCCCAGGGCTTGGTGAGAGAGGTAGAGAAAGTGGAAGCACTGCCAGCACCCAGGCTTTCCCGTTGTTCCAAGTCTTGAGAAGACTGGAGGACAGGGTACTGGGGGGCGACTCCACCACTTTTCCAACCTGAGGGACAATCTTTCCTCCAATGTCCCTCCTGGTCACATGGGCATGGTTCCACAGGTGTTGGTTCCTGGGGCTCCCTCTGGAGGGGCGCCCTGGAGGGGCACTCCTTGGACCAGTGACCATCCTTGTGGCAACGAAAGCAGGTTTCCCCACTGCCCAAGTATCCAGCCTTCCTCCAAGGGGGTGCCCCCAGAGGGGTGCTCCCTGGGTCTTTTTCTGGCCAAGGCAGCAGCCAAGAATTGAGCATGCTCCCTGGCCCTGTCCCTTCTCCTTCATTCTCTTTCCTCTGCTGCAATGAGGCCTCTGTTGTTAGACTCCGAAGGCCATCTCCAGTAACTGGGCCTGAGGTGTTTGGGGTCCCATTGCCAATTTCTGCAGTTTCCTCCTAATATCTGGGGCAAATTGATTAATAAAATACATGCTAAGGATTGCTGCCCCTTCTATGGAGTCAGGATCCAAATTTGTATGCTTTTTAATAGCTTCTACTATCCGGTTTTGAAAAAGGGCAGGGTTTTCATTTTCTCCCTGAGTAATTTCCCTAATTTTTTGAAAATTTACTTGTTTTTGAAATGCAGTTTTTAGGCCTCCTAATAGGCAAATTACCATAAGGTCTCTCTTTCCCCTGTCCTCCCTCTTTTGATAATCTCATCTGGGGTCACTAGTGGGAACAGTAGCTGCTCCTAAGGGTATTTATGGGATTATTGCTAGCCATATGATCCCCAAACTTTTGGGCATGTTCCCAAATTCTCCCCTTCTCCTCAACAGTACAACAGAAAGAGAAAAGAATATGCAGATCCTTCCAAGAAAATTCAAATTGTAGGGATATGCCCCTAAAACCCTCAGTGAACCTAGTGGGGTCTTCTGAGTATCTCCCCAGTTTCTCTTTAATCCGGATGAGATCCGAAAGAGAGAATGGAACATGAACCCTGGTTGTCCTACTGAGTGGGGTAGGCACTTCTCTCAAGGGAAACCACCCTGATGGCTCAAAGGGGACAGAGGCTTGGAGAGGAAGATAGGAAGTCCCACTTCTTGTGAGGGAGGGGCTAGGGAATGCCTGCTGAACTGCATTAGGCTGCAGGGCTAGGGGATCTAGCTGGCAAGGGGAAAGATCCGCTGGTACCTGAGGAAGAGTAGGGATCAAAGAGGGAGATGCCCCAGAGAGTGCCACAGGAGCAGGGCCTAAGGCCTGAGTGAATATTGCCCCAGGAGAGGGACTGCAGAGGGAGGCACCCTAGCAAGGCCCGTAGTTGGGGCCTGAGGTAGAGTCCCCAAGGAGGGGTGGGTTACAGGCAGTGATACTGTAGAGACTGCCATGGGGGTGGGGCCTGAGACCTGAATAAGTGTTGCCCCAGCAAGAGGGGCTGCAGAGGGGAGCACCCCAGCAAGGCCCGTGGCTGGGAACTGAGCGGGAGTTGGGAATGGAGATAGGGGAGGAAGTGAGGCCAAGACCCTCGGAGCCATAAACAGGGGGTCATCCAAAACATCCAATTCACCCCCATTTCCCTTTTGTGGGACGACTCTAGCTACAAGTATCTTACAGTCTTTTCTGAGAATGGGGTCCTGAGAGAGTTTGACAAAGGCCCTTATTTAAGGTATTTCTATCTATTTTTCCTTTTGGAGACAATATAATTGTAACTGTAAAAGGGTATTATATTGTAAGGTCCCAAACATGGGCCACACTTTGTTGTCCTCCAGGTGATACTGAGGCCAAAGTGTGTTACAAAAGAATTCCAACTTTTTCTTTTTAAGTCCTTTAGAGAAGCTAATTTTTTTCCAATTTTGTAAAAGACAGCCCAAAGGTGAATTCTTTGGGATTGATGAATTTTGACCCATTTCTTGGTGTAGGGCTAGAAGTCTTCCCCCCTCCTTAAAGGAGGATGTGGAAGTAAGCCTTGAGAAAAAAAAAAAAAAACAAAAAAAAACAGAAGAGGACAAAAATAACCAAGTTTTCCCTGATTTCCTTGTGTCCAGGAAATCCAGATAATTGGGCACCCACTTAACTGACATTTGTCTAACCTTCTAGCACCCAGAAAGTTCAGGGAATTGTGCTTTGGAGGGTATGCCCAGGTCCACGGCCTCAAACATGGCCACTGGACCAACAACCTGAGTCTCTAACTCTCTAGCATCCAGAAAGTTCAGAGACTTAGACACACACTAAAAAAGTAATCGAGTTTTCCCCAATTTCCTTGCACCCAGGAAATCCAGAGAATTGGGCACCCACTTTTGGAGGGTATGCCCAGGTCCACTGCCTAACCAATAGACTGACAACCTGAGTCTCTAACTCTCTATCAACCAGAAAGTTCAGAGACTTTGACTGACACTGGACCTGAAGTCAGGTCCGAAAATCGGGTTCCAAGGTGCTTAGAGAACAAGTAGGGCATAGGGAGTGGGAGAGTTTTACATACTTTCCACTTTTAGCAGAAGAACTTGAGATTAGCAGCTTTTCCAGATTACGAAACCAAAATGACAAGGATGAAAGGTGATCAGTATCCTAAAATACCAACAGTCCAGGTCGTGCTTGAATGAATTCGACTCAAGCCTTCTTAAAGCCAAAGAAAACAAAGTTTATTAAAGATTTGCCAAACTGGGTTGCCTCTTAAGGAGCCTAAGCATTTGTAATGCATGTGTTCCCAAGTGGACCAGATAGAACCCCAGCTAGACAGAGTCTGAGCTGGATTGAGTCTGAGCTGAGAGTCTTTCTTTACAGGTATTTTATGGGCTGAGAGGGAAGAGTTAGAGTATGTGTGTCTTTCTACTCCATCATCTTGGCTCCGCCTCCGGGGAATTTATTTTTCAACTGATGAAAGGAGGGAAGTAAGCAAACAGGGATGGAAGGAAGGGAGGGAGGAAAACAGGAAACAAAAGAAAGAACAAAGGAAGGTAAGTGCTCAGATATGTATAGGTTTTAGGAAATCATTATTCTAAAGAAACAAATAATGTAAAATAATATTTTCATGGTTGGAAATATTTGTAATCACACAAATGGATCATATAGGTAAGTGACATTGTCAGTGGTGGTATTTCCTCCAAAAGTATAGCTTTGAAATTGTTAATAGCTGTCTATCATATAAAATTCTCCTTAATTTTTTTCCCAAACTTTGCCAAGGGGGAGGAGGGTGTCAATGTAATATTCAGTTTGTCTTGCTTGCTTCCCTTTGACATCCAAAGGATCTCAATGAAGTGCACAGTTTGACCACCACCTATCTCTAATTCTTGTTACATGAGCAACATTATTTTTGATCATATATTTTTCTGATTATATTATAATCTCATTTCTTCTTCTTAATTCTTTATTTGTCATATGGTTCAACCTGCTCATGTCAACCATAACCCTCTCCATTTTATCTGAGTTGTACTATTTTTTAATTATTTTAATTCTACAGACTGCAGTATTACTAGTAGACATACAACAGTAATGACAGAATATCAGTACTAAAAAGTTGAACCTTTCTTTAGGGAAAGCAGAGAAGGGCAAGTGTGCATCTTTAAACAAATTTCTCTTCCTGCCTCCCTCCTTTCTCTCCCCCACCCCTACCTTTGCCTTTCCTTGCCTCCCCTCACCTCCCCTTACCTTCCTTCCACTTCCCTTTCTTCTAGATATCTCCTAATTTTAGGACTAATTTATTTTTACTTTCTGTGTATATATAGATATAGATTGATAGATTAGATAGACAGAAAAATTACCACGATAGATTTTTCTTCTAACTTTATGACATAATTGAGGCAATTGTCATTCTTCATTCATTTGATTTTTCCTATGTAGATAAGTGAAAATTTTAACTAGTTTTATATATATATATATATATATATAGATAGATAGATAGATAGATAGATAGATAGATAGATAGATGGATGGATGGATGGATGGATGGATGGATGGATGGATGGATGGATGGATGGATGGATGGATAGATAGATAGATAGATAGATAGATAGATAGATAGATAGATAGATAGATAGATAGATAGATAGATAGATATGTATCTGTCTATCTCTCTATATCTTCCTAGAAGATCTGCAATGTTTTAGGACTTAATTTATCAAAATATTACCAACAAACAGAGGCATCTAGAGAATTTCAATGTCCATAGAAAATCCCCATATCATGTATATTCAAATATACCATTTTTAAAATGAAATATATTACCCTTTTGTTCTAAACCCACCCCACTTCCTAACTCCTTTAATTCTGTTGAAGATACCACTATCCTTCTAATTACTCAAATGACAGACTTTAAAGTCATCTTATCCTTGTTACTTTTACTAGTTTCCTGTACCCAATCACTTGCCAAATTTTTATCTCTTCTTATAAAATTGAGCTATTCTTTTTTTCTACTTAAACTTCCAACAACTTAATTCAAGACTTCATTGTCTTGACTTTTGTTGTATTCACCTAAATGTTCTTATCACAGTCAACTTCTTTCCTATCCATTCCATCTTCCACATACCTATAGATTTAATATTCTTAAATAAACCAGATACAATCTATGTCACTTTTCTGTTTGAGATGCAATTAAAATGAAATGCAGATTCCCTAGCTTTGCTTTTAAAGTACTTTACATTATTGTCCACTCTACCACCTCAGAATCATTAGTTTTCATTGCTTCTTGTCCACTTCCTCTGTGTTCTAGCCTAATTTGCCTACTTTACTTATTCTTTGTTTGTGATGTTCCCCATGCCTGAAATTTACTTCCTCTTTGACTCTCCTAGTTTTCTTTATTTTAATTCATTTTAATTCCTATAAGAAGTTCATTCTTATTTCTGCAGTTCCTTGTACCTACCCTACCTCAGAAGAAAATGCTTCATGTTTTATATATATATGTGTTATTTCTCTTCCAATGAAATCAATGACCTTAAGTCATTGAGGAAAATATTAACAGTCCTACCTAAAACAAGGTTTTTGGGAACTTGTGAGTGATCAAGTGAAATAATGTATATGAATGTTCTTCCTAAATTGTTATTTATTAGAATCATTTTAAATTCACAGACTCTTCAATCTTGAGGGAACCTCAGAGAGCATAGAGGTCAATTTCCTCTTTTCCAGATATGGAGACAGTTATACAGAGTACTGAATTGTTTTTCCCTCAGTCTCAAATGTGATAATTGGTCTGGGACATGAATCCAGGTCTTCTGACTCCAATTCTAGTTTTCTTTCCAATGTATCATTCTTTTACTTCTTTAAAGAAATTGCCTTTTATTAGACAGTCACTTCTTATTCCTTTATGGATTGATGCCAGTGGAAGCTAGGAGGGCTCATCATAACACAAATACATATGAAGTTGGTAAGATCACTACTGTGGAGGAAATGAGCTAAGTTGAGCCTACTTTCTCTAAAGACCGAAGGGGTGTAGAGGAGTACAGCCACTGAGATATTTTGGATAAGTAATTGTTCTTTGTCCTGGCTATAACTTTGACTTAAATATCAAAGTCTGGTAAAGGAAGGTTCTTTTCAAACTAATTTCATTGATTTATATCATCTAAATTTCAGTTTTCTTCCTCCTAATTACTCCCATAGAGTCATCACATAACAAAGTTAAAAGGAATAAAATTCAGTAAAACTGACCAATTTTTAAAATAAACATCTGTTTGGAAGTCTGGAATTTGGCTACAATATTCTCAGGAATTTTCCTTGTGGGATCTCTTTCAGGAGGTGATCAGTGAATTTTTTTCCATTTCTATTTTACCCTTTGGTTCTAGAATATCAGGGCAGTTTTCCTTGATAATTTCTTAGAAGATGCTATTTTTCGTGGTAACTTAAGGTAGACCAATAATTTTTAAATTGCCTCTCCTGGATCTATTTTCCTGGTGAGGTGTTTTTCCAGTGAGATATTTCACATTGTCTTCTATTTTTTCATTCTTTTGGTTTTGTGTTTTAATTTATTGGTTTCTCATAAAGTCCTTGTTCCATATGCTCCACTTTAATTTTTAAAGAACTATTTTCTTCAGTGAGTTTTTGAACCTCCTTTTCTTCCTTTGGCCCATTCTGCTTTTTAAAACATTCTGCTCCTCATTGACTTTTTGGACCTCTTTTGTCATTTGGGTTACTCTATTTTAAAGGTGTTATTTTCTTCATTTTTTTTTTTTTGGTCTTCTTTATCAAGCTATTGTCTTGCTTGTCATGATTTTCTTGCATTGCTCTCATTTCCCTTCCCAATTTTTCCCCCACCTCTCTTACTTGATTTTCAAAATCCTTTTTGAGCTTTTCCATGGTCTGAAATCATTGTATATTTATTTTGGAGATTTTGGATATAGAAACTTTGACTTTTAGATATTCCTCTGATGGTATGCTTTGTTCTTCCTCATCTGAAAAGATGGAACAAAATTCCTGTTTACCAAGAAAGTAACCTTCTATAGTATTATTTTATTTTTCCATTTTGGGGACATTTTCCCTGCCAGTTACTTGACTTTTGAGTTCTTTGTCAAATAGAGAGTATACTCCAGGGACCTGCAAGTTCTCAGTTCCTCCAAAGTGACACAATCTAGGGAGAGGAATTTATTCCTCTCCTGGCCTGTGTTCTAGTCTAGTCCCTCTCCAGAGCCTCCACCAGCTCCACTATGCCAGTGCTCCTCCTCACCGCAGGACTGCCATTCAGGACTGAGACCTAGGTCAGCTACTCAATTCCCTCAGGGTCTTTAGGCTGAGGGCTCCAAAAGTGGATGCTGCTGCTCCAGTGGCTTCACCCATCCTGGTGACAGGGCCTGAGGGCACTCGCTTCTCACCCAAGTGAAAGAGGTTTCTTATTGACCTTTGAAGCCATCTTTGGTGTTTGTGGATTGAGAAATCTGGAAACTGCAACTACTACCTGTGATTCTGTGGCCTGAAGTCTGCTCCAGTACTGCTGCCTTGCTAAGGCTGGGCTGTGCTCTGCTATGAATCTGGTGTGATAGGCCTTTCCTATTGGCCTTCCAGGCTGTCTTGGACTGGAAATTTCATTCACTCTGTCTTGTTGTGGCTTCTGATGCTCTAGAATGTGTTTAGGATCATTTTTTACAGGTATTTTATGGACTATGGGAGGAGAGCTAGATTAACTCCATCTTTCTACTCCCCTGTCTTGGCTCCACCCCCTCAACATCTTTAGATCTTCAATGTAATCTAAACTCATTCATCAGTAAAGCTTGATGAAATTAGAGGGTAACTTTGTCACCCATTTTAAGTCAAGCTTAATAAGATTTTTCAAGTTAATTTTGTTGTTAAATATTTCTCAATTACATGTTAAAAATGTTTAAATTTTTGGAGTACCAAATCATCACCGAGAGTCCCTTGCCTCTCATTGAGAAGGTATAGAATTGGATGTCAATTATACATGTGAAGTTGTGTAAAATATTTCCTTATTAGCCATGTTACAGAAGAAAACACAGGCAAAAAATATAAAGTTTAAAAATTATACTTCAAGATGTATCCAGATTTCATCAGTTCTCTCTATGGACGTGTGTACCCTTTTTTTTATCATGTGTCCTTTGGATTTGTCTTGGGTCATTGTCTTGATCACAGCAGCTAAGTCTTTCATGGTTGTTCATCATTATAACAGTGCTTTTACTCTGCACAGTGTGCTCCTGATTCTGCTCATTTCACTTTGCATGAATTCATATGAGTCTTTCCAAACTTTTTTTTTTTTCTCCTGAAACCACCCTGCTTGTCATCTCTTATACCATGGAAGAATTCTGTCACAGCAACATGCCACTACTTCCTATCAATTTCCAATTCTTTGCCATCACAGAGAGTGCTGCTATAAATATTTTTGACTAACAGGTCCTTTCTCCTTTTTTTTGATCTCTGGGGTACATACTTAGCAGTGGTATTGCTGGGTAAAAGAGTATGCACAGTTTTATAGATCTTTGTGCATGATTTGAAATTATTTTCATAAATGATTGGATTTGTTCACAGATCCACTAATGGTGCATTAGTTTCCTAATTTTTCCATAAACTCTCCAGAATTTATCATTTTCTTTTTTGTCATATTAGCTGATCTGATAGGTGTGATTGGTATCTCAGAGATGCTTAAGTTTGTATCTCTCTAACCAGTAATGATTGAGAGCATTTTTATGTGTCTATTGACAACATTTATTTCTTCTGAAAACTTCCTGTTCCTATCCTTTGATCATATTGTAATGATTCTTTAAAACTAGCTATTCATTGAAACATTCTTCTGTTGATCTTTTAAGAAATCAACACATATTCTGTGACTAATCAATTGAAGCAGCTTTGATGGATGTGAAACCTGATATCAGAGAAGAGAGCCAAAAATGAAGGAGCAACCCAATTCTTGAGTTATAATGGCAATTTACCTTTCCCTTTGCCCTTATACCAGAAGGAACTTGGTATGATATCCTCTCTCCTATCCGTCTTCCCCAGTTGACTATATTGCTTTCAAACTTTACTACTATTCCACTGAGACATTACTCCCATTAGGTAATAGGTTTGAATAGAGGGTCAAGGCAAGAGACAGTCTTGATAAGAGTGATCTCTTTTTAGCAGAAAAGAGATTAATCCATGATTTCAAGAAAAAAATTAATCCTAGAAGTTGTTCAGATGGTTAGGCTGAAGAACTCAGCTGAATGACAAGCCCCGCAGAGATGCTGCTCTATTTCCCAAGTGTGAAACAGACTCCAGACACCAAAAGAAGAGGACATTGGGGTCCTACAGTATCTGAGGAGTTTTTGTATTTATATGTCTGATAAACATATGGTATCTAAGAGAGAGAGGCAAATAACCTATGAAAAATTACCATTTTCCAATAACATGTTCAAATGAAATCAGGCAATAGTTCACAAAAGAAGAAATGTAATTTGACAGCCATAATACTACTCCATGTTATGAATAATGATATCAATGAGAATTAAATAGCAAGTTCTGAAGTTTCAATTTTTATTATGTGAATTACTGAGGATAAGAAAAGATGGAAATAGTAAATGTTGGGGTATTATGCGAAAAAAGGCATATTAATGTGCTATTTAGAGACAGAAATTGGTCAAATTGTTTTGAATAAATAATTCAAAAGTAGAAAATTATGTTAAAATATCCATACTTTTGATCCATTTTTCACTGTTATATATGGTTATTTTATGAATAATAATATTAATAATAACTGAATTTATATAGAGCTTAACATGTGCCACGTAAAATACTAAGAACTTTACACGTAGTTTTCTCACTTATCATCACAATCCTGGGAGTTATATAGTATTCTTATTTTACAATTGAAGAAACAAAAGATTTAGTGGCTTGTCCAGTGTCACACAATTAGGTAAGGGTCTAAGACTGGATTTGAACTCAGATCTTCATTGTTCCAAACCCAATGTTCTATCCACTGTGTACCTAGCTGACAAATAGCACAATATCATCCAAGAAAGAAAGTGAAATTTCCATTAATACAAAAGTATTCATAATGGCATATTTGTGTTAACAAAGAATTAGAAACAAGATACGTACTATCAATTGGGGAGAGACTAATCAAATTGTGATATACAAAAAACCTATAGACAATTATTGTGCCAAAAGAAAAAAAAGAACAAAATGTGGGAAGGCTCGTATGAACCAATGCAGATTTAACGGAAGAGACGCAGGAAGGCAATATATCGAGAACTACAAAAGTGTAAACAGAAAGAACAAAAGCCCAATACTGCATATTGTTGAATGATAATTACCAAAGTAGGCTTAGAAGAAATGATGGCAAAATTAATCTCCCTCCTTGCTTTGGAAAGGTAGGGGACTCCAGCTGTGAATGTTGCATGTGCTATCACACGAAGTTCATTGTATTAAATAGAAAAATGTTTTAAGGTAAGACAATGATTAGAAGAAAGTTCAAAAAACATTCAGAAATTAATATCATAAAAAAACAAAAGACATCAATAAAACATTATTAAAGGGAGAAAATACTTTTGTTTACATAAGTACGTGGTTTATTACTGTTGCTTTTGAAAGGCATTAAGTCTATACCACGGCACACTTATATTCTTATTTGAAATTGATGCCAAGTATTGACAAAGTATAGTCTTATACTATCCCTTTTTTAAGTATCTATAACTAATAAGGGCTTATCAGAGTTTATAATTGGAAAGGAAGGACCTTTAGAAGAGTAAGCTCTATGTTAATGACTTTCCAACTTGATACCTTCAAGTTATGCTTCCCTTCCTCAGACATAGGTATATTCATACTAGACATTTTATAAAGAGGTGGGATGATGATAGCAAAAAGTAATTTTCACCAAGTAGAAAAGGGGTGTTTCATCCAATTATTTCCTGGAACTGTAGTGAAAGATACTATATGAGCTAGAAAGGTAGGATTTTTGCAGTTCAAACGACGAAGAGAGAATGCAAGGAAGAATGACCTTCAAGGTGAATAAAAAGACTATTTGGAATGAAAATGATAGTGGATAGGTATATTGGGTGTGAAAGGGAAGGGTCAAAAAAAGTGCTTCTGAATATTGAGTTAACAATTACTCTGTAAAGCTTTATCCTTACAGAACAGCATTCAACAATTTGGGATTCTAAGTATTCAGCTCTACCTTAAACTTTCCTGAGTGTTCTCATGTTTATTTGTTTTTTTTTAATTTCAGATGGATAAACTGAAGTATATGTATTTCTTTTACAACAATGGCCAGAGTTAGATGATTGTTTTGCCCTTAACTTGCATTCTAAAATCACATTAAAGAATTATTTTCTCAGAAGTCACTCATAAATCTTTGGACAGAGAGCATCTCTTATCTTCCTACAATAGACTTGCACTTATGTGTTGTTTTCCTTCTCTGACAGGAAGCTGTTAAGAGATTGACTCCTTTAGCTGCAAGAACCCAAAAGTGCATTTCCACAATGCTAAACAGGCAGTTCTGGTGACAACACTGAAATATGTGTCTTGGAGAAATGTTCTTTCAAGAAAGCTCAAAAAGACTAACGCTAAAAATGTTCAAATTAATTAACATCCTTGAAGTTGATGATACTCTGTATTAGTATTAAGTGATCTAGCTTCCCAATTATGTGAGAAAAAATTCTCTCCTGTTCCACCCCCTTATTTTATTCTCCCTGCTTCTTTTTGGCATCTTTTTTTTTCTCACTGAAGTATGAGGTGTTAATAACATATAAAGTCTCAATTTCTTTCTTTTTATTAATAAGCAAATTCATCACCACTTCCATTAGTTTTTTAAAGTATAATCAGTGTGAGGCTTAGAAGTTTTTAAAAATCATAGATGATTACAATCTTCATTCTACTTTATATTATGAAGATATTTAATGGATTTAATTATGATGTAAATCTCACCTTTTAACTGACACATTTTCACGTAGATACCCATCAGAAGAGTGAACCCTGCATCATTTTTGGCAATTGATCATGTATTGGCCACTGGATGATTTTTTTATTTCTAGTACCATGTCCTTTCCCATCTTATATTCTATGAATATGATCAGTATTTAATATTTATCAGGAGGAGCAATAACAGATTTTACAGGTTGTCTTCCCTTCTCTCTCTCTGATATCTCTCTAAGATGAACTCTCCAGCTCCTTGTGAATTCAACTGCCATCCATATGCAGATCACTTCTATATGTCCTGACCTAGACCTCATTTTTCAATTGAGCTCCATTTTTGTATCTCTAGCCTCTTGCTGGAATTTATCTTTGAATGTTCCAAGGGCAAACTAAATGTTTACAACTTAATTCAGGTATGTGTTTGATCATCACACTCTACAAGAATTTCTCTAGAATTTCCTCTGGATATTAGCACCCAATATTCTCCCTGCCCCCATCCTCATTTATGTAGATATGTGTTTCAGAGACACACTCTCTACTCTGAAGATATGGAAATCTATAAAGTGAATTTTCCTTATCAAGACAACAGTTTAGAAGAAAAAGTCCCCCCTCACTTTTTTAAGGTATAAGTTTCTAGAAATATTCTTTTGTCTTGTTCATATAGTAGTAATACAGAATTTCTTCTTCATGTAGTTTAAGCTTTCTAAGACTCAAGATAGATGTAACAAATATGATACAGATTCTGGTGAGTTAAGAAATATATGTAATACTTTACCCGAGTTTCCAAATTTTCATTTCCATTGTCCTTGAAGAGATTTCTACCAAAGACTGTAAGTAGGATATGACAGGGAAAAAGGATGGAGGGCAAGCACTTTAGCCTTTGTGCTTGCCGTGCCTCAAGGCAGGGTGTGGGATAAGGTTGAGGAACTATCTGGTATCCTTGATAAGGGGGAAAGCACAGCCAGGAAAGAGATCACATTTATTTATTTATTTTTGCTTTTTCTATTCTTTCATGAAAACAATGAAATCCCTCCCACCTACCCCCTTAGCTATGGGGAAAAAAGCAGTGCAAATATGTATAATCAAGTAAAATCAAATGTAAATATTGCTGACTTTTTTTAAAAAGATTCCTATTTGACATTCTGAATCTATCACAATGATCAGCACATAGTAAGTATTTGATAAATATCTGATTTGACATGTTTGACAGGAGGTGGGTAGTAAACTTCACTATCAGCTCTTTAGAATTCTGTGTAGACACTGTGTAAATTACAGTTCTTATTTTTTTCAGTTAGTTTGTCTTCACAATGCTGTTGTTGTATGAATTGTTCCCCTTATGCTGCTACTTTGTGCAACATTTTATACGTCTTCCCAAGTTTTTCTAAAGCTCACCATTTTATTTCTTCTGAAAATTCATTAGTATTCAATTACATTCAAATGTCTTAATTTCCTTAATCATTCCTTGATTGATGAACACCCCTTTAAATTCTTTTCCAGTAAGAAAATGGATGATACACACACACACACACACACACCCCATCAGTTCTTTTCCTCTCCTTTCTTTGATCTCTTTGGTGTATATTCAATCTATAGTTGTTTTGGTTTTGATTTTGTTCAAAGATTATACAGTTTAATAATTTTGGGACCTGGGGGTGGAGCCAAGATGGTGGAGTAGAAATAGAGACTTGCTAGAACTCTCCCCCTAAACTCAGTCAAATACCTGTAAAAATGACTCTGAACAATTTCTGGAGCTACAGAACTCACAGAATGATGAAATGAATCAAACCTCCAGCCCAAGACAGCCTGGAAGGTTGAAAGGAAACATCTAAAACACCATGCTGGGAACAGAAAGCAGTCTGTTTTGGGCCATGCTGGCACAGATGGGACATAAGCTGGACTTAGGGGACTGAATCTCTGGCACCTGTAGCATTTTTTCAGACTTTACAACCCGAAAACACTTAGTACAGATTGGAAGTTCAGTGGATAAACCTGTCAGAACTGTGTGAGAGAGTAGAGTGATCTAGCCCCAGCCCCAGGATAGTAGAGGGGGTGGAGGAGCACACAGCAGGCAAAACAGAGGGAGAGGCAGCGAGTGTTTCTGGAACTCTAGGCTCACAGATTGTGGGGAATGAAAAGGTGCTAGTATACCCTCCCTCAACTAAATGGCTGAGGAAATGAGCAAAAACCAGAAAAAGAGTCAGATTATAGAATTTTACTTTGATGACAAGGAAGACTAAAATATACAAACAGAAGAAGAAAACACTGTCAAAGCTCCTACATACAAAGCCTCCAAGAAAAAAAAATGTATTGGTCTTAGGCCATGGAAGAGCTCAAAAAGAATTTTGAAAATCAAGTAAGAGAAGTAGGGGAAAAATTGGGAAGAGAAATGAGAGTGATGTAAGAAAATCGTGAAAAACAACTCAACTGCTTGCTACAGGGGACCTCCCAAAATACTGAAGAAATAACACCTTAAAAATAGAAAACCTAAATGGCAATAGACATCCAAAAAGGTAATGAGGAGAAGAATGCCTTAAAAAGCAGAATTGGCCAGATGGAGAAGGAGGTCTAAAAGGTCACTGAAGAAAATAATTCTGTAAAAATTAGAATGGAACAGATGGACCGCTAATAACTTTGTGAAAAATCAAGAAATTATAAAACAAAACCTAAGGAATGAAAAAATAGCAATGTGAAATATCTCATTGGAGAAACAACTGATCTGGAAAATAGATCCAGGAGGGACACTTTAAAAATTATTGGACTACAGGAAAGCCACAACCAAAAAAAGGGCTGAGACATTATCTTGCAAGAAATTATCAAGGAAAATTGTCCTGATGTTCTAGAATCAGAAGGTAAAATAGAATTTGAAAGAATCCACTGATTACCTCCTAGAAGGTGTCCAAAAATAAAAACTTTTAGGAATATTGTAGCCAAATTCCAGAGCCCTCAGATCAAGGAGGAAATATTGCAAATAGTCAGAAATAAATAATTTGAGTATTGTGAAAACATAATCAGGATAACACAAGATCTAGTAACTTCTACATTAAGGGATTGCAGGGTTAGGAATATGATATTCCAGAGGTCAAAGAACCTAGGATTAAAATCAAGAATCACCTACCTAGTAAAACTGAATATAATCCTTCCAGGGGAAAAGTGGTCATTCAATGAAATAGAGGACTTTCAAGCATTCTTCATAAAAAGACCAGAACTGAATAGATAACTTGAGTTTCAAACACAGGAATCAAGAGAAACATGAAAAGGTAAACAAGAAAGAGAAATCATAACGGGCTTACTAAAATTTAACTGTTTACATTCCTACATGGAAAGAAAATATTTGTAACTTTTGAGTCTTTTCTCAGTATTAGGTAGTTGGACAGATTGTATACATATAGAGAGAAGGCACAGGGTGAGTTGAATATGAAGGGATGACATCTAAAAAATAAAATTAAGGGATGAAATAGGAATATATTATGAGGAGAAAGGGAGAAATAAAATGGGGTAAATTATGTCTCACATAAAAGAGACTGGAAATCTTGTTGAATGGAGGGGAAGGGGGGAGGTGAGAGGGATAGAGTGAAGCTTATTTCCAGTAATTTGGCTTAGGGAGAGAATAAAATGCACCCTCAATTTGGTATGAAAATCTGTCATACACTACAGAAAAGTAGGGTGGAAGGGGAGGAACAGAGGAGTGGGGGGATAATAGAAAGGAGGGCAAATGGGGTAGAGGGTAATTAGAAGTAAATACTTTTGAGGGGAGGCAGGGTCAAAAGAGATTAGAATGAATAGAGGGCAGACTAGGATGGAGGGAAATATTGTTAGTCTTTCATGTCATGACTGTTATGGAAGTATTTTGCATGACTATACATGTATAATCTGTATAAAATTGCATGGCTTCTCAGTGGAAATGGGTAGGCAGGAAGGAAGGGAAAGAAACTGGAAATCAAAGTTTTAAAAATTGAATGTTAAAAATTATTTTTACATGCAACTGAGAAATAAGACATAAAGGCATTAGAGTATAGAAATCTATCTTTCCCTACAAGAAAACAGAGAGGAATGGGATGAGAAAAGGGAGAGTCTCCTTGTGATAGAAGGGAAGGCAGATTGGGGGAAGGGGTCATCAGAATGCATGGTCTTTTAGGGTGAACAGAGGGGAAAGATGGAGAGAAAATTTGGAACTCAGAGTCTTGTGGAAGTGAATGTTGAAAACTAAAAATAAATTAATTAATTAAAAATAATTTTGGACGTAATTGTGAATAGTTTCCAGAATGACAAGATCAATTCACCAACAGTACATTAGTGTGCCTGTTTTCCCATAGTCCTTCCAATATGGTAATTTTCCTTTGTATTGCTCAGTTTTGGCAATCTTCTGGGACAGCTGGGTGGTCAATGGGCAGAGAGCATAATCTGGAGTCAATAAGACTCATTTCCATGAGTTCAAATCCAGTTCCATACACTTACTATCTGTGCGGCCCTGGGCAAGTCACTTAACCCTGTTTGTTCCAATTTTCAAATCTGTAAAATGAATTAGAGAAAGAAATGGCAAATCAATCTGTTGTCTTTGCCAGGAAAATCCCAAATGGGGTCACAAAACGTCAGACATGATTGAAAAATAACTCAAAATTGAAAAATAACTCAAAAGCAGTAACAACAGGTTATGGGTTGAGGGCCATATGTCAGATTTGATTTACTTTTCATTTCTGTATTAGTTATTTAGAGTATTTTTTCCAGGGCTATTAAAAATTCTATTTCTAACTTTGAAAACTGTCTATTCATGTATTTTTATCATTTGTCAATAGAGGAATGGATCTCTTTCTTGTAAAACTGACCCAGTTTCTTAGATATCATTGATACAAGATCTTTGACAGAAATTGTAGTTATTTTTCAGTCACTTGCCTACTTTCTTATTTTAGCTATATGGTTTTAAGCATTTTTTTTCTATTTTGTATAATTAAAATGATTGATTTCATATTCTTTGATGTTCTCTAACTTTCATTTACTGCTGGAAGGTAATTTCTTTCTTGGTCCATTAATTTCTTTATGTTGCTGCCCTTTATATTTGTCATGTATTTATTTGGAATTTATGTCAGTACACAATTAATATTAGTCTCTACTGAATTTCTGCTAGACTACTTTCCAGATTTCTAGGCAGTTGTTTTTGCTGGTTTTTAATAGTGAGCTATTTCTCCAATAGCTCAGATCTTTGGGTTAATCAAATGTAAGACTTTTCTGTTCTCTTGCTTCTTTATATTATATACCTAATGTGTTTCACAAATTCACTTCTATAATTCTTATTTAGAACAAAATTGTTTTAATGATTATTGCTTTGATGTATAATTTGAAATCAAATAGAGAGAAGCCTCTTTCCTTCTCACTCTGTTCATTTTTTATCTCTATATAATTGACATTTTGTTCTTCCTGAAAGGTTTCATCCAAATTTTATGTTTCCCAAATTACTACATTGTCAAAGGATATGAACATATACTTTTCAGAAGAAGTCAAAGATATTTATGGTCATATAAAAATGTTTTAAATTACTATTAAATTAGAGAAATGCATGTTTTCAAATTGAGGTACTACTTCACACTCATCAGACTGGCTAACATGACAAAAAAAGAAAAAGAGAAATGCTGGAGAGGATGTGGAAAAATTGGGACACTAATGCATTCTTTGTGGTGTTGTGAACTAGTCCAACCATTCTGGAAAACAATTTGGAACTATACTCAAAGGTCTGTAAAACTGCATACACTCTTTGATCCAGCAGTGACATTACTAGATCTATAACCCTGAAAGGTAAAATAAAAAGGAAAAATAGTCATATGTACATAAATATTTGTAAAGCTCTTTTGTGACCGCAAAGAAATAGGAATTGAGGGAACGTCCATTAAGTGGGGAATGGCTGAACAAATTGTACTATATAATTGTGATGAAATAATACTGTGCTGTAAGAAATTATGAATGTCATGGTTTCAGAAAAAAAAAACTTAGGAAAATGTATGAATTTCTGTAGAGCTAGGTGAGCAGAATTAAGAGATCAATGCACATAGTAAGAACTATATGATAATAATGATCAGCTGAAAAAATTAGCTACTCTGATCAATACAGTGACTGAAAGCAATTCAAAGAACTAATGATGAAAAATGCTGTCTACCTCCCTCCAGAAAAAGAATGGATGAAATCGGAGTGCAAATTGAAGTGTATATAGGTGTGTTTACATACACATATGTATGCATGTACACACATATGTATACATACATGTGTGTATGTGTTTATAAGTGTATACATCTACATATATGTTTCATTTTCTTATTTCTCTGAATTTTTTTTTTTTGCAACTTGGCTTTTAGGGAAATGTTTTGTCTGATTTCACACATATAATTGATGTATTGCCTGCTTTCTCAGTGGGTGAGGGAGGAAGGGAGAATTTAGAACTCAACATTTTTTAAAGCAGAATGTTTAAAATAAATGAATAATAAATTTCGAAGAAAATGCAGAAAAAATGTAGGTTTATCAAGTAATTATTTCATAGTTTACTTGATATAGTACTGGATAAGTAAATTAATTTAGGTATTCTTATCAATTTTATTATATTGCATCAACCTACACAAGAGCAAATAATTAATTTATCTCCCATTATGTAGTCAGATCAACAAACATTTATTACATGCCTATTATGTGCCAGACACTGTGTGGGAGTGTTTTAATGGGAACATTGTGCAATACTGTTCCTGATAGTGATATTAATAAAAGGCTTGCTAATGCTGTAATTAGTGGACATTTACATATATCATGTGTATATTAATAGGAAAATAATCTCTATTATTGCTACTACTAATACAATTTAATTCAAGCAACATATACAAAAAATCAGTTGGAGATTATCTAAGAAGGAAGGCACTAAGATTAAGAGCTAGGAAAGGTTTCTTACAGAAAGATGGGTCTTGGGTGTATTTAGCATAACCCAGTGAAGGAAATGGATATGAAGGGGAGACTTACAGACATGGAGCATAGCTAGTGAAACTACATAGAGTAGGAATAGCAAAGAGGCTAGTGTCACTAGAGCACAGAGTACATGGACTAGAGCGAGGTGTCAGAAGAGAAAGGTCTTAACCAATTAATTAAGATATTTCCTTATCTATGTATTTATTTTATTTATGCTCATTTGTGTAAAGTGTTTTGTAGTCGCATTTCTCTGCATAACCTCATAGATAACTACCAATTATTGTATGTATTCTGTAGTTATCTTAATGTGAATTTATCTTCCTATTTCTTTCTTTTTTTGGACAATAGGAAGAAATTATCATGCCTTTTAGGGATTCATTTTGCATACTTAGTAAAAAATAAAGTTTTAGGAAAATTGGGTGTTTTTTTTTTGAATTTTGATTCAATTTTAGTAGATCCTCTAATATTTTTAAAATACATATCTTAAAGTAAAAATTTTAATTCTTATTTGCCTGTGCTTATTTTATCAACATCTTTTTCTTGTTGCATTTCTTGAACTGTATTCAATAGTAACAAGGAGAGTGGGCATACTTGTTTTGAGTGTGAACTTATTAGAAAACTCTCTAGTTTGTGCCCATTAAGTACACTACTGGCTCTTGCTTTTAGAGAGATACTACTGAGCACATCAATGGAAAAGTAATTTCATTCTCAAATTTTCTAGTTTGTTTTTTTAAATACAAAAATAAGTATTAGATTTTGTCCAAAGCTTTTTCCATATCTATAATTGTGATTTTTATTCTTGTTAACATGATTTACAATGGAGATAATCTTCCTAATATTGAACAAGGATTTCATTTCTGGTCTAAATTTAGCCTGATGTATAATCTTTTGATATGCCCCCATAATCTCATCACTTATATTTTATTTAACATTGTTATGTCACTGTTAGGGATATTGCTTTATTGCTTGCTCTCTATTTTGACTCTCATTTAGGTATCAAAACCATATTTTCATCAGAGAAAGAATTTGATAAAATACTTTTTATTCCTATTTTTTTCTAATAGTTTATATAATATTGGAATAGCTCATCTTTGAATGTTTGATAAAATATGGAAATCACTTTGTGATTTTGGCCACGGACTTTCTCTAGCTTGGAAGCAGCAGATCATGATGTACTTAAGAATGCAGAAATGGAAGACAAAAGAAGCAGAAGGCAGTGGCAAAAGCTCAGTCCACCATAGGACAGGAACATGGTCAATAGAAGCAACAGCTATTGTAAGAGCAAATGCAATGTCAGTCCATGATCTTTTTTTCTCCCTGTTTCCTCTAGGCTTGTAATGCTACCATTCATGTTTTCAAGTTGATGATTTTTTCCCTCCACTTCCCTAAGAACCTTTGGAAGAAGAATTGAATAAAGCCTTTTAAAATAAAGTCATTCCTGGCATTATTTCAGCCCACTAGCTAAAGTTCTGTTTGTTGTTCATTTGAGTTTACTATGTGAAGTCACATAGTCATTAACAGTGAATTATCATATTTTATGAGTTTGTGAGTAGGGGGGAATAAGGATTGCCTGAGGGCATGAAGAAGTCAGACAGTTAAGATATATGTATATATCTATGTATATCTATATATGTGTGTATATTTATAAAAGGTGTGTGCATATATATATATATATATATATATATGCATAAAATTTCTTACTATATTAACTGTTGGAGTGCTATGTAACCTGGGGTGGGTGCATTCTGTTGAGGGTTGGGGGGGTGTGAGTGGTGGGTAGAGGAAAACTACTTATAGGTTGCCAGACTACCATTTCATAACCAAATAATATATTAATGTTTCCCTCAGCTGGCTCAGTGATTGGTAGGACATGTGATAATGTGCTCTTCCCCTGAGATAGTAGAAGAGGAACAATGAAGCAATTCCAGTGTTTTTTCCATTCTTAGCCAGTACACTTAGCCCTGAGTCTACCATTAGTCACCCACTGACAAAAACACTCCCTCTTATGCTTCTATGGAGACCTCTAAAAGAATGGGTTTTCTTCCAAAGAAGTTAATAATCCAATTAATACTAACTTTGTATATGACTATTATTATCAAGAAATATAATTAGACTAATATTAATAATTTAAATGCTGAATCTATTTTACTACTTATAAAATGCCATAATAGCAATACCAATGATAGCACCAATTGAAGTATTTTAATATGAGCATTATGCATTATTGTCCCTTGTTACTGCAATAATGATATTAATAAAAGGTTAATGCTGTAATTAGTGGATATTTACACATAATGTGTGTGTTAATATTAGGGAAATTATCTCTATTATTGCTATTATTAGTGCAATTTACATTACTCATTTTACAATTATAATACTGTGTCAACTGATAGTCTTATTGTTTGTAATGCTACTTTTATTATTACTGCGTAATTAATTAATTATTAATTAATGCTTCAACCAAAGACTTGAGAACATTTTAATATTACTCTATATTATATTCAATTTTCTACTCTCCCTCACTTCCCATATCCAAGCAATTGCAAAGTCTTTTAAAATCTTCCATCATCTCTCTCCCATTTCCCCCCTTCTACCCAACCATATTACCAAAACCTTAATTCAAGTTCTTATCCTCTCTGATCTACACTATTGAACTAACTTCCCAATTAGTCTCCTTGAACTCATTCCCAAACCATCTTCCATTTATGAGGCAATTTAATATTCTTAGTGACAAATCTGCCAATATTACCAAGAAAATATGATATCTTATAAGGAAAAGAAGGAAGCAGTATGAAGCAGCAGTGACAAGCTCCATCCAACAGCATAACCCATAATAGGGAAAACAAAAGGTAAGGCAACTAAAATTAAAATTTCTGGGACTAACCATCTAGAGGAGACATAAATACTATGAAATATAGAAATCAATTTAAAAATATAGGAAGAGAATAAAAATGTATGGATGGATGGATGGGTTTATAGATGATGAAAAAAAGTGTTTCATTATGTTATTAATTATCAAGTGCTATGCAAAGCATTGTATTTTCAAATAAAAAAAGGGACATTCCTTATTGTTGTTCACTTTGTAATTGGGGATGATAGCCCATTCAGGAGGGTCAGCTATAAGATGGATACAGGATAAGCCCTATTGCAAAAATGAAGTAGGACAATAGAACCAGAAGGAAATAAAAGCTTGCTGGTGTTATAGCAGATCTAGAGAGATATTCTAGGTCACATTTCTATGAAAAAATCTCTTACTGTAGGGATCCATGAGAAGATTGAGTGAGACTGATAGATGTGTGTGAATAAGTGTTAGCAACACAAAGGGCAGTCAATGGCTGTGATAATGATGGACTGGATAGAATTAATTTTATAAAGGAGCAATATTAAAGTTAATGTCAGGAGAAGTTAGTGGAAAGGATAGGGCTCTGTAAGTTTATTTCAAAGGCAATTTTTGTTCATTACACAATTTGGCATGTCCATATCTTTAATTGTTTGCTCCAGTAATGACAAATTTATACCAAAGAATTAGCCACAATTTAAGCTTTTAGTAACAAAATAATCTCCAGTTTGGATGTCACACATCTTAATTAGTAAGGCTTATTTCAACAAGAACAAAAATAATAAGAACAATACATAATGAGCTGGAGTAGAAATGATCTGTATGGCTGATTCAGAAGAGGAACACTAATTCAAATCCAAGACTCAAATTATAACCACATAACCTAGAAATCTCTTGACCTCTGTCTGCTTTCTGTTTTAATCTGAATTTTATGAGCATAATTAGGAAAATTTTGTTACACTAGAAAAAAGTGCAGAAATTTTCCTATTTTATTAAACTCTACTTGACATGTCTCAATTAGAGATTTAGTGCCATATGCAGACATTAACTTTCAACACTGTTTTAAAAAATTAATTCTCTTTAGTGTGTGAATGACTTCTCATTTCCTCTTTCCTAGTGAGCTTAGATCCGTGTAAGAATAATGAGCATCAAGAAAAATGAATGAGGGAGGTGCTGAAAGTTTGTCCTGAAGCCACTCTGTTTTTTCTGTTCCTTTATTTAATTCAAGTGGCTCTGTCTTTAGAAATAATTTTTTAAAATATATATTATTATAAGATTTTGTTTTTGCTCTTGTTTTCATTTCATTTATTATTTTGCATGTTTGTTTTTGATGTCTGGGGTTTAACATCTTATTCCCTTGTTTCATCATGAGGAGAGTTTTTAAAAAATGTTTCATGGGAGCTTGAGCTCTTGTGCATTTTACTAAGCTGAAAAGGACTAGTAAGAGTTCTGGATCTGCCATCCAAAAACAAGCCTAGCTAAGGTCAGGGATGTCTATCATCAGAAAGGTTGGCCATATTGAAATAAATATTTTTGGCCACAGCTATTGATGAAGGCTCACCCCTATGCAACAGTAAGGTTATGATCTTATATTAAGAGGTAGAATAGGGAACACAGTACTCACATTGGTCGAAGCAAGGACCTTTGAAGTACTGAAATAAGTAATTTTATGCTTACATTTTCAAGCAAGATGGAATATGAAAGTGTGTCATTTATGTAAACAAATGTACATGAGTACATTTATTTATACGGGTAGCTAAGTGGTGCAGTGGATAGAGTGATGGGACTGGAGATAGGAAAACCTGACTTTAAATCAGACTTCAAACACTTAGTAGCTATGTGTCATTTACCTGGCCCTATCATTTACCCCTATTTGCCTCGATTTTCTCATCTGTAAAGTGAGGATAATAATAGCCACTATCTCACAAGGCTGTTTGGAGGATAAACGAGAAAATTACAATTGCAATTTAGCACAATTCCAGGGTCATAGTAAGTGGTACATAAATTTTGGTGATGATGATGATGCATGTATGCATGCATATAAATATATATATATATTTAACTTTGCATATGTAAAAATAAATACTTATAAATATATAGTATGCAAACCTATATGGATATATAATTATGTACACATATATGTGTGTATATATATATTATATATATATATAATATATATATAGATGTGTGTGTGAGTATAGAAATCTATCTACCTCTAGGTAGCTAACTATCTGCCTGTTTTTCTCTCTGTCTATATCATCAAATCACTAGGTTTGGCATTCCCATTGATTAGCACAGTTCTTAGCACATGATAAGCACATGCTTCTTCTCTGCTAATAAGGCCTAACTCATCATAATCTAGGAGTCATACAGAATTATTTGTTTAAATCAGATTTATTTTAACTGGAGTCAATAACTTAAAAACTAGGGAATGAAGCATTGTGCTTTAATTTAAACCACAGTAAATGTGGTGCTCTCCCAGTAGTTCTTCAAGTAATGGAAAAACTTAAGCAGTTCATAAGATGAGGTTATTTCCTGTAAGTGTATATCAAAAAAAAGAAAACATAAAATACAATTTTTAAAAGCTGTTCAAAAGTAATTGGACTCAAATGTATCAAGTCCACATCATCATGACAAACAGAGTTCATGAAGTTAATGAAATGTTTTTGATAATACAGTCTATGAGGAATGAAACATATGATGAGATTAATTTCCATCAGTTCCTGGAAAAACAATACTATTTGACCAAGTGTATTTTGTCAACAAAATGGATTAAAGATGAGGATAAAATGTATTTTGACAGAAAAATTGATTAAAGAGTGTTTGGATACAATTTTTCAACAAAATAGGTAATTGAAGCAATTGATCAAAAAGCTAGTTGATAAACTATTTCCTTCTTTATAATACAATTGATTTTTTTCCAGCCAAAATTAGCCTCATCAGTGAACTGAAAGAAGGTATTTGGCAGAATGCATTTTCCCAGAAATAGATGGAAAAACAGATGGAAAGTAATAGATTAAAAAGATGATAATCAAGTTTATTTTTCCAAAGTCTGTGTGCATAAAAGTTTTAATGACTAAAAATGGATTCAATTCTGGCTAAAATTTAATTCAGGTAGAAATTAGATATTTCAACATTGTATTGTGACTTTATATACCAAATGGCCTAACCCCCAGCTTTCATATATATATATATACATATATACACACACATATGTGTCTGTGTGTGTGTCTGTGTGTCTGTGTGTATGTTCACTTTGACAGTTTTACATGAAGCGAATATTGAAGGTTAGCTAATTAAGTATTTAGTACCCCCAATCTATTCCCCACAATTCTTTGCTACAACTCCCTGCAACTTGTTCACTGTTCACTAAATCAACTTTTTTCAGGACCATTGAATATTTCACTCCCAGAACTGTCCATTAACCATTGAAAATATTTTTGTTGTTAACAAAAGAAAAATAAAATTACCAAAATATTTATTAAGCTGTTCCTTATATACAATCTATTAAAATCAAAGTTGAATATGAAAGTAAAGGCCAAATAGTATAACTCTACTGCTTGTGGTGAAAGGGAAGGTGTAAAAGGGAGAGTCTTCCGTGGAACTGATATTTTTTTTCCAGGTAAGGCCTCTATGTTTTTCTGAGGTTTTAAATATTTTTTTGTTAATTGAACCCTTTCTTAATTTGGTGAAAACTATGGACTCTTTCTCAGAATATGTTTTTTAATTGAAGAAAGTGCTAAATTTTAGTTAGAGGTTAGAAGAAAAGATAGACAGAATTTATTTTTCCCATTGAAGTTTCAAATCATCCTGTCTACTTATGGAGTTCTAAAGACTCCATGGGCAGCAGGTTAAAAACCCCCAATGTAGCAGTATTCCTCCAAAAATGTAAGCCTAAAGAATGGTGGAGAATTAGATCAATATATCATCTCT
Organism: Notamacropus eugenii; assembly: GCF_028372415.1. Taxonomy (NCBI): domain Eukaryota; kingdom Metazoa; phylum Chordata; class Mammalia; order Diprotodontia; family Macropodidae; genus Notamacropus; species Notamacropus eugenii. Next base: position 446,007,201 of record NC_092873.1, read on the forward strand.
ATGGCCCATAATAGCTGTATTCCCAGATCAGCATAGTGTCTGGCTCATAATACTTAATAAATGTTTTATTTTTCTTTTTTTAAATTTGGAGGTTAGACAATATTCCCAGTGGTGTCCTTCCAGAATCTAAGATCTTGTACTTGTTTCCCTAAAAATGGACCAGAAAAACTGCCTAAAAATAAGGCAGTTTAATTATATTAAATATATTGAACCAAAATAATTTTATTGATCCTGCCTTTTGGGGACACAATTCTATAAGAGGGAAAAAGTAAAATGTCCATAAGGACATTTCTGACACACTTGTATGTTGTTCCAATCTACTCAAGTGGGTTGGTTATGTGTTTCCATGGTGGATCTATGTATACAACATGTTCAGCAATGTGAATGACAAAGACTGAATGGGGAATGGATATATTGTGGGAAAAAAACTTAGAAAGGCAATTCTTATGTCAATCAATTGGGGAATGGCTGAACAAATTGTGGTATGTGATTATGGTGGAATACTATTGTCTTATACAAAATGATAAGCAGGATGTTCTTTGAAAAAAATAAAACTGGAAAAACTTACGTGAGCTGATGCGAAGTGAAATGCACTGTGTACAAAGTAACAGCAGTATCATATGATGACAAACTGTGAATGCTTTTGCTATTCTCAGCAATACAATGTTCTAAGACAACTCTGAAGGACTTATGACAAAAATGGCTATTCATCCCCAGAGGGAGAACTGATGGTGTCTATACAGATTGAAACATGATTTTTAACTTTATTTTTCTTGATTTTTGTCTATATTTTCTTTTACAACATGACTAATAGGGAAATGTTTTGTATGACTACAGACATATAACTTCTATAGAACTGTTTGCCTTCTTAATGGATGAGAGGATGGGGAAGAAGGAAGGGAGATAATTTAGAACTCAAATTTTTAAAAATTGTTAAAACTTCTTTTTACATGTAACTAGCGGGAAAGAAAAAACTAAATACATTTTTTAAAAATTGAAAAATACCCAACTGACTACAAAAAGACAATCCCTAAAGCAATTTAGCTTCCCTTTTGACTCTTTATTATGGCTTCTCATCTTCCTCTGGAACTAGTTTCTTCTCCAGACCTCTATATTCCATGACAAAAAGATGAAAACAAGCATTTATTAGGAATATTCTTTGTGTCAGTTACTACGCAAAGTGTTTACAAATATTATCTCATTGGATTCTCATAATGATATTTTGGGAAGTAGATGTTAATTTTTTTTCTTCATTTTTCAATTTTCTGAGGTAAATATAAATTAAGTGGCTTGCTAAATTGTCTAGGATCACACATTTAGCATCTGAGGCAGGATTTTAATTCAGATACTCCTAAATAGAAGTCCAGTACTCTAGCCCTTGTGTCATCTAGCTGATATATAATTCACAGCCTCTATTTTATCTACTTCCACTTGCCTCTCGTGTCAGTCTATGTTCAATAGACTAAGCAATCTTGATCTCACACTGTGTTCTAAATCCTTGTTCCATTGGCTCTTCTCGAATGTGACTTATCTAGCCACCTTGATCAACGTGATATCATGATTGGCTTAAAGTTAAACCTTGACTACATTGGTTGCTATGTATCCTTGACCTATTTATCATCAGTCAGTCAGTCCATTCGATATTCAATGCACTCTGTTAGATACTGGGAAATATATAGCATCTTGCAGAGCAGGCTACAGGCTACGGGCGTGTGTTAGGGAATTAGGATATGCATGCAAATTAAACTAGTGTATACAGATAACTAAATTACCTATGCTAAGGGAAGGAAATAATAAACTTCAATTTGGGGGAAAATAGAATATTTTCAAGGATAACAATATATGTAGAATAATATTTAGTTTCCCTTTTCAGAAATACATTTCTTTTTTATTACTTGGTAATCCATATACAAATTCTCTGTTCCCTTTCTCATCCTGATGCAGAGCTGGCCATAGGTTCTCAACAACTATGACAGTTTGGTGTAAGAACTCTCCAGTCCTACCAAGTTTCAAGTACCTATGTGGCAATCTACTATTTTAGAAAAGCATATTTCTTAAAGGCTGATCATTAGGTAATGAGTTGTGCTTCGGACACAGCAGCTACCATTCTGGGAATCAGCAAGCTTCACATAGGAGACATTGATTTGTGACATGAAGAGTGCTAAGTCAAGCATTTTTGAAGAATAAAAGATTATATTTGTTGGAGGAACTGTAAGGTTAATGTAAGGTTAATGTAAGAGTTAAAAACCTTCCCCACCCATTAACAGGTCTCAATGCCTTTTATTAATTTCTATGGAGGCACTGGGTCAGAGGGTCCTGCCCTCTGGCTCGGAAAAGTATATAAATATTCTGAGGTGAGGTTTTACTTTGGGGCTTTGAAAACCCAGATGTTTGTGCTTCTCTCTGGTAACTATGTATGTATGTAATGGTCAGACTGTTGGATGTGTCTGTTGATCTGTGATGTATGTATTACTTATGGTTAGACAGTTGGAAGCCCTGTCTGTTGCTCTTTATTTCTCTGTTTGTACTTTCATTGAAGTTCAAGGTGCTGACTCTTTCCCCTGAACTAAGTGAATGATAGATATGCTTGATTAAAGATCTTCTACCTGGTGAGGAAGGCAGATTTGTATTTTTAAAAGAAATACTCATGTCCATGAAAACACAAGTTCCTTGAAGTACACCAAAGTTAAAATTGCTTCAAGATATGTTAAAAGTATTGAACTCTTCACTCCATCCTTTCTTCTTTGAGAATTCATTTTCAAATAACAATTTAAATGACACTTCCTCCATGAGACACTGCCTAAGCACCTCATTTTTGAGTGGTCTCCTCTCCTACTGCAAAGCACTTTTAAATGCTCTTATTTGTAAGTATTTTTTTTTAAATGCTGTCTATCCCACTGTGGCAGAACGATATCTGTGCTTGCTTTACGAGTTTTACTAGGATTGTAGTATGCCTCTATAATAATGCATCAGACTTATATCATATTAAAATACTGTGTTACTTTATAATTATTTTCTTACTTCTAGAACCTTAGCTCACCTAAGTTAAGAAGACTGTCATTCACCTTTATACCCCTCACTCCACACAGACCTACACAGTAATTTAAGCTTAAAAGCTATTCAGTAAACAATGGTAGAACTCATTTGAATTTCAGAGTGAGAATGATTCAGTAACTATGAATGTTAATAGAATTTATAAAATCATTGAAGTAGAAAATATGAGACAGTAGTATATATCTGACATACTCACCACTGGGCACTTGTGATGCCAAATGAGAATGATTTTGCTCCATAAGGTCTGTGGAATTTTTCCCAACTAATTCTAGACATAATTTATCAACAAAATGGTCTGATATTCTTTATCTTTTTACAATAAATTTATTTCTACAGTAAATTGATTGCACCATGAGGAATGACTTTTTAAATTTTCACTAATAATTTTTACATCATAAACGTGCTCCCATGAAAAACAGAAAAATTATTGTGGCCACCTATGTAAAGTGTCATGGGGTTATCACATCAATTCAATCATCTGAACAAATCACTTTAACATCCCAAAGATTTTCTAATAAGTTATATTCTTGATTAATACATTTAATCATTTTTCTTTTTAAAGTTTTTATTTTTCTCAACTACATGTAAAAACAATTTTAACATTTTTAAAATAATTTTTGAGTTACAAATTCCCTCTCTTCTTCTCTCCTTTCCCTCATTCTTGAGAGGACAAGCAATTTACTAATTTGTTGGTCTTGATTTCTAGATTCATTAAAATCTACTTCTTTGTTGCACCAATTAGGGCAGTATCATATAGAGTAGACTTTCATGTATATTACCTCACTATGTTCTCAATAGCCTCATAATGTAAGTGGTGAAGTTTTTTGTTTTTAATGTGGGCTTACAGAGTTAAAGTTATTTCTTCAAATCAGTCTCTCTAGGAAGTAGAAAAGCTGGTAGTCAAACCCAGATCATAATAGTTTTGACACTAAATAACTTAATATAACATTGAATGGAGTAAAATTGAATGCATGAACTATTGAACATGGAGAAAAGACAAATGATTCCTTCCCCCAACCTTCAGAAAAACCTAGGTTTTCCTCTATTCCTAAGTAATACCAGAGAATATGATCCTGTGTCCTAGAACTGAGATCCTGTATTTGCTACATGAAAAAGTAAAATTACTCTTAAAGTTCATTAATGACATACTGTTTTGCTAAAATTTCTGCAAACAATGTATTTTTTTTTAAAATCAAGGAGGTTAGCTTGTCATTGCTGTGATGTCTCATGCAGTCTTTGGCTCCATTAATCACACTATGCTAAGTTACTGATATAGTCTAACGACATGAGTGATGGCGCAATCAAAATATCCCATGTTTTTTGGAAAAGGAGGTTTTTATTTGATTTTTAAAAATGTTTTCTGAATCTTTAAAAAAATGGAAACCACTAATTGTCCTATGAAATAAAATAAGAAATAGCATGAATACATCTCAGGTGTACCCCCTCCTATTTACTGTGAATTTATCTGTTATTACTTCTTCTATGTGAGTGTGAATATATTTGTGAGTTAGTTTATTAGCTTAACTAACAGCATAGAGTCTCAGTCAAATAACTCGCTATGGTATGTGACATATCTTTGTTGTCTCAAAATGTTACTCCTTTTGGGTGCAAACTTTGATAAGTCTAATCAAATTACAAGTGCTTGGAGCCTAGCTTTCCTTTTGTACAGAATTCAATTTCTTTCCTCCTAAATTCCAGAACCTTCCCATACCTGTGTTCCCTATTATTATAGAGGACTACAGTATCCTCCCAGTCCCTCAGGCTCACAACATAGATGCCATCCTGGATTCCTCAGTGTCTGTAATTCCTGATATCCAAGCTGTTGACAAGGCCTTTGACTTTCACCTTTGCAACATCTCTCCTATATATTACCTTCTTTCCAATGACATTAACCCCATCCTGGTGTATGTCCTCATGACTTCATGTCTGGATTATTGCAATAGTTTGCTGCTTTGTCTCCCTGCTTCATTTATCCCCACTCCAGTCTATACTCCATTCAATCACTAAGTGAAATGCATGTTTAATCATGTATTGCACACACACACACACACACACACACACACACACACACACACACACACCTTTCCCCCTACTCAATAATCTCCAGGGGTCTCCAAGGATAAATACAAAAACCTCTATGTGACTTTCAAAACCATGTATAAGCTAGCCTCCTACTACTGTTACAATCTTCTAATATCGTATTCCCCCACAGATACTCTTTGATCCAATTATACTTGTCTCCTGAATGTTCCATGAAGAAGACACTGCATCTCTTAGCTCCAAGCATTCCCTCTGGCTATAACCCATACCTAGAATGCTCTCACTCCTCCATTCTAGCTTCCATTTAAGTCTCAAGTAAAATCCCACCTTCTGTGAGACAGCTTCCTCAAACCCCCTTAACTCCAGTGCCTTCCTTCTATCACATATAGATATATCTATATATGTGTGTATGTGTATATGTATACATGTATAGTATGTGTGTTTATGTGCATATGTGTATATGTCTATATATTTGCATATTATTTTCTCCATTACATTGTCAAGTTTTTCCGGTCAGGAACTCTTTTTGCATCCCCAGTATTGAGCAGTGTCTGACACATAGCTGATGCTTAATATATGTTTATTGATTAAAATTCAGGAATCTCTTATAATATTCATACTGTATCATATAATACTACATGTCTCATTTTTGTTTAGTGATAGATTTCAGTAATATTTCCAAGGAAAAATCTAGACTTTTCTAAGACCTTAGATAGAACATAAAAGCACATCTTCACAACTGAAAGCTAACTACAAACAATAAGAAAATAAATTCAGTAAGAAAAAATTTTTTGAAGAGACACTTGAAACAAAAATAAATATCATGGATTGGGAGTAAAAGAAAGTTATTACAGATGCTTGAATATGTGACATTGCAGGTTTAATCTATGTTGTTAACAAAATGAAAGCTCTTCTACTCATTTTGAAGGGATCTTTAAATGTATTTTACTCTCATTCTAGGATTTTTAACCACTAAAACAACAACAAAAAAAGAAATCTGTGGATGATAACAGTCTACCAGTCTTAGTATATCTTGCATAAATAACAAGATGCACAACTTGGAAAACTGCCAAGACAGGAAAGAGAGATGATGGAATTTGAAGCATCTGATAGTTGGAACTAATATTTTAAAAATCATAAACTTTCTTTTTAAAAATACTTGACATGATTTGAAATTTATCGATATATTGAACAACTAGGAGTAACAAAAAAGAACATTTAAAAAGTCAGAGTTAACTTTCAAGGAAATTGAATTTCTATTACAAATAGGTAAAATGATTTTGAAAATAAAACTAAGGAAAAATTTTAAGACAACAAATGCAATGTTGGCAGTGGTGGTTAGACATGTATGTACAACAGACAATGGAGATTAACCACTCTGAACAGTTTTACATGCTCCGTATCCAATGTCTGTAAATATTTCATACTGTTTTTAGAGATAATGCAATTTTACTTGAAAAATATTATAGCAATCAAATTAACTTCAGAAAAATTTAGAAGTTATGAAACCAAGTATATGTAAGGACTATATATCTTTATGGTCAAATGTTCTCCTTGAATTTTGACTGTATTTACTTATCTACTCAGGATACATTTTTAAAATCCTATAACACTTCATTGTTAGGTGGGCAGCAGAGCACATTGCTGTATATTTCTATGTGTTCCAGTGCCAGATTAAAAAGAGAGAGAAGGACAAAGAGAGGGAGGGAGGGAGGGAGGGAGAAAGAGAGACAGAGAGAGAGAAAAGAAATGTGATAATCCTTATTTGAGGGGTGTTACAGAAGGAAATAATTCCACTGTTAATAACTATTTTTCTCTTTAATTTCTAACTATAGTTGCCTAGAACTATTATCACATCACACTGTGCAGAAGGGGTTTTGTATCTTGACTACTCTTGCTTCTTTTGTGTCTTGCCTGCTATGTGAAGTGAAGGATTTGGATGAAAAGGGTACATGTTCCAATAGCATTCTCCCCTGGGGTACATCAAGTCATTTTATACAATGACACACTGAGAAAGGCAATTGATGGTGTGTGACTGACTCTAATACTACTTTTTCATCATTTCATTTATTTTCCATTAGGCAAGAAGAAAGACATGTGAACTACATATAAATTCTTGCACTATACTCCATAGGAGGTTCCTTTTAGGATTAGGATTCTTGCTGAATACAATGTTGTTAGTGTACTTCAATAATGCAAATGGCAAAAACATAATGGGAAAGGTGGAGTTTTAGAAATGTTTTTAACTTCAAAATTCACTCTAATATTCCTTAAGAAATCCTGGAGGACATGTGAAGGATTTTCAGAAACCTACTGAAATGAAAAGGTGCTGGGATATTTTTAAAGACAAATTTCTTACTTTTAGAATACTAATCTTTTTTATATATAATACTCTTTCAACAAATTGCAGTAATTATCTTTAGATACTTTTGAAGTATTTGTGGTCCAAATGAAAGAAATCAGATTTTTCTTATTATTCTTCTTCTTCAGTGAGATAACTCTTTACAAAGCTTGTTTTGTGGTAAATTTCTATTTCCATATTTAATGTCTTATATTGTTTAAAATGAACCATGGTGCTCTTTTTGAGATACCTGAATTTTTATTCCCTGTGATAGTTTTGGAGGGGGCCACAAAAAAATAATCAGCTAATGGTAGATTGGCCAATTAGATGTAGAGAAAAATATAACAAATTCATAGATTCTGGTTAAAATGTTTGCATCCTTTAGAGAAGCCTCCCAATATATTTGGGCCAATTTCCTTACAGTTTCACCATATCCCAGACTTATTCTCATTCTATCTTTTCAAGTGATCTTATCATACTTCTCCCAACTAGCATGCCTACTTCTTCACCTTTTGTCTACTTAGGATTTGTCACATTTTTAAAATCTACCTCATGTTCTTAGTCTTTTGTGGACTTATTTTCATGGAATATCCATCCCTTCCCCTTTCAAAAAGATATCAAATGCCTATGGCTATCTATCTATCTATCTATCTATCTATCTATCTATCTATCTATCTATCTATCTATCTATCTATCTATCTACTTATCTATCTATCTATCTATCTATCTATCTATCTATACCTATACACATACATACATCTATGCACACACATACATACATGCACATATATGTGCATATATCTATATATAGTGGAAAGCCTGAAGTCAGGAAGACTCAAATGACTTCAGACACTCATTAGTTGTGTGACCCTCAGCAAATCACTTAACCCAGTTGCCCCAGTTCCTCATCTGTAAAATGAGCTGAAGAAGGAAATGGGAAATCACTCCAGTATCTTGACCAAGAAAATCCTGAGGTCATGAAGAGTTTTATTTGACTAAAACAACTGCACAACAACAACACAATCTTCTTTTATCCAATTGTCTGTATTAGCAATTTCACTTTTTTTTTAAACTTTTTGGAATTTCTATTTCTTTTCTTTATGACTATCAATAATGATTTTTTCTTTAGACTTTATTATGGGTCTTCTATTTTTTATGGAGCCTTATCAATATTGCATTGCTGTGCATCTCTCTTAGGAGGCATGGTTCAATTCAATTAGTACAATATCGTCTGTGAATATATGCAACTAGAAACATTGGCATCAACAGAAAATGCTTCATGTGTCTTGATTTTTGTTTAATTTTCCAATGTTAACGTTGTTCTGGGTAGCAGTTTGGGTATGCAGCTGGGTCCTACTTTCTAGCTAAGAACTGTCTTAAGCACTTTAAAGTAGCGACTCTTCTGTGATATTAAGCCCAGACAATAAATATGTCATTTTATAACTGAGTTGCAGAAGTTGATCAAAGATTTGCAAGTGAGACAGTGTGGTGCAATTGAAAGAGACTTGACTGTAAAGAAAAAATAACTGAGTTCACACTGCCTCTGACACTTACTACCTGTGTGATTTTACACAAGTTATTTTGCCTCAGTTTCCTCCTATGTAAAATGGGGATATTTGACTATATGGCTTCTGTGGTCCCTTCTAGCTCTTGAACTATGCTCATGACTTTGAGGATAGTTGTATAGCTCAGAACACACATGGAATTATAAAAATTAAGAATGTGATTTCTAACAAAATCCAACTCAATTCAAGAATTATTTATTAAGCACTTACTTTTCTGATGTTGGACTTTTCCTTTAGAATTGGAATCTTTTATAGTCTCACATACATACCCTGCTCAAGGTCAATTTACTCCACGGACCCAGTGCTCTTTTGTGGCACAGACTGCTATGATGTAGAACACTACCATCATAGCCTGAGCAAATTTTGCAGTTAGGATTTCAGCAATACTGTAAAGTGTGTGTGTGTGTGTGTGTGTGTGTGTGTGTGTGTGTGTGAGAGAGAGAGAGAGAGAGAGAAGAGAGAGAGAGAGAGAGAGAGAGAGAGAGAGAGAGACAGAGACAGAGACGGAGACAGAGACAGAGAGACAGAGACAGAGAGAGAGACAGAAAGAAAGAAAGAGAGAGGGAGACAGAGAGAGAGAGAGAGTAGTGTGAGTAGGCACCAGGATTTGGTATAGAGTTGAGTGCTGTTGCAAGTCGTGGTGTCTGTTTATGCAACCCTTCTACAGAGGCATGGGATCAGTGAAGGGTAGTATATTGGGTGAGCACATTAAAGGTTTACATTACATTCCCTTTACATTAAGGGAATCTTCTCCTGCTTTTAGTTCTTTTTTTGTTTTTTTTTTGTTTTTTTTACTTTATTTTTTAGTACTTGGTGTCCAGACCACGGAGACAGCTAAAATTGCTATATCTCCAGTACATAATTCACATTTTACAGAAGGTGAGAGCTCAAGAGGATCAGAGAAACCATCTAATCTTCATCTTATTGGTCACATGACTGAGAATTGCAGTGAAACAAATAGAAGGAAATTAAATTAAAAACAAAATTCGTAAGAGGTCCTGTTGGAATCCCCTTCCCCCACTTCCTACAAGAGAAGAGAACTGCATCTAGCATGTGTTTTCCTAGAAAAGACGTATAATTCTGTTTTCTCTAATGTGTCTACAAGACTGTTGTGTTGTTGTGTTTGTCCTTCATTCTTGAAGAGGACCATGACATCAGGGAGATCATGACATGACTTGCAGTTGACTTTGATTTGAGTGAGGGAGGGGCTGGGCAAGGTCACCAGCCTCATTTTCTTCCCCAGAGCCATCTGAATTCAGTGACCAGATATTCATCAGGATGACTGGAGATGGTCCAGGATGCAGCGGGAGACCCTGGTCATTCTAGGCCTGGTCTTTTCAGGTTCTCACTTTGAGTGAGATAATGCTCATTCAGTAAATATGCCTCTTTAAGTAGTTCTTCAAGGGATGTCCCCTTTAATTAAAAAAAAAAAAAAAGAATCAAACTCGGAAGGGTTCCTGGCCAAAGAAGAAACAATTACTTAGTATTTACTTGTGGCTGCAAGATAAGTCTTACTCAAAGAGTGAGTGTAATTCATAATTCTTCAGTATCTTTGTGTCCTTTTCCCTACATTTAGTCTAGTCAGGTCATATACAATTATCTCCTTTATACTAAAATGTATATACATATTTTTTATCTCAGCTTCTCCTAAAGTGGGAAACAATCACACTTTATGCATTCTAGGTTCTATGGCAACCTTAGATCTAACAGCCATTGAAAATCCTGATCCTTTTAAAAGTGTGTCATTTAAAATACACAGAAGTGAAGGAAAATCTGGAGGAAGAGAAACACAAAACTATAACATTAAAATCAACATACATGATCTCCATACAAGCAAAACAGATTAATCTGCTACTACAGAGGGTAATACCAATTTCCCAGCCTCTCAGGCTCAAAAATCTAGGATTATCCTTGACTTTTCACTCACCACACCTTCTCAATATTTCAGTATCCAACTGGTTACCAAGTTTATTTCACCTTTGCAATATCTCTCAGATTCACTCCATTCTTTCTTCTGACACTGCTAGCACTCTAGGACAGGCCTATATGCCTTCACCTCATGCCTAGATTATAGTAAGAACCTGCTGGTGGGACTGTCTGCCTCAAGCCTCTTTGAACAGCCATCATTTGGCAACCAAAATGATTTCCCTAAAGCTCAGATTGACCATGAAATGCTATTCCTGCTCAATAAATTCTAAATTTAATAATAAACCCTATTGGCTTCAGGATCAAATGCAAAAAATGTTCTGTCATGTAAAGCCCTTTATAACTCAGCTTTCCAGTCTTCTTAAACCTAACTGTTTTCCATATGCACTTAGATCCAGTGACACTGGGTATAAACAAGACATTCCATCTCCATCTCCTATCCCTGTCATTCTCTAGCAAGAATGACACCACCACTGAATACTGACCTCCTTGGCTTCATTTAAGTCCCAACAAAAGTCCCATCTTCTACAGAAAGTCTTTCCCAATACCTTTTAATTCAAGTGCTTTCTCTCAATTGCTTGTTTGTTTGTTTGTTTATTCTTATTTATCCTGAATATAGCTTGCTTAGGACATATTTACTTACTTACTTTCTCCTCCACTAGACTGCACGCTCCTTGAGGGCTGGAAGTACCTTTTGCTACTTTTTGTATCCCCAGGGCTTAGCACAGGTCTTGGCACATTGGAGACACAATAAATGTTTACTAATTGATGTTTTTATGTAAAAGGAAGATCTAAATCATATAAAACTTGGCATTTTCACTATAAATAAAACCAGAAGGAAATAACTTAAATGGAAGAATGGCACACATGTTCTCCTTGGAGAAGAAACTAAATGGTTTGATATTATCAAAAAAATTAAAGGTAATAAGAAATATTATTTCATGGAAAATTTGATCGTCTTTTACCCCAATACTCATAATAAGTATTTTCAGTGAGTTCACCCTGAAAATAAATGCTTATGTATCAGCATCTGTTATGAAGTATGGGAATAAAGAAAAAAATTAATAAAGACTCGGTAAGACCCTGCAAATTAAGTGAGAATATACTTTGATTCTAGTTAACTTCAATACAAAGGTAGATATAACTAAGTACAGAGTGTGTATACATATATGTGTATATATACACATATGTATATATGCACACACATACGCACAAGTGTGTGCATATGTGTGTATGTATATATACATATGTGCACACATAGACATGCATGTGTATACACATACATGTGTATGTATATGTGTATTATTGCAAATAAATGCATGGTAGAGATAGATATTAGGTAAGGAAGGCAGATATATCATTATAACGTACATTTGTATAAATATGTATGTTATAAACATGTATAAATATGCAATTGTATATAAATATGTGTGCTGTAATACACTTACGTATTGCCATATATATGGATGCTATAGCACATATACATATAATTTACCCTATCTATCTATTTATTTATCTATGAAAGAGATAGCAAATATAGTTAGATAGAGATATATTCTCACACGTATATATGTATGTCTATGTCTATCTATAAGGAAATATTCTAAATGAGAGAGGGAGAACTTTTTAAACTACACAAAAATCTCAGGCCTACATGGTGTGAAGGCTCTTTGGCATGTTCAGGGAGGACTAGAACCTCTGGATAAGGGCCTACAGAGCTCTTTACTGAGCTGTTCATCCACCGTTGGTATCCACCAGTCACCCAGTTCTCACGCATGGTTCCAAGCAGTTATTGCATGCACAACAGTCAAATTTCAGCAAAGGCATCTGGGCAGTTCTGGTAAACCAAGTAGAGTGTAACCAACAGGTCTCAAATCTGACAGTGAGTTAGGGGGCTATTGGGACAATAGTGAAGACTTCCCCTTCTGGAATGGTTGAATGAAAACAATTTGTGCCAATGATGATGATTGCAGCTGAAGCAGGCACTGTGGGGTACTTAGAGCTTGGTCAGACATTGAAGAAGCCAAGATTATCCAGATCCTGGGCCATCTATAGTCATCTTGACTTTTGTCCTACTACTGGACTTTAGTTACTCTGAAAGAAAGAGTAGGTTGATGACCATGCAACTCTGCCTCACTTAAATCCAGGTCACACACATCATCCACTATTTTACCCCAACATTAGAATGTCATTGATCCTCTTTTAACAAAGAATGAATAACAAACTCCTTCATGAAAAAGATTTGATAGGCACTGAACAAGAGGTGGTACCAAAATAACATTACAAAAGTCATTATACTTTAACAGACAGGTAATGTCTAGTTTCTGATGTGGGAATGATTCTTCAATCATCTGCCTGTGTATAGTGAGAAAAAAAACTGTTAGACAAAGTTCAAAGAAAGAATGACATTGAGTAAAAGTTATGGTGCTCATTTCAAAGAACTATAACTTGACCTGTTATTGTAATGTATTAATTTTAAAAAAAGGAAACAATAGAAAAAAAAGGCATTGCAATTTACCATAACAGTTTTGTACAAGAATGTAATCTATGTAAACCAGTTGTGGTAAGGGTATGAAAGAGTCTAGTATCACTTCAATCACAAAATTCTCAAAGTTCGTGTGAAGTGGGCAGATTTGGCCCCAAGGAATACACAATTTTTAGTGACCTTATTGGTACAATTTTATGTAAGAGAATGGTAAAAATAATAACTATTAGAAGTAAAACAGTGTAAAATAAAGAGACCCAATAAAAAAAAAAAGATTTAAAGAAAACTCATCAGAGAACCAACTAACTAAAACTGTGCTCACAATATTTAAAAATAAAACTGGAAGCAAGACAACTTCAGAGGGATGAATGATGGAAAACTTTTATAAAGACATTTTGTTACTTTTTCTTTTTTTTAAATTAAAGACTGTGGAGCCTCCACCTTTAGATTCTAGTACCATAGTCTGGTCATTCTTCATGAGGGAGTGGAAATGTCATTGAAAGAAAAATAAAGAGCAGGAAAACAGTTGGTCTAGAGTAAGTATACACATAGAAATCACTGGCTGTTATTTTGGTTCCTCAGGTATACCATTCCATCTCTCACTTCTAGGTCTATCTCTTTGTGCCTGGGATGTTCTCCTTCCTCACCTCCACTTCTTTCAATGCTTAACTTCCTTTAAAGATGAGTTCAAGTATCACCTTCTAGTTACATATTTTCTAATTGTAACATAGGCAAGTGTCTTTCAGTTCCAAAAAAAGCAAAAAAAAAAAAAAAACCACAACTCCCTCCCCAAAAAAGTCTTTGTATTTATTTCACATATAATTGTATATATGTCTATTATCTTCCCAAAAAGAATGTGACCAGCTTTCATTTTTTTGTTTCTGTTCTAGGTTTTTAACAAAATACCTAGATTATAGCAGGTCCTTAGTAGATGTTTGTTGATTGATCTATTGACAGTTTGGGGGATTGAAAGAGCAGCTTTCAAGGTGACTGAATAAGGAAAGGATACCAAAGGTATGGAAAAACATTCAATATTATTATTATGTTCTTCTCCCCAAAGTGACATAATGTCAAGAACTACCAACTCATCTGTCTAATGTTCAATTTATGTAAAGTTCTCTTGAGAATATATATGTATATGCATATATACATACATATAGTTTGAGTGTATGTGTGTGTTGGTGTGTGCATATGTATGTATACACATATGCACTTATGTATGTATTATGTATGCATACACACTCAGGGGTTATCCCTGTTCATACTATTCGGAAGAAATTTGGAGGTTTTCATAAATTATATTCCATGCTAAACCAAAGTAGGCACTTTTTAACATTATGACATTGAAAAAAATGTAGAAATGTGCAAGATCCTACTGGGTTTATTTTTATTGACTGTGAAAAATTATTTGATTCTGTAGAATTAAATTCCTTAAAGACCTTCCTTCATCAGAATATCTTACAAGTATTTGTCAAAAAAGGTTTATTGAATAGCATAGAAATATCATTATTAATACAATTTATTATTATTGATATCAACTGAGTCATAAAAACAGGAGAACAGAACTGCATCAAAGATTTATGCTTGTCATTAAGGAGATCCAGTGAAAAGTCCCTATTCATTTCAAGACATATCAGATATCACTGTTTGCAGATGATATTATACTGATTGCATTAAGTATTAGAACATTATTGAACCTCTCACATAGAATCCATAATTGTTCAAAAAAGTTTAGCCTAAGTAGTCTCTGTGGAAAATTTAGTTATTTTTAAGAATATGAACATTGGAAAAATGTTAACCAGTCATGTGGTCAAAATGAGAATTAACCAGTGTTTCATTTGTGTGTTCCACTATTTTTCTTGTAATTTCAAAAGAGCATGAAGAAAGTTCCCAGTAGCCTACTTATGAACTTAAAGGAGCATATGAATTAGAATCATTCAGCGTGGATAGGCGTGAATGAGTCGGAATTTCCAATACGGGAAGGAATTGTTCTTCTGTGTGACAGCACAGATCCATTACAATATTGTTGAAGCCAAATGGGGAGGACTCAATTATGATGCTTCCCATTCCAGGTAGATGGAAATGAAGGGGGAATGGAATGGTAAATAATTGCTTCAGATTTATGATGTTGCAAAGGATAACTGAGCAATCAAATTTTAATAGATTATCTTCAATGATAATGATTAAGTAAATATAGATTCTTGCTTAACAGCTGCATCACTTGATATCAGTGCTCAACAAATTTTATAGGCTAAGCTGTCATTGAGCTTTATATGATTACATATATGGAAAATGATATTAATATAGTTTGAAAAGATAGGGACTTCATAAGGTAGAAGGAGAGTATATGTTTAGTACAAGTGTTGGGGGAAAACCAGTAAAGACAAAGAGAGAGGAAATGGAGTGTTGTATGTGGGAGACAAAACAAAGGCCAATTTGGATGGATTGTAGAGCATGGAAGGGACATTAATGCCCTCAAAGCCTTAAAATAGCAACCGAGGTCAAGATATTGAGAGTTTTAAAAGAGATACAAAGGATGCCTCTCCTTCCAATATGGCATGCTTCCTGTCATTTCCTTTCTATAGATGAGAAAATTCAGGTCTTCCCAATCTGATATAATTAATCAGTGGAACCAGTAGAATTTGATCTCAGTTCTGACAGCATTGAAGTATGTTGCTTAGTCCACTAAGAAATTGATACGATGTTAGAATTTGAAAGTCACAATTTAGCTTGAACCCCAGCTTCTAGAAATATTTAACTGTTTCCATTTTGGTATCCCTCTTTATTTGATGCCATGGATCATTCTAATGTGTTCTGAGACAACCTTTCTCTAAAAATATATACAAGTCACAGATGATAACTTGTTAGAAAATTAAGTAGTGAATTGACAATGCTTCATCTGTAAGCAGTGAGACATAGCTGCAACAGAAATCGGCATCTGGAGCACATGTAGAGTTAATTGATCTAAATATACTTGAACAGCTATGTTCAGAGAGTGAAAGAGAAAATGGATAGCCACTCTCTCGGAATGGAAATGAACCTCCAGTAACAAAGGAAATCAATTTGCTCCAGACAGGCATATCTGAAGTCTAGAACTGAAATACATGGCCTCCATAAAAAAAGTAAGTCCTTACATGTTGTATGAAAACAAGAATTTTCACCTATTGATTTATTGATAGTGTCAACTGATAGTATCAGAAGTGTCAGCTTTGGGGGAAAACGTGAGAGTAGATGTATTCAGGAATGGAGATCAAACCAAACATATGATATGATTCAAAGGTTAATAACCAACATCAGAATTTATTCTAACTGCAATGAATACAGTATCTCTCTTGAATATATGTGCCTTCTAAGGAAATGCTTTTCCCTGCTCTAAACTGAGGACCTTGCTTCCCATGTAATGGAAAAATTTGAAATCATTCATTGAGTTCACTCTTATCCTTTTCTCCTCATTTTGCATATCTCAGATGGCTTTCTTTACAATCTTTTCCTTTATTTTTATTTCCTATTTTTTCTTATATAAAGAAGAACCTTCTCCTTGCCAAGGCAAAATCCTTTATGTGACTCTATCCCATTAAAATCCATCACCTCCAACAGATTGTCTTCTCTATCATTCTCTCTCACTTACCTGCAATCTCTCCCTGCTGCCTATAAACAGGCCAATGTCTTCTCAAACAAACAAATCCAAAAAGAACAACTCACTAGATCTAACAATATTCACTAGATTTTGTTTATATATCTCCTCCTTTTTGTCAATAAACTCTAGGGGAAAAAATCATCTTCACTTGGTCCCTCAACATTTGTTCTGCTCTGATCATCCTCTTAAAATCTTTGTAATCCGGCTTTCAACCTCATCATTCAACTGATACTAGTATCTCCTAAGTTAAAAATGATCAGATTTTTTTTCCTAATCTAATGGCATTTTCTCAGTTATAATCCCTTTCTATAGCAGTTGAAATTGTAACCTCTCTCCTTTCCTGGTTACTTTCTGTACTTTTCCAGAACACTGTTTCCTGCTAGTTTTTCTCCTATTGGTAGGCTTGTACCTCTTTTTCTTTTGCTGGATCTTCATTTGGTCATGACCAATAACTATGGATGACCTCCAAAACCCTCTTTCTGGAACCTCTTCTCCTCTTGACTTATCTTTATAAATTGACAATTTCCTTAGCTTTTACAGCTAAAATTATCTTATGTATATAAAAAATTTCCAGAACTGTATATTCAGGTTCAACCATTCAGCTGATCTCCAGACTTATACCATTAACTTTTGCTTTTTCAGCACTTCAGAACGGGTATCTCACGTGTATCGAAAACTAAAAATATTCAAAACAAAGATCATTATCTTACCCCCAATGTTTCCTCATTTCCTAATTTGCCTTTTTAGTATGAGAGCACTATCTTCTCTCTAGTCACACAGGTCCACAACATTGATATCATCCTCTAATTCTCACTCTCACTTTCATACGCTTCTAATTTGTTGCCAAGTCTATAACTCCAAGCAATATATTTCTGATTTATGTCCCCTTCTCATTACTGTCATAGCCTGTTGCAGGCTCTCATGACCTCACTTTTGGACTATTGCAATTGCCTTTTGGTTGATATCCTTTCCTCAAGTCCTTTCCTTTCTTTCAATTCATCCTCCACTTAACTGACAAAGTAATTTGTCTGAAGACTGTTCTGACAATGTCTTTATCCTCCTCTCCCACACTGTAAACTTCAGGGGAATTTCCATGATTAAATATACAATCTTCTACTTGGCTTCATTTTACAAACTTGCCCCTTTCTATTTTTCTTGTCTTCTGACACTTTTTTCTCCTTTATGTACTTCACAATTCAGCAGCACTGGCATTCTTATCATTTTTCATACATGACATTCCACTTCCTGACTCTAAGACTTTTCATTTCCTGTCCCTCATGCCTAGAATACTCATTATCCTCACCTCAGTCCCCTGGATTGTCTGATTTCCTTCAAATTCTAGCCCAAAACCTATGTTCATCTGTGGACACCTTTCCTGCCCCTCATACATACCTAATAATGCCTTCTCTCTGAGATTACTTTCCATTTACAATGCTAATGAATGATTTTTTTTTGTATAATGATTTCTCTATTAGAAATAGGAACACCTTGAAAGCAGAGACTTTGTTTCCTTACATCTTTGTGTCCTTGCCACTTAATTAATCCAGTGCCAGGCATGTAGTGTGATCTTAAAAAATGATTGTTGACTAAATGACAGACTCCTGCCTTTAGGCCTCTAATTTAATGCATTAAGTCACAATTTCATTAATTAGTTCCTTCTGGTGGCACACTCTAATAACTGCATTAAGCATGAATCTAGATATTCATAAATTTGCCCCCAGGAATGTTTGTGTAAATAAAAAAGATTGATTTTCTCCTATATGAAAAATAAATCTCTTTAAGGTTAATGCATATATTAACTTCTATCTTTCACTGACTTCAATAATCAACTAATTGATATCCACTTTTTATTCAATGATGGGGCTGTGTAATGCTGGACCAATCACATCCTTTTGGGATTCTTTCTCTTCATCTGTGAAATGCAGATGTCTCCCTGGATAATCTCTAAGTTCCCTTAAAATTAGCGTCTAAAATTCTAACATTATAAAAGACAGGAGTGATAACAGAAATATAAATATTTGTTATCTATAAACCTTAAAGTTATATTCTGTATAGCTTTTCCAGCTACCTGGCCTTTGTGGATCTATTCAAGTCTGCCCTGTCCTTAACTTTTAAGTCAAATGTTTTTCATGGTTGAAGGTTTCTCATTTTACTGCTCTATGATTCCATTTTCTATCTCTGTAACTTTTAGTACCAAATTAATCATTTCCCAGAATTCCTTCTATATATGTGTTGTCTGCCCCTAATCAAATGTAAGCTCTTGCAAGGCAAGATTCTTCTTTGCATTTGTAGGTATGACCCCAACACTTAGCACAGTGCTTATTAGTATATTCAGTCCTTTAAGGTATCTATAAAAAATAACAATTTGTAGAATACAAATACATTACCAAAGAAAGAAACATCAACATCATTGGCTAAGGACACATTACATAAAGAAGTTATAATTAGGTATGTATTATGAGAAACCCAAAGGAAACTTAAACACTTACCATTCTGCCATTAGAGCCCATTGATACAAGTTCCTGGTAATGAATGTTTTTAGGTCATATCAGAAATATTTCAGATAAATTGAAGCAAACACACACACATGTTTGTGTATGTGTGTATGTGACAGAGAGACAGCGAGAGAGAGAGAGAGGGTAAAGTAAGCAACAAATAAGACAATGGTTGATTATATGCTTTATGTCAATTCCTTAAATGTTGCTTACATATTTCTTGTAAGTATATGTTTCATAAACCGTGCTTTCTATAATGCAATTTATAATAATGCAAATTTGCATTATTTTCATAATACAATTGAGAAAGAGCTACTAGGGAAATTGAAATATTAAAGTGAGCCATTCACAAGGAAAGCAAGACCAAATCTGGGTGATGTTTTTAGCAACATTTCACAAATAACTGTACAGGAACTCCAAAGTGAAGAGATCTCTATTGGCTGCTGCATGCCTCGAGGGCTACATGCAAATCATAATTTCAGTGGCTGAAGCTGACTTTGATATGACTTATAGTGTTTCTGTAATAGTTATATGTAAATGTATTTATCCTTCATAAGGATTTTCACCCTTTATTATAAATAGCATAGCAGGAATAAGAAAAGGCATTTCTCTATTACATATGTATGGTATGCTGTCAATTTCTTCTTAAATATCCCAAGGGAATATTTATAATAGCATTTCTGTTCACTAGAGTTCTTTTATGTTTCATTCTCCTTGTTCCATGTTTCTACTTCATATCAGTATCTCATGGCCTTCTATTGGTATCTATTGTGCATTTTTTATTTGTCAGTATAATGGCATAGGGAATCTTGTAGCTCATAAAGTACTGTAGCAGGGCCATAACAAAATCCATAGAAGAGCCTATCAGCTCAACCTCAGTATCAAAACACACCTTCACTCACTGTATCTGAGACAATGCTATAAGGAGAGAGTCTGTGAGGCCTTATTTCTCGGAGTCCGCATGACTGATAGGAGGGCCTTGGTGCTTGGTCTGTATTTTGTACTTTACCTCTTGTAAGTGTGGTTGATAGAATCTATGTGACCATGTAAGTTCAAAAAGTTCAGAGGATGTCTTGGCATCAGGGTCCCATAGTTCATGGTTTTGCAGCATTGTTTCATGAGGAGCAAGGAGTCCTCTTCAGTAGCAACATATGAAACTCAGACCAAAGGTAGCAGAGATGAGGGTTCATCTGTCAGTCATTTGACACTTAAACATGAATCAAGACTATGTAGGAATGCAGTTAGGTTGAACCATTTCTCCTTTAAAAAAGAAAAATAAGAGGACACATAGGAGGCAATATGGCCCTAAAGTATCAGGGAAAATGTTTGTACATTTGTTCTTGCTCTGACTCTTTGAAATAAATATCCCTTTGTAAATGCAATGGACAGAGTGTTGAATCTGGAGTCGGAGATATCTGAGTTCCAAACAACTTCAGATACTTGCTACCTATATGACCCTGGGCAAATAACAATGTCTATCTGCCTCAGTTTCCTCATTTGTAAAATGGGGATAATAATAACACCTACCTCCCAAAATTGTTGTGGAATGAGACATTTGTAAAGTGCTTTGCAAACCTTAAAGTTAGTTATTGCTATTATTATTACTACTACTAGTAGTAATAATGATATTTTATGTTACATTGTTAAATGGAACTGGAGCACTCATCACTAGATAAGGGGAATACAGATTGTGGGAGCCAGAGTTAATGATATGAGAGGAAAAATTCCAATACCCTAACCTGTCTGAATTACTGCCTGGATTTCTGACTGGCAAATGTGGCATTCTTGCTTAGGAAGAATAAGCCAGAACAAACGATTTCTTATTATAGCCTCCCCAAAACCATATGTGATGGGTACACCAGCTATTATTCCAACCATTTAATAGATGAGGAAATGAGGACTCTGAGGAGTCATGTGTCTTGCTCAGGATGATACAGATGATGAGTGTATGAGACTGAATTCAAGCCTAGGTGTTCTGAATCCTAACAGAGCACTTTTACATACTACACCTGGTTGCCTGTAGATATTCACCTAATAGAAATCTATCAAAACATAAAGATTCTCAGAAGTATAATGGCAAAAGTTGATAGAGGTAAAAACAATTTAAGGATTTGAAAGTAAATTTACTTAATAAGTATTTTCTATAGTACTTTTTAAACAAAAGGATGCTTTTATAAAGACAGATGCAAAGGAATATCCTAAAATGAGGAAAAGCCTCTGTCAATAATCATATTTTACTAAACTACTCTATATAATAATATGATGGCTAATATATACATTTTTAAAAAATATGCTTACATCTACAGCATTGTAGCATATTAGAGAAGCATCTCTAATAAAGGGTGTTTTTCAATGTAACGTTTTTCTTCTAAGTAAAGAATTTTCATTGACTTCAAAAAGTCCTTTGAGTACACAGAGTAACCAATAGATTGAGTGAACTAACATATTTGGGCTTCAAAAAGTAATGAAAGAAAACACTTACAGTAACAATGTGAAAGCAAGATTTTTTTTAAACCAATAACACTTTATATAAGCTCTTACAGAATGATGTAGTTTTTACAAATAAAAATAAAGATCTTGAGAGTCTCATAGAAATAGAGCACTAAAGAGTCTTATTTTAGAATATCTTCAGAGGATAAGAAGTATTATTACTTCTTAGATGACAAAAGTGATATTAAAAAAAAGTTTCTTTTCCTGAAATTTACACAGTGGATTACTTTTGAGGTTGCCATTCTGTCTGCTTGCTACATGAAGACTTTAATCTTAAATACAAATTCTTTAAAGTTAAGTTCATCTTTACTTAGACTGAATTGCTGGAAGGAAGGTACAATTGTATGCCCAATAACTAGAAAAGAATCCTGTGACTTGTATTTTTTTCCTTTTTGTATATTTGAAAGTAATTGACTCTTCCTCCTTCTTCCCAGTCCAAAATCACCTACCACTTAGTCGTCAGATTCTGTAACTAGTAAAAGTAAGAGAAATAATATGTCTTCTCCATATATGATGCATTAAAATAATGAAAATATTGCTTTAAGGTTTAAAATGCAACTGGGAAAAATGCTCTGATGAATATTCACTTTTCTGAATTTTCATTTTCTTAAAGTCTGTAACCTTATAATTTTATGTTGGGTTATAAGGATTTAATTAGAAATAATACCTTAATTTTTAGGGAGAATGAGTTAACAAAATAGTTCTAGTTTTCATACTAAAAGTTCAAATATTGACTTTAAGCCCTACATATATTATTTTTTATTTGAAAAAAACATAACATCAACAATGGATCTTTCTTCCATTATGAATTTTAGGGGTAAACTTTCCCTTCTTTAAGAGCCCATGAGTCACTATGTATATAAATTATACACATAGTCATAAAATCACAGAATTTCATATTTGGAAGGCACTTGGAGAGACTATCTAGACCAACCTATCATGGCCAAGAATTCTTTCTCCCACTTCCCCCAAAATTGGCATCCTGTTGTTGTTCTTTGTCTTTTGTTCTCCAAAAGGACCATGACATGAGGAAGGTGATACCATGACTTGAAAGTAAATTGAATCAAACAATCAGCATCTAACCTTTATACAAAGATGGCCTACTGCATAGGAAGTAGATATCTGTGGAGTCAGCCTATTCCACTTTGGGATATTGTTGCAGCAAGCACTGCGACACATCCAGGATGGCCTGCTAGCACAGGTTCTTAGATCCACTTTTCCAAAAGGAAAACAACTTTTGAGGGGTCAGCAATCTTCTTTAATGACATATATCAACAGAAAAAATACAACCAGAGAAATAAAGACCAACAGACAGGGCTTCTAACTATCTGACCACAAGCAGTACATACATCACAGATCAACAGACAGAACTGTTTGACCATTATATACATACATAGTTACCAGAGGGAGACGTACCAACATCTGGGTTTTCAAAGCTAGAGGGCTTCCTTAATAGTTACCCAAAGTCTGAATTGGCACATGAACCTTCTTCCAAATCCCCAAAGCAAAACCTTACTTTGGAATATATATACACTTTTCAAAGCCCGGGAGCATGAACCTTGTGACTCAGTGCCTCATTAGCAATTAACAAAAGGTGTAGGCCTCCCCTAATGAAACTTCCTTTAATGGGCTTACCTGAGTCCTATTAATCTGTGGGGGGAAGTCTTTAACTCCCATTACAGGTATACATATGGATATGGATATGGATATATGTATATGCATATGCCTATACATATGTATATGTTTATTTTTAAAGTTGCTGCTTTTGTGATCATCATGCTATCTCCCCATCACCTAGGTAAACGTGATGTGTTCTCCTGTTGTGTTGTATCTAACTCTTCATGATCTTGTGGACCATGGAGTCTATGTTCATGTAGTTTTCTTGGCATAGAACCTGGATGGTTTTTCATTTATTTATCCTTTGGATTAAGGCAAACAGAAGCTGTGTCTTGCTCAAGTTCACTAAGTCAGTAAATATCTAAGGCCAGATTTCAACTCAGGTCATCCTGACTCCAGGCCCAGTGCTCTACCCACTGAGCAGTCTAGCAGTCTCAAATATTTTCAGAGACTGAAATAAAATTGCAAAGTTGACAAATAATTGAAAAAGCATAGATTTCATGGAAGTTTTCTGCCTTTTATTCCCTGTTGAGTCCTGGGTATTTTTGTTGCCCCAGTATAGAAACTCAATTATACTTTCTATTCTCTTCAATCATTTGTTAAATTCCACTTAGAACCATACTTCCACCTTGAAGAAAATGAAACAATATGGTGTATCTTGGTGCAAAGAGATTAAATAGAAGATTCTAGTGCCTCAGGATTTATCTTGGATGGAGACCTTAAAGATTATTTAGTTCGGTCCCTGTAGTCTATGGTTTCTCACCACTTGTAGTTACTGAACAAGTGTTTGTTGAATTGGGTTGAGAACACAGAAACTGAAAGAGAGTAAGTGATATGTTCAAGATCACACTATAGCAGGAAGAAATAGAACTAGGTGTCTATCCCAGAATGTTTGACCCTATATAAAGGCTCTTGCTCCTACATGATGCTGATTTGTATTCCACTTATCAATCCAAAATCTATTTTGTTATTTCTTTATATAAAGATAACATGATAGATAAGTGGTAAATCCCTACCTCTGATACACACCCACCCACCCACACACACACATACACAAACCCACACAAACACACACTGTCCATGTGACCATGTCACTTAAACTATTGGAATTCTATATAATTCTCTCAGACTATACAAATTGCAGATAAGAGGCCAACCTGATAGAGGGAATTTCCAAGATAAGAGTTCTCTTTAACGAAGAAATGAACAATAGCTCTAATCTTCATATTAAAATATGGTCCAGTCCCTATTGGCTTTAGGTGATTTCTTAATGTCATTGCATCCAGTTGATTTGTGGAAAGATACAGGTAAAAGAAATCAGCTTTTTACTTAGATAGAAGTGCATGTAAAACAAAACCAGCATTGTCATATCTGGCATAAACTATTATTCTGAGTAAAGGATACAAGTGTTGGGTAAAAATTTCGTATTATCGACAATTAGAACTAGTCTTACTGTCTTCTTAGAGAACTCTCCCATCCCTCCTCCTTATGGAATACTTTTTCAAAAGACAAAATTATCTTATTTTCTTTGAAAATATTATTTATTTATAGATTTTTCTTTTGTGTTACCTTCATTTCCAAATATTACCTCTCCCCATTCTGAAACATCCTTTGTAAAAAAGAATAAAAAACAGAGAAAGAAAAAAAATCAACAAAACTAACTAAGACATCATCAGAATCTAATAGTATTGTGGCTGTTCCCTTTCATTTTCAAAGAGGACCAGTGACACCATGAGGTGATTTCTTGATTTGCATATGAAATGGATTTAAGTGAGACAGAATTGCACAAAGTCTTCAGCCTCCATCTCTCTTCTAGAGTCATCAAACCCCGGCAGCAAGACAAAAGTCAAGACAATTGGCAATGGCCAAGGATGCTGTGGATGACCTAGGTGTCCTTGATGTCTAACCAAGCTCCAAGATGGGGGTAGAGAATCTGTGACCTCTAAGTCACATGTGTCCCTCTAGGTCCTCAAGTGCAGCCCTCTGACTGGACCCAGGTTTCACAGAACAAGGATTTGGCCACAGGTTCCCCACCTCTGCCTAAGTACTTCATAATGCTTGCTTCAGTCTACATGGTAAATTAGAACATATTATTCTCAGGTGCCCATTCTACTGCAGAAGGTCTTTACATGCTTGGTGAAGATATCCCCCTTAACTAACCAAAGGACTTGAAGCTGTTGGTTACCTTTAACTTGGTTTGGCCTATCTGCCAATGATATCTGATGATTTCCCAGGAAATAGACACTAGTACTGTTTCTTGGCACCACAGGTGAGAATTGGGTGGCAGATGGACACTAAAGGTTGATAGGCAGCCCCAAAAAGAGCTCTTCAGGCCATCATACCAGAGGTGCTAGCTCTCTTTAAATATTCCTTATGTCTGACAGTATAAACAGTCATTCAACATGCTATGGGTGAAAGGGCCACCTCCTCTCTTGCATAAAAATAATTTAAATCCCAGGTCAGTGTTGAGTTATTATGTTTTCAAGAACCTAGAAGTTTCATCAATACAACCATTTGAAAATGGCTCTATTTATCCCTGTGGAAGGGCAATGTATAATGGTCATGCATGCTCCATTCTCCTAGAAACACCTCTGTAGCATCTTTCACATGGATGATGCCATCCTGCCAAGCCTAGAGGCCTGTATTGGGCTACCCGAGTCTTCCTTACCTCACCTCCCGAGGTCTTCGGCTGGCCACGCCGGATGCACGTATGAGAGAAAGGACGTTCCAGAGTCAAACAGGGGTTGAGCTTTATTACAGGGTTTCGGTTACAAGTGCAGGGGGTCTTCTTTCTTAGGACGAAGAGGGGGAGATTTCCTAAGGAGGCTAAGCTTAAGGGATTGGAAGTAGAAGTACAAGCGGGGAGAGAGGGGGAGGGGAGAGAGGAAAGAAAAGAAGCGGAGCCCTACTTTTCTCTTTGGCTCCACACGTGCTAAGAAAGCTTTTAGGCTTCCTCAATCCTACTTAATCTTCAGCCACACAGTTTGCATCTCAATACCGTGCTGTTAGGTAACTAGGTGTGCTCCAATCCGGGACGACCTCGAGGGCAGGGAGACTCCACCCATCAGGTATCTCCGGGGGAGAGGCGGAAATACCCGAGCTAGCCGAGCTAGCTCAGTCTGACCTTCTCGAACCCCCGCTGTTCATGGAGGGCCTCGTAAGACTCTAAGATTTAGAAGTCCCACTTTTACCCGCCCGAGACTGTCCACACGGAATTGAGCTTCCAGTCCCAACACCATCCCATGTGCTCAGGGCATGTAGTAGAATCCCATTGTACTAGAACAAAATATACATTTTTATGTTTTTGTTTTTTGTTATTTCTTTATCCATTTCATTTACGTTGTTAACATTGTATATTGTTCTCCTGGCCCTGCAAACTTCACTATGATTCTGTTTACGTGTCCTCATTGATCACTGTATACTTCATATTTATTGTTTTTTACAGCTCATTAGTATTTCATTATGTTAATGTATCATAATGTATGTAGTTATTCCATAATCAGTAAACATATGGTTGTTTTCTTCACAAAAAATGCTGCTATAAATAATTTGGTCTGTAGGAGTCGCTCCCCTCCCCCAGTTCTTATGTTGAACTTAATTGGGATCTGTAAGAAAGCATTGGGATCTCTAGTTAAAAAGTATGGACATTTTAGTAAGTATCTAAAAATGTAACTTGGAATTGTTTTCTTTTTTCAGAATGACAGAAAAATTCACAGTGCTACCAAAAGTGTATTCATGTTTTTATCTTCACACAACTGTTCCAACCCTGACTATTCTTTATCTTTTGCTATACTTGCCTATTTCTGGGTTTGAGGTGAAACCTTGCAGTTATTATGATTTCCATTTTTGTTGACAAAACATTTAATTGACAATTAACTTCTTTCAGTTAGAGCAAAAAAAAATGTAAACTAATATATGGCACAGGGGAAGACTCTCATGGCTTATGAATTATGGAGGTCTTAAAAATAACATTTTCATGAATTTTTATGACAGTGTAAATGTATCACACACAGAGATACATTAGTAAATAGCCATGTCATTTTTGCCTGAAAAAAAGGCCAAGTGTTATACATACATGCATATATATATGTATATATATATATATATGAAACGATTGGGTATATCAATGTGTGAACATATATACATACGCATAAATGATTCCAAAAAACATTTATACCACTTAAAACCTTTTCTTATGTATCGGAGACAATATGCACTGCTAATGTATTTCCTATTTAGTTCCATTGAGTTTTTACAACCTTTCATTAATGATTCTAGGTGCTTATCATCGTGACAAATAAGATAAATTATGTTTCGTAAAGTACTAGAGCTTTAATAAATCTTGCAAATGGTTTTGAACAATCTTCAACATGCATTTTGTACTAACTGATGTGATATAAATTTAGCTTTCACTTTTAAAGTAAGATTCAGTTTAGGTCATACTTAGTTTTCCATAAGTTGACCTTTACCTTAAAAAAAATAAGGCAAACATGGTTCACTTCAGTCCAGAACCTTTGAAAAATAGAGAGATAGTATACAATTTGTCATAGTCAGAATAGCTGAAAATTGTTCAGTGTCATAAGTAATCTTGTTTCTTTCATTTGTTTCCTGGGAAAATCTGTGAACTCAAAAAAAAAAAATTGATACTAATATAACCTAACATTCACCTTGGTGGACTGGTCTTCTGATGCCAGTTTCCATTACATTGTTTCTCTATATACATTGACTTTCATACTAACTAAAAGGAAAGTAAATACACGTTTTCCCCTACATTTAAGAAAATCCACAGTATTTGATTTCTCACTGAAGTGGATTTCAAGTTTCAACTCATTTCCTTCTGATCAGATATTCCCCACAAAGACCTTTTAACTCTTACAAATATACTCCAGTACAGACAGAACAAGCTTGAAATGAGAAATAAGTTAATAATTTATTATTCAGACTTTTTTTCTTTTTGGAAAGGAACTGCATTATGCCAATACTTCAAATGCAATTAGCACTGTTTATTAATGCAGATTGTCACAATTTTCACCTCCTCAACAATTTTGAGAATTTTAAGTTCCTGGCTCCCAGGTTTCTCCCAGGAGGGAGAGCGTTGATGGTATCTGTGATCAGTTCTTTGTGTAGCTGAGAAGATGTAAAGTCCCAAACTCAAATTCTTTAATATCATTTTAGGAATCTCCTAAATGAAAAGGCCATAAACAACTTTAAATAATCTTAGTTCTCTGAGATGGTTACGGCTAATGTTCTAATTTTACCAATGACTTCCTTTATGTGTTTACTTTCATCTACCCACTGCATAATATCATATGTGAACATGTTAATGAGTCTTTTCAAGAGAAGAAGGTGGGGAGGGAAAGAGACAGAGACAGAAAGAGACAGAGACAGATGGGAGGGAAGGAGAGAAAAAGAGAGAGAGAGAGAGAGAGAGAGAGAGAGAGAGAGAGAGAGAGAGAGAGAGAGAGAGAGAGAGAGAATTATAGATATAATTCCAAACAATGCAACTCTCTTTAATTTTAGAGTGCTTTGGTAAAGAAAAAAGTGAAATAAAATAATACATAATTTATTGAATAGCTAGGAATTAGCTATAAAATTCAGAACAAGTCATTTAACCTCTCAGAGCCTCAGTTTCTTCACTTATGAAATAGGAAGCTTCACCTGGATCTAAAGTGAAATGAATCTGTGATATCTCTATAGTGAATCTCAGTGTTTGCAAATTATTTTCCCCAGCAAGCATAACTCATGTTACTCTCTCTCTTTCCAATTAAGATTGTGGGCTAGATTGGTCAATCTTAAGACTAATTATCTTATTATGAAGGATCTTTTAAATCAGCTGGCCTTAGATATTGATTTATGTTCTTCTGAGTGTCAATTGTGTTCATTTTGGATCCTTGGAAATGAAAATGGTCTATGATATTCCAAAGATAGAAATTTAGTAGCTTCTTAACAAAATAGCATAGAATAACAGATTGGCAAGCAATAAGTATATTACCCAAACAGCTCTGGAGCTTTCTCTGTTGGAGATCTGTTTATTTGCAACTGGGAGACTCTTTTAACATTCTTTGCTTGGCAGCTCAGAAAGAAAATTTAGGACCATGAAAATGTTGACCGAATAGGGTTTTCAGAGTATGTTTTTTGTATTTTTTTATTTTTGCATTGTGAACTATGTCAAGACAGAAGCTGATTTATGCAGTCCTATGCTTACCATCACTAATATGACATAAGGCTCACAACTAGATATTTTTAGGAGATAAGCAATCTAAGATGGATAGATAGATGATGGAATGATTGAGTGATAGAATGATACAGAATACCATAAATGTAATGACTTCAAGAATTTTAAGTAAACTTTTGTTATCAGGAAATTCATACCATTAATATTTTTACAAGTAACCTACAGAAGTGATATAATTTGATTTCTCATGAACTATTCCATGGGAGAAAAATTGTTAAGTTATTCTTAGGAGCAGATATGTAAACTTTATATGCATATCTTTTTAAAGAACCTGTGCTTGTATTAAAAAAAAAAATGAACAGTCAAGCAATTTTTGCACTACTTTCCAGAAAGTAATTATTATTTATTGGTAACATTACAATAAATATCTCAGACCACATTCCATCACAACTACATAAGGTGAGTGAACAGAATATCTTTTTTAATAATCTGGCATTAAACAAACCTTTAAATTTATCATCCTCCAGTCAAATTAAACTTCCTTCCTCTTCAACTTTGAACATTAAATTATCTTATTTTTATTCTGTCTTCATACTTATTCTCCACCAAAGTTCCACTTGAGTGCTTCATCATATTAGGCAGGGGACTACACACTTTGAAGGGAAGGCAGGTGAGCACCAGGAAAGTCTGGTCATTTCTAACAAACTGGAAAATTTTTGAGGCAAGTCAATACAGAAACTCTGTGACTAGGAATGAGCTAACAATTTGGAGAGGCTCATTAACAGAAATGTTATAAAATTATTATTCTTGCTAATTTTATCTTTAAAAAATCCTAATGAATGGGAAGACAGAAGAGAAATTATGTAAAAGGATATTTGTAGGGCTACAATAAGTGAGATCTGGTTTGTGGTAACTTGATGTACTCTTAATTTCACTGTTATAAGTACTTCTACTATTAATGAAGATCTTAATCCTGCCAGACTTTCTCATATCATATATATATTTTCTTTACTTAGCACACTAGAGGCCTTACTCTTCACATGTATTTATATATGTATATGCATCTGTATGTATACATACATATACATAACACAGTTACATATTTCATATTCACTGATATGCATGCACATGCATATATACATATACATTTCTATATATGCATGTATTATTTGTGTATATCCTTATCTATCTAAATATTTATCTATCTGGAACTGGGGCAATGGTGAAAAAATAAAAAAAACAGACTGACATAAAGGAAGGTTTTCTAAGTACTTTCACAGCAACTTTGTCATGTTTTTTTTTTTCTTAATGTTATATAGGAAGATGAAGGAAGAGCATAAAATTGCAAAGTCGTTACAGAAAAATAAATGATTAAGTAGGTTTTATTTGCATCTTTTATTTTTACACTTCCTATATTTGCTATTGGGTTTCATTCCCTCCTCCCTCCGAGAGATATCCCTTCAGATAGGGGCAGCTAGGTGGTGCAGTGGATAGAATACCAGTGCAAGAGTCAGGAGGACCTGAGTTCAAATCTCACTTCAGACACTTGACACTCACTAGCTATGTGACCTTGGGCAAGTCACAACCTCAGTTGCTTCATCCTTGGTCATCTCCAGTCTTCCTGATGAATATCTGGTCACTGAATCCAGGTGGCTCAGGAGAAGAAAGTGAGGCTGGTGACCTGCATAGCCCTCCCTCACTCAAAACAAAGTCAAGTGCAAGTCATGTCATTATCTCTCTGATGGCATGGTCTTCTGCAATGAAGGATGAATACACACATCCCTTACAGATAAAAGATTTTTAAAGAGGAAAAGGGCAAAAAAAAACATTTAGCAAAATCAATCAATACATTAAAAAGTGATGTTACACACTATATTCCACATCTGTGAGATACCACACTTGCAGAGGCGCTGGGTAGGGCTCAGGGAGCAGTGTTGTCTAATGAACGTTAAGTTTTGTTTGTTTTGTGGTTGCTTTTCTTTCCATTTATATTGCCCTCATTATGTGACTAATTTTACCAGATATGGTTACTGCACTTTATATCATTCAAGTAAAACTTTCTCTTTGTCACTATTCATTATACTTATTGTTTCTTGCAGCAAAGGCATATAGTATTAAATTTGTTCACCATAGTTTGTTTAGCCATTACCTAGTTGATGGGTATCTAATTTTTAATTTTTTAAATGCATTTTTGTTTCATTATCTCTCTATTTTGTTTATGTAATTTTTTATTGTGTTAATGTATATTTGTAAAGATGTGATTGTTTTTCCCCTGAGGACCATTATAGTTTAATCCTAGAGATGTTGACATTTGTATCATCATCATCATCTTCTTCTGCAAACTTATTAATTGTTTCTATGATGTGTTCTTAGACACACTCATTATTTAGAATTTCACTCCTAAATCTTCAGTTGGGCCCTTGTTCCTTTTTTGTGGCCCCTGAATCAATTACTATTTTATATTATATTCTGTAAAGCAGGTATTAATTATTTCTGCCTTTATACACTATTTTTGCAATATCTCATTGCATTAACATTTATTCAATTTTTGAAAAAGTCCCTTTGATGCTGAAAATATGTATATTCTTTTATAATCCAGTTAGAAAATGTAATAAATATTTTAACTCTACTTTCTCCAGCAATTTGTTCAGTTCTATATTTACCCTTGTTTATTCTCCCCTCCCTTTTTTTAAGTGTTTACTTTCAGTTTGAATGATTGTAACTCCTGCTTTTTTGGATTCACTTTGGATTCACTACATAATAAATTCTCTTTGTTTCATTTTCACATCTTTTTTTTTATATATAAGCAGCAGATTGGTAGATTTTTTTATCCAATATGCCAGTCTTTTTTGTTTACTGGATTGTTTAATCCATTCAAATTTAAAATCATGGAAGTTAAGTTTATATTTGCTCTTTGTCTCAAATGTTGGATTTTTTCAAGTTATGATTTCTTTTCCTTTTTTTGTAGGTACTATGTTCTTTCAGTAACTTTAGCTTATCATTTTAAGGTAGCCCTATTTCCATTGTCTCTCTTCTCCTCATGCCAGATCTCCTTCTAATTGTTATATTACCCTTTTTTCTTTGTGGATTGTATTAGTTCTTTTTTTTTTTCTTTCCTGCTCTTCTTCCCTTTTTATTCTCTCTAAGTAGATTCCCTTTTCCCCTCCTCCTCTTTAACTAATCCTATTTATTATCTTCTTTCATTAGTTTTTTTGTTCCCTTTCAAGAGATCATTTCTCTCTTCTTTATGTCTTCTCTCTTTCTGTCTACTCTACACCCTCATTCTCTAGTTATCAACCCAGTTGAATTATCTAATCCCTCTTTATTCTGTTTATTCCTCATGGAATCAAAACTTTTGAAGTATCCATTTTGGGCTCTCTCTTTTCCTCCTCCTTTCTAAATTGCTCAACAGAATGGTTGGATCAGCTCCCAACTCCACCAACAATGCATTAGTCTCCCAATTTTCTTACATTTTCTCCAGCTCTCATTTTCCTTTTTTCTCTTAATAGCCAATCTTATCTCAGAGTTTTTTTTTTTTTTAATTTGTATTTCTCTGATCAAAAGTGATTTAGGGCACTTCATATGCCTATATGTAATTTTGATTTCTTTGTCTGAAAACTGCCTGTTTATATCCTTTGACAATTTATCATTTGGGGAAAGGTTTTTATTCTTATAAATTTGATTCAATTCTCTATACATTTAATAAGTGAGGTCTTTATCACTGTCATTTGCTGTAAAGATTATTTCCATCTTTCTGCTTTTCTTCTAATTTTGGTTGCATTGGTTTTATTTATGCAAAAGTCTTTTAATTTAATGGAATCAAAATTTTATATTTTACCTTTTGTAATGCTCTCTAGATTTCATTTGGTCATTAATTCTTCCCTTCCCCATAGATCTGACAAGTAGACTATTCCTTGTTCTTCCAATTTTCTTATGGTGTCACCCTTTATGTCTAAATCGTGCCAAAGGTCTGTGATATATAAAGATTCTAATATTCTATTTTCCTCTTTAGTTTTTCTTGTTTATTTTTGGTTGAATTTTTGAGTTCTGAGAGGTAAGGAACAGTTGAGGCTCCTCATTAGAATAGTTTTGCTGTAACTCACGTAACTTCTCTGAGAATTTGATGCTATACCACCTAGCTTGTATGTTTAGTATGGCTATTTACTTCATTGCCTATGGTACTTTTTAGCAAGATATGCTTTTCTTATCTATTTAAATTTGATCTGTTTTTTCTTTTGCTTCCTCTGAGATCAGGATTGCAACCCCTGCTTTTTTTTTTTTTTTTACCTTCAGCTGAAGCATAATATATTTTGCTCCATCTTTTTACCTTTACACTGTCTTTCATAGCTTCAAGTGTGTCTATATAAGCAACATATTTTAGGATTCTGGCTTCTAATCCACTCTCTATTCACTTCCATTGTATGGGAGAGTTCATCCCATTCATCTTCCCAGTTATGATTACTGTGTATTTGCCTTCAATCTATTTTCCCCCATTTATACTTTTCCCTCTCCTTTCACCCTATGCCTCTTCACCAGACTTCACTTCTGACCACCACTTCCCTCAATCTGTCCATTCTATCAGCCCCCCCATTTTCTTCCCTTTTTTCCATTCTCCTTCTGTTTTCCCTTCTACCCTCTCTTGTATAACCCTCCTTTTCCCTTTTCTTTCCTCTTTCCCCTACTACTTACCTATAGGGTAAGATAAATTTCCATATCCAGCTGGGTGTGTATGTTATTCCCTCTTTGAAACAAATCTGATGAGTGTAAGGTTCAAGCAGTGCTCACTCCTCCCTTCTTTCTCTCTAATGTAATAGGTCATTTTTACTTCTTCATATGATATAATTTATTCTACCTTTTCCTTTCCTTTTCTCCCAGCACTATCATTTTCTTTCATAATTTCTTAAAAGATACTGCCCAGGTCCTCCTTTTGCCTGTGACTTTCAGTGGTTCTGATATTATCTCACCTGGATCTATTTTCCGTGTCAACTGTTTTTCTCATGATGTGTTTTACATTTTCTTCCATTTTTTCCTTCTTTTGAATTTGTTTCATCGATTCCAAGCCCTCTAGTTCTTTAATGTGGAAGCTCCAAATCCTATGTAATCCTAATAATAGCACCTTGATATTTTAATTGTTTCTTTTTTAACTTTTTACAAATACTTTCTCCTTGATCTGTGAACTCTAGAATTTAGCTATATTGTTCTTGGGAATTTTCATTTTGAGATCTCTTTCAGTTGGTGATTGGTGGATTCTTTCAATTTCTATTTTGTCCTCTGATTCTAATATATCAGGGCAGTTTTTTATGACAATTTCTTAAACGATGTTGTCCAGGCATTTTTTTTAATGATGGCTTTTAGGTAGTCAAATATTTCTTGTTTATCTCTTCTAGATCTATTTTCTAGGTCAGTTGTTTTACTAATGAAAAATTGCACATTTTCTTTTTTTTTCCTTTTTTGATTTTGTTTCATCATATCTTGATGTCTCATAGAGTCATTCTTTTCCATTTGTTTAATTCTAATTTTTAAGGAATTATTTTCTTCAGTGAGCTTTTGTACTTCCTTTTACATTTGATCAATTCTATTTTTTAGGGAGTTACTTTCCTCATTAAGTTTTTGTATATATTTTCCCATACAATTGACTCTTTTTTCATACTTCTCATTTCTTTTCATGTTTTTTTCTACTTCTCTATGTGCTTTTAAAAATCCTTTTTAAGCTCTTCCAGGAATTGTTTTTGGGTCTGAGACCAAATCAGTTTTTAATTTAAGGCTTTGCATGTAGCCATTTTGACACCACTGTCCTCTTCTACATTTATGCCTTGATCCTCCCTGTCTTTCTTTAGTCAAGCATCTTTGTATAGTCAAGCTCTTTTTTATTCATTTTTTTTTCTTATGCTCATTTTTTTTTCAGCCCTTTATATGACTTGGGGTTTTTGTGAGAGAGTTGAGTTTTGTTCTTTACAGTGTCCCAGGATTTTTGTGTTAAGGCTCTGGGTCCTGTTGCTGGCTTTCACTGAACTTCAGGGCTTAACTGCTTGCCCTCTCTGGAGGACAGGTTTCCCTTCTGGCTTGTATTGGAAGGTAGGGTCTCACCTTGTGGCCTCCTCTGGATGTGGGATTTAACAGCTGGCTTGCTTCATGGATGGGGTTTTGTTACTGGGTTGCTTTGGTAACAGAGTCTTTCTGGTCTCTGGTCCTGGAGGAGAGAACTTCCCCGTGAGTGGGGTCCTGATGCTGGCATGCTATGGACCTAAGACCTCTCTACTACCAGGCCCTGCAGAAATAATTTTGCTGCTTTTCTGCCTGGGGGTGGGACCCTACTACTGGGTTTCTATGGAAACAGGTCTCTCTACTGGGAAGCCCCAGGGGCTGCATCTCACTGTTGGCCAGCCCTAAGGTAGAGCTTCACTATTTGTCATCAATAGGGTTAAGGCATTGCCTATGGTTTGTGCTGGGTGTGATATTGCTGGGATGGGACCTTACTACAGAGTGCTCAATTGCCTAGGTGACTGCTGGCAGGGTGCCCCCAGCAGATTGCCTCAGGTTTGGAACCTTGCTGCTGGCCCCCTGCTGAGAGGGAGACTGATGCTTCTCTGGGATCTTGTTCTCCTCCCTGTCCAGTGAGACAGACCTTTCCTGCCAGGCTGCTAAGCTGCTTCCCTGCTCCTAGATCAATTTTAGGCCCCTAGATCTTGGCACCAGAAGTGGTCCCTTCTGTGGTCCCTTTTGAAAGAAGTTTCCTCCTGCTCTCTCTTCTGTCACTCAGTTGGTCTTGCTGTCTTAGGCTGTTTTCTTTGACCTGTCCTGTGTGTCTGTTGTCTGTGCAATTCAAGAAACAAATGATCACTTCAGGTCTGATTTTCTTTCTAAGAACAACTCTTTAGAATTAAATGTCCATGTTTTTAGTACTCTTGGTTTAACTGAAATTTCCAGGGCTAGTCATTTGAGCTCTAATGCACTTCAGAACATATTATGTTATTTGATATTGTGTTTTCTTGTGGGTGCAGAATAGTTTAATGTTATTGATAGTCCCTTTGCTTTGTTTTGGAAGGTATTTTTCCTGATTGCAGAACTTGTTTCTGCATTGAATTGTTAAATGTAACCATCACATACCTTGGAGTTGTTAACCTTGGTTTCTTTCCAGGAGAAATATATGAATTTTTTCAAGTGATATTTCATTTTTTTGTTTCCAGAAGTTCTGGGCAGTTTTCTAGTATTATTTATGGTACTATTATGTTTTTTTGTTTTGTTTGTTTTTATTCCATGTGACACCTGTGATCCTTAGCTCATTTCTATGCATTCTGTGTTTTAGATCATTGTGTTTTACTTGGATAGTGAGTATATTTCCTTTTGGTATTATTGTTTTCTATTTCCCTTCTTCTAGATTATCTTTTATTTCTGTGTGTTTGTATTTCCAGTCAATTGTGTTCTCTTTTGTTTGGTAATATTTGCCATTGCAGATTCCAACTTTTCAGTTCTTCCCATTACTTTTCCTGTGCAGAACATCAATTTTTCTCTTGTAATTCTCATTTCTGTTTATTGATCTTTTTTTCTGAGATGATGATGAGGAGGATATCTTGACTTGGAAGTCAATTGGATTTAAGTGAGGCAGGGATGAGCAGTCATTTTCTCCTCCAGAGTCATCAGAGTCCAGGGGAAGACATAGATCAGGATGATTCACAGTGGCCCCAGATGCAATGGGAGAACCTGGTCTTTTTAAGCTAAGGTCTTTCCCAGGTCTCAGTTTGTCAGGTAACATCAGTGATTAAAAGCTAGGTAAGAACTGAGGCAAAAGATGTCTTAGTTTGACTTCCCAAAAGAATCAACCTGAGAGGGGAAGACACTTAGAGTTTCTGGCCATAACAAAAACAATGTTCTTTCCACTCATTCTGAGTCATCAAAACTGAAACAATGAGCAAGTGAGTCTTGGTCTGGGACCTATTATTCTTCAGTCAGTGAAATCCAAAGTAATTTGGGCTTAAAGCCAAATCAAGTAGCTCCCTTTGAATCCAAGTAGGCTTTATCTAAGTCTGGTTTACCAGAGATATATTTCTAGAAATCATGAATGAAAACCACACGAGACAAAAAATATAATTGTCCCAGTTTAAAAAAAAGATAGATTAAATAAATAAGAAAAAAATAGCCCACAAATGCCAAGATATCTTACAAAATATAAACATGCAAGGCTATGACTCAGGAGAAGCCACAATAGACCACACGGTCAAGGTGTGCAAATAGAAGTATAAATGAATGAACTGGGAATGGGGAAATCCGATATCATTTGAATCTCACATTGATTATAACTGGCTCACATCAGTCATATAACAAACAAAAAGAGTAGACATTTTCTTATGGGGAGAGAGAAAAGAGAAGGCATTTCTAAAGTCATTCAGGAATAAACTTTGTGATTCCAGCTTCTCCTCAAATTCCAGGTGGTTCTATGTCTTAAATGTTGGATCATTTTCCTGTGTTTTGCCATATTTATTCATAGATGCCTGAACTTGTTACCATATCTGGAGGTCATATTTCCTTCTGCTGTTAATGTTTTCTCTGTTGATGTATCTGCTTATGTTCAGCTTCTTTAAGTTATCTTCCTCCTGATTTCTTTGGTAATTTCAGTCTTCTTCCAGTATTATTTTTTCCCATCTTTCTTGCTTTCTGACTCCCTCCTCTCTGATACAGATTTCCTTGAGAGCTGGATCTCAAACCATCTCAGACTCTTCCTGCACTGGGAAACTCATGATTTACCAACCTAAGTTTATGCCCCCGAGTGAATTTTTTTTTCAAGCTTCCAAGCACATTGATTTATTTAGCAATGCATACCAATTATTCAACCAACTGGGATCAAACACCTTCAGCTTTGGCACTGAACCCTGAATGCAGGGGGAGACAGATTTTGGTCAAATAAGACCAATTAATTAAAAAAATCATTAACCAGGTTGCAACATTAGGTAATCAAATTTCTTTTTTCTTTTTTCTTTTTTTTTGAGGAACTTAACCTTTTATTCAATCCCTCTTTCTCCAGCTGCTAGTAAGGGGAACTTAGCTTTTTGAAAGTCTTATAATCCTATGATTTTTTTATTCCTCTGTATTTTTATGTATGTATTTTTAATGTTTATTTATTTATTTTTTGTTTTCAACATTCTTTTCCACAAAATTTTGAGTTCCAAATTTTCTCCCTATCTCTCCTTTCCCCCCCACCCCAAAACACCGTGCATTCTGATTGCCCCTTCTCCCAATATGCCCTCCTTTCTATCAAACCCCTCCCTTCCCTTATCCCAGTCTTCTCTCTTGTCTTACAGGGCAAGGTAAATTTCTATACCCCATCACCTGTATTTCTCATTTTCCAGTTGTATACAAAAACAATTCTCAACATTCGCTCCTAAAACTTTGAGTTCCAATTTCTCTCCCTCTCTCCCTCCCTCCCCAACCGTCTCCACTGAGAAGGCAAGCAATTCAACATAGGCTACATATGTGTTATTTTGCAAAAGACCCATAATAGTCATGTTGTATAAGACTAACCATATTTCCCTCCATCCTATCCTGCCCCGCCATTTATTC
The DNA here is from genome assembly GCF_028372415.1 of Notamacropus eugenii. Classification (NCBI taxonomy): domain Eukaryota; kingdom Metazoa; phylum Chordata; class Mammalia; order Diprotodontia; family Macropodidae; genus Notamacropus; species Notamacropus eugenii. Next base: position 446,046,581 of record NC_092873.1, read on the forward strand.
TATTCTCTCTTTTGACCTTGTCCCTCCCCAAAAGTGTTTACTTCTAAACACTCCCTGTTCCCATTTGCCCTCCCTTCTAGCATCTCCCCACATCCCATTTATCCCCTTCTCCCCTACTTGCCTGTAGTGTAAGATAGATTTTCATAACAAATTGAGTGTTCATGTTACTCCCTCCTGAAGTCAAATGTGATTAGAGTAAACTTCTCTTTTTCCCTCTCACCTTCCCCCTTTTCCCCTCCATTGAAAAGGCTTTTTCTTGCCTCTTTCATGAAAGATAATTTGCCCCATTTCATTTCTCCCTTTCTCCTCTCAATATATTCCTCTCTCACCCCTTAATTTTTTTTTTAGATATCATCCCTTCATATTCAACTCACCCTGTGCTCTGTCCCATTTCTTCAGTTCCTCAATTATCTGTCCCAAAGAATTCAAAGTACTACCACACTGCTGCTACATAGCCAGGAGTAATTTCTGTTGTTTGGGAGTTTGGGCCTCCTGAATCTCTGCGAAAAGTGATGGAGTAGAGTGTGGGTTTAAACTATATTTCAAACTTATCCATGTTTCCTTCCTTTTTCCCTCAATTTCTCTGTTCTCCTACAGATGTCTTTTGCACAAGGCACCATGGGGGAGAAAGGCCAACAACTTCAGCAGCCTGGAGCACAGTGATAGCTGGCTGTCCCATCCAAAGCAAATTTATACTGGGTGGAGCTAAGATCTTCACATTGGAGAGAAGGGATGGGAAATCAGAGTGTGGGGTTGGATTTTATTGCAAATCTAAGCATCCAATCCTTGGTTGGCTAGTACACCTCACTGCAGGTAGTATAGAGCTCAAGATAGACCATCAGTTCATTTATTTTTTTAACCTTATTTTGGATTCTAGGTTGCCTAGACCATTGGATTCAGATGAAGTTGTTTTATCTTTGACACATAATTTCTCTTTTGGAGAGATCTGAAAGGTTATGGAGATCAGAGATAATGTCTACTCTTTCATTTTTTGATCATATGACTGATGTGAGGTTAAGATGGATGTGAGGTTCAAAAGATGCCTGATTCCCACATTCCCACTTCATTCATATAGACTTCTATTTTGTACACCTTGACTATATGGCCCGTGTGGCTTTTCCTTAGACTCCCTAACAATTGCGGCTCCTTTTTTTTCCTCCAAGATAAATACAACCTCTTCTGTTTGATCTGGATTTTGCAGATCTGGATCTAGCCTATCTTTCCAGGCTTATAATACATTATTCTCCTTTCTGCTCTCTAAATTTCTTTCCTAATCACCTTGGTTACTCTTCTGGGCATGTCACATTCCATCTCCTATCTTTGTGAATTTGTACAATTTACTTATCATAACTCGAATGTTCTCCCTCTTCATCTCTACTTCCTAGAATCCCTGGTTTTCTTCTAAGCTCAGCTTATGTCCTGCCCCTTACAGGAAACCTTTACTTAACCTCTTAGTTTCTAGTGATCCCTCACCAGGAACATTTTGTATATATTTTAAAACTTTCAATTACATGCTGGTTTCTCCCAGTAGGACATAATCTTCTTTAGGACAGGGATATTTTCTCCCCAAAGTATCAAGCACAAGGACAAGATTTAGTAAACCTTTAATGAATGAATGATTATTGAATTCAATTACTTTTTGGGTTTTTTTTTAAATCTCAGGTGACTTTTAAATTTCCCCTCCTTTGTGAATCCATAAGTATAGCATTTCAAAATTGATTTGTCTTTTACTAACCCAAAGGAATGGCCCTGCAGTCAGTATTGTGCCCCCTCCCTCATTTTATTACAGTGAGCAAATTGTGTGAACCATTTGATAATCATTTAATAATGACAGCTTTGGAGGCAGCAATTGAAACCAGCTGCATTGGACTGTCTGGGTCCATCATTATTTCTGCTTCATGGAATTAGCCATCGTTATGGTTTATGCTGACACATTTTTGGGCTTTAAACACTTGAGCAGTCCACCTGGGATAATTAATGAAAAAAAGCTCTATTTTAACAAAAATAAAAAAAAATAAAATACTTTTTTTAAAAAAATAACAAACCTTTTGCTGAAAAGCCAGTTTCATGTAAATGAGACTGTTAATGGAGCTGGGGTAATGATCTTCTTTTCTTTATCTTGTTACAAACACTGTGTGGTTATTTACTCAAATAATTCTGGTGGAGGTATTTTGGAAATCAGAAAAAACACAATCTCTGTAGCCAAGCCAAGTGTTCCATATTGAATCTGGATGAAACGCACCTTATTAAACAATTAATATTCGTCATCAATGGTATTGAGTGGGAGGGTCAAGATGTGACTTAGTATCTTAAAACTTTTTACTTCATATGTTTTTAAGGTTTCTGATTCTGGAAAAAAAAAGGTCTTATTTTTTAATTTCATTTCAGAACTATTACCTCAGAAAAGTGAGTGGTGACAATTGCTTTTTTTAAAAATAGTTTTCAGCTATACCATTTCATTTCCCCCATTTTTTTTCTGCCATATGAGTTCAAAGTTTAGAAAATAAATGCACTGTACTTATTAGAAACCAGTTTTAGCTTTTATGATCTAGTAGCAATTTTACATATTTTACAGAGCAATTAAGGTATTTTTTTCTAATACTTTCAAAAATAAATTCATTGCCAGATTCTAGAAACACCACTTAGATCAGATCGCCAGCTGTGAAAACACTTGAGTCACTCACTTCCTAGAGGATGTGATCATTATTTTTAGCCTGAAAGGCTGCCTACTTTTCCATCAATTTTAGGGAGTCTTTTTCTGTGTCTGTCTTTTATCCGTCTTTGCCTCCCTTTCTCTCTCTGTCTTTGTCTGCGTGTGTGTGTGTGTGTGTGTGTGTGTGTGTGTGTGTGTGTATCAGCTAGGTGGCATAGTGAAGAGTACTGGCTCTGGAATCAACAAGATTCGTCTTCCTGAGTCCAGATTTGACCTCAGGCACTGACTGGATTTGTGACCCTGGGAAAGTCAGTATTTGCCTCAGTTTCCACATCTATAAAATTAACTGGAGAAGGACATGGCACACCACTCCAGTATCTTTGCCAAGAAAACCCCAAATGGGGTCATGAAGAGTCAGATACAGCTGAACAACAATAGATATTTACGGAATTGATTTTAATTATTTCTCCTGATATTCCATGATATGTGCTTTAAACAAAATTCCTTCATCTTTCTCAGTTTCATCCACTGCCTTACTTTTAACCTGGAATCTCCCTCTTCTATCTGCAAAAATCACTACCTAGTAGCATTCTGTCCAAGAAGCAGGGCTTAATGTGCTACTCCAGTCCTCTGCCCCACACCCTTAACCTGAAATGGTCTCATCTTTCTTTGACTTGTTATGTAAGTTTTATTCTCTATAATCATTTATATAGTGCTACTTAATGACTACCTTGTTTTGTTAGCAGGGTTATTGCCAGCTTAGGTAAGGTATAATCACATTTTTTGTTGCACAATTCTCTAAGATCTTGAAAGCTTTTGAGGAGTTTCATTCTGTACTGTTGAAGAGAATACTTGCAGTGAGGGATGCACAGATACTTGACGCATTATTTTTTAATCACTTTTGCTGTGTGTGTCAAGATAGACACTATAGTGTCAAATGGTTCTTCTAATACTAGAAACAGTCAATATTTTGCTTAGTTTTCCTGACATACTTTAATTTTTCTTTAAAGAAAAATCTTAGGCACAAGATTTTGCTTTGTAGTAGTTTTAAATATATACATACATATATACAGGATGTATATATACATATGGTATATATGCTTGTATAATCAGAAATTATTATGATATAAAATATGATCTTAAAACAATTTAGGTGCGACTGTGGCGTGCAGTTGACTGGTTGGTACTCTACCTTTGCTCATTCCTTTGAAAAGTAACTAGTCTTTTTATAGTGCTTACTAGGTGCCAGCCACTATAATAAGTAAGCACTTTGAAAATATCATCTCATTTGATTCTGACAAGAACCCTGGGAGGTAGGCGTTATTATCTGCATTTTACAGTTGAGAGGAGAGTCAAATAGAGGCTTATTAACCTGCACAGGTCATAGAGTAGCTAGTTAGGATCTGAAACTGGATTTGAACTTAGGTCTTTCTGACTCTAGGCCCAGTTTTCTATCCATTATGCCACCTTGATCCCTTTGGTTAGAGAGGGGCACAACTGAATTACTCCCAGGTCCTGTCTATCTGCACACTGGGGAACTGTTGAAGTTCTGATATACCATCTATATCTATACAATCTATATCTCTATCTGTATCCATATCCAAATTTATATCTCTGTTTACATTGATATCAATATCCACATATTTGGCGATTATTCTCTTCTTTCTATGACCCCTGCTTCTCTGGAGATTAAATCAGGCCTACTCTATTACAACAATTAGATTATTTATGAGTACAAGATCAATATAATAGCTCTCAGATCCCCTTAGAACCTTTAACTGCTATTATGGAATATATAGAAGATAAAAACTTAGTAATATAATCATAAAAGCTCAAAGTTTCTATTAGGGAATAATTCATATAGTTCAGCAGAGAGTTGGTACTACACAAATTTAATATTTTTTTAGGTATGTCTAGCTCAACACCAATTTCTCTATTTTTGAAGCAAGACAAAAATAGAGCAAAATTGAAGTAAGAGAAGCACAAAAACATACTAATGCAACTGTTACTGGACATATGTAACTAGAACGTGGGAAAAGAGGGAATATTTTTGGAACTTCCTTTAGCACTTGAAGAGGCAAGTAGCCTTATCCAGGGGCAAGACTCCTGCATAGGCTTCACAGCCCTATACTATCCTTTCAGTTTCTCTTTTTGATTTTTCTTTTTTGATTTTTTTTTGTTCCTTCTCCTTGTATGAGTGATGTTTCCCAGTTAAGCTACTTACATTCCTTGAAGAGGTGACCCTAAATGTCTCCCTGTTCCTTTCTCTTTTCTTCCCTGCCAAAGGCTTTATGTGTCTCTCTTAAAACTCATCCACATTACGCAAGTCCTTCTTCAACTCAAAGATCTCGATATTTCAAATCTTTCTTCTGGTTGCAGGAGGAAGCTTATCCCTCTGATATTATAAGTCTCAGAATGTCTCAAAAGATCAGATCTGTATGCCTAAATACATAGAGAAAACCAACCAAAAAAAGTGGACTATCTTTAAATATGGAGATTAGGTGATTGTTGTCCTTTGTTCTTGAAGAGGACAAAAATGACATTACTATATTGAGGTCAATGTACATTGTGTCTGACTGAGGCTGATCTGACCAATACAAGCTTGGAAGATTCTACCACAGGCTGGGCAGAGAGACTCCATGTGGAGGTTAATGCAATAATGTAAGTATGTTGAAATTTGATGCTCTGAGAATCATGAATACAGCATCTTAGTAGTAAGATGACTTGGAGTGAATCCTCACTTGCAACTTGCTACTATTTTTTATACTCTGTGCAAGTCAGGTAAATTCTATGAGTTTTGGTTTCCACATTGAGAAAATGATAAGTTTGGACTAGGTTACTTCTTTGGGTGCTTCTATTGCTCTTCTTACTTTGTTAAAAAAAAAAGAAAGTTATGATAAAAGGAGAGGTACAATAGTATTATATATTAATAGCATATATTTCTTTAAGGAAATTAGCAAATTTGAAGTAAAAAATAAAGAATTTGAATAAAGATTATGAATAAATAAGCTACAGTAACATTATAATCCATCCATACTAGATACCATTCAACTGTATTTTAAACAGCTGAATACATACAAAATTCTATATCCATGGTCCCCTTTGTGTAAGAAATAAAGTCTATAACATTTTGTCAAGTGTTTTACTTGGAAACAAAGAAAAGCCTAGTTAGTTGTTCATAGAATCAGTCAATATACATTCATCATTCACTGAAGTCTGTGCAAGGGTCTGTGCTAAGGACCAGAGGATTCAAAGAGAAACAAACATTATTTGACCTTCAAAAATATGTTCTAAAAGAATATAAAGTTAATGTCAGTGAAGGAGGCATTAGAATCTAGATCACAGAGTGTTTGAAAGACCACTGAATATTAATATTGTAAAGATAGGTTGGTGCCAAGTTGTGAGAGGTTTTTAAGGTCAAGGAAGCATAGACTGTATTCTAGAGGCAATATGGAGCCCCTGAAGTTTATTGAGCGAAGCTGAAACTTTTTCAGTTTTGTGGAAGATGTTTTGAAGTGAGTAGACTTGAGAGAGGGCTACCACTTAGGAGACTATTGTATTTTTCCATGAGAGAAGTAATGAAGGCGTAATCTACAATCATGACTACATAAATAGAGAGATAGAATCAGATATGAGAGATATGGTGGAGACAGACATGTATGGTAACTTCCGTGATATGAAGAGTGAAGGATAATGAGTAATATAAGATAACACTTAGGAAAAAGAGCCTAAGAGAGTGGAAGAATGGTGATTCCCTGAAAAAAAAAATAATGGAGTTCAGTAGAGAAGATGTTTTGTACTGAAAGAGAATGTGTTTGAATTTGTGATGTTTCTGAAATATCCACTTCAGACTGTACAGATGCAGTGGTAATATAGAACTGAGAAATGAAGCTCAGGATAGAGTCTGAGGCTAGATATGAGTTTTCTGAGCAAATATGCTCATTAAATGCATGGGAGTTGAAGAGATCCCTGAGAAAGAGAAGACAGCTCAGTAAAGAGTTTAGGAAAATCTGTACAGTTAAAGTGGAGTATAAAGACCATGATGATCAAGCAACCAAGAACTGAGAAGGATAGGTCACAAGGAAAAGGAAAAACAGTGGTGTCATGAAAACCTAGACAGATGAGAATGTCTATACAAAAGGATGGTTGACAGTGTCATAAACAGGAAAGTAATCAACAAAGATGAGAATGGAGACATAATCAGATTTGACATTTAAGAGATTGTTGGTAACTTCAGAGAGGGTAGTTTTAGATGAATGCTGTACTTGTAAAATAGACTACACAGGGCTAAGGAATCAATAGCAGGTGAGGAAGTAGAGACATTGTGTATAGATGATTTTTACTAGAATTTTGGCTGAGAAAGAATGATAGAGCCTAGGAAAAAGATTTTTGTTTCTGTTTTCTGTTTATATTTTTGTTATTTTTTTAAGTATGAAAAATGGATGGAAATTCAGATAGAGGCCAGACTGTGGAGGCCATTAAATGTTAGGCCAATATTTTATTTTATCTTATATGTAACAGAGAATCACTTCAGATTTTTGTTTCTTTGTTTGTTGTTTGTTTTTAGGCAGGGAGTGCCAAATATTAGCCCTATATTTTAGGAAAATTGTCTTGTTAACTGTATGAGAGATGAATATAAGAAGGGTAAAAGCAGAAAAGAATAGTTTATAGGGTAGAATTGTAGTTCAGACAATAGGTGATAAAGATCTGATCTAATCTCCATATTCCTTTTACTTCAGCTAGTCTTGTGATAAGTTTCTTTTAACCCACTGAATCCTGTACTCAAAGTATGATAAGCAAATATTCAAGTAATATTCCTTTTTTCTTTCATTTTTTTCTTTTATTTGAGTCTTCTTATACAAAATGACTAATATGGAATTGCATATGTATAACCTATATCTGATTGCTAGCCATTTTAGAGATGGGGGAAGGGAGGGAGGGATAGAATTTGGAATTCAAAACTTTAAGTAAAAATGTTAAAAACATTTTAAAAAAGTGGGGAGAGGTGCTTTGAGGTGGTGAATTTGGCCAGGAAGTGTCATAGGGACCTGATTGTAGGCAAGAACAGAAAAAAATTCATAATTTGAACCGTATTATTTCAGGAACTGAGTTCCTAGTTCTAGTGTTTGTGTGTGGGAGGGTATAAAATGGGTGCTATGGCAAAAGAGGAAGCAACATGGCATGGCGATGGCCAGTTAATGCCTTCCTTTACTTTTTTTTAAAGTTATTTGATTTGTTTTCAGTGTTCTACAATCAATTCCTTATAACTCAGATTTTTTCCCCCTCCTTCCCCCTTCTTTCCCCTTCATTCTGCCTCCTTCCCTGAGTTGGCATACAATTTTATACAAGTTTATACATACATTCCTACTAAATACATTTTCACCTCAGTCATGTTGCATAGAAGAATTAAAATGAATGGGAGAAATCATACAACAAACCAAAATGTAATACAAAATAAAATGATCTGCTACATTCTGTGATCAAATTCCACAGTTCTTTCTCTGAATGTGGAAGGCACTTTATCTTAAGAGACCATTGGGAATATTTTAAGTCCTTGCGTTGCAGTGAAGTTCTAAGTCTACCAGAAAAAATTCTCACACACTGTGGTTGTTGCTGTGTATAACATTCTTCTGGTTCTGCTCCTTTCACTCAGCATCAGTTCATATAAGTCTTTCCAGGCCTCTCTGAAGTCTTCCTGTTCATCGTTTCTTACAGTACAATAGTATTCCATTACATTCATATAACACAATTTATTCAGTCATTCCCCAGTTGATGGACATCCCCTAGATTTCCAGTTTTTGACCACCGGAAAGAGTAATACTATAAATATTTTTGTACATATGGGACCGTTTCCCATTTTTATGATCTCTTGGGGATACAGTCCTAGAAGCAGTATTGCTGTATCAAAGGGTGTGCACATTTTTGTAGCCTTTTGGCTACAAATTGCTCTCCAGAATTGTAGCCTTTTGGCTACAAATTGCTCTCCAGAATGGTTGGATCAGCTCACAGCTCCACCAACAATGAATTAGTGTTCCAACTCTCCCACATCTTCTCGACATCTATCATCATTATATTTTTGTCATGTTAGCCAGTCTGATAGGTGTGATGTGGTATCTCAGAGCTGTTTTGATTTGCATCTCTCTAATCAATTGTGATTTAGAGCATTTTTTCATATGACCATAGATAATTTTGATTACTTCCTCTGAAAACTACCTGTTCATATCCTTTGATCATTTATCAACTGGGAAATGACGTATTCTTGTACATTTCAGTTCTTTATATATTTTAGAAATAAGGCCTTTATCAAAGATATTAGTTGCAAAAATTCTTTCCCAGTTTTCTGCTTCCCTCCTGATCTTGGTGGCATTGGGTTTGTTTGTACAAAAACCTTTCAATTTAATGTAATCAGAATCCATTTTGCACTTCATAATGTTTTCTATCCCTTGTTTAGTCAAAAATTCTTCCCTTCTCCATAAATATGATAAATACAGTATTCCTTACTGCACTAATTTGTTTATAATATCAATTTTATACCTAGAGCATGTACCCATTTGGACTTTATTCTTGTGTAAGGTGAGAGACATTGGTCTATGCCTAGTTTCCACTATACTAATATCCAGTTTTCCCAGCAGTTTTTATTGAATAGCAAGTTCTTATCCCAGAAGCTGAGGTCCATGGGTTTATCAAATAGTAGATTACTATATTCATTGACTACTGTGTCTTGGGTACTTAACCCATTCCATTGATCTACCCTTCTGTTTCTTAGCCAGTACCAGGTGGTTTTGATAATTTCTGCTTTATAATACAATTTGAGATATGGTAGAGCTAGGCCACCTTCCCTCCCATTTCTTTTCATTAGTTCCCTTGATATTCTGGACCATTTGTTTCCAGATGATTCATTTCCAGATGAATTTTAATATTATTTTTTCTAGCTCTACAAAATAATTTTCTGATAGTTTGATTGGTATGGCACTGAAGAAGTAAATTAATTTAGGTAGAATTGTTCTTTTTTTTTATATTGGTTTGGTCCACCCAAGAGCAACTGATGTTTTTCCACTTACTTAGATCTGACTTTATTTGTGTGAAAAGTGTTTTGTAATTGTGTTCATATAGTCCCTGGGTTTCTTTTAGCAGGTAGACTCCCAAATATTTTATGATGTCTACTGGATTTTTAAATGGAATTTGTTTTTCTATCTCTTGCTGTTGTGTTTTTTTAGTAATATATAGAAATGCAGAAGATTTGTGCCAGCTAATATTCTCAATGAGGATGGAGCTTAGGGTTTTATGAGGGTATAATAGTATTTCTTGCATGAGTAACACTATTTGATCATTATAAGTATGACAAGAGCAAACATTAACATAAATAATTTCAAATGATATTAAATTAGCCTGCTTATTGTGAGAAAATATAATTTAACTATTTTCCCTTTTTTGAAATATACTTTTTAAGCCCATGATAAGTAGCATATCAAATTTGAGCAGTTCTCTTTCCCTTCTCCAGAAGGATAATTGGTCTCTGTTCACCAGTACTTTAAATTAAGTAAGTGACCAAAGTATAATTGCCATCCCTGGATTGGTAATGTGGCACTTGAACAGCTCTTTGCAAGCCTAATGAAGCTTGAGCATATTCATAGCAATCCAAAGAAAGTCCCATGACTCCATTTATAACAGTTATGTAATACAAATTGTTAAAAAGGAGGATTTTATTTCAGTTTGTTGGCAATCCCTCTGTTCCAATGGGACTTTAATGTAGGATCCACTTAGTAGGGGAGGGAATTGGTGTTTATTAACATCATGTATTGATATATGTCTTTAAAAATTCAATTATACAAATAGAAATTTAAAATATTAAAATTACTTTTCTGTTACCTATTTTATGAGGATCTAAGATCAGGTGTGGTTATCAATTTTATATCTAGAACAATTAAATTCTTAATGACAATTGTGTCATATATTTTACATACAATCTGTATGCAGATCCTTTTCAAATTAAAAAAAAGAATTATAGACAGTTTTCAAAGTTGAGGGGAACAATCAACTTCCTCTCTCTTTTTCTTTTCCTCTTTCTCTCTTCATATAGATAGATATGTGGATACTGATCTCTCTCTTTCTATGTGTATATGTGTGTAGTTTTATATATATATATATATATATATATATATATATATATATATCGATAGATAGATAGATATATGAAGATATAATACAAGGTATACACATACATATATATGTAACATGTACATTCACACATGCATGGATGGAGAGATAAATACTCCATTATAAAATAATTACTTTCCTTTGAATTTCAACAAGCAGAGCTTTGCAGAAATGCTTTCCATTCCTGGACTGGACTACATTGCTACTTGGAATTATAAGAGGATGGAGCAGGATCAGGAAGTAGCTTATATTTCAATATAATAGGATCTGTGATTGGAGATTATGACAAAATATGTCTGGAACGGAAAGTTGGAGCTTGATTCTGGAAGAGAGTAATGCTGTTAGAAAATTGGCATTTATTCTATAAGTAACTATAAGGCAGTGAAGAATTTTGACCAAAGGGCTGACTTTGCAAGCCTTGTGAAGGAAATATTAGAGAAGAGAGATTCATGAGATAAGTTATTATTGTTATTGTTTTTTGTCCTTCAAAAAAGATCATCTGGCATCAAGAAGATGATGCCATGACTTGCAAGTGAATTGGATTTAAGTGAGGGAGGGCTGTGAAAAGTCACCAGCCTCACTTTCTCCTACATCTGGGTCCAGTGGACAGATATAGATCAGGATAACTGGTGATGGAGTCCTAGCTAGGTGGTACAATGGATAGTGATGTTCCTGAAGTCAGGAAGACTCATCGTCCTGAGTTCAAGTCTGGCCTCACATACTTACTAGCTGTGTGACCCTGAGCAAGTCACTTAATCCTGTTTACATCAGTTTCTTTTTCTGTAAAATGAGCTAGAGAAAGAAATGGCAAAACATTCCAGTATCATGAGGTGGAAAGACTAGAGAAAAGGTATTAGAATAATTTAGATGAAAGATGATAAAGACCTAGACTAAACTGAGTAAAATATAAACTGAGGAAAAGAGGTGAATTATGAAGATAGCACACAGGTAAATCACTCACAAGTGACTTCATAATATATTCTAAAATAACAGATATAAATTGAGAGAGTACATTTAACAATCTCTGACTCATTTCTCCTCTGGAGCACAATGGTTGCCAATTATTCTTTTTTCTTTTAAAAATGTTGATTTATAATAAATGTCACCTTTCTTTGTTCATCTATCTTTCCACAAAGCCTTTAAGGTAGAGGAGAAGGGATCGATGAAAAAGATAATGCACAGGAAGATCTGCCAAGATTTACTTAGTAGAAATAAGAAGCAAAAGCAAAAATACCCCATAAATATTTAAGCTTGAGTGATTGAAATAATGGTGATGCCATCAACAGAAATCAGAATTTGAAAGAAAGGCATATTATGAGGGAAGTTAAGGTAGTGGGGGTCTAAGCCCTATTGAGACTGAAAGTCTAGGTGGCATTATTGAGTACGTAACTAAAAATCCAGAGCTAATTTTCAAGGGAAAGATTAGGGCTAGAAACTAGGTATTTAGATTACAGGATCATTAACATAGGGGTGAACACTGAAAGCAGGGGAATGGATCATATTGACAAAATTAGACCATAGATCAGAAGAATAGCTTAATGAAGACAAGGCCTGGAGGACACTTCCAAAGTGAGAAAAAGAGGAAAAACAATGAAACTGAGCAATGTTATTGTATGTAAATATTTTTAAAAATATTTTTACTAATTTTAAATCTTTCTTTTGTTATTGCTAATAATGGTAGTGTGTAGCACCAAAGTGATATTTGCAGCACCAAAGTGACCATGAATATCCCAGTGCATTTCCTAATCATGAAATACAGCAGACTGTCCACATGGAAGACAGAACCAAAACATTTATTCAAACACTAGAAAGCCAAATCCATCACAGTAACAAAAATCTATGCACTATAACAATGCAGAGAACAAGACCATCCCCAAGCCTTTCCTCTTCCAACCAGATCCATTCAACAAATCACAAACAGACACCCTTAAACAAAATCACAAATAAGTTCTTTTCCACTCATGCTAGCCAGATGCCTGCTAGCTTGCCTCCTTCCTAGCTCTGACTGTGACTAGACTCTGACCACATTTACTCTCAGCTCTGCCCTATCTCCACCTATTTCTGTTTCACCCTTCATGCTCCACCCATTCAGCAAATTCCTCCCACCACAGGCTCCATGTGACTCAGACTTTCATGTGACCCAGGTAGGTTACATGGGCCTGTGAATGGAAAAGATCTTCCCTTTTAAATCATCATTACATGGTGATAATGATTATGATGCATAGATGAAATTCTAACTGAAAATGGTATAATAAGAATGGACAGAGACCTATTATGGTTATTTTCAGTCATAATTGTTCTCAATCAAAATAGTCACAACATGAATTCAAATACATTCTATTTCATGTCTGGGAACAGTGAAAACTGTATATACAAAAATAAAAGTTGAAGGAAGGACTTAGCATACCATATAAATTTAGAATGACCCTTAGCAGGTAAACTAAAATATATACAAGATCATTGACAACTTCAGGCAAACTTCTCAGTCTTCATGTGGAAAAACTGATATATGGTAAATGCCTGTCTCATGGTCATGTTAATATATGAGTGAAAGTTCATTATAAGCCAGTGAGCTAACATATCATCTATCCATTGGTTATTTCAGAATCCCACTCAAATGAGCTACTTCTTTTTAATTGTTTTCATTGTATTTCTCTCTGCTAGCATGATTTAGCTTAATTCTCTTCTATAAAGCTTAGTTGGTAATATATTGCAATGTACTCCCTCTTACTAGGCGCCCTTTGGACAACTTTAACTCTAACTTTTCAGACCATATTATTCCAGAATTAATGGTTATACAGGCATTTTAACGCTCATTAAACAAAACCATCATCTTCAGCAGCAGCAGCAGCAGCAGCAGCAGCAGCAGCATCATCATCATCATCATCATCATCATCATCATCATCATCATCATCTAATTATTGATGAAAATATCAGGTCTAAGTAAATCTAGACTTCACATTTTAATTAAATACAAATTCATTGATTTTGTAAATACATTTCACAAAAGGAAATTGTATAATATAAAATGCCTGAAGATAAACAAGAAAAGATGAGTTGGAAGGAACTAAAAATGGTTGAAAAATCAATAGCCTATATAAATAGAATAAAAGTTCCATTTTTAATAAATGTTCCTTTCAATTTAAATAATTCATTGACAGTAAATATTAATCAATGAAAGCAATGAACATATCTCAATTGTAAATAAAGTTACCCTATTCTGAGTTAGATGACTAAAATTAATGTTATAAAAGGTAGCATTTTATGTCTACAATTCAAATAAAGTTAGTATTTTTAACTGCACCATGAAAGTTTAATTTTTTAACAAAGGCATTACAACATATTACCAAACCATCCTTACATTTGCTTAATAAAATGAGTACATGGTTTCCTTAACATTTATTTAGATTAAAATTAATTACATTTATTTTTCATTATTGCAAAGATCAACATGTCCTGAGAAAAATTTAAAAAAAAAAAACAACTTTTTTCTAGATTGAAGGAATCATGTCTGTAAGTTAATTAGAGGGAGGAAAAATAGCATATAGGATAACTAGGTGACACAGTAGTATAGCAGTGGGCTTGGAATCAAGGAGATACATCATCATGAGTTCAAATGCAGCCTCAGACACTTACTTAGTTTTGTTGCCCTGGGCAAGTCACTTAATTCTGTTTGCCTTAGCTTCTCATCTGTAAAATGAACTGAAGGAAATGTCAAATCACTTGAGTATCTTTGCCAAGAAAACCTCAAAATAAGATTATGAAGAGTCAGACATTGCTAAAATGGCCAAAGGACAACAAACAGTGTATGGGGATGAGGATAATATAGGAAATAATGGCCTTTGATTGTTAATGCCCCCTTTGATTCATGTACAAAGTAACTATGAAAAAATTATGTTAATCCTCTGACTCTGAGTTTCTTTATGAACGAAATGAGAATGATACCTAAGGTCCCTGCTTCAAGAGGTTGTTATAAGGATCAAATTAGATAATCAGGATAAAGTGTTTTAAAAACCTCCAAGTACTATAAAAAAACAAAATCTCAAGTCATCTACACTCACATCTCTACCCTACTCCTTTGTCCAAAATAGGAGAAAAACATCACTTATTCCTTCATTCTGTAAACATAGAGAAATAGCACTGGATTCAAAGTCAGATCTGGATTTAAAGCCTTTCTTTTCTGTGTATTGATTTTGCCTGTAATGGAATTAATTCTGTCTCTCTTTCTCCATCTCTCTCTTTCTGTCTGTCTGTCTCTCTCTGTCTCTGTCTCTCTCTGTCTCTCTCTCTCTCTCTCTCTCTCTCTCTCTCTCTCTCTCTCACACACACACACACACACACACACACACACACACACACACACACACACTAAAGCTGGTGGTACAGGGTATACAGAGCTACACTATTACAGAACTCAGGAAATTCTGAATTCCAATCTTGCCTCAGGAACTTTAACTGTATGACCTTGGCAAGTCACTTAAATTCTCTAGATTTCAATTTCATCATCTATAAAATGAGAATAATAATAGTACTTAATCTAATAGGGTTGTTAGGAAGATCAAATGATTTAACATAAGTAAAGTAACTTGCAAATTTTAAAGAACTTCTTAAATTACTATCACTATTATTATGTCTCTAATCCCTTACAAATCTAGAGATTATGGCAAATGCATTTATTAAATGCCCCCCTCCCCTTATAATAGAGCAGTGGTACAGGCTGGAGAGATTTTGTTTTAGAAAAAGCAAATATAGTATTGTAAGGAGTTGGAAAACCAATACATTAAGAGTAATACAGAGGGACAGGACCCTGAAAAGATTTCACAGAGCCACCTGCAGTAGCAGTTCCCAGATTACTCAACCCACAAATACCACAGACTGCTTCAAACGTCAGTGGGAGGGCTCTGTCATCCATGAGAAGGGAGTGTGGTCTGGATCCTGGCAGCAGCCACTGCAACTGCAGCTTTCATTTTTGGAGCTCTCTACCCAGAACCCCTGGGGGAATTGAGAAGCTGATCTAAATCTCAGTCCTGAGCTTGGACCTGCTGAAGAACTCAAAAATCAAGTATCTTGCCGGGAAAATGTCCAAAAAAGGGGAAAAAGAATAAGACAACAGAAAGTTACTTTCTTGGTGAGCAGGTCTTTTCTTCCATCCTTTCAGATGAGGAGGAACAATTTAGATCTTCAGAGGAAGACCTAAAAGTCAAGACTTCTACATGCAAAACATCCAGAATAAATTTACAATGGTCTCGGGTCATGAAAGAGCACAAAAAGGATTTGGAAAATCAAGTAAGGGAGGTAGAGGAAAAATTGGGAAGAGGAATGAGGGCAATGCAAGAAAACCATGAAAAGTAAGTCAACAGCTTACTAAAGGTGACCTAAGGAAAAAAAAATACTGAAGAAATTAACACCTTAAAAAATATATTAATTCAAATGGCAAAAGAGGCCCAAAAAGCCAATGAGGAGAATAATACTTTAAAGAACAGAATTAATCAAATGGAAAGGGAGGTTCAAAAGCTCACTGAAAATAATAATTCTTTAAAAATGAGAATGTAGTAGTTGGAAGCAAATGACTTTATGAGAAATCAAGAAATCACAAAACAAAACCAAAGGAATGAAAAAGTAGAAGATAATGTGAAATACCTCACTGGAAAAATAACTGGCCTGGAATATAGATCCAGGAGAGACAATTTAAAAATTATGGGACTATCTGAAAGTCATGATCACAAAAGGGCCTAGACATCATCTTTCATGAAATTATAGAAGAAAATTGCCCTGATATTCTAGAAGCAGAGGGTAAAAATAAATATTGAAAGACTCTATTGATCACCTCCTGAAAGAGATGCAAAAAGAGAAACTGCTAGGAACATTGTAGCCAAATTCCAGAGTTTCCAAGTCAAAGTAAAAATATTGCAAGCAGCTAAAAAGAAGCAATTCAAGTATTGTGAAAAAACAATCAGGATATCACAGGATCCAGCCTCTTTTACATTAACGAATTGAAGGGCTTGGAATATGATATTCCAGAAGCCAAAGGAACTAAGGTTCAAGCCAAGAATCATCTACCTAGCAAAACAGAATATAATACTTCAGTGGAAAAAAAAAAATGCTCATTCAGTGATGTAGAGGACTTTCAAGTATTCTTGATGAAAAGACCAGACCTGAAAAGAAAATTTGACTTTCAAACACAAGAATCAAGGGAAGCCTGACAAGGTAAACAGGAAAGAGAAATCATAAAAGACTTTCTAAATTTGAACTCTTTACATTCCTACATGGAAAGATAATATGTGTAACTCTTGAGACTTTTTTTTAGTATTTTTGTAATTGGAAGGATTATGCACACACACACATATACACATACACGTACAGAACACAGGGTGAGTTGAATAAGAAGGGATGATATCTAAAAAAATAAAATTAAGGGGTGAGAGAGAAATATGTTAGGAGGAGAAAGGGAGAAATGGAATGGGGCAAATTATCACTCATAAAAGAGGTAAGAATAAGCGTATTCAATAGAGGAGAAAAGGGAGGAGGCAAGAGGGAAAAAGTGAAGCTTAATGTCTTCACATTTGGCTAAAGGAGGGAATAACATGCTCATTCAATTTGATATGAAAATCTATATTACACTACAGGAAAGTAGGGGAGAAGGAGAAAAGTAAGGTGAGGGGGATGATAGAAGGGATGGCAAATGAGTGAAGGGAGTAATTAAAAGTAACCACTTATGTGAAGGGACAAGGTCAAAAGAGAGAATAGACTAAATGGGGAGTAGGATAGGATGGAGAGAAATATAGTTATTCTTACACAACATGACTATTATAGAAGTCTTTTGAAAAACTACACATATATAGCCTATATTCAATTGCTTGCCTTCTCAGTAGGGATGGGTGGGGAGGGAGGAAGGGAGAGAAGTTGGAATTCAAAGTATTAGGAATGAATGTTGAGAAACGTTTTTGCATAGAACTGGGAAATAAGAAATATGGATAATGGGGTATAGAAATCTATTTTGCCCTACAAGAAAAGAAAGAAGATGGGGATAAGGGAACGGAGGGGTATGATAGAAGGTGGGGCATATGAGGGGAGAGATGAGGAGAAAATTTGGAACTCAAAATTTTGTGGAAATTAATGTTGAAAACTGAAAATAAATAAATAAACCTTTTAAAAAATAGTACAAAAAATTATAAAAAATAGCATTCAAAAGTTTACAAAAGAAAGGACCACGTGAAATTTGATTCTAAAAGTAATTAAAGGCCAGAGGTTGAGTGAGTACTTCCCACTGTCAGAAAACAGTAGTTCTGGGCAAGTCACTATAGTAGCAGTAGTAGTAGCAGCAGCAGCAGCAACAGCAGCAGCAGTAGCAGCAGTAGCAGTAACAGTAGTAGCATTAATATTACTGTTTTTGTTGTGGGAAGTACTGCTTAGGAAAATAATATAACTAACTGCATTAAAATATTGGGATATGAGCTCTTCTGTATGCACTATGAAAATATCTTTAGATTAATTTTGTGAGCAGGATAATAGAGATGATAGGTACCCTATTTTGTTCCCATATTATTTTGATTTCTTCTGCCGAGTCTTTATATTTTGAAAGATCTTCTTTCAGGTAGATTGGAAATTAGGCATTGGTATGGCAAAATCTATTTAATTAATGGTCTCAATACTTTATGGATCATTATTCTATCTTAGAGATAGTAGGCAGATATTTTATCTCTAATGACTTATTTAAAGAATTATGGAGCACATTTTGATATCTTTTTATTTTACAAAGATTTTTCTTAACAAGATAACAACAAAGAACTAAATAGCTAAAACCTGATATAAAATTCTAGTCATCAGGTGGTGTGTCTATACAGGTATTTGCTTTGCATTTTCTTTCTTTCTTCCTTCCTTCCTTCCTTCCTTCCTTCCTTCCTTCCTTCCTTCCTTCCTTCCTTCCTTCCTTCCTTCCATCCTTCTTTCTTTCTTCCTTCCTTCCTTCTTCTTTCTTTCTTTCTTTCTTTCTTTCTTTCTTTCTTTCTTTCTTTCTTTCTTTCTTTCTTTCTTTCTTTCTTTCTTTCTTTTTCTTTCTTTCTTCTTTCCTCCCTCTCTCCCTCTCTCTTTTTTCTTTTGCAGAGGAATCTCTAGGACAAACAGTTTGGGGATGTTAATCACTATATTAGAATAATTGCAAAATTATTGTCAGAAAAGTTGTACAAACTCAAAATTATAACAAAATATATGATTATTGTGCCAGTTTTGACAAGATCATTACAAAATTTATCATCTCATCTTTTTTCATTTTTCAATTTGCTAAGTGTTAGGTAAAACTCTAGGTTTTTTTGATTTGCATTTCTCTGATTATTAGTTGATTTGGAACATTCTTAATGATTTGTAATTTTTGTTTTTAAAACTGTTTTTCTTTTTTAATGATCTATTGACCACTTATTTATTGTCTGGGAAATAACTTTTGGTTTCCTGTATTTCTATTAGTTATAGATATCTGGGATATGAAATTCTTTTCTGAAAATTTGATACAAAGATTGGCTATTCTCAGCAAATACAACTTATCACTTCTATTGTTACTCTAAATAAAATAATTTTGCTTGTGTAAAAACAGATTATCTATTTTATCTCTTATCATTTCCATTATTCTTTTCACCTATTTTTGTTTTTGTTTATTTATTGTCAACTACGACTTTCTTCTTGATTGTTATAAAGCTTTTATCTGTTAACTAGAGGAGACAAAGTAATTCATAAGCATCACTTATATTCATTGGTTCAGTCTGACCTCTTTAAACTTAAATTTAAATATTTAATAATTTAAATAAATTCAAACTTAAATATTCTCTATCTCTGTCCCTGTCTCTTTGTGTGTGTGTCTCTCATAAATTAAAATTTTATGCTTATTGAGTCCAAATACAGTTTTATATGTTGGAAAAAATTCCATGAGATGAAGAAAATATCATTATGGTCAAATGATAAAATTACAACTGATTATTTTTTTTAATGCCTAGTTCTTAGCAGGGTGTCAATAACATAGTAGATATTTAATAAATATTTATTGGCTTTTTAAGTCTAATTTATATGACTCTTTAAAAATATAATGATAGTTCATGATGCCTGAGGACAGAAGATGCTTCCAGCTTCCTGATAAAGAGAAGGTTGACTTAAACAAATTATCTTTCATATATTCTTGGACATTGCCATAATGAGAATTTTTATTACCAGACGTTGCATATTCATTGTGAGAATTTTTTTTCTTTTATTTAGTGGGAAAGGAGGGGGGTTTATAGGAGAGGAAATACAAGTTTCCAAAAATACTGACTTTTTTTAGAGAATGGGCTAGCAGGCCCATTTATTTAAGTGGTATACTTATCAAGGTTTTTTTTTATTGTTTTAATGAGCCTAATAGCTAAATATTGCTCCATTTTTCCAATGCCTTTGTGCAATTCTATAGGAACTTTTCCAAGTTTCTACCATTTGATGCATGCTTTTTAAAATGCCATTGTTTTGTTGTTCATTGTTCCTTTAAACATCATATAAGGATCCCAAATAAGTCAATGACATTGACAGGGTTTTATAATATTACTTTCTTTGTTATATTCTAATAGAAATGTAATTGTTAAGTCTGGTTGGTGGCATTCACTATATGGCTAAGCTAATAACTAGGTGCCTCTTTGGTTCAGTGTGGTCCAATAGTTTACAGTTAATTCTAAGATCAAACACAAACTTCAATGTGTGTCTTTTAAAATCTTTATAACAATGCAACAATTCATCTTTCCAGGTTTATAAATCATTCTCCACAATACGCTGTCAGCCCACCAAGGTAGTCTCCTTTCTGTTTCTCACAAGCAGTTACTTCTTTCTAGTTTCCATGCTTTTATATATGTCTTTCCCTGCATACCCTGATGCCCAGTTCTTAGAATTCAAATCTTTCTCATCTATACCTCTTAGAATATCTAGTTGCCTCTAAAGCTCAGCTCAAAATTCTTCCAACATAAGACATTTTCTAATCTTCCAAATCCTAACGACTTTACCCATACATGTGTATATCCATGTGCATATATACATAATCTATATGTTTATATATATGTGTATTGTGTATATTTATGTATACACAATTCACACACATATATAGATATGTATATGCACACACACACACACACACACACACACACACACATATATATGCATGTGGGTGTCTTGTACTTTTTTAGTGGCATATAAATGCATATTGTTAAATAGAGTTTAATTGTGGATTTTCTTGGTCTTTTCTATTAATACCTCTTTTCAATTTGAGATATTACATAAATATTGGATCTGCGTTATTTTCAGCACACCTGTAACTGTTTTGCTTTACAAAGAGGCAAACAAAATGAGCCATTTGTTATTTATATTATTCTAAAAGTGAACCAGTGAGGGAAGAGAAATAATTAGTACAGAAGGAAGCAACAACATAAAAAGAGATTGAATATGACCACCTTTGTAAGGTATTTGGGAAAGAACTGAGAGGAGGATAGATTTGGGTTTATATTAAGGAAAAAGAGCAGAATTAGGGGATATAAGAAAGAGGGAGAGGGAGAATGACAATAAGCTATGATCAGATAAAATGATTGTATAGATTTCAAGAACATGGAAGTGGAACAAGAGGGTGATTACAAGAATAAATGTATAATGACTTTTTCTGTGTGTAACTGAGGTATGATGGAGGAGTAAGTCAAGCTACATGAATAAGTTGAGCGAATGTAAAAATAGTTGGATGAATAGATAGGTAGAGATATCTATATCTATCTATGGATATTGATCTCTATATCTATACATATCTTTCTATCCATCTGTATAGATAGGTAGATAGATAGATAGATAGATAGATAGATAGATAGATAGATAGATAGATGGATAGATAGATAGATAGATAGACAGATAGAGATAGATAGATAGATAGATAGATGGATAGATAGATAGATAGATAGACAGATAGAGATAGATAGATAGATAGATAGATAGATAGATAGATAGATAGATAGATAGATAGATAGATATCTTCTAGTAAGAAGAGGGAAGAAAGGCTGTGTGTCATACCCTGAGCTTGTTCGAGAAGGAAGTACAATGACCTGGAATTTGGTGGGTCTTGATTGAGAGCCACATAAGGATTAAATGAACCACTGAAGAAGAAGGTTATTGAGTTATGGAATACAGGGACAGAATGGAAGTAGCAATGAGGAATGCTACTTTCAACTTTCTTACCACTACCGATCAGGTGGAGCTTTAGGTGGAAGTGCAACCAGTGGTGTAAATGTTGACTAGAAAAGCTGTATCATCAAGAAGGATCTAGGACTCAATGAGTGTGAAGGAGATGGAGACAATAAGAAAAAAAAGGTTTAAGATGAAAATTTATTACTAACAGAGGAGACATTACAGAGAGCACAGTAGAATGGGTGAATAGGTTTAGAGTGTGTTTTTGGGAATACGAGTGTTGGGTAGCAGGAGGTTAGAATAAGAATGTAGTTAGTGGAGGAGTAAGTAATGGTAGTATAAAAAAATTCTGGATGCTAGGGATTCAACTTCTGGGGGTGAAGAAGGCAGAGTAAATAAGTTACTGTAACTCTCCCATATTCATATTCAAACAACTATAAAATTGTGCCCCCAAACAAATTCAGGAACAGAAGAACCAGCACAAAAGGTGGAGTGAAACAATCTTTTAGGCCAAGAAACTTGGAAGACTGGCAAGAAAGGGCTGTCTCAGTCAGGTAAGTGGGGAGTGCATTCCAGGACAGGAAACATCCCAAAAAGTCATTAGCAAGCCTCACCTCACTAAACCAGCAGGAGTTCCCGAATCCTAGTGTGGTGTGGCAGGGAAAGCCAACTCCAGGAACCCCCATATACCTTTGCATAGCCAGAGGAACCAGTGTACTCTAGAACTGAGAAACACTGTGTGCGTCAGCATAACCTCCACTCTTGCTTCAGTGTAGCCCCAGGAAAATGCAGAAACAACATACTGGTTCTCTGTATATGCTAAATACCACCATTAAGACCCTAGCTTAGCACCAGTTAAGCTTCCAGACCACTATGGACTCCAGCAATGCCAGCCATCCTACCATCACACCCCCTTTGTTCAACAATAGACACAAGGGTCCTCTGGGGGCCTCAGGGAAATATCAGCACAACACTAGGCAAACAGCCAGGTCACAAGAAGCCTGAGAAAATGCCCCTTGCATCCCAGGTGCAGAGCTCAAATTTAAAAGAAAAGAAAAAGGCCAAAAAATGAGCAAACAACAATAATAAAATAATCTGACCATAAAAAATTATTATGGTGACAGGGAAGACCAAGACACAAACGCAAAAGAGAACAACAATTTCAAAACACCTGTGTGAAAAACAATAAAGAAAAATGGGAAGTAGTCTCAAGGCCAGAAGGAACTAATGGAAGAGTTCAACAAGGAGCTTAAAAATCTTTTATAAAAGAGATAGAATTAAAAATGGGAAAAGAAATGAAATTGATACAAGACAGCTATCACAAAACAGTCAATAGCTTCAAAAACTACCTAAAAAGTAGAAATGGTCAATTGGAAAAGGAGACACAAAAATTCACTGAAGAAAACAACTCCTTAAAGAATACAATTGGTTAAATGGAAAAGTAAGTACAAAAGCTAATTGAGGAAAACAGCACCTTAAAAGTTAGATTTGGGCAAATGGAAGCTAATGATTCTATGAGACATCAAGAATCAATAAAATGCAAAAGAATGTGAAAAAAATGGAAGAAAATGTAAAATACCTCATGAGAAAAAGAACTGACCTGGAAAATAGATCCAGAAGAGAAAATATTGCAACCATTTGACTACCTGAATGTCATAATTAAAAGGAGGATCTGGGCAGCAAATTTCAAGAAATTATCAAAGAAAATGGCCCTGATGTCCTGGAACCAGAGGGCAAAATAGGCAGTGAAAGAATCTGCCATTAACCTCATGAAGCAGTTCCCCAAATAAAAACCCCAAGGAATATTATAGCCGAGTTTCAGAACTATCACATCAAGGAAAAACTACTACAAGTGGTCAGAAAGAAACAATTTAAATATTGGGGAGCCACAATCAGGATTACACAACACTTGCCAGCTGTAACTTTCATACATCTGAGTTTGTGTATTAGTCATGTTCACATAACTAGCAATGTACTAATTGTGGCAGGAATAGATTCCATATTTTTTTTTTCATCATCTCAACACCTACTCTGTGCAAATCTATCCACTGGGCCATGATACTGCCTTTATTTTTTTCCTATTATTATTTTTTCCATCCTTTCTAGGGAAAAAAAATAAAGGTAAAACTAAACCAATCAGTTAGTCATTCAACATTTATTAAGTGCTCATTATGTGCCAATCACTGTGGTAAGAGCTAAGGATACAACAGGGTCAAGGCAATTCCTACTCTCAAGGAACTCCCAATATAATAATGAACAAAACATTCAAGTAATTATGTATAAAAGAGGTATACATAGGATAAATATATTTATGATATATCATTTTACATTCAGATGAAGAGATCAAAGTTATCTATGGCCATATGAAGTACTCTAAATCACTTTTGATTAGAGAAATGTCACATCACACCTATCAAATTGGCTAATATGAGAAAAAAGGAAAATGAAAAATGCTGGAGAAGATGTGGGAAAATTGGAACACTAATGTATTGTTGGTGGAGTTGCTCACTGATCCATCCATTCTGGATTTATGCCCAAGGGGCAACCAAACTGTGCATACTCTTTGGTTCAGCAGTACCACTTCTAGCTTGGTATCCCAGAGATCATAAGGGAAAAGGACCTACATGTGCAAAAATATTCATAACAGCCCTTTTATTTTGATTTTATGTTTCAATTTGTAATTTTTCTTGTTGTATGCTGTGAGTTGTTAGTCTACACATAATTTGTACCTGATTAATGTCTACTT
This sequence comes from Notamacropus eugenii, assembly GCF_028372415.1. Classification (NCBI taxonomy): domain Eukaryota; kingdom Metazoa; phylum Chordata; class Mammalia; order Diprotodontia; family Macropodidae; genus Notamacropus; species Notamacropus eugenii. The sequence continues at coordinate 446,071,303 of NC_092873.1, forward strand.
TTCCTCACAGGTTTTGTCAAATTCTGATTCTTTATTCTGAGTAACTGGGATCTTCAGCTTTATCACAGGTAAGGCTATTGACATTTTTTGATTTAGTATGCTATTTACCTAATTCATTCACTGATTATCCTTTATTCTTTACCAGAATCATTGCTTTGAGGATACTGTTTTTTTCATATGATTTGAGAGATCTGCTCTGGATGGGCATATATCCTATTTCTCTGAGATTCTAGACCTTTTGTTCCTCCAGATAAATGTAGTTCTTATTTTTTTCTATATGCTCAATGTAATCCTTTGTTAGTTTGATTGGCATGGAACCAAACAAATAATTTCACTTAGGTTGTATTGACATTTTTATCATAGTAGCTTGACATGCTTATGAGTAATTAACATTTATCTAATTACTTAGATCTGTGTTTCCGTAAGTAATGTTTTGTAATTAAATCCTATAGTATTTTAGTAGGTAGACTCATAAGTATTTTAGATAGCCAATAAACATCTAAATGCCCACTTTGATGTAGGCACTGGGCAAAGTGCTCAGACTAGAGAGTAAGAGAAAAATCAAATGGGGAGGATGACATGAAAAAAACTCTAGGGTGCAACTAGTTGGCAAAGGGAATAAGTATGATGGAATTAAACTAGGAAGATGAGTTCACAATTGATTTAGACACTTACTACTTGTGCAACCCTGAGTAAGTCACTTAAACGGTCTGCTTCAGTTTCTTCATCTTTAAAATGGTATTTATTAGCACCTTCCTCAGGAAAGATGTTTTTAGAAGGTGGGATTTTAGCTAGCTCTTGAAGGAAACCAGGGAAACTGAGGGAAGCTAGGTTGGGTGATGAGAAAAGAGGAATTACAACCATGGTGTATGTTTTCAAGGAACAGATAGAATCAAAGAGTACGTGATGGTGAGGAAAGTTTAAAAAATTGAAATGATTGAAGGAGTGCACATTATGAAGGTCTTTGGCTGTCAAATGGAGCATTTTATTTTTGATCCTGGAGGTAATAGGGAGTCACTGGAGTTTGTTTATTCAAGAAATGTTATGGTCTGTCCTCAGCTTTGGGAAGATCAGTTTGACTGCTGAGGAGAGGAAAGACTAGAGTAAGGAAGAGACTTGAGGTAGGAGGAGCAACAGACTATTTCAGTATTCTGGGTGAAAGGTGATAACACTTGCATCAAGGTGGAGACTATGTTAGAAGTGAGATGGTGGCATTCTTCTACAAAGATATTACTGGGGTAAGAATGGCTATAGTTCTCAACAGATTGGATGATGGTTTTAGAGAGTGAAGACTCCAGGGCTATGTTGGGATCCTGGATGACTGGGACAACCTTCACAAGGAATTTATCCACAAAAAGAAGATGTAGGTTATATCAGAAGATATAGGATGATATTAGGTGAATAGAAGGTGGGTTAATGAGACATGGCCATGTTTGTAGGCATTAAAAAGTCAGTCATTAGACAGAGAAATAGTAAAGATAAATGAAGGAGTGGTGATGATAGAGAGGGCAATTTGGTGGAGGAAATAGGGGAGAATGAAATCACATGTGCATATAGAGGGGTTAATTCATGTGTTTTATAATTATTCTAAATGGAATTCCTTTTTCTATCACTTTCTACCTCTTTTTATTGATAATATGCAGAAATGTTGATGTTTTACATGAATTTGTTTTATATTTTTTGGTGATTAAAACAGTTCAAAGAGATATAATTTGTGGGTAATTTAATCATTTTATTAATTAAGGCCAACATGTTCATTACAAAAAGATGGTCATTAGGCCATTTCTCTTAGACCAAAGACTCTTAAGTGCATTGGGTTTATAGTTCATATGCTTTGGAAGGTCAGATATTCCTGAGGGTGTCAATCACCTCTGACTGGTTAACAATTAATGAGAAAATGAATATGATAGTGAGAATGTGGGCTATATGACAAGGAGGTTCTTTGAGTACCTGAGTTGGATCACCCAAATCTGAGTCAAAGAGATTGACCTATCTGAGAGAAGGGAGGACTCACATTTTCCCAGACCTGTCTGAGCAACACAAAGAGCAAGAATGCACCCATTAACCTAAACTTAGAATTGCCTTTACTGTCTGCTTAGATATTGCCCGGGATAAATCTTTAAGAGAGATTTCCCACACTGGTTGTTTTCTGGATGAGGAAGTAGAAAACAAAAAACAAACAAATAAAACCTCAGTCATAATTAGTAATTAAATGCAAGGAAGTAATAATAATTTCTCACAATATCCTCAAATTTATTTGAGGTTATTTTTTTTATTATTTCACTTATTTTTTTAACTTATTCCTTTGGGTTCTTTTAGTAAACTATTATTCAAAAAGAACCTGGACTGCTTTGTGAGATGGTGAATTCTTCTTCCTTGAAAGTATTCAAGTAGATAGGTATTGATCAGTTCTCATAGATGTGATAGTGAAGATTCTTTTCTAGTATGAGGGATACTCCAGACTTTTTTTTTTCTGCCAAAAACATCTTTAGAAGTCTGATGAATCCTATGGACCTATTCTCATAATGGTATTTTAAGTAATTGAAGGAAATGCAAATTTTCAATTACAGATTAGGGAAAATTATTTGTTCTAACATCCAAATGTATGGTCCCCTTGAAATCTATCCATAGACCAAAAGGGGACATGGAAACCAGGCTAATATTCCCTGTGGGTGATGGTCACAATGGTCATAGGATCACAGATTTAGTGCTGAAAGGGAACTCAGAAGTGTTATACTCAAATGCTTCTTTTAGGATGAGGCAATTGAGTCTCAGGGAGGCTAAATAACTTGCTTCAATTCATTTAGGCAGGAAAGATTTGAGGTGAGTTTTGAACCCAGGTCTTCTAGCTCCAGAGACTGCTCTTTTCACTATACTGTGGTTCCTTTCATCTCTCAAAATCTGTGATTCTGTGATCTAAGAAAATTAGTGTTACAATTGAAATGGGATTCATTTTTTTACGATGAGAAATCTTTAAATCTTGGACTGAATAACTGTTGCAGTTGTAATATTATTTAGTCTAATGGTTCAAGGGAATTGACATTTTTAGAAATTATATAGCTCAGCAAGTCCTCGCTATATGCATCTAACTCTTTTAGGCTTAAAATTAGATTTAGTGTTAAAAGGAAAGTTTCTTTGTTTTCATTTTTTAAAAAAATCCTCTATACCTAGCACATATATCTAGTAGATATCTATTTATAGAATTGCATAGATAGCAGGAAAAAAACAATCTTTTTCTTCATCTATATTTTATTTAGGAAGACATTCCAACACGACAGGTTTAAATATAGCAACTCCCTCCTTGCTGAAGTTTAAATTGGTACAGCTCCAATTATTTAGCTAAATCCTCAATCCTAGATAGTTCAGAGAGCATGGTTATATTGGGTTATAATTTTAATGTGCAGTAAAATATGCAATTATATGCGTTATATGTTTCATATATGTCAAAGTTCAATGATACTTTTCATTAAATTTTCTCACCTTTTTCTGAAGTCTGAAATAACGAAATAACTTGACAATTCAATATACCAATGTGGACTTCAGTTTTCACACTTAAAGAAATATTAAGCCACCATGTGAGGAAGATTTTCCCCATCTTAGTAACTAATACTTACTACTCTCACAGGCAATTCTCCCACTCACTCATGGGATTCTCTTGCTCAAAAAGAAAGAAAACAAGTATGATGTATTGCCCTTCCAATATGTCTTCTGGGATTTGGGTATTGCCTATTAAGTGATTTCTATATATTTTGATTTTCAGAATTCTAATCTAAATCCTATACATAGCAACTTTCGAGTCAATGTTTGCTGAACGATAGTATCAAAACTACATTTGACTGGAAACCTGAATTTTTGGATTTTTTTTCTATTTTTACCATTCCAAAATATATTTACATTTCAATTTGTCTAATTTAAATTATGTAATTCATATGGCAGAATTATTTTTCTGCACATGAACTACTTCATGCAATTCTAGATGCTACAACTCAAGAGAGATAAAGACAAAGTCAACTTGACTCTGTTCAAGGAGAGCAAGAAAATTAATCACAGTGATGTATGGGAGAAAAGAAAAAAATTCTTATGTGTAATAGGGACTAGACTTACTACATTTTGCCCTAGAGTGCAAAGTCAGGGAAAATGGATAGAAGTGCCAAAAAAGGCAAATTTGATCTTGATATGGATCTAAATTATACTTGTCTGAAAGTAGAAAGACTGCCCTGCTTGTTTGACTATGTATGTACATAGTTATATATGATTATATACATACACACATGTATACATATACACATCTCTCTCTATATATGTACATACATGTATATATACATATATAGAGAGATAAATCTATATTCACAATATACTATATATATATATATATATATATATATATATATATATTCTTACTTCTCTGAGTATAGGTAATTTCCTCTCAGCGGAGCATTGAAGGTGGGAGAAATTTGATTTCTGCCTTTATATAATGAGTATTCATCACAATTTTGTGGCACATTGTTCAGTCATCTCAATTGCATCTGACTTTTTATGACCCCATTTTAAGGTTTCCTTAGCAAAGATACTAGAGTGGTTTGCCATTTCTTTCTCCAGCTCATTTTAAAGATGAGAAATGGAGGTAAACAGAATTAAGTGACTTGCCCAGGGTCACGTAGCTATTAAGTATCTGAGACCAGATTTGAACTCAGGAAGATGAGTCTCCCTAACTTTATTCCCAGCACTACTATATCACCTAGTTGCACCTTCATGACAAATAGTAAGCACTTAATATATTACTGTTAAATTGAATATGTTGTGTTTAACTTATCTACTCGGTTGAGTCAGCTGTTGTTTTGTTTTATTTTGCTTACCTCAATACTATTTTCTTCTCTGATATTGGGAAGCTTGAGGATTAGAGATTGAAACTGTGGGACCCTGATTTTCCAGATGAGATGTCCTATTTCCTCCAAAATAATACCACTCCTTTATACCACTGGTTATTTTTTATATATTTTTCTAAGATTTGGTGCCTTGGCTATATTAGGTGCTTAACAAAAATTTGTTGAAATGATACTAGCAGCAGCAGAATTACCAGCAGCAGCAGCAGTTGGGCTAGTAGCGGCAGCAGAAATAGTAGTAGTATGTTAATAGCATAATAGTAGTAGTAGTAGCAGTTGTATTGTAGTAGAAGCAGGAGAATTAGTAACACCAGCAGTAGCAGTAGTTGCAGCAGCCAAAGTAGTAGCAACACTAGTAGTGTAGCAGCAGCAGTAGCAGCAGTAGTAGCAGCCGTAGTAGTAGTATATGAAAGCTCTTCCCTGCCCATTAGGGAACTAGAGATCAGGGGAGGTTTGATTTGCAGAAAGACCAAAACCTTTTGTTAATTGCTAATGAGGCACTGGGTCAGGAGGCTCATTCTCTCCTGCTCTGAAAGGTGCATATATACTCTGAGGTGAGGTTTTGCTTTGAAGGCTTGGAAAAAGGCTGTTGTATTGGATGAGAATCTGGGTAACCATTAAGGACCCTCCCCTCCCCTGGATTTGAAAACCCAGATGTTGTTTCTTCGATCTCTGGTAACTTTATGTATATAATGGTCAGACAGATAAGTTGGATCTCTCTATCGATCTGTGAGATATACATACATACATACATATATATATATATATAGTGTGTATATGTGTGTTTGTGTATATATATTCATACATCATATACACATGCATATATGTATATACACATATATGTATATGTGCATACATGCATATATGTATATGCACATACATGTACATATATACATATATACAATTTGTGAAAAATCAATAATAATAATCTAGATATAGTCAATCTTCTCAAGGGCACATCCTACACTTAAAAATTTGAATATAAAGCATTGGTAATGAAAGCTAGGGTTCAACTCTTGATGTTGCTATCCTTGACACATTTGTGCTTTAAAATTCATTTTAGCAAACTTTTAAGCATTAAGTCTCAGGAAAATATATAAAAATTAACCAGTGATATAAGGGAACTTATATTATTTTTGAAGAAATATGACATTTAGGTGACTATGTCTGGAATATGAGGATCCCACAACTTCAATCTCTAATCTTCTGTGATATATGTATTGCTTATGGTCAGATAGTTAGAAGCCCTGTCTATTGGTCTTTATTTCTCTGCTTGTATTTTCTCTTTGGGTGAGTGTAATTAAAGTAGATTGTTGACCCCCTTTTAAGGTGCTTTCCTCAGAAAAGTAGATCTAAGAACCTGTGCCAGCAGGTCATCCAGGGTGTGTGTCAGGGTGCTTGCTGCTACAAATAGCAACAGCAGCAGCCGCAGCAGCAGCAGTAGTAGTAGCAGTAGCAGCAAGAGTAGTAGCAACAATAATAGTAGTATAGTAGTAGTAGTAGCAGCAGCAGCAGCAGCAGAGCAGCAGCAGTAGTAGTAGTAGTAGTAGTAGTAGTAGTAGTAGTAGTAGTAATAGTAGTAGTAGTAGTAGTAGTAGTAGTAGTAGTAATAGTAGTAGTAGTAGTAGTAGTAGTAGTAGTAGTAGTTAGTAGTAGTAGTAGTAGTAGTAGTAGTAGTAGTAGTTAGTAGTAGTAGTAGTAGTAGTAGTAGTAGTAGTAGTAGTAGTAGTAGTAGTAGTAGTAGCAAGAGTAGCAGTAGTAGCAGTATAGAACCTTAAGTCAGATTTTATAATAAACAGGAAAAATATGTCAACCATATAGCTACACATCTTTGATATTTTTCTCAATTTCTCCATACAACCTGAGAAATTACCTAAAATGTACCTCACACTTTGGTGCATTTAGGTATGGCTAACTTATATATGATTTATTTTTGATATTAGAATGGAAAATGGTAATTAATTTTACTGAAATTTTATTTTTGAATAGGATTATTTGGTCAATAATGGTAATACAAACTGCAACTTTTGAAACACATTGGAATTCTGCCAAGTTACCGATAAGGGGAAAAATAATAGTGATTAAAATTTTTGCTAAGGGAAGGAAGGAAGGAAGGAAGGAAGGAAGGAAGGAAGGAAGGAAGGAAGGAAGTAGGGGCAGAAGGAGGGAAGGGATGAAAAGAGAAGAGGAAATTTTTTATTGAACAGAGAAAATCAACTATAGTTATTGGAAATGCCACTCTAAACTTAGGACATATAACTAACAGTCATCTGAGTGGTTAGTTAGACTCAATTTTTATGCTTAAGAACATTTAGTTTAATTTGAAAGGCACATTCCTTTTAGCATTGAAAATGAGGCAGACAACCTTTTCATGAGACAGCTTGGCAAAGGGCAAAAAGAATAGTTTTTATGGAAATCAAAGCTAAATATTAAATTCAAGCAACACTCAAAGTTGGTAAAGATGACTTACAGAACTTCCATTTGACTATATAGGTGGCAGAATGGGTCATTTAAAGTAGTTTCATTTAGCCAATGTACTTTTAAGAAGAAAAAAAAAATAAGGCTTTCTTTTGAACTAGGATGTCTTGTAAACATAGAATCAAGACTAGAAAAGAGCAAAATATTTTTCATATATTTGTCTGTCACATGATCTAATTGTCCATATAATTGCTGTCACTGCTGCAATTTATACTGTATAGACAAAATATCTATAAAAAGAAAATATTTTCTTATTAAAATATTAGGTTCCCAAAGTTTCTAGTCTTCTTTACCTATGCAGAAAGAAATATTTAATATCTGTCTCAACTTTTAGGAATTAAGGATAAAAAGCATATTTTCTGCACATGGAAAATTTCCTCTTCTATCACCTAATAATGATTAATGTTTTGTTTTGTTTGCCTAGAAAACATACATATAGTGAAACAAAGTAGCTGGCTTAAATATTTGAAAGGCCGAAACAGAGAAACAGAAAAGATTTTGTTTTTGCTTGACCTTTATAGTTTCAGTTAGTGGAACTTAGAGAGCAGAAGACTTAGTATTGATATAAAAATAAACTGGGTCAATTGTTACTAATATATTATATTAAAACAAACAGAAGAATACCATGTAAAAGACTTTTGTGGTTTCCTCAATTTTGTTCTTTTTTTAATTGAAATGTTAAATGATGTTTTACTTGTATTAAAAGCATATTCAAAACTATAAAGAAACTCAGTAATCGTATCTATAAAATAAGAGAATGAATTGTTTCAGGAGTTAGTAGGATCTCTCCCATTATTACTCTTCCATTAAAGACTGGAAGACCATTTGCTGAGTAGGTCATTTTCCTATTTAAGTATAGATTACATTTAATGGCCTCCAAGGACTCTGCCCTTTACAGGACTTATTCTACAATCCTGAAATTCTTGATGATTCCAAATAGGAAAAAAAAAATACAGATAATGGCATCTTAACAAAGAGTAGCAATTGAATTTCAAAAGAATGGGGGTTTGATCCATACCCATGACATCTAAAATGGCATCACCAAAACAGAAGACACTAGAGATCTCGCCCTGGGGAGAGAAGAACTAGTGCATATGTGGACATTTGGGAGCAGGGCTTTTTGTTTGACTGTTGTTTGTCTTTTTCCTATTGACTTTGTAACTAGAAACTCCAGAGTCTTTAAAATTACCTGGCTGAACACAGAATATACAAATATATAGCATCTCTTTTTATTTAAGGGCAAAGGATTCATTTCACTTTTGGTGGTTGTTAAGTGTGTTGGATTATTCTTTTTATTATTATTATTATTATTATTGACAGCTAGTGATATTCATGAATAATGGACGTTGAAGCCTCATTGCCAAAGGCTTCATTAAAAGCCAGCTTTTCAACTCTAGATCCTTTTTGAAGAACATTAAAGAACACATAAAATAGAACATTGTTCTCATCTGTCCTGAATGAATTTGAACTGAATCGTAAATCTCCTACTCTTTTGGGGGCACTAAAAGTTCAGATCTATGAACCTAAATGGAACAAAAGACGAACACATATGCTCACTCTTTTAATTTGACACCACTATTCATGACAAAATTTATGCACTTCTACATATTCTTTGATCCCATGGAGATCTTTGGTTATAATTGCTCTTTTATATATTGTCTCTGTTAAAGCTGTTAAGATACGTATATATTTGTGGGCACCATGTTGACTCCAGCAATTCATCAAATCTATTAAATCATAGAAGGATTGCAGTCTACACAGATATGACCCCTCATCAATGAAATCACAGATTCTGATAAAGCACTGAAGCAGGCACAAGCTAAGAGTGGAGGATACTTTAATGCCTTCCTTGGACTGGTATGATTTCTATTTTTAATTTTCAGTGTCATGTTTACGGGATCATTTTAACCATTATTTTTTAAATTCATAGATTAAAATAGAAAAAATAAATATTTTTTCTGCTTTGCTGCATTAGAAATAAAAACTGAATTAAAAGTATGAATTAAGCACTCAAATATACTGAGTGATGTTTATTTTTAAATTTTCTTGCTTTATATCCTTTAACATTAGAAGGACCAGAATTTAAGAGTACATTGAGGGACGACATGGAGTCAAATAATTCACTGCATTTTAAAATTTCAGCAAGGCAAAAAAAAAATAAAGATAAGATGATATTTTTATTTCAAAGTAAATTATTATACGATTTTTCATGTGGTTTCATATATATGTATATATGTAGCTACATTATTTTTGTATATCTGTACCTATATATATCCTACCATGATGAAGTGATGAAAAGTGCCAGTTGCCCATGTCAAGGTCATATTGGTTTATCCTTCTAGCTTTAACAATTAGTGGTGTTCCCGCTATTTTGTAAAAATCAATAATGTTATTGTGTAAATCAGAAATCTGAGGCTAAAGTAAAGGGTATAATTTTATTATTGTTGAAAAAAGGAAATAAGATAGGAAATGGCAGATAAAGTTGATGCCAAATAGATTTAGCCTCAAGGGTAAGGGAAGAGCAAATATTTGAAGCATATTTAAAGAAAGTTTTGACTTGCAGTTCATCCAGCAAAACATTTCTTGAGTACCTCCACTGTGCAAGGAATGAAGTCTTGATTATGATTTATTCCAACATTACTTACACCACTTAAGCATGTTATCTACTGTTTTAGGGTAAATACTTTGGTTAATAGCACATAGTTCAATTATTCTACTCATAGGGAATACATATATATGGCTTAAGATGAAAGTAAGAGTAGGGAATCCACCATTTATTAATGATAAAAAGGAAATTCTAGACTATATCGTTTAAAATTATATACTACCATTTGATTGATACATGTTACCAACCTTCAGCAATAACTTTTGAAAGAAAGCATTTTTGATAGCTTAGGGTGTCAAAAAGAAAATAGAAACTTTATTAATTTCTTCCTCAATAGGATTCATTGGATGTCTGTCACACCTCATTTATATAGGCTGAAGAAATAAGCGATAGCATATGAAAACTGAGTTGGTAAATTTAGACAGAGGCTGAATGATTTACATATCCGTCATGTCATGATTTTTCATATGAATCTCCTAAAGTTTCATAAAAATAGAAATGATGATAAAGACAGGGATGGGGAATTAGTCATGAGATTTTTTTGTTGGTTGTTTACATTGTTTTTATTACTTATTGGCACTCATTACATCAGTGATTTTCCTAACAAGTGTTATATCCTTCCCTCTTCCCTCTTTCAGGTATCTTGACAATTGGCCTATCTATATTCTCAAAATTTTGTTTCCTCTAGCACAGTTGTTTTTTGTATATGCTTAGAATGGACTGACTGTTCTTACAGTTTTTTTCCCCTTACTTTTTTTTTTTAGTTCAATTTGACCCTATTCATATTGCATATGAAGAAATGTTTTGTCAGGAGTGAAAATATGGTAGTTATTAATGAAGAATATAATTTGTTTATTTTAATAATCTTGGCATTTTTTAAAATTTTCCCTTCAGTTTTAGTCTTTAGTCTCAATGCAAACTAATTTAACTGGATATTCACCAAGACTTTAAAAAAAAAAACAACTGATTTTTCTCTCTGAGACTGGACAGAGCTGACATTCTAAAGCAGTGTTACTTTTGGATGCTTTGTGTCTCACCTTGGCAGGAATACCCAGTTTTGTCTCTGCTCATTTTCTCCTTGTGTTATATAACTATAATCAATTATTCATCAGCAAAATAGGTATAGCAATTCCATTGGTACTTAAATTTGAAAGTGTCTGTGAAGCTAACATTATATGTACTTATGTGATAATATAAGTATATTTACTTGTATACACATGCATACATATATATGTGCATGCACAGATATATTCATAAAAGACATTTAGCAAAATTTAAAGGCCTATGTAGCAGTTTGTGTTGAATGAACTTTTTCTAGGCATTTGAAAATAATATCATAATAAGTGCATTATAAAAGAGTTGCATTGAAAAGTATTTATAAATGGAAAATCATTGGAAGCAAAATATATTTACTAGAGTCAGACCAGATTATCACTAATGTATTTATTTTCCCAGGACTCAGGTAGATTGCTACAATTTTCAAATTAACATGGGCCTGTGTAGACCTAGCCATAATCACATTTCTTAAATAAGGTAATGGGTTTTCAAAAGTAGTGATAGATAGCAAAGGCTTCATGAAAGGATCTTTTCCTTCATTATAAAATACTTGACATATTTTTGAATAGCAACTCAAAGCATCATCAGTAACTTGCAATCATCAAGCTGATTTTCTAAAGCCATGTATTTCAAAACTAGTGCATTTTAAAATTAGACTCTCAGGAACTAATTGCTTATTGATTTAAATATCTTCAGAATTAGTGAACTTATCTCAAAGAAATAAACTTCTCTTACAAATTTAATTAGTTAATTTTAGTTGACTATGTATGGAATATGTTTACAAATACAGTATTTTATGCAAACATACAAATGGATGTATCTGCATGTGCTTATATAGAAACTTTTAAATCATAATTCAAGTGGCTTATATGTTATATTCTAGAAATTAGGTTGTTTGGACTACTAAGCGAAAGCAAAATCTACAAATATTTCTTTTTAAAAACACAACAAACAGTGGGATTTTTTTAAAATTTATATTTTTATTCATTTTGGTAAATATTTCCCAAATACACTTATAAATATTTTTAGCATTCATTTTTATTATTTTGAGTTCCAAATTCTCTCCCTCTTTCCCATGTCTCCCTCTGTCCCTTAAGAAAGCAATCTATGTGATTTCAACTACACATGTGAATTTATGCAAAATGTATTTCCATATCATCCATGTTACAAAAGGAAAATATGCATGCAAACAAACAAAAAATTAAGATAGTAAAAAAAAGGATTCTTCAATACCTATTTGGAGTTCAGCCATTCTCTATCTGGAGGTAGATAGCATTTTTCTTTTCTTCTTTGGAATTGTCTTGATCAGAGTAGTTAAGTCTTTCACAGTTACAACACTGCTGTTAATATTTACAATGGTCTCCTGGTTTAGCTCACTTCATTTTGCATCAGTTCATCTAAAACCAGGTTACTTTGTTTCTGAAAGGATCCTGCTCATCATTCTTATAGCACAATATTATTCCATTACAATCACAGATCACAACTTGTTCTACCATTCTTCATTTGACGGGCATTCCCCCAATTTCCATCTCTTTGCCACCACAAAAAGAACTACTATAAATAATTTGCTCAAACAGCCCTCTTCCTCTTTCTTTTGTTCTCTTTGTAGTACCAGCCTCCTACTGGTATTGCTAGGTTAAAGGCTTTGCATGGTTTTATGGCCCTTTTAGCATAGTTCCAAATGGTTTTCCAGAATGGTTGGAGCAGTTCACAATTCCACCAACAGTACATCAGGGTCTATATTTTTTAGAGATTTCCTCTGGCATTTATCATTTTCCTTTTCTGTTATGTTAATCACACTTGAGTCTTGCAAGGAAATTATAACAATATGTCAAAGTATTCATACACTGTGACCAGGCAGGATTTATACCAGTAATGTACCTCTAGTTCGATATTAGGAAAAAATAAGCATAATTGAGCATATAGTTTTTAGAAGAAGAAAGCAAAGTGTTCAGTAATCAGATGAAAAGTGCTCTAAATCTCTAATGATTAGTGAAACCCAAATTGACATAATTCTGAGACAACACCTCACACCTATTAGAATGGCTAATAAAAGAAAAAGAGAAATGATAGATGCTGGAGCGGATGTGAAAAAAACAAACAAACAGATACATCAGTGCATTGTTGGTAGAGTTGTGAAATGATCCAGTGATTCTGGAGAACAATTTGGAACTAATTTAAAGGTGAGTTGTGGGAATCCCTTTGATATTTACCCACCATGATATGAGTCTTTTAATTTACATAGGTAAGTAAGTGTATATCAAAATGCTAATAATTATTATATTTTGATTGTTTTGTTTGTTTTTATTTTTAAGAACAGGTGGAAGTGATTAATGTTAGAAAAATAATATCTATTGAACACCTGGGTATAATTTATAATTTTTAGGATATATGTGTATATTCAAAATGAAGACATTAATAATGGAATTTTACTTATTCATTTCTGTGTTTCCTATGAGATATAATGTTAAAATATAAGAGAAAAGGAACAAGAAAAAACAACCAACTAAGGAACTTTTCTTGAAGGACAATTAAAAACATTCAAAAGCATGATAACTAGTCAAATAAGTAAAGTCTGCACAGATGAGTTGTGAAGGTGTATATTAATTTCTAATCTCTAACATTAATTTTAATCTCACATTACCATCCATTTGCAATCCATTTTCCATCTGGATGTCCTGTAAGCATCTCAAGCTCATAAATCCAAAGCAAAACTCTTTGCATTTTTCACCATTCCTCCTTCTCCAAATTTCCTCATTTTTATTGGTGGCAACACCATCCTTTCAATCACCCACATCAATAAACACAGAGTCATTCTTGATACTATCTGCTTGTCTAAACAATTCCAAGGCTTATCAATCCTCCCTTCATATCTATCACAGTCACTTCTTTTGCTGCCACCCCTCTTCATCATCTCTCACTGGGGCTACTTTAATAGATTCTTAATGGATCTCCATGCTACTCATCTTTCTTTTCTTTAATATATTTCCATAGAGTTGAAAAAATTTATTTTCCCAAATCTTAAGTATGACCATTTTACATTTTGTATTTAAAAATCTTCAGTGGTTTTCTATTACTGATAGCATAAAATAATAATTCCTCAGGCTGGTATTTAAAATCTTCTAGTACTTATCTTTCCAAAATTATTTCCTGTGCCTCTCCTTCACCAACTGTCAACGCCAATCAAACTTATCTTCTAACTCAGGCTTGCACAACATGCGGCCCTTGGGCCATGTGTGGTATTCCAAAGGATTTCAGGCAACCCCTGAATAATGTAGAGGAAAACATCTTTTTATGTAGAGAAAATCCTTTGGCATGCTGCTAGTGACCTGTTGGCTGTAAGCAGCCAGTGGGCTGCAGATTGTTCAGATGTGCTAACTGCCTCATACAGGACATTCCGTATCCTTAAACTTATTTATTTATGCCTTTACATAGGTTGTTCTCCATATCCAGAATGCACATTTTCCTCACCTTGTAGAATTCCTAGCTTTCTTCACAGCATAGATTACATGATCTGTCCTATGTAAAACTATTCACACTTTTATCATTCTCTTCTCTCATGACATTATTGTGTATTTCTTTCCATGTACTTACTTGAATATGTGCTATACCCTTGACCATTAGAATATTAAGCTGTTTGAGAGGAGGCAGTATTTATTTTTGAAATTCCAAGCACCTGGTGCAGAGTCCTGACATAAGAGGTTTTTAGCAAATACTTGTCTTGTAAGATTGAAGTGATGTTTTACCTCTATGTTAATACCTACAAAATTTCAGCAAAGTTGATTTTTGTATATTTTTGATTCTGGATGTCATTAAATTTACCAGTATAAAAGTTAAAAATACTAACTTCAAGGAAAATTTTAAGAAAAACTAATGAGTATTTAGAAACTGTCATATATAGTGGACAGATTGGAATATTTCAATTTTCACATGAGGTTTTAATCAAGAAAAGAAAATCTCTTTATTCATCTGCTTCTGTGATAGGCAGACTCCTTCAGGAAACTGTCTGGTTAGGGAAGCATGAGGGAAAGAATGAAGAAAAATAATGTGTTTTTGTTTTAAAAGACCCAATGTGGATGGAGAAAACTGTGGATAAACTACAGGATAACCTGTACAGTATTTTCCAATAGGAAATAAATGAATTATGGAAATGAATGTAGCATTAGCCCAAGTATAAAGAATGTCCATTGGGGCAAACATATTAGAAAAATGGTCTGTTTTAGTTTTTTGTTCTTGGGTTTCCTTTGCATAGTAAATAGGCTCTGACTACTTTAAACCTCTCAAATTTTCCTTAAGGTATCTTACATAGGTTAATCCCTCTACTCCTGTCCAATTATTAAATTCCTTGAGGTTACTTTCCTGCGTGGTTATGTACTATTCTAAAGGCAGCCAAGTGATGAGCACAGAAGTCCCACCTGCTGTTAAGCACTACATCAAAGGATGACATTTTGAAAGTAATTTATTTCCTTGCTCTTAAATTCATAGCTCCTAAAGAAGAGACTCCAGTCCTCATCATTGCTGTCTATTCTTTAAATTTGGAGAAATAGTATACATTATAATACACATAATACATATTATATATAATTTAATAAAGAATTTACTATTAAATAAATATTTATTTAGTAATATAAGATTTATTTATTTACCTGAATCAAACCAGCATAGTATAGTTAGTTAGTTAATAGAGGGCTGGACTTTTGACTCAGGAAGACTTAGGTTTAAATATTACATCTGAATTAGTAACTGGATAACTCTGGTCACTTGACATTTAAGTACCGGAGTCAATACGACCCATTCTCTGAAGCTCTTCTCCAAGCTACCACTTATATTGGCTGTCAATTACACAAAGGGTAGCTACAATATTTCTTCAGGATGCTAGGGTTGATGCTGAGGAGACAGAAGTTGCTTTCTTAATTCTGTAGCTACGAGGTCTCCATTAGTGAGTTCCCATATGATTATCAGTTAATGTCAAATAGTCATAAAAATGAGCTTTTTTATACACATATTTATATATATTTGCACAGATGGTTCATTTTGTATAAAGCATTCTATTTTTTTTCTAGTGTCCTCAAGTCATTTCTTTTAGCTATATCAACTGTTTTTCCATGGCAGATTGATCCTAGGTTTCAATAAATCTATGGACACTTGTTTTGTGTCTCTTTCCTTATGTATATTGTAGAGCTAAGCTAAACATGTCTAGCCTTCATGGCAGTCTTATCAATTTGAAACATTAGAAACATTTAGGTTCCTCAATAAGGGGTGACAGCCGGGGGAGGAATATCCTCAGTCATCAGAGAGGAAAATAGTACTGAGAGGAGAAGGAGGAGGAGGAACCAAATCTTTGGCCTAACTTTAAAGAAATCCTCTGAATTTTGCGATTCCTGACAGCATTAATGTGGTGGACCAACAGCGACACCCTGACCTGCAACAGAAGGCAACATAGTTCTGGCATAAGGGGAATAGCTTGTGGCCTGGAATAGGAAGAGACCATTTGGCCTTGGTATAGAATTCTATACTTGTGGGGGTGGGGTGAGAGGAAAGGGGAGTTGGGTTCCTTACCTCCTCCTCCACTCAAAGTGATCATCCCTTGGCCCTGGTCTATGAGAATAAAATAATCCAGTAGTGGCAGCATCCGGGGCAGGGATCCTAGAAGCACAGACATCATCTATTTATGTGAATTTGTAGTTCCACTAGTGATAATTACATTAAAATAGTTTTGTTAATTCCTTTATTTTTTGTTGTGCATTCACCTTCATTTTTATCACCCGTATTTCTGAAATGAAAACAATCCTTTTAACTATTATATAAGTAAAATTATTAAGATGAATAAATAAGAATACATAATGACCAGATATTCTGCTAAACACCGCTTGAACAAAAACTAATTTAATATAAAAAAGAAAAAGAAAACACTAGGACTATTTATACACAAGTGTGAAATGAGTACCTAGCAGCATTCAATAAATTCCCATGTCTTGCTTTGAATTTTCAGTATGTTTAGGTTTGCCCTTTGGGGGGATTTATTAATTGGTTTATTTTCTATGTTTAGTAACATGATAAATTCTCTGATGCTTACATTTTCTTGGATGTTGACATGACTATTTAGAGATACAAAATTTCCTGAAAGGACAGTATTAGTAGCTTGTGTAAATTGTGGAATGCCACCTCATTGAAGATATTTTATTTAATATAATTATATATAACCTTATATAATTATTTAATATAATTATATATAACCTTGGTCATTTATTCTTTAGCACTTTCAATATTTATGGCAATATTACTAGGTTTACATTTACTTCTGAATCCTTTACTCATAAATCTTCTGGTAAATGCATTCTTATTGTTATTATTCGATAAAGAATGTTTGCAATATTAATATTTTCATACTTTAGGACTCTAATGAACAAATCAGATAAAACAGATGATAATATGATGTCATGCTAATCAAATGGCATAATCTAGGGGAAACAGTTAAAATATTATATAAAAAAATCAAGGTTCAAAAAGCTTTTGATAGGCTAGAATTAAGGGGTAAATATAAAGAGATGTATTCTAATGAGCGTAAATGCATAGGAATATACGTTTTTAAAAATCCCATTTACATGTAAACATTGGAGAAGAGGAAAACAAGGTTGGCAATATATGAGAGGAGCTAATTTCTTCAAACCTTCCCATGCCAAAAACATCAGAAAAAGAAATCATGTTATATCTATTTATCTATCTACACATAGACACATGCAGAAATATATGTGCACATACATGCTTGTACGTAAACATTCATGTATATACATGTGTGTGACTAAACTTGTATCACAGGAACTCAGCCTAGAGTCAGGAAAATCTGATTTCAAATCTAGCCTCAGATGCTAGCTCACTTAACCTCTCTGTCTCAGTTGCTCATCTGTAAATTAGGGAAAATCGTAGTACCTGCCTCACAGAACTGTTGTAGGGATCAAGTGAGATATTTGTAAAACACTTAGGACTAATAGCTTAGCTAAAATCATCGGGCAATAAAGAGTAAAGCTGGTGTTTAAACTTTAAATTGAGGATTATATAATGCCTCATGAAAGTCCAAGTAAAAGCCCTAGATTAATTTATACCTTCTTTGGGAAATCTTATCTATCACTATAACCACCAGTTATAACCACAAGTCCATCTTGGTTGAGAACTTCAGATATATACATAAGTATTTGGATAATTCCAACAATATAAAATTCTTGCAAACCAATATGATCATTTTGAAAAAAACGTATTCTGTATTTATTTTTGCTACTATTACATTAAATTACTATTTTTTAAAAATAGACTTTTCTCTTTCATTAACAATTATGCTGAGGTTAAAAGCATGGAAGAACTAACATGCCCTCTAAGCTCAACTAGTACAACTCCCTCATGGAAATAGATACAGGAATTTTAAGTGACTTGCTGAAGGTCATACAGGTAAAAACCATCAGAGATGAGATTGGACTCCAGATTTTCTAGCCATGATAATAGTTTTGATCATATAGTGAAAGAATCTGTCCTATATTTCTTTATAGTTCTACTGAGAGGGTGTCTTCCTTACTACTCTTCTTCAATAGAACCTTGTGGGCAAGGGACATGTCTTTGTCATATTTGTATACTTCCAAATTCTAAGCAGGTAGATAAATATTTAATAAGTTTGTTTGTACAATCTTATAATAATCCTGTAATATATGAATATATTTCATGTGTTCACCAAATCTTATAATTTATAGGTACAAAATGAAATAATGGATTTTTTGGAGTTGAAATTAAAGGGGAAAAGGCAAATCCCAAATAATTGAATTTAATATTCTGGTAGAAAGACATACAATCATTCAAAATATAATTTGGTACAACTATTAGAAATAGGACATTGAGAAAAAATCCTAAGATATATTTTCAACTTCTTTTCCCCTCACTCCCATTTCCGGCTATATACAATTACTCACCTGCTTTCACCTACCAGTCCAAATCTATCTATTTGAGGGATTTTTTGTGGTCTTGGGAGGTTTAGATCTATGTGTAAAAAAAAAAAAAAAAAAAGATTTGCCTCAATATTAATCCATCTCATGTTATTAATAGTTTTTTGCCATTTTTTAATAAGGAGAGGAGGCAGAGGAATAGATTTCATGAATCTTGCTGGTCAGCATACATTTCTTGGTGCTCTTTTTGGACCTTATAGCAAATGACTACGACAGAAAGGGAAGTTGATGCCTTTGAAGCCGACAGCAGAATCTGACTGAATAACAGAATATTCTTTTGGCTTCTGAAGAACTAATATTTTATTTCTGTTTGCCTCTTAAAATTTCATATCCGTAGTATTCTAGATGTAGTATTCCAGGTCAAAGGAAAATGGTACTCTATTTTCCTATAATCTGGCCATAAATTGGCCAGTCTAAGATTGTGTATGATTTGTTAGCAGCCCCATTTTGCCACTGCATCATAAATTTTGTTGTCGCTACTGTTTTTGCTGCCGCTGCTGCATTTTAATTATTTATTTTTACACAGGATTTTGTGCCAACATAAAATTGTCCTGTCTCGTAGTTGTGGCTCACATATTCATTTACAATTGGTCAACTGAAAAAAACAAACAAACAAAAAAACAACAGTTAAAGCAACATTTGATAATTTATACAGTAAGTTGAGCTTTCCCATATTAGTATTAAACTGATATACAGGGACCTCAGAGTTCACAAGGTAATCTATCATTATCCTCAATGTATCAGCTTATAACTTTGGTCTAAACATTTCATGTTTGTGCTTTTATTTCTTGTCAGTAAAGTATCATAGTCTCGTAGCTAAAAATTATATTAGTTACAATATATAGTCTTCTTTTTACAACCACTGGACTCACAGAATAATCATTAAAGTGGAGATAATAGCAATTCTGTCTTAAAATGAGTTGGAGAAGGAAATGGCAAACCTCTCCAGTATCTTTGCCAAGAAAACACCAAATGAAGTCATGACATTACTGAAACAACAACTATTTGATTTTTTTTTTCCAACAATATTTGGAAATAGTAAGGAGTTTCAGTTTTAGGGTGGAACTGTCATAGTGGAATAGAAAAAATGATTGTTTCCTCTAAAAATAGTAATATTGTATATTGTGTGAGATTGATTGCTACCCCTGCTTTTTTTACATCAGCTGAAGTGTAATATATTCTGCTCCAACCTTTTACCTTTACCGTGTGTCTCCCCCATTTCAAATGTGTTTCTTGTAAACAGCATATTGTTGGATTATGGTTTTTAATCCATTCTGCTATCAATATCCATTTTAGGAGAGAGTTCATCCCATTCACGGTTATAATTACTATGTTGTCTTTCCCTCCATTCTCTTTCCCACCATATGTGCTTTTAGTTCTCCCTTCTCCCTTCCACTGCACAATAGAGTTTTAATTTTTGATCACTGCCTTCCTCCTTTCAGCCCTCCTCCCTTTTATTCCCCTTTTCCCATAGTACTTCTTCCCTCCCTTTTAGCCTCCCCTCCCCTTTCTTTCCCCCTTCCCCTCCTCCTGCCTACAGAGTTAGTTAGATTTCTATACTTTATTGAGTTTGTTGTTCCCTCTTTGAACCCAATCAGATGACAGTACGTCTCAAACAATGCTCATCTCCCTCCCCTTTCCCTCTATTATAATATGTTTTTGTGACTCTTTGTGTGATATAATTTACCATTTTCTGCCTCCTCCTTTTCACATGTCCTGTTATAATCCTTTTGCACCCTTAAATCACATTTTATCGTCACATTATTTACTTTATACCACACCCTCTATGAATATCCCTTTTGTATATCATGATAAATATACAATTCTCAAGATTAACAAGTATCATCTTCTCTTATAGGGATGTAAACAGTTTGCCCATATTGAACCTGTTTACCTTTTTATGCCTCTCTTGAGACTTGTGTTTGAAGATCGAATTTTCTATTGAGTTCTGGCCTTTTCATCAGGAAAGTCTGGAAATCTCTTATTTCATTGAATATCCATCTCCTTGACCAAAATATTATGCTCAATTTCGCTGGTGAATTAATACTTAGTTGTAGTCCCAGTTCCTTTGCCTTACAGAATATCATATTCCAATTCCTTTGATCTTTTAATGTAGAAGCTGTAAGGTCCTGTGTGATCCTGACTGTAGTTCCTCAATATTTGAATGGTTTCTTGCTTGCTGCCTGCCTGTAGTATTCTCTCCTTCACTTGATAGTTCTGGAATTTGGCAATAATATTCCTGATGTTTTCAGTTTGGGATCCCTTTTGGGAGGTGAATAGTGGATTCATTCAATGACTATTTTGCCCTCTGGATCTAGGATTTCTGGGCAGTTTTCCTTGATGATTCCTTGGAAGATATTGTCTAGGCTCTTTTATTTCATCCTGACTTTCTGGAAGACCAATAATTCTTAGATTTTTTTCTCTCCTGTATCTATTTTCCAGGTCAGTTGCTTTTCCAAAGAGATATTTTGCATTTTCTTCTATCTTTTCATTCTTTAGATTCAGTTTGACTGATTCTTGATGTCTCATGAGGTCATTAGCTTCTACTTGCCCAATTCTAATTTTTATTCAATTGTTTTCTTCAGTTAACTTTTGCTTCTCCTTTTTCATCAGTCCAATTGTTCCTTTAAAGGAGTTATTTTCTCCAGTTAGCTTTTGTACTTCCTTTTTCATTTGTCCAGTTTTCCCAGTTAGGTTTTGTGTTTTCTTTTCCATTTGTCCAATTTTCCTTTTAAATTCTTCTGTGATTTCTTTTTTCATATTTTTAAAATCATTGGCCAGCTTTTCTTCTATTTCTCTAATTTGGCTTTTAAAATCCTTCTTCAGCTCTTCCAAGAATGCTCTTTGGGTTTGAGATCAGTTGATATTCCCTTCTGAAGTTTCAGATGGGAGTATAGCCTCAATACTGACCTCTTTGTTATTCATGTTTTAGTCCGTGTCCCCATAGAAAGATTCTATGGTCTTTTCTTTTTTGCTTTGCTTCTTATTCATGAGGATCACCCTTTTCCTAACTTTTAAAGTATATCTCTACTTCTAGGGTACATGAGACTCTGTCTCACAGTTCTTGTGCCTTGAACTTGAGGATTTGTGTGATGTGGCCTCTGGTTCTTTCAGTTAGAAGCTAAAATGCTGCAGCTTACCTGATGCTGAGCTGGCTGGTGTTGGAAAGCAGAGGCCAGGTGAAGTCTTTTTTGAGTATCCCTAGAGTTACCCTGGAGCTAATTGCATTAAATGTCAGGGAGGGGTGGTCTGGGCACAGGAGGTCCCCTCTGCTGAGCCAGAGCATTGGCCAGCTCAGTGGGTGGTGAACCCCTTTGCACTAGTGTCTTTCCAATGCCCCCCGGGGTGCTGAGGCATGCCTGGAGTCCTGGGGTTGGCAATTTCAGGCTCTACCCACCTGGTTCTCTGGATCTCCTCCCAGTTCACTGAGGTGGGGCTGTCTGGGACAGCTCCAAGTCCTGCACTGGTTCCCTTCAGCCACAGCAAGAGGGACCCCCCTTCACAGGCTAAGAGACTGTTTCCCCTTCATCAGATCCCACTGTTACAGGATTTTTCCTGGGGAAATATTTGATGCCTCTGTCAAGGTCACCAAGGGGATAGGTAGAGCATTTACAAATCACTCTTCCATCTTCGATCCCCAAAGTTCAAGTAGGTGTCTTACAGACATTTAATCTGAGAGCTGATAGTCTCAGGAACAGCCACTTCAGATAACTCAGGCTCTAGGCTCTCACTTGCCTGGTTCCACTGGACTTCAGTCCTGGGCTAATATTCCTGAGATTACTCATTGCAGCCACTGCCTGAGACCTCCCCGGGCTTCCTTCTTGTGCTGGTACAACCTATTGTGCACTGTGTACTCATCCAGCCCTGCACAATAGATCCTTCCCATTAACTTTCCAGTCTGTCTTGGGATGTGAATCTGCCATAATCTGTCCCCTATTGGATTCTGCCCCTCCAAAATCCATTCACTTTCTCTTTTTAGAGGTATTTGAAGGAGCTTGTGTTAGAGCTTAGGTGAATGGTTGCTCTCACTCCACCATCTTGTCTCTACTCCCTCAGTAATATTGTATATTAAAAAAATAAGACAAATAAAAAAACACTAGATACTAAGTCAGGAGTTCTGAGTTGTAATTATTGATCTTTCACCAAATGTGACATCTGTGACCCTTAATTGTGTAAGTCTCAGTTTCCTTATCTGTAAAATGGAGAAAAAAATCCCTCATATTCCCTTCCTCATGGGAATGATATGAAGAAAGCACTTGGTAAATTCAAGGAATTTTTCAATGTGAATTATTTTAATAATATTGCTCCACAGAAAATGTTTATTTCTCCGTAGGAATTAAATCTAAGAATATTTTTGTGGTTATATAACAAATTACAGATTATTAAGGTAAATAATATGCATATTTCCTATAGGCAAAGGAGCAGGGTAGTTTAAGGATATATTAACATCCATAAAAGAAGTAGAATGACCTAAGTATTTGTCAATTTTAATCAATTGCTTGTCAAGCAAGAACATGCAGCTCTCTTTAGTAGGAGATAAACAGTATCTGTCATACCCACAATGAAACACCAGCCTTTTAAGATCCAAACAAAGAGATGATCATAGTCACCAAAAATGTGTAGAATTCTTATTCAAGACATGTAAACATGACCTTATTGGAATAAAAATAACTGAGATTCATAAGAGTTACTTGGTGAGGCTTGTTGCAACAATGATTTGGTGTGTGACCAAAAAGGAGGAGTAGGAATATAATAGTGAATGTAATTATATGTAAACTTACCTGTGTGTGCATGTGTGTGTGTAACTATGCTGTATCAGGTTTAACACTTAGAAAGCTAGAATTTAACTCTAATCATCTATTATTTAAAAGTAATCTAAGATAATTACAGAGTAAAGGAACTAAATGCTATAACAGGGGTCTAGTCTGCAGTTCTAGGCTCCTGGGAGAGTATTTTTGATGTCATATTTTTATTTGCTTCCAAAACAATGGACCTATTATTTTCAAACTGGTCTGATCTTAAGGTTTTTTTTTTTAAATTCTTTTTAAATTATGAAACATCATAGACAGTTTAACATACAAGGAAAACAAAAGAAGCTTATACAAAATTATTAACTTCTGCTATTTTACTTATTTATAAAGTATATATTTTATGTAACAAGTAACAAAATTGCCCTATTTGTCTCATCCCCTTCTGAGATTTTTTGTCAATATATTTGATCATGTTTTTAAGAAAACTGTGTTTATAACCCAGCAATTTTCCCCTGCTTCTAATAGAAAACTTCATTTAAATATAGATAATGAAACAAAATAAAGTAAACCACTGACCACATTTTAAAATTTATGCCTCTTTTATTTTTAGTCTAGCAACTTTCTGTCAAAGAAAAGGACTTTTGTATTTTTAATTGGATGGTCTCATGCAGTGCTTGTGGAAAACCTTAACTTGAAGTTTTTGGTTTGATTTTTTATTGTTTTTGTTTTACTCTACCTGGTAGTCTACTATCTTAGCTTGCTTTCTACCAGTGATTAATAATTTCTTGTAGCAGTTGGAAGGGAAAGGTAAGAATGAAAATAATAATGAAAGAACAATAAAATTTTTTGCTCTTTTTTCCTGATCATTATGAGCAGAGTGTAATAGGGTTATTTTAAAGAGGTAATCAATTTTGTTTCTCTTGAGCCATCCCATTTCCCATTTCCCATCATCCGATCCCTGTATGGACATTTAAAAAACAGGCTGATGAAAGCTCTTAGTATTATGTGCTGACAAGCTTCTCACATATAATATGGTTCATGGAAATTAATTTTGCATTTTATAACCAGAACAATATCCTGTTCTAAGTCTTGGATTGCAATTATACTTTCATCATATTCTCATGCAATCTCTCCATGGAGACTATGAATTTTCACATAAAGAGAAAGTTTTTTATATGCATCAACTTAAATCTTTTGAGCCCCATACTGTCAGATTTAGGTCAAAATTCTCCTATTTGATTCTTAAGTAACAATGTATGTACACACACACACACATATATGTATGTATGTATGCATATGACCCTTTTAGGGCATTTGAGGTAAGAAACAAACTGTATATTTTGTCTATCACAAACTCAAACACAAAGCCATATTTTTAACAGGGTTCTCTGCAGGGATAATTACAACGGAGAAAATCTGCAGCTCCTCTAGATCCCTTTTAGGGGTCTGAACTCTAATGCTTATTTTCTAGCACTCACCACTCCTCTGCTCTTCTTCTCTCTCTTCTAACAAAACATGTTACCAGAAGATGATATCTAATAATTTCCCTGGGATATTTACATTTTAAATCTTTTTTTTTGTAACTTTGTGAATGCTCATTCCAGATTATGAATGCTCAAAATTACAGAATGTCCAGTCCATAATGAACTAGATATGGGGTATTTTGAGTTTTAGATACCAGTGATTGATGTAGATGTCAAAGGCTGCAGAGAGATCGAGAATGATGAGGTTTGAGAAGAGGCCATTATATTAGGTAATTATAGATCACTGGAAACTTTGGAGAGAGAAATTTCAGCTGAATGATGAGCTCTGAAGTCAGATTGTAGAGAGGAAGAGGAGAGTGAGGGAGAAGGAAATGGAACTACCCATTGTAGACATCCTTCTCAAGGAGTTTCACTGTAAAAGGCAGAAGGGTTAAAGAAAGACAGTTTGCAGTGTTGGAAGGATCAAGTGAGGGTATTTTGAGCACGGGAAAGATGGGAGCATGTTTTCAGGAAGCTGAGAGACATCCAGGAGACAGGGAGAGATTGACAAGTAGTGAGAGTGGAGATGACAGGGGAGCATTCTCCTTGGGGAGAGAGGATGGCATATTATCACTTGTGAAAGTACAGTGTTTGGCATTAGGAAGGAGAAGGGTTGCCATTCATTCCACCATAACTTAAAACTGTGCTTGTTCAATTATAAAGCAAAAAATACTGAATGGAAATTTTATTTACAGTGCCTCATCTGTTCAAAGCCCCATTTCACATAGACATTCCTGTGGTATGCCAGAAAAAATGCCCCCTTGTGTTAAAGATCAGTGACTTTATTGGTGTTTTCTCAACAATTTGTTTTGGTTATTAACATATCTGGCTCAGATGGACACTCAAGTCAAGTCTACAAGTATTTATTAAGCATGGGGCACTATGCTAATCACTGTTTTTCTGTCAACATCAATGAGTTTAGTTCTTTCATAGAAATTCTGTCTGAGAGGGGATGGAACCAAGATGTTGGAGTGAAAGAAAGCAATATAGCTGAACTCTTTTGAGCTGTAATATATTGGGCTCTACAAACATTTCCAAGCAGATCTTGAAAATTCACCAGACCGGATCATGATGGTGAAATTCAGAAAAAAATTTCTCAGCAAATCATTTGTCTACTCCAGTTCAACATACAAAGAGACAAAGACACTGTGGACACTGAGGGCAGGTCTGTGGAAACTAAGGACAGGTCAGGCAAGAAACGTGCCTTGATGCGCTCTAGTACCCAATCAAAAGATGGAAAAAAAGTAGAAGAAAATGTAATTTGGCAAAAACAACTGACCTAGAAAACAGAATCATGAGGAAACAAACAATAAAGAATCGCTAGATTATCTGATGACCAATATATTATCTATGGCCGGTAAAATAAAACGAGGTCAAACATCATATTTCAAGAACTCTTTAACAGAAAACACTCCCGGAACTCTTGACACCAGAGAGCATAGTGGAAAAAAATGAAATCTAATAGACATGTACTGAAAGAAAACACAAAATGAAAACTCCCAGGAAAATGGTAACCAAAATCTTGAGCTTCCAGTTAAAAAAAAAAAAAACTGTAAGAAGCTAGAAAGAATTCAACTAATGAGGAGCTATAGTCAGAGATATAGTCAGATAACACATGATTTAGCAGACACCACTATAAAGGAAGGGAGAACTTTGAATACAATATTCTAGAAGGAAAGGATATAATCTTACAGTCAAAACCAAAATCTTCCCTAGCAGAACTCAGTATAATATTACAGGGAGGAAATTGAATTTCAGTGAATTAGAGGACTTTGAAGCATTCCTGATGAAAAGATCAGAAGCGCAGAGAATTTTGAAGTTAATACACAAAAGTAAAGAAATACATAAAAAGGTAAACATGAATGAAACACGATGAAGGAACAAAGATAAACTGTTTACATTCAAATATGGGAAGATGAGTTATGTGCAGCCTCCACTCAATTGGGAATTATGAGGCAAATTCAAAGAGAATTAGAAGGGTAGCAAAAAGGGAAGAGGGGGAAATAAATGGAAGGTGGATTAAGGGAGGCAGTAATCCTAAGCAAAACAAATTCTAAGAATGTACTAAAATATTTATAATTCTCTTTGAGGTGGCAAAAAATTCATAAATTAAGAAGTAGATGAACAAGTCATGGCATATAAGCTTGTAATAATATTGCGCTTGAACCCTTAAAAGTGCAATGATCAGCCAAAATTCCAGGAGACTAATGATGAAAAATGCTAGTCACTTCTTAAGAAGACTCAAAATCAAGAATGAGAAAAAAAATAGCACATAAGCAATGTGGAGATTTGTTAAATTTGATGATATTAATTTTCAATGGGTTTTGTTTTTCTTATTTTCTTAGTGAGGGATGGGAAGTTGAGAAAGTGGATCTTGGCTGATTAAAATAACAACAAATGTATACACACCCACCCACCCACACACACATATCCATCCATCCATCTATTCATCCGTCTTGGGAACTTAGTTTAACACAATGAGTAACCAGTATTCCTGAAGACTCATGATGAAAAATGTTCCCCATTGATGAGGGTGAGGGAAATAGGAAGGAGAAAAGTCTGCCCTTTGAAAATAAAATAACATTTAATTTTTTAAAAACAAGAATTCTGTTTCTGTTTTATTCTTCTTAATTATCTTTCCCATGATAGCTCTGTTCTCTTCAAACTTGCCTCATCCAGTGGTTCTCAAGATTACTTTGCCTGTGACCTGGTGGTCTTTCTCTGCTGGCAATGACTCCATCGTAGTGCTTCCCTTCTCCTCTTGAGGGGTTCTTTCCAGTATCTCAGTTTGAGGAAGTTCTCAATCATGCTTACTGCTAAT
The DNA here is from genome assembly GCF_028372415.1 of Notamacropus eugenii. NCBI lineage: Eukaryota > Metazoa > Chordata > Mammalia > Diprotodontia > Macropodidae > Notamacropus > Notamacropus eugenii. The sequence goes on from NC_092873.1 coordinate 446,099,408, forward strand.
CATGCTCAGCCCCAGAACTTGCAGAATACTTTTTCACCCACCTCTTTTTCAGATCTCTCTAATGTACTGTCTTCTTCTATTATAATATAAATTATTTAAAGTACTTGAGGACTGTATTGTCTTTATTCTTTTATCTGTATTCCAATTTTTTTTAATAGCACAGTTCCTGGCACAGAGTAAGCACTCAGTAAATTATAAACACCGCCCTCCCTGTTCCAAATACATCTCATCAATTATGTCTTTCCACTATAGGCCCAAACACCAGTTAGGGTTCCTATGCTGCTTGGTTATTGTAGGACCAGTTTTCTTGTTGGCAATGGGGAGACTTATCTGCTATATTAAAAAACAAAGCAAAACAAACAAACCATTATAGTTTACAATGAAAAGTGACAGTGCCATCTAAAACATACTTGTCCATACAGTGTTTTTATACCAAATGTAAGTGTAGTACAAAGAAAAGATGAACTTTTAAAAAAATTCCTACTTTCAGGACAAAATATTCTCTTTAGGGGATTTTATTTCAGATATTAGGATTTTCCTTAACATCTTATAAGATCAACTAAATGGCTCTCTTGCACCAAATATATGTGTGTGTATGTGTTTGTGTATGTGTGTGTATATATATATATATATATATGTGTATATATGTAGATAGAGATATATTTCTCTCTATATACACACATATGTGTATATATATAAAATATATATCTACTTTCTAGTCAGAACGAGTTATGGAGGGAGTGCACACCTCTCAGAGTAATTTTTAAAAATATGTTTTTATAATGATATTTGTGATAGCTATGTTTTATTTTATAAGAGAGAATATTGACATTGCTATTAGTATATTAGAAACTCATTCCATTAGGAATGTAAATTTTCCATGGCTCACAAAAAATATTGCTTTAACAGCTAGTCAGGAAATGGTAAATTACACACTGAAGTACAAGTATTCTAATCATGAGAGACGTAGTAAAATAAAATGGTGAGACTCCCATGCAAATAAACCTTTTGAATGTCCTTTCATATTTTCTTGAAGGTAAATTTTATAGGCAATATATTAATTTTACATTATGTTGATAGAAATAGTTTATAATATTTCATAATCAGCTTCATGAATCTGTGCTTTGTCTTAATACATAGGAAGGTTGGATAATGAAGGCTCTTTTGAATTAATTCTGCTGGAGTCATTTTACATTTTAATTTCTCCCATCTGAGCTTAGAGACATGTGGAATGAAATTCATATTTTATGCTTTGCATTTAATTTATATAAGTATAAATTCTATTGATGCTTTCTGGCTAAATTAGTTAGTATTTGCCAAACACTAGCCTGTTATATTTTTAACCATAAAAAAAAAAGCATTTTAATTACCTGTGCACTTTTAAAACTTTCTTTTTAAAATAGAGGCAGCTAGGTGGCAGAGTAGACAGTGCTGGGCCTGGAGTCAGGAAGACCTGAGTTCAAATACTGCCTCAGACACTTACTAGCTTTGTGATCCTGTACAAGTCATTTAACCTCTGTCTTCCTCAGTTTCCTCACCTGTAAAATAAGGATAATAATAGCACCTACCACACATGTTTTTCCTGAAGATCAAATGATACATTTGTAAAGCATTTGTCATAGTCCATGTTTCATTGTAGGAAATTAATTAATGCTTGCTTTCTCTCCACTAATAGGGAGGAATAAGATATTTCTAAATGATGCAATAGAAATTTTAATCCTAATCTATATGTCAAATTTTCATGGATATTCATGTTACCCTCTGTGAAACTAAGGGTTATAATTTATTGTGATTTGAAGAAGTTGTATTTTGTCACAGTCTTTCAATATAGCTAATTAGGTAGAGAGACGGAAGTGGCATCAGGAAGACCTGGATTTGAATCCTACCCTTCAGACAGTTAAAGACTATGTAATGCTGTCTAAGTAATATAATCTTTTGAGTCTTATTTTCCTCCTCTGTAAAATGGGGATAACAGTGAAACTGATGTCACAGGACTGTTATGTAGACCAGATGAGACAGCAGTACAATCTTAAGCATTTTGTATATTCCAAAGTCATATAAAACATCTAATTATCATTATTATGTGACACCATGAGTATTTATTCATATTGTCTGATTTTATCCTCAGTGTCTCTGTAATTCTGCTTGTAGCATCCTAATCTCTTGACAAGTGAGGGTTCACCATATGTAGATTTCCCCAGACCCACTACATCTTCACTCTCAGTGATGTATACACAATCCCAACCTTCCACCTCTTGCTCTACAAAAAGTAATCAAATCAATACCATCCTTCCTAGAAAGGTAGTCATTTGCTCAATGATTCCATTAACCATCTCAGTAACTTCTCAGATGAAAATACCCCTCTCTGATTAGCAATTGTCCAAGATTTTATCTTCCCCTATTAAAATGCAGTCTCTTTGAGGGTTTAAACTTTTTTGCTTTTTAAAATTTGTATGCAGAGTACTTGGCACAGTGCTTGGCTTATAATAAGTACTTAATAATGTTTTCCATTTATTTTGATTTCTATTAATATTAAGTCACATATTCATAAAATTTCAGAGAAATATTTTATAGATTCCAGAACCTAAAGTGTAAAGAGATGGGAAGGTATAATAAAAAGAGCCTTGACCCTGCAGTCAGAAGACCTGTTTTAGGATACCAAGTTACTGATTTACTAGTTATGTGGCTCAGCATCTCACTTAACCACTCCAATAATCATTTTATTCATCTGTAAGAAAGTAATAAGTCTTTTGATCTATGCCTACAGTTTGATTTTTAAGAAGAGCACTTGGTAAGATTTTATTTTTTAATGATGTTCCATCTCCTGATTTAGCATTTTTGCTGGCTACCCTCCTTCCTAGAATACTCTCTCATCTCTGACTCCTTGCTTTCTTTGAATCTCCCTAAAAGTCCTAGTTTTTTGGGGGAAAAAAACTAAAAAAACAAAACAAAAAAAAAAACTTTTCCAGTCCTCCTTCATCTTAGTGTCTTTCCTTTGACATTGTTTTGGTTTTTTGTTGTGTTTTTTTTCAGTTTGTTTTATTTTGTATCATGGAGCCTGCAATATGTGCTTAATACATGTTTATTTGACTGATTAAATTCTGATATGTTATTACTATCAAGAGAAGAATAAGGAAGTATAGTTAGAATGTCTTGGGAATTGTACCCTAGGATAGATAAGAGTGGTAAACATGTTTTCGCTTACTCAATTGGCCTTAATTCATAGCTCTGCAAGGTCAGACTAAGAGATTTTTATAATTTTTTTTGAGGACATAGAAGAGGATAAGTATGTACTAAGCACCTACTATTTTGGGAGATAAGTACTTTATTACCCCCATTTTACATTTGCAGAAATTGAGAGTGATAGACACTAAGTGAATTGCCCAGTGTCACAAAGCTAATAAGTGTCTCTGATCGTATTCAAGCTCAAGTCTTCCTGATTCTATCCACTTTACTCCCTAGTTGCTATGATATGAGTTCAGATATAATGTGTCAATATAGCATTCACAACTTTCAATGTGTTTTCTTCATAATATTCCTGTGAGGTAATTGATACAAATTATATTATACCCATTTTTAGGTATGAATAGATTGAGGTTTACAGATGTTAAGCAATTATAATGCTAATGAGATTAAAGATCTTCCCCATCCATTAATGGACCTGCCCAATGAGGAGAGTTTGATTAGGGAAGATTTGTAGGAAGGTCCACACCTTTTCTTAATTTTCTAATGAGGCACTAGTTTTCCAGGGTTGTTATGCCCTTTGGCTCTGAAAAATGTATAAATACTCAGAGGTGAGGTTTTACTTTGTGGGTTAGTTTTTAGAAGAAGGTTTGTGGAACAGATGAGATTCTGAGTAGCCCCTAAGGAGCCTGCTGGCTTTGAAAACCCAGACGTTGGTGCTTCTCTCTCTGGTAATTATGTGCCTATGGTCAGAGAGTTGGATCTGTATATTGATCTGTGATGTACGTATTGCTTATGGTAAGGCAGATGGAAGCCCTGTCTATTGATCTTAATTTCTCTGTTAGTATTTTCTCTGAAGTTCAAGATGTTGACTTTTCCCCCTGAACTAAGTGAATGATATATGTGCTTGATTAAAGTGATTGTTGACCCCTCAAAAGTTGCCTTTTCTTTTAGAAAAGTAGATCAAAGAACCTGTATAGCAGGCCCTTCTGTGTATATCAGGGTGCTTGCTTTTATAGCAACTTCTCTCAAGGAATCCAAATAGTAAATGGAAAGAACATGGATTCCTAGATCAAAAGTCATCTGACTCAAAGTTTAGCATTCTTTTTCACCATCACACAGTTTTGAGATTATCTAATCCTAGTTATAGATGGGCAGTTTATCCCGAGTAATTAACCACAGACTGGACTTGAGCTCAGGGTTCCTGATTTCCTAGACAGTGGCCTTTTCACAAAATCCACACTCCTTCCAGTCTGTTTTTAAATGAGCGTACTTTTTAATTTTTTATTGACATTTGGGACATCATATTTAAAGCAAAATATAGCCAGTGGATTTTAGGACTTCATAATACAGGAATCCTACTCTAATATTTTGGCTGTTCATAGTTAGAAAATTCCAAGGATTTCACTAAAGATTATTTCCTTTCTATTTCTCCATCCATTTCCATTTGATTATTCCTGTTGCTTATGAATGTCCATGTTTACCAGATATTTGTATTGAGAGGACACAAATGAAAAAGTCTTAAATCTAAAAGATTTATTATATGGATCCCCACATAAGGACATACATTAATGCTTCCTTATGTACTATATCATTAACTGATATGAATAAAGAGGTACATAGATTAAATTGATTATCCTTGGAATTCATTAAACAAAATTAATAAGCTAATATAAGCTGATAGAAATTTGTAATTATACCTTAGTATTAGTAATAATTAATCTATAATCATAGATGTTTCTCACACTCATTTAGATATTTCATTTCATAATAACTTTAAAATTTAATATGCTCAGGTAAGTACAGGGATGTATCTATCTGATGTTTATGGTACATGATAAAATACAAGGGAACCCTAATTAATGATGTCTTTAAGAAATACTGCTGTGCTGTTATCTTTTTTAGAAGCATAGTCTTAACCTCAATCATTCTATTTAGTGTTCCAGTATATTTTATTTCAAATTTAAATTACTTTGAAAAAAATGTAATAGGTAACAAAATCAAATTTAGAATTATTACTAAGAGACATAAGCATCTAATCATATCTGACATTTCTACTATAATGATTTAGATTGTGCAAAAAATTCCTTATATTATTTCGTTTAAAACTCACACAGACCCTGTGAATTAGGTATTGTTATCTCTATTTCAAAGACAAGGAGACTGAAGTTGATAGAGTTGTGATTCCCCAGAATTATGCAAATAATTATCTGATGTAGGAGTTGACTGAAGGCCTTCCTGATTCAAGGCAGGTGCACACTACTGCATTACTCTGCCTCTATTTGTGTTTGCTTGATTTTATGGTTTATTACATATTTAATGCATTTTTAGAAGAAAAAGAAAATAGAAAACAAAAGGAACTAACTGTAAGAATGTTGCTTTTAAATAGTAGTACAGAATTTTTTTCCATTTAATAGAGTGATTGGCACATAATAGATAATAAGTGTTTTGACTGATTACAAGGCAGTCTTTTAGGTCAAGCCAACTTTCATTTCTAGATGATACACTCAACTATATTCAAGCATTGACAAATTGAGAATATCAAGAAAAGATGTTCTTTACACATATGCTCTGACGCAGTGTGGGGCCCTATTTATTGGATGGGAGAGCACTCCATTTTCTAATATTCTATAAGCTCCATGATGGCAAGAAAGTTGTCAAAATCAATTTGACAAAAAGCAAATTGTGTGCATGTATGTAGGTGTACATGATACATGTATATATATATATTATATATATATACATATGTGTGTGAATATATGAATATGCATACATATGAAGGGATGAAAATAATAGGCATTTATTTAGCACCTACTATATTCCAAACATAGAGACACTGTGCTATTTTACAGCTATTATTTCATTTGATCTTCATAACAATCCTATAAGATGAGTGTTCCATTTCATATCTGAGAAAACTGAAGTAAACAGAATGTAAGAGACTTGCCTGGGAGCACATAGCTAGTTTTAAGTGTCTGAACCTGGATTTGAACTCAGATGTTCTTGACATCAAGCCCAGAAGTCTATCTACTGTACCACCTAGCTACTTATATATGTATTCATATATTATGTATATATATGTGTGTATATAATGTACATACACTGTTGTGTTATCCATATCTATATACAATTGCAACTGTTTGTTGTATGTGCATGCACATGCATGTGTATGTGTACATATAAGCATGTATTTTTTAAGCAAATGCATATGCATTTAAATAATACAAGTATGTATGCACATATACATATATGTTCATTAATTATAGTTATACAGGCATTCTTATATGTGCACCTATGACTATATATATCTGTTTACCTACATATATGTCTGCATGTACACTTGAATAATTCACTCCATCTCTCTGAACAACATTTTTTTTTACATTTACAAAATAATAGAGTTGCTGCAATTGATCACAAAGGTCAATTGACTACAAAGATTTTCCAACTAATACCTGAAATCGTGCCCTCAGGGTTGATCTCTCTCTCTCTCTCTCTCTCTCTCTCTCTCTCTCTCTCTCTCTCTCTCTCTCTCTCTCTCTCTCTTTCTCTTAGTCTCTCTGTCTCTGTCTCTGTCTCTCCAGTAAGTATCATTAACTCCTGAGTTAGACATTCTTCTTTTTTCTGTCTTCATTTTTAGGAAGCTTTTCTTTATATTAAATTTCCACTTTTATAACTTTGATAAGTTAGTGTAGTTCTTCCTTCTGATATCAAACAGAGAGTATTGAATACCTGTTCTACAGAATGGATCTCTAAATACTTGAAAATAGCTGCCTAACCTCATTCCTCCCTAAATTACATCTTCTCAAGTTTAACCATCTCCATTTCCCTCAGCCATACAAATATGTTATGAATTTGAAGCCTTTCACACTCCTGGTCACTTTCCTTTGTATATTCTCTAGTTTATGATTGCCCTTTCTTAATGACAGTGGATTCATAATTTCCCTATCCTTGGTATCTGTTTCTTTCAGGGATTCCCAATTACTTTTATTTTTGGCTGCCATATCACTTTGTCAGCTACTGAGTTTTCAGTCCACTGAACACACTATACTTTTCACCCCCAGACAAACTTCTGCTTCTGCATCTTGTATTTATGATATTGATCAAAGTTGAAGTATATGATTTTCCTCATCACAATTAAATTTAATCATATTATATTTGGAGCATATTCTAGATTGTCAAAAGTCACTTGGGATATTGATTCTGCCCTCCTGTGTGTTAGCTGCTTCGCCTATCTTTTTGTAACATCTTTTGGAAATTTCTTAAAGATGCCAATCATTAGGTTATGTAAGCCATTGATAAAAATATTCAATTACATGAGAACAAGCACAGACAACAAAAGCAACCCATTGAAGACTGCTTCAAGTTGACTTAGCACTGTTAATAACTTCTTTCTGATTCTAACTATTTAATGACTTCTCAATCTAACCAACTGCATTATTGTTTACCTGATATCTTTTTCATAGTTTCTGTAAGAAAAATATGTGACTATTAACTATAACTCAACACACAATTATTGAGGGTCTTCTTTGGATACCCTTTGTACATCTTTTCCAGGTCTAATAATCTGTGACTTTGATGTCCCAAGATGCATATCATATCCATAGAGAATCCTAATTCAATCCCAATGCTATGAAGTACAGGGAAAGGGTAACTCGGATGTAACCATGGTCTTGGTTACCATCCATCGTCTATTCAGTAAAAAAAAAAAAAAAAAAAAAAAAGACATCACCCTTGTAAAGTGAAATTTCAGTGTGTCTGACTTGGCTGATTAGACCAATAAAAGCTTAGAATGTTCTACCACAGGTTGGACACTGATAGTCCGTATAAATATTTGAGGTGGATATCCCAAATTTGAGCATCTAAATTTGTCACATACTGTAGACATTATACAATTCTATAAAACACAGTTCTTACACTCACAGAAAATATTAAAACTATTACTTCTGTCTTGATATATAAACTATGGAATATTAAAGTGCTACAAATATACTATCAGGTGTAGATTGATTAGAAAATGTATTCAAGGAAAAAATCTATACTTTCAGCATTTCTCTGGTAGAGAATCAATGTGTATATCCTGAAAAATTCAAACATCACCTTCCTATTTCAGTAGAACTAAAAGGATGCCAAAATTTTAACAAAGAAAGAAAACAAATGGTCACTGGTGGGCAAAACCATTCTTTTAATTTAAACCAAAGGTTAACTATTAAATGCCTCATTTATTCTGTAGCCACTTTGGAGCCTTTTACTTGATAAGACTGTCTACCACTCTGTTTCCTTTTTCCCTCCTAATATACAGCACTGTAGTGACTCCAATGGACCACAAATTAAAAGAAGTGCTCTCTATGTTTAAGTTATAATTGCTCTAGTGGTAGCTGTTCAGGAAATGTCTCTGTCATTACAAGACCATAGCTATATAACATAAACACATTCACAAGCCGAATGGTAAAGAACATTTAGCATTTGTCTATTCTGTTAACAAGATTTTTTTTTCTTGAGGTATTAAAACAACTTCTTCTGTTTGTGATGCTGTAGAAGGGTAACAAACAATTTTTTTTTTAAAGGTAAGCATGATTTCTCTGCAAAGACAGGAAGAATGTGACAGGATCTTCAGGTTTATTAGACCATCCCTTAATCTCTCTGGTCCCCAGTTTTACCATCTCTAAAATGAGGATTTGAACTTGATGCTCTTTAAAGTCTCTTCCAGTTCTAAATCCTATGAATAATACATTCTGAGGCCTTTTGTATGTTTACATAAGGACAAAGTATTCCTTAAAATGAATACTTATTATCTTATACTTTAACAATTAGCCTGATGTGCATGAGATATCCAGGAATATGAGTTTTAGTAAGGGGACTATATGGTCAAGGTTCTTCTTCTGCAAATGAGCAAACAGAGGTTCAAAGTATTTGCTTCATTTGTCCAAGATCACCCATATAATAAATTGTAGAGGTAGGTCTTGAACCCAGGTCCTTTGACTCCTAATTCAGAACCCTTAGAACTGACAAAGTACACTATTTCAATTGTTTTTTTTTTTTTTCTTAAACCATGAACTTGAGGACTTTCCAGTCTGGACAAGTAGAAGATATCCATTTATGGTGAAATGATATCAATCTAATTATTAAGAATAATTTCTTAAGCAACTGTTGTTTTGTAGGAACTACACTATGTACTACATGTAAAATGATAACTATTAAACAGACTTTACTGTCAAAGAGCTTACTTTATATATCCTCTCTCCTCTCATCTACTTTCCTCTCCTCTTCTTTCCTTTCCTCCCTTTTCCTCTTCTCTTCTCCTCACTTTGCTTCATTTCTCCTCACTTCTTTTTTTTTTTTAACTTTTGTTTTTGGTTGGAAAATTATACTACTTTTATAAACGTGTATATTTCTGATACTTCATTATGCTTATGGACTTATTAGGTAATGAGATTATAGTGACTAGGGGACTTAAAGCTAACAATGCAAATTATCACTTAAAACAGATTTAAGTTATTAAGACTGATTTAAAGAAAAAATAAGAACAGCGATGAAAAAGTATCAGAGACAAGTTATAGCTGTGCAGTCAGAAAGCTGACAAAATGGTTTCTCCCAGCAGATTGAAATAAAAAAAAAAAGTGGAAATGAATTGATGCTTTAAAATGGAATACTGCCAACTCTTGCTAATTTGCTAATGATAGGGCCTGAATTAAAAAAAAAAAGAAAAGAGTTGCAGCATGTTTTATATAAACCCTACCTCAGAGTAGATTCTTGTCATTCTGCTGTTCTTCCTGGTTCAGGATGAGATATTTTTTTAAAAATCAGGAAGACATTTTAGATAAGACATTTAAATGATGATAAGATAAAGAAGAAATGGGATCAAATAATATTTTCCTTGAGTTTATCCTGTAACCTAAAAGAACCAGACACTCCTACCTCTACTAAAATGTTAAAGAAAAATTAATTGATATTCAGTGTTCATTATTCTACTCTAACAGAGGGATAATTATGAATTAAAGTAATTATTTTAATGATAAAATTTTGTTGTGCAATTTTAAAAAACAAAACATTGGGAACATTACTTCACCATAACATACCAGAAGTATCTGAGGAGACAAGGAGAATGGGGCAGAAAATGGAGAGTTTGTGCCAGGTGAAGAAGCATCCCAGATAAGGTTCAGCAGAGACTGGTTTACTCTGATTGCATGTTGGGAAAGAATATTGTGGACAGGCATAAGTAACAGTGACAGAATGCCTAGAACCAAGAGATGGAGTGTCTTGATCATGGAAGTTTGAAAGATTTGTATTCATTTTCTATTTCTGGCACACACTGGTTGAGTGAACTCTGGGCAAAACACTTAACATATCAATGCTGTAGGTATTTCTCTAATACTATAAATTATAAAGAAACTGTTCACCTATTTTGGTAGAAGGAATTTCTTTACCCAAGTGTTTCTTAAGCCAATGAAAAAACATATATAAAAATTGTCATTCTGCAGTTTTTGTCATTGCTCATTCTACATAGTCAGAGTACCAATGACATCACAATATTGGAGTCAAGATACAGTGTGTTCAGTTGCAGCTGATGAGTCCAATATGAGCTCAGAAGGCTCTACTACAGCTCAGGCACAAATCATCCATTTGAACATTTGTGATAGAGATGTCTCAAGATTTGTTGATCTTGTGTTTCCTTTGTGTTATTTTGTCCTTCTTTGGTATGGATATGCCATGCTGGGAGAAACTGTGACGATGAGTCCCATGTCACAAAAATGAAACTAAACCTCTTCAGAGTGACCTTGACAGTGTCCTTGTACTATTTTTTTTTTTTTTTACCACCATGTGTTTACCTTATTCTAGTTCTCTGAAAATAATCTTTTGGGTAAACATATGTTTGGCATTTAGGCTATATGACCAATCATTAGAGTTGTACTCTCTGCAGTAAGATTTTGAATATTTGACAATTCACCTCAAGAGAGGACCTCAGTGTCCTCTCCCTTAACTTGCCAGGTGATCTTCAAACTCTTCCTAAGATAATTCAAATGAAAATAGTTCAATTTTCTGCCATGAAGCTGGTAGACTATTCAAGTATCACAGACATACAATAACAAAGTTAGCACAACAGCTCAGTCGGACTTCATTTAGATATACAGCTTAATATGTCTGCTCTCCCACACTTTATTTTGGAGCTTCCCAAATGCTGGTTGTATGGAGTTTTCAGGGACGACTAGCAGCTCTAGTGTGAGAGCTTGCTGAGAACTTTTCAAGGCTCCTTACCCACCTTTGGTATATACTGGTCAATTCACTCTCACCTGTGGCTTCAAATAGCTGTAGCATTTACAGTGGCACATTCTGTAACAGGTGATCAATTTTAAAAAATGCAGTCGAAGGCAAGCTATACACAAACATGAAAAAAACTTTTATTTTTCAAGATTAATAAAAGTACGAATTAAAACTACTCTGAATCCCCACCTCAAATTTTTCAGAGTTGCAAAAAGAATGAAAAAGAAAAATGATGAAGATTAAAAGAATAGGACAACAGTTTTTTGTTTCTTGTTTTTTGTTTTTTCCCAATACAGGACAATACAATCCTGATGTAGGCAATGGACTAATGGCACTTTAACTTGGTCCAATACTTCTGGAAAGCAGTTTGGACCTAGACCTTAAGCCTTAAGGATGATAATACCTCTACTATGCCGTAAATACCAAAGAGCATTAAGATAGAGAAGAAGGATCCACATGTACATAAACATATTTGGTGTTCTTCATTATAGCAGAGTACTAGATTCAAGATGGATGCCCATCAAATGGAGGATGCCTGAATGAATTGTGATAAATAAATATTATGTAATATTTCAGTGATAAATGACAAAAATGATGGATCTAAAAAAACCTTAGAGTAGTATGAACTGATGAAGAGAGCAGCAAGCACAATCAAGAGAACAATTTAAGGATTACAATAATATAAATGAAAATAATTATGAAAGACAGATTCTGATCAATACAAAGCATAATAATGACTTTAGACAAAGAAAGATAAGGCAGGCTTGGAATAAGGTTAATGTACTAGAGGCACAGAATGAGACATTCATTTCTAGAAATGGACAATATGTGAATTTGTGGGTATTCTTTTTAAGAATGCCTGATTTTTACTTAACTTATACATTTGTAGTTTTTAACATTCATTTCCCCTTCCCCCAACCCAAGACTCCCTGCATTCTGATTACCCTTTCCCCCAATCTTCCCTCCCTTCTATCACATCTCTCCCTTCCCTCATCTCCATCTCCTCTATTTTCTCCTGGGGCAATATAGTTTTCTGCACCCCATTACTTGTATTTCTTATTTCCCAGTTGCGTGAAAAAACAATTTTTGACATTTGTTTTTAAAACTTTGAGTTCTAATTTCTCTCCCTTCCTCCCTTCCCACCCATCCTCACTGAGAAGGCAAGCAATTCAATATACGTTATACATGTGTAGTTATGCAAAAGACTTCCGTAAAAGTCATGTTGTGAAAGACAATTATGTTTCCCTCCATTCTATCCTGCCACCCATTTATTCTATTCTCTCTTTTGTCCTTGTCCCTCCCCAAAAGTGTTTACTTCTATTTATCCCCTCCTCCCATTTGTCCACCCATTTATCATTCCCCCCCTTCTCCCCTCCTTTCCTGTAGCATAAGACAGATTTTCATACCAAATTGAGTGTGCATGTTATTCCCTCCTTAAGCCAAATGTGATGAGAATAAATGTCACTTTTTCCCTCTCCCCTCCCCTTCTCCTCTCCATTCAAAAAGCTTTTCCTTGCCTCTTTTATGAGAGATAATTTGCCCCAATCCATTTCTCCCTTTCTCCTCCCAATATATTCCTCTCTCATCCCTTCATTTTATTTTTTAGGTATCATCCCTTCCTATTCAACTCACCCTGTTCCCTCATTCTGTGTATATTTCTCCAACTACCCAAATACTGAGAAAAGTCTCAAGAGTTACAAATATTTTATTTCCATGTAGGAATGCAAACAATTCAACTTTAGTAAGTCCTTTATGATTTCTCTTTCCTATTTACCTTTTTATGCTTCTCTTGATTCTTGTGTTTTAAAGACAAATTTTCTATTCAGCTCTGGGCTTTTTATCAAGAATGCTTAAAAGCCCTCTGTCACATTAAATGACTATTTTTTCCCCTGAATTATTACATTGAATTTTATTAGATAGGTGATTCTTGGTTTTAATACTAACTTCTTTGACTTCTGGAATATCATATTCAAAACCCTTTGACCCCTTAATGTAGAAGCTGCTAGATTTTGTGTTATCCTGATTGTATTTCCACAGTACTTGAACTGTTTCTTTCTGGCTGCTTGCAGTATTTTCTCCTTGACCTGGGAAGTCTGGAATTTGGCTACAATACTCCTAGGAAGTTTTCTTTTCAGATCTCTTTCAAGAGGTGATCAGTGAATTCTTTCAATATTTATTTAACCACCTGGTTCTAGAATATCAGGGCAATTTTCCTTGATAATTTCATGAAAAATGATGTCTCGGCTCTTTTTTGATCATGGCTTTCAGATAGTCTCATAATTTTTAAATTGTCTCTCTTGGATGTATTTTCCAAGTCAGGTGTTTTTCCGATGAGATATTTTACATTTTCTGCTACTTTTTCATTCCTTTGGTTTTGCTTTATAATTTCTTGATTTTTCATAAAGTCATTAGCTTCCATCTGCTCCATTCTGATCTTTAAAGAATTATTTTCTTCAGTGAGCTTTTGAATCTCCTTTTCCATCTGTCCAACTCTACTTTTTAGGGTATTCTTTTCCTCATTGACTTGTTAGATGTCTTTTGCCATTTGGGTTAGTCTATTTTTTTAAAGTATTATTCTCTTCAGCACTTTTTTGGGTCTCCTTTAGCAAGCAGTTGACATGTTTTTAATGCTTTTCTTGCATCACTCTCATTTCTCTTCCCAATTTTTGCTCTATTTCTCTTACTTGATTTCCAAAATCCTTTTTGGTCTCTTCCATGGCCTGAGACCAATCCATATTTTTCTTGGAGGCTTTGGATGGAGGAGTTTTGGCAATGGTTTTTTTTTTTTTCATTTGTTTGTTTTCATGCTTTGGTCTTCCTTGTCAACAAAGTAAGATTCTATAGTCTGATTCTTTTTCCAGTTTTTGCTCATTTCCCCAATCATTCATTTGACTTTTGAGCTCTTTGTCAAGGTAGTTCTCTGCTTCCAGTTGGGGTGGGAGGTGTAATGTCAGCGGCTAGATCTCCTCACAATCTGTGGGTCTAGAGCTCCAGAGACAGGGGCTGCTACTTCCCTTGTTGCTGCTGTGGCTGATGTTGGTTCCTCCACCCCCTCCCCCCTCTGCTGCCCAAGGTCTGGGACCAGACCACTCCCCTTCCATGCATTGGTCCCCTAGGTTTTTTCCACTGACTCTCCAATTTATCTTCAGTGTTTTGGGGTCATAAAGTCTAGAAACCATCACAGGTGTAAGAGATTCAGTGTCCCCAAGGCCTGCTGAAATCCTGTCTGTGTAGGGATGGCCCATGCTGGATGGCTCTCTGTTCCCAGTGTGGTGTGATAAACACTTCCCAGTGACCCTTCATGCTGTCTTGGACTGGAAATTTGCTTCACTAAGTCATTCTGTGGGTTCTGCACCTCCAGAATTTGTTTAGAGTCATTTTTACAGTTATTTGCCTGGGCAGTGTAGAAAGTTCATGCTGTTACTCGGTCATCTTGGCTCCCCCCGCCCCCCCTCCCTCAATTTGTGAGGTTTTTAATCTTAATTATCTTGTGCAAGAAAGAAATTTTCAGGGATGGGAAGTTATGGGCAGAGGGTAAGGTCAGAAACATGGTGGAAATAATTAAATTAAAAAAAGAAAGAAAAGACAAGAAGGAGCACCAATGAAATAGTTATATTCACAAAAGAGAACAGTAGGCATCAGAAGGGGACACAATCAAGGCAACTGTGTTATTATGATATTAAATTTAGTATAATTTTTGAGAACTAAAATGTAAAAACAAAAGTGATTGAATTAATCAGAAAAAAATTAGGTTCAAATTGGTATAATGAAGGATGATGAGGTCATAACAGAAGACTATTGGCTAAAACAACTTGCAATGTTGAGCCCAGAGAAGAGAAGACAAAGGTGGAAGGTAGAAGGGTAAGTGTGTACCATACATCTATTTTCAAGTATTTGAAGGACTGCCACATAAAAGAAAGTTTACATTCCTAACAGTTTAGACTTGGTCCCAGGTAAGATTTATAGATAGGTAGATCTAGGGTTGATATTAAGAAAAAAAATGATAACTCCCTGACAGATATTCTCAGCATTATGTACTGCCTGAGGATGGACTTGCTAGAGGCAGAGGTGGAGTGACCTTTTATTTTATTTTTTTGCAGTTATAAGGAAATTTCCTTATCAGGTATAATTGGAATAGATAACATTGGCAGTCTTTTCTAAATCAACACAGCTGTCCTGTGGTGACCTTGTTTTTTAATTTTGAATCCCTCTCAATGAACTGAATGAATGCACAGTGCACTGCATTATTCAGCTGATCCAATGATGATGAAGTTCATATCTATTCCACATCATTCCTACCTTTCCATATTTCTCCCTTCATCTATTTTTCAGGATAACTAATAATTTATGCCAACGTCTTTGTGAATAAACAAAGTTAATTAGAATTATTGATATTTTATAATCAACATGTCATTTTTATAGTAGGCGATAGGTATGAAGGCTTGTAAATATTTGGCTACCTTCTAGTAATGCTTATTCTTTTTATTAATTTAGGAATAGTAAATTAGTTATTGAACTGAAGGCTCTGCTTTTTTATAGGATATGAATTTGCTATGTAGAATTCTTCACTGCTTATTCCTGAGATCATATTAAAATCATCTTTTCTCTTATGGTCTAATCTAAATTTTGGTAGCATTATTTATAAGGATGACATAAATAATGTTACAGAAAGGATAAATGTGATTTCACTTTCCTGTTCAGAGTCATGGTTGGTTGCTTCTTGCTGCCATTTTATGGTGCTCAACACTGTAAAATTTCTGATTTGTTCCCCTTTCCTATACTTTTCCAGTTCAATCTAAGTCATGGACATTTGAAAGCCTTTACTACAACAATGACTATTATGCTGGGCAGGAGCTCTAGTGGGAAGAAAGGGAGCCCAATGAAATTAGAGCCAGTTCAGACAAAATCCACACATTAGTTCCCTTTATTTAATGCATGCAATCTGCTGACCTTAACCTTTGACTTCTGCTCTTAAATTTGTATCCCTGTATTGAACCTCTGTAGTGATACCTTTGACATCAGTGTTCTCTAGGTAATCTGAGTAATACATGTAGGACATTTTTATCCTAAGAATCCTATTCCAATTAGAAATTCTGAATTTTTTAGTTTCTAATTAGAAATATAGGTACCTTTTATCATCAAACAAATGAGGTTTAGTCAAAAATGGGAATATGACAATAATACTAATATCGTTGTTATTGTTAATAACAACAATAATATTGGTATATTGTAACATTTTGAGATTTGTAAAACATTTTTACATAGTCTAGTACATGTGATTCTCACAATTGGCCTGCAGTCAGATTATCAGGGTTTTATAGATAAGAAAATAGGCTTAAAGAGGTAAGATAAATTATTCATGGTTACATAGTGAGTAATAATACTAGCACTTATGTAGCATTTATTATATGCCAGGGGGTATGTTAAATATAGAATAAGTTTTTACTAAGCTTTCAAACAGAATTTATAAGTCAGAGGACATAATACATAATTCCTGGGAAGGGTGTCTTCCAAATCTTTCATATCCCCAGAGTAAATAAAATAGGCCCTTAACTTGATAATTAATATTACCAACATAATGTTATTAATAATACTTGAAAAATTAAATTTAAAGTCTGGATATACTTTAGTCTTAGACCTTTCTCTGTTACCCTGTCATCTCGGGCAAAGACAGCTATTCTTGTGCAATGTGTATGACCGAGTTCCCTCTTGCAGAGAAAATTCTGTGATGTCACTCCTCATTACATCAGGGTGTGCTGAGAGTTTTGAGAGGTACGTCTCTACTGTCTTGGATGTCCACCAGCAATATTTTCTCAGTCTTTTAAAGACAAGGGACTAGGGTGCTAGGTTCGTTTTACCACTTCACATTTTTACCATTTAATAACAACTACTTAACAGTACAAAGTGATATTTACTGTAAAAATACAGGAAGAACAAATACAACTACTTTTTCCAATACTTCTGGTGCCAACCTTCCCTTCCAATACCATTTTAACCTTCAGAGGAAATGGCTCAAAATTGGGCTCAGTTCCTACATTGTATTGGTCCCACCATATTGTCTCCCAATGGTAGTATAATTAAAGATATGGCCTCATTTCAAGTTTTGCTCCTCTGGCTCCAAAAGTTCACTCAAAGAAAATTCCCATTTGCTCCTTATCCCTTGATACTAATGTAGTTCTGACTAAATATAGTATTAATGAGAGTTGCTTGCTTAGGGGAGGCTTGTCATGTAAGAGTTAAAGATCTTTCCCCGACCTCATGCCTATTAATAGACCTCAGATGAAGACCATTAAGGGAAGATTGATTAGGGGAAGGTTGTTTTGTAGGAAGGCCCACACCTTTTGTTGATTGCTAATGAGACACAAGGGTACTGATGCCCTCTGGCTCTGAAAAATGTATATATACTCTGAGGTGAGGTTTTGCTTGGGGACTTACTCATTGGAAGAATGCCCATGTGATATGACCAGATGAGACTCTGGCTAACCTTTAAAGAGGTTCTGGCTTTGAAAGACCAGATGTTGGTGCTTCTCTCTCTGGTAACTATGTACATATGTATGTAATGATCAGACCATTGGATCTCTTTGTTGATCTGTGATGTATGTATTGCTTATGGTCACACATTTAGAAGCTCTGTCTGTTGGTCTTTATTTCTCTGCTTGTATTTTTTCTTGGTATATGTGATTAAAGAAGGTTGTTGACTCCTAAAAATTTGCTTTCCTTTTAGAAAAAACAGATTTAAGAACCTGTGCTAGCGGAGCATCCTGAATGTGTCAGGGTGCTTGCTGCTACACTGAAAAATATGGTCAAGAATCGGATCACCAGATTCCTATGGTTCACTCTCTTGACTGAGATCAGAAACTCTATTCCCCTCACTTATAATGGAATAGAATAAATGGAAGAGCCAAAGAACTACTTCCATTTTTAAAGGCTCTATGGCCTCAGAGGGGTAAAGTCCCTGAGGCTATCCCTCTTAACATATGTTCTCTTAGACACAGTGAGTGAAAAAGTTGTCGTTTCCCCCAGAGGCAAATGATGCAAAGAGATGAAAAAAGCTGACTCAGACTTTTTTAGACTATATATGTAAGATCCACACTCCCTCTACATCACTTCCTTTAGACATCATGATTTTCCCAGAAGGCTCCCTAGCCTTTCAGTAAATGGTTCTATGGACACACTGATTTATAGTATACTTACTTGCACTCTATATTGAAGATCTTCACTTCCAGAAACAAATCAAGAATTGAATTGAAGAAAAAACAAGCAAACTTACTAACCATTGAGCTCATTATCCATTTCATAGAGGCAGAGGAATAGGAAATCTAAGGGAAGATTGATTCCTAAAAGATATCATGAATGAAAGTGATAGTATTAAAAGAGCTCAGTCCATCCAATTAGACAGATTCCTTCTATCTATCTTTGTGGGGTTTTTGTTGTTTCTTTGTTCAGGACTTTTTGTACACAGCAAACACTGGACATATAGTAGTTACTTGATAATTGCTTGTCAATAATTTTACTTGATTTATCACTTGGATGATATATTTGTTGCCTAGACTAAATGTTTAGAATGATGAAAAGATCTTTCAAGGTCTCAGTTTTTGCTCCAATAAAATGGATATACTTTATTGCTTATATTGATAAATATGCTAAACATTTTCTCTATGGTAGACTGGTAAAATAGGCAATACAGTCAGTATTTTGAAGAGATAGAAGATGACATTTTAATTATTTAGGTGACTTGTAGGTTACTTAAGTATAAGTACATACAAATAGTAATTGCTAGAGCCAATATTTAAAGAAAAATCTCCTGCTCTTGGACTGCATTGAGTCCAGATTTAGAGAAATGATAACTGCAACACTTTAGCTTGTGAAGAATAAAATGTCTTAAATTTGCTTAATTCTAGGTACTGAATTTAAGGAAAGATGTCTGGAGAGCATTAAAAAAGAATGGTGAAAGGCCTGGAGATTAAATCACATGAAAACAAGTGATTTCTGGGAGAGAAGAATTAGGAGAGACCTGGTAGTTTGTCAAATGTATTTAAAGAGATTTTATATATATATATATTTGTATATGATAGATAGATATTCCTGAGCGTAATGTAGAAAATTGGCAATTAAGATAATTAGAAAACCTAATAAGCAGCTGCCTCTAAGTCCTAGAGAATGGTTGTGACAAAGACCTGTGTGTGTGTGTGTGTGTGTGTGTGTGTGTGTATGTGTGTTCATGTGCATGGTTGTGTCCATGTCAGAAGCCACTTTGGCAGTTTGGTGAAGTCTATGGAACCTTTCTCAAATTAATGTTTTAAATGCATAAAACCATAGAATTTTAAAAGAAATCTATTTCATTTCAGATGTATCAAAATATATATCTAAAAATAATATTGTTGTTGTTAATATTTTTATTTAAATACTAAAATATATTAAAAACAATAACCCATATTGAGAACCTCCTGATATAGGATTTGACAATTTAGCACAAGTCATCTATGTAGAACAAGTAATAAAGTACTGTGTGTCTAAGGTAGTCACTGTTTGTTTCCACAAAAGTCCTACATGAAGGTCTTATTGTCTTTCAATTAATAAGCATTTATTAGGTGTCTTCTACATGCTAGACACTGTCCTATGCATTGTGGATACAAAAAAAGACAGAAGACATTTACTAGTTTCATGGAATTCACAATTTAATGGAAAAGACAACATGAAAACCACTGTGTGCAAATATGTATATTTTATTGTAGATGATCAGTAGAAAGAAGTCACTAGTAATTAAGAGAAGGGAAAGCTTTTCTTAGAAAATGGAATTTTATCTAGGACTTTAAAGAGACCAGTATCACTGGGCATATGTGTTTGTTATGTGTGGGGGGAGGGCAAGTAAGAGGTACTAGGCATTGACATCCTGAAAGAGAGATTGGAGGCAGCATATACTAGGCAAGTCAAACAACTATCATTTTAACTACCATCTCCCCAAAGACCCTGATTGAGAGCTCAGTACTATGAACTTAAGAACCTTGGTAGTAGCACTATGTCTGTATCCTCAACCATGATTGTAGGAAGGAACCCAAGTGGAGATGTAATTTGGATTCTGCTTCAACAAGTGCTTACAGATACAGCTACTGAAAATCTAGAAAAGGAACATTTCCCACCAAAATCCTTAACACTGTCAAGTGATTCTACATCAGAAATATCATTTTATCAGGGGAACTGACATTGTAGAAAAGGCAATACCATGTGCTTAACTGCTATATCCTAAGGGCTGGGGACTGTTTATTTAGTTAGAGCTGAATCCTTCCAAATATATTGCCTCTCCCATTAGGATGTAATTCCTTTAAAGTAGGAAATTTTTCTCTCTTAATCTTTCAATTTGTTTCCTCAGCAGTTAGCACAGAGAACTTCAAAAGAATTCATTCTATAATATTCTTAACTGATCATTCAGTCTTTCCTTGAAGACCTCTAGAGATGAGGGATTCATTAACTCTTAAGACAGCCTATTCTACTTTGGAGAGCCATAAATGTTACAAACATTTTCACATTAAAATGTAACTGTGACAGCTCTTCAAATTGACTTATTTAGAAATGGATAAAGAGTAAAAATAGACATCACTGTACACTATCACCATTTTATGCAGATATTGGATCCATATAAAGTCACTGTCCAGAAATTGTCCCATCCTGACAACCTTTTCAAGTTGACATGTTTGGCAGCTAAAGAAAACAATAATTTAGAATCTAAACTCATTTACATGATTTTATGAAGGATAGTGGTGGAAAATTGTGAGCATCATTGATTCATAAAACAGTGAAGGGCACTTGAAGGAAAAGTAAATTTGTAGAAGATTGTTGTGAGATGAAATTAAGCTGGGTGCTCCCAGGGGCATTTAAATATGCAACTGAAAATAGGACAACAGATGGAAAGTGCAACAGTTCTGTCAGCATTTTTCTGGCAAACAATTTTAATAATTGATGAAATGAAACCACTGCATTTGTACTTTTGACCATCACATAGACTGAAGTTGTGTAGGAATATATGTCCGCTAAGAAGATAAAGATGAGAGGTTGTACCAGACCAAATATACAGAGAAGAATTTCTCACTGGAGATTCCATAATTTTGCATGCTTTGAGGAATCAGTCTTCAAAATACCTGAAAGAAAGGAAGCTAATGAACAATCAGGAAAAAATAGATAGTATTTGTTCCCTAGAATACAATGAAAATCTCCTAAACTGTATGTCCACTTTCCCCTTACTTATAAAATCTTTATTCAGATGATCTATTTACATATTGACTATATGGATAGTTACTCAAAGAAGTACCATGACTTGTGGGAACTGTACAGGACCCTGAAGTGGAAGTAAAATAAAGGAATCCATTGGAGAGGTAAAAGTTCATTCTTAACTCTCAATAAAGTGGGATGTAAACTATTTTTTGTGAACTGTACTGTGTAAATAGAGCCTGTTTTATATTTGAAATCAAGCATAACCAATGGGAGAAATGACAGAAAATTGAAGTTTCTCATTTCTTTCTGTTAATTAGTAAAAAAAAAAAAATTATTAAATACCTACTATGTGACAGCATTGCTCTATGTATCAGATTCTCAGAGCAGGTCAAATAAGTACGAATTCTCTAAATGATTCTGGATCCCTTCATATCAGGAAGAACTGTGAAGAAAAAAAGTCTGTGTGTACGTCTCATACAAATGAACAATTGTTTATGTGTAGTAGATTGTGTAGTATGAAGGTTGACTTTAGGAACAGGAGGACCTGAATTTAAGTCCTATGTATGACGCATATGGGTTCCCAGAGACTCTAAATTGTAAATATAGTGCCACCCTGCAAAGACAAGTTTACTCCTCCAAGAATTTTTTATTCTAATGAAATCATAGGTACTGTTCCTATTCCTAACTTGTATGTTTAAATATACAAAATTCAAATAAGTAGGCTGATGCATAGCAACATAGGGGACAAATATGCAATTAAAGAAAATATTTGAAGTTACTCTGCAATTTAGAAAACAATTTGCCTTCCATTCAAATTCAAAATTAGTCTGAATTGTAATCATATGTGTTAATTGGTTGTTTCCCAGTCATTTAATACAACTTGACCTTTTAATTAAATAGCAAAGAAGACTAGAAAATACACAGAAAATCATGGTCAATTTTTTAAGCAACAACAACTAACAACTATCTAACTTTTATCAGGAAAAATAATGACATTTTGATTTATTGCTTTTTAAGAAAAAAAGTGATTTGATAGGTTCTCAAAAGGAGGAAAAACATTCTTTTGACAGCAGCAAACTTCAATGTCTCAGAATAACAAGAAAACTCTAAAAATGTCAGATATAACCTAAAAGCTTTTCTTTTCAAGTTGTGTTTATATTCTTGGCATGCAGCTACACATTCATGTGCCGGCAAGAGAGCTGCCATATAACATCTTTTCCATTTCTTAATCCAACCTTCTAGAAACAAGTGGTTGACACTAAAGCCCTTCAAACCATTTAGACTCTCGAGTGGGATTTGTGCACCACCATGTACTTGTCATTATAAGGGAAAACAACATTGTGCTAATACCATATTTTTAAAGTTAGGGAGGCCCTTAAAAATGGAATAGTAATTCTTGGGTTTATCTTGTTGCTTCAATATGTTTTTTTAAAGCAAGACTTGAATGAATCATGCAAGAGAGCTGAGAATCACAAATGATGTCACCAAATATCTCTTTTATATACTTACTTCAAATACATAGGTTTAAACAAATGTAGGGTAAAATTGGTGTCTTGGTTTAAAAATTAAATATGAAATCAGAAAGGTATATGATTAAGAAAGAAACTTATTTATAAAATAAATAATTAAGCAGAATAAATAACAGGTTATACTTTGCTTGTTAAAGGCATATTTTGCCCTTATGGGGCTATAGTGGGATAAATGGATCTCTCTCTCTCTCTCTCTCTCTCTCTCTCTCTCTCTCTCTCTCTCTCTCTCTCTCTCTCTCTCTCTCTTTCCCCTGAATCTTTTAGGCAGACATTGATAATTATAGGGAGGATTTACCAGACTGGAGTCAAATCAACTCTCTACTGTCATTATCATTGTGATAAAGAGTTATGAGAAAAATTGTACTGAAGTGTTGCTTTCACTAATTTGAACCTGTGGACTCTGTGACATTGTCCAGTGTTATTTTGTGTTTGTTTGTTTGTTTGTTTTAAACATGTTTTGATTGAAACTGAAAAAAAACCAAACTGAGATCATGATTAGTATCTATGCCCTGTTTCCTGTTGGACTAACTAAGCTGTGTTTATGTTCAAAGTATTAGGTGTTAAAAATGATTAAGCTTACAAGGTTGAAAATGTTTATAGAATGGTAAATAGAATCATGTAGAAATCAGTACCTCTGATCCTGAGAACATGTAATGATTCCTTTGTTCTGAGTGGCCACATGTATGTGTGTATAAACACAAATATATGCATAATCAGACTCATATGTATACATATACATAGACATATCTATTAAGAAAACATTGGCTGTAGCAGATAAAAAAAGGAACATATATATCAAGTGGTCTATAATATCCCAACAAGAAGTTGGTTAGGCATAAGTATTAATAAAACTAAATAAAATAAAAATAAAATCAAAGTACATGATTTATCTCTCCAGAATTGAACTTTGTGCATTAAAGTTATCCAAGTGAATTCTATCATGTAGCCTGAACCAAATTAAAATATAAATGAGAAATTTTTAACAAAATAACTGAAAGTATAATGCAACATAAATAATGTTAATTTATGGTGTTTTAAATCAGTATGTGGTCGTCAAGGACCCATTTCTTTTTGAGTTTGACATCATCAATGTACAGAATATCTTTGTAACACAGATGCTAGGTTAAGCAGACTGTAGGGAACTTATCTCTGGAAAGATGATGCCTATCAATTAGGTAACTAAAGGAGATTAAAAACTCCTTTACACTCCTTTTCTACATAATAGTCCCTGTTCATAAGTTTGCCTTATAAAGCTTTTCTGTTATCCAACATGCACTAGGAGTTACTTTGTAGAACTAATATATTTCCAGTTTGGAAGTTAATTCTACTTACCAGAAAGATAAGATGACATTTTAGATTGGGTAAATTTCCCACTGTTAAGTGGGTGAGGAGGAGATTGAGATGAATTAAAGTGTGTAGGTATATATCCAATACACACTTTCTAGAATTTATTTCTTGATTAATAGTAATTTAATGGGAAGAAAGACTGAGCCATGAATGTTGTGGATCATTTTTATAGTCGAGTGCAGGATTTCCATTCAAACAAATAACTTTCATTTCAAAATTGGTGGAGAAGAATGATAATGCTAGTTAAAAAACAAAGAGAAAAAGCATTTGAATAACTTTACAGATTGTAGATTGTTCTACTGATGAGAAAATATCAACAAGAACTAATTTGTACAGTTGTTGTATTGTATGATTGGATTGCATACTTTCTTTCATTTAAACTTATTTAAATTATTGTCATTTCAGCTTTAGTAAGCATGTAAATTATTAATACTATCTCACATCATTAAGTTTCTACTTAGGTTGCATAAAACTTATAAATTTTCAGTCATTTGACCTTTTAAAATAACTTTTTGTGTTTGTTTTTACACCAACCAAAGAGTTTTATTTCCTAATGCAGTTATTTTCTTCTGTTCCCTTGTGATGCTATCCCTCTAAGCCGTTTGTATTGATAATGTATTTTTAAAAAGCTTTAGTTAATGTAATTTTACTTCTTAACGGGAAGATCTTTCCCATTCATTAATAGGTCTATGTGACCTGCCTGGGTCACAGCGAAGCCTGAGTCTCATGAGTCTGAGTCACATGGAGCCTGTGGTGGGAGGAGTTTGCTGAATGGCTGGGACAGGAAGAGGCAGAACTAGAACAGAGCTGAGAGGAAATTAGTTAGAGAGCAATCAGAACTGAAGGATGCAGCCAAGCCCCCAGCTGGTTGTGAGTGTGAGAAGGGCATTTGTTTAAGGAAAGCTTGTTTGTGGGAAGCCTTGCAGGGGGAAGACTTAGGGGTGATGCTGTTCTCTGCATTGTTATTATGTATAGATATTTGTTACTATGTAGGCTTAGGCTTTCTGGTGTCTGAATAGATGTTTTGGCTATTTCTTCCACATGGAAAGCTTGTGGTATTTCCCGATGCAGAATTGCACCAGAATATTCATAGCCACTATAGGCACTGTGAATATCACTTTGCCTCTACACCATTGTCCACTCATTAGGATAAATATATTTTATTTAGGTAAATAGCCAGTTTCATAACTAGGGAAAGAAATAAGCTGCCTGTACCCATTTATCTGTAAATGCACTCATTTAGCCCTTATTATTTGTCAGACAAATTGTAATTATGCTTGCTGCTGCGTACTAACATAGTGCCCAAAGTATGAAGGTTGTTTACCGATGTCTAGTGTAGCTCACTCTGCTAAAGTGTTCAGCAATTTAACTTAGAGTAAGATAAAACTTTCTACTTCTATCACAGTCTAATCCTGAACAATAAAGAGTCTAAAAAATTTAAGCTGTCATTTGCAAAATGATGCAAATGATCTATAGTTATTTTTTTCTGCATTCATAACTAGATAACTACAGAACATTGTGCAAACAATTTCACTCCTGATTGACTTAGTTTTTTCTATCTGTAAAATACTGACAGCATTGGTTCTCTTTATGACTTACATTAGACACATGATGAATGAGACAGCCTTTCAAAAGCTCCTTTTTTCATATCTCAGAATAAGGAATGAGACAACACAAATAATACAAACACGTGTATTACAATGTGAGTGATAGCTAATTTCCCAAAATACCATGCATTTCTTTCAAATGAAGTAAGAACTCTCTTTTGTGATGATTATGACTAATTGTAAAAATTTTCCGTTTTTTTCCTCATAATTCACCCTTAAGTGTATTTATTTGTAATTAATTCTTTCTTTCTTACCTGAAGAGGTCAGGTAAAGAGGACTATGCTCTTAAGGTTAGAATGATAAAGTATTTCCTACATTGATGAGTATAACCAGTTTGGTTATCTGGGGTGCCCTAATAATGTTAGGGTACTAACCTATTAAATTATAGGTACTGATTAGGGAAAAAAATAGAGTACCTAGCTGTAAACTTGTGGATAACTTGATGAATCATCCATGAAAATTGTCTTGTACAAGAAGAGAATCCCTTGCAAATGGAGTATAAGACCCTATTGAGGCCAGTTCTTAGGTCTGATTAATGGAGGGTAAGATGTAATAAATTTAGGGAGTTGTTCTTCTGATCTTATAGTAGTCTGGATCCTGAATTCCAACAATTTTAAGGAATTTGAGTTCAGTGACAGTACACCAGTGGTAAGATTAAACACTGCAAGGGCACAGGCTTTTGATGCAAGGCTGAGTTACCTTGAAGTAGGAAGTTTCTAAGAGAGGTGGAAAGAGCAATTATCTTCAGAGAATCAAGAGACAGATAAATATGAAGGTAAAGGTCAGGGGTAAAACAATATATAAAGACAACCAGGGTCTTTTCCCTAAGGGGAACAGAGCAATGAGAGATAATGTGCTGTAACTTATTTGGGGAGTCAAGGTCAATTTTGACTGGCTAGTGTACATAATAGAAAGGAGTCAACCTTTATAAAAGTTTCTCTAAGCATTTAGAGATGAAAATCTGAGTGGTATATCTATAAAGACCATACCTGGCAGATATCTCTGTCATTTCTAAAACATCACTGGAACCACGACTCTCACATAGGCATTAAGGATAATTCTTATTAGGTCCTGGCTATTCAGGACCTGAAATAAGGTCTGTTATTTCCTTGACTTTATAATTTAGTTGAAAAAATAATATTTCTGTGTTTTATTTGATTGTAAACTTCAGGCTTGACTTGAGGAGAGAGGTTCCCATTACTACTAGGCTGGCATACAGCAAGAGGAAGATAATGAAGTGATATGGGTGAGCATCTTCTACAGGGGAACATACAGGAACAGCACAGGAACATGAAATCGGAAGTGGACCATATCTTGCAATTTTTTTCTAGAACCGTCTCATTTATCTCCATTCCAAATATTTCCTCAAGCAGTCCTGAATCTTAGTTGTAAAGATTAGTCCGGGAAATTAACCAAGTTTTCAGGCTTGATTGGTAATTTTAAAAATTGACTTGTAGACATGATCTTCTGAGAGGCTTACACTTTTTCCATTTGAATCAAGAGTTCTACTGATCCATGGTTAGAAATTATCTAATTCTATACATCTTTCAGACCTGACCCTTAATTTTGAGCTCTGAAGAGGTAAAGGTTGCTTAGAGCATAGGTTAAAATAACAATAAAGCTCAGCTGGCATTCCTGACTCCTTCCTCATTATTATACTTAGGAAGAACAATTTCCAAGATTTTTTCAGGTGATGAATGAATTTCACTAAGGTACATTTTATAATGGGTAGTAATTTGGACAAACAAAAAGCCATTGGCTTGCAAAAGCTGGGGTTGTCCCACCCAGGTGCTGTTCTTCTTCAGAACAGTATTCTGTTCCATTTACTTTTGCTAAAGGATTCTGCCCCCAAGGGTACCGTCCTAGCCTGTCTGAGAACTCAGCTTTCCCTTGGTGCTAAGCTTAAGGGCATCAGGCAGCTTTTCTTAATTGTCTGTCACTGAATACTACTCTCTCTGAGGTCCTCAAGATCTGTCAGAATGAGTACAGCTTTCCAAACTATGTGGTGGTCCCAGCTTTTTGAAGTTCTCAACTTTAGGATATTTCTAGGAGTGTGGCACAGAATTCTTGCCACAGTGATAGTGTCTGCCAGATTTGTAATTCAGTTATAGAATTGATTGATTTCATGTCTATGGAAGTTAATTATCACATACCAGGAGATAAACTTCAAGTCAGACCTGTTCACATAGCTTATAGATTGTTGATCTTATGTCCAACCCTTGTGTTCTACCTAAAAATGGTATTAACTGATGTGCTGTGTCATTTCTGATTGTGACTCCCAACCATTCTACAGCTGAGACTCATTTCACAGAGAATTATATTAGTTCATATTTACACTTATGAAAAACAATGTCATAAATTATTTTTAAATTATATAATATTAAAATGTTAAATGAGAGTCAAGGAAAGGCTTCTCATTACCAATCATGACTATGGAAATGAACAAGTTACTACAAATTATATCTTCAAAACTCTTGATATCATAGGTTTGTAGAGGTATATTTAGGAATTGGAGAGCTGATGAAGTTTTCTTGCGCATTCACAAAAAAAATTGCAGTGACTGCCTTCAATACATATTCACGCAGTAAAATTTACCTCCTGTCCACTAAAAGATGAAAACAAAAACAAAAACACAACCTATAAATATACTTAGCTTGGATACTAATAATTATTCTGGGAAGAACCTTGAAAGAAGCTACTGTCATCTTTGAATATTGGTGTATATGTGTATAGGTTATGGGAGGATGGCAGGGTTCTAAAGTTTGACAGTGCAGAATTTAGAGTATGCAGATTTGTGAGGTTACATGTAGTTGTGTTTCAAAGAAAACATTTCTTTTTTTAATGCAAAGAGAAAGAATTACAATAAACTATGCTTAGGGCACAGGCACGCACACACACACACACACACACACACACACACACACACACACACACACACACACACACACTTACTCCTCATTCTCTACTTTGAACAAGAATCTCCCAAAGTAGGATTTGCATTTGAATTTTACGTACATATACTAATAACAACAATAATAATGTGGACAGTCACTGAATATCACTCCTGCAATTAGAAATGCAAATATCAATAGCATCTCAGACTGTGAGAAGGTTTACAATAGTCAGGCAAATATGCTAACTAATGAGAAAAGGCTGCCCAGGACAGGAAGTTACAATTTGTAATGTACTATAACTACATTGACTATATGTCATTCTATTGTAAATTTCTGTATGCTTTCCAAAATATGATCTTATGCAACATCCTTCTCCTACTTCATTGTGCATTGTCCACTTGCATCTTTGGGAATAAATAGAATTGGTTCTGTCTGTCTATGCTATGAATGCATGCATTGTCAGTGAAGTACCCAGCAATTTGTGTAATATGGGGATAAGTGGTTTAATTCATTTTTCCCCACTGTAATTTGCAAAATCAATATATTTGTATTATTAGGGATTTCACTGTGGGGATTTGTTGTATTTTGAGGCATAATTCCATCTGAATATGAATATTTGCAAAATATCAAAATAGATATGAAAACCTTATGCTATTTGGAATCTTCACATGGCATCTTCCATGACAATGGTCAACACTGTCAGTGAAAAAATACCATTATCTTTGATTACATACTGGAAGTTATTCTTAAAAAGTCTCCAAACAAGATTATATTTGTATTTGCAGATATCATAGGCTAATATCCAATTTTAATATATATACACAAGCAAAATGCTTTAAAAAAAGAGCCTTTAAAACCTTCTTGTATTTAAATGACATTAAAATTATACAAAGGTGTATTTCTTTATTTTCAACATCTCTCATTCAGAACATAAAGTATTCTCTAGAAAATCTTCAGAGAAAATTACTTGCTTGTAGTCTTATGTTTTTCACAAATGACTCTGAAAGAGTGAATAAACCATTTGTGTGTCTATATGTGTGTGTATATACTAGAAAACTTTGGGTTATCTAGAAATCTTGCTGTCTGCCCTGCCTTTATTCTCTTTTCCCTATTGGAATAATCAAATTTCAGTACTGATCCTCAAAGACTATGTATATTTCTTCTCCCAAAAATAAATTTAGTCAGTTTTGAAATTCCATACTTGCTCTGGGAATAATTATCAAATCAATACTACAACTGATGTTTGAAAAGGTATGATAATAGATAACCTTGTTATTCTAACCACAATCTCTGTGACTCCTCATACTAACAATCCTTGCCCTGCTGACAAGTGCCCAATATGTGCTGTCTCCCTCTATTAAACTCTTTAAGTCTGGACTGTCTTACCTTTACATTTATATTTCCACTACTGAAATCAGTCCCCAGCCCACAGTAGGTGATTAATGAAAGTTTTTTAAACCATCCCACCATTCTTTCATTCATTAGACTTTCACTGAAGTTTTTCAAAGTGCTTTCTTCACTTTGAAAAAAAAATAGGTGAATTATGTATTAGAAATATTTTACAGATAAATAAATTTCAGCTTATAAAGGATAAATAATTTGTCTATAATCATACAGACAAAAATGAGGATCAGAACTGAGATTCAAATTCATGTCTCTGGTACTCCATGTCCAGCATTCTTTTCATTATTCAATTCTGTGAGAGATGAATGAATAGATAGATAGATAGATAGATAGATAGATAGATAGATAGATGATAGATAGATAGATAGATAGATAGATAGATAGATAGATAGATAGACAGATAGACTGACAGAGAAAATTAATGGGATAGTATCTACTATATATTTGCAAATCAATGGGTTGTGTTTTGGTTTTTGATGTAGTAATTTGGTTTGATAATGACTATTGTTAATGAAGATTGATAGTATATCAAAGTAATGTTTGACGAGTCTTGGCAAAATGATACGTTATTTTGTTTCTAAAGCTTATTATTGGTTTTTGGAATGCCCTTTTATTATACAGAGTCACTTAATAAATTAGTAATTTGAGTAGAAATGTCAACAAAATAAAATCTGAAGACGTGTTAATAACTAATGTACATTACTGGATTGCAGGAATGTATATATCCACATATATATATATATATATATATATATATATATATATATATATATATATATATATATATATATATATCTCCACAATCATCTAGTAATCATGATATTCATCAGTCATAGTTTTAGTTCTTCCCTTAAATTTTTAATAGTGAAAAACTGATGGAGAAAATACAGGAATTATAGCATATTGACCACATAATGTAGAGCTGTCCTTTTAAACACATGTGGCTATGCTTTTAAACTCTCAGCTTGAAATCAAATCAATTTCCACTTCTGCAACTGTCAGAGACCAATTATTAAGTTTCATTTTCCTTAATTTTAAATAGAGCTGAACATAATGGCTTATAATCACATTTACTCATAACTATAGACTCGTGACCTCTGAGATCTTCATTTAAAACAGTATAGCAACAAAACATTTGTTTTTGTTATAGGAGGTGGTCATGGTATTTTGCCTAGACTTGTGACTTCACTGAGGTAAGGAACTCCATATGAAGAAATTCACTCTACCAGTTAATTTCTAATTAGCACTGATGGGAGAATATTTATCCTGAAGAAGGTACAAAGAAGAGAGAATTCTAGCATTTCTTAGCATCACAGATTTATAGATTTAGAGTTGGAAGAGAACTTAGAAACTATTGAGGCTAGTTGCTCATGTTACAAATGAGGAACTGAGACTTGGGAAAGTTACCTGACTTACCCAAAGTTCCACAGATAGTAAGTACAAATATGATATTCAAACATAAGTCCTGTCTCTCTAAATCTACTGTGATCTTACATTTTTTTCTGGGTACATCAGTGGCCTAGGTTATAATTCTGTGATGAGTCATAGGATGACTGATTGAATCTATTAGACTGTGAGATCTTAGGGAGCAGGGACTGTCTTCAACCTTTCATTGGGGACATTGATTAACACAGTGGCTCACACATTGTAGGTACTTAATTAATGCTTATTTATGGAATGACTAATAAATCATTGTGAGGTATGGTGGATGAAAAATTTCAGTCTGTAGAAGAGCAGTTCAAGGTGATTGATCCCCTGTCCATCCAAACTCAGGAATTCATGACAACACATCAACTCTCAGACTGGGATGCCTAGAAGCATAGTAGTGATATGCATACTTAAATATACAAGTGAATATTTAGGTGATAGTGTAACTGAACCTAATGAAGACAGCATTACCTAGATTAAGTTGCTGAAAATGTTGAAGGAGTTTAGGGTTTTGTGGTCTATGAAGCCATTGGGGTATGACACTCCCAGTAAATAATATCTCCATGTCTAACATGTTGTTTTGAGTATGCAATAGTCAAATTAGTATAAAATAGTCTCCTCAATTAAACAATTCTTTTTTTTTACAAGAGTCACTTTGAAGGATGGTTAGATTTGAAGGATGGTATAGTATGGCTGATTCTTCAAGGACTGAGTTTGGTGACTTGTGAACTACTTTTCAAGATTGAGATCCTCTTAAACTATGCTGATGTGATCCTTTCATCCACACACCAGACTTCAGCACAATTTAAGAGAATCAGTGAATATAACTAGGTATGTTTTTCTTTTTTACACAATAATGATATATATTAAGTGCATGACTTATAATTTTAACATCATAGATCTAGACCTGGAAGTGATCTCAGAAGCTGCTTAGTATAATTCTTCTCCTTTATTTTGCAAGTGAGGAAATTGGGGACAAGGAAGATTAAAGGACATGCCTTTAGTCTCCCTATTTTCAGAGGCTGAATTATAACACAAAGCCCCAATGAGATACAATTTTTAAAGCACTTAATACAGTACTAATACATACTTATTCTCTCCCCCCTTTCTCCAGAACTGGGCTCTTCCCACTCCACACAGCACCTACTGAAACATTTTTTTTTTCTAATTACCACAGGACCTGGGATATAAAACAATTATTAAATGTTTAGTGTATCTAATAGCAACATTATAAATTTACACTATCAAATGCTATTATAGAATATGCCAATGAATTAGCTATTCTGTTAATTGGTTTGCTTTTGCTTTATCTCTGAGGAATGATTTTCTTTTGGCAGTAAGACATCTTTCACATTATTTGACCCATGAGGATGGTCAATATTTTATAGCAGCTAAAAAAACAAATCAACTTGTTGAGCAACTAATGATTTCCTCTTGCTACTTAATGTCTCATAAAAGAATAAATTTACAGGAAATGATGTCTCACTTTCAGCAGTGTTTGTATTGAATAGGCGGGGAGATTGAATGATCTTTCAACATCATAGAGTAGTGGTTAATAATCTAACATTAAAGTATTATGAAAGCAGGTTTAATGTATTGAAGTGCTATGAGTAAACATTTAAGGTAAAAATGTTGATGAGAAAATTATTTTTCATGTGCTTCAAATTTCTTAAGAAAATAAGAATTAACAGTGAAAAGGAGATCAATGACATAATTCTAGAGTTTAATATACCCGCATTTTCAAAGTACATTGTGTGTGTGTGTGTGTGTGTGTGTGTGTGTGTGTGTGCGTGAGTGTGCGTGCGCATGTCCATGCTATTGGGCCTTTAAATTAATTCTCTACTTTCCCTACAAAAATAGTTCTTGGAAATAGGAGGAACTAGAGTTAAAACTGTGCATAACTCAGAAAAATCTAACCACTAATTATAACCTTTGCTGGATCCTCATTTTTAATTTTTGTCTATTAATTGAGAAGCTATTGGCTAACCCCTTTCCTCTGAAGATGTCTCTTCCCTAGGCTCTGAAGATATTACATGATTTTTTATCACCTTCTACCTCTAGAGATGTTCTTTTCTGATTCCTCTGTCTCTTTTCTTCTTACCTCCCCAAATATCCATAAGTACAAGATCCATCCTTTTCTCTATCTTGCATGCTTTTCTTTGGCTATTATATCAAATTTCCTCATTTCTAAATGGATACCCTACCATATAAATACACTGAAAAATAAATCCCAAGTTCATAAATCTCTCTCTCTCTCTCTCTCTCTCCTCTGTCTCTCTCTGTCTCTCTCTCTCTGTCTCTCTCTGTCTCTCTCTCTCTGCCTCTCTGTCTGCCTCTCTCTCTGCCTCTCTCTCTGCCTCTCTCTCTGTCTCTGTCTCTGTCTCTGTCTCTGTCTCTCTCTCTCTCTCTGTCTCTCTCTCTCTCTCATTATTCATTTTTAAAATTCCAGAAATTATATTTTGGAATATTCATAAAAAAAATCATTAGTGAGTTTCAGGCAAAAAATTCTATAGGAAAAATTGACATTCAATTAACTCTTCATCCCTCTATATAAATCTTCCCTTACTTCTTCAAATTCTTTGTATTCATTATTCTTTGCACGAACAGAATGTGTTTAGCTATTCTTAACTGATTTGCATCTACTTTAACTCTCTAAAACATAATTAAGGAATTGTTGTAGATATCTAACTTAAGGTTTAATAATCTATAATTTGCATATTCTATCCCTGCTTAAAAATAAAAAAAAATACTTTTGATCTTTTCCCATTCTGAAGAGTCTCTCCTATTTTCTGGGAAATCTGGTGAATGATAATAAATGCATAGCTATTCTCTTAAAGAATATTTTAATAAGATTTTGCAAATTTTGGTTGTAGTGGACAGTAAAATAAATTGAGGAAAAGTGAAATATAATGTCTAGTTTATATCTTGAGAATTATCACAAATTTAGGATTTAGGAAGGACATGAAAATGACATTAAAAAAACCCAGTATAAATATTCTTTTCCCTTTCTCTATACCCATCTTGTGATTTTTTTTCCTCTTGATCATTTTTACATATTTTGCATATTATTTTTAGGTCAATAATTACCTGTAGTATTGGGAAGGAAGCTGATTAGTTACATATGTTATGACACAAATGAAAATGGCATGTTTTATATTTATAAATGGTAATTTATTCTTTTCTACTTTGAGTGTTTGAAGATTTCAGTGGGAAAAAATACACAACATTTTCCTTTAACTTGCAATATAAAAATCTGCAAATGTCCTTTTCTGTGGGAGTATTTATTGTTGAATGGGGAGTACTCAAAGCTAAAACTATCAAACTGATTTTTTTTTCTTTAAAATCCAGAGCCCATTGAAGAGAACTGGCACTGCAGGCTGCCATTCTTCTTCTTTTCTCCAAGCTGTGGGGAAAGAAATGCCTTTTTTTTTTTCAATATACCTCAAAGTTATGGTCTTTTTATGGCATTCTAGAGAGTGCTTAGACCTATGAAGTGCTATTCAACTTATTTCCCCTTTTTCAGTGGAATGAAACTCTACTGAGGAATGTGCTCATTTATTCCTCTTTTGAATTACATGAACCACAGAGAAGAGTGATTTATTTATGCTATTTACTTATTGAACATCTGCAGTAAGTAACATAAATTTGATATTAAATTAGAAGTTTGTATTGATCTCCTCAAAAAAATGAAAGTTGTGAAGACTGGTCAAATAGTGTGTGCAAATCTCTGTAACAATTTGAAAAAAAAAAACACTTTTAGATATAGGATATTATCACACACCACTGAACATTGCTTGGAATAGTTTGGCTGTTTACAATTAAATGAATGTGAAATACATAACAAAAAGTAAAAAAAATTCTCCAGTGGAAAAAAGACAATGATCAAATGATTTTTAGACTCCAAATGGAAGTTGAGAACTCATCCACCTAATTTTTGTACCTGTAGATGAGGCCACTATTAGGTCATTGTTTGTGATTCATTCTTATTAAATGATTGAGAGAGATTATAGAATTTCACTGACTAATTTATTCTGATATCTAAGAAATAAAGAAATTGTATCTACTTGAATGGGTGATTCACAAGTTCTGATTAGAGAAACGAGTATTAGAGTTGGTAGATTTGCTTTTTATAGGTCCAAGGCATTAAAAACTCACCAGAAGATAATTGCAGCTTCTGTGTCTTTAGTTATGTATGGTCTTTAATGTCTGCCCTGAAATCCCTGTGACTTCCAATATGATGAAACAATGAATCTATATGAAACAGGGGATGCAAATTTTCTAAACATAGAAGTGTATGTGTGTATATATTTACATATCTATGTGATATATAGATAGACACACACACATACGCACACAGATATGTAGATCAATCTCTTTCTCTTTCCACACACAGGTGTGTATATACACATGTACTTACGTATGCATATACTGCTTAATGGCTTAAAACTAAACTAAGTCCTAGGATATATTGCATTTTTCAAACACATAAACACACATATATAGTGATGAAATTCATTAATTAATTCTAGGGTCATGATGGTGAAGGGAGGAAAATGATTCCAGAGTAATGCTTAAATATAAATGTATATGTATATGTATATATTCAACATGTGCATCCATAACTGTGTCACCCTCATGGCTTTAAAACTTGAAACTGTCAGGAGCTCCATGTGCTTTCATTTTCCCAGTCTACAAATATTACTCTGGATTCACTTTCTTCCCTTCACTATCTAGAAACCAGACTTAACTAACTGAACAGTTCTTTGTCCTTTACCCTTGACTCCCCTTTTCCTTTAAACCTTTGCTATTCTTTCTCCATGATTTATAATTCTTAATTATATTTCCTCTGCCATATATTCTTTTTCTCCTGTTCTGGTGAATGTCATGGGAGAGAAGAAGTACAATCAGTATTGTGCTGGAGCCAGTTTGTATCAATTCCAGTTGTTCAGTTTTTAGTGTGAGTATTTATAATTTGGAAATCAACATAGACTATAAATCAGGGCTTGATTTACAGTTTTGTTGATTGTCTTAAATAAAGTGCCAAAGAAAATTTGAACATTACATATATTAAACTTAAATGCATGCTGAGAGACAGCTGTTAAATTTTTACCAGACCCTTTCATTCCACAATTACAACTGATAAATTAACCTCAACAGATCATCACGCATAGCTTTACAATGAGAGGTTGGATGAAATTGAAAGTCTTCTCCTGATGCCAGAAAATCAACCATTGTAGTCATGATATGACAAAGATAAATTCAAATTAAATAATAGTAAAGGTGAAAAATGTATAAATTATATTATTCTTAAAAGTAATATTGATAACGAAAGAATACTACACATCTAAATACTTCAATAGATGAGATGCTATTTAAGGTGGTCATTCCTTAAGCAGCACAACTCTCCAACCGTTCATAATTTCTCATAGTGTATGTGACTCTTGTCTGAGTCCTTCTATGAATTTTCCACAGGCTATCCACAAAATATACCAGAAACCTTCCTGTAGGCCTTTTAACATTTTGCAGGTACCAGTGTAATATATGGTATGCTTATATGGTATTCTTTAAACTCATTATATGATTGGTTCACCTCCTTTTCCAGTCATACACATTTTGGAAGATATATTTTATTCTTCTTATACAGAAATCATTGTTGATACCATTCTGGAGCTTATCAATACACGCAATAATTGGAAGAAAAAGAAAAGAAATAAAATCATCGGGTAATGTTATTCAGCCAGGCATGGTAGAAAGGACATTGGGTGGGAGTTAGGAGACAAGTTCATATTCTATCTTCAGTGTTATTACATCTATTACCATGGGCAAATCACTTAAATTCTCTGAACCTCGGTTTCTTTACCTGCAAAATGTAGGTGTTGGATTATACACTCTATGAAGATTTTTCAAACCATAAATCTTACAATCCATAAAGTTATCTTTTTAGAAAACTAAAAATGTAAAAACTAGGATGAATATTTATAAATTATGAAAAATTAAATAGAAAAAGTAGGAAATATAACCAAATCAAAACACTAACAGTGAAATTGAAAAGGTTCTCTTTCTCTCTCTCTCTCTCTCTCTCTCTCTCTCTCTCTCTCTCTCTCTCTCTCTCTCTCTCTCTCTCTCTCTCACACACACACACACACACACACACACACACACACTCACACTCACACTCACACTCACACACACACACACAGAAGGACTAAGTACATTCACATATATATTCTTACTGACATTCAAAGAACAAAGGATTTCAATAAAACATAAACTAATTTTTGAAGAGAAAGATTGCAATTATTTCTATGAGAAAAAATTGTGACCTCAAAACAAAATAAGTATGACACAATAAAGATATGCTCTTTGTGCCAGATTGATGTACTGATAAAAGCCAATAGAATGATTCCAAATGAATGATTCTTTGAAAGATATAACCATATTAAACTTTCCTGTCTAATGATCTTTTGATACAAAATATTATATATGGCATAAATCAGAAAAAAATATCATCTCTGAGGGTGAGGACACGTGGCATAAAATCTAGGATCTAGATTAAAGTGGGATTTCTATTGACCTCTAGATGATCTGGCGGTGATATTTTCATGATTTCATCCAGCTCTGAAATACGCAGAAGTTGTTAGAAGTAATCCATAACATCTCAACCGACCAGAGAGAGAGAGAGAGAGAGAGAGAGAGACAGAGACAGAGACAGAGACAGAGGCAGAGGCAGAAGGAAGGAGGGACGTGGGAAGAAAAAAGAAGGAAGGAAGGAAGGAAGGAAGGAAGGAAGGAAGGAAGGAAGGAAGGAAGGAAGGAAGGAAGGAAGGAAGGAAGAAAAGGGAATAAGAATGAGATTTAAGGAGAGGACTATTGGACATCTGTGCTTTACATAATTATTCAAAGATTATTCTTTTTTTTTTTTCTTTTAAGGGACAAATTCCATTCAGAGGTTGATTATTTCTTCCTTATTCAGTCTTCGTGTGTTAGAGGAGGGTTTCCTGTTGAGGCTCTTGACATTTTTGATCACATGTGATCAGTGGCTGGTGGCAGTCAGAGTCATTCAGAAGTGTGCTGGGAAAGTGTTACAGCATAAAAATATATTGCATGAACACTTCCTCACACTTCATGCTTTTAACAATTTTTGATTTGAGGGTTCCAAAAATATACTTATCTCATCCAACTTTGGAGATAAAGATATGCCTGTATACATGCATATACACATTTGTGTGTTTATGTGTAAATACACATTCTTTAAAGCACACACACATATACACACAAACATACACATTTAGTATCTTTATGTGTATGTGTACCTATGTATGCACATGCTTACACACACACACACAAGATCTAAATGTATGATATAAATATTTGGATGCAAAAATGAGTCTATTGAGCAATGGTTGCAAGTATATGTACCTTCTGTTGTTTTCCAGTTGTGGAAACAGATTTGTACCATTTCATTCACACTCCATTAAAAGGTTCCCCTTGAGCTAATAGTTTGCATTTCCCAATTTCTTTACCAAGATTAGGGGGATATCCTGTTAATATAGAAAAGAGCAATGCTAATTGGCCCCCATGGGGAATCAGATCTATGATCCTAGCATTTCTAAAACTGAACTCTAACAAGCACAGCTAACAGAAGGTCCAGGTGGAGGCAGGGTAGTGGTGCGGTTTCTGATAGAAAAATAGTGTGGTTGAAAGAACCATTAGACTTAAAAACAGGAGCCCTGGATTCAAGGGACCCATCTGTCACTTGTAACCTGTGTATCCTCAGATATCACAGCAGCCCCAACTATTCTCTAATTTATAAAAAAGAAAATAATACTATACTACAAAACTCTTAGTGTTTCTAAAAAGAATGTACTTTGGTAAACCATGCCATTTTATATAAATGTCATTGCTGTTGATGCTATTTTTAGTATAGAATCTAAAAATGAGGATTCAAGACAAGAAATGGGGTGAACACTTTGGAAGAAATGAGGTAGTGGCAGTTCATTATCTAATCTTTCCTCTCTAGCTAAACTGACTGGCATACTTAAGCCAGGAGACCATGACTGTAATTTTTACCTACTTATCATGTCAAGTGGCATAGTAGTTTTTTTTTTTCAGTATTTTATTATTAATTCAGATCTCAAGATTGTCACAATTTCAGCAAAATTATATTCGCTCAAATGTAATTTATCTATGCCAAATTGAATTTATGGACACCTGGCAGGTCTTCAATGACAGTGAGTCACTGGTCTACTTGATTAACTTGAATTACTATAAGAGTACTCAAATTGTAGTTATTAGAGTGATGAAAAACAACTTCTAAACAGTATTTTAAACAAAATTTGATAGCATGATCTACTTAATCTTTTATACCAATGCATTTTAATAGTATAATCATTTATTGTGAACTTGTAAAAATAAATGCATCTTACCTTCTTTTAGATAGATTTAAACATGTATTTAAAAAATTTTAATGTCAATAAAAGACATACGTGTATATATGATAGTAATTAGAATATCTAAAAGATATAACAAAAAGCTGTCATGAATTTAGAAATATTTGACAATGAGTTCATATTTACTAATTATAGTAGAATATGCATACATAAGAAAAATAATAAACATGCATAAGATGGTATCTACCTGGCCTATAGAATTCACAATATTTTGTGAAACATGATGATAATGATAACAACATTAAATTTCTTTACACATACTAACTCATTTTATCTTCAAAACAACCTTGTGAGGAAGGTGCTATTATTATTCCCATTTTACAGAGGAAGAAACTCAGAAGCTAGGTGGCTTATCTAAGATCAATCAGATAAATAAGCATCTGAGAGAGGATGCTAACTCATATCTTCCCATCTCCAAAATTAAAATGACCTTGGTTATCATAACAACTTGAATGAGCCTCTAAGTGTTCACAATACAACTATTATTTTGGGAAGAAATTTTTACAATGAAGAAACATAGTGGGGCATTCTGCCTTCATTCCTTTCACACATTCATTCCATACACATGTATCAAACACCTGTTATAGAAATTCACTGCACTAGCATCTGGGGAGACAAATGATAATAAGATGTGGTTTCAGCTCTTACAGAGTTCAGCAAGTTGTATTAAAATAAATATTACTCAAGTAACATATACACATTTCAGCTAAATTTATTATTGAAAAATGTTACTCTCAACAGAGATGTATTCCTTTGGACCAACACTTAGACCTGACTTTTTGAAGCAGAATGGAACCAAGCTTCCACTGATTTTACCTATTGAAATAGGTCTACATCATCCATTCCTTCCAGTCTCAAGTCTGTCTTCACAAACTTTGGGGAATTGCACCAGCAGAACCTTTCAGTCATGTCCAGTTCAGATGCACTTGGATGATTTCACTAATAGGATAAACAAACCATTTTATACATGCAAAAGTGGTAGAAGCTGTTTTCCTTCCCATCATTCCTGCTGTGAAGGTTGTTGAAACTGAAACTGATCATTATGCACATATTTTAAGGGGAAAATGTATGCTTCCCAGAGAGCCAGAGAATTGTGGAGGCCAAGAGGCCCTTAGGTGGTTACAGCCTGATTGTTAAGTACTCATAGAAAGTGATTTTTTTTTTAACAGAATAAGTGATGACAAACCTAATACACCAATTTAAGGCTTAAGAAAAAGACAACAAACAAAAATGTATAAATCCATTAAGTTAAAGCCAGACCTTGGCATTTCTTTTCTCTTGGGGTCAAAATAAACAGAAAAATTTTCTTTAAAATGTTAAGGTTTCCTGGATGCCACAAAGTGCTGTGTTCAGTATTGGTTAGTTGTTGTCCTTCATCTTTGAAGAGGACCAAAATGACATCACTATGATAAACTCATGTTTCAGTGTGTCCGACTGTGGCTGATCAGACCAATATGAGCTCGGATTGTTCTACCACAGATTGGGCACAGATAGTCTGCGTATTTGGGGTGGACATCCCAAATTTGCGCATCCTGCGTTTACTTTGTGCTGTCTCAGTTCTGCTTTGCTCAAAGAGCACAGCACCCTTTCTGATGTGGGTACGCCATGCTGAGTGGTCCTGAGTATCTCCTATGTTGTACAGCCAAATCCAAAGTTCTTGAGAGAGATCATAAGAGTGTCCCTGTATCGTTTCCTCTGGCCACCATGTGATCACCTGCTCCAGGCGATTTCTCCAGAAAATAGTCTTTTTGGCAAATGTACATTTTGCATTCGAACAGCATGTTCAGCCCATTGAAGTTGTGCTCTCTGAAGCATAGTTTGAATTGTGTTTAGTAATCACAATCATACACATATAGGGACACAAGTATCACTGTGTACGTATCAGATACTAGCCATGTGAACATAGTAACGTATGCAACAAGTTAATCTACATATATAAAGGGACTTTCCACACTGGGATTTCCCTTAGCCAATAAAATATAAATGGATAATTTGATTTATGCAAGTAATATTTTAATATTAATCATTATTTCTATATTATCATACTTAATATTCTATGCTAATAGCATAATAAATAGAAATGTCATATATATGCATATGTAATTTATATGTGTTACAGTATAATAACAGCAGGATATAAAGCTAATTGGGATACCATCAAAATACTTATATAAAAGATTAAAAAGGTACATATTTCTTGACTGAAAGAAGAAACATTTATGTCCTGCTCTTAGACATAGTTAAAATATTTATAAGTATTCTGTGTATATGAATATATACACACATACACACTAATACATATGTTTAGTATACATACACACATAAATATATATAAATATGGATCTATATATAAATAACAATGTAGTAAATTTTTATATTCTGTGTGATTTCATGAGAGTAACTTCATCAATCCAGATCAAAAATTTTATATCTTAAGAATTTTGAAGAGTTACTGAAAGCATTGGGAGGTATACTGTCTTGCAGATGGTTACATAGCTAGTGTATGTCAGAGGCAAGTAAATCTTTCTGACTCCAAGATTGGCTCCCTAACAATTGCACAATGCTCCCTCTGATTGCATCTTTTAAGGTTCTCTGTAACCTTGAGGGCCTCATGTTTCAGAAATATCCTATTATTAACATTATCATAAAATAATAATAATTATTAATATTACTGCTTTAGTGTTAGTTATATCAATGACAACAATTGAAATCTATCTAAAGTTTTAAAGTTTGAAATGATTTTAATGCACGTTTTCATTTGATCTGTGTAATAACTCTACAAAGAAAATAGATTAGATTTTTTTAAAACCTTAAATTAATAGAAGAGGGGAAAAAAACAAAATGAGACTCAGAGAGGTTAAGGAATTTGTTCTTGGCCAAGAACTAGGGAAGAAAAAAGTGGAATGTGATCATCCTGACCCCAAACCTAGCATGGTAACTAATAAATATCTGTAAGATCAACTAGTAACGTGAGGATTTCAAGGAGGCAAATGATATGGTTTAAATATTTTATCTCCCAAAGGGGGGGAGGGACAATAACTGTAAGGAAAAAAATGAACAAACTTTTAAAAGATAGAAATTTTTACATTATGAAAACAGATGTTTACATATTTATGTAATTAGTTTTGCTCTCTAAAATCTAAAATCTAATCTCTCAGTGTTTACACAATAAAATAAGATAGGTTAAGCAGTAAAAAGCAAGACCAATCCATTCTAAAATAGTTTACATGAGTGAGCCAGAAGATAAGATTAATCTAAATTCACTTGAGGGGGGAAATAGTACTGAAACTGTATCAGAATCAGACCCAGACCAGATCTGTAGATAATTAAGGAAAGAATCATAGCAACTCTAATTAAATTGACAATGACCTTCTGGAAACATAAACCCTCCATATATGAACATATATCAGATGCACTCAGCCTTTTATAACCTTCCCTAATAATTAAAGGCTAGAACTAAATGTAAGATCAGCATGAGAGGGTGTGAAAATTATGATTAGAAGAGAATGCATTGTAATAATGATTGATGTTATGAATATGAAGAAGCATTTCTGTGGTATCAGGTCATAAGATGAAAGTTTCTTTTCTGGAGTAGTCTCCACATAAGTGAGTAATTGCAAATTACTTAAATATGTTGAATAAAATAGAGAATGTTTCATGCTAT
Source organism: Notamacropus eugenii (assembly GCF_028372415.1). Taxonomy (NCBI): domain Eukaryota; kingdom Metazoa; phylum Chordata; class Mammalia; order Diprotodontia; family Macropodidae; genus Notamacropus; species Notamacropus eugenii. Next base: position 446,143,385 of record NC_092873.1, read on the forward strand.
TCCCACTAGTTTAGTAGATGAGTCCATCTTGTAGTAAAGATGAAAAGAAAAAGATCTTACTTTGGTATATGAATGAGTAGAGATAAATGTTGGTGATAAAAACATTCTAATGAAAATAGGAGGAACTTCCATTGCAAATTCTGAAGACTTCCCAAACTTTTTGGAGAAAAATCACAATAGAACATCTGTTTTCAACAAGCAACTTGGCAAGTTAGATTGGGAGAAAAGATGAAACGGTAATGAGATCAAGAAGACCTGGGCATATTAAAACAAGAGAGAGCATGGTTAGGTAAAATGAATCCAATCCAACGTAATCCAATTAAAGAAGAATATATTAGTCACCTATAATGGAAAAGGAACTGCACTAGGTGCTGAGGATACACAGATAAAAAGAAAAATAGAACCTGTCCTCATTTGTCCTTAAGGAACTACAGGCAACAAGGAAAGGAAGCATGGTTGTCTTGGAATCACATCACTTAGGTTCAAATCACAGTTCTACAACTGACATGCTTCAGGAATTTATCAGGCTTAATATTTTCCCCCTCTGTTCCTTAGTTTCCGCATCTGAATTATGTAGAAAACTATATTTGCATTGGCTACTTTCATAGAATTTTCATGAAGATCAAATGAAATGATGTGCATGAAGTTTATTTTAAAACCTAAAATTCTCTATTATAAGCTGCTATTATAATCAGGCTTCTTCAGCTTATGACTCCTATGTTTACCTCCTAACTCATTAATTAATATCATGATGAAATTCTTTATACAGTGTTAAAAATTTTTGCAATGAGGCTTTTGTTTCATGGTTTGCCAAAGCCTCAAAAAAGCAAAGAGTAATCAGCAGACAATCTGATTCCTGTATTGCTTTCCATACCATATAAAGAAAATATAGGAAAGGTCCCAGATAGCAATGACACATGGCACTTCAAGATTGGTAACATGCTTTACAAATATTATCTCATTCAATCATCAGAACAATCCCAGTTAGTGGGTGGTATATCACCCCTATTTTACAGATTAGAAACTGAGGGAGAGAGTCATTAAATGTCTTCCCCATTGTCACATAGATACTAAATATTTGAGGTGGAATTTGAATGCAGATTTCCTGATTTAGTTCCAGCATTCTGCACCCTGTATCATGATGGATTTATGAAATTATATTAATGAGTCACATATAACATAATTATGGATGGTAGCTATCTGCATTTTGAAGGGAGAACCCAAATAAATGAGATCACACATTCATTGGAGTGATAGTGGATGATGATGCCAGTATAGACTAATCATAATACCCAAAACTATCCAAATATTATCCTTGTGGTCAGCAGTATTATTGATCACTTTGGGATTTTTAGAGGATCATAAAATGATGGCATTTAAAAATTCCAGCTGAGAGTTATTTTAGATCAGTTACTTGATAATGACTTTGGCTTCTATCCCTAGAGGTAATGAATTATGTGATATTTGCAGAGATCTCACCGGCAGCAATCATATTTATTTGGCAGTTCTGAATAGCGATAGCATTTAGTTCAGAATTTGGTCCCGAAACAAGGTGTTTGTGCTCTTGTTTTCTTTTCTTTATAAAATCTGCATTCTTGTATTCTTTTCCTTTTTTTAAAGATTAGCACATGCTTATCATGTACAATTTCACTTGTCTTCCTCTAAAATATGTTTGATAAATACAATATAGCCCTTCCTAGAGACATATACTCCAGTTTTAGTATAATGTTTGCTAAAATTTGAGATTAAGTCCAGGTAAGGATATGACTCTTCCATCCTAAAACAATAACACTAAAAATTATAAATATGATTATGAGATTCTCTGTTTAGTGTTTAGACAGATAACTTCAATAGTTACAATTTCAGAACATTTCAGTTACACCTTTGTGTTGGTAATTTGCATAGATATCTATATTCAGTTCCAACTTTGTAATTGATTCATCTTTGTTCTTAGATGTTTGCATAAAACACTTGATTATTTTCAAGATGAATACATTTTATTTAATCCATGAATTCAAAGGTATCAGTAGTAAAGATATCTTCTGTCTTATAGCTAACAAATATACCAACACATAACCAGCAGACTTCCAGAGCATAAAACCTCTCCTTAAGTCATAAGTTATTGTTGTGGTTCTTGGTGGTGGTGGTGGTAGTTAGTTGTGGTTCTCTGTTCTCAAAGAAGCTGATGTCTTGTGTATGAATTTGGATTTAAATGAACTGAGCAAAGTTGTCAGCCTTATTCTCTCCTCCAGAGTCATTGACATCCAGGGGCAAAAGTTAAGTGAAGATGACTGGTAGTGGCCCACCCCAAGATGCAATAAGTGACCTGAGACTTTCTAAACTAAGATCTTTCTCAGTCCTCCATTTTTCTACAGTCACCCTCTTTCAGTGACTAAAAGCTAATGAAAAATTGAGAAAAAGATGACCCAATTTACCATAAAAAAAATCATCCTGGGAGGGGAAGATCTTCAGTGTCAGGCTAAAGTAATAAAGAACTGGAGAATTATACTATATTGTAATGTGAATGTAATTAAAGATCTTTCTGGTCCATGTAATAGGTCTCATGTGGAGCCCATTAAGGGAATCTTGCTTAGGGGAAGCTTGCTTGCTTGAAGGCTTTCCCACCTTTTGATAATTAGGCACTGATGCACATGATCTGTGATGCCTTCTGGTGCTGTGGATATTCTGAGGTGAGGTTTTGCTTTGGGGCTCACTCACTTGAAGAGCGTTGCTGTGACTGGGCCAGACAAAACTCTGGGTAGCTATTAAGACCCCCCCACACACTTTGAAAACCCAGATGTTGGTGCTTCTCTCAATGGTAACTATGTATGTATGTATGTGTGTATGTAATGTAATGTATGTATATAATAGTGAGATAGCTGTATGTGTCTCTTGTTCTGTGGTGTGTGTAGTATTTATGGTCAGAAGTTAGAAGCCCTATCTGTTGCCCTTTATGAGATTTTCTCTGTAATTTCTGTTAGTATTTTCTCTGAGGTTCAGGGTTCTTTTTCCCCTGAATTAAGTGAATGATGCATGCGTTTGATTAAAGTAAGACAGCTGACCCCTTAAAAGTTGCTCTCCTTTAAGAAGAAAAGATCCAAGAACTTGTACTAGCAAGTCATCCTGGGTGTGCTAAACGCCTTGCTGTTACATGTACTCATTTGAAAATATCACTAATATTGTTTCTAAGTATTTATGTTAAATGCTTTAATATTATATAAAATTGTATGTGATTCTTTAACATTGATTTTTATTGATAGACATAAAGTCTCCAATTTATATAAAAATTCCCACAACAAACAGACTATTTTTACTTATTGTATCTCCCTTTTTTCCCTGGGTGTTTTCACGGTATCAGAAGCTAATATTAAACAGGGAAGAAAACAATGGTGGATACTGTTCAGTAATGAAATCGACTTGGGTGTAAGTGAAGTCATGATCACAGCAGGAAGCCTGAAACAACACAGAACAGTAAATAGTTTTTTTTCTCAAAAAAATATCTGTGTAAAAAAAAGTACAAGGTATGTTAGCTTGATAAGCCCACATAAATAAACCACTATCATGTGCCTGATTTCATTACTCAGCTGAAACTGTTCTCTCCAAGGGCACCTTTAACTGTCACATCTGATAGGGTTTAATTTTGTTTTATTTTTCTCAATTCTTTTACTTTCTGACCTTTCTGCAGCATTTAACTCTATTGTCTGCTTTTATCATCTGGATACTCTCTCTTTCTGAGCAGTTGTGGAACCTGTTTTCTCCAAGTTCTTTTACATGGCTGAATATCCTTTATGATCTCCTTTGTTATATTATCATCCACATTTCATAACTGGTTTGTAGGTGGTCCTCAAACTTCTACTCTGACTGATCTTGTTCTTTGACATATTCTCTATTGTTAGTGTTATCAGTACCTATATTTTAAATTATTTTTTTTTGGATATACCTTTCATTTGATACCACCTCTCAATAAATCCCAGTCTCAAATTATCAACAGTTTATGAACAACTTAAATGATATATCCAATAGGCATTTCAAAATTCACATATTTAAAATGGAACTAATTTTCTCCCCCTCTAAACCCATATCTTTTGCAAAATTTCCTATTTCTGATAAGGTCATGCTTGTAATACTCCATTTCTCTCTATGCACATAAGCCCCATGCTAATTCAGGATTTCATCACTGTTTATTTGGAATATTGCCATAACATACTAAATAGATTCCCAATTCATCTCTTCCTTCTATACCAGATCTTCCAAAATAATTTTTCTAAGAGTATTATGGGGTTTCCCTGCATGTGAGGTATCAATTTCTCACTGTTGTCTCTAGGATAAAATACAACCCCCTCTATTTGGAAATCATACCCCTTCACAGTCAAATAACTAGCCTACCGTTCCAGTATTATTTCCCATTGCTATATTTTCCTGTGTTCTACTTTCCAAGGTGACCTGTTTGCTGTTCCTCACACAAAACATTCTATCTCAAATCTCCATGATTTTGCAGAGGTCTCTTCCTTGGCTTTGAATGATATCCCTCTTTATCTGTCTCATAGGAGCTTTAGCTTCCTTAAAATTCAATTCAGCTGCCAAGTCCTTCTCAAAATTTTTACCGATCTCACTAGATTATCATATTCTCCTCCTCAAATGTTCACTGTTTTTCTTTTTCCTGCCCCCTTAGTTACTAGTATATATCTTAAGTAAAAAGCTAATAATTACTATATGTTCGTTGGATTGTGTTGGATTCCAATGCTGTAATTTTTTTAAATTTTAGTGTGCATCTCATCTGTTGGTGTAATAGGGGACAGAGTGGGGAATAGATATGACACAAGATAATTTGATATCTTTCCAGTTGTTGTTGTTTTAAATGTATGAGGGCAATCAAGTAGAGACGTAAGTTTATCATTAAAAAATTCCCAAATTTTAAAATGCATTTGAGGATTCAGAGGGGCAACTACCTACATATAGATTGATTTTTTTTTAAAAAATATGATCAGGAACGAGCAACCTTCAAGGAGCGAAGATGGCAGAGTAAGCGCTAAATTGCTGTAACTCTTTCATGTTCATTTCTAAACAAGCATAAAATAGCATGCCTGAACAAATCCTAGAAAAACAGAACCAGCACAAAGGTAGGGTGAAACAATCTTTGAGAGCAAGAAATTTTGAAGAATTGGCAAGAAAGTTTTGCCTCACTTCAGTAAAAGGGCAGTGCAGCCCAGGAGAGGAAGAATCCCTGGCAAGCCAGCAATAAGCCCCACCTCAACAAATCAGTGGGAGATTTTAAGCCCCACTGTGGTGGTGCAGGCAAATGTCAATATCAGGACCCCCTATGTGCCTCAGCAGAGCCAGGGGAATGGATAGACTCTATCCTTGAGACCTTCCATATGCTTCAGCATGGACCCGGACAAACAGGCAACTTCCAGCAGCCAGACCTCTACTTGCTCCAGTGTAGCCCCAAGAAAATATAGAAACATCCCACTGGTTTTCATCACATGTCAGATACCTCCACTAAGGCCTGGTTTAGCACCAGCGAAGCTGCCAGACTGTTAAGTCCTTCAGCAGCATCAGTCACCCCCCGACACATTCCCTTAGTGCAGCCCCAGAAAGAAAGGTCTCCCTGGGTCTCAAGGGAGCATCAGTGCCACCATATAAACAGTCAGGACCTGTAGTCCCTATCATAGGAAACCCAGGACAATGCCCCTTCCACCTGTGGAACAAAGTTAAAACTTAAAAGGGAAAAGAGCCCCAAAATGAGCAAAAACAACAAAAAAAAGTGTCTATAGAAAGTTATTATGGTGACAAGGAAGATCAGACACAAACTCAGAAGAAGACACCAGTGTTAAAAAACCTAAGGACAAAATTCCAAAGAAGAAGAGGAAGTGGTCTCAAATCCCAAAAGAACTCATGGAAGAGCTGAAAAAAGTAACTTTAAAATCATATAAGAAAGATGGAAGGAAAAATGGGAAAAGAAACATAAGTGATGCAACAGAATTGTTAAAAAAAAAAAAGTCAGCAGTTTGGAAAAAAACAACTGCTTAAAAAGTAGAATTGGCCAATTGGAAAAGAAAGTATAAAAGTACAAAACAACTTCTTAAAAGTTAGAATTGCGCAAGTGGAAGCTAACAACTCTATGAGATGTCAAAACTCAAACAAATTCAAAAGAATGAAAAATAGAAGAAAATGTAAAATACCTCATGGAAAAAATTAACCTGGAAAATAGATCCAGGAGAGACAATGTCAGAATCAGTGGACTCCTTGAAAGTCATAATCAAAAGGAGGACCTGGAGAACATCTTTCAAAGAATTATCAAGGAAAAGTGCCCTGAAATCTTAGAACCATGGGGAAAAAATAATCATTGAGAGAATCCACCATTCATCTCAGGAAAGAGATTCCCAAAATAAAAATTCAAAGGAACATTATAGACAAATTTCAGAACCAACAGATCAAGGGGAGAAAATACTGCAAGAGGCCAGAAGGTTGGGCAATATGCATCACTTGAACCATACTTTCATCAATAGTGATTCAAAGGGGTAATCATATTCCAGTTGAATATAAAAATCTTTGTTACTTGACATGGAAGTGTGAGGGAAGGAGATTAAGTAAAGAACAGGGGTGGGACTGACAAAAGGTAAGGCATATAGGAAGAGGTAGTAGACAGAAGTAAAACACCAGTGAGGAGGAATAGGGTGAAAGGCAAGAGAGGAGAAACAGAAAGAAGAATAGGATGGAGAGATATACCTAATTAGTAATTATAGCTATCAATGTGAATGGGATGAATTCTCCCATAAAACAGAAGCAGATGGCTAAGTGGATCAAAAACCAAAATCTGACAATATTTTGTTTACAAGAACCACACTTAAAGCAAAGAGATACAGAGTAAAGGTCAGAGGCTGGAGCAGAATCTATTATGCTTCTGTGGAAATAAAAAAAATAAAAAAAAAAAACACAGAGGTAGCAATCCTGATCTCAGATTAACTAAAAGCAAAAACAGATGTGATTAAAAGAGACAAGGGAGGAAACTACATTTTCCTAAAAGCTACCATAGACAATTAAGCAATATCAACACTAAACATATATGCACCAAGTGTAATAGCATCCAGATTCTTAAAGAAGAAGTTCAATAAATAACATTAATGGATAAAAGAATAGAAGGAATGAAGAACTCAGAGAAAATGTTCATAAACAGTCTTTCAGAGAGAATGATTGTGTGGTAATATTGCTTTGGTGCAGGAGGAAATGATCCACATCCAGATAAAGAACTGATGGACTTTAAATACAGACGAAATCATTTTTTCATTTTATTCTTTTTCATATTTTCTTTTTATTCAGTTTCTTGTTTCACAACTGTGACTAATATGGAAGTATGTTTTATATGGTAACACATGTATAAAGCATATCAATTTGTCTACCAATTTTTGGAAGAGGGGAGAAAGAAAACTTTGAAAAAAGAATATTCAAAAAATGAAAGTATAATAGAACACTAATGGGTTAATAGCCATTATCCCTGAGTTCAAGTATGAGTTCTAGCACTTTCACACATTGATTTTTGGGGCAAATTGTTTCACCCTTTCCATCTTGATATGCGCATGTAAAATGAATAGTTTGCACTCAATTCTCTTTATTTTTTAAATTTGTTTCTTTTTCATTTTGAACTTAAATACAAAACTGGGGGAGGGGAGAAGTACATATCCAGGTACACAGAAAAACATGAGAGAATTTGACATTTCTCATTGAAAGACAAGTAGCTTTTTTAGCTCCACTACCTTCCTTTGAATTTAAACCCTTCACTATCTCCCTAGGAGCTATCTGCAATTGGGCTCTTTTTCATTTGCTTATTCATTTTTATTTTGTTTTTAGCAGCTATTATTATAATTAAATTCTAATCCTGAATGTATGGGCAATGATGTCCTAACACTTAGACCCTTCTTACTGTTATTTTCTGAACTCTTTTTTGGGTGTCCAACTTTGGGCACTCCTCTCCAGCTCTAGGCTCTGGCCAAGGTCCCCAGCCACTCTGACTCACAAACTCTTGCTCTCTGTGGTCCCTCCTTCTTGGCTGTAAAGGATAGCTGTTCTCTCTGCCCTGGAACTGAAACCAAGGACGCTACCTCCCTGCAAGTACATTCCAGTAGCCAGTAAGTTCCTTCCCCCTCTGTTAGGATAATTACCATGCATGTGTTAACTCCTTCCCCACAGGTGAAACTTAAGACCTTGTTAGGTCAGAAAAGCTGCGCTTGGTGTGCCTCAACAGCGGAAGGTCCTTCAATCATCTCCTCCTCAAACACTGGACCTCCACACCGTCTGAGTCTCCTGAGGCTGAGGTTTTCTCCCAACCCAGCTGCCCTCAGGGCTTGTTTCTTGATTTGGCAGAGTTGATCTCTAAGTGTTTGTACTTCCCTCAAGCCAAACCTCTAAATTTCTACCTCTTTCCTGGGGTCTTCTCAATTTGTCTTAGGAGGACAAATGTTTTACCCCAACCTTTGTTTATTTCTGCTGCTCTACCATAACTATGAGGCAATGATCTGTATTTTTTATGTGTAGGAAATTTGCAAAGTTGAAAGTTTTCTGTTCTACTCTGCCATCTTCTCAGAATCTTCTGCCCTCAGTTTTCTTTAAAGCTCATGTCATTATTATTTTATGATTCTCTTATAAAATACCAATTTTGTATGAATCCATAAGTATTTGTTTCCTATACCTAAAAATCTAGCATTGGCAGGGATTTAAACTGAGAAAGGTTAAATGAGAAAGTATTAATTATATGATATTATATTTAAAAGTGGATGTTAGAACATTAACCTCTATCAGTCTCTCCAACAGGAAAATACATTTTAGAGGACTAACATATTTTCTCACTGGCTTAGTTGGAATAAGAAATACTCTCTAAAGAACAGATGATGGTGTATTTCATATTGAAGTATAAAAACACACTCAAATCTTATTACTAAAGTATGAAAGATAATGAATATCAGAACCCAATTTTTTCTTTGAAAAGAGTAAAACTTTGTAATTTTGAGCTAATTGTTGTATCTTTGGACATTCAAATTATGGAATATAATTTCATAAAGAAATACATTTACATATATTTAATAGAAATATTAATATTTTATTAGGTATAAATGCTGTTTCAAAGTACACATACAAGTGTGGCGTATCGAGAAGAAAAAGGAAAAGGAAGTCTTATCTAGTATGCAGCAATTGAGTAAATGAATCAGTCCATTAGAAACATATGCTCACTCTCTGGAAAAGTTAAGTGATTGACTTGACTAAGGGAGATATAACAAGAGTAGATAAAATTCCAGTGATTGAGGAATCATCAATCAAAAGGCCTCATATGATTATCTTATGCTGAAATATAAGCAGTGGCGCTAGTAAATAAGAATGGAAGGAAAGAGGTTAAATTATCCAGAGTTAAAAGTTTAAACTCAGTAGGAAATTGAGTAAAGCAGTGGGAATTCTGAGAATATAAACACAGTGACTAATTAAGTATGTCTATTTCTTAGATTCCATGGACTGGAAGAAAGGGGGTATATTTTTCAAGGGGACTTAGTGAAGTTGTAGCCACAACAGTGGGACTTAAAACACATACAGTGATATATCATTTTTCATTGGTGAAGTTTGTCCAGACAAAGATATCTAAAGACGGGTGAGTCCACATTTGATGAAGTTTTGACATATTTAGTAGTACCATGAGAATGTTGAAGAACTAAGGTTTTGGGACAGAAAGTGAGATGAAGATAAATAAATATCTTCCGGCTTGAAAGGAGCTGAAAAAATAAAAGAAAAAACTTTCAGAGAAACAAAACTGAGATAAAAGATAACGTTTATGTTATACTTATGAAATATGATAATATTAGTAGCTATTAATCTTTGACTCCAAATTTATACAGTATGTCCTAAAAGTCTTTGTGTAATTAATTGAATTATTCGTTAATTACTGAAAACTGAATTAAGATTTTTGGGACATTCTGTAATTGATCTTATTCTCTTTAGAATATATATGTATATATATACATACGTACATACATATATGTATATATACACATATGAGTTAACACATCCATACATGTATATACATATATGTACATGCTTACACATGCATGTGTGTGTATTTTAACAGATTCCAATAAGATAAATCAGAAGAATGCTGCCCATATAAAGGCATTCAATAAAGAACCAAGCACTTGTTAAATGCTTGCTGCGTGCCAGGACCTTGGAGTTAGGAGGTAAAAAAAACAAGAAGAAAGAATCAAATACTTTACATAAAATTGTCCATTAAAGAACTTCTAAACTATAACTTAAATTATGTGCCTGAATTGTAAATCCAGAAGTGTAGTTTTATCTTTTTTTCTCTTTAGGTTTAACCCCCTCATCAGCAACTATCTATAGAACATTGTGAATTAGATATCCTGTGGCAGCTAGGTTGTACAGTGGATAAAGTGTTGAAATTAGAGTCAGGAAGACTTAATCTTCCTGAGTACAAATCTGGTTTCAGGCACTTACTAGCTGTGGGACCCTGGGCAAGTCATTTACCATTGTTTGCCTCAGTGCTTTCCTCTGTAAAATGGCCTGGAGTGGTTGACAAACTACTCCAGTATCTTTGCTAAGAAAATCCCAAATGAGGCCATGAAGGCACACATTTATAAAACAGCTGAAGTGAAATGTACCTTAAACTCAACACTTCCAAAACACAAATCATGTCTCCTATAAAACATGGCCAATAATCATTTTCTGAACTTCATTATTTTCTCTTAAGTGCTTCACAATCTTTCCACTTATCCAGGCTCACAACTTTGGATTTATTCTTAGTTTTTCCCTCCACCCTGACATCTAATTAGTTATTAAATCTTATCAAGACTACCTCTAAACTCTTATATGTTTCTTCATTCATATATCCATCATCTTAGTCCAGGCCATCGTCACCCCTTATGTTGATTTCTGCAAGTCATCTAATTGATCACTTTGCCTCCTCCACTGCTTTTTTCCAACTTATCATGCACACAACACACTGCCTATGTCATATTCCTAAAACACAAAATTGACACTGTCATTCCCTCAATCTACGTTGTGAAAAAGGAAGACAGGAGCTAAATTTAAGTAGATTGTGCCAAGCAAATAAGTCATACACAGGCACCAACAAGAAAACATCATAATCAATATCATTTTACAAAAATGTCATCAACACCCTATTGTTACTAAACAACATATTGAGATTATAAGCATCCATTGTGACATCATTAGACTAATCATTCAAGACAAAAATCAAAAGATCAGTGATGATCTAACAAAATTTTGCATCCATATTTCATTCATGTGCTTGAGCCTTTCGTAGCATTTTTTCACCCAATATCTTATCCTTGTATAAGCAATTTGTTCTCACATAAAATATAAAGATCAGTAAAACTCTTTTATGAGTTTCTCAAAAACAAGCCAATTCACTCTCTTCTCCCTTTTCAACTCTGGGTCAAGTTCTCTTTATTATATTTTCATTTTTATTGACTATTCTAAATATGCATTCCATTAGAAAAGTTTTGTAAAGTAGCTACTCAGAAGCAAATTCTTCATCTTCTCTATCTTTCCTGAGTGGCTGGACAAAGCAAACTCGTTTGATTGAATACAGATGTCTTCCAAAAATCCCAGCAGTGTCTTGAATATTAATACTATCGATAAAATATCATCTGCAAACAAGAGCATCTGGAGGACTTCACCATCTACAAGTAATTCCTCATTGACCAGTTTCTATGCTGGATCTCCTCCATCAATGTAGTGAACATGTTTAGTGAGTATGCATCTCCCTATTTTATGATCTTGCCTAAAGTTTATAATCAAGATATTATTCAATAAGATTGTTTCTATGGTTATATCTTCCAAGAAATCTTGAATGTTCTTGGTATATTGATGGGTGACATTTTGTTATAAAAGAAGCTTTAAGGTGATCTTTTATTTAAATGAGTCAAAGGTTTTGTTTTTGTAATCAACGAAAAAATAAGCCCAATAGAATATTATATTCTTTACATGTGTAAGTAATATTTGAGATGAAAAAAGCACATGATTTCATTTTTAATATAATTCATTAAAGCCTTCTTATTTCCTACTAGCTCCATCAACAAGAATGCACTCATTTGCATATATAAGACATTTGTGAACATTTTGTATAGATGGGAGTAGAGACATATAGGGTTAGAGTTGTATTTTATTGGTTATAATTCTGGATTCAATAAGGCACCAGATTTTTTCCCATACCTTAGTATCTTCTATTCCTTTATAAAAATCTTATAAATCATTCTTTCATTGTCTTAACAATTATATTACTTCCCTCATGAATTTCCACCATATTGATTTGATCCATTCCATATGTTTTTCCAAACTTTATTCTTTTTAGTACCATCCCTACTTCTCAGAATATTTAGGTAGTGTGATTTTGGAATCCAAATTATGTTAGTTCCAACATCATTGATGGAGAAAACAGTTTACAGTAATTTTTTTTTTGTAAGTCTTTTTCTGTTTTTCTTTCACTTGTCATTCTTTTTCCATTATCATCTTTGAGTGCCCTTGGGATAACTTTTCTTAGTTTGGATACTTTATCAAGCTTGCTTTTGATTTTTTTTTTACCCTCTACCAACTGTTTCTGCTTTGGGAACTAATGCTTATATCTGTCCATGATCCTTCTTTGCAAAATTATACAGATGGATTCTTATCCTAATCCATTTTTTTTCTTTTTCAAGCCATATCAAACCATTTGGCAAATAAGTCAACTGTGTCCTCACTAAGGCACTTTCGGGACTCTTCATTTCCTTGTTGAACTATATAATTTATATTGATGGAATTTCCAGATGTCATTTCTATCATTCATTTCCCATTTAAAAAATGATACCACATTTAAGTAATTCAGATTCAAGTCTTTATTACATGCCATATATTTTTCTGAGTATTATTTTCTTCTCGTTTATTATACATTCTTATTTAGATATTACGATCATTGGTTTAACTGTGCACAAATAGCTGACTAAGGAAAAACATACATATCTAGTATAAATGTTTTCATGCAAATTGAAACATAGCTTCATTCATGTGCTATTGTATTGTGCTCAATGTCTCTAATATCACATACTTTTTTTTTTTTTATTCTGGGATGTGTTTGTGATGTAGAAGTCTGAGTTTTCTGTAAAGTATCTAATTCTTTCACCTCTCGCATCTTTTCTAATGAACTATATTTTCCCATATATTTCTCCCTATTCTTATTTTTTTCTCACATTTATGTTAACATTGCCATTGCAAACATTCGTTTTATAAGTTTGAGTGCTCTTTGTGTCAACATATATGGTTACTCTTCATCTCAGTAGATGGTCTTTGTGAGGTGATATAGCTGAAAAGTCATCATATATCATCCCAACTTGTGACAAAGAATCACCATCAACTTAGACTTGTCTTTCAATTACAGTCAAAGTTCATTGCTAGGCTTATATTAAGTCTTTCAACCTTGTCAGAATCTAACAGGGCTTGGATGTTACTGTCACAGCCTTAATAATTAAAAATAATAATAATCATAATTAATAATAGTAATGCAATTTCAGATACTATGTAAAAAGCTTTACAAGTACTATCTCATTTAATGCTTATAACAGCTCTGGAAGGTAGATTATTCTTCCTATTTTGCAGATGAGGAAATTGAAGAAAAGGTAAAATGACTTGCAATCAATCACACAATTTGAAGTGTCTGAGGCTAAATTTGAACTCATGTTTTTCTGACACCAATTCTTGATCTCTCTCCAGTGTACCACTTAGCTGACAAGTTTACTTTCATTTCTTAATGGAATATCAATGTACCACTTTAATGGAGATGGTCATGTTATATTTGAAAGTATCCAACTATAGTTTTAAATATAAATATATATATATGTATATATATATACATACATATATATATATATATATCATGTGAATAGTATGTATCTTCTTATTTCCTATTAAGTCTATCAACCATGCTCTCATTTGCACGTATAAGACATTTGTGAACATTTTGTATAGATGGGAGTAAAGGCATATAGGGTTATAGTTGTATTTTATTGGTATCTTTTTTTTTCATTTTTAATTCTCTTGGAGTGGGAATTAATTTGTTGAGAAAGAAGCACAAAATGGTGATGCCTGATTCGAGAGTACTAAAGTTTATTTTGATAACTTTTTAATTCATAATTTCAATGAATACAAAGTTCCTACAATGTGCAGGACACTGGGAAAATCTAAGTTTACATTCTAATTGTTATATATAGAAAACAAACAAAAAAAAAATAGAAAAAACCCGTGTAGAAGAAGCAATGAGGGAAAATAGAAGAATTTACCTTAAAAGGCTACTCAACATTTTTCCATCATCGTAAACTTAGTTCCCATTTTCAATGCATTACTTTGCCCCCAGACTTCTGAGTCTTTTTTTATCTTTGCCCAGATCTGTGGTTTCATTAATGAAATTTGTTCTTGTCAGGGACCTTCTTTTATTAACAAAAAAAAAGGTAACTTCTCTACAGCGTAGGGCTTCACTGAGATTTTAATTGACTTGGTGAAAGTTATATAGCTTGTATATATGAGAGTTAGGATTTATCTTCTTGGTGTGACTCCTGATGTGACTGAAAGGCCTGCTCTCTATCCTCCCTATTACAATGACATTTTTGCCTTTAAAACTTCCTTTTCAGTATGGTTTGTGGAACTTTACATTTTTAATGGGGACTGTTAATAGGTCCATTCTGGGACATACTCACTGACATCCACAGGGTAAAATTAACTAAATTTAACTAGAAGGGCCTAGGTTGCAGTTATTTTAAACAGATTTCAAATGTTGGCATCAAAATTGCTTCTTAGTAACATTTTAATATTTTATTGACTAACAATTTTTGTAAATTGCACTGTTATAATTTATTCTATAAAACTTGACCTATGCTTGGAAGAAAAACAACGAGAAAATTAGATCCATTAGTATATTATTTTAGATATGCATTGAACAAAACTTTCACATTATAAATTTGATATAAGCAAAACTGCCCAAAGTCAATATGTCTCATAAAATACATAGCTCTCATAGTATTATAAAGGAGTGTCATAACTGTGAAACAGGAAGATTAATTCTTAAGTTATTTTGAAGAAGCTGTTGTAGATTTTTAAGATGCTCTCAAAAAACAACAGAAAAGATCAATATATTCTTCTGTTAAAAATACTGTGAACAGGCAGTCATCTATACTTAAATATAGGTCAAATTCAGAATTCTAATTGAGAGACTATTAACATCTCAGGTCACCTTGAGACAACTGTGAATTTTCTTTAAAAAAATCATTTTCTGTCAAAAAAAAAGATTGGGGGGGAGTAACTTTTAAATTTAATTTTAAATTGAATATAGTTTTTTTTTAGTTGAACTTATTTTAAATTGCCTGGTCTTTTCTAATACAATTATATAATTCTAAACACAAAACAAAGCAAAAATTAACTACACTTTGGTTATGTTTATATGACTACTACATGTTCCCTTGCTAAAGTAAAAATTTCATGTTTAGTTCTACCTATGTTTATTTTCACAAATATAATTATCATTTTAATTGATTCTGAATCATGCTTCATTATTGTCTATTTTAATAGTTGTTCACACCATATGCTTAGCTTTTAATACATATTTTTATTCATGAAGATTGTTTTAGGGTGGGCAATATTTTTTTCTATATTCCCCAAATACTTTTAATGTTATCTCTTGCAATTTGGTTTCCATCATCAAGATTTGTGGAATAACTACTCTTCTCATTTCTTCTATCCTCCCTCCTCTGCACCCCCTTTTATGCCATTGCACAACAGGACATTATGGTAGAGTAGAAAGAGGTTTGGATTTAGATTCACAAAATCACTAGTGGTGGAGGTTTTTAGAGAATAGTTAGTCCCACAAGAATCATCTCAAAATCACAACCAACAGAATCTCAACTTTGTTGCATTTATCTGTAAATTTAAGTAAGACTCTTCTTCCTTCTTTCCTGGTCTTGGTTTTCTCACCGACAAAATGAGAATGCAGGAATATTTGATTGAATTCAATTACTTAAACTTCTATAATATATCAGGCAGAAGAATGGACTTGGAATACTAAGATAAAATTAAGCAAAATGTGTCTTCAAGAGCTTACATCCTCTTGGGGTTGGAGGAGATACTATGTACAGAAAAAAATGCAAAGTAAATTCACTGTTATTTTGGGAAGGATGGCATTAGTAAGTTGGCATGAGGAAAGGGAATAAGCATCTATGTAGCCCCTCCCATGAACAATGAATTATATTCTACATATTTGCTAATATTATCTGATTTGATCCTTAGAACAGCAATGTTCAGTTGTTCAATCATGTCCAATTCTTCACAAAAAAGGACAAATTAAAATTTCCCAACTAAACATCTAGTTGGAAATCCCTGAAAACCAAAGGAAAGATTAATACGATTAAATGAAAGAAAATAATTGAACTAATAAATAAAACTAAGAACTTGTGAAAACAACAACAATAAAATAAACCATTGGTTAATTTGATTTTTTAAAAATAGAACCAAAACTGGCCAGTATCAAAAATGAAAAAGATGAATTCACTACAAATGAAAAAGAAATCAAAGCAATAATTAGCAGCCATTTTGTCCAACTGCATGCCAATAAATCCAATAATTGAAGTGAAATATTTGAATATTTGCAAAAATATAAATTGCACATATTAGTAGAAGAGGAAATAGGATATTTAAGTAATTCTACCTTAGAAAAGTAAATTGAACAAGCCATTAATGAACCACCTAAGAAAAAAATCTCATGGGCCATATGGATTCACAAGGGAATTCTACCAATTCAATTTAATTTAAACAATTAAAGAACAATTCGTTTCAACACTATGTTAATTTTTCTGAAAATAGGTGAATAAGGAATCCAAGCAAATTCCTTTTATGAAACAAATATGGTGCTGATAACAAAACCAGGAAGAGCTAAAACAGAAAAAGAAAGCTACAGACTAATTTCACTAATGAATAATGTTGTTAAAATTTAAATAAAATACTAGCAAAGAGATTATAGCAATATATCAAAAATATCATACCTTATAATCAGTTGGAGTTTATATCAGCAATGCAGAGTTAGTTGAATATTAGGAAAACCATCAGAATATTTGACTATATCAATAAAAAACACCAGAAATCATATGCTCCTTGGGAACTGATCTAAACTTATATTGCCTTTATTATCTGATTATTTTTAGTCATGTATTTTTAGGATACCCCAACCTTCCTATTATAAGGATTTACCCCTAATACAGGCTGATGTAGCTCAAGTTTTTCTTTTCATATTTTTTTCATTCTCTCTCTCTCTCTCTCTCTCTCTCTCTCTCTCTCTCTCTCTCTCTCTCTCTCTCTCTCTCTCTCCATATATGTATATATATATATCCACACACAGAGATCACTTCCATGAATAAGGTTAGGCACTATGTGGTCAATGAAGTCCAAAATTCTAGTCCTATTTCCTTCTTGAGTCTTTAATAGACAATAGATATATAGACAACCAATGATTCTGTTTCCTGTAAGAATGATAGCCTGGAATCTCTTGAAAGGATTTTATACTTATCAAAGAGCTATGTCAGAGCACTTCAGTGCTAAAGTTTATTTGTCTTATCCTAATCATGAAAATATGCTCTGTTGCTGCTTGTTTTTTAGATGGCATTTGGCAACAGCACCAGCCACCTCTCTTTCCAACGATAGAATGTTCCTTCACCACACAAGGCATGTTGATAACTTTAGAGTCAATATTCTTAATCTAGACTATATCTGGAGCTTTGTCTTGATTACTAATCCTATTTCCTCTAGAAATAGAAATCCAGACAACACCCAAGATGAATAATGTTGCTTCTTCCTTCCTGGGCTTCCCATCTCTGACAAAGCCTCAGTATCTCATATAAATTTATATAGGTGATTTTTTTTTCCCCACATGGGCATTTCTAGCCATGATGATTCTGAGTAGAAGAAAAGCAACATACCCTGATATAGTCATACAAAGCTGCATTCACATATCCCTCAAAAACCTTGATTAGTTATGAGTTCAGCTCTTTTTCCAACTCTTCTATTTGTGTTGGGTACTCTTTGAAGACCTGTTGGGGGTAATCCAAGATGTTAAGAATTATTGCCTTTGTCAGTTGGAATTCTTGGAGTTCACATATATCTTGAAGTAATAAAGAAGTCAGTTTACTCAAATGGTTAACCCTAAGTCATCATGAAAACCCTCAAAAAGTATAGGTCTTCCACAGTCAAGTATTCCTTCTATGAACTCTTCCAAACAAGAGGGGAAATTGAGCTTCAAATATCAACTGAGTCTTAGAAGGCAGAACTAGAGTTTACATCTAGAGCTTATGTTGGCTGCATCAGAAGAGTGGAGAATGTTGGTGAATTTTAGCCTGGGGGTGGAAAAAACAACAAATTTCTCTTTTCTGGAAAATTCCCACAGTTACACAAACTGTCCCAAAGGGAGCAATTTCTTTTGGAAGTGACAGCTCTTTATGATTTTAGAGATATTCAAGACTGGTTGCTGTCTCCCTCTCTTTCCTCGTTACCCTATTACAAAGTAAATGCTACATCCTAAATCTCAGGGCAGGATATATTATAATTGCAGAAAAGCTTCAGAGTCTCATCAAAGGTCTTGCTGAAAACTAGTCCAATTCTTTATCTGCAAAACTAATTATACTTTTATTTGTTAAAGTCCAGTTGAGAAACCTAAGCATCATTCATCACCAGCTTAAGGAATAGTCTTTTTTCCCCCTGAGATTCCACATCCAACTTGATTTTAATAAAAGGGGAAAAAGTATAAAAAAGCTCTAAAATAAAATTTTGTAGAACAATAATTAGTATACATTTAACATGGAATGTAAATATTTCTTATCATAAGCCTGCAAAATTTTCAGTATCTTAAATTGACAAAGCTCTTACCCACCACTGGACCATCAGGGGGCTGGTTACTGGGACTGTCATGATGGGAATAGTTTTAGTAATTATGTACCACCAAATGCACTCATTTACAGATGATATATGAAAAACACAAGTGGGATTCCAAATTCCACTGCAATCTATTACATCCCCACATTTCTAAAATGAGAAAACAAGGATGAGGTAATCTAGCTAAAGTCCCAGTCTAGATCTATCCCCCCCCACCCCCACCCCTTCACCTTGCAATTTGGAATGCCTATTTCATATTTTAAAATAAACATATCATTCTTAGCAACTGCCTATTTCTTTAAATTCTGGAATTCCCTGATATACCTGGTTCTCACCCAGATGACACTACATATTTGGCCACTCTTTCTAGTATTTATTGCAATTTTATCCATAGCCCTCAAGTTCCCAGTTTAAGGAGAAAGAGTCAGCAAAATATTTTCCATTCATGGTCACTTCTAGATTCTCCCTCTACCATTATCACACATCATTTTTTCTTTGTTTGAAGTTCATGCAATCTAAACATATCACTTATTCTATATTCTGATGACTTTTATCTAGGGGCTTCAGATAATACTCCCTATTTTTTTTAAAGAGTTCATAGCTTGGCTCACAGTCTTTTTTGTGCTATATGACTACAACATAAATTCTGATATTTTCATCTCCACCCTAACTTCCAAGGTTGACAAAGTGTTCACTCTCTATCATTTATTCCTCTACTACATAAAGTAAAGATCATTGATGTCATTTACTGAGACTTCCCCCTCCATTCTTTTAAAAATCTCATGTCCCACTGATATCATCCTCCAATATCTTCTTCTTCTCTCCATTCTCTAATGATGATGAAGACCTTTCATTCTTCTGAAGCAAACCTCTCCACATTTTAACTTTATCCTATCCCATTTTATCTTCCTGTCATTTCCAGCAGATTTCCACCCACAATTATGACTCTTCCATTTCTAATCTTGAATTTTTCCCTACCTAAATCTATGTTTGTTAGCTATATAATCCCTCAAGTCTCCATAGACAAACTAAATAAATAAAAATGAAATTCTCAGTTCCTATCCTATCTGTAAATT
This sequence comes from Notamacropus eugenii, assembly GCF_028372415.1. NCBI lineage: Eukaryota > Metazoa > Chordata > Mammalia > Diprotodontia > Macropodidae > Notamacropus > Notamacropus eugenii. The sequence continues at coordinate 446,163,415 of NC_092873.1, forward strand.
ATCTTCCTATATTCTCATCACCTCAGCTAAACTCCTTGAAAAAAATCCAGTCACACTCAATACTTCCTTTTACTCTTCTCACTCTCTTCCAAACCTTTCACATTCTGGCTTTCTACCTCCATCACTCAAATATAAATTGTCTCTCCAAAATCCCAATGATCTCTTCTTTGAAAAAAATAACGACCTTTTTTTGATCTTCTTTGTTCCGCCTATCATTTTTCACTGTGAACTCCTTTCTCTAGGAAATCTTCCTCTCTACAATATTTATATAGATATATAGGTACAGATTGAAATATAGAGACATATGTACCTATAATTCTCAAACCTTTGTAAATAGGGCAAATATGTTAATTTTCTCTTTAATAATTGAAATGCTATGAATAATAGTCTTTGAAAAATATGTCATGTGGGGGCAGAGCCAAGATGGCGGAGTAGAAAGATGGACCTACTCTAGCTCTCCCTCAAAAGCCCATAAAATACCTGTAAAAAATGACTCTAAACACATTCTAGAGCAGCAGAAGCCACAAAGCAGCAGAGTGAAAGACATTTCCAGCCCAAGATAGCCTAGAAAGCCAATAGGAAATATCTATCACACCAGGCTTAGAGCAGAGCATGCACACCCTTGGCTGCATGGACAGGACTGGAGCAGACTTCAGGGTGTGGAATTCTGGGCAGCAGCTGCAGTTTACAGATTACTCAACCCACAAATGCCAAAGACAGCTTCAAAGGTCAGTGAGACAGCTCTTTCACTTGGGAGAAAAGGGAATGCAGTCTGATTCTGGCCCTGGGGCTGTGGTGGTGGCTGCAGTAGAAGTCCATTTTAGGAGCTCTTAACCTAAAGCCTCTGGAGAAATCAAGTGGGTCATATGAATCTCAGCCCTGAGTGGTAGTCAGATGGAGTGAGGAGGAGCACTGGTCTGGTGGAGCTGGTAGAGGCTCTGGACAAGGAATTTTACTCACAGATCCTGGACAGAAAAGCTTGTGGTTGCTCCCAGAGCAGAGTGCAGGCCATGAGAGGAGAAAATTCCTCTCCCTTGATTGTGCCACCTTGGAGGAGGTCCCTGTAGAATACCCCCCACTTGACAAAGGAGTCAAAAGTCAAGTAACAGATGGAAAAAACACCCAAGAAAGGGAAAAACAATAAGACTATAGAATGTTACTTTCTTGGTGAAAAGGTATTTTCTTCCATCCTTTCAGATGAGGAAGAACAATATATACCATCAGAGGAAGACATAAACATCAAGGCTTCTGTATCAACAACTTCCAAAATAAATATGCAATGGTCTCTGGTCATGGAAGAGTTCAAAGAGGATTCTGAAAAATCAAAAAAGAGAGATAGAGGAAAAATTGGAAAGATAAATGAGACTGATACAGGGAAACCATGAAAAGCAAATCAGCAGCTTGCTAAAGGAGACTCCAAAAAATGCTGAAGAAAATAACACCTTTAAAAATAGACTAACGCAAATAGCAAAAGAGATCCAAAAAGCTAGTGAGGAGAAGGATGCTTTAAAAAGCAGAATTAGCCAAATGAAAAAGGAGGTTTGAAAGTTCACTGAAGAAAATAGTTCTTTAAAAATTAGAATGGAGCAGGTGGAAGCTAATGACTTTATGAGAAACCAAGAAATTACAAAACAAAACCAAAAGAATGAAAAAATTGAAGACAATGTAAAATATCTCATTAGATAAACAACTGCCCTGGAAAAGAGATCCAGGAGAGACAATTTCAAAATTATGGGGTTACCTGAAAGCCATGATGAGAAATAAGTCTAGACATCATCTTTCATGAAATTATCAGAGAAAACTGCCCTGATATTCTAGAACCAGAGGGTAAAATAAATATTGCAAGAATCCACTGATCACCTCTTGAAAGAGATCCAAAAATAGAAACTTCTAGGAATATTGTAGCCAAATTCCAGAGTTCCCAGTTCAAGGAGAAAATATTGCAAGTAGAATTGCAAGAAACAGTTTGAGTATTGTGGAAATAAAATCAGGATAACACAAGATCTAGCAGCTTCTACATTAAGGGATAGAAGGGCTTCAAATATGATATTCCAGAAATCAAAAGAGCTAGGATTAAAACCAAGAATCACCTACCTGGCAAAACAGAGTATAATACTTCAGGGGAAAAAATGGTTATTCAATGAAATAGAGAACTTTCAAGCATTTTCGATGAAAAGACCAGAGCTGAATAGAAAATTTGAGTTTCAAACACAAGAATGAAGAGAAGCATGAAAAACTAAAGAGAAAAGAGAAATCATAAGTGACTTACTAAAGGTGAACTCTTTACATTCCTACATGGGAAGATAACATTTGTAACTCTGGAAACTTTTCTCAGTATTTGGGTGGTTGGATGGATTATATACATATAAACAGAGGTCACAGGGTGAGTTGAATAGGAAGGGATGATATATAAAAGAAATAAAATTAAGGATGAGAGAGGAATATATTGGGAGAATAAAGGGAGAAACTGAATGAGGCAAATCATCTCTCAAAAAGAAGTAAGAAAAAACTTTTACAATGGAGAGAAAAGGCAGGGAGGTGAGAGGGAAAAAGTGAAGTTACTCATATCACATTTAGCTTAAGGAGGGAATAACATACACACCCAATTTGGTATGAAAATCTATCTTACACCATAAGAAATTAGAGGAGAATGGGATAAGTGGAGTGTAAAGAGAGGGCAAATGGGAGGAGGGCATAATTAGAAGTAAACACTTTTCGTGAGGAACAAGGTCAAAAGGGAAAATAGAATAAATGGGGGGCAGGATAGGATGGAGGAAAATATAGTTAGTCTTTCACAGTATGATTATTATGGAAGTCTTTTACATAACTAAGCATATATAGCCTATAATGAATTGCTTGCCTTCTCAGTGGGCATGGGTGAGGAGGGAGGAAGAGACAGAAGTTGGAACTCAAAGTTTTAGAAACAAATGTTGAGAACTGTTTTGGCATGCAACTGAAAAATAAGAAATACAAGGTAATGGGGTATAGAAATCTATCTTGCCCTACAAGAGAAGAGAGAAGGTGGGAATAATGGAAAGGAGGGGTGTGATAGAAAGTAGGACAGATTGGGGAAGGGTTAATCAGAATTCATGGTGTCTTGGGGTGGGGGCAGGAAAGAGATGGGGACAAAATTTGCAACTCAAAATCTTGTGGAAACGAATGTTGAAAATAAAAAATAAATAAATAATTTTTAATAAAAGAAAAATATGTTCTATAATCCTTCATCAGGCTACCAAATAGCGAGTAAATATTTGTATCATTGAACATCCAGAAGTAATTGTATTAAAAAATTTTTAAAAATTGTAAAATATTTGAACAAATGTTGGATGATTATCTGTCTAGAATGTTGCAAACAGGAATTCTACATTATGTGGGAGGTTATGTTAGGTAATTTCTAAGGTGCCTTTCCACTTGCTCAGTGTCAACATTTAATATTCCATCAGATGCTATCTAAATCAGTTTGAGTAATTGGAGGGTACTCTGGGGCATTCCTGTAAGTAATGGAGTGATAGAGAATATTATATAATAAACTTGCTAATTAATGGGAGGTGAGCTGAGGAAGAATTAGAAGCTAGGCATTTATATTTAGTATTGTCATATATTTACTATAGTAGGATGGTGCTCTAAGTAAGTTTTGATTGGACATACAATGAAAATAGCAAACAGAAAGATCAAAAACTTAGATAAAGTTCTTATTATTCTCTTCTTTAAATAGCCTAGTATATGATATTTACAAATGATCTATTTCACATAGTGATAGCAGACAAATTATTTTGGGGGTATATGTGTCTTTCAGTGAAAGGATGAAATATTTACACATTTGGGACATGTGGTAGCATATATATGTAAAACATTTTTTATTAATACATATATTTTCAGTCATCTCAGGTTTTGACTTAGATAGGATTCATCATCTTGGTGAATCAGAGTGAGGCAAAAACATGCTGCTAGTTGATTATAAGCACAGGACTGCTTGGATAATGTATGAGGATAAAATGTGCATGCACCTATTCAAACCTTTGAGTATAAAAATTTGAACCCATTCCTTTGAAATTCCCTGAAGTTCTCAGACTCTTCTACTGTAATGATCTTTTTTTAACATTGAAAAATAGAAGGCCTCTACATAACAGTGTTGGTATTTGTGGTGTATATTTGGTTAAAGGCAAGTAAATGTCAAAATAACAGCACTTGGATCACAAATTATTTCACAGACCTGAGTATAACTCCTTTTCCATCATGTGAAACTTGATTTTGGCAACCTGGAATTTTTCCATGACTACTATTAGCTCCCTTGTTGAACTTCATTGTGAAATTTGGATGCTGATTTTGTGTTATTTGTGGCACTTCCTCCTACTTATGGCTCTTTCTCACTCATTAATATCTCTGCTTATTTTCTATTAGTGGTTTCTTTTACTCTGTTTCTGATCTCCACCTGTATTGGAATTCTCATGTTTCCCTTCTTCCCTGTTTTCCTCCCTGGAGTGGTGGTGGTAAGTTTAGAGGATTTATTTAGAATTGTAGAGCCTGTCTATTGATGGTGTGGAGGGACTCAAATAGAGAACTTGCCAAGGGATAGAGTGAATAAATCACTAGAATAAGTAGGTCTTTTTTTTTCCTAAAAAAGGAAAAATGTCCTTTTTTATGACATTAAAAAGTTCATTTGAAAACTATTTTAATAATCAAATGATATTAAACACTATAACAGTACGTATTGATGATTTTCTATAAAATATATTCCTGAGTTTCATGAGGGCATCTGATGACATTTTTCATAATGGAATTTTTAAATAAGCAGAGATGTAGAATGGATGATAATACAGTTAGGCAGGTTGAGAAATGATTGAATGACTAGACCTAAAAAGTATCAGTTAATGGGTAAATGTTATCCTGGAGGGAGGTTTTAGAGTAAAATCTTATCAACTTCTTTGTCCTTAGGAGCACTCATTCTTAAGAATTTAATGATTGACTTGGATGATGCAAAATGGAGGGAGCAGGAAATTATGACCAGTTCCAAAAAAAAAAAAAAATTATCACTGTGTTGAGAAGAGAATTTGTTAATTACCTTAGCAGTTCTAATATCTCATTCTTATTTTTAAATCAGTGGCCCTTGTTAGTATAGCATAACATGCCAAGTTTGGCCCCAAACCTAGATTAAATGGCTAAATCTAAGGGTTAGTTGTTTTCAGGTAAATATAAAGAAGAACTTCCTCACAAGTACCTCTGTCTGATGAGATCAGGAATGTTGCAGTTTGTAAGGCCTTAGATTACCTAGGGCTGTCTGAAAAAGTAAAAGGTCACCTAGTGTAATAGTTCATAATTACTGGAAGTGTTCAAGCACACGCTGGGTGAATACTTCCCAAGGATATTGTAGAAAGAATTGAAAATTCTGCGCAGGGGCCAGATGACACCCAAGGTTCCTTCCACCTCTATGATTTTGCCATTTCATAATTCTAAATCTTTTGCTGTAATTTCAGAATATTACCTGAGAAAAAGGAGAAAAGAAGCATTTTATCTACTCCTCTATAATTCAATCTTTTTTTCCCCTATGCTGAGATAAGATAAACATAAGTATCTTATCAAGACAGTTAAGCTACTTATCTTCAAGTTTTGGTTTAGACCTCAAAGATCCCTTAAGCCCTGACTCTCCTGATAATTCACTCAGCAGCTCAGTACTTCTCTGGCATATATGGTACCTGGATTTAATGATTTGTCACCTTTATTCAGTATCTCCCATGGATGGAGAGTAAGTCCTTAAGAAGATTATTCTCTATTTTTATACCCCAAAAATGCTAGTTTAAAAATATTTTCTTATAATATACACTGGTTAAAAAATCATATCAACAATCAAATTCCATGTTAATCTATATTTGTATCCTGTTTAATAAATAAATTCCAATTATTCATTGAATGACTAAAACTTTATTCTTGTTTTCTTTATACTTACAAAATCCTTATACTTGCAATATTACAACAAAAATAGCTAACATTTATATAGGCCTTACTATTTTCCAGTCACTGTGCTAAGAGCTTTACAATTTTATTTCATATAATCCTCACCACACAACCCTGGGAGGTAGGTGCTCTTGTTATTCTCATTTTATAGATAAGGAAGCTAGGGCAAATAGAAGTTGAGTGACTTGCTCTGGGTCACTCAGGTAGTAACTGTCTGAGACTAGATGTGAACTCAGATGCTCCTAACTGCAAGCCAGATACTCTATCTACTAGAACACCAATTTTTCCATCATTGTAAAATTGTATCCTTCTCCTTAAAATATGTTCACTTTAACATTTCCAGGAAAATTCAATTCTTTAAAAATACACTAAAGCTATTGCAATTCTACATTAATATGCAACACAACTAAAATTTGCAAATCCCTCCTCCTAATTCACCTTTTAATCCTACTTCCAGTTTTCCACAGCTAAAGTCACTCCTCCTTGGTTATTCTTTACCACAATATTTCCACTTTTACCCATGTGTTTAAACCTAGCTTTTAAATTTATTATTGTCTTATATATGCCATTATGTCTTAATATGTCTAATGTGTGTATATAATCAATATGCATATAACATATATATATATATATGTAAAATCCATATATGTATGTATGTATAATCCATTCCTCATACAAGTATCAAATTCATATTCCTAAAATGAAGATCTAATCATCTCATATCCTTTCTCAAAAATCTTTAATGGTTCCCTATTACTTATAGCATAGTATGCAAAATCTTCTGCCTGGTAGTTATAGACCACAAAACTTTGGTGCCCTCTGACATTTTCAGTCTTATTTCATATCCCTCCCATGCTTGCCCTCTCCTCTCTAGCCAAAGTGCGCTGCTATTATGTAAACCTATTATACAATGTTCTATCTCTGCCATAACTTTGTAATGGTGTTCACCCACATCTGGACACGTCTTCCTCTACCCTTCTATCTCTTTGCATCCTACTTTTCTATCTAAGACCTTCAGTGATCATCTCAATTTTTATACCATTTTCCTGCTGATTGTTATTTTCGTATATATCCTATATCACTTATCTCTTTACATACAGTATCTCTTTCCTTCTCAGTTGAGTGTCTTCATTGCTTATCCCAGTGTATTGCAATAATGTTTAGTCAATCAATAAGCATTTATTACTATGTGACAGAAACTATATTGAGTGATGAAAAATACAAAGAAAGAGAAAAATATTCCTTTCATTTGAGGATGTTACATTCTTTTTGAGGAGACATTAAAATATTCAGTATATGAAAGATCTACACAAAATACATAGAACTGAGCTACATTTAGAAGGGAAAGCATCAGAGTTATGAAGGAGGGGTGGGTAAGGTATTTTCTGGAAGCTGAATCTTCAGTAAAATTAGTGATACTAAAAGATAGAAATTAGGAAAGAAAGCATTGTAGGCATGAAGGACAGCCCTTGCAAAGTCATGGAGATGAATGACAGTTTGTGAGGAACAGTAAGAAGACTAGTGTGGCTGTATTGTAAAGTGAACAGAAGGGAGTAATGTGTAATCAGACTAGAAGCATAAGAAGGAACTAAGGTGTAAACAGTTTTAAGTGCCAAAAAGAGGGATTAATGTGTGATCCTAAAGGAAATAGGGAGCCACTGGAGTTAACTGAGTAAGAGAGTAACATAGGCAGGTGTATGCTTTAGAAAAATTAATCTGAAAATTGAGTAAAGAATTGCTTAGAGAGAAATGAGTCAGGGAATCCAGTTAGAAAGATATTTTACTTGTCCAGGTGAGAAGTGGAAAGAGACTGAGCTAGGGTGGTAGCTGTGTGACTAGAGAGAAAGGGATATGTGGGAAAAGTGTCTAGGAGAAAGGATTTGCAAAATGTGGCTACTTATTAAATATGCAGAATGTGAAAGAGTGAGGAATTGAAGATAACACCAAGGTAAATAACATGAGTGACTGAAATCCTAATAGTGTCCTAGAAAATTATGGGGAAATTTATAAGACAAATGGATTTTAGGGGGAAAAAAGATGATAAATTTGATTTTGGACTTGAAAATATAAGAAATATATGAATATGATAAATATATGTAAATCAATATAATATAAATATAATAAATATGAAAATATATGAAAATATAAGAGTTCAGAGGAGAGACTTGGGTTTGATAAATTGATCTAGTAATTATCTGATCCTACAGTTAATAAAGATTTAGTAAAGGAAACTGATAAAGAACATTCAGCCAAGTAGGAACCATGAGAGAACAGTCATGAAAATCTATAAAGGAGAGAGTAATTAGAAAGAGACTCATCAAATGATGCAGAGAGGTCAAGAAGGAATGAGAAAAGGCCATGATACACAGCAATTAAGAAATTATTGGTCATCTTTGGCAATAATAGTTTCAATTTAACATTGGCATCAGAAGCCCTATCACAGAAAGAGAAAAGAGAGGAAACAGTCATTGAATGTGGATGACTTTTTCAAAGAGTTGAGCAGAGAGGGGGCGGGGGGGGGGGGATAATAGCTAGCAGGAATAGTAGGATCTACTGAAATGTTTTTGTTTCCTTTTTCTTTTTTGTAAAGATAAGGATGTAACAAGCTGGGTCTGACTCAGTCTGGTCCCCTGCTAGTTGAGTTCTGAAACTGAAATGAAAGGAGATATGCATAATCCATCTAACAATTAACACAATGAGTTTTACTTAGCCACAGCAGGGGAAGGTCATTCAGAGCAGAATAGGGATATTTGTCTAGCATCAAGCATTGACACATCTGAGCACAGCCTGGTTATTTTGTTTTGTTTTTTTTACTCTCAGTCTTGAAATATGGTATTTTCCTTCTCTCTACCCATTAAAGTACATGGTCACATCCCCATTTTAATATTTCTGTAATCTCACAATTATATTTATGTAAATTTTGAAATTCAATCAACAAGTATTTATTAAAAGCTTAGCTTATCTTTAGCACTATCCTAGGCACTGGGGATATAGGTACAAAGATTAAAACAATTCCTACTTATAAGGAGCTCTCATTGTAATAAGGGACACATACATACATACATTTATGTGTGTTTGTGTGTAGGTATATGTATATGTATATACATATATAGTTAATATATAAATATAGTTAATAAATAAAAATATGTACAAAGTAGTTAAATATAAGGTAGTTGGGGATAGTTAGAAGTCATGAGGAAAGACTTCATGACGATGACAATGCTTAAGCTACATCCTAAAGGAAGAGAGGGAGAATATGAGACAAAGTAAGGAGGGGGTGCAACACAGACATGGAGAATGATGTGTACTGAGGCACAGAAATAAGAGTGGGGCAGTAATGTTCATAGATACTGGAAAGATATGATGGATCCAGGTTGTGTAAGGCTTTAAACAGAGAACTATATATTTTATCATAGGTGCATTAGGAAGTCACTGGGTTTGAGCAGGAGAATCTTAGGGTCAGCAGTGTGTAGGACAGACTGCAGTGGGACAGGGTTGAGGGAGAAATACCAATTAAGAAACTATTATAATCATCTAGATGAGAGGGAATGAGGGTTTGAATTGGAGTAATAAGCTGCAGAAGTGGAGAGAAAAGTTAGTATGAAATATTTTGACTCTGAGAAACAAGAGAATATGATGACTGAAGGATAATACTGAGGTTTTGAACTTGGCGATCTGGAAGAAAAGTAGTACTTTTGACAGAAATGGGGAAGTATACAAGAGGGAAGGTTTCTGGAGAAAGATGATGTTTTCCATTTTAGATATATTGAAAGTAAGATATTTTCATAACGTCTGGTCTTCAAGGTTCACTAGGAGAGATTGAGGCTACCTAGAAATATACAAATATATGTACATACATGGGTGTCTTTCTATGTAGCCTCAATCTCTCCTAGTATAGATACATATGTGTATTCATATGTATGTGTATATGGCATCAGTGTGCTCATGTGTTTGTATACATGTTGTGAGTCATGTATTAAGATAAAGCAATATTCATGAAAACTGATGAGGTTACCAACAGAGAGAATGAATAGAGAGAAGTACTTAGGATTGGAGGTTGAAGAACACCATAGAGGACAAGATAGACATAATAAATCTGCAAAAGAAATGGAGAAGTAATTTACTAGGAGGAGGAGTCAAAGGAGACAGTGTCACAAAAACCCAGAGGGGAAAAGAAAACCTCAAGAAGAAGAGAGTGTTCAGCAATATAGAATACTACAGATATATCAATAAATATTAAGACTGAGAAATGACTAGAATAGTTGGCATTTAAGAGTTCATGGTAATTTTGGAAGAAGCAGTTTCCAATGAATGATGAGGATGAAAGCCAGACTGTGAAGAATTGAGGAGCAAGTAAGTGAGGGATGTAGAGGAGAAGTGAAGGCAACAACTATAGATGAATTTTTAAGGAGTTTGGTTCAGAAAGGGAGAAAAGATGTAATATGATAGCTGGAAAGCCTTTTGAAGTCTTTTAAATGACAGAAGGGATGGGTACAGTTGAAGGCATTGGGAAAGGCCCCAGTTAAAATCGAGAAGCTGAATATTTAAGAGTATTTGATAAGACTGCAATCTGCTGGTGAAAATGGGATGGAATGGCAAGCAGCTCACATTTCCAAGCTTGTATTAAAATATTTTTAAAATCTTCTGCTAATACATGAAGTATCCTTTGCAAAAGGTGTGTTTCTCATCATGGTGTGAAATTGATTTGAGGTTCTGGAAGACCATGGAACAGAATAAAACACTCTGGTGAACTTGACCAAGTTGGAAAGTTTTCGGTATTTCCCACAGATAAGTCGAATCTGGCATCCAGGAGCCAGCCTAACTAAAGAAGCATCAAAAACCACCTATAATAATTTGACAGTAGATGGCAACAACAAATAAAAATATTATTGCCTCTAGAGGAGATGCAGTGGATCAAGCACTGAACCTTCAAGATAGATAAAGGAAAGATGTCACCTCTAATTATCACTACTTATTTAAAATACCATTAATTAACTGAATATGTGATCTAGATGAGGAGATAGAGAGAGAACAGTTAAGGGGAAATTTTATGGAGAACAGTGGTAGATTATGACCCAAGAGCAAAAAAAAAAAAAAAAAAGAGGTATCAAAAGAATGAAAGCCTGGAGAAACCTTGGCATGAAACTCAATTATGTCAAACTATAAGAACATCACTATGGTGAAACTGAGGGGGGTGGAAGGGAATTGACAAATGAAGGCAAAATGGAAAATAGTTTCTAGAGATCCTAACCTGAGCTATTCTGATGATATATGAGAATACAGTCACCAAATTCGGGCTCATTATCCTCAGCACATAAAATAGAAGCATGCTCTCAATAGATGAGGATATATAAATGGCACTTAGGCAAGGAAGTCAGGGAAATTGTCTGCATCAGCTGAAATACACAAAAATGAAAGTTTTCCTAATGATGACAAAAATCCCAGATTATGTAGGAATCTATCTAGCTCAAAGAAATAAAGGTACCAATCACAAGAATTCAGGGGGAAATAGATGTTATTGAAAACACCTCTTCCTCCAGTAAAGTCCAAGACAGGATCAACAAGTATTGACCCAGATCCATTCTCAACTACATAAAATCATTTGGAAATAATTTGCACATGTAACATGAGTACTTTTGAATTAAAAAAAAAGAAGAGGACAAATAGATTTTCAGATAATTGAACAAAAAGTATTGAGAATGCAAAGTACATTAATAGTTTCTTGAGGAAAGGTGTTCATCTCCACATAGATTTAGAATTAAAGGCCATATTCTTCTATATCTCTGAATGTACAAGCAATTTTCCCTTATAATGCTAACTAAAGAGATATCTTTAAAAAATAGTGATCTTGTGATAAGTAGAATCAGCTGGGTCACATAATTAATGGAATATATCACCTGGTATCAGGAAGACCACAGTTCAAGTCTAGCCTAAAACACTAAATGTAAGATCACGGGCAAGTCACTTAACCTTTGTGTCTTTCAGTTTCTCCTTGTGTAAAACTGAGATGATAATTTCACCTATTTCTCAGAGTGGTAAAAAAAAGACTAAACAAGATGTTTTTGGGTATTTTGCAAGCCTTTAAGTATAATTTAAATGCTAGCCATATTTATTACCCATACATGGTCTGCCTCAGTTTCCTCAATGGTAAAATAGAGATAATAGTAGCATCTACTGTATCTAGAATTGTTATGAGCATAAAATAATATTTGAAAAGACTGCAAATCTTAGGATGCAATTGAAATTATAGTTATTTTATTATTGTATTATGTTATAAGTATTGTATGTATTATAGTTATTATCAATATCAAGAATGACATACACATAGAGGTGTATACAGCAAATATATCCCATACTCATTATGGAGAATGTCTCATGTAAAGTCCAAGAAACATTCCTTATAGAAGGCCAGACTTTCCATTATCTCCTACTTGAAAGTACTTTTTCTTTTGCTGCATTAAACTTTGTACATGGACACTTCCATGAGGTTTATAGACACTCAAAAGATGTGGTCTTCATAAACCATAAAAGAAATAAAATTAGTGGATGATGAATTTTAATTACATATTTTTCAATGATAATATCCATTGAGTAGTTTCCTAATTGACAGATCTGCCAATATAAAATTGACATATTCCTTTCTCAGTCTTTCTCCGTTAATATTTTTTAACATTTTACAATCTTTTATGCTATTGACCCAACACTTACTAAGGGGTATTGTCTACTGTCAGTGATTGTCTTTCTGTGTATACATCTTTAATCTATATACTTAATCTAGGCACCAGTGCTTCATTACAACTACCTAATGAGTATCTTCACATGTATGTCTCAAGGGTACCTTAAACTCAACAAGTCTTTAAAAAAAAAGGTCTTGGGGTAACATAGAGAGAAATGTAAAGTACATCATAAAGGAAACATATAAATGGAGAAAGGTGTGGATCTGTAAGCATGAGGGAAAATGTGGTAGATGTACAATCATAATGTTGCTCTGTCACATTTAGTTGAATCAATCTTTTATGAAGTTTTATGGGAAACATTGGCAGGATGTTGATGCATGAGTGCATTACAATCTGCACTGTTAGAGAGACTATCACATTGATGAAATTACCAAGTATGAAGTCTATTTTACTTAAAATAGCAAGTTCTACATGACATCTATTGTTACTATCAAAGTTACTAAGAAACCAAATTCATCAAAGATGTTCATTAACGTTAAACCAAACAATAGTCGTCTTTTAAAAATTAATTAATTAATTAATTAATTAATTTAACTTTTAACATTCATTTTCACAGAATTTTGGGTTCCAAATTTTCTCCCCCATTGTCCCCTCCCCTCACCCCAAAACACCTAACATTCCAATTGCCGCCTCCAACTTCTTTTCCTCCCTCCCTCCCCACCCCCTCCCTTTGGAAGGCAAGCAATTCAATATAGGCCAAATCTGTGTAGTTTTGCAAATGACTTCCATAACAGTTGTGTTGTATAAGACTAACTTTATTTCCCTCCATCCTATCCTGCCCCCAATTACTTCTATTCTCTCTTTTGATCCTGTCCCTTCCCATGAGTGTCGACCTCAAATTGCACCCTCCTCCCCATACCCTCCCTTCCATCATCCCCCCCACCCTGCTTATCCCCTTATCCCCCACTTTCCTGTATTGTAAGATAGGTTTTCATACCAAAATGAGTGTGCATTTTATTCTTTCCTTTAGTGGAATGTGATGAGAGTAGACTTCATGTTTTTCTCTCACCTCCCCTCTTTATCCCTCCACTAATGAGTCTTTTGCTTGCCTCTTTTATGAGAGATAATTTGCCCCATTCAATTTCTCCCTTTCTCCTCCCATATATTTCTCTCTCACTGCTTGATTTCATTTTTTTAAAGATATGATCCCATCCTCTTCAATTCACTCTGCGCACTCTGTCTCTATGTGTGTGTGCGTGTGCATGTGTGTGTGTGTAATCCCACCCAGTACCCAGATACTGAATAGTTTCAAGAGTTACAAATATTGTCTTTCCATGTAGGAATGTAAACAGTTCAACTTTAGTAAGTCCCTTATGACTTCTCTTTGCTATTTACTTTTTCATGCTTCTCTTCATTCTTGTGTTTGAAAGTCAAATTTCCTTTTCAGCTCTGGTCTTTTCATCAAGAATGCTTGAAAGTCCTCTATTTCATTGAAAGACCAATTTTTCCCCTGAAGTATTATACTCAGTTTTGCTGGGTAGGTGATTCTTGGTTTTAGTCCTAGTTCCTTTGACTTCTGGAATATCCTATTCCATGCCCTTTGATCCCTTAATGTAGAAGCTGCTAGATCTTGTGTTATCCTGATTGTATTTCCACAATACTTGAATTGTTTCTTTCTAGCTGCTTGCAATATTTTCTCCTTGACCTGGGAACTCTGGAATTTGGCCACAATATTCCTAGGAGTTTCTCTTTTTGGATCTTTTTCAGGTGGTGTTCTGTGGATTCCTTGAATATTTATTTTGCCCTCTGGTTCTAGAATCTCAGGGCAGTTTTCCTTGATAATTTCATGAAAGATGATGTCTAGGCTCTTTTTTTGATCATGGCTTTCAGGTAGGCCCATAATTTTTAAATTGTCTCTCCTGGATCTATTTTCCAGGTCAGTTGTTTTTCCAATGAGATATTTCACATTATCTTCCATTTTGTCATTCTTTTGATTTTATTTTGTGATTTCTTGGTTTCTCATAAAGTCATTAGCCTCCATCTGTTCCATTCTAATTTTGAAAGAACTATTTTCTTCAGTGAGCTTTTGAATCTCTTTTTCCATTTGGCTAATTCTGCTTTTGAAAGCATTCTTGTCCTCATTAGCTTTTTGAACCTCTTTTGCCAATTGAGTTAGCCTATTTTTCAAGGTGTTATTTTCTTCAGCATTTTTTTGGGTCTCTTTTAGCAGGGTGCTGACCTGCTGTTCATGCTTTGACTGCATGTCTCTCATTTCTCTTTCCAGCTTTTCCTCCACCTCTCTAACTTGATTTTCAAAATCCTTTTTGAGCTCTTCCATGGCCTGAGCCCATTGAGTGGGCTGGGGTACAGAAGCCTTGACTTCTGTGTCTTTGCCTGATGGTAGGCATTGTTCTTCCTCATCAGAAAGGAAGGGAGGAAATTCCTGTTCACCAAGAAAGTAGCCTTCTATAGTCTTATTTCTTTTCCCTTTTCTGGGCATTTTCCCAGCCAGTGACTTGACCTCTGAATATTCTCCTCACACCCACCTTGCCTCCTGATCCTCCCAGCCAATGCTTGGGGTCTGAGATTCAAATGCTGCTTCCCAGCCTCAGGTCTTCCGCGGGGGCAGGGCTGCTATTCAGTGTGAGATTAAGTTCAGGTGCTCAGGTGGGGGCAGGGCCACCTCTCAGGCTCAGTTCCCTCAGGGGGTTTATGCAGAGACCTTCAACAATGGATCCAGGCTCCTGCCTGCTTGGGGAGCCCTGGTCTGCTGCTGCCTGAGCTGCTGCCTCCCGAGGGGTCCTGAGTTATGGGGGCATCCCACTCCCCTCTCGACCCGCCAAAGAGACCCTCTCACCAACCCCTGTCACCTGTGGGTGGAGAGACCCACGTGGCCACTGGAGATCCCATCCCTGAAGCCCACTCCAATCTGTTCCTCTCAGTGCCGGGGCCGCGGCAGGGCTGGGCTAGGCTCTTCGTCCGCAGCTCGACGGACCTTTTGTGAGAGGATTGCAGGTCCCTCTGGAACAGAAATCTCCTTTGCTCCACTGTTCTGTGGCCTCTACTGCTCCAGAATTCGCCATGAGTTCCTTTTTACAGATGTTCTATGGGTTGTGGTTTCGGAGCTATGTGTATGTGCGTCTTTCTACTCTGCCATCTTCTATTAAACTTTTAAAGCTTAAGATAGTGCTAAGATTTTTGGGACACTTTGTATAGATAGAAAGTCCTGTATTTTGAATTAAAGCAACTGGTTCAGATTTCAACCCTTTTACTTATAATAGGGTAACCATGGACAAATGACTTAAATTCTCTGAGTCTTATTTTCTAATTTATAGAAATGAGGAGATTGTATTAAAATCATCTCACCTTCCAGCTGTGAATTCTAAGATCCTATATTTGTTCCTTTCATTAAATGTAATATTAATATTATTTAATATTAATGTTAATGCTATTGTTAAAACTATTGAAACCAAAGCAGTACAAAAATTCAAAAAAGTAGAAAACTTAAAGGAGATTAAAAATAACTGAAATCAGATATTCAAACACCACAGACACACATTATTGATAAATATCATAAATGCTTTCATTTTCATTGAAATATTGACAGCCAGTTTAATATGACTATTTCCTTTAGAGTTTGACACTAAGGAAAATATATATATATATATATATATATATGTATATATATATATATACACATATATGTATACACACATAAATATAGTATGTATATATGTATATATAATATATATATGCATATATACACACATATACATATATATGTATATATATATGCATATATACACACATATACATATATATGTATAAATTATCAGATGTACATAGAATAGCACTTAAGAAGACAGACTAAATCTATTCAAGACAATGAATGAAGTCTAGTGGAATTGATTTCATCATACCTGGATTTGAGTCTCAGTTATTCAGTAAGCATCTATTAACTTATGCCTGGCATGATCCTAAATACTAAATATACAAAGAAAGACAACAGTGCTGTACCATTCCTATTAATGTTTGCTTTGCATTATTTAATGTCTTTGAGGATCCCTTAGAATGTCTCAATTACTATATAAATGGAAATAATGCCCATTTGGGCTCATTCCATACTAATCTTACAAAAAGTAACTATGAAATTATGCTTTTAAACATTTAAAGGGAGACTTCCTATGAAGCTCTAAGGATATACTGTGATGGCATGTTAAGGGCTGAGTAAGGGAAACAAATACTTGAATGAAATATAAACTGTCCAGTGAACTAGACTGTAGGCTAATATGTCTGTGGGCTTTGATTTAATGCAAGACAAAAACATAGACTCAGCTATTTTTAACAAACAACAACAGCACTATAGTATAGTTACTTAAGCATGTCTTTGGAGAGGAATTTTATTTTATATATTTTGTGGTTGAATAGGGTGTCCAGTTCAATTATAATATTATTTATTTGGGAACAAGATTAAAGCACACACATACAAACCTTTTAGTTGCATATGATATATCTTATTCTCACCTTGTAATGGTGATTTAAATGGAAAGGTCTTTCATATTCATAAATAGGCCCATGTGACCTGCTTAAGTCACATAGAAGTCCAAGTCACATAGAAGTCCAAGTCACATGAAGCCTGTGATGGGAAAAATTTGCTGAAGTGGTAGAGCAAGAAGGGGCAGAGCTAGAGGAGAGCTGAGAGAAAATTTGATCAGAGACTAGTCAGAACTGAAGGATGTAGGCAAGCTCACAACTGGATGTGTGCAAAAGAAAGGAATTTTGTTTAGGGGATTCTGCTTGAGATTTGTTTAAGAGAGCTGGTTTATGAGAAGTCTAACAGGGAGAAAGCTTGGGGCTAGTGATGCTGTATGAATTGTAATTGTGTATAGATGTCTTTGTTGCTATGTTGGATTTGACTTTCTGGTGTCAAATAAATGTTTTGGTTCTGTCTTCCAAGTAAAGAGTCTATTGTATTTCATGACTCAGAATTGTGCTAGGATATTCATGGCCACAGTAGGCACTGTGAATATTACATTGGTATTTCACACTCTAATGTTGATTGAAATTGTCAAGGAAAACTGTCCTAATATTCTAGAACCAGAGGGCAAAATAAATATTGAAAGAATCCACCAAACATCACCTGAAAAAGATCCAAAAAGAGAAACTCCTAGGAACATTGTGGCCAAATTCCAGAGTTCCCAGGTCAAGGAGAAAATATTGCAAGCAGCTAGAAAGAAACAATTCAAGTATTGTGGAAATACAATCAGGATAACACAAGATCTAGTAGCTTCTACATTAAGGGATCGAAGGGCATGGAATAGGATATTCCGGAAGTCCTCTATTTCATTGAAAGACCAACTTTTCCCCTGAAGTATTATACTCCGTTTTGCTGGGTAGGTGATTCTTGGTTTTAGTCCTAGTTCCTTTGACTTCTGGAATATTTTCTATTCTCTTTCCCTTCAAGGTTATTTTGAATTTATATGTAAATATAAGTACACATCTACATGCAAAAATATACACATTTGTGTATATTCTCATATATAAATATACTGTACACATAGGTAAATAGTCTCCTCTATTTGAATGTGATGTCTGAATATAGACTGAATATAGACGCTCTCTGAATTTTCTTGCACAAAATGAAATTATGGATGCACATATATAACTTATATCAGAGTCCTTACCATCTCAGGGAATGGGTACAGGAGGAAAGGAAAGAATTTGGAATTCAATTTTTTTATAAATGTTAAAATTTGCTTTTGCATATAACTGAGAAAATATTATTTGAAAAAGAAAGAATGTTATACATATGTGTATATATATATATATATATATATATATATACATATATATATATATATTTACAAATAGGCACTATTCTACTTTTGTCTTTGTATCCTTAGAATTTAGCACTGTCAATGCCTGACATCAAAAATTCCATAATAAATGACTAAAGCTTGATATAGTCTTCTATTGAAAGTATATGTAATGCCATTTACTCTTTTTGGTTGTTTTATTTTTTCTTTCTTATGGCTTTTCCCTTGTGTTCTGATTCTTCTTTACAATATGGCTAATGTGAAAATGTGTTTAATATGATCATACGTGTGTAGCCTATATCAGATTGCTTGCTGTCTTGGGAAGAGTGGAGGGAAGGGAGAGAAAGAAGGAGAAAAAATTGGAACTCAGAATCTTACAAAAGTGAATGCCAAAAACTATCTTTACATGTAATTGGGTAAAAAATACTATTAAGTGTGAAAAAGTAGGTGCTTAGATGTGTGCAGACATGAAACAAGAACTTTTAGTTTCTGTAAGATGTTAAATCATTTTATGTGTCAAGGAATACTTTGACAATCTGTCAAGGCCAGTGGGCCCCTGATCAGAATAATGTTTTTTTTTTTTTTAAAATAACTGAATAATTAAATAATAAAATGTAAAACTAAGTAATTGAAAATGCTAAATAATAGTCAGAGATTAGTGAAAATAAAGATTTACTTTTTTCCCATCCAATTTCCCAAACATCCTGAAGTCCATACATGAACTCTAGGTTAAGAACACTTGCTTTAGGTAGTTCTTAGTAGAACTGTGTAATTTGGGGAAATTTAATCTCTTAGACTAGGTTGTAATAGTAATTTAAATGGAAAGATCTTTCTCATTCATTAATAGATCCATATGATTTGCTTAACTCACCTGGAAACCTAAGTCACATGTTATAGAAGGAGCTTACTGAACAGGTAGAACAGGAAGGGTGGAGAATCAGGAGGAAGAAAGTGAACATGGTCAGGCAGAGGGAAGAGTACGCCCACAGCAAGGCTCAGGATCCTGAGTGTTTGCTTGTGGGAAGGCCCTGGCTGAGGGGCAGGGAGGCTTGGGAATGGCTTTGCTCCCTGTGATGATCATGTTTATTGACTTCTTGGCCACCAGGATGGATTTTGCTTTCTGGTTCTGGGATTTGACTTTCTGGTGTCTAAATAAATGTTTTTCTTCTACTTTCTATATAGCGAGTTTTTTATATTTTGCAGTTGAGAGTTACACTGACATATTCATAGTCACTACCAGTCTTGTGAATATTGCCTAGATGATACAGAAGTGTGAAAGTATGTTTGTCTAATTTAGTATATTCAGTTTTTAGCAAATGTTAATGCATATTCTGCCACACTTTCTTCCCCAGGGAACCATTTGAACCCCTCAATTGAATATTACATAGCTAATAGTTTGAAGAGTTCCAGTGGGATATTTTATGATGTTTCTCTTTCCCTTTCCAACACATTTAGAATATTTTCATAGTAATAATGATAAACTTATTGATTGATTCACTTAAAAATAAACTTTAGTACTCATTCTGGTCAGTGATACTGACAACAAAGAAAAGTGTGCATAGGCCATCTGTGGCATTGAATGTGGTATAACCAAATGGTCCATGGAGTGATGCAATATATGAATATAGTATCATTTATACCGGCTCTAATCAACTCAGCAAAAGGCTCAGATTTACAAAAACTGTCTCAATTTATGGAATCCTCTCCCTTCTTGCCACAGTTTCTTAGAATCTCTACTTATACTCAAGGTTTGGATTAAGTGCTACCTTCAGAATGAAACCTTTCCTGATTTCTCCTTCTTTCCATTCACACTATTGTTATCAATTATTACCAAAATATTATTGACTTTGTGGATATTTAATATTTAATTATTTGTATAAATATTATTTTCCCACATAAGCTTCTTGAGGAAAGAGACTACTGTATGTTTACATTTGTATCTCCAGTGCCTAGAATAGTGCCCCACATATAATTAATCCCTAAATGTTTTTTGAATTGAAGTGAACTGAACATAGTAGATAATACCCACTTACCCTTACTCCATGTATGACTCCATGTCATTGACTTACCTGAACTCCTAGCTGCTATCATTCTACTAGGAAGATTCATCCTAGAATGCTTCAACTTTATCTCTCTAAAAATTGGTATTAGCTCTTTTTTGAGTAGTATATAAAATGGTAGAGCATATGAAGGGAGATGAGAGATCTGTCTAAAAAGTCCATCTCCCCAAGACTTCCATTTTAATCCCTAATTTGATATTCAAGATGCACAATATTTCTTATTAGTTTATTATAACTTTATTTTTAAGCTTGAAATAGTGTTTAGAGAATTGAGACAAAAAACCAAGAGGATTTGGGTTAAAATATTACTTCTGAAGCTCTGTGACCTTGGGTAAGGCTCTTAACTTTTCAGTGTTCTAGGTGACTCTCCAAGATTTTAAATTGCAGATTTGCTAGCCTGCCTTGATAAAGGAAGTTTCTCCCATAAATTCCTTATACTAATGAGATGAGAGGTATAACACTTATCCTTATTATTATTTAGCAATAATCTCTTAATATAAATCAAGAGATATAAAATTCTGGGAGTGCCTTTCTGAACATACTAAAAATTAAATTATCCAAAAATAATTTTAAAAAGATATCATGATTATTAAACAAATGCTCTTGAAATTGTATTCTACATAGTTTTCTTTGTCAATCTCAGAGTCTCTTTGAGGGTCAACTGTCAATAGAGATTTCTGTTCCATTCATCATCCTGACTTGGAGAAAAGACCAACTGGGCCTATAATGTCTGTCAGCTTTTACTCATTATTGACTGCACTATTTATATCTGGAATATCATCATTTTTTTTCAAATTGAGATACAGTTCCCAAAGGGCAAAGTGTTACTCTGTTCAATAATTACTGAAGTCCTTTTTTGCTGACCTTTGTCTTTAGAGACTTTTACAGGCAGGCTCTTCCCAAATTGAGCCAGAGAGGATTAAAGGGGATTAATCTTTGGAAAATGAATGTGGCTAACAGTCTGTAGGGTCAATCAAACTCAGATATGTGCTTCCTTTTTTTTTTTCCTTCCACATACCTTTATGGAGAAACCAATTATCCTAAAATCATTTTTGGTGTTTTCTCACAGAGAAAGTAGAGAATTTGATGGAAATTTCTATTTTAGATAAATTTATTATCAGGAAAAAAGTTCCAATTGGATGGCCATATAAATCATACAAATTCCTTGTCAACAGTCTTAAGGAACAGTGCCTTTTCAGGCTTTTAAGAAACTTGTGCTAATTAATCCTTGATTTAAAAAAATAGAAAAGAGGAAAAAAAACTTTACTTTTATACTGAAATATGAATAGTGTGGATTAGATATTTATTCAAAAGAAGTTTCATTCATCATCTACATTTCCCTCTCTATTTTTGTGGTATCCTGTATATCTGAAATTCTACATTATTTTTAAACATAAAATACACTTTTCAAGCTTTGATGATTTTGCTGCTATGTATTTTGCTGCTAAAATATGCCTTTTTTCTTAAATCATTTAAAATAAATAAAAACAAAGCTGGCATGAAATTAGTATCTACAGTATGAATTTATTTACAGCAGCAGCCGACCAAGTTCTTTTTGGAGAAAGGCATTGAAATGTATGTGTCAGAAAAGATGGGAATTTATGCAGCTTGACTGTATTACATCTGGAGGTCTACAGCTGGTTATTATGTACACCTAATTTACCAGAGCAGTAAATACCACAAGTGAAAAGATCTATTCACCTAAGGCTTATGGTTCAATAGATTTAATACTTCATGTTGAAAATAAAATGTGGAATAAATTAGAACAAAACCTTTCTCACACTACCTCAACAATGAAGAAATCCCCACAGTCAAAAATGCACTAAATTAAAATATCTTTGATGTAATGATGGAACTGCCAATAAACTGAATCCCTTAACGCTTTTATAAAACAATTATGCTAATATTAATTTTGCTTATACCATATTCACAACCTTAGGACAAATGGCAAATTCATTTTCAACATCTAAATTACCCCTCTGTAGAATGAAGTAAATGGCTTTGGTATTTGAAGCTCAGTTCAACCCAACAAATATACTTTAGGTATGTGCGTTTGTGCAGCAAGGTGATGCAGTGGACAGTGCCAGAGCTGAAGTCAGGAACAATTATATTCCTGAGTTCAAATCTGGCCTCAGACACTTACTAACTGAATGACTCTGGGCATTTCCTCCTCTATAAATGAGCTAGGGAAGGACATGGCAAACCATTTTGGTATATCTACCAAGAAAACCCAAAGGGTGGTCATGAAGAGCTAGAGACAACTAAAAAATGACTGAAGTATTCATAGAATACTGAACTGGGAGCTTAGTTTTGGAAATAAACAATCCCTTGCTGTCTAGTAGTGAAATAATGTAACCCCACAAACTACTATGATACAAATTAATATATACATGACAAGGGAAACATTGTAAGTGTCAAGCAAAATTCCCTATGAGGTTCAATGAGGAAAAAAGTACATTGTTGCTTGGGAACAGCAAACAAGACATCATGGAGGAGGTGACATTTGAATTAGGTTTTAAAGAATGGATAGGCAGTTAACAAGTCTAGATGAGGCAAATTGTTATGTCAGAAGAAGGGAAGAGAAGGAATAAAATTAGGAAAGTGTGGAGAGGCTATTCAAAGACATAGAATACAATTTATCTGAAGTATAGGATATTTAGCAGGAAGTGGTATGAAGTAAGACTGGAAAAGGAAGTTAGCACCAAACTGTTCCGTGTCATCAGCACCAAGTTTTCAGGGTCTTGAGTACCTTCTTTGGTAATGAAAGGGGACTCACTAAGGTATTTAGCAGATCCGTAATCTTGTATTCCCTTGCATTTTGAGTGTAATCTTGGATTATTAAATGCAACAGAAGCAGAGCCAACTTTCTTTAGGTGCTACCATATTTGAAAGACTCTAAGCATGGACCCAACAACAACAAAAAAAATCTATCAAAAGAAGACCAATCAAAGCTTATTTAGGAGACCTTATTCATCAGAGGACTGGCCAATAGATGAGGATTTATTTTTGTTTGTTTCTAAACATTTTATAAATGATTTGAAGAAAAACAATATTTTTCTAATGTTTTAAAACATTTCTTAAAAATACAGAACCAGGATGGAGCCATGACTGTAGAGCAGAATAAGTGCTACAGTCAAGCTCTCCCAACATTCCCCTCCAAATGACTTTAAAATAGCACCTTAATTTAGATTCTAGAGGAGGAGAGCCAACAAAATGTCAAGGTGACATGTTACATCCAGAACAATTTAGGAGATTAAAAGGAGAGGTCTGTGTCACTGAAATGGGTGCTGGCCTAGAACCCACATGGCAATAACATAAGATATGGGGTTTGGGGACAGTAGCTACAGCTTCGTGAAGCTCTCAAGCCAAAAGGGGTTGGAAAACTTCTAAGAAAGGCATAGCAGGGACTGCACTAGCACTGGGTGTGAAACAATGTACTGTTCAGAAATTCCATTGCCTATACTCACTTCTGACTCACACTTGGAGGGAGGAGAGAAGTGCTTACAGGCCCTGAGAAACAGTGTCATTTGTGGTCCAAAGGAAGAAGGAGCTCTCAGGAGAAGTGTGTCTGATTGCAAGGGAGCAGGCATCCTTCCTAGATGAGGTCCAGAAGTTATAAAAAGAAAATAGTGTACACACCCCTCCCTGGATCAAACCACAGTGGAAACCCAAAGAGCTTTCAATATCCCTGAACTAGTTCAAAAAACAGCAATGCCAAAGCCTAAAGCACTGGACCTACCCTAGGAACAGAGTTCAATTTCAATATAAAGTTTAAAGTCAAGAAAGAGGATTGAAAAAATAAGCAAACGAAAGAGGAAAAAAGAGCTTAATCTTAAAAAGCTACATGGTGACAGGGAAGATGAAAACACAAACTCAGAGGAAGATAATATCAAAACATCTACAAGTAAAGCATCAAAGGGGAAAAAGTGAATTAGGCTCAAACCAAATAGGAATTCCTGGGAGAGCTAAAGAATTATTTTAAAAACCAAATAACACTAGTAGAGAAGAAAAATCAGAAAAGAAATAAATTATGAAAATAGAATAAACAACTTGGTAAAGACAAACATACAAAAAAAATTTAAAAAAAGACTAAAGAAAACAGCTCCTTAAAGAGTAAAATTGGCCAAAGTGGGGGAGGGGGACATACAAAAGACCAGCAAAGAAATACTTCCTTCAAATTAGAATTAGTCAAGTGGAAACTAATGATTGCATGAGATATCAAGAAATAAAACAAAACAAAAATCAAAAGAATGAAAAAAAAAATAGAAGAAAATGTGAAGCATCTCATTGGAAAAGCAACTGACCTGAAATATAGATTGAGGAGAGATAATTTAAGAATTATTCACTTGTCTAAAAGCCATAATCACAGAAAAAGACATCATATTTCATGAAAATATAAAGGAAAATTGTCCCCAATATCTAAGAATCAGATTGTAAAATAGAAATTGAAAAAAAAAATCCACTGATCACCTCTTGAAGGAGATGCCAAACTAAAAATCTCTGGAATATTATAGCCTAATTCCAGAACTCCCAGGTCAAAAAGAAAAGACTTCAATAGAATGAAAGAAACCATTCATATGCCAAGGAGCCATAGTCAAGATCAAACAAAATTTAGGAGCTTCCAATCTCCTAGGAGCAGAAGGCTTTGCATATGATGTTCTGGAAATCAAAGGAGCTAGGATTACAACCAAGAATAATCCACACAGCAAAAAAAAAGCATAATCCTTCAGGGAGAAAGTTGAAATGAAATAGAGACTTTCAAGTATTCTGAGTGGAACAAAAAGAGATGAATGGAAAAAATTATTTTAGAAACCCCAAATTCAAGAGAATCATAAGAGGTAAACATGAAAGTCAAATCTTAAGTGACTCAATAAGATTAAAGGTTTACATTCCTACATGGGAAGATGATGCATGCATCTTTTAAGGATGTATTCATTATTAGGGCAGTTAGAAGAATTCCACATAGACAAAGGGCATGGGACTGTGTCATTGATGTTGGGGTGATTTTTTAAAATATGGATAGAACAGAAGAGGGGATGGATTGGAGAAAGAAGAAGGGAGAAAAAGAATGGGGAATATTATCTCAGATAAAAGAGGCATAGACAGAAGAGCTTTTACAGTAGGGGGGATGTGGAAATGGTTTAGCAAAGCTTGAATCTCACTCATTCAAACTGGTTCAAAGAAAGAAGTGTGTGTGTGTGTGTGTGTGTGTAGACTTGGGGAAAGGTATGTAAGTTCATACATCAATAAGAGAGAGAACAAATCAATGAATTTGGGAAAAAAAACTTTGGGAAAAAATTTGGGAAAAAAAAGAACAAATTTAAAATCCCCAATTAAATGCTAAAATTAAAATTCTGAAAATTAAAAAAATAACAAACAAAAAAATTAAACAAATTACTAGCATAAAAAAGTAAGTACACCTCGAATATTGATTTAATTAAAGCATTTATTAGAATTTATTTTGTTCAATTATGTGACAGTAAAAGTGAAATGAATGAATATTAACAAAAATATAAATGGCTCGTATTAAACAGAAGACGAAACAGTATTTAAATAATTTTGTCTGAGAAAAAATTGAACAAGGCATCAATGAACTCTCTAAGAAAAAGACAAAATATATTTGCAATAGAATTCTACCAAATATTTAAAGAAAAATTAATTCTAACGCTATTTAAAACATTTGGGAAAAAGACAAAGGAGGAGTCCTAAAAAATTCCTTTTACGACATAAATACAGTGCTGATACCTAAACCAGGGACAGCAAAAACAGTGAAAGGAAATTGTAGACCTATTTCCTTAATGGATTTTGATGCAAAAAATAAATAAATAAAATACTAGCAAGAAGACTACAGCAATATATCACAAGAATCATACACTAAGACTAAGTGGAATTTATACCAGTAATTGGGGGCTGGTTCAATATTAGGAAAAAACATCAGCATAACCAACCTTATACGTAACAGGAACAATAAAAACCATATAATCATCACAATAAGTGCAGAAAGCCTTTAACAAAATACCCATTCCTATTAAAAACACAAGAAAGCACAGGAATCTGTGGGAAAAAAAAAAAACCTTTTTGTACAAAAATATTTATAGCAGCTCTTTTTTGTGGTTACAAAGAATTGGAAATCAAGGAGATATACATCAATCAAAGAATGACTGAACAAGTTATGGTGTATGCTTGTGACATGATACTATTGTTCTATAAGAAATGATAAGCATGATGATTTTAGAGAAACCTGGGAAGATAGAGATGAACTCATGCAAAGTGAAATGATTATAACCAAGAGAAAATCATACACAGTAATAGCAATATTGCATGGATGAATAACTGTGAAAGACTTGGCTGCTCTTATCAAGCTCATGATCCAAGACACTTCCAGGGGATACATGGTGCAAAATGCTATCTACCTTCAGAGAAAGAGCTAATGAACCCAGAATGAAGATTAAAAATGTTAAATCTAAGTCAACATGTATTCCCTCAGGATCCTTATGCACAGATACAGTCTTCCTTTCTTTTGAGCTTGACATTACTGCTCTAAATCACCGACAGTTTATTAATCTTTTTAATTTAATCCTTTATTTCAGTTCCCTAAAAAAAATGCTACCATCTACTCCTTAAAAAGCATTTAAATGATTTAGCTAAGTCAGAGCAGATTGTTAAATGTGAGCAGGTTATACCTCAGAAATTAATTACTTTACAAAATCAGAAATCAGGGCTTGATTCATTATTTTCTGTTTTTTAGACTTAAAAAAAGTGTTAATAATTCCACTTAAATTTTAAAATGTATGTGCATACATTTCCCCACAAAGAGCCTGGTTTAAAAGTTATCACCACACACCTGTATTGCTTTATAAACATTGTTTGAGCTCAGGAAAATTGCAATAGAAGGTGAAGGAAATGAAGTCGTCATCAGACTAGAGGCATGTTGACTGTAGACTAATAATAATAGAACAATAAATAATTGACATTTATAGAGAGCTCTGAGATTTTCAAAGAGCTCTAAATCAATTACTTCATTTGGGCCTCACTGAAGTATATACATATATATGTAAAATATCCGCAAATATTTAGATATCTATTTTGTCAATCGATCTATGACATACGCATGTGCATATAAATAATTGCTTCAAATGGATCTATTTAGTTGGAAAATCCTGTATGATTGAAGAGCACGATTTATCTTATTCACGATTGCATAGGAGTTGCAGTCAGAAGACCTGGATTCCAGTCCTGACTCTTCTCTTTAGTGGCAATGTGACCTTTGGCAAGTCATTTGATATTTTTGAGTCTTTCTTTAATCTATAGTATAAAATGGGAGTTATAAGTTACAGCTTCACAGAGCTCAATAGATTTTTGAGACAATTAAATGAGATGGTTTAAGAGAAAGTATTTGTAAAGTATAACTCACTACAACGTTATTGTTATTGCTAATAAAATTAATAATGGTAATCGTGTTTTCATCATTTAAAAACTGCCATGAGAA
This sequence comes from Notamacropus eugenii, assembly GCF_028372415.1. NCBI lineage: Eukaryota > Metazoa > Chordata > Mammalia > Diprotodontia > Macropodidae > Notamacropus > Notamacropus eugenii. Next base: position 446,191,409 of record NC_092873.1, read on the forward strand.
TAGTGCCTCATTTCATTCCAACATCCAATCTGAACCAATAAGGCACAATACTGAGCCAGGGTTACCCCTTAAATAAATTATGATTTAGCTTGTACTTTTGTCCTAATGCAGCTAATTTATATATTAAAAAAAAACTAAAATCTATTTAGAGATATTTATTTTCGATTTTAAAAATGGGACTATTTTCCTAGAAGGCAAGCTTTCAATATACAGAGTTGTTCCATGAAGTCAAGAAACATTGACAGTGGAGCATTTTTTTAAAATAATAATTTTCAGTTCAAAATCACAATTTTGGTGCAGCATAGAGAAATGTGTTGTACTGAAGAAACTCAGGAAAACCATAAGAACTTCAAATGATATCAGAGAAAGTATAATATGAAAAGAAATGAGGGAGAGGATAGGGAGAAAATAGAAAAACTTTAATGAAAAAATTATGCTAGAATACAGAAAAAATAATTCAATCATATGAATTAATGATAATTAATCAAGATGATAAAATATCCCTTCATTGGAATTCAAGGAAAATGATTCTGCCCAGGTCCTCCTCACTACCTAGGAGACTCTTGGATAATGTTGGAAAAAGAAACAGTTGTTTCTGAGTTCTGAGGCAGGAAACTCAAATCCCATGATAGAAATGCAAAACTGAAACAATGAAAGTGACAAGAAGTTGAAGTGTATTAAAAGTACTCAGAATCAAAGTTTTTCATTGAATATTCAGAACTCTTACTTTTTTTAATAGTCATTCCAAACTGTGAATGAACACATCATTGGAGTAGGGAATTCTTCACTTCTATTAAGGCTGTCATGCTTTACACAAGAAACTGATCACACCTGGACACCTAAGTGATGTAGTGGTTAGCACCTTGGACGTAGAGTGACAAAGTACTGATCTTGAATTCCATCTTTGAAACTTACAATGTGACCCTGGGCAAATTCCTTAACCTCATTCTGCTACAAGTTATTCATCTTTAAAATGGAGATAATAGTAGCATCTGCCTCACAGAATCATTACAAATATTAACTGAGCTGATGTGCTACAAATTTTATATACCACATAAATGTTAATTTTTATTATCATTTAAAAAGAACTACACAATGGTAGCTAGAGAAGGGGATAATAATATTGCTGACATTTAATTATATGATAAAAAGTATTTTTGTATCATTCCACCTTAATATCTGTTATTTTTTTAAATTAGAGCCATAATGGACTGCTTATTGCCCTTCCCAGCCCTCAGAATCGCTACAGAAATTCTCCTAAAACTATTTACAAATACCCTGGTAGTTCAATTATGTTGAGGCTACTCATGGGGGAGCAGAGGAGTTTTATCTGTACACCAACTCAAGATCAGTTCAAATAAAAGTTCATATGTTCAAGAAAAGGATATGTAGCTGACAGGAATCCTAAAAGCTATCAAATCAAAATCTATGTAATTGGTGTCAAGATGGCAGGGAGAGAGGCCGTAGGAGTCAGGAAAACCAGCATTCACATCCCAACTTTTACATATCTGACTGGAAACTGTGGGCTTTTAACAGTACACCATGAAGCTTTCTAAGTCTAGAAACTGCAAAAATAAAAAAAAAAGTACTAACCTATATTTATAGAAAGAGGCAATTTCTTTACCTGGGAGTTCCCTATTACTAGAAGTGGACCAAAATGAAATCATTGTTGGGGCAAAATGACAATGAGTTTAACTGCAACTGATCAGACAAATAGGAGCTTAGAAGGCTCTAATACAGGTGAGGCAAAAATAGTCCATTTGAACATTTAGAATGGAGATATCTCTAAACTTCCACTTCTCATATGTACTGCAATTCTACATTGTTAATAGAGCACAGTGCCTACTTTGATGTGGGTGCTCCATTCAAGGCAATTCTGTGCTAGTATTTCCTATATGTTATAACTGATAGTGAACTTCTTCAGAGATCTTGAGGATGTCCTTGTACTACTACCTCTGTCCTCTGTGTGAGCACGTGCTTTGTGCAAATTCTTTATAAAATTGTCTTTTATAGCCAGCTCATCAGAGTTGTGTTCTCTGCAATAGAGTTTGAATGCTTGGCAGTTCAGCTTGAAAAAAAAAAAAAAAGATATTCTGTCAGGTACCTTATCTTACTAGGTAATCTTCAGAATCTTCCTAAAACAATTCAAATAGAAGTGGTTCACTTTTCTGGTATGGCACTTGTATACCTCCTAGTTGGTTTCACAGGCCTACAACAATGAAATCAGTACAACAGCTCTGTAAACCTTCAGTTTGGTATGTAACCTAATACCTCTTCTCTCCCACACTTTCTGAGTTAGCCTTGTCAGTGTGTATTTCAGTGTCATCATCCATGTGGACATCCCTAGAAAGTGCCACCAAGGTGAGTTAGCTTGTCCACAACATTCACAATTTCTTCATTTGCAATAATTAATTATTCTTTATATGGATAGCATGGTGCTGGCTGGTAGTGAAACTCTGTTTTCTTGTGCTGATTATCAGGCCAAAATAAGTAAATGTGGCAAATAATAGATCCATATTTTGTTTTATCTCAGCCTCAGAGGCTGCACTGAAGGCATGATCATCTGTAAACAAAAAGTCATGCACCAATTCTCTATGCACTTTACTCTTGGTTTGTAACCATTAGGTTCCTCTCATGTGGCAAATTATCTGGTGCTGATTCCACCCCAGGAGAGATCTACAAGGCAGGGAGTCTACTCCTCGTACAGAAGCTCACTGAAATCTTCCAGAAATTTTCCAGGTTACATGACAAAAGGATGTCATACTCCAGGAGACTGAATTTGCCTCCATTGTCCATCTCTACAAAGGAAAATGAAACAGATTGTCCTGTGACAATAACAGGGATAGGGATCTCTCTCTTAGTCTTAGTTGGCAAGATTCTTGCCAGAGTTCTCTTTAATTGGTTACTCTTTCAACTAGAAGATGTTCATCTACTCAAGAGTCAATGTATTTTCAGAAAGGGCTGAGGAATGGTTAATATAGTGTTTACTGCCTGACAATTCCAGAAGAAAATGCAGGAGTTAGAGATTGATCCACAACACATGTCAACTTGGCCAAAGTTTTTGATACTGTCAGTCATGAGGGCTTGTGGAAGATCATGCTAAAATCTGGTTGCCCAGAGAAGTTTATTACTACCGTATGATAGTCTTATGATGGCAAGTCTCCATGGGTTCTGGATAAAGCATGATGCTCTCATGATTTCCTAGTCTCCAATGGAATGGAGGAGGGCTGTGTTTTTGCTCTCATACTTTTTAGCATGATATATTCTCTGGTGTTGTCAGATGCCTTCAGTGAGAATGAAAATATCATCAAGGTCAGCTACAGAACTGATGGTAAACTAACTCACTGTAACTACAAAATCACAGAGATAGTTCCTGTCCCCTCTACTTCTGTACGCATGTGTTATCTCTCCAAATAGAATGTAAACTTCTTCAGAGGAGATTTTATTTAGCACACTGCCTGTCAAACAGTAGCCAAACTTATGAAAGTCTGAGGCACCTAGGTGATTCAGTGGATAGATAAAGAACTAGAACTGCAGTCATAGTGACCACAGTTCAAATCCTGCCTTAGACTCTTATTAACCATGTGATCCTGGGGAAGTTACTTTACCTCTATTCAATTTCCTCTTATTTAAATTGGAGATAATAGTGCCTAACTCACAAGAGGGTTATGAGCATTAAATGGTTAAAAAATATGCAAAGAATTGTGCAAAACTTAATATACTATATAAATACCTGCCATATAACTATGTTGGGGCCAAGAGACAATGTGTTCAACTGTGGCTGATGAGACCAATATGAGCTTAGAAGGCTCTACCACAAATTGGGCAAAAATACTCCATTTGAACATGTAGGATGGAGATGTCTCTAGACATCCAGCCATTTTTCTACAAATTATAGATTGTTGTAAATATATGTGGCACAGTGAATAGAGATCCCAAGCTGGAATGTGGGGAAACTGAAGTCAAATATAGCCTCATATACTAACTAGGTGTGTGATTCTGGGCATGTCAGTTAAGCCTGTTTGCCTTAGTTCCTCATCTACAAAATAAACTAGAGAAGGAAATGACAAATCATTCCAGCATTTTTGTCAAGAAAACCACAGATGAGGTTATAAAGAGTCCAACACAGATGAATAATAAAAAAGCTTCCTTCAGCATTCCTTAGACTCCTCTATTCTTTCGTTTGCCAGAGCCTACACATATATGTGTGTCTTTCTCTCCGTTTGAGACACATCCCTTTTAAAGCTCCTTTTTAATTACACTTCTTAAGGCTTGTCTAAATTCTATTTTGCCTTTTAATGGTCTTAGATTTCGTTAATCCAAAAAGGTAAGAACAGTATATGCTTGACACATGCTGTACTGCAAGGTACTTATCAAGACATTCAAATAGGTTTTTTGAATACATTTTTCTTATTTTAAGAGTAAAATATATTTCACTTTTGAAATAAGATTTTAAAAAATTAACAGTAATGGATTGTTTTGGGATAAGATTAAAACATGTATTTTTGGCCCTCCTGGCATTCTTCTAGAATGACTATTTCAGGGAAATAAAAGTAGTTTTTTTGTGTAAATAGAGGTATTTTGGTCACAGAACAAGTCAATAACAAACATATTAATATGAGCAGTGGGTTCTTGATCTTAATCCTAGAATTCTACCCAGGGAAGCACATCATTTCATATTGAGATACTCAATCATACCTTGACATAAATTATACCTTGAATGCTGTCTAGATGAAAACAATTAGCATATTGAAAGATAGTTATAATTTACTCCACATGCCTTTATATTGATGAAGCTCTGAATACTCTTGCCAGAGAAAGTTTTCCTTTATTCTACAGGGGTTGTTTTAGATTATCTTTAACTCCTCATCCAGGCAAAGGGTCTTGGTGTGAATGTTGTAAAAGCATTAACAGTTTAAGTAAGGTCAAAGAAAGAAAAAAAAAAAACACCTCAATTATATTCACCACCAAAGACATCTTATTTTCTCAAGTTAAATATAATTTTATTTTTCTCTCACTTTTCTAACGTCTTTATAACACTTTGTATTTTTGCATGTTTTTTGCTGTTTGCAACTAAACCCAATTTAGCATATTCCATGAATTTAATTAGTGTGCTACTTAACTCTACATATCATTAATATGGAAGTTAAATGAGAAAGAAGATATGTGGCAAAGCACCTTTTATCGAAAAAAAAAAAAAACATGCTGAAACTGATTAGGTCCTAATTTATTAAGAATTAAAAGGATCAGCCTTAACAGTGAGAGAATCTAGTAGGCTTTTGTCGGAAAGTTTCCTGCAGTTCATATGCCACATATTGGTCTCAGAAATACAAGGAGGGGAAGAGATTAAACTGACATTAGAAGTCTATGAAAAAAAGGAGTCAATTAGGAGAGAATAAAAGGTTCTCCTCTAGTCAGTGAAGGGTGGTTTGGGATTAAATAGATTAATTATATTTATAGTGAATGGAAACAGCACAGTTGTATGATTTCCTTCAGTCCTGTTTAGAAGCATGACTGTAGAAATGAGGAAGCAGGTGGTTGGAGTAATCTAAAGTTAGCATTTGGTAACAAAAGATTTAGAAGGATGTACAGTAGATTGGTTCTTTGCTAAGGAGTCAAGATTGGGAAGGAAAGTAGAGTTAGAGCAGGGGTCATGGCTTGAGATACTGGTAGAATATAAACTACATGAGAACAGGGTCTATTTCAGTTGCCCCTTTGTGTCCCCTGAGTCTGGCTTACAGTCTGACCCATATTCTACATTTAATGAATTCTTGTTGGTAGAGTGACTAATTCAGGCATAACTGTAAACAATGAGCTCTTCCTCTTCTGATTTTCTCCTCAACATCTTTGCAAGTTTTGCTTGGTTTACATTATCTTTTTAAACATTGTAAGCAGTCCTTAAGAACAACTTTTCTTTTTCAGTTTTTAAAAATTATTAAATATGTCTTACAACTACATGTTTTGTTATTTTTAAATTGTTTTCTAGAAATACAAAAAAAAATGTACAACAAACCAACTGAATTCATCACAATAAAGTATAATGGGAGTAACACTGGATTTAGAATTAGGTAACATGAGTTCATATTCTATCTACTTTCTTTGTGATCTCAAGTGGATTATTTGACCCTGACTATGACACAGTTTCTTTATCTGTTAAAATAGGTTCTTAGGCTGAATGAGGGCAGCTAGTTGGCACAGTAGATTAGAACACCAGTCTTTGAGCTAGGAAAACTCATCTGCTGGAGTTCAAATCCACACTCAGAAACTTACTAGTTATATGACCTTGCATAAGCCACTTGACATTGTTTGCCTCAGTTTCTCATTTATAAAATGAGCTGGAGTAAAGAATGGCAAACCAATCCAGTCTCTCTACCAAGAAAATCACAAATAAGGTCATGAAAAGCCAGACAAGACTGAGAAATGAGGGGCAGTTAGGTAGCAGAATGGATTGGTCCTGGAGTCAGGACAACCTGAGTTCAAATTTGGCCTCAGATGCTTGAGACTTAACAAGCTGCGTAACCATTAACCCCAATTGCCTCCCCTTTCCACACCCCCCTTCAAAAAAATCCTGAGAAATGACTGAAGCACAAAGGAGTTGACTGAATGACTTCTAAGGACTGTTCCAAATCTAATCAATTTAATTGTCATTTAATTTTTGTGGATTAATAAGTTAACATGAAAAACTTAACGTGAAAAAACTTTGAAAAACTTAAAACATCATATGAGTTCTAGTCATTACTATTATTATTCTGTCAAGGAAAAACAAAACAAGATACATAGGTTCATCTACATTGTAGAATTATTTAACTGGAACTGGCCTCGGAAGATCATCCGATTCAGTTCAGTACCTTCAAGAAAGTAATTATTTAAGCTAACTCAAAACATTATTGGTGCTTTTCTTCTGGAAGAGGTATTTATACCAGATTTATTATTCAAGGTCTGTCCCACATTTTGTATCTGAAGCCTTCCACAAAAGCTCTGGTCCAAATGCTTCTCTCTAATATCAGAATGCCTTTTATTACAAACTGTCTGCATCATTACCTTTTTATGCAATCATAATATTTGCCTCAATGATATTCTACTTTTAAAAACTAAATTTAGCTTTTACAAATTAACAAATTTATTTTCTCTTTTCCCACCCCCAACTACTTTGAGGAAGATAATGAAATTTCTTTTAACAAATTTTCATAGTGAAATAAAATAAATTTTCTCATTGTTATATGTGTCTTATGTATTCATGTGTCATATATATACAATACATATGTGTCGTATGTATAATGAACAATAATTTATCATCTCTCCATTTTTCTGCCACTGTCTATAGGTGTATAACATGGTCCATTATCAATCCTTTGGAATTGTGAGTGATCATGTGTTTATCAGAATTCTTTGAGCTTTTATGATTTTGATATTATTATATAAATTACTATCCTAATTTTGCTCATTTCATTCTTTCTCAATTTATGAAAATCTTCAAAATTATTCATTTTTATCATTTAGATACTGCAGTATAAAACGTTTTTGTTCTGCACATTTCACTTTGCATTCATTCATGCAAGTCTTTCAATGTCCCTTTGAAATCATACACTTTCTCATTTCTTTTAGATATTTAATTTTCAACATTAACTGTTCTGCTTTTTCAGCTAGACTAAAATCTGCTAGGCAACAGAACTGATATCCTTTATATCTTTTGTAAAATTCCAATTCTTAGTGTGATGCTGAATATATGTTGAATAAGAGCTGAAAAAATCCTTAATCCCAATTTGGAGCTAGTCTACCCAGTATGATGTGCTACGGAATATTAAAAGTTAAACATTTAATTTTGTATTCATATGTAGTAAGTCTGGAAAAATTGGATCCACAAATAAGAAAAAAAAACACAATGATAGTCACAATATAAAGAAAGCAACTTTCATTAATGTAATTACAAAACATGATTCTAGAAGATGGAAGATGATGTACATTACCTACCTCCTATAGGAAAAGTGATGGATTTAAAATGCAGGCTAGGTCATGTGTTTTAGGATATGGGCAATGAATGAATTTGTTTTCTTTGACTCTGAATATTTGATATAGATGTTTTGTTGCTAATTCTTAATTTGGGGTGGAAGAAGTAGGAAGTAAAAGTAAATGCCTATTAATCAGAAAATATTTTAAAAGAAAAATGACAATTTATATTATTTAAATATATTTCTATCTTTTCAACTTAAAATGTCACAGCATGAAATAATTGTCATATTATGTAATAGTATTTCTTCTACTGGCATTTAATTTTAAGTTTCTATTCTCCTATTTAAAATCTTATCATAGTTAAATAAAATCTAGATTAAAAATTGAATGCTATTGCAGCTTTTCTTGTGTATAACACCCTACCTTTACATACTGAACCCTGGTTATATAAAAATAAATAATATTATCATTGCAACCCCCCAACACCTCTCAGTGTTATAGGATGCAAGCGTATGCACACTTACTATTTTCAAAATGAATTTATAGTCATTTCATGACCTAAGCAATCAGGTAGATGAATCCTTGGAATTGTCATCTGCCTATTAGTTGTCGTTTGTTTTGTTCATCATTTCACTTTTATCTTCTTTGTCAAGTCTCAACCAAGAGATGCAAGAGAGAATAACAAATGGGGAATGCAAATACAGAAAAGAATAGGGCAATCTAGAAGAATGAATTGAAAAAGTAAGAGGAATATTTTACTATCATAGTAAGTCATTGATATTCTATTCTCTGTAAAAGATAGAGAAAGCATAATATAGTGGAAAGAGAACTAAACCTAAAATTTAGCAACCTTGATTTGAATTTTGTCTTCAATACATATTAAGTGTGTGATTTAGGGAAGGTCACTTTAACTCTCTGCGGCTAAAATTTTGATATATGTGACATGGAAATCACACTACTAATATGACTTGGTAATTGTGAGAAAAAAGTAGTTTGTGAAACTTTTGACATTATGTAAATATGAATCAGTATTAATACAAAATGCGTTCTGTCAAAGCAAGAAAATGGAAAGAGACTATGTCTAATCCTTTAAAAATTAATCCTTTGCTCTGCTTTTCTTTGCTAAGTTCTTTAAAAATGTTTAAACATTATTTCATTTATCATTTTATGCTGTTTCTGCACTTCTTTGGAGAATTGGTACTCTACCTCTTATTTCATTGATAGAAGACACATTTTTGGCAAGGATGCTCTCTCTCTAAATTCAAATTTTCACCTTTTCTGCAATTTATAGTCTTAGAGTGCAATAAGAGTATGAAAGACTTGGCTAGTGTCATACAGTCATTATGTGTGAGAGGTAAGACTTAAACCCAGGGCTTTCTACCTTTGAGGATAGGTCTCTCTCCACTAGGCTAAGCAGTCTCTACCGTTTTGATAAGACAACAGAAGACACAAATTGTTGTAGACCAAAGAGAAATTCATTCATATGCATTTATATTTGAAATCTTTAAGGTCATCATTTTACGTTTTTTTTTTTTTTTTAACTTCTAAACTGAAACATGGCAAGTTTTAGATTCTTGTAGTTCACAAAGAATATCAAGCTTATTGTAGTGTATGGTAAAAACAAGTTTACAAATTACTATATGATATGATAGAATGATATGACACATGATAGAATAGCAATGCTGTTAAGTTCATTGCCTCTTTTATCATGATTTTTTGTTCATTTGTTCTACAAACAGTGTAGTAAAAGGTATAATTAGGAAAGGTTTCTTTCGCCATAGTTTTAATATAGTGAATATCTTGAATGAAATATAAAGTTTTCAAAAATTAACCTATCAAAAATATGTCCTATTTATATTTAAAAATTTCCTATGGTCATTTTTACTGCAAATAAAATAGTTCTTCTAAGTTCAGAACTTCATTTTATAATAAATGGATCCAAATAAGGTTTTCAAAAACATTGTAAATAATGGTGAACCTAACAAAAGTTCCTAATACTCTAGTAAAGACTTGGAGAAAATTCTCATCAGCACCAATTTTTTTTTTAAACAATCTTCAATAAAACCTTTAAAAGTCTACTTATTTCTTGATGTAAATGCACCTTGTAATATATGGATATATATAAAGGTTTTTTCAAATGTTCATATTCATTTGATATTCAGGAAATTCAAAAAAATGCATCAAGAACAAAATGTCTAGAACCTGTGGTAGCTTATTGGCTTCACATATTTATAGGGGTTATACATACAGAAGGTTTGAATAATATAAAGCTAATTGGTATGCATAAAAATGATTACTGACTGTGTAATCAGATATGTAATTGTCTTAGATACACTGAGGTTTAATGAAAAAAAATCAGAATTATATTGTATACCAATAACAGGCAGAAACTACCTGTATAATAACAAGTGAATAGATGTAACTTTTAGTTATCATATTGCATCTTTCATTCTTTGAAAGTGTTTGAATCATACTAGATTTACTGTTAGGACTGACTTAGCTGATGGAAATAGGTCTTTTTCACCCCACAAAAAATGTCAGATTGAGATTTCTGAGTTTTTATTGTTCTTGATTATCCAATATAAATAACCACTAAAATTCTGTTTCCAAAACCTCATTGCAGCATGAACATGAAGCTGGGTTCTCAAAGGTTAGGCACAAGCCAAAGGAAGTTGTATCAAGTGGCAAATACCTCAAGTATTATCCCAAAGGTAGACTGAATGCAAGGACCAAATTAAGTTTAAAGAGGCTCACTATCAGGTTAATGAATGGATAATTATATTTCTTGCTATCTTGAATAATGAGCTTTAGAAAAAATTGCAACCTTAACACTGGAGAGAGTACTCACACTGTCAAAATTATAAATCCTTAGCACATTGAATTAAATATTCATACTTTCTTTAAAAACATTTTCAAGCTCTTTTTCACATACATATACACACATATATACATACATATGTGTATATGTATATATTCACTATTTAGACATTAGACAGAAATGATATAGTCCCCACAGTCATGACATGAGCAATGTGTTAGGTGAATATGAAACATTCAAAAATAAAGTTAAATTAAAAATAATGCATAGGAGATGAATCCAGAGATCAAATATGTATGCAAAAGAAAAGGAAATTACTTACTAATGGAAGATGTTCTAAAAAAGTTTCAAGGAGAAAATTATATTTGTGTCTGGCTTTAAAGTAAAATATGGGAAAGAGCGGAAGAACCAAGATGGAAGAATAAAAGCAGGGACTTTCCTGAGCCCTCCCTCAAAGCCCTCTAAATACCTATAAAAATGACTCTAAATAAATTCTAGAACTATAGAACCCACAAAATTAAAGAGTGAAACAAATCCCCTGCCCAAGACAACCTGGAAAGTTAACAGAAAAGGTCTTTTGCACTAGGCAGGGGGGCAGAATGCAGTTTGGCATGGGCCATGTCAGTACAGATGGGCCAGAACAAGCATCAGGGGACTGAATCACTGGCAATTGTGCCAGTTTCCATACTTCTCAACCCACAAAAACCAAAAGGGTCAGTGAGAAAACTCTATGGGACCTGGGTGAAAGAGAAACTCACCTTCTAGATGGGTCCCAACTCAGTCCCAGGGCAATAGGGGTGGTGGTGGTGGTGGCTGGCTGCTGCAGCTGCAGCAAGAAAAGTGGCAAAGACTGCTTATGGACCTCTTGGCCCAGAGACAGTGGGGGATAAAGCAGCTGATACAAAATCCCTACAGCCTGGGACTGTACACTCATCACCCTAGCCCCACTGGTAGCATAGTCTTATCTTGACAAACAGTTAGAAAGTTAAGAATTTGGCTGGGAAGATGAGTAAACTCATAAAAAGAATTCAGATTAAAGAATCTTACTTTGGTGACAAGGAAGTTTTGGGCGTACAACCAGAGGAGGACAGCAGAGACAAACTCCTACATCAAAAGCCTCAAAGAGTAGTACGAATTGGTTCCAGGCCATGGGGGAGCTCAAAAAGGATTTTGAAAATCAAATAACAAAAATAGAGGAAACATTGGGAAGAGAAATGAGAATGATAAGCAAAAATCATGAAAAATGAGTCAGTGGCATGTTAAGGAGACCTCCAAAAATATTGAAGAAAATAATATCTTTACAAATAGACTGACCCAAATGACAAAAAAAGTGCAAAAAGCCAATGAGTAGAAGAATGCCTTTAAAAACAGAATTGGCCAAATGGAATAGGAGATCCAAAAGCTCACTGAAGAAATAATTACTTCAAAATTAGAATGGAGCAAATGGAATTGAATGACTTTATGAGAAATCAAGAAGTTATAAAACAGAACCAAAAGAATGAAAAAAAATAAGACAATGTGAAATATCTCATTGGAAAAACCACTGACCTGAAAAATAGATCCAGGAGAGACAATTTAAAAACTGTTGGACTACCTTAAAGACATGATCAAAAAAGAGCCTAGACATAATCTTTCAAGAAATTATCAAGGAAAACTGCCCTGATATTCTAGAACCAGAGGGTACAAAGGATATTGAAAAGATCCACTGGTTGCCTCTGGAAAAAGATCCCAAAAGGAAATTTCCTAGGAATATTGTGACCAAATTTCAGAATTCCCAGGTAAAGGAGAAAATATTGTAAGCAGCCAGAAAGAAACAATTCAAGTGTTGTGGAAATGCAATCAGGAAAGCATAAAATCTAGTAGTTTCTACATAAAGGGATCAAAAGGCTTGGAATATGATATTCTGCAGGTCAGAGGAGCTAGGATTAAAACTAAGAATCACCTGCCCAGCAAAACTGAGTATAATGGTTCAGGGGAGAAAATGGAAATTCAGTGAAATAGAGGACTGTCCAGCACTCTTGAAGAAAAGACCAGAGCTGAATAGAAAAATTGAATCAAGAGAAGCATGGAAAGGTAAACAGGAAAGAGAAATCATAAGAGACATCAAAGTTGAATTGTTTAGATTCCTACATATCCTCTGACCATTTATTAACTGAGGAATAGCTCTTATTTCTTTAAATTTGACTCATGTCAGCTATTCATTGCCCTTCATCTTATTTCCCCTTGTTTATCCTACTCTCTGTCTCTCTACTTTTATCCTGTCCATTCTAAAAAAAAAAAAAATTGCTTCTGAATTTAATGTCCCCCAAACTGCCCTCCTTTCTATCACTCCCCGCTTCTCTTATGCACTTAACTTCTAACTTTCCTGTATAGTAAGATAGATTTCTTTACCCAACTGAGTGTGTATAATATTATCCCCTATTTGAGCCAATTCTGATGAGAGTAAGGTTCATGTGCTCCCTTATGCATTTTCCCCATTTCCCCCTACACTTTGAAATCTCTCAGATCTCTTTTGTGTCAGATAATATCTCATTACACCTCTCCTCTGCTTCTCCCAGTGCATTCTTCTTTGTCATCCCTTAATTTTATGTTTTCAGGTAATCATACCATTACACTCAACTCACATCTCTGCTTTCTATGTATATTCCTTCTAACTGCCTTAATAATGAGAGAGTTTTTAGAGCTTAATATTATCATTTTCCCATATAGGAATATAAACACAAATATGTGCACATACACATACATGTATACATATAAACATGGTACACATATATGTATCTATAGGCACACATATGTATACACATATACACACATACATGCATATATATACAGTATATATGTATAAGTGTGTATATACATACACATGTGTGTATATATTATCATATCATATAATTAATCATTTTATATTTTTATTTGTATGATTAATTATATATATATATATTCCCTCTAACTACCATAATCTTAATACTGAGAAAGGTCTTATGAGTTACAAATATCTTTCCCTGAAGGAATGTAAGCAATTCAACTTTAATAAGTCCCTTATGATTACCCTTTCCTGTTTACCTTTTCATCCTTCTCTTGAGTCTTCTAGTTGAAAGGCTAATTTTCTATTCAACTCTGATCTTTTCATCAAGAATGCTTGAAAATCTTCTATTTCTTTGAAGGTTCATCCCCTCTCCCTCAAAGGATTAAAGTCAGTTTTGCCGGTTAGGTGATTCTTGATTTTAATCCTAGCTCCTTTGACCTCCAGAATATTATATTCCAAGCCCTCTGATCCTTCAATGAAGAAGCTGCTAAATCTTATGTTATTCTGACTGTGACTCCACAATACTTGAATTATTTCTTTCTGGCTACTTACAATATTTCTCCTTTACCTGGTAACTCTGGAATTTGGCTATATTATTCCTAGGAGTTTTCCTTTTGGAATCTTTTTCATGAGGTGATTGGTGGATTCTTTCAATTTCTTATTTATCCTCTGGTTTTACCAGCACAGTTTTCCCTGATAATTTCTTGAAAGATGATGTTTTTTTTTTCATCATGACTTTAAAGTAGTCCAATAATTTTAAAATTATGTCTCCTGGATTCATTTTCTAAGTCAGTTGGTTTTTTCCAATGAGGTATTTCACATTATCTTCTTTTTTTCCCATTCTTTTGGCTGTGTTTTATTGCTTCTTGGTTTCTCATAAAATCATTAGGGTTCATTTTAATTTTTAAGAAATTAGTTTCTTTTTTTTTTATTTTGTAATGTTTAACAATCACTGCCATACAATTGTGATTTTATCCCCCCCACCTACCCCCCACTCCCCCCCTCCCTCCCCACGACTGCATACAATTCTGTATAGATTCTACATATACTTTCCTATTGAGTATATTTTCACTATAGTCATGCTATGTAGTCAGACTAAGATAAATGAAAGAAATCGTATAACAAATCAGAACATGATACACAAACACATACACATACACAAACATGATCTGCTACAATATGTGAGTGACTTCCATATTTCTCTCTCTGAGTGTGGCAGGCATTTTGCCTTGAGATCCTCCATTGGGATTTTTTTTTTTTTGGTAAGAAGTTCTTGTGTTATTACAAAAATCTAAGTCTACCAGAAAAAACTCTCACACACTGTGGTTGTTGCTGTGCATAAAGTTCTCCTGGTTCTGCTCCTTTCACTCAGCATCAGGTCATATAAGTCCTTCCAGGCCTCTCTGAAGTCTTCTTGTTCATCATTTCTTATGGCACAATAGTACTCCATTACATTCATATACCATAATTTATTCAGCCATTCCCCAATTGATGGACATCCCCTTGACTTCCAGTTTTTGGCAACTACATAGAGTGCTGCTATAAATATTTTTGTACATGTGGGACCCTTTCCCATTTTTATGATCTCTTGGGGATATAGTCCTAGTAGCGATATTGCTGGGTCAAAGGGTATGCACATTTTTGTAGCCCTTTGGGCATAGTTGCAAATTGCTCTCCAGAATGGTTGGATGCGCTCGCAGCTCCACCAAAAATGAATTAGTGTTCCAACTTTCCCACATCCTCTCCAGCATTTATCATTTTCTTGTTCTGTCATGTTTGCCAATCTTATAGGTGTGATGTGGTACCTCAGAGTTGTTTTGATTTGCATCTCTCTAACCAATAGTGATTTAGAGCATTTTTTCATATGATTATAGATAGCTTTAATTTCTTCCTCTGAAAATTGCCTGTTCATATCCTTTGACCATTTATCAATTGGGGAATGACTTGTATGATTATACATTTGGATCAGTTCTCTATATATTCTAGAAATGAGGCCTTTATCCCCGAGCTTAGCTGTAAAAATTATGTCCCAATCTACTACATCCCTCCGGATTTTGTTTGCATTGGGTTTGGTTGTGCAAAAACTTCTCAGTTTAATGTAATCAAAGTTATCCATTTTGCATTTCATAATGCATTCTATCTCTCCTTTAGTAAAGAATTCTTCCCTTCTCCATAGATCTGATAAATACACTATTCCTTGCTTCTCCAGTTTATTCATGGTATCAATCTTTATACCTAAATCATGTACCCATTTGGACTTTATTCTTGTGTACGGTGTCAGGTATGGGTCTATGCCTAATTTCCGCCACACTGTTATCCAGTTTTCCCAGCAATTTTTGTCAAACAATGAGTTCTTATCCCAGAAGCTGGGGTCCTTGGGTTTATCAAACAGAAGGTTGCTATATTCCTTGCCTACTGCATCTTGAGTGCCAAGTCTATTCCACTTGTCTACCTCTCTGTTTCTTAGCCAATACCAAGTGGTTTTGATAATTGCTGCTTTATAGTACAGTTTGAGGTCTGGTAGCGCTAGGCCACCTTCCCAAGCATTTCTTTTCATTAGTCCCTTTGATATTCTGGACCTTTTGTTTTTCCAAATGAATTTTGATATTATTTTGTCCAGCTCTAGAAAGTAATTGTCTGATAGTTTAATTGGTATGGCACTAAATAAGTATATTAATTTGGGTAGAATTGTCATTTTTATTATATTAGCACGGCCTATCCATGAGCAACTAATGTTTTTCCACTTACTTAAATCTGACTTTATTTGTGCAAAAAGTGTCTTGTAATTGTGTTCATATAATCCCTGGGTTTGTTTTGGCAGGTAGACTCCTAAGTATTTTATACTGTCTACCCTAACTTTAAATGGGATTTCTCTTTCTATCTCTTGCTGTTGGACTTTGTTGCTAATATATAGGAATGCAGAAGATTTGTGTGGGTTTATTTTGTACCCTGCAACTTTGCCAAAGTTGTTTATTAATTCTAGTAATTTTTTACTTGAATCTCTGGGATTCTCTAGGTAAATCATCATATCATCTGCAAAGAGTGATAACTTAGTTTCTTCTTTGGCTATTTTAATTCCTTGGATATCTTTATCTTGTCTAATTGCTACAGCTAACATTTCTAGTACCATATTAAATAATAGTGGTGATAATGGACAACCTTGTTTCACCCCTGATCTTATTGGGAATGCATCTAGCTTATCCCCATTGCATATAATGCTTGCTGAAGGTTTTAGATAGATACTGCTTATTATTTTATGGAAAGTTCCCTTTATTCCTACATTCTCCAGTGTTTTGAGTAGGAATGGATGTTGTATTTTGTCAAAAGCTTTTTCTGCATCTATTGAGATAATCATGTGGTTTTTGTTAGCTTTGTTGTTGATGTGATCGATAATGCTAATAGTTTTCCTAATATTGAACCAGCCCTGTAGTCCTGGTATGAATCCTACCTGATCATAATGTATTAATCTCGTGATAAGATGCTGTATTCGTTTTGCTAGAATCTTATTTAAAATTTTTGCATCTATATTCATTAGGGAAATTGGTCTATAATTTTCTTTCTCTGTTTTGTCTCTTCCTGGTTTGGGTATCAAAACCATATTTGTATCATAGAAAGAATTTGGGAGGACTCCTTCTTCCCCAATTTTCAAGAATAGTGTATGTAGTATTGGAATTAACTGTTATTTAAATGTTTGATAGAATTCACTTGTGAATCCATCTGGCCCTGGAGATTTTTTCCTAGGGAGTTCATTGATGGCTTGTTCAGTTTCTTTTTCTGAGATGGGGTTGTTTAAGTATTCAACTTCCTCTTCTGTTAATTTGGGCAATTTGTATTTTTTAAAATATTCATCCATCTCGTTTAGATTGTCGAATTTGTGGGCATAAAGTTGGGCAAAGTAGTTTCTAATTATTGTTTTAATTTCCTCCTCATTGGAGGTGAGTTCACCCCTTTCATTTTTAATATTAGTAATTTGGTTTTCTTCTTTCTTTTTTTTAATCAGATTGACCAAAGGTTTATCAATTTTATTAGTTTTTTCATAAAACCAACTATTGGTTTTATTTATTAATTCAATAGTTTTCTTTATTTCAATTTTATTAATCTCTCCTTTGGTTTTCAGTATTTCTAATTTGGTATTTACTTGGGGATTTTCAATTTGTTCTTTTTCTAGCTTTTTCAACTGCAAGCCTAAGTCATTGATCTCCTCTTTCTCTATTTTATTTATGTAAGCATTCAGAGATATAAAACTTCCCCTAATAACTGCTTTTGCAGTATCCCATAAGTTTTGGTGTGTTGTCTCACTATTGTCATTCTCTTGAATGAAGTTGTTGATTGTTTCTATGATTTCTTCTTTAACCCAACCCTTCTTTAGAATTAGATTATTTAGTTTCCCATTGATTTTTGGTTTCTCTTTCCATGGCCTTTTATTACATGTAATTTTTAATGCATTATGATCTGAATAGGATGCATTGATTATCTCTACCTTTCTGCACTGGATTGTGAGATTTTTATGTCCTAGTACATGGTCAATTTTTGTAAATGTTCCATGTACCGCTGAGAAAAAGGTATATTCCTTTCTATTCCCATTTAATTTTCTCCAAAGATCTATCATATCTACCTTATCCAGAGTTTTATTTACCTCCTTAACCTCTTTCTTGTTTATTTTGAGGTTGGATTTATCTAGTTCAGAGAGGGGGAGGTTGAGGTCCCCCACTAGTATAGTTTTGCTATCAATTTCTTCCTTCAACTCCCCCAACCTCTCCTCTAAGAATCTGGATGCTATACCACTTGGAGCATACATGTTTAGTAATGATATTGCTTCATTGTCTATGGTGCCTTTTAGCAAGATATAGTTTCCATCCCTATCCCTTTTGATTGGATCTATTTCTGCTTTTGCTTTGTCTGAGATTAGGATTGCTACTCCTGCCTTTCTTACATGAGCTGAAGCACAATATATTCTGCTCCATCCTTTGACCTTTATCCTATGTGTATCCCCCCGTTTCAAATGTGTTTCTTGTAAGCAGCATATTGTTGGATTATGGCTTTTAATCCATTCTGCTATCCGTCTCCGTTTTATGGGAGAGTTCATTCCATTCACATTCACAGTTATGATTACAATCTGTGTATTTCCCTCCAACCTCTTTCCCACCATTTGTGTTTTTAGCTCTCCCGTCTCCCTTCCCCTCCTCAATAGTATTCACTTTTCTCCCCCTCCTCCTGCAGCCGTCCCCTCCTTCTTTTAGTCCCCCTCCCTTTTAGTCCCCTTTACTCTTATTGCTTCTTTCCTCCCTTTTAGCCACCCTCCCCTTTCTTCCCCCTTCCCCTCCTACTACCTATAGAGCTAGTTAGGATTATCTACTTAAGATTATTGTTCCCTCCTTTGAACAAATCAGATGAGAGTACCTCTCAAACAATGCTCATCTCCCTCCCCTCCTTCCCTCTACTATAGTTTTGTACTTCTTCCTGTGATATAATTTGCCATTTTCTGCTTCCCCCTTTCCACACCTCCTATTACATTCCCTTCTCATACTTAAATCATATTTTTGACATGACATCATTTACTTTATGCCTGTTCCCTCTACATATATCCCTTTTATCATAATAGCTGCACAGTTCTCAAGATTGACAGGTATCATCTTCCCTTATAGGGAGGTAAACAGTTTGCCCTAATTGAGTAGCAAGTTTTTGTTTTTGTTTTTTCCCCTCTGTTTACCTTTTTATGATTCTCTGGAGACCTGCATTTGAAGATCAAATTATCTATTGAGTTCTGGTGTTTTGGTCAGGAAGCTCTGGAAATCTCTTATTTCGTTGAATGACTTTCTCCTTGCCTGAAATGTTATGCTGAACTTTGCTGGGTAGTTGATCCTTGGTTGAAGTCCCAACTCCTTTGCCTTACGCAATATTGGGTTCCAATTCTTTCGATCTTTTAATGTAGAAGCTGCAAGGTCCTGTGTGATCCTGACTGTGTGTCCTTGATATTTGAATTGTTTCTTTCTGGCTGCTTGTAGTATTTTCTCCTTCACTTGATAGCTCTGGAATTTGGCAACGATATTTCTTGGGGTTTTGAGTTTGGGATCCCTTTCGGGAGGGGAACAGTGGATTCTTTCGATGACTATTTTGCCCTCTGAGTCTAGTACTTCTGGACAGTTTTCCTTGATGATTTCCTGGAAGATATTGTCCAGACTCTTTTCTTCATCATGGGTTTCTGGCAGGCCAATAATTCTTAGATTTTCTCTCCTGGATCTATTTTCCAGGTCAGTTGTTTTTCCAATTAAATATTTTACATTTTCTTCTATCTTTTCATTCTTTAGATTTTGTTTGACTGATTCTTGTTGCCTCATTGAGTCATTAGTTTCTACTTGCCCAATTCTATCTTCATCGTAGTGTTTTCTTCAGTTAGCTTTTCCATCTCCTTTTCCATCTGACCAATTTTTCCCTTTAAGGAGCTATTTTCTCCATTTAATTTTTGTACTTCTTTTTCCATTCGACCAATTTTCCCAGTTAGGTTTTGGGTTTCCTTTTCCATCTGATCAATTTTCCCAATTAGGTTTTGGGTTTCCTTTTCCATTTGATTAGCTCTTCCTTTTAGGGAGTTATTCTCTCCAGTTAATTTTTGAACTTCCTTTTCCATTTCTTCAATTTTCTTTTTCAGGGTGATGTTCTCATCAGTGAATTCTTTTTTTATAGTTTTAAAATCATTGGCCAGTTTTTCTTTTATATCCTTCTTCAGACGTTCCAGGTAATCTAGTTGTGCTTGCGAGAAATTCATAGTCCCATCTGAGGTTTCAGATGGAAGTACAGTCTCAGCTCTAACCTCTTTGGTGTTTGTGTTTTGGTCCTTATCCCCATAGAAAGATTCTATGGTTTTTTCACTTTTCGTTTGCTTTTTCCGATTCATGATGTTGGCTGAGTGTTGTAGCTTTTGGTTCTTTCAGTCAGAAGGTACAGATCTTTTAAGTTGAGTTGATGTTTGTCTAGGCTAAAAGCAGGCTTTTTGTTTTTGTTGTTTTTGTTGTTGTTGTTGTTTCCCAGATCAACCCTGGGGTTAGCTTGATAGGTGTGTGGGAGGGGTGGTCTGGTCTCAGGATATCTCCTCAGCTGACCTGAGGCAAAGGCAATGTCAGGGGATGGTGATCCCAGCTTCCCTATTGTCTTCCCTTTTCCCCTGGAGGGCTGGGGCACACCTAGAGGCTAATGCATGTTCCCTCCCCTCCTGGGGCTCGTCTCCAGGCGCTGAGGCTTGCCTGGGTCTCAGTGCGAATTTTCTCTGCCCTGAGTCGTCTGTCCCTCCAGATAGCCTCCGCCACCGTAGGAAGAATCCCCCTTTGCCGCTTCTCCAGCCTCTGGTGTTATGAGACCACCTGCCCCCTTCTGCTGTTCCCATTGATCCAGGATTAATCTGGGGAAGAATTTTATGGTTCCCTCACGGTCATAGGGGGGGAGGGGAGAGCACTTACTGATCACTCCGGCATCCCAGCTCCTGGATGTTCAAGTAGTGACCCACTGAAGTCCCGTCTTTAGGCTGAAGATTTCAAGGGCTGTTGCACTGATATCGTTGGCTCGGCCTGGCTTATCTCCTGCTCTGCTGGTCTCGCCCGCCACTCTCGGGCCCCTCGGGTCCCCTCCGCCCTGCCGCGCCGACCGCGCTGCGCTGTGCGCCGGGGTCTTACCCCTGCGGAACAGATCCCTCCCGTGGACCCTCCAGTCCAGCCTCCAGAGGAGTTTTTCCAGGAGCTTAGGTGAGTCGTTGCTTTCACTCCGCCATCTTGGCTCCGCCCCGAAATTAGTTTCTTTAGTGAAATTTTGGATCTCCTATTTCATTTGACCACTTCTGCTTTTTTAAGCCCTTCTTCTTATTGGGTTTTTGGGACCTCTTTTGTCAATTAGGTTAGTCTATTTTTATGGTGTTATTCTCTTTAGCATTAAGGGAATTCTTCTTTAGCAAGCTGTTGACTTGTTTTTCATGATTTTCTTGCATCACTCTCATTCCTCTTCCCAATTTTTCCTCTACTTCTCTTACTTGATTTTCCAAATGCTTTTTGAGCTCTTCTGTGGCCTGTGACTAATTCATAGTTTTTTCTTGGAGATTTTGGATGTAGGAGCTTTGACTTTGTTGTGTTCTTCTGATTGTATATTTTCATCTTCTTTGTCACCAAAATAAGATTATATAGTGTGAGTTTTTTCCCCCACTGTTTGCTCATTTTCTCAGCCAACTACTTTACTTTTTAACTCTTAGTTGAAGTATAGTTCTGCTTCCTGTGTGGTGAGTGTACTCTTCCAAGCTTGAGGGGTTTTGTCCAGCTGTTTTCAGAGATACTCCTTAGGGGCCTGTAAATTTTCAGTTTGTCCAAGGTGGTGTGATCAAAGGAGAGATGTTTGCTTCTCCTCTGGCCTGTGCTCTGGTCTGTGTTGTAACTATGAAGAAGATTCCCTCTTACCCACTACCACAAGCTCTACCATGCCAGTGCTCCTCCTCACCCCAGGACTGTCACTCAGGACTGTGATACAGATTCAAGCAAGGGCAAAGCAAAAGAATCCTGCTTCATTGCAAACAAATAGATTTCTGCAATCCCCCTCTGATCAGCCACTCAATCCACCATCATCTGTGGACTGAGTTCTGGAAACAACTGCTTCTGCTACTGTCATTGCCCAGGAAAAGGATCCAACCATGTTCTTCTCTCACCTGAGTCTAACAAATCTTTCCTACTGACCTCCTAAGTTGTCTTTGGCATTTGTGGGTTTAGATATCTGGAAACTGCCCCAGCTGCCTGTATTTCAGTCCCCTGAGCCCTGCTTCAGGTTTGCTGGCAATCAGTCTAGGCTCCTCTCCCATCCCAATGCAATAAACCATTCCTGTCTACCTTCCAGGTTGTCATGGACTGGAAATTTGTTTCACCGTTTCATTTTGTGGTTTCTACTGCTCTAGGATTTGTTTAGAGTTATTTTTTACAGTTTTTTGGAAGGGTTTGGGGTCTCATTCCATCATATTGACTCTGTCCCTCTCTTCATTGAATTTTTGCGCCACTTTAGCATTTGAGCTATTTTTTTTAAGGTGTTGGGTTTTTTTCAGCATTTTTTGTGTGCCTTCTTTACCAATCTGTGGACTCTTTTTTCATGATTTTCTTGCATCAATCTCATTTGACTTATCAATTTCCTCTCTACTTTTCTTTCCTGATTTTTAAAATTCTTTTTGAGCTCTTCCAGGGGACAAGACCTAGATATCTAACTATCTAGGTAGGTATCTAGATAGATAGTAGACAGACAGACAGATAGATAGATAGATAGATAGATCGGTAATAGATAGATTTGGAGGCATTAGATGCAGGAATTTTGACCTTACTGTCTTCTGAGTGTGCATTTTAATCTTTCTTTTCACTGTAGTAACTTACTATGGTTAGAATATTTTTTCTCTTTTTTTGCTTATCTTCTACCTAATTCTCAACTTTTAACTCTACACTAAAGGGCAGTTCTGCTTCACAAGTGGAGTGGTCATTGTCCCAAGCTTCAAGTTTGTTGTGAAGCTGTTTTCAGAGGTAATTCTAGTGGCCTAAAAGTTTTTGGCCCTTCCAAGGTGGTATGACCGAGGGAGAGGTGTTTGCTACTCTCCTGTGCACTGGTTTGTGAGCAATCACAAGCACTTTTTTTAACCCTGGAACTGTGACCAGGATTCCTAATCTCCTATGGTCACAAGCTTTACTCTGCTAGTGCTCCTTCTCACACTGAGACTAAGACCTGGGACTGTGATCTAGATGCAAGTATAGACAATGCAACAGTCCTGCCCCTGGTACCAGTCAAAGGATTCTTATAAATTTCTTTGTGACCCATTGTCCAATTCCTTTATGATGTGTGGACTGAGAAGTCTGGAAACTGCTACTGCTGTCACCAATTCAGTTGCCCCAGACCTGTTTTAAGTTTTCTGGGGCCTGGTGTGTGTTAGCATGTACTGCACTGGTGGGGCCTGTGCTCTTCTCTCATTCTGCTGCAACATACCTTTTCTAGTGACTTTCTAATTTGTCTTGGGTTGGAAAAATTTTCAACTCCTTCATTCTGTGGGTTCTGCTGCTCTGAAATTTATTTAGAGTCATTGTTTAAAGGTATTTGGAGGTGTTTGGGGGAGACTTCAGGTGAATTCCTGTCTTTACTTTACCATCTTGGCTCTGCCTCCCTGGTTGAAATGTTTCTTATTGGTATTCTAGTCTACTTTCTTTAATTTTATTATAATTCTGATTTTACAGAAAAAATGAAAGGATGAAGTGACTTGTCTACTCTCACTGCTCTATGAAGAAATATTTCCAGCAATTGACTCCAAGATCTCTTTCCACTGCAATGCACTCTATCCTTTATGACTTTATTCTTTACATGTTCCAATGTAACCACAAAGTATTTCATATACCATAGTTCAATATCTACACAAGGGCACATACACACATACACATTATACATAACAAATTCTATAATCCTTAAAACTAGAGAGACAACTAGCATTAAAAATAAAACAAAAACAAACAAACAAAAAATTTGAGTTCTTTTCTTTGCTCACCTCCTCAATGTCCTTATAAATTTACTTAAGTTAAGGAATGTGGCTGTGGCATTTATTTTAAAGGCAATAGAGATAAGCCATATTGGTAAATGATTTAGTATACAATCTTGTTGTAGGCTAACACAAAGCAAGGCTAGTACACTCCATGTTTAGTTTTTAAATCCCATTTGTTTCCAGAGCTCTATAATGATTAATGACTGGATGATCAAAAAAAAAAAAAAAAAGAGTTGCCACTAAAATACGAATGGATATATTTTTATATATTTGCCTCCTTTTACTGCTACAATTTTCAAACTTGTGGAAACTTTGTAAATTTCTCATTGGAAGTTCAGAAATTCCCAATACTTTTTAAAAAATATATAATAGTATGTAATGGAATTTTAAATTTGTACTACTTTATCTAGTGTTTCAGCAATGCTTTCCCCTCTTCTTTTAAATAAATGTTTTAAAATAACTACTTAGAGTTTTGTTTGAGAAACATAAAAGGATCTAGCAATATGTAGTCCACTTAATAATGTTTCAGTCTTTTAATGGATTTGTCCCTGATAAGCATATGTATCTGCCTAGTTAATATCACTTTCACATTGTCCATGTTCCATTTGCAACTTCAAAGAGGTAATTATGAATTCACTTCTGAACGTCCTTACTGCTTGAGGTAAATGGATAAAAGACATTACAAAGTACAAGCTGTTATTTTGATCTGCTCTCTGGTTATTTGTTTATAAGTTATTTCTTGGAAATAACATACTAAAAAGAGGCTGCTGGGTACAGACAGATTGCATTGACCTTGAACAGAACTTTGCTAGTAGAGGGAAATGTTCTTTTGTCCTCAGATTAAGAACAAAAAATATGAAAAACAAAATATGAATTCAGTAAAGGGAATGGATTTTGGTTTCAAGGACCAAAGGGACGTTCTAATGATAAAGCTGATTTTCAAAAAGTTAATAAAATGAAATTTAAAATAACAATGTTTTCTTTATACAGTTTCTATTCAGTTTTAAAAAAGAAAGTTTGGACCCTAGTGAGCAGAGCAAGAGTCCTAGAGAAGCAAATTTAACCTGAAATATAAGGAAAACAAAATAAAACAAAACATTCCAATAATTAGAGCTCTCCTAAAGTGGAAAGGGCTATCCCAGAAAAGTGAATTTTCTATACACTCGAGTATCAGAAAAGAGGTTGAAATGTATATTTGTTGTGAATGTTGCATAGAGAATTCCTCTCCAGGTAAGTGTAGAACTGGACCTCTGCTACCTCTTCAAACTTTCCAATGCTAATTTTTCCATGAGTTGCCATTGAAGCTTCCCAAGCATTTCTTTTCATTAGTCCCCTTTATATTCTGGACCTTTTGTTCTTCCAGATGAACTTTGATACTATTTTTTCCAGTTCTAGAAAATACTTATAGTTTAATTGGTATGGCAGTAAATAAGTAAATTAATTTAGGTACACCTGCCATTTTTATTATATTGGCTTGGCCTACTCACAAGCAACTGATGTTTTATTCATTTACTTAGATCTAACTTTACTCATGCGAAAAGTGTCTTGTAATTGTGTTCATATATTTTCTCCAGTAAGTTTTTGTACTTCCTTTTCCATTTGTTCAATTTTCCTTTTTAAGAGAGGTTCTCTTCAGTGAATTCTTTTTTCATACTTTGAAAAATGTTGGCCATTTTTTCTTCTATTTCCTTCTTTACTTGTTCCGTGAGTGCTCTCTGTGCATGTGACCAGTTCATAGTCCCTTCTGAAGTTTCAGATGGGAGTACAGTCTCAATACTGACTTCTTTGGTAATTGTGTTTTGGTCCTTGTTCCCATAGAAAGATTCTGTGATCTTTTTCTGCTTGCTCTGCTTCTTCTTGCTCATGATGGTGAGGCCTTGTCTTTTGTGGTCTCTGGTTCTTTCAGTTTGAAGCTGGAGAATCTGTGGTTAAGCTTCTGGTGTGGGAAAGCTAAGGGCCTGTGCTTTTTTGTTCCTTTTGTTTTGTATTTACTGGCTTAGCCCTGGGGCTACCTTGTTAAGTGTGGGAGAGGGGTGGTCTGGTCATGGGAGATCTCCTCATCTGAGCTAGTGCAACTGATATCTGGGTCTCAGCAGCTGTCACTCACTTGGCTCCTCTGGTCTGCCCTGGGCTGCCACTCAGCCTTTCTGTTATGCTACCGCTGCCTGAAGCTGCCCTTGGGGTTTCCTGCTGGCCACTCTGCTGCCAGACTTGCTGCGCTGTGTGCTGTGGGCTCACTCTTGAGGAACAGACCCTTTCTGTTGATATTCCAGTCTGTCCCGGTATGTGAATCTGCCACAGTCTGTCTCCTATTGGATTCTACACCTCCAAAATTTGGTCAGATTCTCCTTTTAGACGTATCTGAAGGAGTTTGTCTAAGAACTTAGGTGAGTAGTTGCTCTCACTCTGCCATCTTAGCTCTGCCCCTCCAGGACTCATTTTCCAGGATAGTTTTAAGTCATTTGCATAATAGATCTGAAAATAATTTCCTTTCGCAGCTCAGAAACATACATTTCAGTTGCATGAACACAACAGGTCAGTTTCAGAAAATTTTTGCTTTCTGCTGTATAAATCATGATAATAACAATCATATCTATCCGTACCTAATATTAGTAATAATTTGCAGTACATGAGCAAAGACCTAAACTGTTCCAAGTTTTTTTTAAATACCATATAGAGATAATTCACTGCTGACTCCACAAGATAAGGGATGACAATCATCTGTCTCTCTCTAATTCTCTGTCTGTCTGTCTGTCTGTCTGTCTGTCTGTCTCTCTCTATTTTCCAGCTTCTCCCTCTTTTTTTATGCTTTTCACCCTGCTATCCCAGGGGTGAGGAAGCTGTAGCCTCAAGGCCACAAGTGAATCTCTAGGTCCTCAAGTGTGACTGACTGAATCCAAACTTCATAGAAAAAGATTTGTTCTGTGAAATTTGGATTTAATGGCCCACACTTTAGGACCCAGAGGAGCACATGTTTCCCACTCCTGTTATCCCTTCTCCCATTTTTCTTTTTGTGTGAGTAGTATGTGATAGAAAGAAAAGAAACATATTCCCTCCCATAACATGTTTTATTCTACATAATCTCTTTCAATGGTTATTTTGATGTAGAAGCACAAACTGAGAAACTTAGAACAGTGATTCATTCTGGGCATATGTTTCAATACGCTATGTGATGATTCATACACTGAGGATATCAGTAATCATGACTCTCCATTTTGGTAGCAGCAAAGAGTTATAAAATCAGCTGAGTTCTTAGTAGAGTTGGCCCAATATTGACTCCTGTCTTGCATCCTTAAGGAGACAGATAGATAACTTATAGAGATATATATTCACTCAAATATATATATGTGTGTGTATGTGTGTGTATGATATATATACATATATATATATATATATATACACAAACATATGTGTGTATGTATTTGTATAAAGAAAGTCATTCAGGCTATTGTATGAATACATTATATATGTATGTATGTATGTATATGAATACATGTTTGTAGATGTATATCATAATACAAGGATCTATATATATCATGTAGACATGTATAGACATATTTTCATATTTGTATCTATATGTATTATGTGCATATGCATGTGTTTGCATAAATGAATACATCTCAGTAGCGAAGGCTAAGTGGAAAAACTATGAGAAACAGGTAGTAGGATGATTACCATATTAGTAGCACAATTAGCATATTTGCATAGCATAACATGCCATAGAAGGGATGACTTTGAAAAATAAAGCTAGTGGTGTTCAGATATCTGAAGGGAAGTGACTTGAAACAGGGAGCACTCTTATTTTTAGTGACTCCATAAGACAGAACTAGGACACATGCAGAAAATACAAGAAGGCAATTTAAATTATAATAAAAGGTAAAAAAAAAAATTTAAATCCAGAATTGCAAAATCTCCAAGATGAGCAGGATTTATGGAAGTCATTATTTTCAACCTGTATCTGAGCAGGAAGAGTCTATATAATTTACTGAATTTTCAAGCTTCATTCTTTCTTCATCTCTAGATTCATGAGGTCTGTATAATTCAGTTTTATATGATGTTTTATTTTATTCTTTCAGTGATCTCTTCGAGTTGGTATATGTAATATTTAACTAGATTTTTAGCACATTGCAGGAGGGGACTAAAAACCTATATTTCTTTTCAAATCTGGGATCCATAGCATTATGGCTTGTATTTGGGATTTGATAAGCGATTGCTGATGAGGTTGATATTTGTTGCTCTTGGGGAACAGTCTAGTGAAGTTAGTAACTGACAACTTGATTTAAGTTGAGAACTTTCAGAATTACAAAAAAAAAAAAACAAAAGAAAAAAACCTCTTTCGATATCATCAGAAAATTCAGGGAATTAGCCAGTTTCAAGAACTAACTCATTGTTGACAAAGCCAAATGCAATCAAGATAAATACAAAGGCAAAATCATTGGACTTGGTAATTAAGAAGCGACAGCTAACCTTTGAGTTAGTGTTGTCTGAAATTAGACTTTTTTTTTGTCATAGCAAAAAAAAAAAGAAACAATATGGATAGTATAATAACACATATCTGAATGAATTGTATTATATGAATGAAATTTAATACTATTGGTTCTTACAAAGCAAGGGAGTATGAAACATTCAAAAATAATATGGAAATACTTTTTAGGCACTTTTGGAGGGTAAAGTAAGAAGAAGCAAACAGTGTCCACAACAAAATAATATAAATGAAAATAACAGCAAATTGCATTAGAATGCTTTGTCATTATAATAACCAATATCATTTTCATCATGCTCATTATTATCTTATATTTTTTAAGTGTTTTAAAGAATTCTTGGAAAATTTTTAATTGAAACTCCTCTGTGAAGGATGCTTTTTTAGAATTCAGATTTACATATAGAAATAAAGAGACTTGGTAGTTTTACAAATATTTTATCTGTTTTGACAGATTTGTGATCTTTTTTGGAGTATATATTTTATTGACTGGTGCAAATTTCAACCTCTCTGTGTTTTTTTTTATTTTTTTCTATGATTTTTGCATTGTCTTCCATCAAATTTCTATAGAAAAGCTATCCCATTATTCGTCTAATTATTTTCCAATCTCATGATTTTCATTTGGTATTTGGGATCCCCATTCATTTTCTTTCATTCATTAAGAAGAGTATTGAGTCTCTTTTTAGGTCCTGTGTTATTTTTTGCTCTGTTTTTATATGTAAACCCTAAATGATAATATTGTATAGCTTCCTCATGCCCATTGTGCAATTTACCACTGTCCTTTCTGCAATAATTTTGGCATGCAAAATACATATTATAAAACATATCTAACTTCCCCCAGCATGTAAAGGTTTGCCTACACATTAAATCATGTTATGTGCTTCATTACTTTTTAATCATATCAAATATAGAAAGAGGTAGATCTCATTCACTGATCTCATTTTAAATATCACTTTAGGAAGAACTAAGGTCAGAGAGCTATTCATTATTAAATGTCAAAAGATCAAATATTTCACAAATTTTTATAAAACCATCATTTGAGAACTGAGATGAAAAACAGTGGGAAGTAGAGGGGCAAGTTAGGACAAAACGTATTTGCAGGTAACTCCAAGATTGGTATTTCATAATTTAAAAAAAAAACCCTCAAATATCCCTTTTATATAATATATTAGCTCTTTTGGATCAGGGAACTATAGTCCAAGAAGAATTCATTAGGAAAAAATGCCTCTAATTCTAATAATAGAAGGAATCTTCCGTATGCAAACTATGACATATTTTTTATGATGAAATATGTGTTTTGTTATACTGAAACTATTTTATCAGTCTAATTGAATTTCTGTTTTCAAACATATATCAATGTTTTATGGGATATGGTCTTTGCTAAAGTCCTACTCTATTTCTTCATTGTAGTATAGATATGATACGATATTGAAAACTGTTTCAGTAGAACTCAAACTGACTGAACTTACCAATACAGAGTTTTTCAACTTCAATTTGCAACATTTTATTGCTTGTCTATCTTTCAAGGTATAGACAAGAGATGGGGAATTTGTGGCCTTGAGGCCACATGTGGCCCTCTAAGTCCTCAAATATGGCCCTTTGACTGAATCCAATATTCATAGAACAAATACCCTTGATGAAAAGGATTTGTTCTGTAAAACTTGAACTCAATCTGAATGCCGTGTGTGGCCTCAAGGCTACAAGTTCCTTATCCCTGGTCTAGACTAATTTTGGAGCTGTCTTTCACTAAAAGGTTGCCCAAGAAAGGTATTAATGATTTTTATCCCACAGAAATTCATATAGATGAGCATTAGCAATGTGTGTCAGTAAAAACAGTGCCAACACAATGTAACTAGTTATTTTGAAATTAAAGAAATAAATTTCAAAAAGAGATTTATATGAATATTAGTGGTGGGGAAAGAATCTGTGAATGCTATAATTCAGCCATATCCATTTTGTTCTTAATCCAGTGTAGAAATTAGCAATGTTCAGATACCAACATTTCTTTTAATTCTCTCTTATAATTTTTATGTGGTTCTGGGTATTTGCAATTTGTTTTTAATTATAACTAAGCTCTCCAAACCTCTTTTACAAAGTGACACTGAGCTCAAGAGAGATTAATTAACTTAAGAAGATTAAAGAGCAAGGCTATAGGAAAGCAGAGTAAGAACTCATAGTCCTTGATTTTGGATTTGGTTCACTAGGTTAGTCAGCTTCTCACAGACAGTTCATTTATCTAACTTTTTAAAAAAATAACTTTTCTCTACTAAATTTTGTTAAGTACCATCTATCTACTTAATAGAATAAACACTCAAGGAAGCAAAATGAAAAGAGTAACTGCCCTAAAAGTCTCATCACATGCTTTCATTGTAATTTTACCTATTTTCTTATAATTAATAAGGTCTGGCTACTGATCATAGAGACTAGAGGTAGAAGAGGCCTTAGGAATCATTAATTCCAATGTCTTCATTTTGGAGATTGTGAAAAGAAGATTTAGAAAATTAAATATTTTTTCATCTTGAGAAAGATATCTAAAAGAGGTGTGTGGAATTGTGTCATTCAAGAATTCAAGACTGCTAAAGAGAAATGTGTTTGTTTGTGTGTGTGTGTGTGTGTGTGTGTGTGTGTGTATCCCCAAGAAAACATTGTTTCTTGAGATAAAGGAAGAGATGAACAGAGGTAAAATCATTGTTTCTTAAAAACTTACATGCTCATCAAAACATTCATCTCTTCATTAATTCATTTATCTGCAAAATATCTATTTAATGCCTAATATAAAAGAAATTTAAAATAGGAATTAGGAGAAGAGGAAGGGAAGGGAATAAGGATCTTGTGATCCAAATACTGTACTTAAGTACTATACAAATATTATCTCCTTTGATTCTCTTAATTTCTAATGTCACTGAGCAGGTCTTACAATACAGAATATGTTTTTTGCAAAAATAATTCATTTAACTAGTACTCATATGCCCAATATACTCAACTTTCTAGATCAATCACAATTGAAGAAGTAACACATGAAGGTTTTTAGCATGAGCACCAATGGAATTAGTTACAAACAGCTATTGTCATTTTTTTTTAAATAAAGATTTTAGAACCATGATAGCAGAATAAAGGCAGGAACTTATCTGAGTGCTCCCAAACTCCCCTCCATATAACTTCAAAATAATACCTCAAAATGAACCCTAGGGTGGTATAACCAAGAACAAGATGGGGTGGAACTATTTTCCAGCCTAAGGCAATTTAGAATGTCAATAGGATAGATCTGTCTCAATAGGGAAAGAGTGGAGTGAAGTCCAGCACAGGTTGTGCCTGGGCAAGTCAGCAGCAGGTCTTGGTGGCAACTGAATCAGCATCAATGTTCAAAAATTCTCAGTCCACAGACAGTAATGGGGGCAGACAACCAGTCAAAATGAAATTACAGGAGACACTTTGCTAGCACTGGGTAAAGGACTCTGTTGCATTTACCATATGTAGTTTTGGGTCACATGCCTGCTTTGCAATCACAGGACAAGGAAGAGAACCAGTACACTAGAGCATGTGGTCATAGTAGAGCAGGAACCTTGTTCAAAATTCCAGGGTGAAAATAAATTCTTTAGGGTTACTTGCAGACCAGAGCACAGGTCAGGAGAACAATGACCACATATCTTCTTAGACGACAACACCTTGGAAGTGCTGAAAGTTTGTAGTACCTCAGAATTAGTTCTGAAAGCAACAACATAAAAAACAGCTTAAGACTTGAGATCATGCCTCTCTAGGAAGGCACTCTAAGAGCAGAGACCAACTTTAATGTCAAGCTAAAACTCAGGAAACACACTGAAAAATGCACAAAAGAAAACAAACAAAAAAGAACTTGATTAAATAAAGGTATAAGGGGAACCAGGAAGAGGAAAACACTATCTCATAAAAGGAAAACAATGCCAAAACAGAAACATGAGAAGCCTCAAAAAATAGGAATTGGTGTGAGTCCTAAAAAGAATTCCTGGAAAACACTCAAAAAGACTTTTCAAAATTAGAATCAACAGCAAGGACAACAATGAGGGAAGATATGTATAAAAATTCACTTAAAAATCAAACTTAACAAAGTAGAATTGACCAAATGGAAAAGGGGGTACAAAAGCTCATTGAAAAAAATCCTTAAAAATTTAAATTGGGTGAGTGGAAGCCAAGGACTCCATGACATTAAGAAACAATAAAACAAAATGAAAAGAATGAAAAAATTGAAGAATATGTGAAGTAACTCATTGGAAACAAAACTGACCTTGAAATTAAATTGAGGAAAGATAATTTAAGAATTATTGGACTAAAATATGGTGGAGTAGAAAGATACACATATGCTAGCTCCAAACCCACAGCCCATAAATTACCTGTAAAGAAGAACTCCCAACAAATTCTGGAGCAGCAGAAGCCACAGAACAACAGAGTGAAGGAGATTTCTGTTCCAGAGAGTCCTGAAAAAGTGACCAGAAGGGTCTGTAGTGCACCAGACCCAGAGCAGATTCTGATGAGGAAGAACAATGCTTACCATCAGGGAAAGACATAGATATCAAGGCTTCTGTATCCCAAACATCCAAGAGAAATATTCCATGGGCTCAGGCCATGGAAGAGCTCAAAATGGATTTTGAAAATCAGCTTAGAGAGGTGGAGGAAAAACTGGGAAGAGAAATGAGAGACATGCAAGAAAAGCATGAAAAGCAGATCAACACCTTGCTAAAGGAGACCCAAAAAAATGCTGAAGAAAATAACACCTTGAAAAATAGGCTAACTCAATTGGCAAAAGAGGTTCAAAAAGCCAATGAGGAGAAGAATGCTTTAAAAAGCAGAATCAGCCAAATGGAAAAAAAAAGCTCACTGAAGAAAATAGTTCTTTCAAAATTAGAATGGAACAGATGGAGGCTAATGACTTTATGAGAAACCAAGAAATCACAAAACAAAACCAAAAAAATGAAAAAACAGAATATAATGTGAAATATCTCATTGGAAAAACAACTGACCTGGAAAATAGATCCAGGAGAGACAATTTAAAAATTATGGAACTACCTGAAGGTCATGATCAAAAAAAGAGCCTAGACATCACCTTTCATGAAATTATCAAGGAAAACTGCCCTGAGATTCTAGAACCAGAGGGCAAAATAAATATTC
Source organism: Notamacropus eugenii (assembly GCF_028372415.1). Classification (NCBI taxonomy): domain Eukaryota; kingdom Metazoa; phylum Chordata; class Mammalia; order Diprotodontia; family Macropodidae; genus Notamacropus; species Notamacropus eugenii. The sequence continues at coordinate 446,225,136 of NC_092873.1, forward strand.
AAGGAATCCACCTATCACCGCCTGAAAGAGATCCAAAAAGAGAAACTCCTAGGAACATTGTGGCCAAATTCCAGAGTTCCCAGGTCAAGGAGAAAATATTGCAAGCAGCTAGAAAGAAATAATTCAAATATTGTGGAAATACAATCAGGATAACACAAGATCTAGCAGCTTCTGCATTAAGGGATCGAAGGGCATGGAATAGGATATTTCGGAAGTCAAAGGAACTAGGACTAAAACCAAGAATCATCTACCCAGCAAAACTGAGTATAATACTGCAGGGGAAAAAATCGTCTTTCAATGAAATAGAGGACTTTCAAACATTCTTGATGAAAAGAAAATTTGACTTTCAAACACAAGAATGAAGAGAAACATGAAAAGGTAAACAGCAAAGAGAAGTCATAAGGGACTTACTAAAGTTGAACTGTTTACATTCTTACATGGAAAGACAATATTTGTAACTTGAAACTTTTCAGTATCTGGGTAGTGGGTGGGATCACACACACGCACACACAGAGCACAGAGTGAATTGAATAGGATGGGATCATATCTTAAAAAAATGAAATTAAACAGTGAGAGAGAAATATACTGGTAGGAGAAAGGGAGAAATGGAATGGGGCAAATTATCTCTCATAAAAGATGCAAGCAGAAGACTTTTTAGTGGAGGGAAAAAGAGGGGAGGTGAGAGAAAAACATGAAGTTTACTCTCATCATATTCAACTAAAGGAAGGAATAAAATGCATACTCATTTTGGTATGAAAACCTATCTTACAATACAGGAAAGTGGGGGAGAAGGGGTTAAGCAGGGAGAGGGGGCTGATGGAAGGGAGGGCAATGGGAGGAGGAAGTAATTTGAAGTCATCACTTGGGGAGGGACAGGATCCAAAGAGAGAATAGAAGCAATGGGGGGCAGGATAGGCTGGAGGGAAATATAGTTAGTCTTATACAACACGACTATTATGGAAGTCATTTGCAAAACTTCACAGATATGGCCTATATTGAATTGCTTGCCTTCCAAAGGGAATGGGTGGGGAGGGAGGGATGAAGAGAAGTTGGAACTCAAAGTTTTAGGAACAACTGTTGAGTATTGTTCTTGCATTCAACTAGGAAATAAGAAATATAGGCAATGGGGTATAGAAAATTACCTGGCCCTACAGGACAAAAGAGACGATGGGGAGAAGGGAAGGGAGGGATGATAGAAGAGAGGGTAGATTGGTGATAGGGGCAATTAGAATGCTTGGTGTTCTGGGGTGGGTGGAGGGGACAAATGGGGAGAAAATTTGGAACCCAAAATTTTGTGAAAATGAATGTTAAAAGTTAAATAAATTAATTAAAAAATAAAAAAAAAGAATTATTGGACTACTTGAAAGTGATGATATAAAGAAAGTTGTCTACACATTATATTTCAAGAAATTATTAAGGGGAACTACCAGTGAGTTCATTGCCTGATACATTAATTCTCTATCCCTTCAACTCCTGTCATTGTAATAAAGGGCTTCAATATCAATATGAAATTCAAAATAAATACACATATTGTTACCACTTCAAATTGCCTAATGTCTCATTTCTTAAATTTTACTCATTCCTCATTACCTACTTTAGCTACACAAAGAAATGGTCACAACTTTGATTTTGCCATTACTCTCAAATGTACCATTTCCATGTTCATGACCTGTGAAATTCATCTCTTTCATTATAAACATTTGTGATCATATATTTCCCTTTGTCTAATGACCTCTAACCTTTTTCTTTATCTTTACTGGAATTTCCAGTCACTCCACCCCTTGATTCCTTCCTAAGTGCTCATCTACGCAATGATTACAGTCTCTTCCTTATTCCTTGGTGAACTTGATCAATTCTACATGATGCTCTACCCTTCATTACTTTAACCCCACATCTTATACTTCATAATACTCTACCAAAGAGTAACCTAGGATTACTCCAAACACATTTCACCTGTCCCTATTATGCTGTTTAAAAAAGTGGGACAAAAATATATCTATGCTGATTAAGGAAGCTACAAATTTATATTACATAATCTCAATTGGATACTCAACTGGGCAGTAAGGCAATCTTTTTTTGTACCTCCCTAATATATTTACTATCCAACTCGGTGCAGCAGCTTTTATAAACCTTTTCATGCCTTGTTAAGCCTCTCTGAGTTCTCTCTCCTCCAAGCTCTCAACAAAAGCAAATTATTGAGTTTATTCAACAAGAGCTCTCTCTTCTTCCCCCATTTCAAATCTTGCCACAATCTCCTTCTTTACTGATGCATCATATAGAGCTTACCCTTCTCCTTGACAATATAACCCCCTTTACATGCAAATGTAATGTCACTCCATCTCATCTTCATTGACAATAAGCCCGTTAACTATCACCACTTTTACTAATTTTTAATATTTATTTGGCTATTTCACTAATGCCTAAAATCATGGCAATCTTTTCAACCAAAAAACAAAATGAAACAAACAAAACTCAGTCCAACATTCTCAATAGCTATCCTCTTATTTCCTAAATTTTATGTTTAAAATCCTTGAGAAAACCATAATAATCAGAAATACTACTTATGAGAACCTCCCCCCTACCAGGAATTGTCACATCCAGTCTTGGTGCATTTAATGCAGTGGTTTTGAGAATGCTGCTTTTAGGTCAATCTCTTTACACTGCTCCCATTCAATAGCAGAAGAGCAGATTTTAATAATCTGCTCTAAGGTTAACAAATAGCATAATTTATTCAGTGAGATATAATTCTAATTTTCTTAAGCAACCATGAGACATAAACAATAAGCATATAAAGCTTCCCAACCACAGTATTTCAGAATATCCCATCATCATTCTTAGTATCTTCTGTCATGCTTGTTCATCTTGCTATAAAGCTCATCATAATCAATCTTCCTATGCTGTTTATACAAAATGAAATTCAACTAAATTTTACAAGATAAAAATCTATATATTTATCTTACATTAAGAAATTGGAAATAGAATTCTGATATTAGAAAATATATTTGTATGATTATTAAATGTTTGACTCAAGATCCACTTATCAGAAAGATTAAATCCACAAGGATGGGAAGCTCCTTTAAGTAACAGCAAAACTTACCGTTTACTTTTCTCTAAAAGTTCAATATATGTATTTTTGGGAAAAAAAGACATAAACACACACACACACACACACACACACACACACACACCACACCCCACACATACACACCTGTTTTCCAAGATCCTGATTTAACAGTTTTTGAATGAATTCCAAAGAGAATTTGCATGAATTATGTGGTGAAAGTCTATGTTTGTATATGTGTGTATGTGTGTATATATGTGTACATAATTATTGAGGTAAGTTTTTTAATGTCTCTATGCACATTTAAATTCTCAGGCTTGGAGAATACTTTTTGTATTCTTGTGTTCCCACGGTTAGCTTCTTTTGTGTTTTAGCTAGATGTAACATATTAGTGTTATTGTTTTATTTGATGTTTTATTGTTTTATATCATTGAATCTCCAATTAAATACCTTGAAAGTTTAATAATTATACTTAAATACCAGTGAATTCACATCTTGCTCATGTTATTTTCTCTCTAAAATGCTATAGAACAATATTACTCCGAGCCAAGCAGAAAAATATGCATAATGCAGTCCCTATATTTCATATGAACCACGTAATGGAAGAAGGGAGGCATGCAAGAATGTAAATTTTGATTCCTCTCAGCTTCATCAAGAAATTATAATAGTTGGATTCTTGGTAAATAGATTTGATAAGTGAGTTACAGGTTTACGACCAAACAAGAGAGCATTAGAAAAGGTAAAATAATTTTAATTATATTAAATTTAAAAACTTAAACAAACAAATGCAACCAAGTTTAGAAGAAAAGCAGAAAGAAGGAAAGGAGGAAACAATCTTTATAACAAGTGTCTCTGATAAATACCTCATTTCTAAAGTATAGAGAGAGCTGAGTCAAATTTATAAGAATATATGCCATTCTCAATTGATAAATGGTCAAAGACAGTTTTCAGATGAAGAAATCAAAGCTATCTATAGCCTTATGAAGTGCTCTAAATCACTGTTGATTAGAGAAATATAAATTAAATAACTCTGAGTTACCACCTCACAACTATCAGATTTGTTAAGGTGACAAAAATGTAAAATTATTGAAGAGGATGTGCAAAAATTGGGACACTAATGGTGGAGTTGTGAACTGATTCAACCATTCTAGAAAGCAATTTGGAATGACACCCAAAGGACAACCAGACTGTGCATACCTTTTTATCTAGTAATACCACTGTTAGATCTGTTTTCCAAAAAAGATCATAAAAAAGGGAAAAGGACTCACATGTGCAAAAATAGTCATAGCAACCCTTATGATTGTGGACAAAAATGTGGAAATTGAGGGGGTGCTCATCAACTGGGAGTGGCTGAACAAGCTGTGGTATATTAATGTAATGGAATACTATTGTGCAATAGGAAATGAACAGACAGATTTCAGAAGAAAACAAAACCTGGAAAGACTTATATGGACTGATGCAAAGTGACATGAGAAAAATGGGGAAAACATTGTACACAGTATCAATTACATTGTGTGATGATCAACAATGAATGATTCAGCTCTTCTCAGCAACGTAATAATCCAAGACAAACCCAAAGGATTCACGAAGGAAAATGTTATCCACATCCAGAGAAAGAACTTATGGACTTGAAAGGCAGATTGAAACATACCTTTTTCACTTTATTCTTTTTCATGTTTTTTTCCTCTTTATCTGCTTCTTCTTTCACAACTATGACTAAGATGCATAACCTATATCAAATTGCTTATCATTTTCGTAAGACAGAAGGGAGAAAAATTTAGGGTATGAACAAAACTCCAAGCCCTGCACTCCATCTCAAAATCTTGTAAATATGAACACTAAAAGCTGGAATGATATATAATTAGTAGAAAATACTGTTTTTAAAAAGAAAATAAATATTGAGCAACAGAGGATAGTATTTGAGACATCTACAGTCAGATGACCCTAATTTCTTAGTGAATTTGTAAGATACATCAACTGATACAAGTATGGAAGGAATGGAAAAAATGCTGAATGGAACTTTAAAGAGATAGAAAAATGAAACTTTTCCTCAGAAAACTGCAAATAAATGTTTAAAACTTGGGTCTCCAAACTATAGAGCATACTTTTAAATTTAATTGATATTATTAACATTTTATGCCTTCATGTTGATTATTGGACAATCAACAAAACCATAAGTTGCGCTCTGATTTATAACATTTCCTGATTTCTCTAGTGTAAATGCTTACAGTTAAAAATTAACAATTGTCTATCGCAAATTGGTACAAACTGGCTCTAGCACACTCCATCTGTTACCTTAAGAATATTCTAGGCTTCCAAGACAAAGTTGAGAATGTTCAATGGAATTGTATTGATGTAGAATTACTAATATTATCACAACCACTTCTATCACTGCTAAGAATATGTATGTCATAATTTAACACAGTGCTGTAATGAGGACTGATATTGATGACGGGAGATTTAGATTTTGCTTAAGGATGCTGAGAGATAATAGAAAGAAGACCTTCAACATATAAGAAACAGCAGAGCTTATCATCTGTGTAACAGGAATAATAACTTAAAATAGATGCTTCATACTTGTCTTTATTGGCTGTACCACAAGTGAGCTCATCATCAGTTTAGCCCTTTGATCTTCCCTTCAACCTAAGGTACTTTTACAGAGTACATTCCATGCTGTATTACAGGAAACTCTGTGTACTCAGTGCTTTTGTAAAAATTTGTACTTATAGTTCTGCAAAAAAGCAGTGTTTTGTTTTGTGTGGGTTTTTTTTGGAAGTCTTGGGTTAACTTTCTATAAAGTATTAATATGAGTAGTGAGAACTTAAGGATGATAAAACTAGTATCACATAACAACAAAGGAAAAAATTACAATTATGCCATCAATTTAGATTTCATCAATAAGTCTTGGAAATATATTCCTTCCACTAGATTATTTTAATTGTTTTTGAAGGCCCACAGAAGTAGAGATCTAACGTCTTTTTCCAAGGATGGCAGAAAGTGTAAACAATCATAGATGATCAAACTGAGAAACCATTGCCAGAATTCACAATCTAAAGTCTATTTCACTTTTATACTTGTGGTTTATTTCCTTATGTTTACTCTATTCTTTTCCCTACTCTCTATAGCTATACATGCCCCCTTCTGAATGTGATTTAGAGGTTCTGTTATCAAATTCAATTACCTTCCAGTCCAGGAGTACAGGAGGAGATCATCTGGCTAACCTGTGGCATCTACTCAGTTTAAGTAAAATTAACAAGCATTTAGTAATCACTTATTATATGCTAGCCACAGTACTAAGTATTGGGGAGAGAAAGAGAGGCAAACTGTTACCTGTTCTCAAGAGGGTTGTTTTTAATAGGGAAAAACAATGTAGTAAAAAAGAAAGTCAAAAGCAGGAGATGAGGATAAGAATGGTGACAGAGAAGTAATCCCAGAGTCAGAAGCAGAGAATAAAGAGAGGAATGAAGAGTAAATATGGCTGACCTTGGGGGTCTTCCTTTAAAAGTAAGATTCCAGGATAAAACACAGGCAGCTTCAGAGGGATCTATAAGAATGAGAAGCTTGCTGGAATATAGTAGTGAAGGTGACTTTCAGAGTGAGAAGATCATTGGAACATGATAGAGAAAGAAATCTAGAAAGTCAAGAATGGGGATAAGCAAGGAATGAAGGCATGAACATGGCTGGGTTGAAGTTCATTCCTTAAAACAGAGGCCCCAGGAAAAAATAACCAATGAGAAGAGGAGACTACAGAAACATAGGACTCTTGCAATACGAGAAAACTGTTGGACAATGGCGTCAAAGTCATGTTTCATAGTGAGAAACCTGATAAATCATATCTGTAGTAAAGGGAGACTCCAAAGTAAGAAGGGCACTTAGATATGTTGGAGAAATAAGACCCAGGTTAGGAGTGGGACCTAGAGAGGACTGAAAGATGGGACATGGCAGACCTGGGCACCTTTCCCTAAAAGATTCCTTCGTTAGTGGATGAGACAACTAGTCTTAGAATCTCCAATGTGATTCATTTCTTTTTAATTCAAGAAAGATTTATTAAGAACTTACTGAGTACAGAATATTGTTCTAGAAATCAAAGGAAACAAAAAGCTTAAGATGCTTGAGTTCATAGAAATTATAGTGGATAATGTCCCAACAAAAAATAGGGACATTAAAATATCTTTGAGAGTAGAACTTGCAGTGAACCTACTTTTATGAACTTGACATCTAACTTCATGCCTTTCATGTGGTAAACATTTGAAAAAGGTGTATTCAATCAAAATGAATTAAATAATTGCAAAATACAATAGGACATGATGACTACATCAAATGAAAAAAACACATCAGAGGAAGGAGGTGGCATTTGTGTCAAGTTTTCAAGTAGGGCTACAGATTCAGTAGACAAAGAGGGAAAGAAGATGTTTTGATAAGAGAAAACAGTGTGAGCAAAGGCATGGAAGACAGAAAAAAGCATAGATTATATGTGGGGACAGATCATAGTCTCTTTGCCTGGAGCATTGAGTCCATAGAGGAAGTACTGTGAAATAAGCCTGGAAAGGTAGGATGACATCAGATCAAAGTCACTCAATAAGCATCTTTTTAAAATGGTTTCTCTGTGCTAGGCTCTGTGGTATGTGCTAGGGATACAAAGAAAGGCAAAGTAGTTCCTGCCCCCAAGAAGTTTGCAGATAGATAGATAGATAGATAGATAGATAGATAGATAGATAGATAGATAGATAGATAGATAGATAGATAGAAAGACAGACAGATAGATAGACAGATAGACAGATATAGATATAGATATAAATTAATTTCAGAGGGAAAGGTATGGAATATAGAGGATGGGCCAATCATGCAAAGCCTCCAGTAGCAGGTAGGCTTTGAGATAAGACTTGAAGGAGGCCAGAAAGACTAAGAGATGCAGATAGAATATTCTGAATATGAGATACAGACAACGTAAGAGCACAGAAATAGGAGATGGAGACTTATCTTTGAAAAACTGAAATTGAGCCAACATTCTATAACATACAAAAACGTTAGGAAGGCAATTTTCCAGAAATCCATGGAGTTTAATAAACATCAGGACAACACAGGCAGTACGCCACTTTTAGGAAGGTGAATGAGTCCTATGCCCTATAGATTTGGTGAAAGTGAAAACAGCAATGGAATTTTCTGTTACAAGGGGTAGAAATTATTATGACAAATGTAATTAATATTATCATGGCACTTAAAATTTTTCCTAAATTGTTTCCCTCATAATTATCTAAGGAAGATGGAAAAATAAATATTACATAAATTTTATAGATAAAGAAACTAAGATTACAAACCTATGAATATTTTCCCTGTGCTTACAGTACTGGGAAGTGTCAAGAGCAAAATCTGAACCCATGTCTCCCAAGTGGAAATTAAATGATATTTTCCCCACAACATACTGCAAAAAAAAATTTTATCAACAAGACATTTCTACTAGAAAGTGCAAATTGTGTATATATGTATATTTATATATATTATATATGTGTGTATGTGTATATATATATATATATACATATGTATTATACTTCTTTTCCTTTTCCTTATTTTTCCACTCCTCTTTTCTTCTTTCCTCTCCTTTCCTTTCACATGATCAATATTATCAATTTAATAAAATTCATATTCCTCCCCTAAGATTATTAAATATATAATTCCTTAAATTTTTTCAGCAAGAATTGACCATTCCAATTTTTCTTTGAATGAATTACTATCCTGTTTAATCTAGCTAAAGCTGCTTCATTGGCTTTACTTAATGTGATCAGATAACCATAAAATATGGAAAAAAAGACATTAATAAATAATAGTGCTCCTTGAATATAGCCACAGATGCAATAAGGTTATTCATGTTGACTTCATACATAGAGTTTGACAATGGGACCTTGGGCAGTCCAAAATCTGCTTAACATATTCTCCATGGTATGTTGCATATGAAAACTATGAAGACAAATGATCGAGCTAAAATGGTAAAAATATTATTGCTTAACAATCAGTTTTTTTGCTAGCACTATTTCTGAGACAGGTATTAAGATAGTATCGGAAGACAAAATGTGGAGTTCTCTATTAGAAAAATACATGTAATGTATAGATCATTTGGAATGTCAGATTTTAGAAAGACATGAACCTACTAAGTGAGGACATGAATGTGATTACTTTCTCTTATCTGAAGAAAGAATCTTGGCTTTTTACCAGTGAGGAGGGGAAGGGGAAAAATATTTATTAAGCATCTGCTATGTGCCAAGCACTGTTCTAAGAACTTTACATATTTATCATTGATCCACCCAACCCTGGGAAAGAGGTCTTATTATTATTCTCATTTTATGGTTGAGGAAACTAAGGTAGAGAGAGGTTGTGACTTGCTGGTGGTCACATAGCTTACAGGTATCTGAGGCTAGATTTGAACTAATGTCTTCCTGACTGGAGGCGCTGCATTCTATCTACTGTGCCATTTAGCTGCCTGAGATCCTAGAATCACTGTTCTGGTTCTGACTCCATGTCATAAAATTACCAATAAGTCTTAATAAAATGCAATCATCATAATGGTGGTTTAAATGTATCAATGATTCCTATTCTTTGTCAGAGATATGATAGCCTCAAAATGTTGAATGAGATATACTCTCAAACATTCCCTTTCCTTTTGGATGTGGCCACTATTGGGCTTTGTACTATTTGATTGTACATATTTATTACAGGAATTTTTTTGGTCTTGTTTCATTTGAGGTAAATGAAAGGGAGGGAAAAAAACATACGATCTCCCCCCGCCACACACACAACACACATACGCACAAATGGGCAAAGTACAGAAAAACAATTAAGCAGGAGAGTTTTAAAAGTTACATGTGGGATTTATTTTTATACTTACAAAAGAAAGCTCTACATAATGGAGATTCACAGTTTCATCTACAGACTTCTTCTGTTCTATAATATATAGTATACGGGAAAGCTCATTTGATTTGGTGTTAAGTTCAGAATAGAAATACATACGTAAGTACACATATAGATACATACACATATAGATGAGATAAGAAAAAATACAATGGTCTAAAGGGTTCAAAATTTCCCTTTCAAATCAGAGATCCAGATCTATTCAATAACTATAATAGAATGCAATTAATGTTTAAAACAATCCAGCCACAAAGGCATTCAGGCAGGTCACAGAGTAAGTTCAAGCCCATATTATGCCTGGTTCAAAAGATCTTCTGAATGTCAAGTAAGTTTTAGGACACATCCCAAGGTGGCTGACTTCATGTTAGATTGAGGCTTAGATAGTTTTGAGGCTTCCACATTTATTTAGCTTTGTGCATTTTAATGTGCTAGAAAAAAATTCATGTTAAAATATATGTATATATTCTACTCATGATTTTTATAAACTTATGCTTACAATTTCATTAATTTTTTGTGCATGTAATAAGATCATGTCAGTATAGATGTATATAAATTATGTGAAGCAGACTTTTTTAGTCATATTTTCTTGGAAAATCTGAAAACTCTATTTAATTAGTGAGTCCATAAGTTCATCCCCCTAGTATATCAGAAGTTTCCTTCCTTTTCTCTGCTTGTGTCTCAATTTTAGTTTCAAGCTCTGAGGGGGTAAATATAATAGCTGAAGGTGCCTGGGATCATTGTGAGTATCCTGATAATTAAGCATAAAAACAAAAAGTCATTGTCTTAGTCAAGGAACCATTGCTACAGAATTTTCTCCACTGTAGAAATGTGCATTTGTTCAATACATCATTTTTCTTTGTGTTTGATTCTATTGGGGTATGAATATAATATGCTACATTATTGCATAGCCACAGTTATAAAAGGGCAGAAAGCAAAGTCAAATCTTTAATATACCATCTAATTAGACAGCACATTGTATTCTGGAGATGAAACATTTCTCCTGCTCTGAGAGTTGCTCTATGGGGCTGTAGGGGCATGGAGATATGGAGCGCAATGTGATTTGGGCCCAGAATAACTTTTTATTATAAGGTCATTACATACTCAGCAAGTAATTAGCAAGTATTTAATTAACTTACAGTAACGAATATAACATGTTGGATTCTCACTTGGAATACTTAATTTGATATGTCACAAGGAAATTAGTGAAGTCAGATTAGCATCAGAGTAAATTCAGTGTAAGATTTAATATATTCACCAATTAATTTGACCAATTAATGGATGTACATGCTAAATGTTTAATGTAAACATATTGCAATAAAAATAAAGAGCATTCATTTGCAAATAGAATCACATGAAGTCAAATGTAATCATATCCAAAGACATAAAAGCAGACATATCTGAAGCTTCTCCAAAGAGAATTTGTTAGGTGTTTAGAATTTACACCTGAAGATCGTATATTGAGTAATCCTCTTTAATTCAGCTCATGCTTTATTGTGTAACTGTCAGATGAACAATATTATGATTACTAAAGGTCCCATCAATGATCCACTACCAGTCATCTGGAGAGATAAAAGGAAATGACAGAAGGGAAGACTGGTAATCAGGAACGTAAGTGTGAGTCAATTACTTAAGAGGACCATTTGTAGGAATTTAATGATTACTATTGGCAATGGTAGAGAGGACAGGTAAACTACTAAGTAAAATTACCACTGACAGAATTTGAGTTCAAGGGATGAATTAGACCTTCAAAAGAAAAGCTTAAAAACATGCACCAGCATTTGGTCCTTTGCTTTGTAGGGTCTGATCTTGAATGTTTAGCTTCTCCAGGAATAATTTAGCCACAGGAACACTGGTTCAAATCGTTGAAATTCATATAGTACTGATTCATACCAGTAGAAAAGGAGAGATAATGCTACCAACCATATCGTCAACTGATTATCCTTTTCAAAAGGAAACTGATTTGGGAGACCAAATTAAGATCATAAGATTGCTTGGTAAAAATCAGAACAACAATAAAAAAAAAAAAAAACAAAAACAAAAGGCAGGGAGGGAGTGGGATAAAAAGTACCTATAAGAATCTTTTTTAATGGCAATGATTTGAGATCATGGATTAAACTGTTTAAGGAACCCTATATTCAACTAGTTTTACCTCTTCAAAAAAATGAAGTTGAGGTTCAGAGAGGCAGATAGTGCTTCAGTAGAGAGGGCACTCTGCCTGGAAGCAAGAAGACCTGAAATCCATTCCAGCTTCAGATACTAAGTAGTTGGGTGACCCTAAGCAAGTCATTCAATCTATATTTGCCTCTATTTCCACAACTATAAAATAGAAATAATAATAAGAATAATACCTACTTACCAGTTCATTGTGGGAATTGAAAGATAACAATTCTAAAGTGCACAATGCTTGGAATATAGTAGGTGATGTGCAAATGCAAATGTTTATTACTTTCCTTTCAAAATCTAACAAATTTTCCATTGCACCAAGATGTAATTTCTTGCTGATTTGAGATACTAATTGTTTTAGATAGTACTATAGAATCACTTTTTGATTTCTCTACTGAATTCCTTTTTTTCAATTGCCTCCAAGTGCCTCATCTGTGCAGCTTATGTGAAAAAGAAATAAAAATAAGAAATTAGAAAATGATATGCCTATATCAAAACTCTCATCAATTATTGGAAAATGATTTAGTATCTTTTGTTAGGGTATAGCCATATACCCATGTTCTCTAAAAGGTTGCTTCACCTCTGCTATCTTAGATCAAAGGTACTTCTATAATAATTGTTAAAAAAAAAAAAAACAAAACTGATCACTTTTTTCTGTCCTTGAACAGAGAGTGTCTCCTCTCCTCAATAACAAATTCTGCCAGTTACATGGCAAAAGATCCTCTCAGAAATCCTGCTTGGCTTTCTCCATTTGATTCTTTCCCCATCTTTCCCTCTTTTTCCTTTGAAAGGCATTACTTATCTGTCCTAAATTACAACAGAATGCTACTGATTGACTGCATTCAGAGGGTCTGAAAAGCCACTAGAAGAGAGCAGTCTTACTGAGGATGCTAAAAATTTCTTTTTCATTCAGTTTGGCCATTTGCTTTTGACCTGTTATCTTTGGACCCACTGGTAGAGGAGATTGTCTTTAGGCTTTGAATAAATTTGCAATTAGTTAAAATATTCTGCAAGGAATTTCCCTTAATTTTGGGAGATCAGTTGAGAAATTCCCCTAACATATGTAAAATATTGTAAGGGATACCAAGCTAGATAAGATATAGTCCCTACTCTGAGAAAACTTTATCTATTAGGGTAGAAATACATACAGAAATAAATAGGAGTGCCAATAGGCATTAGTGCATAAAGAATTAGGCTCCTATATTCATACCCACTGTCAGTCCTCCAGGCCTGTTGTATCTCATTATCGTCTGGAGAAAGTCCAGTGAAAGGGAATTAAGGCAAAGGGAATAAAGTAAGCACAAATCTTAAGAAGCAGAAATTTTCATTTTTATGTGAGGATTAGGGAATAATAGTGATTTCAATAAATTTGCATTAATTTAAAATGGACTAAAAGAAATTTCATTGAATCACAAATGTAAGACTTATGTTACTATTATAAAAACACTATAAACTTTTTAGTTTATGAAATTTATATGAATATATGTATATATTTCTTCCTCAATTACTTGTTCAATTATTCTATAATATATCTCAAAGTGTATTATTACTACACATGAACACACAGTGGTGCAGATCACAATGACTAGTTTATAAATCCTCCAAGAGAATATTCTCAACTTGCTAGCAAGCATACCAACGTATGCAGGCTGGATTGTCTATCTCACTCTTGTTTTATAACCAGACAACCTCTTTTTTTTCTAATCATATATATATATCTATTGTTATATTTTAGACTGACCTCCTCCATGAATCTTTCTTGGTATGTTGCACCTTACCCACGTCCACCAAAGTGATAGTATACAGACAAGATACAAAAAAAAAAAAATACTGTAGGCAGCAGTTGATCACTTATCGAAGAATCTATCTGTGTGATTAGATTTAGAAGAGCTTTGGAGCAAAGGAGATTCAAATCAGATTAACATTGACTGAGGCATTGGAAAAAAAGCTATAACTTACATTGCTATAACCAAAGGACTTCATTCACTCTATTTAATTATTCGTTTCTCCTTGGAATGGTAAGTGACAAATATGGGAAATTGAACATAATCATAGAACTTTATGATGTACGAACTAAGAAATATAACTAAGCTCTGGAAAGTTGACTTTGAAAATGAACTCTTTCTTATAGCTCTGAAGTCTGGGTCATTAAAAATATTTTGCAATTTCCCATCAGTTTCCTAGTCCACTAACCTCCCTAAGTTCAATTCTAGGCCCAACTTGTTGCCTATTATTATAAATCAGGACCAAAGAAAGTTACCACAATGTCTCTATTTTTACTTCTTTCAAGTAATTTGTATGATTTTGATAAGTGGACAGAACCCTGGAAAGGGCTCGGCTATCATCACACAAAGGTATTGGTCCTCCCTGAACACATCCTACACCCATGTTTGGTATCCACCTATTGAAACTAACTCTCACCTGTGACTCCAAGAAGCTGCAGCATGTTCAGTGGCCACACCCTGGTAAAATGTTTCAGCAGACAGATCCAACCAGGTTGAGGATAACCAAGGGTTCTCAAACCCATTGGTGAGTTAAGGGGGTGTCTACCTCAAACATGTGAAGATTTCATCTAATGGAAAGGGCGGATGAGAACAATTCCAACGACCAAAGGCAGATGGAGCAGGCAATGTGTAGCGCTTAGAGGTTGGGTAGACACCTAAGATGCCAAGGCCATCCACCGCATCCTGAGCCATCGCCAGCCATCTTGACTCTGTCCTGCCACTGGACTATGATGACTCTGGAGGAGAGAGTGAGGCTGACGACTTCGTGCAACTCTGCCTCACTTAAATCCAGTTTATGCACAAATCAAAAGACATCACCTAAGCTCATATTGGTCTGATCAGTCACAGTCAGGCACAATGAAATATCACTTCACGATGGTGATTTCATTTTGATCCTCTTCGAAGATGAAGGATAACAACCAACCAACCATAATTTTGATAATAAATATAATTTAGCAAATGAAAAAGGCATTCCCTCAAGAAAAGGAGAATACTGTAATAAAAAACTTAGAGCCAGCAAATTTCAGTGTTTATACAGGGAATCAAAAATAATCCTGATTTCAATAAATTTGCATTTAGTTAAAATATTCTAAAAGGAAATTCTTTTAATTTTGGGAGATCACTGTAAATAGGCTTCAGACTATGTATATTGAAATTTGGAATCATTAAAGCAAAATTTGCAAATTACTTCAACTTGTTGCTTGAGAACCTTTAACAGAACATTTTTAGAAAATGAAAGTTTGTTTTTAAGTTAACAAAAAATATTAAGTGGGAATCTGGTATTCAGTCAAGTTTGTGACTGTTATGATGTAACCTAATTTTGAATATCATTTGTGAAAACCTGCCTGTTCCTTTCTGAAACCTTCATTAAGCATGACTTTGATGAATGTGCACATTATTTACCTAAGTATTTTGTAGAGATGAGAAAGTAGACATATGGGCCATTAATTATTGATATATTCTTGGTTGCCTTTTTGGGTAACTATATGGTCTGTGAGATTCCCCCTACCTCCTGCATTTAGGAACCTCTTCTGTTTTATATATATATGTATATATATATACATATATATACATATATATGTATATACATATATATACACACACACATATATGTACACACACATATATACACAAACTTATATAAATATACATACACATGTATACATACTCATATATGCAAATATACACACACATATACATACACATATATATGTAGAGAGAGAAAAAATGAAATTCTCAATTCCTTGAAAAAATATTCTTTAATAAAGTAATGCCTTTAAAGTACAGATTAGTATCCTTGATGTTGATTTCTCACAAAATTGAACCAGTGAGCATTAAAGAGACAGTTCCTAAACTGCTAGCAAAGGAAGCAGAGGAGTCCAGCAAAGACTGCAGAGTAAATGAGGCAGTGAAGCCCACTCAATTCTCCTCCCTCAAATAATCCAAAAAAACCTTGAAAGAACCTAAGTCTGAGTTGCAATTGAGAAATCCAAGAAAAATGATTCAAAGATTCTGACAGCATTAGGTTATGTTTGGTAGCATGAAAAAGGGATCAATGAAGGATCACATTTTTGAGTTCATATAATCAATTTCATGGTACAAGATAGAGGAGTCAGTGTTTGGAAAATGGTTTTCCATCACAAAGATTCAGGGCTTTAGTGGCCTATAAGGATATTTTATGTAAAAAATTGATCCCCAAACAATAATAATGATAGGCTTCATTAGAAAAAGCTGATTGGGCTTTATTAAGAGGTATATATCTTTCAATAATAAGCAGGTAAAAATACCATTTTATCCCTCTCTGATCAGATCACATAAGTTTTGGATAAACCAGAGAACCTAATCAGATAATACCTGTCTTAAGCCTCACATCTATCTGTATGACCCTAGGCACTTACTCTGTAAAAAGTAGAAAAATAAAAGCTCCTACTTCTCAGGTAGGTAGTTGTGGAGATCAAAAGAGGTAATGTTTATAAAGCACTTTGGAAACCTTAAGGTACCATATAAATGCTATAATGAAGTTTTTGAAGAGTTGTTACATAAGAAATTAAATTTCATCTTGATTATCAACTGTCCACATCACATACTTTTTAAGTTATCACATTTTGTCATTTCTGCCTCTATAACTTCTTTCACATCTGCCCCCTTTTACCCCTAACTACTCTAATTTATGCTTTCTTTACCTTTCTCTTGGACTTTTGCAATAGCTTTTTAATGATTCTCCATTAAGTCTCTCCTCATTTCAGTTCTTTCTCTGCATGGTTCCTGAAGTGTAGGTATAAATGTGACTACATTAATCCTCTACTCAAACTCCAATGGCACCCTATTGCCTATAGGCTAAAGCATAAAGTATAATATGTAAAATATAGCTCTAAAAGACTTTTATGAAATTCTTTACAACCTGGCCCTTATGCATACTTCTGTCTTCATTGTACATTACTCTTTCCGCTAAACTCTACTTTCATCCTGATGAATATCTGATCACTGGATTCAGATGGCTCAGGAGGAGAAAGTAAGGCTGGTGACCTGCACAGCCCTCCCTCACTCAAAACAAAGTCAAGTGCAAGTCATGTCATCATTTCTCTGATGGCATGGTCTTTTTTGTCAACGAAGGACGAACACACACACACACACACACACACACACACGCACTCACACACACACACTTTATGGCCAAACTGTCTTTTTTATTTGACCATTATCATCATCATTACTATTCCTTAAACATAATACTTCATCTTATTCCCCCAGTCTGTCCCCAGTGCTTTTTCCTCTCTACTTTGGAGAATTCCTTGTTTCATTCAAGACTCTACTCAATTTCTACTTTCTACGTGAAATCATCTCCCTGATTGGGAGTGTATCCCTTTCTCCTTAAACTCCCTTGTGTTCATTTTGTGTCTATTTTGCATAAATTTGCACAATGTCTCCCATAATAGAATTTGAGCTCTTGAAGGCAAGAAATGTTCCATTTTTATCTTTTATCTCCACTGCCTTTTACACAGTACATGCTTATTAAATGCTGATTGATTGATTAGCATGTGTAATTTTAAGGCATTTAGAGGAGGAGAAGCCTAAGGTCAAGAGTATCCCAGGATAAGAAATTACTTTAACACATCTATTTAAATTATATTTTCTAGAGCAGTGGTGTCAAACTCAAATAGAATCGAACCTAATAAACCCCACTAAGGATCACTGTGGTCACATATTGACTTAGAAAACCACATATTAACATTATCTAGATTCTATTGTATTTTTACTTATTTAGTTAAATATTACCAATTACATTTATTCCATTTCACAGCAGGGAGGGTGGAGGGTAGCTGTCTCTTTGATAACTCTGCTCTGTAGTCACGAATACCACCTTGTGCTTGAGGACACTATTAAACTAGACTCCATTTCTTTGTAAAATACGCAGAAAAGAAATATTGTGCTGCTTCACACAAGTACCAAAGTTTCCTCATGTAGGACAGAATTATACACTGGATAAAGTTCTGAATTTAATATGATGAAGTCATAGACTATAATCAATTCAATTCAATAAGCATTTATAAAAACTTATAATAGCCTAAGGGATGAACACTGCATTAGGCACTGGCTCTGTCTTACAACCATTTTGAGTCTTCAGCACCTTCATAATGTTCCAAATCAGAGGTATCAAATTTAAGAAGAAATACATCCCCGTGGGTCTCATATTGATTTAATAACCCACAATTGAGCATTATTTATTTTATTATATTTTGTTTATTTTTAGACATTTCTCAGTTACATTTTAATCTGGTTTGAATATACCCAGGAGTTTTGGGGGTACGTGTGATCTGTGGGCCAATAGTCTGACACCTCTGCTCTAAATTATAGACCTGATACACTTCACATACTAATGAGATCATAGATTCTTGACATCCTTGAAACACATTGTGTCAGGCCAGCCAAACGGCTATCACCTCAACCACCAACTCACCTCAGGCCTTGGACCTCAGCCCAGTATTCTGAACGGAAAAGCCTTGGGAATAGCACTGCTTTCTTTATATGCAGACTACCCATCTGCTCCACTGAGAGGAGTAATCTCTGTGAAGGTACCCACTTTCTTCACCATCATTAATACTAGCCACTAACCAGTTGGCACTAAGGGGCAATTAAGTCCAAAAGCCCTATCAGTTAACAACCCTTAGACCACCAGTCCTGTTTTTAGCATAGCTCTACTACCTATCACATCCCTTTCCCCAAATATTACCTCACTAAGTAATCCTTAAGGATATACAAACTTATAACTGCTTCTACAGTCACTAAACCTCTATTCCACAGCTTTCATAGCTGCCAAAGACCCAGAGAAGAAAGTTCTTGGTACTAAAGTCCTTGACAATGTCAAATGGTTCACAATCAGAAATCAATGTTATTTTATCACTGGCAAAGACATTTTAAAAGATGCATTGCCATATACTTTGTTGCCCCACTCTGATACCAGAATATCTTTCCATCTGATTCCAGACTGAAACTTCTTATTGATTATCTTCCTCATTAAAATGTGAGCTCTTTGAGAGGAGGGATTATCTATCATTTTCTGCTGGCATTCCCAACATTGAGCACAATGCTTTACACATAGTAAAGCTTTTACTTCATTTGTGTCCAACTCTTCATGACCCTGTGGACCATAGAAAGACAATACTTACCCATTTGGTTTACTTAGTAAAGATATCAGAATGGTTTACCATTTCCTTCTTTGATGCATTAAGGCAAACTGCTTAAGTGACTTACCCAGAGTCACACAGCTAGTAAGTGTCTGAGTTCAGTTTGAAACTTAGGTCCTCCTGATTCCGATATGGTGCTTTATTCACTGACCCACCTAGCTGCTCTGGTAAATGTTTAATAAATGTTTGTTTGCTTTTTTGTTTTGTTTTCATTTATTCTGATACGATTACAAGGGATAATTATTATAATGGGAAATTGGTAATGTAGAAGAGAGCAAGACAAAAAAATGTCATTTGGTAAAGAAGTGATTCTATAAAAAGTTTAAAAGATTAGCAGAAGAGTCTTTGAAATCAGGCTGTGATCCATAGGAAGAAGAGGAGGAGAAAGAAAAGTTCTACTAAGATTTCACTTTCAAATATCACTTTGTAATTGATAATTACTTTCCTCAAAATAACAAGTAAGTCTTGCACAGCAGATTTGGAAGTAAAATTAACTGTCTCAGGTTACTGTAGTAAATACAGTACTATATATATATATATATACACACACACACACACACACACACACACACACACACACACACACACACACACACACACACACATACGCATATGCACATAAATACATAAATAAACAAGTAAGCAGACAAATAAATAAATAGATAGATGAATAAACACATGATGGTCTTCAGTGAAATAATTGGATCCCTAGGAACCTATTTTAAAATGCTTGAAATATAATCAGGTTCATTCAGATCAGCATGTACTGCCATATTTTGCTCCAGCATATTTTTGAAAGGTTGGCCATTTATAAAAAATAAATATTTAAAAATACATAGTCTGTGATTTTAAAAGATCTATGCCATTTTAAGAAGGGATGGAGGTAGGGCCAAAGATGAACATTTCACTTGAAAAGGGGAAGGGGAACGAAAACAGGCTAAAGAAAATGACTCTTTCAAAGCTACATAGTTAAAAACTTAAATGATCTTTTGTTTATTTACTTTTTACATTAGTCCCCCTTTCTTGATTATGAATTTGACTGCTTTCTCCTTTGTTTTGCATACCAAGAAAGTGATCCCTTTCTCTCCCTTCTGCTACCCATTAGTGTCTTGCCAATTTTAGTCACGACAAAACTTTTATCAAAGTCAAAGTGCATCAGCTCATTGTTCCTGAAAATGCTGTTGCAGCAGAATTGTAGGTAAACTCTGCTTGTTCCTTTGCTAGTTAATGTCTGGGCCCCTAGTTTTAGAAATAAATCGCTTGTATAAAAAGCAAATGGGCAGTCTGATATACCACAAGGTACTTCTGTAAATCTCATGGGGTAGCTAAATAACACTTATAATTGTTCATAGATACCAAACAGCAAGGAGTTCTAAAATAGCCTTGTTGTTACAAACCACTAACTTACATATAATAAAAACCAGCTTCTGCAATTTTCAATGGCACCTATTACAGGAAACTTTTTGCTCTTCAAATGATAATATATACTCAATACAAATACAGTACAACAATTCCCTTTGTATTATTTTCTCACTATCATTTGTTTTCCAAATTCATTAATTTATTTGTATTCAGTTTTCAACATTCACATCCCTAAATTTTTAATCCCTTTAAATTTTCTCCCTCTCCCCTCCCCAAGATGGCATGCGATCTTTTGTGGTCTCTACACATATATTCCTATTAAATACAATTACAATACCAGTCACATTGCACAGAAGAATTATAACAAATAGGAGAAACCATGAGATTTTCTCACTATTATTATTGGTTAAGTTCAGTAGATGCACCTTGGAGAAATTTTGTGCCTTCAAATTTCCAATGTTAACCTGTCATGTATTTTTATTCAAATGCTGCTTTTGATTTGTAACAAGTAGAGAAGATAAAGATAATGCTGTTTCCCCCGGTGTTTTGATCTCAGTGTTATTCGACTTATTTAAGTATCATTTGGAAAAAATTATTTACTAGAAGGATGATATAACTACTCATGGATATATAGTTATTATATACTCTTCTATGATTTAAATAATTTTCAAACTTTCTTATTAGTTAATAATGAAAAAACTGTGGGTAGAGTGTATTTGGAAACAGATGACCAGGTTCAAATCCTTGGTTTCCTATGTAGTACTTGTGTGACCTGGGCTGAGTTACTTAAATTCTCTAAGACTCAGTTTCTTCGATAAGATTAACTCACACTGATATGGCATTTTAAGATTCATTGGAGTGTGTTCTTCACAAGAACCCTATGTATCATATTGATATTATCATAACTAAATTCAAAGGACGATGGCAGCTTGGTGCTTCAATAGATAGAGTGCCAATCTTATAGTCAGGAAGATTCATCTTCCTGAGTTTAAACCTGGCTTAAGGTGTGTGACACTGGGCAAGTCACTAAACACTGTTTGCCTCAGTTTCCTTATCTATAAACCTGCATTGGAGAAGGAAATGACCAACCCCTCCAGTATCTTTACCAACAGAATCCTGTATGAAGAGTCAGACCTGGCTGAATAACAACAATTCTGTCAATGAGAAATCCAAGTCTTAGGAATGGTCAAGAAACTAGACTAAGGTCACACTATTGGTAAGACTGCCACCAGAATCCCAGTTTTCTGATTCTGAATTTATTTCTCTTTCTAATATACCATGCTGTTGCTTGTTTTTTCCTTCTTTCACCATCTTTCTGCTCATTCACCAGACTTTAGTCATATTGTGTCCATGAAGAAAGTGGGCATATATTTTAAACGACATAAAATTATCTAAGTAATTCTCATGAGGCTAAAGACCTCATCCATGGAGGTGAAAAGGAAAGGGATTGAACCAATCACTTAGCTCTCCATATGTGTTTCTGCATAAGCAAAATGAAGGAGCTGGATTGGATGATGTCTACACCCTTCCAGTTCTTACTCCTATAAGCTTAAAAGGTGATGGGGGTAGAAAGAGGACTGATGAATTGATAAGAAAATGCAAAGCATGTTACACAAAGTTACCCTCTTTAATTGCCTAAGATTGTTATTAGTAATGGAGTCATTTGTCATAAAGATTGGAGTAGACCTGAGTACAATATGATTTTTAAAAAGTAAAACTACCCAGGAACAACTAAAAAGAGTCATTATCTTATACAGATGTGCTAAAAGAAAAACAGTCACAGAGGAAAAAGATGGGGGAGGAGTGCTGGTAGTTCTGAAAACCTACTTTTATCTGGAATGGATTCAAGAGGAAACAATGCATATATATTTAGAAAAAGATGAAAGTCTTCTAAATTCAGAAAAAAAAAAAAAAAACACTGAGAGGGTGAGGAAGGGGGAAAGAGGGTAGGTGAGGGATCCCTAGAGGGGAAAGTGAAGGAATAGGTCAAACGGGCTATAGAAGAATGTTTAAATTTATGCTACTAGGAGGATAAAGGAGTGATACTAGATACTATTTAAGTAATAGGAGGGCAAGGGAGGAGGTAGAAGTAAAGGAAGGGTAGAAAAAAAGAGATACACACAAATATATAAATAAAAAATCAGGAGTAGAATTTGTTAGGAAAATTATATGTCTACATATGTATGGATTTATGTATGCATGTATATATATGTATATGTGTAGGTATATATCTCTCTATATAAATATATCTATACTTAATTGCAATCTTCTAGGTGTGAGCTGGGGGGAGCAAGAGAGGAAAGAACAAAGTAAAAAGCACACAACAGATAACAAAAGAAAATTTAAAAGGAAACAAAACGTGGACAGCTCTCAACAGTACACATAGTATTTATTATATAGACATTCTTTTTTATGTTTATCTATTTATTTTTCATTTTCAACATTCATTTCCCAAAAATTTTGAGATCTGAATTTTTTCCTCATCTCTTCTCTCCCCCCCAAAACAACTTGCATTCTGATTACCCCTTCCCCCAATCTGCCTCCCCTTCTGTCACACCCCTCCCTTCCCTTATCCTTATCTTCTCTGTTTTCTTGTAAGGAAAAATAGATTTCTATACTACATTGCTCGTATTTCTTATTTCCAGATTGCATGCAAAAACAATTCTCAACATTCATTCCTAAAACTTTGAATTCCAACTTCTCTCGCTTTCTCCCCCCATCCATCCCCACAGAGAGGGCAAGCAATTCGTAGGCTATATATGTGTAGTTTTGTAAGACTTGCATAATAGTCATGCTGTGTAATACTAACTATATTTCCCTCCATCCTGTCCTGTCCCAACCTTTTTTTTTTATTCTCTCATTTGATTTTGTCCCTTCCCCCGAAAGTGTTTACTTCTAGTTACTCCCTTCTCCCATTTGCCCTCCCTTTTATCATGCCCCCACCCCACTTATCCCCTTCTTGCCTACTTTCGTATAGTGTAAGATAGATTTTCTTACCAAATTGAGTGTGCATGTTATTGTCTCCTTATGCCAGATGTGATGAGAGTAAGCTTCACTTTTTCCTTCTCACCTTTCCCCTTCTCCCTTCCATTGTTAAATCTTTTTCTTGCCTCTTTCATAAGAGATAACCTTTCCCATTCCATTTCTCCCTTTCTCCTCCCAATATATTCTTCTCTCACCCCTTAGGTTTATTTTTTTAGAAATCATCCCTTCCTATTCAAATCACCCTGGGCTCTCTGTCTATATATACACATATATTTGTTTATAATTCCTCCAACTACCCAAATACTGAGAAATGTTGCAAGAGTTACAAATATTATCTTTCTGTGTAGGAATATAAAGAGTTAATCTTTAGTAAGTCCTTTATGATTTCTCTTCCCTGTTCACCTATTCATTCTTCCCTTGATTCTTGTGTTTGAAAGTCAAATTTTCTATTCCGTTCTGGTCTTTTCATCAAGAATGCTTTAAAGTCCTCTATTTCATTGCATGACTATTTTTCCCCTTAAGTATTATTTGCTAGACAGGTGTTTCTTGGTTTTAACCTAGTTCCTTTGACTTCTGGAATATCATATCCCAAGCCCTTTGATCCCTTAACGTACAATATGCTAGATCTTGTGTTATCCTGATTGCATTTCCACAATACTCAAATTGTTTCTTTCTAGCTGCTTGCAATATTTTCTCCTTGACCTGGGAACTCTGGCATTTGGCTACAATATTCCTAGGAGTTTCTCTTTTCAGATATCTTTCAGGAGGTGATCAGTGGATTCTTTCAATATTAATTTTACCCTCTAGTTCTAGAATATCAGGGTAGTCTTCCTTGATAATTTCATGAAAGATGATGTTCAGGCTCTTTTTTTCATCATGGCTCTCAGGTAGTACCATATTTTTAAAATTGTCTCTCCTGGATCTACTTTCCAGTTGTTTTTCCAAAGAGATATTTCACATTGTCTTCTATTTTTTCATTCTTTTGGTTTTGTTCTGTAATTTCTTGGTTTCTTGTAAAGGCATTAACTTCCATCTGCTCCATTCCAATTTTTAAAGAACTATTTTCTCCAGTGAACTTTTAAACCTCCATTTCCATTTGGCTAATTCTGCTTTTAAAAGCATTCTTCTCCTCATTGGCTTGTTGGATCTCTTTTGCCATTTGTGTTAGTCTATTTTAAAGGTGTTATTTTCTTCAGCATTTTTTAGTTCTCCTTTAGCAAGCTGCTGACTTGCTTTTTGTGATTTTCTTGTATTGCTCTCATTTCTCTTCCCAATTTTTCCTCCACCTCTCTTATCTGACTTGCAAAATTCTTTTTGAGGTCTTTCATGTCCAGAAATCATTGCATATTTATTTTGAGGTTTTGAATCCACATGACTTGAGTTTTAGATCTTCCTCTGATGGTATGCATTGTTCTTCCTCTTCTGAAGGGATGGAAGAAAGTACTTGTTCACTAAGAAAGTAACCTTCTGTAGTCTTATTTTTTTTCCTTTTTTTTTTTTTTGACATTTTTCTAGCCAGTTACTTGACTTTTGAGTCCTTTGTCAGGAGGGTATTCTCAGGGGACCTGTAAGTTCTCAGTTCTTCCAAGGTGGCACAATCAAGGGAGAGAAGTTTACTCCTCTTCTGTCCTGTGCTCTTGTCTGTGAACAACCACAAGCACTGTGTTTTGTCCAGGAACTGCAAGTAGAATTTCCTCTCCACAAATGCCTCCACCTCCACCATGCCAGTAGCTCTTCCTCTTCACCCTGGGACTACTACTCAGGGATGAGATTCAGATCAGCTGCTCATTTCCTCCAGGGGATTTAGACCCAGGGCTCCAAAAATAGATGCTGCTGCTGCAGTGGCTGCTGCTGGCAGGGCCAGACTGCATTTCCTTCCCGCCCAGATGAAAGAACTTTCTCACAGACCTTTGAAGCTGTCTTTGGTGTTTGTAGGTTGAGCAACTGGGAACTGCTGCTACCACTGTGAATTCTGACCCTGAGGCCTGCTCTGGTCGTATCCCTGCCAAGCCATGCAGCCAAGGCTGAGCTGCTCTCCACTCTGTCCCCTGTGCAATGGACCTTTCCTGTTGGCCTTCCAGCCTGTCTTTGGCTGGAAATCTCTTTCACTATGTCGTTTTGTGTTTTTTGCTTCTCTAGAATTTGTGTAGAGTCATTTATTACAGGTATTTTATGGGTTATTAGGATGAGCTTCTACAGGTCCATCCTTCTACCTCTCCATCTTGGCTCTGCCCCCCTATATAGGCATTCTTGAAACAGAAATTTACAGCTATATATTTTGAATCCTCTCACATTCTGCTGTGCACATAATGTGTTTTTTTATTTTCTTGTTTTGTATTTAAATTTCAATATTTAAGTTTATAATATTTCTTTTTATTTTTTCTATTGTGTATTTGTTTTAATATTTATGTCTAATTTTTTTTTAAAAAAAGAAAATACAAAGCATGCTATACATACGTTCTTTCCTACTCAAAGAGTGTAATAGCAAGGTGGCACAGTATTTTACCTAGAATCATGAAGACCTGACTTCAAATTCAGCCTCAGATTCTAAATGACCCTAGATACTCTGCTTAAAATTTGTCTACCAGTGGTTCTCATCTAAAAATAGGAATCATATTATCCTTTATTTTTCAGGGTTATTGTAAGAATTAAATGAGATAATATTTGTAAAGTGCTTTGTAAATCTTAAATTACTATTTAAATGCCAGTTATTAATACTAATGCTAATAATAATGACAATGATAATATGATGATAACTGTAGTAATAGAGGCAGCCCACTCCTACACAATGGAAATCACATTTTGGAATAAAAAAACAAGGATTAGATTGAGTTTCTTGTACAATGGTCATCTATACCTCAGTAGTTATGGACCAATGAAACTGAACCATTAATACATCTCACTGTCATCAGACAATTATTGGCATTCCTTTGAGGAAGAAGGTATATTGAGTATAGTGATAGATAACCAGACTCATAAATTAAACATTTCTAAATACACAGGAGAGAGAGAGAGAGAGAGAGAGAGAGAGAGAGAGAGAGAGAGAGAGAGAGAGAGAGAGAGAGAGAGAGAGAGAGAGATGGAGGGAGGGGGAAAGGGAGAGAAAGAGACAGACAGAGACAGAGAGAGACAGACACAGCGAGACAGAGACAGACACAAAGAAATAGGTACAGAGATACAGAGACAGAGGGATAGAGAGGTGGGGGAATTGCAGCAGTTACAAAGAGAAATTTTGAATACCTGTCTCCCCTTCATTGATCCCCTTTCAATAAGAGAAAAAACACATTTAAATAAAATTGACTAACCATATGCACAAGCATATTTGGCACTCCACAGCAACACTAGCTCAGTTCTCTTGAGTAGGGAGAAGAGAAATGCATTGCATTTTCTATTCTTCAGGACCAAGATTCTTTCATATTTGTTTTAATCACTAAATTCCTAGTACCTCGCAAATAATTTCCATGGGGTAAGGGAATTATCAAATGGTTGTTGAAAGAATGAATTTATTAATGGCAATTAATCTGAATTTTCTTGCCTTTTAGTGATACTATTTTTACACTGCTAAAATGATGCTTTTCATAATGGGATTTTTGTATTAAAATTCTTTATTTTAAGAGACTTTAATAATTCATATTATACCTTTGATCTCTGGGTAATCATGAGTTCAACAATTTGAGCTGCTGTATTTTAGCACATGTGAATATAATGGAAAGAAAGAGACAAAGGGAGGGAGAGAAAGAGACAGAGACAGAGACAGAGAGATGGGGAGAGTATTGAACCTTTGAAAACATCCAAATTAATGAAAATGATCTGTCAGTTTCTCTTTTGCCTTTGTAGATGGATTTTAATGCTATCTGAGCCCCAAATTTAAAGTAAAATTTCTAAATCAGTTTTATTTCAGTAAAAAACTAACTCTAGAGGAAATTTTAAAAATTCATGTAGAACAATTCTTTGCTGCAATGTATATTTTAATTCAAAGTGCGTCTTAAAAGTGACACACCAGAAACTTTTATTTTACAACATTTCAAAAATAGAATGTTAAAAATTATTTTCAGATGTAATTGAGAAAAATAAAATATTATTAAAAGAACACTGAAAAAAATCATCTTTCTCTCCAATGTGAATTTCCCAACATAGGAGAAACAGATTTTGATGTTTATTAAAACAGTATTTGAATAGGTGATATGGTGCAGTCCCAAGAGCTCTGGATTTGGAATCAGAGAACTGTGTTCATCTCTTGTCTCTTCCACTTGCTACTTATGATGTTGGGTGAGTTAATTGACTTTTCTGGGCCACAGTTTCTTTATCTATAAAAGAGGGATTTAGGCTATACAGTCTGTTAAATGCGTTCTGATCTGATAGTATAAACTTTTAGATTTAATTTCTTTTCAATAATGTTATCAATAATTATCATGCTGGATTTGGAGCAGAATTGCTCAGACTTGAGTCAGGCAGCCTTACTTTGCAGCCTACCTCTACACTTGCTACCATGATGTTCTTCCCAAGCACCCCAACATACCCAGTGGGATCTACTATCATGGGTTCTTTCATTTGCTTTTTCAAAAGGAAAGGCAACTTTTGAGGAGTTAACAATCTCCTTTAAACAAGTACATATGTCATTCACCAATAGAGAAAAATACAAGAAAAGAAATAAAGACCAGTAGACAGGCTTCCATTTATCTGACCATTACATATATCCAGAGTTACCATAGAGGGAAGCACCAACAACTGGGTTTTCAAAACCAGGAGGTTGCTTAACAGCTTTCCAGAGCCTCGTCTGGCACACAAACCTTCTTCCAAAGCTAAGGCTCAAAGCCAAACCTCCCCTCAAAGTTTATATATTCTTTTCACAGCCACAATTAACAAAAGGTATGGGCCTTCCTACAAATCTTCCCTAATCAAACTTCCCTTAATGTGCAGGCCCATTAATGGGAGGGAAATGTCTTCCCATTAAGAAGCAAAATTATAATAACAACAAGCAAAAAGTCATCATCAATACAACACCCCGGCCCTCACTGTCCTCATTTCTAAAATGATGACATTGTGAGTATTAGATGACCCCCAGAGTCTCTTCCACTAAATCCTAACACCCCCACATAAATGTATGTATGTATGTATGTATGTGTACATACATACACATATATATATACACATACATATATGTGTATGTATGTATCCTAGATATAGATGATGATACGTACAGGCATATACTTGGTGTGTGACCCTGAGTAAACCAGTCAACATGTTGACCAGGAATCTCTATGTGATTATACATTTCATAGTAATTGCTGAGCTTCATGGATATAGAACGAGTTCCCCCCCGCCCCCAGGTGCTTCCTACACTGATGAAATCATAGGTCCAGTTCCATACATAAATCCAGACTTATGATTTCATTGACATAAGAAATTCCCTCCACCAGTATAGATTAGCACCTATTCTTCAATTTATATCCTTAGGAAGTTTACTGAAACTTTGAGAAGTTAACCGTCTTGTCTATAGTCACAGAGTTAGCATGTGTCAGAGGAAAGGCTTAAACCCAGGTCTTCAAGAGAGTGAGGTGGACCCTCTCTCCTCTATGCTGTACTGTCAATAGCTAGTATGAATTAATGAGCCTTTATCTTGGCCTACATATGACAATCTAATTTTTTAACGTTCAAAACATCAAAAAGTGGAAATTTTTTTTATCATAACCTCCTAATTCAGAGGTATAGCTTTCTTATTATTTCCATTTTAAAAAAATGCTTTTATTTCAACAGCATGATGAAAATACATAATGGACATCAAAGATACCAAGACTGACATTTTGGAGAATGATTTTTGAAGATACGCCAACTGTTTGACTTGTCTCATGCTTTAGAATTAGCTACATAGTGAAAATGTAACAATGCTACTATCCTAAAAAAAGTAATTTCAAAAGTCTTTGTTCATTTTGCCCTATTTTATAAAATCAAATAAATACAAAACATTGAAAATAACAGCAAACTTCTTGAATAAAACAAAACACAGAAAAATAAAATCTTATGTTAATTAAAAGCACTAGAATGACTAATAAAACTCATTTTGCCTGTACAAGCATAACTGATTTAGCATGCAATTGGAGTGGGGAAAGGAAGTACATAAAGATAAAACTAAATCTATAATAACTCTGTGCCCATAGTTATGGCCATTGTACATGATCAGATTTTGCTTTGTTTCATGGCAGAAAAAGACATTATTGATTATGTACTGAAAAATAGTTAGAATTCCATATGAAGTAGTTTGTAACTTTCCATTTTATTTTGTGTGAATTTATTATTATGGTATAGGCAGTCTATTATACCTGACATTTGGAATAACTTTTTAATCAATACCACCATTCTTCTACACTTTGAGATTTTCTAAAAAGAATAGCTATAATTAATTAAATACTCTTCTTCACATACATATACAGACCTCTTGTGATTTCAGGCTCAAACATATCATATATCAGAATTTGATATAATTGATGAGATATCAATAATAATTTTTGAGTTGAAAAGGGAGATGTGAATAAAAGCTAGACACATCAATGAAATTATTTTCAAATCAAAGAAAGGTTAATTCTGCAATTTATAATTTACTGAACGTGAGGTTCATTACCATATAATGAGTCAAATGAATTATGTCAATGGTTTTAAGGCACTCTGAATGGATACTTGGGATCAATAAGAACCATTATGCATACACTAAGAAGTTTTGGAAGATAAGAAGTACAATGAATAGAGTTTTGGACTTGTACCTGGGATCAAATCTGCCCTCTGACGTTTGCTAGTTGTGTTATCCAGTTCAATTCATTTTACTACTTTTAACATGTTTCTTCTTCTATAAAATGGGGGTAATAATAACTGTTAAATGGTTATTGTGAGCACAAAATGTGAAAATATGTAAAGGTCTTTGCCAATATTAAAATTCTATGTAAATCTCAGTCATTATAACTATTATTGAAATTATTATTTCAAAATGCATTGCTCTTATCCCTGGACTGAAAAATTAAGTTAGTGATATAACTAGAGTGTATCAGGATTTTATTAAGGTGATGACAAATTCTCTTATGATATATGTATACTCAAAAGGAAACATGTGCTTGCATCAAATTATAACTAGGTCTGTGAGGAATTACTTAGAAAAGCAGATCAAAATATTCTTAACTAGTAGTTTTCTACCAAGGAGGAGGTCTCCACAGGTGTACTGAAAGGTTGCTCTCTTTGGAATTTTTGTTAATGATTTGATTGAGCTTTTTTTAAAATTGCATTATGTAATTTCCATTGATGGATTATAAGATTTGTAACTAACATTAAATTGGTAGTGCTAATAATTTGGAGAGCAATAGAACTAAAATCCAGAAGGATCTGGTAAAGATGATCATAATAAGTCAAAATTATGTAAAGGAGCTTATTTGGTAGCAATCAAGAATGCATTCCTTTGAGACAGAAAAAAACTTGTATTTCTCTTGACTTCTAAGTCCTAGGGTGTAGTCTTGCAGAACTGTTATGATTCCAGCACTGATAATTACAACACAAAGTAACTTACATAGATTGGCAGAAGATCAAATTATGTAATTTGACTCGCAACAAATTAATGAGTCACATAACCATACTGAGGCATGACAGTTTTAAACAAATTGGTATAAAATTCACATGAATGTACAAAAGGTTTAGATTGGTATAAATTTGAAAGTATAGTAAAGAGTCATAATTAATCATATTTCTTTAATACATCGAACTAAAACAAAACTCTTTCCCCTTAATGATTTTATAAAGTAAGTCATACTTATATGTATAAAAACAAAAGATCAGTGACATGATAAAGGTTTATAGATTGATTGATTTTGTCAATATGAGGACTTTCCTCTTAAAAAGACAGATTAGGGTCATAAATGATTTAATAGATGGGGGTTTGGTGAGTTTTCTGAGGCTTAGGGAGCTTAAGTGATCAAAATGTGGAATTATATACCTTCCAAATGTAAGAGAAGAAATTTATACTCAGCTATCCCCAACTCTAAGTTAATAGCCCTACCACACTATGTCTATGAGACAAAATTAACAAAACTAAATTTGTGATGAAATCAGTGTCCTTGACTTGATCTAGTGATTTTAGATGATTGTTATTCAAAAGAATTTAATGATGGGAAATAGGCAACCTGACAAGTGAACATAATATTTGACTGTATTAAAAGAAGATTTTTTCCCCCAGAACAAAGATGCTTAATAGTTCCAAAGTGTTTTATGTTGCACAAATCAAATCCTTTATCATAGTGATGTCACTTTGGTCTTCTTTGGGAACAAAGGAAAACAACCAACCAAACATGATGCACAAATCACATCTGGAGCATGATTTTTACTCTGGATGGCACATTCTTAAAGGTGCATTGAAAACATTCGACATAGTAGCATTATTGTTAAAGGAAATGATCTAGAACTTATTGAACATATAAATTATGAACCTACAAAGGAATACAGAGCTTCCAAGCATTCCTGATGAAAAGACCAGAATTCTGTAGAAACCTTAAATATAAACACAGGAATCAAAAGAAATGGTAGCATGTAGAAATTATTGGACAAAATGTTTTAAATAAGCATGAAGTTCTTACATTCTGATAGGGGTAGACAATTTAAGTATCCCCTAGGAACGGTAATAGCATGAGGATTCATAGAGTTACATAAGACAGATACTTGTTTAATTGATCTTAAAAAGGAAGAAAGTAAAGGGAGGGAAACATAGATTTACTGGAGAAGAAAATGAATTGGTAGGTGGAGGGATACGAAGGAAGATAGTTTCAGGGAGGGATTTGTAATAAGTGAAATAATCTATAAGTTTAGAGGGCAGAACATGAAAAGGAGTTTAAAAGATAAAAATGGGTATGAAACTAGGATTGGGTCTTGGATGAAAAGAAAAGAAGTTCAAGGCAAAAGGAATTGATTTTATCTAGAATAAAGCATGGATGCTCTCACCAGTGGAACACATTTCTTTCTCACCACTTTCTTATTTGTAGAAATCAATGCAGAACAAAGTGAGAGGGAGAAAAGATGGAAGGAGATATTCAATAAACAAACCTAACTGTGAATGTGAATGGGAAGAACTTGTGTCCTCTGTGTGAGCATGAGTCCAGCACCCTAGTAGTCCAGGATATATGTTGGGAGGGAATCAAATGAAGCACACATAGGTCATTGAACATTTAAGAAAAAAGTAGTTTAACTATACTTAACCTAAGGAAACTGGAACACATTGTTTAGAGACTCAGAACCCTTTACTCTATGGAAACACATACAGTTAAGGATATTGACTTCAATAAGATAAGAAAATAAATTTAGGAAAAAAATATAGGTGAAGAGAAACCAAAATTATCACTATTTGCATATGATCAATGTATTGGTTTGCTGAGAGAACCCTAGTGTTACCTAAGAAAAATAGCTAATTAAAACAAAGCAGCAAAGTTAGAGGATGTAAAATAAATCCACACAAATCAGGAATACCTTTGTGTATTACCACTCACCTCTAGGTACAAAGGTGATGGATACCTACTACTGAAAAAGACATATTTTCAGCCATAGAAAAATATCAACTTGTTTTGCTTGACTATATGGCATTCTGGAGTGGGACAATAAGGAAGGGGGCAGTAATAGAGAGGACAAAAATGTGTATCCATCAAACCTTTGCAATCCAATAAATAAAACCAAAAAAGAGTTTGGAAGAAACCCAACCATTCAGGGAAGTTCTGTTCCTATTTCGTTGAAGTCCATACATACTTTTAAAAGATAAACAATTTATTTAGCAAACTTATAGTCTTATATGTGTCTGTTTTATTCTTCAATCAACAAGCATTCAGTACACACTTATACCAGAAACACTGTGCTTACCACTGCAAATTCAAAGAAAAAAAGAAGTGTTTACATTCTAATATGGAAAATGATAAATGCATTAACAGACATATTCATAATATAATATATGTAAAGTAGGAAAGATCATTCTTCAGATATTAAAATATTCATTTTGTTGACATTTCTCAAATTTATAATAAATATTTAGAAAATGAAATGAAATGTTTTTGAGCGAGTTTCAGACAAATCAATATTCTACAAGCTAATTGACTTTAAGTAAAATGTTCCTGAGGCAATGAGGTGGTGCAGTGAATAGAGTGCCAGACTTGAATTGAGGAAGACTTTTTTTTTTCTGAATTCAAATCTGTCCCTCACACACTTCCTAGATATGTGACCCTGGACAAATCACTTAACCCTGTTTGCCTCAGTTTCTTCATCTGCAAAATGAGATGTAGAAGGAAATGGCAAGCCTCTGCAGTATCTTTGCGAAGAAAACCCCAAATGGGATTACAAAGATACATGACTGAAAAACAAATTGAACAAAAATGTCCCTTGAATTGCTTCCTAGGAAGGGAAATTTATCAAGTCCTAAACACTTTCCCAGAGAAGAGACTGGGTGACCTATCAGTGTTGGATAGGAGATATCTACATGGTTGTAGATGACCTTGTATATAAAATGATCTCAGATATTTTCCAGGATGAAATTTTATGATCTAATTTTTAAGTTGTTTTAAGCTACAAAAACTTCAGATTTATTTTCTTTATTCAGATTAATACTGTCTCCTGCTTACAAATATAAGGTATGTCAGTAATACTATGAGACAAATATATTAAGCACTTCTGCTACTTTATACAAGGCATTGGCACGTATAAAATATTAATACTATAAAAATATTGAACTAATGGTTTGCACTCTATCGATGCGGAAAATTTAACATGTTGTTTTAAAGTGTGTTTTAACCAAATTATGCCAAGTTGAACTAGAGGACTCAAATAACATGCTAAATTTTCATTTTCTATATGATTTTCAATAGAAAGAAAAAAACAACATTGTTGAAAACCTGGTAAACATTCTTCGACTTGACAAAAACAAGAATGTTTCTGGGGTGGAGGACAAAGTCTTTATATCCACATTGTTTAACTTTTGTTCCAATTCAAATAAATTTTTCTATAAATCAAGAAATGTTCTTAGGAGTTTCTGACCCTAAATCAGATAGTTTTCTGGGAGAAAAGATTCAGTTATTGGGTTCTATTCCCTTCTCCATGTCTCTAGTTATGCCCATCCTTACTTTGATAGTATGTATATTTATGGGAAACTCTACTTAAAATTTATTTCTGAAATTCATTTTATTCTGCTTTTCTTATGGTAATTTATTAAATCTTTTCATTAAAACAATTGGGTTTTCTATCTCAGTTAATAAAAGTACACACATTGGTGGGAAGTCTGCCAAGCAGAATCAAGGAAAATGAAGGTAAAATGAAAAATAAACATACTTAAAGGTTTTAGAATATCTCCTAATCATTTGCCATTTAATTCATTTCATTGTATCTTTAAAGTAAATAATTCATTGATATTGTATTCAACTAACTTTTATCATCATTTCACCTGACTCAAAAGTATAATGAAAATAATATAATTTGCATTGTTTACTTATTATAAAAAGAATGAAACATTCATTCTCATACAACAAAAAAATTGTTACCGTGATATTATTAACAGTGACAAATGGTTGCTTTATTTCTTAATCCTAGTGGTTTTCAGTCATGTTATTGAGTTTCTAATTTAAGTTGCTTCCAAAATGATGGTTAATTTAAGTATTTCAATTGTTATTTATAACCAATATACATCAACATATATATATGTGTATATATATGTATATGCCTATATTCACTTTTGTATCATTGCATCATTATATTTTGTAATTATATCAATTATTTAAATAAAAATCAGAAAAAATAAAATAGATGCAATGCAGATTATTCTAACTATAAGTGTTTATTTGCCTTTTGGTTAAGATCCTGAGATGACTAAATAGTATTATTATGTTTTGTTATTATTATTATTATTATTATTATTATTATTATTATTATTATTATAATACCTTCTTTCAAATAAGGACATGGACCTAAGTTTAACTATGACAATGCACTGGTTGTTTTCTTGTTAGAATAGTCAGTCATACCTCCATCTACATACCCTCCTTGAAAAAAGGTGTGAAGAAATCACTCTATGGCCTTCTACAGCATACTAAATCCAACACATAAAGCATGGCATTTATCCACTTAACATTTTTATTTAGAGGTTCATGAAAAATTCATTTTTGTATTAATCATTATCTGTGGACTCATTATGTTAAAATAATGACAGATGCACAAAAGAGAAACTACTCTTTTTATGTTTTCCTTGAGTAGGATCATTGGGGTGACTAAGGTAGAGAGGAAGCACGATTGGACTTTAGATTTCATAGTGTGATAAGATATAAAGGAGGAAGCAGCATTCAATATTGTTTAATACAAATTCATTGCTTTACAGAAGAGGAAACAAAATTTCAGAGGAAGTGTACTAGTCCAAGGTTAGTATAGGGGTAAATTGAAGTGATGGAGTTTGAATGCAGGTTCTCTCAATCTATCACCAGTATTGTCTTACTTAGTAAAATAAAATAAGATAATTTAAAATTGTCCTGCCAATTACCAGATAGAAAGAGTTAGGCATAATTGAAATAGAACCAATATAAATGATTTTCAGGGTTTGTATATGTTTCAAACTTTTGCAAAACATAGAGTTAATCCTTTTCCGTAACAAGTCAATGAAAGTTGTTGTTTTGCTTGATCTGTCTGTTTATTCATGTGTGTGTTTGCTTGAAGAGTTTGGGCTTCTAGTCCTCATTGGCTACTAGCAGAGAGCTTGTACCATAATACTAATTTGTGGGTTCAATGACTAGTTTAGACTAAGAAAGGGTTTTTTTAGTATTAATATTAATTACAATTCTATTTTTATTAAATTCCAGAAATATAATTTACCTATCAGTTAATTAATACATATTCATGAAGTTTCTACTAGTCCAATTCTATGCTAGGTTATGGGGACACAAAGACAAAATCAAAACAGAATCTGGCTCCAAGAAGCTTATATTTTATCAGAGAAGTAAAAATTAAGACGTTTAAAAATAAATTTAAAATGTATGCAAAATAAATCTGAAGTCATTTATTTGGGGGAGGTAGTGGCTCTAGGAAGAGTGCTCTTTTGAAGGAAGCTGGAGTTTCTAAGAGGTAAAGATGAGGAGGTTATATATTCCTCTTCTGGAAATCAGCCTATAACTTCTCTTTAACTAGTATATTGACTTACATTTGCACTTTTTTAAAATAACATTTTCCCTACTATCCATTTCCAGTTTTGTTCAAAATATAGGATATAAGATTTATTTTATTTTTCCAAATGTCATTGGAAAAGCACAATTAATTAAATCTTAGTTAATATTTTAGTGATACTAGTATCTAACACTTCATAATGTAGAGGGGTTTTCTGAAAAAATCTAATTGTGGACAGTTGAATTCACTCACTCATTCAAATAACCTTGATTAAGAAACTAATATTTTCAGCGTACTGTGCTGGGAATGTGAAAGATATAAAGTTAAATGGTGTATGGTCCATATTATAAAGAACACTATGATGTACTCTGAGGACATTTCTAGGTAAATTAATATTCCTCTCTGATAGCATCCTACGAATTTTATAAAGTTATAATCTAACTTTTGTTTCAAATAATTCTAAATATTATAATAAATTTCCTGAAATATGGTATTCAGGAAAGGTGATATGGAATAGTTGAAAAAAGCTAGCTTTCAAGTCAGGAAAATTAGGTCTTGGATTCAGGTCCTAGTGCTAATGCATGTGGGCTGTGTGACCCTGGGTGAGTCACTTCACCCCTGGTAACTCTATAATACCTTAGTCTCAGTACCCCAGGCAACTCCAAAACCTTACATTGTAAAACTGATAACATCCTATGTGAGTAGAGAGAATGCCTCATTGGAAGCTCCTGACATGCATGAAATCACATTACAATGTATTTTTTTTTTTAAGAAGAAGAAACATTTTTTATTTTTTTTTTAACTTTTAACATTTATTTTCACAAAATTTTGGGTTACAAATTTTCTCCCCTTTTGTCCCCTCCCCCCCCCAAACCCAAGCATTCTAATTGCCCCTGTGACCAATCTGCTCTCTCTTCTATCCTCCCTCTCTGCCCTTGTCTCCGTCTTCTCTTTTGTCTTGTAGGGCCAGATAGCTTTCTTTACCCCTTAACCTGTATTTCTTATTTACTAGTGGTAAGAACATTAGAGTTGATCCTAACACTTTGCGTTCCAACTTCTTTAGCTCCCTCCCTCTCTACCCCTTCCCTTTGGAGGACAAGCAATTCAATATAGGCCAAATCTGTGTAGTTTTGCAAATGATTTCCATACTGGTTGTGTTGTATAGGACTAACTATATTTCCCTCCATCCTATCCTGTCCCCCATTACTTCTATTCTTTTATGATCCTTTCCCTCCCCATGAGTGTCGACCTCGGATTACATTCTCCTCCCCATGCCCTCCCCTCTATCCTCCCCCCCACCCTGCTTGTGCCCTTGTCTCCCACTCTCCTGTATTGTGAGATAGGTTTTCCTATCAAAATGAGTGTGCATTTTATTCTTTCCTTTAGTGGAATATGATGAGAGTAGACCTCATGTTTTTCTCTCGCCTCCCCTCTTTATCCCTCCACTAATAAGTCTTTTGCTTGCCTCTTTTATGAGAGATAATTTGCCCCATTCAATTTCTCCCTTTCTCCTCCCAATATTTCTCTCTCATTGCTTGATTTCATTTTTTTTTTAAGATATGATCCCATCCTCTTCAATTCACTCTGTGCACTCTGTCTCTATGTATGTGTGCGTGTGTGCATGTGTGTGTGTGTACTCCCACCCAGTACCCAGATACAGAAATGTTTCAAGAGTTACAAATATTGTCTTTCCATGTAGGAATGTAAACAGTTCAACTTTAGTAAGTCCCTTATGACTTCTCTTTGCTGTTCACCTTTTCATGGTTCTCTTCATTCTTGTGTTAGAAAGTCAAATTTTCTTTTCAGCTCTGGTCTTTTCATCAAGAAAACCTGAAAATCCTCCATTTCATTGAAAGACCATTTTTTCTCCTGAAGTATTATACTCAGTATTGCTGGGTAGGTGATTCTTGGTTTTAGTCCTAGTTCCTTTGACTTCTGGAATATCCTATTCCATTCCCTTCGATCCCTTAACGTAGAGGGTGCTAGATCTTGTGTTATCCTGATTGTATTTCCACAATACTTGAATTGTTTCTTTCTAGCTGCTTGCAATATTTTCTCTTTCACCTGGGAATTCTGGAATTTGGCCACAATGTTCCTAGGAGTTTCTCTTTTTGGATCTCTTTCATGCGGTGTTCTGTGGATTCCTTGAATATTTATTTTGCCCTCTGGTTCTAGAATCTCAGGGCAGTTTTCCTTGATGATTTCATGGAAGATGATGTCTAGGCTCTTCTTTTAATCATGGTTTTCAGGTAGTCCCAGAATTTTTACATTGTCTCTCCTGAATCTATTTTCCAGGTCAGTTGTTTTTCCAATAAGATATTTCACATTATCTTCCATTTTTCCAATCTTCTCGTTATGTTCTGTGATATCTGTCTTTCTCATAAAGTCCTTAGCGTCCATCTGTGCCATTCTATTTTTGAAAGAACTGTTTTCTTCAGTGAGCTTTTGAATCTCCTTTTCCATTTGGCTAATTCTGCTTTTGAAAGCATTCTTGTCCTCATTGGCTTTTTGAACCTCTTTTGCCAATTGAGTTAGGCTAGTTTTAAAGGTGTTAATTTCTTCAACATTTTTTTGGCTCTCCTTTAGCAGGGAGCCGATCTGCTTTTCATGCTTCTCTTTCATCCCTCTCATTTCTCTTCCCAGCTTTTCCTCCACCTCTCTAACTTGATTTTCAAAATTCTTTTTGAGCTCTTCCATGGCCTGAGCCCATTGGGTGGGCTGGGACACAGAATCCTTGATTTCTGTGTCTTTGCCTGATGGTAAGCATTGTTCTTCCTCATCAGAAAGGAAGGGAAGAAATGTCTGTTCTCCAAGAAAGTATCCTTAAATAGTTTTATTTCTTTTCCCTTTTCTGGGCATTCTCCCCAGCCAGTGACTTGACCTCTGAATATTCTCCTCACACCCACCTCGCCTCCTGGTCCTCCCAGCCAGCGTTTGGGGACTGGGATTCAAATGCTGCTTCCCGCCTTAGGGCTTTTGGCGGGGGCAGGGCTGCTATTCAGTGTGAGAATTAAGTTCAGATGGTCAGGTTGGGGCAGGGCGGCCTCTCAGGCTCAGTTCCCTCAGGGGGTTTATGTACAGACCTTCAACAATGGATCCAGGCTCCAGCCCGCTTGGGGAGTCCCAGTCTGCAGCCGCCTCTCAGCTTCTATCTCCCGGGGGGGCCTGAGCCATGGGGACACCCCACTCCCCTCTCGACCCGCCAAAGAGACTCTCTCACCGACCCCCGTCACCTGTGGGTGGAGGGGCTTGTGCTGCTGCTGGAGATCCCGTCCCTGAAGCCTGCTCAGATCTGCACCTCTCGGAACCACGGCCGCTGCAGGTCTGGGCTGGGCTCCGCGTCTGCAGCGCGACAGACCTTTTGCGAGAGGTTTGCAGGTCCCTCTGTGGTTGGAGGGACCGCTGGAGATCCCGTCCCCGTAGCCCACTCGGATCTTTTCCTCACGGTGTCGCGGCCGCTGCAGGGCTGCCCTCTGCTCCCAGTCCTGGCGCCCAGTCCGCAGCATGAAGGACCCCCTGCGAGAGGTTTGCAGGTCTCTCTGGAACAGAAATCTCCCTCACTCCAATATTCCGTGGCCTCTGGGTGCAGAATTCACTGTGAGTTGGTCCCCTCTAGCTGTTCTGTGGGTTGTGGGTTCGGAGCTATGTGTATGTGCATCTTTCTCCTCCGCCATCTTGGCTCCGCCCCCCTACAATGTATTTATAAAATAATGGTTGTTATGTTTCACCCAGGTTCCATTTACTCACTAATCCCACTCCCAGGCCAAGAATTCTGAGGATGTCCCCCCAAAATCCTCATTTCTATTAGTTTCATATGAGTGTGTATATATGTGTGCACGCATGTGTGTGTACATATGTATATAGAAGAGTAGACCCTCATAAGAAATATTGGATTATTTTCTTCTTTGCCTTTTCCCTTCTTTTCTTAGTAGTATTAATTTATTTCAGTCAAAATCTTTTCAATGTCATATAATTGTAATTATTTATTTGTTTTTGTAGTCATTTCTATCCTTTGGTTAAGAATTTACTTCATGGTTAAAACTCCCAAATTCTTCATGTTCTGCTTTTTTTTTTTCTCCTATTTTTATAATAGTATCATTGATAATGTTCAGGTCACCTATTCATTTTGTTTTAATTGTGGTCAATTGTGTATGATATAGGCCTAAGCCTAATTTCTATTTGAAATGTTTTGAGTTACCTTGCCAAATAGGGATAATATTTTCAGATTTATTAAACATTGAGCTGAACAGCATTCAATTGTTTCAGATTCTTCTTGTCTAGTCTCTTCTATAAATCTCTAATTCTGTTTTTATCTGCTACCAAATAATCAGTTTTGATGATTATACAAGTAGAGTTTGAGTTCTGGATCAGGTATTCTTCCTTTAAATCTATGTTTCCCCCATTACTTCTCATGATATTCCAGACTTCTGGTTCCTTCAAATATGTTTTGTTATTATTTTATTTATCTATTTTAGTTCTTTATTGAGTTTTCAATGTCAGATATGCTTGTGCTAATTTCCTTTTTCTCTTTTAGGATTACTAAAGGATTCTTTCTTCTGAGAATTTGTTCTCTATTTCTTCCCATGGTTTCTATTTATTTTACTTCATTATTTATTTACTTATAGTTTTGTTTCCTCTTTTTTTGAACATATTCATTCTTTAGTCTCTTCTCTGTACCTTTAATGATAATTTCCCATGTTTCCATTTTTTTTTCAGTTGCAGGTTCTTTATTTTATTTGGTGAATTCATTGATACTTTGAGAGGATGAAGGGGAGATTGGCTTGGACATACCTCCTACTCATCCTTTTTTGATAGAAGTCATATTCTTGATAACGTTTAATCTCTTTCAGGGTTTTTATTTTGAGATTAATCAAGGATATATGGAAATGTTAAATCACAATGTAATAACTGTCTCTACTTATAATTAGTAGAAGATATATCTATTCAAGCATACACAACAGATCATTTTTACTATATTGATTGTTTCAATTACATTAAGAAGTTACTTTAGTAAAGTGAAATAAATTGAATAATTTTTTGGCCATACAATTGAAAATAATCACCTTTGGATATTATACTTGATGACATTACGCAATTTAGTGAAATCCTGGTTGGGACATTATGAAATAAATTTTGGAAATTTGCTACTACTTTTAAATAAAGAAAAAATACATTTTGTTATCACACATTCATTCCCCTCCTTCCGACTTTCCCTTACATACTATGGACCAAAAAAAGACAGACAGATTAAAAGAAAAATGGAAGGAAAGAGAAGGGAAGGGAAGTGAAGGGAAGGGAAGGGAAGGGAAGGGAAGGGAAGGAAGGACTAGCATATGCTAGCTACATGACCAAGGAAAAATCATATAACCTCTTATGCCCCAAATCCTAAGTTACAGACTTAAAAAAAAAAAAAAAAAAAAAAAAAGATCTGTACCAGTGGAATTCTCACACTAGGAGTTCTATCCACTATTGAAGATTTAAATCTTTACATAAAACTGCATGATTTAGTGGCAAGAGCTATTCATGGAATCAAAAGAAAGACCTGAGTTTGAGTTCTTGATCTGTCCAGAACTAGGTGACCCTGACCAAATCTAATCTCTATGATTTTTCATGTACTTATTTATAAAATGAGATTTATTGATACCAACTCTACTTTCTTCTAGGGCAACTAGGTGATGCAGTGGATGGAGTGCCAGGCCTGAGGTCAAGAAGACCTGAGTTCAAATGTGACCCAGAGTCTTATTATCTATGTGACCCTGGGCAAATTACTCAACCCTGTTTGCTTTAGTTTCCTTATCTGTAAAATTAACTGGAGAAGGAAATGGCAAACCACTCTAATATCTTTGCCAATAAAATTGCAGGTGTGGTCATGAAGAGTCAAACACAACTGAAATGACTGAACAACAAACAACAACTAGGTTCTTCATAGAGTTGTTATAAAAAACAATGCATGTCAATTTTAAGGTGCTCTATAAATGACTATTGTTATTGTCTGTAGTAGAAAATTGAGCACAAACTAACGCTTTTTAAATATGGCCTGGCACTATCATTTAAAAATATATCCCTTTAAAAATGTAGCTAACTGAATTTCATCAAATGATATAGATCACCCAAGAAAAATGATGCCTAGGTTATATTACATCTCACAAGTTGTTCCCGACCATAACCAAAGGGTTTTACATTCAGTCTTTTAACCTTAAACCCATGTTGGCACAGCATAAAATAAAAATGACCTATTGTGAAATGTCATCTTATTCTCACATCTATCAGGCACACGTGATATTTGTTCTACTTTGCTGTTGCTAAGGTCCTTTGATAATAAAAATGACCTTGGAAAAAGTCAAGTTTTATTGACTACAATATAACATGGTTGATAGTAACTCTTAGATTTCCTTTAGGGCACTCTCATTCACAAAACATGACTTAATTCCTGTAATTAGAGGGTTATTATACTGCACATAAGATGCCTCTGTCTAGTTATATTTCATTCACTATGACTTTAAAGAATAGTATTGTACAAAGAATATTGCTTCAAATTTCATGAATATCCATTAAAAAACTAAAATAACAGAAGAAATTCTTCAGGGAATTGGATAAGTGTTCTATATTTCTTTTATAAAAAGACATGGAAAAAATAAAATCAGACTTAAGGATATGGAGAGATTGTGCTCTGCACTGATGGAGACAAATACCATCTTTCTCCACTGAAAAAGATCATACAGGGAAGAATTCTCAAAGCTTGAATTCAACAAGAAATTCAACAAACATTTATTTAACTTCTGAAATGTATTACAATATGCCCTAGAGATTTAAAGTTAGTTATCATATACACACTGCTCTCAAAGCTTACAATAAATTAGGTTAAGGGAGGTAGTGCATGATAAATGAAAATAACAGGTCTGGGCATTGTGTGATAATAAAACTGAGTAGAGTGGAATAAATTTCAAGAGGGGTCTAGGATAGGTTACAGGAAAAATTTTTGAAGGAAATGACAACTGAGTTTTATCTTGAAGGAAGGGAACGATTTCCACAAATGTATATAGGTTTGGTGTACTCTGAAAATGTGAGATGGAAGACCTGGGCGGGGGGAGACAAGGCAAGCCAAGGATGGGAAATAGAAAGTTTGGCAAGTGTATAGAATACAAAAATAAAGGAATAATATGATATGAGGCCAGAGCAGGTAAAGTTAAATTAAGATGGATGATCTTACATGCAAGAAAGAAGTTTAACCATATTTGAAAGCACATGGGATGCTATTGACAGATTTGAAATAGAAAACAGATGTGATTAAAAACCTAAATAAGTATAAATAGCAATTGCTTTCTATTTTGGCTTTCTATTTCTAAATTCTGAGGGTCATTCCATCCCAGATAGATAATTTCTATGGGTAATCTAGGTCATCTTTTGTCTCAATTCTTATTCATCTCTTAGTGATTGAAGGGGTATTGCCTCAGACAAAGTGAGACCTGGGAAAGACCTTAATTTAGAAAGGCCAAGATCACCAGTGGCATCCTGGGCCATTGCCAGGCTTCTTGCCACTGGACTCTGATGCCTGGAGGAGAGAGTGAGGCTGAGGATTTTGTGCAGCTCTCTCTCACTTAAATCTAATTCATGCAAAAATCAAGGTATGACCGTTAGTCATTCATGGGTCCTCTTCAAGGTGGAAGGAGGAACAACTACAACAGCAGTAAGATGTGATCAAAATGATATTTTAGGAAGATTAGTCAAACAGAAATAGGAAGAAAAAGAGATAAAGGCAAAAAGGCTTATTAGGAGGTAATTATGATAATTTGGCTGAAAAGAGATGTTGACCAGTAAAGGGTGGGGGATTGGAATTGGGTGAGGGGAACATTTGACTCACAGTCTTCATGTTACCTACATATTATTAGACAAAAACCTAAACCTGCCTTACATCTTAGTCTCATAGATTTGACAACAGAAATAGATCATCTCTAAGACTCCTTTTGGCTTTAAATGTATCCTTTGCCCAGCTGCCAAAAGAATTTTCTCTAAGGGTATGTTCATTCTGTCCTTTCCTCACTCAAT
This sequence comes from Notamacropus eugenii, assembly GCF_028372415.1. NCBI lineage: Eukaryota > Metazoa > Chordata > Mammalia > Diprotodontia > Macropodidae > Notamacropus > Notamacropus eugenii. The sequence goes on from NC_092873.1 coordinate 446,269,991, forward strand.
AAGCTCTAGTGAGGGCCTATTGCATTCATTATCAAATATGAAGTCCTGTGTTTGATGTTTAAAGTTCATCCTAACCTAGCCCCTTGCTCACTTCCTCCACTTTACTCCTCTCAAATCATTCTATGTTCAGTCACACTGGTTTACTTGCTCTTCCTGAAATGTGACATTCTCTTCCATTTCCTTAATTTACATTGCCTGTTTCCTTTGCCTAAAATGTTTTCTTCCTCACATTGGACTCTAAGTTTCCCTGGATTCCTTTAAGATATATGGACTAGAGCTATGTTTTTTTGAGTAGGGGGTTCTAATTGAGCTATCACCTCCATCAATGCATAGGGACACTTTTTCTGAAATAGTCTTAGAGAGTTGCCTAGAAAAGAGAGAATAAATCCCTTGCAAGGGTTAGAATATCAACATGTGGAAGAGTCAGGACTTGAACCCACTTTTCTCTTGGCTCAGAAGTCAGTTCATTGTCTACTATGTCTGCCTGACTCTCCTTCAAGATTTAAATCAAATGCCACCTCCACGGGGGAGACTTCTTTCTATTTCCCTCATCTGCTAGTGATTTCAACCTTTGGAATTTCATTTTATCTATATTGTATGCGTATACCTAGTTATTTATATGTTTTCCTCTTCTATAAAGTGTGAGCCACTTGAGGATAGGGCTCTTTTTTTGCCTTTTTTGTATCCCTAGCACTTAGAATAATGTCTGAGAAATAGGCAACACTTAATAAAAATTGTTGACTGAATGAATGGAATAGAATGGAAAGACCATAAATGAGAAAAAATCTTAGTAAAGTATTATTAACATAGCTTGGTATTTAATTTATTAGAGTGCTAGAAAGAGTCAAAGATGACTCTGATTTTATGTACCTGGATGACTGAGGAGATTGTGATTCTACCAAGAGAAGTAGAAGAATAAGGGGTTTTGTGAAGATCATGCATGAGCAGATTGACTTTGGATATATGACTTTTGAAATATTGTGTTAATAACAGGAGCTTGTAAGGGACTGAAGATTTTGGGAAAGCTTGGAGATTAGCATTTTTCACAGTTAATATATTAATTCAAGGCATGAAATTGGAATTGGATAGGATAAGCAAAAGAGAGAGCGGATAGAATAAAGATAATGGTTAATGACATAACTTCTAGGGATATTCATATTTAAAGGCTTGATAGAGAATTTATAAACATTAATGAGACAGGAGGAATCAGAGAGGCAGAAGAGGACCCATAAGTGTCCCAAAAGTCAATGAGGAAGGAGATATCAGGAATAAGTGGTGATAAAGTGCTATGGGGAAAGGTACATGGCCAGAATTCAGCTACAGCAATGAGAAATAATACTACAATAAATAAGAATGTCAGAGACTGCTACCAATGCCTTTCATACTTCTTAATAGAACAAGCAATTGAAACCTATAAAAAGTAAAATAGTAAAAACAAAGTCATTAACATGTATATACCTTTTGACCCAGCAAATCATTAGCAGTTATACATTACCCAGGAAATAATAGAACAATTAATATTTAGTATTATTGGTAACCAATAGTGGCAAATGATACAGAAAGGTCAAAGGGGATGAGGTCCAAAAGGAGAAACTATGGAAAGAGAAAAAAAAGAGACAGAGAAATGCTCAGAGAGGTAGGAGCAGAAACCTGAGCGTTCAGTGTCACAGAAGTCAACCATAGGGAGTTTACTAGAGAAGTGGTAGTCAATGTCAAATGCTTTGGAAATATCAGGGTAGATAAGGAAAAAAGTACTTTCAATTTCATGATAAAGATGACATTATATGACTTTATAGAGAACTATTTGATTAGAGTAATTAAGACATAATTGATTTAGTCATTTAACAACAATTTATTTTGAATCAACTTAGTGCAGAGAACTGTTCTGGTCCATGAGGGTTACAAAAAGTTTATATTGAGCACTGTTCCCATCCTTGTGGTACTGATGGTCAAGAAGGATGATAACATACAAGTTTTATTATCCAATATTATGTGATAAGAGTAGTATGGAATTGCAAAATATTATATATAGTCAGAAAATATTTTTAATGATTGGTAGATGAAAGAAAACTGTAATGGAGGAGATAAGTGGGTTATATTTTGAATGACATATAGATTGAGTAGGACAGCTCAGTTGTACAGTAGAGTGCCAGTTGTGCAGTCAAGAAGACTCATCTTACTTAGTTCAAATCTGGTCTCAGAAATCTACAAGCTGTGTGACCCAGGGTCACTTAACCCTGTTTGCCATAGTTTCCTCAGCTACCAAATGAGCTCAAGAAGAAAATGGCAAACCACTCCAATATCTTTGCCAAGAAAATCCAAATGGCGTCACAAAAAAATAGGACACAGTTGAACAACAAAAATGAAGAAACTTAAGAAATTTCTAAAGCCCCACCTCAGCAAACCAGCAGGAGATTCTAAGCCCCAGGGTGGTGGAGCATACAAGCAATGACACCAGGACACACATACATACCCCCTGTCCTGTGTCTTTGGCACAGCCAGGAGAACCAGTAGACTCCATCTCAGAGGACCAACGTGTCCACCAGCAGTTCAACCTACTTGTGTTCTTGTGCTGCCCCATGAAGAGGAATACTCTAGGGGCCAGGCACCCTCCCCCCAACCTGGTGAACTTCAGAGTAACCCTGTAGGAATGTTAAGAAACTTCACCTAGCCTCAGCACACACCAGTCACCAATACCAGTTTAAGCTTAGCACCAGGTAATGAATTAGACCCCTACAGCCTTCAGGTGCCAGCACCTGAGGCCCCAGGACAAAGGCTAGTGTCCAGGCTCCCAGCACAAGAAATTTGGCATAGTATCCCCTGTGCTCCAGTAACAAAACTCAAATTTAAAAAGCCAGGAAAAGGGCAAACACCATGAACAAAAAGCAACAAAGAAAAATAATGACCATGGAAAACTATTATAGTGACAGAAGATCAAAGCAAAAATTCAAAAGAGGACAACATTATCAATATACCTACAACTGAAACCTCAGAGAGGAATATGTACTGGCGTCAAGCCAAAAAAGCCTTTTTGGAAGAGATCAAGAAGGATTTTAATAGGCAAATAAGAGAGGTAGAAGAAAAATTGGGAAACAAAATGAAAGGTATGCAAGAGAGAGTCAACAGCTTGGAACAGGAAGGATAAAAATTGACTGTAGAAAACACTTGTTTTAAAAATACAATTGGTAATATGGGAAAGGAGGTACAAAAGCTAATTATAGAAACAGTTTGTTAAAAATTAGTATTGGGCAAGTAGAAGCTAATCAGTCAAATAAAATCAAAAGAAAGAAAAAAAATAGAAGAAAATGTAAAATACCTCTTTAGAAAAGCAACTGACCTAGAAAATAGATCAGGAATTGTTGATTTACCTGAAAGCCACAAAAAGAAAAGAGCCTGATCAATATCTTTGAAGAAATAATCACATAAAACTTCCCTGAGGTCCTAGAACCAGAGGATAAATTAGTCACTTACTGACTAGTTTACTGGTCACTTATCCCCTCCTGAAAGAGATACCAAATTGAAAATGCCAAGGAATATTGTAGCCAAATCCTGAATTATCAGGTCAAGGAGAAAATATTGCAAGCAGCCAAAAAGAAAGAATTCAAATATTATGGAACCACAGTCAAGATTATGCAGGACCTTGCATCTTCTAAATTCAAACATCAGAGGGCTTGTAATATGATATTCCATAAGTAAAGGATCTTGGACTACAACCAATGATCAATTAACCAGCAAAATTTAAAATTCCCAATTAATTGTCAAATTCAAAATTCTGAAAACCAAAGGAGAATTAACAAAATGCAAATTAAGAGAACTATGAAATTAGTAAATTAAACTAAGAGCTGAATTTATGAAAAAATAATAAAATAGATAAACTTTTGGTTAATGTGATTAAGAAAACAACTTACCAGTATCAAAAGTGAAAAGGATGAATTCACTACCAATAAAGAGGAAATCAAAACAATAATTAGGAGCTATTTTGCCCAACTGTATGTCAGTAAATTTGACAATCTTAGTGAAATGGATGAATATTTTTAAAAATATAAATTGCCAAGATAAGTAGAAGAGGAAATAAAATACTTAAGTAACATTATTACGGAAAAAAGAAGTTGAACAAGCCATCAATGAACTCCCTAGGGAAAAAAAAATTCAGGACCAGAAAGATTTATAAGTGAATTCTATCAAACATTTAAAAAAAATCATTTCTAATATTGTATAAACTATTTGGGAGAATAGGTGGAGTCCTACCAAATTATTTTTATGATACAAATATAATATGGTACTGATACATAAACCAGGAAGAGCCAAAACAGAGAAAAAAATTATAGACCAATTTCCCTAATGAATATAGATACAAAAATTTTAAATAAAATATTAGCAAAGAGATTACAGCAACTTATCATGAGGATAATACATTATGATCAGGTAGGATTCATATCAGGAATGCAAGGCTGGTTCAATATTAGGAAAATATTAGCATAATTGACTATATCAGCAACAAATCTAGCCAAAATCATATCATTATCTCAATAGATACAGAAAAAGCTTTTACAAAATGCAACATCCATTCAGATTAAAAATGCTAAAGAGCTTAGGAACAAATAGAGTTTTCCTTAAAATGATAAGTTGTATCTACCTAAATCATGAGCAAGCATTATACATAATGGAGATAGGTTAGAAGCATTTCCATTAAGATCAGAGATGTCTGCTATCCCCACTGTTATTCAATATGGTACTAAAAATGTACAATAGTGTACTAAAAAATGTACTTTAACAATAAGAGATGAAAAGGATATTGAAGGAAGACTAATACTGTAAGAAAACTGGGAGAGCAAGGAAAAGTTTACCTGTTAGATTTATGGAAAATGGAAGAATTTATGCCCAAACAAGAGACAGAGAACATTATGAAATTCAAAATGGATAATTTTGATTGCATAAGTTGAACAGTTATGTTTTTCTTAATAGACCAAGCCAACACAACCAAGATTAGAAGGGAAGCAGAAAACTGGGAAACATTTTTTTACAATCAGTGTCTCTGATAAAGGTCTCATTTCTCAAATAAATAGAGAAGTGAGTAAAATTTATAAGAATACAAGTCATTCCCCAATTGATAAATTGTCATATGATATGAACAGGCAATATCCAGATGAAAAAATTAAAATTATTTATAGTTGTATGAAAAAAAGCTCTAAATCACTATTGATTACAGAAATATAAATCAAAACAACTATGTGCTACCGCATCACACCTATCACATTGGCTAACATGACAAAACAAGAAAATTATAAAAGCATTGTTGGTGGAGTTGTGAACTGATCCAACCATTCTGGAGACTAATTTGGAACTATGCCCAAAGGGCTATAAAACTATGTATACCCTTTGACTCAGCAATATCATTGCCAGGTCTGTATCCCAAAGAGATCGTAAAAATAGGAAAAGGACTCACATGTACAAAGATATTTATAGCTCCTTTTGAAGTGGCAAAGAATTGGAAATTGAGGGGATGCCCATCAATTGGGGAATGGTGGAATAAATTATGGTATGCAAGCGTAATGTAACACCATTGTTACACAAGAAATGATGAGTTTCAGAAAAACCTGTAAAGATTTACATGAACTGATGCTGAGTGAAATGAGCAGAACCAGAAGAACATTTTATACAATAATAGCTACATTGCTGGATGACTAACTTTGATGGACTTATCTCTGCTTAGCAATGCAAGGATCTAAGACAACTCCAAATGACTCATGATGCAAAATGCTATCTGCATCCAGAATAAGAACTATGAAGTCCAAATTCTAATTCTTCTTTAAAATATGACTAATATGAATATATGTTTAATATAAATGTGTTTGTAGAGCCTGTATTAGATTGCATCCCATCTTGGGGTGGGGGGAGTGGAGGAATGGGGAGAAAATTTGGAACTCACAGTCATATGAAAGTGAATGGTGAAAATGAAACATAAAAAATAATACCTTTAAAGCAGAAAGATTACTCTTGCTATGGTATGAATGATGATTTTTATGAAATGGGGTAAAGGGAATGAAAGCATGAAAACAGAATTTTGAATAAAATGGAGTTTTCAAGTTATATGGCAAGGGATTGAGGCATAAGTGAGTAATCACAGAGTAGACACAGAAAATGAAAAGGTAACAAATTCTTGTCAGAAGTTCAACTAAGATTAGTAAGAAAGAAAGAATAACAGTTTGAAAGGAGTAGAAGTGTCCGGGAAAGACATGCTTTATTTTGTAGGATAAAGCAGCAGGGTTCAGTTTGAAAATGCTTGGTGGCTAAGGGAACCAAGCTAGCAGGAGGTAACTATAGAAGGTTCATGATAAAGAACAGTTCCCTGAGAGAGCAACATTACTGGGTTCACCTGAGGGTTTATACCAAAGGATAGAGTTAAGGGATAGTAAGGGGCGTCATGGAATGAGAGTAAGAGAGGAAGGAAGGAAGGAAGGAAGGAAGGAAGGAAGGAAGGAAGGAAGGAAGGAAGGAAGGAAGGAAGGAAGGAAGGAAGGAAGGAAGGAGGGAGGGAGGGAGGGAGGAAGATAGGAAGAGATATAGGGAGGGAGGAAGCTAAAGGTGATTTAAAGAAAAAGAAGAGGGATTTCTTGTTAAATGGTCTCAATCATCTTGTTAAAGTAAAAAGCAACTCATCTGCTTAGAATTTAAATAGTATGAGTCATTAGAGAAGTCTTATGAGAGAATAGAAGGTTCAGAATAATCCTTTGGATAAATGATAATGAACAAATTGAAGAATTTTTAAAAAATCAACTTGATCTTAGTATGAATTTGTAGTGGTCCCAGTCAAGTTGGTTTTTCATTTTATTAGGGGGATATGAGTGATCCATGAGAACTAAAACAACACATAAAATATTTTCTTAAAAGGCAAAAGAAAAGGGTGGAAATGGTCTCTATTAAAAATGCAACTTCTAAAATTTAAATTTAAATTATATGACTGAAAAAACATATCTTAAAATTAGAAAACTTTTTAGATTTTTTTGAAAGGGCAAAATAACTGACACATTTTGAGGAGCTCCCATGGTGTGCAATGCTAGATTTAAAGTCAGAAGTCATGAATTCAAATTCAAGCTCTTCCTCTTACTACCTGTGTGATACAGATCAAGTGTTCAAGCTGTATAAGGCTCAGTTTCCTAATTTGTAAAAATTATGTGGTCTGACTATATCCCTTCCAGATCTGAGCTAATGATTTTATCACTCCAAAATGAATTAATACCATGAATCTAGAGAGACTAAAGTTTTTTAAGCAAACCTCACTAACTTTATATATGCTAATCAAACTCTTCATAATTTTCCATTATTAGCTTTTGCCAAGATTGAAGAGAGTGGCAACTGATGGCATTAATACATATTAAAATGTCTTCATCCTTCCATTTGGGCAAATGTTTCCCCACACATACACACTTACTGTTCTTTTGAAATCCTCTGTGTAATTCCTCTAATTTGTACATAATCAGTTGTTCCCTAGAAGTCACCTGATGGTTCCCACTAAAGTCATATCTTTGAAAAGCTATTTGTAATGAAAACTCATGTTAAACATTTTTTAGCTTTCAACAACTCTAATGGTGGCATTTTCCCTAAAACATTTGAAGTTTATAAACCACATTTTAGCAATAATTATTTTCCTTAGCTTTTACTCTGGAATATATGACCATTATGCTTTCTGAGCTTTTAATACTGATTTTTCTTTGAAATATGAGCATCCTTTCTGTCACAAGTAAATGGATTTTGAATCTTAAAGGCCTTAAAGTATGCTTAAATTAGGGAGTACAAAGGTTTAATAGAAATTAGATTACTACAACAGTATTAAGGCCAATACCAGAGCTCTACATCAATAGACTTTTAACAATAAAAATTCAATCTGCATCAGAAAACTTTCTCCTCGCATCTCCAAAACATATTACAATATAGATGTTGACAGTGCATATAGAAGTGCTAAAGCATTTTAAAGTACCTACTATGTGCAAGATAACTGCACTCTGTCCTTATCAAGATAAAAAGAAAAGCAAAATGCATTCCTTGCTCTCAAGGGATTTGTAGTCTATGGGCAGTTGACTATGATTTTGACTATGTATCCTTGATTTTGCTTGCTTTATCCCTTGCATTATTTAGAAAAGAAAGAAAAAATATTTTATGACCTCTCTATCCATATTTTTCATCATTTATTGCTAAATCTAGATCATTTGGCATCCCAGACTACTATATTACAAGAAAATTGAAGCTTGCTAATTAAAGATGTAGTAATTTTAGCAGGGGCAGCTAGGTGATAATGGATAGAATTATGGGACTGGAATCAGGAAGACTCCTCTTCCTGTAGTCAAAAAATCTTCTGGCTTCAGACACTTTCTAGCAGAATGACCCTAGGCAAATCACTTAACCTTGTTTGCTTCAGCTTCCCCAACAGTAAAATGAGCAGGAAAATGAAATTGCAAACCATTCCAGTATCTTTGCCAAGAAAATCACAAAGGGGTGAAAAAGAGTTGAATATGACTAAAAAATTGACTGAAGAACAACTGTTTTAGGCTTCTTGTTCTAGATGTTCTCATATGATAAGAAAATGAAGAAAAAATAAACTTAAAGTGCATTATTCTACCTAAGTCAGGTAACAATCTACAGCCTTTGTTAAATTTTAAATACTATATTTTGGAAGATAATTTATGGTACAGAAAATATATCAAAGAAATATAATTAATATTGTCAAGGACATCAGGATGATTCACTATTATAATTTTTTGAAGGAACTGAGATGTTTAACCTGGAGAAACCATGAGTGGGGGAGAGGAATGAGCATTTTCTCCAAGTATTTAAAGGACCAAACAGAGAAGATGGAGTGGTTGAACTTGCTTTTTTTTTTTTACCCCAAGGAGCAAAGTATGAAAAAAGACAGTCATGGTATGAAATTGTTGGAAATAAAAGGAAGGAATTTTAACCTATATGTGAATAAAATTATTCCAACAATAATGACTACCAAAAGTTGAAAGTACTGCCTCTGGAGGCAGTGAGTTCCTCCATACTTGACATCTTCAGGCAAAGTCTCGATGACTATGTCTTAGTTATAGTTCAGATCTTGGTTGGGCAAGAAGGACAATTATAAAATGTCAGGAAAAAGAGGAGAGAAAAGTATGAAAAATTTTGGCCTCTCCTTAATATCAGGTACAAAAGAACATGGGAAAAAAGTTAAGATACTACTGGTTGTATGGTCAATTTAGAAACAGTCCAGAAATAGAGTCAATAATATATTTCCTTGGAAACACAAATTACTGCTTCTGCTCAAATAGGATCCCATCCTCCTCATTATGACCCTTCTTGATAGAATTCAAGATTATTCTTCAACTCTTCTGTGTCAGTCAGTTAAGAAACATTTATTAAGCACCTACAGCATGTCAGGTACTCTGCTAAACTCTGGGAATACAGAATAACAGGTAAACAAACAAAACAACAACAAAACACAGCCCTTGCTCTCAAAGAACTCACAGTCTGAGGGAAACAACATACTCCCTCTTCCTCCCCTCAAAAATTCTATATACAAAGAAGATCAATCCATGCTAAGCCAGGGATAATTTCAGAAGGAAATCACTATTACTGAAGAGAGCTCAGAAAGGGTTCTCAGCAAAGAGAGAAAAATCCAGAGGCTCATTCTTATCTACATTATATATTAGTTTTAAAACCTTGGGAATGACATTTGACTTGTCTGAGTCTATTGTTTCCATCTGTAAAAACACAATATCTTCAATGCCTACTTTACAAAATTCTTTTTTTGAATTTTCAAATGAGATAAATGTGAATCACTTTGAAAATTTTAAATGCTATATCGATACCGTCTCTGTGCATCGAATTCTCAGACCTACTTGCCCATCCCTATCCTATCTACAAAACTCCAGTCTAGTATCTCTGAGTTCTTGAGCTGCATGTCCCATAGACATCGTAAACTCAACTGTCCCAAAAATGAACTCACTACCCCCACATACACCCGAAACAACAATAATATTCTTGGTTTCTAAACTATCCAATTATTAATAAAGACATTATAATACTCCCAGTAACTCACACTTCAATATTAAAGGTCATCTTTGACCTCTTACTCTACTCCCTGCTCCCCACATATCCATTGTGTTGCCAAACCATGTTGATTTTACCTTTGTAATATCTCTGGAATATATCCCCTCCTCTCCTGTGATACTGTCACCAACCTGGTACAAGGTCTCATCACCTCAGGTCTGTATGAGTTCAATATCCTACTGGTTTGCTTCCCTGCTTCAAGTTTTTCCCAGTTCTAGGCCACTTCCACTCAATTGTCAAATCTGTTGCACTAAAGCCAGATCTGACCATTTCTCCTTCTAATTCAATAAATTCTATCAGCTCCTCAGCACCTTGTGGACAAAATAAGAAATGTTCTTTGACATGGAAAGCCACTTCTCTCCTTCTCTTAACTTTACAGTCTTATAGCTTCTTCAAGCTCACGTATTCTGCAATCCAGTGATGCCAGCTTGCTTACTTTTCCACTGGCTGCCCACTGTGATTTTTCACTGGCTGTCTCTCATATCCACAATTCTATCCCTTCTTATCTCCACCTCCAAGCTTGTCTGGTTTCCTTCAAATCCCAACCAAAACGTTGCCTTTTACAAAAATGTTTTGTACTTAACTGATGATGCACAGAATGACACTAGACCTACTCTTAGGAAATCCTGAGTTCAAATCCAACCAGACACAAGTGCAGGTAATTTATCTTCTTGTGAAAGTAATTTAACTTCTATTCACTTCAATTTCTTCATCTGAAAAATGTAATAGTTATGAAGACAAAAGAGTTATTTTTAAAAGCACTATTAGAGAAAGTTAGGTGGTTCAATGGATTAAGCACTGGGCCTGATCCTGTGTAAGGCATTTAATCATTGTCTGCCTCAGTTACTTCAGTCATAAAATGGAGCTAATAATATCACCAACATCCCAGGGACACTGAAAGGATCAAATGAGATAACACTTGTAAAATGCTTAGCACAGTATCTGACACATAGAAGGTGCTTAATAAATATTTCTCTGTTTAATGCCCTTAATGCTAGGGCTTCCTAGAAAATCTTTTGATTATCTCCAACTTTAAATACACACATATGCATATGTCTACACAAACATATATTTAGATATATAAAATAGGAATATACATACATACATATGTATATATTTCTACATGTTGCCCACATGTTGCTTTCCCCATTACATCATAAGCTCCTTGAGAGAAGTTACTTAGTATCCCCAATGTTTTGATCAGTGACTAACACATAGTAAGGGTTTCAATAATAATCATTGACTAGCTTATCAGAAAACAACTTTGCATGAAGGCCTTTACTCCAATTTGAAACAGTAATTCAGAGTGCTTATTCATGTAGCCAAGAAATATACCAAAAGAACTGTGGATGGGACATGGGGTAAAACAACAATTTGCAAAGAGCAAGGTAGTCGTAGTTTGAAGATCTGGGTCCAATACACTTCTCCAGTTCACCCATACTTTGACAAATCATTACATCTTTTGGAGATTCAATGTCTTCAACACACACAACACAAAACACAAACACCCATGAATCTATGATATTTCTCCTAGTTACCTAATAGGATTGTGTTGAGGAGAATAATTGTTCACCCTTGGGTGCTCTGAACAGTAAATTATTATCATTATTAAATATTATCATCACTATTACCATTATTGTTGTTATTTTTTAGCATCACTATTCATTTAAATATAGAATAAACACAAAAAAGAAGGAAAGGAAGAAACTTTCCAGGGGGAAAGATAACTAGAAGGAACAGAGAAAGCTTACAGTGGTGTATGTGTGTGTGTGTATGCATGCATGTATGTGTATGTTACATCTGTTCTTGAAAATATTTTTCTATCACATCTTTATTTGTTTTGCTTCATAGATAAACATTATAGAGCAATCAGGTCTTTATTAAAAGACCAAATTTTATGATTGAAGGGAACTTGGAGCATTTTATGGATTGCATCTCTCCAGAATCTTCCTTAAAAGAAGTATAATTTTGTATCTGTAATCCTAGAATAGGAAAAGGATTTTTTTTATCTTTTTAAAATCTTTGGTAGCGTCCCCTCACCATACCTGAAATATTAAAATAAGATAGTCATATCTTTTGTCCAAATGGTATATGCTTTTTCTTTTCCTCCCTCTCTTTATTAACAAATATGTTTTATAGAAAAGTTTGTGGTCACAGTTTGGGGAGAAAGGAAAATGGCTTTCTCAAACGAGGAAATCAATAATCAATAATATTTTAGAGCTATCCTAACCCTTCCCATCCTACTACCATTTGTGAAACTGTTTCTGTAAGTTTTCCTTCTGCTCCTAGATATCCTCCTGGGAATGTTTAAGTGGTGAGATAGTTCAGTCCGGGCAATCATTACGGCTTCAATATGCCTTCTTCTTTACCACAAATGTTCCATTAAAGAGACTGCCAACAACACATAATATTTCTACATGTACTCAAAAATGATCTTACAAAACAACCAGCTTGTCTTCACATATACAATAAGAATACGGTAACAAAAAGACTTGAACTTCTGTTTTGGCAAATGACATATTTAGCATGAGAACCTATATGTACACCAAAGGAGGTAAAGAAGTTCTGAGCCCATTAATTTCAAATATATTTTTAAAAAGTTATTTCCTTGTATAATTAAAAAAATAAACAACATAAGGAATTTTACCACTAAAAATAAGCCATCCATCTATCTATGTACTTGTCAGAAGCAGATAGGTGGTACATTAGATTGAGATCCAAACCAGGATTCAAGAACTTTTGAGTTCAAAATCTAGGCTCAGATCCTAGTAGTATGACCTAGAACAAGTCAATTAATCTGTTTCCTTGGGTTTTCTGATCGGCAAAATGAGGATAATGCTAGCATCTTCCTCCCAGGAATGTTGCAAGGATCAAATGAGATAATATTTTTAAGTGTTTTCACAAATATTAAAGCATTATATAAATGCTGGCTTTTATTGTCTTACTTCAGTTATATATGGACATCTGTTCATGTGCGTGCACCTGTATACATACATACTCATTCTATTGTGTTTATGTATATGTACATATATCTGGGTGCAAAAGTATGTCTATAAGTGACACACACATGAGATTTGAAAATAAGCTGCATTTTTAAGAAGGAGGTTCTCTCCTACCCCAGATACCATGCAATGTTTTTTTCTATGAATACTGTTTTGGGGAAGATGAAGTTTTCCAAGGAGTTTAGAAGTTTCTATAGGGGAGTCAGTAGTGATGGAAGTAAGGGAGGGAATGAAGGGTAAATGGAAGTGGGAAATGAGATCAAATGATTAGTTGTGCCTGAGAGGGCCAGTATTGATTATTAATTTTATTAATGAATACTGATCATAAAATCAGATACTATGCTTTGACTATGTGGTATACAAACATATAGGTAAATATTAAATATGTATATAAGTAATTGCTGGTCCAAATTGAAATATATTCACAGTAATCTATGGTTAAGTCCACTGTTAAAGAATCTCTGACATATTACTAATTGAAAAACAATTTTTTCAAGTTGAAATTTTGTTATCATTATCACTTAGAAAAGAGTAGTTCAGATCACTGCGCACAACAGTTAACAATTCCAGTTCTTTTTTGTGCCAGAATCATGACTAAGCTGTTATGGATGCTGAATAATCTACTACCTCCTGAGAAAGGAGGAAAAATGAACTATCAGGGTCAGGTTTTTGATCATTACTCAGGGCAACATAATTTTCACTCTGGATGCTTTCAGCATGTGGTCTCAGAATAATTATCAAAGGATTCAGAAACAGAAAGCAATTTCATTTAAAATAATAGGTGGTCAGCTGTAAGAGGAATTAGTGCCATGGAAACTGCCTGAGACAGGAAGAAATTAAAAAAGAAAAAAAAAATAATAGCTTCTTAAGTCATTTCATTAGGAAGAAAATTCTGAATACCTCCCTACACCAATACCCTTCTCTTCTTTCATATAGACAACTGTAGCATCTTCAACATTAGAGCATGTTCTGAGAGGTATGTGAAAATTTTCTTCCTTTTCTTATGGAATATATTTAACTACAACATGTTCAACTTTATATTACCTTTACTGAGTATACTACAGTTGGAAGGAGATAACAATTTAAGTACTTCAGATCTCAGCAAGGTCAATTCAAAATTGCATGGTATATATCTGCAATTTTAACATATTACCAATAATGATGTGTGCCAGAAATTGTATATTCAGAGAAAATGGAACAGGTGATCAAGTGCAGAGGATACTAACTGGCTATTCCTTTTCCTCAACAATCTTCCCTGTATTGTCACAATTTTCAGGTAATACTCTTTCTTCACTTTTAACTAAACATATCTCTCCCTTGAGGATACCATAGTCATTGTGGTTCTTTTCATTGGAGATCATTCTTTTTCCTCTCACATGGTGACTTGAGATTTTCCATGTTCCTTTCCAGATCTTGTCTTCATCCCAATACCAAAATATTCCCTCCTTTATTGAAATCTAAACAATTTATTTCTATCTTCCTTTTACCCCTTATCATTTAAGTCATTTTTTATAAATGTTTTATTGACTTTATCACCCAATTCATCCTCTCCCTTCCTACTATATCCCTTTTAATCATCATTATGAACTTCACTATTTGTGTCGATTACTTTTGACAACTCTCCACTCAATCTCTCAACCTTCTTCATTCTAGCATTTTTCCATTTTTTCCATCTGATATAAATTTTGTATCAAAATAAAATACTTCAGAAATCACTAGCTCTAAAAAGTTGTATGGGGTTGCTGATATAGAGCTATTGTTGAAGTTAGAAAGAGACTTGTCTCTCATATACACTTACAGCTTGACCCTGGGCAAATTCCTAAGACATAATTTTCAGAGTAGTGGTTCTGCATTGGCAAATGGAGTGTCCTCACCATGGAACTCCCTACAGCAATGAAATCTGATTTCTTAATCAAAATCCAAAAATCATAATCACTAGCTTCTAATTTCAAACATGGAAACTGTCCATCCTGACGATAAACTCCTACCCATCCAACTCCACCATGCTCTTACTCACATTAAACTTATTACTTCATTTCTAACCAGTTGCAGTACTAATTTCCATTCACTCAGTTCATTTCTCTTCACTTGGTTCTATTTTCTTCCACTTTAATAATTCAACTAACTGCCACCACAGAATACCTTCTCGTATTCTTGTTTCTATACTTACGATTCCTTGTCAACTATTCCACCCCTTCTCCCCAGTCTTGATCTCAGCGTCTTGACCAATGCTGGAAAAAAAACAAACACATGATTTAAATTGATTTTATTCTCTACAAATGTATTACTTAATCACACCTGCATCCTTTATGTTGATCAATAATTCTTCTTTATTTTTTCAATGTTCCATATCATTCCCCACTGTGGCTATTGCAAATCATTACCTCACCCCTACCAAAAATTCCTCATTATTCACTTACAGCAAATGCCTTAGGCAAATATTTCACTAAAATTTAAGTTGTCTGACATAAACTAATTCAACTTCTCTCCATTTTTCTATTTTCTCAGCATAGCATTTCTTTTCTTTCTTCTGGTCCCAGAAGAGGTATCCTTATTTCTGTTCCCTAATCTCTACTGCTCAATAAAACCAATCTTTCTCTTAATGCTATTTATCCCATTCACTCCCACCTGTTCCAGGTCCTTGAGCTTCAGTCATGGACTGTTCTTTTTAATCTTGAATCCCACCCTCCTTCCATGAGATCTTTTCATGTTTAGACCTCCCCAGTCTCAAGCAACTACTTCCTTTGTTCTTCTTTACAGATTTCTTCTCCTTTACAGCTACTATTACATGTATATTCTCTACCTCAGAGATACTGTAAATGTCTTTAAGAAGACTCATTTCATTCTGTATCTGCTGATTCCTGGTTTCAACTCCAAAGCAAAAGATGCCCCTCCCAGATGAGGCTCATCATTTCTAATCTCATCATCATTCCTCTGAGTTAAGCCTTGATTGATATCACCTATTTCAGCCTCTTCTCCCCCTCTGATTAGAGGGTAAATGGACAGAGAAACAAACTCCCCCAGACCAATGACTTCCTTTATAGAAGGCAGAAACTGAACCTTTTGGCTCACTCCATTCTGTTTCTGCTGCTCTGTCTTGTTTCAACTCCACCAAATAAGATGTTACCAAACCATGATGCTGGCAACCACCTTTTTATTGTTGCCTCCTTTTTCTGTTCTCTCCCAAATAAAATTGTAATCTCCTTAAGAACAGAGACTAACTTTTTATTAATTGCAGTTGTTAGAGCATAGTGTCTGTCACATAGTAGGCACTTAAATGTTTATTGGATTGAAGAAGTGATAGACTGCTGATGCCTTCTATTTCTCACTACAGTATTCAATTTGCTGAGTCCTTTTGAAAATGAATTTAACTTCTTTGACTCTACTGATAAAGCACTTTCAAAACTTACCAAGCATCTACTAATTGCCAACTACAATGATCATTTTCCCTCCTTATTTTTTAATCACCTTATAACATTTGTCCCTATTGACTAATTGCTCTCATAGGATACACTTTCTTCTCTTGGCTTCAGAGAAACCACACTGTCCTGATTTTTCCACTTGATTCTTTTGATGACTCCTCATTCTAGTTTCCTTCTGACTAGTTAATGTTGATATGTTCTGTTGATCTTTCTTTGCCCTTATTCTATTACCTCTTTATACTTTTTCTCTTCTTTTCAGTCATTTCCATGATATCAACTAATTCTGGTGTTGACAATTCTGAATCTATATCTCCAACCCTAAAATCTACCATTGTCTATAAGACAATTAAAACTCAAATACCCCAAACCAAACTAATTGTACATCTTTTATGAATTTTGTCAATCAAAAGTCAAATTCTTCTTCTGATGCTTAATAACTCTCTCATCTTGGACAAGTCATATATCTAGTATGGATCTTAGTTTTAGCACAGAGGTTCTCAAATTTATTTGGCAATTAAAGATAATACTCAGAACCCCCAACCTGGATATCTACTTTCTTTAACCTTAATGGCTTTTTTTAGAAATTTGCATAGCTTCATATATATGTATATGTGTGTGTGTATACAAACATGTACAAACATGTTTGTATACATAGTTCTTTCACTCCATTCTGTATCTGCTGCTCTGTCTGGTTTCAACTCCACCAAATAAGATATTACCAAACCAAGATGTTCTTTCTGTGGTGGTAAAGAATTGGACATTGAGGAGATGCCCATAAATATAGAAATGGCTGAATAAGTTGTTGCATATGATTGTGATAAAATACCATTGTTTCATATATATATATATGTATATACATATGTATATACATATATATATATATATATATATATATATATATGTCAATGCATTTTAAACTTAATAATTTATGGTAAATTTGTGGAGTTTTTTCCTGTATTGAAATTTTGATGACATAACATTGCATTGTATAACCATATAGTACCATGTCATTAACAAGTCGTTACATGCACATATTCCTGCCAGTGCATGCTGGACTTCCTGACAATATGTGCCATACTTGCTTGTTAAGACCTGTCAGCAAACTTGACTACTGACTGGTTATAACTGGCATTTTGTGTTTATTTGGAAAATAATGTAATCACTATGACTTTAATATAGTTACACAACGAATGAAACATATAAAAACACTTTTGCAAAATTGTCTTATCTCCTTGTCTTTTCTTCTTTCCTTATATTTCTACCACACCTTTTTATTCAATGCCCTGCAATGCTACTACCACCCCCTAGATTATTCCAGTGTCCCCCAGGGAGTAGTATCACCTACTTTTGGAAACTTTGCAAAATGTGGAAGTAGATTTAATGTTTTCTGAGAACCCTTCTTGCTTTTCTAATCCATGATCTTTTAAGCATATATGATTTGGTTTTGCTATTCTATTCTATTCTATTCTGGCACTACCCTTGTTGAAATTTTAATATCTTATCTTTGACTCTTCACTCTCCTTTATCCTCAGTTAGCTCCATGTTCTAACAGCATCTACTTAGAGAAAATTCTTCCATACAGTTACTATTTTATCTTCCTGTCACTGCTCCATAGTATAGGCTTTCATTACCTGTACCTGAGACTCTTGTAATAGTTCCTTTAAAGGACTTCATGATTCTACTCATTTCTCTCTCACTGCATCCTTTCTATCTCTTCCAGACTATTCTTCCTTCTGCATAGATTTTGATCATTAGGCAATTATTAACACACTAGGATTTTATTACGTTACTAACATGTATGCCATAAGTTTTCATTGTCCACAAAGTTTAAAATGTTCCCATTTACCTACCATATAAAGTTAAAAAATCACATATTGTGAGAGCAGGAATGAACAACCACCTCATACAAGAGAGGAATCAGCAGTATAACATCCAAGACAAGAGATCATCTTGACTCTCCTTGAAGACCTGTAAAGAAGGGAAACCTACCAAATACTGAGGTAGCTCAGAATTCTTTCCTTGCTAACTCTGCCAAAAGGACTATAAAACTGTACATACCCTTTGGTTCATCAATACCACCAATAGGTCTGCATCACAAAGAGATTATAAAAAAATTAAAAAAGCGTCACATGTAAAACATATTTATAGCAGTTCTTTCTGCGGTGGTAAAGAATTGGACATTGAGGGGATGTCCATCAATATAGTAATGGATGAACAAGTTGTTGCATATAAGTGTGATAAAATACTATTGTTCCATAAGAAATGATGAGCAGGCAGATTTCAGAAAAACCTGGAAAGATACATGAACTGATATTGAGAGAAATAGGCAGAACCAGGAGAACATTGTACGCAGTAACAGCAATGTTTTGTGATGACCAACTTTGATAGACTTAGCTCTTCTCAGCAATGTAATGATCTAAGACAATTTCAAAAGACTCGTGATGGAAAATGATATCCACATTCAGAGAAAGAACTATGGAGTCTGAATGAAGATCCTAGCATATTATATTTTCCTCTGCTTTTCTTTCTTGTAGTTTTTCACTTTTATCCTGATTCTTCTTTCACAATATAACGTGAAATCGGATTGTGTATCAGATTGTATAACGTCTTGGGGAGAGTTGAGAGAAGAAAAAAATTTGAACTCAAAATCTGATAGAAGTGAAAGTTGAAAATGATTTCCTTCAAAAACTGGTGTCATCTTATTTCTATAGAATGATCTATTACTCCTCTGTACACTCTATATCCTTTAAATGGATTCCTATCTCCTGCTCCGTTGTGCCATAACTAAAAGGAAACATACATTGCTTAAACATCTCTTATGTGGTAGGCATTATACTAAATGCTTTAAAAATTTGACCCCATTTGATCCTTACAAAAATCCTGGGAATTTGGTCTTTTTATTATTTATATTTTGCAGTTGAGAAAACTGAGACAATTCAAGCATAAGTGATTTATCCAGACTCACACAGCTGGTAAGGATTTGAGACTGAATTTAAATTCTGTTATTCCTGACTCAAAACTCAGAACTCCATTTAAGGTACCATCTATCTGTATCTAGAGGCTATTTACCTTCTTTATCTCCTTCAACATTTATCATTTTCCTCTTCTGTTATGTTAGCTAATCTGATAAGTATGAGGTGATACCTCAGAGTAGCTTTAATTTGCACTTCTCTGCTCAAAAGTTTTAGAGGATATTTTTTCTTGTACCTATTGATAGCTTTGATTTCTTCTGAAAAAAAAAATACCTCTTTGTATCCTTGACTATTTATCAACAAAGGAAAGCTTCTTATTTTTATGAATTAGCCTCGGTTCCCTATATTTTTGAGAAAATAGGGCTCAATCAAAGAAACTTGATGTAAAAATGTCTTCCCAGTTTCCTACTTTCTTCTAATTTTGGCTGCATTGGATCTGTTTTTGAAATTTTGTTTTAAAATATCATGTAATCCAAATTATCAATTTTACTTCTCATGATCCTCTATAATTTTTGTTTGGTAATAAACTCTTCCCTTATTCAAAGATCTAAAAGTTACTTTTTTCACACCCCACTAATTTACTTATTATAACCCTTTATATTTAAATCATTGAACAATTTTGACTCCATTTTCATATATACTATGAGATACTGGTCTATACCTACTTTGAGCCAAACTGATTTCCAGATTCCCCAACCTTTTCAAATATTGAGTTCTTAACCCCAAAACTTAGACCTTTGGGTTTATCAAACACTAGAGTATCAAACAGTAGAATATTATCAAACATGAATATAATACAGTGATTTACTTCATGATATTATTATATATATGTATATATAGACATAAATACATGTATATATGTATGTATACATATGTATACATATGTATATGTATGCATATATATATATGTAAAATCTATTCCATTGATCCACCACTCTATTTATTAGATAGTAGTAGATTTTGCTTGGATGATTACTATACTGAAAACAGCTATGAAATCTTGTGCCACTGTGCTGCTTACCTTCACTTTCTTCCCCCTTGATTCCCTTTTATAAACTTCATCTTCCAAATGAATTTAGTTTCTGTCTTTTTTTGCTTCTCAGGGCTCCTACTCTCTTGTGACTTAAAGCACTTTTCTTTGCTCTGGAACTATGATTTAGTAGTGTGCATAGGCAATGCAGTTATAAAAGATTGCTCTGTCCTATTCTCATTGGTAGGGGGTTCCTTCTAATCTCTTTTTCGACCAGTTGCCAGATACCCTTTCTATCTCTGTCTTGAGAGCTCCCATTGCATTTTCTTTCTTCTGTCACCATCTGTAAAGCCCACAGTTAGTGTTACCATCAAATGGACTCCAAACCATCTCCCACTCCATTATCATAGCTCTCTCCTTCCAAACTCCTATGTTATCTTGAGCTGGAAAAAAAAAATGTCTCACTCTTAACCTTTATTGGTTCTGCTATTCCATAATTCTATTTGAAATATTATTTTAAAGTTATGTTGAGAGAACTAAATTGCAGCATTTCCTGTACTTTGCCATCCTAGCTCCATTAGTAAGTCTAAGTGATCATAGTAGATTCTTCCATTTGCAAATATCTTCCTTCTTATGTTCATAGAAACCTCCATAGCTTATCTGAGTTAATGCAGATACCTCCAATTTGCCCTAGCCCAGATGGCCTACATTTATAGAACTTCTATACCAGTGGATGTTAATACTTCTCTGTAGTATGTTCTATGTATCTAGATCCACCCTGGAAGGTGCCTAGGACATTATTATCTTGTACCCAACCTAATACAGTGACACAAATTATATCTTATTTAAACCTAATAATTGAAATATTGGAGACTCTAATTTCCTTGGATACCTCAAAACACAAATGAAATACAGATTAAATATTACCATTAAAATGACAAGTGATACATTAGACTGATGATTCAATTTCTGGAAAAGAAACAGTTTAAAACATTGTCTAGTCTTATGCTTAGAAGATTTTGATCATTTATTTTAACTATACATATGAAACTACAGGCCCAGTCCCTATTCTAATTCATTTAAATGATCATTCCATATATGTTCTTTGGACTAAATGTCTTTACAATGTTCTTTGGTCAAAGACAATAGGATCATGAAGTATAAACATGTCTATTTTACCACCTCATCTGCTTATATTGTCAGCTTTCCCTCAAATTCAGTCTTTCATTTTTATGACTTTTAGGTCTTTGAAGTACCTTGGGAATTCTAAGTTCTAAGTTTTTTTACTGGCAGTTCATTTCCTTAACTCAGCATCTTCTTTGCTTTATTATTTCTTATTAAAGAATAAAGATTAATAGAACCTATAGGGAGCACGAGGGCTAGTGCAGCCTAGAAAGTTTTGCGGATCGAGGCTAACAGGAACAGTAAACTTTTCTCCCTTGGATACATTAGGCAAATTTGTGTCCCATTCTAGAATTGAACTGTTTTCTACTTTTGAATGTGTAAGGCAATTAATAAATTATTTTTCCTATTTCATTACTGAAATCTACATTTTTTTGTGTACTATTTCTCCAAGGTAACATATTTGTATTTTGTTCTGAAAATTCTGATGAAATTCTGACTTGATTTAAAGAACTGACAACAATAATTTCAATTCCAGAGGTAGTAATAGACAAGTGAAGAAAATAGGGAGATTTTATTTTAAATAGATATTTAAATACCCATCAGATTAAACCCATCATATCTTTATATATAGGAAAATGGAATATTTTGGCTTGAATTTTCAGGAAACGGAAACCTCAGTCACTTTAAAAGTGTATGTGCCAGTTAACCAAGACACACTCTCTCTTTCTCTCTCTCTGTCTCTCTGTCTCTCTCTCTCTCTGTCTCTTTGTCTCTCTGTCTCTGTCTCTCTCCCTCTCTCTCTCTCTCTCTCTCTCTCTCTCTCTCTCTCTCTCTCTCTCTCTCTCTCCCCCACTTTAATGTATTATCATATGATTTCATATGATTTGGCAATACATATATAAAGACCATTGTTGTTATAATATCTGTGGTTTAAAGTTCCCGTGCTACAAAGTTGGAAATGGTAGCAGATTACTGATCATGGAACTAGGGAGGCCTGGTTAAACATTCCATTTGTGCCACTAACTGGCACATGAGTATGAATAAGTTTTTTAACTTCATTTTCCTCATTTGTAAAATGTACATAGCATCTATTCCTGCATTTTTAAAATTTATTCTGTTAGGTTCTTCTGTTTTGGAAGTTTTTCATTCCATGAAATTTGGAGGTCGTTATATTTGGTGTGCTCTACTATTTTTTTGATATATGAGTCAAATTATGATTATGTCATGCTATATACTATCCTAAGTCTTAATTGCTAATTATTGAAGCTGAGGAAATAATCTGTATCTCTTTCTTATTCCTCAACAATTATGGAAAGTTTTTTTTTAAGTCGATGGTTATATGGTAAGCATTACCAGTGAAGCCCCTAAAAGGTGAGTCATGTGAATAATGATAATAATAGTGATGATTACTACTACTACTACTACTACTACTAACTAGATAGTTAAAAGAAGTGGATTTGGAGTCAGAACGTACCTGAGTTCAAATAATATACTAGTTATGCAATCCTCAGTAAGTTGCTTAATCAATCTCAGACTTAGTTTCTTCAACTATAAAATGAAGACAATAATAGTACCTCCCTCCTAGGCTTATCATGAGGATAAAAAAGAGATAATATTTGTAAGTTACTTTGAAAACCTTAAAGTACCATGTAAATGCTAGTTATTATTAGAACTCAGTCCATAATTTATATATGTGGACATTACTAAAGGACATAGTACAGTCTACTAGGAGCAAAGAGGATGGGGAAAGGTCCTGGAATTCAATGTTTATCCTAGGGCCTGTCATTAATTTCTGTGTCTCCACATCAATTGTAAACTTCCATATTTTTAAAAGGAAAATAGCATTACTTAAGGTAATGTTATTCTTTCAAATAGCTGCAAAGGGGCAGCTAGATGGGACAGTGGATATAGCACCAGTGCAGGAGTCAGGAAGACCTGAATTCAAATCTCACTTCAGACACTTGGCACTCACTAGCTGTGTAACCTTGGGCAAGTCACTTAATGCCAACCACCTCATCTTGGGTCATCTCCAGTCATCCTGATGAATATCTGGTCACTGGATTCAGATGGCTCTGGAGGAGAAGTGAGGCCTTCCCTCACTCAAAACAAAGTCATGTGCAAGTCATGTCGTCATTTCTCTGATGGCATGGTCTTCTTTGGCAAGAAAGGGTGAACAGACATACACACAGTAGGTGCAAAAGTAACTTTTGATATTATTTATTATTTAAAAGTCTCATTTTTTTTTTTATTTGAGACTGGCGATTGGCCAACATTTCTTGCTGGTAAACTTGTGGAAAGTCTTTCTGAATTCTTAACTGCTCTGTTGAGTAGCTTGTCCTTAGCACACATTCAAGATAACTGTTATATCAAGGTGGGTTGCTTACCAGGGAAGGATCACATAACTATCCTGTGAATGATTTTGAATAATGTTTGTTATATTAGAATGGAATTGTGGTGGTGAAGCAAAGCTGGTAAAATTAATAGACAAGCTAAGAAATTAAAAGTAATCATGTCATCCTCACTCTTTCCTTCATAATAGCAACTCTCATGCCATTTCTTTCATATAATTTTCAGTGGAATTGTGCTACAGCTTGCTTATATAGACTATGATTTTTCCCCATTGACCTTTGGATAACTCACAATTTTTGGTTCTTGTGATACCAGGGATTTTCCAAATTCTTAACCATACAACATTGATTGAGTTTAAAAGGTGGGTCTTAGTACTTTGGAGCAGAATG
This sequence comes from Notamacropus eugenii, assembly GCF_028372415.1. Classification (NCBI taxonomy): domain Eukaryota; kingdom Metazoa; phylum Chordata; class Mammalia; order Diprotodontia; family Macropodidae; genus Notamacropus; species Notamacropus eugenii. The sequence goes on from NC_092873.1 coordinate 446,294,303, forward strand.
GAATTATTATAAGAACTGTATAATTTCCCAAGTACCTGAAGCTGTGCAAAACATATCCATAGATTCTTATGAAAAGCAAAATGCCAATGAGGTAGCCAAATTTTCTCTGAAATTTTACCTACTATGTTATTCTATAATGCAAAAGATTTCTTTTAGTAAAAGGTCCCAGTCCACTGTGAGATTTAACAATCAACAACACCCTCTAACTTGCATGCAAAACAAATGAAAACTGTGTTGATTTGACACTTTAATAAACAATAATAAGGTTTATGACTAAAATAGAAATCAAACATGTGTACTCCTTATCTACACTGCTATCAAACTTAATAATATGTGACATTTTTATTAACACAGTACCATCTCACTTGTTTATTTTATTATTCTCCAGAAAATGACTAGATGTTGGTGTTCAATGATTTGTCTTTAGTGTTTGGGTAATTAAACACACAGTATTTCAGATCTTTGCCTTATAACTGAGCTAAAATATTGATCCTGCTGTGCTATTCTTTCCTTAAAAAGTGAGCTAGGGATTTAAAAATCTATTAGACCAATATAGAATCACAAAGCTCCTTTATAATAAGGCTGATTCTTTGATGAACAAAGTCTGGAAAGCAGGCCAAATGATTTTATCTAAGTCCAATGGCATTTTCTCTTTTTAAAAATCAGACTGGAAAATAAAGGATGGAAGGATAGATTTTGCATACCTTGCAGATGTTAGTAGATAAATGTTCTGGAAAGTCATACTTAACCTTTGGCCATATAGGATGTAGAAACTGCTTGAAAATAAATATGTGTGTGTGTGTGTGTGTGTGTGTGTGTGTGTGTGTGTGTGTGTGGTACAATAGGACTGGCATGTGATGGTCTGTCACCATGTGCTTAAAGTTGCTTGCACAACAAAATGCACCATCAATTCCACCATTTTTGTCAAAAAATTTAGCATGTTTTTTTTAAATGACTTTAATAAAGTAAGTCTTACTCTGATTCCTTATTAAACTCTATAAGTAATTCTGAGTTCTTGAAAGCTATGACAGAAGAACAAAAATGCCACTTTCTTAAAATCTGAAAAATATACATTATAAAGCTGGTGGCAAACTAACAATATATCACCTGAGGACAAACTTGCTTGAGATTAGAAAGGCTTATCACTAGGTGGAAATCCTAGAACAAAGTGGTCTTTATTTAAAAAAAGATCTACTAAATCACACAGTACTTATTAGTAATGGTGATGAGTGTTCATATAGGTGGAAACAAAATTTCATAGGAACATAGATAGTCTAGGTTCCATAGATCTAGAGATGAAAGAGAAGTCTGTGAATACCTAGTCTAATTCCCTCATTTTACAAATTAGGTTAAGAGACTCCTAATGTTGCATAAATAATAAGCATCTGAGGAGGGGTTTCAACCATGACTTTATTCCAGTGACGATTATGCACCCAAATCAATGGTACAGCTGGCAAGTGCTCCCTCAGTTTAGAGGAGAAAGAGATCATCAGGTCTAGAATCATTTAGTTTAATACAACAAACGTTATTAAGACTTTGCACAAGGCACTCTACTAATTAATGGGGATGAAAAGGGAAAAATTCTCTGCTTTTCCCAATCTTACATTTTACTGGACAGAAAGATTTCATGAAGGTAGAGATTGAATTGACCCCTAAAAATCCCTGGGATTTTAATGGATAAAAAAAAAGGGGAGTGAATTCCTGTATGTTAAAATAGCTTGAACAAAGTTGTGAAGATAGGCATGGATATACTCTGTTTGATGAAGAGGAAAGACATTGAGCTGGTTAGACTTTCAAGTTCATGTGAAGGAGTAATGAAAGTTGCTTGTTGGTGTAACAACAAGAAATTAAACAGATGGTAAAGGGTCTTCACTTCCCAACAGGAGAGATAAACTTTTTTTTTTTGTATAAATGCAACGTATTGGAAAGAAAATTATTTAATAATTGCTTTTCTTAACAATTATCATCCTTTTTTTTTAAGGGGAGATTGTATAAATTTTGCGAATAGATTTAAATTTGGGCATCATGTGGATGTGGCAATTTAAAACACATATATTGAAAGTCATGGATATATTTTGTAGCCTGGGAATGCTGAGAATAGGGAAGTGACCTAATATCTAATAATGATATCTATAAGTGACTTAATTACCTGTGGTGAAGCTTTTGTGTATTCATTATGTATGACTTGACTGTAATACTAAAAACTGTTTCCTAAAATTTAGAAGCAAAAGAAATTAAGATGAGCTAAACTTGCATATCTAGCTGTGTTCATGATCCTTTTTTTTTCTCTTCCCACAGCTGCAGAGAATAATCTCTTCTTGGTTTCCCATCTTCACACTTCTGCTCAATGTCCCTTGATTCTTTTATTATCTTAAGACTAATCATGTAGGGGTCGGAGCCAAGATGGCGGAGTAGAAAGACACACATACACATAGCTCCGAACCCACAACACATAGAATGGCTACAAGGAAGTAACTCACGGCGAATTCTGCACCAAGAGGCCACGGAATATTGGAGCAAGGGAGATTTCTGTTCTGGAGAGACTTGCAAACCTCTCGCAGGGGGTCCTTCGCGCTGCGGACTGGGCGCCGGGACAGGGCGCCGAGAATGGGCGCCAGGACTGGGAGCTGAGTGCAGCCCTGCCACGGCCGCGGCACCTAGAGGAAAAGATCCGAGCAGGCTTCAGGGACGGGATCTCCAGCGGCCGCACAAGTCCCTCCACCCACAGGTGACAGGGGTCAGTGAGAGAATCTCTTTGGCAGGTCAAGAGGGGAGTGGGGTGCCCCCATGATTTGCCCCCCCCCCCTCCCGGGAGGTAGAAGCTGAGAGGCGGCGGCAGACAGGGGCTCCCCAAATGGGCGGGAACCTGAATCCATTGTGGAAGGTCTGTGCATAAATCCCCTGAGGGAACTGAGCCTGAGAGGCAGCCCTGCCCCGACCTGACCACCTGATCTTAATCTCACACTGAATAGCAGCCCTGCCCCCGCCAAAAGCCCTAAGGCTGGAAGAAGCATTTCAATCTCAGACCCCAAACGCTGGCTGGGAGGATCAGGAGGCAAGGTGGGTGTGAGGAGAATATTCAGAGGTCAAGTCACTGGCTGGGAAAATGCCCAGAAAAGGGAAAAGAAATAAGACAATAGAAGGTTACTTTCTTGAAGAACAGACATTTCCTCCCTTCCTTTCTGATGAGGAAGAACAATGCTTACCATCAGGCAAAGACACAGAAATCAAGGATTCTGTGTCCCAGCCCACCCAATGGGCTCAGGCCACGGAAGAGCTCAAAAAGAATTTTGAAAATCAAGTTAGAGAGGTGGAGGAAAAACTGGGAAGAGAAATGAGAGAGATGAAAGAAAAGCATGAAAAGCAGATCAGCTCCCTGCTAAAGGAGACCCAAAAAAATGTTGAAGAAATTAACACCTTGAAAACTAGCCTAACTCAATTGGCAAAAGAGGTTCAAAAAGCCAATGAGGAGAAGAATGCTTTCAAAAGCAGAATTAGCCAAATGGAAAAGGAAATTCAAAAGCTCACTGAAGAAAATAGTTCTTTCAAAATTAAAATGGCACAGATGGAGGCTAATGACTTTATGAGAAAGACAGATATCACAGAACAAAGAGAGAAGAATGGAAAAATGGAAGATAATGTGAAATATCTCATTGGAAAAACAACAGACCTGGAAAATAGATCCAGGAGAGACAATTTAAAAATTATGGGACTATCTGAAAGCCATGATCAAAAGAAGAGCCTAGACATCATCTTCCATGAAATTATCAAGGAAAACTGCCCTGAGAGTCTAGAACCAGAGGGCAAAATAAATATTCAAGGAATCCACAGAACACCACTTGAAAGAGATCCAAAAAGAGAAACTCCTAGGAACATTGTGGCCAAATTCCAGAGTTCCCTGGTGAAGGAGAAAATATTGCAAGCAGCTAGAAAGAAACAATTCAAGTATTGTGGAAATACAATCAGGATAACACAAGATCTAGCAGCTTCTACATTAAGGGATCGAAGGGCATGGAATAGGATATTCCAGAAGTCAAAGGAACTAGGACTAAAACCAAGAATCACCTACCCAGAAAAACTGAGTATAATACTTCAGGGGAAAAATTGGTCTTTCAATGAAATAGAGGATTTTCAAATTTTCTTGATGAAAAGACCAGAGCTGAAAAGAAAATTTGACTTTCAAACACAAGAATAAAGAGAACCATGAAAAGGTGAACAGCAAAGAGAAGTCATAAGGGACTTACTAAAGCTGACATTCCTACATGGAAAGACAATATTTGTAACTCTTGAAACATTTCAGTATCTGGGTACTGGGTGGGATTACACACACACACATGCACACACGCACACATACATAGAGACAGAGTGCACAGAGTGAATTGAAGAGGATGGGATCATATCTTAAAAAAAATGAAATCAAGCAGTGAGAGAAAAATATATTGGGAGGAGAAAGGGAGAAATGGAATGGGGCAAATTATCTCTCATAAAAGAGGCAAGCAAAAGACTCATTAGTGGAGGGCTAAAGAGGGGAGGTGAGAGAAAAACATGAAGTCTACTCTCATCACATTCCACTAAAGGAAAGAATAAAATGCACACTCATTTTGGTAGAAAAACCTATCTCACAATACAGGAAAGTGGGGGACAAGGGGACAAGCAGGGTGGGGGGGATGATAGAAGGGAGGGCATGGGGAGGAGAGTGCAATTCGAGGTTGACACTCGTGGGGAGGAATAGGATTAAAAGAGAATAGAAGTAATGGGGGACAGGATAGGATGGAGGGAAAAATAGTTAGTCCTATACAACACAACTATTATGGGAGTCATTTGCAAATCTACACAGATTTGGCCTATATTGAATTGCTTGCTTTCCAAAGGGAAGGGGTGGAGAGAGAGGGAGGTAAAGAAGTTGGAACTCAAAGTGTTAGGATCAACTGTCTAGTAATGTTCTTGCCACTAGGAAATAAGAAATACAGGTAAAGGGGTATAGAAAGCTATCTGGTCGTACAGGACAAAAAAGAAGATGGAGACAAGGGCAGAGAGGGATGATAGAAGAGAGAGCAGATTGGTCATAGGGGCAATTAGAATGCTTGGTGTTTAGGGGGGGAGGGGATAAAAGGGGAGAAAATTTGTAACCCAAAATTTTGTGAAAATGAATGTAAAAAGTTAAATAAATAAATTTAATATATAAAAAAAAGACTTATCATGTAGTTCTCAGGCTTTTCATTCACCCATTTTTCTTTCTGGTCATACATGTTCTGATGACTTTTATGCCATTTTTCAGATATTTAAATTGCAGTGTGCCCTGTAGTGTGCATATACTCACATTGTATCTTTCCATTAAAATGTAGCTATTCTGTGACTTTGATTATTCTTAGAAAATAGCTTCATATAATTCATAATCATATAGAATCACCAGGAAAATACAAGTTTTTAGCACCCTGGGCAATTGAGAGTACTGGAGGAACTACTCAATTTCTGCAGTTTAATTGACATAATGGTCTACACAAAATGAAGCTCAGCTCATTGTTCATCTGCTTCACGGAATAACCATAGCAGTGGACTATCCCCAAGAGCCTATACATTAAATTTTATAGCTAAATATGTATAATATGTGTTTTTCATCCTCATTTAATTACCAATATAGATCATTAAACCAATTTCTTTGAAATTATTAAGGATGTCTTTAAATAAGGTTTGCACTATTTAGACATTAAATGAAATTGATAAAATGTTAAAATAAATGTGTAAAACTGAAAATTATAGCAAAATCAATAAAAATGTCATTTTACACAATCGTAAAACATGTTATTGATACCTTATCTCAATATAAAGAAAACAGTAGCGTCTGATGGTCCTTGAAGATGCACGTACACGAATTAAACCCAGTAGACCAAAAAATTATGTTAAATGTGGGAGGTTTGATTTTAAGTATGAAATGGCTTAAACTTAGATTTATGATCTAGGTTGGAATTCTTTGTTTTTAGTTTTCCCCAGTACCCAATAATTTTTCTTAATGTGGATTCACTGGATCATTGAATCACCTTAGAGGTCATTCAGAACACCCAGCCCAGTAGATACGTTTGTTCCAAAATAAATCCTCCAAATTAGGGCTTAAATACTTCCAATAATACAAAAGTCGCTGCTTCAGGAAGAAGTCTATTACATTTTTAGAGTGCTTAGATATTCGGGAACAAGTTTCCTCATCAGGAGCCAAAGCTTGACTGGGTATGAGTCCTCTCTATTGCCTTTCATTATTCCCTGTGGAAGAGAACACAGAAGACATCTATTCCTTCTTCATGAAAAATATTGTAAATACCTTTGCCGTACTCAGTTCCATTAATTACTTTGTACATATTTTCCAGTACCTTTGCCACCATGATTTCTTTCCTCTGTACTTTTTCAATATGGCCTTTATCATCTTGCTCCATTTTACTGAGGTGGGTTTTGCTGATTCTTTTCTCACTTATGTAGCCTCTTTTGTTCTTTCACTAACAAAAATGTTTTATTTTTTTATAGGAGTGGGCTAGATATTTATATCCTACTGAATGAAAATAAAATCTACATAAACTAGTTCAGACACTGAGAATGATATTAATAGAAAATACAAAATTTAGATTCACCAAATTATAAGCAATAATTTCTCTTGAATACTCCCTGAATCTAAATTTAATAATGTATTATAATATTAAACCTAGAGAAGCATGAGATACTGGATAAAAGCACAGCTTTGGAGTCATGAGGAGCGACATCCAAGCCTGACTTCTGACACATTCTAGTTTTGTGACATGCACAGGGCACTTTAGTTCTCAGTGTCAGAAACCAGTTCTTAAAGACTCTAATTTAGAGGACACATATCAAGCGTCATTGATGAAAGTCTCCAGTCTGGAAGCTCCTTACACTAATAAATCCAGAAAAAAATAGGGGATTCCACTATAATTATTTTTATGTATGTATTTATTTATATTTATAAAACTTAATAAAGAATTAGACCTAAGGTGAACATTTTTGAATGTGTTCTCAGGGTGATGAACTTATTCATCTGCAATTTTAAAGGCTTTGGACTAGATTCAATCTAGATTTCTTTCATTCTGTAAAGATAATAGAATAGATAGGTGGCACTCTGGGTAGAGTGCAACACCTGGAGTCGGAAAGACACATCTTCTTAAGGTCAAATCTGACCTCAGACACTTACTAGCTGTGTGACCCTGGGAAGTCATTTAACTCTTTGCCTCACTTTTCTCAACCATAAAATGAGCTGGAAAAGGAAATGGCAAGCTGATCCAATATCTCTGTCAAGAAAAATCCAAATGAGTTCACAAAGAATCAGATATAACTGAAAATAACTAAACAACAACAATAAAGATGACACAATGCCAGACCTAGAGGCCTGTGGGCTACCCGAGTCTTTCTTACCTCACCTCCCGAGGTCTTCAGCTGGCCACGCCGGGTGCACATATGAGAGAAAGGACGTTCCAGAGTCGAACAAGGGTTGAGCTTTATTTCAGGGTCTCGGTTACAAGTGCAGGGGATTCTTCCTTAGGAGGGAGAGAGAGAAGGATCTCCCAAGGAGGCAAAAATCTTACAATAAGAGATTGGAAGTAGAAGTATAAGTGGGAAGAGAGGGGGAGGGGAGAGAAGAAAGAGGGAAAGCGGAGCCTTGTCCTGTCTGCTCCGCACCCCTCCGCCCAAGAGAGCTTTCAGGCTTTCCTGATCCTACTTAGACTCTCCAGCAGCATAGTTTGCATCTGAATACCGTGCTGTAGGTGTGCCCAGATCCGGGACAATCTCGAGGGCGGGGAGAGCTCTCTCCCATCACGTTTCTCACGGGAAGAGGCGGAAATACACGAGATAGCTCGGTTCACCTCCATTCCCAGCCGTTTCCTGGGGGGTCTCGTGAGAACTCTAAGATTTAGAAGTTCCCACCTTTACCTGCCCGAGACTGTCCACCTGGAATTGAGCTTCCAACCCTAGCAACACAAATAATCAACTATGCCCCAAATGTAAAGCATATGATTAAGGATTTTAGTAGAATATATCCTGAAGATATGACATAATTGTAATATTTATTGGAAAGAACATTGGATTTGGAATTAGGGAACCTGGTTACTAATTCTAGATCTTTCATTTACTTCCTATTTGATCTTGGAATAGATCACTTTTATCTTTCTGGGTATTAATTTCTTCATTGGGGAACAAAAGAAATTTTAAGACCTCATGATATTTAGGGTCTCTTTCAGTTTTAAATTCTGTATCTGTATTTTATCCATTTAATTATGAGCAGTAGGAAGGATGACACCTCAAAGTCACTGTTAACCTTTCTGTGCTCCAGGTTATCATCTCACGAAAACCAGCCATATGTATCTAGGCTATTTATATGCACACATACACATACACATATACACATGTGTGTATGTATTTGTATATATTATATATGCACATACACACATACAAGGTGTCTGTGATGATCAGCATGTAAAAGATGGTCAGATCTCTCTCTTATCCATTGTACCTGGCAACCTATTCTCTAGATATTGTTATCATAACATTGTTTTGTTTTATTACAAATATTCCCTTTTCAATACTGTGAGATAACCTTTCAAGATTTCTCATTAATACATAAAAGGGTTTGCATATAACTTTCAAGGAGAGATAGCTAGTAGCAATAGAATTCAGTAGCATTCAGTTGTCACATAGTAGACACTATATAGATATTCGTTCAGTTGAATTGAAGCAATGACAATATGTCAGTTGTTTCATTGGTGTACATGGCAAATGCAAAAATATGAGAGATGATGCATTATTTTCCAGATTGTCCTTCTCTAACTTTTCATTTAGTTTGCTAATCAAATTCTCAACTGGTTAAGGCTAAATTTGTTTCTTATTTTGTACTTAATTCATTTTGTAATTCATTTGTCAACATGTATTAAGTACTCATTACATTCAAATCATTGTGCTAAGCACTAGAACCAGTAAATAGTAGAGTCAATAGTAGGCTTGAATTCAGGACTAACATTCATTTCCCCACCATACTTTTATCTTCTTTCACTGTTCCTAGAAGTACAGTAATCATTCTATTGAAACTTTCTGTTGTTAGTAAAATGTTTCCATTAAAATCTTCTCTTTTTGGTAGAGATAATTTGAGGAATAACTTATTGAGATGCCTTTCTAAGAATAGTGTCTTCAAGTGGAATATTTGTAATGGAAAGTTTTCAACTCATTACCTAGTCTGTGTAGATAAGGAGTAATGTTGATGACTGGTGCTTGGTCAATCATTGCTCAATATTTCATATCATCCATTTATTTGACCCTACCCAGATTCAGCAATTTAGTAAGAAGATACGCAGTCATTGTTTTTAAAACTCCCAATGAACTGAAAGATAGAGGGACGTAAATTAAGGCCAAATGACTATTTGGGATGTTAGGCTGCATAATCTCAAAATATTTGCAATGAAAACATTATGAAATAACAACACAAATGCTTGTGATGAAGTAAGATTCTATCTAAAATTTCATTGGGAGAGTTAAAGTCATAAAGAGATTGCCATGACACAAGCACTAACTTATCATTTCCTATACTATTTGGATTATGTAATACAAAATATGTTATAGGAAGTTCTGGCATCGATAGTTCTACAAGAAGACAATGTTCCCAATTCATTGGTTTAAATATCATATTTTCTGAGAAATCATTGGATGTAGTATAGCCATAAGATAGTTTTATTGCTTTACATGTGTTATCTCAGTCTGTTCAACAGCAGTAAATGTTTCTGTTTCATGATTTTTCTAATCTGAGAGGGGGGTTTCAAATGGCCACTATTGAAAAAACCAGTTTTTTCCTTACATGAAACCCAAATCATTGTTCATCTATCATTTTGTCAAACCACTGTATGTACTTTGTACATGTCAAACTCCCTAACTTTGAAATTTAAAGAGTGTGGTACTCTCCCAAGCAAAGCAATAACTCCTGAATGAAACAAACATCTCTCATTGTAGTAGGTTATAGTAAGGAACTAAATCAAAAGGTTTTCAGTCTGAAAGAAAAGACAGATTACTCTTTCCCTTTAGGATCTTCAAATGTTTTGGAAGTATTCCATGGGACATTCACATGGGACAATACAATTTTGAGAAAAATCTGAAAATGAATTTCTTAGTATTTTCCTTAGGATGTCCTGCTGAGTTGATTGATATTTATTCTACAGCTACATTTATCTGTTTACTTACATATATATCTTCAGTTCATTTGTTCCTCTGTTTATTTACATCTTCATTCATTCATTCATGCATTGGGGTTTTTCTTTATTGTCTCCTTTCCCCTTTACTTTTTGGGACAATATAAATATGAGTGGTCCAGGATAGATAGGTTTAAAATCTTTGCAACTCGAAGGTACTCCCTAATCAATGAGATCAGATATACCTTTGGGTATTTGAATTTAAGAACGTATCTTTTATACATGAGATGCAACATTCTTTTGTAGACATATAGCTAACCTTGGACTTCATAAAATTTACATTTAACAAGTGCCTCTGAAATATACTAGAACAGAAAGTAAAAATATATCTTCATTGGCATACCCAGTGACACATCAAAAGTACTGGTGTTTGGACCATGAGACCTAGGTTTACCTCTGCTAACACATAATTGCACAGCCCTGAACAATCAATCAATTCATATGCATTTATTAAGCACTTTGTGCCAGGCACTGTGGAAAGTTAAGGGGACACCAAAATAAAAGTGGAACAGCCCCAACTTTTCAGATTATAATCAAACCCTATTGAGACAACTTGCCCAAATGGGTACTGCAAAATAGATACAAAGTAAAGAAAATGTCATTTGAGGAAAATGGGCTTGTACATTGGAGAGGAAAAGAAAGGATTCATGTGGGAAGATGCATATTGAAGGAAACTAGGGAATCTAAGAAAGAAAGGGAAGAAGGATTGAATTTCAGACAAGGAGGACAACCAATGAAAAACACTAACATAGAGACGTGATGTCATTTATGAGTAGGCAAGTTTGACTGGACCGTACTATGTTTGAAAGGAGGTACAATGTAAAAAGGCTAGAGTAATACACTGGGGAGAGTTTGCAAAGGGCTCTATGTGACAATCAGAAGATTTTTTATTCACTTGGAAAGAATAGTAAAGTCTATAAAAGGGGAGTGATATGAGTAGACTTATGCCTTAGTACTTTGTGAGATGGATTGGAGGGGACTTGAGGCAGAGAGATCAGTTAGAATAAATTATTCAACCATTTTGGGCTCAAGTTTCCCCAGCAGAGAAAAAAAAAAAAGCATGGTAAGGCAGCTGAATTCAAAAGTTCCTTTTGCTGTTTTGCAGTCATTTCAGTCATGTCCAACTTTATATTGACCCTATTTGAAATTTTCTTTGCAAAGATACTGAAGTGCTTTGTAATTTTCTTCTCCAAATCAATTTTCAGATGAAGAAACTGAAGCAAACAGGGCTAGTTGACTTGCCCAGAGTCACACAACTAACTAGTGAGTGACTGAGGCCAGACTTGAGCTCAGGAAGATGAGTCTTCCTGACTCCAAGCCCTGTACTCTATACATTGTGTTACCTAGCTTCTTCAAAGTTCTTTTGTCATAGCATAATCTCATTTTTGTGATTTTATATTATGAACTTCCTATCTCTATCAAAATGATATCCAATAAAACCTTATTAAGGGCTCAGTTTAAAAAGTGTATTGTTAAAATACAATTTTTAACTTAGGGTTAACCAGATATATTTTTGTTTCATCTTTTATGGCTGACATATATTTTCTAATACATACTAATCTTCATTTTTGCTTTTTCCACTCAAACATCAATTAGCATGATTTTACTGTTTTTTGATATGAGAATCTTCCTCAAAATGCTGATGCAAACAAAGCTTAGTGACTTAGTGATTACAGCACAGGAAAGTAAAGGCTTGGTGGTAATAAAATGAAGCAACTTCCTAATTGATTTGTCACTATAAGCCCAAAGTATATTGATTTTCTGTATGCTTCTTTAAGAAGGAAGGAAAATACAATCTATTAATGAATGTAATAAGTACATTATGCCCCTACTCTGATAATAATAGCCCTTATTTCTAAAGCAGTTTTGCATTGTGGTTTTCTCATAATAGCCCTGTAAGACAGGTAGTGGAAGTATAATTATCATCCTTAATTTACTTGAGGAAACTGAGGTTTGGAAGATAAAATACCTTTTCTATAGTCCCTGAAGTACTAAGTGGTAGAGCCAGCACTTGAACCCAGGTCTCATATTCTTTCCCCTAAACCACATTCTCTCTTTCTTTCACAATTGCTACAGTAAAACTCAAGTTGTCATACACATTTCAATTTTGGTAATAAAACTGGATATGGTCATAAAGAAGACAGAGAGAGTGAAATTAAATCAGTACAAATTACTCACCATAACTAGAAAAAAAAAAAAACATATTCACTATTGCCAGGCCTAGAGGCCTGAGGGCTACTCGAGTCTTACCTTACCTCTATCGCAGGTCTTCGGCTGGCCAAACCGGATAAACGTATGAGAGAAGAGACTTTCCGGAGTCAAACAAGGGTTAGGCTTTATTCAGGGTCTCGGTTACATGTGCAGGGGAAGCTCTTCCTTAGGAGGGAGAGAGAAATCTCCCAAGGAGGCAAAGATCTTACGATAAGAGATTGGAAGCAGAAGTGTAAGTGGGGAGAGAGGGGGAGGGGAGAGTGAAGAGAGGAAAAACGGAGCCCTCTGTCCTGTAAGTGCCCCTCCCGAGCTAAGAGAGCCTTCAGGCTTTCCTGACCCTAATTAAGCTCTCTGGCCGCATAGTTTGCACCTGAATACCGTGCCTGTTAGATAACAATAGGTGTGCCCAGATCCGGGACAGTCTCGAGGGCGGGGATGCTCCTCCCATCACGTTTCTCACGGGAAGAGGCGGAAATACACGAGATTGCTCGGTCTCACTCCTCGATTCCCTGGTGTTTCGTGGGGGGCCTCATGAGAACTCTAAGATTTAGAAGTTCCCACCTTTACTCGCCCGAGACTGTCCACATGGAATTGAGCTTCCATCCCCAGCACACTATTGTGTGTTGCTGAAAGAAGGATGGAATGTAGAACAACATCACAAGTATGGGGAAGAAGCAAAACTATTGAACACTTGAGTCTAAGACAGTAGATATGAGGTTCTTCCTGAATTTAAAGACCTATATATTCTAGTAATGAAGCAAGTATGTATTCTCCAAGGAAAAAATATATGGATCCATAGGTTCTATTAGCTCATAAATTGATAAATGTCAGAGGAAGAAGAAATGAGCAGAGATATTTGGTGGTACTAGAAGTGGATTATAGAAACTATTTGTTGACCTGTTAACAAGGGAAGATCTGCTGTCTTGATAGGGCACATTGCCAACAGAGATAGAAAGAATGATTCTCCCAAGACTTAGCAAAACAGATCCATTATCCACTTCTGATAATGCAAGTATGTATAAAAGTTACTTCCAGAAAGAATCTAGAAAACACTTCTTGGCCTCCCTTTTAATTAGAAAACTATATTTTAAAATTTTAGTTTAAAATATAATAGGTACTTATTAAATATTTATTGATTTTTTTTTTTGTTATCTATTAGCCTTCCATCAGTGAAGACAAACTGGTTTCAGGAATAAAAATTATGAGAATCAGAGGAAGAGATGATCCCTTAATCTCAGAATTTGTGATAGAGGTGACAAAGACACCTTGGAATTAGGATTAAGGTGGATATTAGCCCTAGTGTTTAAATAATAGTTCAACACTCAGTTTTGGAAGCTCTCTACTCAGCTCTGCCTACTGGCTTCCCTGCTTTCCTTAAAGATTTATTTCAAGTAGAAGCTTTATGAAGAAGGTCTTTCCAATGTTTTTTGTTTGTTTGTTTTCATTTTTAATCCCTAATCTTGGGTATGCTTCAGAGCTTTAGTGCCAGACCTAGAGGCCTGTATTGGGCTACCCGAGTCTTTCCTACCTCACCTCCGAGGTCTTCGGCTGGCCACGCCGGATGCACGTATGAGAGAAAGGACGTTCCAGAGTCGAACAGGGGTTGAGCTTTATTTCAGGGTCCGGGTTACAAATGCAGGGGGGTCTTCCTTAGGAGGAAGAGGGGGAGATTTCCTAAGGAGGCTAAGCTTAAGGGATTGGAAGTAGAAGTACAAGCGGGGAGAGAGGAGGAGGGGAGAGAGGAAAGAAAAGAAGCGGAGCCCTACTATCCTCTTTGGCTCCACACGTGCTAAGAGAGAGCTTTCTGGCTTCCTCAATCCTACTTAATCTTCAGCCACACAGTTTGCATCTCAATACCATGCTGTTAGGTAACTAGGTGTGCTCCAATCCCGGACGACCTCGAGGGCAGGGAGACTCCACCCATCAGGTATCTCCGGGGGAGAGGCGGAAATACCCGAGCTAGCCGAGCTAGCTCAGTCTGACCTTCCCGAACCCCCGCTGTTCATGGAGGGCCTCGTAAGACTCTAAGATTTAGAAGTCCCACTTTTACCCCCCCGAGACCGTCCACACGGAATTGAGCTTCCAGTCCCAACATTTTAGTATCAAGATTTCATTTTCTTTTTTCGAAAAAAATGGATTTTTTGAAAGAATTTCTGGAATATTTTCACCTTTGTAGTAATTTCCATTGGTGTGCTTGGTGGTGATAATTTAAGAAATAGGTTCTCTTGCAACCTCCAACTCTACCAGCTTCCCAGAATTGATTATGTGTTAATATAAAAGCAATGGAAAACTGTGAAACAAAAATAAATGGCAAATTTATGTTAATTTTGTCTTCAATATTGAGCCCATGGGAACTGATGAGATCGCTAACAGGGAAGCATATTCAAAATGTCACAAAGGAAATATGAAAGGCACAGTGAAAGGAAAATAAATTAGTTAAAGCATGGTAAATATGTAAGTTAATATTTTCCCCTTTGCAAATAAAAGATTACAGTAATTGTGTGGTTAATCAGCTAAAAGAACTACATAGCTTATGATGCAAGATTCCCATGGAGATAGTTAATAATAACCATCCATTATTTTTGAAATTACATGAATATTTTCATAATATATATTTTGTTATTATCTGCATCAAATGCATTGAGAAATAAAATAATTCAAAATAGAATAATGAATTTTACAAAAATTGTTTTTCAGATGATTTTATTTATACTATTACCTTATTTAAAAAACAAAAAATAAAGTGGACAAAGTTTTGATTTGGAGTTAGAAAAAAACTGAGTTTGAATCCTGTCTCTGAAAAGAACTGCATATGTGAATTGAGGCAGATCACTTAACCCATGTGGTCCTCAGAAAATAAGAGCATTGGTAGACAATTACTAAGGTATTTTCCAACTATAAATCTCTGATACTATGATCTAAGAACAATAAAATAAGGTGAAACAAGAAGTGAAAAGACTGAAAAATAAAGATGAATAGTATATTTTATACGTGGAGTAACTTATATTTGTTTTAACTTATATTTGTTTTCTGTATACTGAACTGGATACATACTAGGTACCAATCTTATGAACTACTCCCCCAAAAAAATGGATAATTATTAAATCTGAGACTTACTCTGATTTTTCACACATGATACAAATACTCATCTCCCAATCTCTGAGTCAATGTAAACATAGACCTCCTGAAGTAGGTGAACTCTTGACAACTCTCTTTGGGATCATGGATACTGGTCCTCTTCCGTGCTTGCTCTCTACTAGTTTTTGAATGCTAGGATCTCTTATTACTCTAAGACCTCACTGACAGCAGCTAAAAATTTCAGGGACTGGATCAACAAGCTGGGGTTGAAGATTTGGGGAAATATAAATCATTTATTAAGTATATGTTAATTTCCATTCATTGTATCAAACACTTTTACAAATATTATGCCATTTGATCCTTACAACAATTCTATGAGGTAGGTGTTATTGTCATCATTTTAGAGCTGAAAACACTGAGGCAGATAAAGATTGCAACTTAACCAGGTTCACACAGTTAGTAAGTATCTGCAGCTAGATTTGAACTCAGGTCTTCCTGACTGCAGTCCAGTGCTCTATCCACTATATCACAGAATTTCATACCAAGATATCATGACTTGAAACAGAATGCATATTGAACAAACAAGAATTTAACTGAGTTACTAGAAGCACATGCCATTAGTTATATTTGGCATCCTTAGTCTTGGAATCTTTGATGAATGTAGAGCCCAGCTGGTGTGGGCCCCCTAATTGCCTCTCATTCTCCTAAACTCTGTATCTTATTGCTTTGAGACTCTGAAAATGATGATCGTGCCTGTAGCAACTGAACTCCTGGGAGATGGAGTCAATTCACAATTGGGGCCAGCTTTAAAACCTTCTTCCAAAATGATGGATTACTTGTTGTGACTAAAGGAGGTGGCACAGCACATGATGAAAACATTGAATTTGAAGTCAGAGCCCCTATCTTCAAAGGCTATCTTCGCCACTTACTGGGCCAGTTCACTTAGCATTACTAGGTCAAAAATTTCTCATCGGTAAAAATTAGGGTGTTGAGCTTCATGAATATCTGCCAGTTAAGAATTTCTTATTCTAAAACACCACACCTACAGAACTCACACTTGACTCCAAGTTTCTAAGTTCATGAGATAAAATAACTTTAGCTCCTAGAGATTCAGAACTTCTGATGCATCTGCACAGAATCTCAGATTTCTGCTTAACTTTTTTTGGTGCAAAGTCTTTAGTTATTAATTTCCTTTCCCTCCTCATTATAAAGGAAGGTAGAACTTGCACCATTTTATAATTCATTGGTAAGTTTTAAATTGCCTAAATATTGGAAAGACAGAGAAATAGACTAGAATTTCCTGATGGAGAGATAAGATTCAAGAGAAACAACACAATATAATATATAATAGATAAAACATGTATCATTATTTACACAAATGCATAAACGCATGTATACTGCTCCACATTTTAGAGTTTAAAGGGCAGCAGGAAATAGAATGCTAAGTCTTACTTGAGTTGAATTACTTATATTTGTGCTAATCATTATATTAAGCTAGCAGAATGTAAGCTCCTCAAGACCAGGGACTGATTCCTTTTGCATTTTCTTTTCCTTATGAAAAGTATTGTATTTTATATACAATAAGAACTGATTGGCATTGAAAAAAGGCTAATGTCTTTTTTTCCTGGAAAACTTTTTATTGTAGGTGGAGTGGGACAGCTGGACACAGTTAAGATGATTCCACTTTTGTTGGCAACATCTAAAACATCATAGTCTGGACCAAATTGGATGCAGGCCTTCTTCTATCCTTCAGTGTGTTGACCTTGGACATGTCAATGTCATACAGCTTCCTTACCATCTTCTTGATCTGTTGCTTATTGGTCTTGACATCCACAATGAAGACAATGGTGTAGTTGTCTTCAGTCTTCTTCATAGCAGATTCAGTGATCAAGGGAAGTTTAATGATGGCGTAGTGATCAAGCTTGTTTCATCTGAGGAGCACTTTTCTGAGGGTATTTGGATTGCCTCTGAAGTCAGTGTCCTGGGTTGCCAGGAGATGGGGGATGTTCAGATGTTCTTTTTGTGGCTATGGACACTCTTCAACACTACCTTCTTGGCCTTCAAGGCCTTGGACTTGGCTTCTGTTGTGGGGAAGGAGGATACAACAGCTTCTTTCTTTGCCTTAGGTACCATCTTGGTGGAAAGGCAAAGGGTAATGTCATAACTGGATGAATGGAACATGACTGAACCAATTTGAAGAATTGAAATTCTAATAAAAAATGCAAATGCTGGCTCTCCATTTTCATGTAAATTGCCTATTATTATAATGAATATAGAAATTAAAGAAAAAAGATAAAATGATAATTTTGTTAGATTATCCTTAGATTTGTTTTCTCTATGAAAACAATCCCATTGTCAGCTTAGCTCATAGGAAAACATTATTTTTCACTCTATTGATGGAAAAGTTAGCATAAAGTGCCTGGAAGATCTTTATGTATTAACTTGTGAGACAAATAGTCTTTCAAGGATTAGTCTCATGGGTAAGATTATGACTTTGAAGATGATATTTCATAGTTAACTTGATAATTTTGATACATAGCACATGGCAGACAAAAGAACCTGCCTTTTTATTTCCTTTATGAATAATTAAATATTCAGAATCCTTATGAATTCAATCTGCAATAATCCATTTTTCATAGTACACTCCTAAAACTGGCCTGATAGAATTTAGCCTGGGGGATTGGCTCTCCTTTGCTTCTTGACTGCCTGCTTCTTTCTATATAGTGGAAGCTGTTCTTTTAAAGGACTTCTTAGACAGTATTCCTAGTACTCATATTATTAATCTTTCTGAAGTCTGAGATTTAATCTGACTCTTGAGATTTTATTTTCACTTTTCATTTAACCACAAAAGAAAATTACTTTAAGTACAGAAAAAAGAAGAAAAAAACAGGATTGATTTAGAATTGAAAAATTTTTCGTCCCTTTCTTCTTATTAAACTCAATCAAACCTTTGTTGTTTCTCTTGAATCTCACCTCTCATTCAATCTCAATAATTGTTTACTTTGAAGTTGAATCTATTTCTCTTTCCTTGTTTTTTTAAGATTATTTATAATGTTCTTTTATTTTCTGAATTATTACTGGGTTAAAAAATGATATCAGCTTTGCCCACCATGGGAATGAAAAAAAAATGGCACTAGACACTCTTACTTGTATGAAGGAGAGAGTGGTAAAACTATCATCTTCTCCCCTCAACAAATTCTAATTGGTAGAAGAATTTTTTTCTTCCAAGGAGTCGTGATTCAGTGCATAACTTATCGCTAACATATTACTGGGTCTCTTGATACAGATATCTTGTCTCTAATAAGGTCATATACACTGAATTAAAATGATGACCTTATGTTTTATAAAGTATTCAATACTCTTCATCCTTTTTCATCCTTGGTAAGGTGAGAGGAGTGGAGTTGGATTATAATGCTGTACAGTAGAAGAATGGTATGTGTTTGGAAGCACATAATCTGGTTTAACCAGAGGTGGTAGGTATGGTTTTAAAAAGGTTATTCAGGGCTTTAATTCTTAATTATTTGTTTCCTCTTTTCTTATTCATTCATTCACTCATTCTTGCGTTAAGAAAATTCTGAGTATTTAAGTAGCACTATGGCAGAGACAGTGAGACATCTGAATAGAAAGATAGCTTCAAAGCCAAGAAGGTCTGAGCTCATTTCACTATTAATACATATTGCTAAATAACCTTTGAAGAGTTGTTTAACTTGGAGGAGTTAGAGCCTTTAATACTGTTTGCACTGGTAGAGAAAAATCCCTAAATTAATGAAATCATAGCCCATATTCCTATACATCCAGAGTACCAGACATTGTGCTAGGTATTGAGCATATAAATACACATATGAAATAGCCTACTCTCAAGGATCTAATGCTTTCCTGGAGGAAATACCTTGTACATATAAAATCATAAGCAAAGTAATTTCTGAGGAATAGCAACTGGTGGAAATAGGATAAAATTCTCCAAGTTACTGAGCAAAGCTTTGATGACAGGCTTATATGAAGGGAAGTATAAGGATGAATAAATTATGTGTGTAGGGGATAGGACATACTGTCCAATTAATCATGAGGCAAAAGCTATCTGAACTGGATTGCTATTCTAGAGTCTTTCTCTTTAGAGAAATGTTGAATAGGTGATCCTCTCCCCTATTCTCTCTAGGGGTAGAGGTAGATCTTATGAGGGCACTAGTACTCGGACTTTTTTTTTTCTTATTTCTTCCTGTCACTCCCTCTTCTCTCTATTTTTCTTTTTCTGTGTGTGTATCTCTCTCATCTCTCATTCATTGTCTCTTTCTATCTCTGTCCCTCATTTTCCTCCTTTCTCCTTTTCCTCTTCCTTTCTCCTCATGTCCAGGTAAACCCCGTTGTAACTAAATATGACTTATCTACATTACAGAAATAAATTGTGAGCTAGCTATCTGTTTGAGAACTATTTGTTTATTTATAATATAGAAAAACTATTTATAACAGATTTATATATTTATATTTATATAGATTTATATATAACAGATTTATATAAATTAATATGTTAAATTAATATGTTAACATCTCCCAATAGTACATATTCTTGTTATATCTTTAACTACTAAATTTGTAGTTCTGAATCATCAGCTCTGAATTACCTTGCCCTAGTAGTCTCACATGATTTTTGGACCATTTAAATAATTTCTTTGTAGAAGAAAAGTTTGTAGTTATTTTGTGGAGTTCATTTTTAAAGACATGTTTGATCAAGAACTGAAAACATCCTAGGAGTTCTATACTCTAATAAATGTGAAGGTATAGGCAAGGGACTTAATATATGGTGGTATTTTAGGTTTAACCCTCCAGTAGATTTTACCCAGCAGTTGGCTGGATTATTCACTTAGCTTTATATGTGCATATAATGACTTCTTGGTTTCTCATAAAGTCATTAGCTTCCATCAGCTCCATTCTAATTTTTAAAGAACTATTTTTTTCAGTGAGCTTTTGAACCTCTTTCTCCATTTCGCTAATGGTGCTTTGTAAAGCATTCTTCTCCTCACTGGCTTCTTGGACTTCATTTGCCATTTGGGTTAGTCTGTTTTTAAAGGTGTAATTTTATTCAGCATTTTTTGGGTTTCCTTTAGCAATTGACTTACTTTCCATGTTTTTTTGCATCACTCTCATTTCTCTTCCCAATTTTCACACCCCCTCTCTTACTTGATTTTCATAATCCTTTTTGAGCTCTTTAATGGCCTGAGACCATTGCATATTTTTTTGGTGGTTTTGGATGTAGAAGCCTTGACTTTGATGCCTTCCTCTGATGGTATGCTTTGTTCTTCCTCTTCTGAAAGAATGGGAGAAAATATCTTTTCACCAAGAAAGTAACCTTCTACAGTCTTATTCTTTTCCTTTTTTAGGCATTTTCCCAGCCAGTTACTTGACTTTTGGGTCTTTTTTCAAGTGCAGGGTATACTCTAAGGAACTGTAAGTTTTTAGTTTCTCCAAGGTGACACAATCAAGGGAGGGGAGTTTGCTCCTCTCCTGACCTGTGCTCTGATCTGGGAGCAACCACAAGCTTTTCTGCCCAGGATTTGTGAGGAATAGAATTCCTTCTCCAGAATCTCCACCAGGTCCACCATGCCAGTGCTCCTCCTCATCCCAGGACTGTCACTCAGGATTGAGACTCAGATTAGGCTGCTCAGTTCCCCCAGGGTCTTTAGGTGGAGGGCTCCAAAAATGGACTTTGCTCCCTTCTCACCCAGGTGAAAAAGTTTTCTCCCTGACCTTTGAAGCTATCTTTGGCATTTGTAGTTTGAGAAATCTGGAAACCACAGCTGCTACCTGTGATTCTGTGCCCTGAAGCCTGCCCCTGGGCTGTGCTGAGCTTTGAACCTGATGTGATAGGCCCTTCCTGTCGGGCCTTTCAGGCTGTCTTGAACTGGAAATCTCTTTCACTCTGTTGTTTTGTGGCTTCTGTTGCTCTAGAATTTGTTTAGAGTCATTTTACAAATATTTTATGGTCTGTGGAGGGAGAGCTACAGCAGACCCATCTTTCTACTCTACCATCTTGACTCTTCCCCCTCCCCTTTTTTTAAATTTCTTAAGCAAGTTACTTTAACCTTCCTAGGCATTCATCTCATTACCTGTAAGACAAGGAAATTGGATGAGATGATGTCCACATACTGAAAATATTTTTGTCCTATTTGTGAGATTTTTTATTGCTAAAAATATACTAACAAGATTAACTATGTAGCAAAAATATGTATTGTATCTAAATCTTATGACTTAGAGCTGAAGGAACCTCAGTAATCATCTGGTTCAAGTCTTTCCTTTTACAAAAGAGTCAATTGAGGCTCAAAGAGTTTAGCTGACTTGCCCAAGAGCACAAAAGAGTAAGAAATAGAGCAGAAATTTTGAACCCATTTCATAGTAAATAGCAAAATGTGAGGTTTGTTAGCCTACATTTTAGTCTTCTCAGTCATTCACTTATATGTTTAATAAGATACCCAGAAACACCACCACTTGTAGGAGGGCAGAGAAAGGCAATATAAGATCAATTTAATTTCACTGATATTTATGAGCTGCCAATGTCTATGGGATCAGCAGCAAGACTTCAATGTAAAAAAACAGATGGCTTCTCCAACCTAGATAGACTGAAGCAGTCACCACTGTGACACTCATTTTCACCCTTTAGCTTATTAATATTTTAAGACAAAGAAGGCAAAATATTTTTAAATGACTTACATCTTGATAGTAATATAACATTGCTACACTCCAAGATTCAAATGTAGGAATTTCTATACTTTGTGAGCTCTGGAGATGGAGCTTGCTATTTTAAGCAACCTGTTCAGAAACAAAGCAGTTTTACTAAACAGTGTTGTCTGTACAATGCTTCATAAGAGCATGTGGACACCCTTCACTCTTTAGCAGAAGTTCTGTTCTGCTTACAGATACAAGGAAACGTGGTGGGTTGTATCAAGGGAAATATTTGAAATTTATATCATAATTATAATGGACTATAAAGATATAGACTTATTTATTGTTGAATAATTGAACAATTCTATACTTCTAGAGTAAAACCATAAAATTAGGTCGGTTCAATGATTGGGAAATAGCACCATCCACTAAGTTTCTCATTTTCTCCACATCACAAATGTTTTAGAGATTTCTTAAACTATTCCCTGTTGTGCACCGTTATTATAGAGGATTGTCTCTAAAGATAAGGGGGTACTACAATATATGCAAAATTATTGCTCTTTCTGAGCAGCAAGTCATAAGACCTTCATAAGATATGATGACCAAGTGCTGAAAGGTTTTATTCTTTAGTAAACAGGAAGAGAACCATCTTCATTATCACAACTTGAAGTCTCCACAGGTAATTTGATGATATTGAACTGTATTGTCATTTGCACACACAAAAACATATTTAATAAATATAATGGAAGTGAACTCAACATGAACATTTTCATTCTGAAATGATTAGTACAGATAGGCTCCACAATATTTGGGTAAAGCTAATTAGGAAGTATGTTACCTGCTATTAAATTCAAAGTAAATTATTTTTGTCTTTCAACTTGTATTGCATCAACCAAGTATCACAGCTTAGTGCTTGTAATACCATTATATTTTATTTTAATTAGGCTATTCAATTTTTACTTATTTAGGTACACTGGGTTTATAGATTCTTTCATGCAGTAATAAGATGTCCATTTTCAAGTTGCTCATCTACTATGATAATAAAAAATCTTTTGAATTTTTAAAACACAGAAATAATTTTTGGCTGAATATGTGACTGGTGTATGGGTCAGGCAAAATTCAGGCTAATCATTCTATAAAATTTGCACAAATTAAGGTGATTCCTAGGTAATATGTTTTTCAACTTGTCATCATAAGCCATGATGAAGAAGTGAAAAATCTTAGGTTAGTAAATATTTTGTAAGAGAGGTGATCTCTGAAAGTTTTATCCTCTAAAATATTAGAAATGGATTCTACCTTGTGTCTAAAGCATATAAGCTATCAAAACATCCCTTCTTCTATGCATGTTCATATTATAAAGATATATAAATTCTATATGGTCAACATGAAGTTCAGTCACTAAAAGAAGATTCACTATCTGAACTGTCTTTGGCATTTACTTCACCTTCCCCATCAGGTACTGGGGAATCTGGCCTCTCAAGAAGATCAGGATCCAGTCCTTCAGATAACATTTTGTTTCTTATTGCCATCACAGGAGCGTCCATTTGAACCATTTTGAGATATCTGTATTATCTTGGATCCTTGGTTACAGTTAAGGTATGTTCTAGGGCTGATTTACATTTCTATGCTCCAGTGTCTTGTATACTCTTGTGCTCAAATTGAGGAGACAGAGATGATCGTTTATCTGAGGGGGCTTCAGGACCATTTGTAACACCATTAACATTTGCAGGTCTTATTTCAAATTTAACATCTTTTAAACATGGAATAGATGATAGCTTTGCATCCAAAATATTGAGAGTTGTTTCAATTCATTGTATCCAAAGACAAAGAGCTGAGAGCTTCTCTTCACAAACTGTAGTAAATCAGTCAAATAGTCGTACAGCATGTACCACAAACTGTTTTGGAAATGCAGCAGTCCTTTTCTATTGAATTCCTGGCACCTTGGTCAATTCTGTGCCTGACTCCATCAGAGGCAGGCCATACTCTTCCAGGCTACAGGTGAGTGGGCCCCCTCACCTTTGCCTCTCAAGACCCTGGGAGCAGCTCCATACTGAGCCCCTCAGTCTATTACTCTGATTTTTTTTTCCCAACATTCCCTTTAACACTCTTATCTATTTCATTAACTCTTCCAGGAATTCTTGGGTCTAAACAGCAGTTTTTGAAGCTTTGTTTATAGCTGTTTTCACATTGTTGTATTCTTTTGAATTTATGTCTTAGTCTTCCCTTCTACCATGGTAGCTTTTTATAGTCAAGTTCTTTTAATAGTTTGCTCATTTTTCAAGCCATTTTGCTGACTTTGAAGTTTATAATAAAGCTGAGCTTTGTTCATATGGAAGCAGGCAGGCATTGCCCCAGGCATCAGCCTTTTTTGTGTTGTCAGATTCAATTCTGAAGTATCTATAAGGTTTTGGTACTTCCAAGGTAGTGTAATACTGAGAAAAGTATGATCACTGCTTTCCTCACCTGTTGTCTGGATTTTACTTTACTTACAGTCACAAGCTCTAGCATTCCTCTTTGCCTTAGAACTGAGACCAAGACCTCTCCTCCCTTGTGACTGACCACCAACTCATCTCCCCACCCTGGAACTGCCAACAAGAACTACACATGAGCAACAGAGTTGCCAATCAGCACCATCTGTACCCAGGGCCTGCAAAGTGTTTCCTATAATCTCTTTCTGTTCACATGTCTACTCCTTTACAATCTCTGGATTGAGAGCCTTCAAAGTTACTGTCACAGCCACTGTTGCTGCCTATATGTTTGCTCTCTGGACAGGATTCCACCTTGGTGTCAAAGATGTCCCCTGATGCCTTTCTAAGGTAGGAAAAATATCTTAGCCTGACCTTCTATTTTTTGGTTCTGCTGCTCTAAAATTTTACAGGCCATTATTTTAAAGTTGTTTGGAGGGGAATGTTGAAGGAGTTCACTTACGTTACTATCTCTAATACACCATTTTGGCTCCCCACTAGCTGATTCTTATCCAGTTATGGTTACTGCAGATTGGGGATTTTTACCTACAGTCTGTTAACTTTTATTTTCAAATATTTTGATAATAGTGTTTTAACAAAATTTCTTTTCAAACCCTACAATTTACATTTTAAAAATTTTAAATAATTACACTTCACCAGACTGCCAAAAGGTTCATGTCACAAAATAATAATTTAATGATTCCTTAATTAGATAATCTCTGAGTTCTCATTTAATTGAAATTATATGATTCTGATTCTGTAAGATCCTCAGGGAAAATTATTGTTGTGCCATCCTTTCCTCTCTTTTTAAATTTCTCCTCTTTCCTAAAGTATTTTAGTCTGACTTAGAAATGAAATTATTCATTGCTACCCTTTCTTTCACACTGAGAATCAAAGTTGTTGTATACATGGGCAATTAGTAAAATGATTCACTGCATAACTCAAAATTAGAAAACATTTTTTTCATAAGATTGAGGAATTCTGGAAGAATGATCTGAGCCTAGTATATGTTATAGAGAAGAACTTGGCTTCTAAGAATATTTTTGAGAACCCAAATATGATGGAAATGTATGTATTTGGATTCCTACATTTCTTCCTTGTGATTTTTATCATAGTCCCTATTTCTAACTTTTTTTCTAGCATCACATTATTGCTTTGGCAAGCATTATGCAAACACAGGTGGTAAAATATTCAGTTTTCCTATATGTTTTTCTGCCTAACCATATTATAGAAAGCCATTATATTTTCTCTTATGAATACTCCTCTCAATTTACCCTGTTTTAAAGAAACTGCCAGGTAAACTATGCTGCCAGCAGATGAACTGTACTTGTATTTATTTGGCAAACAAGTGTTTCATATCTTATGTGCCAAAAAAAAAACCACACCTTAAATTTTGCATTCATAGTGTATTGTAGTCACAATAATAAAAGTGATCACTGTTTCTAGCACAATATTTTGTACCTGGGTGTAATGTAACAATCATTGAAGAAATGAATAAAATAATTAATAGTGATTATTAAACTGTATGTTTCTACTTCAAACATTCCTTGATTTCATTAGTGTGGGTAGGACCTCATCCCCACCAATGGAGACTGTAATCCCTCCAATTAAATGAAGCTAAAATGGAGGAAGTTCTTAGAATGTGAAAATCACTTTGTTAATTACTGGAAATAGTAAGACAACAAAGAGAAAAAACAGTCCCTGTCCTCAAAGAGTTTATAACTAGGGTCAGGAAATAAAAGGTATACAACTAAAGTAATGCAAGATAATAATACAATTATTAAGTGATTGCTTTGTTCAAGGTGTTATTCTAAGTGCTGGAATACAATGAAAGGAGAAAAAATTCTTTAGGTCAAGATGTTAAGGAACAGTTAGTTGGTGGTATGGATAGAGCACGGGTGCTGAAATCAGTATCTAAATACAAATCTGGCCTCAGGTACTTACTTGTGAAGTGATCCTGGGCAAATCACTTAACTCTGTTTGCCTCCTTTTCTTCATCTATAAAATGATCTGGAGAAGGAAATCTCAAACCATTCCAGTATCTTTGCCAAGAAAATCCCAAATAGGGTTGGAGAGTCAGACACAACTGAAATGATTCACCCACCATTACTGATAAAGGAGTAAATTCCAAGTCTTCTAAATGGTTCATTAGATGATTGAAGGAAAAAAAAAAAAACAACCTATAATCAAACTTTTAATGATAGAGCTTTCCAAACTTAAGTGATATGAGTGGCTTGGAGTCAAAGCCTTTTCAGCTGGGTAAGAACAGTCAGTGATTAGATTCCAACGGATTCAGACCTCACATGAGATCTGTATCCTGTGGTGTACCTTCCTTAACTGAATGGTTGATATTTGTTTTTTCTTTAAGCTCTTGAGTTTTGTCAGAATCCAACTTTCTGCTAAATTGTTTTTATGCCATAAATATATTCAAATGTATTGGTTTGGTTTTTATATACTGTAATGCTCCATTCATCCTATCCTTCTCCTCTTATACTAGGGTCATGTTAGAATGAAAAGTAGAACATATAAACTGACCCAAAGCAAATATTTTTTTCTGACAAATATTGTTTGAAATCAATATGCTTTGCATATTTTAAGAGACTAAATGTAATCACAAAATGTAATTCTAAACCAAAATCACTGGAAAAAAAATATATTTATTTTCCTTTCATAAATGTCAATAAGAAGTTATTAATTAGCTAAGAACTTTCACAGAAGGCAGTTAATAGTGTACCATCCTTATAAAAACACTTTAAAGGAGAGAATTATATTTTAACCTTTCTTAATGATGTTTCCATTACTCAACACTCTAAATCTAAGATGCTACATTAGCCACTGAGGGTGGGGGAAAGAAGGAGATGTATAAAGATGAATTCAGTCCATAAACAAAAGTAGATTATAATCTAGCAGGGTACAAAGAAATACTAGCAAACACTTTTGCTATAAGCAATAAAAACAAGTAGTATAGTAGGTCAGAGAATCTTGTTTGACTATGATAATCTAGAAATTTAATTTAATTCAAACATTTAATTTAACTCATATATTTTATTATTATTGAAGCAGCAAGGCACCAGGAGGACAAAGGAGGAGGCAGGTGGTACTGGGCACATCGCCATAATCTCAATCACCAATTTTCCAAGAGACATTCTAGGACTCAGTACCTGAGAGCACTGGAAATATCCCCAGACCCCTTTTCCTTGCCCAATTGTCACCCATGGGTAGGTAAGTCTAAGGACCTTGTGAGTTACAAAAACCCTCCTCCCTGCCACCTGAAACCCTTCCTGCCCCCAGTTTTGACCTTATAACCAATATCTTAATAAGTAACCCCAGTTGAGATGGCATATAATGTGTTCCTACAGGTACTACAGCTATTGAAGACTCAGAAAAAGAAACTTTGAGAATTTAGAAAGTATTAAGCAATAATGTGACTGTATTCTCTTTTGTTGTTCTTACCACCAAAGTCACTGGCACTGTCAAATGGTTCAAAATACAGAACTGATGATTTTATCAGTAGATATGACATCAGTCTACACCCTAAAGACTATGGGACTCTTCTAGCTGTCTTACTGTTGAAATATTTTATTTATGATTTCCCCTTAATAGAAGGGGAGCTCCTTAAAATCAGGAACTTCCTTAATTTTTTTTATTTTGTATCCCTAGCTTTTAACATAGTGTTTGCCCATAGTAAGTGCTTACTAATCACTTTTAAAAAATTCATTTATGTGAGCTTCATGAATTACAGGACTGTCACATTTATCTCTGTCCTCAAAACTAAGTATAGTTCCTGGAAAATATAAGTTGCTTAATAAATACATCTTGAGTATACATTTTGGTTTTAACATATGTCACTTCCCTACAAGTAAACTGCCTCTCAAGGACCTTTCCATAAAACTTGCTTAAGCAATACCACCAAACTGCATGATTATAATAAGTAAGAATACATTCCATCTTTGATTTCAAAAGTCTGAGACAACTGAAATAAAGGATATTTGCTTATAAATTTTAAAACCAACATTGCACCTTCAATTTAACCTGAGAATTTCATTTTGTTATGTTTTCCTTTAAATGGTCAATTCAAAAAGCATTTATTTTGTACAAGGTTCTAGGTGCCAAAAATTTGTAATAGCTGACATATACAGAGTGCTATCAATGTTACAAAGTGATTTACATATGATCTTTACAGTCACCCTGTATGCTGTGTACGACAGAAAACTTCATTGTCCCCATGGTACAAATGAGGAAACAGATACAGAAAAGTTCAGTGCCTGTCCCATGGTCATGTAGCTAGCAAGTTTCACTGACTGCATTTTAATTAAGATCTTCCTGAGTCCAGGACAAGCATTTTATACATTTCCCCATGTTGCTTTTCCAATGTCTTTATCTACATCCAGGCATCATTCAGTAAGGACCAGTTATGTTCAAGGTACCACGAAAGGTATAGGGGATAAAAAGATGAGTATGGTAAATTCTTGATGAGCTTATAGTCTAGAAGTGAAGATAAGAAACATACTTGAATAAAAACAATGCGATGATAGATGCTAAGTAAGAAAAACAAAGTATTATGGGATCTCTGAAGAAGGAGATCTCCCCTCTAGCATAGGGTTACTTCAAAGTTATATGGAAGAGAGAGTACTTGTGTTTGCAGTTCACTAATGGATGGTAGAATCTAAAGAATGGGGTTAGGCCAAGTGCATTCCATAGAAATGGAATAGTGTGAGTGAACTGAGAGATTATAATAGTTAGGATGAATTTAATGAAATATGAATGAACTTGGGCATATAAAATATGCAAAGAAGAGTAATATGAAGATCAATTGGTTACAGATTGTGGAGGGCATTGAATGCTAAGATGAAGAGCTTAGCATTCAGTGCCCTGCACAATCAAAACTAAGCAGACAATGGGGAGTTACCAAAGGATTTTAAGTAGGAAATGGGCATAATAAGAGTTGTAAAAGTTGTTTATAAGCAAGAGGTCTGTAAGCTAGATATTGGGGGCATTATTATCAGCTGCATTTGCAATTAAGATGTGGTTCCAATTAAGATTCTGAGAATTTAGAAAGTGCTAAATAATAACACATCTATATATTCTTTTCTTCTAAAATATGGATATAATCAGATAGAGTTTAAGCATTTTACCTCTAAATATAACATATATATACATATGCACACACACATGTACATATATATGCATGTGTATGTACATATGTATGTATGTATATTAGTATTTATCTAAATTATTACTTGTTCCAAATTTATAATAACATTTTAAAGATAAAACTGCACAGCTTTAATGGCATTTATGTCAAACAATTCCAGTTTAAGTGTAACGGGAGAAAGATTGTTTCTTATGGAATAAAAATCAGTTTGGGGTGGGGGTGAGGGGAGGAAACTAACAAAAATAATTTACTTTTTCTTCACTTATTTTAAGTGAATATTTGAGTTATATAAATTTGATTGAATTCATATAATTAAATTCTCTATCTCCTATATAAGAGTCTTCAAATTGGGACCACGTAAAAAACTTTAGGGCTCTACAAGAAAAATTGCTAAGGAGTATTTGGAAGGACCTGAACATAGAGCTAGATTCTCTACATTAATCACATTCTCCAGCACTATCATGACTCTTATTTTCAACAGGTATGTTGTTAAAGAAAAGTCCCTGTGAACTATTTAGTCCAAAGTCCAAAGCAGGGACTGGAATGAACCAGAGTCTGATCACAGTTTGCACAGATTATAAATGCATTTATTGCCTGAGAATAAGCTTGCATGTTGGAATAGTGTCAATGTTATAACGTGTTCAAAGTCTATATGGAAAAAGTAAGATATTATTATGTTTTTGAAAAAATAAAGGAGAAAAGGTGGGAATTAGAGGGAGGAGGGCAAAATGGTGGCGTAGAAGCATGGACCTGCTTGGTTTCTCCCATCAAAATCCTTAAAATATTAGTAAAAAATAACTCTAAACAAATTCTAGAGCATCAGAAGCCACAAAATGACAGAGTGAAACAGGATTTCCAGTCCAAGACAACCTGGAAGGCCAACAGGAAGGGTCTATTGTAACCAGGCTCAAAGTGGAGCACAGCCCAGCATGAAGCATACTGGCACAGAATGCACTGGAGCAGGCCTCGGGGCACTGACAGCCGCTGAGGCTTCCAGTTTTCTTAACCCACAAATGCCTAAGCCAGCTTCAAAGATCAGTGAGAAAGCTATCTCATCTGAATGAGAGGAAAGCATGATCAGGACCCTCCCCAGCCCCAGGGTGGCAACATTCACTGCTGTAGCAGTGGCTGCTTTTGGAGCTTTTGGCCTATAGACTGTGGGAAGATAGAGTACTGATCTGAGTCTCAGTGCTGAGTGGCCTTCCTGGGATGAGGAGTAGTGGTGTGGTGGAGCTGGTGGTGTCTATGGGGAGGGAATCCAACTTGCAGTTTCAGGGAAGAAAAGAGTGCTTGTGGTTGCTGACAGACCAGAGCACAGGTGAGGAGGGGAGTAAAAACCACTCCCTTGATTAAACCACTTTGGAGGAACTGAGAACTTAGAGGTACCTGGAGATATCTAGGGAAACAGTCACATAAAACATCTGAGACCTGGGATAGAATAGTCTCAACTTAACAAAGGGCTCAAAAGTCAAGTAACTGACTGAGAAAATGCCCCAAAAGGGGAAAAATATGACTATAGAAGGTTACTTTCTTGGAAAAAATGGTATTTTCTTCTGTCCTTTTAGATGAGGAAGATCAAAGCATACAACCAAATGAAGATAGTAAGGCCAAATCTCCTACATTCAAAGCCCCCCCAAAATATGCAATGGCCTCAGGCTATGGAAGAGCTCAAAATGGATTTTCAAAATCAAGTAAGAGGAGTAGAGGAAAAACTGGAAAGACAAATGAGAGTGATGTATAAAAATTATGAAAAAAGAATCAATTGCTTGCTAAAGGAAACCCCCAAAAATGCTGAAGAAAATAACACCTTTAAAAATAGACTAACCAAAATGGCAAAAGAGGTCCAAAAAGCTAATGAGGAGAAGAATGCCTTAAAAAGCAGAATAGGCCAGTTGGAAAAAGAGGTTCGAAAGCTTACTGAAGAAAATAATTCCTTAAAAATTAGAATGGAGCTGACGGAAGCTAATGACTTTATGATAAATCAAGAAATTATAAAAGAAAACCCAAAGAAAGAAAAAAAAAGAAGAAAAGTTGAAACATCTCATTGGAAAAACAACTAACCTGGAAAATAGACCTAGGAGAGATAATTTAAAAAACAATGGTCTGCTGATATTCATCATCACAAAAAGAGCCTAGACATCACCTTCCAAGAAATTATCAAGGAAAACTGCTCTGATATTCTAGAACCAGAGGGTAAAATATGAATGGAAAGAATTCACCAATCACCTCCTGAAAGACACCCCAAAAAGAAAACTCCTAGGAACAGTATAGAGAAATTCCAGAGTTCCCAGGTCAAGAAGAAAATATAACAAGAAGCCAGAAAGAAACAATTCAAGTATTGTGGAAGGTAGTCAGGATAACGCAGGATTTAGGAGCTTCTGCACTAAGGAATTGAAGGGCTTAGAATATGA
This sequence comes from Notamacropus eugenii, assembly GCF_028372415.1. Lineage (NCBI taxonomy): Eukaryota > Metazoa > Chordata > Mammalia > Diprotodontia > Macropodidae > Notamacropus > Notamacropus eugenii. The sequence goes on from NC_092873.1 coordinate 446,326,503, forward strand.
TACTCCAGAGGTCGAAGGAGCTAGGATTAGCACCAAGAATCACCTGCCCAGCAAAATTGAGTATAGAACTTCAGAGGGAAAAACAGAATTTCAGTGACATAGAGGACTTCCAAACATTCTTGTTGAAAAGACCAGAGCTGAATAGAAAATCTGTCTTTCAAATATAAGAATCAAAAGAAACATGAAAAAGTAAATGATAAAAAAGCCATAAGGAACTCATTAGAGTTGAACTGTTTACATTCCAACATGAAAAGATCATATTTGTAACTCCCAAGAACTTTTTCAGTATTAGGATAGTTAGAAGGAATATATATATATGTCTCTGTGTGTGTGTGTGTGTATGTGTGTGTGTGTATGTGTGTTTGTGTGTATGTGTGTGTGTATATGTATGTATGTGTATATATTATATATGTATGTGTATATGTGTGTATATACATATATATATATAGACAGACAGAGTACACATGGTGAACTGAATATGAAGGGAGAATACCTAAAACATAAAATTTACTGTTGAAAGGATTGTACTAGGAGAAAGAGAAAGGGATAAGTAGAATGGAGCAAATCATCTCACAGAAAAGAGATGAGAAAGCTTTTACAATGGAGGGGAAGAGGCAGGAATAGGAAAGGGGACAAGTGAGCCTTACTCTCATAGAATTTGGCTTAAGGAGGGAATAACACACACTCATTTGGGTATAGTAGTCTATTTTATCCTGTAGGAAGGAAGGAGGGAAAGGGATAGGAGAGGGAAGATAATAGAAGGAACAATAAATGGGAAAAGGAATAATCAGAAGCAAACACTATTGTGGGAGGACAGGTCAAGAGAGAGAATGGAATAAATGGAAGACAGGATAAGACAGAGGGAAATGTGGTTAGTCTTCCATAATATAATTGTCTTGGAAGTGTTCTGCATGGCTACACATGTATAGAATGTCAAATTATTTGCTTTCTCAACGAGGGTGGATGGGGATTGTGTTTGTCCTTCATTGCTGAATAAGACCATGCCATAAGAGAAATGATGACATGACTTGCTCTTGACTTTGTTTTGAATGAGGGAGACCTTGGGCCCTTTGGGGAGGGAAAAGGAAGAGAATATGGACCTCAAAGCTTTAAAAATGAATGTTATAAGATGTTTTTAAATGCAACTGGGAAATAAGATGTAAAGGCAATGGGATATAGAAATCTATTTTGCCCTAGAGGAAAATAGAGGGGAGGAGGATGGATGAATGGGGGCTATAGAATGTAGGACAGAATGGGGGAAGGGTGGATGGGGTTCACACTCTCCTTGGGTGGGTGGTGGGGAGAGATGGGGAGAAAATTTTGAATTCAAATTCTTGTGGAAGTGAATGTTGAAAACTGAAAAATAAATTATATATTTTAAAAAGGTGGGAATTTGGGCAGATGCTAGTCAGGAAACCCCAGGAAAACTTTGGCCCTTTGATTCACAAATCAGAAGGCATTCTTGATGATAAGTAGTCCGTAGTTCAAGGCTTGAGTATAGTCTATAGGATAAGAGGATGTAAAGCAGGGTGTGTCCTAGAGCCACATAACTGTTAGGGGAGTCTCTGGAGATTAGGATTTCTTCTGAAGTTTCATAAACCACCAAATGGTTCAAGTTCTACTTCAAGCCTGGTATGGGCTTAATTGAGCTGAACTGGCTTCAGAGTTGCTGATTTTCTGTACATCCAATTAGGTTTATTCTTGATCACCGTAAAGGATTGTTGGTAAGTAAAACCAATACAACCAGTCCTCATACAGTTTTTCTGTTTGCCTGGATAATGGGGGAGAGGGGAAGGAGGGTGTCAAGCAAATCAAGGAATTCAATTTCAAAATGTCAAATATTCTTAAAAGTTTTCTTTATTTTTGATAAATTATCTCAATTGTAATTGTGTATGTAGGTTGTCCCAAAAGTCTTAGTGAAGTTTTAAACTTAAATAGGCTAAAATTTCACTTAGAATTTTGGGATAGCCTGTATCAGTATTATTAATATTAATAATGATAGTTAACCTTTATATAGTACCTTCTATATGCCAGGTGCCATGGTAAGCATTTTACAAATATTATCTTATGTGATCCTTATAACAACCCTGCAAATGTTTAGGTCATAGTTGGGGAACCTGCAACCTTGAGGTCACAAGTCACCCTCTGGGTCCTCAGGTATGACCCATTGATTGAATCCAAACTTCACAGAACAAATCTCCTTAAGAAAAGCATTTGTTCTATGAAATTTGGTCTCAATCAAAAGGCCTCACCCAAGGATGAAGAGGGCCACTTTTGGCCTCAAGGGTGCAGGTTCCCCTGGGTGAGTACCCCTGAACCCTTGCTCCTAGGAATTCATTCTGGGGCTGTCAGGAGCACTGGACTTAGATTCCTGGACACTGGTACAGCAGGACTACAAATTAAATTACATAATAGCCAGTACATTGCTCTTTCTATTAAGGCTTCTTCAAATAGTGCATTTTCAATGTTGAAATTAAGACCTTCTTGAAATTAATTGTGGGTAGAGATTACAAAGGAATGATACGTAAACATTTGATATCTCTGTGAAGGTTATGAAGGCACAGCAAAATTGATAGATCCATGAATAGCATGATCTAATAAACACAATGTTCTTTTTGAAATCACTTTTTAAGGAAGAACAAGTAATCTCAGTGATGCATTGTGCCTTCTTTAAAAAAAAAAAAAGAATAAATTCCTTTCATCCTGCTAACAAAATGGCTTCCCATTGAATTTTATTTTAATACTTAATATTAGAAAGAAGCAAAACTCTAATATTTTGTGACCTGCCACTTGAATTTTACCATAATAGTAATGCAATGTGCAAATGAAATAGGTGAGCAACTCATTAATTCTAGTCACAATTCACTTTCTATTGCTATACTCAGAAAAAAAATGGAAAGCAGTCCAAGCAAATTAGGTATTTAAAAATATTTAAAAAATACTTGAAAGCAATGAAAAACAAATTCATCCATCCCCCCAAAAAATCTTCAAAAAGGTGATATTTGATTCTAAATGGTCCATTACTTTTCAGATACATTTACTAGGCAATTTTGGCTATCCATTATCTTCATGTTTCTCTATGGGTATATTTGGAAATCAAAGAATATCTGTCTTTGTTGTAAACAATCTCATTTTTTTTCATTAATTCCACTATAGTTTTGCTGAAATACATGAATCAGGGATCTTATTTATGAGTAATCCCTTTACAACTAGGTTCTGGAATGATTAAGAAGTCTCCCTGTGTGGAGAAAGCTCTGAGTTAGACCTTGAATAAGATAGGGACAATGACAAATTCAAATCGGTAGGTAGAACACATATAAATGTGTGATATAAAGTAATGGTAATAGTATTAGTAGAATTAGCAATAGTAGTAGTAATAGTAGTAGTAGCGGTAACTAGCATTTTACATATAGTTCCTATGATGTACCTAGCACTGTGCTAAGTAATTCAAAGGTCTTATCTAATTTGATCCTCATAACCACACTTGAACATATGTGCCATTATTATTGAGGCATACAGAAGTTAGGATCGCATAGACAGTAAAAGTCTGTTACTGGAACAGAATTCATGACTTCCCAACTCCAGGCCCACCTTTCTATCTACTATGCCACATAATTGCTAGCTAATATATGGCCTAATAGAAAATGTACTGGATTTGCAGGGGGGAGGACAAAACAAAAACAAACAAAAATCTCAATGATTTTCTATTTATTTGACCTTGGAAATATTTATTTAACTTCTTCTGAGCCTCAGTTAATTTTACTACCAAGTCAAGGAATTGTTCAAAATATTAAATTAGGCAATCACTACAAATATATTTATAAATATTATATATCTATTTATACAAATATGTAAACATATACAAATACACAAAATTATTAATATTAGTATTCCCTTACAAATGTCCTACTTTGATGTCTCATCATGACGTGAAAGTATCACTGGGTCTCTCTAAACCTAGCCATTTTGTAGGTAAAGCTAGATTCATTGGCAGATGTGTGGTGATAAATATTAAATGACTGGTTTTATGGGAGAAACATTTGTATACTAGCCCCTTTAAATTCTATCCTAGTAGCAACATTTCCATATTATTTCCTTATGCCTAGACAATCAATAAAATGGTATATCAAGTTCGGATTTGTAATTTGCCTATATCCCAAGAAGTAAATACTGAAACTGAAAATTTAACAATTGGTTTTTGTGATCCTATTATATGAGGCTGAAGTATACCCTTATACTGATTATCAATATCAATCCTTCCTGGAGTTTTATCTCTCAAATATTCCTATCTGATAAAGAAAATACAAAAAAAAAAAAAAGTAAATGCCAAACTTAACTAAAACCCTATTAAACAACTGAATATGGTCTCTACTCTAGAATCTAAAATATATGTATTTTTTCTAATCTGTGGCCCAGTCTCGCTCAACAATATCTCAGAGGAGGATCTCTGTGGTACAACGGATGTAACCCTAGACTTGAATTCAGGAAGACCTGGGTTTAAAACCTGCTTTGGATCCTTGCTACTGTGATCCTGGGCAAATCACTTCTGATTTCCTCAATTGTATGTACTGTAAAATGGGAATGATAATAGTACCTATTTCCTAAATTTGTTATGAGGATCAGATGAGGAAATATTTGCAAATTACTTAGAAAAATAGCTGGCACAGAATGGACACTTGATGAATACTTATTTCCCCTTCATTTATTCTACCTAGAGTGTACTGCAGGAAAATCTCTAAATATAGCTTACATGTCTTTGGTGTCTAGGTTACACCAAATATGGGTTAAAGATTCCCAGTTCTTTTTTACTGAAGGTAAAGAGGGATATAGGACAGGTTTTGCTTCACTTTCCATTAAAAAAAAATAGGAGGCAGAAAAGACTTCTGTAATAAATATACACCAAAACACATAAATTTATGAAGTAGAAAATAAGTACTCTTCTGAACAGACTTGACTTGGGGTTGCTGTAAAGAACACTGTCAACATTCTAGTGTGTTTCTAATCTTCCCACTGGATCTACTTTGAATCAGTTGTGTGATTTGGGCAACAGGTTAAAGAAAGAACTGTGGATCTTAAAATTGATAAAAACTATTTTACTGATATGAAATTAAAGAATGAATTGAGGTGATAGACCCAAGGTGTTAGAGAAAAGGCAGAAAAACACTTAAGCTCTTTGAAATTCTCCTCTAAACAACTTTAAATGGTGCCTCAAAACAAAGTCTGTAGCAGTAGAGCCCACAAAATTGTGGAATGAAACTGTTTTTCAGGCTTAGACAACTTATAAGAGTGGCAGAAAAGATCTGTCATACCAGGGTAAGACTGGAATGGAATTCAGTGCAGAATGTACCAGCACAGAACAGGCACTAGCAAGCCAGAAGTCATTTTTTGGAGGGACTGAGTCAGTCATGGCAATTTCCATTTTCATAGCTGTCAGCCTAAAGACAATAAGTGGACTATTGGGAAGGAATATATGTGTGTGTGTATGCATGCATGCATATATGTGTGTACAAATGTATGTATGCATGTATGCATGTAAATATACACATATATTCATATATAGGTATATATGTTTGTGTATTTTTGTGTGTATGTATATATGTGTGTGTATATATATATATATATATATATATATATATATATATATATACACATATACACACACACACTCATAAATAGACAGAGGACATGGGATGAGTTGAATATGAACGGATGATGTCTAAAAAATAAAATTAAGGGGTGAGAGAGAGGAATGTACTGGAAGAAGGAAAAAGGGAGAGGTAGAATGGGGTAAATTATCTCACATGAAAGAGGCAAGAGAAAACTTTTACAGTGGAAGGGAAGAGGGCAGAGGTGAAAGGAAATGAATGAACCTTACTCTCATTGGATTTGGCTTAAGGATTAAAATATATTCCTTTTGACCAAGTAATACTACTATTAGCTCAGAATCTCTGAAAGAGATAAAAACAAAAAATTAAAACTGACAGAATAAGAATTTATATGTACAAAATATATTTATTTATAGCAATTCTTTTTGCTGTTGCAAAAAATTGGAAGTTAAGGGGATATGTATTGATTGAAGAATGGTTGAACAGGTTTTTGTGTATTATTATGATGGAATACTATTGTGCCAAAAGAAGTGATGAACAAGACACTCTCAGAAATATCTGGAAAGACTTACATGAACTGATTCAAAGTGAAGTGAGAAAAACCAGAACATAATGCATAGTAACAGCAATATTGTATGATGATCAGCTGTGAATGACAGCTATTTTCAGCAATAGAATGATCCCAGACAATTCAACACTTATCATTAAAAATACTATCCATCCCCAGAGAAAGAACTCAGGGAGTCTGAATGCAAATTCAAGCATATTTTTAACTATATTTTTTCTTTTTGTTGTGTTTTATTCAACAATATAACAAATATGGAAATATGTTTTGTATGATTGTCCATATATAATTTACATAAAATTCTTGCCTTCTCAATGGGGAGAGGGAAAGAGGAAGAGAAGGATAGAGGAGGAGAATTTGGAGCTCAAAATTTTTAAAAATAAATATTGAAAATTCTTTTAAATGTTATTGGAAGAAATAAAATATTAAATAAGTAATTTAAACTGAAAAAAAGGATCAATTGAGAATTACTAATTCAAATAAAACATTATTCCTCTTATGTAGTGATTATTATAAACAAAAGTGAACCTTCTTCAATAAAAAAAATATGATTTTTTTTATCACAGGGTCCTACAGAGTTCTTCTAACACTATTTTCCTCTCCCTTGTGGTCTGGATCCTCTGCAGAATGCAAATATGCTCTGGGATTACTAAATTAAAACATGCCTTTCCTATCTGAGCAGGATAATCTGAATAACTTACTAATTCTCAGGTAGTATGCTAATCAGAAACTATGTAGGTAGTTTTCTTTTTTCTCCAAGTAGAATTCCAAATAAGGACATTGCTTTACTTATGTATGTAATATTAGTAAAGTTAATGAGAATTAAAATCTTTCCAGCCCATTAAAGGGCCTGCCTATTAAGGGAAGTGTGATTGGGAAGACTTGTTTTGTAGGAAGGCCCACCCCTTTTGTTGATTTCTAATGAGACACTTGCTCACAAGAGTTGTGATGCACTCCAGCTCTGAAAAGTGTATGTATAGTCTGAAGTGAGGTTTTACTTTGGGGCTCACTCTTTGGAAGTGTTCATTTGGCCACACAAGACTCTAGGTAGCCATTAAGGAGCACCCTGGCTTTGAAAACCCATATGTTGTTGCTTCTCTCTCTGTTAACTATGTATGTACGTATGTAATGATCAGACAGATGGATCTGTCTGTTCATCTGTGATCTATGTATTGTTTATGATCATTCAGTTGGAAGCCCTACCTATTGGCCTATATTTCTCTTCTTGTATTTTCTCTGTTGGTGAATATAATTAAGAAGATTGTTGACACCCCCACTCCCCTACAAAAGTCACTTTCCTTTTAGAGAAGCAGATCTAAGAACCTATGCAGCAGGCCCTCCTGTGTATGCCGAAGTACTTATTGACACAATGTATAAGGACTAACTCTTAACTTTCTAACTTGAGAAATGTTAAACTTGGGATAATCCATGAAGCCACACTGTCCATGAAATCATCTTTCCTTTGATATAAACAGCAAATGAGATAATATCCATAAAATTCATACCACAACACTTGACACATAGGCACTTGATATTTTTCCCCTTCTCCTAAAAAGCTAAATTCTAGAATCATGAAGCCTAGGAAAGTAAAATGTTTTCTTGCCTCTGACAAATATTCATGTAGGAAACTAGGAAATAAGTGACATTTGTCATAAATTGTCCTATTAGTACCCAACTGTTGCCATCATATAACCTTCTAGAGGCCACTCTTAGGAGTTTTCCATTCAGGTCAAATGAGAAAATATACACCTATCTCAGTCATGTGTTTCTGCAGCAAGTCACAATGAATTACTCCTGAGAATGAGAGTATTTCAAAAGAAAACTACAGAGGAAAAGGTTAAAATGTCAGAAAGGCTAAAGAAAACTGAGAGTAAGCTGCTGCAAAGATGAGGTTCTTTAGAGAACATTTCATCCCCTTCAATTCTAGCTAACCAATAATTTAGGAAAGTTCTTGTATTGTATATTAAACGATAGTTGCCTGTACCCTCTTCACAATATGAAATATGTGTACTCGTACTCAGTAAAAGAAAATGTATGCTTGTGTGACCAAATTTCTAGCAGAGATATATGTTTATTCAGTCTGTCAAAGTTGACTCTTTTGATTGATCCTTTTGCAATGTTAATTTTACTGTAAGTTTATATTGTTTCTCCTTTCTAGAAATACCTCATTTTTCTAAAAATTTCCACTTAGAGTGAAAGATTGCTTTGAATGAGATCATGCATATATCTGGTTTGTTACCAACACCCATCCATCATCTGTTGCAGTGATAATAGCTTCAAAAATAGTGGTAACAGCTGTTACCCAGTACTTCTTATGAGCTGATGTATAGCCCCTTTTTATTGTATGCAAACTGCAAAAAAAAAAATATCAAAATCCTTACTAGATTTCTATGGTCTGACTGAAGTCTCAGGTCATCCATCTACCTCCTCATTTTGTGAGGATTTTTGGTACTTAGTGTTGCTGCTACTCATTTTGGGATTTTCTGTGCTATGTTTTGTAAACCTTTTCTTTCATGACATATAATTTGCCTTCCCAATGGGACCATAAATTCCTTGATTCCATGGGCTGGGTCTTTTGTTGTTGTTGCTGCTGTTTATCCAGAAGCTCATAGAACAATACTTCATTTCTTATAAATAGTCACTCCATAAATATCCATTGAATTGAAGATAACCAGAAGTATTTCAGGATACTCGGGGTTCAGTCTATCTACATTCCATTTGTGATGGACTCAAATTAATAAATATCAGTTACTGTCTTTATATATTTGAAAAATTGTCACTTGAAACAGGAATTAGAATTGTTTTTCTTGCCTTCAGAAGGCAAATTAGGAGCAATATGTGTAATTTACAAACCCAAATTTAGCCTAATATTGAGGAAAACTTCTTAAACATTAGACTTGTCACAAAGTGGAATGGACATCCTTGGCCATCTTCCCTCGTTGGAAGTCTTCAGACAAATGCTAAACGATTAATCACTTTTTGGATAGCTTGTAGAGAAGGTTGTTTTAAAGGGATGAATTAAGCTGATTGGTCCCTGAGGTCAATTCAATTTCAGATATTGAGTAATGTATAATTCCAATTGCATGATTCTATGTCCTTGTATCAGCAAGAACCTCAGCATACAGAGGAGGGCCTGCAGTACAGTTTCTTAGATCTGCTTTTCTAGACAGAAATGAATACAAAATGGATAGCTATATAACAGAAAAAAAGAATATTGTCTCTAGTCCTATAAAGTCAGAATCTAGTGAAAACAAAGCTTTTGAAGGATAAACATTAAATCCTCTCCTTCATCAATATCTCTAACCACACTTTCAAAAACTTGTGCCTTATGAAGCAAGTAGAGTGAAGCCTCCTTGATTTCTGGGGAGTATTGAGACTGAGAATGGAATTAGAGATTCCTGCCTCAATACTCTATTCTGGCCAAAGGCTGGATACTTGCCTTATATGCAAGAGTGTACAACTTCTTTCTTCCCACATCTTATTTGGAGCACAGATGAAAGGACTCTTAGATGATTTGAGAAAGACTTTTATTCTTTATTTCCGCAAAGGACAGGGAGATCAAGAAGATATATTTACACCTGAAAAATTAGCTTCTGGAAGGTAAATAAAGAAGGGTCTTTCTGCTTGCTGATAAATGGGCAGGCATCGCACCAAAAACTAAATTAGACTCATGGCACATCATTGATGGCTCAACATAACAGGATGAAGTTGAAGGATATAGTCTGAAAGTATATCTGTAGAGATTGTGTCCGATAAGGCACATCTCAACATATGGATGAATTATCACTTGACTTTTTACATTATACTAATTTTCCATGGATCTGGTATCAGCCCTCCAGATACTTTTAGCTCCCATTCCAACCTCTCCCAAATAACAACAATAACAAAAACAACCTAGGCTGAAGAATCTACCTATTATGTTATAATTTGATAATCACTTCACCTTTGTGTTTCAAGACTTTTCTCTATAAAAATGGACCAAACAGTTATACCAACTGTCCGACAGAATCACAACATTTCAAAGATGGAAGTTACCTCAAAGGTCATGTAGTTCAACCATAGAAATACAAATATTCTCTCTACAACATCTGAAATAAGTGGCCCAGTGAGAGTGACCCATTACTTTCTAAGGGAATATATCTACTTTAAAAAAAAAAATCTTTATATCAACACTGAATTTCCCTGTTTGCAATTTTTATGCATTTTTCTGAAACCAAATAGATTAGGTCTGACTTATCTTCTCTTCCATATAAAAATACTTCAGGTACTTGAACACAACAATCACATCACCTGTAAATTATTCCATTCTCCGAATTAAGCATTCTCCATTTTTTTTCAATTTATATTCACATTTCTTTCCCAGTCTGCTCTCACCAATACACACTGAGAATTTAATTTCATTCAGCGGAGAGAAGCCCTAGTTCATGTGTGGATTAGGGTTTATTATCCCTGCATTTACTTTAACAGATGAATATCTGTGATGTTACTACTCTTTCTTTCACATTATTAATAATTGGTGAAGACTAAATCATATTTCTAGCTACTGTTATTGTATAAATGGAAGTATATTATTAGGTATTCAAAAAAGTCAAAATGGCAATTAGGGAGAATGTATTGCCCCACAACAGTTTCCCTTAGACTTTTGAGAGAGTCTGAGTGTATCATGTTGTGATTATTCTTGTCTGTTAACTTAGAACCTGATAGTGTAAGGGCATCTTGGAGAAAGTGAGAAAGACAGACACTGAATAATGCCAGGTTCAAGACATTGCATAATAGGTAGGTCCTCAAGTCTTTGATGACAATGTTAAGTATGATAGGACAAAGGACAGGTCCCTGAGGAAATCCTCTTCTAGAGACTGTCTGCCAAGATGACATTGAACTCCTACTGCTTACTGTTTGAATGCAGCCAGGTAAGAAAATCTGAGAAAGTCTAAAGAGATTTAAATCTAGGTCACTATTTTTTATCTTATCCACAAAAATACCATGAGAGATTTGTTGAGTATTATCCTAAAGTTTAAGTTACATCAGTAATCATATTATCTAACATCCAAATAGTCCTGATTATAAAGGAAGTAAGTTAGTCAGTATGATCTGTTCTGAATAAAGAGATATTGCCTCTTGGTGATCACTGTTGTCTTTCCTAGATATTGATTATTTACAACTTTAATTACTCATTCTAAAATTCTGCCAGAAATGAAAGCCAAAGCTTTCCTCACTTGCAGTGAGCCTATACTATTCTTTCTTTTAAAATAAATAGGGCATTTGACCTTCCAGAGATCTATGACCCCCTTCCATTCTTTAATATTTTGAAGATTATTGACTGCTAAGATTCTTGGGCTTTAAACAGAATCTAAAAGAAATCTATGAACATTTTTAATTATATATGTATATAATTTGCAAATATGATAAAGCGGAGAGAAGATAAGGAAGGGATAATGACCTAGAAAGCATTAATTCAAACTTTAACTTCAAGAGCTATATTGCTCTGAATAAAGAGTGTCTTCAACCCTGGAGTTGTACCCAAGCTCCTTGGACGGATACATACCAGAAGCTGATTCTGTCTGTTTTAGTGATTCTGAAAGTGTTGTTGATTTCAGTTTTCTTATAGGGTCCAAAGCCCTACACAGGGACCTATTGGAGACTTGCTTTATCCTTCTGCAAATCTTTTGTTTGTTTGTTTGTTTGTCTGTCAAGAAGCATTCATTTAATTATTTGTTTATTTTTTTATTAATTTATTTAACTTTCAACATTCATTTTCACAAAATTTTGGGTTCCAAATTTTCTCCCCATTTGTCCCCTCCCCCCACCCCAAAACACTGAGAATTCTAATTGCCCCTATCACCAATCTGCCCTCTCTTCCATCATGCCTCCCTTCCCTTGTCCCCATCTTCTCTTTTGTCCTGTAGGGCCAGATAACTTTCTATACCCCTTTACCTGTATTTCTTATTTCCTAGTAGCGAGAACAGTACTCAACAGTTGATCCTAAAACTTTGAGTTCCAACTTCTCTTCATCCCTCCCTCCCCACCCATTCCTTTTGGAAGGCAAGCAATTCAATATAGGCCATGTCTATGTAGTTTGCAAATGACTTCCATAGTAGTTGTGTTGTGTAAGACTAACTATATTTCCCTCCATCCTATCCTGCCCCCCATTGCTTCTATTCATTCTTTAGATTCTGTCCTTCCCCAAGAGTGTTGACTTCAAATTGCTCCCTCCTCCCATTGCCCTCCCTTACATCATCCACCCACCCCCCCCGCTTATACCTTTGTCCCCCACTTTCCTGTATTGTAAGATAGGTTTTCATACCAAAATGAGTGGAATGTGATGAGAGTAAACTTCATGTTTTTCTCTCACCTCCCTTCTTTTTCCCTCCACTAAAAAGTCTTTTGCTTGCCTCTTTTATGAGAGATAATTTGCCCCATTCCATTTCTCCCTTTCTCCTCCCAATATATTTCTCTCTCACCACTTAATTTCATTTTTTTAAAGATATGATCCCATCCTATTCAATTCACTCTGTGCTCTTTGTCTGTGTGTGTGTGTGTGTGTGTGTGTGTGTGTAATCCCACCAACTACCCAGATACTGAACAGTTTCAAGAGTTACAAATATTATCTTTCCATGTAGGAATGTAAACAGTTCAACTTTAGTAAGTCCCTTGTGATTTCTCTTTGCTGTTTACCTTTTCATGCTTCTCTTCATTCTTGTGTTTGAAAGTCAAATTTTCCTTTCAGCTCTGGTCTTTTCATCAAGAATGCTTGAAAGTCCCCAATTTCATTGAAGGACCATTTTTTCCCCTGAAGTATTATACTCAGTTTTGCTGGGTAGGTGATTCTTGGTTTTAGTCCTAGTTCCTTTGACTTCTAGAATATCCTATTCCACGCCCTTTGATCCCTTAATGTAGAAGCTGCTAGATCTTGTGTTATCCTGATTGTATTTCCAGAGTACTTGAATTGCTTCTTTCTAGCTGCTTGCAATATTTTCTCCTTCACCAGGGAACTCTGGAAATTGGCCACAATGTTCCTAGGAGTTTCTCTTTTTGGATCTCTTTCAGGCAGTGCTCTGTGGATTCCCTGAATACTTATTTTGCCCTCTGGTTCTAGAATCTCAGGGCAGTTTTCCTTGATTATTTCATGAAAGATTATGTCTAGGCTCTTTTTCTCATCATGGCTTTCAGGTAGTCCCATAATTTTTAAATTGTCTCTCCTGGATCTATTTTCCAGGTCAGTTGTTTTTCCAATGAGATATTTCACATTATCTTCCATTTTTTCATTCTTTTGGTTTTGTTTTGTGATTTCTTGGTTTCTCATAAAGTCATTGGCCTCCATCTGTTCCATTCTAATTTTGAAAGAACTATTTTCTTCAGTGAGCTTTTGAACCTCCTTTTCCATTTGGTTAATTCTGCTTTTGAAAGCATTCTTCTCCTCATGGGCTTTTTGAACCTCTTTTGCCAATTGAATTAGCCTATTTTTCAAGGTGTTATTTTCTTCAGCATTATTTTGGGTCTCCTTTAGCAAAGTATTGACCTGCTTCTCATACTTTTCTTTCATCTCTCTCATTTCTCTTCCCAGTTTTTCCTCCACCTCTCTAACTTGATTTTCAAAATTCTTTTTGAGCTCTTCCATGGCCTGAGCCCACGGTATATTTATTTTGGATGTGTGGGATACAGAAGCCTTGACTTCTGTGTCTTTCCCTGATGGTAAGCATTGTTCTTCCTCATCAGAAAGGAAGGGAGGAATTATCTGTTCACCAAGAAAGTAATCTTCTATAGTCTTATTTTTTTTTCCCTTTTCTGGGCATTTTCCCAGCCAGTGACTTGCCTTCTGAGTTTTCTTTCCACCCCCACCTTGCCTCCAGATCCGCCCAGCCAGTGCTTGGTGTCTGAGATTCAAATGCTGCTTCCCAGCCTCAGAGCTTTGGGTGGAGGCGGGGCTGCTATTCAGTGTGAGATTAAGTTCAGGTGCTCAGGTTGGGGCAGGGCCACCACACGGGACTCAGTTCCCTCAGGGCCTTTATGCTGAGACCTTCAACAATGGATCCAAGCTCCTGCCTGCCTTGGGAGCCTCTGTCTGCTGCTGCCTCCCACCCCTACCTCCCGAGGGGGCCTGAGTTATGGGGGACACCCCACTCCCCTGTCTGCCACCCAAAAAGACTCTCTCACCCCCGGCACCTTTGGGTGGAGGGACCTGCACGGCAGCTGGAGATTCTGTCCTTGAAGCCTGCTTGTATCTGCTCCTCTCGGTGCCACGTGGCCAAGGCAGGCCTGGGCTCCACTCTGGATCCGGGGCGTGAGGGACCTTTCACATCAGGTTTTCAGGGCTCTCTGGAATGGGAATGTCGTCTGCTTCGTTGTTATGTGGCTTCTGCTGCTCCAAAATTTGTTGGGAGTTCTTCTTTACAGATATTTTTATGGGCTGTGGGTTCGGAGCTAGCATATGTGTATCTTTCTACTGCACCATCTTGGCTCCTCCCCCCTGCAAATCTTAATAAGCTAGGAGAAAGATACTGCTCCAAATTTCCCCTCAGACTAATCTCAGTCTTTTGGCAATTTTAACGAATAGTTTTATACTGGATAGAGGAGTTTACTGGCTTTGTCTTTGACATTAATTAATCACCATTTAGTTAGGTGCCTTTTAAAAATCATTGTTGGGTTTGTCATGGAAGTGTGATGATTAGTACAGGAGGAATCTCTGAAAATAAATATTACTTAGATACAAGCACTCAAAAACTAAATAGAAGAAAGGAACCAAAAGACAAGCACAGGGAGGAGACATGTGAGTCTCCTGGTATAGGAAACCTCCAGGTGAGGAAACTCCCTATCCCATCCTGTATGTCTTATTGCCTCACTAGACTATATATTCCATGAGGGAAAAATTAATGTCTTATCTAAAATTTGCATTTTTCCCATTACCTAAAATAGCTTTGTGCACAATTCAGGTATTTAATGATATTGTGTTGAATTCAAAGTTATTCAATCACTGTTGAAAAGAACCTCATTAGTTTCTAGGTCCAAACCTGTCTCAGTCCTCTCCTCCTTTATGTCCTTCTCTTTGAGATTATCTCTCTCTTTTATTGCATGAATAATATTCAAAACCACTTACAGATTACATATTTTTTTCTCCTTCATTATACTGTCTCCTTGAAAGTAGGGATCATATTTTCATCTTTGTATCACCAATTCTGCCTAGTACATAGCAAACACCAAGGTGGAGGAATATCCCTAGTAAGAAGGCTTGCTGAGCCTTTTGTAGGGCTATTTATCTACATTTTGTTTCCATCTGCCACCCAACTCTCACCTGTGTGTCCAAGAAGCTGTGCAATCATAGAGGCTGTACCTCAGTAAAAGCCTCTTGGCAGATGGGATAAACCAGTTCGTGGGTAACCAACCAGGCCTCAAATCCCTTGGTGAATTAAGGGATGTCCACTCCAAGCATGTAAAAACTTCCCACAGCAAGTGTCTAGTTGAAAACAATTTGTTGTAATGGCCATGAAGATGGGTGAGGCAGGTGCTATGGAGCTGTGTCACACACAGTCCTGAGCCATCATTAGTCATCTTGCCTCTAGTCTTTCCACTGGACTCAAATGACTTGGGAAGAGAAAGTGAGGCTGGTGACTTTGTGCAACTCTGCCTCACTTAAATCTAATTCATGTGAAAATTGACACATTACCCCTTGATGTTATTGGTCCTTTTTGAAAACAAAGGATGAAAAGCAGTGAGCATTAAGTTAATATTCAGTTGTCTAATCTTATCCATTTCAGGAATCCCATGAATGTCTTATCAGTATTTCATATGTAATATAAAGCTATCAGATCATAACTGGAGTTGTGTCCAGGTGTTGATTACAAGAGTGCATTTAGATATACACAATAAGACTGGTGAAGTTCCTTGAAAAGTTGCCAAAGTAAGATTGTTTGAGAGATATGGCAATATTTATGTTGAAAAATAAAAGAATTAGGGGAAGACATGAAAGCTGTTCTCAAGTATTTGAAGAGCTATATTTTGAAAGGAATTAAACTTTTCCCTGGTCCTATCAGGAGCAATAAGTAAAAAGTTAGAGAGGCAGTTTTAAATTTGATCCAAAGAAACAAACAAACAAATCTTCCTAACAAAAAATGTTTAAAAAGTGGAATAGATTGCCTCAGAAAGTAGTAAGTTACTCATCATTGGAAGATTTTAAGAAAATGGATGTTATAGAGGTAATGTCTATTCAGGCATAGGTTGAACTGTAAGACTAAGAATTCCTTCTGAGAGTCTACTATTTAGTCACCCTGCCTCAGAGGGTGAATGACTGAATAATACTATGATAGAATTTTCTAACTACATCAGTTTCCACTATAAAATTAAAGTGCATTAACCTTACATCAGACTTATCAAATTAAAATCAATTGACTTAGGTTTTAATTACTTTCTCCTAAACTATGAGTAATATAAGCCAATATGGAGTAGAAATATTCTCAAATATGAAGTATCTTTAAATGATTCATTAAGAGTGGTTTGTCCAAAATCGTTACCATTAAAAAGTGTTGAAGGGATAAATAAAATTCAATAAGCATTCATTATTGGTCTGATTTTAAAGGCCTAGCATCATCAGTGAACCCATCTGAATTTTAAAAGATAAAATTTGTTTTGACCAATGCAATTCGTACTACACTAGATTAATGGTTAAAGATACTTTGGATATGTGCACTGTGTAGTCAGGGAAAATATGGAACTCAGGGCCTAATGTAATTATTCCAGATGCCTTGGTAATCCATGTAGATCACTATTAATCTATGGGGTAGTGACTTGAATCAATATTTAATAAATAAATTTATGGATGAAATATGCTATTATTAAAATGAAATCTAAATTTTAAATAAATGTTTACTAAGTGCCAAGTACTATGCTAAATGCTGGACATACAAATAGAAAATTAAAACTCTTAAGCAATCACATTATAATTATAATACATGACACATATGAAAGGGCTTATGTTAATGTGTTTATAGCAGAGAGAAATGTAAAGTAGTACTAAACCTCTGATAAGGAAAATAATGAGTCCAATGCCAAGTCTTAATATAATTTTAGGAAGAAGTGAAAAGGCAAGTGTTGCCCAACCAATAAAATAGTGGGTCAAGGGTCAGAGTGACATTGAACTCTGAGATATTTCAAGCAGCAATAGGGATATAGGATTGAGGATCCAGTTGATAGAGAGCTGTTTGGGTTGTAAAGTTAATAGTGTAATGCACTAAGCCTTAACAAACAATTAATGTAAAGTTAAAGCAATAGATTTTGACTCTGAATTTGTTGTTATTAGAAATCCATTTGAACCAGTAGCCATATAAAAATGTTCTAAATCATTATAATTAGAGAAATGCAAATTGTGACAATTCTGAAACACCTCCTCACCTAAGAGATTGGCAAAGTTCACCAAAAAAAGGAAAATGAAAAATCCTGGAGGGATGGTGGAAAAACTAAGCACAGTAATGGATTGTTGGTGGAGCTATAAATTTGTCTAGCTCTTGTGGAAAGCAATTTGGAACTCTGCCACAAGTTATTAAACTATGTATATTCTTTGACCCAGTGATAACACTGTTTACTAGGTCTATATTTATTAGAGATCAGGAAAAGATGAAAAAAGACCCATATGTACAAAAATGTAGCTGCTCATTTTCTCATGGCAAACACTTGGAAATTGAAGAGATGTCATCAAATGGGGAATGGCTGAACAAGTTATAGTATATGTATATGATGGAACACTATTGAGCTATATGAAATAATGAAACAAAAGATTTCAGAAAAACCTGGGAAGACTTGTATGATTTGATGCATGGTAAAATGAGCAGAGGCAGAGAACAATGCATACATTAACAACAATAATGTAAAGATTAATAACTTTGAAAGATGTGGGAACTCAGATCAACACAGTAGAATAAAACCACCGTTCCACTGGACTTGCAATGAAACATGCTATTTATTTCCAGATAAAGATGTGATGGATTCAGAGTACAGATTGAAACAAAAATTCACACAAAGATACAGACAAATATTTTGGACATAGCTAATGTGGGATTTTGTTTTCATTTATATTTGTAATTTTTTCTCGCTTTTCAATAGGTGGGAGGTAGGCAGTTTGGAGTGAAAGATTTCTGAAATAAAAATAAAATCAAAGTGAATTCAAAATGCCAACTTTTCTTCCTCTTCCTCCAAACTACCTTTATTTATTCATTTGCAAGTGTATTTCCCTCTTATAGGCATTTTTCATTGAAGTTATTCCTTCAGTTCTCCAACTCATGTATTAAAATTGGCCTAATAATGTGTGCCTGTGGATTGTAGATGATTAATAAATTTTCCTTATTAATAAAACACAGCTGTCCAAATCAAGGCTAGCCAGACTAATATGTTTTGTGTTCAGCAGCAATTCATTTCCAGAGTCATGTTTCACCCAATGACTTATTTTGCTTACACATAAAGATTCAAAGCATATCCTACCCTTATGTGCAACCTGGGGAAATGTAAAATATAACAACAGTGAGCTCAATTACTTTTCTTTTTTTTGTTGTTTTTTGTTTTTTACTTGCCTTATCACTTTATTATTTCAAAATAATTCCTTTACTTACATAATTCTCTTTTTAGTCTTTATGGTTCTATTACTTTTCTGGGTCAAAATGATATATATTTTTTAATGTTTTCAATTGCCTCCATTATTCTTTTTACAAATAAATTCTCCTAGATAAAATTATCTCTGTTCAAAAATATAATACTTTACTCATGGCTTGTTAATGAACACATGGTCAAGAATATGGCTTTGATGGTCATGTATTTCCAGTTAGGTCATAAATACATGTCACGATGTGAAACAGTATTGCTGAAACTACTTTTCTGTATTCTTCTTAGGGTATCTGAGCAGGAATGGGTAAAACAGAAGTAAAGATTTTCTATATATTGTGCTTTAAATTTTAGTATAGCTATCACTTTGTTTTAAACAATATAGCTAGGTTTAGATTAGTGCAAATAATGAATTCTGTAAAGTTGATGCACATATTCAAATCTGTACTATTTGGATCTATAATTATGTAAAATATTGTAATTGCCCAGTTCAAATTCAAATAATGAGACCACTTCATGGGATTTATTACTTCTACTAAACAGAATCTAGTTATAATTGAATAAAATTTGTCCTTTACTTACCCTCAGTATTTCCTTCTAAATAACAAAATTTCTCTCTAAGATTTCTAAAATAGGTTAGTCATAGATTATCTGTAAGTTTGCTTTTACTCCTAAACTTCTATGATTTTATCATGTCATAAATTCCAGGGAACAAATTTAGATCATATAAAATTTTTACAAACACACACACACACACACACACACACACATCGCTAAGATTTTGAAAAATAGTGGAACTATCTCTGATTTCATTATACAGAAAAATATTGGTATAAGAATGTCTTCTATCAATACAGATAAAAATCCAGTGACAAAGAACTTTAGTGATTTATCCAAAGTTGCATGTTAAACTTCAGTCTCTTCAAAACTTTGGCAAAAATCCTCTTCAGTTTAGAATCTGAAAATGCCCATTCTTTCCTCTACTTACCTCTACCAGGAAGAAATATGTTCTTATGGCAAATACACAAAGTAGCTCCTATTTTATGTGTGACCAGTAATGATTTAGAGTTATTGGGATGGCCCTACCTGATTTCCAGATTCATTGAGACTAGACAATTAGGGAGAAATTAGTTTGGTTTTCATTCATTCTTTGTTTTTAAGCAACTGTGGGACCACTGAGCACATGAATTGTCCCCCAGGTATATAAGGGAGAAAAGACACTGACATTTGCCATCACCTTATAAAGAAGGAAGGAAGGAAGATACTATATATATATGGGAGTGTTGACCAGAGAGATAACTTAGTCTAGGTACTGTTCTAAACATTGTGGGTGGAGGCATAAAGCAGATATTTGTTGTATTCCTTCTAGTAGCAATAGTAGAATTGATTTGATTGATTCCAAGGCTGAGGTGGAACCCTCACCTGCACAACAGTGCAGTTATACAATAAATAGTAATCAAAGACTATCGCAATCAAATGTCTCATAATTCAAAAGACCCAAATTTTGGGAGTGAGAACTCAACATTTGACAAAAATTGCTTAATTAGAAAGTAGGTTAGCACACAGTAGACATAAAGTGATACTTCACATAATAAGATAAGATCAAAATGGATAAATGATTTAGACACAAAGGGTGATATCACAAATCAATCAGGCAAGCATGGAAAAATGTACTCTTTTGATATGGGAAGAGTTTGTGACTAAACAAGAGATAGAGAAGATAGCAGGAAGTAAAATAGATAAATCTGAATACATGAAATCAACTAGCTTTGTCACTTTTAAAATTAATTCAACTGAAGGTTGAAGGAAAACAAGAAATGGGAAAATATGTTTGCGACAAGTTTCTCTAATAAAGGCCTCATTTCTCAAAAATATATGGAACTGAATAAACTAATTTGTAAAAATAAGAGTAATTTTCATTTAATAAGTGGTCGAAGAATATGAAGAAGTGGTTTCCAGAAGAAAAAAGATGAGAGCTATCAACATTTAAATGAACAAAATGTATTACATCACTACTAATTAGAGAACTGTAAATTAAAACAGTTCTGAGATGCCACCTCATAGCTATTAGATTGACTAATGTGACTGAAAAGGAAGGAAATGTTGGATGAGATATAAAAAAATTAGAATACTAATGCATTGCTGGTACAGTTGTGAACCAGTCCAACTATTCTGGAGAACAATTTAGAACTATGCCCAAAGGGCTATAAAATTTTGCATACTCTTTGATCCATCAATACTACTACTGAATGTTTATCCCAAAAAAGATAAAAGAAAGGACTTGTTTGCACTAAATATTTATAACAGTTATTTTTGTGATAGCAAAGACATGGAAATTGAGAGAATAACTATGAATTTGGTAATTGCTGAACAAATTGTGATATATGATTCTGATGGAATAATATTGTCATATAAGAAATGATGAGCAAGATAGTTTCAGAAATACCTGGGAAGACTATATGAACTAATGCAAAGTAAGGTGAGCAGAACCAGAAGTTCATTATATACAATAACAGCAATATTATATTGATGATCAATTGTACAAGACTTAGCTACTCAGATGGAGAAAATGATCTGAGATACTTCTAAAGAACCTATGATGGAAAATGCTCTCCATCTCCAAAGAGAAAACTGGTAAATTCTGAATGAACATTGAAGTACACGTTTTTAGCTTTAGTTTTATTGTTTAATTTTGTTTGTGTTTTCTTTTGCAAAGTGGCAAATAAGGAAATGTTTTTCATGACCTCATGTGTAAAACCATATTTAAATAATTTGTCTTCTCAAGGAGAGATAGAAACAAGAGATCAATGAAGAAATTGGAACACAAAATTTTACAAAATGATTGGCATTCTTTTCCCAAAACTGGAAAATATTTAATGAAATAAATAAAATAATTTTTAAAATAGAATCAACACACTGCCAGTCCTTTTAAAATCCTTTAAAAACTCATCCAAATGGATCCTCAATGAAACCTTTCTTCATCCCTATAATTAAGTAATGCATTTTATACTCTCAAAGTCTACACAACAGTTGTTCTTTGCCTCGTAAGCTCTTAGCATGGCTGATTTTGTATTATATTTATTACAGATAGTATAAAATACTTGGTATAATATGATATAGATCACAACCATGCAGGTGATTCTAAAACTGTTTGATATTCTTTTAAAACATCTAATTCTTTGGAAAACTAAAGATATAAAACTATGTCTGCAGCCTATATTGATTAATGATTTTGATTGATTTAGAATGCATGTATTACATATCCTTTAAAGATTTGTTCAAATATTGCCCACTTTAAGAGGCCTTTCTTCATTAAGTAATGAAATTTGTTAGCCACAAATGCTGTAGAACAGTTATTTATATTTTTTGTAAGCTCTTAATATGGTTTATCTCCAATTGTACTTTTTATTGATAGCTAGTATGGTATAGCTGAATGAGTTCTGAACTTAAAGTTAGCAAATCCTAGGTGTGGTCATAGCTAGTGATTTTAACTTTAATTATTGTTAATTTCTTCTTATTAAATGAGAATAATATTTTTCTACTGTCTGAATCATTAGGCTACTGTGAGAAAATATGCTTTTTAAACATAAAAGTTATTATTGTGCATGTATTTTAAACCTTCTGGAAAAGGAGATTGGAAACTACTTCAGTATCTTACCATAAAAATGCCAAATGGGGGCAGAGCCAAGATGGTGGAGTAATACCAGGAACTTGCTAACACTGTCCCCCCAAACTCAGCCAAATACCTGTAAAAAAGTGATTCGAAACAAATTGTGAAGCTGCAGAACCCACAGAATGACAGAGTGAATCAAATTTCCAGCCCAACACATCCTGGAAGGTCACCAGGAAGGGTCTATCGCAGTGTGCTGAGAACAGAATGCAGTCCAATGTGGGCCACCCTGGCACAGACAGGACTTGAGCAGGCCTTGTAGAGGGGTCTGAATCTTGGGGACCTGTGATGGTTTCCAGACTTCAGGGCCCTAAAACACTGAGGACAAATAGAAAGGTCATTGGAAAAAAACTTGTGGAACCTATGTGAGAGAGTAGAGTGATCCAGCCCCAGTCCCAGGGCAGGGGATGGGATGGAGGTGTCCATGGAGGAGCCCATGGAAGAAATAGCAGGGGCAGGGGTAGTGGTGACTGTTTCTAGAACTCTCGGGCCACGGCTTGTGGGGGGATCAAGCAGCTGACAGTACAACACCCCCATCCCCACTGGAAGCAGAGAACTACTTTCTCAAAGAGCTCAAAAGTCAAGTAAAGAGCTGAGAAAAAATAAGCAAAAACTGAAAAGAAAATCAGAATGTAGAATCTTACTTTGGTTACAAGTAAGATCAAAATATACAAACAGAAGGAAACAACAAAATCAAAACTCCTACATTCATAAACCTCCAAGAAAAATATGAATTGGTCTCAGGCCATGTAAGAGCTCAAAAAGGATTTTGAAAATTAAGTAAGAAAAGTAGAGCAAAAATTGGGAAGAGAAATGAGAGTGATGCAAGAAAATAATGAAAAACAAGGCAACAGCTTGCTAAAGGAGACCCCCTCAAAAATACCAAAGAAAATAACACTTTAAAAAAATAGACTAATCCAAATGGCAAAAGACATCCAAAAAGCCAATGAGAAGAAGAATGCCTTAAAATGTAGAAATGGCTAGATGGAAAAGGAGGTCTAAAAGTTCAGTGAAAAAAAATTCCATAAAAATTAGAATGGAGGAGGTAGAAACTAATAACTTCATGAAAAATCAAGAAATTATAAAGCAAAAGCAAAGGATCAAAAAATAGCAGACAATGTGAATTATCTCACTGGAAAAACAACTGACCTGGAAAATAGATCCATGAGGGAAAATTTAAAAATTTTTGGACTACCTGAAAGCCATGATCAAAAAGAGAACCTATATAGCATCTTTCAAGAAATGATCAAAGAAAACTGCCCTGAAATTCTAGAAACAAAGGGTAAAATAGATATTGAAAGAATTCACTGATCACCTTCTGAAGGTAATCCCAAAAGGAAATTTCCTAGGAATATTGTAACAAAATTCCAGAATTCCCAGGTTAAGGAGGAAATATTGCAAGCAGTCAGAAAGAAACAATTCAAGTATTATGGAAATACAATTAGGACAACACAAGATTCTATATTAAGGAATCAGAGGGCTTAGAATATAATATTCCAGAAGTGAAAGAAGCTAGGATTAAAATCAAGAATCACCTACCCAGTAAAATGTAGTATAGTACTTCAGGGGAAAAATGATCATTCAATGAAATAGAGAACTTTCAAGCATTCTTGACGAAAAGAACAGAGCTGAATAGAAAAAATGACTTTCAAATACAAGAATAAAGAGCAGAATGAAAAGGTAAACAGAAAAAGAGAAATCATAAGAACTAAAGTTGAATTATTTACATTCCTACGTGGAAGATAATGTTTATGACTCTTGAGACTTTTCTCTGTGTTAGGGTAGTTGGAGGGATTATATTCTGATAGACAGGAGGGCACAGGGTGAGTTGAATAGGAAGGGATGATACCTAAAAAAATAAAATTAAGGATGAGAGAGGTATATATTGGGAGGAGAAAGGGAGAAATAGAAAGGGGCAAATTATCCCAGATAAAAAAGGCAAGAAAATGCTTTATCAATGGAGGGAAAGAGTGGGGAGATGAGAGAGAAAGAGTGAACCTTAATCTCATCACATTTAGCTTGAGGAAGTGATAACATACACACTCAATCTGATATGAAAATCTACCTTACACTACAGAAATGTAGGCAAAAAGAGGATAAGCAGGGGATGGGGGGATGATAGAAAAGTGGACAAATGAGAGGGGATCAACACTTTTGAGGAGGGATGGGGTCAATGGAGAGAACAGAATAAATGGTGAACAGGATAGGATGGAGGGTAATAGAGTTAGTCTTTCACAATATGACTCATATGGAAGTGTTTTGCATAACTACACATGTATAACCTATATTGAATTCCTTGCCTCATTATTGGGGATGAGGGGGGAGGGAGGGAGAGAAGTTGGAACTCAAAGTTTTAAAAGCTAATGTACAAAGTTGTTTTCACACACAACTGGGAAGTAAGATATACAGGCACTGTGGTATAGAAATCTATCTTGCCCTGCAAGAAAATAGAGGGGAAGTGGATAAGAGAAGAGAGGGGTGTGATAGAAGGGGGGGGAGCAGATTGGGAGAAGTGGCATTCAGAATGATCAGTGTCTTGGGTAAGTGTGGGGGGAGATGGGGAGAAAGTTTGGAACTCAAAATCTTATGGAAGTGAATGCTGAAAATTCAAAATAATAAATAAAATTAAAATAAAAAAAATAAAAACACCCCTGTAATCTCCTTCTGATAAGTTGATTCCCAAGGCCTGTTCCTGATTTTCTGGGGCCTATGTTGTACTGGTACAGCCTGTGCTGAGCTATGCTCCACTCTCATCCTCATGAGAAAGATCTTTTCTACTGACCTTCTAAATTGTCTTTGGTGTTCATAAGCTGAGAGATTGGGACACCACCACTGTTGCCATTGATCCAGTCACCCCAAGGCCTTCTCCTGGTTTTCTGGGGTTGGGGCTGTGTGGCATGGCCAGCACTAAACTTGTCTCCTTTCTTATCCTGGTGCAACAGACCTTTCCTGCCAACCTCCCAAGCTGTGTTGGGCTGGAAAATTTTTGACTCCATCGTTTTGTAGGTTCTGCTGCTCTAGGCTTTGTTTAGAGTCATTATTTAAAGATATTTGGAAAGGTTTGGGGGAGAGCTCAGGCAAGTCCCTGACTTTATTCCACCATCTTGGCTCCTCCATTTAATCTTATTTAAAAAGGGAAGGATATTAATAAGATATTAAGTGTTCTTGGTGGTGGCATCTTTGTAATCATCATCCCTTCCTTTTCTGCATAGTCACTACTCGATGACCCAGTCTGGAGTGTTCATAGGAATGAAATTCCCTGGCCTAAGGTTTTCAGAATCTATTCTCATCCAATAAAAAAGATGTGTGGAGGGATAAAAACATGTTCTTCTTCTGTCCTGTAGGACCTCTGTAGCTTTCCACAATCTGTAATGTCACTGAAAATGGTGATATAATCTTATCCATGATTTCATTCAGTACCTAAAGATTTAAATTAATCTGGTCCAAGATGATTCAAATGCCTCAAGAAGAGGAAGATGTTCTCTTATTATTTTCTTACTTGTCTTGTGTACCAATTGCCTATTAGTCACTTCTGAAGAATGATCGTACTATCCTGGAGATCAGTACTATGTATTCTTTGATCACTGTCTTTCCCTCAGTTTTGCTTGTTATTTTTTCTAAATATAGTCTTGGCTTTCTTTGTTAAATTAATTATGTTCTTACTGTTATCTTTCATTTCATTATTCTTGTGGTATTACCTTGTGATTTTTATTTAATTGCTGTTTCCTGCCCTATTTGCCATTCTCTGTATTTATTTTTTTTAAATCCAAGTTGAAATGGTAGTTTCCTGTCTTTCCACTTCTGTCTCTTTAAAAATTTCTTCTTTCCTTTCACATTTTCTCCTATCATTTATTCAGAGTCTAATTCCTAAGCATTTCTCTTTCTTTGTGGAATGACCACTCTAACAGAATTTTAATCTCTTTCTCTAGCACAGACTCTAATAAGGAGTTGTCACTTCTCCCTCATTGTACCCCTAGGATCTCATAATTTCCAACCCATCAACCACTTTGATTTTATTTACAAGATGTCAAGCAAACATATTTTTATCATCTCTTTGTTAGATGCACTTCATTCCTGATAGAGAGACTGTGTTTCCATTTTCTGTTTTATTCTATTCTATTTTAAGGTATTACTGGAAATTCAAATCCCATTCTTAGATACAATCTTCTGAGTTAACTTTTCATTCCCTACTAAATATATGTAGGTATGTTTTCATGTTTTCATATATGCATCTACACTTGTGTATTGAGAAAAACTGATGTTATATTATTATATTGATGAGTAGTTTTTAATTTGTGATTCATACTTTTTCCTTTTATTTCTTCTTAGGTTCAACTCCTGAGAAGGTTATCAGTCTCTAAACAGTATGGGTAAGTGATGGAATTATTCCTAGCCTCCAAGGCAATGTTCCTTAATTAGTTTGGGAAATCTAATTTTTCTTCAGAGTATAGACAGACTCATCTCTGGTCAAAATTTTGCTTGGGAGAAAAAACTGCTGTCCATGGTCCCCTCTACTAAAGTTTAAGGCAGCTCTAGCAGGAAGAACCCTGCCACATATAGAATGGCCTGCTACCACAGGTTCTTAGATCCACTTCTCTAAAAGGAAAGCAACTTTTGAAAGGTCAACAATCTTCTTTAATCACATATGCCAACACATTAAATACAAGCAGAGAAATAAGGACCAACAGACAGGGATTCTGTCGGACCAAAAGCAGTACATACATCACAGATCAACAAACAGATCCCAGTATCTCACCATTACATACATATGTAGTTTGCAGAGACAGAAACATCAGCCTCTGGATTTTTAAAGTCTGGGGGGCTGTTAATGGCTACCCAGGGTCTCATTAAACACACTAATATTCTTCCAAAGAGCAAGCCCCAAAGCAAAATCTCACCTCAGAGTATATATACACTTTTCAGAGCTAGAGGGCATCACAATCCCAGTGACCCAATGGCTCATTACAAAGTAACAAAAGGTGTGGGCGTTCCTGCAAAACAAGCCTCCCCTAACCAAGCTTCCGTTAATGAGCTCCAGCCAAGGGCTCTTAATGAGCAGGGAAGATCTTTAATTTTCATTAACATTATAGCATGAAGAAAATGCCTATCTAGAAAGGTCCAGATGGAAATGACTTCCTCTGACCAGATGCCTTGAAGCTGCTGATTCTCATGATTAAGCTATGATTACCATAAAACTTCCTTCTGGATTTAGAATTCCACTATATTTCATAGACAAATGACTAACACAGAGTGCCAGATAGTATTTCCTAAAGACAGGCTTTAATTACTTTAAATTTACATAAAGATTATTTGTAATTAGTATATTAGTCCAAATAAAAATAGTACATATAGTATTACTAAATTTCCTGATAATTGATTTTTATCTTAGGCTAAGATTGTTTTTATGATTGATTAGTTTAGCAAACATTTCACCCCCATTGATAACAGAAAGAATCAATCAAGTTATAGTGAATAGACTCCCTAAGCATAGTGAGTCTAAATTAATGAGATTTTCAACTGTAGGAGTTTTTTTTCCTTAAATTCATTTTTCCTTAAATTTCCTTAAATTCCTAAAATTCAATTAAATAATTTGATGGGCATCTATTAAACATAATCTATGTGCAAGACACAATGCTAGACACTAGGGATAGAAAAATCATAGAAAAAATGATTCCTCTCTTCAAAGATCTTAGATTCTACCAGAAGATCATGTATTCTACTACATACTTTGCAGTTTTCATGGCATTTTTCAACCATGACATCCAAATACTTTATAAAAATATCTCAGAATATTGACTTAATGATATGAGTACATGATGCAATGTGTATTTAGTGTAAGAAATTTAACAAATATGGAAATAAAGAGAAAACAGGGAAATATTTTTTCAAGGAAAAGGCAAAAATATATCTTAAAAGAAAGTAAAAATAATAAAATAAAAGATTAGTTCTTCCTCTTCATGGTCCATTATATTTCACAAATTCATAGAGAGCTACAACTGGAAAAGATCTGAGAGATCTCTAGCCTTATTCTTCCCCTTACCAAATATTTAATTCATCTTTTTTTCCTAATTTATATGTTTCCAGTTTTCACCAATCGTACATAAATTCCACATTTTAAATCTCCCTTTACACATCCCTTCTCAACATAACATACAGATTCTACGCATACATTCCTATTAAACATATTTTTGCATTAGTTGTCTTGCATAGAAGAATTCAAAGGAATGGGAGAAAACATAAGAAAAACAAAGAAAAACAAAACAAGACAAAAGAGAAAATAATCACTTCATTCTGCTTTCTGACTCCATAGTTCCTTCTGTGAATGTGAATGGCATTTTGCATCATGAGTACTTTGGAAATATATTAGGTCTTTACATTGCTGTGAAGGAAGGGCTAATCTATGAAAAACAGTCCTTGCACACTGTGGCTGTTACTGTGTATAATGTTCTCCTGACTCTGCTCACTCCAATCAGCATCAGTTCATATAAGTCTTTCCATGCTTTTCTGAAGTCCTCCTATTCATCATTTTATTAAAATTTATTTTCAGTTTTCAACATTTGCTTCTCCATCATTTTGAATTTCAAATTTATTTCCCATATCTCCCCTTCTTCCACCCCAAGACAGCATGGAATTTGATTACCTTTTCCTCTAATCTGTCCTCTCTTCTATGACCCCCCACCCACCCATTCCCTTCTATTTTCCTGTAGGACAAGATAGATTTCTATATCACATTGACTATATATCCTATTTCCTAGTTGCATGTGAAAAGTTTTTAACATTCAGTTTTAAAGTTTTGAGTTCCACATTCTCTCCTCTCCATTCTCCCCCAGACCCTCATTGAGAAAGCAAGCAATTTGATGTTGGTTATGCATGTGATGTGTAGTTATGCAGAACACTTCCATAACAGTCATGTTGTGAAAGACTAACTGTATTTCCCTGCCCTCTGCCCTGTCCAACCCTATATTCTGTTCTCTCCCTTGACCTGTCCTTTTACCAAAGTGTTTGCTTCCAATTACCCCTTATCTAATCTGCCATCCCTTCTACTATCCCACCTCTCTTATATCCTTTCCCCCTGCTTTCCTGTAGCATAAGATAGACTTTCACACCCAAATGAGTGTGTATGTTATTCTTTCCTGAAGCTAAATCTGATGAAAGGAAAGTTCACTTATTCCCTCTCATATTCCCCTTCTTCCCTTCCATTGCAAAAGCTCTTTCTTGCCTCTTTTATGTGAGATGATATACTACATCCTTCCCCTCCCTGTCTCTTTCTGTTAGTACATTCCTCTCAAAATTTAATTTCTTTTTTTAGATATCATCCCTTCATATTCAGTTCACCCTAACCCTATGCTCTCTCTCTCTTTCTCTGTATAAATACACATATGTATATACATATGCATATATATAATACATATATACATACACATATATATATATATACATAAACATGCACACAAACACACATATCACTTTATGTGTATATATGTGTGTATGTATGTATGTATGTATGTATGTATTCCCTTCAATGATCTTAATACTGAGCAAAGTCTTGTGAGCTACAAAAATCATCTCTCCATGTAAGAATGTAAACAGTTAAACTCTAATAAGTCAATTAAGTAATGACAATCAAATTAAGATCTTTTGCTCTTTTTGTTTTACTAAAAGTGCCTCTGGTTGAATAATATGATTGGGGAGGATCTTTCCCACTCATTGATTGGACTTGCCCCTTTGTGGGAAGCTTGATTAGGGGAGGTGTTGTATTTTTTTTCTATTGAGGCACTGGGTCAGAGGGTTATGCCCTCTGGCTCTAAAGAGTGTATAAATACTCTGAGGGTGAGGTTTTACTTTAAGTGCTTAGTTTTTGTAAGAGTGTTTGTTGGATCAAATGAGGACTCTGGGAAGCCCCCAGCTTTGAGAACCCAAATGCCGTGCTTCCCTCTCTGGTAACTGGTCAGACAGCTGTACCTTTTGGTTGAATTATGGTCAGAGGAAGCCACGTCTGCTGATTACTTTGGGTTTCAGAGTGTTGACTCCCCTGAACTAGGTGAATGATATATGTGCTTGAGTAAAGGATTGATACATGTGCTTGAATAAAGTGATTATTAACCCCTCAAAAGGTGCCTTTTCTTTTATGAATGCAGATCTAAAAACCTGTAATAGCAGGTCCCTCTGTGTATGTTAGGGTGCTTATTGATACAACTTACCACCTGGTGACCTTAGAGAAAATTGAATTTTTGCCTCTGCATCCTCTTTGTTTAGTATAGTGAGGGGCACTTAGTAGCCCTATGTGTTTGATGGAAGCTAACTAACTACCTGACTAACTACCTCAAGCTAGTTCTTTGACTGCCTCTAGTTACACACAGATTGTCCCTATCCTACACTTCATGATTATATCCCACAAGAACCATGCTTGCACTAGTGGAAATAACAAAATGCACTAGTCATAGATACACCAGATCAGTTGACATATAAAATCATTCAAAGAAATACTTGGAGAAAGAATCTCAGATGTCATGAGGATCAAGTTCTTTAGAGTCTAAAGCATAAGTTACCTATCATAGCTGCAGAACCACCTAGTTTCTGCCCTGCAAAGGGAGCTTTTCAGTTAGAAAGCACAGACTGGGAATAGGCAGATCCAATCACATCACATCGGACCTGCATGTTGCTGAAATATGAGCTGAGAAATTGCCTCTGTTATTATATCCATTGAGAATTAATGATTATCAGATATATGTGTTCATTTCTTGCCTGTCTGTGCTGTTAACGGCTCCAGAGCCCCCTATGGAAATCTTGAACTGTTAAGATAGGCAGGGAGAACAAAATAATCTTTGAAAAAAAATTTGATTTCTTCTCCACTAACCATAACAATCAATTATGCACAAAGAGTCTCAACACAAGCTGTTCAGACAAAGGAGAGTTTACTGGATTTCTGACATGTCCTTCTTCTGTTTGCTTTGCCAGCAGTAGTATCTTACAACTCACAAATAGCCTAAGAGTTACTGCTTCATACTTTTTAATATTTGAAAGGCTTATTATTTATGTAAATTATTCTTCATTGTTATAATTGCTTTCAAGTGTTTTATGAAGGATTTCATTATGCATATATTTGATTAGTCATTTCATTATCCACTTTCTCACCCCCATTTCCTGATGTTATTTTAAGAAATGCCCATCCTTGATTGTAAACTATCAATTATGGGGCAGAGATGACTCTTAATTGCACTTGTTATTTGAAAACTAAATTTTGTAAACAGGAATAGATATTTACCCAACTACAAATAGACCCCTAGCTTTGGAATGAAAAGGAAAAGCCACCTCATGAAATATTAACATTGTCCAGTTCTAATCTTGTTTTCATACTAATTGCTTATAGTTTGGTTTAGATGTGGCACAGAAACTGAAAGATTTGTCCAAAGGATTGTAGAGTAATGATGAAAACCTGCATATGCATTTATGGTTAAGGACATATGTTTATTCTTTCAAAAAGAAATAAAAACCATATTAGTAGTTTAACAGGTTAAGTCAGATAGGGAAAATAGATATACTCATTATTCTGTTCTCTACTAAAAAAAATCTGACATTCAAGAGACTGCTTTTTATGATTCCAACAATGCATCAATTTTGTAAAATAATGTTGGTAAAGTGCAGTTAAATTCATGGGGAAGGGGAGGGAAATTGTACCTATTAAGATGAAAGCTGCACATTTTGATCCAAGCATAAAAGCACTTGTTTATTGCATTACATTTCTTTTCTTGTTGGTCTTGACTTCTGAGAACCAAGATACCTGGAGGGGACTACGATTAAATATAATGTGCCTTCCTTTTAAATGAAGTCATATCTGGCAAATGGATATCAAAATTCAATTTGGAAGCTGACTGGCTTCATTTCAAGATATACTCTATATGGTCCACCAGGTTTTATCACAATCTGATGCTCAGAGTTTACCTTCTGATTACATGTTTGTTTTTTCTGCTGTATGATAGATTTTAAGTATTTAATAAATATAATAAATGATAATACATTTATTTAGTATCTACAATGAGCCAGGTGTTTTGCAAACATTACTTTTTTGATCATCACAACAACCCTGAGAGGTAGGTGCTATTATCTTTCCCATTTTACAGATGAAGAAACTGAGGCAAACAAAGATTAAATGCCCTGCCTAGGATCTATGAAAATAATAAGTATGTAAATCTGGATTTGAACTTGGGTCTTCCTGATTCTAGGACTAATACTGAATCACTTAGCTGTCTCTGAATATGAATATTAGTTGCAGCATTTGGCTCCCTTAGTATGTAAAAGTTATTATTGGGTTGGAGAAAGAAGGAAATTTGGTCCTTAATCTTTGGTGGAGAAACGGTAAAAGTTTTATTTATATAATGAAAAACTTAGCGACATTGCATGGCAATGAATTTTGGCCTTGAAATCAGGAAGATCTCTGCACAGACCTACTACATCAAGACGATGACATGACTTGCAGTTGACTTTGATTTGAGGGAGGAAGGGCTGTGGAAGGTCACCAGCTTCACTTTATTCTCCTGAGCCATCTGGGTCCAGTGGCCTGATATTCATCAGGACAACTGGAGATGGCCCAGGATGCAATGTGAGACCTTGGCCCTTTCAGGCTAAGGTCTTATCACGTTTCACTTTGAGTGAGATACACCTATTCAATGAATTGGCCTCTCTAAGTAGTTACTCAAGGAGTGGCCCTTTTTGTCAAAATAAAGAATATCAAACTGGGAGGGGAAGATCCTCAGGGTTCCTGGGTAAGAGAAACAATTGCTATTTGTAATTACATTCACTCTGTGCTAGGTGGGTTGGGATCTTGTTGTCTAGTATATGAGCACCAGAGTGAATTGGGTATAAGGCTTGATCTTTGAGCAAGAAATGTAGTCAGTAAACCCAAAGGAAAAAAAGCAGCTTTTGGAAGAGGAGAGGAGGGGGGAGAGGAGAGGAGCTGCTACTTACTCACAGATTGTGTTTGTCCTTCATTCTGGAAGAGCACCATGATATCAAGATGATGACATGACTTGCAGTTGATTTGATTTGAGTGAGGGAGGGCTGTGCAAGGTTAGCCGTCTCACTTTCTTCTCCTGAGACATCTGGGTCCAATGGTCTGATATTCACATATTTGTCTATCATCTATCTATCTGTCTGTCTGTCTGTCTGTCTATCTGTCAATCTATATATCTATCTATCTATCTATCTATCTATCTATCTATCTATCTATCTATCTATATATATATATATATATATATATGTATAAACATATATTTTCATAAACCTATACTTGTTCTTTGGGTTTTATGTTTGTGCATATCTCTTCTTTCCTATCCCTCCTGCCTCCTCTACTTAATTTCTACACACTACCTTGCCTGCCTATTACTTGCCTACGCCCTCCAAGAATCCCTCCCCTATCCTCCCATTCCTATAAATCTAAACACACTTTTATCTATTCCCTCACCATCCCCTCTAAAGATTTTGTTACCTTCTTGCCCCCCTACTATTTTATTTCTTCTGAATTTAGAAGACTTTTATACTCTTCTTAATATATATTAATTGTTCCCTCTTGCATCCATTCCTGACAAAAGTAGGTTACCAGAACTACCAGCCCTCCTACCCCGTCTAATTCCTCTATGTCAGTACTTCCTCTTGCACCTCATTTGTTTAAAATAGTTACTCTTTTTAGCTATTCTTAAATGGTTTTATTTTAAAATTAATATCATGGTTGGGTTTACCCCAATCTTTGTTATGAGCTACTCAGTTGTTAATAAGACTTTTAGATATGCATTTGACATTTTACATATATAAAAGGTAAATAGTCTGTCTTTATGAATCTCTTATAAATCAGTCTTTGATATATATCTTATATTTCTCTTGGTTCTTGTATGTCAATTCTTCTATTAAGTTCAGAATTTTCAT
Organism: Notamacropus eugenii; assembly: GCF_028372415.1. Lineage (NCBI taxonomy): Eukaryota > Metazoa > Chordata > Mammalia > Diprotodontia > Macropodidae > Notamacropus > Notamacropus eugenii. The sequence goes on from NC_092873.1 coordinate 446,360,845, forward strand.
TAATGAAGTCTTGAAAGTCTGAGAGTTTATCAGATGTTCATTTATTTTTCATTTCAGACAATACTTAACTTTGCAGGGTATGATATTTTTGGCCAGAGTTCCAGTTTTTTTGCTCTTTGCTGTATTGTGTTCCAAGACCTGCAGTTCTTTAATGTCTCTGCTGCTATGTCTTGTGTAATTCTAATTGTGGCTCCATCATATTTAAATTGTTTTAATCTCAATGCTTTTAATATTTTATCCTTGAGATGGAGGGTTTGAAATTTGACTATGACATTACTATGAGTTTTCCTCTTAAGATCTCTTTTAAGTGGTAAATGATGGATTTTTTCTATTTCTATTCCCCCCCTTGTTCCTATGCTTTATAATGATTTTCTTTAATTATTTCTTATATTATTACATTAAGATTCTTTTTTGATAATAATTTTCTATTATTCCAATTATTTTTCTATTTTCTCTTCTTGATCTATTCTCTGTATCTGTTGTTTTTCTTATAAGATGTTTTACTGTCTCCTCTATTTTTTCATGATTCGTATTTTGCTTAATTATTTCTTCATCTCTTATAATTTGTCTGGCTTCAATTTGCCCAGTTCAGATTTTCAAGATGTCATTTTCTTCCTCAAGACTCTAGCTCTCCTTTTCTAATTGATTGACTTTCCTTTCATAATCTTCTTGTTTTCCTTTGATTATTCTTTTTTTTTTAAATTTTTCCTCCATCTCTGTCATTTGATTTTTAAAGTCTTTTTTAAGATCTTTTGTAAATTCTTTTTTGGGCAGGTGAGCATTTGATGTTACTCTTTGGGGGGATTCTTTCCTTCAGTATCCTCCTCTGAAGATGATCCTCTGGTCATCTCTGTTCCCACAATAGTTTTCTGTGGTTGGATTCTTTCTCCTTTACCTGTGCATTATTTTTGTGATAATAGATTAGTTTTTGTAATCACTGGTAGCCCTGGGGTATGGAAAATGCTACCTCTTGCCCAAATCCTCAGTTCTTCCCTGTATATTGGAACCAAAGCCAAACCCCCAGTTTTCTGTAAGTGCCCACAAGTCAGCTGCTGCATTCATCTGGTATGTGCTGGATCATTCTCTACCCACGGCTCTTCACAGTACAGCTGGGTCTGCCATTTCTTATCAGCAGAGGTTCACTCAATCTTCCTGGGCTCAAAAGTTTAACTCCCCTCACTTTCCCAGGGGTGAAAGTTCCTGTGGCTGGGGCCAAGGCAGCCTCTCAAACCAACTAACCCCAGAACTTGCCACTTGTTTTTCAAACAGCTTGTAGCTTGTTGTTAAATTAGAACTTAGCTTGGAGGTGTTTACTCTTCACAAACCTCATCCTGAGAATGTTTTCTTCTTGACTTGTTCCAGGAAGACTCCTGTTGTGCTCCTGTTCTTATTTATCTCCAAGCACAGTTTGTTCACCCTGAGGTGCTATTTTAACTCTTTTGTGGGGGAAAATCTTGAGAGCTTGGAATTATCTGAACTTCTCCACCATCTTCCCAGAATTATCTCTAAGAACAGGACTTAGAAACAAAGAAACTCCCAGATCCATCAAATAAGGGAGCTGTATGATCAATTCATCATGATCTAATATATGACAAAATCTTCAAGACCCATATAAAAAAATTTCCCCTACTCCACTTTGGGATCCATGGGAATTTATGCACATGGTACATGGTAGGGACTTAATAAATGTTTGTTGATTGATTTACTGATTGGTTTGTTAGCATATCATCTCCTCTATTAACCCATTCCACTATTAGCCAAACCAAAAGTAATCTTTCTACCCTAAGTAGTTGCATCTTGGGAATCTAATACCTGAAGCAAATTTAGTCAAAATGAAGCATATAGGGGAGTATTCAGAGTATAATCCATGTTTGTAGAATGCTTTGATGCTCAGAAAGGGTGTACCACCTCTCTTCACAGAATCTAGGTGTACCTGAACCACCTGATTACCAAGATGACCTAAGATGAGATTAGAGGAGAAGGGGAACTGAAGATACAAGTCATTTTTCAGTGATATAAGGTAGACCTCCAGAAAAGGAGTAAGATGCTCAGTGGTGGTACAATGAGCAGTACTGTAAGTCCAAGCACTGCCATTGGAAGGAACTCCTTTCTCGCAAATCAACAAAACTTCATTTACCTTACCTTCTTTAACTTTTGAAGCTCTAACTTTTGAATCATTCTTACCATACTTTTACGTTCTGTGTGTTTTGACAATGATAGTTTTTCATGTTCAGAAAGGAAATTGATAGGCACAAAATGATGTTTTTTCACAGCATTAAGATGGGTAGAAACAAATCCACCAGAAAGAAGGCTATGAAAGAACAAAAAAAAAACATAAGATTTTCATAATCTCATGTAATAGTTACACACACACACTCTCTCTCTCTCTCTCTCTCTCTCTCTCTCTCTCTCTCTTTCTCTCTCTGTACCCTCTGTATACCTATAGGCCTGATTAAGTATCTTCCACAGTTTAGGTCCTCAGTAGATATATAGGGTGTTTGGAAAGTCTTAGTGCAGGTTTAAGCTTTAGCAGTTTGAAATTTTTTTAAGCTATAATAGCTGAAAACTGCTCTGTGATGTTTGTGCAATCTTGTATGTTAAATAAAGGAATGAATGACTAGACAGCAGGTTCTTTAAGGGGTTGATTATAGTATAAGAACATAAATATTGAAGTTAGGTGGTACAGTAGAGAGAGCACCAGTGCAAGAGTCAGGAGGACCTGAGTTCAAATCTCACCTCAGACACTTGACACTCACTAGCTATGTGACCTCGGGCAAGCCACTTAACCCCAATTGCCTCATCCTGGGTCATCTCCAGTCATCCTGATGAATATCTGGTTACTGGATTCAGATGGCTCTGGAGGAGAAGTGAGGCTGGTGACCTGCACAGCCCTCCCTCACTCAAAACAAAGTCAAGTGCAAGTCATGTCATCATTTTTCTGATGACATGGTCTTCTTTGGCAATGAAGGACAAACACACTTAATGGTATAGAACGTGGACAAATCAATTTGCTTCTGACTGTGAAACTTGGATCTAGGACTAATAAAAATCATTAAGGAGGAGGGGTGGACTCCTTGGATAAGAAATACAAGATGTATCAGTAAATGTGAAAAAAAAAAATGTGAGATTAGACCTAAGTCCCCATATTTCATTCATTCTTCCAATGGATATTGTAAAAATCTATCCACCTACCTATCTATCATTGTCTTCATTTTGGAATATACTTCTTGGTACTCCTCTACCTCCAAAACTGTCTTTTGTAATAGAATTTAAAAGAAGATGGAGAGGGAGAGAAATCAGTGGCAATATATGAATACTTCAAATGATTAGTCACTTCTGCAAAGGAAAGATGATACGTATTTGTATCCTTTCTTGGGGCAAGCAATTATATAACTTTCATTTTCCTTTAAAAAATGTTTTCATTCTTTCCTATTATTTTACTATAGTCATTATTCAACAAGCATATATTAGGTACCTATTATATACAGAGACAAGTTCTAGATACTAAAGACAGAGTGACACAAGGATAAATGAAATTATCCTCAAGGGGTTTACAAACTAATGTTTCAAGTATTTGTAATTTTATCCATGTGTAAGTTGCTTCCTATACAGATGGATTGCAACTCCACACAATTTAGTAATCAAGCAAGCAAGGGAATAATCATTTTAAAGTGAGTACTATGTGGCAGATACTGTGCTAAGTATTAAAGAGAAAAAGACAAAGAATAAAATAAACCCTCCTGCTTCTACAATAGTAGTAGATGCTGTTCTGGAGTTAATGTGGTTAAGGAATTCATCACTCTAAACCTAACCAGTTGGTATTCCACTGTGAATTTAATCTGGATCTTATTCATACAGGAGATATTCAATCTGGCCTATATTCAAAACATCTCCAATTTGGTATGACCTCCCAGAGGTCTAGACCATTTGTGAAAATCTATTCCATACCACAATGAAGTAACAATTCAGTATTTAAGTAGAAATTACAATTTAATTATTACCTTAGAATGAAATTAGGGGGAAAAACATGGACACAAAATAGAACAACCCTTTTTAGTCTAAAGTTTTACTAAATCCATTAAATGCCCCATTCACCTTTTCTTTTAAGTTCCTTAAGAAAAATAGTGCTTCATGTCTGTCTCTAATTAGTGGAGTGCAAAGATACGTAAGTATACATACAATTACTTATTTGTCCAACTGTCTTAAGTCTTATAGAATTTTTAAAATTGCTAAAGCATAAAACCACACTAAGACTTTTGTAATATCTGTGCATGCTTGCACACAAGCATGGGAGGGTGTGTTTACATTTCCTAATAATTAGAATTAAGAGGTAATTTTGCTAGAGGTCCAACCTTAGGGTGAAGAAGTCTTTTTTTCTTCAAGTCTTTCCTCTGTCACATATTGTCTATACAACTGGGTATTTCAACTAATCTTGGTGTGGCTCGGGTCATTCCTTAAGACCATAAGATTCATGACATTGACTGGCCTATAGTGAGTTTTGATAGCTAGGGGAAAAACACAATTTATAGGCAATTCTTATGCCAAAAATAGTTTTTGAAAATAGAGTATGTTTCTTATGCAATTATCAAGCATCTTGTTTTAGCATTATAGTTTCAATATACATTTAGAGACATATGGTCTCTTCTTATTTGTAAGTCAGATGGAATGTGTAGAATAAAATGTTTTGGCATTTATATGGTTATCTACATATAAATTAATTTGTTAATTATACTTTCATTAGTTGCATATAAAGGAGTTTGCACAGAATACTTAATATTAGGTTTTGAGAGGAAATGAATTATAACTTATTGTGGGAATTTTATGAATTAGTAATTGAGAAGTGGTTATTGACCTAGTGCTATGATCTATGAAAAGCATTTATTATGTTACTGCCAAATCTCCTACTTTCTAAGGAATAAACATTTTAACCATCTGATATTGTGTTTTTCAATCCAATGAGTGAGCCAAATAAAGACAGATGGAAAAAAGGATGATCTGTAATAACTTTCCTTCAAAGTGCTAAATTAAGATTTCTGCTTTATAGCCCCTTAAAGATTTCAGTACAGGGTAAAATCTGAAATTAATCCCCAAATGATCATAGCTTTATTTTGGTGTGATGGAATGAATCTAATGATAGTGACTAAATGACTGAAAATCATTTTCAATTCAATTCAATTCAACCATATTCAAAGCCTAGAGGAACTAAAGATAAAAAAGGGAGGCATTATGGATCATTATCTATTGAAAATCATTATTAAACTTTCAGCATATATTCTGTTATCAAATATGCAAGGGGAGAAATTGTATGTTGTACCCTAGAATGTTCTAGTAAATGTATAACAGTTGGCTCTCTGGAAAAAAAAAAGTTCCTAGAACTTACGTTTGAAAGTATAATCTACATTTTAAATAATGACTTCATCGTTTTCATAAATCTCAACAACCACATTTCCCTATATCTCAACAATCAATAAAATAAAGAATAAAGAAACTCATTTATTTTTTCCTAATTTCCAAACTTCAAATGCTCACACTGAAAATTTGACAAGTCACTTGAGAGCTGAAACAAACTGACTCCAGTACACCACTGCTGGCACAGATTTGTATCCTGAATATTGATTACATAAAATATTGCAAATCACATAGTAGAGTTTTAGACTGGATGCAGAACTGATTTGAGTTTGAATCACAACTTTTGGTACTTAATGACTATGTATCCATGGGCCAATCATTTAACTTCCATGAGTATCCATTTCTTCATCTGTTAAGTGAGATCAATATCTGTCATAGTAACCTCAGGGAGTTGCTATGAAAATCTAATAAGATGGAGCACAGAAAAAAAACAACACATGGAAATCTTTATAATGATACATAATTATTTGTTATTACTACTATTACGTTACATTAAGCACTTGAAAATACATAATGAATTAATTAATAACAATATGAGACTACAATATGAACTTACAGAACCACATCCAATGAGGAGATAAAATAGTGTCTGGGGTCTAATACATTGTCATGTGATTTAATTGCTACAGATATTAAGTATTCAACAGACAATTTTTTGATCATTGGTCACAGAATAATACTCTGCAACAGGGTTCTGAAAACTTATCACATCTTAAGATTTTATACATTTTGTCTGATTATCTTTTTCCTCCTTAGGTTCTCAATAATAATTGAACCAAAATTAAAGATTTTGTTTTGTTGTGGATGAATTGTCTTTCTAGCTATTGGATTGGTTGCTTGGAATTCATTACCTTTCATTAGCCTGTAAATCATGTGAATCACAATTTTTGTTTAACTTGGATTTGAACAAAATATGGTAGTTTGCTTTTGGTAGAGAGGGAACTATGGCACTTATTTGGACAACTAAAGTCTGCTATCACTAATATACCACCTCAAGGCCAGACTTGTGATTTATTTCAACAGCTCCTCATCCTCTTACAATCTAGGTCATCTGTAGTCAGAAAAAAAAAAAAGCCACCTTTGTGAATCCCGCCATCCATCTTCACTCAAACAACTCTCTATTATCCTAAATCTATTACTATTTTTTTCCTTATGAACAAGTCTTCTTAATATGCAATGATATAACATACTTGGATCCCATTTTCACCAAATAATTATTTACACATACACACACATATACATACAGATACACATACACACATATACATACATACGTGTGTTTAGAACCTATAAATAAGGTTAAAAAAGTATTAGGTAAGAGGTACATTAATAGTATATTTACTAGAATACTATAAAGTTTCCTGTTGTCTCTTTATTTTTAGTATGCATTGGATTAGATGGATGCTCAGATGCCTTCCAACTTTAAAATTCTATCATTCCATGAGAGTATTTTGGACATGGAGCTGTCAGATCAGCATGTTCAATTATATTTTCATCTGTTCATAGAGTTTACTACTGTGGAATTCATTTAAGTTGTATCCTGTTAAGCTCAATGATTTAAAATGAATTTATTCCCCCTGTGATTTACCTGCATTATCTTCTACATGTGAGCTTCCAACTTCTATTTGAATCTTTCTCTCTCTCTCTCTCTATGTATATATATACATATATATATATATATTCATCATGTCTATTTCTTAACCATCTATCAGCATGCAATAAGAAATCCATTGAATATATCAAAAGTAAAACATATGCACAAGCAACATTTTTTTCACACTTATCAGACTGAAATTGCATTTGATTGGAATATAGAAGGATTTAAGTGTGATCTTTTGGTTGTGCATATTAGAGTTCATGTCAAAGAAAGTTTAGCATGAAGAATACCAAAACACACCAACTTAGAGATGAAAAACTATGTAGTACTATTCAATCAGAAAAAAGTACTAGAGGCAACATAACTGGCAAAGAGTCACAGTATTTGTTTACCACATACCTTTCCAACAAGATAAAATATAATCCTTAAAGTAATAAATACTCGCTATTCTTGGTGATTAAATATATTATATATCTAAAATATATTAAATAAAGCTGAATATAAAATGTGAACTAAAGGAAACTGCATATATTAAAAGTCTCATGAAACACCGACAATGGAAATACTAAAAGCTCCTATTCAGAATTTCCCCCTCCTAGTTTGTGCCAAATGGCAAATTCAAGTAACATAAGCAATTTCTATAGATTGTGTCAAGCTTTCAGATTCCCTACTCCACAGTCATATCTTAGTATGAACTCCCCTCCCTAAAAACACAATCCAGAAAAGGAAAAAAAAAACCCACTAATTTTACTCAGACATTCAAAGAAAAGAATTGCAAATAGAAAGCAGATATAAAGATAACAATAGCGATCAGCCAGAAGGGAAACCCTGGTGAACAACTAATAACTATGCTTGTAGGTTTCAGTTACCTCAGAAAGTCTTGGGGTCTTTTGTAGCAAAGGTGTGCCACTCTTGGCATTAACCTTCCTTTAAAAAAAATAAACTTTAAGCTTCAGTGAGATGGATTCTATTTCAGTGTGGACTTAGATGATCCTTGAAACACTTTATTTCTTCACACTAAAAGCCTCTGCCATATCTCTTGTCGTCTGGAAATGCACTCTTTGAGAATTATAGTCTCTGCATATTTCCTTGGCATAATATTAAAATTCATAGAATTACAAGTATAAAAAGACAGAGCAACAAAATGTCCATAACATGAAAGCCAGCACTCAACTGAAAGAGAACTAATTAAACATGGAAGAGCCAATTTAACCTGGTTTTATTTGGTCAAGATCTGATGTTCTTAGTTGTCAGAAATACTTATGTATTAGCGTTGCCATCACAAACTGAAACAAAATTAAAAAAAAAACAACATTAATTTTCCCAAGTAATTCACACTTCACTTTATACTCCTGAGGCACTTTCTATCTCTGTATTTCTATGACACTATTTTTTTTTAATTTGACATTTTATGAAATTAACCTACTCTGACCCAGACACTTCCAATAAGACAAAAAGATATGGAGAAGGGAAGACATTTGTTATATGACAATTTTATGATTTAAAAAAAAGATAATAAGAATGAAATTTTTAAAAAGTGAGTATGTATTCCTATGCTGCATAGGCCAAAGTTACTGGGATTTTAAATAAGGTATTTCTAATTGTTCAATTCATATCTTTCCCTGCAACTTTGATAATGGTTCAAAGTAAAAATAAAATTCTGTAGTCTCATTGCACCTTTTATTTTCCTCATAATGATCATTAAGAAGCCCTTTTGTTGGCTTTTTGTATTCCAAATTTTATGCTAGGCAGCTATGTGACCCAGTGGAGGAAGCATTGAAGATAGATTCAAAAGGACTTTAACTCAAATATCATCTCAGACACTTGTTAGTTATGTGACCTTGGATAAGTAATTTAACCTCTAATTGTCTCAGATTCCTTAATTGTAAGGTGGGATGATAAAAGCACCTACTTCCAAGCAAGGATCAAATAAGATAATAATTTTACAAAGCTTAGTACAGTCTCTTGCACATAATAAGCTCTGTGTAAATGTTAACTATTATTATTTATCATATCTCCATGGAGGCAACTCCTCATATATGGAATGCTCTTCCTATAGATATTCAGAGAGTAATATCAATCACATAAATTTTTGTTTCACATTTGAAATGTTTATATCAGACTCACGTAGTACCCTGTTTTACTCAATGTCCCCAATTTACTACACTTTGATATTGAATGTATCCGAAAAATCAAGATTTCCTGTTTTACTTTATGTAGATCTTTGAGTCTTTTATGTTGTTTATATCCATCATCATCAGTTACCATTATTTTAATATATTTTATTTTGTTAAACATTACCAAATTTAACAAAAAAATTCGCAAAATAGCATTTTAAAATGTATAAAAATGACATTTTAAAAATAGTTCCACATTTTTTTTTACTTTCTCACACCTTTCTGACGAAAGTAAGCAGTGTGAATGGATTATACATTCAGTCATTGAAAAAATATTTTTTTATATTATCCATGCTGTAAAAGAAACACATGTAAATTTTTTAATTAAATAGTATTTTATTTCCCCAATTACATATGAAGAAAGTTTTTAGCATTTATTTTTACAAGATTTTGAGTTCTAAATTTTTCTCTTCCCCTCCCTTCACTCTCCTCTTCTGAAAATGGTAGGGAGTTTGAAATAGGTTTTATGAGTACTATTATGTACAACATATTTCTATATTTACTACAGTTGTGGAAGGAAAAAACATATCAGAAAGAAGTAAAATAATGAAAAAGAATAAAGCAAGTGAAAAAATATGCTTTAATTTGTATTCTGAGTCCATCAGATCTTTTTTTTTTTTTCTGGATATGGATAATATTTTCCATCATGAGTCCTTTGTACCTGTCTTGGAACATTGTGTTGTTGAGAAGAGCTGAAATATAGACAATTATGCTTACAATTTCCTTACTATGGAACTACTCCCACATTCCTAGCATAAATCCCATCTGTCTATTATTTATGATCTTTCTAATACATGGCTGCAATCTCTTTACTAGTATTTTATTTAAAACAAAAAGGGCATCAATATTCCTTAAGGAACTTGGTCTTTCTCTGTTTTTTTGTTTTCCTGGTTCAGGCATCAAAACTACATTTGTGAAATAAAAGGAATTTTGTGGGATTTTTTCCTTGCTTATATTTTGAAAAAAAGTTTATATCACATAAGTATTTATTAACCCTTAAATATTTGGTAGAACTCACTTGTACATCCATCTGGTCTTGAGGAATTTTTTCTAAGGTACCTCATTTATAGCTTGTCCAATTTATTTTTCTAAGATATGAGTATTTAAGTACTGCATTTCCTCTTCTGGTAATTTAGGTAGGTTATATTTTTGTAAATATTCATCCATCTTACTTAGATTTTCAGTTTTACTGGCACATAATTGGAGAAAGAAAAAACCTCACAACAAATACTTTAATTTCACCTTTATTCATATTGCATTCACCCTTTTCATTTCTGATACTGGCAATCTTTTTTTCTTTTTATATCAAATTAACCAATTATTTATCTATTTTATTTTTTTCATGAAACCAGTTTCTAGCTATATTTTGCTTTCACTTTCAGCAACTTCTTATTTTCATTTTGGTGTTTAATTGGAATTTTAATGAATTTAATTTTATTAACTTAATTTTAGTGAATTTAAAATTTATTTTCTAGTTTTTTTAAATTTACATTTATCAATATAATCTTTCTCCTTTTTATTGACATATGCATTTACAGATATAAATTTTCCCTTAAGTACTGCATCATACAAATTTGGTATGTTGTCTCATAGGTTTCATTCTCTATAATTAAATTATTAATTATTTCTATAATTTTTTTCTGTGAATCTACTGAATCTTTAGGATCAGATTACTTCATTTAGAATTAATGTTTAATCTATGCTTCTAAGACTTTATTGAATGCAGTGAATAACACAAAAAAGATTTGAATTTTCCTAAATCAGAGTTCTTTTTCCTGTACTATGCTTCCATCTAAAATGAGGATCAAGTGAAAGAACTGTGGATGTTTAATCTGGAGAAGGGAAGAACTATTGTAAATAGCCTAGTGTTTGAAGGACTAGAATATGGAAGGGAAATTAAGCTTATTGTGACTGGCACAAGTATAGACCTAGGTAGAAAATGCTGTTTTTGAGAGGTTCTGACTCAGATCAGCCTCCTACTAGGTTACATTAAATACTGGAACAAAATGAGATAATTCTAAGTCATATAACACTCAACAAAATATATATTTATTTAGGTATAGCAGGAGAAGTTTATTTAATAAGTACAAGAACTGAGGACATCTCAAGTTTATTCAGTTGAACGATGATCTGTTGACTTAGTTACTATTGTGCCCCATTACTCTTTGAACTGAGATGTTTTTGTACTTAAATGACCAAAATGTGATGTCAACAATCAAAACCTTTGACTTCCTGAACAAACCAAGATGTGAGAAGAGGTTAAATATCTTTAGTGGAAAAAAATAGTTCGACATCAGTGGGAGAATAGATTGGTATTGCTCCTACCACATCAAATCCTTTAAAGACAAGTTGCTTTAGTTCTTCTAGAGGATTTAACAGGACTTCAATTACTTCAGGGTTCAGCCTTGACCTCCAGTATATAAGGATTCTGATAAAGGCAGCACTAAATGATAAAGTAAAAACAAACAAGCAATGGAACAATTCCCTGAAGGACTAAATTTAAGAACATTCCAGGAAAGACTAAGTCCCACAATGGTTAATGGGTCTCTCAATATAAAAATAATGATTCAAAGCAAGAGAAGAACCAGGAACATCAGAGCTAAAGCAAAAATGATGAAATTCCTCTGTAATCTCTGATCCTAGTCACAAGTGAGAGAAAACTAACCTGTGCTCTCACCCACTTAGTGTTCCATGGCTCATTGTACAGAAAACCTATCTCCCAGAGAGACAGGGAAGAATTAAAAAATAACATTTGTCCCATAAGGATTCTCTGTGGGATGGTGCCCTTGCTTTTTTGATGACTGATTATACACTTTGACCCCTTCCTTGAAACCCAAAAGATTTTTTTTTTAACATTTTAGTCTTTCAAAAAATTTTTAAAGCATCTACCAATGTACTAGAAACTGTACTAAGTGCTGGGAATACAATAAATATAAAAGACAGTCTGTGAAATCGAGAAATTTATTATCTAATGAGAAAGTCAAACTACAAATAATCATGTACAAATAAGTTATAAGATAACATATATAGGATATATAGAAGATAATCAACAAAGGGGAAGTAGTAGAATGAAGAAGAATCATGAAATCCTATAGATTCATGGGATTCCTGTAAAATGTAACATTTTAGTTGGAATTTCAAGGAAGCCAGGGAAAGTAGGAAACAGAGATGAGCAGAGAGAACATTTAATGCATAGGAGCCAAAAAGAGAAAATGCTTTGAGAAATGAAGGGTTTTGTTCAAAGAGTAGCAATGAGGTCAGTGTCACTGGATGTAAGAGTATACGTGAAGGGGATAAGATGTAAGAAGAACAGTGTTAGTGGGAGGGAGAGCAGTTAGGAAGGGTTTTGCACTCTAAATATAATATTTGAGAGGTGACAGAGAACAACCAGTATTTACTGGGTAATGGGGAGGCATGGTCAGACTTGAATTTCCGGAAAATCACATTGACAGCTAGATGAAATATGAATTGGTGTGGAGAGAGATTCCTTCTTGTGAGAGTGGGAGGGACAGGAGTTCTGCAATGCTCATGGAATGCTTTACTGGGGCCAATCTGTTTTAAACTATGCTAACCAATTGTATACAGCAAGCTTGCCTTTTATACTACTCATCCCAGTGGCCACTCATGTCACTGGGCTACTATTGGGATCACTGCTCTAGTTATCAATTCTGTTGCCCACTGCCTTTGGGTCTGAATCTGTGGTTGCTGTTCTCCATTGCCACTGGGTCCTTCATCTCTGTCTAATGTCTGCTGCTACCTACTGCCACTGAGTCCCATATCTATGCCTGTGGTCCCTCAGCTGCCCCTGTTACCCACAACTATGACCCCTGTGCTCTGGACAGCATTACTGAGATCACCATCCTCTTCCGACTTGGTCAAGATCAAATGCTACCACTTATATCTGGGAAGGCCAAATGCCCCAAGTATGTCCTGAGCTATTCTGTCCAATACTTTGGATGGAGTTTTGCTGTGGTCTTGAGCACTGGTTTCACTGCCCTTAGTTGGACTTTGACTCTTCTCTGTTATACTCCCTTCTTCTCCTCTCCCCTCCTTTCCCTTTTATTCATAGAGTTGCTTCAGGGCTGTGTTGCCATTGCTGTCCTATGCTCAAAAGTGTTTCTCTGAGTGCTACTACTACTAGGACATGATTCTGCCTTCCTGTGCTAGGGGAAAGATACAAAGAATTCAACAAATTCTACTAAACCAGAGGTTCCTTTGATTGGTACATGTATTCTAATTCCCACCTTCAAATAGTATTCTGGGATTGGGGAAATGTTTGGGACCTGAGTCATAGCTCTGAAAGTGATCATCACAGAAAGTTCCAGAAAGAGAGAATTGGAATCCACAGTTCAGGGCTGAAAGTGGTTTTTTTTGTATTTTTGGTTTTTTTGGTTCACTGAAGTAGCATTTCTCCTTGCCTCTAGCCCATTAAGAAAGGTTCAATTATTGCAGTTGTCTATACCTCAAATTCCAGAAATGTCTTTGGGACCCTGGGGAGAATTCAGTATTGTTTTATGACCAGCTCTCAGATGAATTGATTCAAATCATCCCAACAAAGTCATGTGCAAAATTGCTGCTGGACTTAAAACTACAAATGAAAAGTCAAAATGGTTTATTCAGCATGGTTGGAAACATTCCCCCAACTCCAGGGATCTACCTTGGTTTGCATTCTCTTGCTGTAGGAGTACTTTATGCCACCCTCAATGACTGACTATATGCACATATAATTATAGGATTAAGGACTGCTTTTTCAGCTGCATTGTCATTTAAAGCAAAAATAAAACTCAAACAATCAAAACCACACACAGTATGATTTAGCTTAGCCTAAGGCTAAGGAGGACTTTTCTTTCATTCTATTTCCAACGAAGCAATTAAATGGTGATGACAATTAATAATGTCATCTAGTCCCAGCAAGGACTAAGAAATGCTAGTTTTTTTGTAAGTTAGTCCTTTTCTAATGAGAGGAAAACATCTTTCTTTATTCCCCAAACTAAAATCCCTCAGGTCAATTCTGAGGGTAAATAGGCTTCCTTTAAGTCCCAATTAAAATCTCATCTTCTTCAGGAAGCCTTTCCCAACCCTTCTTAATTCCATTGTCTTCTCTCTGTCAATTATTTCTTCTTTATTCTGTACATACCTCATTAGTATGTTTGTTTTCTTGTTATCTCTCCCATTATATTTTGGGCTCTTTGAGGTAAGGGATTATCTTCTGTCAATTTTTATATCCTCTGTGCTTAACACAGTGCCTGACATGTATAGTAGGAGCATAATAAATGCATATTGACTAAGCTGACTTCTAAAGTAAAGTTCTTAAGGATATAGAACATACTTAGATTAGTCTCTCCTTAATGAACAGATTCAAGTGGTCTAGCATCTCTAGAAGCTTCACCAAAGTACCACCACAAACATACAAGCTAACTTGGCCCCATCTCCCTTTGCATTGCCCATTCCTCAATTTAATGAGCCAATTATGTTTGAATTTTATCAACTATACCAATTATTGTGCTTTGGTTGCAACCTAGGGCAGTAATCTAGTAACTTAAGTTTGATATTGGAACAAAATGAGACATCCACCAGCCATTTCATAGTTGCCAAAATATATTTATTTAGCCATGGAAGAATGAATATTCAATAAGAATATGCACTGAAGTTGCCTCTAGTTGATTTCACTGAATGAAGCTACCTTGCCTGAGCTGCCCATTGTGATCTATAAACCAAGTATTAGAAGTTGTACTCAGATGACCAGAAGTGATGCCAATATCTTCCTGATTTGTTAGTCCACTGGGTCAATCAAGATTCAATATTTGTTTCAATAACTTTAGAGAAAATGAGAGAGGAATTAGAATATTGCTCCCACCATAGTTCCTAATAGGAAAATTTAGGCTTGATATCCAGAGGGAAAAAAAACTAATAATTTCTTAGAATATGTAAAATTGTAAGAAACTGAATTTTACATAAGTAAAATAGACAAAATTGAAAATTAATGGATTCCATGTCTTTGGATGTCTTCAAGCAAATTGCTAGTGACCACTTAACAGGTATATTGTGTAGGAAATTCTAGTCACGTATGAATTGAACTAGATCACCAATGTATCCCTTTCCAATTCTGAAGTTCTATGATTCTTTGAGTAAATGAATGATTACCCAAGAAAATTTACCTTCTTAACAAGTCCCAAGTCAGGTCAGAAGATATACAACTATCTATAGTACTATCGTCAATAAGACATAAAATTTTCCTATGTGAATGAGGATGAAAACCTCAACTGTTCAGTTGCCTTGGTTCAACACCTGCTCTGATATACTAATTATTTCCATATTTACAGTTTTACATTTAGAAGTACAGGGCATGGAACTGTTTCTTTGTTTTTTCCAGCAAACTAGAAAGTTAGCATAACTTACAGAAACTAACAAGAGAAGGCCTAGGGTGACAATAGAAAAGTTGCTCCCTTAACTAATTTTCTAGATGGCTTGGGAAAGTCAAGTGCATTCTATGTACATCAATTTCCCTGTCAAGAAAATTAAACAATTAGTTCATGTGTTCTCAAAAGATCCTTTGTTAGGTGTGAAATTCTATGATTCAAGGAAAAGGGGAATAAAATTCAATGAAAATGCCTAAACATCACTTAACACCCAGAGTCTTCCATGGACAGTTTTAGATCATTGAATTTTAAATTCTATGAATTCATAGAAATTTCAGAAATCATCCCTCTCCTTGTCTCTTTTATCTATTTTGCATATAAAGATACCCAGAGAAGAGAAATTATAAAATTCAAATAACTACTTCGTAGTAGAGATGGAGGGAGAAGAAAGGGAGAGTTTCCCTGTCCATACTGTTTTTCCTTTGTACCACCAATAAGCTCTGCAGCTAATCATTAAGTATTCTGTCACAATCCTAGTGATAAGAAGCTATTTATTCTCTATTGACCAGAAACTGTGACCAATATGCAGTGGTCGAGTAAAAGATAGTAAAGTCAGATCTGCAGTCAATTATTCAATTTGTCACATCTTACCAGTTCACACTGCATTAGATTTGTTTTCTGTCCTCATAAATTTACTAGTTCCTCCTCTACTTTGACATGTATGGGAAAATTCAGGGACTGGGCTGCTTTCAAAGACATGGTATTTTCCTTTTAGGAATCCAGATCCCATCAGCCTATCAATTCTGTTTAGATTTAACACTGCCAGACTACATGCCAGCATTATCCAAGGCCCTGACATTGTCTCTTCTACAGTTCTTGCCTCTTGAATTTTTGTGGCTTGTTTGTTTTTTTTTTTTGTTTTGTTTTTCTGGCTATTATCTGTCTTGAACCTTGTTTACTTGATATTCTCTACTGCTCCCAGCACCTTCCTTGAGTCTTTTCCACCTGAAATGGTGACTCTACAACCAGTTTGTCTAATTTTGCTTTTTTCCTATGCCAAAGTCTTATACCTATAAAATTCAACTTTTCTGAAATTATATGACATCAAGACCTGCATTTTTCTTGGTAAGGTAGTTTTTTTTTTTCTTTCGAAATAGATTCTGAGGTATCTGGTCCATTTACAAGTCGATACTTACTTTGATCTCTGAGTCCAAACTATGATCATTCATGTGTGTATTCCAGGTGAACACAAGGTTCTCTGTTCCTACCAAGAATTTTCTATCCATGTTACCCTGTTGGTTTTCCCATTGTGGTCTAAAATCCAACTAAAATATGTCATTTATGATATATTTTATGACTGCTCTTTTCATAAAAGACTTATCTTAAATCTCACTATAATAGAAATCACATTATATTCGTAGTTAGGCTATATGATGAATAAAATAATTTTGAGAGACAAAATTTTGGAGTAAATTATTGTAAATTTTATCAATAATGACCAATAAGTGATAGATAGAAGAGGCTCTTTATCCTCTTGATGGTGAAAGAGGAAACATGTCCACTTCTTAAGATTTGTATTCTCTTGAATGAAAGATGTTCCAGGAGATGGCAATCAAGTCTTACTGGTTAACAACACATGATGGATTTTACAAGAAGTAAGCTCACTCTAATGAGGGACTAAGAAGGAATCATTTCACTCTTGTACAGAGAAACTATCCCTATGCCTAGGCTATCCCTTACCCTGGCCAACCTAGACAAAAGGATTTTTCTCCACCCTTGCTTAATTGAGTGGAATTCACTTTAGGCTAGAGATTCCTTTTAAGGTCCATTTGGGTCAGAGAGAGGAAAAAGTTAGCTCAGCGTTCCAAGAATGAGGTTTTGAAACAAGGATAATAGAAAAAAAGAGGAACTCTGGATCTTCCTATATCATTGGCTACTAATAAGCATTTCCCTCACTGATCACACATCATATGATCAGTGATCAGTGATTTAAAATCTTGCCTCTAACATTTACTAGCAGTGTATCACTGGGAAAAATCTTAGAATCTCTGAGCTTGTTTCTTCATTTATAAGATGGAGAAAATAATGTATTACTTCACAGAGCTGCTGTAAAGAACTAATGGGATAATGTTTACAAGTTAATTCAAAATCTTTGTGTTACACAAATATCGGTTATTATCATCATCAAAAAGCATGTTTGTCTGAAGGCAGATAACTATAATACCCAGTACTATGTAATATTAGCTTTAAAAATGTTTTAGAAATAATAACAATTTATTTGGCCTCTAAACATTTTTAAATCACTTAATGTACATTATTTCATTTGAGTCTCACAATATACCTAAGAGGTAAATGTTAAATGCATGATCATTCTCATTTTATAGACATGAAGGCTGAAAATAAAAGGTTAAATTATTTGACCAGGGTCACATAGCTAGTAAGTTTCTGAAAAGTTTTAAACCAAGATCTTCTGGACTCTACATCCTATCTTCAGTCCACTATGTTGTGCTGACAATCCATAAGAGCAGGAACCATAGTTTGTATATAAGCTTTATATTTCTTCCAGTGTTTAGCATGATACTCTACGTAGAGTAGGTGATTAATATGTTTGCTGAATTGAAATGAGCTGAACATCATACTCTCTACACTCCTACTAGAAACAAATATTTTGTCCCCTCTTTCTGCCAATGATACTGTCATTATTCTAGTCATTCAGGGTAGACACATTAAAGGCATTATTGACTCTTCCCTATCTTTCATCCATCATAGCTAATCAATAGCCAAGCCCTGTAACTTTTCTTTCCCAATGTCCCCTTTTTTGTAATTTTTATTTTGCTGCCACACACATTTAACACTGTTTACATATGAAATGATGATGATGATGACTTCCTGCTGCTTTAACCTGGGTACATTCAGCAGGTTCTGTAGATATCCAATAATATGCAAACAATAGCCCATTAGTTAGTACTTAGCTCTTGAGCAAGTTGTGATTTTGGACTCACTCTGCATAATTTTTTTTTTACATGTTGTCTTTTGGAATAAAAATGATGAAACAATCCTTGTCCCTCAATTTCCATCCTAAGCTAAATTTTCTCATTACCTCCTACACATAGTACTCTGACAACTCCTAGCAGACCTTCCTAATTCCAAGATTCACTTCACATCAACAGATTTTTTTGTGTTCCACCTGATATATATGTGTATATGTGTGTGTGTGTGTATTTACACAAGTGTATATATATGCATTTATCTATGCACATGCCTTTTTTTCTTTAAGACTATTTTCATCATCTCACCACAGAAAACTGTTAAAGTTCTCTGTTTCCATTCAAATCAAGTATAAATTCTCTGCTCAACTTTTGAGGTGTTTCATTTAAAAGGCATATTTTTCATTACCTATCTTTTTAACTAATTTTATTTTTTAATTCATATATTCTTTTCATTCAGATTTCCTTTCTGTCTTTGGAATATCCTTCCCTCTCATTCATGGTATCTATTTTGCCTGTGTGCCCTGCTTTATATCCATACCCAGGTTAATTTTTTTTTTTTTTGATTCTCTGGAAGCCTTATCTGACTACTCCAACATCACCAGTTAAGCTTTTCTGAAATCTAGCAATGCCTATTGCCTATATAGGACACCACTTACTATTATTAATTTTTGTAACTATTCATATTATTTACTGGTTGTTTTATATCCCCATCATCTCCCCTCAAGTTATATTGGCATTCAATGTCCAATATTTCCTGTGCACATGCAAGAACAGTTTTCACTCAACAAATGCTTGCTGATTTTACTGTACTGATCACAACACTGTGTGTGATGATAAATTTCAGGCACAGTAAATACAGTCTCAGGCAAGTTCCTTGACATTTTCAAGCTGTAATTTTTTTTTTTTGTATTTAATTTCATTAGTGCTATTTATATATTAGCTATACACCAGATGAAGACACAGCTAACAGTTTCATGGCTACGAATAAAGGTCACTATTTTTTTCTTTCAAAGTCTCTATCTCAATCACTATATCTTTACAGATAAACTTGTATGATATTAGAAACTGAAAATAAATACTACAAGGCCATATGAATGCAAAGTAGTTTTCCTATATATTTGAGTATGAATCGTGCTGATTTTTTACCCATAAAAATTATCCAGTACAATTTGTCAGTAGAAATGTGTCTTTGATGTAGAATCACACTTGCTGAATGAAATTTGATGTGGGGAATTTTCTACATTAAAATGACATTATTAATTTTTCAGTTCAGAGACAAAAGTATTATTGCAACAGACAGCAGGGCTATGTGATATTAATGTCATCACACAGCAAATATGATAAGAAACATCATAGGCTGGATAAAATTATGTGAATGTTTAATATTAGCAATACACTGCATGACCCTACTTGCATTCTGAATATTATTTTTTCCCTAACGCCCCCTTGCTTTCTTTCAGATACATATAGGAATGACTGTTTCCTTGGAAAATATTCTCCTTTTTCCACTTAAGTTTTGGAGAAACAAATTAAAGACAGCAGACTAGATTGTAAAGAAAAACTCAGCAGGCACCCCCCTTGAAGAACCAAGCTGCGTGTGGAGATAAACCTGAAGAATCTTGCAGACACCTAATTAAAGTATCTGTTGAGGAGATGTAGAGCTGTTCTAGGAACACACTTGCTTTAAAAAACTTAGTCTATTTTCTACTTTCTGCAAAAGTCAGAACAACTTCAGAAATTTAGCTTCTCTATAGAAAGTACTAAGAAAAAAAAGAAGGATCAAAAAATTCCCCTGAGACATCCACATATGACTGACAAAGTATTTCATGTGGTACAAGGGATTTTATGACATGTAGGCAGCAGAAAAGAGAGTATGTTGTTCCTTATCTATTCTGTGATTTTCCTCCATAGGAAAATCTTGACTTTCTAGGGATAGAGTATATAAGAACATTACGAATTTGGATGTTGAAATTAATTCATCCTTTCATCTAGATCCTGTGACCATTGTTTTGCTTCCAGTTGTTTAATATTTCCTTTATTCCCATTTACATGTAAAAACATTCTTTTTTTTTTTAATTTAAGTTTCAAATTCCCTGCTTTCTTCCCTTCCTTCTCCCTCATTGAGAAGGCAAGCAATTTGACACAGGTGATACACATGCGGTATACTCAATGATTTAAGAATGCCTGAACTAATAAGTAAAGGGTTCAATAGGTACAATCAAGTATCTGTACTGTCACCAATACTGGAAAAGTCATTATTAGCCCCCAACTCCTTTGGCATTTTCTGTACTTGGGTCCTCAGGCAACCTGATGCAAAGGCTAGCACAAAAAAAAAAAAATTCACTAAGAACATAGTTAATAAAAGAAAATATATACATAGACATGTGGGGAAATCCATTTATGAACACTCTGCCCCTAGACCCAATGTGCTGTGCCGAAATTGCCTCACTTAGCTTTTAATCCTTCACATCAGAATGTTCCTATATCACATTATGTTTATTATGTTATATGCTATATGGTATATTATATGGAGTCAGACAAAATACCTGCTTGTCCCAGGCTCTGCCTGGTTTTATGTATTGTCTATAGGGAGAGACAGAGAAACAGAGACAGAGAGACAGAAAGATAACAAGAAGCTAATGTTCTTATTAGATTTATTGACAACAGTTGTTGTTTCTGTCTCATAACATCAGTTGCATGGCTCCCCAGTTATGGTAAGGATGTTGATATGACAGACATCTCACACGAGACATAGTCAAGTTCAATGAATAACTTCCCCGCAGACACTCAGGTATAGTAATTCAAAGGGTCAAAAAAATGAAACCTAAGAAAAGCAGTTGGCTAAGTATTCAAAATGTCAATATTTGTACTCACTTAGGTACTTATTTTTCCTTTTTTACTTCAAATCATTCTTTTCCTCAATTTTATACCTATATAGTCCAGAAAACAATATCTGTGTGATAGGAATATTATAGACAACAACCAAACATTTTATTCAATCTATTTGAAGAAATATTCTATATAAATCTTGGGGACACTAGGTAGCGCAGTAGAGAGAGTGCTGGGCCTGGAATCAGGGACTTGGCTTGCTTTATTCAAATACAACTTCATGTACTTACTAGCTATATGACCCTGGACAAGTTACCAAACCCTCTTTGTCTTAGTTTCCTCTTCTTTAAAATGAACTAAAGAAGGAAAGGGCAAAACCAGTTCAGTATCTGCCACAAAACCACCAAAAAGGGGTCACAAAGAGTCAGATAGGGATAGGACCAAATAACAAATTCAAACCTCTGGGAGAAGATCTGGCTCAGCTGGAACTGAGATCTGTGACACCCTCTTCCATACTTTTCTTAGTAGCTTTGCTGTTACAACATTCCCACATTGAAGATAGCTAGAAGTCTAATTTTTTTTTTTGCAATCTAAAATCTAGTTATCATGATACATATACACACACATATATATTTATATATGTATATATATAAATGTCTTAGTGTATAGATAGGTATCTAATGAAATATGTGAAAGCCGTGATTGTTTTTTCATTAATCAAGAGAAATATAAAGTCTTAAAAGAAGACTGCCATCTTACTATTCTTAAAAAGAAACTAACTCTTCAGACTACTACTACTACTACTGCTGCTGCTGCTGCTGCTGCTGCTGCTGCTACTGCTAATACTATTAATAAGTCATTGCTTTGATTTAAAATAAAACAAATTAAAGAAGCTAATAAGGAATGACTTTAACCGAGGTCAGAGGTCTATGGGTATCAGGTCAGAGGTCTATGGGTATTTGGTCAGTGTGCTGTAGAGATGGTATACTCTTTTTAGCATTTTTCAGGAGATGTGATAGCTGTCCTCTCCTGTAAATAACGAAGTGGGCTGGCATAATGGGAAAATTCCTGCTCTAATTTCAGGAGGTCATTCAACCTGCCAAGGCCTAATTAAATCAGATATATTTAAGTTATTAAAGTTACGGCCCAACAGTCTTTTTCCACCAAGTACTCTACTGGCTCCTTATTGCTCAGGGGGCCTTGGCATCTGCATTAGCACTTTCTTCTTCAATTAATACTGATATGGCTTCAGTAGAGTGAAAATTAATGTCATTCTACCTTTGAAGTTTTGAAAGTTAATTCATTTCTAAACTTGTCACACACCCTGGCCTAGACATAGCAGAAATAAACAGTGTCTTAGGTAGTATAAGAAAGAATAAACTACTTGTACATGCTAATATGTATGTGTGCCTATGTAGATACATAAATACACATGCACAGGTAGAAGAAAATTAAATATTTCCATGAATTTCCCAGAAATTTTCCAATATTCAGATTTTTCACATCATAGAGGAGGGGTGTATAGATGAGAGAACAACAGTCAAATGAATGTATACATATTCAGGTTTTATTTAGAGATGCAGACACTTGGATAACTGCTGGATTATGTAAGAATCAAAGTTATTCATAGGAATCAGATTCTTTTTCAGAGTAGAAAATACTGATAATAATAAAGCAAAATTTTAAGCATGGCCTCTTGTACTAACCATGGTAAGGAAGCCCAGCAGAGCTGCCTTCCTGATAGAGATATGTCTTGATTGCAATGAATTGAACATAATTTTATAAATTCTTTAGTTTATTGTGAGATATTTATTTTATTAGACTGATCAATCCAAAAGAATGGACAATGACATGGAAAGAGGTTTCATATAGGAGGTGGTACTGGCACTCTGGGTCATGAAAGGATATGGGGATTTTCTTGAAGGATATAGTAGATTATGGAAGAAAATTTAATCATGTGAGTAGTCTGCAGCTTTTGCAAAGACATTAAGATAGAAGACAGAATTTTATATGTGGGCAAGGGGACCAGTTTCAACAGGACATACTATGCAAGAGGGAGATTAATGTGAAACTAACTGGAAAGATTGGAACTAGTCTGTGAAAAGCTTTAAATGTAGACAGATGACCTTGCATTTCCTCCTAGGGACTATATGAAATCAATGAAGTTTCTTGATCTAGGAAATTACATAATCAAACCTATGCTATATCAGTTTGATAGTTGTCTGGATTATGACAGAGGTGAGATATTAAAACCAAGGTGACTGGTTCAGAGTCCATTCAAATAATTCAGACAAGAGATGAAACCAGGGTTATGTCGATGTGAGTGTAGAGCAAAAGAAAGATAGGAGAGATGTTTATAAAGGTAAAAGTGAAAATGCTCTGGAACTAAGTAGATATGAACTGTGAGAGAGGGTGGCATGTCAGGGAAGACTGAAATTTCTTATACATGTATCTAGATGGAACCTGGAGCCATCAACACAAATAAGGAAATATGGAAGAAGGTTGGGTTTGGAGAAAGAATCATAGCTTTTGCTTTGGATCTATTGAATGTAAGAGGTGTTTGGAACATTCAGAAGAGGATTTTCTAGTCATATAGTCCAGGTGTGGGGAACCAGTGGCCTGAAGGCCACCTGTGGCCTGCTAGATTCTTGTGTCAACAATTGTTCTATGAAGTTTGGATTCAAAGGGCCACACTTGAGGACCCAGAGGGCTACATGTGGCCTCAAGACTAAAGGTTCCCCACCCCTGATTCATCAAGAAGAATGAGTCACTAATAGTTGTACATTATATCACAACAATAATTGCTCAATTTAGTCTAGTTGAAAAGCAAATCAATCAATTCAGGGCAAAACAAATCATACAGTCAATAAGTTGTTCAGTGTCATGTAGATACAATAGCCAGATAGAGACAAAATTATCATACACTTATAGTATGAACGTTATATAAGAAATAATGGGTAGGCATTAGATATATATGGAACATTAAATAGCACTATGATGAATGAAATAGATTGTAGCTTAACAAGACAGCAATATAACTTAAGTGGGAATTTCCCCCAAAATTGTTTATTTGTGCACAAACACATCATCAAATCTTCAAAATTAATACATCAGAATTCTTAAAAAAAAGAATATCATCAAAAAATAGATTAAACTGATTTAGCCTTAAATTATGTAAATATTATTGTAAATTAAAACTGATAAATAGGGAAGAGAAATCACATCAGTCTCAAATATAATAATTTCATCCAAAATTTTAGGCAATATTAATTAATTGCCACTGTAGGAAGAATAAAGAGCCTAGAAAATATGAAAGTAAGGTAGCATTAAAAGTGTTTGACAAATGTAGAGAGATGATCTCCAAAAGCAAAAACAGGTTAGAATATAAACTTGTCTGGAAAATCCCATGAAGAATGATGATGGGCTATTTTAAGCAATAGCATCTCATAAAATAAAAAGAACAAGTGGAGGGTAAAACCAGTATAAAGAAAGCTTAGAAAAAATTTCCGACTAAAAGAATCATCTGAAGAGCATTTAAGAATGAAAATGGAAGGAATATAAGGAGAATAAAATGGTATAGGTTTGCAAAATAATAAAATTCATTAACAAATTGTTTTCTTCCTGAAGGGTATTAGAACAACCATCCTTGCAACCTAGTATCACAGTCATCAATACATTAATAGAGAAGAGTTGTAGTCCAGGTCATTTTTATTTTCTTATGCTTTTTATTATATACGGTAGACCAAAGGGCAAATTCTATTTTAAAATTATATTCAGGATATAAAGACAGGAAACAAGCTGGATTGTACCAACACACACAGAAGAGACCCATTATCAAGGCAATATAGTCATATCTGAAGAAGGGAAAGACATCAAAGTTATGGATGGTAAGGAGAATTGTACCATAATGATAATTTTAAAAGGTTGACTGGGATATTAACATACATCTTACCTGTATGTCTACTTTCCCTTCTAAACAAAATATTCATGAGAATAATTTAAACCTTAAATGAGACCATCCTTAATGAAAATATTAACACAGGAAAACCGGGATTTTGCAAGTGGACTACATTATTATTGTCTTACAATTCAGAGAGAGAGACAGACAGAGCGACACAGAGAGAGACAGAGAGGCAGAGAGAGAACAAAGTCCCACTGTGCTCATTTTTTATTGAGTAATGTGATGGAAAAATTTGCTGCTGAGAGTCTCTTTTATAAGAAGGCATCTCTCATACTTATAAGAAGACATCTCTCATACTTATATCAACCACATTCAGGATTACTTAGAAGATATAACAAAAAAAATTACTCTACACATGAACAATTTAATAATAAACATCAGGAGAAGCATAAAATGGAGATATTTATACTTACCAATGGTGTTTGCCATTATGATGGAAGATGCAATGGATCTCATCCATTATAAAGACAAGGACAGATTCCCAGTGCACGATGATATCTTCCAGCTTCTTCTATTTGTAAATATCATTATGCTGACTGCACCAAAATGATGGACACTACAAACCTTATAGAAGAGATTCATATTCACCAAAAGCAGTTTGGACTCTATATCCCCACAGGAAAGACAGAGTGAATTAGTGAAATATTTGTAAACTCTATGAAAAATGTAGGTATAACTGGGAAAGGCAGTAGAGATGTATAATGAGCTTCCCCAGAGTTGAAAAAGATTGAGAAAGTGAAGAGAGCTCCAAATTTCCTAAAAGTTAAAATCTCTTTTCAATATTTGCATTTTAAATGAATCTTACTACATATCAGAGGGAAATTAAGACCACTTACTCCAAAGACCTAAAGATGAAACAATGAAGGCAATGGAGAGGCATTTATATGATATCATCAACTTTGAAATGCAAATATCCTTGGTATTCTCTTGTGCTGTAGTCTCTCTGTCCCTCTAATTGGAGAGTGTGGAAATTGAAACTGGAAATTGAACAGCTTCTTCTACATGTTCTATTTAAGGAGGGAGCTCAGGATAGGCATCTTATAACTTTTCACCCAACCACACTCTTCTGGACTAGAACATACCTTCAGGTGAGTGGTCAAGGTCCTCTTCTCCATCTCTCCCTACCTCCAAATTTTTAATTTATTTTTATGTGTTGTCTTCTTCCATTAGACTGTGAGCTTCTTGAAAGCAAAGTCTAAATTTTGCCTTTCTTTGTATCCCCAGAATCTAGCACAATACTTGGCACACAGAAGGCACTTAATAAATTCTTGATATTGACATGAAAGGTGTGAATAGACTGTAACAAATAATGTTAAAGAGCTTTTTTTCCATATTAACCATATTTTTATTGCTTTTTTAAAAATTTATTTGTTTTCAACATTCATTTTCACAAAATTTTGAGTTCCAAATTTTCTCCCCATTTCTCCCCTCCCCCACCCCAAAACGCTGAGCATTCTAATTGCCCATATCACCAATCTGCCTCCCTTCTAACATCCATCCCTTCCTTCCCTTGTCCTCATCTTCTCTTTTGTCCTGTAGGGCAAGATAACTTTCTATACCCTATTACCTGTATTTCTCATTTCCTGGTTGTATGCAAGAATAATACTCAACAATTGCTCCTAAAACTTTGAGTTCCACTCTTCTTCCTCCCTCCCCCCCCCATCCATCCCCATTGGGAAGGCAAGCAATTCAATATAGGCCATATCTCTGTAGTATTGCAAATGACTTCCATAATAATCGTGTTGTGCAAGACTAACTATATTTCCCTCCATCATATCTTGCCCCCCATTTCTTCTATTCTCTCTTTTGACCCTGTCCCTCCCTAAGAGTGTTGACTTCTAATTGCTCCCTCCTTCCATTGCCCTCCCTTCCATCATCCCCCCCCAACCTTGCTTATCCCCTTCTCTTCCTCTTTCCTGTATTGTAAAGACAGCTTTTCATATCAATATGGGTGTGCATTTTATTCCTTCCTTGATTTGAATGTGATGAGAGTAAGCTTCATGTTTTTTCTCTCACCTCCTCCTTCTTTCCCTCCACTGAAAAGTCTTTAACTTGCCTCTTTTGTGAGAGATAATTTGCCCCATTCCGTTTCTCCCTTTGTCCTCCCAATATATTTCTCTCTCACCCCTTAATTTCATTTTTTTTAGTATATGATCCCATCCTATTCAACTCACCTTGTGCTGTGTGTGTGTGTGTGATCCCACCAACTACCCAGATACTGAAAAAAGTTTCAAGAGTTACAAATATTGTCTTTCCATGTAGGAATGTAAACAGTTCAACTTTAATAAGTCCCTTATGATTTCTCTTTGCTGTTTATCTTTTCATGCTTCTCTTGATTCTTGTGTTTGAAAATCAAATTTTCTTTTCAGCTCTGGTCTTTTCATCAAGAATGCTTGAAAGTCTTCTATTTCATTGGAAGACCATTTTTTCCACTGAAGCATTATATTTAGTTTTGCTGTGTAGGTGATTCTTGGTTTTAGTTCTAATTCTTTTGACTTCTGGAATATCATATTCCATGTCCTTCAGTCCCTTAATGTAGAAGCTGCTAGATCTTGTGTTGTCCTGATTGCATTTCCACAATACTTGAATTGTTTCTTTCTAGCTGCTTGCAATATTTTCTTCTTGACCAGGGAACTCTGGAATTTGGCCACAATGTTCCTAGGAGTTTCTCTTTTTGGATCTCTTTCAGGCAGTGATAGGTGGAGTCCTTGAATACTTATTTTGCCCTCTGGTTCTAGAATATCAGGGCAGTTTTCCTTTATAATTTCATGAAAGATGATGTCTAGGCTCTTTTTTTGATCATGGCTTTCAGGTAGTCCCATAATTTTTAAATTGTCTCTCCAAGATCTATTTTCCAGGTCAGTTATTTTTTCAATGAGATATTTCACATTATCTTCTATTTTTTTCATTCTTTTGGTTTTGTTTTGTGATTTCTTGGTTTCTCATAAAATCATTGGCCTCCATCTGTTCCATTCTAATTTTGAAAGAACTATTTTCTTCAGTGAGCTTTTGAACCTCCTTTTCCATTTGGCTAATTCTGCTTTTGAAAGCATTCTTCTCCTCATTGGCTTTTTGAACCTCTTTTGCCAATTGAGTTAGCCTATTTTTCAGGGTGTTATTTTCTTCAGCATTTTTTTGGGTCTCCTTTAGCAGGGTGTTTACTTGTTTTTCATGCTTTATTTGCATGTCTCTCATTTCTCTTCCCAGTTTTTCCTCCACCTCTCTTACTAGATTTTCAAAATCCTTTTTGAGCTCCTCCATGGCCTGAGACCATTGAATATTTATTTTGCATTTTTGGGATACAGAAGCCTTGACTTTTATTTCTTTCCCTGATGGTAAGCATTGTTGTTCCTCATCTGAAAGGATGGGAGAAGATATCTGTTCACCAAGAAAGTAACCTTCTATAGTCTTATTTTTTTTCCCTTTTTTGGGCATTTTCCCAACCAGGTACTAGACTTTGGGGTCTTTTGTCAAGAGTAGGGTGTACTCTGGGAATTTGTAAGATCTCAGTTCTTCCAAGGTGTCACAATCAAGTGTACACACTGGTCTGGGATCAGAGAGAGATTTTTGTGCCCAGAACCTTAGCAGTTTCCTCCCCACAGCCACTTGGGCTCTAGTATGCCAAGCCAGCACTGGGGGCTGAGATTCAAATAAGCTGGGTGGGCAGGGCTGACATTCAGTATGAGACAAAGATTAGCTCCCTCAAGGCCTCTACATAGGACTAAGGTAAGAATGGGCTGCTCAGTGTCCCCAGGGGTTTTATGATCCAACAATGGATGTGGGTTGCTCTAGGGGCTGCGGTGGGAACTGCTGTGGCCTGCCTGATGTGGCCACTGTGGCCACTGCCTAAGGCCAGAGCTATGGGAAGGCCCTTCTCCCTTCCCAGCCTGCTGAAAAAACCCTGTCACTGACCTTTGGCACCTTGTTGGTTGAGGGATCTGCAAACTGCGGCTACCTGGACTGGAGATTCCGCCTCCTAAGGCTGTTCGCATCCTCCCAGAGCTGAACCTCGTGGCAGCCATGGCTGGGCTGGGCTCTGCTCCACATCTGGTGCAACAGAGGTTTCCTGCTGGCTTTTCAGGTGACCCTGGGCTGGAGATCTCCTCCACTCTATTTTTCTCCATTTCTGCTGCTCCAGAGTTTGTTAAGGGTCCCTCTCTACAGGTATTTTATGGGCTGTGTGGAGAGAGCCAGTATATGTGTGTCTTTCTACTCTGCTATCTTGGCTCCACCCCCTAAAAAGCCTTGAAGAACAGTAGCAAAGATATCACCAAAGAATTAGAAAAGACTGACTCATTTTGTGACAAGTGTGAGAATAGGAAATGGATAATTAAAATATCAGAGAAAATTGTCCAGGAATCCAATGCATTATGTAGAGTCTCTGAGGCAAATTTCCAGGAGAACATGGATAACAATCTCAAAAAAACAGTAGACATTGTTTTGTTTGTATTCTGTGCCATTCCTAGGATCTGTGCTAGAGTTAAGTCACAGTGTGTCCAAATATGGCTGATCAGACCAATACAAGCTTAGAATGCTCTATCACAGGTCAGGCATAAATAATTCATGTGAACATTATGGGTAGATTCTCTAAATTTGTACAACTTTTATTCCCTTTGAGCTGCTTTAATTCTACTTTGTTCATAGAGCACTGTGACTTCTCTGATTGGACATGCCATGCTGTGTGGTCCTGTGCCAGTGTCTCCCATGTCACACAATCAGTTCCAAATTCTTAAGAGAGACCTTGAGAGTATCATTGTATCACTTCTTCTAACCACCATATGAGCTCTTGTTCTGCGAGTTCTCTATAAAATAGTCTTTTTTGGCAAGCATATGTTTGACATTCAAACAATATGGCAAACCCATCAGAGTTGTGCTCTCTGAAGTAGAGTTTGAATGTTTAGCAGCTTAGCTTGAAAAACAACCTTAGTATCTGGTACTTTATCCTGCTAGGTGATCTTCAGAGTCTTACTAAGAAAATTCAAATGGAAGCAATTCAGTTTCCTGGATTAGCACTTGTAGACTGTTCAGGTTCATAGGCATATATCAGTAAAGTCAACACAATGGTTCTGTAGACCTTCAGTTTGGTAGTCAGTCTAATACCTCTTATCTCCCACATTTTCCTTTAGAGCCTCCTAAACAGTGAGCTGGCTTTGGCAATATGTGTGTCAACTTCAGTATCAACGTGGGCATGCCTAGAAAGTATCCTGTCAATGTAAGTGAACTTATGTGCAGTATTCAAAACTTCTCCATTTGTTGTAACTGATGTTTCCACATATGAATGATGTGCTGGTGGCTGATGTAGTACCTCTGTGTAAACCCCCTACTATTTAGTATATAGCATGCATAGTCCTTAAAAGTATATTTGATTTTAAACATAAAATTCAAGTCATACTTCCGCAATTCTTAATTTTCTTTAAAATTCTTATCTCATTCAGAATACTATTTTATATACTCTCAAAAATACAAAGTAAGAATATATTTTAAGTACTTGCAAGATTATAAGGAACATATTTTCAACACAACAAAAAAAATGAGAGGGGAAGGAAAGGAAAGAAAGAGAGAGAGAGAGAGAGAGAGAGAGAGAGAGAGAGAGAGAAAGAGAAACGCAATAAGAATTCCCCAACATGTTGCAAGTATAGAAAACTCAATGTGTGACATTTACATTGGGAACAGATGGTACATATATGTTAATAAGTTTAAAACATCTACTACTGTCACAGAAGGTACTGAACTAATTTCCCGTATTTTACTCTCAGCTACTATATTTCAAGTGAGACAAATACTTTTGTGAGCAACAATGAATAAACTACTAAAAATATCTGTAAGCAGAGTATTAGGAACTTCTGAATTCAAAAGAAGTTGTGCACATACAATTATGGGAGGAAATGCTTTAATTTAAGTGTTGACTACCTGATATCAAAACAATCAGGCAATTCATAAGAAGGGGGAGAGGAAGAGTCATGCTGGTTGATTGATCAGAAAGATAACTGTTGTTGTATTCCTTCATTCCTGAAGAGGCCCATAACATCAGGAAGGTGATGCCATAACTTGCAAGTGAATTAGATTTAAGTGAGGGAGGCCTGTGCAAAGTTACCAATCTCACTTTCTCTTCCAGAACCATCTGGATCCAGTGGCAACATACAGATCAGAATGACTGGAGATGATCCCAGATGCAGTGGGAAATATGGCCTTTGCAAGCTAAGGTCTTTTCCAGGCCTCAGTTTGACTGGGGCAATGTTAGGATTAAGGCTAGGTAAGAAATGAGGCAAAGAAGGGTCTCTTTTACCTAGTTAAAAATATTAATCTTGGAGGGAAAGACCTTCAGGGTTTCTGATCAATATAGAAACAATTGCTATTTACCTAAGTAAGATTACATAAATAGGTGAATGATTGAGTTATTGCTTTCCCATTGACTTTAGTATTATCCTGTAGATCATAGCCTACTTAACATAGAAGATTATTCTAAGGTTGTGCCTACTACTTAAAGTAGAGTGATTAATTGAAACAATTGCCCCTGAGTGAAATGACCCACATAGTCAGGAGTATGTGAAAATTGGCTGAATAAAGAGAAAATGAAAACTCGCTCTTAGGTGGCTCTCAGCCTTCAAATGTGAAAATCTCTAGTCTTTTGAGTCACTCCCTTTTGTCTTCCACTGCACGTGACTTACTGTAGGCACCAACTTGGCTCCACTTTTCACAGGGGAATAATCATAAGTATGCACTGGAGGGAATAATGCAAAAAGACAAATATGATAGTGATTGACCTACTTTCATATAAGAAGAAGAAAATATCAGATTCATTTTTACCCTGTTTTAGACAATGTTGACCAATATTAAAGATCATTATCAATAAGTTTCTCTCTCATTTAGTTAAGGATTCCCCAGTCAAGATAGAATTCTGATGAATTAAGCAGAAAAATCAAAACTGCAACTAATTCTCTGTCTCTGTCTCTCTCTCTCTCTCTCATATAAATGTATAAACACATATATATGTGCACAACCAAATAGGTGTGTATATATGTGTGTGTATGCATACATGCGTATATCTATTATATCTATGTTTAGAAAGATAGATATAATTTGCCAATCATTGTGCCACTATTTTTTCTCTTTTTATTGTAACTCCCCATTCACAAATAATGAAACACATGAAAGCACCTATTAATTACAAATTAAATTAAGTTAGTTGTGATTTGTGTTCATATTACTCATTTGGCTATTACTTCTACGTAAACAAGAGGTGTTATATAATCCAATAAATTAAATGCATTACAGATGATAAATTTCAAATGTAGATTTTTAAATATATAGGGCTACTATGAGTAATCTGCATATTTTGAGCATCTGTATATTTAGCATTTATAATTCTTAAATATTCTCAGTAGTTAGGACAAATTAACAAATCTGTTAATGAAATATATAATCTGAAAATATTTAAAAATTATGCCAAATAGACTTCAAAAGAAAATAAGAAAACCTTTGGGTTGGTACTACCTGTCATTAAGCTTCAAATATTATGTTAAGAAGTCACTTACCAGATTGCACTAGGAAAAATCATTATTGTTACTCTTCATTGTATTCTTGAGGAAAGTGGTGAGCTTGTTACTTTTTATTAAATCATTAGGAAATTACCAGTTTTGTTCAATAACAATCAGAAATAGAGGACACACAGTAGAGCACAATATAAAGGTAAATAACTCACTGCGATGGAAAATAGATCAAATGTGGCATGAAGTATAATTGACTGGAGAGGTCAGATTAATAATGCATATGAACAGTGAAGTAATATTATGATAAAATCTTGAGTGTCATTTGTCTATTACTAGCAAATCTCATGGTCCTTTAGGTAATGATACATATACACAAATTCCATGCCCTTATCTTTGCCTTTTTGGCTTCAAAATTGGTTTTGTCTACAGGAGAAGAACAAAAGAAGAATATATTTCATGTAAACAATCTGTTTTTTGTTTTCCCTGGATATTATACTCAAAAAAGTAATTTTGAGAGTTATTTTAGTTGTTTGAATATTGTAAGGATCATCAGTTAATTAGGACAAATTAGGACACTGATTCAATATGTACACAAGTTGTTTATGGAAGGAGAAGAGAAAACCCATTTATGTCTATGCTGAAGACAAATACTTTCAACTTATATTAGCAACTATTTTGATATGTGGTATACTTCATTTTCTATGGTTTGAAAAAATTGGTTTGGAAATGCTAGTGAAGTAGCTCTAGTGATTATAAGCTACTTGTGGTCAGGAGTAAAGTACAATTTTTATTTATAAACCCTCCAGCATGTATCAATTACATTGTTTATTTAACACATAAGGTACTCAGAGGCAGATCAAAGAATAAAGGATAAGAGGCAGTCACCCAACTGGACTCCTTCAACACTCCCCTCCAAATGACTTTGAAATAATGCCTCAAATCAAATTTTGGAGAAGCAGAACCAACAAATGGTCAGGGTTAGATGTTTTTCTGGTCTAATTAAGAAGTAAGCAGAAAAATGTGAGGCATCAGAATTGAAGCCTGCCCACAATCCACACTGGCCACTACTGTAATAGTGGACATAGTAGCTGTAGCTGCTTTGGGAGCTTTCATCACAGAGACAGTAATGAGGTCAAACAGCCTGTCAGTAAGAAATCACAGGGGACAATTTGCTGGCCCAGGATACTGACTCACAATTTTATTGGTGATACATAGTTCTGCATCACAGTTTAAGGACAAAGAGGAGTGCTGGTGGACAAAGGAGCAGGGGTCCTGATCACAATACCAAAGCTAAGAGTATCACTAGTACTGGCAGCTGTAGGGAACCAGAGACCTTCCTGCATAAAGCAAAACAGAACAACACAAGTCAGGAGATCAGAGAGCATACCTCTTCTAGGATCATACCACCTGGGAAGCACCCAAAACTTGGAAATACTCAGAACTACCTCTGAAAAGCAAATACAAGAAAGTATAAGAAAGCCTAAGGCTTAGGACAGTACCTCCCCACCTCCAAGTAAGTAGAACCAGCTTTAACAAAAATATAATATTAACTAATAGGATGAGGAAAAGAGCAAATGATAACAATAACGGCAAAATTTGTCCAGTGAAAACTACTTACTAGGTATGAAAGAACAAAAAATAAACTCAGAAGACAACAATGTAAAAATGGCTAAAGGAAAGGCTTAACAAATGATAAGAGTTTCAGAAAGAGTTTAAAGAAGAAATGAGTAGTAGAAGAAAATAGCAGAAAGAAATTAGTGATACAAGAAAACTTTGAAAAAAGAAATAACAAGTGGGTAAAAGAGGCACAAAAATACTGAATAAAATAATCCCTTAAAAACAAAATTGACTAATTCATAAAATAAGCACTGAAAGTCACTGAATATATCTCCTTAAAAAGCAAAATTGACCAAATGGAAAAAGAAGTAGAAAAATTCACTGAAGAAAAGAACTCCTTAAAAAAAAAAAAAAGCAGAATTTGCCAAATGGGGAAAAGGAGGTAAAAAAAAAATCATTGATGAAAATTCTTTGAAAATTAG
Source organism: Notamacropus eugenii (assembly GCF_028372415.1). Taxonomy (NCBI): domain Eukaryota; kingdom Metazoa; phylum Chordata; class Mammalia; order Diprotodontia; family Macropodidae; genus Notamacropus; species Notamacropus eugenii. The sequence goes on from NC_092873.1 coordinate 446,395,696, forward strand.
AATTGGGCAAGTAGAAGCTAACAATTTTATGAGACATCAAGAAATAATAAAAACAAATTTCAAATAATTGGCATTAAAATCAGCACTGTTCCTCAGGGATCCTACTCTCTCCTGAAAGTGTTCATCTCTCACTTTGAACTGTGACCCAGAAGTGACTATAGGCAACGGAGTTATCAAACATCATTGAATCCTGTTTCCAATATTTGTACAGGAATTTCTTATAATCTTTTGGTGACTAGTTGTCAAAGTCCCTTACCATCTCTGTCTTGAGAAGTCCTGAAGCAGCTATTTCTTCACTCTTTACCTCCAAGTCCCAGTACTGGATTTCTATGCACCTCAACTCCAGGCCAACTTCCAGAGATTTGTCCTTCAGATCTCATAGGTGTTAGATGGAAAAATGTCTCACCCTGGCCTTTTGTTAGCTCTGCTACTCCAGAATTCTATTTGAAGAGATATTTTGAAGTTAAGTTTAGAGGGGAATGTTGAGAGAGTTCAGCTGAGTGCTCCTTCTACTCAATTATCCTTCCTCTTCCCCCATAAGAATCTCTCATTTCATTTTAAAAACCATTTTACACTCTTTTAACTCTTTTTTTATCTCTTCTGTGAATCTTTTTGAATTTTTGTACAAGTTGTGTTTTTCTTTAAGGGTTTGCATGTAGATGTTTTGGAGTCTTATGGATTTCTTTCTTTAGCATTCCTGTCAATATAGTAACTTTTTATGTTAGAATTCCTTTTACGTTTGCTTCTTCTTCCAGCTGACTTCCCTGACTTCAGATTTATTGTCAGATTCTGGTCTCTATGAACTTCTAGAGAGGAAGTCCTCTTACTACATTCTCAGGGGGTACTGTGTAATGTTACTTCTAGGCTCTCAGGAATAGCTCATGCTGGTGGTTTGCAAACTTTCCATGCTCTCAAAACGTTCTGACATTTTGAAAGGTTGACTGTTAGCCCCCTAGTCTTACCTGTACAAGTTTCTTCTGATTTGTGTTTGGATTTGAGTACCAGCTAATTGCTTCTTGACTCTATCAACCACTATTAGTCATCTCGAAAACTTCTGGTTCTGCTGCATAGAACTATAATCACCTTGGATCTGTGATTTCTGTCCCACTAATTCTTCTGCAGGTTTCATATTGGACTCGAAGTTGGAAGTGATACCCTCCTGTGCTCCTGGGATTTGAGTTACAGTACTCCTGTTTGCTTCTGAACTTTCTCCACAGTTCTTGGCACATTGTGAGGCCTATTATAAATGTTAACTATTATGAAATGATCATTTCAAGGGATTTGGTTGCTTGTAATATAAAACTATAGTGGCTTTTTTTTCAAGAAATTAATCTTTTTTATAATATTTATTAGTTGCATTTGTTTCTCTTTGCTTTTGGTTTTTTATTGTTTATTCATTACTTCAGTCTCACTGTTTTTCTTCAAGATATTCCTTGTATTTTATTTTACCTTAATTATTTTGTTATTGTTTTGCTTTATCTAGAATATTCTTTACTATTCTGAGGTGGGGAAAAGAAGTTAGACTTATAAATGTTGCTAGGAGCTCCTTAAGACTACTGTTTTATTTAGTTAGACTTATCACACAGATTGAAAGACCATATTGAGCACAGCATTTTCCAGGTATAAAGAAAATGCTTCTCAGGTGCTTTTTGAATTTTATCTTCTAAAAGAATACTCAAAATTCAGAAGACAAGTATGTCAGTAATAGAAACCTAAACATTGAAAACTGAGAGATTTTATCATTACATGGTATTAAATTCAGTCTATTATGCTGCAGAATCTAGAATAAAGAGAAAATTATATCCTCCTCCATCTTCTGAAAATACTCTAACTTTTCTAAAAGAAATGGTTTTTGGATCAATGTTTAAAACTAGTCTTTTGAAAATTCAGTAGGTGATTGCCTGATGAAGATTCCTATGATAATATAATTGGGTTTCCACTGAACCTAACCTCTTTAGGATGTACAAACATTAGTGTATTTGCAAAAAACCTGTTGGTAGTTACAAATGTGTTTAGTGGGAGTTGGGGGAGGGCAAGTAAGCAGCAAATCAATTAATGCCAGACGTATTAGATTCAAGGAAATGAATTTTGTTTCTTTTATGGATAATATTTTCTATTTATTAAATTCAACAATGCTACGAGTAAACAATTATATATGTTGGCTCCTCACAGTTCCATATGTATTTCATGTATTTTCTGTGATAGCAATGTTGTAGCCTCGTTGTATCTGCAGTTAAGGAAATTTGAGAAAAAAATGGTAAACCATTCCAGTATCCTTGTTAAGGAAACCCCCAAATGGAGTCATAAAGAGTTGGACACTACTGAAAAGACTGAACAATAGCAAAAACCAAAGAAATGAATTTTTCTAGATAATTGATCACTAATAAACATGGTAGTACAACTAGACTCCTATTGTATGAATCATTTTTTCTTTGCTGATACTGATTACTGCTTATCTTAGCAGTATAAAATTTACATCATATGATGAACAACTGTTCCATAGTCTAGAGGTTAGTTTGCAACTGCAAAGTGGAAAAAAGCAGAGGAAAAAAATTAAAATTAAATTTGGTCTCTTTGAATCTGAATTTGATTTCATTATACAATGTAAATTGAAAGAGGAAAAAAGGAATTTTTCTATCATTAAGAACAAAGATATACTTAATTAAAAGAGCATACAGTTTCTCATTCTATATTCATATAGTATATTTATTCTCTCCTCAATAAAGAGGAAAGTAGTTCTTTTTTTTTAAAGAGAGAAACAAGCTTCAAAATATTTCTTTTCTTTCTCTCATCAGAAACAAACAAAAATAAAGTGATGCACCCATAAAAGTGTCAAGAAAATAGCTGAGCTCTTTTTTAATAACATAATTGTATTTGGCCTCAATAACCAATGCTAAACTCTACAGAGTTTATCATTTTGCATTCATCATCCTTTCTATGTATTGTTTAAAACTACAGAAAACTGTACCTATATAATATTGAAGACAATTTGGATTCTGAGTCAAAGACTCTAAGAACCTTACAGATTCTAAACTAGTAAGAAGAACAAGGAGATATAAGGGGAGAACTTGGTGAGTGAGAATAGGGTTTTACTCTTGACTTGAGATACAAGTACATTATCATTTCTTCTATTGTTAACTGTTTTTCAGGATAAACTTGGAATCCTTATGTCTTGCATAGATGGAAATAAGGACCCTAGGCTTATCTTGTTTTCTGCTGCTTCTACAAAGTTTGACATCACTGCAAATACCTGTGGATAAAGTAGGCATTTCCAAAATAATGTGTAGGAGAAGAAAAGTAACCAGTGGATATCTAATTTGCTAAGACAGCATCTCCACATGTAAGATATGGAAGACACTGGGTTGCTTCTTCTGGGAGAATTATGATTAGATGTGAGGTAAGTATGTACATGGAATTTTATAACTAGTTCCAATTGGCCTCTCCCATATTGGACTGGAGGTTTTTGTTTGTTTTGTTTTGTTTCTTTCATTAACTACAGATCCAGAATATCTATGAAAGCACCTGTGTCATCTCTGACCATCATTTTATTGTGTTTTTATCTGGGGAGCCAAGGGGAGGCAATTTCTTCCCTCATAGCCTCCAGGGACAGAAACATGTTATAAGATAAAAGATTATGGGACCTTCCCCCACTGAAGTTATATGATCCAAAAGAAACGGGCCTGAGTCTCTGACTTCTTCTTTTTCAATCAAGGTACAGAGAGGAGAGTTTTTGATCTTGGTGGTTTCAAAGGCTGGAAATAGTGAGATATAGGAATTTGAGGGTCCAGTGACATTCTTTGTCCTGTGTTAGATTTTTCCTATCACCTTTCTTGCCTCCAAGACCAATTGCACACAGACAGACAGACAGACACACACACACACACACACACACACACACACACACACACACATTCTTGGCCCCTGAAGCCCAACAACATATTAACAAAGCAACAAAAAAACACATTCTTTTCTGGAATACAACCAACTGCTTTTCTGCTTATAAAGACAGCTACAAGGTGTTTTTCTTAGAGTAAACAAAGTAGTCTATGAGACTCTAATATTCTTCCCAAAGCTACTTTTACGTATCTCTGAATAAAATTTCTGACAGATTGGCCCTAAATTAGTTGGCTAAGTTGCCTATTTTACCTTGACAAAAAGAAGTAGTCAAAGAAATTATATTGATCCCACTGGTAAATAGCAATTAGGGATAAAGATGGATTAGTGGATCTGGAGACAACAAGAAACTCAACAGACACCTAAGATCAAGGCACAATAATCAATGAAAAGCAAGGAATCTAGTAAAAAGACAGGGAATATGCTGATGCTTTAGACAGAAACAAGAAAATGAATCAGTAGAAGTCAAACACATGGTCCAAAGTCAGTTATTTAGTCAAGAGAGCAGAAATCAGCTGAATATCACATGATATAAGAAAATCTTTAAACTGAGTAAATTCCCCTCTCCAACTGGAAGGAAGAAAGAAATAAGGATTTATATAGCAGTTACGATGTGCCACAAACTGTGTTAAGTACTTTTACATATATTCAACTGTCGGGACTCAGAACAACCCTGTGAGGTAGGTGCTATTACTATTTCAGCTGCTGTTGAGGAAATTGAGGCAGGCAGGGGTTAAGTGACTTGCTTGGGGTCACATAGGTAATAAGTGTCTGGGGCCAGATTTGAATTCAGGTGTTACTGAGTCTAGGACCAGTCACCAAACTATTGCACCACCAAGCTGCCTTTTCTATACCTTTCTACAACTAGAGTGTTTTAGGGAGATGGTAAACAAGATGACCTAGAGTAGGGACTATGTGATCAGAAATAAGGCTATACTTTACAAAAATGGCAACTTTGTGGGAACTGTAAACCAAAGGGCAATATTTTTTTTTTTCTTGTACAACAAAGGGAAGAGTACCCTATGTATCTTAGTACTTAAGAACTCATTTTGATGGTTTAGTTTTTTTTCTTATAAATAATGCAAGTGTATGCATCAACTATAAAACTATCTCACTCTGGCCTTGTAATACTGTGCTATAATATGGACCTAGATAACTATTTTAATTTCTTTGTATTAGGTATTACTAGTATCATTTGGTTCTTAAATATTTAAAGCCGATTGATATTTCAAATCCATTTCTTTTCTTTCTTTTTCTCTTGGCTGTGATATGTAAAGTCATGATAATGTCTCCACCATAGTGAATAAGATTTAAAGCTATTATCTGGAATAAATTCAGTGAAAGCCTCACTTTAAAAGGTAAAAGGTGGCTTCACCTTTGTCTTTTGTCCCACAGCTATCATGACTATTCGTTGTCTATGCTGACCATATTCACTATTATTTAGCCAAAGCTGACCCATCTTTTATTCACACAGTGCTCTTAAAGCCTTTTTTTGTGTGTTAAAAGATAACATTTGCATTCTAGAACACTGTCATTTTTTAATGCCTCAGTGAATGCAAGGGCAGAGAATTTTCTCAAGTGCATACATATAGTGGGCTACGATTTTATGAATTGCCTTTAAGTTCTCACCAAGGACACACATAGTTCTTCTCACATAGCTGTCCTTAGCACAAAGGCAGTATATAGTTGGTGTTTATTTTAATAATTCACTTAGTACGCTCACCAACATATTATGAATTTAAGAGGTAATGTCACAGATATTTCTGCATGTCTTCCACTATAATCTAGCATAGTTCAGATAACATTGACCTAATAACCTGAGGCAGGTATTACTGCTAATGTCTTGGAACACCTAAGAACTCTCTGATGTCCTTGATGAAACATTTAAAAAATTAAAAACTAAGAATAATTTTTTAACGATTACAAGCATGAACCTTGCTCACTAGAAAAAGAAATATATTTTGTCAGGTGTGATAGCGACACGTTCTATCTGAGGAAAGAAACAAACCAACCAACCCTAAGGACCAAATCATTTAAAAATTTGTGGGAAATTATTATCCAAATCCCTTAACCAGTGTGTTATGATGAATAAAAATGAGAACCTTACCAAATAATTCTTCTGTTGCTACTGCTGCTGCTGGTGATGATGGTGATGATGATATGGATGATAAAAATGATATTGATGATGTTTTTAAGTGTCTTCAGTACTTCTATAGGAAGTCTACAAAATAGAGGCTTGATAAGCACACCTTACATTAATTGAAACAATATATTTACTTTTAAGTAAATTTTCTAATAACATCAAAGAAATGTATGATTAGAAAATCAAAATGCAAGAAGTTTATCAAATAAGGATAAACATGAAATTGTGCATGCACATCTAAAATTTTGGTTGATATTAATACTTGGTCAATTTTTGGTTAAGGATGCTTTAAAGATACTTTGTAAATGGACTTTTTGTATTATTCAATACAATTTTTAATAATACCGTTTTGAGTTTCTCATAGTCACAAATATGCCCTCTCCAAACACATCAACTCAAATAATGCCTAACACCAGTATTAATAAGTTTATGTTTACTGTTTCCATTTCTAAGGAACTACACTAGTGTATATTCCCAATATGTTTTGGATTATCAATGGATAACTTATAGCCCTATAATATCCAAAGTGTTGGTTATGAAGGTCATCTATCTTTTAACCTTCCTTTGACATATATTTTTTTCCTACCTAAAAACTTCTAATAAAAATAGACTGCGGATAGATTACATTAATACATCAATTTTGAGCCTTGTTTTTAAACTATATAAGTTTGGTTTCTTTCATAAACAACTATTTGGGACTATAGAGATAATATAGTGCCCTAATGACAATCCATCCATGTCTTTTTAGCCTTTATAATTTTTGTTCATAATTTTCCATAAAAACTCCATAGAGAGTCTACTCCATTCACTGTAAAGTTCCCCTTCCCTTTTTAATATTCTGTGGAAACAAGTACAAGATACAGATGTTCTATTGTTCTGTTCATGAAAATCCTTTATAATTTAGTTATACAATTATTATTGTCAATATAAGTCTATTTATATCCATTATATGCTTTTCCATTATCTTTTGAATGACCTGCACTCTTAATTTTTGTATTATCATATTCTAGGATTCACAACCATATAGTTCCACTGGGAAATGACTAGTCTATAAATAATGGTCACTCAGTAGTGGCAGGAAGATGGTTAAGATTATACTTCTCTATTCAAAACCGATTGATGATCTATATGTAATGTCTGCTTTAGCTCTCTATATAGTGAAGCATTAAAGCAGTGACTCTCATCATTCTGCCTATGTTCTTCCTTTTATTATCTGATATGACTTTTCATTGAGGAGAAGGAAACTGGGGGACAAAAATGAAGATAGAACAAGTTCACTTGAGTGGAGAGGCTCCCTAGAGGTTGGTGAGATAGAAAAACTGTAGTTGTGAGGTCTTCAGACTGGGTGGGATAGTTCAAACATTTAAGGACTGAGAAAAGAGAGCACTGAGCTTTGAGTTAACAAGCCCATACCAGCTGATTTCCTGCGAACATAAAACTCTTAAAAATGGATTTTTTATTTTTATTCTACCTCCTGTATAACAACTGAACTACACTAATATGGTTTGTGATGACCTTAAGGCCAAGTGAAGAACCACAGAGCATGACTAGAGTGTAGTGATTGGCTACCACAAGATTGACAATTTAACTCAAGTTTGTCACTCACAAACATTATTATTACCATCATTGCCATTATTATGATCATTACTACCACTACTATCAGGATAATCATCTTCATCATCATTTCTTCTTGACTCAGTATAAGTCTAAGGCTAAGATTCTTAATATTTTTATCTCACAATTCCCTTTGGCAGGCTGGTGAAGCCAATGAACCCTTTCTAATTTAAATGCATAAAATTACATACATACATACATACATACATACATACATACATACATACATACATATATACATATACATACACACATGCACACTTTTGTGTGTGTGTGTGTGTGTGTGTGTGTATCTCACATATCTCACAGACTTCCAAGTGAAAAATCCTTTGTCTGGAGCTTTGTCTCCAAGTGTTCTATTTATTATCATAAAATCATTATAAGTAATTACAACTGTCAAATATAATTGAATATACTTCATTATTTTAAAACTTTTGTTTAACCTTTTGCAATATAGGGATTTGAAAGTTGGTTTCTAAATTTGGTTTATTGACTTTCATGGTTGTCATAATAGAAAAAAATTCAAAAAAAAAGTATAGATCCAAGTGGAAGAAGAGCATCATGAACTGTACTTAGAAAATTATATTACTATTTTTAATCCTATCCATCAGTTACACAAAGGGTTACTTTTTGAAGTTGTTGTTGTTTAAATTTTCCTAGTATATTTCCATCTTCCATGATGTCAAGCAATTTTTCTTGCAATTTAATTTATTTTTATATTTTATATAATTACATATATACATACATATGTGTGTATGTGCATATATATGTGTGTATGTGTGTGTGTTTGTGTGTGTGTATATTTTTATTTCTATATATTTAACCAATAGGTCATAATACTCAGAAACAATTTGAAAAAACATAAATTGAAATATCTATGTCCAAAAATTTTAAGTGTGCAGACATATGAGTTGTCTGGTATTTTGTTTTTCTTTTTAGACTATGCCTTCACATAATCCAGAGAGTAAAGGGCAAGGATCTAGAAAGAGGGGTTGCTCCACAGCATATAATGCTGTAGAAGGGTCGAGAATGAAAACAAAAAGATTGAGAAAAATAAAGACATAAAAATTTGCAATTAAGTGATCTTTACTGAGAATTAAAGAGAACAGTATTAGCTGAGTGAGGAATCAAGGATAACAAAGAGGTTGAGAATAGAACATTAATGGCTGCTGGTGGAAATAAGGGTTTTCAGAAGAAGGGTGTAACTATGTGGAGAAAAATAGTATAATGAGATATACAATGCAAATTGCAACCCATCCATGCCTGCTCATCTTGCTTTACTTACTCTTTCCTACTAAACAAAAATGATAGGTAGGGGTTTATAATGATAATTTAAATGGCAAGATCTTTCTCATGCATTAATAGGCCTATGTGACCTACTTAAGCTACATGGAAGCTTAAGTCACATGAGTTTGACTTACATGAAGTCTGTGGTGAGAAGAGCTTGCTAAATGGGTAGACTAGGAAGGGGTGGAACAGGAAAGGTGGAACAGGGAGAAGCAGAGCTGGAGCAGAACTGGGACAAAATTGGTGAGAGTGGCTAGGGGAAGAAAAAAGAGGGCACAGAAAGGCATAGCTAGTCTTCTGAGTGTTTATGGGAAGATCTCAGTGGGGGTAGAGGTGTGAGAGGCTTGAGAATGACTTTGTCCCCTAAAATACTAATGGGTATTTTCTTGGTTACTATGATGAATTTTGTTTTCTGTTGTTGGGATTTGGCTTTCTAATGTCTGAATAAATATTTTTCTTCTGCCTTCCATATGGAGAATCTGTTATACTTTACGATTTAGAACTAGGCTTTTAAAGAGATCTAAAGGCTGCCTGATCTCATTATTAAAATGAAGAAACGATTGCACTTTGAAATAATAAAATTGTTAATGTGAATGGAAAAAGAGAAATATATCACTCTACTCCAAATATTTAATTTTCAAACTCCAGAGCTAAATTCCTGAGATTGTACAGGAGTAACTTTTCTGTAGAAGTTTTCTAGGGATTCTTGAATCAGCCCTGGATTCAGTCACCTGTGTGTGGCCTCAGTCATTTTGCCCAAAGGACCTTCTCCAGGGATCCCTAGACCATCCTGAATAAGACCCACATTGAATTGCCAGCCCCAGCCTTTTGTCCAGACTCTTCTCAGCTGTACTTCCTTAGCTCTTGCATGTGGTAAGTCAGGACTCCTGCATCTCCCAAGATGCAACATTACTACTTTTCCATTTCATCCTTGAATAATCTGTTGCCTTCAATGGGTTACTCTCTAATCACTGCTAATCTGCCTGTAGGCAGAGTTAGGGTACTCCTGTTCCTTCATACTCATCCTATTCTGGTGACTGTGAACCCCTTGCTGTCTTAGTATAAATTTCATCCTTCTGAAAACTCAGTGCCCATTTCTTAACTCCCGTTCTCCTCAACCTTACTTCCCTAATATCCCACTCCAGATATACCTACCATTTTCACTATACTTTCTGGAATGTTTGCTCCAAACTTGGTTTCATCTTAAATCTTTTCCTTTCCAACTCACTCATCATCTAGGTGTCACCAAGACTTGGCTCCCTCTTGAAGAGACAACTGCTCTGGCCAGATTTTCCATTACTGATCTCATTTTTGTTCATGACTACCCCCTTCCTAAGTGATGGGGGAGAGTAGAAAAACTTACTGCTACCAATTGCCACTCCCAAACTCTCCCTCTCCAACCATCACTCAATGACCACTTCTCCTTTGAAGTTCACTTAAAATGCATTTATCATTCAATTAAGATACAATCCCAGCCCATTAAACAAAATCCTGTGGTTCCCTATGATCTCTGGTTTCAAATATAAAATCCCCTGTTTGGCTTTTCAAGTCCTTCATAATCTCTCCCTTTTCTCTCTTTTCAGTCCTTTTATACTTTACTTACCTCCATATATTCCATAATATTGTAACACTGGTTTCCTTTATATTGCATATATATAATAATCTATTTCCTGATTTCTGTCTGCCATGCTTGTAATGTTATCCCTCCTTTTCTCCTTCTACCATATTCTCCTGCTTATTTTAAGTCTAGAATGCCACCTTTGCTGCATACCTTTCTTGGTCCCTCTCAATAATAGCACCATCTCTCTGAGATAATCTCCAATTTACCACTTATATATCTTGTGTATACATTATTGTTTGTGTGTTCTCTTTTCCATTAGAATATAAGCTTCTTGAGGACAAGGACTGTTTTTGTTTTTGTGGCCACAGAATTTAGTAGTGCCTGGAACAAAGCAGGAACTAAAGAGATGTTTGTTAACAACTAAAACAGATGTTATGGTTGATTTTAAACTCTTTCTGGGGGAGAGTAGGATGTTACCCATATGTCCACTCTCTGATTGACTGAACATATAATCCTCAAGGATGAGGTCATAGTCTCCCCTTTGGATATCATTAGTATATGGCAAAAAATTGATTTTTCAAGTATAGGGATGATGTGAAAGCACTGTTGAGCTAGTGCTAATTAAAAAAAAGAAAGCAAACAAAAATATTGGTCAATGGCTAACCCATTTCAAAAAAACAAAATCTGTACATCATATTTCTGCACCTATTACTTAGTTTAAATAAACACATTAGACGAAATCTTTGTAGTTGAGCTCAGAGTGGACTGGCATTTTATGTGTAGCTTATATGGAATCATTTACTTGTATCTTATTTTTCCATTAGAATGAAAGCTCTTTGAATATAGGAACTAGTTTGGATTTTATTTATATTCCCAGCACTTAACACAGATCTATTACACAGCAAAAACTTTAAAAAGCTTGTTATTTGATTAGATGATAAGACTTAAACTTTCTCTATTTCTTCATGCTAAAATAATGTTGATATATGTAAGATGCATTTAAATATGTCTATAGTTAAAGAATGAGGAAATAAGGAAGTAAAAGAAGAGAAGGAGGGAGAGAAAGTGAGAAGGAAGGGAAAAGGGAAGAAAGAAATAAGAAAATAAATGAAAGGAGGGAGGGAATGTCTGATAAAAGGAAGGAGGGAAAAAGAAAGGGAAGGAAATAAGGAAAAAAGATGAAAGGAAAGAGGAAAGGAGAAAGGGAGGCAGGGAGGGCCTAAAGGGAGGAGAGAAACAGCCTGATTTGTGACTAGGGAGTCTGAGCAAATATTAGCAAAATGATTTAGCATATATATATATATATATATATATATATATATACATATATATATATATATATATACATATATATATATACACACACATATATATATATATATATATATAATGTGCATGTGTGTGCATTTAAAAGATATATATATATATAGCAAACATAAATATATTTAGCAGATATATATAGATATATGTATCTATATATCTATATCTATCTATCTATCTATCTACATATATATATATATATATATATATATATATATATATGTAGATAATAAAGCATTTTCAACCACCATAGGTGACTAAAGAAGCAGCACATGAATGGCTGGTTTCAGCTATTACTGATGGTGTCTCTTTCTAGTTTTCTAAAACCATTGCAGAGAGCCAGGGGAATCACATGACACACATCCTTGATGTTATTTTGATCTTCAAACATTCCTGTTTGCAGGGAAAGAACTCTTCTTCAAATAAATTCTCAAACAGAAAAAGAATTCCATTGAAATGTCACCTGGATTGCCAACTGCAGGCGATGATTTTTAAATTAACTATTGAAAGAAAATTCCACACAACCTGTGATAGTATTTAGTTACAACTGCATTTAGTCTTTCTATAAATTATGATTTTAATACATTACTATTTAAAGAAAAAAGTGAGGAAAAGTTCTAACGTCCTTTGACAAAAAAGCAGCATATAATTGCCTGTTTCTCTGACCTACTGTATTGTCTTCCTTGAGTAGGAAGTTATAATGTTTTCCTAGAATGCCTAGAATCATCTTATTCCAGCATTCAATTATAATCAATAATTATTGAGGTAATAATCATCAAAATGAACCCCTGGTCCCATGAAATATGAACTACTGAGCTTAGTGATTTTAATCTTTAGGAGAAAGTTTTAAAAAAGAAGTTTTTAGAAGACAAGAACAGTGACAGGAAATGTGTTCCAGGTTATATCCTAGTGACAGGAAATGTGTTCCAGGTTATATCCTAGTGACAGGAAATGTGTTCCAGGTTATATGCTAGTGACAGGAAATGTGTTCCAGGTTATATCCTAGTACATAAGACATTCCATTTTATTCCTTTAAACTTAATTTTTCTTTTTATTTTATTATTTTTTCCTAATAGTATTTTTTTCAATCACATGTAAATATAGTTTTCAACACTCTTATTTTGGTAAAATTTTGAGTTCCAAATATTTCTCCTTCCCTCCCCTACCCCAACTCCCTCCCCTCTCACCTCCCCAATACAACAAGCAATCTGATATAGGTTAAACATACACATTTATGCTAAACATATTTCCACGTTAGTCATATTGTGAAAGAAGAATCCAAACAGAAGGGAAAACTGAGAAAGAAAAAACGAAAAATGAAAATCAGAGTGAAAATAGTATGCTTCAATCTGCTTTCAGACTCTGTAGTTCTTTCTCTGGATGTTAACCTTGATATTTCTAATGACCAGTAATTGAATCTAATTTTGGTGCACAGCTTCTTTAGAAACAAGAGAAATGCTGCATGAGCTATTATGTGGCCTTTTCCTTATTATTTTGTGAGTTATTCTGTCAAGAGATATTCCTTTCATTTCAAGGTCAACAGGATATTTGAAGAACCACAGTAAGGGTAAAACTTATTCTTAATATGAAGTCAAATAACACCTTAGCCAGAGGATCCATAATTCACTATTGATGAGAAGATATCGAGAAGTATGTTAAATAACAAAATAGCATATTTTTGAGGTAGGTTGAATCAAATTTCACTTGAAAAGGGAATGAAAACTTTTCATTTCAATGTAATGGTGACTGTGCTGGTGACTAGAAACTCTAAACTGTGATAAATATGTACTTGGCATCATAGATTTTGAGATGGAAGGGGCCTTAGAGGTCATCTATTCAGACAGGATGCTTCATTTCACAGATGAGGAAATTTAGGACCAGAAATTACTTGCCTAAAGTAATACAACTGAGAAGTTTCAGATCAGGATATGAACTCAAATTCTCTAACTATAAATCACTGTACCATGCTGAGTCACAGCAAACCATTTAAGTGTTTGAAGTGTACAGTTAATATGAAATGCATTCAACATTTTGAAGGCAGCACATAGAAATGACTTTCAGTGATACATGCCATAGTAAATACATTAGGGAACCACAGCAAAATAGCAAAGTATACAAAATGTCCAATTGATCTAGAATCTTTGCGGGGACTGGGGTCCTAGGGACCCCAAAATTCAAGGGCAAAAGATGTAGATATTAGAGGCAGAGCAAAGATAGTGGAGTAGAAGTAGAGACTTGGTAGAGCTCTCCCTATAAGCCCAGCCAAATTCCTGTAAAAAATGACTCTAAACAAATTCTGGAGCTGCAGAACCCACAAAATGATGGAATGGAGCAAATCTCCAGCCAAAGACAGCCCAGAATATCCATAGAAAGTGTGTATCATGCGGTGCTGGGAGCAGAGAGCATTCAAGCATGGACCACACCAGCATAAACTGAACCTGAGCAGGCCAAGGGGGAACTGAATCTCTGGCACCTGTGGCTGTTTCCAGATTTCACAACTACAAAACTCCAAGGATAAATTGGAAGATCAGTGGGAAAAAAAAAGCCTGTTGGACCTGTGTGAGAGAGTAGAGTGGTCCAGCCCAGCCCCAGGCTGGTAGAGGGATTGGAGGAGCCCACAGAAGCAGCAGCAGCAAAAAGCAGTGGCAGAGGCAACAGCAGTTTCTGGAACTCTAGGCCCACAGATTATGGGGGTATTGAATGACTGACATCTACCCCACAGGAAGCAGAGAGCTACCTTGAGAAAGAGTTAGAAAGTCAAGTAAATGGCTGGGGAAATGAGCAAAAATCAGAAAAAGAATCAGACTATAGGATCTTATTTTAATGACAAGGAAGACCAAAATATACAAACAGAAGACAACAAAGTCAAAACTCCAATACCCAAAGCCTCCAAGAAAAATGTGAATTGGTCTGAAGCCATGGAAGAGCTGAAAAAAGGATTTTGAGAATCATATAAGTGAAGTAGAGCAAAAATTGGGAAGAGAAATGAGAATGATGAAAGAAAATCATGAAAAATGAGTCAACTGCTTGCTAAAGGGGACCCAAAAAAGCTGAAGAAAATATACACCTTAAAAATAAACTCACCCAAATAGTGAAAGAGATCCAAAGAGTCATCCAGAAAAATAACTTAAAAAGCAGAACAGGTCAGATAGAAAAGAAGGTTCAAAAGCTCACTGAAGAGAATAATTCCTTAAAGAGCAAAATGAAACAGATGGAAGCTAATGATTTTGTGAACAATCAAGAAGTTATAAAAAGAAACCAAAGGAATGGAAAAAATAACAGACAGTGTGGAATATCTCACTGGAAAAACAACTGACCTAGAAAATGGATCCAACTTAAAAATTATTGGACTACCTGAAAGCCATGATTAAAAAAAGAACCTAGACATCATCTTTCAAGAAATTATGCAAGAAAACTGCCGTGATAATCTAGAATCAGAGGATAAAGTAGATATTGAAAGAAGAGATCGCAAAAGGAAAACCTATGAATATTGTAGCCAAATTCCGGAGCTCCCAGGTCAAGGAGAAAATATTGCAAGTATCCAGAAAGAGACAATTTGTGTACTGTGTAAATACAATCAGGATAATTCAAGATCTAGCAGCTTCTCCATTAAGGGATCAGAGGGGTTGGAATATGATATTCTTGAGATCAAAGGAGTTAGGATTAAATCAAGAATCACCTATCCAGCAAAACTTGCCAGGCCTAGAGGCCTGAGGGCTACCCGAGTCTTACCTTACCTGTCCCAGGTCTTCGGTTGGCCAAACTGGATAAACGTATGAGAGAAGAGACTTTCCAGAGTCGAACAAGGGTTAGGCTTTATTCAGGGTCCTGGTTACATGTGCAGGGGGAGCTCTTCCTTAGGAGGGAGAGAGAAATCTCCCAAGGAGGCAAAGATCTTACAGTAAGAGATTGGAAGCAGAAGTGTAAGTGGGGAGAGAGGGGGAGGGGAGAGCGGAGAGAGGAAAAACGGAGCCTTCTGTCCTGTCAGGGCCCCTCCATGCTAAGAGCGCCTTCAGGCTTTCCTGACCCTAATTAAGCTCTCTGGCCACGTAGTTTGCACCTGAATACCGTGCCTGTTAGATAACAATAGGTGTGCCCAGATCCGGGACAGTCTCGAGGGCGGGGATGCTCCTCCCATCACGTTTCTCACAGGAAGAGGCAGAAATACACAAGATAGCTCAGTCTCACTCCTCGATTCCCTGGTGTTTCATGGGGGGCCTCATGAGAGCTCTAAGATTTAGAAGTTCCCACCTTTACCCGCCCAAGACTGTCCACATGGAATTGAGCTTCCATCCCCAGCATCTCCCCTTTTTTGTTTTGCGCTGAGCGCACATGGCTCTAGAGCCAATAGCGGCCGGAGGCTGAGTGGGTTAGGAAGGCCTTTAGCATATGAGTACCCCACAACAAGAACTTCATTTACACAGAAATCTGCAGCTAGCACAACTGACAAAGAGAGGCATCCAACAAAACAAAGATGAAGCTAAATGGCTGAATTACAACAAGGGGAAGTGCAATCACTAATTCCAAAGCATATTCTAAGAGAAGTAGCTCAGTGCTGGCACCTTACACATCACCACCCCTTCAGTCATGCAAATGGATCTCAACGGCCAAGCCTGTGGTATTCAGGCGAAAAGTTGGTCACCTCCCCCCATGTGTCCTGGGTTTGTGATGCCAAGGTCCTCCTTCAGCCGCTGAAAGGAGATGCCTAGATGGAGTGGGCAGCAATGTCAGTGGTTGGGATGAGTGCTGCTTCCTCTCTGGGCAGCAAGGTTAAAGCTGTCAGCAGCAGACTTAGGTGATGCATGATTCTTCTCCGGGGTCTCCGGGCATAGTCGCTTCCTGCGTCTCTGTCGTTTCCGACACCGGTTTCTACCTACGGATCCTTCTAATGGGAATCCACTCGTCCCCTTTTCCTGTGGAGACACAAACATACCCTGGACCCCATATTAGTATCTTATACGGACCTTGCCATTTCCCTGAGGCCATATCCTTTACCATGGCCCATGTGTCCTTATTTCCAGCCTGGGTATTACTTTCCTTGCGGGGTTGTCGTGGAATAGTCACAAAATGTCTCATAGCTGGAGCAGTATGTGAATTTTTTGAGACAGCTGTATCAAGCTCTGATTGTGTTAGGCGACCTCTTCCCCTTTATTGTTTAGCGAGGATCGCCTTTATGGTGAAGTTGATAAGAATGCATACTGGCTGGTTACTTTGGTATAGCTGCTGCCAGGTGCTCACAAATGCTTGATTAACATCTGTAAGGAACCTGAATTTCCCGGATTTTTTCTTTATAACAAACACAGGAGCATTCCAGGGTGCTAATTGCTCCTTAACCAGTATTTGTAATGCCTGGAGTTTTTCTGGAGTCAGGGGCCATTGCTCCACCCAAATTGGGGTGTCTGACTTCCAATTCAAGGGTGGGGACTCCAGTGCAACTGCAATGGCCCTTACTAAAAATTTGATAGCCTCATCCCCAGGCAGCTCATGATATCTCTGCCCCAGATGTTAAAACTAAGTCCTGGAATCACCAACGGCCATACGGTCCCTTGGCGATCCTCTGCCTCCCACTTTACTGGGTGCGTTGTCTCTAAAGTATTTTGGCACCCTCCTATTCCCCACACTGGTCTCTGGCTTTCTTTGAGCTTCCAGTGCTGGGGTACTGAGCGACCGCTAAGGCAGGTCCTATCCACTCCAGTATGGAGCGTGCTATAAGGAGGCGCAGAGGGAAGACACGCTGTATGCTCTCCTGCATCGCCTTTCCCATCTGCTAGATGGAGCTCCAAACCTATTTTTTCTCTACACTCCTTAACTTTCTGCTTGCCAGGGTTCTCCCCTCCCCTCTCTCCGCTTCCACTCTCATTCCAATCCCGCCCTGGTCTCTCCGGGCCTTCCAAAAGACTTTTAATCACACCGAATATCAGGAAATCTAAATCTTCCAGCTCCCCGGGGCATTCTTGTTCATAAGCGGTCATTTGTTCTCCGACCGCTCCCCATCTTTCTCTTGATATTCCGGTCTGCTCAAGCCAAGGAGAGACCTTCCAAATCCTTTTACAAAATTCTCGGAGGTCGTTTAACTCTATAGTGACCCCCGCCTCCCTGCATTCCCTGTAAAGTATCTCAGCCCAGACCTCCTGTTCCTCTGGCTTTATTACTGGCAATGGATTCCCCATCCCTGCCCTTTTCCCATGGGTGTGGGAAGCTACTCACTCTGTCTCTCCTTCCGAATCTAGGATTCGGGACTCGCTACTTTCACAGCCCCTTCTGGGTGTCCCCAACCACCCAGGATATCTGCATCTGTCCCTGTTTGGAATGCCCCAACTGCCAGGCCTAGAGGCCTGAGGGCTACCCGAGTCTTACCTTACCTTTCCCAGGTCTTCGGTTGGCCAAACTGGATAAACATATGAGAGAAGAGACTTTCCAGAGTCGAACAAGGGTTAGGCTTTATTCAGGGTCCTGGTTACATGTGCAGGGGGAGCTCTTCCTTAGGAGGGAGAGAGAAATCTCCCAAGGAGGCAAAGATCTTACAGTAAGAGATTGGAAGCAGAAGTGTAAGTGGGGAGAGAGGGGGAGGGGAGAGCGGAGAGAGGAAAAACGGAGCCTTCTGTCCTGTCAGGGCCCCTCCACGCTAAGAGTGCCTTCAGGCTTTCCTGACCCTAATTAAGCTCTCTGGCCACGTAGTTTGCACCTGAATACCGTGCCTGTTAGATAACAATAGGTGTGCCCAGATCCGGGACAGTCTCGAGGGCGGGGATGCTCCTCCCATCACGTTTCTCACAGGAAGAGGCGGAAATACACGAGATAGCTCGGTCTCACTCTTCGATTCCCTGGTGTTTCATGGGGGGCCTCATGAGAACTCTAAGATTTAGAAGTTCCCACCTTTACCCGCCCAAGACTGTCCACATGGAATTGAGCTTCCATCCCCAACAAAAACTGAGTATAATACTTCAGGGGGGGATATGGTCATTCAATGAAATAGAGGACTTTCACAAACTCTTGATTAAAAGACCAGAGTTGAATAGAAAATTTGACTTTTAAACACAAGAATCAAGGGAAGTATGAAAAGGAAATCAGGAAAGAGAAATCATAAGGGACTTACTAAAGTTAAACCATTTACATTTCTACATGGAAAGATAATATTTGTATCTTAAGGCTTTTCTCAGTATTGTAACAGTTGGAGGGATTATATACATATAGACAGAGGGCACCACATGAGTTGAATATGAAGGTATGATATCTACAAAAATAAAATGAAGGGTTGAGAGAGGAATATATTGGGAGAAGAAGAAAGAGAGAAATAAAATGACATAAATTTTCTTATATAAAAGGAGCAAGAAAAACCTTTTTCTTGAATGGAGGGCAAGAAGGGATAGGTGAGAGGTAGTGAACCTTACTCTCCCTGGATTTGGCTTAAGGAGGGAATAATGTGCACACTCAATTTGGTATGAAAATCTATCCTATACTATTGGAAAATAGGGGAAAGAGAATAAGTCGGGGAGCAGTTAGGGGATAATTAAATGAAGGCCACGTGGAGGGAGAGGGTTATTAGAAGTAAACACTTTTGAGAAGAGACAGTCAGAAGAGAGCATAGAATAAATGAGGGACAGGATAGGATGGAGGAAAGTATAGTTAGTCTTTCATATTATGACTGTTATGGAAATCTTCTCCATGACCACACATGTATAACCTATATTGCATTGTATGCCTTCTCAGTGTGGATGGATGGGGAGGGAAGAATGGAGAGAATTTGGAACTCAAAGTTTTAAAAACGAATATTAAAAGTTATTTTTACATGGACCTGGGAAACAAGACATACAGGCAATGGGGTATAGAAATCTATCTTATTCTGTAAGGAAAAAAAGGGAAGGTTATGAGAGAAGGGAGGGTGGGAAAGAAGGAAGAGCAGATTGGGGGAAGGAGTTATTGGAGTATACATTGTCTTGGGGTAGGCAATGGGGAGAGAAGTGGTGAAAATTTGGAACTCAAAGTCTCATGAAAATAAATGTTGAAAACTAAAAATAAATTAATTAATTTTAAAAATGAAAAGAGAAAATGACAAATGAACATTTTTTAAAGAGTACAGGTCCTGTCTGGAAAGAATTCAACCACTCAAGCCTTGTTTCAGTCAGAGACAAAGTTTCTTCTTTTACTAATAGAAATTGGAGGGATTTTAAGAACCTGACCTTTGGTAGATAAGACAGATTCTTTTTATCAAGGAAGAAGTTTTGTGGGAATATTTGGATGGGATATAGGGATGGACAATAGGCTGGGGTGACCTGGAGGCAACAGAGAAAGAGATAGATGAGATTTGTATAGGACATAGCCTGGGTTGGCGGTCAGAAGCAAGAGAATTGAAGGTTAGGGTTGGGTCAGAGCCACCAGGAAAGGACAGTTGGAAGGATTATTCAGGGATGAGCAGATGCCTCAAGTGAATGCCAGGGACTAGGCCATGTGGAGAAATTTAGGGAAAAGTTCAAAGGGGGAGGGAGTACAGAGTCCATATCCTATCATTCCCTCCTCAAAAAAAAATGAGACCCAAATTCTTTTGGTGTAAGGGGGTAAGGTCTTGGCTTTTGAAACTGTCCCTTTCTCACTGGGTCCCATTCAGAGGGTCATACTTTAGAACCTGGCTGATGCCAGGTCCTGGGAGCTAGAGACATTGTACTTGGTTGGAGATTGGTATATAGCCTGAGCAGTCATCTGGAAGTCGATGGCTTGGACCCTGGAGGAGAAAAACCTGGCAAGGAGGTTAAGCAAATAAGGACCAAACAGGGACAAAAGGAATGCAGAGAAAAGGCAACTTCTCTGAAGGGAATTAAAGATGACTATAGCAAGTCCAAAATACAAAAAGGAAAAGGGTATGTATGATTTCATCTCTTTTTATCCACCCATCTGCTGTAGAGGGCTGGAGACTTTCTAAACAGTAGCTTGAGATTCTCCAAGGGTTCACAGAGGGTCTGGGTCATGAACTAATGTCCACCTCTCCTTCCTTAACCTCAGAGAAGAAAAGGGCAATTTTGTCTATCCCTGTTGCAACCACTATGAAACAGCTCCAAACTTTTCTTGGTAAGTATGGATTTTATAGAATCTAGATGACTATTTTTTCTCTAATTGCTAAGCCCCTTTATCACTTCTCTCAAGACCCTGACTCACTCCCTCTAGAGCATGGTTCCTAGTAAGTTAAAGCTTTTGAGACTCTGAAAACTAAATTTACCAACATTCCAGCATTAACTCCACCCAATCCAGAAAACTCTTTAACTCTATATGTTGATGAAAGGAGAGGACAGGATTTGAGGGTCATAACCCAGTCCTAAGGACCTGAACCAAGGCCAGCTGCCTATTTCTCAAAACATTTAGACCCTGGGACTGTCAGATAATGTTCATGCTTCCAAGTAGTGGCTGCTACAGTCATTCTAATTGAGGAAGGCTCTAAACTTATACTTGGCTAACCCCTGGAAGATCTGACTCATCTTCGCCCCGCTGTCAAAAGTAGCTATTCCTAAAACTTAGGTTACTACAAGGTAAGTCCTGTCTTTCTCTAGGTCCTGGCACTTTTCCCCCACATTTCCTTAAGAAACCGAAGATCAAGGAAGAGAACAGTCAACCTCTGTGAATGAAGTCATATCCCTGTTGTACAACAGATAAGGACATAGTCGCATATTTGCTTCCTGACCCTTGTCCTCAAGCACACATACTTAAGTTGTGTTTTTGGATACTTACTTCAGTTTCTGCTTATTGCATCTTGTTTGGTTTAGATTCCTATACTTTATGTACTTGTTTTCATCATATTATATATAATTGTATCTCTAAAGTCGGTTCTATGGATAGATTTCATGGGGTCTATGCACTTTCACAGAGGAAAAAAAAATATTTTTATTTCCCTAACTTTAGCTTGACATTTAGCATTACTTTTGATTACTTTAAATTCAATTAAAAGAAAAAAATTCTAAAAATGGATCCCTAAGAGACCTTCCTTGAGGGGAAATACATTGTACAGAGAAGGTCCACTTTCCTTATAACCATCAGCAACAGCTGCTGACCAGCTGCCATAGACAAGGGACAACACTCTCCTACATCGCTAGTCCTGGCCTCAGCCCAGTCCTCACAGCTCTCACTGAGGGAAGAAATTCTTGTGGAGGAGTCAGACATCCCTATCATCTTGTGAATCAACTTCCACACACAAAGTAGGCAGATCAGCCTACCTGACACAGTAAGATACTCTGCGGGAAAGAGAAGAGGCAGCATATTTTAGGAAAGTTAAACCACTACCACTCTCACCACCATCTTCGCTCAGATCTTGATGAATAGAATCCAAGACCCTAAACCCTGGGGTCTTGGGAATAGCAATATTTTGAGCACAATGCACTCAGCACTCATCTTGGTATACAACCCCTTTTGAGTTATACAGCCTGGCAACTACTATGGCAGATGCTATAGCCACACCTACAGAAGACCCAGGAAGAAACGTTCTTTTCCTCAAGTTCCTTGACACTGTTAAACAGCTCCAAAGGAGAAATGATATGATTTTATTACTGGAGATGACACTAAAGAAGAAGCATTAATATATTTTACCATTGTACTCTAAGAAAAATCAGACCTTTCCATCTTGGAGCTGCAGCCTTTTATATATGTAATTTTTGCATTAGAATGAGTGTTCTGGATAACTGCAAGAATAGGGACTGTCTTGCTTTTGTATGTAGATTACCAGAGCTTAGCACAGTGTTTTGTATGTAGGATATGACTGATAAATGCTTTATTCATTCATATGATTCATCAGACCACCAAAAGAGCTCATAATACACACACAAAAAAAGGTTAGCAATCCCTCTTCTAGAGCAAGAAATGATCAGCTAGAAACCATCTGGTCTAAGCTCAACTTAAAGGTCAAAAAAGCATACATACATTAAGTTCTTTTAATGAGCTAAGTGCTAGGAATACAGATATGAAAGATTGTGAAATTTGACAAAAGTCAGACAGGCAGTACAGAGTATAGCCAAGACATAATCAGACCTTTTCTCCAGGTTCTGCCTGCTTTCAACTACAGTATTCCATTCTTTCTCTTGGTTATAAGATGTAATGGAATAAGAAGAGTCAAATATTTCATTTTCAGGCTTGAGTATAACAGGATAATGGATGAAATTATTTGGTGGATGGGAGAGATTCTGAGTACAACTATATTCAGACTATAGGTCGTACTTAACTGATGGCCTACAAACTGGAATTTAAAGTTAATTATTGTCTTTCTCACAATTTATTTCCCCAGAATTATATTTTAACATGTCATCTAGTTTAGAGTCATCCTACCCCCCCCATCAGATTGACCTGAGAAATACATTCTTAGCCAAACTCTCTGGGTGTTGGAGGGTCTTTTTTCTCCCATACCCATCTTCTTGGACTATGAAACTGTAAAGAGTTAATTTGACCCAACAGGAAGTTTTAGAGAGACAAAGAAATTGAGAGTGAGGAGGAAATGAGGCCTTCCTCAATTTCTTTTAACCACTTAAGCTCCCACTTTCTGAATATGATTACTCCATCTTTTTAAATTATATATTTCCCTGAAGATAATGTTTATTCTATAATTCATTCTCTTTTCCTTCCTAATGGTTCCTTATTTATAATATGTCTTAATCTGCTCTTGGCCACCAGGTACCTCTCTATTGCCCTTTGAGTGCTGGCAATGTTTAATGCTTTAGTTAGATTTGAAGTGGGGGATGTTGTGTAGTTTTAGAACCAGTGCGATAAAGCTCACAGTTCCGGTCATTACTAACACTTCTTCTTTACATACTACACATATAATGTACACATGTATATTTGTATGTATGTGCATATATCTATATCTAATTATCTATGTATATATCTGTATATCCATGTCCATTTATATGTATGTGTTTATGCGTGTGTATATGTATTTATAAAACATAGATTGTTGTTCTGTGAGCTCTTCCAACCAGCACGCACTTGCCTCACCTCTGCCTCCAAGTACGGTACCTCCTCCTCTCTCTCTTAAGGGTTTGAACTTGCCATTTCAAAGTTCACTATGAACAATGATATTGCTGCTCTTTGTTGACAATGGTTCTGGAAAGCACAAAACTGACTTTGCAGGAGATGAAGCTTCTCAGGCTGTCTTCCCTTACATTGTTGGTCACACCAGATACCAGGGTGTGATGGTGAGTATGGACCAAAAAGACAGCTAGGTGGGGGATGAGGCCCAGAGCAAGAGAGGTATGCTGACCCTGAAGTACTCCATTGAACATATTATTGTCAACAACTGGGATAAAATGAAGATCTGACATCATACTTCTTACAAAGAGCTCCACGTGGACCCTGAAAAGCACCCTGGGTTGCTTACAGAAGCCCTCCTGAACCCCAAAGCCAACAGAGGAAAGATGACTCAGATTATGTTTGAGACCTACCATACCCCAACTATGTTTGTTGCCATCCCAGTTATACTGTCCTTGTATGCCTCTGGTTATACCACTGGTATTGTGATGGACCCTGGTGATGGTGTAAAACACCACTGTACTCACCAGTGAAGGTTATGCCCTTTCCTACACCATCCTCTGTCTGGATTTGCCTAGCCATGGTCTGATGGACTACCTATTGAAGATCCTGATCAAGAGAGGATACAGTTTCACTACCACAGCTGAGAAAGAAATCACATGTAATGTCAAGGAGAAGGTCTGTTATATCACCCTAGACTTTAAACAGGAAATAGTTACTGTTGCATTTAGCTCCTCTCTGGAAAACAACCATGAGTTCCCTGATGGTCAAGTTATCACCATTTGCAACAAGAGGTTCCAAAGTCCAGAAGCTCTGTTTCAACCTCTTTCTTAGGTATGAAATCCTGTGAAATCCAGGAAACTCTCTTCAACTCAGTTATGAAGTGTGATGTTGACATCCATAAGGATTTGTACAGTAATACTGTATTCTCTGGTGGTACCCAGATATTGCTGACAAGATGCAGAAGGAAATTGCAGCCCTACCTCCCATCACAATGAAAATCAAGATCATTGCCCCACCTAAATGCAAATATTCTGTTTAGATTGGAGGCTTCCTCCTGGTGTCTCTTTCCACCTTCCAACAGATGTAGATCAGCAAGCAGGAATATGATGAATCTGAGCCCTCCATCGTCCATTGCAAATGCTTCTAAATGGACTACTTGTGTTTACTTATTTGTTTGTCAAAGAGTGTGACATGATAATTTCCAGAGAGAGACAGAGAGAGAGAGAGAGAGAGAGAGAGAGAGAGAGAGAGAGAGAGAGAGAGAGAGAGAGAGAAGATACGATAATGGCATAGATTATTTGTGTGTGTGTGTGTGTGTGTGTGTGTATGTGTGTGTGTGTGTGTGTGTGTGTTTGACTCAGAGTTTAAAAACTGGAACAGTGAAGGCGACGAGCAATCTAAGTATATTGGAGGCAAACATCCCCAAAATTCTGCAGTGTGTCTTCAGGACTCTGTACATTTTTTTGTGTTTTTTTAAGTAGTCATTCCAAATATTGTATAATGCATTATTACAGAGTTGTTACAAGCCTCTATGAAGGCTGTCTTTTGCTAGAGCAAAGGAGCTACATAATACAAATCCAGAGACGGAGAGGAAGGAGGGGGAAGGTACTAGTATTGTTTTCCGTGTAAATTATGTAATTCTTTAAAATTTTTATCTTCCTCCTTAATACCTGTTCTTTTTTTTAAATTGTCAGCCCTAATGAATGCCCCCCCAAATCCCCTCCCTTCCTGGCAACATACATGTAAATGAAGACTTTACAATCTTCCTGTGACTTTTATGAGAGTGGTACCAGTACTTGGGGGGAAGGAGGAGCTGTACCCATACACTAACTTAAGACAGGTTCAAATAAAACTACACACATTAAAGGAAAAAAAAATAAAACATAGATTGTTTAGTACTAGTTGTAGGGAAACCCTCCATTAACAATTTAAAAAATATTCCAACTGAGCAATAATTTATTAAGCACCTCCTCTATTCATTTTGTTTAATGAGGAAATCTTTATCAAAATGTCTGAATGTTCCTATAGTAGATAAATATGTAGTCAATGGAAGATTTTGAGCAAAGTCCTCTGCCAGTATCTTATGGTGGTATATAGGTGACCTTGAATTATTTCAGGTTATGCTCATCAGGCACAAGCTTTGGTATATCATATTTCCTCTTTCCAGAAGAGCAGTCTCTCTAAATGGAGGGTTATCACAAGTAGACTAGCCACTTAGTGATGAATTTATTGGCTGTGACAATGCACAAAAGAATGTGGCTAAGTTCTAATTGGAATTATTGAAAGGAATACCCATCCAGTGTAGTAGCAGCAGTAGTAGCAGCAAGAGCAACAACAGTAGCAATATATAGTATATTAGTATGTGTATATACATGAATATATATATATATATAGCATATAGCATATAGCATATTTAGCATATAGTACATACTATGTGCCAGGCACTGTACTTCACAATTTTCTCATTTAATTCTCAAAACAACCCTGGGAGGTAGGTATGATTATTATCACTATTTTTACAGTAGAGGAAAGTGAAAAGAACAGAAGTGATTTACGAGGCCACACACCTTAAAAGTATGTAACGCTGTGTTTGAATTCAGATCTTAAATCCAAGTCCAGAACTCAATCCACTGTGGAACCTGGATGAGATAAATTCACTAGGATGTTAGGAAGAATAAGGAGATGCATGATGGTGATGAGTTCTATGTGCACCCCAAGAATGTTGGGTTGCTACCTGAAATGATGAGGAATGAGCTTGTGGGTCCTATTGGCCTGAAAAAATTCACTTGGACAGTCCCTGAGTTAAAGAAAGGCATTTATTGGGGTGATTGCTTCCATGTGGGGGACACAGAGAATAGGTGGTAGATCCTGATCCCCTTACAAAACAGTGCAAGCTCTTCTTCTAGGAGGCAAATGAGGTTATTGGGGTTAGGTGGCTGGTTTAAAAACAATTTTATGGAATGGGGAGAAGGGGGCAAGAGATGCCTGGGATATCAGGTAGTCCAGAGGTGCCTTTCTCATACAGACAAGCAAAGAGAATATGAGAGGGGAAGGGAAGAGTTGTTCTGAAATTGGGGGTACTTTGTGAAAGCATACAGGAAAGTCTACAATGGGGGGTATCAATGCATATCCTGCATCTTATCTTGCATTTTACATCCTGAGTCCTGCTTGCTCATCTCCCTCAACCCCTTCTTTCTACCTCATCAATGGAACCAATACACTCTTAAAGGGCAAAGTTTTGAAGTGTGTTTCAGCACTGTTTGAACTACTAAAACTGAAAAAGCTGGGGGCACGAGGGAGAGAAGAAAGGAGTTTGGGCATCTTTACTGGAATCTTTTTCTTCAAGTTGCCAGCTTAGGAGAGTTGTTCATTTTAGAATAGGCAGTTTATGAACACTAGCTAAATTTCTCAGATAATTGAAACAATTTGTATCAGAAATGCAGACTTTATTTTCTTTGGGTTTTCTGGCTTATCTTTTGCATGTTTATTTATTTACTTGCATTGATTTAAGCTTCAAGGAGGCTTGTTTTGTTCTGATTGCTTGTTATCTGTGAGTGCTTTGTGTTCAGGTGACATTCTCTATTTCTCAGTTGTCTAGTTGTTTGCAAAAATTGACTTTATAAACATTCTTAATAAATCTACCATATTCCCTTCTGTAAACAGAAGATTTTCATACATCCTACAAAGGTGGCAAACATCAAAAAAATTATCTGAAATCTCTCTGTCACCATGGCAAACCTGCCTCACACGTTTGTGAAAATTTGATATGATTTTAGGGCCCCCTAGTCTCACATAAATATGTCCCTTATCCATCTACCAATATGTAAAATTTGTTAGAAAAGCCTTCCTTTTAGGTTTTAAGCATTATTAAAACATATATATTTGGGGATAGCTGCACAGTACCTTAAGCAGTCATGGGTCATTTCAATCACTCACTCAATCCAATCAATAAACATGTATTAAGAACCTACTCTGCACCTGGTACAGTGCCATTGTACTGAGGATACAAAAAGAAGAAAAGATAGTCCCTACCTTTAAGGAGCTTACAGTCTAATGGGGAAGACAATATGCAAACAAATATAAGATAAATTGGAAATAACAGAAGGAAAGTACTAGAATTAAAAAGGTTGGGGAAAACTTCCACTAGAATGATTTAGAAAAAAAAAGAAGGCAAGTATGTCATTTTTTTGAGCAGAGAAAGAGTAGCATTCCAGGCAAGGGGGAAGGTGGGGGCAAAGAAAATGCTCATAACCAAGATATGAAGTATCTTTTTTTTAGAAAAGGCAGGAGGCCAGTGTCACTGAATGAAAGAATATTTCTTGTGTATAGAGTGTAAAAAGACTGGAAAGGTAAGAGGGAGTTATGTTATAAAAAGGCATTGAATTCCAAAGTGAACATTGCTCCTAGAGGCAACTGGAGATTATTGAGTGGGGGTGAGGGGTGACAAGATCAGAGCTAAACTTTAGGAAAATCACTTTAGTGGAAGAATGGAGGATGTATTGGAGCAGGAAGAATCTTTCAGCTCTTAGAACCACCAGCAGGGTATTGTACTACTTCAGGTATAAAATAAGTGCCTACACCATGGTCAAATGAGAGAAGGAGTACTGAAAAGATGTTGCCAAGGTCACATCTACAAGCCTTGGCAATAAATTTGATATGGGGAGGAAGTGAAAAATAGTGAGAAATCCAGGACGAATCCTAGGTTGTGAGCCTGAGAGACTGTGAGAGATTGTGTTACCTTGTCTAGTGATAGAGAAAATGGAAGCAGAGGAGGGGAGGGGGAAAGATAATGAGCTCCATTATAAACATATTGAGTTTAAGATGCCTATTGAACAGAGAGACTTCTGGGAGCCAAGATGGTGGAGTGATCAGTAATTTCTATCTTCCTCCCTTTGTTGACCTTGAAGAGCCCAGGGAATATCTCCCTAGGAGAAATCCTGGAACAGTGGGAGCAGCAGAAGGGGTAAACAGTCTTTAGCCTGTGAGATTAGGAAAATCACTAATGAGGGTCCCTCTTGTTGGGGCTGAAGGAAACCAGTGCAGGACCACAGATGTCCCAGACAGCCCCACCTAAGCAAACCAGGAGGAGATCCTGAGCCCCAGGGGTTGAAGCCTGCAACCACCAATACCAGGACCCCAGGTGTGCCTCAGCACCCAGGTAAATCAGGAAGACACTAGTGCAGATGGGATCACCAACCACTGAGCTTCCTTATGCTCTAGCTCAGCAGAGGAGACTTTCTGTGGCCAGACCACCCCTCCCCCACACTTAACATAGCTACCTCAAGAGTAACTACTGGGAAACCCAAAAAGACTTCACTTGGCCTCTGCTTTCCAGCACCAGGTAAACTGTGGCATTTTAGCTTCTAGCTGAAAGAACCAGAGGCCACAACACACAAAGCCTCAAGTTTTAGGCACAAGAACTGTGGGACAGATTCTCTTGTCCCCCAGACTCAGAGATCTACTTTAAAAGTCAGGAAAAGGGTGATCAATATGAGTAAGAAACAAAGCAGAAAAGAAAAGACCATAGAGTCTTTCTATAGGGACAAGGACCAAAACATGAATAACAAAGAGGTCAGCACTGAGACTGTAATCCCATCTGAAACTTCAGAAGGGAATGTGAACTAGTCTGAAGCACAAGGAGCATTCTTGGAAGAGCTCCAGAAGGATTTTAAGAGCCAAATTAGAGAAATAGAAGAAAAATTGACCAATGATTTTAAAAATATGAAAAAAAGAAATCACAGAAGCATTTAAAAGGAAAATTGGACAAATGGAAAGTGAAGTACAAAACCTAACTGGAGAAAAAAATTCCTTACAAGGAACAATTGGAAAGATGGAAAAGGAGATGCAAAAGCTAATTGAAGAAAATAATTGGATAAAAATTAGAATCAGGCAAGTAGAAGCTAGTGACTCTGTGAGATGTCAAGAATCACTCAAACAGAATCTAAAGAATGAAAAGATAGAAGAAATGTAAAATATCTAATTGGAAGATGCCTATTGGACCTCCAGATCAAAATGTCTTAAAAAGCAGTTGGAAATGTGAGATAGGATGTCAGCAGAGAGATTGGGACAGGATAGATAGATTTAAGAATTATCAATATAGAGATGGTAATTAAATCCACAGGAACTTATGAAATCACCAATTGAAGTAATATAGAGGGAGATGGGATGAGTGACTAGGAGAGAACCCTGAGGAATATCTGTGATTAGAAAGTGTTATCTGGAAGAGGATCCAGCAAACGAGGAAGAGAGTGAAGTGGTCAGATAGGTACTAGGAGAATGAGTAATGATGTCTTAAAAACCGACAGAGAAGGGAGTATTAAGGAGGAGAAAGTGGTCAACATTGTCAAAGAGTGCTGAGAGGTCATGCCAACTGAAGATTAAGAAAAGGCCATTGCATTTGGAAACTATGATCATTGCTAACCTTGGAGAGAGCAGTTTGGCTGAATTGTGAGGTATTAGATATAAACAATATTTAGGTTCCTTTTTGATAAGAAACAAGAACATGAAGATAATTTAAATACCAGACAAGAAAAGTAAGTAAATTAAAGCAATGCTTCAGTGGGAAGTTGGGGAAATAGAATAAAATTTCATAGTTTTCACTATGGTCATCTTGCTCCTTGAAAACTTTCCTTTGTCTTTAAAGAACTGCAGGTGGATGTTTTTCTAGCTAAAGGAAAATTCAGGGAAAACATGTGTAAAGTAAGAAGTTTAGGAAGAACAATTTCTTTTACCTGGTAGATCAAAATTTTGGCATTTTCTAGGAAATAAATAACTAGTTGCTGCTTCAGGTTAAAATAAAACAAAACCTGTTTTTCAAAGGAATGAGCTTCCACCTTTCTTTTTTTCCCCATGTTATTCCAGTTTGCAGCCACTACACTTATGTCCAATCAGTCTACTGGGTTGGCCTGTAAGGAAGGGAGTTAGAAAGCAGCTAACCAGAGAAATTTCCACCTGTTCAAAACTGAAAAGAAGAACAAAACAACAACACTATAACTGTGGTAATTAATGTTGTTATAACTTTGGAGAATCCAGAGTCACTTCCATATCCTAAGGAGGCCTTGGAAGAGCAAGTCTTTACTGAAGCTTGAGAATCCTACACACAGTAAAATTATGAAGTGGGTGTACATTTATGCCTCCCCTCAATAAATCTCAAAATCTCCTAAACAAAGTACTTTTATTAAAATACAGAAGGCCAAGCTAAAAAAAAAAAGTAAAGCAGTTTTTCAATTACTTGGTTCTAATCAGATCCTAAGATTGAATGCTTTGATTGATATATTAGAGAGTAAAGCTCTTATTTTGAAAGGTTGGATCTAAGGAAGCATTTTAACATCAATTCTCTAAAAGGCAATTTAAAATGTCATGTGATATTATGTTATATGAACACTATACTTTCTTTCAATTGTGGATTTTCTCGGCTTCTACCAATGTGATTTTTTTACAGATTAAATGATATTTTAAATATTACCCATTTTAAATTGTAGTATTCATAAAGTTAATCTAATTTTTATGATATGTTAGTAATGATTTGTTTAAGATTTATTAAATATTGTAAAACTTAATTCAAATAAATAGATTTAGTCTCTTTAATATTTTATTGTTATTTAATGTAAGAGTTAAATTTGTCGAACATGGAAAATATTTATAACCAACATAACGTCAATCTCTGAGACTAGCATTTATTAAATCTGGATGTGCTTTCTTAATCTTTCTCCAGTGGTGCTAAAATTTAATTGCTCTACAAATCAGAACTCCTCATGTATATTTGGAAGAGAAGAAATAAATTTCATATATCACCATAAAATTATACCTTCTAGGCAAAAAAGAAAATACCTATATTTCAATAGAAAAAAATGAAAGTTTCCTTTCTGAGCTTTACTTCAGAATATCCTTTTAAAACTTTTGCTACGTTTAGAAGCAAAATAGAATCATGCTACCTCCTCTTTGTAGATTCTATATGTCTCTCTTAAAGGTTGTCTTTTTTCCTTCAAGGCCTTTTAAGAAAAAGCTCTATTATGTAGTGTTCATTTGACCCTAAGGCAGAAATTGGTTGGAGGTGTCCTTGGGAGTCAGTTAAACTGAGATGCTTCAAATACAGGGCCTCTTGATACTCTCAAAGTTTTACCATTATGGAAGTTAAACTTAAGAATTTTCAGAATACAATGAAATGAAATGATTTAAACTTATATATTTGTGACACCCAATGGAAAGGCATTCAGGAGGTTTTACCAAGATCCCTGGTAGCTAGAGGACTGATCATTTTTGTAAAGTAAAACTTTGCCTTGTAAGGAAATGCATATTCCTCCCTTTATTGGAAAGATGGGGAAGTATATGTAAAAATTTTCATATTATCAGACTCAGATGATCTGTTGACTAAAAAAGAAATGTGAACTACTTTTTCTCCCCCTTCTCTCAGTCCTTTTACATTTGTTCTTGTTGCTTGGGTTGGGTAGCTTATTGAGAATGTGGAGAAAAAATATTGAGAAACTGAAGTGATAATTTCAATATTCTTCACATTGCTGATTCTCCTCAATGGTGGCATCGCTAATTTCAACATCTAAAAGCAGAAATATTTCCAACTGAAGCTTAACTATCTTTTAAACAAAGCTGAAGCTCACACAAATGTGTCTGCTTACATTTTTAATAGGCCAAAGAAAGTTCTATCTCAAATTCAGGAGGCATTCTGGCATAGAATAAAAGGCAGCAAAAGTTAGAAAACTTGGGTTTAAATCCTGGTCTTGACACCATTTATGTTAGACAGATAACTCAGAACGAGTCAGTTAACTTGCTAAAGTTTGAGCTTCTTTATGTATAGATTGGTATGATAAAACTTATACTACCTGCTTCACTCTACAATTGTGATAAGAGTGATGTGTGTACCTTAAAGTGACATAGAAGTAGGAGATCTTGTTATGCTGATGTACATAATATCTGTGCTGTTCCAATTTATCTGCTGATTTGTTGTCTCCATGAACTTGATCAAACTATACTAAGGAAATAAAATCACCAAACTCACATACAAGCATCTAACTTCCCATATGTTTTCATGTATCTATTCTATACTTTTGAGCGAAAAATAATCCTTCCTTATCAAATTATGGGGGATTGAAAGAGTGTATCAAAATAGTAGGATGAATATTGCAACATGATCTAAAAAATAAACATTGTACTGAAAAAATATTCATGGGCATCTCAATGCAGGATGAATGAAATGAATGATAATTTAATGTGTTAATATATCGGATGGATGAATTGATAATCTTATAGAAAAATGTTTGGAAAAACCCAACAGGTTTCTGAAAGTCTATGGGTTTAGAAAGGGATAAAGAAGAACTGAAAAGAAGTAAGAATTAGACTAGCTCAGATTTAGATTGCCTTGAGATTCAGGTCAAGGAAATTTGACAGTCAGTCAATATTCAGTCAATAAGCATTTATTAGAATTTGCTATGGACCAGACACTGTGTTGAGGGAGGAGGTTATATGACCAGAATATAGGGGAAATTAATCAAATAATTCCCATAGGTATCTAAATGACAACAACTGAAGTTAGTACTCAAATGGCTATGAGGGAAGATTATATACTGATAGGATATTGAGTTTGAAGGCACCTTAGACATCTAGTCCTACCCTGAAGTTCATCTTCATTTGAATACCCCATAGTCATGTCAAATTCAATATGTCCAAAATGGAACCAATATTGTCTCCTTCAAAATCATTCCTTCTCTGTCTTTTTTTATTTCTACTAGAGCACTACCATTCTTCCAGCTGCCTGTATTCATAACCACAGAGTCATCCTTGACTCTTCATTCTCCCTTATGCCCCCATATGTCTCTTATGCATGTTCATAAATGTTTAGCAATCAAATCTCTTTAAAAAAAATTCATGCACAGTGTAGTTTTAAGTTCAGTCAGCATTATTAACATATTATCCATGTCTTCCTTAGGTCTAGTATAACAACAACTACCCTGATCTCCAATACCTGAAAGCCAAGTATTCTACATTTCGCTCCTTCCCCAGGATTATCTGGCAACTTTAATTGGGTTTGGAAATATCTAAGTTCTCTATCTTTGACTCCATTCTCTACCAATGATGTTCTCTCAATTGTAGGGTGGTAATTCTCAGCATAGTTCCATTAATCATTAACATTTGGTTTACATTTACAAAAGAATATTTATAGAAATATATAAAGGTACTCACCAACATATGAGAGGAACTACCTTCTCCCATACATACCACTTCATATGCTCTGGAGTGGAAGGGGATTAGATTATAATTTAGTTCTCAAATTAGAATAAACCCAAATCCTAAAACTAAAGTAACTCTTGGGCTTGAGTTCCAAACATCCTGGCATCTCAGATCTTCCATTCTGAAATGGCTCACTGATTTCTGAAGTATAAATGCTCACCCTGAAATTTTAATAATCAACTCTTGTAAAATGATTGGACCTGGCTCTAGCGTACCTGTGCAAGCCATGCCCCATATCTAATCCATTACTAAGGTTTGACTTATTCCTGTCCCTTTCCTTCACTCCAATATCTATCACTCTAGTTCAAGCACTCATCACCCCTTACCTGGACTATAGCAATAGCCTCGCAGTTGGTTTCCATTGTGGTCTGTCTCCTATAATGTGCACCAATTGACAAATCATTATTCCTAAAATATCTGAAATCTAAAATGTGTGATCAATTCAATTCAATAAATATTTATTAACCATGTGCAAGTACTGAGCTAGGAAACACTTTTACTTCTAACTTCCAGGCAAAGCCCCTAAATTTCCATAGCACTCCCACACAGTAAAATCTTTAATATCATGAATCCTTTCATTTACAATTCATTGCTCAGACTTGAAGCTAAAGATGTTAATTGGAGGCTGAGATTCTCTCCCTCCCCATACCCTAATTTTCTAAGGTTCTTAGTGTACTGAGAAGACATATAATTTCTTATCTTAAATAATTTATACTCCATGGAGAGTGAAAAGATACACACATATACACAAACACAAGACAAGCATTCTTTAGTCCCATCTTTATTTTGAAACTAGGGAAAATGAGATACAGAGAAGGGAAGTAGAAGGGACATTACTTACCTAAGGTCAAGCAGCCATTTGTAAATATGACACAAATAATTTGAAACTAAAGAAACAGAAACGTTTTCATCATTACATTTCCATCGCTGGTACGTACAAAAAATGTTTTGCATATTTCAAGTACTTAGTGAATGTTAAATTTTTTGCATGATCTTGAATTGTGGCACACTGTTTCAACTCCTTTTCTATCATCTCTTCACTTTTTCTTTGTCTTTCATGTAAGCTCAAATCATATGTCAAAGAACTTTTTTAATGCATAGAATTTTTTAAAGTAGCTTACTTTGGCAAAAGAGAGAAGGCTGCATTTATACAAGTAGTATTCTAAAGGTAAATTGATAAATCAAAAAATGGGATACAATAATTATTAGAATGCAGATAATGGGAAATACAGTAATGGGGAAATATAAATATATACTGAAATACATGATAAAAAGGACATAAAAATTCCATCAACTCTGTCTTCATAAAACAGATATTGAATTCCTCTGATTTGTAACTTTTAAAATAAAATTCCTTAGAGTATATAGTAATGCATGCATGCATATTTACATATATATACACACATATATTACTTATACATGCATACATATTGCTAATACAAATGCACAGTTTACTGTTAAAAATTTCCACGCAGCATACTTTTTTTCTCTTTAAAGTTATTAAGAGTATAGATTTTGTGATTAAAAGTTAGCTATCTCAACCATGAAGGAGTTATACTGTGTTTCTTTTGCAAGTACCATATAAAGCATCATAACTCATTCTTAAGACACAATGAATTATAAAGGTCTTTTGCATGGGTGAAAGAAATCACCTTCCACAAGTGAGATATGATATTTATTATTGGAGGGTTCATTTCATTTTATTCCAAATTAAACTGCTTAACTTTAAGGTGCTGGTGCCTTCCTCTTTTGTGAGGCAAGGGGGAGGAATAAATCAACTACTGATCTATAGCTTAAATTGTCAGACATTTTACTGTGCTTTATGGGTATTCTCAGAAGCATGGCTTATCTAACTCTGTATTGGTGCTGATAAACAACTAAATGCAGATTTCTTGAAGAAAAAAAGGTATTAGATTCCAGCAAAAGGTCCTTGCTAAATTAGCAAGAAATTCCATATATCAAGGGGAAATTTTGCAGCACATTTTTTCAAAGTTATATTAATAATTAAATTATGTATTTGGGGGAAAAGAGAATTCTTTTTCATGGAAGTTAATTTTTTGTGAATTTTTCACACTACAAAAGAAATATATCTACTTAAAACTCATTAGAATATAAAATTAATAAATTAGAAATAGAAAACATCGCAAAGCTTTAACATAAATTGTAAGTTGTGATTAGAGAAACAAATAATATATAATAAGATCAGTGATTGAACAGTATATTTTGTGTTTTTTAAATAAGAATAATATCAAATAGTTTTTCCCTTAAAGGACTATTAAGTCAATATTGTAATTTCTTCACCTAAAGAGAGGGTTTTAACTATTATGCTGTTAATTTGAATAATTGCTGAATAGAGAATTTTTAAATGAATTAAGTTTCTAAATTGACTATCATTTCTGATTAGATTTCTGAAACATAATCTCTGAGTTTTATACGTGAAGTCTGAAGATGAAGCTTAAGCTAATGACTATAAATAAGGAGCAATTATTAGCAAATTTGTTCGATAGGGTGCTATTTCTCATATTTAGAAAATAATGAGTTTTTTATTTTTAATTTCCAAAGCCAAAGCCTTTCAGAAATCTCTCACACGTATATGTTAAGTCAGCTTAGGTCATTTCTAGAAAATTCTAAGTGATTTCATTCTATTTGCAAAAACCTGTGAAATGAGACCATATATTTGACTTCATCTCTAAAATCTGCTCATAGACATGTCAATAGCGATTCTATCCTGAATATGACCTATTTTAGAAGTAAAACCAGGCTGAATCTGATTGTCATTTGAATATTAGAATATGAGAATAAAGTGCTTTAGGCTATAAAAATGATATTAGACATGAACAATTAAATAACACCTATATAACAGGGTTGTATGAATGGTTTACAAACTTTCAAATGCCGTATAAAAGACTGCTATTTTCAAAGTTGTTGTTTTTGTTGTTACAATTAATCGTTCAAAAGAAAGCTCTAGAAGTCATGTAATAGATATTTCATTAAACCACTTCAAAAATCTCTTACACTCTATATATGAACATAATTGGGACATAGTCATTAGATGATAATGTAATTAGATTCAGTAAATGTGGAAAGCCTGGAACAACAACTAGTCATTAACAGATCAGTATCAATTTGGAAGAAAGTCACTAGTGGAGGATGATTGGTTATTTTCCATGGCCCTCTGCTATTCGGCATTATTATAACAATGACTTAAACTTGCAGTTGTCTTATTTGTCATTTTGGTGAATTTTGTAAATTGTAGGAGGCTACTTGAAATACTGGTTGACAGAATAGGATTCTCCAAATATAAAGAATGATGAATCCAATGCATCACAATGTTACTCGATGGATGTAAATATAAAGTTTTCACATAGCTTAAGAAATCAAATATTTGAGTAAAAAATGGAGGAAACTAATTCACAGTGAAAAAAATATTGATTAATGGATGGAAAGCTCATTAATTCAATAATATGATGTGGTAGCCATAAAGTCTAATGGTATCCTAAATTTCATTACATGGTGTTCATAATACAGTAAATAATATTTCATGTCAGACCACATCTTGATTGGTGTATTGAGTTCAAATGTAGAGAAAGTCTTAGAATGAACATTAACAAGCTAGGGACTATTTAGAAGATGTCAGTTAGTGGGGTGAAGGAATTCTTTATCCTCTGTACTCTCTGAAAGCTTCTTTTCAAGTCTCCTTTGCTTGATCTTCAGCCAGGATGCATCTATTAACTATGGCTGTCTCCCATGTCTCTTTCTTGGATCCTCTTCTCTTCTCCTTCTGTATAATTTCACTTGGTAATCTCATCAACTTCTATGGTTTCAATTATCATTTCCAGGCACATAATTCTCAGATCTATTTATCCAGCCCCTACCTTTCTGCTGACCTTGAATCTCATTTCATCAAGTGTCTATTGAAAATCTAGAAATAGACATCCTTCAGAAATCTTAAATTCAACATATCCAAAAGAGTACTAATTATATATTTTTTCTAAAAGCATCCCCTCTTTATAACTTATTCAGTGCTATCAAGGGCATCACCATACTTCCATTCACTGAAATTTCAAATTCAAGCATCATTCAAAACTTACCAATCTTTCTCACTCTATCTCATTCCAACCCCTCCCTACTCCTTAATCTGTTGCCAAGTTCCAGCTATTCTGTCTTTGCAATGTCATGTGTATACATACATATATAAATTTCTGTGTTTCTGTGTGTATGTATGTCTATATATGTGTATATATAGACATACATACATATATATGTTATATATGTGTATGTATACATATATATATGTATGTATACATATATATATATTATATATATATGTATGTACACACACACACACACACAAAGAGAGACAGAGACAGACACAGAGATAATTTGTTATTCAGTAGTTTGGTCATGTCGGACCCTATCTGGGGTTTTCTTGGTAAAGATACTAAAGTCATTTGCTATTTGCTTCTCCAGCTACTTTTATAGATGAGGAAACTGAGGTAAACGGTAAAATGACTTTCCCAGAATCACATAGTTTGCAAGTGTCTGAAGCTAGATTGAACTCAAGAAGATTTGTCTTCCTGACTTCCAGGTTTAGCTCTCTATCCACTGTGCCTCCTAGCTGCCCTTGTATATGCATAGTTGCTTACATTTTGTGCCTACTATTAAGTTATGAGCTCTTCAAAGGCAGGGACTTTTGTCTCTCTCTCTTATTTTTTAGTATTCTCATCTCTTCACAGAGTCTACCATATAGAAAGAGCTTAATAAATCCTTATTGAGTGATTGACTGATTGTGTCATATTGTGCCTGGATGGAAATGTGTAAGCTGGAAGAAAAATAAAATAGGAAACACACAAAAGATATCCTGATAATATCACAGATTTCAGCAATGTATGAAACAATAGTTTATTCCTGAAAGTGTCTTATATCTCGACTCTACCTTAAGTTGCAATTTAATTACTAACTTTGTCTTAGGTCTCAATTCTGTTTTTCTCCCAGCTATTAATATAGTGTTCCACACAAATAAGTGCTCAAGATGTGTTTAAATTGAATTAACCAAATAGAAGCTGATAACAGACTTACTGCATCTGTGTTGTTTTATTTCTGTGAATATTTTATTTTCTCTACTTGACTACACATCCTCATAGGAAAAGTGCTCCATTTTATTCATACTCATATGTATGTTTGTGTGTGTATACATATACATATACATGCATGTGTACATATACATACATATAAATATGGCCAAATATATGTGTGTGTGTGTGTGTGTGTGTGTGTGTGTGTGTGTGTGTATTCCAGGCATATATATGTGCAGCTAAGTGGTATAGCTGAAAAAGTGCTGGGACTGTGTAATGGTAATTTAAATGGGGAAATCTTTCATATTCATTAACAGACCCAAGTGATCTACCTGGGTCACATAAAAGCCTGAGTCTCATGAGTCGAAGTCACATGGGGCCTCTGGTAGGAAGAGTTTGCTGAATGGATAGAACAGGAAGAGGTGGAGCTAGAGCAGAGGTGAGATGAAATTAGTGAGAGAGCAGTCTAGGAAGGATGCAGGCTGCTGGCTACCATGAGTGAAAGGGCTTGTTTGTGATTTTGTTTAAGGGGGTGTCTGATTGTGTTTTGATTGATGGAGCTGAATGGGAACAGATTCAGTGATGACTTCTCAGGAATGTGGATTATTCTCCCAGGGGTGGAGGAGACCAAGAGACTCAGGTTACAATGCCTTCGGACTCAGGCGATGCCCATATAAGTATATAAGCTGTGTAGTCAATGACTGGATAAAACTCAGTAACTCTTCAATGCCTAATTTGCATGCACGTGAGCAGTCGGCAGTCCTCACACAGGTCCACCTTATTTGCATATACTTTCAATGCTTCATTTGCATATACTGACATGTATTTTCGTGGGCTTTGTAATAGACAGAGAGCAGGGAAAATTCGAACCAAACTCAAGACGAGATTGGTTAGATTTCGGGCCCAGAATATAAGACCACATTCTCAGCCAATGAGAACAATGGTCAGTGGTGGGAGGAGGTTTCCACGTTAGGGTCTATATATATTACTGCTATGCCTTTGTGCTTCGGCTTCCTTGCTCCAGACTACCTGGTGGAGAGACTGCCTCGCTTCTCACGAGAATTGAATAAAGGAACTTTCTGTTAACACTTCGAGATGCCTCTGAGTAGTCAATTTGAGTAGGGGGTCTTGCCATCCCATACAGAGCTAATCCATTTGTTTGATAGGCTGGGAAGCCTAGCAGGGGTAAGTTTTGGAGATGGTATTGTTCTCTGCATTGTTACAGTATGTAGATTTTTGTTACTATGATGGATTTGGCTTTCTGGTGTCTGAATAAAAGTTTTGGTTATGTTTCCATGTGGAGAGTCTGTGGTATTTTTGAGATTCAGAAATGTGGAAGGATATTCATGGCCACTATAGGAAAAATTCTTCTCACACCGTGGTTGTACAAAGTTCTCCTGGTTCTGCTCCTTTCATTCAGCATCAGTTCATATAAGTCTTTCCAGGTCTTCCTGTTCATCATTTCTAATAGCACAATAGTTTCATTACATGGGGCAGCTAGGTGGTACAATGGATAGAGCACCAGTGCAGGAGTCAGGGGGACTTGAGTTCAAATCTCGCCTCAGACACTTGACACTCACTAGTTGTGTGACCTTGGGCAAGTCGCTTAATCCCAGTTGCCTCATCCTGGGTAACCTCCAGTCGTCCTGATGAATATCTG
Source organism: Notamacropus eugenii (assembly GCF_028372415.1). Lineage (NCBI taxonomy): Eukaryota > Metazoa > Chordata > Mammalia > Diprotodontia > Macropodidae > Notamacropus > Notamacropus eugenii. The sequence goes on from NC_092873.1 coordinate 446,436,492, forward strand.
GTCAATGGATTCAGAAGGTTCTGGAGGAGAAGTGAGTCTGGTGACCTGCACAGCCCTCCCTTACTCAAAACAAGGTCAAGTGCAAGTATGTCTTCATTTCTCTGATGGCATGGTCTTCTTTGGCAACGAAGTAAGAACACACTCACAGGTGCTGTGAATGTTGCATTGGCATTACAAATGACAACGGGGATGGGATCACAAAATATCAGACCTTTATTTGGAGACAGAAAGACAGGGAAGACAGAGGAAGAAATGGATGTCCCAGAATGGGAGGATTTGCCTTATTATTTGCCCTTGCAAGAGAATGAGGTAAAGGCATAGGGCTTTGTGAAAACTGGGAACCAAGGCTACAGAAGGGAGAACCCAGACTTAGGAAGATGTTTGCAGGGAATGTCAATAGAACCAAGGAAAGAAATGGCAGGGATATGTAAGAGATGCTGGGCCTTGCTAACAAAGTTATTACCTTATGTGCAAAAGCAGAGACAAGCTGCTAAAAGAGACACAGGCCAGGAGGATGGATGGGAGGAGAATTAAACAAATGAAAGGGCTGAGCTTCAGCCACTACTAAGAAGGAAGCAAGAGAATGGGGGGTGGGGGGTGGCATAGTGTTTGGGGAGGGAATTGAGTATTATATTCAGCAGGAGGTCAAAGATGTTTTGGTTCACCCAAAGAATGGGAGAATCATTGTTCCTTGGAGGGCAAGAGTCAGTAAAAAAGACAAATTTCCTCAAGAGAGAAGAGTAAATAGCCAGTGGATTCAAAGTCAGAATAGATTGACAAAAAAGGAATTGCTCAATTGAGATGGGGTAAATTTTGGAAGAATAGATGGCATTCCAACTAATGAATTATACAAAATATGTCAAGGAAAGAAGCTCAAGTTTAGATTGTGCTGGGAGATGAGAGCTGCCCCTGCAGGTCCTTCTGAAACATCGTATCCAAGTTCATCATAACTGCAGTAAGGATGGAAGGTTGGCCAGGCCCCAGCTCAGATAAAAGTGGGTGTGCCCCTAGCTGGAATGATAACCCCAAAACTGCAAATTAGAAAACAATAAACAACAGTGAATGAGGCTGATAGTGGGTTCATGGACTCCAGAAGCATGACTGACCCTGTATCTACCGTGCTTCTGGTTATTTACTCTTTGTTTCTTTTTTGGCATTTTGTCTGTTCACCTTGTTTGTCAGATTTGTTTTCTGCAGGCTCCATACCTTCCACCTGCAGATGCCTGATCCCTTAAGCTGTATATCACCCCCTTTCTCATATGCTGTCACCCCAGGACCTGGCATCCACCAAGCTCTGGATACTAGCTAAAAGAAATGACTTCTCTAATGGGACTCACTGGGGAAGGGCTAGCTCTGCATCCAATCTTAGCAAGAACTAGCTATGGAAGAAGAGATCTTCAGCCCTTACCCCAAGATTTTGGGCCCCATTTGATCGAGGGGGGAATTATGGCGTGCTTGTGCTCAAACCCCACTCTAAGATGTTGTTTTATGTGATTGTTTAATGTTATATTGTAGGAGTGGATCCAAAACTAAGGGGCTCTCATGTAGAACAGTCTTGGGAACAACGCAAGAGAGGTATTCTGGGCCTTGAATAAGGATAACCTGACTCTATTAAAGAATCCACCATCATTTTATCATACCCTTTCTGAGCCATTCCCCCCCTGCTTGTACTATTCCTGACCCCACCCTCCTTCTCCCCCCTCTACTCCAACCCCCATGCACAGTTCCTTCAGCTAAATTTGATGCAGCTATAAATCTGGGTTATAGTTACTCTATAAATTGTTATGAGATGAATTATAAATTGTTATGAAATGAATGAATTTACCATACAGGGAGAATTCATTGAATAGGATGCCATTCAATGACATTTTTCAGTTCACTGGCTCTTACTAATGTCAAATCCTTTGAAAATACGTTATCTTACCATTTTCCAATCTCATTTTGTCTCTTTTCAACCTGCTTTTTTTTAAAAAAAAAAATTTGTTTAGAGATTCTCCGTGATACTTAGTAAATCATACCTATTCAGCACGCCCTTAATTGAATAAAGGTCATAGCAACATTACAAGGTTATGCATTAACAATTTCTCATGAATGTCTTTGAGATGATTAATATAATTAGTTTGGGTAATTATGGGATTGATTCATTCACAGATTGTGCCAATTAGCCTTTTAACAGCCTAATGCCAGAGATGAAGGGCTAATAAATTGCCTGACTGATCTTCATGAACCTTTTTTTTTTTTTTAATATTTGGCTTGATTAATAGATGGTGTTCTGGATTAGAAACCAGTTAAATGCTTATTTTTTTCCCCAATCCATGTTCAATAATTATGTTGAGCTAAGAATTAATTTCTTTCTTCATATAGTTTATTGATTTGAGGATTTTTAAAAAATCTTATTTTGAATTCTTGTGATTCAGTTACCTTTCAGTGGTGTCCAGCTCTTCATGGCCTATTTGTGGTTTTCTTGACAATTTGTGGTTTTCTGGAATGGTTTGCTGTTTTCTTCTTTACTCAATTTTAGGAATGGAGGAACTGAGGCAAACAGGGTTAAGCAACTTGCCCAAGGACACAAAGGTACTATCTAAGTTTGGATTTGAACTCACAAAGAAGAGTCTTCCTGAGTCCAGCCCCTCCACTCTATACTATCAATGATTAAATTCCTTATGTGTGTGAAGTAGGTGAAGTAGAGGAATGTCAGTAAGTAGGAACTTTGTTCTGTAGCTTCAAAAATCCAGTAGAGATTCAGAAATTCTGGTGAATTGGATTCTAGTAATTCCACTGACCTAGTGTGGTGTGACTGCTCCTAAAATTCAAATAGTCATAGGTGGCATTGTATTAAGGAGTGGAGCTACTTTAAACAATAGTGATGATCAGTTTCACTTGAAGGATTACAGTTATGTTCCTTCTTGTTCTGGAACAACAAGAAGTAAAGATGCACCAGAAGAAATCAGAAATAGCAATAAACCAACTGCTGAAAATGTTATAAAGGCAGGTGGCACCATTGAAGTAGGCAAATTACACATGCTCAGGAAATGGAATAAAGATTAAAACTTTTGTTAGATGCCAGTTGCTGTTTGTCCTTTGTTCTCAAATGGACCATGACATTAAGGAAATGATGACATGAAATGCAAGTTAATTGGATTTACATTAGGGAGGGCTGTGCAAAGTCACCAGCTTCACTTTTACTACAGGAATCATCTGGATACAGTGGCCACATATGGTTCAGGACAACTGAAGATGGCCCCAGATGCAATGGAGAACACTGGCCTTTTCGAGCTAAGATATTTAACAGGTCTCAGTTTGACTGAAGCAGGGCCCATGCAATGATTTAGGCTTAATATGAAATGAGGCAAAGAATAGTGTCTTGAAAAGATAGACAGACAGACAGACAGACAGACAGACAGACAGACAGACAGACAGACAGATAGATAGATAGATAGATAGATAGATAGATAGATAGATAGATAGATAGGTAGATAGATAGATAGATAGATCTGGGAGGGGAAGACCTTCATTCGTTAGGTGCTAATATTAAATGAATGGATAGATGAATGGGTGAATGAGTGAATGAATGAGAAAGCATTTATTATGCACTTATTCTTTGCCAAGTACTTTATTAAGTTCTGGAAATGCAAATATGAGAAAGTAAAATAGCTTCTGCCATTTAGGAACTTATATTCTGATAGAGTAATTTGCCACTTATAGGAGAATGGTAATCAAAAAGGAATATCAAATAGTGGTGTTTATTTGAATAAAGAGATAGAATTGAAAAACAGAGAGATAAAATGAAAACTAACCAATCAGAGTCTGATTTCTGGATGTAGGAGGAAGAGGAAGATGAGATTGGGTTGTAAGCAGCATGATATGGAGATTGCTCAATAAGAAACAAATCTTACAAATTATTACTGATTTTTGTGCATGCTGCTCTCAATTCCCAGTCATGAAACCATGTATTACTGACAAGTACAGGAGAATATTAAGAAATCATTAAATACCTAAACTTAGATTATTCAAAATAAGAGAACAAATTGAAGAGTTACTAAAATAGGAAGAAGAAAAACTTGAAAAACCTGAGGTCAACGAAAGTCTTCATTTCAAGCAAACTTTAAAAATTACATAGGATGTATCAAATGATTTTTTAAAATGGAAGAGTCATACTGACACGGGAATTTGAAATACATTTTTTGAGATTTATAGCCTAGATCTAACCTAGTAAACCAAATATACTAGAGAAGAGTACTTTTTAAAAGCTGTTTGCTAAAATTATTCTTAATAAGCACACTCTCTTCCAATATTTAATAGAAAATATAAAAACATTTCAAGACCCACTCCTAACAGTATGTGAGATGATCCTTGCCACAGAGGGAATCATAAAAGGAAGGATGAACCTATCAAGAAAAGCAGCTAAGGATAGGCATAAAAGATCACCATGACAGAAGAAACTTGAAAGATATTGGAGATCAACAAGAAGGTATTGGAAAATTACATTAATTATCTAGCTGGCACAAGCGAAAAAAAAAAAAAAGATTAAGCTTGAATGACATTCCATCTAAAAAAAAAAAAAGAAGAGAAAGTGAGGGAGCAAGGAAAGAAGAAGTAAGGAAAGAAAGGTGGGAAGGAAGGAGAGGAGGGAAGGAATGAAAGAAGGAAGAAAGAAGGAAGGAAGGAAGGGAAGGAAAGAAAGAAGGAAGGAAGAAAGGAAGGAAGGAAAGAAAGAAAGAGGGAGAGAGGGAGGAAAAAAGGAAGGGAGAGAAGGAAGGGAGGAAAGGAGAAAAAGAAGGAAGGAAAGGAGAGAAGGAAGGAAGAAATAAGCAAGACATCTGTAAAAAAGTATGTTAGGAGGCCTAGACATCCTCAGATCACCTTCAGTTTGCTCTTCTTCTTGTTAGCCCACATGAAAGACACTGGGAAACCTACTTCAGGAAAGTAATAGCTATGTATAATGGTAGGACCATCCTCTCCAATTTGGAGCATGCACAGTTATTCTGAAACCAGTTGTCTGAGTGAAATGACAAATTTGACCGGCTCCTGAGCCAGAACTGGGATGAAATGAAAAGGCACAATCTGTATGAATCTTCTTCTTGAGCTTTTTTGTTTACCTACTATTTGACTGAGAGAGGGAGAGCTTTAAGGCTCTAGAAGGAGAGGCCTTGGACCTCATTTTTGGGGGCTAACATGTAGCCCACAAATATACACCTGTGTTTTTTGCCTCTGCATTTGTTCTTTTTTTGGTGATGAAGTTATGGATAAGGTTATGATCACTTGAGCTTTAAAATGTCAGGATGATGAGCCACCAGAGGTCCTACAGCCAGTTTTTGTCATTTTATGACCAGTCTAGGTAATGTGAAGTCCCAGATGAATTATTTGATACAGCATAAATAAAAGGCAGACAAAATAGAATTAATTTATTTAGTCATCAATTTTGCTAAATTTAGAAGTGAAATTGTTGGGGCAAATACTTTATAAAAACTGCTTTAAGGTTGAACCTGCTCTGTCAAGAGTACAGTGAACAATGCCCCCTCCCTAGATGGTGAGTAGAAATGTTCATGTGTATGTCTTTATTTCTTTGTAATAATATCAATTTGTTAAAGTTCCTGGTTAATTGGTGCACTGAAATCAGGGTATATCTTTGGTGGCTAATATTAAGGAGGAGTCACTGGACTGTTGACTCAAACTAAGAGAATTAAAGGAGAATTATCTTAACTGCTCAGAAGTATAGAACTCTGAGGCAGAGTTGGGGGACTTTGGGGGTGGGGAATGTAGCCAGCCTAGCTTTAGGAATCTATCCTGCTAGTGTGCATGACAATCAGAGTGTAAGTCTAGAGTCAATGCTACATCAAAAATTCTAAAGTCCTTAATTCAACAATTAAAAGTTAGATTAGAAATTAAAGTAATGTAGGGAATCAAAGCAGCATGGAGAACAAAATTAAGAATTCAATGATAATCAAAAACTTTATAGAGAGGTTGGGAAGCAGAGAACCCAGAGGTGAGAAAAGATCTCTGAAGAAGGAGGATGTGGAAAACTTCTTGTCTTCTCTATGGCTGTGAAAAATCTATCACAATGAAAATGCAAGTTAGAACAAATGAGAAACAAAAAGTTTGTTGTCCGCAGATTACATAATTTATAATAGAATGTTTATATCAAAGGAGATGACAGAGACTCTAGTTTCTCTACAAAACTGAGAAACAGTGAGACTTGACAACATTTATTAACTCAAATACTTCACAGTGGTTGCCAGGCCTAGAGGCCTGAGGGCTACCCGAGTCTTACCTTACCTGTCCCAGGTCTTTGGTTGGCCAAACCGGATAAACATATGAGAGAAGAGACTTTCCGGAGTCGAACAAGGGTTAGGCTTTATTCAGGGTCTCGGTTACATGTGCAGGGGAAGCTCTTCCTTAGGAAGGAGAGAGAAAATCTCCCAAGGAGGTAAGATCTTACGGTAAGAGATTGGAAGTAGAAGTGTAAGTGGGGAGAGAGGGGGAGGGGAGAGCGAATAGAGGAAAAACGGAGCCTTCTGTCCTGTCAGGGCCCCTTCGCGCTAAGAGCTTTCAGGCTTTCCTGACCCTAATTAAGCTCTCCGGCTACGTAGTTTGCACCTGAATACTGTGCCTGTTAGATAACAATAGGTGTGCCCAGATCCGGGACAGTCTCGAGGGCGGGGATGCTCCTCCCATCACGTTTCGCACGGGAAGAGGCGGAAATACACGAGATAGCTCGGTCTCACTCCTCGATTCCCTGGTGTTTCATGGGGGGCCTCATGAGAACTCTAAGATTTAGAAGTTCCCACCTTTACCTGCCCGATACTGTCCACATGGAATTGAGCTTCCACCCCCAACAAGTGGTCAATGAATTTCTACCAAAGAATTTCACTACCTTACTTGGAGATGCAAACCCACATCATAGTTCTTAAGAGAAGACGTTAAATATCTATTACTAAGAGATTAGCATATCAATAAACCTGCCAAAAGCATGTTAATTTCATGTTTTCAGAATGTACTAGATATAAAGAATTCATACTTTGTATCACACACAAATATATACATACTGCATACACACAGACATGCTTCCAATAAAATAATATATTAAATGCAAAAATAAAAGTATTGACCCTGAATTTCAGAATTATGAAGGGACATATTCTTATAACTGTTAAAAAAGCTGCCTCAAAGGGCCTTAACATTTATATTCTCTTTATTGACAGTAAACCTTTGACTCAGCCTTCATTTTTGGCTTATTGGTGTGCCACAAATATATATATATAATTGCATATACAATAGTAATTATTCTGTATATATTTTATATTTTTATATCATGTGCCACGAATCCTACACACACACACACACACACACACACACACATATATATATACCTACATATGTGTATATATGTATAGATGTGTATATATATATATGACCCAGAATCATGACAATGTTAAAAAAAATTGTTGCCTGTATGGAAAACTTTATTTTAGACGCATGATTGACACAGTGATATCAAGAACAATTGCTATAAAATGGGGCATTTTACAGATAGATGGTTTGACTATTATAGTTGGGACTAGTCTTAAGTCCATTGATATCTTTCCCAGATAGAATTATGTATGCTTTCCATAAAAGGAAAAGAATTAAACCAAAACATCTCTTTCACCACGAGATAGACACAGATGACATCAAGCTATATGTTAAGTTATATACTATAGCAAAAATCACATGAAACAACTCCTTAATTTTCAGGATTCTTTCTCTAGTCATATAAAAATGTCATTCAGGCTCAATAACTGTAAAATTCTTAACATCTATCAAGGAAAATAGAAACGGAAGATTACAAGTCATATTGAACAAATGAAACCAAATATTAATTACACATAACTTGGTATCCCCCAAGTAAAACACATTGACCATAAAGCTTGCCTACCACTGCTCAAACCTCACTGATACACTACACTGAGAACCGCTCCATCCTTTTCCATAGCCCCCACTCATTAGATGCTACTGAGAATTGAAAGGCCCAGCAGAGCTTGTACCACTGAAGCCAGTCCCCTTAATATATCTGCTTTCTTTTAATGGCCCCTTCCCCTGTACCCTTCAGACCACCACTGACCTTGTACTCATATTCACCCTATTGTAAGGGAACCCAGAGCTCCCCACTCCACCTGATTCTTGATGCCACTAAAACTTTTCCAACAGCTGTGGTAGAGGCCCTTCCAGTTCCCCATGATCTGAATCTGGCCAGTCTCAATTTTGGGATTCCCAAGGATTATCATCTATGATCTTTCTGATAAATCAGAGGATAACAGGGTCTTACCATACCCTTTGCTAAAGCACCTTAAAGACCACTAGCTCTTTCTCTTTCCTATTCAGATGAAACCTCCTTTAGGTTTAACCCTGCCTAGAGATTAGGGAAAATCTCACTTTTTTATTTGTCTTTCCCAGCACTCCCCCCTGCTTGCTATATAGCAAAAGATTTTTTTTATTTTTTGGTAATGAGTAAGCACTGATCAGAGAGGCAACTCTGATATATTAGGAAACTAACTAGCATACCTCCATGTGAGGAACACGTTTAAAGAAATTAATACTGATGGCACTATTAGTCTTAAGGTTCAGTTAGGACATAGAAAAGAGACCACAACAAATTTGAAATCTATGTATATCCTGGCCAAAATTAACAAACAAAAATTGCTAAAACACAAAGCCCTTCTCCCAAAGACTGCTATAGAAAGATGAACACTTCTTGCCAAAAATTGGAGCAGAATGAAGAGACATACTCACAACATGTAACCAATAGATTTAAAAAATCTACAGAAATATTCTTTGGTATCACTTGGAAATGGTAAAGTTTCATAACAAGTACACAACATTGTGTTTGTTGCAGAAAACTAAAATTGGTTTATCACCAAATGAAAGCTATGGAATAAAAAAAGAGTAGAATTAAAGACCATTTGTGGAAAATATCTACAACAATTGAGTCAACAATAACAAAAAAGAGGAATTAATCTATTGGATTGGATACTTGGATTTAAAGATTGATATGAGTAATCACAGTCAGGTCACAGGGATCATACATTACTAAATGGCTATTTTAATGAAATTTAGACTTAGTGATATCTATAAATCTATATGAATATAGATATAGATACAGACATATAGATATATTTCAAGGAAAGGATAGAGACATTACAACCTATAACTGTAAGCTGTTAAAAAAGTGGTACTGACCAAATACCTAGCAAGACATGACATTTTGGACAGAATTATACATACTATCTTTCGTAGCTTAACAGATGACAAATTCCTGTACTACAAATATAATTCTCAAAATATCCTCAAGAACTCATCCAATAAATTGTATTGATCCAGTTTCGCAAACCATACTGTTACCCACTATTAGATATAACACTTAAACTTAAAAAACTGAGAGACAACATAGGTGTATCAAATACCAGTAATCTCTAGCATACATCAAGTAAAAATCTTTCTAAATATAGGAGGTTAGAGGAATGGCAACTGGATGAGGTACATAACATCTTTGTTGTCCTGTTTGCTACTGGAGTCATACTAAAAGTGTTTCAGTAAACCTATAAAGAATAAATTTGGATTCTAATGCCTTTATTCTTACTATAGATGTAATTTTATTCACCTATGCAATAGTCTCTAGAACATTAAATATGAAAGAAAAAAATTGTAGGACAGTGACTTGTTGAAGATTATACCTATCCGAATCCCATAAAAATGAGAAGAATAAAATGATGATGATGATGATGATGATGATGATAACCTCAAAATATTCTTGAGAATGCAATAAATAAACTGTACTGGAACCAGAGCATCATCCTGGATCAAATTGTTACTTACAATTGTTGAGATATAGTGTTGATTCATAAATATATATGTATACGTGTGCATGACATATACATATATATATAAATGTATATATATATATACACATACATATAAATATATATTCAATAATTATTTCCATGCCAAATATGATTGCCAAGCTGGGTGAAATGACAGACATTGAAAATGCAGAAACCTCTCAGGAGAGATGAAAACCATGTGGGGACAAAGTAAGAAGCAGATCATCATAGCTACCACTGGAATTGTCCTCAAAATAATTCCTATAGAAGATAAACTTTTATATCAATAATTTTTATTTAATTATATAAAAGTTATTTTCCTTGCCTGTGAAACTATTCACAGAACATTAATAAAAATCTGAAAGGAGAAATGGTGACTTTTCATAGGAACACTACCATCTGAACTTCACTCAAAAAGATGAGAACAGAATAAGAATCCATATTTATTATATGATTTGCAGTTTCTAAAGACCTTTTACTACAACAGAACCATGGGATAGATACCAGTAGGCCTTCATTACCTGCTTATAAAAAAAATTAGTTGAATTACAATGCTAAAATGTAATTGAGCTGGATAAAGACAGGTAGGTACTTGACACTAAAATTTGTTACAGAAATATGAAGCATTAAGACTACTTCAGAACACAAGGAAGGCACAGAACTGTATACAAGCACTGACCCAACATTGAGACCTAAGAATCTGGCCTCTTGCACTATTTTAAAGGTAATTTCATGTATTCATTCATTACTTCATTCATTTCTTCATTCAGTTAATTAGCCTTCCATGCTTACATTATGAAAGCAATAGGCTAAGTACTGGGGATACACAGGAAGAAAAAAAAAAGCTGCTGCCTTAGAGGAACATACATTCTAATGAAGGATCCATCTTTTAAATCACCAGATACATACAAGATTTACAAATTGGATGGGAGGCAATCTGAGAGGGGAAGCTCTCAGTGGAGGTCGGGGGAAGGATCCTGAAAAGACCTCCTACAGAAGACAGAATTGAAACTGACTTGAAGAAAATAAGGGGAATAAGAAGCAGAGTTGAAGGGAGTGGGGAGGGGTACATTCCAGGCACAAGATACAGCAAAATCAGAGGTTTGGAGAATAGAGAGTGAGTGTTGGGTTGGAAGAAGTACAAGTAGGTCAGTTTGGGAGAGAGTAAAGTATAGTAAGTAGTGAAAGGTAGGACAGAGGCAGGTTATGAAAAGTTATAAATACACAAAAAAAGAAGTTTATATGTGATCCAGGGGCTAATAAAAGTGACTAGAGTGCATTAAACAGAAGGATGACATGGTCTGAAATACAGTTTAGAAAATCAGCTTGGCAACTGAATGAAGGATGGTTTGGAGTTATGAGAGACTAGAGGCAGAGTGACCAGGGCTTGAGAAATGGTTGTGACTGTGTAAATGGAAGGAAATGCACATATATGAGAGATTTGGGGATATAATTTGGCAATGGATTAGGTCTATGTGGACAGACAGTGAGGAGTTGAGCATGAGAATGAGTCTGCAAGACTAGGTGACTAAAAGGATGATGGTGTCCTTAACAGTAATGGGGAAGTTGGGAAGATAAGAGGTGTTTTGGGTTTGTTTGGTTGATTTTTTTGGTTCGGGGTGGAGATCTAATTAGTTTTATGTTGACCACATTGAGTTTGAATTTTAAAAATAGAAAGCTTCTGTGATGAAGTGTAGTACAGGTATTGATGAGAGTTGGAAGTGTTATGTGACAAAACTAGCCATTTTGATCATGAGGACTGTGTATGGGTGTGTTTGTGGGTGTGGGTGTCAATTTCCTTGACCTGAAAATTCTACATGGCCCTCTAGAGCATCTGTTTTGTTCAGTCCTAGATAACACTTACATTTCCCCTTGTTTGTATAACTTTTGGAAAGTGAATATTGAATTGCTTTAGTGTTAAGTTCAGAGGGAGTATTGACTTTTTTACATCTTTATATTTATAAACAAAGAGAATATTAATTCCAGTATGATTTAAAGATGTTGAATCTGATTAATAATATATAGCTGACTTCAAGACAGGGAAAATAAAGATTAAAATCCTGTCTCTGAACCACATCACCTAGTGGCTCTGGTAAGGCACAGAACTCAGAAAGTTTACTAAGAGTCTGAGTTCTGGATTAGGTGCAGTATATCTGCATGGGTAGAGAGGGTTCCCTTATGAGTATTTTTCTATACAAACAATATTCACAGGTCCAAAAACCATAATAAATTTGACAGAAGCATTCACTATAAAGATGTATAGCTTTAATCCTTCAGTTATCCTTCCTTCGTCAGAGTGGGAAAAAAAAGCAGCTATAAGTCTTCTTTTGTGACTATAGCCCCTAGAATAGTGAACTACTTGAACTCTTAATAATGACAGCATTGAGTGCAAGTTGGGCGCACCAAGACTATATTCCAAACTCAGGTGAGATTTATTAAAAATGGCAGGAATGTACATGGTATTAAACATCACCCATAAACACATAAAGTGCCCTCTCATTCAGTATTCTGCCCCATGCTTTTTGTCCCAGTTTGTCCCTGTCCAGATCTCTTTCCAGCCTACAGCAACCTGGGGATCAAATCCTTTTGCAAAATCAGAGTTTTCAGACATTCATTGCATGGTACCTATCTATGGGATATGTTTCCTTAGAATTATATATTTCCTTAGAATTAATCTTCCCTGAATCATAGAGCTCCCAGCTAATTAGGGTATTCTGCTTATCTATTCACTTTGATACACATATCATCAAAAACACTTTGTGATCTGAGAGGAATAACAACCTGAATCTACTCACTGTAGCTGTTCAAGTGTTACCTGAACACTAGACATACTAAGGCAGAGATAGTCTTACCATTATACCCCCTTGTTGGTTAAAATGTATATAAGGTAGAGAGGGGTGTTATGTATATGTGGTATATGTGGCACCCCATTTCAATGCAATAATATTGCTTCCTTTACAATCCTTAATAAGTTGTGCCCTTTGAGTCTCTGTAATGGACAGTGTAGAGATTTCTTTAGTAGTCATGCAGTAATGAAATTTACTTATGCTAAATCCTGCCTGTCTCTTCTCTATTACCTGCACACAATTTGAAGAGTGGGTACCATGATAATGGTCACTGGATTTAATTTGATTTAATTGCAGAGTGATGAAGAAAATTTAAGTTACTGTCAGTGTAGTAAGTTCTGATCACATTCATGCTTTACAAACTGTAATTACAGGGCAACAGTAACAGTTTCTATTTCCTGCTTAAGTTGAGTGATATGCATCGGAAGAATCTTCATTATAAATGACCTTTACTTACTGTCAAAAAAGGTTCCTATGTATAGGATGCATGAATGTTTAAATAATTTAATTACAATCAAAAGTAAATTGTTTAAGGATAAATTGAGCATGTGAAATATGAATAAGTCAGATTCTACATATGTCTTTTGTAATACCTTTCAGTATAAAAGTTTAGACTATTCCATAAGTTTTTATGTGAATGTCCTTAAAATAAACCTCTATTTAGTATGCTTTTTGGTTACCTGAAGCTTATTTTTACTACTTTTTTTAAAATACTTAGTAGTATGTCCATGATCAATGATCTTTTCAAAGAATAATTTTAATGTAGATATTTTATAAATAGAATTAAAGACTAATGAAGATTTACATGTATGTTTGCATGCATTTGAATGTATATGTGTACAAACACATATGTACATATATGCACATACATATATATGCACACACATATATGTCTGTACTAGGTTAGAATCGAATATATTAAGTGACAATCTAGTCTATCTTACTTTGGTAGATTCATATTTTTTTCAGTGTGAGGATGACCCCCTCCACCAATATAGAATGATAATGCTTCATATCTTCTCATATTCTGTGAGTCATTCCTTTCATCACTCAACATGAATTTCTTAAGCCCTTAGTGTGCCAAATACTTTTTAAAAAAAGAAAATAAAACTAAAGTTTCTGCCTAAAAGGAATTTACCTTGTACTAAAAGGGGAGATAACCTGCACACTGAAGATTAAATATGAAATTTATACAAAGGAAAAAAAATAAGAAGAAAGGGGAGAACACTGACAAACAGATAATCAAGGATGGGTCTTTCAGAAAAGTTGACCCAAAAGTTGAACTTCAAAGCAAGGTAGAGATTCTTTTTCTTTTTTTCACTCCTAATTTAAAAAAAAAAATTTAATTTATTTATTTGTTTTTAGTTTTCAACATTCATTTGCACAAGACATTGAGTTCCAAATTTTCTCCCCATCTCTCCCTTCCCCCACCCCAAGTCACTGTGCATTCTGATTACCCCTATCCCCAATCTGCCCTCCCTTCTATCACACACCTTCATTCCCTTACTCCCACCTTCTCTCTTTTCTTGTAGGGAAAGATAGATTTCTATACCACATTACCTGTATTTCTTTTTTCCCAGTTGCATGCAAAAACAATTCTCAAAATTGGTTCCTAAAACTTTGATTTCCAACTTCTCTCCCTTCCTCCATCCCCACCCATCGCCACTGAGAAGGCAAGCAATTTAATATAGTCTATATTTGTGTAGTTCTGCAAAAGATTTCCATAATACTCATGTTATGAAAGACTGTATTTCCCTCCATCCTATCCTGACCCCCATTTATTCTATTCTCTCTTTTCACCTTGTCCTTCCCCAAAAGGATTTATTTCTAATTACTCCCTCCTTCCATTTGCCCTCCCTTCTATCATCCACCCCATACCCCAGTTATCATCTTCTCCCCTACTTTCCTGTAGTGTAAGATAGATTTTCATACCAAATTGAGTGTGCATGTTATTCCATCCTTAAGCCAAATGTTATGAGAGTAAGCTTCACTTTTTCCCTCTCACCTCTTCCCTTTCCCTCCATCAAAAAAGATTTTTCTTACCTCTTTTATGAGAGATAATTTGCCCATTCCATTTCTCCCTTTCTCCTCCAATATATTCCTCTCTCACCCCTTAATTTTATTTTTTTAGATATCATCCCTTTCCATTCAACTCACCATGTGCCTTCTGTCTATATATATATATATATATATATATATACGTATACATATATATATATACGTATATATATATACATATGCATATATATACATATATATACATATACGTATATATACGTATATATATATATATATATATATATATATATATATATATATATATATATAATCCCTCCAACTATATACATACTGAGAAAAGTCTCCAGAGTTACAAATATTACCTTTCCATGTAGGAATGTAAACAGTTCAACTTTAGTAAATCATTTATGATTTTTCTTTCTTGTTTACCTTTTCATACTTCTCTTGATTCTTGTGTTTAAAAGTCAAATTTTCTATTCAGTTCTGGTAATTTCATCAAGAATGCTTGAAAGTCTTATTTCATTGAATGACCTTTCTTCCCCCTGAAGTATTATACTCAGTTTTGCTGGGTAGGTGATTCTTGGTTTTAATCCTAATTCCTTTGACTTCTGGAATATCATATTCCAAACTCTTCAGTCACTTAATGTCGAAGCTGCTAGATCTTTTGTTATCCTGATTGTATTTCCACAATACTCAAATTGTTTTTTTTCCTAGCTGCTTGTAAAATTTTCTTCTTGATCTGGGAACTCTGGAATTTGACTGTAATATTCCTTGGAGTTTTTCTTTTTGGATCTCTTTCAGGAGGTGATCAGTGGATCCTTTCAATATTTATTTTCCCCTCTGGTTCTAGAATATCAGGGCAGTTTTCCTTAATAATTTCATGAAAGATGATATCCAGGTTCTTTTCTGTTATCATGGCTTTCAGGTAGTCCCATAATTTTTAAATTGTCTCTCTTGGATCTATTTTCCAGGTCAGTTGTTTTTCTAATAAGATATTTCAGGGGGCAGAGAAAAGATGGCGGAGTAGAAAGACGCACATAAACATAGCTCCGAAACCACAACCCATAGAACATCTGTAAAAAGGAATTCACAGTGAATTCTGGAGCAGCAGAGGCCACAAAACAGTGGAGCAAAGGAGATTTCTGTTCCAGAGGGACCTGCAAACTTCTCGCAAAAGGTCTGTCGCACTGCAGACGCAGAGCCCAGCCCAGCCCTGCCGCGGCCGTGGCACTGAGAGAACCAGATCCGAGCGGGCTTCAGGGATGGGATCTCCAGCGGCCACGCAGGTCTCTCCACCCACAGGTGATGGGGGTCGGTGAGAGGGTCTCTTTGGTGGGTCAAGAGGGGAGTGAGGTGCACCCATAACTCAGGCCCACTTGGGAGGCAACAGAGGAGGCGGGAGCAGACCAAGGCTCCCCAAGCAGGCAGGAGCCTGGATCCATTGTTGAAGGTCTCTGCATAAACCCCCTGAGGGAACTGAGCCCGTGAGGCAGCCCTGCCCCTACCTGGGCAGCTGAACTTGATCTCACACTCAATAGCAGCCCTGCCCCCGCTCAAAGGCCTGAGGCTGGGAAGCAGCTTTTGAGTCTCAGACCCCAAGCATTGTCTGGGAGGATCCAGAGGCGAGGTGGGTGTGATGAGAATATTCAGAGGTCAAGTCACTGGCTGGGAAAATACCCAGAAAAGGGAAAAAAACCAAGACTATAGAGGGTTATTTTCTTGGTGAACAGGTTTCTCCTCCCCTCCTTTCTGATGAGGAAGAGCGGTGCTCACCATCAGGGAAAGACACGGAAGTCAGGGCTTCTGCATCCCAGCCCACTCAATGGGCTCAGACCATGGAAAAGCTCAGAAAGGGCTCAGAAAATTTTGAAAATTATGTTAGAGGACTGGACGAACAACTGGAAAGAGTAATCAAAAACATGCAAGCAAAGTATGAACAGCAGATCACCTTGCTAAAAGAGACCCAAAAACATGCTGAAGAAAATAACACCCTGAAAAATAGGCTAACTCAATTGGCAAAGGAGGTTCAAGAAGCCAATGAGGACAAGAATGCTTTCAAAAGCAAAATTAGCCAAATGGAAAAGGAGATTCAAAAACTCACTGAAGAAAATAGTTCTTTCAAAATTAGAATGGAACAGATGGAGGCTAATGACTATGAGAAACCAAGAAATCACAAAACAAAACCAAAAGAATGAAAAAATGGAAGATAATGTGAAATATCTCATTGGAAAAACAACTGACCTGGAAAATAGATCCAGGAGAGACAATATAAAAATTATGGGACTACCTGAAAGTCATGATCAAAAAAAGAGCCTAGACATCATCTTTCATGAAATTATCAAGGAAAACTGCCCTGAGTTTCTAGAACCAGAGGGCAAAATAAATATTCAAGGAATCCACAGAACACCACCTGAAAGAGATCCAAAAAGAGAAACTCCTAGGAACATTGTGGCCAAATTTCAGAATTCCCAGGTCAAGGAAAAAATATTGCAAGCAGCTAGAAAGAAACAATTCAAGTATTGTGGAAATACAATCAGGATAACACAAGATCTAGCAGCTTCTACATTAAGGGATCGAAGGGCATGGAATAGGATATTCCAGAAGTCAAAGGAACTAGGACTAAAACCAAGAATCACCTACCCAGCAAAACTGAGTATAATACTTCAGGGGAAAAATTGGTCTTTCAATGAACAGAGGACTTTCAAGCATTCTTGATGAAAAGAGCAGAGCTGAAAAGAAAATTTGACTTCCAAACACAAGAATGAAGAGAACCATGAAAAGGTGAACAGCAAAGAGAAGTCATAAGGGACTTACTAAAGTTGAACTGTTTACATTCCTACATGGAAAGACAATATTTGTAACTCTTGAAACTTCTCAGTATCTGGGTAGTTGGTGGGATTACACACACACACATGCACACGCATGTGCACATGCACACACACATAGAGACAGAATGCACAGAGTGAATTGAAGAGGATGGGATCATATCTTAAAAAAATGAAATCAAGCAATGAGAGAGAAATATATTGGCAGGAGAAAGGGAGAAATGGAATGGGGCAAATTATCTCTCTTGAAAGAGGCAAGCAAAAGACTTATTAGTGGAGGGCTAAAGAGGGGAGGGAGAGAAAAACATGAAGTTTACTCTCATCACATTCCACTAAAGGAAGGAATAAAATGCACACTCATTTTGGTATGAAAACCTATCTTACAATACAGGAAAGTGGGGGATAAGGGGATAAGCAGGGTGGGGGGGATGATGGAAGGGAGGGCCTGGGGAGGAGGGAGCAATTTGAGGTCGACACTCATGGGGAGGGATAGGATCAAAAGAGAATAGAAGTAATGAGGGACTGGATAGGATGGAGGGAAATATAGTTAGTCTTATACAACACAACTATTATGGAAGTCATTTGCAAAACTACACAGATATGGCCTATATTGAATTGCTTGCCTTCCAAAGGGAAAGGGTGGGGAGGGAGGGAGGTAAAGAAGTTGGAACTCAAAGTTTTAGGAACAACTGTCGAGTAATGTTCTTGCCACTAGGAAATAAGAAATATAGGTAAAGAGGTATAGAAAGTTATTTGGCCCTACAGGACAAAAGAGAAGATGGAGACAAGGGCAGAGAGGGATGATAGAAGAAAGAGCAGATTGGTCATAGGGGCAATTAGAATGCTTGGTGTTTGGGGGGGGAGGGGACAAAAGGGGAGAAAATTTGGAACCCAAAATTTTGTTAAAATGAATGTTAAAAGTTAAATAAATCAATTAAAAAATTAAAAAAAAGATATTTCATATTGTCTTCTATTTTTTCATTCTTTTGATTTTGTTTTGCAATTTCTTGGTTTCTCATAAAGTTGTTAGTTTCCATCTGCTCCATTCTAATTTCTAAAGAACTATTTTCTCCAGTGAGTTTTTGAACCTCCTTTGCCTTTGGATAATTCTGCTTTTTAAAGCATTCTTCTCCTCATTGGCTTTTTGAACCTTTTTTGCATTTGGGTTAGTCTATTTTTAAAGGTGTTATTTTCTTCAGCATTTTTGGGTCTCCTTTAGCAAGTTGCTGACTTGCTTTTCTTGCTTTTTTGTATTGCTCTCATTTCTCTTCCCAATTTTTCCTCCACCTCTCTTACTTGATTTTCAAAATCATTTTTGAGCTCTTCCATGACCTGAGACCATTGCATATTTTTTTTTGGAGTTTTTGTATGCAGAAGCCTTGATCTTTATGTCATTCTCTGATGGTATACTTTGTTTTTCCTCATCTGAAAGAATGGAAGAAAATACCTGTTCACCAAGAAGGTAACCTTCTATAAACTAATTTTTTTCCCCATTTTTTGGGCATTTTCCCAGCCAGTTACTTGACTTTTGAGTCCTTTGTCAAGTGAAGGGTATATTCTAACGACCTGTAAGCTCTGAGTTCCTCCAAGGTAGCACATTCAAGGGAGTGGAGTTTACTCTTCTCCTGGCATGCACTCTGATCTCTAAGTAACCACAAGCTTTACTGCCCAGGATCTGTGAGTAGAATTTCCTCTCCAGAGTCTCCACAAGCTCCACCAGACCAGAGCTCCTCCTCACCTCAGGACCACCATCTCACTCTGAGATCCAGATCAGTGCTTGATTCCCCCAGGGTCTTTAGACCGAGGGCTCCTAAATTGGATGCTGTTGCTGCTCCTGCAGTGGCCGTCACTGTCCTGGCGTCAAGGGCTGGGGCCTGGGTGAACTGCGCTCCCTTCTCACCTCGGTGAAAGAGCTTTTGCACTGACCTTTGAAGCTGTCTTTGGCATTTGTGGGTTAAGAAGTCTGGGAACCACAGCTGTTGCCAGTGATTCCAAGCTCCTTAGCTTGCTCCAGTCATGTCTGTGCTGTGCTAGAGACCAAGACTGGGCTGTGCTCCACTGTGAGCACAGAGTGGTAGACCTTTCCTGTAGGCTTTCCAGGCTGCCTTGGGCTGGAAATCACTTTCACTCTGTCATTTCGTGGCTTCTGTTGCTCTGGAATTTGTTTAGAGACATTTTTTGCAGATATTTTATGGGCTATGGTGGGGAGAGCTACAGCAAATCTGTCCTTCTGCTTTACCATCGTGGGTCTGCACCATAGCTAGGGATTCTTATAAGAGATAAGAATGTGCATAAGCATAGTGTATGCAAAGGCATGAAGATGGAAGTCCAGTTTAACTGGAAAAAAATACATGAATCATAGCAATGTGTGAAGAATCTAAAAAAGATAGACTGGAAACAAACAAAAGATTTAAATGTCAAAGAAGTGAGTTATTTTTTTAAATTTTATTCCAGTGGCAATTGGGAGCCACTGGAGCATTTTGAGTAGAGGAAGGACATGGTCAGATTCATTCTTTTGGAATCTCAAATGGGTATATGTTTAGAGTATGAATTTGAGAGAAAACAAGCCAGAGGGAGAGAGACCAAGAGTTATCTTTCTATAAATCTTTTTATGCATCTAATGTGCTGACTATTTTCTTTTCTTTTTTTTAATATCCCTAATCTATAAACTTACTACCTGAACAATTTGACTGTTACATCCTTCTTTTGAAAATTTGGCACACCTTCTTTGTTATTTCTTTCTCATATGCAATTTGTATGTGTACTTATACCCCTTGTTAGTCTTTTTATTTACGTCTCTCTTACTTACAATTTTGATTATTCAGAGATCATTATATATCATGATTCATAGGCATATAGCATCACTCAGGGATGCTGGTGTTATGGAGAAAGAATTTCTGAATAGTAAGCAGTTTTGTATCATAATTTTACCTGTCACACCAGTGGATATGGAAATAGTTCAAATGACCAATTGCAGTTCTTACTCACTACCTTTTCCTTTCCAGTCCCTTTGTCTTCAGAGTTGTAATAAGCAACATCTTTTTACAATAATTATCTCTTTCTTTTTTTTGACTAAAAGTATTTTTATTCTGACATCTGAATAAGTGTTGATTCAGAACATGGCCTTTGGCATCTTTTTCAACTTATTCATCAGATTGTTGCACTGTGCCTTTCCCAGAAACATAGAGGCCATCCAAAAATTTTCTGATATCCTTGTTTTTGACTGTGGTAGTCTATTGGATCAGGGCAGTTGAGTTTGAAACAAGTTCAATATCATTTCCTTCAAGAATTAACTCATCTTTTTTGGACTTGAGAAACAGCACAAGCAACACCTGGTCTCATGAGCGCTCTTCGGATTTATTTTTCACCCAAGAGGTTTCTGATTTCAATAAGTGAGTCATTCTCTTGAATAACAACATTGATGGGGAAATGAGCACTTACAGACCTCATCTTGTAATGAAAACCAGGGTAATGCCTTTGATCATGTTTTGTACATGTCTACAGATTGTGTGCATGATTGGTTGCAAGTTCTTTTCAATTGCCCAACCATTTGTCCACCCGGAGACATTTTTTCTTCTTTCCAAGGAGACTGATCCCAACACTGATATGGTTGAAATCCTTATGGAGGATTCCTCTGGGCCCCCTTTACAATAATTGTCTGACCCTTAAGGGAGATTTCAACATTTTCTGGGATGTCAATGATCTGGTTGCTCAGAATGCTCTTCATTCTAGTAGTAAATGGGCCAAGGACTAATTATCTCTTTTTCAGCTAAGGGCTATATTGTAGTCCTCAGGTCCATGTGGATACCTCATCTATTGCTTTAGAAAATTTATACTAAATGAAAAGCTCAAAGTACAATCACTAATTTTCAGAGCCCCCACTTAGGACAATTAGTAACATTTAGGCAGAGGTTTGGTACTTTGCTTTTATTTAAGTTTATAAGCATAGAAAATTATGAAGTCTGTTAATAGATAGGCACTAGCATGAAAAATCCAGGGAAAAAGCAAACCTTTACTTAGAACTTCCATTAGTTCTTAAAAGAGGTAGGTAAATTTGGTCACTTTAATCCTAAGCTTCTTTCCCAGTCAATAGGGGTAATGGTATTTCTTTATCTATCCTTTGTATACCATAGCTCTACCCTTTTACTTTTTTACTATTGCCCATAGACTGGCAATTTTTTCCTGTATTACTTTTTGAGGTCCCTAGTGTGTCCTCTATAGTATTATACAGTCTCATCCCCTGATTCCACCTAGTTCAATGACTTTATGCAGTCCCCAAAATGTATGACTAAGTCCACCAATCTGAACAGATTTCCTTTTGAATCTCTGGATTGCCTGGGCTTTGTTCATACCTCTTGAGTACTTGAGAGGTTCCCAAGTGATAAATGATAGGATATAGCATAATACCCTTTATTTTAGGTAGGGTTGAGGTGGTTTGATTGAATAACTCATTCAAATTAACTCAATCACTACCTTTACATCCTATTCATTATATAGAATACCTTTGGTTATTACTGACATTTTTCCTTAAATATAGTAAGACTTTTCAGTCTGAAAAAGAGGGGAGGATTCAAGCCTCCTTGGACCTGTCATTCTATTAGATTTCCATATTCCTAACTACACCCTGGTTACTTTGCCCTTGAGCAGATACAATCTATGCTTTTATTTTCTTTCCTCTCTTCTCTTCTAACTCTCAGCTATCTAGCTTCTGATATCAACCTTGGACTGAAATTGCTCTCATTAAAATTATCAATGATTTTTCAATTGCTAATTGCATTTTTAATAGTAACATTGTTTCCATGTTTTTCCCACATTTTTAGAATCTTCTCAAGATATGACATAAAATGACCTCTTGAGGCTTTCAAGATTTAGCAATTCATGATTTTGTTCTTTTTGAAGTATGCTTGGTGTGGTCCAGCTATACTCTTAAAAGTCATTTCCTCTATCACTCTCAGCACTTACCTAGGATTTAAGTTTCCAATTTTTTAAAATTTCTATAATAAAATGAACTAAAATGTGAATAAGTTCTGAATTTTAAGTTTCTCTTCAATCTACTCTTTTTCAAATGTTTCATATGAATAAATGACTTTTCTAGCCCATTACACATCATCTTTTCCAGCAGATTGGCCACTCTATCATCACTATTCTCACTAGTCTTCAATCACTCCTTGTCTGCTGGCAACTTCCATACTGCCTATAAACGTATCTATGTCTCCACTGTTTTCAAAACCCCTCACTTGATCCATCTATGCCCATTAATTGTCTTTCTACATCTCTCCTTTCTTTTGTGGCTCTTGAAAAGCTGATCAACAATAGGTGCCTCCATTTTCTTCTCACTCTCTTAACTCTTTGAATGCTTAACTTCCCACCTTATCATTCAGCTGAAACTGCTCTCTCCAAAGGCACTAAAAATCTTGTAACTGACAAATGTAATGGTCCTTTCTCAATCTCCATGCTTCTTGATCTTTCTTTAATCTTTGACAATATGAATCACCCTTTTTCCCTTGGTATTATCTCGTCTCTAAGATTTCATAACATTGCTCTTTTCTGATTCTCCTCCTATCTGTCTGCCTGTTCTTTTTCTGTCTCATTCATTATATCATCCAGGTCATGCTATCTAATTGTGGGTATCCCCCAAGGCTGTGTCCTGGACTTTCTTCTCTCCTTTATCTATATTATTTCACTTGGTGATCTCATTAGCTCCCATAGATTCAATTTTCACCTCTTTGCAGATAATTCTCAGATTTACTGACCTCCACTCTCACTTCTTGTATGTCCTATTCAATATCTAAAACTGGATCAGACATGTAAAACCCTATATCCAAAACTAAATTCATTCTCCTCATGCTTCCCACACATGTAAACCCTTCCTTTCTCCCTAACTTTCTTATAACTAACAAGGGTACAACTCCTCACTCTCTCTCACCCCCCACCTCAGGCCGTATCCAATATGCCCTGTTCTCTCTTCTAACATTACTACCACCTTCATGGGCAGTTCTTCATTTCCTCACTGCTGGAGTATTGTAATACCCTTCTCATTATTCTACTTCATTCAAGTCTTTTCCCACTCCAGGCCAACCGCCTACAGCTGTTAAATTGATCTTCCTAAAGCATAAAACTGACCGTGTCATCCCTCTATTCAATAAAATCCGGTAGCTATTACCTCCATAATTAAATATAAAATCCTATACTTCACTTTTTAGATCCCTTCATGTTTCATCTATTTTTCTCCTCTCCACATGTTCCATGATCCCATGACACTGGCTTACTTACCACTCCTCAGACATTATAATCTCTTTTCCTCCTCCTTACTTTTTCAATAACTGACTTCCATACCTGCAATTTTCTCTCTCCTCATGTCTGCCTCTTAGCTTCCCTAACTTTCCACAATGTCACCCAAAGTCCTAATTTCTATAAGAAGTCTTCTCCAAACTTTGTTAATTTTACTGCCTTTCTTCTGAAACTACACTCAAATTTATCCAGTATGAATTTTGATTGTATATATTTGTTTGCATACTGTCTCCCATATTAGATGGTGAGTTCCTTGAGAGCAAGGCTTTTTCTTTTCTTTGTATTATCAGTGCTTAGCACTGTCCATGGCAAAAAGGGGGAGCTTAATAAATGCTAGTGGACTGATTGATAATAATTTTATATTTCAGATCTAAATTTTTGATAATTTTTGCTGAATGAGGTTGTCTTCTGGAACAATATTCAGAAAAATAAAATCCAACTGTGTAATTTCTCTTTTATTTTTTGAATAAATCTCAATTTTATTTATGCAAATGAATACTCAACAGTTAAATTTTAATGACATGTACAAAACAAATTCAGGCATTACAATGAATAAAAAGTTTTCACAAATAGTTTTTTTCTCCTTCTCTCTAAAGCTCTGACTTACAACTATTTTTTTAATTTCATATTTTAATCTGTCAAACAACTCATTTAAACAGTAGATATGTAGTACAGTGAATAGAATGTACTTGGAGTCAGGAGGAGCTGAGTTTAAAACATGCCACAGACAACAGTTTTATGACCCTGGACAAGTCATTTATCCTCTTTCCAGCTAAGTTTCATCATCTGCAAAAACACATCAGCTTATAGAGTTGTGATTCTAAAAGGAGGAAATATACGTGAGGAGCTTGGCAAACTTTTAAATCACTGTATAAATATTAACTGTTATTGTTTATGATGATGATGATGATGATGATGATGATGATGATAGTAATAAAATAAGTTTTTTTAAATTTAAAAAGAATTAAGTTTAAAAGGTTTTTTTTTTTTTAATTTTTAGGGAAGGAAAAGGGAGAAAACCTCCTCTTGACCTTGTAAATTTCTCATCTTTTCTGTCATCTTTTCCCTGACCCTTCACTGATAAAATTCTAGAATGAGTAACAATCCTTGTATTCTTCACCTACTTTCATCAGTTCTTTATAATCTGGTTTACACGGCTATCACTGTTGAAACTACCTTTCCAATGACACTATTGTGCTCATTGCCAAATTAGATATTTTTTTCAATTTTGAACCACATTGACAAATAACATTTGACAACGTAGACTACTGTGACAAGATGAGCATTTCCCCGACACCCTTTTTTCCTCCCATCCACACCATGAGGAGTTTTCAACCTTAAAGAAGACAAACTTTTCTGAAATCTTACTTAACTCAGCTTTTTGTTTCTTGTTCATTACAGGGCATAAAATGTCCCAAACATATGGAGTCTCAGTTCCTGGGACTTATAGGTTTCCTTAACCCAGGTGATTACTGTGCTTTGCTGACCAAACACATTTCGATATGGAGGCTGTGGCTGATGTATTCAGAGAATACAAATACCACTGTGTCTTTAATAAAATACCATTGTTGTATTAGAGCAAAATAAACTTCCCTTTATTAAATGTTCAATGAATTGAGAGTGCGCTTTTTCAATAACATACCTAAACAGAGTGCTGTCATTAAAACAGTACCTCCAACAATTGTCCCATCATTAATGCTCTCGTAGATTTTTGGTTGCAGGATACTATTCACTTCTGGTTCATTTCACAACATTCTGACTTCCCTTTCTTGTTTTCCTTTGATGGTTTCTAATCTTATTCTTATCTTGTAAATTTAGGCGTCTTCCATCTCCCAAGGTTCTGTCCTTGGCCCTATTTTCATCTATTTCTAATCCTTCCCTTGGAATTCATCCATTTATATAATTTGACTTATTATTTCTATGAGAATGATTTGCCAAACCCTACCTCCAGCCCTGGAGTTATCACTACACTAGTAGTAACTCACTTTTAAGTGATTGCCACATGAATCTGCCCTTGAAGACCTAATATCACTCTTCAAAGTGAACCTATTTGATATAAATATGTGCAGTGTAATGGCCTGCCTCTGAAAGCAATGTACTTCCCTACCAAAGATTTTAAAATTTTAAATTAAATCTATCAATAATTGTATATCATAGAAGGGAAATTTTGCTCAGGAAAAGGTTGATTTAGATGGCATTCTAAAATTCTGCAACTTTGTGAAATAAAAAACTGAAATTGTCATCTTCCCTCCAAAAGTTTCCTTATAACTTTCTTAGTTATATGAATGGCATCCACATTTTTCCAGGTAAGTCAGTTAAAAACTTTTTTTTTTAAATTTTCATCACCTTTGCTTCTATCAATTATTTTCTAGTGATCAAAAAAAGGGCTAACTACTGTTGAATTTGCCTTTGATTCATTTCTTTAATTCATCACTCCCTCTCTATTTCTCTCTACCACCACTCTAGTTCAAGGTCATTACTTATTATGTAATTATTAAAATACTCTTCCAGTTGAAATGCTTATCTATAGTTTGGCTTTATTTTCATCTATTCTTTTTGCACCTTCTTGTACAATCTCTCCTTTACAATGTGTTAAGCAGATAATTTTCCTACTCAGAAACTTTCAGTGACTTCCTATTAACTTACTAAATTAAACTCAAACATTTATCAGTGACCCCTAAAACCTGGTTTTCATTTACATTTCTTGTCTTATCCCATATACTTCTCTTCTTACATTCTATTATTCAGATGAACTGAACAACTCAATATTCTGCACAGCTACATGCCTTTACTTATGCTCCTTTCCCTCCTGTTCCTACATGAATTTTACTGAATTTCTTAATTTTGTTCAAGCCCGAGATCAGATTTCATGTTTTACTTTAAGTCCTCACCTCAACTATGAAAGTATGAGTAAATTCTGCCTCTCCAAAGTCTATGAATCACTTGAATGAAAGTTTTCAATCTAGAAATAGAATTTTAGTACAGATAGAAGCTTTAAAGATAATGTAATCTAACTCAATCATTCTACAAATAGGCAAAATGAGGCCCAACTTTATAGGTAACTGATTATTGGTTATAATTAGCATGTTTTTAATAGATTTTTATAGACAGTATGGGAATTGTCTGCAACAAAATCTGAATCAACTTCTAGTGTTAGATAAAGTCTCTACAAATCTTTATCTGGAACATGTGCACAACTCTAAAATTCAAATGAATTCAGTATGTGTTATTTTTTTCTGACATCTTTCACAAAGAGTATAATGCATTATAAATTCTTTTGGCCTACCCAGGTATCTCCATTTGAAAATGCCATCATGCAGAGCAAGCTAAAGTACATTATGGCTATTTCCATGTATTCTTTTACCATGACATTTAAGTGTCTCTGGTAAGAATATTCACTTTATCAACATGACAGCTTCATGGTCCATAAATACTTTGACTCTTTGACTATGATGTCAGATCTGCTGACTTTGCGATTAACATAATTCTTTATTACTCATAACAATGCCTGGTCCATGAAAAGCAAATCACTCATTGCTACTGCACCAACATCAACTATAGTCAGCTATAGACATTGTTAGAAAACAAGTTTTTGAACTTTATTGGCAAAATTAGACTTATTTTTTAAGTATTAGCAACTAATACATTTACATGACAATTAATATTGTATCTTTCGTTGTTTTGGTATGCCATTATATCAAATTTAAATTACTTACAAGGAACATTTCGCTCATTCTGAACTTGTTTCAAATATAATATTTGACATGGAACTTAGTAAATATCTTTATTAGCAACGGGGTTAAAATGTAAATGGCAAGATTAGAGAGATAGAATTTCAGAAATTTAAATTTAAAAATTTATAAACTGTGATTTTATTATTAAAATGTTATAAGAATTATAAAATTTGGTTTTAATGTGAAACTAAAATATGTGAAAATCAGTTTTCTTTGTGACAAGATATGCTAGTATGGCAGCTACAGTATTCTAGAAGATGTAACATGAGTCTTTTCTTCCCAAAGATTCTATTATTTACCTGAAATGAGATGTCAAGAGGCATAACCTGAACATTTGAGAGACTTATAGGAACCCAGATATGTTAGATATATAAAATGAGGATAGGAGAAAAATGTATAGACTGTTCTTGGTGACAGAGAACTACTAGAAAGTAAATCTTCAGTGACTATTCAATGGTAATGAAATATAAATGCAATCAAACAGGGGGCACTAAATTAGAAATCTATAGCATTTGAAAAATTATATGGAACACATAATTCATGTAAAAATATGATTGGTTTGGACTCCTATATTTCAAGTGTCCATTAATGGTTGTTTGGGAGGTTCTCACATAAAAACATTACCGAAATGTTAGATTCATTTAAATTTTTTTTCATTACTTTATTGAAATAATAATTAACAAATGAGTGTTGTGATATGATGAAAGATTGTGAATATAATGCACATGTTGGATAAAATCTTATGAGAATAATGGATGATAAAGCAATAACTTTTGCATAATTTCTCCAACTTTTGTCTTTGAAAATGCCATCATACTAAATACTCAGAATAAAAAATATTCTGTTAAAGCAGCTACTGTGGGGCCCACTTTGAGTTAAATGTGTTCAGAAGTATCCAAGAAACATAAAATATAATTCTTGAAATGGGAATATATAGAATACGAGAGATAAGACTACCATATTTGAATCAATTAATGAAAAATACAAAATATTATATGATTTTGCTAAAATTATGTAACATATATTGTTATCTAAAAAATAAGTAGAAAGGCAAGAATTCAATGGATTCAATTCTTCATTGAGAATCTGTTATTGAGTTGCATATGAAGAATAGTTATTATTTAAGTGCTTAGATAAAAAAAGGTAATATAATCCAGTTTAGAACAAAGATTAAAAAGATATAATGTCATCTGTCTTCAGGTTTCTAACAGAATAATCAACCAATCAACAAGCATTTATGTGCTATCTGGCAAAATAATACTTTTAGATCTTAATATTTAACTATATATACATATATATCTACTCTCTTTCTCTCTCTATGTGTATATACACATACATACAAACATATAAACACATACATATAAATGTATATATGTATGTACACACATGTGTATGTATTTGTATGTATGCATGTACATGAAAATTAAGGTTGAGAATAGTCCAGTATTTCATATACACACAGTGACAGATAAAAAATATGAACCCATATCTCTTTACTCTAAATCTAATGGGTCATTTCTTAAAATTCAAAATTCATTCTTGGATTAATATTTGGTTTCCTTTATTTTTTAAATATTGAATGAATTAGGTAGAACCAGCAAAATTATTACTATAATGTAAATTTTTTAAAAAATGAAGCTCAGTATTGTGTAACTATAATGATCAGTCATATCCCTGGAGAAGAGATGAGGAAATACACAATCCTCCTTTTTTTGAAGGTGAGTTCTCTATGGACACGAAACACTGCATAGGTCACTGGACTTGGTTACTGTGTTGAATGATTTTGCTTAATAGTTTTGTTTTGTTCCTTGCAAGGGTAGATTCAAAGGGAGGGGGTGAGAGAAGAGAGAAAATGTTGAGGAAAGATGGAGGTATAAAAGGAAACGTCATCAATAAAATATAAATACAAGAAATGGTGAATATAATAATTTCCAATGAACATGGGGAAAATATCACAAACAGATCAAAGAAAACAGAATCAGGAGAATGATATATTGATGACCAAAAGAGTATAAGTTTAAGCAATATTAAAAAGGAACCAAACTGAAATGAATTATAAAGATCAATATACATAGATTCCCAGGGGGAAAGAATAAGAAAACATTTTCAATGGATCTTTTTTTGATGGAAACTTTTCTGATAAAGTTGCAAAATGGCATAAATTCTCAGATATTGTCTTAATTGTTGGTTGGACTTGCTAAATATTTTTTTCCTTATTTCAAGAAATGGAAGATTGAGGGCATAGAAAAATGAATGATTTGCATGTGTTTATTTAAAGATGGGAGTCAAACATGACCTTACCACTGCCATTAACACAACAACAACAATTTTTAAAAGATTGACAAATTTCTTACCTCAAAACAACCCTGCTATATGGGTTGCACAAATTTTATTATATTCATTTTACAGATGAGAAAAATGAAGCACAGAATGGTAAAAGTCATTTGCCCTCAGTGACAAATTATTAATGATTGGAAACAGTATATGAACCCAGGCCTCTTTACTCTGAGTAAAGATTTGCTTCCAGTAAATCATGGCCCAGCAAATTAATCTCATCAAAATGAATATTTACTTTTTCCTTTACATAGAAATTTTGTCATTTTTTGTACCTCTGGAAAGAGGGATAAGTGAGTAATGTTAAATCTGAGCTAAACTCTAAAAAGTTTAGAACCAACTCTCTGGAGGAACCATGTAATAGCTACCATATGTCGTCCTTTCTTTCTCCATTTTTATGATTTGTAGGTCCAGGGAAATATATTGCAGACATCCACTCCATATAAATGAGACACGTTATTTATTCAGAGCAAGAAACATGTTAAATACCCTTAAAGAAGTTAACAGCTTTTATGCCTTCAAAAACAACATACTGTGAACTCTAACCTCACCACATGGCTATAATCATTTAAAAAGAAAAATCTTACTAATTCCTCACATAAGCACCTAAAACTGGTAGATATTAATATTACAATCAGATATCTCTGCAAAGCATCACGTGTTTCCCAATAGTCAAGCATTTTGAACTGAGATTTACAGTTTGAAGATAATACCACTCATTATAGAGCAAATTAATTTTATATTATAAGGAAGTTGTACAAACCGAGATTTTTAATGACTATATTTAACTAAGATTCTAATATGCCAAGTAGAACTGCCTATGTATATCAAATAGATTGCAATAGTGGGTTTTTTTTTCAAATATACTGTGGAAATTCTGCTAGAAAATGCAGAAAGTGTAGCCAGGTGGTAGGTTTTTTGTTTTTTTTTTTTAACTGTTTACATCATTATTCTTTTGTTTCTTGCCTTTGGCCACTGTTTTCTACCAGATGTGCTTTTTATCTTTCCTTTCAATTTGAAGAAAAAAGACTTAATATGATGTATACCAGGCCTGGGATTTTATGTGCCTGAGAAAACCGTCAGAGGTTTATGAACTACTTAATCATAATGCTAAAATGCTGAAAAATTAAGAAGCAATCTGTATAGCCTTGTTAAATGAGTTTAAAGTAGCGTATAGAAAATGTTTATCCAATATACATCGCATTATTTGTGGCAAGTGTTTTTCTAGAATTAAAACAATCTTCTCAGTAAGAAAGGAACTTGTGACATCTTATGTGAAAATAAAAGGGTTTTAGGTCAAATATTTATTGATTATTAATAAAATAATGGCTTTGGCATATATCAACCTGGCCAATAACAAATGAAATAGATTTCCAAGGTAAATATTTTCAGGTCATTTGTGTGAAATGTGACTAATAATGAATTTTTTAATGAATAGTCATGTTGTTCCTGTGTTAAAAATCTTTAAGACCTCCCTATCATCCATTAATTAACAATTACATTATTTTACAGCATTAATTGATGTCCACAATTTGACTTCGCTCTACATTTCCAGAAATTTTTCATATCACTTCTCCCTGTGCCCTCAATGTTCCAGCCAAATGCTGCTCCTCTCTGTACAAAAGAATACATCCTATACTCCTGTTTCTAAAATCTACTAAGGTTTTTGCAATCAAGCTTCCTATCCATACATGTTTTCTGATCCTACTCTCTCAAAGGTCACTAGTAACTTCCTAAATGTCAGTTGAAAAACTCCTTTATTCTTTTCTTCCTTCCTTCTTTCCTTCCTTCCATCCTTTCTTCTTCAGAAATTCTCCTTCTCCTCTTCCTTTTTCTTCTTCTTTTCTTTCTTCTCTCTCTCTCCCTCTCCCTCTCTCTTTCTCTCTCTCTGTCTCTCTCTTTCCTTCCCTCTCTTCCTCCTTCTCTCACCTTTCTTAACTCCTGTGACTGACTTCATACTATTATGCCATTTTTATCATATTTGTTCCTCTCCATTGACTTCAAAGGCACTACATTCTGCTTGTTCTTGTCCTATGTCTATAACTTTTTCTCCCATCTTTTACTAATTCATAATCTTCTTTTCATAAATTTAATATGGGTGTTTCCCAGAGATTCTTCCCTATTTTTCTCCTCTCTGTATGTTCTTTTTCTTTTCAATTTCATTTACTTCCACAACTTCAACTATTACCCTTATACAGATGAATAAATTATTTCTATCCATAGCCTTGAACTTCACTGTTAATTCTAGACCTGCATTTCTAACCACTTTATGATATTTTTCACCTCTGTCACTGAAATCCAAACTTAACATTTCCAAAATTAACTGTGTTACAGCTAATAGAACTGATCAAATCACCTATCTCCACTTAAACAACTCGCATGATGGTATACCTTGGTACATTAACCAGGATAGAACATCATTGAATCAGCTAATAAATAAAATAATCAATGGCTTCAAAATAGCTTTGAAAAATCCTTGATTAATTTATGCAATATTGATTATGAAGTCTGTTTGAATTGTTTGAAGAATTTGGTCATGCCCTGTGGATCTTACATAAAATTAGAAATCTAATTTGAAATCAGAAATTCAAGCTTCTGGAAACTTAGAAGTTGAAACCTTATAGCAATGTCCCTGAGAAAGAATCACCTAAGGGCAGAGGTAGGCATAGTTTGGCCTCCTTCTCCCACTTTTGAGTGCCTGATGAACTTTGGAAGGTCAGAGGATTTTTGGTCCTCCAGTTAGCATCCTTATCCTAGTAGCATATCTAGAGTAGCTAGCTTTCTTTATTGGGATCCAAGGACAAATTAGGCATACTGTGGAAAGAGTTTCAAGAAATAGCAAAAATCTCAGCAGAGATGCTACATTATGCTACCATGAATATGCCATGAAGAGGAGAAACAGACTTCCAGCAACCAGTGTACTTTATCACATGTGCTCTCTGATGACAACTTCCCCTGGTATCTGTGTGTATAGGAGCAAAAATGTGTCATAGACTTTTGAGGGGATGTTTTGTAGCAATTGTTATCGTTATATCACTTCAGTAAAAAGTTATTTCTAAAAGCTGATTAAAGCTGCCTGATTACTTTATATCAACTGATAATCAAGGGGAACACACTCATGTGGATTTATGAGTTGCAGCATTTGATAGCTACTTTCACCACCTCTGAGGGGATACTAAAGAAGTGTATTATATTAAATTTTTGTGCATAGTCTACATGCCTTCCAAAGTTATCTAAGTTTATACTCCGAACATCCTCTGAGTTTTCCTGCTTTTGTGAGTTTGAACACAGCTGAGACACTCTTCTACTCTTTTCCTGTTGAATTCATATCCATCTTTTAAAATCCAGTTCAAATACTACTTCCATCTTGAGTTCTTATATGATCTTTTTTGTTGATAAGCCTATTTTCCTTTTGAAAATCATAATATTGATATTCAATATTATTTGATATAATTATTATATTAATTATATATATACATAATATATAATTAATATATATTAATAATTATTGAATATCATCCCCTCTTTTGTTCTCTAATGCAGTTACATTTTCTTCAAGTATATTAGAATTTTCTGTGTTTTTCTAATCTGTAGGGTCCAGACAATCAGGGATTCTGCATAATCAGAAATTTGTATTATCGTTTATCACCTAGCATAGTGCTTTACAAACAGAAGGCTTTTAATTTGTGAATACTGTTGAATTAAATTTTGAAACTTGAAAGAAAGAAAATATCCAACAAAGTTAGCTGATAACTTTTAGTGATAGATGGAAAATTGGAGGCATCGTTCTTAAAATTCTTCCCATGTTACTGATTTGATACATAGATATATAATTCTTAACAATAAAGATAAAAAATTATATTCTATCATATCCACATGCCACAATTTACTTAGTCATTTCTGAATTGAAGGACCCACAACTCAATAGCCAGGTATTTGCTACCATAAAATGTCTTGCTCTAAATAATATTTATTGGAATTTTTCTGTCTGATGTCTTCAATAAATGAACTAAGTAATGTGATCTGCTATATGCAATACATTTTAAGATTAAAGAACTATATCAGAATTTGTTATATTGTACTATTCATTTCTTTTTCTAGTTTTTGTTTTTGTTTATATTAACCATTTTTCTTTTTCTTTCTTTCTTTCTTTCTTTTTACATAATATGAAGGTGGACCTTAGCATCTTGGGGGAATATCATTGTGGGAGATACACAGGAAGACATGGAAAAGAGTTGACAATACAGGTGACAGTGGATGAGGTGTGATATGCGTCATTGGAAGGATGTTGACATGGATGAAATTATAGATCCACTGGAGCAGGTGCTAGACTTTAGTAAAACTGAGGCCATTTTCTCTCTTCACCTTTCTCAATGAACTCAATTTCCATAGACTCAATGAATTTTTCTCGCAAGATTACTACAAAATCTCTATATTCAGCTTTCATCTCTTTCTTGAGCATCAATCCTGTGTCACCAATTGCTTGTTCAATATATCCACTTGGATATCCCAGAGAAGTCTCTGGGATTACCCAAAAAAGGGTAAGCATTATTTTCCCCTTAAACTCCAACCCACCTTTCTTCCTGAGTTCACTATTTCTGTTGAAGCTCTCATCCACCTTCCAAATATTGCAGAAATACTTTGTAACAAATGTATCTATTCTGCACAGTAAAAGTAAAGGCAACAATGAATATAAGCTACTGGAATCATCAAATTTCACCAAAATAATTTATTTTCAGAGGGAGCCTATGAAACAACAAAGATACAAGAGGGACTCAAAAGGTTCACCATGGTGACATATCCACTTGACTCTAAGCATAATATGTTAATGAAAAAACATTTTAAAAATAAGTGAATCATGAAAATTTTTTTTTTGAAAATAACATGTAGTATCTATTGTACAGGTTTTCTTGAACTGAAAATTTATTGAATTTCAGTTTAAAAATAAATTAAAAAATAAAAAAAAACAATAAAATTAAAGTTTAAAAAGAGAAAGAAAGACAAGCTCTTTGAGAGCAGGCCTTGCTAACTTATGTTTGTATTCCCACCATTAGGCACAGTGCCTGGCGTATAGTTCAGCATTTAAAAATGCTTTATCTATCCTTTGATGATTCAAAGCTTTACTAATAATAAATTCCCTTCTGGTTTCCTGATCCTCAACCCTACATGCCAGTAATGGTAGGGAGGTTGAAGTTGAGCTCTTTCCCTCTCTTCTGGCTTTCTAATCCACCAGAATCCAGTGGCCAGAGGAACAAGATCCAATATACCTTCTTTGTCATCCACTGCCAATACTCAGCCTGATGGATGGTGGTGAGACAGGTTTAGGCCATGGAAGCTCCATCCTTGAAAGATGCACAGTGTGTTCTGCCTACTGAAAGCTCATGTGGAAAAGTCTGGGGAGCCAGTTCCAAATAAGTCATGATGAAATATAATGAAATGATCTTATTTCCCAGTCCAGAGCATGTACAGGTAGTCTCACTGCAGTTTTACTAGTCCTCCTGTTGTTCTGTTGTTCGTCCTTCCTTCTCAAAGAGGACCAAAGGTATCAGGAAGATGATATCTTGACTTGCAAATAAATTGGATTGAAGTGAGGGAAGGCTGTGCAAAGTCAAAAGTCTCATTCTCTCCTCTGGAGCCATCTGGGTCCAGTGGCAAGATATATATCAGGAAAACTGGAGATGGTCCTAGATGTAGTGAGAGACCCTGGCCTTTTTTAAGCTAATGTCTTTCCCAGGTCTCAGTTTGTCTGAAGCAAGACCCATTCAAAGATGAAGGCTAAGTAAAGAATGAGGAAAAAATGGCCTCTTTTATCTCAGGATTTCTGGCCAAAACAGAAACAATTGCTATTTATATGTACTCTGAGCCATCACAATCCAAATAAAGACCATGTGAGACAGACTATTGTTAGCCAATTGTGAGAGTCAGAGGGATTTGGATTTTAAGGCATCATCAAGTAGCTCCATGTGAATCCCAGTGGGCTTTATCAAAGCCTAGGTTTCCAATGCTGTATTTCAAGAAATTATTAATGAAACTACATAGGGCAAAAAAGTTAATTGTCTCAGTTTATTTTTTTTAAATAAATAAGTAGGGAAGAGAAAAAAAAGAAAACTAGTTCCAAAACTCCAAGATATTTTGTGAGGTTTTAGCAATTAAAATTTATATTTATTTGGTCCAAGAACCCACAGGTAGGGATATGTGGACAGAGGGAGAGGAGGAAGAGGAGGGAGGTAGAAGAAAGAAGAAGGGAAGGAAGAAGCAGGATTGCCCAACTGGAACTGGCCAGTTGGGTCCCCAGTGAACAAGCTACCACTATTTAAAGATTATTGTATGTCCTTTTTTCTTGAAGAAAATCAATGAAATCAGAAAGGTGATCTCTTGACTTTCAAGTGAGTTGGATTTACATGAAGCAGAGCTGTGCACCATCCTCGCTCTTTCCTTTGGAGCCATCTGGGTTCAGTGACAAGACATAGATCAGGATGACTGAAGATAGCCCTGGATGCAGTGGAAGACTTTGGCCTTTTTTATTTTCTATTTAATTTAAATCTATTTATTTAAGTTTTCAACATTCATTTCCACAAAATTTTGAGTTCCAAATTTTCTCCCCAATTCTCCCCTCCCCCCACCCCAAAATGCCGAGCATTCTAATTACCCCTATCACCAATCTGTCCTCCCTTCTAACATCCCTCCCTTCCCTTATTTCCATCTTCTCTTTTGTCCTGTAGGGCAAGATAAATTTCTACACCCCATTACCTGTATTTCTCATTTTCTAGCTGTATGCAAGAACAATACTCAACAGTTGTTCCTAAAACTTTGAGTTCCAACTCTTCTTCCTCCCTCCCTCCCCACCCATCCCCACTGGGAAGGCAAGTCAAATTTTCTTCTCAGCTCTGGTCTTTCCCTCAAGAATTTTTGAAAGTCCTCTATTTCATTGAAAGACCATTTTCCCCCTGAAGTATTATATTCAGTTTTGCTAGGTAGGTGATTCTGGGTTTTAGTCCTAGTTCCTTTGACTTCTGGAATATCTTATTCCACGCCCTTCGAACCCTTAATGTAGAAGCTGCTAGATCTTGTGTTATCCTGATTGTATTTCCACAATACTTGAATTGTTTCTTTCTAGCTGCTTGCAATATTTTCTCCTTGACCAGGGAACTCTGGAAATTGGCCACAATATTCCTAGGAGTTTCTCTTTTTGAATCTCTTTCAGGAGGTGATCAGTGGATTCTTTCAATATTTATTTTGCCCCCTGGTTCTAGAATATCAGGGCAGTTTTCCTTGATAATTTCATGGAAGATGATTTCTAGGCTCTTTTTTTGATCATGGCTTTCAGGTAGTCCCATAATTTTTAAATTGTCTCTCCTGGACCTATTTTCCAGGTCAATTGTTTTTCCAATGAGATATTTTACATTTGTCTCCCATTTTTTCACTCTTTTAGTTTTGTTTTGTGATTTCTTGGTTTCTCATAAAGTCATTAGCCTCCATCTGTTCCATTCTAATTTTGAAAGAACTATTTTCTTCAGTGAGCTTTTGAACCTCCTTTTCCATTTGGCTAATTCTGCTTTTTAAAGAATTCTTCTCTTCATTGGCTTTTTGAACCTCTTTTACCAATTGAGTTAGCCTATTTTTCAAGGTGTTATTTTCTGCAGCATTTTTTTGGGTCTCCTTTACCAAATTGTTGACCTGCTTTTCATGATTTTCTTGCATTTCTCTCATTTCTCTTCCCAATTTTTCCTCCACCTCTCTTACTTGATTTTCAAAATCCTTTTTGAGCTCTTCCATGGCCTGAGACCATTAAATATATACTTTGGATATTTGGGATACAGAAGCCTTGAGTTTTATGTCTTTCCCTGATGGTAAGCATTGTTCTTCCTCATCAGAAAAGATGGGAGAAGATATCTGTTCACCAAGAAAGTAACCTTCTCTAGTCATATTTTTTTTTTCTTTTTGGGGCATTTTCCCAACCAGTTACTTGACTTTTGGGTCCTTTGTCAAGAGTAGGATATACTCTAGGAATCTGTAAGACCTCATTTCCTCCAAGGTGGCACAATCAAGCATGTACACTGTTCTGGGAATAGGTAGAGATTTTTGTGCCCAAAATCTTAGCAGTTGCCTCTCCACAGCCACCTAGCCTCCATTTCTGCCAAGCCAGGACTGGGGGCTGATTTTCAGATAAGCTGTGGGGGCAGGGCCACCATTCAGTGTGAGATAAAGATCAGCTCCCTCCGGGCCTCTATACAGGGCTGAAGTAAGATTTGGCTGCTCAGTGCCCCCAGGGGTTTTACAATCCAACAATGGTTGCAGGCTGCTGTAGGGGCTGCTATGGGAATTGCTGCTGCCTGCCTGATGTGACCTCTGTGGCTGCTGCCTGAGTCTGGAGCTATGGGAAGGCCCTTCTCCTTTACTGGCCAGATGAAAAAGCCCTGTCACTGACCTTTGGTGCCTGTGGGTTGAGGGATCTGCAGACACACTGCTGCTGCTGCTGCTGCGACTGGAGATTCCACCCTTGAAGTGTCCTCCTCCCAGAGCCATGCCATGCCTCGCAACCAAGGCTGAGCTTGGCTCTGCTCTGTGCAACAGTTGTTTCCCATGGGCTTTTCAGGTCTCCCTGGGCTGGAGATCTCCTCCTCTCTGTTGTTCTCCACTTCTGCTGCTCCAGAATTTGTTGAGAGTCCCTCTCTATAGGTATTTTATGGGCTGTGTGGGGAGAGCCTGCATATGTGTGTCTTTTTACTCCACAATCTTGGCTATGCCCCCCATGAAAATTTCTTTATAGGAATGAAGGAATTTATCATAGGGACTCCCATTGTCTGTGTTGCCAAGTTTATTCTGAAGGACTCCAAATTTATTACTGCATCTAGATGAATGAAATCATGGAACATGTGCGACATCTTAGCTCAGATTTTAAAAGCAGCACCTATAGAATATTCAAAAATTTTATGTGCTAGAATTTTTAACAGAACTTCGCTACATTTTATAAAATAGCAGATGACAGATCCCCATACAAATAAAACCCTTCAAATATTCATGAAAATTCAGAAAATAAATTGTATTGAACCAGCACATCATTTTAAACATAAATGTCCCATAATTGATGAAAATGTCATTGTTTCACAAAAAAAAAAATGGCATTTTGAATAGATAGCAACATGCTAAACTCTAAATTCCAAGGAATAAAAAGTTGTCAAGATATAGTATTGTAGTAGAAGAAATTAAAACCGTATAGGAACAGTATGATATGAGTCTTTCTCTTAGTCATGTTTGTTACTTGAATTGTTTCAAAGACATTTTCTTAGAGTCTACAAAAGAATTTGCATCCCGATACATTAAATATCATACAAAAATACCTTTTCTACAAAAGAATATTTTCAGTGTAGTGACAATAACATACTGTTTTTATCTAATCCCATCAAAAATTATGAGAATGAGATATTATTCTCCCAAAGTTTCCCACTGATCCTTTCCGTGAGCCTACAGAAACTGGCCTTATATAACTTTATTTTGTTTAGTTACAAAAGGATCATTTTATTCACCTCTGCAATAGTCTAAAGATAATTATATATCTATTAAAAATAAAATATTTCCAACAGAACAACCTAAATCAACATGAAAATAATAAAATATCAGTATTAGCTGCTTAGAGATTTGCTATTTACAGATGTAAATGTGTATACATTAGCTCTCTCTCCATAGCCTGGTGAGGTAGATAATACAAATATATAATCTCCATTTTAGAGACAAGAGGACTAAGCTTCAGAGAATTATAGTGACTTGTTCAAGAACACATAGGAATAAGCAGCAGACCTGAGATTTGAGCCTAATTACTCTGATTTCAAATTGAGGGGTCTTTTCACTTTCCTATGTAAGTAGTAATGTTACATTAACATGGGTCTTTTAACAATATAAGGTGACTCACCTTTAAAATTTTCCTTTTGTTTTTTAACTTCAGTTAAATCAGTTATGTGAGTTTTAAATGATAGGAGCTAGCTCTTATATATTACTTTAAGGTTTTGGGGGAAAATGCATCTTACAAAATAATATCTCATTTCATACTTATAACAACGTGGGGAAGTGTCTTTCCTCATTTCACAGAAGGGAACTTGAAGCAGATGGAGATGAGGTGATTAATCCAGGGTCATACAGTCAGTAAGTGTCAGAGGCAGTATTTGAACTCAAGTTTTTCTGACTCCATTTCTTTCCAGTATGTTATTCCCTCACCACCTAACCACCCATTATAAAAGAGTAAAATATGCTTTTAAAAATATGCATTTATTAACAAAACTATTTTAGCATGTTTAAAAAATATGTGAATTAGGGTTTGATATATGGAAGAAGGAAAATTTCAGGGTAGTCTTCTTTACCTCTTCTCCTTCACACCTTTGGCTTTGACCTGTCTTCATCCAAATTGATGTAAATATTTAAGTATTTATTCTAGGAAGACAGGGAAAGATCACTTTTATTTGAATCAATCAGGAGGAATTTCATAGAAAATATTCTTTAAAGAAAAAGATTTCAGTTGATGGATATATGGTAGAACTTTCTTCCAGGAATAAGGGTCTGTCCTACACAAATACAAATGGATTAGCATCTGATAAGATTGGGTAACGGTAATCCAATTTGGCTAGAATATAATGTGGACTAAGAGGAGTAGTGCTGAATTAAGTTGAAATGATGAATTGCAAAACAACAACAACAAAAAAAACTATGTAGGATTTGTAAGTGGAGTCAAATAAATATTTATTTTAATCTAAATGCAATAGAACAATAACATTTTTGAATAAATAAAAGAACACATGCTGCAAAATTTAACTCATATGACCCTTAGTCCAAATCCTTCTTTTATAATTTGACAATGTCTATATTTTTAATTGCATAATTCTTTTCAAAATATGTGCTATGTTGTTGCGCAGAGAGTTTCAGTCCTTTTTTTCCTTTCCAGAAACAAATGATAATATGGTTATGATAGACAAATGCATTGGTAATAAGAGTACATATTTGTGTAATCACCAAACCATTGGAGAGTCCACAATGATAATCCAGGCACTAAACAAAAGTGCATTACATTTTGAAAAGCAGTTTGATGAAACAAGATCTCCTAAGCACAAATAAACTTAGATAACACTAAATATAAATTCTGTTTGATTAATGTTTG
Organism: Notamacropus eugenii; assembly: GCF_028372415.1. Taxonomy (NCBI): domain Eukaryota; kingdom Metazoa; phylum Chordata; class Mammalia; order Diprotodontia; family Macropodidae; genus Notamacropus; species Notamacropus eugenii. The sequence goes on from NC_092873.1 coordinate 446,477,544, forward strand.
TCAGATGGGAAAGGTATTTCTTTTAGGGATTTATAAAACAAAAGAACAGAGATCTGATTCCTATAAATTATTACATTTGTTAATTCTATGAGAAGAGGTCTCCAGAGTTGTTACTGAAACTGAAATGCTGACAGCTTATTAGTAAATGCTCTTAAGACATAAATGTAGGCTTGAGAAATTTTATATTCAGTTGATTTATCCTCTAGAGTCAAGATAATTCATAGTTCAATTTGACAAGGAAAAATGTCTGCAGATTCTTTATTAGAATGAACAAATGCGGAATAAAATTCACTGAGTAAAAGTTAAAGAGGAATTTATTTTATGATTCATGTATTAATTCAAGAATACCTGAGCATTTACACATAAAGTCAGTCAAAATTATAAAACATATCTAGCCTTCAAGGACTGAATTTGTATACTTCCCTTGTTCCTTAATTTTATGAAGAGAAAGGTCGTTCATTAACCATTATTTGCCATCTACTGGAAGCCTTGCATGAGGCAGGATACAAAAGTGTGCTCAACTTGTACCTTCCCTGTAGAAGCTTACCATCTAGTAAGGGAGATTGAAGGCTGCTGTAGGATGAGTGTTAAGTGTTACAGAAATCAGGAAATCCAAGCTCTACAATCCAAGTTCTGCTACCTTTTTTTTTTTCATAGCAAGTCACTTTATCTATTAGCTTCCTCATCTGTAAAATGAAGCAGGATTTTGTAGGGAGTGGACTAAAATGTCTGCCAAGGTCCTACCTTTTAATTCTAATGCCCTGTTTATTTATCTTTATTGATAACAAAAATGATATGAAAATGCAGAGGAGAACACTTTGGACTAGATACTTTCTTCTCCCTTGGTTTTTGTGATATGTTTCTCTACTGGTTCCCATCTTACCTGTTGGGACATTACTTCTTTGTCTCCTTCACTGGATCAGTATGTACAGCCTATGGAGTCACTTTCCTCATCCCTGTTCTCTTCTTGCGCTACATCCACTCTCATTTATTTCATCAGCTTCCACTAGTTCAACCATCATCTTTACATAGTTTATTTTTAAATCTATACACCTAAATCTATTCTCTGTATGAGCTCCAGTGCCACAATACTAACTTCCAGTTATATAACTATATGTCCATTCAGATATCTAAAATTCAATATACATAAAACAACTCATTTTTTTCTTTCCAAATACTCCCCATTTCCTCATATTTTTCTATTGTTAAGTTTCCATCAGTCTTACCACGCAGATTAAATAGAAGTTGATGTTAAATCTTTACATGGTCAAGTATGGTTGATTCTATACTTCCACAATATTCTTGAATTTATCCCCTTTTCTTCCTCAAGCCACCACCCTAATTGAAACCTTTCTCACTTCTCACCTGGATTATTACCATGACTGCCCAATTGGTCTCCTATGAACCCTATGCCCTCTACAATTTATTTTCTATATCACTCTCATATTGCTATTTCTAACACACAAGTCTGACCATATGATTCCCTTACTCAGGAAACGTCAGTGGATCCCAGGTTTTTCAAAATGATTTTTTCCATCTGAGGTTATAGACTCCAGGAAATCTGTCTACAGGCCCCCTCAAGGACTCCTAGGTTATGAACCCCTATTCTATTCTAGCCAAATTGTTCTACTTGCTATTTCATCTATTGTTTCTCTACTTCTGCTTCCATTCCTTTGCACTGTCTCCCCTTCCCTACTCCCACCCTCATTCATCCATCAGACAGAGAAATACTTTATATTTATTTTGGGTATATTTGCATTTGAGGAAGACTAAATAAGAGATATCAAGGCATATAGGCAGTAAATCTCTGTAAAGAATTATTTGGGAAGATGGATTTTCCATAATGCTCAAGTATGGGTTTCACGTTGAGACCATTAGAAAGGTAGATAAGACCCAGACCAATGAAGATTTTGATTGCCAGATTTATTAATGTCAATTTTTTTTAGTAGGTAACATGGAGCCCATAAAAGATTCTCCCCCCCATCTCTTTTTTAGTTTTTTTTGTGATGTCACACTCACAGCTGATAATTCAGAAACTGTGTCTTAGATTTCTATGTATTAATCTGATTTTCAAGTGCATTATGTTATTCATATAAAGTTTTAACTATGGAAAAAATTCAAATGTTTGCTATATTACTATAAAATTTATGGTATGACTTTTTTAATATCAATATTTCTGTGTAGAACAAATCAAATGTACAGACAAGTAATGCAAGTATTTGGTAAATTACACACTAACTTCATAGAAATTCATAAATCAAGAGGAAAAAGTGAGACTTTTTAAATTTAAAATGATTAATTATAAGAATGGTCTAATCACAAAACCAGTATATGATTTTATCCTTTGCATGCATAATAAACTGTCAGATTTAACCATACTTATACCTTGCAACCTGATGAATATAAAATGAAAATACTCAAAAAAGAATTTATATGAATGTCAACAAAAGACTGTTACATTTAATACAGTCTGAAAAATGAAACAGCAAGTAATTAAACTATCTAGGACATACTGATCCATAGTCTCCAACAGTTTCTGTTGTTGGAGGAAATCAGCCCAGTGAGCAGTCAATACATTTTACAGTATGACCCTGTCCACACTGCCAAAATAAAACAGATGTTTGGGGAAACATTCATTTCATCTTACTGGATTCTAATGGACCAAGCAGAGATTTAAATTCCAAACAGATGTTTCACTAGGAGCCATATTCATACTGATATGCTGGTTTCAATTATTGTAAGAAGTAGTAGCAAACACTTATTTTTACAGTTTGGATAGGCCTAAAAGGAAACATCCAAAAGGACAACTGCCTCTCATATCCCCTTGCTACAAGCTTTATGATTCTACTGGTTCTGCCTGATGGAGCCATTTGCCAAAAAATTGTCTATGCCTTAAAGGGAGCACATCCACATTTACTAACACTCTCATTGCAAGAATGCTCCACTTCTGGGCTCAATAGTTTTCTTTTGTATATTCTTAAAATTCTAGAATCTTTGAGCTGGAAAAGAATTTAGAGATGACCAGGACCAGTTCTGCTCCCAAATTTAACAGAATAGAAACTGAGACCAAGAAGAAGCTACGTATTTTGCCCGTGATTGAAAAGCTAATCGCTGCCAGAGTCAGTACTTGAAGCCTGATTTCAAGAACAATGTGATAGATAGATAGATAGATAGATAGATAGATAGATAGATAGATAGATAGATAAGTAGACAGGCAGATGGACGGATGGATGGACAGACAGAGAGAGAGAGAGAGATATCAATATATAGATACATATTCTTTCATGTATATGCATGCATATATATATATATACAAATATACATGTATATATGCATGCATATATATATATACAAATATACATGTATCTATTTATGTATATACATTGCTCATATATAGCATGATTCATAGATCTGTTTTTGTTTTAGCTTCACTAAATTTCTAATTTGTCTAACCCTCTCCTCATCTTGAGTGAAAAATCCCTTATAACAAAGTAAAAAAAGAAATTAAATTTTTTTTAAATTAAAAATAAAGTTAAATAATGTTAGCCAAGTCTGATAGTGTCTGAAATTTCTAATAACCATAGTACAAAGGAAAGAGGTAGGCACATTTTACCATATCTTCCCAGGACTAAATTGATTACTATTCTTCTTCTTATACCAACTAATTCCCTCCTAGATTTATTTGCAAATAGGGCTGATAGCAAATTAATAAGTTAGTATAGTTATATTCAACTTTTAACACTCCTAAAAATAATGACATGAGTCATTTCAAAATTTAATTCAGTGACCAGTCTTGACCCCAAATAAAGTATGATGAAATGTATTTCCCTTTGTTCCTTGGAGAAGGAACAGACTGGGCTCATAATGTTTAATTCATAACGAAGCATGAAGGTTATATTGGCTGGATTTGGGGTAGGTTATGATAATGTTGAAGTTTTGAATAATGTCAAAAATTAATCACTAAACTTTTAATTCTGAAAGGGAAAAATATACATGCAATAAAAGCACATATATCAATACACACATATACATATAGGGGTATATACATATATACATGTGTGTATATCCTATACTAAGCATGTTAAATAAGTAAGTATATAAGATATATATGTGAGGGGGCATATATACACACACATATGCATATATGTATATATACATACATACACGCATATGCATACGTGTGTGTGTGTGTGTGTGTAATAAGCAAGAGAAAGGAATCATTAGTGCATTCCCTGGGAGAAGAAGAGTATGAGTGTTGATGTGACATTTGCCCTCAGGAGTAAGATGATGATAATTTTGAGGGACTGAAAGAGGAATAAGATAACCCTTCGGACAATCACCGTGCTTTTTCCTTTGTCTTACTAGGAAAAAAAATTGGAAATGCATCGAAGGGATGGTTATGTCAGGATGAAGGGCAAAAGGGATTGATAGATAGATATACATATATTTATCCAATATTAATTCTTTTTTTTAAATAAACTAATGACCAATTGCAAAAACATATTAAATTGTGTTGCTACATAGGGAGTTTAAAAGATCTCTGTTAAGATAACTGGTTGAAACTTAATAAAGGCATATTTTTTATAAATGAAACAATAAAAAGTAAGTATTTAAATGATATTGGTCATAATTTTGCCAAGGTAAATTACACTTTTTCTAATAAAGGGATTACTTTTAAAATCATCTTTTTTGTTTTTAAATACTACATAATTACTATTTAAACCATTTAACTTATTACCAGAAAGAACAAAAATTCGTGAAGCAATGAGTTCTTTATAAAGGATCAGAGGAGGGCTGTCACAAGGCAAAGTAGTATGGATAGTAAAATAATAAAAAAAAAATTTCTGGAAGAGGGAGGAGTGATTCATTTTAAAATTTTTGTTTATGATGGATGGTGAATATCTATCTATCCATATACATTAGAAAGTGGTTTTAAAGAGATAATGAACTGCCCTGGAATGGGGAGCCCTTGAATGGGAGAAGGAGAAATGACAGAATTGCTTCCATAAATTATGCATTGCTTTGAATGATGAGAAGCCACGTCATTGGAAAAAAAAAAACTGTAATGAAGAGACAAAAGTTGGCTGCAGAATAACACTGATGATGACTTTCCAGAAAGGAATATTACAAAATATTTTGTTCAAGAAATCTATGGGGGATAGAGTCACATATTTTTCGTATTTTAATAATCCTGAGTAATATTTTATATTAATCCCTAGGCTGTTTCAGAACAAAGATGATTTTAGAAGACATTTTTCTGTTTTTTTTTCCTTTTTTTCTTTCTTAACTGCCCAACTCTCTTGCCCTGAGCTCTATAACTTAGCTATGTGGTTGGTCCTAATGTGCTTGCTTATCCAAGGGACTCAAAAGAGACAAGTACTTAGCTTATGGCTAGAACATAACACCTAGTGGGAAAACTATATATTTCCTTGTTGAAAAATAATATAGCTTGTTTGTTATTCTGAACTTGATAAACACAGTAAACATGAAATATTTCCATACAAAAACTCAAGAAGGTTTATATATAAGCCTGCAAATCTCTATTATATTCATCTTGTTTGCTTTTCAGGTATAGTATAATAAGTTATCAATATTAAAACACAAAATTAGCATAAAATAAATATTAAGGTTTAATAAATATGTTACTCTCAAAGCTAGCCTGTTTCTTTGTATCTCCCTCTTAATTTCTTTCTGTTCTCTTCTGTGATTTTTTAAGTGCTTAAATGTCCCTCTTCTTCATTTATTACTTTTTCATTTATTTTCTTTCAGGTTAGTCCTAACCCTAACCCTATCCTTCCCACAAAATTCTTCTTAATAAGAAATCAATAAGCATTTATTATTAAGTGTCTGCTACGTGCCAGATATTGTGCTAAATGCTAGGGATATTATGATTTGCCCTCTAATATTGAAGAGGAGGATGACATCCGTAAGGTGATGCCATGACTCGCAAGTGAATTGGTTTTAAGTGAGAGGGGGAATTCTACAAAGTCACCAGTCTCACTTTCCCCTCCAGAGTCATCTGGATCCAGTGGCCACATATAAGTTATTACAACTGGAGATGGCCCAGGATTCAGTGGGAAACCTTGGCCTTTATAAGAAGATCTTTCTGAGTTCTCACTTTGACTTAGGCAAAGTCCAATGAGTGATTGGGGCTGCTTAAGAATGGCCCCTTTAATCAAAATAATAATATAATAATAACAATTATCAAACTGGAAGTGGAAAAGCCTTAGGGTTTCTAGTCAATAGACAAATAATTACTATTTATGTTCACTCTGATCCAATAGGACCCAAACAGTAACCATTAATTGATGCTTGTTTAGAGGCCTATTGTTGGCCAGTCAATGAGAACTGAGTGATTTCAGGTTTAAGGTATTGCCTTTAAGATTTTCTTTGACCTCCTCAGGGTTCCTCATGGTGGGAGCCTAGGCACTGAAGGTGGTTGCATGACATTTTGATGCAAGTGGCAGTTGCATTGTCATGAGTCTCTTATTCTCACCTTTTGGCAGGAATACCAGCTTGTTGGCTAGATTAGTTTTGATTGCAAAACCTATGCCAGCTTCACAGAGTTCCCCTTCACTGTGGCCACTATGTGAAAAAATGTGTATACTGCTCCAACTTCAGTAAACTGGCCTTCATTTGCCAGCCTTGTTTCGCTTAGGTCTGATATTTGGATGCAATACCTGTTGAGTTCTCTTGAAACAAGAGCAGTTTGTCTTTCGGGTTTACTGGATTTTGTGTTGTCTATAAGCGTGCACACATTCTATGTGCCAGTGGTGAGTGGAATCATTTTTCAGATGTTTTTGTACATTTTGTACATTTTTTTGTCTTTTGACTACAGAGTGAGATTCCGTGCCTGCTGCAGTAATCAGGCCAGCGTTGGTTAAGCAGACAATTCAGAAGCTGCTAAATGAAAAATGAGAACTCCACAGGATTTACCAGAAGGATAGTTCATCCATCTCTAAGAAGGTAGCATTTAATTCCATCAAAGGAAAAGTACAAGCAAAGCATGGAGAGATGCAGGATTCCTGGCTCGGTAAAAAGGCAGAGGAAATTCAGTTTTATGCTGATAGTTACAATCCAAAGTGCTTTTATGATTCCCTGAAAGCTATTTATGGACCAAACACCTATGGTGCATCACAGCTACTTAGTGCTGAGGGAACCACATTGATTAGTGAAAAAGATGTGACCCTAGAGAGATGGACTCAACACTTCTATTGTGTTCTCCACAGACCATCACCAATCAATGCTGAGGCCATTGACCATTTACCTCAGGTTGAAGTCAGTTCCTCCTTAAATGAACTACCAACTGAAGAACAGGTTTTTAGTGCCATTAGGCTCCTTTCATATGGCAAAACACCTGGTGCTGATTCTATTGCAGCTGAGATTTATAAGGTAGGGGGACTTTTGCTCATTTGAAAGGTGACTGAAATTGTCCAGGTTATATGGCAAGAGGAGATTATCCTGTAGGAGTTCAAAGATGCCTCCATTGTCCATCTCTATAAACGTAAAGGAAATAGATTGTCCTGCGACAATCACAGGGGCTTCTTTCTCTTAGTCATTGCTGGCAATATTCTTGCTAAAGTTATCCTGAATACACTGATCCTTCACCTGAAAGATGGTCATCCACCTGAGAGTCAGTGTGGCTTCAGAAATGGTCAAGGAACAGTCAATATGGTGTTTACTGCCCAGCAACTCCAGGAGAAATGCCAGGAGAAGAACAGAGGTCTGTACACACATTTGCAGATCTAACCAAGACCTTTAACACTGTTAGTTGTGAGGGCTTATGGAAAATTATGTCAAAATTTGCTTGCCCAGAGTAGTTCATCAGTATTGTAGGTCAATTTCATGATGGCGTGTTTGCCCAGTCTCTGGATAGTGGACAATGCTCTCATGCCTTCCCAGTCACCAGTGGAGTAAAACAGGGTTGTGTGCTTGCTTCCATGCTTTTTAGCATGATGTTTTCAGCCATGTTGCCAAATGTTTTCAGTGAGGATGAACACAGTGTCAAAGTCAGCTACCGTACTGTTGGTATATTCTTCAATTTGAAAAGGCTTCAAGCCAAGACCAAGGTAGAGGAAGTATTGGTGCATGATTTTCTGTTTGCAGATGATTGTGCACTCAGTGCAGCCTCTGAAGTTGAGATGCAACAAAGTATGGATCAATTCTCTAGTGCCTGTGCTAATTTTGGCATAATAATTAACACCAAGAAAACACAGGTTCTCCATCAGCCATCAACACACCATCCATATATGAAACCATTGGTTACACAAATGGAAAAATTTTGAATGCTGTGGATAACTTCACTTCACTTACTTTGGTAATGTACTTTCCAGTCAATGTACACATTAACAATGAGGTTGATGCATGCATTGCCAGTGCTAGCTCAGTGTTTGGGAGGTCCAGAAGAAAAGTATTGGAGAGAAGAGATATTAGACTGACTTCCAAACTGAAGGTCTACAGAGTCATTGTGCATGACCTCATTGTTGCATGCTGGTGAAACATGGACAGTCTACCAGTGCCATGCCAGGAAATGGAATTACTTCTATTTGAACTGTCTTAGGAAGATTCTGAAGATTACATGGCAGGATAAGACATCAGACACAGAGGTCCTTGATCAAACAAAACTGCCAAGCATTCAAATTATGCTTCAGAGAGTACAATTCTGATAGGCTGGCCAAATTTTTTGAATGCAAAACATATGCTTGCCAAAAAGATTATTTTATGGAGACCTTGCATGGGGCAGGCGATCACATGGTGGTCAGGAGTGATACAAGGATACTCTCAAGGTCTGTCTCAAGAACTTTGGATTCGATTGTGCAACCTGGGAGAAACTGGCACAGGACCACTCAGCATGGCATGCCCACATCAGAAAAGGTGCTGTGCTCTATGAGCAAAGTAGAATTGAGACAGCACAAAGGAAATATACAATGTGCAAATTTGGAGTATTCACCCCAAATGTTCACACAGATTATCTGTGCTCAATCTGTGGTAGAACATTGTGAGCTCATATTGGTCTGTTCACCCACACAATTGGACACATTGAAACTTGACTCTATCATGGTGATGTAATTTTGGTCCTTTCCGAGAAGAAAGGACAATAACCAGCCAATGGTCTTTAAGTAAGAAATCTAGCCAGTAAATCCCAAGACAGCTGTGTAGGTTTGCAATGTAGGTTAAATATTTTCCCCTACCCATTAATAGGCCTCAGGTGAAGCCCATTAAGAGAAACTTGATTAGGGAAGGCTTGTTTTTCAGGAAGACCCACACCTTTTGTTAGTGATGCACTGGGTTGAAAGGGTTGTGACACCCTCCAGCTCTGAAAAATGTATATACTCACTGGTGAGGTTTTGCTTTGGGGGCCTACTCTTTGGAAGAAGGTTCATGTGCCAGATGAGACTCTGGGTAGCTGTTAAGGAGCACCCCCCAACACCCTCTGGCTTTGAAAACCCAGATGTTGGGGCTTCTCTCTCTGGTAACTATGTATGTATGCAATGGTCAGGCAGTGGGATCTGTTGGTTTATCTGTGATGTATGAATTGCTACATATAGGAACTCTGAAATGTAAGAGTATAGGGCAGGTCTTCCTCAAAAGAATTTGACCACTCAAGCCCTTTTTCAGTCAGAGTAGCAACGTTTATTATACACCATTTGGACACGCAAGATTTCTCATAAATCTTCTAATTTGATGAGGCTGAGCCTGATACATTTATACAAAAAAACATTGTGGGAAGACATGTATGGGGTCTGGTAGTAGAAAGTAGCTTGATATGGGCCTGATGCAGATAATAAAAGTAGGTAAGTGGTAGGACCATAATGAAAGGACAGTTAAAAGAATTATTGAGAATCTGTGTAGACTAGAATGGTCTGAATGCCTCAGGCAAATGCCAGGAACTTGGTTCAGGGGCTGGGTTCTGGTAAATTTTCTTGGTCCAGGTTATATTGCCCCATCATAATCATAAATCAACATTCACCATCAGCTGTCTACAGAATACTGGCCTAGGCTCTGAGGAGATAGAGGGCAGGGGGTAAATGACATCCTCAGGGAAGACCTAGTGTTTACCCTTCTAGAGATTGCATTCTAGAAATATGCAATGTTATATGATAATGTTACTAAAGAATTGGAAAATAATGTGTTTTCTGAATGCTGAAAATAGAAGTAATTATAAGGAGTTATAATTTTCATATTTAACCATGATGTCCTGAAATATCTGGCTATTTCTTTTTCTCCTCTTTTACTCTTTTAAGTGTTTTTTACTTTTTAGACAAACTTCACAGACCCAATCATTCATCGAGCATTTTCTAAGTGACTGCCATATACCAGACATTTCTCTAGGCAATAAGGATATAAACACAAATGGACAGAATCTTCCTTTTAGCAGTTTATATTTTATTGGAAGAGACAACAGATACACATATAAGTAAATATGAAATATTGGGATAAAAATTATCCCAGGACCTATTGATTAGGTACTATTTTCAATCAAAGAATCAACAGTGCACAGATAGTTAACTACACTTTTATTATTATACTCAGTGTTGGTTCAACTGATTGGGAACAAGGGTCAGCATAGATATAGCTATCTTAAATAGAATGTGAAAAGTGGAATTTGACAGAAAGCAGGAGGCAAAGATAAGGGCATCGAATAGAAGGAGTGGGAAGATAAGGACATCTGCTGGTTGGTCAAAATAGGAACTGTGATTTGTACCTCACGCTTAATTGTGCAGGTAGTGTGACCTTGTAGCTTTCAAGAACAATGTCTGGAGGTTCCAAATAGAGACTAGGGCAGTGTCTTCTTCTAGTAGCAGTAAGAAATTTGAAACCTAGTTTCTTTGCCTCATGATCTTTCTCTTAGCACAGTGGTACTATAAGGAATTGATGTTTTCCATTTTCTGTACTACAAGAATATTGAATTCCATCTTGTCTAGGTTGGTCCATTGTTCCACTATCCATTTTTTTTTTTTAACTTGCACCACATATTTTTGAGAGTTTCTACTTTATAATAAAGTTTGAGGTTTGGAAATGATTTTCACCATTGTACCTACCTTTTTTCAAACTTCCCTTAATATTCTATATCTTTATATCTCTAATTATTTTTTAAGTAATTTTACTGAGCTCTGTAGATATACCTCTGATAATTTGATTGGTATAATATTAGAATGTAAACTAACTTTGATAGAATTGTCATTTTAATTATATAGTCATAGTCCATGAGCCTATTTTTTCCTCCAGCTATTTAACATGTTCTTTACTTCATTAAGAAGCACTTTGGGGATGGAGGGGGAGCCAAGATTGTAGAGTAAAAACAGGGACTTCCCTGAGCTTACCCCCAGAGCCCTCTAAATACCTGTAAAAGGTGACTCTAAACAAATTCTAGAGCTACAGAACTCACAAAATGACAGAGTAAAACAAATCTCCAGGCCAGAACAACTTGGAAAGTTGACAGGAAGGACACATCACATTGACAGGGAGCAGAGGGCAGTCTGACATGAGCTGCACCATTACAGAAGGGCAGGAAGAGGCCTCAGGGGGCTGAATCATTAGCAGCTATGGCAGTTTTCAGATTTTCAACCCACAAACCCAAAAAGGTCAATGGGAAATCTCTGTGAAACCTGGGTGAAAGAGGAGCATGGTGTCTGACCTGGTCTGGCTCTAGCCCCAGGGCAGTGGGTGTGAGTGAAGGCAGCAGCATCAATAGCAGCAGCAACAGAGGCTGCTTTCAGGGTTCTGGGACCACAAATGGTGGGTGGTTCAGTGATTGATGCAAAATCCCTGAAGGCTGGGGCAGTACACCCACACCTACATGTACACGCACACCCAGTGGAAGCACAGTTTTACCTTGACAAAAAGGTAGAAAGTCAAGTGTTAGACTGGCAAGAACATAAACATTGCAAAAGTAATCAAACTATGGAGTCTTACTTTGGTGACAAAGAAGATCAGAACATGCAACTAGAAGAAGACAATAAAACTCCTACATCAAAGGCCTGAAAGAAAATATGAAATGCTCACAGGTCATAGAAGAGCTCAAAAAGGATGTTGAAAATTAAGTAAAAGAAGTAGAGGAAAAATTGGGAAGAAAAATGAGAGTGATACAAGAAAATCATGAAAAATCAGTCAATAGCAAGCCAAAAAAGACTGAATAAAATAACAGCTTAAAAAAACAGATTAATTCAAATGACCAAAGAAGTCCAAAAAGTCAATGAGGATGGGCAGAGCCAAGATGAGATAATAACAGCAAAAACTTTCTAGAGCACTCCCTCCAAATCCAGCCTGTAAAAAAAAAAAAAAAAAAAAAAAAAAAAAAAAAAAAAAACTTGTAAAAAAATAGCTTTAAACAAATTCTGGAGCTTCAAAACAAACAGAATGAGGGAGTGAAGCAAATCTCCAGCTTAAGATAGCCTGGGAGTTTGCTGGGAAGTGTCTCTTTCACCACACTGGGAGCAGAGAGCAGTCTAGTGTGGGCCGTGAGTGGAAAGAAGGGACCTGAGCAGGCCTTGGGGGGAATGAATCTCTCACAACTGTGGTGGTTTCCAGATTTCATGACCGCCAAAATGCTGGGAACAAATTGGAAGATCAGGTGGAAAAGCCTGTGGGACCAGTGCAGGAGAATTGAGGGGTCCAACTCAAACCCCAGGGTAGCAGAAGAGGGAGTGGGTAGAGTAACCCACAGCATCCACAGCAGTACCAGGGGCAGCTGCAGCCACTATTTCTGGAGTTCTAGGCCCACAGATTGTGAGGGGATCGAGCAGCTAACAGTACATCCCCCACCGCCACTGGAAGGAGGGAACTACTTTGACAAAGAGCTAAAAAGTCAAGTAAATGGCAGAAAAAAACAAAGCGAGCAAAAACAGAAACAAGAATGTTACTTTGGTGACAAGGAAGACCAAAGCTTCCAAATAGAAGAAAACAAAGTCAAAGCTCCTCCATTCAAAACCTGAACGAAAAATATGAATTGATCTCAGGCCATGAAAGAGCTCAAAAAGGATTTTGAAAAACAAGTAAAAGAAGTGGAGCAAAAATTGGGAAGAGAAATGAGAGTGACGCAAGAAAATCATGAAAAATGAGTTAAGTGTTTGCTAAAGGAAACCCAAAGAAATGCTGAGGAAAATAACACTTTAAAAAATAGACGAACCCAACTGGCAAAAGAGATCCAAAAGCCAGTGAGGAGAAGAGTGCCCTAAAAAGCAGAACTGACCAGATGGAAAAGGAGATCCAAAAGCTCACTGAAGAAAATAATTCCTTTAAGATTAGAATGGAGCAGATGGAAGCTAATGATTTTAGGAAAAATCAAGAAATTGTAAAACAAAGCTAAAGGAATGAAAAAGTAGCAGACAATGTGAAATATCTCATTGGCAAAACAACTGACATGGAAAATACATCCAGGAGAGACAATTTAAAAATTATTGAACTACCTGAAAGTCATGGTCAAAAAAAGAGCCTAGACATCATCTTTCATGAAATTATCAAGGAAAACTACACTGATATTCTAGAACCAGGGGGAAAAATAAATATTGAAAGAATCCACTGATCACCTCCTGAAAGAGATCCTAAAAAACCTCCTGAGAACATTGTAGCCAAATTCCAGAGCTCCAAGATCAAGAAGAAAATATTGCAAGCAGTCAGAAAGAAACAATTTGAGTATTGTGGAAATACAATCAGTATAGCAAAAGATATAGCAACTTCCACATTAAAGAATCAAAGGGCTTGGAATATGATATTCTAGAAGTCAAAATAGCTAGGATAAAAATCAAGAATCTCCAAAAAGTACCTGAGGGGAAAAAATGGTCATTCTGTGAAATAGAGAACTTTTAAGCATTCCTGATGAAGTGACCAGAACTGAATAGAAAATTTGACTTTCGAATACAGCAATGAAGAGAAGCATGGAAAAGTAAACAGGAAAATGAAATCATGAGGGACTTACTAAAGTTGAACTGTTTACATTCCTTCATGAACATATAATATTTGTAACTCTTGAGACTTTTCTCAGTATTTGGGTAGTTGGAGGGATTATATACATATAGGCAGAGGACGCGGGGTGAGTTGAATAGGAAGGGATGATATCTAAAAAATGAAATCAAGGGATGAGAGAGGAGTATATTGGGAGGAGAAAGGGAAAAATAGAATGAGGCAAATTATCTCACATAAAAGAGGCAAAGAAAAGCTTTTTCAATGGAGGGGAAAGGGGTGGGAGGTTAAAGGGGAAAAGTGTAACTTAGTGTCATCACATTTGACTTAAGGAGGGAATAACATGCACAGTCAATTGGTATGAAAATCTATCTTACATTACAGGAAAGTAGAGGAGAATGGGATAAGTGGGGGGATGATAAGGGAGGGCAAATGGGAGGAGGCAGTAATTAGAAGTAAACACTTTTGGAGAGGAACAAGGTCAAAAGATAATAGAATAAATGGGAGGCAGGATAGGATGGAGGAAAATATAGTCAGTCTTTCACAACATGACTTTTATGGAAGTCTTTTGCATAACTACACATGTATAACCTATATTGAATTGCTTGCCTTCTCAGTGGGGATGGGTGGGGAGGGAGGAAGGGAGAGAAGTTGGAACTCAAAGTTTTAAAAAGGAATGTTAAAAATTGTTTTTACATGTAACTAGGAGATAAGAAATAAACGTAATGGGGTACAGAAATCTATCTTGCCCTACAAGAAAAGAGAGAAGTTGAGGATTAGGGAAGGGAGGGATGTGATAGAAGGGAGGGCTGATTGGGGGAAGATGTAATCAGAATGCATGGTGTTTTGGGGTAGGGGGATGAGAGAGATGGGGAGAAAATTTGGAACTCAAAATCTTATGGAAATGAATGTTGAAAAATATAAATAAATAGATAAACTAAATTTGAAAAAGGAAGCACTTTGGCACTGAATTTATATAAGCATCCTGGGAATGATGGTAGACTGATTGCCAAATATATTATGACATTTGTATTTACTGGGAATGAGATTTCTCTTTCTAGTACTGCTTTGTGGGATATAATTGTGTGATACATGTACATGTATATATATATATATATATATATATATATATATATATATACATATATCAAATATATGTGTGTATATAAATATATGTATATACTATATATATGGAGAGAGAGAGAGAAAAAGAGAGAGGGGGGGGAGGATGCTGAAAACTAAAAATAAACAAATTTTAAAAAATGATGAGCAGGCAGACTTCATAAAAACCTGAAGAAACATAAATGAACTGATGCTAAGTGAGCAGAACTATGACAACATTATGTATAGTAACAGTCACATTGTGTGAGGACTGATTTTGACACACACACTCAAGATGCAAAATGTCATCTATATCCAGAAAAACAAAAACAAAAAAACAAAAAACTATGGAGTCAGAATGCAAAATGAAGCAGAATATTTTCTCCTTTATGTTTTATTTTGTTTTGTTTTGTTTTTTCTCATGGTTTCTCCCATTCATTTTAATTCTTCTATGCAACATGACTAATGTGAAAATGTGTTCAGTAGAAATGTATGTGTGGAGCCGTATATGATTGCGTGCTATCTTGGGGAGGGAGAGGAGAGGTAGGGTTAGAAATTTACAACTTATGGAAGAGACTGTCTAATGCTGAAAACAAATAAATTAGTAAATTTTGGGGGGAAAAGAAAACTGCTTGTTCATATACTTTGACCGTTTATCAATTGGGGATTGACTCTTATTCTTATACATTTGACAAAATTCTTTAAATTTTTTGAGATATGAGACCTTATATCTGAGAAATCTTTTTATTTCCAATTTTCTGCTTTTCTTCTGATATTAGCTATGTTTGTTTTATTTATACAAAATCATTTTAATACGATGTAATCAAATTATCCACTTTACACCTCACACTGTTATTGATCTCTTGTTTTTTTTCCCATAAATTGTTTACCTATCTTGAAGCCTGTTAGATATGTTCTATGTTTTTCACCTTTTTTTGTAATATCTCTCTATATATATTACATATCCATTTTGAACTTATCTTGGCAAATGGTGTAAGAAATTGTTCTGTCTAATTTCTGCTAAACTACTTTCCACCTTTCCTAATAATTTTAACAAATTTTAAAAAAAAATAATTAATTAATGAGTTTTCAGTTTTCAACAATCACTTCCATAAGTTTTAAATTTTCTCCCTCTTCCTGTCTCCTCCCTTCCTGAGACAACATACAGTTCTACATGGGCTCTACACACACATTCTTATTAAATACATTTTCACATTGGTCATGTTGCATAGAAGAATTAAAATGAATGGGAGAAACCATGGGAAAAAACAAACTGAAACAAAACATAACACAAGAGAAAACAGTCTACATTCTGATTACAAAGTTCTTTTCTCTGGATGTGGACAGCATTTTGCCTCAAGAGTCCTTTGCGAATATTTTAGGTCCTTGATTTGCTGGGAAGGGTTAAGTCTTTCAGAAACAATCTTTGCACATTGTGGCTGTTACTGTATATATTGTTCTCCCGATTCTGCTCTTTTCACTCATATAAGTCTTTTCAGGTTTTTCTGAAGTCCAACTACTTGTCATCTCTTACAGCACAAGAGTGTTCCATTATATTCATATACCACAATTTGCTCAGACATTCCCCAGTTAATGGGTATTCCTTCAATTTCCATGTCTTGGCCACCACAAAAAGAGCTGCTATAAATACTTTTGTATATGTAAGACCTTTTCCCATTTTTATGATCTCATGGGATATAGCCCAAAAAGGGATCGTACTGGGTTAAAGGGTATGCATATTTTCGTAGCCCTTCAGGAATAGTTCCACATTGCTCTCCAGAATGGTTGAATCAGCTCACAGCTCCATCATCAATGAATTAGTTCTCCAACTCTCCCACATCTTCTCCAACATTTATGATCTTCCTATTTTGTCATGTTAGCCAATCTGATAGATGTGATGTGATACCTCAGAGTTACTTTGATTTGCATCTCTCTAACCAGTAGTTATTTAGAGCATGTTTTTCATGACTATAACATCATTAGCAAGTAGAGATTTTTTTATCTCCTCTTTACTATCTACACACATTTCACTTTTTCTTCTTATCATCATTATTACTAGCCTTTTCTGAACTATTTCAGATAATAGGAAGATAGTGAGAATCTTTGCTTTATTTCTTCATTTATTAGGGAGGTTAGTACTAGTGTATTCCCATTGCATACAATACTTGACTTTTGTTTTAAGTGGATAGATTTTGTGATATTAAAAAGTCCCTTTCTACTTATATTTTGTAGTGTCTTTAGCATAACAGAGGGTTGTATTTTGACACAGGATTTTTCTCCATCTACTGAAATAATTGTGTGGTTTAGACGATTTTGTCTTTATTATAATTGATTATGTCAGTTGTTTTTCTAATGTTTCACCATGATTCCATCCTTGGTAGAAATCTAATTTAATCATCAAGAGTGATTTATTGGATGAATTACTGTAATCTGTTTGATAGAAGTTTATTTAAAATGTTTGAATCAATATTTACTAATAATATTAGTCCATAGTTCTCCTTCTGTGCTTTATCCTTCCCTCATTAAGGCATTAGGTAGCTTAGTGGCACAGTAAATGGAGCAATGGATCTAGGGTTGGAAAGGCCTGAGCTGGCCTGTCTCAATTACTCCATAGTCTTGAGGTCTGGACAAGTCAATTAACCTCTCAGTTTCAATTTCATCTGTAAAATGGAGAAAATAAGAACATGAACCATGTGAAGAACCTCACATGTACTCTGTGATGATCAAATTATTTAACATATGTAAAAGTTTTTACAAATTTTAAAGTGTTATTTAGATGCTAGGTATTGTATGTGTCCCATAAAAGACGTATGGGAGGTACTTTTTAAATTTTTGAGAATGACTTTACAGTATTGGTACTAATGGTTGTTTAAAAATAAATCAAATTTTTATATGAATATCTCAATTTGGAAATTTTTTACTGCTAGTTCTATTTCGTTTTTGGAAATTGGATGGTTTAAAATATGATCTGCTTTTGAATACTTCATATATTATACATACATATATACATACTATATTTTCCTAGTTACACGTAAAAACAATTTTTAACTTTTTTTTAAAGTTTTGAGTTTAAAATTCTATCACCCTTTCCCCCTCCTTGAGATGATAAGCAGACTGATATAGGTTATACATGTGCAATCATGTAAAAAAATTCCATGTTAGTCGTTTTATACAAGAAAAGTAGAGAAGAAGAAAGTGAAAAATAGCATACTCCAGTCTGTACTCAGACAACATCGGTTCTTTCTCTGGAGGTGGATAGCATCTTTCATCATGACTCCTTTAGTATTGTCTTGGATCATGTTTCTGACGATAAATAAGTCATTCACAATTCTTTTTTCCTTTTTATTTTTTTTTAAATTTTAAACTTTAACACAAAAACTTAAATAAGTAATGTAAAAAAGAACATACTATAAGCTTAAATAGCAAAACTTAAAAATAAAATAAGAAAATTAAAAAAATATCATGTGCACAGAAGAATATGACAGGAATCAAAATATGTAGCAATAAATTTCCATTTCAGGAAAGCCTATATTGTAAATAATATGCATTGTGTTGAGAGCTGTCCATCTTTTCTTTTTCTCCTTGTAGGTTTCTTTTTGTTCTCTACTGTACACTTTACTTTGTTCTTTTCCCTCCTTCCTCTCCCTATCCCCATGCTACAGTTAAGTGTAGATATATTTATGTATAGATATAGATACACACACACACACATATGCATTTACACATAAGTATATAAATATATACTTCCCCTAACAGATTCTATTCCTAATCTTCATTTTTATGTCTGTGTGTATCTCTTATTTCCTACCCCACCCAGACTCTTCTGCTTTACTTCTACCTGCTACCTTGCCCTCCTAGTATTTAACCTACCCCAATCCAACCATCCCTCCCCTTATCCTCCCATTCCCATAAATCTAAAACCCATTTTATACAACCCTTTGACTTATTCATCTTCCCCTCCAAAGATTCTTCCTATATCCTTCCAAGGATTCCTCCCATGTCCTCTCATTTCCATTAATCTAACCTTTCTATATTCCCCTTTAACCTAATCCCTCACTATTCTCTCTAATGATCCCTCCCTTACCTTCCTCCTACTCCTTATCCACTTATCACTTCTTTTTCTAGATTTAGAAATTTTTTATACTCTTCTAAACGTATATGTATTGTTCTCTCTTGAACACATTTCCAATGAAAGTAGGTTTCCGGAACTAAAAACCCTTCCCCCATCTCTTTCCTCTGTTTTGTTTCTCCTCTCACAATTCATTTGTACAATTATTTGTTTTAGCTGTTTTCAAGCGGTTTTAATTTTTTTGAAATCATATCATGCTCAGGTCTACCCCAATCTTTCTTATGAACTACCCAACGATGAGTAACAATCTTAGACGTAGATTTTATATTTTACATACATGAAAAGTAAAGAGTCTGTCCTTATTAAGTCCATTGTTATTGGTCTTTGGTATGTACTTTTGCCAGGCCTAGAGGCCTGAGGGCTACCCGAGTCTTACCTTACCTGTCCCAGGTCTTCGGCTGGCCAAACCGGATAAACGTATGAGAGAAGAGACTTTCCGAAGTTGAACAAGGGTTAGGCTTTATTCAGGGTCTCGGTTACATGTGCAGGGGGAACTCTTCCTTAGGAGAGAGAGAGAAATCTCCCAAGGAGGCAAAGATCTTACAGTAAGAGAATGGAAGTGGAAGTGGAAGTGGGGAGAGAGGGGAGAGGGAAGAGTGAAGAGAGGAGAGAAGGAAGAGGGGCCTTCTGTCCTCTAAGGGCCCCTCAGCGCTAAGAGCGCCTTCGGGCTTCCCTGACCCCACTTAAGCTCTCCTGCCGCATAGTTTGCGCCTGAATACCGTGCCTGTTAGATAACAATAGGTGTGCCCAGATCCGGGCCAGTCTCGAGGGCGGGGATGCTCTCTCCCATCACGTTCTCATGGGAAGAGGCAGAAATACACGAGATCTCACTCCTCAATTCCCTGCTGTTTCCTGGGGGGCCTCATGAGAACTCTAAGGTTTAGAAGCTCTCACCTTTACCCTCCAGAGACTGTCTACATGGAACTGAGCTTACACCCCCAACATACTTTATGCTTCTCTTGGCTCCTTTATATCAAATCTTATGTTAAGTTCAGGTTTTTAACATTTTTTTTAATGAAATCCTGAAAGTCTGAAAATTCATTAAATGTACATTTTTTTCCATTTAGAATTATGCTTAGCTTTGTTGGTTGTGATATTTTTGGCCAGAATCCCACTTCTTTTGCTCTTTGATAAATAGTTTTCCAATATTTGTGGTCATTTAGTATTACTCACAATTCTTAATCATAAAATATTGTTGTGTGCAGTGTTTTCTTGGTTCTGCTCACTTCACTTTGCATCAGATAATGTCTTTCCAGGATTTTCTGAAATCATCCTGCTTGTCATTTCTTATGGTATAATGATATTCCTTCACAATATACCACAACTTGTTCGGTTTTCCCCTAGTTAAAAGATATCCCTCAACTTTTAATTCATAGCCACCACATGCACACACACACACACACACACACACACACCACTGATATACATATTTTTGTGCAAATAGGGCTTTTTCCTTTTTTTTTTTTTTTTTTGGTCTCTTTAAGTTAGAGACCTAGTCGTGATATTGCTGGGATGAAACAGTATGCCCAGTTTGATTGTACTTTGGACATACTTCCAAATTGCCCTCCAGAATGGTTGAATCAATTCACAACTCCATCAACAATGCATTAGTATGCCAATTTTTCACATCTCCAACATGTATCATTTTCCTTTTTTTTTTTTTTGGTCATATGAGCCAATATGATGGGTATGAAGTGGAAGCTCAGATTTGTCATAATTTGCATTTGTCTAATTAATAGTAATTTGGAGCACTTTTTCATATAACTATAGTTTTGATTCTTTATCTGAAAACTGCCTATTCATATCCTTTGACCACTTATAAATTGGGGAGTGACTTGTAGTCTTACAAATTTGACTCAGTTCTCTATATATTTGAAAAAAGAGGCCTTATCAGAGTTATTTGTGGCAAAAATTATTTTCCCAGGTTTCGACTTTCCTTCTAAATTTGCTTGTGTTGTTTTTGTTTTGGTAAAAACTTATAAATTTTATATAACAAAAATCTATTTTACATTTCATAATGCTCTCTGTATCTTGTTTGTTCCTCAGTTCTGTCCTTATCCATAGATCTGATAGGTAAACTATTCTGTTTTCATAATTTGGTTATGTATCATCCTTTATGTATAAATCATGTACGCATTTTAGCCTTATGTTGTTATATGGTGTGAGATGGTGATTTATACCTCATTTCTCCCAACTGGTTTTCCAGTTTTCCTAGTGGTTTTTCTCAGATGATGAGTTTTTGTTCCAAAAGTTTGGATTTGGGGGTTTATCATATATTAGATTGCTGTAATCATTTACTACAATATATTATGTACTTATTCTATTCCATTGATCAACTACTCTATTTCTTAGCCAGTATCAGATTTTTTTTTGATATGTACTTCTTTTATAATACAGTTTGAAACCCACTACAGCTAAACTACCTTATTCACACCTTTTTTTCAGTGATTCTTTGATGTACTTGACCTTTCGTTCTTCCAGATAAATTTTATTTTTTTCTACCTTACAAAATAAAATTTTGGTAGTTTGAATGATATGGCACTGAATACATAGATCAAATTAAAATTGTCATTTTTATTATATGGGTTCAGCCTACCCATGAATAAGTAATGTTTTTTCTATTGTCTATGTCTAGCTGTATTTGTGTGAAAGGAGTTTTGTAATTGTGTCTATAGAGTTACTGTATTATCTTGTTAGGTAGACTTCTAAGCATTTTATATTGTCTACGGTCATTTTAAAGGAAATTTCTCTAACTCTTGCTGCTGGACTTTGTTGGTAATAAATAGAAACATTGATGATTTAAATAGTTTATTTTGTATTCTGCAACTTTGTCAAAATTGTTAACTATTTCAATTAGTTTTTTAGTTGATTCTTTAGGATTCTCTAAGTATGCCATCATGTCATCTACAAAGATGTTTTGCTGATGATAGAAATGAACGACTTTTATTTCCCCGTTGCATATTCTAACTCCTACATTTGTTCTTCCTTATTGCTATAGCTAGCATTTCCAGTACAATAGTGAATAATAGAGGTTATAATGGACATCCTTGTTTCACCCCTGATCTTACTGCGAAGGGCTCTAGCTTATCCCCATTACAGATAATGTTTGCTGATGGTTTAAGATAGATGTATCAGTAAATACTCCAACAAACCAAGGGAGTCTGCTATCACAGGTTATTTGATCTGCTTTTCTAAAAGGAAAGGCAACTTTTGAGGGGTTAACAGTCTCCTTTAATTATGCACATATTTCATTCACCTAGTTCAGGGGAAAAAGTCAGCATCCTGAACTTCAGAGAAAATACACAGTAATCAAAAATCAACAGACATGGCTTCCAACTGTCTGACTATAATCAATACATATATCACAAATCAACAGACACGTCCAACTATTTGTCCAGTTACCAGAGAAGGAAGCACCAATATCTAGGTTTCAAAGCCAGGGGGCTTCTTAGCAATTCCCCAGAGTGTTGTCTAGTCAAAGAAACACTTCCACTCACTAAGCCCCAAAGTAAAACCGCATCTTCAGAATATTTATACATTTTTTTTTTTTAGAGCCAGAGGGCATAACAACCCTTGAGAACCAGTGCCTCATTAACAAAAGGTGTGGGCCTTCCTACAAATCTTCCCAGGCCCATTAATAGGTGGGGAAGTTCTCCTATAATCACATTATTCGATCGGATGCACTTCATACTAAAACAAGAACAGCAAAAGACCCTACTTTGCTCCCCGTTACAATAACTACTACTGATCACTTTAAGAAAAGTTCCATTTATACATATGAACTCTAATATTTTTAATAGGAATGGGTGCTGTATTTTGTCAAAACTTTTTGTGTGTTTATTGAGATAACCATATGATTTAAGTTAGTTTTGTTATTGATAGGATCAATTATACAAATAGTTTTCCTAATATTGAATTAGCTCTTGATTTCTGATATAAATCACACCTGGACATAGTGTATTACCCTTTTGATAAATTGCTGTAATCTCTGGGGTAATATATTATTTAAGATTTTTATAGTAATATTCCTTAGGGAAATTGGTCTGGAATTGTTTTTCTGTTTTACCTCTTCCTGGTTTAGGTATCAGCACCATATGCGTCATAAAAAGAATTTGGTAGGACTCCTTTGCTTATTTTTTCCAAAGGGTTTGTATAGTATTAGAATTAATTGTTTTTTTTAAATGTTTTGTAGAATTCACTTGTGAATTCATCTGGACCTAGGGATTTTTTCTCTGGCGATTCATTGATGTCTTGTTCAATTTACTTTTCTGAGATTGGATTATTTGAGTATTCTATTTGTGCTGTTATTCTGGGTAATTTGTATTATTATTTTACATTTTTAAAGGAATTCTGGTATTTCTTTTTTGTTTTCAGATTTGGCAGCAAATAGCCATATATGGTGCCTGCTAATTGTTTTTTAATTTCTTCTTATTTTCTGGAACATCACCTTGTTTATTTTATTTTCTACCTTTATTTTAAATCAGATTGAATAAATTACAATCAATTTTATTAGTTTTTTCCAAAAAGTACCTTTTAGTTTTATCATTTCTAAATTAATTTTTGTTCCTACTTTATATATTCCTCCTCTATACTTTTAGATCCTCTTTTGTTTATTTTGGCTTATTTTTTATCTTTCTAACTTTTAAAGTTAATTTTCTATTCATTGATCCTCTCCTATTTTCTTAGTGTATAGCTTTGAAGATAAGTATTGTTTCTCCTCAAAGCTACTTTAACTGCATTCTAGAAATACTACCCTCTTGTTTCATCATTATCAATTTTTTAATGATTTTTTCTTTTACTAACTAATTATGTTGAATTTAATTGTCTAGCCTCCAATTAGGTCTGTGTTGTGTTTTGTGTGTGTGCATGTGAATGTGTGTGTGTGTGTAAGTGCACGTATTTGTGTTTGAAGAACTCATTATTTCTTTTATTGCATATTGCCATATAAATGATATGTTTATTATTTGTGTTTTTTAAAAATTGTTTGAAATATTGCTCTAGTACATTATCTATTTGTGTAAATATATCATATAATTCTGAGCTATGTTTATATTCTTTGATATTCCTATAACAAGACAGCATAAGTATTTTATATTCAGTTTCTCCAGCAATTTGGTAAATTTTATTTCTTCATTTTTATTTGCCACTCTTTTAGACTGATCCAAAGCTGAGTAATGTAGAATGTCTCTCCTCTCCCATGGAAGTATTTTTTAGTTGGATTCCATGAAACAGGATTTCTCCTGTTCTTCCTACCATTTCACTTCCTCCCTTTGTCATAACCAATTTTCCTGCATATTTTTTTCCTAAGAAAAAAACATTAAAATTACCTGTCACTAAAATTTATGTCTCCTTATATTTCAGTTTATTTTTTCCTTTTTGAATTTAGTTGCTAAGGAATTAAGAATGTTGATGTCTAATAATGATATTGGTTTGTTGTTTATGATTCTTTGTAATGTGGTTTCCTTGTTTATCTTTTCTTACTCTGAACTTTGTCTTTGCTTTGTCTATATAGCAGTATTGTAATTTCTATTTTGAGGGAGTTCATTTAATGCACAATAAATTTTGCACTAGCTTCTCAGTGGTATTTTTTGAAAGTCTTTGCTTTTTAGATGTATTTCTTGTTTAAAAATAAAACAATGTAGGACTTTGTTTTCTGATAAAATTCCATGTTGTTAGATTGCTTAATTCACTCACATTTAAAGATATGAGTTACAACTGTTTTTTTTATTTGTCTCATACATGTGTTTGCTAGGATAATTTCTATCTTCCTCTGTAAAGACAATATTTCATTACTTCAAATCTTTAGTTTAATCCACTTAAGCAAATATATTCCAACTGATCCTCTTCCACTCACTCTCTCCCCCCCCAACCTACCCCTCACCATTTTATTACTTCTTTCTCTAATTTTGAAATTCTACTTACCTTGTTAGCTCCACTTTCTTTCTTTCTATTACCTATTTAAAATTTTCCTTCTTTCCCACCCTCAATTAAGTAATCAAGTAATATTTCCCTTCCACTCCTTCCTTTTAGCAATTTTTATCTGCATTTGTTTTCATTTTCTGCTCCTTTTTCTAAGGAGAAATTAATGCCCTTATTTTCTCCTTTATTTAATTTCCTTTTCTAGTCTAGAATTATTATTCTTTCACTTTTTACCACCTTTTTATTCATTTATTCCTTTTCTAGTCTTTGTATTGCTCATAGAATTAAAGTTTTTTACTTATCTGTTTTGAGTTTCTTCCTCTAAATATGTTATTGCCTTATAGTCTTTGTCTCATCCTCTTTTTTCTATTGTGCCTTGCTCTTAGAAATAGCAATTCCTGTAAGTGATAGAGGATAGAGGGATTTTTCTTTCCTTGATTATGCAATTCAGTGCCATCTTTTACCCTTCTCCAAGATTATTTCACAATTTTCCATGAAATTTGCTGACTTTATGCCCTCAAATTGTGGGTTTCAATTGATCCCAGTAGCTCTTGTTCTCCTTCTACTAGGACAGGATGAGTAGTCTCTCTAAAAACCAAATCCCTGTAATTTATATTCATTGTAAAGTGTTCATCTCCATTTGTAGAATGTCTCTCCTCTCCCATGGAAGTATTCTTTAGTTGGATTCCACGAAACAAGATTTCTCCTGTTCTTCCTACCATTTCACTTCCTCCCTGTGTCATAACCAATTTTCAAGCATGTTGTTTTCTCTTCTTGGTTAACCCTTGAATTGATTAAAGTAAATTGCATATTATACTTTATTATCTTCTTCCATTCTCTCCTTTTACATGCCTGTACAGTCTAAAATTTAGTGTCACATATAACATGCACACACACACACACACACACACACACAGGGGTGAAGAATAATTCATCTGTAAAAGCAAGCACGTTGTGGGGTTTAGTCCATGATGTTTCAGCCCTGTTTCTTTGTCATCTCTTCTTCTATTGGACTTATGTTTTTATTCTTGACTCCTTATGTACTTTTGAAAGGATCATTGTATTGTTGTTTACATGGTTACTGTTTATATTAGATTAATAGGAATCTTTGTCTTTTTTATTTTAACCCCATTTTTTTTTCTGGGATAATGTATTATCTATGCCTTCCTTGTTTGCTATATTTGTTTACCTTTCCTTTAATTCTGTTGTTTGGGGTACATGCAGAAGAAACAACTTGTTCATCTCTGGTTTTCTTTCTAAGAATACTTTAAATGTATCTTTTAAAAAATAATGTCCATCTTTTCTTCATTAATGCTTAGGTTGAGATTTTTCAGAGTGAAACGCAAGAGCTTGCATCTTGAGTTCCTCTCCTCTTTGATATACATTACCTCAGTTCTCACTGGGGCTACTGGTGGGTGCAGTATAGTCTTGGGTTACAGGAGAAATCTTGTTCCTCTTCTTTATATTTAACATTATTTCTTCTGTCCACTTGCAGAATTTGTTTGTCAATATTAACCACAACTTGTCTTAGATTTTGCAGTATAGAGTTTTTCAGAAGGTGATCTGTTTGATTTTTTATTTATTGCATTATAATTTTCACTCTTTGACTTATATTATTGTAAGAGACCTATGATCTTTAAGTTCCTGTTACATATACTATCTTCAGTAACAGTATCATTTCTTTCCATGGAGATTGTTTTCTTTTAATGTATTGCTTTTTCTTTCTCTTCTTCCAGATTGACCTTCACTTATATGTATTTGTGTTCTCAACTAGCTGTTCTGTGTATTGTTTCTTTCATGAGGTTTTGCCACCATCAAGTTTTGTCTCTTTTGAAGATTAGTTCTCTTGTGTAGGCCATGAGTTCTGTTGTGATAATTCTTACTTCTCATTTAAACCATTCACAAATATCTCACTGTGATTCCATGCTGTATTGGTGATCTATAGTGCCCTCTGTTCCAACAAGTACTGATTCATTTTTCTGTATCTTTTATAATATTTGTTAATATATTTCTACACAGAGGCAGAGACAAGATGGCAGAGTAAGAACAGGGACTAGCTTGAGCTCTCCCCCAAACTCCTCCAAATACCTATAAAAATGACTAAACAAATTCTAGAGCTACAGAACCCACAGAATGACAGAGTGAAGCAAATCTCTAGCCCAAGAAAATCGGGAAGGTCAATAAGAAGGGTGTATTCAATTGGGCTTGGAGCAGACCATAGTTCATTGTGGACTACGCCATCACAGAACAGTCCAGAACAGATTTTAGGGGACTGAATCACTGGCAGAAGTGGAGGTTACCTGTAAACATGAAAAGCAGCATAGGAGGTTAGTGGGAAAACTATGTAGGACCTGGGTGAAAGAGGAGTGAGGTACAGCCATGGGGGAATGAATGACTGATATAAAATCTGTGAAGCCTGGGACAGTACACCAACACCTACCTCCACCCTCACTGGAAGCACAATTCTACCTTGATAAAGAATTAAAAATTAAAGTATTTGACTGGGAAGATGAGTATACAGTGCAAAACAAAACCTCAGACTATAAAATCTTATTTTGGTGACAAAGGAGATCAAAACATACAACCAGAAGAAGACAACAAAGTCAAAGTTCCCCCATCAAAAGCCTCCAATAAAAATATGAATTGGTCTCAGACCATAGAAGAGCTCAAAAGGATTTTGAAAATCAAGTAAGAGAAGTAGAGGAAAAATTGAGAAGAGAAATGAGGGTGATGCAAGACAATCATGAAAATTGAGCCAATAACTTGCTAAGAAAGACCCCCCAAAAATACTGAAGAAAATAACACCTTAAAAAAACAAATTGCAAAAGACTTCCAAAAAGCCAAATGAGGAGAAGAATTCCTTAAAAAGCAGAACTGGCCAAATGGAAAAGGAATTCCAAAAGCTCATTGAAGAAAATAATTGCTTCAAAATT
Source organism: Notamacropus eugenii (assembly GCF_028372415.1). Lineage (NCBI taxonomy): Eukaryota > Metazoa > Chordata > Mammalia > Diprotodontia > Macropodidae > Notamacropus > Notamacropus eugenii. Next base: position 446,505,528 of record NC_092873.1, read on the forward strand.
AGAATGGAGCAAATGGAAATTAATGATGCTATGAGAAATCAAGAAATTATAAAACAGAGCCAAAAGAAAGAAAAAAATAGAAGACAGTATGACATATCTCATTGGAAAAACCACTGACCTGGAAAATAGATTCAGTAGAGATAGTCTAAAAATTATTGGACTACTAGAAAACCATTATCAAAAAAGAGCCTAGACATGATCTTTCAGAAATTATCCAGGAAAACTACCCTAGAATAGGGGAGTAATAGAATGGAAAGACCTCTTGAAAGGTATCCCCAAAGAAAAAATTTAAGAATTATTGGACTAACTGAAAGCCATGATCAAAAAAATAACCTAGACATGATCTTTCAAGAAATTATGAAGGAAAACTACCCTGATATTCTAAAATCAGAGGGTAAAATAGATATTGAAAGAATCCACCAATTGCCTCCTAGAAGAGATCCCAAAAGGAAAACTCCTAGGATTATTGTTGCCAAATTCCAGAGCTTCCAGGTCAAGAAGATAATATGGCAAGCAGTCAAAACGAAACAATTTGATTACTGTGGAAACACAATCAGGATAACACAAGATCTACCAGCTTCTATATTAAGGGACCAGAGGGCTTGGAATATGATATTTGGGAGGTCAAAGAAGCTAGGATTAAAACCAAAAATCATCTACCTAGCAACACTGAGTATAATACTTTGGAAGGAAAATGGTCATGTAATGAAGTAGAGGACTTTCAAGAATTTTTGATTAAAAAACTGGAGCTGAATAGAAAATTTTACTTTTAAATACAAGAATCAAGAGAACCTTGAAAAAGGTAAACAGGAAAGAGAAATCAAAAGGGACTTATTAAAGGTGAACTGTTTACAATCCTACATGGAAAGAATATTTGTAATTCTTGAAATTTTTCTCAGTATTAGGGTAGTCAGATGGATTATATACATATAGACAGAGGCCACCACATGAGTTGAATATGGAAGGATGGTATCTAAAACAAAAAAATAAATAAATGAAAAGGATGAGAGAGGAATATATTGGGAGAAGGAGAAAGGAAGAAATAGAATGGGGTAAATTATCTCTCACATAAGAGATAAGACAAAAGTTTTTCAATGAAGGCAATGTGAGGGGATAAGAGGGAAAGAGTGATTCATACTTTCATGAGATTTAGCTTAAGGAAGGCATAATATGCACTCTCAGTTTAGTATGAAAATCTATCTTACACTACAGGAAAGTAAGGGGGAAGGAGATAAGTAGATGGTGAGGGGAGGGATGCTAGAAGGTTTGGCAAAGGAGAGGAGGGTGTAATTAGAAGTAAACACTTTTGAGGAGGGACAGGGTAGAAAGAGAGAATGAAGTAAATGGGGAGCAGAATAGGATGGAGAGAAATATAGCTAATCTTTCACATCACGATTGTTATGGAAGTGTTTTTCATGACTACACATGTATAACCTGTATCAAACTGCATGCCTTCTCAGTGAGGATGAGTATGGAAGGGGGAAGGAAAAGAAGTTGGAACTCAAAGTTTTAAAAACAAATGTCAAAAATTGATTTTACGTGCAACTGGGAAATAAGACATACAGGCAATGGGGTATAGAAATCTGTATTGCCCTACAGGAAAACAGAGGGAAAGGGGATGAGAGAAGGGAGAGGTCTGATAGAAAGGAGGGCAGATTGGGGGAAGGGGCAAATGAAATGTATGCTGTCTTTCAGTGGGCTGAGGGGAGAGATGGGAAGAAAATTTGCAACTGAAAATTTTGTGGAAGTAAATATTGAAAACTAAAAATAAAAAAAAATACTTTTTTTTAAAAAAGAGCCTTTAATATTGTTGCAAGAATTATCAGGGTTCATACTAGCTGCTGTCCATCTAAACCAGCACAAGATATAGACGTAGAGATAAACTTCAGTTTATCCACTCAAAGATGTGATATACACCACCAATAGGTGATGGAAATGTGTTGCACAATTCTGTAGACAATTCATGCACATGTTATATATAACATATATGTGCATATGTGTATGTATTTTGCAGAACATATACACATACATAACACATTTGCAACATTCTGCATATGGAACTCAGTGAAACAAAAAAAAAAATCTGATCATTAAGCAAGTTGAAGTTGTGAATAACCTATTATTAATACCAATATCCACTATTTTATTTATTCCTTTAGCTCCCCTCCACAAAGAAAAAGTTGTATTTGATAGTTTTATTGTCAAAAATATTGCAAATATATATGCATATATTTATTATGTAGACATACATATATATATATATATATGTATATGCATGTCCATTCTCTTTCTCTTCTCCTTAGAATATATTCTTTCCCAAAGAGAGTGACAAAAGAGAAAAGATTTGTTTCTTGCAAATCAGTTTTTGTATACATTAAACCAGAAAAATCTAAGGCACAGGAAGTGATAACACCAGATAGGTGCAGAAATTGGTGCCATAGTTTTGACTATATGAGGGACTTACATAGAGTCTAGCATGAGGTCTAAATACATGTTGATCCTTAGTTCAAGGAGTTATGACCTGATACCAACTTAATCCCACTGGGTTAGGGGTAGACAGAGTATCATTGGTTGATAAAAAGGGATGTAAGTCATTATATGGTAATTAGAAAATTCTAGTCTGGCGTGAGAAGGTCCACATAGTTGAGGAACTGGGCTGTTTCAACTGTCAAGCAGGGTGATGAAGAATAGGTGGGACAAAGGTCACTACCAAATTCCTGATGAAGGAGTAGAAGTAGTAAATACCATTATTGTTATGATTATTTAGACAATGTTCTAAAGAGATAAATTTTCCAGTTGAGTTTTTTATGAGGGGAACAAGAATAACAAAATTATTTGTAAACAATTTTTAGCTGTATTTGAATATAGGAAATGTTTGATTATTCTCATGTTCTTCATGATAAAAGTTGGGTGATTTTAAATACAGAGAGGCATCGCTAGCATTAATTGGATATTCACTATGATTCATTATCTCTGTAAATGTGAATTTCCAAATGGAAATTGTTCAGAAATGTAATGACTAACTTCATTCATTTTAAAGATGTTTTACTGTTAATTATTAAAGAATCAAGCACTATTTTTGATATAATGAAAAACTATCAAGTATACCTTTTGTGGGAGAGAAAGGAAATAAATAAAATTTTGAGTATTAGCATGAATAATAAGTTGTTTAATGATAAAATTTTTGTTTGTATGAGTTTTCTTGCTTCACTGAATCCCATATGTAGAATGTTGCAAATGGCTCATATTATTTCATATAAACTATTTTATATCAAACCGACCCTTAAAAAAAAACAAAAGTATATTTAGGATTACTTCAAAGAGTTCACAACTAATGTGTGTGTGTGTGTGTGTGTGTGTGTGTGTGTGTGTGTGATTAATTTTTAAATAAAGATATGCTATATAACTTGTCAGGGAACTTTTTGATTTAAGGTCTTTTGATTTTTGCCATATTAATTTAAAGTCAATGCAGTCCACAAACAAGAACAAATTATTAAGGGACCAAGAAACAGAAAAGGAATATGAGCATCTATTCACTTCCAGATAGATGGTACCCAGCTTATTATCATTAATCATTTCAGTGTTGATCTGTCTTCACTATGTATAGATAACAACTTTAGCAAGAATTTATGCACATTCAATTTAACAATCATAAGGAAAAGAAAATGCACTGAACCTCTAATAATGAGAGAAAGCAAAATAAAGGAAATTTAAACTCCAACTCATGTTTATCTAGGCTGGTAAAGATGACAAAGAAAATTAAAACTGTTAGAGCAGTTATACAGAAAACAAAACAATATGATACGGTGGTGTGCTGTTGATTAAGCTGTCATTTAGTCTAACCATTCTGGAAGCAGTTTGGTGCTATGAGCAGAAAGGTATCAACTTCTACACGGCTATGCAGATCGAGCTGTATCAGTGCTAGACCCATATGGTAAAGAAATCAAAGAAAGGGGGAAGTTTCTATATACACTTACATATTAGTTCATTTTTGTGATTATCAAAATTTGGAAACTAAAGGGATGTATGATTAACCAAATGCTAGTATATTAATGCATCAAAATATATTTGTGTCATAAGAAATGGAAAATATGTTCTATTTCAGAGGAAACTGAGAATACCACTGTAAAATGATGAAGTGTGAAGTGGGCAGAACTAAGAAAACAGTCTATACAAGGAGAACATTATAGACAAAAAGAAAAAAAATGTTGGAAGACTTTAGAACTCTGACCAACACAATGATAACCCACAAGTTCCAAAGAATGAAGATGAAATATGACAGTCAGCTTCTGACAGAGTGGTAATGAAATTCAAATTCATGAAGAGACATACATTTTTTGGAAATGATTAATTAGGAAATTTGTTTTGCTATATTATTCATGCATGTACGCATGTATGTATTTTCTGGGATTTTTTTTTCAGTTTGCTTATTGGGGATGGTTGTATAGTATGAGGGGCAGATTAATAAAAATGGTTATTAATTAAAAATTAAAATAAAAAAAGGCAAGACTTGCCATCTGTCTGGAATAATGAGGGAAGGTGAACGAACCATCAAGTATAACCTTTTTCATTATGCTCTGAATAAGGGGATCCAGTCCTGATTCACTGATATCTTTTGAAGTATTGTTAAAGTTGTTCTCATATCTTTGAACATTGCCCCTTCCTCATTTGTAGCCTTTATTTCAAACAATTCCTAAATGTTGAGTGATGAGTATTTAAATACTTAACTCGGCAAGAAGTTAATGGCCAGAGTTTATGTGAACGGTACTATGTTATTAGTGCCTTTTCCTTTTCAGTCTCATGTAGGTGATGAGAATGTAAATCTTTTCCTGACTCCTAAAATCATTTAGTGTTTTGATAATTAGTGGTCTTATCACAGAATGAGAGTTTAGGAGACTTGGGGGAAAAGTTCTTCAGCACTCAAAAATAAGAACTCCTTAAGGTGAAACAAGTCCATAGATTAATTTGAAAGCACAGTTTTCTTTAGCTGTAAGAATATATCAGAGAAATTAGGTAGATTTGTGTTCTATTCGTGAAGCACAAATTAGTCACCTAACTGTGGAAAACAAACAAATATCAAATAAAAGTGATCATTTGTATCCCAGTAAAAGAAATCAAGATAGAAAAGTACCAAGTACATGTTTTCTTTCTTTTTCTTTTTTCCACTTTTCCTTGGCCACAACTGTCTTCTTTCTATAGACACTGGTGTTTTTCCCCTTTTCTTTTATATCCCTTCCCTCCCCTCCCTTACAACTTTTCAGATTCAATCTTCCTTCTGCCCATTTATTCAATTTGTCTTTCACTCCCTTCTTGGATTTATCTCAATATAGTTTTCTCTCATTCTCCTTGCTCATGGACATTGTCCCTTAACAAGAGGTCAGTACTCCACTTCAGTTAGTTTAAAGGAACAAGCCCAGGAGGTATTGAATTCTTCCCATAAAAAGGTCTGTTAATTGGAGTTTTCAGTGGGAAACTTCAGATCTTGGTAAATTCAAAGTGCTCTACGATTATAATGTTTTATCACTGTTTGACACCCTTTCTGCCTGCATAGCTCAGTCTGAAAGCTGAGTAAATCTCTGGCCTTCCTTATTAGAATTCCACTGGTGGGATCAATAGACATTCATTTTTGTCACTTAAAATATTCAGTGTTTTGTACATCAGGCAAAAAAAAGACATTCTCAAGAGATCAGTTCTCAATTTTTATTTCATCCATACTTCTCAGCTCATTCTCTGTTTAATTTTATTGAAGTTCTGATGTCAGAAGAGTGCAAAGGATAAATCAGAATTAAGATACATATAAACATCTCAAGGATTCTAAAAGGCTATTGAAAAATAAAGGAAAGCTCATATCATTTTTATAACTGAAAAATAAGCAGTTTAGATTGTAGAAGTTCTACCATTACTTTGTGAGTCATTAAGGCATTTATTGGTATCCTAGACTGACAGGCTGTCAATGCATTAGAGAGAATGCTTAAGATGTAAATGCAGAAGGGCACCAAGGTGAATGATATCAGGAGCAGAATGCATGTCAGGGTCTTCCCAGGAACAAATAAATGGCATGAAGGCTGGTCTTGTACTTCTACTGATATATTTTGAAGAACCCCAGAATTTTCATACACCCTGCAGGATAATTGTAGCAGGAAGTTCTGATAAATCTGTTTCAGATCCAGCCTAGAGCAGTATCTCTGAATTGAGCCCAATGAACATATATCCTGAGAGAAAGAGCACTGAACATCGAACCTTAGACAAATGACAGATACATTAGCACATCCATGACTAGAAGGCTGCCCCTTCTACTGACACATTGGATGTTTCCATAGAGGTAATACATAGCCAAGAGGAGCTATTCTAGCAGGTATAGACCCTTGCTGAGAAAATCAATGCTCAGCAGGAACTCTTTGTACTAGTTTATACTAGTTTCTTTGACTGTTCCTCCAGAAGTAGTCACCTTCTCCAAAGGAGACTGTGATTGCTGCCCCAGACATTTGCTACAACAAAGAATATGCATTGTTCATTTTTGAGAATTTTCAATTATATTTTCTTACTCAACTGTATATTTTTTCTATTTATTTTTTCTTGGCACATCAGATTAGGATATCATTTAATATTAGAAAATTGGAAGGAGCTGAATTTCCCTGGATGGTGCCTTGGAGAGAGAAAATTACCACTTTGCCAAGGGATTTGCAGTATTTTTTACTGTTTGGTCATACTCATAAAATAAGATGCTGAAACTTCAATGTTATGTTTTAGGCAGAGAACAATACTATTGTGTATACATAAACCATGGCAAAAAAAAAGTCTATGAGGGTCCAGGGAGAGATAATTCTAAAATAAATCTTTAAGGAGTTAAATGAGGAACTCTAAGGAAGAATGGTAAAACAACTTTCTCTAGACTGTCTGCTAGATCTGATGGATATGTTTAAAAAGTTCAAGGGCACACTGGAATGTAAGAAGATCAAACGAGAAAAGGAATGAGAGCATTGAAAAATGGCCACAGAGAGCCAAGAAATTCTTGAATTTGGGGATCAGTCTCTTATCTCAGCAAGTTCTTAGGGTGGGTGACACTGGATAGGCCATGGCCTGTACTTCAGGTGCAATGTCCTTGACCACCTGGCCTAGAATTGTTGGCAGGAATAAAGGATGGACAACAGAAAGGAGCCCCTGGGATTTTATGGGTCTCAGCTGTGTCCTGGGACTGATAAAGACCTAAGTATGTAGACTTACTGCCAACTAAAAATTAGACAACCCTAGAGAGTGGGAAACTGTAACGGTCATTTAATTCATTAATAGGCCCATGTGACCTGTCTGACTCACATGGAACCTATGGTGGGAGGAGTTTGATGAATGGATAGAACAGGAAAGGTGCAACAGGACGAGGCAAAGTGGAGCAGAGCTGAGAGGAAATTGGCCAGAGTCTAGTCAGAGCAAGGAAGGATGCAGGCTGCTTGCTAGTGTGAATGAAAGAGTTTATTTGTGATGTTGTTTAAGAGAACCTGCTTGGGATTTGTTTGATGGAGCTGGTTCATGGGAAGCCTAGCAGGGGGAAAGCTTGGTGATGGGGTTGTCCTGTGCATTGTTATTGTGCATAGATTTTTGTTACTATGATGGAATTGACTTTCTGGTGTCTGAATAAATATTTTGGTTCTGTCTTCCATGTGAAGAGTGTATTGTATTTCATGATTCAGAATTGTGCAGGGATATTCATGGCTGCCGTAGGTGCTATGAATATCATATTGGCACTACAGGAACCTGAAGCCTGGAGGCTACACATGGTCCTCTAGGTCCTCAAGTGGAACCCTTTGACTGAATCTAAACTTCACAGAATAAATCCCCTTAATAAAAGGATTTGTTCTGTGAAAGTTGGACTCAGTCAAAAGACTGCACTCAAGGACCTGGAAAGCCACATGTGGCCTTGAGGCCACAGGTTCACCACCCATGGATATGACCATCTTTTTTTTTTCTTTAAAAAAAAAAGATCAAACAAGGCCAGTTATTTTAGCTTCTCAAGTATAATAGACAAATCTTGCACAAAATGCCAAGATAATATTTTATGAGAGTATTGGAGAATATAGTTACAGAATAAAATCAATTACTGAGTAAAATCAAATATAAAATACAAGAATTAATTCTCACAATATGTCAGTTATGTATTTATCCATGTTGATAAACACTTAAAAGTACCAAGTTGACAAAGTTCATAGGGGACTAAACAAAGTGGTCCTTTGTGCAACATCGTCCTTTGAGAGAAGGACAGAAGAAAACAAGTATAGTTCTAAAGATTCTTAGACCTGCAACATTGACATGGGCTTAAATAAACCTTTACTTATAGCATACCTCCAACCCAGGAGAAAACAGTTGGTTCATAGAGTAGACCCCTCTTAGTAAAAAAGGAGACGCCTCTTTATCTCTTAAGCTGGTTCTCTACTAATGGGATGGAGAGAAGCAAGCTCTTCCTTTTGGGAGAGGAAGGGCATCTAGGTGGTTTAGTGCATAGATTACTGCACGTTATGATGGCCTGAGTTCAAATACTACCTCAGAAACTTGTGAAGTTCTGGACAACCTATTTTAACCTCAGTTGATACTGGACTTGGGTCATGTATGAGGGTCAGTCCCTAAGGGTATTCCTTATTCCTTGAGGTATCAGTCCTATGCCTATTTCTGATCTGGACTCTGGAAAGTCAAAATGTAGAAAGAACTTCTACTCCCATCATAGCTTGATGAAATTAGTCCTACACTGGCTACAGATGTTAACTTTGTAACAAGGATATCAAGGACCCTTTTGAAGTTTTTAAACTAAAAATATTCATAGGATCTATTCTGTTCCCTGGTCATTTCCTATTATTCTTCCTAAGACTACTGAGGTAAAGAGGGGAAGCCTGAAGCCAGTTGGCCTTTTGGAATGACTCTGAAGCCAAAAAGCCTCTTCTTCATCATATGGTGAGCTGAGTAAAACAAGTTGTATAATATGAAGACAACTGGGTGGTATAGTGAATAAAGTTCCTGGGCCTGGAGGCAGGAAGGCCTGAATTCAAATCTTGCCTCAGACTCTTACCAACTCTGTAATCTTGGACAAGTCATTTAACTTCTTTACCTTAGTTTCCTCATCTGTAAAATGGGGATAGTCATAGGATTTACCGCCCAGGCTGGTTGTGAGCAGCAAATGAGACAACTCCTATTAAACTAGCACCTAGTCATTTCAACTTATTTGATTAATTTACCTTTTTAAAATTAATTATGTCTATGCTGTTTGAATTTTTTTTAAAAAATCTGCTCAATCCTAGTTTTGCCTAGAAATTCCTCTGTTGTTCAATGGTGTTCAACTTTTTGTGACCCCTTTTCAGGCTTTTCTTTGTAGAGATAGTGGAATGGTTTGTTATTTCTTTTCCAGCTCACTTTACAGATGAGAAACTGAAGCAAACAGACTTAAGTGACTTGCCCAGGGTCACACAACTAGTAAATGTCTAAAGTTGGATTGGAAATCATGAAGATGAGTCTTCCTAACTCCAGGCCCAGCACTCTGTCCCTGGCATTACCTACTTACCCTAAAAATTCCCCTAAAATTTCATTAGTTTTCCTTTTGAATTATGCTCAGCTTTATAGAGAATTATCCTTGAGTGCAAAATATTTTTGTTTGTTTTTCAAAAAGGGACATTCTAGACCTAGTTTTTGTATTCAAGGAACTTTATTTTGTAAAATGTTACAAATGTCAGTGCGGGTTGTTGGCTTCTGCCGTTTTGATCAGGTATGATTCATCAGTGAAGAAGTGGAATTAGCATTAATATAGTGCTGACTATATTCCAGTAAAGTGGAAGTAGCACTGGATTTGGGAGTCAGTGGAACTGACTTCAATACTTGGCTCTTTAATGTCCTACCTGTGTGACCTTGAACAAGTTACAGTTATCTCTTCCACACTGCAGTTTTCCTCAGTGCTGTTTCAACATAACATGGATAGGCATAAGAAATCAAACAGAGATTTTGAGGGAGATTTGCAAAAATTGAAGACAACATGTGAAGACCAGCACACAAGACAAAGCCTATGACCAAATACTCAATCCAAATTTTACAACAAGATACTTTAAACACCATTTAAAAGAAAATGAAAAAAATTCAGACTTCTCTTGTACAAAGGAAGAGCCAAAAATTTTCATGCAGATTTTCAGCATCATGGGAGCACCATTCTCCTAATCCCTGTGATGTGAAAGGGATAATTGTATATAATTCCTCTAGGCCTCATCTTTAAGATGATAGAATTGTACTAGGTTGTTTCTAAAGTCCTATTGTGCTATGATTTGGTGAAGGGATACATGGAAATTGATGACAAAACATGCTATTTTAATATTAAGTTCTGAAAGTTCTGACTTTTGTTTGAAAGGAAGGTGTTTTGGTCTGAGCCTTTCTCTGATCAGTCCTTTTAATAATTTAGGATTGATACTCAAATACAAGGAGAAGATTATTCTACAAGAACAGTTGTTCCGTATGAGTGAATCTGATTTTGTTCCACCAAATAAGCATGTGAAAGCTCCCAGATGTTCCTTGTGGCTGCTTTGTACTCAGGTAAGAGGAAATGTCATCAACAATTTCAGTTCATAGTTGGCTGAGTTGTAAGGAAAAGCCCAATGCCATTTAATGCAAAACCATCCTAACTCGTGTGGCAGAAGGGGTTAGGATATTCTCCTGACACAGAAAACAAAACTGTCCAATACAGGAAAATGATTAGAGTAGAAAAATGTTCTTTTATTCATTTCTACCATTGCTATGCCACGGGAGTATGATCATAGGTCTGGGACCATGCTCTGAGATGAGCATAATTGTGATCATTTGAGCAAATTTCTGCTTTAGGAAGTTGCTGCTATTCTCAGGAGACACTGTTGTTATTGAGGAGAACATAATCTAGAAATCCTGTATTCTCCTAGAATATAGTTTCTCTAGATTTTTGGTTGTGCATTGATATCAGTAGGTTTTCTTTTTTTCATTTTGTTTTGCTTTGTTTTTCTGTGTTTCACCCAGTAGATGTATAGGGAATTAAGGGCAAGGAAAGGGTGTGGATTTTCACTCTTGCATCTGTGCAGCTATTACTATGGTCGGTTGAATATACGCCAAGAAGGTCCAAGACTAAATTCAAAAGGAGGCAGGTTGGGGGCTTACATAGTAATTGAAGGGAGTGAAATAATAGCATTAGGGTATAATAAGTAAAATGTATTGCTTGGAGATAAGATTTGTAACTCATTACCCCAGTGAAAGTGAATGTGATTCATTTACCTGTTGTCTTATTGGTTGATGGCACATACCTTAAGGTCAAGTCACACCTCTGGGATGATACAATTACCCCTCCCTAACATATACATTGTTGTTCCCTTATTTGGAGACCACTGTGCTAGAGGATATGGATGGTTTCATTTTTGTCTTTTTATTGTTTCTTATATTGTAGGATAGCATAGTATTCCATACCTCCATTAATAAAGTGCCACATAGTTGGTATTTTAGAGATATTTGTTGAACTGAATTGAACTGAAAAAGTTAATCCTGACTGTCACATGCTTCTTGGATGCTATGAAAGTGACAAGTATCAGATGCCAAAAAGACAGGACAGAAGCTAGAATGCCTCACTGGGGCCTGCATTTGATTTGTTGCAAAAGTTTAAAATGGAAAGCCCATCTGTCATGGTGTGTAAATGCTTGAGGACAGTGCAAAATCACTTCATGCATATATAGAGTGCTAAGAAGCTGGACATCAAGTTGCTATATCCAGCCCAAGAGGAAAGTAAAAAAAAAAAAAGTTTTCAGTTTTGTATAAGAGTTAGAAAAGGTAACATAAAACATGTGGTGATTAAAGACACAGTGATCTTATGGTACACAGAGTACATTATGCCTCTCAAGTCCTCTCAGGAACCATAGATGATGAACTGTTATTGTGGCAACCATGGCTCTTTGAAAAGCAAGACTGACCTCTTAGTTACTCATGCTTGATAAAACTGATCAGAAAAAAAGAAAGACACACCAACCGAGAGTGTTATTTTAAGAGATAAAAGTTAGAAGAGCAAGTTTGGCAGTAAATAGGAATCCAAGATTTACAGTTATTTTTTGGGGGAGGATGCTGTTCAATTGCTGGTTTCTGCTGGACCCAGGAAACCTCACTTCAGAAGGTACAAGAAATCGATGTAGGCACTCACCAGAAAGTCCTGGCTAGACTTCATTGTTTTAACATGGGCAGGATTCATACTTATTGTACATGCTAAAGTGCATGTAAGAAAAGAATCAACTCTTGTTATGCCAGAAACTACAGAATAATGGTTAATTAACAGAAATTGGTAAAGGGAAAAGTGACTAAAGGTAGGAATTACCTAAATGCTAATAATAATAATAGCAATAATAAAATATCTAGCACTTATGCAGTATTTAGAACCTCCACTAGTAGGGTTCTAGTGTTAATCTTGTCTCCAGTGGTGACCCATGTGAGGAGGATATTAAAGCACATATTGCATTTCCAAAGGAGATAACAGATATCAGTGAGGAGTTATATATATATATATATATATATATATATCTGCCTTGATATGGTCAGAGCCAAGCAGTATTTCTGCTACTACTTCTGTCTTTGAGAAAAACTCAAGCTTCCCCAGAGTGCTTAGTAAGTAATAAGTGAAAACTCTGACATTGGAACAAATTCAAGGATAAGGCAGAGTTGGGAAGTGGATGGCAACAGAGATCCTCAAAAAGCCCTAGGATGGTACTCATTCCCATAGCCTCTGATTCTGCTACATATCCGAGGTATACTGTTTGCACTGGGAACAAAAGTCAGGCAACAGGTAACCATTCTACCCAGTATAGTTGAATGGCAAAAGGTAGACCCTACAATGAGAGCCTGATAGGAAGTGATGGTCTTTAGTACAAATGGGAAGGTGGGGCTAAAGGGGTTCCCTCCCTTTTTCCAGGACAGTGCATTGACTTCTGGGTCTCTCCTCACAGAAATCCTCCTCTGACCCTGTCTGAGCCATCCTATGTAGGAACTCTATCCATGAATGTTAGCACTCTGATGGGAGAAACCATTCTCTGACACTTGCCATGTCAGCAACTTGGGACAAAATTCCTGTCTCCCAATTCTGGTTATGGTTCTATCTCTTGCTTTATTCTATGGGCACCAAACAGTACAGGCTAGAGTAGGAAGTAAGAACTGACATAAATAGTTTGATGTGAACCTTGAAGTGAATTAGTCAAGCAGTCCACAAACAGACTTTGTACCAGGTCCTGTGCTAAACATTAGGAACACACACACACACACACACACACACACAAGGGTGAATGGAAATATGGAGAAAAATCTGAATTGATGAAAGAGGGAAGCGAGAACATTCCAGAAAAGTGGCACAAACTGAGTACAGAGAAAAAGAAAAAGGTTATATCAATATGTCATAATGCAGAGAGCAGTGGGTTATAATCAAGAGACCTGGATTCTAGTTTGAAATTCAGTGTCTTATAAGTGGATGTGTGAATTTTAGCAAGTCATTTTGCATTTTCAGATTCATCATTAATACATTCAAAAATTCTGCACATGATGGGTGGAGGGAAGGAGTGGGTGGAAAGGGGAAATTTGGAGAGGGGTCAGAATTTGGATCAGATGTTCTTTCAATTACCTTAAAACTTTGAAATTCTGTGATTCTACACAAAATTTCAAAGTCTTCCTAGAATCATTGATTTAGAGCCAAAAGGGATTTTGGAGGTAATCTAGTCAAATCCCTTCATTTAACAGATGTGGAAAATGAGTCCAAGACAGAAGTGAAATGATTTGCTCAAGTCCACAGAGCTAGTTAATTGCCAAACCAGATCTTAAACACAAGTATTACGATTCCACATTTTGCTGCTTTCTTTCCTGTATACTGCATTGCATCACAAGTTGAGGAAATTCCTTCAAAATACACATGGCATTTTTGCTGGAGAATGAGGACGCTCATTCTGATGTAACCTAATCACTATAATATACATGCAGTATGGTGTAATTCAAAGGAAGCTAGTTTCTGGTATCTTTAGCACGTATTGGTTGTGTTACCCTGGGCAAGTCAGTTAATCTTTGCAGATCCCTTTTGCAGAGGATATGCAGAACAGGTGTTGATTCCTATAAAGCATGTGAAATCACAGTGTAGGATAAAGGAGAACAATAATCTGAAGTCAACTATTTTAAATGTAACTTCTGTTTTAATGGGTCCTAGAATTTCACTGGAATGGTAACTCTCAATGAGGAAACTCTCTTCACCAGGGCAAGTGTGTGCTTCTAAAGAACACACTTTTTCCAATCCTAAGTCTATGATCCTAGAAACATAATTTTTACTTAAAAATAAAATAAACAAGCAATAGATTCTTTATCAGTTTTGCCTCTTCACAAATAAAAGAGATACCTGAAATTACTAACGTTCAATAAAATGCTTTAAGACAGATATAGCAACAGAATGCTGTTATAAATTATGTACTTTAGAAAGATCAAGGGTTTGGAAGTTGAAGTTGGAACATCACATCTAAAGAAGAGAGGACAGTATAAATTTATCATTAAAGTTCTACTTGCTGCAACTTTGGGAGCTGTGTGTTGTTGAGTAGTATGATAACTGACTATCCAGATGGCACATCATGGGAGGTATGGGAATTGTGGACAACTGAGATTTTTTTGGAGATACAACAGCAACTTAGAGAAGTAATGGATTCCAGTTTAATATGAAAGAAGTGAACAGCCTGGCTATTAACACTAAATATATGTGAATGTTGTTTCAGCTTATCAGTACAGCTGGAATACAAAAGAGGAAATAAAATATAGGAAAGATCAGAAAAGTTGCAAGCATAATCATATTGTCTAGCATGAGGAAAAAAATCTCTAAAAAAATCAGAAAACTAAACAACATATTGGAAATAGCTAGAAGGAACCACAGACAGGTATGTGCTGGAAAATGTGTACCAGAATTCCAGGAGAGGGAAAAGTATAGCCTTGACACAATTAAGGTTCATTTGAATTCTTGACTTTTCCATCACTTTCTTAAGTCTAATTAAACAACAAAATAAAAAAACAAAAACAAAAGCTAAAACTAAACCGTGGTTTATAATATTTGTCAGTTTCCTAGTTGTAAATGCTTACATCGAAAATTTAACTGTGAGTTCTTGAGAGCTGGTTTGAGCTGGCTGCAGTATACTCCTGACCACAGACATTATTTCATTAAACGTACAGATGAAGAAACAGTCCCAAAGTGATTAAATAACTTCTCTAAATCCACACGGGTAATTAGCAGAAAAGCTAGTATTTGAACCCAAGTCTAGCTGTGATTCTAAAGTCACCACTCATTCCTTGGCACTACAGACTCTGAACTATAACTTACTATCATATCTGTCTTGAGAAGTGACATGGAATAGAATATTCTACTCTCAGTATGAAGAAGACCATTATTCAAGTCACAGGTATGATATATTCTTCTGTACAACCCTGAAAGTACCGCAGATCAACTCTATGAGATCTTGGAAATCATCTAGTCCAGCCTCCTTCTTTTGCTCACAAGAAAAAATCCTGCTACCCGCCCCCATCTTTCCCTCCACCGTAACACCTTTTTCATGTTTGTTTTATAAGTTATGATTTACCTCACTCTATCTCCCCTTTCCCTCTTCTCCAATGCAATCTTCTTTCACACCTCTTAATTGTTTTGAGGGAGGGATATTACCCCATCTTAGTCATCTCACATTCACACCAAGTGTTTATGTGTTCTGTCTATCTATTCTCTGTCTATGTATTCTCCTTCTAATTGCACTTATAGTAATAAAGTTTTTAAGAGTTACAAATATCGTCTCTCCATGTAGGAATATAAAAAGCTTAACCTTATTACATCTCTTATGTTTTCTCATTCTTTTTTTTCACCTTTTTATGTTTTTCCTAATACTTGTTTTTGAAGATCCTTTTTTTTAATTTAGCTCTGATCTTTTAATTAAAAATGTTTGAAATTAAATATCCATTTTTCCCCTGAGGGATTATATTCAGTTTTCTTCGGTAGGCAAGTCTTGGTTGTAATCTTAACCTCTTTGCCTTCTATAATATCATATTCCAAGCCCTCTGGCTCTCTAATGTAGAAGTTGCTAAATACTGTGTAATCTTGATTGTGGCTCCATATTTGAATTGCTTCTTTGTGGTTGCTTGTAATACTTTCTCCTTGACCTGGGAGCTCTGAAATTTGACTATGATATTATTAGACATGATATTCATTTTGGTATCTCTTTCCTTTGGGGATTGGTGGATTCCTTCAATTTTGATTTTGCCTTCTGGGTCTAGGATATCAGGACGGTTTTTCTTAATAATTTCTTGAAATAAGATATCCAGATTCCTTTTTTTTTAAAATCATGGTATGTAGTTAGTCCAATAAAACTTAAGTTATCTCTCCTCAATCTACCTTCCTTGTCAGTTTCCTTTTCCAATGAAATTCTTTTATTGATTTTGTTGTCTTGTACCTTGATGTCTCATGGAGTCAGTAGCTTCTACTTGTCCATTTCTAATTTTTAAGAAATTCTTTTCTCAGTGAGCTTTTGTACCTCCTTTTTCCATTTAGCCAATTCTATTTTTTTTTTTTGAGGAGTTATTTCCTTCAGTGAATTTTTGTATATCTTCCCTCCCAATTTTTGGTTCCTTTTACCAAGCTATTTTTAAAATTTGGTATTGGTATTTTTTCATGGTTCTTTTACATTATTCTCATTTCTTTTCCCAATTTTTCTTCTACTTCTCTAATTTACTTTAAAAAAAAATCCTTTTTAAGCTCTTTCAAGAGTTCTTTTTGGGCCTGAGGCAAATTTAAATTTTTCTTTATACCTTCACATGTAGACATTTTGACATTTGTCATCTTCTAAGATTATGCCTTGATCCTCCCTGTCACCATTGTTAACTATCTGTAGTTATATTAAATTTTTTGTTTTTTGCCCCTTTCTTCAGAATATTTTGTGACATTATACTTTTATATTTCAGTCTCTGTTCAGTGTGCCAAGCTTTTTGTGCCAAGGCTTGGGGGCCTAGCTGGTGCTTTGCACTGGAGGACGGCCTTGCTGCTGGCTGATATTGGAAGTGGGGACTCCCTGTTGTCCTGCCCTGGGAGTGGGGTATTACTGCCAACCTGCCCCAGGGATGAGATTTTGCTGCTGGTCAGCCATGGGGGTGGGGCCTCCGTTCTGGTCTTCACTAGGGGTCCAGTCTTGATGTGCTACTTGTCTGAGAATACTGGCTTTCTTCCAAGACTGCTGGTTGGCATAGGGGTATGGCTTTACTGGGGGATTTCCCTGGATCTCAGAAACTTTCTACAGGCCCCTAGTATGGGGCCTGCTTCTGGTGTTTTTTACTGGTTTATCCTCTCACTCCAGTGAGACAGATCTTTTCTGCTATGTTGCTAAGTTGCTTCACTGCTTCCAAACTGGTTATGAGGCATTTTTTAAGGTTGTTTGGTGAAGAATTTTGGAGTGACCCTGGGACATTTTTTCTCACTTAGCACCAAAGTGTCAACAAATACTTGAGAGAATTTCTCAAAACTCTAAGATGATAAAGAAATTAATTTGACACTTTCTTAGAAATGAGATATGGTCACTGCTTTGGGGGGGGTTATTATTTTGATCAGTCCTCCATTTTATTTCACCCTGTGTATTATTAGTTTATAATTTTAGTTGATCAAAATTAAATTTAAAGCATCATATTTTTAACAAATGCTAATGCATCATGGAAGTGGCATGTAAAATAATAAATTCAAATTAAGATATAGTTTGCTTATCAGAATTAATTTTGTATACTTGGTTAAGCAATTTTAAAGGCAACTTCACAAGAAAAAAATGGAAATTAAATGACTAAATAAATAACAATTATTTATACCAGAGACATACATATGTTGAAACTGAAAGTAGAGAAAAAATTCTGTTCTGTATGTGAATATTACTAAAATGGGAATCTTTTCCTATAAGTGTATAGAAGAGATGTTTTTTCTAGCCTTGAATATTTTACTGGTTTACATAAGATAACTGTTTTCTCCATAATGTATTTTCAAGAAATGGGAAATAAAGAAGGTGATGGTGGTGAAATGGAATATTTCAACTATTCTAAACTGAAAATGATAAATTCTTTTTAAACTTGCATTTATGACCTTTCCTATAACTACATTTTAATGCAATGTAAGATAGGCTTTAAAAAAAAACTCCTATTGCTTTTCAAAATGTTACTGGTAAATTTATGTGTTTCTATTATTGATCTGTGTGTGTGTATGCGTATGTATGTTTTATACATATGTGCAAGTATGCTTAAGCAATACTCTGTTTTATTTTGTTTCTGGGGCTGTAAAATGATAGGTAAGGGTAAATAGAGATTAGATGTCTCTAAATTTAAAGTTCAGCTTTTAGTAGCTTTATTGTATCATGAATTACATTCCAGCCATTTGGATCTCAGTATCCCAGAGTCAGTGTAGCATCTGATTTGACCTGACTTTCAGATTGTTGTACTTACTGGTGAGAGCTCACCAAATGTTGCTGGCCGTAGTCACCTTGCCATGCTTAGCTGTCATCATTCTGCCATGTTGCCCTGTCTGTGCCCCAACTGCACCATTTCACTCACATTTCTAACTCTCCTTAAGGTGGCATGCTATTTAGATTGGTGAGAACTAGTGTTTAGACATTCCTTTAAGAAGGGAGATTCCAGTTAACCTGCTTTGTGGAAAAAAAAGAAAAAATTGCCTTTCCTCAGGCTAACCCTGTCTTTTCAAAAAGCACTGTTCTCTACTCTTCTCTAGGTTTTATCTCTCCTTATTACAATGTAATTTTTTATTTAATTTTTTTAAAATATATAATTTATTTATTTTTTACTTCTCAACATTCACGTCCACAGGAATTTGAATTCAAAATATTCTCCCCACTTCTCTCCCCCCACCAAACCCAGGACAGCATGCACCCCATATACCCATTCCTCCAGTCTGTCCTCCCTTCTATTACCCACCCTTTTTCCATCCTCTTTCCTCTCTGTCTTCCTGTAGATCAAAATAGATTTCTATACTCCATTGCCTGTATGTCTTAATTTCTAGTTGCATGCTAAAGCAGTTTTTAACATTCATTCTTAAAGCTCTGAGTTTCATATTCTCTCCCTCCCTCCTCATTTACCCTCATTGAGAAAACAACCAATTCAATATAGGTCATACTCGTGTAACAATGCAAAATACTTCCATAATAGTTATGTTGTAAAAGACTAACCACATTTCCCTCTGTCCTATCCTGCCCTTCATTTATTCCACTCTCCCTTGACCTGTCCTCCCAAAATAGTGTTTGCTTCTCATTATGCCTTTCCCCAATTTCCTGTTCCTTCTATTATCTTTCCAGTCCTATCCCCTTTCCCCTTGTCTTACTGCAGGGTAAAATGGATTTCCATATCCAATGGAGTGTGTGTTATTCTCTCCTTAAGCCAAATGCCATGAGAGTGAAGCTCAATTATTTCCTTTCATCTCCCTCCTCTTCCCCTCCATTGTGAAAGCTCTTTCTTCCCTCTTTTATGTGAGATAATTTGAGACAATATACCTCTCCCTTTCTCTTACTCCTAGTCCATTCAATTCAATAGCAAATTTTACTTTTTTTAGCATTCTCCCTTCGTATTCAGCTCACCCTGTGCCCTCTGTCTATGTATACATATACAAACACATATATACGTATATGTACATGCACACATATACTCATGTACATATACATACCTACACATATATAATATACACATACATACCTACTCAGACACACCTACATATTTATATTCCCTCTAATTACTCTAATACTGAAAAAGATCACTTGAGTTACAAATAACATCTTTCCATGTAGGAATGTAAACAGTTCAATTTTAACAAGTTCCTTAAGGCTTCTTTTTCCCGTTTGCCTTTTCATGTTTCTCTTGCTTCTTGTATTTGAAAGTCAAATTTTCTATTCAGTTCTGGTCTTTTCAACAAGAATGCTTGGAAGTTCTCTATTTCATTGAAATTCCATCTTTCCCCTGAAGTATTATATTCAGTTTTGCTGGGTAGGTGATTTTTGGTTTTGATCCTGTCTTCTTCCTTTGGAATATAATATTCTAAGCCCTTTGATCCCTTAGTGTAGAAGCTGCTAAATCCTGTGTTATCCTGATTGTATTTCTACAGTACTTGAATTGTTTCTTTTTGGCTGCTTGTAATATTTTCTCTTTGACCTGGGAACTCTGGAATTTGGTTACAATATTCCTAGAAGTTTTCCTTTGGGGATTTGCTTTAGGAATTGATTGGTGAATTCTTTCCGTTTCTATTTTACCCTCTAGTTCTTGAATATCAGGGAGGTTTTCTTTGATAATTTCTTGGAAGATGATGTCTAGGCTCTCTTTTTGATCATGGTTTTCAGGTATTTAAATTTTTTTAAAAGTTATTTTAAACTTAAATACATTATAAAAAAAGAAAAAGAAACATATTATAAACTTAAATACTAAAACAAATACAAAGTAAGAAAGAAAAGCATCGCCATGTACACAGCAGAACAGGAATGGATTCAAATTATACAACAATAAATTTCCATTTCAAGAAAGCCTATATAATAAATACTACACATTGTGTTCTGAGCTGTCCATCTTTTCTTTGCTTCCTTGTAAGTTTTCTTTTGTTCTCTGCTATGTACTTTTTACTTTGTTCTTTTTTTCTAGAATGCAAACTTTTTGAATGTAGAAATAGTCTCTTTTTAAAATTTCTTTCTCCAGTGTATAGTATAATGTTTATTATATAGTAAATATTTAATAATTTTTTTTAAATTAATTCATTCACCCAATTCAGACCTCACATCCAGAATGTGATGGTAAATGTTTAACAATCATCATTCCAAATATTTTCTCCATCACTTTCTTAAATCTGATGTTACATGGGGAAGGTCTCACATATGACATCTAGTTCAATAAAATTTATTCTATAAATATCATCAAAACAGTATTGATATGTCATCTTATTTAACTGAATTCAATTGAATTCAATTGTTAAATTCAACAATTCTTAAGCATCTCCTCTGGCCAAGCCAGTGGAACTACAAATATTAAGTAAAATAGAGTCTTTGGTCTAATGTAGTTTATAATTCCATGGCAAGAATAAGATCTATGCCCTTACAAACATATGACAGTACAATAAGACATGGCCAGTTTCATGCCAGAATAGAAAAAAAAAAACATGCAATAGAAAAGTTAAAGTTCTAGGGGAAATTTGAAGAGGAAACAATTACTTATAGAGAGGAATGGAGATGGTATGGAGGATGATGACAGGAATCAGGGAAAGTCTCATAGAAAAGTTGTAAGTGATCTAGGAGAAATGGCAAAATGAGACATATCAGGAACAAAGATTCAGAGATGAAAGAGGATAGGACAAGAAAAGGAGGGAGTAATCCAATTTGACTAGAACATAGGGCTTGTGAAGAGGAATAATGTTCCCCTCATGGAATGACTCATGGAGGTGAAGAAGATATGCATTCTAGACCTAGAGACAACTAGGGCAAAGGCATAGAAATGAGAGATAGATGGTCAATTGTGAGGAACAATAAAGAGGTCAGTATGAATAGATTGTAGAGTGACAAAAGGACACTCCAGCACAATGTCTTCAATTCTTTGATGCCTTCCATACCCTTCAATACCCAACATCCCTTCAATACCACACCCCTATTGCCCCAACATCTCATACTCTTAAAAGCTGTATGACTGTGGGTAAGTCGCTTAACTGTTATTTGCCTCAGTTTGTTCCTCTGTAAATTGGGGGCAATAATACCACCTAACTCACAGGGCTGATGTAAAGACCATAGAAGATATTTGTTAAGGATATAGCATTATACTTGTCATGTGGTAAGCTGCAATATAAATGCTTATTCCTTTCTTTGCCTCCCCCCCCCCCCCCCCAAATTCCAGTATCAGGAAAAAAATCCTGGTATTTTTCTTGTATTCCTGAAGAAAGGAGAGGGTGATGACTCATAGCATTTGTGATGAGGCTATTTTCTCTTGGTCCACAGCCACTCAATATAAGCACAACCTCTCTCTCCTCTCTCTTCTCTCTCTCTCTCTCTGTCTCTCTCTCTGTCTCCATCTCTGTCTCTCTCTCTCTCTGTCTCTCTCCAAGCACGGAACTATGTTCCTTGGATCTTCTTACTCTGGGCATTTTGTTTTTGGACAATATGACTATTGTTTCCAGTTATGATAAGGTGGTACATATAAAATACTAGTAACTATAAAGAACTCTGGAAAGGTAAGTTATCACTATTGTTATTGTTATTTGCATGGAGGGACTTGAGTCCAATAGCATTTGATCTTCTTTGGTGAGTTAGGCAGGTAATAAGTATTAAACTTTAACAAAATGATGCACCAAGGATCTGATAGCAATGAGACAAAGGTTAATACCATCAAAATCATCCTGTTACTCTAAGTGGATGACAACAGATAGGCTTGAGCTGATGCTAAAAAAAAAAAAAGAAAACCAATGACCTAAATGTCTTCACAACTTACCATTACTAACTCATTTAAGCTCTTTCAATCTCTCTTCACCCCTTAAGAAATAGTCATAAATACTCAACTATCTATTTGTATGATTTTCCCTATTGTCAAAAAGGAACAATATGCCTTACTTCCTATATTCTAAATCTATCACATTTGAAATTTTAAACTAACTCTTCCTTAAGTATATTTTGTGGTTTATTTTTCTTTCTAGACTACACTTTAATTTTGACTCTTCATTTTTAATCTCATTTTTTCTTGTTTTCAAATTCACCACTATGACCCAGCATGGAATTTCCTTATGTTCCTTAGACCCTTTCACTATGAACGTGCCTCCACCGTGCTGCTTTATTTTACCCATTGGTGATTTCCTTCTGTGGAAAAAAAAAAAATTGATGGATGGTCCCGTAATGGTAATTTAAATGGAAAGATCTTTCTCATTCATTAATAGGCCTATGTGACCTGCCTGAGTCACATGAGTCAAGTCACATGTAACAGGAAGGGATGGAGCAGGAAGGGTGGAACAGGAAATGAAGGAGCTAGAGAAGAGCTGAGTAGAAGTTAGAGAGCATTCCAAGCTGGGAAAGGCAGCTGGCTAGTATGAGTGAGAGAGCTTGTTTGTGATTTATTTAAGGGAGCTGGTTTGTGGGAAGCCTAACAAAGGGAAGGCTTGGGGCTGGTGTTGTCCTCTGCATTGTTATTGTGTATAGATTTCTTTGTTACTCTGATGGATTTGACTTTCTGGTGTCTGAATAAATGTTTTGATTCTGTTTTCTATGTGGAGAGAATGTTGTATTTCGTGACTCAGAATTGTGCTGGCATATTCATGGACACTGTAGGAGCAGTGAATATCACATTGGCACTCCATGTCCTAAAGTAGCCATGCTGTATTTTTCTCCCTGCTGTGCTTTTGACTTTCTAGACTTTGACATGATGCCCTTACCCGGTGCTATCTCTCCTTTACCCCTTCATATTTTTAGTTCCCTTTTATGTATTGTCTTCCTGCATTAGAATGTGAACTCCTTGAAAACAAGGACTTTCTTTCATTTTGTTTATATTAGAAGTCTTAGCAAAAATAAGCAATCATCAATACTTGGCCTATTATAAGCACTCAGTGAAGTGTTGATTTATTGATTCGCTGATTCTTTGAATGATTGATTAGCAATAGAAAAAGCTAACATAGTATTGGCCTGAATTAGAATAAGAAACAAGCATTTCTTAAGCACCTGCTGAGTTACATGCTTTACAAATATCTCTTTTATGGGTCATTCAATGAAAACCAAAGCTTAAAAAGACCAAGGTGATCCACTTCCTTGAGCCAGTACCAGTTATTTTGACTTTTATCTTGCTGCTGGATTTCAGTGACTGTAGGAAAGAGTGAAATTGATGACTTTGCACAACTTTCCTTCCTTAAATACAATTCACATGTAGGTCAAGACATCACTCACATGATGTCATTGGTCCTCTGAGAATGAAAGATATACAACAACTACAACAAATAACTCACTTGATCTTCACAAACACCCTGGAAGGTAGGTCTTATTATCACCCTCGTTTTACAGTTGAAGAAACTGAAGCAAACAGAGGTTAAGTGACTTACCCAGAGTCATGCAGTTAATATTCCAGGTTTTATTTGAACTCATATCTTCCTGACTCAAGAGTTAGGTGCTTTATCCATGATGCCATCTCACTATTTTAGAGAAATACAGCTTCCAGTAAAAGGGGGGTGAGAGTCTGTTCTAATCAGACCACATCTATAGTACTATATTCAGCTCTTGGTGAAGAAGGTCATTAATAAACAGGGGAGTATACAGAGGAGCCTAACCAGGATGGAAAAGGACACTGAGTCCATACCATATTAGGTTCAGGTGAATTTAACAATATTTAGCCTGGAGAAAGAGAACCCAAGAGGGCAAGTTCATTGTATTAAAGTATCTGAAACACCGTAGTGTGGAAGATTAAAGTTTTACTATTGGCCCTTGAAAAGAAATCAAGGAGGATTTGATGGGTGTTTAAAAGATGGGGATTCAATCTTGATGTAAAGAAAACTTCCTAACAATAATCAGTATCAAAAAGTAGAATGGGCTGCCCAGGAGGTAGAAATGGTTATTCCCTAATTGGAGGATAATTATTTGTCCAATGCTTCGTATTAGAATCGATTTTAAGGATATAGTGTGGTCTCTAAGATTCCTTCAGATTCTGAAACTGTGTAAATAATTTTGTGTCTGGTTTGTCTGTGCCTTGATCTAAATTGAGTTGATTTTCAATTTGACTCAGCTACTCATCTCCACAGACCCAATTACTTAGGGACTGTTTTGCATTTCACTGACAGGGACAGAGAGGTTTCCTGCCTGTCTCTGCTTTCAATTTGCTTTTTTGTCAAGAAGTTCTCCCTTTTAAGGCTCTTTGGATTTTATTTTCTTTCTTTCTCTAGCATCAGTGAAGAGCAAGCTCTGACAAGTCTTACTAAACAGAAAAGACTTTGATTATAGTTCTCGTAGTAGACTGGTTGTCTGTCATTCTGGAACCAGGATAGGTAACAGTACTGTGGGTGAGGGTTGACCGTCTATCTGCTTGTCTGCATCTCTTCTTCCTTCCTTCCTTCTTTCTTTCCTTCCTTCCTTCTTTTCTTCCTTCCTTCTTTTCTTCCTTCCTTTGTTCTCTTCTTCCTTCCTTCTTTCCTTTTTTCCTTCCTTCCTTCCTTCCTTCCCTTCTTCCTTTTATACTGTTGATTACAAAAAGTCTATACATGAAATTAAGAATGCATATTACCTATAGCCTCCATTTCTTTTTTTAAGTATATGAATTTGACATATAAGCTCTCATGTAAACTTTCTAAGCATGTAAGCTTTCAAAGCTGTCCTGTTTATCTGTGATTATTTTCTATCCTTTTTTTCAGTGTTAAAAACATATTTCAAAGATTCACAAATTTTGTTTCAGACAGAAAATTAGAGATCATTGCATTCAAATTCCTCAATTTGTAGATTTGAAAACTAAGAGATTAAGTGACATCCCAGGTCATAGAGGTATAAAGTGACATAGCTGGACTTTGAACCAGTGTCCACAGGTTCCAAATCCAACTGTCTCTCCAGGGTACCATGTAAATTTCTAGGGGTTTAACAAGCAGGGAAGATTTCGTTTTCTGACTTTTAAAATGTTTGTAGGACTGTTATTTGTAGCAGCAAATTACTGGAAACTAAGTAAATTCCCATCAATCAAGGAATGGCTAAACAAATTATGGTATATGAATGTGTAGAATGTTACTGTGCTATATAAGACACAGTCAACCTCCTTTGCAGCAGTTCATTTTCCTGGGTATAAAAGACTGCATTTAATGTCAGACATTTTTGAAGTGGTCAGTTTTTATTAATTTTTCCTTCATTTCCCTTTTTCTTTCTTTTAAAATTACTTTTACTTTATATGTATTTATTCTTTACATTCATTTTTTTATTTCACTTTCAAAATTTTCTTCTTATGAGTAGTCTCTCCCCACCTAATGAGAGAGAAAGCAATATGTTACCCATTATATTATGCAATTTATAATTTCCATATTAGCCATGGTATAAATTTTTTTAAAAGAAGCAAGAAATGTTAAGAAATATGAAAAATGTATGTTCCAATCTGCATTCAGAGCTCATTAATTCTCTCCATGGGAATCTTTCATCAGGAATCTTTTGGAATTGTCATGAATCCTTGTATTGGTCAAAGTAGCTAAATTACAGTTACAGTACTGTAATTAATGTATACAGTGGTCTCCTGGTTCTGCTCACTTCACTTTTCAATTCATATGCCTTCTCAAGTTTTCTGAAACCACCCCTTCATCATTTCTTACAGCACAATGCATTCCATCACAATCACAGCTTGTTGAGCCATTCCCTATTCATGTGTGTGTCTATGTGTGTATGTGTGTGTGTGTGTGTGTGTGTGTGTATGTGTGTGTATTTGTTAAAAAGGATAACTCTCTGGAAGGAGTAGAAGGAAAGTTACATAGGGAACTGTAGGCAATGTAAAAATAAAAGATATCAATAAAATGTTTTCTAAATAAAAATTTGTATGTATGGAAACATCATCTCCTTTCTCTTGTTCTTTCTTTACAGTCATCCTTCTATCATTCCTCTTTAAAACATCTCAATTATTCACTTCTCTTTAGGATCATGTCAATGCCTTGTTGTTGCTACTGTTGTTATGTCATTTTTAGTCATGTCCAACTTTTCATGACACTATTTTGGGTTTTCTTGGCAAAGCTATTGGAGTGGTTTTCTATTCCAGCTCATTTTATAGACAATAAAACTGAAAGAAGCATGGTTAAGAGACTTGCCCAGGGTCACAGAGCTGGTAAGTATCTGAGGCCAGATTTGATTTCACCAATATGAGTCTTCCTGTCTCCAGGGCTGACACTCTATCCACTGTGCCACCTAGATGCCTTATAGGTCATTAAATGAATTTGATGGTTCATTCCTATATTATCTAACTGTAAGCTATTATGAAATCCCTGTTCAAATCAAATTGATCTAACTGTCCTCCACCTATAACACATTTATTGCTAATTTCATGTCTTTGGTCATATTGTTTTCCTTACACAGAATAACTTCTTCTTTTCTCTTTAATCATCCTATGTGTTTGAAAGCTTCAGTTCAAGTGCTCCATGAAGCTTTTATGACTGCTCTGGTACTACATGGCACCTTTTTTTCAACTGCCATGACACGTAGAGTTTATAATAAAAAACAGAACATCTAACTAGAGAGTTAATTATATATTCTTCGATATTGTTCACTATTGATCCATATGAGATTACTGTGTCACTAATGAAGTGCAGGATCCTTAGGGACTCTATGCTATTTTTTAAAAATACATAATACTTGAAAAAATCTACAATTTTGCTGGTATGAGCTCTCTTCACATGAATAGAGCACCACATACTTTACATATTTAAACATTTAATAGATAGTCTCTGGGAAGTACTCTGGATTTCTATTTAAGCCAAACAAAATAACACAGTACAGTGGCCTAATTTCTGGGTATAAGACTCCCTGAATTTTTAAAGAATGGTTCACAAACAACAGACATAAATTTTATTTCTGTGCCTGTATGTGCAATTTTACAACTTGATGGTACCTTTCAGAGCATTCTCTGTTTTGGCATGACCATAAGAAATCAGAATCATTTTCAATACTTGGGGAAGGATTAGAAAAGGACTTCAATGAGGATTTCTATTTTAAAAGTTTTAAGGGAGAAAAATGGGTTATTGGACCTATATATTATCTTAGCTTGATTCTTGAAGCTAACGATCAGTGTCTTGAGAGCAATAGGAAATGTTCTTAGAAAGCTGACCTACTACTTCTATTAATGCTTCCAAACAGACTACAATCTCAGGACTTTGAGAAGGTCAGCATTTTTCAAAGCATGCCAGTTTCTAAGGATGCATTTGTTATGTATTGTCCCACTTTGAATGTCTTCTTAGTTTCCAAGTTTTAATTGATGATCCTTGTCTAATTTGCCTTAAATTTTGACTTCAGCTTATTGGCAGGAAACTGATTGTCCTTTATCTCTTTTTACTACTAATTAAATAGTTAGAACTCTTGGGAGAAATCATGATGGTGATATGAAATTACATAAAAGTCAGATGTAATGGACGTTTTTCTCTTTCCATGCTATGTGTTTCAAGTTACGTTTGATTAAGTCTGTTAAGAAAAAAAGCACACACGAAAAATAAGTGAAACTTAAAGAAGTACTTACTGTGCTTTCAAATTGATAAATACAGTGAGATATATTGAGCATGATATCATAATAACCAGTTATCTTTGTTATCCTTTAAGTGTAACATGAAATTTAAATTTATGAGGTTAAAAATTTAGCATACTATTCCCAGTGCAGGGCTTCCATAGGCAAGTGTAGACACTTGCAAACTGTAGCCCATCATTCAAAAGAATTCAGACTAAATAACCACATGCACAAGGGCAAGAACATGACTCCCTTTTGTCTTATATCCCCAGCATTTATCACAATTCATGGCACATTAAAGATGCTTAATAATCATGTATTGGCTGAATGTCCAATTTAGAATATGATAGTCTATACACTTATTTACTTATTTGTTTGTTTGTTTATATGGGGAGGGTGAGGGACTGTATTAGGCAGACATTGGAAATTAACAAGGAGATGGAATCAGAATTGAAGAAGTAAAAGAAGGT
Source organism: Notamacropus eugenii (assembly GCF_028372415.1). Lineage (NCBI taxonomy): Eukaryota > Metazoa > Chordata > Mammalia > Diprotodontia > Macropodidae > Notamacropus > Notamacropus eugenii. Next base: position 446,534,210 of record NC_092873.1, read on the forward strand.
TGAATTAATATTGTGTTTTGCATGACACCTTTAAGGATCCCTAGATTCTCTCTGAAATAAAGGTGCATTGATATCATACTGTGTTCTTTGATAAAGTAAAATTGAGGGCTACCGAAAGAGTACATTGTGGTTGTGAGCAGACTGCAAATATTTCACAAATGAAGAATTGTGTAGGAAAATGAATGAGGTAAAATAGATAGAGAGTCCATGTGCTCCACTGCTATTTCCACAATATACTAACATATAGAGGAAAGGCTCCCAAAATCTGAGATTGATCTCCTATTCTGTATTGATAAGACTCACAAAAGATAAAGATGGATATGTTGCAGTGTCTTGGTTTTAAAATACATCAATAAGATGACAAAATCATTGACTTATTAAAATTAAAAACTTACCGGAAATAGGGAACTACTGCAGGTTATTAAGCCTGTAAAAGAGTTACGCACGGTCATCAAGTATGGTCATATGGATGACTGGGTAACCACATCTGACACTTTATTAAAGGAAGACTTTCTCTAAGATGTCTGAAACAGTAGCAGCATTAACTACATGTTTGTATCTTTATGTAGTCTCCATATGAAGCAGACTGACAGAGAGAGACAAAGAAAGATGATTTGGGGAAATTCATACTTTCTTCTGTGGTTTTCCATAAACATTAATGTGTAGAAATATATAATTTACATGGTTTTATATAGGTATAGCTTTGTGAGGCAGCATAATCAAGCACATAATTTTACCCTTACTCTCTCTACTTTGTAGGGAGCTTTGGAAAAATAAAATACCAGTGAAAACTAAATTTTCAAAATATAATTACTCAATTTTTAGAAAAAAATTCTCAATACAAAAAAAAAGTCCAAAAAATGATGAAAGATCAAAACAGAATATTGTGTATGTATGTGTGCATGTGTGTACACACACATCTGATATATATATATATAGACCCACATACATATATAGTATGCCTATATATACATAAGCACATATTTTTGTTAATATAAAGAAAATAATGAAAGAACTGAAAAGCCCTCATATTGTCTGTTAGGATGCTGGAGATGACCTCCTGAATTTTTGTGATAGTCTATCTTGCAGACATAAACCAGATGTAACTTATCTTACCTTATCATTATCATAATCTCTCAAATACTTCATATGCATCATACTAAAATGAATGTTAATTCCATTAAAAATCTGAACTGTCTCTTCAAGAGGATTGTAATAATTGCTTTATATTTTGAACAGTGAGTTATAATTTTAAACATATATTTAATAACATAAATTAATTTATATTAAAAATATACATTTTCAAATGCATAGTCATAATAAGCCTTTTGCTCAATAGGTTTATTACCCTCTTTACTTTAATGTTAGAAGCTTAATAGATGACCTTAAACAAAACTTTTAACATATTCAAGCCTATCTCTATGGTTAGTTAGTAGAAATTGCCACAATTAGAATATGGGTCTTTTAAATTCCTCTTCCAGTGTTCATTCCACCCTAGTATATTTTTTCTCAATGCATTCATTTGTATGCCATATTATATATACTCTAATCTCATTCTGAAGTCAATTCAGTTAAGTTGGTTGAACCAGTTTTATGTATTTTTAGGAAGTAGCCTTAATATTAATATAGACCTTAATTATGCAGGATGGTATCTTTCTTCAGAAGCCCTACTGTTCAGACTCGGTCTGGCATCAATATACCGAGTCTCCACAAGCAGGGGAGTGCCATGCTGCCTAAGGAGGGGTGAATAGGTAAGGGCCAGGTCTCAAATGAATGGAGCAGATTTGAATTTTTCTATTAATCTGTAGTGGGTTTGAAACTGTAAGTTGCTACAACACTTGTAGACTGCATAAGGTAAGGAGACTCACTCTCCAAAACAAACAAAAAAATAGAAAATTTCCTAAATTGTCTGCCATCCAAACATAAATCCCTTATGTGGAAAGTTTATCTGACCCATCCTGCAATCCCCCACTTAATATATGAATTATATTTTAGATATGGGTTACCCACCCTAAACCTTAAGTTCAGAAAATTCTGAGATGCAGGCAAATTTTGCATTAAACTAGTGGGAGAGAAGATAGTGATTTATTTTCTACATGCTTGCTGCTTTCATGAACCTGAACTAAACCTAAAATAATGGCAGCACCTTTTCTCCTCCCCTGTTTACAAGGTGTTAAACAGAGACCTCTGGTATTAAAAAGAAAAGTGTTTTCTACCTTTTTCAATTTGGCATGTTTGGAGTATAAAACTATAATCCAACTGTATAGGAAATATTTGGGTTTTTGGTAGCTGATAAATTTAGTCTTGCCACAACAAATTCTGTATAATTAATATTCACACCTTTCTCATTACAATGTAGAGTTCCTGAAAACAGGAAAACAAAGCAACATTAAATGATTGAGATTAGTAGTATATGTGCTCTTAAACATTAGCAGTTTACCATTTGTTTAACATAAAGTATGGTTTTGCACTTTAACTTCAATAATTTATTAGTAATGATTTCTATTAATTTTTCATCTAGGTTTTCTTGATATTTTAAAGTTGTCATATTTAGTTGTAGTCTTTGCATATTTTTTTATTTTCTATGCAATCTCTTATTTCATACAAATCTTTCCATATTTCTTCTAAATCAATAAATACATCATTCCTTATAGGGTTGCAATATCCCAATTATATGCTTAGTCCACAATTTATTTAGCTTTTTCCCAATCACTGTACATAAAATTTCTTTTGCTATTATAAATTGTATTGCTATAGGTATATCTATAAAAATATTCCTCTCCTTGTCAATTGCTTCCTTGGAGTAAAAACTTAAAATTAACACTAAGCTAATTAATTCATTGGGTGACAGAGGGTTTTCAAAAAGATATTGATGGCTTGTTGCATTGAATAGAATCCTAGTAGCTGAAACTTAATTGGATAATTTCAAAATTACAAAGTTGGGTTAAAACATATCAAATTTAAATGTACAATATAGAATGAAAGAGCATACATAGATAACAATTTGTAGCAGTGGTTCCTTCCATCTTTTAAATTCCAAGATTCTGAGTTCTTAGGCATTTAGTGAACTATAAACAGAATGGGAGTCAACATTGTGGTACTGCAGCCCAAAACTATAAAGCAGTGGGGATCTGGCTTTTGCTCAGATCACTTGGGGTGGAATCTTCCTATGTGAAGAGGCTGGGTCACAGAGAATTACGTTAATGAAAGATGGAAGGCATGTTCAGTTGGAGAGACAAGAGCATGTTCAAGTTATATTTGGCAACTCATTCTGTTTAGTTAGCTAATTGATAAAGGGGAGGTTCTCTGAATGGCTTTGCAGATATTCAGAAAAGCCTCAGTTTCAACTACTTCTGCTTTTCCATTCTATACCTCATTGTCTTCAGCTGCAATCTGTGCTGTGGGGACAATGAATGAGAGACTATGCTGTTCTGGAAAGAATTGTAGAAATTTACCCCTTGGTAGTCATATGTGGACCTCCTCATCGCCAAGCATCGAGAATTCCATGGTCTTTTATTTTCTTTCAATTCTAGGTGCAAGAAGTGGAGTCACCAACTTAAAAACACCAAGACACAGGAATCAGAGGGTCATAATCCAGGCCAAGTTTTATAACCAATGTAACTAATGCCCCCAGAATTAAGAAATAATTTTCTAGGGTGAACTTTGGACTCCTTAAGGCTCTCAAAGGTATCAGCAGAAAGAAGGTTATATCATGTGTTATATCTGGATATGAACTTGGTATGACCAATGCTATATTTGAATTGAATTAAATTTAAGAAATTAATTTCTTCCTAGCTCCCTGTTCAGACCAAGATTGTTTCAATGGAACATTGATCTTGAAGTTTCGGAGGAAATATTAATATGTTTGTTCTTACATCTGTGAAGTAAATATCACTTTAAAAAAAGTTTCCTGGTATTAAGTGGTTAAATGGAATTTGGGTGCTAGTCATAACTTCCCAATAGGGGGCAATGCATTTGGTAAGAACTTAAGTCAATAGTACAGAAAAGATACACCTCCAAAACCTCAGGGTACCCTAAAGATCTGAAGGGATCTTGTACAACCTGCATGTTTCTGAGACAGTGTGGCCAATTTCCTTGTTACACTATGATCCTGGACTACATTAAGAGAATACTTAAGTCAAAGGAGACAATTATTACATATTGATATGCATTTCTCTGATTATTTGTAATTTTTTATACTTTTCATAGAGGTTGTTGATAGTCTGCATTTCTTTTTTTTTCTTCAGATATTCAGCCACTATTTATCGGGAGTTACTCAAAATCATATTGGCAAATCTGCATAGATACTGGTTGCTAGAAAAAGATGTTTTCCCTCCAATTAGATTCTCAGCAGACATGAGCAACAATAACAAAAAAAAATAATAAATGTTTACTTTGTGTCAGGCATTATGCTATGCCACGTGAATACAAATAAAACTTATTAAAAAAAAAAAAGTCCCTGTCTTCAAGGACCTCACATTCCAATAAGGAACCCAACAGGCAAACAACTATGTGCTTAGATGAATAGGGGGGCAAATTGGAGGTAATTTTAGAATGAAGATAATTTGTATATTTTTTCTATAATTATTTCCTCCATTTCTTAGCTGGTTATAAATGTGTTTTCCATTAACAGTGGCAAGAGATATGATATGAACTTTAATTACTTTCTCTCTCTCCCTCTGTCTCTGTCTCCATTTACCTTAGTCTGTTTCAGTTTGTCTGTCTGATTATCTATCTCTGTTTGCCTCTCTGTCTCAGTCTCTGATCACTGTTGCTGTCTTTCTCTGTCTGTCTTCTTTTCTTTGTCATTCTATCTCTGTGTCTGTATGCCTTTCTCTCTTTTTCTCCTTTTGCCTCCTTCTTGCCCCTTCAATATAAATTCTTATTATTTGAAGTCCACGATGCATTTCTTTGAGAATTTGCTTAGTATAAGTTTCAATCTATAGATTAATACGTCTGTTATCATAATTTTTGTTACATTGGTATGGCTTACCCATGAGCATTAAGTATCTTTTCAGTTATTTAGTTATTACTTCATTTAGGTGGAAAACAATTATATTTATAAAACTCCAATGATTTTAATAGATTAAAATAAATGTGCAATATATTTTAAAGTCATTTTCAAATATTTCTATTTTTTCTATTATTACCAATTACAAATATTATTTTGGTCACTGTTTTTAGCCTGCTACACTGCTGAAGTTATAATAACAGTTATTTTTTTTTGTTTCTATAGATTGTTTTTTTCTAAATAAAGCATAGTATCATGCAACAGTAGAGATTTTTTTTTCTTATTTACTAGTATTTATTCCCTTAATTTATTTTTCTCATTTCATTGCTACAACTAGTATTTCAATTCAATATGTAAACATTTATTCCTGTGTAAATAGTTTCCTAGGAGTGTGCCTATTCTTAAAATTAATTATCTAATATGAGAAAAATTCTAAGGCTAATTATTTTTGGAGTGAAAATCATTTAATAGTAAGGCTAGCAAGTTACCATTAAATCAGGTCAGCTAATTCCTCAACAATTAATGAAAAAAGATTGGTTCACAGAGCTTATTTTTATAAAAGAAAAGAGGAATGTAAACATAGGAAACTTGTTTTGAATAAAATTCAATTGGAAAAGACAGATCATCTGACTAGTTAGCTCTTCCTAGGCTTTCTTAACTATTGGCAACATCTAGCTGTCAAAGTAAGATGACTCCAGAAGTCCTTGACCTACAGGTGATGCTTTTGTAACCAGAAAACTCTTCTTAAAGAGAAATCTATGGTTTGTAGTTAGCAGTCACCCTCCATCCATTTCCCAGCTGTCAAGATTCCATTATTTAACTTAGACTTAACCTCTGGCTCAAGAAAAAAAAAAATGTTTATCCACTAAGACTAGAAAGAAAAACTTTAACCTTTAGTCAACTACTTTTTCTCCAGCTTCCAGAAAGGGAAACTTAGTCTTTAGTCAACCTCTCATTCTCCATTTGCTAGAAAGGAGAAATTAGCCTTTCAAAAGAATTTTGCAATCATATCATTATTTTATTCCTACAAAGGTATATATCTTACTCTAAATTATCTACTACTAAAGGATAAAGTCATCAATCTATCTATTCAGTAAATCTATAAATAACCTAGACTTAAGGGAAATATCTTTATTACTTTAGTTTAGCTGTTGAGGCTAGTTTTTCTTAAGAAGGGAGCTTAATCCTACAATTAAACTAAAAATAAATCAAAGTAATCAGTACTGATTCCTTTTTCATTAGAAAGTCAAAGTGAAAAGCATGCCCTGTTTTCAAGGACTCTACAAACTATAAGGCAGATATACTATTTAAACATATTAGTATGTAAGGATATTTTATCATTTCCCATTTCATGGAAAAAAAGTCCATTTTATAGGAAAACACACACACACACATGCACACACACACAAACACAGAAATCTTAGATCTTGATAGCTAGATTGCAAGGTGGATAGAGAACACAGAACTTCACAGCAAGAAGACTTGAGTTCAAATTTGACCTCAGACATTTTTTAGCTATATTATAATGAGCAAGTCACTTACTTGCTAGTTGTCTAAATTTTCTTATCTATAAATTGGGGATATTAATAACACTTATTTTCCTAGGTAAATTTGTTGTTCATTTTAAAAATTATTTATTTATTAATTTTAAACATTCATTTAAAAAGAGTTCTAAACTGTCTTTTCCCCTCCTACCTCTCCCCAACTCATTGATAAGGCAAGATGTATGATATCAATTTTTTATGTGAAATCATACAAAATATATTTCCATATTAGTCATATTGTAAGATAAAAAGAGAAAATAGTATGCTTCAATTTGCATTTATAGGTCACCAGTTCTCTTTTGTCCTTAAGAACTATTTTGGATCATTATCTTGATCAGATTGGGTAAGTTTTTCATAGTTGACCACTGCTACAATTTTTCTGTTCAATGTTCTCATTGCTCTACTCTGTTATCACCTCATATAAATCTTTCTATTTTTTTCTGAAATCATTCTGCAAATAATGCCTTATTGCACAATAGTATTCCACCACAATCATATACCACCACATGTTCATCAATTCCCCAATTGATAGGCACACCCTCAATTGTTAATTCTTTGCCATCACAAAAGATAAAGGTCCTTTTCCCTTGCTTTTGATCTTTTTGAGATTCAGACCTAGTAGTATTATTACTAGGTCAAAAGATATGCACAGTTTTGTAGTCCTTTAAGACTGTTTCCAAATTGCTCTCCAGAATGGCTGGACCAATTCACAACTCTATCAACAATGTGTTAGTGAACTGATTTTTCATATTCCCTCCAGCATTTATCATTTTTTATCATTTTCTTTTTTTTTTGGTTATGTTAGCCAATTGAATAAATGTGAAATGGTACCTCAGAATTGTTTTAATGTGCGTGCTCTAATTGAGAGTGATTTAAAGCATTTTTATGTGACTACTGATAACTGATTTCTTCTTATGAAAACTGCCTGTTCATATCCTCTGACCATTTTTCAATTTGAGAATGGCTATTATTTTTATAAATTTGGCTCAATCTTTTTATATTGGGGGGAGAAAGAGGCTTTTATCAGAGAAATTTGCTTTGAAGAAGTTTTCCCCACTTTCCTATTTTTCTTCTAATTTTGGATAGAGTGGTTTTGTTTGTGCAAAAACTTTTAAATTTCATGTAATCAAAATTGTACATTTTCATTCCTGTGATCCTCTCTGTCTCTTATTTGATAATAAATTCTTCTCTTACCCGTAGATCTAAGAGATATTTTTTCCCTTCGCATACCCCAGATTCACCAAAGATCTCCTCATTTAGGTCTAAATTATTTGCACATTCGGACTTTATTTCGGTATGTAGTGTGAGAAGGTGACCTACTGTTATCTATCACATCTCTTTACTGTGAGTTCCTGCTTCAAAATCTTGAGACTTCTGGTTTATCAAACTCTAGATTGCCGTGATCATTTACTACTGTCTATTGTATACTTTATCTATCCCACTGGTTACCTTCTTGACCAGTAACAGATTCTGTGTTGATTACCACTTCGTAATATTGTTTTAAATTTGGATCTGCTAGGCTGCCTTCCTTTACAATTTTTTTCCCAGTGATTCCTTTGATATTCTTGACCATTTGTTCCTCCAGATGAATTTGTAATTATTTTTTTCTATCTCTATAAAATAATTCTTTGGCAGTTTGATTGGTAAGTGTGTGTTCATCCTTCCTCGCCAAAGAAGACCATGCCATCAGAGAAATGATGACATCACTTGCACTTGACTTTGTTTTGAGTGAGGGAGGGCTGTGCAGGTCACCAGCCTCACTTCTCCTCCAGAGCCATCTGAATCCAGTGACCCGATATTCATCAGGATGACTGGAGATGACCCAGGATGAGGCAATTGGGGTTAAGTGACTTGCCCAAGTTCACACAGCTAGTGAGTGTCAAGTGTCTGAGGTGAGATTTGAACTCAGGTCCTCCTGACTCCTGTACTGGTGCTCTATCAGCTGCACCACCTAGCTGCATCAATTGGTATGATACTAAAGAAGTGAACTAATTTAGGTCGTATTTATTATATTAGTTCAACAAATCTATGAGCTATTAATATTTCTCCATTTGTTTAAATCTATATTTTTATGGGAAATATTTGTAATTGTATTCATATAGTCACTGGGTTTATCTTGGGAGATACAATCCCAAATTTTGTTTTTGATAATGTCTACAATTATTTTAAATTGAATTTCTTGTTCTATCACTTCTTACTGGGTTTTGTTGGTAGCACATAGAAACCCTAACTTATGTGGGTTTGTTGTATATCCTACAATTTTGCTAAAGTTGCTAATTGTTTCAACTAGCTTTTTTAAAATTGATCTATAGGGTTCTTTAGGTATATGATCCTATCATCTTCACAGAGTGATAATTTCATTTCCACATTGCCTGTTTTTATTTCTTAAATTTCCTTTTCTTGTGCAATTGCTATACCTAGAATTTACAATATAATTTTGTATAATAATAGTGACAATGGGCATCCTTGCTTCACTCCTGTTCTTTCTGAGGAGGCTTCTAGTTTATCTCCATTACAGACAATGCTTGCTCTTCATTTTAAATAGATGCTACTTAACATTTTAGGGAAGGTTCCATTTCTTCTTTTGCTTTTTAGTGTTCTTAATAGGAATGGTTGTTGAATTTCATCAAAAACTTTTTCAAAATTTATTGAGATGATCATAGATTTTTATTGTTCTTTTTAATGATATGATCCATAATGCTTACATATATGTGTATGAATATATGTATGTATGTATAATAGTGAACCAGTCTAGTATAAATCTGAGATAAAAATTAACATTACCTCTGAGTTCTATTGAATTAATTTTATAATGTAATTAGTATTAATGTGACTTTTAGAACTGTTAGTCCAGCCAGAACTCACCTCACTCAAAAATGTCCTAGTCTGAATTGATTTAAAGTCCTGATGGAAAAGAATCACTTGGTACCACAAGTCATCCTTCTAACCCCAGGGGACATTTGCTTGTTAACCACTTTAATCTGGTACTACTTTGCTGATTTTAAATGAGGGACCTGTTTAAATTGGATGCTTCAATTTCTTCCCCCACCCCACTCAGCCAAGAGAATTCTTCAGTCCTAGCCTGATTTTGTAAAACTAAGGTTTGATCTTTCCCAAGGGCACAACTAATCTAGTGGTCCTGCTTTGGGTAGTTCTGATAATCTAACCAAGATTACTGTTTGTCCCTTACTTATTTGTTCTGTAGAGGACTGACCTTTTATATTTTGAAATAATTTATGTAGTATGGTAATTAATTTATCTTAAAATGTTTTATTTAATTTACTTATAAATCTCTTGAGCACTAGGTGCTAAATTGATTTTGTTTTTGTGTTTTCCCCATATGGGTTTATTTTTCACACTGAGACCTTTTAACTTAGGTTATCTATTATTATTTTTTTTATTTTGTTCTCAGAGACACTAAAGAATGTAGTCTATAATGCCAAAGGGACTACACTCATCAATGAGATAGCAGATATATTAATTTATCAAGCCACAGCATAGTAAATAGAATATCGAGTTTAGCATTCAAAGATCCTACCCTTATCATTCCATTCCCTTACTCATTTTTTATGAATTAGAAGGTGGAAATGATGGGATTATGGGACTTCAACCACTAAAAACCCCTGAACTTTCCTACACATTTCAGCAGCTCAAACCACTGACATTTTGCCTGAGGCATCTGGCCCATCACATTCTATTATCTCAATAATCCTTTTAACTCTTTTTTCACTGTGGCCCTTGGACCCAGCCCAGACCACTTAACTCCTTCTATTGTCTGCACCTGGCCCACTCCCGGGTACTTGGTAACCTGGTATTTGCCACTCCTTAAGGTCTACCAGACCCTTTCTCTGGTGCCCTGGATGACCCCAGGCTATTTACCACTCCTTAAGGCCTTTGACATTGTTAGCTATGAGGGCTTATGAAAATTATGTCAAAATTTAGTTGCCCAGAGAAGTTCATCAGCATTGTACATCAATTTCTTGATGGCATGTTTGCCAGGGTTCTAGATAGTGGACAATGCTCTCGCGTCTTCCCAGTCACAAATGGAGTGAAACAGGGCTGTGTGCTTCCTCCCACGTTTTTTAGCATGATGTTTTCAGTCATGTTGTCAAATGTTTCAGTGAGGAAGACCATGGCATCAAGGTCAACTACTGTATTGATAGTAAGTTCTTCAACTTGAAAAGGCTACAAGCCAAGGTCAAAGTGGAAGGACTGTTGGTGCATGATTTTCTGTTTGCAGATGATTGTGCACTCAGTGCAGCCCCTGAAGCTGAGATGCAACAAAATATGGATCAATTCTCTGCTGCCTGTTCTAATTTTGGCCTAATAATCAACACCAAGTAAACACAGGTGCTCCATCAGCCACCACCGTACCATCCACACTTGGAACCATCAGTTACAACAAATGGAGAAGTTTTGAATGCTGTGGATAAGTTCACTTCCCTTGGTAGTGTATTTTCCAGGGATGTAAACATTAACAATAAGCTTGACACATGCATTGCCAGAGCTAGCTCAGTGTTTGGGAGTCTCTGAAGAAAAGTTTGAGAGAGAAGAGTCATTACACTGACTACTAAACTGAAGGTCTACAGAGCCATTGTGCTGACCTCATTGTACTATGCCTGTGAAACATGGACGGTCTACCAGGGCCATGCCAGGAAACTGAATTGTTTCCATTTGAACTGTCTTAGGGAAATTCTGAAGATCACCTGGAAGGATAAGGTACCAGACACTGACATCCTTGTTCCAGTTTAACTGCCAAGCATTCAAACTATGCTTCAGAGAGCACAACTCCAATGGGCTGGCCATGTTGTTCGAATACAAAATGTACACTTGCCAAAAAGACTGTTTTATGGAGAACTCACATGGGGCAGGCGACCACATGGAGGTCAGAAGAAGTGAGACAAGGACACTGTCAAGGTCTCTCTCAAGAACTTTGGATTTGACTGTGCAACTTGGGAGATACTGGCATAGGACAGATCAGCATGGAGTGCCCACATCTGAAAAGGTATTGTGCTCTATGAGCAAAGTAGAATTGAAGCAGCACAAAGGAAAGGCAGGATGTGCACATTTGGAGTATCCAGCCCAAATGTTCACACAGGCTATCTGTGCCCAATCTGTAGTAGAATTCCAAGCTCTTAATGGTCAGATCAACCACAGTCATACACATTGAAACTTCACTTTATCATGGAGATGTAATTTTGGTCCTCTTTAAGAAAGAAGGATCACCACCAACAATTCCATCCAGATCTTCTCACAGTCTCATTGGTATATTAAGTATCAGTCCCATGCTCATCATTTTTCAAGTTCATTAGAAACTCTGCCCCCTTCAACTGGTGATACAATATTGCAAATTTACTAGGAATTTGCCCTACTAACTGGTGTTATAATAAAACCTCCTTATTCTTATTGAAAGAAGGCTTGAGTGATGGAATTCTTTTGAGGCAGACCCCTCTGTACCCCTATGTTTTGGGGTTTCCAGCACCTCAAACTGCAACAGAAGCATTCACTTTTTATAGTGTAAAATTATCTTCAAGACTTATTCCTGTACCTTGTAACTGAACTATATAAGTAATCATTGCCATTAACACAGAAAGGGGCTAAGGTGAGTCTCAGAGGAGGATACATTTGAATTAATGGTTCTGTTAATAGAAGAGAGAAATTCAGTGCTGGAGAAATACCTGCATTTCAAAGCTGAGTTTCTGGTGATTTGAAGGTGGATTTTAAGAAGGTCAATTAATACAACATTAGCTTTAGAAATGATGCATTAGCTTAATAAAATAATTGAATATATTGTTAAAATTTTAGCATCTGTAAACTGTGTTAGTTCAAAAGGAGTTGGGGAGAGAGGTTAACAAGTAATCTTAAAAACTGTTCTATTTTAGTATTTTGCAGAGCTAGCAGACCTACTTATCTGACTCACTGTAGATTAGAGAAAAGATTTTCTTTTGCTTGCTTGTTTCTTTTCCTGGAAAAGTCTGAAAGTCAGCAGAAGACTTCTAGGTAAAGCCCAGAGCCTGAAGCAAACAGGAAGCAGACAGAAGTCCATTCACCCAAGATATTAATATTGGGCCTAGTGAAATGAAAATACCCATAGGTGGAAGAAACCAGTAAAGCAAAACAAAGCAAAAAACAAACAAAAGATAACATACTCAGGAATAAAATGGGAGGTTTTGCCTGGGGAACAAAGTTAGGATCACTAGTCAGTTGGTCCATTAATAAGCATTTATTAAGTCCCTATTATGTACCAGGTATTGTGCCAAGTACTAGAGATACAAATAAAGGCCTGGCCTCAAGGAATTCATGGTTTAATGGAGAAAACAACTTGCAAACAGCCATGTAGAAATAAGTTATATACAGGATAAGTTGGTACTAATCAACATAGGGAAGACATTAAAATTAAAAGAGATCTGGAATGGTTTTCAGAAAGAGGTGGGATTTTTTTCAGTGACTTGAAGGAAACCAGGAGGCAGAGACAGAGGGAAGTGACTTTTCATGGGAAGATGGATTATCTCTTTCTAGTAAGAAGCAGCAGCAAGGCTAGGGGCAGTGGATTGAAAAGCACTTCTGGAGAGAAAATCTATAATGTGTAAAAATACTGGATATGTGAAAGGAGAGGGATAGAAAGGGTTTTGAATGGCAGATGATTTTATATTTGATCCTGGAGATGATAGGAAGCCAGTGGAGCTTACTGAGTAGATGATTTAACATGATTAGTTCTCTGCTTTAGGAAAATCATTTTGCCAGCTGAATGAACTGGAGTAGGGAGAGACTTGTGGCAGGCTAGTACAGGAGTGAAGTGATGAGGGCCTACCCAAGGGTAGTGGCAGTATCAGAGAGAAGTGGGTTTATTCAAGAGATCCTGCGATGATGAAATAAACAAGCTTTGGTAACAGATTGAATGGGGAGGGGAGCAAAGTGAGAGATGAGGAGGAGGCTGATAACCTCTGGGTGGCAAGTCTGAGGGACTAGAAGAGTGGTGATGCCCTTGTAATAGGGGGTTTGGGGAAGAGAGAGTTTAGCCAGAGAAATGAGTTCTGTTTTGGATGTATTGAGTTTGAGATGTCTGCAAGAACACTGTTGAGGGTGTCTAATAGGTGGTTGGAGATGTAAGACTGGAAGTCAGAAGAGAGATTAGGGCTGGATAAATAGATTTGAAAATCATTTGCATAGAGATAATTAAATCCATGGAACCTGATAAGATCACCAAGTGAAGTAGAGAGAAAAGAGAAGAGGTCCCAGGATGTACCCAGTGGTACATTCACTATTAAATGAATCACTAATAAATCAAGGGAAGAGTAGAGAAGACCTATTTTCCTAAACTGGGTTCAATCAGAGTTTATCATCTTATGAGAATTAGATCAGGGAAGACTGGAAGGTAACTTTCCATGCTAGACTTTTACACTATTCTGTGAATACCAGATTTTGCCTTTTGGGTTGCACAGTATACCATGCAGTATTCAACTAATATTATCACTGACATTCTGGATGAATTACCCATCATTTACCATTATGCAACTTTGATATTGTCATGACATGAGCAGATATATTTCTCCCATATCAGGGAAATATTAACCGGGTTAAGGCATCATGATTTGCATTGTAAATTAGAGAAATAAGTTTTTTTTCTCAATTAGAAGGCACATTTGAGAGGACATTGGGCCTGGAATTGAGAAGACTTCAAATGCAACCCCAGACAATTTACTAATTGTGTGACCCTGGGCAAGTACTTAATTTATCTCTGCCTCAATTTTCTCAACTGTAAAATGGGGATAATAATAGTACCTTCCTTTCAGGATTGTGTTGAAGATCAAATGATATAATATTGGTAAAGTGCTTAGCATAGTGCTTGGCACATAGTAGATTTATACAAATGCTTATTTCCTTCTCTCCTGTTCCATATACCCCTTGGGTAACAACCATGGAAATAAAATAGCTTACAAATAAATACGGGTTATGAGAAGGTCATATAAAAATGAATTCTCAAACAAAGAGTGAAAGCCTTTCAATTGTTTTCTCAGAAGTATAAGCTTCTATAAGCAGTTTATTCTGGGCTATGGTTGTCAAAGCCTCCAACCTAGATTTTTATTTTATTTAAGAAACTTGCTTTTACCAAAGACTAAAACAAGAATGAGTATTTCAAGTTTCAAAACAGGAGGTTGTGGCAGCCAAATTATTATAGTATGAAACCTTTGGAACCTATATGTTTTGCTTTGTTTTTGTAGACACAAAAATAACTGAAAAGAAAGTTACAGACCTACAGCTAGAAATGGTGTGACTGTCCATTGCCTAGTGTTTTGGCCCACTAATAACCATTAGTAGCTGGGATCTGTCAACTGCTGCTTTCAAAAAATACATCAAAAAGAAATAAGGAGAAATCCCTAAAATCTAGAGATATAACCTATCAACCAAGCAAAGGTCCAGGAAACATGGAAGTTCAGTGGGATGAGTGTAGATTTTTCAGAGACAGCAGGCAAGGAGGGGAATTTTGAATGTTCATGCTAAGAGAAGCTTGTGACAAATATCCAGCTTTTCAAAACATCTCCAATAAATATTAGTTGGCACTAACTGGCATGTGTGTGTGTGTATGTGTGTGTGTGATTCTCTCCCCTCCCCAAGCATGGCAGAGAAATGTATATTCATGTAAAATGAATCAAAGATCCAATTTTTCTTCCTTATTTTGTGTTTTTGGTGTACTCAGCATTTGCACCTGGAAGAACCCTATCCGATCTGCACCTTGTAAATGTTTAAGCGCTTCATAAGCAGTTGTGGAATGCTGGTTGCCTGACATACCCAAGAGCTACATATGTAGTAATCTAAGTAAGGGTGTAAGTTCAGTTTTAAAAAAAGAGTCCTCAGAATGACTTGGATAGGAGCAAATTGAAAGGGCATATGGTGGCAGTATTTATCAAGTATTTGAATTTCCATACTAACAAATGTTTCTTGGAAAATATGGTTATATGTTCTTTGTAAATGACTTTTTTTTAAAACTAATAAACAACTAGTGTCTTAGTCTCTATGTGGCTAATTTAGGCACAGTGTCAAAATTATTGGTCTTGTAAACAGAAAGGCCTGGATTCAAATTCTGCTTCTGGCATTTATGGTCATGTGGGGCAAATTCTGCATCTTTTATAAAGTTCATAGTACATAGAGTTTGAGGATACAAGAGTAATGACAGGGAAGACTCTGGATAGCTTATAGCAATATGATTAAATTAAATTTGATTGAATGAATATTAATTACATACCTAATACCTATTAAGTACAAGGTTCAGTTAATACTTCCAAGCTTCTCTATGAAACTAATGACATTCCATCTATGTTGCTGACTGTCAGGAAGATATTACTTATAAGTCTCCACGCATTTTTTAAAATACAGACATCACAAAGAAAGCAACGTAGAAATAGTAGATATGAGCAGGAAGGGACATGTAAATAACAAACATAATATAATCTAAATAACAAAGAACTCTGAAGAACACAAGTAAAAGATGTCATCAAAGACATTTTTGAAAGGAAAAGATGGACTGGCTACTTGGGAGGGTGAAGATCAGAGGGTTCCACTGGTACACTGGTATTCTTATGATATTAAGGGCAAAAAACAAGGAAGGCTTTGAGCTTGTTACATCAACCTCCAATGCCTAACATTTGGTAGGGCACAGAAAAGAGTCAAACAAATGATTTGCAATTTCCAGACTGATGACATCATAGATCTATTTGAATATGTAAGTTAGCATAAGGTACTGCGCTAAATATTGGAAATTAAAATAAAAACCATCCCTGCCCTCTACGAGCTTATATTTAACTGGAAGGATACAATACACACAAATATAGTGCCTTATGTCCTGAGCCAGGACAAATGATTAGCTGGAAGGATCAAGGGCAGCTTTTTGGAGGAGGTGGCTGCTGAGCTAAGTCTTGAAGGATGATGAGACTTATGGAAGTCAAAGATAAAGAGAGAGTGAATTCCAGCTTTGGAAAATGAATTACAGAAGTGCATAGAGGCAGGAAATGGATTATCTAATTCTGGCTAGTTTAACTGGAATTAAGAGTTGACCCAGGAATAGTTTGAAATAAAATTTGAAAGACAGGCCATTGTGATGTTTTGTTCTTCCTGTTCCTTCAGTGTTTATTATGTGTGGCCTGGACTGCTTCTGTTTGAAGAAGTACAATCAGGAACTTATGAGACATGTCTGTGTTACCCTGGGGTAGGGTCTGCTTTGTGGTCCATGAATACAGCAATCTAGTCCACCATATATAGCATATAATCCCAGTCTACGGGTATATGCAGTGTGCTATATCCAGAGTTTAATTTCCTCTGAAAAGTAGGGAGGGAGCTCGTCATTAATCAATAAAAATAGCGTTCAGTTTCAATTTCAGTCTTTCCATTTATATTGTAGCAATTGTGTAAATTATTTTCTGAATTCTACAAGCTTAATTTTGTATCTTTTCATGTAAATTTCTTTATGTCTCTGCACTATTTCTCTTCATAATTTCTTGTAGCATGATGATATTGCATTGTGTTTATGTATCAAAATTTGTTTAGACACTAAATCAGTGGGCATGTACTTTCTTTATTTTTCTTTTTCCTAGTCTTTGCGTGCCAAGCCTAGAGGCCTGTATTGGGCTACCCGAGTCTTTCTTACCTCACCTCCCGAGGTCTTCGGCTGGCCACGCCGGATGCACATATGAGAGAAAGGACGTTCCAGAGTCAAACAGGGGTTGAGCTTTATTACAGGGTTTCGGTTACAAGTGCAGGGGCTCTTCTTTCTTAGGACGAAGAGGGGGAGATTTCCTAAGAAGGCTAAGCTTAAGGGAATGGAAGTAGAAGTACAAGCGGGGGAGAGAGGGGGAGGGGAGAGGGGAAAGAAAAGAAGCGGAGCCCTACTTTTCTCTTTGGCTCCACACGTGCTAAGAGCTTTCTGGCTTCCTCAATCCTACTTAATCTTCAGCCACACAGTTTGCATCTCAATACCATGCTGTTAGGTAACTAGGTGTGCTCCAATCCGGGACGACCTCGAGGGCAGGGAGACTCCACCCATCAGGTATCTCCGGGGGAGAGGCGGAAATACCCGAGCTAGCCGAGCTAGCTCGGTCTGACCTTCTCGAACCCCCGCTGTTCATGGAGGGCCTCGTAAGACTCTAAGATTTAGAAGTCCCACTTTTACCTGCCCGAGACTGTCCACACGGAATTGAGCTTCCAGTCCCAACATATCCCCTTCTTTGTTATGCGCGGAGCGCACCTGGCTCTAGAGCAAACAGTGGCTGGAGGCTGAGTGGATTAGGAAGGCCTTTAGCATATGAGTACCTTACAACAAGACTTCATTCACACAGAAATCTGCAGCTAGCACAACTGACAAAGGGAGGCATCAAATAAAACAAAGATGAAACTAAATGGCTGAGTTACAACAGAGGAAGTGCAATCAACTAAAATCCCAAAGCATATTTTAAGAGAAGCAGCTGGTGTAGGCGCCTTACACGTCACCACTCCCTTAATCTTGCAAATGGATCTATACAGGTGGAAAATTGGTCACCTCCTCCCCACCCAAGTGTCCTGGGTTTGTGATATCAAAGTCCTCATTCAGCTGGCGAAAAAAGGATGCCTAGATGGGAAGCTGTCAGCAGCAGTGTCTGCGGTTGTGATGAGGGCTGCTTCCTCTCTGGGCAGCAAGGTTAAAGCTGTCAGCAGCAGGCTCAGGTGGTGTATGATCCTTCTCCGGGGTCTCTAGGCTCTCCGGGGTCTCCGCCTCCTGCGTCTCCGCCATCTCCGACCTCGGTTCCCACCTACGGATCCTTCTAATGGGAATCCACGCATTCCCTTTTCCTGTGGAGACACAAACATACCCTCGACCCCATATTAGTATCTTAAAATGTCTCATAGCTGGAGTAGTGTGTGAGCCTTTTGAGACATCTGTATCAAGCTCTGATTGTATTAGGCGACCTTTTCCCCTTCTTTGTTTAGCGAGGATCGCCTTTAAGGTAAAGATGATAAGAATGCATAGTGGCTCTTTACTTAGGTATAGCTGCTGCCAGGTGCTTACAAATGCTTCATTAACATCTGTAAGGAACCTGACTTTCCCAGATTTTTTCTTTTTAACAAACACAGGAGCATTCCAGGGTGCTAATTGCTCCTTAACCAATAGTTGTAGTGCCTGGAGTTTTTCTGGAGTCAAGGCCCAAATCGGGGTGTCTGACTTCCAATTCAAGGGTGGGGACTCCAGTGCAACTGCAATGGCCCTTACTAAAAATTTGATAGCTTCATCCCGAGGCGGCTCATAATGTCCCTGCCCCAGATGTTAAAACTAAGTCCTGCAATCACCAACGGCCATACGGTCCCTTGGCGATCCTCTGCCTCCCACTTTACTGGGTGCATTGTCTCTAAGGTATTTTGGCACCCTCCTATTCCCCACACTGGTCTCTGGCTTTCTTTAAGCTTCCAGTGCCTTAAGGGAAGGGCAATAGCTATGGGAAGCTGATCCTGGCCCCTCCCTGTACTTATTTCTTTCTGCCCAGGGGTAAGGCAGGCTCTAGCTAAGCTCTTCCAGTCATTAGGAGTCAGAACAAACTGACCGCTGAGAGTTTCAAGCATGGCTATAACAAAGGGTGAATTAGGGCCATGCTTGGTACAAGCCTCTTTAAGAGTCGCCACTCTCTTCCACTCTATGGGTATGTGGCTCCTCCGAACCCCACCGGGGACACTGGGGTCCGCTATTTCTAACACAGGAAATGTCCCTACATCTTCTCCATTCTCTATAGCCTTTCTTATTCCTTTTTCCAAACTGGACTGTGGCCCTGAACTGTCTGACCAATGGAGTAGGTTATAAGGAGGCGCGGAGGGAAGGCACGGCGTATTCTCCCCTGCCTCGCCTTTTCCATCCGCTAGATGGAGCTCCGAACCTATTTTTTCTCTACACTCCTTAACTTTCTGCTCGCCAGGGTT
The DNA here is from genome assembly GCF_028372415.1 of Notamacropus eugenii. Taxonomy (NCBI): domain Eukaryota; kingdom Metazoa; phylum Chordata; class Mammalia; order Diprotodontia; family Macropodidae; genus Notamacropus; species Notamacropus eugenii. The sequence goes on from NC_092873.1 coordinate 446,553,701, forward strand.
CTGCTCGCCAAGGTCCTCCCCTCCCCTCTCTCCGCTTCCACTCTTATTCCAATCCCGCCCTGGCCTCTCCGGCCCTTCCTTACAAAATTCTCGGAGGTCGTTTAACTCTATTGTGACCCCCGCCTCCCTGCCTTCCCTGTGAAGTGTCTCAGCCCAGACCTCCTGTTCCTCTGGCTTTATTACTGGCAATTGATTCCTCATCCCTGCCCTTTTCCCAGGGGTTTGGGAAGCTTCTCTCCCCTTTCTCTCCTTCCGAATCTAGGATTCGGGACTCGCTTCTTTCACAGCCCCTTCCGGGTGTACCCCAAAAGCACCCAGGATTATCTACGCTCCCAATCCCTGTTGGGGCGACAACTGCCAAGCCTAGAGGCCTGTATTGGGCTACCCGAGTCTTTCTTACCTCACCTCCCGAGGTCTTCGGCTGGCCACGCCGGATGCACATATGAGAGAAAGGACGTTCCAGAGTCAAACAGGGGTTGAGCTTTATTACAGGGTTTCGGTTACAAGTGCAGGGGCTCTTCTTTCTTAGGACGAAGAGGGGGAGATTTCCTAAGAAGGCTAAGCTTAAGGGAATGGAAGTAGAAGTACAAGCGGGGGAGAGAGGGGGAGGGGAGAGAGGAAAGAAAAGAAGCGGAGCCCTACTTTTCTCTTTGGCTCCACACGTGCTAAGACCTTTCTGGCTTCCTCAATCCTACTTAATCTTCAGCCACACAGTTTGCATCTCAATACCATGCTGTTAGGTAACTAGGTGTGCTCCAATCCGGGACGACCTCGAGGGCAGGGAGACTCCACCCATCAGGTATCTCCGGGGGAGAGGCGGAAATACCCGAGCTAGCCGAGCTAGCTCGGTCTGACCTTCTCGAACCCCCGCTGTTCATGGAGGGCCTCGTAAGACTCTAAGATTTAGAAGTCCCACTTTTACCTGCCCGAGACTGTCCACACGGAATTGAGCTTCCAGTCCCAACATTTGCGATTACAAAAAAAGTTGTTATAAATGGTTCAGGGAATATTAAATCTTTCTATCTTTGATTTAGCCAGGGGTTGACTAGCAGTGGGATCGCTGGGTCAAAAGTTCTATTTATTTTAGTCTCTATTTCCAAATTATTTCTTAGAATATTTGCAGCAATATGCAGTTTCATCCACTGTGTATCAGTGTGCCAGTCTTTCTGCAACAGCAGCCATTTGTATTTTTATATCATCTTTGCTAATTTGTTGGATGTGAGGCGAAACATCAAAGAGGTTGTAATTAGCATTTCCCATATTATTTAGTAATGTGGAGCAAGTGTGTCATTTTCCTGTTAAACATAGTTTAATTTAATCACAATATTTTCCTATAACAGAGAAAACAGAATCTATCAAGTCATTGTTGGCAATTTCAGCTTGGGATTTGGTAGCACAATGTTAAGAATTTCCTTAGGTGCTGCAACTAGTTATTTTAGAGGCAATTATTGCTTTCTTTCAGAATAGAAAAGAGGAAGCATTGTAGAGGGTGTCATCTATCCTTTGGCATGAGAACCAGATGACCACCAGGGTTCAGAACAAAATTAAGATTTTTTTATTCTCATTTCTTTCTAGCTAACCTCTTAGCTTCTCCAAATCCATCTTTCATTATTCAAAGAATTTCCTCTAGTACCTTTAAAAAAACACAAAGCCTTCTTGGGGGATGTAGTTCTCAATGCAGATTCATATATGTATATAAGTTCCCTTACATTTTTGCCTCCTTCACTTGCCCCTAAGAATTTTGTTTAGTTTGTGGTTATTTTGATCTGAGACTCCCTTTACTGAAATATAGTTTACATATATTCTTTTATTAATGTAAGCAAGGATACTCCCTTCCCCTCATTGCCCTTGAGGTTACCCCTGACATAGGAGCAGAGTGGTTCCCCTCCTAGTAGGCCGTGAACTAGCCATTAAAACCAACATTAACTCTATGGAACAGAACATTCAGTATGCATTAAAGCCTTATTGAAACAATCTGCTTTATGAAAGGCACAATATAACCAGAATTTTATTTTCCATTCTTTTAACGACTCTCATCGCAAGATCAACAGAATATTAGACTTAAAAGTCAGGAGACCTGAGTTTGAATTCTAACTCTGTGACCCTAGGCATGTCCCTTAACCTTTCTGGGATTCAGTTTCCTAATGTGTAAAACAAGAATCACACTACTTCCAATACTGAACCCACAGAGGTATTTTGAGAAAAACATTTTGAAAACCTTCAACTACTTTGTAAATGATAGCTGTTACTATTATCATCCAAAATCCAAGAAACCTAACAATATTGTTTTAGGTCTCTACAGAAAAAAAATTCCTTCACTTAAACAGAATTTAAGATTCTGCATTTAGTTTCTTTAGTAAAGTGACATAAAAATTGTGCATTTGAATAGAAAATCTTGTTTTTGCAAAACTATACGGACTCATTGGAAAGACCTTGATCATGGGAAAAATTAAAGGCAAAAGTCAAAGGAGATGTTGGAGGATGAGATGGATAGATAGTGTCAGAAAAAAAACAAACATGAGCTTTGCCAGACTTTGGGAGATGATAGAGGAGAGAAGGGTCTGGCATGCTATGGTCCATGGGGTCATGAAGAGTCAGACATGACTGAATTACAGAACAACAATCTAGTTTTCTACTATACTATCTAATGTCCTTTACACAGACACACATGTATGCATGTATTATGTCCTTCCTTGAGTTTAGTTCTATCTCTTCTAATAAATATATTAGTTCAAATTTGTGAGGAAATAAATAGTATGTGATCCCAGATATTTCCTTTTTGTTTTATTTTTCCCTCTTACCTGTCATTTAATTGAAATAAAAGGGAAAGAATATTAGATGGGACTTTTGAGATGGATGGGATTCTGAGGTTATCTAAAATAATGATAACTAGATTTTAGATGACACTTAAATGCTTACAAAAACCCTGGGAGGTAGGTACTTTTTATTATCTTCATTTTTCAAATGAGGAAACTGAGGCAGACAGAAGGTAAGTGATTTTCCCAGTCACCCAGCTGGTAACCATACGTGGCTGCAATTGAACTTAGGTCTTTCTGACTGTATGTGCAACACTTTTTTTTCACTGTTCCATGTAAGGGTCCCTTCATTTCACAGGTGAGAAGTCTAAGGCATTGAGTGGCAAGATGCAGAGGTTTACCTGAAAGAGACAGATAATTATCTACCAGAATGGGCACATATTAAGTGTGATAAATGAAAATCCCAAGAGACAGTTTCAGGGGAATTAATAATCAATTGATTAATTAGGCTAGCAAATAATCAAGAAATCGGTGCTCATTGGTCCCTCTCAATGACCAAAGATAAGCCATAGAGATCATCCTAGGCTTTAATACCTTTGGAAAAGTAAGTGCCCCTGACAGGTGGAGATCAAACCTGATTGGTATACAATCAACGAGGCGGCAGACTTTCAAATGAGGAGCTGGTCTGAAAGTGCTCAGCTGCCTCTAGCTATCTGGACAAAAATTTCTCCACCCAGACCACTTTAGATAAACCAAGATTAGTTTCTGGACTGGAGCCTAATGCTTTTTTAGGGTGGCATTCACTTAGATGAGATTCTCTTTACACTTTAATGTAAGATAAACTCTCCCATTTGGGTGGGGTCCCCTTTCTCTTGAGAGATGAGAATGTTCCTTTGGGATTGGCCAATCTCCTCATCAATCCTGTTCTGAGACTGACTAATCTACAAGGGTTGGTCCCTGAATGAGAAAGTAAAAAAAAGAGAATAAACCCTGGATCTCAATACTAATAATTGACTATTAATAAAATAGAAAAATAATCACTTCTGCCAAAGGAATGGCATCCAGAAGGTTCTTCACTTTCAAAATCACCAAGAGAAGTCTTATAATGTGTGTTTTTTATAAAATGACATGGTAGAATACCTTGGCTAAACTCAGCTTTCTCCACTCTTTCATTGGCACAAACTAGTTTCTCCTCCTCCTTCATCTTCGTAATTTTTGTATGATACATTATGTTCAGTCTTCTAAGCCAACTCAAATTCTCTGGGAAGTAGGCAGAAGACTATCAGGAAACCCAAAAAGAATCAGTCAGAAGAGTGCTTGGTGTGAACACAGCTTCTACTCAGTTTATGACTGAAGAAACGGGCTAGGGAATTGTCTGAGACAGAGAAACGTTAATTGCCCTGTCTGTGGTCACAGAACTAGTGTCAGATTCAAGATTTGATGCCAGTTCTCCTTGCCTCCACTCTCAGTATTTTATCCATTATTCCATGCTGTCTGTCTCTAGACATGGTACTGATTCTAATAATACAATTTTGTTTCATATAGTCATATGGAACAATTTTAACCCAATGAACTTTGATACAATGCTGAGGCAAATATGAATATTATAGTTTTTTTTTTAATCTTTGGGCAAACGTCATATTATTTGTCATTCTTTTACAAATACAAAGAATTCACTTGGAACTATTTGGTTGATCCCCTGCTGATTTTAAAAACTCCAATTAAGTTACCACCAGTCTATTTCCTCTGAGAATGTGCTTAAGTTCCTTCATTTTTCTTCATAATTCACATCTCTGAGATGTAGGAACATATTGGTTGGATTCATTTTGTATCCCAGCAGGAGCAATTATATCTTTTCTCATGTGACCAATACTGCATGCAAGAGTTTAGTGAGCGGTAACCGATGCCTTATAATTCCTTTAATTTTGTTTATATTCATGTGGGATATAAGCCAGAAGCTTGGCTTCAGTATAGTAGTTGATGTCTAGAAGGTGGAAAGGAATTTTTCGTGATTCCAGGCTTCTCTCTGTAGCAACACCTTTCCTTGGGCTGATATTTCTACTCTACTATTTTCAAGAAACTCATTACCCTGTAGTCATCACCACTGCCATCACATATTTCCCCAGAAACCTGACCTCTTAATGAAATTGGGCTATAAGTTCAAGCATTTTGTTTTCCTTTTTGAATAAACAGATTTGAATGGGAACTGTAATTACAATCTTGTAAAATAGCAAAATTTGCTGAAAGGCCATATTTTGCAAACACCGTTTTCACTTTCTATTATAGAATTATATTTCTATTATATTATATCTATCCTATTATTCACATCTTATTGATACGACACTCTTATCAGAACATCTGCTATAATTAAAATTAAGAAATGGTATATTAAAATATCTACTATTTCAATCTAGAAGCATGGTTAATAGGTCAAAATTATTATTTCCATGTCACAGAGTGGTATATGGTGAACTATCTATGCCTAGGGAGTGTTGGATTATATTAGTATGTGAGAGAGAGTTGAAAGACTTTGTCATTGAAGGTAATTTGAATTCCAATAAAAACAGGAGGCCATGGACACTCTTTCACATGCTAGTAAAATAAATCATATGGTGAAATTGGGAGAGGAGGAGAACGGAGGTCTATATACATTTCTCTTCCCCTTTCTCTGACAAAGCATGCTGAAAAATAAACTGGTTTGAACCAGTATTTGTTGTTCAGTAATTTTTTAGTTGTGTCTGACCCTTCATGACCCCTTCAGGGGTTTCCTTGGCAAAGACACTGAAGTGGGTTTGCCATTTCCTTCCATAGCTCATTTTAAGTATGGGGAAACTGAGGCAAACAGGGTTAAGCGACTTACCAAGGGTCACACAGCTAGTACAATTCTGAGGCCAAACTTGAATTCAGGAAGATGAGCATTCCTGACTCCAGGCCCAGCATTCTATACCACCTAGTTGCCTTCACTGAATATACATATGGTTTAATCTCAAAGCTGTCATTTGCTACCTGTAGGATTTTTGACAAGTCCCTTAATCGTTCTGAATTTCAGTTTTATGGACTGATTAAAAAAATGAAGATGATGATAATTACCTTCCTAATTCTCTAGCATCGTAGGATATTCAATTTTAAAGCTGGAAAAGCCCTCAGAAATCAAGCAGCCCAAATATCTCATTTTACAGATCAGTAAACTAATGCTTGAAAAAGTTAATCAAATTACATAAAATCAGAAGCATATTGAATATAATGTGAAACATGAAGTCAAGAAAAAATATGAGTTCATATTCTGCCTGTGACACTAGCTGTGTGACCCTGAACTCGATTTAAATTCTCTAAGTTTCAGTTTCCTCATCTTCAAAGCAGGAAAAATAAAATCATTATCTTCATCATCATCTTTTACTTTTATTTCCCTTTTCCTCCTCGTTTTCTTTCTTCTAGGAATTTTTTTGGGTCAAATGAATTCAGACATGCAAACGGGTTTGTAAACCTTTAAATGTTCTATAAATTACAGATGATTTTAGCAGTATTGGAAGCAGGTAGATGATGACTCTGGATAAATCACTGTGCCTGGAGTCAGAAAGATCAGAATTCAAATCTGTCCTCAGTCACTTATTATCTGTGTAAACCTGGGCAAGTCACTTAACCTCTGTTTGTCTTGGAGATAGAGGGATTAGTGTTAGACCTAGATTCAGGAAGAACTGGGTTAGAATTTGGCCTCAAACACTTAGCTTAGTCAAGTAACTTAGCCTCAGTTTGCATTAATTCTCTGGAGAAGGAAGTGGCAAAGTACTCCAATATCTTTGCTAAGAAGATCTCATGGACAGCAATGGAATGCTCTGATCCATGTGGTCAGGAATTCAGACATGGCTGCACAGTGGTAGCAGTATGAAAGCCAAGACTCAAATCTGGGTTTGCTAACTCCAAATCCATACTTTGGAGCTTATTGTGAGAATCAAATCAAATACTACATATAAAAGTACTTTGCAAACCAAAAGCCCTACACAAGTAAATAACAATATATGTTCATCTGTTGCTGAAGAAGACCATGCCATCAGAGAAATAATGACATGACCTGCACTTGACTTTGTTTTGAATGAGGAAGGGAGGGCTGTGCAGGTCACCAGACTCACTTCTCCTCCAGAGCCATCTGAATCCAGTGACTAGCTATTCATCAGGATGACTGGAGATGACCCAGGATGAGGCAATTGGGGTTAAGTGCCTTGCCCAAGGTCACACAGCTGGTGAGTGTCAAGTGTCTATCTTACATTTATGTAGCACCAATTGTGTACCAGGTGCTCTGCAAAGCACTTTGCAATTGTTATCTCATTTGATCCTCAAAACAACTTTAGGCATTAGGTGTTTATTATTATTAATATTATTTATTATTATACTTAAAAATTATTATCCTTATTTTATAGATGAGGAAAATATGACTAAACAGAAGTTGTGGCTTGCCCAGCATCACCCGTGTATTGAAGGTCATATTTGAATTCAAGTCTTTCTGACTCCAGGCCCAAGTACCCTATCCACTGCACCACCCAGCACTATTATTGTTGTGGTCACTGGTTCAGGAACATTCAAGATTATGCCTGGTAAATCAGATCATTCTGGTATTTTGTTATTCTGCCAGATATGCAGCTATATGCAGAAATGGTAAAAAGGCATTGAGTACCTTCTGCTCAGCTAGGCATGAAAATGCTTTCCTATCAAATATACCATTAATTGTTTATTTCTGATGGCCTTCATATGAACTGCCTTACAACACAACACTCAAACTTGGCTTGAGCTTTTGAATCTGATTATGTAGGGTCACAATGCAGGGTTCCTGTCACTTTTTGTGATTTCACCATTGAAGAGAAGAGTGTACATTCTCCAGGCTAGCTTTGCTTCTTATACAGCCTTTCTTGGCAGCTGAGCTTGAGCATTGAACTTTCCTTGACTTCAAAGGGTGCCCCAGGCTTCAGCTGGCCTAGTTGGAGTTCAAAGAAAGATTGGAAAGTGGCCCATAAAATGCAGGCTGTGATAACTTAAAGGACATTGGAGAGTTGTTTCCTTAGGGAATAAGGAGCTTTTATTCAAAACCAGAAAAAATTACTTCCTTGGTAAATTTACTAGTTATTGCTAGTTTTGTCAATTATATTAATTGATTTCATATACAAAGTAGGAGATTTCTATATTTAATTGTAATGTAGTTAATAAAGAAAAGAATTTTGGATGTTTAAGTATGACACTTGTGCTGGGATGGAAGTTATCAGGCAGGGCCTTTCAAGTGTTTTTTGTTTGTTTGTTTTGTTTTTACTTGATCCTGCCTTAGTATCCTTTCAGAAACTTGTGATCATTTGCATAGTGGAGAGCTCAGAAGAATGACAGGATTCCTTTTCCTACTGAATTTAGTTTGACATCTTTGACCAAAGTGATCCCTCATCTTTTGTGGTGAAAAGGCAATGTGAATAATTTATGGCTCTTAGAAGCTAACAGAACTCAAGTATGTTTGAATTTAACTTCTAATATTTCAGTAGCTGCGTGATCTTAGGTAACGCATCCAACTTTCGTTTGTCTCAGTTTCCTTAATCTAAAAATGGGGATAATAATACCTGTAATACCTGCATCCACATTTTTATAAAGATTAAAAAATAGATTGTGTGTAAAATGCTTTGCCAACTTTAAAAACATTACATAAATGTTAGTTATTACTGTCAATGTCCTGAATTTGAATGCTCTGTGGAAATGACCTCTTTCCAGAGGGCAAGCTCCTAGCTCTTAAAGTTTTGGTGTGACCCAGAGTCTTCTTGGGACATTTTAGGCAAAAATTCCAGCTAGTACTATTAGCTACCTAAGTGAATATTTACTTGTACATCTTATTAATAAAATTTGATCAGAAAGAGTGTGCTCATCTCTGCCCTTTCTGCCTTTCTTGTATCTTATTTTTTTTTCTTTTTTCATAGTGTTGAGTTTAATAGATTGACTATAAGGATATAGAGATTTTTTTAACATTTTACCCTTCAGATTACAATGCATACTCTTCAAGGAGATTACATTTAAGATTTCTATGAGTTCAAGGTAATCAGGAACATCTTGAATATAAGTTGTGGTGTTAATGTTAACCTCAATGACCTTTCATCAAATTCAGAAAGGTACTGGTACTCCAAAACAAAATGACTTTCAGAACACTAAAAGTACAAATGTGGTTGGTTAGTGTCTTAAAGAAAAAAGGTAAATACTTTTTTTTTCCTTTTTGTCTAATATCTAACTCATGGATACAAGTAACAAATCAATTAAGAACTTTTATATAAAACATATTTTGAGCATCTCAAAAATATGGCACAAATAACCTGGTTGTTCATTAAATCTATTCAATTATTCATTGAGATGGTGCTATAATGACAGATCATACATTTTTCTATCCATTTTTTTCTTTTATATCTAGTGGTTGTGGATCTGATCAGGGAGGGGATAAGGTATTCTAGATGATTTCTCCCTCTCTTAGTATCTATCTATTTATCCATCTACATATATATATATGGATATATATGGATATATATATACACATACATATGTATGTATATATGTCATATGTATATACATAAATGTGTATATATACATACAGATATATATATGTATATATGTGTACTACACATGTATTTTTATGACTAGATTAGACCAACAAATAAATCAGACACATTTTCCTGAAAACAGAGAGACAGTTCGTGATCAACTTACTCTACTGCTGAGAACCTAGAAAAAAGAAGTGATATTAAGATGCTTGACCACCTATTTGGGAAGATATGCACACAGACACTCTATGTAGGAATATTGACAATCCACAACTTCATGCAGAGACTGAAGGACTCACACCTTTCTGGGGGAGTGAAAAAGTGATTGTAAGTTTCAATCAATCAACAAATCAATCAATTAGTATTTACTAAGTGCCTATTATGTACCAGGCACTGTGCTTGGTACAAGGGGATCCTAAGACAAAAGTGAAACACATCCTGCTAGAATGCATATGTGTCATGAGAGATTTAAGAAATTCCTAAATGAAGAAACTCCTTTAACCAAGGGAGGATATTACATTTCACTTGGAAACACAACTTGTTAAGCATATATTTACATAAAAAAATAGACATAAAATATCAACATATTGATATGGTGGTGATACTATCAACTGGTAGCAGGATTAGGAATGATATTATATAGAATAATTATGCCATTTTTATCTAATTCTTAAAAGAAACTAGGTATGCTGAGATATAGAATTAGAGGAGGAGTGCATTCAGGAAATCAGGGAAGAAAGTTATTCACTTCAAAGGCACAGAGACAGAAAATGCAGTGTTGTCTTTAATTAATAATAAAAAAAGCAGATATCACTATTACAGAGTTTGTTTACTTATTTTTTAATTATATTTTTTCTGAAGGGAATATTGTGTAGTAAATCTGGAAACATAGATGGAGGTCAAATCGTGGAGGACTTTATATGCCAAAAAGAGCAGTTTATATTCTCTTAGAGGTTTTTAGCTATTACTAAAATGTATTCAGTAGGAGACTAAAAGGGTTGGAGGAGCATGTATATAAGAAATCATTTATTTTTATGTGTAGAAGTAGAAACACCAAAATGTGGTAATTGATTATGTATATGGCATAAGTGAGATCAAAGGGTTAAAGATGACACCCATCAAGGTGGGTTTGTGCTTGGGTGCCTAGATCAGTGATAGAGTCATTAGTAGTAATAGAGAAGTTCAGAAAATAATTTGTGAGCACAGATGTTTAGTTTTGGACATTTTTAATCTCAACCTAAACATGCTTTTAAAAAATCCAGTCTTTTTCACTCAGAAGGTTGTAACAGGATCTCAAGTTTTAGAAACTCATGAAACCTCAGTATCATTCTTGACTCATTCTATTTCACCCCACATAGTTAATCCATTTCTGAATTATTGCTTCTCATGTTTTCAAAGAATTGTTTTCTATCTGTCCTAAGTAGTTTTGAAAAGAATATTTCTAGCCTACCTTCACTTTTCCCCAAATATTCATCATTTTAAAAGACAGAGCATGTGAATTTACTCAGTACAAAACCCTCGTTACAGTGTCACCAACAGTGTGGAAAATATAAACTCTTTCAGTAAACACTGAATGGTAGGCTGTTCAGTCAATGAACCATGGATCAAATACTATTGTAAATAGACACAGTATTCCTCCCTCTAACAATTTCTGCTGATTATAAAAGTCTTTGAAGAGCTTATGCAGCTAAGTTTTTTTTTTTCTTTTCTTTTTCTTGGGACTGCAGTAGGATATATCAAAGTTTCAAGTAGAAATTTGATTTTCTTCCAACAAAAATATAGGTACGAAGGAAGTGTCTGTTTTAAAATTCACATATTTCAACTTTCGCCTTCTCAATAGTTAATTCAGATAAGTTCCTTGGAGTATATAAATTGTAAAAAAAAAATATTTGGATAAAGAGAGAGAGTAAAAATGTCCCTTGTCTTATGAATGTGAGCATTTAATATACTATTCTTTAAGAAATAATTTAGGGTTGCAGAACCAAGATGGTGGAAAGAGGTCAATAAATTGCCCGAGTTCTCCTCAGTTTGTCTCAGAAACAATGTTAAATCAACCCTCTAAATGAATTCTGGAAAAACAGGATCCACGAAAAGATGGAGTGAAACTATTTTCCAGCCCAAGATAACTTAGAAGGATTTCAGGAAAGGTCTATCTCACTTGGATAAAAGTGAAATGCAGCCCAGTGCAGATGTTCTGGCAAGCCAGTGGGAATCTTTTAATCACAGTGCAGGTCAGCAAAAAGGCCCCATGGTTCTTTATCAGAACCTACGTAAGAACCCTCAAAGAGGCAAATGAATTGGTCTCAAGCTCCAAAACTTCTCTTGGAAGAGCTGAAAAAGAATTTTAAGAATCACATAAGAGAGGTAGAAGAAAAATTGGAAAAAGAAATGAGTTATGCAGGAGAATTTTTTTTTTTAAAAAAAAGAGTCAATAGCTTGGAAAAGGAAGTGCAAAAATGACTGTAGAAAAGAATTCCTTAATAAGTAGAATTGGCCAAATGGAAAAAAAAAAACACTGATGAAAACAACTCAGCCAAATGGAAAAGGAGGTAAGAAAGCTAACTAAATAAGATAATCTTTGAAAAAATCAGAATTGGGCAAGTGGAAGCTAATGATTTAACGAAAATCAGTCAAACAAAATCCAAAGAAAAAAAATAGAACAAAATGTAAAATGCCTCATTGTAAAAATAACTAAACTGAAAAACAGATCTAGGAGAGATAATTTAAGAAATATTTGTTTACCTGAAAGCCATGATTAAAAAAAAATAGAGCCTGGACAGCATTTTTCATGAAACTATCAAGGAAAACTGCCCAGATATCCTAGAAACAAAGATTAAAATAAACATTAAAAGAATCTACTGATCACTTCATAAAGGAGATTCCAAAAATGAAAAATTAAAGGAATATTGTAACCAAACACACAATTAGTAATCATGACTGTGAATGTGAATGGAATGAAATTTCCCATAAAATGGACGTGATTAGTAAAGTGGATTAAAGACCAGAATCCTCCAATATGCTATTTACAAGAAACACATTTGAAACAGAGACACATATAGAGTAAGGCTGGAACTGAATGTATTATTCTTCAGCTGAAAAAAAAGCAGGGTAAGATTCTTGATCTGAAACAAAGCAAAAGAAAAAATAGATATATTGAAAGAGACAAGGAGGGAAGCTATATCTTGCTAAAAGGTGCCATGGACAATGAAATATACATACTAAACATATATGCCCCAAGTGGTTTAGGATCCAAATTCTTAAAGAAGTTAAATGAGTTATAGCAAGAAATAGATATCAAAACTATGCTAGTGGGGGACCACAACCTCCCACTCTCAGAACTAGATAAATCTAGCCACAACATAAACAAGAAAGAAGTTGAAGAAGTGAATATAATTTTAGAAAAAATAGATATGATAGAACTCTAGGCTATATTGAATGCGGGTAGAAAGAAATATGCTTTTTTCTCAGTGGTACATAAAACCTACACAAAAATTGACCATGTTTTGGGGCATAAAGATGTCAGTATCTAATGCAGAAAGGCAGAAGCATGTAGAAAGTAGAAATATGTAGAAAGGCAGACCATGATGGAATAAAAAATTACTTGTGATACAAGACAATGGAAACATAGGTTAAAACCTAATTGGAAATGAAATAATCTAATTCTAAAGAATGGACAGGTAAAACAACAATTCATAGAAACAATCAATAATTTCATCCAAGAGAATAACAATAATGAAACAACACACCAAAATTTAAGGGATGAAGCCAAATCAGCAATTAGGGGAAATTTTTTATCTCTCAATGTTTACATGAATAAAATGGGGAAAAGTAGATCAATGAATTAGGCATAAAATTTAAAAAGCTAGAAGAGCAAATTTAAAATCCTGAATTAAATACTAAATGAGAAATTGTGAAAATCAAAGAAGAGATTAATAAAATTGAAATTAAGATTACTATTGAACCCATGAATAAAAATAAGAGCTAATTTTCTTTAAAAAAAAGTAAAATAATTAAACTTTTGGTTAATTTGATTTAAAAAAGAAAGAAGAAAACTAAATCACCACCATCAAAAATGAAAAGGGTGAATTTACTCCCAATGAAGAGGAAATTAAAGCAATAATTAGGAGTCATTTTGCCCATCTATTTATCAATAAATCTGATATTCTAAGTGAAATTGATGATTACAAATGTGTGTGTTGCTCAGTTTAACAGAAGAAATAAAATATTTAAATAACCTCACTTTAGAAAAAGAAAATGAACATTCCAACAATGAACTCTGTAAGAAAAAAAAATCTTCAGGATTAGATAGATAAAAATATTTACCAAAAATTTAAAGAACAATTACTTGCAATATAATATAAACTATTTGAAAAAAATTCAGTGAAGAATGAATTCCACCAAATTAATTTTTATGAAATATGGTGCTGATATCTAAACCAAGAAGAGTCAAAACAGAGAAAGAAAATTACAGATCAATTTCCCTATTGAATAACAATATTTGAATAACAAATAAAATATTAGCAAAGATACCGCAATTTACCATGCATATTGTACACTATGACCAGGTGAAATTCATATAAGGAATGCCAGGTTGCTTCAATATTAGGAATACACTTTCATGATTGATCCTATCAATAATGTAATAAAGAGAAAACATATGATTATCTTAGTAAACACAGGAAAAACCTTTTTACAAAATACAGCATCCATTGCTATTGAAAACACTAACGAATATAGAAATAAATGGAGGCTTTAAATGATAAGTACTGACTATCTAAAATGAAATGATTTTAATTGAATCTTTATGATTCTCTAAGTATACCATAATATCATCTTCACAGAGTGATAGTTTTATTTCCTCATTGCTTATTTTTATTCTTTCAGTTTCTTTTTCTCTTCTCTTGTTGCTAAAACTAACATTTCTAGTACAATATCAAATAGCAGTGGTGATAATGGACATCCTTATTTCACCCCTGATCTTATTGAGAAGGCTTTTAGCTTTTCCCCATTAGATTTATCTTTTCTCCATGGTAAATTGCTGTAATCTATCTGCAAATTAACAACTTTAGAAAAGCTGCAGGATATAAATAAACCCAAATAAATCATCAACATTTCTATATATTACCAACAAAGCTCAGCAAGAAGAGATAGAAAGAGGAATTCCATTAAAAAATCTATAGACAATATAAAATATTGGAGAGTCTACTTGCCAAGACAAACTCAGGAACTATATGAACATAAATATCAAACACTTTTCACATAAATAAAGTCATATTGGAAAAAATATCAATTGCTCTTGGGAAAACTAAGACAGTGTAATAAAATTGACAATTCTATCTAAATTAATTTACTTATTTAGGCCATGCCAATCAAGTTACCAAAAATCATTTTATAGAGCTAGAAGAAATCATATTTCATCTGGAAGGAAAAAAGGTTAAGAGTATCAAGGGAATTAATGAAAAGAAAATGGAAAGGTAGGTGGCCTAGACATACTAGATCTAAAACTATATTACAAAACAGCAATCATCAAAACTTTTTTCATACAGCCTAAGAAATAGAGTGATGGATCAGTAGAACATTAGGTACAGAAGACACAATAATAAATGATTATAGTAATCTATTCTCTGAGAAGCCCAAAGACTCCAGCTTCTGAGATAATCACATACTACTTGAAAAAAAAAAAAACTTATGGAAAAACTAGAAAATAGTATGGCAGGAACTAGGCATAGGCTAACACCTTACATTGTATACCAAGATAAGGTAAAAATGGGTACATGATTTACACATAAAGGATGATATCATAAGAAAATTAGGAGAGCAAGGAATAGTATAATTGTCAGATCTATAGAGAACAGAAGAATTTATGACCAAACAAGAGATAGAGAGCATTATGAAACACAAAATGGATAATTGTGTGGTTTGCATAAACAACACTACTACAGCCAAGAAAGAATTGGAAAACAGAAAAATGGAAAACATTTTATACAGCAAGTGTTTCTGATAATGACCTCATTTCTCAAATACAGAGAGAACTAAGACAAATTTATAAGAACGTCAGGCCTTCTCCAATAAATAAACAGTCAAAACATATGAACAGGTAATTTTCATATGAGAAAATTAAAGCAACCTATAATTTTATGAAAAATGCTTTAGATAACTATTTATTAGAGAAGTGCAAATTAAAGCAACTCTGATATACCTATCAGATTTGCTAATATGACAGAAAAGGAAAATGATAAGTGTTTGAGAAGATATAGGAAAACTGAGACAGGAATATGTTGCTGGTAGAGTTGTGAACTGATCCAACCATTCTGGAAGGCAATTTGAAACTGGGGACAAAGGGCTATAAATCTGCGCATACCTCTTGATCCAGCAATATCACTAATAGATCTGTATACCAAAGTGATCATGAAAAAGGGAACAGGACCCACAAGCACAAAAATATATATATATATATTTATAGCAGCTCTTTTTGTGATGGCAAAGAATTGGAAACTGAGGGAATGCCAATCAATCTGGGCATGGTTGAGCAAGTCGTTGTATATGAATGTAATAGAATAGTATTGCGCTATTCTAAATACTATCATATTGTGATGAGTAGGCAGATTTCAGAAAAATCTTTAAAGACTAACATGAGTTGATACTGAGTGAAATGATGAGAATTGGAGAACATTGTACACGGTAACAACAACACTGTGTGACATTGATTGACTTAGCTCTTCTCAGCAATTCAATGATCTAACTCAATTCCCAAAGACTCATGATGGAAAATGCTATCCAGAAAAAGGACTACAGGGTCTGAATGTAGATTGAAGCATTCTATTTTCATTTTTTTTTGTGCCTTTTCCCTCTTACTCTGTTTCTTCTTTTACAACATGACTAATATGCAGATGATATTTATATGATTGCACATGTAGGACCTATATCAGATTGCTTGCCATCTTGGGAACAGAGGAGGGGAGGAGGGGAAAATTTGAAATTCGCTATCCTATAAAAATGAATGCTGAAAATTATCCTTATATGTAATTGGAAAAATAATATTTGCAACGAAAAATAACATACGTTCACCTGTGTACAGGTCAGGTTAGATAAATCTCCTTTGCCTCAATGTATAATGGGAACCTCATTAAGTCAGGACAGTTTAGGTGGAACAGATTTTTATTGATACTACAGAAAGATTTCCTGGGTTCAGGGACATTTGCCCTCTATCTTAGATAGAAGCCCGGAATAATACACAGAGCAATGGACTTGAAGTCAGGAGTATATGGGTTCAAATCCCACCTAGGGCATATTGTGTAGACCTAACCAAGTCACTTGAACTCTGTCATTCTCAATGAACTCATATTTAAAATAGGAATAGTAATAGCATCTATTTCACTGGGCTTTATAAAAATTAAATGAAGTATTATTTATAGTGCTTCTTAAACCTTAAAACCAAGAAATTGCAGAATGATGTATAGAAATGGTATCCATAGTAGAAGAAATTTTCAACGAAAAAACTCTAGTCTTAAAACTCCGGGTGACTCAGCAGCTTTCATATGAAAGCTTTCACATGTCTCCTGATAGTCAAGAACCTCCCAGACTGCTCCTACCTCACTAAGTCTAGTGAGGTCTGAGTACCTCAGCTTCTGCTTCTGGCCTCTCTGTCTTTAATACTTATGTACTCCCTTCCCTTTTCACTAAGCTCCTACATTTAAGGAGAAATAGGAGTCAGAACATCAATGTTCATTTCATGTGGCCCAGAGACTCACCTCCTCTTGGGAACAGGTTGCAGTGTCTTTGCATCTCTGATGATTTTATAGCCTCTTAGTAACTTCTATAATAGTTTCTCAAACTTTAGATGTTAGCAGAAAGAAGAGGGATGTATTCCTATGTAAATGGAAGTACAGCCCCCAACTCAAAGCTCTGTATTCTCAGCCCACTGACATATCATCTTATTCTTCTCTGTCTCTTTGGCCTTGCTTCTGGGCAACGTGCCATCAAGCTGTCCAATCTCTTTGGTTTTAAACATTGAAACAATTCCAAAACAGTATTTTTTTTTCTCAGTTTCACATACTTCCCCTCTTCTACCTGTTTGTGGTCCCCAGTGCAGGCTATTTAGGTAGTTACCAGGAAAATAAAAAGAAGACAAGTCTGTAAAGGCCAAAGCTACAAATTTAAAAAAAAATGGAGAGCCATTATGGTAAGAATTTGTCAAATTCCTAGCTATGACTTCTACTATGTGACCTCAGGCAATATCTCAGTTAAGAAACCTAAAGTAGTCTGTTTGTATTCAGAGCCCTTTAGTATCTCTCTCCACTTGATGGCATAGTCTTCTTCAGCAACAAAGGACAAACACAATGATCTACCAACCTCCAAGCACAGCTTTAAGTCTTGTTACACCTCTATGTATTCTTTGATCCATTGACACTGGGTTCCTAGCTGTTCCTCATAAAAGATATTTTATCTCTTGATTCTGGACATTTTCATTGGTTGTCCTACGTGCCTGGAATGTTCTTTCTCATCTTTTGCCTCCTGGCTTCCCTGACTTCATTCAAGCCCCAACTAAAATCCCACCTTCTGTAGGAAGCTTTCCGAATGTTGTTTAATTCTATTGCCTTTACTCTGTTGACTATTTTTAATTTATCCTATATATAGTTCATCAGGACATAGTAGTTTAGATATTGTCTTCTTCCATTACAATGGAGTTCCATAGGAAAAAGAACTGTCTTTTGACCTTTCTGTAATCTAAGCATTTAGTATAGTGTCTGGCACATGCAAAAAAATAGTTTAATAAATGTTTATTGGGTAACTAATTGATCCCCATCACTCAATGATCACCATCACTCAAATTCCTTACTTGAAATCTTTAATACTATTATTATCTGCTTTCTAGCTTGCTGTATGGAATTAAATAAGCTAACGTATACTAAGCCTTTTATTATCCTAGTAGCCAAATCATCAATTAAATTTTTGTTTGGAAAAAAATGTTGGTCTGTTGTGTAGTAAGAGCAATAAATAACTGATGGACAATCTTTATTGGTTCATACAATCTGAAAAGACCTAGAGGAAAGTGTAATATTGGATGAATCCTCTGTGCAATATTTATGGAAAAGAATGAAAATATTTGCATGACTTAAAAGAATAACCTTAATTAGAAGTATCGATATGTTGAATTCTGAATCAATAAAATGAATCCCCATATTGATGAAAGCAAAAATCCTTTAAAATATTAAAGTATTAGTATATAGTGATGACAATAAGGATATTTAACATTAATATAAAGCTTCAGGGTTTTCAAAGTACTTTATAATATATCATCTCATTTGAGACTAATAATAATGTCATGGGTAAATACCTGCCATTTATAGATAGACAGATAGATAGATAGATAGATAGATAGATAGATAGATAGATAGATAGATAGATAGATATGTAAATATATATATATATATATATATATATATTTGCAAATGAGAAAAAATGAGACTAAGAGTGTTTAAGTAACCTAATGTGATAGAACCATTAGTTATCTGATGAAAAGGTTTTAACTGGTAGAAGACAAGGATGCGCTCTGGATCTGGTTGACCCTGGCTTCTTCAAAAAAGTTTCTTGATCATCTAAGAACATACAAAGTCCCAGTCAAATGGAGTCTAGACCACTTGATATTGGAGGATTTCTGAAGAAACAAATAAGTTACCACATTCTTCTGAATGTCTTGCCCTGATGAGGAGACGTTTCCATCTAGAAACAAGGAGCACTTCAAACAGAAAGGATAGGTACTGCAGTATTCTTTGTGAATACATTTGCCTTGTTAAGGCAAAGTAAACTTCTATTTATGAATTGTTCAATTCTTAGTACCTCATTTTATCCCAACATCAAACATGAATTAAGAAGATTCTGGTGTTCAAGTTGTCTTCAATGCCTACTCAGGGTCTTATAGACAGTGATTTTTAGAGGTATGATTCAAACCTGACTCGTAATCCAGTACAATATCATACTATGCAGTGACTTCTCTTATACAAATGTGAATTATGAAGCCCATAGACTGTACTACACTAGACCCCTGCCTTGAGGGCTATTTTCTGGACCCTCCTGACTTAAGAGTGATTATCAGTAGTAACTGTTGTTGTTTCACTCTCAGCCTGATTTAGTTATCTTCCTTTGCCTCATTAAAGGGCTATCCCCTGACTACTTCTTAAACAGGACTATTCACTGAATGGGCATTACCTCACCCTAGGTGAGTACCAAATAGGTCTTGGCCTAAAGGGGCCAAAGTCTCCCATTGCATCCTGTGTCATCTCCAATCATCCTGATGAATTCCTGGTCACTAGACCCAGTTAGCACTGGAGGAGAAGTGAGGCTGGTGACCTTGCACAGCCCTTCCTTACTCAAAACAAAGTCAAGTGCAAGTCATGTCATCATTTCTCTGATGGCATGGCCTTCTTTGGCAAAGAAGGACGAACACAACAACCGCAACAAATTATTATCATAGTTATTTTTAAAAAACACTGATCCATGAAGATGTTGTATTATTAATGAGTTGATGATGATAATAATTGAATTGGGGAAACAAGAAATGACAGATCCAAGATTTTAAAAATCAACAATTTTGACATCTTCTGAGTCAAATCAAAACACTATTTTTTGTGTACTATAGATCATTTCAAAATAATAATAGTAATTCATTCATGAAATGAATGAATTAACAGATTGGAGTTACTAGATTAAAAATTGTCATTACTCCAGAAGGTCTAAGCCAATTAAAAAATAAACATACAAAGATAAATCACCAGAACCAGATGGCATTCACATGAGAGTACTCAAAGATCTCAAGGATGAAATTGGGAAAGTATTTGGCCAAAGTGTATTACCCATCATTACAAATAGCAATAGTACTAGAGGGCTGACAGATTGCTAATATGACCCCTGAAACTGAATAGAGTTCACCAGGGGATGAAGGGAAGTATAGGCTAATGAGTCTTACCTCCATCTAGCCTGAACTGGTAGTATCTATAATAAAGGGAAGGACTACCAAATGATTAAACAAAGAATCAAATATTGGGGAAAAAAAACAAAATGATATTGTCACGAGGTATTCTTGTCTGGTAAATTTAACATTTTTGAGAAGGTAAGTTGGAGAAATAAACTTTGTAGATTCAAGAAATAGTGAGAAATAATTATTTTAGACTTCCAAAAAGCCTTTGATGGTTCTACAGCAAAGGTTATTTTAAAAGACTGAGTAAGCTGTTTTGTCTAGTAAAACTAACTTTGATTTGAGAAAGGATATGGAATGCATATGTATCATTAGAGGTTTAAGAAATTCCTAATGAACAAACTCCTTTAATCAGTGGAGGACACCATTTATATACAATTTAGAGTTTTACCCAGTGGTCTTGAGAGTGACCTAGAGAAAAGTGAAAAGATTTGCCTAGGGTCATATATGCAGTAGCAATCAGAATTGGAACATAATCTCAGGTCATTCTGGCTCTAAAGCTAGTTCTCTATACATGAGGCCACAAGGCAAGAAACAATATAAATAGATACTCTGTGCATGGGCAGATACGTTTCAATTCACGTAAGCATGTTTAGATTCATATAATACAATGAAGAAGTTAAATGACAAATTCAATTAACTTTTATGTCTCAGTAAATTGTTTTTTAAGGATATCAACTTAAGGAGCTGCTGAGGTCTAAATGCTAGCAAAATATTGATCATCATAAAGAATAATATTGGAAAATAAAAGAGAAGACCATCTTGACACTTTGAATCAAAGAACCACCTTCTGTTGGTACTCTGGAAATTGCAAGGGAGGAAATATATAGCTAAGAATTGACTAGGCTGTTATTTTTTCTGCTGCAGCGATTATTAGAATCGATAAAGCTAGGGATCCATTGAAATGTTTAAATAGTCAGTCAATAAACATTTATTAAGGACCTACTATGTAACAGCACCTATGCTAAGTGCTATGGAACCATAGTTTGCTTCTTTGTTTTTCCACAACTACATACTATTAAATTCTGACTATGGTAACATGGGTTGGGGGTGGGGGTGGGGGTTGGAACATACTGAGACGAGAAAAAGTCTGGAGAATAGTAACTCAAATTACCATAGGAATAGGAAGCTAGAGTGCCACATATGTTTATACTTCAAAGGTTAATACAATTCATTCGGGAGAAATAAGTAAATAGAAATTAAAAAATAAATCCATAAAATGATGGACAGCATGACTAAGACGGACAAGTACTTGTTGAGAAAATCTTGAAAAAGGAGAAAAAAAACCCAACAAAACTATATAATGCCAGAACTGTAAAGGATATCTAGTTTAACCTGAATTGTAAATCCATGATTTAATTTTAAAATCCTCACATTCCTATTCAGCAAAATTTCTTTTTAGAGTCTGGTCTTTCAATCATGCCTAACTTTTCTCTGAAAATATTAAAATGTTTTCTTAGAGTTATGGAAATATCTGAACACGTCCATCATATTTTTTCTTTATTTTTGTGAAATTTAAGATGACAATCAGTTTCTCCAAAGCTTTTATGACACACATAATGTCAATTAATTCTAATTTTCCTGATAAGAAATAAACGGGTAAAAACAGTTTCTCTCCTTGCTTGTGTATTCTCTGGTTTGACATTATAAGAAAGGCTAAGTCAAGAATTTAGCAGAATAAAACTTCTAATAGATGTTTGGACAGATGAATTCATTATTAGAATATCTTCCCTCTATTCAATTTTTAAATATTTATTTAGAAATAAGAAACTGTGGAAGACAGATAAGGGAGGGGAGTATATGTGTGTGTGTGTGTGTGTGTGTATGTGACTAAGTTCTAGGCACTGTGCTAAGTGCCAGAAATTCTCTCTCTCTCTCTCTCTCTCTCTCTCTCTCTCTCTCTCTCTCTCTCTCTCTCTCTCTCTCTCTCTCTCTCTCTCTGTATATATATGTGTGTGTGTGGTGTGTGTATCTGTAAATGTTTATATGTATGTGTGTATACACACATGCATATGTATTCTATATACATATATACACACATACATCCACACATGTTGTCAAGCTGTAGTCATTACTTCAGACGATTTGAGTAGCAATCTATTTTATTACAAGAGAAAGCAGAAGCCATGCATGTTGAGTACTCTTTATACAAAGTAAAAAAGAGTCCAACATTACAGGGAAAGTCTTGGATATTTATGTGTCAGAGCAAAATTGAGAGTTTACGTGGGAGGAGAAATAGGCAATCTCTTCCCAGATGGGAGGTTATAGGGGAGGAGAAGGGGCAGAAAGAAGAGGAGAAGCAGCTCATTCTGAGAATGGCTAGACCATGGATATAGGATGTCCTTGCTTATCTGAAAAGTCCCTGCTGCACAAATAGTTTACCAGTCAGGTACATATTGGTTAGAGACTATCTTGTAGTTGACTAGGCACTGAGAGTTCACTTAGAATTGAGAGATGCAAAGGATCACTATTACATCAGCTAGGGGGGCTTCATTACTAGCTCATTCCAGGCTATATATGTCAGGGTCCAGTACCTTTGGAAAATAAGACTGAAAGAAAACAAGGTAAGTTAGCTTCACAGTCATATTCACAGTGTGCGTGTGTGGGCACACACCACATATACATACATACATACACACATACACATACCTACATATATCTTCTTGTCCTTCATTTTCTAACAGGACCAGTGACATCACAATAATGTCTTGACTCAAGAATGAATTGGATTTAAGTGAGACAAAGTTCCACAAAATCTTAAGCCTCATTCTCTCTTCTTGAGACATCAAACTGCAATGGCGAGGCAAAAGTCAGGATGACTGGGAATTGTCCAGGATGCAGGGGAATACCTTGGCATCTTCATTATCTGACCACACTCTAAGTGCTCTACAGTGTCTGTTTCAGCCACCTTCATGACTTTTGGTTTGAACTCTTCTCATCCACCCATTCTACCTGGGAAATCTTCACATGCTTGGGGGAGATACCCCCCTAATTCATTGATGGCTTTGTGGCATATCAGTTACCCTCATCCTGGTTTAGCCCATCTGATTAGATGGCTTACTGGGGTGTGGACACTGTACATGCTATAACCTTGGAAAGGACTCAGTAGCCCTCACATCAGAGGTGCCAGTTCTTCTCGAATACTCTATATACCCCATGTATATATGAATGTGTATACACATGTGTATGTATGTATGTATATGTACATTTGAAAACAGAGAAACATTTAGAAAAATGCGTTCAAAGAGCTTATATTTTAATGGAGGAAGACAAGACATATAGGAGAGCTGAAAGAAGAGAGGGAGGTCATAAAAAGTGGTATCCATGGCAACAAGGTAGAAAAGCCTGGAGAACCAGTAGCAGAATCAGGAGAGAATATGGGTGGCCTGGGTACTTCCTTAAAGGTTAGTTCCGTGCACTAATTGAGCAATGGAAGGTCAGGACTATATAACTAGGCTGGAATGGAAGTAGAAATGTCCAGAGAGTCAGGAGTTGGTCCAGGAGGCAAAGAAAGGACAGTGGAAAGAGAAGATGGAGAAAAAAAAAAACTGAGTTCAAGTTCTGCCTGTGACAACTCTGGCTAGGTAAATCATTTTGGATCTCAGTGCCCCCAAGAAAATCTTCATCACCATAAATTACATCTAAGTTTTCAGTCTGCACTGATATAGGGAATTTCACACTGGTGAGCTCCTCATAATAATTTTAAATCACTGGTCTGAACCAATACAAAAGCAATATTTCAGATACAGCCCCAATATGCTCCATATAGCAAGGAAGTCTATAGTACAGTTTAATAATTAAACAAATTCTGTTTCCCTCTTCATTAATTGTCACCAAAAAAATATTCTCTCTACCAAGATTGTGTGATCAGATATATGACTATGTTATAGGTATATATTTTCTTCCTTCAGGGAGGATAGGTAGAACAATGGATCCTTAAATCAGGATGATCTGGTTTCAAACACAGTCTCAAACATTCACCAGCTATGTGACTCAGGGCAAGTCATTTAACTTCTGTTGCTTTAGTTTCTTCATCTGTAAAATGGGGATAATTTCACCTACCTCCAGAGTTGTGAGAATCAAATGAGGTATGTGTAAGGTGCTTCGTGTAGTGCCTGACACATACTGGGAGCTATATCAATGCTTATTTCCTTCCCTCTTTCTTCCTGAACAGTGATATTCTCCTTCCCCTTTCCTCTGATTATGTGTGTATTATACAATGTGATTTTCTGTGACAATAGCGATAAATCTAGTTCCACAAAATATTAGTAAGATTGTATCATTCTTATGGGCTAAAACTGAAATATGTATTAACATTAGTTATACTATAGAGGTGTTACCTAAAAAATAATTGCAAAAAAACCTCCTTTGTTTAAGATGAAAAGAAAGAAATAAAAAGCATAATTGTAATTCAAAAATAGACCATTGCAGACCACTTCCTGCCCATCTCCCTATTTCCATACTATAATGTGCCAGAATCCCACCATCCTTATCCCCAATCCTGCAATACACCATTTTCTATCTCTAGTACTAAGAACAGTAGTTAAACAATATTAACCATTCTGGGAAAGGATATGCCAATCAATTGACCCTCTCCAGCTCCTCACTTCCCTGAAAGTGCTACTTTTTCCTATTAGAGCGTTAGCTTCTTAGGGGCATGAACAGTCTTTCTTGCTTGTATTTTTATTTGCAACATTTAGGGAAATGTATGACATCTAGTAAATGCTTAAAGAAATGCTTTCATTCATTTATTCATTCATTCATTCATCCAAATATAGCATTTCTGATGCAAAGGAAATATGACTTCATGAATTATTGGGGCATATTTTGTATATGAAAGATCTTTTGGGGGATTAATATACTTTCAGAGCCCAAGTAAACTTTCAGAACAATTCAACTCTTTATTTGGAGAACAAATATCTCATTTGTGAACTATCTAAGCCTCATGTTTCTCCTACTTTTCTTCTTTGTTTGCTGTCTTTTGATCATTTCTTACATCATGAATACCACCCAGAGGAAAGACAAAGAAATGAGATTGTTAACTATGAAAGATGTGCCAATCAATAATTTATTGAGGGAGAAAATTCAAACTGGCTCTAAATAATAATTACATTCCAGCTCTTCATGTCATTTCTCTTCCTCATTAGTACCCAGTACTTTTTGAATATTCAGCTAGTTCTTTGAAAAAAGTTAATAACCACCACTACCACTACTACAGAAACAACATTGATGGGTTCAAATATAACTGTTGCAAAGACCTTCTACTTAACTCAACCCATTTGTTCCTTGCAACAACTGTTTGAGTCATGCAAGGCAAGAGAAACTGTTCCTATTTTCCTAAGTTTGCTCAACAACCAAAATTCACATAGCCAGTTAGTGACAGCCTTGAAATTGAAATTCAGTCTAATATGCATACATTCTTATGCTAGGCTGTTTCTCTGGTATAGTAGAAATATTTTTGTACTGGTTACACAGAGGCATCGTTTGCCTCTAAGATGCTAAATGTTTCACAGTTCTCAGAGACAATCTAATCCAATTTCCTTATCTCCTTATCTTACCTTGCCTAGCTTCTGACAAGTGGAATGATGGCTGACAAGACATTTACTGACAATAAGAGGATAGGTAGCTGCTTCATTATAATGTGTCCTCATTCCGGCTCTGATACAGATTGAAGGAGGGGGGAGGGGAGGAGATGGCTCACTATATTACAGAAACCTGAAAACAAATCTTGTCATTTCAGATCTACTGTCTTTCTAGTATATTAGTAGGGCAGTTAAATGGTGCAGTGGACTGAGCATTAGCCCTGGAATCACTAAGACCTGAATTCAATTCCAGACTCAGACACTTAAGTAGATGTGTGACCTTAGAAAGTCACTTCACTTCTGTTTGCCTCTGTTTCTACCACTGTTAAATGGTGATGATAATAATACCTATCTCACAATATTGTTGTGAATATCAAATAAGATAATATTTGTGAAGCATTTAGTACGGTGCCTAACATATAGTAGATGCCATATAAAAGCTAGCTATTATTATATTGCCAGTTTAAAACATTTTTTACTTAGTTTTAAAAAATGATTTCATTGTAGTAATGTGACACACCAAAAAAGTCCAGAAAAAGAAGGGATGCAGACACATCAAGGAAAGGTGGAATAAGTAAGGCACTAGAAGTTAAGACTTATTTTCCAGTCTTGAACCTACCACTAATCTATTCATTTATCTGGATCTCTTTTTCTGCACCTATATCACTGAAATTGACCAAATAAAGGAGTTGATTAAAGGGATTTTTTAAAACTTTTTTTTTAATTCCAAGAAAAGTTCATGATTGATTGAGAAGTTATATAACATGTTTTTCAAAATCAAAATATTTACATTTCTATAGCAATAAAATAGTGTTTTTTTCTTTTTGTCACCTATATTTGAAGCCTCACTTATATGGAAAAAATAGGTAGCTAACTTTTGATTTATTTTTACAATAATATTCTTTCTTCCAGGAAAATTTTCGTGATTGTTTAATTTAGGAATATGACAACAGCAAGTAAACTAGCTACACTGAACCATATTTCTCCCACCAATAAAAATCTCTTTCTAGATGTTAGTATGGAAAAGTTTTGAAAGATACAAAATTGAGAGAGAATTCTGGGAAGATGGCTGAGTAGGTCAGAAAATTTCTAAAACAAATTAGGTACAAGAGAAGAACCAATACAGAGGAATTAGATGTGGGGGAAGGGTTGTTAATTCTGGAAACCTACTTTTGTCAAGTTTTAAGAGGGAAAATATACATTATCTACAGGAGTATTGTACTTTTAAATTTAGAAAGAAATAAAACTCTAAGGGCATAGGGAATGGGAAGAAGATAAAGGAGGGATGCTTTGAGGGGTGAGTGAGGGAATAGGTTAAAAAGAGCATCCTTAGGTTAAAAGGGTCTTTAGAATTAGGGGAATGGGAAGATAAGAAAGGGAGTTTTAGAGTGGAGGGGACAGAATAGGTCAAAGGGGTGTAGGAAAGGATGTTTAGATTTAAGGGAATGAGAGGATAAGGGAGGGATTGCTGGAGTGGAAGTAGTTTTAGTAATAGGAGGGCAAGATAGTAGGTAGAAATAAAGTAGAGGAATTAGGAGAGATCAGAAAAAAGATGTGCAACATAGAAACAATATTAGAAGTAGGATCTCTTAGAGAAAGTATATGTTTATATATGTATGCATAAATATGCATATGTATGTATGTGTGTATATGTATAACTGTATGTGTTTATCAATACCTATATATAAATATATCCACGATCAAGTGTAGCCTTGGGGTGGCTGGCAGGTAGTGGGGAGGAAGAGGGAAAAAAAGAACAAATTAAAAGTGTACAGCTGAGAACAAAAAAAAAACCTACAAGGAAGCAAAGAAAAGATGGATATTTTTCAACATAATATATAATATTTAATATATATATATATACTTTCTTGAAATGATATGATTGCTATATGTTCCTACTTTCTTTTTTCTTTTCTATTTAAGTTTATAATGTTTCTTTTTCTTTTCTTATTTTATATTTAAATTTTAGTATTTGTTTAAAAGAAAAAAAAAGATATATTAATATGTCAGAGGAAAATCACAACCATGGAGGACATGGCAGTGACCTATCTTCACTCTCTTTTCTGTTTTTCTAATTTAAATTTAGAATTACTGTGTAATTCTGTGAGAGATAATGAAATATCTGGCTCTGACTTCATGATTTTAGGTTACAACCATAGCTCATCATTCTTCCAAAGCATTTTGTATTAAGCTAAACAAGGTAGAGGGGCGGAGCCAAGATGGCGGAGTAGAAACACACAAATACTCTAGCTCCGAACCCACAGCCCGTGAAATATCTGTAGTAAAGAGCTGCCAATAAATTCGGGAGCAGGAGAAGCCACATAACAGCAGAGCGGATAAGATTTCTGTTCCAGAGAGCCTGAAAACCTCTCGCAAAAGGTTCTTCACACAGCGGACTGGGAGCCAAGAACAGCCCTGCTGCAGCCGCCCAGGCCGAGAGGAGCAGATCTGAGCAGGGAGCAGATCCGACCAGGCTTCAGGGACGGAATCTCCAGCAGCCACGCGGATCCCTCCACCCACAGGTGACAAGGGTCGGTGAGAGGGTCTCTTTGGCGGGTCGAGAGGGGAGTGGGGAGCCCCCATGACTCAGGCCCCCTTGGGAGGCACCAGCGGAGGTGGGAACAGACCTGGGCTCCCCAAGCAGGCAGGAGCCCGGATCCATTGTTGAAGTTCTCTGCATAAGCTAAACAAGGTAAAAAAATAAAAAGTAGACCATCAACAACATTTGCTACATGCACAGAGGTTTATCAGTGCTCTGAAAGAAAACACAATTTTTAAATGATGACAATTATGTTGGGGATAAAATGGTACTTGTCAATTGTTAATGCTGATTAGTGTGTGAAGTTAGTATTAGCAGAAAACTTTAAAGTGTGTTGTGATATTGTTGTTTGTTTTTAATTAAAAAGCTCCAAAAGGTGAAATATGAGAAGGTGTACTCTTTTTTAAAAGTTCCCACACTTCTTAGGACTTTAGAGAACAATCAGACAATAAGGACAAATCTAGCCAATATTTAAATATTAAAAATTAAAGCCAGAACAGATTACATTTCACACTTTAAGTGTGTATGAATGAAGTTTATGAACTTCATAATGACCTAATTGAGGCAACTCAAATTTATGCTTTAGCTACTTTTTAGACTCTTCTGGGAAATACTAAGAAAATCTGACTATAAAAGCCACCTAATTTTACTTGTCATTAAACATAACCAAACCACATGCTTTGTAATTTAATGATTTTGCTGACTGCCATTAATAAAATGGTAAAGTGTTAGATTGCTGTGTGTGGAAGAAAGTCTGGTTTTCCTTTCTCAGACCTAAAGAAAATAAGAAATTTTTAATTTCTTACTGAAATTGTGATACTATAAAACTGGAAAAATATCACAAGCTACAATACAGTATTTTAAAAATTAACATTGGATTACTTTCTGCCTTCAGCACTAAGTTAACTGTTTTTAAGCTTTTAGTTTAAAACAATGACAGAAGAGTAGTTCCATTCCAATAAAAATAGTTCTTTTTTCTACCAGCTTTTGACTGATTCACATTTTGTTTTTCCATTTAAAGAACTAATTCATGAATCAGGTAAGAAGAAGAGAAAGTAGAACTAAAATAATATAGTCAGGGACAGAGCCAAGATTGCAGAGTGGAAGTATGGATCTGTAAAAGCTCTCCCCTGTAGCCCATAAATACCAGTAAAAAATGACTCTAAACAAATTTTAGAGCAGTAGAGGCCACAAAATGACAGAGAGAAAGAGATTTCCAGCCCAAGGCAGCCTGGAAGGCCAACAGAAAAGGTCTATTGCACCAGGCTCAGAGCAGAGCACAACCCAGCATTGGCTTTGCAGCATGCCTCAGATAGGACTTTAGCAGGCCTCATGGGGTGGAATCTCTGGCAGCAGCTGCATTTCCCAGATTGCTCAACCTACAAACAGCAAAGACAGCTTCAGAGGTCAGGGAGAAAGCACTTTCACTTGGGTGAGAAGGAAATGCAATCTGGCCCCACTAGCTGTAATCGTTGTGGCAGCAGCATTGATTTTTGGAGCCCTCAGCCTAAAGACCCTGGAGGAATTGAGCACTGATCTGGATCTCAGCCCTGAGTGGTGGCCCTTGGGTGAAGAGGAGTGCTGGCAGCTAGAGGCAGTTGTGGAAAGGGAATTCTACTCGCAGATCCTGGGCAGAAAAATTTTTGGTTGTTCCCAGATCAGTGCACAGATCAGGACAGGAGTAAACTCTTCTCCCTTGATTGTGCCACCTTGGATGAACTGAGGACTTACAGATACCTAGAGTATGCCCTTCATTTGACAAAGGACTCAAAAGTCAAGTACCTGTCTGGGAAAATGCCCAAAAAATGGAAAAAAAAAATAAGACTATAGAAGGTTACTTTCTTGGTGAACAGGTATTTTCTTCCATCCTTTTGGATGAGGAAGAACAATGCATACCATTAGAGGATGACATAGAAGTCAAGGCTTCTGCATCCAAAACCTCCAAAATAAATTTGCAATGGTCTCAGGCCATGGAAGAGCTCAAAAGGGATTTTGAAAATTAAGTAAGAGAAGTGGAGGAAAAATTGGGAAGAGAAATGAGAGCAATGCAAGAAAATCATGAAAAGTGAGTCAACAGGTTGCTAAAGGAGACTCAAAAAATGCTGAAGAAAATAACACCTTTTAAAACAGACTAATGCAAATGTCAAAAGAGTTCCAAAAAGCCAATGAGGAAACGAATGCTTTAGAATGCAAAATTGTCTGTATGTTTGTCCATCCTTTGATGCTGAAGAAGATCATGCCATCAAAGAAATGTCAAAATGACTTTCACTTGACTTTGTTTAGAATGAGGGAGGGCTGTACAGGTCACCAGCCTCACTTCTCCTCCAGAGCCATCTGAATCCAGTGACCAGATATTCAGCAGGATAACTGGAGATGGCCCAGGATGAGGCAAATGGGGTTAAGTGACTTGCCCAAGGTCATCAGCTAGTGAGTGCCAAGTGTCTGAGGTGAGATTTGAACTCAGCTCCTTCTGACTCCTGAAATGATGCTCTATCTATTGCACCACCTCGTATCTCCAGAAAGCAAAATTAGCCAAATGGAAAAGGAGGTTCAAAAGTTTACTAAAAAAATAGTTCTTTAAAATTAGAATGGAGCAGATGGAAGCTAATGACTTTATGAGAAACCAAGAAATTGTAAAACAAAACCAAAAGAATGAAAAAAATAGAAGACAATGTGAAATATCTTATTGGACAAGCAACTGACCTGGAAAATAGATCCAGGAGAGACAATTTAAAAATTATGGGACTATCTGAAAGCCATGATCAAAAAAAGAGCCTAGACATCATCTTTCATGAAATTATCAAGGAAAACTGCCCTGATATTCTAGAAACAAAGAGTAAAATAAATATTGAAAGAATCCACCAATCACCTCTTGAAAGAGATCCAAAAAGAGAAACTCCTAGGAATATTGTAGGCAAATTCCAGAGTTCCCAGGTCAAGGAGAAAATATTGTAAGCAGTCAGAAGGAAACAATTGGAGTATTGTGGTATGAAAAGGTAAACAGGAAAAAAAATCCTAAGGGACTTACTAAAGTGGAACTGTTTTCATTCTTACATGGAAAGATCATATTTGTAACTCTTGAAATTTTCTCAGTATTTGGGTAGTTGGAGGGATTACACATACACACACACACACACACACACACACATATACAGACAGAGGGCATAGGGTGAGTTGAATAGGAAGGGATGATATCTAGAAAAATAAAATTAAGGGGTGAGAGAGAAATATAATGGGGAGAAAAGGAGAAATGGAATGGGGTAAATTATTTCTCATAAAAGAGGCAAGAAAAAGCTTTTTCAGTGAAGCTGAAAGGGTGGGGGTTAGAGGCAAAAAGTGAAGCTTACTCTCATCACATTTGGCTTAAGGAAGAAATAACATGCACACTCAATCTGGTATGAAAATTTGTCTTATACTACAGGAAAGTAGGGGAGAAGAGGACAAGTGGGGTGGAGGGGATGATGGAAAGCAGGACAAATGGGAAGAGGGAGTAATTAGAAGTAAATACTTTTGGAGAGGGACAAGGTCAAAAGAGAATAGAATAAATGGGGGACAGAATAGGATGGAGGGAAATATAGTGACTATTACAGAAATTTTGTGTGAAACTACACATGTGTAGCCTGTATTGAATTGCTTGCCTTCTCAGTGGGGATAGGTGGGGAGGGAGGAAGGGAGAGAAGTTGGAATTCAAAGTTTTAGGAACAAATGTTAAGAAATGTTTTTGTTTATAACTGGGAAGTAAGAAATACAGGTAAATCTATCTTGCCCTACAAGAAACGAGAGAAGATGGGGATGGGGAAGGGAGGGTTATGATAGAAGGAGGGGCTGATTAGGGAAAGGGGTAATCAGAATGCATGGTATTTTGGGGTAGGTGGAGGGGAGAGATGGGGAGAAAATTTGGAACTCAAAATTTTGTGTAAATGAATGTTGAAAACTAAAAATAAATAAATGAACATAAAAAAATATAGTCTTCCTTTCATGAATCAACCCTATGTCCTCAGTAGCCACTAACAGATTTCATCCTCTTTCTCAGCAATCCCAGTAAAGAGCATCATGCTACAATTTTTCCTCATTCTTATTTTTTTTAACCATTCTTATCTTTGTTTTATGATATCTTCTCTTATTTCTCTCATTAGATCTTATAACACCTTGTCTACATTGGCTGTAGTTTTGGCAGATGCCTCTACTTACTGGACATCTCACTCTTCTACTTTACTTTTAGCATCTTCAAAGGATACCTGTCTTCTCTCTTCCAAGTCTTATTTGTTTCCTATCAAAAGCAAAGGGATTTTATCTTCTTCAGCCTTAACATGTTGAATCTGTTCCCTGAACTCTGCTATGATTGTAAGGGATTCAAGTTTTGCTATGGCAAAGACTAAGAGAAATCCCTCCACACTATGAAAGTAGTTTTTTTGAGTAACTGCACAATCTTCTTGTCCACCCATATCCAGAATGTCTATATGCATGTCTCCATCAAAGACTCCTTTCTTTCTATAACTATCAGCATTAGAAGATGCATAGACTTCTATAAACTCATCATACATGAATTGAAGGGTAAATGCAGATTTGCTCCTTCCATTGCCAACAGTGAACATGAGGAATTATTGAGCCCTGGTTCTTCTTGTTTGCAGCAATGTGTGCTTGTGGTCGAGGGTTGCTGCACACTGTCCAACAAGGAGCTGTTGAGGAAATGAGTGGTTGAAATCTTACTTTGGTTTCTTCAGGATAAATTAGTACTCATTCTTTACCCTGAGAAAATAGTACAAATTTTACCTGCTTCTCTCATTGAGATCTGTTTCTGAAGTTTTATTTTGGGAGACAAAAGAGAATATCTAATAGGCCTAGGGCCTCACTGAATTATGGGAGAAGGATAAATAAAGGACATCCCCCAATTTCCCTCATCACCTCTTCTCTCTGGGGTGGGACAGAGGTTCCTCAGAGTGGTGAGGAGGAGATAAGAGAAGGGACATTTAACTCTGAATCTATGAACTTTTTCTTTAATAGACATATTTCAATATAATCATTATTCTTTGAAATCCTCTGTAGCATAATCATTTTTCTGAAAAGTCCATTTGCTTCATGAGATTGCCAAAAAGATTCATGATATGAAAAAAAAAAAATTGAGGACCTCTGGCCTAGACAATCCTAAATTCCCTTCTAGCTCTAACATGAGAGTATTTTAGGATAAGTATGAGAAAGAGACACCTGATAGTGCTTATGAGCAGTTCACTTGTGAATACTTCAATTTGGAAGCATCTTTTCAGTGCTAATTAACAAAGTTTGGCATGAGATAGCAGGTGTGAAAGTTGTTATAATTTTAGATGTTAGGATGTGTTGCTTTAAATAAATGGTGTTACTAGCTTAGAGAGTATTGGAACTGGTTGTTTTGAAGTCATAGCCCTCTGTTCTCAAGTGAAACAGAGATGAGAACTCCTCTCAGTAGGAATGAGATGAACTCAGGCCCAATAAGCATTATTATATTTAATGCCCCTCTTTTTGTTATTTAACATAATTATTATGGGAAATCTTCAGCATGCTTCCTAATTCCACTTCAGATACACTTGAGCAAATTTCATTAACCTCCTTGTTCTCACTCATATCTTAGGGCAAGATTTGCTCTTCTTTCTTTTCCTGTGTTTTTATAGGT
The DNA here is from genome assembly GCF_028372415.1 of Notamacropus eugenii. Classification (NCBI taxonomy): domain Eukaryota; kingdom Metazoa; phylum Chordata; class Mammalia; order Diprotodontia; family Macropodidae; genus Notamacropus; species Notamacropus eugenii. The sequence goes on from NC_092873.1 coordinate 446,587,751, forward strand.
GTCATAAAAAACTAATCCCATTCTTTTCAGAAAGAAATTTAATCATAACTTTGCTAATAACAAAATATATTTAGTTTTCTAAAATAGAAATTTGCATGTTTTATTTTCAATGGCTCTGTTGAAATATTACATTATATTCACTCATATTATGCCAACCTCACTTTATCAAAGGGAGTATTGTATGAGGGTGACTAGGTCCCAGATATTTCTTATGATAGGGCAAATAACTCTGAGATATTACTATTCCTCAAGTACTTCTTTCAAACATTAGTTATTTCATCATTATTCCATCTTTAACCTCTCTTTCTTTTACTTTTCAACAAAAACTATCATTTGTGTCTCTATCTATTTGGAACAAGTCTTCTTTTTATTTCTGATATATAGAAAGAGGGCTGGGAAAATGAGTGGACAGAATGAGATTACATGTCATCAAATCAAGTCACCAAATCTTTATTGAACATTTACTAAGTATAATGTCCTGAAACAAGTCCAGGTAGTTTCAAATATGATTAAGAAATTATTTTTGTCCTCAAGATGCTATCAGTATAATATAAGATATATGTAATATATGGTACATATTTGAATATGAAAACATAATGAAAGATACACAACATTAAGAAAGGTGAGAGAAAATAAAGATCTTTTCTGTTTGACAGGATTAACTTTCAGTCAAAACGACTGGGTTTTTAATCCCACCTCAGAAGCTTACTAGCTGTCTGAACCTAGGCTGATCACTTAATCTCTTTGAATTCCTGTATCCTCCTTTGAAAATGAGGTGAGAGTCACCATGTTATAATGGAAATAATGATGTACTGGGAGTCAAAATAACTGAGTTCTAATCCAAACTCTTCCCCTTGCTATGCAACTTTTTGCATATTATTTCTCTAGGCACCATTTTCTTCCTTTGTAAAATGAAGAGAATGGGTTAAGTGGTCTGAGATGTGGTTTTCACCTTTAGACCCATGACCCCATGACTAGATGATCTGTTTGGGCTCTTTTTCATTTCCTGTGCTGCTAGCATGGATTGATGTTAGTTTTGTAAAGAGCTTTATAAACATTAGTGTTATACAAATTTTACCTACTTTTGTGGTTGTTGTTTTTATTATTATCGATCATATTTTCTTCACTTTTTTTGGATGGAATTTATATAGAAAAGATAAAAGGACAAATAACGGGTGTTGTCAATGTTGCTGTTTCTGCTGTTGTTCCTGGGGTGGCTATTGTTGCTGCTGCGTATGATGTCATCTTTATTGTTCTCACTTGGAGTAATGAAAAGAGTGAAGGCTTTGGAGGCAAGAAAATTTAGTTTTAAGTACCACCTGTGAAACTCGCTGGCTATGTGACCATAAGAAAATCACTTGAACTTTCAATGTTCTGCCAACATTCAGTCTAAGTTTATAAACCAGGGGTGGAGTGTGGTGTCTAGCTGCATAGGTAGAATTTCCTCCACCAAAGAATCCCTATATCAATGAACTCAGAAGTCAGTTTTTTTGATGGGGTTCAGATAGATTTACCTGAAGACAAATCATTATCTATCTATCTATCTATCTATCTATCTATCTATCTATCTATCTATCTATCTATCTATCTGTCTGTCTGTCTGTCTGTCTGTCTGTCTGTCTGTCTGTCTGTCTGTCTGTCTGTCTATCTATCTATCTATCTATCTATCTATCTATCTATCTATCTATCTGTCTGTCTATCTATCTGTCTATCTATCTATCATCTATCTATATTTAATGTTCTGTGGATGGAATGAGCATAAACAGATGAATTAACTGATTTTTATTGTTGAATAAGATAGTTGGGCTATAGTCTAACCTTGTTGCACACAGTACAACAGGGAAGACATATGCCTTTCCATCTTCCCATATTTCTTTCATTAGGCCTCTACATTTTGAAAGCTTATGCATTTCATTGAGTTTGGAGGTTATATATAATTTGTATGTCAAGATTTATTTAAACTATTCTCCACTTTTTCCAGATGCATGTTCTGATCATGTGGTTGTGGGTAACGGTTCTGCCCTTGGTGATACTCCAGTTAAGGTGAAGGTTCTATGTTGAATTCTCAAGGATATTTGAGGATTTGTATTTCTAGAGCAAAGGTTTATTGCTTGTGGTGTTATAAAGGATAGAGAAGTTACACTGTGCAGTTATCACTGTTGGATTATATCTTTCTAGATACACAGTAGATGGAAATTTTAGGAATTTACAGTGAGCAGCTACACAGTTTTTATTTATTGCCTATTTTGTATCACTTAAAAATCTAAGATCTTTAAGGATAACCTTTTATAATTTATGGCAAAAGTGAACTGATCCTGAAATGTTATCATAATCCTCATGGAGCACTTTAATTCCACTCCTTGATCTTAAATATTTTATAGGTTCCATATGGAGAAAAACCACTTTTGGTTACATTTGAGTTTTACACTTATCAGGTCCAAAATTGAATTTTGATATTGTTGGAGAAAATTTCCATTAGAGGAAGTAGTTGTTAAGTAGTTTTTCAATGGAGCCATATAATCTGATGTCATCCATATTCACTCAGAGATTAGTAGAATATTTTAATATAACTAGTTTTTTATCTTGAAATCAATACTTTTTTTTTCAGGAGTGATATAATATGCAAAATTATAGTAAGCTTCAAAAATCTCTTGACAAGATGCCACATTTTATATCAACCATACTTAATGATATTTTTCATTGGCATATCTTAAATAAAGAATAACTCTCCATATGGACATGCAATACTTTAAATTTCTTCCTGTGCTTAAATTAAATAAATTGATCATATATACTTGTGATGTAAGACTAAGTCATGACCGTTGATCATTATGGGTCTTATTCAGTCTTGTCACTCTGTAGTTTTGCAGAGAAAGCTACATTTTTAGTCCCTTCCCTTGCTATTGCTATTCTGCCATTCATCATATTAATGGCATACAAGTTAATTGTATGTGTGTTTGATGAAATTTCTGTTATTTGTTGTATGGGACTTATTTTAAATCATTTTTGTTGTTCTGTCATTCAGTTATGTCTGAGTCTTCATAACCCCATAGACCATAGTATGCCAGCCCCTTCCATCTTCTACTATCTTGAAGTCTAAGTTCATTTTTGTTGTTTCCATGACATTATCTATTTCATCCTCAGCTATCCTGATTTCCTATTGCCTTCAATGTTTTCCAACATCAAAGTCTTTTCCAAAGATTCTCATCTTTTCATTATATGACCAAAGTATTTAAACTTCTACTTCAGTATTTGAGCTCCCAATGAAAAGCCTGAATTAATTTCTTTAAGTATTGACTGATGTGATTTTCTTTGCTCTCCAAGGGGATGAAATACTTTGACCACATAAATGAACTGAAATATCCCACCTCCTCCTTCAGGGGTTGTGTTGTCAATTCTCTAGGTTATTATTTGTTATTGATGTTGAATTGATTATTTGGTTCTTTCTGATTCCATGCATTGATTAAATTTTATAACTTTCACTTTCAGTTGTTGATTAAATAGATTAAGAATTTGATGCATCTTTATTTTCTGGAGGCCATTTTAAAAAATAAAGTTTCTGTTCATTTGTCTTTCATCTTTCCATATGGAATTTAAGTTTTCTACTGAGCTAGCCAGATAAATATTGATATCATCTTCCACTGTCTTTCCTTAGGTCTTTGATAAATTTTTCTAGTCAATTATTTAATGCCTGTCTTCAGGAGTACTTATGGATAGCTCCCCATTTCTTTACATTACCTTTATTATGGCAACAGGCATATTACACACTGTTGCTTTCATTTCCTGAAAAATGTTTATATCCTTTTTTCAAGTATTATGGGAGAATATGTTCATTCAAGAGTATCACAACAGACACGAGCTGTTTTGAATTAACTGGTTTCAGTATAGTTGTGTCTCTTGGACTTTGTGTCATCAAACTTAAAAAGGACTTTTTCAAAATTCTGTTCCAAGAGTGCTCAATCTTTTTCAAAATACTTTGAGACATTGCATTATTTTTCCTTTTATTTCCATAAATAGATATACTTTCTGTAATATAGATTTTTCAGAATTTCCTGTTTAATTTTAATTAACTGCTAAAATTATTTTTTTATTGTATTGCATTGGTCTGCAATAGAGTATTATATAACTTGATATTGAGGCTTTAATGACAAAAGGCCAAAGCAAAACAAAAAACACTTGGAGTCCTTGCTTATAATTGGTAAAATCTACTTCTAGTGTTATTATGATGTAGAATTGTAACATTATAAAAATATTTATATGTTCAACACACTCCATGTGGCATTTTGGTTTGGGATTGCCTGTTTTAGTGATCAGTACCATTTGTATGGAAATATTTCTAGTAAGTATGTTATCAATGTTACTGCTTAATTCCAGTTTAATCTTGCCTTCCTGTGATGCCAGAAGAAGGAACACCAGTTGCCTTGTTCTCTTATATGTCAGACAAGTAATGATGACATTTTGAAGTACTGTCTCCCCACAACTCCATGCCCTATCTATATCTATCTATGTATCTATATGTCTTTCTATATATCTATATCTATCTATCAATATATCCTTCTTTCTCTTCCTTCCTCCCTCCCTCCCTCCCTTCCTCCCTTCCTCCCTTCCTTCCTTCCTTCCTTCCTTCCTTCCTTCCTTCCTTCCTTCCTTCCTTCCTTCCTTCTTTCCTTCCTTCCTTTCTTCCTTTCTTTTTATTTCTATTCATGAAGCAGTTACAACAAAATAATGAGTGTGAAAACCTAAAAAGTGGTATCTCAGGAGCCCAACTGACTGATGATTGAGTATTCTGGACAAGATTTCCCTGTTTTGATATTATCAGGTAGATATAGCCCTACATGTGATTGGAATATTGTTCTGTATTTACAAATACAGCAGAAAAATATAAACACAAAAATACTGTATTGGTAAGAGAAGTGAATTCTAGTTAAGATACTGCTACTGACTAACTGTGTGAATTTGAGTATGTTCCTAACTCACTGGGGCTTAATTTGCTCAACCATGAAATGAAGGGATGCAATCCCATGATCTCTATGATTCCTTCTGGTGCTAGAATACTAAGGCTTAATATTATAAAGGATGAACATTCTGCTTTGTATTGCTAACACTGTACATCAAATGTCTATAATAATATCTTTTTAAAAAAATAGAAATAATTTTTGAATAAAAAAAACTCAAGAAAAAATGTATTGGCTTATATAGTTGGTTGGAGTTACAGGGTGAGATGAGAAAAATGAGAGAAAGGAAGAAAAACAAATTAAAAAAGAAAGAAAAGAAATGTACAATAGCATTCTATGCATAAATCCTATATCTCATGAATAAATCCTTCTCTGCTAGATTAATTCTATCTTCTGCAAATTATAATTCTGTTATATATACTATATTAGGAAAACTGTCATTGGTGCTACATTTGAGTGATGATTGACTATGGAATGACAAATTGTATATTGACCTAAGCCTATTGTCAGGATCATGTTCATATCCAAATATTTTATCATGTAAGATTCCACCTAGCTCTAGAATTCTGCTGACCTTTTATTTCCTAAAGAAATTAACCAGTGAAAAATATAGGAATTATCTAAATCCTTATTTATGAACTGTGACTATTATATAATCAACCAATGTCGCCACACTCTAAGCAGTAGGAATCAAAAGTCCCTCAGTTTTTGAGTACCTGACAAGATAACTATGCATTTGAGAAAGAATATTTACATTAATTACTATAATTAACGTTCACTACACCAAGCTGCCACAACTCAATTACCATTTAGAGAAGAACCTTTGAACTGAAAAAGTCAAAGTTCAGCTCATTGTGCTTAACTATGGCATTAAATGAAGTGCCTCCTTTTGGTCCCTTAAAGTGGGACATGTTTAAGAATCATAATTATTTTATATTAATTCAAAAACAATCCACAAAAGCATTTCAATGAAGATCTCTCATTTTGTTTTCTCTTTTAAATCTTCATTCCTGAACAGTTTAGAATGACTATTTTTAATTCTACACAGAGTGAATTTAAGAATGTTACATGTATGTGCTCATTTATACATATATAGATGTGTATTGTGTATATATTTGTAAAATTATATAATTTATGGAATGAGTAGGGCTCGCAAAGTTCTAAGTCTTTGCTTTTGAGGCTCCTGTGCTACATAATCTATTCAGTATGGATGGTGGGGAGGACATAGAAAAGGTTGCCTTTGTTCTTAGGAAATCAATTTTTAAGTTGTCAAGGTGAAGGCTTCAGCATAGGAAAAGGATAACAAAGAATTTAATTTTTTACTACTTTCTTAAACATTTAAAACCTCCTAACATTATAATGACCTTTATTTCAGCATTCAAATAAACTTGATTCTGAGCTAAAACACAATTTCTGAAGCTGGCCATTGTTATTCACTGATGTAGCTCTCCATTATGGGTAATATGGCAGTTTATGAAACAGAAAGAATAGAAAATGATTGATATGTGAAGGCAGCATGCTATAATTTAAACACTGTGGGACTTAAAGTGAAGAGATCCCTGGGTTTCAATCTCACCTGTTTCACCTATTAGCTATGTGACCATGGATAAATCACCTAACCCCAAAGGAACCCAGAAAATTCTCTAAGTTATAAGTCTTATGGTTCTAAATTACAAATAATTTGTTGATCTGCATTTGTAAATACATTTCCCATACTGGGTGTTCATTACAATAAAGATATTACAGGTTTCAATCAAATATGGAAGCACATTTTTAAACAATAGAGATGAGCATATACAATGTATACACACACACATATATATATATGTATATTTATACACATGTGCCTATACATGTATGGATAAGTGTAATAATGTATGTATGAAAATACATATCTATGTAATGGCAAGCAAAGTCTGATCTTTTGTTGTTAGTTTTAGTCAATTGAGTGCCTTTGATTGAGTCTTGCCTTTGATTGAATCAATCAAAATTCTTTCGTTAGAAACTGTGTATATAGGTCAGAAGCAGAGCTAAGAGACAGAAACAGAGCTGAGAGAGAAGTGACTGTGAATGGGCTAGAGGAACTCACTTGTGGGGAGGCCTAGAAGAAATCATGTTTGTGATGTTGGCTCTCTGTCTGTTGATCTGTATTAATTCCTCAGTCAGAAGCTCTGTCTGTGTTGATCTGTGTTAATGACATGGACAGAAACCTTGACTGTTGATCTGTGTTGATTTCTCAGACAGAAGCATGGTCTGTTGATCTATGATCTTTATGAGTGAATTGAGGTGTTGCCACTGGTAATGTGTACAAATCTTGCTATAGCCCTGTTAAGCCTTGTTTTCCTAGAAACAGAAGCTGTAGGTAAGAGCCCCAGGAGCCTGCTGCCAGGCAAAAGCAGGAAGAATTTGAAATGGAACAGTTCCCATAAGCTGAGAGGAGCAGGAGCAGAGACCTGCCTGCATATGAACCCAGGTAAAAGCTGGAAGTGATAGGCCCACAGAGGAGGAGCTGTGGAGTTTGGAAATCAGCCTCCCGTCAAGATGAGAGAGGACTTTATCTGGACGCTGTGTTATTGATTGAGAAGATTGTTCTTCCTGTGACCTAGGGGTGGAGTGGTGTGGTGTTTTGAAAAAGGACTTTACTTGGATAGTTGGTATTGATTAAGGATGTTGCTATTGGTAGTATACTGAACCCTAAATACATACATATACATATACATATACATATACATATACATATACATATACATATACATATACATATATATACATACACACATATACATATATATACATACATACATATACATATATATATACATACATACATATACATATATAGAATGATACATTTTACTTAAGGATGTTGCTATGAATGTTATGCTTTACTTAACTGAACAATGTTTAGTTTGTTGCTGAATAAATAAACTTCATTATACTATGCAATTAGACTTTTGAAATCATTCAAGCAGCAGTCCTCAGATGTGCTGCTATGCTTGGCTTTACAATATATATATACATATACATGCATACATGTGCATATATATATATGGATGTGCGTGTGTGTGTGTATGTGTATGTACTCACACACACATGTATCTTGCAGCTAGGTTGCACAGGAGATAGAGTGCCAGGTCTGGAGTCTGGAAGACTCATCTTCATGATTTCAAGTCTAGCTTTAGACACTTAGTAGCCGTGTGACCCTAGGAAGATCACTCAACCTCTTTGCTTCAATTTCCTCATCTGTAAAATGAGCTGAAGGAGGAAATGGCAAACTATTTCAATTTCTTTGCCAAGTAAACTCCAAACGCGGACACAAAGAGTCAGACACAACTGAAATCATTGAACAACATTAGTACCTGCCTCACAGTGTTGAAATTACATAAAATAATGTTAGTGAAATATTTTGCATGCCTTAGCAACAGTTAGATAAATAACAGCATGAAAAAAATATCTCTGCCAAAATAAACTTAGTTATCCAGATAACACAATTGCCAAGAGAAAATAGAATTGTTGATTCATTCCTAGGCATAACAGATGCCTCAGACATGGCTAACTGGATTGAATAGGGGTGGGGAACCTGTAGTCTCAAGGCCACATGTTGGCCTTCTAGGTCCTCAAGTGTGGCCCTTTAAATCCAAACTTCACAGAACAAATCTACTTAATAAAAGGATTTCTTCTATAAACCTTGAACTCATTAAAAGGTGCAACCCAAAGACTCAAAGACCACATGTGACCTTGAGACTACAGATTCCCCACACCTGGGTTAGAACATGAAAGGATGTGGTCTTTTTAAAGCAACATATCTAATATGTATTGTCTGGAAATAGTCTGACATATAAGATTAGTCTCTTTTCTTCACTTCCATTTTGACCTCTCCCTGCTTAGTAGATAGTCCAGTATGAAGTAGAGTGGACTTATGTTCTGGGTGTAGGAAGGAAACCTTTGACATTTCACATCAGCATCCTCCAAAGAACTAGAAATAACCACACTTGGGGCAATAGCAGAAAGGAATTCTATGTGCTTGCAGGAAGCCTGATTCAATGTGTATACTTTACAAGACCAAAGATGGCAGTAAGCAGGGTACTGATACATTTGCTACAGAGACACATGGTGTTGGCAGATAGACTAGTGGTCACTTAGCTTGAGTTTATGCACAGTATTTTTGAACTTCAAACTGCTGAGTGAAGAATGGAGGATTTTTCATATCTGAGAGTATGACCCTAGAATCTAATCTCACTATAGAAGTAAGAATTTCTATGTAGCACCAGTTTGGGGGGAATCTTTGCAGAGTACATGCTGCTCTAGTGCTTCTAGATTTGAGAGTTCAAGGATCAGATCTTCTGACTCAAAGATGTTTCTCTATGCAATAGATTCCTTGGAAAAGAAGATCACATCTACAATATAGTTGGTCAAGGAATTTTTAAGTGGTTACTAAGTGTCAGTCACTGTGCTTAATGCTGAGAATCCTAAGTAATGGAAAACCAGTCCCTATTCTCAAAGAGTTCACATTCTAATGAGGGACATAATGGGTAAATAACTAAATAACATAAGATTTATACAGATTAGATAAAAAGTCATCAAAAAAGGGAAGGCATTAGCATTTAGGACTGAAGGAGTGAGGACCAGAAAAGGACTCTTTCAGAAGATGGTATTTGAAATGATTCTCAAGGACTGCCATGAGAATTAAGAGGCAGAGATGAAAAATAAGAGTAAAGACATGGAGAAGGGAGATGGAAAGTTGTATGTCAAGTATTCCAATGCAGCTATAGTTTAGAATATCAAGTTTTAGAAGACAAAAAGCTAAGAGTGCAATGAATTTTAAAGATCAAATGGAGGACTTTATATTGGATTCCTGACATGACAGGGAGTCATTGGAGGATTGTGTTGTAGATGTACATATTGTACTTACAGATGGCTAGTAGTGACATGATCAGAGCTGTGCTTCAGGAACATCACTTTAGGAACTGAGTGAAGAACGTTTTGAAGTGAGAAAAGACTAGAAACCAGGAGGCCAATTAAAAGGCCATTTCAATAGTTCAATGAGCAGGTGGTGAGGGGCTGAACTAGGGAGTTGACTATAAGAGTAGAAGGGAGGGAACCCAAATAAAAGATTTTGCAAAGGTAAAAATGGCAAAATTTGCAATGAATTATAAACCAAAGGACTAGAATAATGCTGGTACACAACCTTAGTGTCATCTCCAAATCCCTACTTATCACTTACACCCAAACTATTGCTGTCATTTCCACCATCAGGACATGTCTCATATGTATAACATTTTCTCCTCTCACACAGCCACTCTCTTCTGGGAGAATGAAGGTGATGAATAAATAGGATGGAGCAGGCTCACTGGGGAAAGGATTGATTGTTCAGTAGTACTGAAGTGTGTTTGCTTTAGGGGATGGAAGAGGATATGTCCAAACTATAGGGTGGCATCAGAAGTCTGGAAGGGACTTTATGAGAGACAGGTATTTTAGGAATCCAGAATTTCAAATGGGCACCAGAATGTCAATATTATGTTCATTTATCTTCTCGGGGGAACAGCTTTATGTGTCTATAATTATTTTGGACTCCTTCAAATTCTTTTATATTTTTATTTGCTATGTGATATAATGAAACTATCCTACCAATTCGAATTGTCACTTTGTTTGACAAGACAAAGTTCAAGTCACTCTGTTTTATGTGTGTCTTGGGCTGACACAAAATTGCTAAACAAATGAGGGATATGGAGCAACTGCAGTGATATTATATATCCAGTCTCTGGTATTCTGAAGCATTTAGTAGGAAAAACAAACATTAAAAAAATCATTCTTTGTTTTAGCCATTTTAGACTTAACTGGGGATTTAATGATCTGTGGATTTGAGAATTCCAAACCAAGCCTGAATGAAATAATCATAAAAAACCTCTGTGGAGCTATCATGGGACAACATAGCAAAAATGCACATATTAAGACATTCCTAAGTGCCTATTCATATAATAGAATATCTACTGTGACATTAACTTGGGAAACTAAGGAATTGTCAGGAATTCCCTGACAAGAGAAAGGAAACATTGTCAGTGATCAGCACTTTTAATATGATTTTCTTTTCCTTTGCTAATACATAGATTGAAACTAGAAATCAAGGGAAATGAAATAATATCAAATCGTCTTTCACCTAGTTTGTCCCCTATGAAATAAAAGAAGACACATGGGTAGTTATTAGAAACATCATATGAAAATAATTATTAGTATTATTTGTTTTCATAAAAAACATAGTAACTCCCTCAATGGAACTGTAGTATTTCCTTTAAACAATTCCCAAATACAGACCGAATCCAAAATTTTGATGAGTTAAATCATTTTACAAGTGTCATTGCCCTCTCCATTGAAATAGATCGGCCATTTTGGGGATCAGGGTGGGTAGAGTACAGGATAGAATTCAGAAAATATGTGGGGATGACCAAAGGTATACCACATTATGAAGACTCTAAAGTAGTAAACTTGATCCTAACCTGGAATTGACAATTCTTTATTAGATTTCAGTATTAGAATTGGATGAGTTGGTTGGTGTGGGTTTGAGCAGAAATATGCCTAAAACCAGCCTCTAAAGAACATTGTTCCTGAACCTAGAAGATCAATAATTGTCTCAGTTTTGGAAAAATATTCCTTTATTGGGAGTGATCAAGGGAATAAATGGTAATCAGATAAATTGAAGCTAATAAGATGACATTTTCTGTATGGTCATGTGATTAATAAAATGGTAGAATAGGAATTTTCTTCAAACTCTAATAAATATCAATGACCAACACACCCAAAAAAGAGTAATTATGCGTCAGGTGTATAACAATTATAGCCGAACACAAAAGACAAGAAAGCAAGATGCTCTATGAGATGACACCCATATGAAAAAGTTCAAGATACTAAACCTTAAGTCAGAACACCTCTCCACAACCAGCCTTCATGCTTCAACTAGTTGCATTAACTCATCCATGAGCCAGCAGGGTGTAGAACACATAAATAGCCCACTTGTGCTGCAAAGACTCAGTCAGTATGTTTCATAACTTGCTCAATCCTCACACAACTACTACAACTAGTAGGTTTAGACTCTGGCTGACGATATTAGGAGAAAGGAACTAGAGGAGGAAAGATTGAGGCTTCGTTCTGCATTGACTGGTTTAATCTGTACAGACTCCCAGTCATAGAAAAAAAAGACTAAGAACCAAAAACAAGAGCTGAAACAAGGGGAAAGTGTGACTGTGCAAGGCCTCAAGGAAAAGCATCTAAAATACATCTTTTACAGTCCTATTCCCTAAAAAGCCTCTTAGAGTAGAGAACAAGACTGATGAAAAGAAAATTTTCCCAAATGAGGGAAGGATAAAGCAGCTTTACAGCCCAGCCCTGGGGGTAGACTTACCACCAAGGGGAGGGAAGAAGTCAAAAGTGAATAACAGGGGAACAATACAAAGGGAAAAAAGGCTAAAATGACTGAAGACCTAAAAAGAAATAATAAATACTTAAAAAACAAGAAGATAGGTAAACACATTACCAAGTTATAAAGAATAAATTTCAGAGCCTATGGACTACACAGTAGAAATAATTGGCAGAGCAGAATGACTACAATTCACAATGGTGATTTTCTCCAAAGAAACAGAAGAGAGCAAAACAGAACACATGACATATTCCAATTTAATGGAGCAAAGTACAATCTGGAAGAAAAGAAAAAAGAAAGAAGCTAAAAGAACAAATGATAGCTGTGAAAGCATAAGTCACTGTTCTCAAAGACAGGATTTATGGAGACAATTTAAGGGTCACAGGTTTCCAGAAGAAGCAAACAAGAAAACAAAAAACACGTGAAAACTATAATACTGTACATAATGAAAGAAAACTGTGCACAATATCTGAATGTAAAAGACAAAAAGGCATGACTTAAAAGAATCCTAAAAATACTTGATGGTGGCAGAGGAACAGAGAAATAAAATATGTATTAAACTGATGCAGAGGTTAAAATTAATAATTCTGGTGACAAGCAAAAAATTTTTCAAAGGACCAGCAGAAGGAATATCAAATTAAAAGGCAATGTAATTCAAATAACACGACTATTCTCTACCTACCAGTAATTTCAAAATAGAATGGAATAGTATACTCCAAAAAGCAAAGGAATTTAAAAAGTCAGTCAGTAAGCACTTATTTAGTGACTTAGATGTGGTGTTCACTGTGCCAAACATGGAGGATAAGAAGAAAAATAATATACCATTCCTGCCCTCAAAAAGCTCCAATCTAATGAGGGAAGACATTTTAGCAAGTAGTACCCTGTTCAGGGATATGATGAATTCAAGGATTGCAGTTAGATGGGGAATGTTAAGATAGCTTACTTGGACTTATTAAATAAGATCTCTGGGAGAATCTCTCCACTGTTTACCCTATGCCTTGTACAATCAAGGTAAAGGAAGACCTCTAGAACAGGAGGTCCTTTGATGTGAATTTATGGAATGATGAGATTCTTATGAAGTACAGGATTACAAATTTGAACCTAGTCATTAAAGGGAAAAAAGGATGGAATTCTGCTAACAGATGTATTTGAGATATTCCTACAAAAAATAACCATATGTGAGCAAACCATATGATTGGCAAACACATCTATCCTCCAGAAAAAGAGAAACAAGAATGATAAATTAACACAACTACCAAGGAAGGAATAGTAAAATGCATTACCTCATTTTCAGACATTAAACAATACAAGAGAAAAAAAGAAAAATTTAAGCAGATAATAAGAAAAGAGGAAATATTAATAAACATTCTTCTGTTATCATTGCTTCCTTCATGAACTAATATTTCTAAGACTGAAGCACCAAAGGAAAAAAGTGAAAATATATTAAGGTGTACAATGTCAATTACATAAGATTTTATGAGAGATAATTTGCCCCATTCCATTTCTCCCTTTCTCCTCCCAATATATTCCTCTCTAAACTTTTAATTTTATTATTTTATATATCATCTCTTCCTATTCAACTCACCCTGTGCCCTCTGGCTATATGTATATAATCCCTCCAACTACCCAAATACTGAGAAAAGTCTCAAGAGTTACATATATTGTCTTTCCATGTAGGAATGTAAACAATTCAACTTTAGTAAGTCCCTTATGATTTTTCTTTCCTGTTTCTCCTGATTGCCTCTTCATGTTTCTCTTGATTCTTGTGTTTGAAAGTCAAATTTTCTATTCAGCTCTGGTATTTTTATCAAGAATGCTTGAAAATCCTCTATTTCATCGAAGTACCATTTTCCCTCAAAGTCTCATACTCAATTTTTCTAGATAGGTTCCTTTGACTTGTGGAATACCATATTCCACACTCTTTGATCCCCTAATGTAGAAGCTGCTAGATCTTGTGTTATCCTAATTGTATTTCCACAATACTCAAATTGTTTGTTTCTGACTGCTTGCAATATATTCTCCTTGACCTGGGAACTCTGGAATTTGACTACAATATTCCTAGGAGTTTTTCTTTTTGGATCTCTTTCAGGAGGTGATCAATGGATTCTTTCAATGCTTATTTTCTCTCTGGTTCTAGAAAATCAGGGCAGTTTTCCTTGATAATTTCATGAAAGTTGATGTCTAGGCTCTTTTTTGATCATGGCTTTCAGGTAGTCCCATAATTTTAAATTGTCTCTCCTGGATCTATTTTCCAGGTCAGTTGTTTTTCCAATAAGATGTTTCACACTGTCTTCAATTTTTTTATTCTTTGAGTTTTGTTTTGTAGTCTCTTGGTTCCTCGTAAAGTCATTATCTTCCATCTGTTCTATTCTAATTTTTGAAGATCTATTTTCTTCAGTGAACTTTTGAACCTACTTTTCCATTTGGATAATTCTGCTTTTTAATACATTTTTCTCCTCATTAGCTTTTTGGACCTCTTTTGCCATTTGTGTTAGTCTATTTTTAAAGGTGTTATTTTCTTCAGTATTTTTTGGACTTTCCTTTAGCAAGCTATTGACTCACTTTTCATGATTTTCTTGCATCACTCTCATTTCTCTTCCCAATTTTTCCTCCACCTCTCTTACTTGATTTTGGAAATCTTTTTTGAGCTCTTCCATGGCCTGGGACCATTTCAAATTTATTCTGGAGGTTTTGGATGAAGAAGCCTTGACTTTGATGTCTTCCTCTGTTATGCTTTGTTCTTCCTCATCTGAAAGGATGGAGCAAAATACCTGTTCACCAAGAAAGTAACCTTCTATAGTCTTATTTTTTTTTTCCTTTTAGGGCATTTTTCCAGCCAGTTACTTGATTTTTGAGTCCTTTGTCAAGAGGAGGGTACACTCTGGGGCCTTTATGGTCTCAGTTTCTCCAAAGTGGTACAATCAATGGCGAAGAGTTTATACTTCTCCTGCCCTGCACTCTAGTCTGGGAGCAATCACAGGTTTTTCTGCCCAGGATCTGCAAGTAGGGTTCCCTCAACAACCACCTCCACCTCCACCACTCCAGTGTTCCTCTTCACCCCAGAACTGTCACTCAGGGTTGAGATTCAGATCAGCTCCTTGAATCCCCCTGGTTCTTTAGGCTGAGGGCTCCAAAAATGGACACTGCAGGTTCCTGAGGTTGGGGCTAGGGCAGGACCCTGCTCCCTTCTCAACCAGGTGAAAGAGCTTTCTCACTGACCTTCGAAGCTGTCTCTTGTGTTTATGAGTTGAAGAACCTGGAAACTGCAGCTGCTATCCAGGATTCTGCACCCTGAAGCCTGTTCCAGTCCTGTCCCTGCAGTACCACATGACCTAGGCTGGGCTGAGATCCATGGGCTGTGCTCTGCTCTGAGCCCATGTGATAGACCTTTCTTGTTGGCCTTCCAGGTTGCCTTGGGCTGGAAGTCTCTTTCACTGTCATTTTATGACTTCTGCTGCTCTAGAAGTTGTTTAGAGTCATTTTTACAGGTATTTTGTGGGCGTTGGAGTTAGAGCCACAGAAGATCTGTCCTTCTACTCCACTATCTTGGCTCCACCCACATAAGTTTTTGCTTAAAGAAGATAAAATTTTGCAATTTGGAAACTTTAATTCTATGAAGAAAATAAATAACGTATAAAGTATATCTGTATATATTTATATAGCTTTCTTTATAGTGTGTTTTAATAACTAAATTTGGTAAGAGAAGAGAGATAGAGTAAAAAGAGAGGGGGAAGGGAAAGAGAAAGATGAGAGAAAAAGAAAGAAAAAGGGTTCATTCCATCAACAGAACAAATTACCCATATAAGATGCAGAAATAAAAAAAATATAACAGCATATGTTTTGATAAACACAAAGGAACTAGTCACTAGAGAAAGGACTTACTACTTAACAAAAGTAGCAGGAATTTGGACAGTGATTTGTGAGAAATTAGCTTTAGACAAAATATTCATCCCATATACCCAAATAAGCTACAAACTGATATGTAACTCGGATGTGGATATATAACCTGGATGGATTGGAAATATGATAGGAAAAATATTAAAAAAGTAAAATAATTTAAAAACAAGAAGAAATTATCATTTAATTCTACAGATGGGGAAGGATTTAATGAATAAACATTTGGTAGAGTGGACAATGAAAAATAAGATGGAAAGTTTTGATTGTATAAAAATTTAAGGGTTTTGTACAAGTAAATCTAATGTAATTAAAATTAGAAAGAAAATGGGTAATTAGGAGATATATTTGCAAAACTTTCTCTAAATTTCCATTTCTAAAATATATAGAAGCATTCAAATATATGAAAATAAGAACCATTTACCAATTGATAAATAGTTGAAGAATGCTGAAGAGTAGTTTTTGAAGGAAGAAATTCTAGCATAATCATATTAAGAAGTTCTAAATAAATGATAATTAGAGAAATATAAATTAAAGTAACATTGATGTTTCACTTCATATATCTAAGCCTAGTGAAAAATAAGAGGTGAATAATGACAAGTTTTGGAAATGATGTGGGAAAATAGGTATACTAATACACTCTTGGTAGAGGTGTGAATCAGTTCACCTATTCTGGAATGCAATTTGAAACTATTTGCAGCATGCTGAAAAATTATATATATTCACTTTGACCCAACTACATCACTTCTAGTCTTCTGAAAGAGGAAAAAAATTCTATATTTACACAACTATTGTAGCAGTTCTCTTAATAGAAGCCCAAAATTGGAGAATATGAAGATGCTCTCCACTGGGAAGTAACTAAACAAATAGTGGCATATAATATATATATATATATATATATATATATATATATATATATACATTAGGAAAATTGTTGTGCTATATGCAACTGTTCGAATGGAATATTATTGTGCCATTAAAGGAGAAACAACACAATTTTAGAAGAATCTAAGAAGACCTTTGAGAACTAATATAGATAGAAATGAGTAGAACTAGGAAAACAATTGGTAGAGTGATAACACTGTAGGAAAAAAACAACTTTTTATAACTTTAGGAGTGGAATTAACACAATATAGTCCAAAAGAATGAAGTTTGAACATGGCATTCACCTATTGACAAGGAAGTGGTAAATTTTAAATGGAGACTAGATTTACATCTTGGACATGAATAAAGTGGGAATTTATTTTGCCAGACTATGCAGATATGTATTGAATGATCTGGTTCTTATTTTTGCATGTTTTATTATTTTTTTTTGCTTTTAATTTGCTTAATGAAGGAAATAGTAGATGTAGATTAATTTAAAATATTTGTTACTTGAAGAAGCAAAACTGAAAGGAAAAACCCTAATGGGACCCAAGACCAACAAAAATTCATGGATGAGATAAATAAAAATCTAAGAGTATTAGAGGAAACATTTGGGGGAAATGAGAAAGATCCAAAGAAATTTTGAAAAGGATATTAACAGCTTAGTTTAAAAAAAGGTGAAAAATGTATGCCTTAGAAAACAGAATTGACCTAACAGTAAAAATGGGACAATAAATATCTGCAGAAAATATTTTCTTAAAAAGTAGAATAGGTCAATTGGAAAAGGAAGTACAAAATTTCATTGAAGAATGGAACTCCTTAGAAACCGAATTGGCCAAATGGAGGTGGAAAAGTACAAAACTTCATTGAAGAAAAAAAATCCTTAAAAATTGGAATGGGAGAAATGCAAGCTAATGACTTTATGAGACATCAACAATCAAAGTCAAAAGAATAAAAAGGTAGAAAAGAATGTGAAATATTTCATTGGAAAATAATTGAGTGAAAAAACTTGAGAAGAGACAATTTAAGAATTTTTGGACTACCTGAAATTCATGATTTAAAAAAAGGAGACCTAGGTGCCATATTTCAAGAAATTATAAAGGATAATTGTGTGAATATCTTAAAACCAGAGAGTAAAATAGAAATTGAGAGAATCTCCCTCTCAGCTCCTGACATTCCAAAAGGAAAACTCCCAGGAATATCACTGTCAAATTTCAGAGCACCCAGGTCAAGGAGAAAATACTGCAAGTAGCAAGAAAGAAACAATTCAAATATCATGAGGCCACACTCAGAATCACACAAGATTTAGCATCTCTCACATTAAATGAGTGGAGGATTTGTAATATGATGTGTCAGAGACACATCAGTTATGATTATATCAAAAATAACTTATCCAGAAAAAACTGAATATGAGTCTCCAGGGAAAAAAATGAATACTTAATGAAATAAAGAATTTTAAAGTATTCCTGATGAAAAAAAATTAGAACTGAATATATAATTTGACATTCAATCATAAGATTCAAGAGACGTATAAGAAGGTAAATATGAAAGAAAAACCATAAGAGATTCAATAAAGTTAAACTGTTTATATTGCTATATGGGAAGACATACATGTAACTCCTAAGAACTTTCATTATTAAGGCAGTTGGAAACAGTCTACATAGGAAAAGGGCATGTGTGTGAATAGATTATTTTTGAATGATATCCAATTAAAAAAAATTACAAAGTTATAAGAAAGAGGGATATACTAAAGAAAGGGGAAAGGAGTGGTCGAATGCAGAAGTTTTTTTCACATAAAAGAATCATGTAAAGAAGAACTTTTATAGTGGATGGGAAAACTGAAGGAGTGGTTGGAAAAGCTTGGACTTTCATCTGAAATGGTTAAAAGAGGGGAGAATATACACTCACATATACATACTCAGTAAGGTATATAAACATCTTGCCCATTAGGGAAATAGGAGAGAAAGGTGATGAGATACAGGACAGGGGAGAGTGATAAAAAAGAAGGGTTGATCAGAAGCAAAACAGACATTAGAGGAAAGATAGGATTAAAAAAGAAAGTAAAGGATAAAAAGAAAAATGTAGAATGGAGGAAAATATGCATTAGTCAACATGACTGTGAATGTGAATGTGATTAATGACCTACAAAATGAAAGCAGATTGAAAAATGTATTAGAAATTGGAATCCAAGAATATGATATTTATAAGAAACACATTTGAAACCTAAAGACACACAGAATTAAAATAAAGGGCTAGAGAAAGATATATTATAATTCAGTTGACGTAAAAGTAGCTGGGTAGCAATCATGATCTTAGACAAATCAAAAGAGAAAAACAGACTTAACTAAAGAATATAATTAAGGATTACATATTTTGGTTAAAGGTACTATCAGCAAAGACAGAATATGAAAAAAATGCAGAAAGATTATTTGATAAAGGATTCATTACTCAAATAAAAAGGGCACGAAGGCAAGTATATATAAAAACAAGAGCCATTTCCTAGTTGATAAATGATCAAAGGTATTTAATAAGCAGTTCTCAGAAGAAGAAATTAAAGCTATTTATAGTAATATGATTTTCCCCAAATCACTATTGATTACATACATTTAAATTAAAACAACTCTGAGGTACCACCTCATATTTATTAGCAGTGATAAATGCTATACAAAATGAGGGAAGCAGGTTCATTAATAAACTGTTGGTGGAGTTATGAATGGTTCAACCATTCTGGAGAACAATTTGAAACCATGTAAAAAGGGATATAAAACTGCGCACTTTAAAGACAGAAATACCACTACTGTGTCTCTGCTCTGAAGAGAGCAAAGAAAGAGTACTATACATACAAAAGTATTTATAGCAAATCTTTTTGTGGTGGCAAAAATTGGAAATTGGGTGAAGGTTATCAATTTGAGAACGGCTTAGCAAGTTGTAGCATTTGGTTTTGATAGAGTACTATTAGGGTATATGAAATGATTAGGGAGACAATTTCAGGGAAAAGAAATGGTAACATTAATTGATGCAAATTGAAGTTAGAACTGAAAATTTATTGTGAACAGTAACAGTAAAGTTGTAATGATGATCAGCTGTGAAAGACTTGGCTACTTTTATTAAAACAATCATCCTAGAAAATTTTATTAGATTCATGGAAAAAAAAAAAACAAAAAACTACCTGCCACCATAGAGAGGAATAGTAAACTATTCTGAGTACAAATTGAAGTACAATTTTCTCACTTTTTTTGTGATATAACTATTATGAAAATGTTCGGCATGATTTCACAAGTATAATTGATATGATTTTGCATTCTTCAAAAGTGAGTGGAGGAAGAATAAGAGGGAAGGAGAGAATTTGAAATTCATTTTTTAAAAGAAAATAATGTTTAAAATAAACTAATTTTTAAAAGAGATCTGTGCTTTGGCCAGGGATTCAACACAAGATTGTTTCTGAGGTCCCAACCAAATACAATTTTTCAATTCTTGGGGTAGGGGAGGTAGGTATCCAAGTTACATTTTAACTCTTATAAATATTACTACTTGCTCTTCCCTCATGATAGTGATATAGCAACTATTTTATATTTCAGAATGTTATATCTATTCTCAATGAAGAATTATAGAGATTATAGAGATTGAACAAAAACTATAAAGACTATTTCTGATGTTTGTGTAAATTAAATTTTATTTTAATTAACTTTGATATTCTTTCTTTTCCTCAACCATTTCAATAATCATGATAGGAAAATTTGAACCAACAAAAATAACATAGAAACAATTAAAAGATTCTTTCTTTCTCAAGACGGAGCCAACAGAAAAAAAAATCACCTATCTGTTCACATAATTTCAAAGCTAGTCAAAAATTATTTTGAATGTGTTCATTTGTATATTCATTAAATTCAAGATGCACTAATAACAACATTTTAGAACCTCTATATATATTGTGATTAACAAAAACATACTATATAGTGTCTATGCCAAATATCTTATATTTTGTTATGTCAACAATATAGACACACAAGTCAATAAGTTTGCAAAGTTAGTTTAGGGTAGCTTTGAATTCCAATATATAGAATTTGGATTTGAATCTATAGGCATTATGAAGCCAATGGAAGATTTTGAATAAGAGAAAAAGATAAAGGCAGTGTGGAGCAATTAGAAAGCAAACTAAAATTAAATACAGAGGAACTAAGAGAGAAACTGGAGGGAAGGAGAAGAGTTAGGTTTATTTTGTGACTTAAGCAATGGATTGGTAAAGTCCTATCCTTAGATAATAGTAATGGGGAAAGAAAGAAAAGGGTAGGTACAAGAAACATCACTATAGAGAAATCAAATATCCTCTCAGGAATAAATATTATGATCTTATTGAATATGTATTAACATGACCCTAGCAATAGTTTCAGGTGAAATTTCAGCAATTTGGGGGGTGGGGAGCAGAGTCAGGATGACAGAGTAGAAAGATGGACCTGCTGTAGCTCTATCCCCATAGCCCATAAAAAAAACCTGTAAAAAATGACTCTATACAAATTCTAGAGCAGGAGAAGCCACAAAATGACAGAGAGTAAGAGATTTCTAACCCGAGACAGCCTGGAAGGCCAACAGGAAAGGTCTATCATATCAGACTCAAAGTGGAGTGCAGCACAGCCTTGGTAACACAGCACTGACAGGGCTGGAACAGGCTTCCAGGCTCAAAATCGTGGGTAGCAGCTGTGTTTCCCAGATTTCTCAACCTGCAATTGACAAAAATAGTTTCAAAGGTCAGTGAGAAAGCTCTTTCATCTGGGTGAGAGGGGACCAAGGTCTGGCCCCAGCCCTGCCTCCAGCATGGCAGCAGCCACTGCCTCAGCAGTGTCTGCTTTTGGAGCCCTGGACCTAAAGACCCTGGGGGGGGTTGAGCAGCCCAATCTGGGTCTCAGTCCTAAGTGGCAGTCCTGGGGTGATGGGGAGCACTGGAGTGGTAGAGCTAGTAGAGGCACCAGAGAGAGAATCCTACTTGTAATTCCAGGACAGAAAAGAGTGCTTGTTGCTCCCAGATCAGAGCGCAGGCCAGGAGAGGAGAGAACTCCTCTCCCTTGATTGTGCAACCTTGGAGGAACTGAAGAATTACAGGTCCTCAGAGTATACCCTCCTCTTGACAAAGGACTCAAAACTCAAGTAACTGGTTGGGAAAATGCTCCAAAAAGAGAAAAAAAAAATAAGACTATTACTTTCTTGCTGAAAGATATTTTCTTCTATCCTTTCAGATGAGGAAGAACAAAGCATACCCTCAGATGAAGACATGAAAGCCAAGACTTCTACACCCAAATCCTCCAAAAGCAAATATGCAATGGTCTCAGGCCATGGAAGAGCTCAAAAAGGATTTTGAAAATCAAGTAAGAGAAGTAGAGAAAAAATTGGGAAGAGAAATGAGAACAATGCAAGAAAATCATGAAAAGCAAGTCAACAGCTTTCTAAAGGAGACCCAAAAAATTGGTGAAGAAAATATCACCTTTCAAAATAGGCTAACCCAAACAGCAAAAGAAGTTCAAAAACCAATGAAGAGAAAAATGCTTTTAAAAAGTAGAATTATCCAAATGGAATAAGAGGTTCAAAAGTTCACTGAAAAAAATAGTTCCTTTAAAATTAGAATAGAGAAGATGGAAGGTAATGACTTTATGAGAAACCAAGAAATTATAAAACAAAACAAAAGAATGAAAAGAATTGAAGACAATGTGAAATATCTCATTGGAAAAACAACTGACCTGCAAAATAGATCCAGAGAGAGAATTTGAAAATTATTACTTTGCCCAAAAACCATGATCAA
The DNA here is from genome assembly GCF_028372415.1 of Notamacropus eugenii. Taxonomy (NCBI): domain Eukaryota; kingdom Metazoa; phylum Chordata; class Mammalia; order Diprotodontia; family Macropodidae; genus Notamacropus; species Notamacropus eugenii. The sequence continues at coordinate 446,610,666 of NC_092873.1, forward strand.
AAAAAAGCCTAGACATCATCTTCCAAGAAATTATCAAGGAAAACTGCCCTAATATTCCAGAAACAGAGAGTAAAATAGAAATGAAAAAAATTTACAAATTGCCTCCTGAAAGAGATCTCAAAAGGAAATCTTCTGAGAATATTGTAGCCACATTTCAGAGTTCTCAGGTCAAGGGGAAAATATTACAGCAGCCAGAAAGAAACAATTCAAGTATTGTGGAAATATGATTAGAATAACACAGGATTTAGGAGCTTGTACACTAAGGGATTGAAGTGCTTGGAATATAATATTTCAAAGGTCATGGAATATAGGATTAAAACGAAGAATCACCTACCCAGCAAAACTGAGTATAACACTTCAGGGGAAAAAATGAAATTTCAATGAAATAGAGGACTTCCAAGAACTCTCATTCCAAAGACCAGAGCTGAGTAGAAAATTTGACTTTCAAGTACAAGAATCAAGAGAAACATGGAAAGGTAAACAGGAAAGGGAGCACTTAAGGATCTCATTGAAGTTGAACTATATACATTCCTGCATGGAAAGATGTTATTTGTAATGCATGAGACCTTCTTCAGTATTAGGGTAGTTAGAAGGAATTTATCTATATCTATCTATCTATATGTAAGTGTATATGGGTATGTATGTATGTGTATATTATATATGTGTATGTACATGTGTGCATGTATATGTATGTATAGATATGTGTGTATGTGTGTATATAGAATATGTGTATATATACATTACATATATGTATATATGTACATATGTACATATGTATATTATATATGTATATATGTACATATGTACATATGTATATTATATATATGTATATACATGTACATATATGTATATTATATATATGTGTATATACATATGTATATATACACATACACACACACACATAGACAGAGGGCGCAGGGTGAACTGAATATGAAGGGAGAATACCAAAACAATAAAATTTACTCTTCAGTGGAATATACTAGGAGTAAGAGAAAGGGAGAGGTAGAATGCAAGAAATCATCTCACATACAACAGGGAAGAAAGACCTTCCACAAAAGAGGGGAAGAGGGAGGACATGAAAGGAAATAATTGAACCTTCCTCTCATGGGATTTGGCTTAAGGAGGGAATAACACACTCTCAATTGAATATGGAAATCTATTTTACCCTGCAAGAAGGCAAGAGGGAAGGGAATGGGAGAGGGAAGATAATAGAAGGAACAGCAAATTGGGGAAAGGCATAATCAGAAGCAAACACTATTTTGGGAGGACAGGTCAAGGGAGAGAAAGGAATTAATGAAGGGCAGAATAGGACAGGAGGAAATGTGGTTAGTTTTTTACAACATAACTATTAAGGAAGTGCTGTGCATTGTTACATAAGCATGACATATATTGAATTGCTTGTTTTCTCGATGAGGGTAGGTGGGGGAAGGAGGGAGAGAATATGGAACTCAAAGCTTCAAGAATGAATGTTAAAAATTGTTTTAGCATACAACTGGAAATTAAGTTATACAGGTAATGGAGTATAGAAATCTATTTTGCTCTACAGGAAAATAGAGGGGAAGAGGAATGGAAGAAGGGTGGGCAATAGAAGGGAGGACAGACTAGAGGAAGGGGGAATGAGGTGCATGATGTCCTGGTGTGAGGGTGGGGATATGGGGAGAAAATTTTGAATTTGAAATCTTATGGAAGTGATTGTTAAGAAATGAAAAATAATAATATGTATGTTAAAATAAAAAAAGAAATTTCAGCAATTTTAATTTCCAAGGAGATAAAAACTTCTGGTCAGGACAATCTCAGGGTTGCAAAATCATCTTATTCTTATTCTACTTTCTCTATTTTCACCTACTACCTCTTCCTTTTCAAGTAACCAGTAAAATTTCTGAGGCCACTGAGTTCACTTTCTAACCTGCTGCTGTCTTTGGTGTGTTTATTTTTCTTTCTGTAGTTTGCTTCCTTTCACATTAGTGTTCTATTTTTCTTTCAGTGTGAACATTAAAACATAGTCGTGAATCTAGGAATATGATAATCAACTTATTTTCAATTTCATCTTATACTCATTAATGATGCTGAGAAATTGCCATAAATGTGTTCTCCTCACCTTTCCATTCACCACTGTAATGAAAGGGGAACAATACTTCAAAGAATGTTGATTTTGCTTGGTTGGTGTTGCCAATGGATTTATTTTTCATTTGTCTGTTGAAATCTTATCCACTGAGAATCAACTCTAAATCTCTTGAGTCCTATGGAATTTTCAAATCAGCCCAAAAGAGAAAACAAATAAAAAAAGGAGTTGGCAAATGTTTGAAATTTACTATTGGTTTTCTAAGAAGTGTTTAAAAGTAAAGGTCATTTTTCTTTCTTTCTAAAGAATGTAAAGAAGGAAGGTTTTACATACATACACACATACATACATACATACATACAGATATATACTATTTTAACAGATGCAATGGAGGTTGCTATATACTATGTCACCCTAGATGGAAATCTCAGTATGTATACATTTGCATTATTAGCAACAAAGCCATATGGCATGTTCAAAAACAATGTATCTACTTACCTAAGGGCAACTTATTTAAATGAACTCATGCAAAAAGCCATCACTTTTATAATTTGTTATTTTACTTTTTATTACTTCTAGAATTCTTAATACTGAAATGTTTAATTTTTCCACCCTGAGTGATTATTATCCATTTGCATTAAAATGTACCTATTAAAAACAAATCAATTATTTGATCAGTTGCCTTCCCAGGACAATAAATAAAAGCATCATACATTTATATACTGTGTAATATCACAAATCTCTAGATATTATTATTTTTTAATTTCTTTATCCTATTATAAGTTAGTATAATATCACAAGGGATAAATCTTTAATTGCTTTTCTCAAAAGTAAACAGTAGTCATCAGAAACGTTAGCCCTATTTACCTTACAAGTGAAATCTCCAGTGGACTATTAAAAATGTGACAATGAAGTTCCGTTTGTAATAGTCTCAAATTAGGGAAAATTGACCACAGGTAATATGGACGTGGGGAGGGGAGATGAAGAGAAATAAGCCTGCAGTTTTAGTTCTGAAAATGGGACATCATAGTTTGATCAATTTAGTATATATGATTGTGCAGAGGTAGCAGATGACAATTTTGGGAGTTAAAAGAATGATTGAACTCATAAAGCTTCACAATAATTTCAATAACTCCACATCTGAGTTACATCTTAAAAATAGTACAGTTGAACATTATATTAAACCACTCAGTATTAAATCCACCAGTACATCAATGATATTAATTTTTTTCATGTGGTTTTGTTCTGCTTAATTCATTTTTTTTTCATTTTTAATGCTTATTTATTTATTTTTAGTTTTCAACATTCATTTCTATGAAAATTTGAGTTCCAAATTTTCTTCTCATCTCTGTCCTCCCACAACCCTAAAATACTGTGAATTCTGATTACCCCTTCACCTAGTCTGCTATCCCTTCTATCACATTCCTCGCTTCCCTTATCCCCATCTTCTCTTTTTTCTTTTAGCTCAAGATATATTTCTTTATCTGTATTTCTTATTTCCTAGTTGCAAGCAAGAACAATTCTCAACATTCTTTCCTAAAACTTTGAGTTCCAACTTTTCTCCCTTCCTCCTTCCCCATCTATCCCCCCTGAGAAGGCAATCAGTTCAATATGGGCTATACATATGTAGCTTTGCAAAGGACTTCCATAGTAGCCATGTTATATAAGACTAACTATATTTCCCTCCACCCTATCCTGCCCCCCATTAATTCTATTCCCTCTATGACCTTTTCCCTCCTCAAAAGTGTTTACTTCTAATTACTCTCTCCTTCCATTTGCCCCTCCTTCTATCATCCCCCCACCCTACTTATCCACTTTTCCCCTACTTTCCTGTAGTGCAAGATAGATTTTCATACCATATCATATGATCATTTGACCATTTATGAATTGTGGAATAGATCTTATCTTTATAAATCCATTTCAGTTTTCCATATGTTTTAGAAATGAGGCCTTTATCAGAGAAACCTGCAGCAAATTTCCTCTAAGTTTCCTGTTTTCCTTCTAGTTTTGTCTGCATTTGTTTTATTTGTGTGAAAGTATTTTTTTTTTAATTTTATGTAATCAAACTTACATCTTTTACTGCCTGTAATCCCTTCTATCGTTGTTTGGTCATGAACCTTTTATCCATAGATGAGTAGATTTTTTTCCCATACTCCCTCAATTTACTTACGATACCACTCTTTGTGCATAAATCCTTATATATTTTGGCCTTGTCTTGATATACCGTGTGAATGCTGGTGCATGTATAGTTTATGCCAAACTGCTTTCCACTTTTTCCAGCATATTTTGTCAAATGGTACCTTAAAGTCTCAATCATTGGACTTTTCAAAAACTAGATTAATATGATCTTTTACTACTCTCTTTTGTGTACACATTCCATTCCATTGATCCAACAGTCTATTTATTAGCCAATGGCAGATTATTTTGATGATTACCACTTTGTAATACAATTTGATGTCTGGAACTTCAAGGCTACCTTTCTTATGTTTTTAAAATAATTCTCCTGAAGTTCTTGATCATTTTTCTTCCAGATGAAATTTGTAACTTTTTTCCCCCTAGCTTTATAAAATAATTCTTTGATAGTTTGATTGACATGGTACTGTAAGAAATATTCAAGTAGAATTGTCATTTTTATTATATTGACTTGGCATACCTACAAGAAATTAATGTTTCTCTGATTGTTATTTAGATTTGCTTTTCTTGTGTGTGTGTGTGTGTGTGTGTGTTTTCTTTTTTTTAACTGTGTTCATTTAATTCCTAGATTTGAATTGGCAGGAAGACTACCATTTTTTTAATTGACAAGTTATTTAAATTTAATTTCTCTTTTTATCTCTTCTTGCTGGTTTTGTTAGTCATATGTAAAAAAACCTTGATGATTTGTGTAGGTTTATTTTGTACTCTTCAACTTTGCTAAAATTGTTAGTTTCTGCATTTACTCTTTTGTTGATTTTCTAGGATTATTTAAGTATACCATCATATCATCTGCATAGAGTGATAGTTTTGTTTCCTCATTGCCTGTTTTTCTTCCTTCAATTTCTCTTGTCTTATAACTGTCACTAGCATTTGTAGTACAATATTTAATAATAGTATGATAATGGACATCTTTGATTCAATCCTAATCTTATTGGGAAATGTTCAAGTTTATTCCCATTACAAATAATTCTTCCTGATGGTTTTGGATAGATACTATTTATTATTTTAAGGAAAGCTTCATTTATTCCTATGCTTTCTATTGTTTTAATCAGGAAAGAATATTGATTTTTTTTCAAAGGCTTATGCATATATTGAGATAATCATATGCTTTTTCTATTACCATTATTGAATTAGTCAATTATGCTGATAGTTTTTCAAATATTGAATCAACCTCTCATTTCTGGCATGACCTTTCCTATTGTGATCACTATTGTATATTTCTACAATCTCTTTGCTAGTATTTTATATACATTTTTCATTGATATTCATTAAGGAAATTGGCCTAGGGTTTTCTTTCTCTGATTTTACTGTCCCTAGTTTAGATATAAAAATCATACCTATGTCATAAAGGAATTTGGCAGAACTCTTTATCATTTTTTTTTCAATATTTTCAAATAGTATTTGGATTAATTGTTCCTTAAGTATTTTGTAGAAATTGCATATAAATCCACTGATTTGGGGGATTTTTTCTTAGGGATCACATTATTGCCTTGCTCAATTTTTTTTCTGAGATAGGATTATTTAAGTATTACATTCCTTATTTTATTTTGTTAATCTGGATATTTTTTCATAAATATTCATCCATTTCACTTAGGTTGTCAGTTTAATGGTATGTAATTGCACTAAATAACTTCTAATATTTGCTTTAATTTCATTCTCATTGGTGATATATTCACCCTTTTCATTTTTGATATTAATAATTTGGCTTTCTTCTTTTTTTTTTTTTTAAATCAAATTAACTACTTGATCTTCCAGGAGCCAAAATGGTGGAGTGATCGGTAAATGCTCTCTTCTCCTCCCCTTATTGACCTGAAAAGCACCATAAAATATTTCTCCAGAAATCCTGGATCAGTGGGAACAACTGAAGGGGCAAACAGTTGTGTAGCACCTGAGGCTTGGAAAATACCTAAGGGAGATTCCTCTTACTGTAAAGGAGGTTAATGGGAAGGAGAACAGTCCTAGAGGGGATGGAAACTCTGCACTAGGACACAGGAATGAGCTAAGCTTGTCTTTGCTCTACTTCAGCTGAGGATATCTCCCATGACCAGACTACCCCTTTCTCACACTTAACAATGTAGCCCCAGGGCTAAGCCAGAAAATACAAAACAAAAGGAAAAACAAAGGCACCTTCCCTTAGCTTTCCCACACCCACAGTTCAACAACAGATTCTCCAGCTTCTAACTGAAAGAATCAGAGGTCACAACACACAAAGCCTCACCATCATGAGCAAGAAGAAGCAGAGCAAGCAGGAAAAGACCGTAGAATCATTCTATAGGGACAAGGACCAAACCATGATTACCAAGGAGGTCAGTATTGAGACTATACTCCCATCTGAAACTTCAGTAAGGATGATGAACTGCTCACATGCACAGAGAGCACTCCTGAAACAGCTGAAGAAGGAAATAGAAGAAAAAATGGCCAATGATTTTCAAAGTATGAAAAAAGAATTCACAGAAGAGAACAGCTCTTTAAATAGGAAAATTGAACAAATGGAAAAGGGAGTACAAAAACTTACTGGAGAAAATGATTCCTTAAAAGGAATAATTGGACAGATGGAAAAGGGATGCAAAAGTTATCTGAAGAAAACCACTGGATGAAATTAGAATTGGACAAGTAGAAGCTAATGACTCTATGAGACATCAAGAATCAATCAAACAAAATCTAAAAAATGAAAAGATAGAAGAAAATGTGAAATATCTAATTGAGAAAACAACTGACCTGGAAAATAGATCCAGGAGAGAAAATTTAAGAATTATGGTTCAACCAGAAAACCATGATGAAAAAAAAGAGTCTGGACAATATCTTCCAAGAAATCATCAAGGAAAACTGCTCAGAAGTGCTAGATCCAGAGGGCAAAATAGTCATCAAAAGAATGCACTGTTCACCTCCCGAAAGGGATCCCAAACTGAAAACACCAAGAAATATTGTTGTGAAATTCCAGAACTATCAAGTGAAGGAGAGAATACTACAGGCAGTCAGGAAGAAACTATTCAAATATCAGGGAGCTACAGTTAGGATAACAGAGGACCTTGCAGCTTCTACATTAAAAGATTGAAGGAATTGAAATCTGATATTCTGTAAGGCAAAGGAGTTGGGGCTACAATGAAGGATCAATTACTCAGCAAAGTTCACCATAACACTTCAGGGAGATGGATCTCCAAGGAGATGGATATTCAACTAAATAAGGGATTTCCAGACCTTCCTAACAAAAGGACCAGAACTCAGTAGAAAATTAGATCTTCAAACACAGGTCTCAAGAGAGCATAAAAAGGTATACAGGAGAAAAGAAAAACTTGTTACTCAGTTTGGGCAAACTGCTTACATCCCTATATGGGAAAATGATACTTGTTAATCTTGAGAATTGTACATCTATTATGAAGTATAAAAGAGATATCCATAGATAGAGGGAACAGGTATAAAGTAAATGATGTGATGATGAAAATCTGATTTAAGCATGAAAAGAGATTGTAACAAGGAGATGTAAAAAGGAGGAAGCAGAAAATGATAAATTACATCACAGGAAGAAGTACAAAATTATATTATAGTAGAGGGAAAGAGGGGAGGGAGATGAGCATTGCTTGAGAGATACTCTAGTTTGATTTGGTTGGAGGAGGAAAAATAAACTTAATTAAGTACATAAATATAACTAGCTCTATAGGCTGTAGGAGGGGAAGGGGGAAGAAAGGGGAGGGGAAGCTAAAAGGGGGGGAAGAAGTATCAAGAGTAAAGGGGAGTAAAAGGGAGGGGGGCTGAAAAATCCAAATAACCAGAGCTTTATCTATTTTATTGTTTTCATAAAACCAGATCCTCATATTTTTTTTTTTATAATTTCAGTGGATTTTTACTGTAAATTTTATTAACCTCTCCTTTGCTTTTCAGATTTTTGATTTCAACATTTTCTTTTTAATTGGTGGTTTCAAATTTGTATGTATTTCTATTTGTTATTTGCATGCCCAATTCATTGTACCACTCTTTCTCTCTTTTATTAATGTATTAAATTGGAGAAATAAAATTTCCTCCAAGTACTATTTTGGCTGCATCACACAAATTTTTCTATTTTGCCTCATTATAATTCTCTTTAATGAAATTTTTTCTACTTTCCCCTTCCATTTCTGCTTCTCACAGAGTATCCCTCTCTCTCATCTGTACATTTGTTATCTTATTCCAACATAATTGACTCATTACCACACCTTTTTCTAATGTAGAATCCTTCTGTTATAATAATGATAAAGATTTTACAAGATACATGTTATTTTTCCATATGGAAAGGTAAATAGTTTAGCTTTATTGAGTCTCTTATGATTTTTAAAATGTTTCTATTGAGTCTTGTACTTGAAAGTTTAGTTTTCTTTTCAGTTCTGAAATTTTCATCAGAAATTCTTGAATGTCCACTATTCATTGCTGATTTTTCTCCTGAAGGATTGTACAGAGTTTTGCTGGATGTGTTATTGTTTTTGGTTCTTTTCCCATTTTTTTTGCATTCCAGAACATCATATTCCAAGTCCATCAATACTTTAATGGGGTAGCCATTAAATCTTATGTGATCCTGACTGTGGATCCACAGTACTGGAATGTTTTCTATCTGGCTACAAGAAAGTATTTTCTCTTTGACTTCTTTGACTATGCAATTTGATTATAATATTTCTGGGGATTTTCATTTAGGGGTCTCTTTCCGTAGGTGGTGAGTGGATTTTTTTTTTCAATTTCCATTTTACTCTGTGATTCTAGGACATTAGGACAATTTTCTTCAATATTTCCTTGAACTATGAAATATGTAGACTATTTCTTTGGTCATGGTTTTCAATAGTCCAATAATTTTTAAATCATCTCTCCTTAATCTATTTTCCAGGCCAGATATTTTCTTTATGAGATATTTCATGTTTTCTTCAATTTTTCATTCTTTTTTTATCGTTTCTTGTCTTCTCATGGAGTGATTAGCTTCTACTTGCTCAAATAAAATTTTTAAGGAATCATTTCCTACACTGACCTTTGGTACTCCTTTTTCAAATTGACCAATTGTGTTTTTAAGAAGTTATATTCATCTGTGAATTTTTTACCACTTTTTTCAATTTTGTCAGTTCTCTTTTTTAAGGTGAATTGACCAAATTTTCTTCAATATTTTGTGCCTTTTGAAAAACAATCTCTTAATTTTTTTCATAATTTTTTTCCTTTGCTTTCTTTTTTTTTACCTAAGTTGTCCTCTATCACTATAATTTGATTTTGAATTTGTTTTTTACTCTTCTAGGAATTCTCATTTACCTTGGCTTTAATTAACATTTTCCATTGAGGCTTTGCTTGTAGTTGTTTTGACTTTATTATTTTCTTCTGCATTTGTGTCATGAACTTCTTCATCACCCTTGTAGTTTTGTATATTAAATTCTTTTTTTTTTTTGGTTGTTTTTTGTTTTTCCACCCTATTTCTTGATTTGCAACTTTATGTTAATGTGAAGCTGAGTTCCTGGTGTTTAGAGGTGTAGGGAGGCCTCTGTCTTAAAGACTGGGTATTTTGCCCTGCTGTTTTCAGAGCTAGTTCTGAGTGTTTAGAAGCATTCTGTGCTATTCAGTGTTGTGATCTGATGAGAGTTATGTTGCCTTTTGATATTTACTCTATATTCAGAAGGGTCTCTCAAGATTGTTATTCCTCAGGGATGCTTTTCCATTGGGATAGGAAATTATACTGTTCCTCAGGGTCCCAGATCCCTTGGGTATTGAAGAGATAATGCCCCTCAGTGCTCCTATTCCCTCTTATTTGAAAGTGTTTTTCTGTACCCTTGAACTGTGACTCAGAAGTAATTTAGGTAAAGGAGTTTCCAAAGAGCATCTGGTCCTGTGTCCAGTGCTAGCACAAAGGTACCCTGTAATTTCTTTCTAACAAGTTTCCAGGTCCCCTTCATCTCTGAATTGAGGGCTCCCAAACTGCTGCTTTGGTTACCACCACCTAATCCTACCACTGTTGTTTCATCTATATGGGTGTGATGGCAAGCAAAATAGAATCTTTTGCTTTTTTTATTTTAGTACAATCAAGTGTCTCTAACTGAATCTTGCCTTTATCAATCAAGAGTTTTTACTAGAAGTAAAGTACAGAAACAAGAATTTCTTTAACTAGAAACAATATATGAATTTGTATTGTTAATGTGATTAAAGATCTTCCCAACCCAATAATGGGTCTGCTTTTTATTAATGTTAATGAGATACTGATTTTCAATGGCTGGCATGCCCTCTGGCTGTAAAAAAAGATTTAAATACTCTGAGGGTGAGGTTTTACTTTGAGGCTTACTGGAAGTGTTTGTTTGGCAGGATGAGGACTTCAGGAAGTAGCTTAGAAAACCTAGATGTCAGTGCTTCCCTCTCTGGTAACTATGGTCAGACAATGGGACCTGCCTGTTGATGTTTAGGCAGAGGAAAACCATGTCTGTTGATCTTTGATTTCTCTGTATTTCTTTGAAGTTCAGGATCCTGACTCCCTTGAACTACCTGAATGATATATGTGCTTGGTTAAAGGAATGATACATGTGCTTGATTAAAGGGAATTGTTAACCCCTCAAACATTGCCTTTCCTTTTATGAATGTAGATCTAAGAATCTTTGGTAGCAGGCCCCTGTATGTATGTTGGGGTGCTCACTGTGACACAAATCTCTCTTTCTGACCATCTAAATTGTCTTGGGCTGGAAGATTGTTTCACTCTTATATTTTTGTTTTTGGCTTTGCCACTCCAGAATTCAACTGGAGGTGTTATAGGTGTTATGTTTAAGTTTCTTTTAGGGGAATATTGGAAGAGCTGAGCTGAGTGTTTCTCTACTCTGTCATCTTTGCTTTTCCCATAGAAGTCCATCAATGACATTATGAAGCTTTTGGCATCCTATTTCCACTAAAGCCCTTTTCTTTGTTCTCATTTGGTCCTGAAGGTGATTGTTATTATTAGAAGCTATACAAGTGGCTGAAAATTTCCTCTGAATCTTATCAAACAGGAAACTGTTTTTATATGGGAAAAGTAAAAGAATTAATCTTTTATTCAAAGATTAACCTTATTTTAAAGAAATTCGTTACCAGAGGTTTAACTATAAGGTGATAATTCTTTTTTGTCCATAAAATCTAGGTCAGGGATTCCTAAACTTTGTGAGTGTTTGTGTGTGTGTGTGTGTGTGTGTGTGTGTTAAAGATACTTTTGGCAGTCTGATTAAACCTTTGAACCCCTTCTCAGAATGCTGTTTGTTTCTCTCATTCACAAATAAAGAAAAATGCTAAATTTTAGTTAATGGAAATAAAAAAGTAAATTTCTCAGTCAAGTTCATAAACTCCTAGAAATATATGCTGGGAATTAATGCATACCAAGTTAAGAAGCCCTAGACTAGGAACTGAAAATTTTTAAAATATGGTTGTGTTTATGTGTGTATGTGCATGCACACATGCATGCACATACACACAGAAATATTTATTTATTGAGAGAATAGACTGACTGAATTCAAGAAAAATAAAACAATATTTTAAAAAAACAAATTTGCTTTGATGTTTAATGCTTGATTAACTACATTTGGTTGCTCAGGCTAAGAAGTTCATAATTGTGGAGAGCTCTCATTGTGCAATTTGGTGACTCCCCTACCTTATGACCGTAAGAGTTGCAGAGGTACTGAGAGGTTCTATGACCTGCAAAAAATCCTATAGATATTTTACCAGAGATTAGTCTTGAACTTGGGTTTTCTTAACTACCAGAGCATCCAAATATCCACCATATCATTATGCATTTCTGAAAATAACTGAATGTAATCTTAAAAATTGATTGAATTCAAAACTTTCTTTCAAACTCATTTCTTATAAGTATAACCAGAAAAAGACTTTTTCCTTGAATCCCCCAAAATCTCTACTTCTAGTAAGTGTCAAGTGCAATTGTTTTCTAATTGTTTTTTTTCCTAACATCAAAAACCTCTCATTCTCTCTCTCTCTCTCTCTCTCTCTCTCTCTCTCTCTCTCTCTCTCTCTCTCTCTCTCTCTCTCCCTCCCTCCCTTTCTGTATTTCTTGAGTAAAGAAAAGGTTGTTTTTCTTCCATAATAAAAACCAAAATTCTATACATTCACCTAATATAAATTTTCCTTCCAATAACATTATCTTCTTAAGGATGAAGTCACATAAAGAGATGTTAATCCCATCAAGCTCACCTAAATTAGGCATTTAAATATTTAATGAAGTCCTTGGTTATTTCACTGTGTCTGGCCTTATACCTTTCTGCAGTATGATTGTCATAGTAACAATGAAGGCTCAAAATCACTGAGCACTTAAAACTATATTTAAATGTGTTGGTTTTGTTTGCTATTGATAGTCTCCATACCCACAAAAATAGTTTGTTATGGAAAGTAATTTGAGAGTTTGATGAATTAGTAATATCAGTATTGTGAGCTCTTCCTCAAACAAGGTTCATTACAACCCAAATATGACTTTTTATACACTTTTTCCTTTAAATTCTTCAAAGGGAGTTCATTAATATGCCTAACATTTCTCTACATCTCCTGACATTACTTGGATGTCAATAATACATGAAGACATTCCATTATTTATTTCTAAACATCACTATGTAAAGTGGTCCTTATTTTCTAGTCATTTATCTCTTGGATAACATGTTTTACCCCCATTTTCTATTCTTCCTTGTTGGTAATAAGCTGTGACCTACTCATTCTATCATACTCCTTCCCATTGCCCTTGAGGTGATCTGCAGCTTTTCAACCCTCAGACTATGATATTCCATAATTCAGCCTTTGATCCTTGTAAGAGTAATCATGCTCAAGCAATTGACCTTTACTTAAGGTGGAAACTCTGCTTGGTTAAAACACTGTAAATCTAAAATAACATCCCATTTGCTCTCTTTCTCCTACATATTTCTGGGTATAATTCACTATTCATGAAAATTATCTGTCAGAGGTATAGCTACTAGTTGAGCAGCTACATGGACTATTCATCAAAAAGCAGATCTTTATCAATAGGTAATGTTTCCCCACTTTTTGTTTCCATGGGTACTTTTTTTGCGGTGGCAGGGTTAGATCTCACTTATGAGTCCCTTTCATTTTTTGGAGCTTGAAAGAACCAGCTCAGTCTGAACTAGCAACAAAGCATATTTGGAGGACTTTATCTTCTAAGAGCAATTTCTCTCCTATTTGTATTATGTACTGGACAACATTTATGAAAGTTGATATTGTTTCAATAAATCCACCTCTTCTTATTTTATGCCTTCTGAGTTCAATACTCCTCTTATTATCACATCATTATTTCTACCTTTGCCATACTTTTGCCGTCCTCTTAACATCTTCCATGCTGCTATAATCATTTAAAAAATTTATTATTTTTAGTTTTCAACATTTGTTTTTTTAAAATTTTTGTTTATTTGTTTTTAGTTTTCAACATTCATTTCTATAAGATTTTGAATTCTAAATTTCCTCCCCCTCTCTCTGCTCCCCATTTCCCAAGACTGCATGCAATCTGATATAGGCTACACAAGCATGATCATATTAAACATATTTCCACATTAGTCACACTGGGAAAGAAGAATCTGTACAAAAAGGAAAAGCCATGAGAAAGAAAAAAATAAACAAATAAAGACAACAAAAGAGAAAACAGTGTGTTTATTTCTGAGGAATGAATGGATTTAAAATAATGAGTAGTATAAAACTGAAAACAAGAGCTATTATTTTCTTTTTATTTTTTTCCTTTTTTTCTTTTAGACGCAGATGCCAGAACACAAATGCAGAATAGAGAAAAGAAACAAAAACATATCATAAACTTAAATGCTGGAACTTAAATACAAAGTAAGAAAGAAAAAAAAAACAGGTCATTTGCATAACAGAACATGAGAGGATTCAAAATATGTAACTATAAATTTTCGTTTCAAGAAAGCCTGTATGATAAATAATACATACTGTGTTGAGAACGGTCCATCTTTTCTTTGCTTCTTTCTAAATTTTCTTTTGTTCTCTGCTGTGCCCTTTTTTACATTGTTTTTTGTTCCCCCTTCTTCCCCCAACTCCTCCCCAGAAGGTTACAATAGAATTTGGATATGTTTCTCTTTAGCTATATGTACACACACACACACACACACACACACGCAGATGCATACTTTCCCAAATCATACTCCTGATCTTTGTTTTTATGTTTGCACATTTCTCTTGTTTCCTATTCTTCTTGCCTCCTCTTCTTTACTTCTACACCTTACCTTGCCCTCCTATTACTTGCCTATACCTCTCCAAGGATCCTCTAATTCCCATAGATCTAAACACTCTTTTATCTATTCCCTCACCCTCCCCTCTGAAGATCTCCCCCTTGTCCTCTAGCCCCAACTTGTCCCCTTTTTTTTCCTGAATTTAGAAGACTTTCATACTCTTCTAAATATATGTGTGTGTGTATATATATGTATTGTTCCCTCTTAGACACTATCCTGATTAAAGTAGGTTACCAGAACTAGCAGCCCTCCTCTGTATTGATTCTCCTCTTGCACCACATTTTTTATTAGTTACTATTTGTAGCTATTCTTAAATGTTTTTACTTTTTAAATTTATATCATACTAAAGTTTATCCCAGTCTTTCTTATGAACTACCCAATTATTGTAAGAAGCTTAGACATATGTTGTATGTATGTAAAAAGTAAATGGTCTGTCCTTATTGAATCTCTTACAATCAGTCTTTGGTATGCACCTTATATATCTCTTGACTCTTGTGTGTCAAATCTTCTAATAAGTTCAGGTTGTTGTTGTTGTTGTTGTTCTTTTAACAAAGTCTTGAAAGTCTGATAGTTGATCAAATGTCCATTGTTTTTCATTCGGGATTATGCTTAATGCTGCTGGGTATGATATTTTTGGCCAGAACCCCATTTCTTTTACTCTTCCATATATAGTGTCCTAAAACCTGCAGTTTTTTTTAATATCTCCACTCGTTGACCTTGTGTGATTCTAATTGTGGCAATGTCATATTGACATTGTTTTAGTCTTTATGCTTTTAATATTTTATCCTTGAACTGGGAGTTTTGGAAATTGACTATGATATTCCTATGAGTCTTTCCTCATAGGATCTCTTTTAAGTGGTGATCAATGGATTTTTTTTTTCTATTTGTACTTTCCCCCCTTGTTCTAATGCTTCAGGACAATTTTCTTCAATTATTTCTTATATTATTGTATCAAGGTTCTCTTTTGTCATAATTTTCTGTTAGTCTGATTATTTTTATGTTTTCTCTTCTTGATTTACTCTCCAAATCTGTTGTTTTTCTGATCTGTTTTCCTGTTTCATTTTCTCTTCTATTTTTTCTTATTCATATTTTGTTTATTTCTTATAATTTCATTGGCTTCACCTTGCCCAATTCTGATTTTCAAGCTTCTATTTTCTTCTATAGGGTTCCAGATCTCCTTTTCTAATTGGTTGACTTTCCTTTCACAATCTTCTTGTTTTTCTTGGATTATTCTTATTTTTTTATTTTAGTTTTTTCTCTGTCGCTGTCATTTGAGTTTTATAGTCTTTTTTAAGGCATTTTATGAATTCTTTTTGGGCAGGTGACCATTTGACGTTACTCTAGCTTTCTGTGGTTGGATTCTTTCTCCCTTGATCATGCATTTCTTTTTTTCTTTTCTTTTCTTTTTTTTTTTGTGGTAATAGCTTAATTCTTGTAATCACCTCTAGCCCTAGGGTATGAGGGATGATGCCTCTTGCCTCAGACCTTCAGTTCTCTCCTCTAACCAAAGTCAAACCTCCAACCTCCTGTAAGTACCCACAGCCAGAGGCTTTCTGCCCCACTGCTTCTGCACTCACTGAGTTTGTGTTGGTTCCTTCTCATCTCCCACCACCCACAGCACTGCTCTTCACCACACAGTTGAGTCAGGAATCCCCTGTCAGCAGAAGTTCCCTCAGTCTTCCTAGGATCAGATGGCCACCTCCCCTCACTATTCCAGGGGTAAAAGTTCCTGTGACTGGGGCAGAGGCAGCCTCTCAAACCAGCTAACTACAGGGCTTGTAGATTGTTGTTAAAGTGGAACCTAGCCTGGAGGTTATTTACTCTTCACTGGAGCCAAACCTCCTCCTGGAATTTTTCTTCTGATCTTTTCAGATTGTTCAGGAAAGACCCCAGTTGTGCCCCTATTTGTATTTATTTTTACCAGCACTTTCTTTGCCCTAGGGTACCAGATTATCTTTGTGAGGGAAAATCTTGAGAGTTTGGAATTTTCTGGCCTAGTCCACCATCTTCTCAGATCTCTGGGAAAGGTTGCTTTGATCTGCATTCAGACTCTATAGCTCTTTCTCTGCATGTGGATAGCATTTTCCATCATGAGTCTTTTGGATTTGTTTTAGGTCTCTGTATTGCTCTAAAGAGCTATCTAACAAAGACAGTCATGGCACAGTGTTGCTATTACTGTGTACAGGGTCCTCCTGGTTTTGCTCACTTCACTCAGCATCAGTTCATGCAAGTCTTTCCATGTTTTTATGAAATCTGCCCGCTCACCATTTCTTATGGAACAATTGTATTCCATTACAATCTTACACTACAATTTGTTCATTTGCTGCTATTCACTTGACCCAAAGATGATGACCTAGAAGCCTTAGCACTATAAGTTTGGGAATTTCTGCCATGAAGTTTGCACTCTTACAATTGGTAAGTGCTTCCTTTGCCCCACTGTATCCAGTTCTCCCCAAGCAAGCTTAATTTTGCTCATGAACACACAAACACACACACACACACACTAGCAATCTGTTCACTAGATAGCCTGCTTCCATGCATATACCTTTAAGTCCCTGTTGTTATTTTTCAATTCTAAAAACATAAATAAAAGATCAAAAGCTATTGCTACTTACAGAATACACACATGCTCTCATATGGCTCCCTTTCATTCACTATGTCCATGGCATTGCAAAACAAAATGCCCTTCTTTAGTCATGGCTTATATAGCTTACCAATTCTTTGACCATTTTTCTTTGATTTAGACTCTGTTCTGGTCCTTCTTTATGACACTGGTAACACTTTTGGGGAGCAGATAATTTTCTATTTTGTGTTGGATTTGATATTTCTTTATAAGGTTGTCAAATAAATATATTTCTGTCAGTACCTTCTGAAGTGTTTTGACATATGCCTGTAAAACACGTATTTGGGAATTTTCCTTTGTCAAATTAAATGCAATTTTAAAAAGGTAATAAGCAATAGTGAATGTTGTGGGATTTTTCATTTTTTATTCCTATCCATTATGTGGTTATAAAGGTATAGAGGTTTAGAAAATGATTTTGTATTTTAATCAGGGTAAAAGAAAGAAAAAAGTTAATGCCTTAATTTGTTTAAGGGATTGTAAGGAAGGAAAAAATATGCTATTTGCCACCCAATGAACAAGGAAGAGGAGTAGTAAGTTCACAAGACCTCTAAAGTCTCCTCCCACCTACCACTTTGATATAGCTATGTAGTACAGTAGATAAAACACTAGACCTAGGGTCAAGAAGACCTGAGTTAAAATTCCACCTGAGACACTTGCTAGGTATGTGACCAGGGGCAAGTTACTTAACCCTGTTTGCCTCAGCTTCCTCTTCTATAAAATGAGCTAGAGGCAGAAATGGCAAATCACTCCACTATCATACAATAGCTGGAATTTATATATCACATTAAGGTGTGCAAAGCACTACAATTTCACCTCATTCATTTCAGACTAACCCTGGTACATGGGTGCTATTATTTCCCCCATTTTATAGATAAGGAAACTGAGACCAACAGAAAGAGGTTAAGTGACTTGCCCAAGCTCACATAGCTATTAAGAATCTCAAACAAACTTTGAACCTAGGTCTTCCTGCAGTAATTTGAGTCCCTTTCCATGTATAGATCTAGGATTCTAAAGTAAAGGTAAAATGACAGCCTTTTATATACCAGATGCTTAATGTGCTCGTTCACTGAGAGCAACTAGAAACAGAAACTCAAGAATAGATCAGATGATTTAGGAATGTTATACAGGAAAGGTTGCCAGGGACTTTTCCTCCTTGCCTTGGATTATACCTCCAGGATTTAAAAATGGAACTAAGTTACTAAGTAAGAATAAGACTTCCCAACTTGATTCTTTCAGTGTGTGTGTGTGTGTGTGTGTGTGTGTGTGTGTGATCTCTTTTTGACACAGCTTCCCTTTCTCAATCTACTTGCTGTTTTTTGTATGTGGAGAAAGCATGCAAATTTACATATATTCTTGATTGCTAATTTTGGAAGAAGGTATTCAAATAGTTGTACCAGATGAAATGATGACCGGTATATTCACACTGAACTTTTCCTTTTGAATATTTTAATTTCCGGTTTTGATTGAAGGAACTCAGCTACACTTGCCTCAGAGCTCTTTCAGCACTTACTCAGAAATTGTGCAAGTATGAACTTTTAAATCTTGATGAGAGAAGCGGTACATAACTCAAATATCTCCATTATCCACAAATTGTTTACACTCCAAACATGCAAGATAGTGTGGGAAAGCAAGCTCAAAGTCATGCAGTTAAGAGTATCCTCTTTTGCATGTAAATAGTCTCTTTTCCACAGAATCAATTTTATAACACTTTTCACTTGTGGGTTCCTTTATTTTTCTGATTTGCAATGCAGAAAGTGTGAAGGACATGAGACAGATCTAGAAAAAAATAAAAGAGTAGAGATCTGAATTTCTGGGAGAAAATAAAGGTAGTTGATAGTTTTATCTTTTCATCAAAAATAGTACATTTGTTAATATGTATTCTTGATTACATAAATCATATTGTAATGGAAGAGGAAGAACAATGTGTCATTTGAATTCCAAATCAATAATAAAAGTCTGTGGTCCCAGGAATTCCATTTAAAATAAACAAACAAACAATTGGAGTATGAGTCCTGTACTGCTGCTGTATTGTCTTCTCAATAGTTCAAAACATTGAAAATAAAAATTAGTTTGACTCATATTCTAAAGAATAATCTCCTATTTCTTTGTTTTACCCACTAGATTATACCAGAATTTGACATGGAAGTTAATTATTTGTAAGGTTATAGTTCATTTCTAATTCACTGACTTTGTAGATTATAGGTTGGCCCAATGTTTCAAATCTGTGATACAAGGGGCTATTTTACATTTATGCATTGTTCCCCAAGTTAGTTATTACTTGTAATCAGAGGTGTACTGATCAATGTTTAACAATCAGATCTTTGAAAAATATGTATGCATGACACACTTTTAAGTTTAAACTTGTATTATTAACAATTTCTCCACCATTTTCTTAAGTGTAGTGACAATCAAGGAAACAATAAATCAGGTCCTGATTTGTAGGATTTGCTGACTTCTGATCTGTAAATGCTTCTATTGAAAATTCAACAGTGAACTGATTCAAGTAGGTTCCAGAATACCTCTAACTAGAGGCTCCAATTTAAATCTTTGTGAGTAGTTTGTGAGGGGGGTAGAGAAGGGATGAAAAAACATAGTGGAAAGGAAGAGAGTGAAGAATTGTAAAAGACAAGTGAAGATACCAAAGCTAAGAAAAGACATTTCATCAAGAAGACTTAAGGTACCATTTCATTACTGGCAAGGTCATAGCAAAAAGAAGACAGGTTTTGAAGCTGCTTTGTAGCATAGCAAAAGAGATCTAACTGAATATAGAATCCTAATGAATAAGGAGCTATCTGGGTTTCTGTTAATGGGAAGAAAAAGGAAGGTTGGTAAGTTTTATAGTTTCCTGCCTTTAAAGAACACTACTAGCTATATTTAGAGTACAACACTTTCTGAGGATCCTTCTAAGGTTGATTATAAGGGTTAAAAGAGCTAATAAAAGTTTCATTGGTAAAGTAGAAGATAATATTTCCAGAATAGTAAGAATCAATTAACCATTGTTCCTAAATGAACCAATGACAGCAAATCCGGAATTCCAGAATTTTCAGTTACTCCAAGCACATGAATTTCACTTGCTAATGTGTTTTCCTGCTACGTCTCTGTGTGCCCACTTTACCTGCGTTTATGGGAGTGTGTAACCTGGTTTTATATGTGTATTCTGATGTCTTTATTACTCATGCACTTGTTTTACCAGTGATGTTAATATATTTTTATTTTGTTTTATTTTAAATGAATGGTTATGTTTAAGAGCTCAATGAGTAATCATTGTTACTGACTGGTTTTGCATAAATAGAAGGGGGAGGTGTCTAGAGAACTAAAGTAGCAAATTTTTGTGTATGTCATTTTCAGTCATGTCTAACTCTTTATGACCCCTTTTGAGATTTTCTTGGCAAAGATACTGGAGTGATTTGCCATTTCTGCATCTAGCTCATTTTACAGATGAGGAAACTGAGGCAAATAGGGGTTAAGTAACTTGCCCAGGGTCATACATCTAATAAGTGTCTGAGACCAAATTTGAACTCGTCTTCTTGACTCTAGGCTTGGTGCTCTAACCACTGTACGGCCCAGCTGCCTCAACATGATAAGTAAAAGGGAGTGCATTACACCACAACATAGTTACTCTTATGACTCTAAAGAGAGTTTGAGTGTAACTTTGTGGTAATAGTCCTTTTTTCAGAACGTAGGTCTGCTAGCATGAAGTTGGTTTGGAATGAATGAGCTAGCTCAGATAGCAGATATCTACAAGCTCTTTGTGAGAGATGGGAAGAACCGTAATAAGGGGGGTTCACTCTACTCATGTTATATACTAACAAAATAGTAGAAATAGATTAAAGATCATTGCTACAGGTCTGTCTGTCAACATATGGCTTAAATAAACTTGCCTGGAATTGTGTTGTGTTCTCTACCAGGTGCAACTTCTTGCTTGTTTTACGAATTTCAATCTTTCTAAGATGTACTATTATATTTTTTTACAAAGTATTTTTATATAGGTCACTTGATTTCACATGTCTAGCTGTCTTTTGCTTTGTATAGATTATGTTATTATCTTGAGATGTAATAAGGAGAAATGAAAACCCCTTGGATCTGGAATCAGGAGAATCCTGAAATTAAATTCCACTTCCAGTGTATATTAACTGTGTGACTGTAAGTAAGTCAGTTAAATTTTCTGATCCTCAGTTTCTGCATCTTTAAATAGGAATAATTGGGGCAGCTAGGTAGTACGGTGGATAGACCACCAGTGCAGGAGTCAGGCAGAACTGAGATCGAATTTCACCTCAGACACTTGACACTCACTAGCTGTGTGACCTTGGACAAGTCACTTAACCCCAATTGCTTCATCCTGGGTCATCTCCAGTTATCCTGATGAATATCTGGTCACTGGATCCATATGACTCTGGAGGAGAAGTGAGGCTGGTGACCTGCACAGCCCTCCCTCACTCAAAACAAAGTCAAGTGCAAGTCATGTCATCATTTCTCTGATGGCATGGTCTTCTTCAGCAATGAAGAATGAACATACACAAAAGAGGAATAATATCACCTCTTATTTTTCAAGGACTATTACATGAATCGAATGTTTTATAATGGACTTAATACATAATTGACAAATGTGATTAATATATAATTGACAAGCATGTTCTCCCAATATAGGCTGCCTTTAATTAGAAACTATGATTTGCTTCCTGCTTCTGCAAATTCTTAGAGATTTTTTTTAATGGATATAGTTTCATTATCTATCATCTATCAGCCTCAGGAAAAGAAGTACATAAATCAGTAAACAAAACAATTGTTATATGGTTACACATCTCTCTTTTGGTAAGACTGGGGGCTCTATTATCCATGAAGGAGTTAACTAAAAACAATACTTTTTGCTCTGTCTTGGGAATTTCCTTCTTTCAGGTGGGGCACTACCTTTAGCGTCATTTGTATTTAGTGGATATTAGTGAAACAAAGATGATTCTGACCCTGCTCAAGTGTGACAAATATTAACAGGCAGGTTTCTAAGAAACTGAAGAGTCATTAGAGCATTTGAGGAACCACTGAAAGGTCATTGATAGAAGAGAAGTGAAAAGCAAAGCAATGGACACACTTTTTTTTGGTTGTTTCATTGCGTCTTCACAGAAATTAAACAGCAAGATACTTGGACCTGTTATAAACTGTAAGACACTTGAATCTGTTCATGCATCAGTGGAGCAATAACTAGAAATTCTAGCATCAAGGGCAAATTAAGTGAAGTAAGGGTGGGAAGGTGGGGAAGTGGTCCAAGGTCGGGCAGAGCAGTCTTTGAGTGGCAGAGGTGGATTGCAGATAGAGGTCATGGGAGTAGAGGACACTGAGAAAATGAGACCTCTGGGTATTTCAAGATTGCCTCTCAGTGGCAGGGGATGTGGTAGAGAATACTGTAGGCTCAGTACTGAACTTATTAGGAAACAGGAAAACTGACCTCTAAGTCCAGTGATGAAAGTGATAAGATCTATTTGGGAGAGAGTGAATTTTATTGTCCTCTAGAAATCTACTTGCCTTATTTCTATCCTGTCTTTCTTGCCTCAACACTATACTTGGCCTTCTTGTCTCACTTTTACATTTGCTTCTTCATATATTCCTATGCCTCTTGTGTTCTCTCAATCCTACATTAACCTTATTCTATTAATTCTATATTTCCCTTTTTTAATATAGTCAGTCAGCAAGCATTTAATAAGCACTTACTACAAGTCAGGTACTGTGGCAAGTACGAAGGATAAAAGGGGGTAGGCGGGAAGAGGAGAGAGTCCTTGCTCTCACAGAACATGCATTCTAATGGGAAAAAAACAATATGTAATTGACTAGGTAAACAGAAATAGATCATAGTCATCTCTGAAAGGGGAAGACATTAGAAGCCAAGGGAGGAAAGTCTGAAAGGAATATACTTGTAGAAAGTGGGATTTGAGTGAAGTGTTGAAAGAAGCCAGGAAAACTATGAGACACAAGTGAGGAGGCAGAGTCTTCCAGATAGGGCAAAAGACTATTGCAAAAATACTGAGATTGAAAACAGAGGTGTCATATTTGAGGAACTACAAGTGAGCCAGTGTCGATAGATTGCAAAGTGCTCAAAGAAAAGAAAGGAAGGTAGGAAGGGGGGATGGCATGAAGAGCTGAAAAAGCCAATCAGAAAACTTTATTTGATCTTGGGGGTAACTGGGAACCATGGGAGCCCAATAAGCAGCGGAGCAATATGATTAAATCTACGTTATAGAAAAAAACAAAAACACATCATCTTGGCATCTGAGTGGTGGATGAATTAATAGAATGAGACAATTGATACAGAAAGACTAGCTAAAAGGCAATTACAATCGTGTGGTAGGCTAGATGCCTGAACTAGGGTTATAGCTACAAGAGTGGAGAAAAGGGAATACAGGAGAGATATGTAACAGTAATCACCCTGACATAGAAAGGGAGGCCTGCTATCACAGGTTGTTTGGGTCTGCTTTCTTAAAAGGAAAGGTGACTTTTGAGGGGTTAGCAATCACTTTAATCAAGTACATATATCATTCACTTAGTTCAGGGGAAAAAGTCAGCACCCTGAACTTCAAAGAAAATACAGAGAAATATAGTTTAATAGATAGTGCTTCCAACTGCCTGACATAAGCAAAACATACATCATAGATCAAGAGACAGATCCAACCATCTGACCATTACATACATAGTTACCAGAGAGAGAAGCACCAACATCTGGGTTTTCAAAACTGGGGGTTCCTTAGTGGCTTCTCATTGTCTCATCTGCCCAAACAAAACATTTCCAGTCAGTAAGCCCCAAAGTAAAACCTCACTCTCAGAGTATTTATACATTTTTTAGAGCCAGAAGGCATCACAACCCTAGAGAAATAGTGACTCATTAGAAACACTACAGAAGGTGTAGGCCTTCCTACAAACCTTCCCAGGTCCATTAATGGGTGGGAAAGATCCTCTTTAATCACATTATTCAATCAGAGGCACTTGATTATATTAAAACAAAAAATGCATTATCAATACAAGATATGAAGACAGAAAAGACAAATTTTTGGTGATGTATTGGCCATATGGAGGAACTTAGAAAGGAAGGCCAGCTAAGCAGTGCAGTGGAAAATACAGCTGCCCTGGAATCAGAAAGACCTGGGTTCCATGCTTTCTCAGACACTTACTAGTTGTGTGACCCTGGGCAAGTCACTTAACCTTGTTTACTTCAGTTTCCTCATCTGTAAAATGAGCTGGAGAAGGAAAAGGCAAACCACTCCAGTATCTTTGCCAAGAAAATCCCAAATAGAGCTATGGAGAGTTGTATATGAGTGAAAAAACACAACAACAGGAAGGAAACAAGGAACCATGAAGGAAGAAGGAAGAAAGGACTGAAGGAAGGAAAAAAGGAAGTAAGGAAGCTGGGACAGAAGGAAGAAAATAAACATTTATCAAATAACTTACTATGTGCTAGACATTGCTATAAGTGCTGAGGGTACAAATACATGCAGAAAGAAAGCCCATGCCCTCAGGGAGCTTATATACTTATGTAAGAAGACAATACGCAAAAGAGAAAAAACTTGAAGGGAGTGAGGAGATTGAAGTACCCAGCCTTGGGGCCTGGTTTTGAAATCTTGAAACCAGGAACATGGTTAGGAGGAGAATGAAGGGAAACCTGGCTCCCTTCACAAAATGGAGATTTTAGGAGGATCCCACAAATGCAGAAGGGGAAAGAACTTACTAGGGAGGATGGTCCATGTTGTAAACTCAACAAGGATGGATGGATGTTCTAGGGCAAGGAGATCCCTGCTGCTAAGAAAAACTCCAGGATGGAAATAATATACATGGAATGTGATGAGGTCAGAAAAGAGGACTCATGACAAATCCTTGAGGGCTACACATGGGTATAGGCTATGATTTAGATGAAAAATTACAAATGAGGAAAACACAGTACTGTCTTTTTTCTTTTAGTCACTCAAAACAATATCACATACTGCCTTGCATTGTAGTTGATTCTGTAGGAGTAGGAATGATTTGCTAAATGACACAGTGTAGTTTCTTTCCCTGGAGATTTTTGAAGTAAAAGCAATGCTACTCTTAATGGAACAATTTAAACTGACAATTTCTTTCAGGCAGAAGTCAAAATCTAATGAATAGTAGGGATCCTTTATAGCCCAAGGATTCTAGAATTTTTAATTAACTGTTTCTTCTAATTTTTATCAGGTCTGTTTGAAGCTGGGACCTTTGAGGGCAGTGGTATAAAATTCAAATACAAACAGGAGTCACTAAACTATATACATAAGGATGCCTGAGGACTGCCTATTCACTTAGTTTTAAAATGTAACACTATGTTTCTTTGTACTTTTATTCTGTTTGTTAAATATTTTTAATCTGTTGAGTTATACAGGGATGTGGGCCACTTATTTGACACCTCTGTGCAATACTCTACTGATAAAGGTTTTGGGAGCTTAGGATCACCTCTTTCCTAGGCAGATTAGGTCATAACTAGAACTCAGTTATTTTTGTAGCTATATAATATTGGGTAAATCAATATTCTGGGACTTTTTTCTGATCTAACAAATGAATGAGTTAAACTCATTCTAAGCCTCATAGACTGAGGTCTATCCGTAAATTCCAAGAACATTTATTCTTATAAAACTAGACAGCCTTTTTCTTATAACCCAAACAATATGAATTTTCTTATGTATGTTGTTCTGTAGAACTATAGGAGGAGTCAAGATACCAGCTGATAATGCCTTATGCACATTAAGCTGAAATTTATATAGAAGCTTTTTTTCTAGTTTCCAAAATATTTTCCTTTCAACTACCCTCTGAAATAGATAGTATATTTGTTGTGAGTGGGTAGATGACAGATACATTGGGTACCATCTATAACACCTAAGTGTGCCCTTTCATCTTCTGGTAGTGGTGGGTTGGAGATAAAGGGGTAAAAGGGAATATTGCTAACTTTGAGTTAGGATATTTATGGTCAATCTGCACAGTCACAGAATAGCCACACATGTTCCATATGCAATTAATAACTAGTACCTTCAGTTTTACCTAAAGAAAATTCTTTCTTTTAGAGAGTTATTTTATCGCCTTATCTTTGGGGAGAAAAAAAAGCACTAGAGAAAGTCATGTTTAGTTTTAATTTCTCATGGAATTCTGACTTACAATATTAAGTGACTGAATTCATTTCCTTTGTATTTTGAATCCTTGTATGGGATGTTCTAGGAGAACAGCCCCATGATGTGAAGGCTTGCTAAGTCCTTTTCATAGCTGCTCATCCACCTTTGGTGTCTACTTGGCACTCATCTCTCACCTGTGGTTCCAGAAAGCTGTAACATGTGCAGCAGCCATACTCCAGTAAACTATCTCAGCAGCCAGGCTAAGCAAAGTTGACTGGTAATCTATGGGTCCTCAGTGAGTTGGTGGGGAATGGGAGAGAGGGTCTATCCCAAGCACGTGAAGACTTTCCTCAGTGGAATAGGGGGGGATGAGAATCAATTGCTCCAAGAGCCATGAAGGCAGCTGAAGCTAGCATTGTGGAGCATTTAGAGCTTGGTCAGACATGGAAGACACCAAGGTATATACTGCATTCTACTATTTTCAATCATCCTGACTTTTTGTCTTGCCAATGGACTTTGATGACTTTAGAAGAGTGAGTGAGGCTGGTGACTTTTGCATCTCTGCTTCACTTAAATCTAATTCATGCACAAGTCCAGCTATCACTCTGTAATGTCATTGGTCCTCTTCAAGAATGAAGAGCAAGCATCAATATGGAGTCTTTGTATGTTCCCCTGAGATCATATCTTGATACGATACTTTGTATCTCTGATAGACTGGAATCTTTCTGAATATCCTTGTCTGTTTGAATGAAACTAAGAGAAACCAAATGAATGTGTAGCAAAGTTCTGAAGTGCTGGATTTATCAAACGTTTGTAGCCACTAAGGAGAGTGAATTTCAGCTTAGTTCATAGATCTTTATCTGAGGATATATTCTGTTCAGAGTAAAATGAAACTGAAGCAAACTGGTATTTTTTTTTTTTTGAGGGAGGAAAGGTGATGGCAAGAATAGTTTATTAGCAGTGATACTAATCACTAGGGTATGCTATCACATAGGGTATGTTAATAAGGTAGGTCTCTTGGGCTACCTCAGTAAAGCCAAAGACCCAGAGGGTACAGAAAAACACATTTTTATTAAGAAATAGGAAAAAGGGTGCTGGGGGTTGTTCAGAAGCCTTCAAATCTGTAAGTTTAACTGATCATGCCCCTCTATGACAATTACAGAACATTAATTGCTTTATGGTCCTCAAATGCTTCTAGTAAATTTGTATAGACCATTAGAACCATCTTAAGCTCAAGATGTCCAAAACTGAATGAATTTTCTTTCCCTCCAAACCTTCTCTGATTGGTTGATTTGTTATAGAAGGTATGACCATCTTCCCGGTTCCCCAGGCTCACAACCTTGACTCCTCAGTATCTCTCACCACCTCATAGCCCATATCCAATGTGTTTCTAAGGCCCGTCACTTTTGTCTTTGTAACACCTCTCAAATATATCCCCTTCTTTCCTCTGATGCTGCCACTACCCTGGAGCAGGTCTTCTTTACTTCTTGTCTGTATTGTTACAATAGACTGATGTATAGACTCCCTGCCACAAGTCTTTCTCCAGTAGAATCCATTCTTCACTCATCTCTCAGTGATCTTCCTAAAGCACAAGTCTGACCATGTGTTACAATCACACACACACACACACACACACACACACATACACACACACGCCCGTCTATAAACTAGTGGCTCCTTATAAAGTTCAGGATAAAACATAAGATCCTCTGGAGTTCAAAAGTCTATACACTGCCTCCCTCCTACCTTTTCAATCATCTTATATTTTATGCGATGTATCCAAGGATCCATTACCATTGTCTTACTTTCTATTCTGCGCACAATTCTATCTCCCAACTCTGGACACTTTCACTAGCTGTCCCTCATGGATAGAATGCTGCTCTTCTTTATCTTTGCCATCTGGCTTCTCTGACTTCTTTCAATTTCCAGTTAAAACCCCATCTTCTACAAAATCCTTTCTCCAAACAGCCATAATTTTAGATTCTTCTTCCTTTTAATATTTTAAATTTAACTTGTATGTAGTTTGGGCATAAATAGTTGTTTGCATGCTATCTCCATAAATGGACTGTGAACTCCTTGAGAACAGGAACTGTTTTTATCTTTCCTTGTATCTCTAGGGCTTAGCCCAGCATCTGGCATATGGCAAGCACTTAATTAGTGTTTATTGACTGAAAGAATTCTTTTTCAGTTTCATTTTGATCTAGATAGCCACTATGGTCTATTCTAATTCTCAAATTTAGTGAAATGTCATGAGATCAGGTTACTGATGCGTGACAAAGAATGATTCACTTTTTCCATGCAAATCTTGCCATTTGTTTAAATAGTGTCTTCCAAATTACTTTAGGGATCATGTACAAAAGAAAAAGACAACATTACTGATATGCTGTTTTCATTTTTAAATCTGGAACTATGAGTATTCAATGAAAAATTGCTGAATAACTCATTTGAGTCTCATGGTAGAATATATTTGACTGTTTTATTCTTTGAGTAGCTTAGACTTTCATTATATTTTGTTAGAACAGAACATTAAATTTAATGTAACAAACATTTTATGTATGCCATGAATATTTATCTGATAAAGCTTAGCTGCTGAGTACATCAGAGTATTTTCAAAGTTGTTCTGATTTTCTTCAACTGTTAATGCAGTAAAACAAAGCTTGGAGATTAAACTGCCCCAGGAAGACAATATATATTCTCTGTGCCAGGCACTTTCTGCCATATTATAAAGAAAGAGGAAAAACTTAATGAAATTTGATACAAAACAATGACTTAGAGTATATTGCTTTCATTTGATAAAAGGACAGGTGTAAGTATGAATAAGCTAAGAATAAAGAACAGTGAATTTAATAATTCATATTCATTCTGAAACTTATTCAAAAATAGAGGTAGCTAAGTTGAGCATGCAGTGTAAAAAATAGCTCATTTTTTATTGATGGAGGGCATAGGCTAAGTGGTCATTTGGTGGAAAAAGCAAGGAAGGAGACTGTGATTCCATTTGTAAGTAGCCTTAAAATTCAAATAGGAAAATCCCATAGACCAGAATAAATTAAGAATTGCTATCTCTTTGTTGACATTAAATATAATTGAAACCTAATTTGAGAGTGAAAAGAAATTTCTGAAAATGAAAGAATTTTTCAGAAATACAGTTAAATCATTTTAGCTACTGTTGCAAAGAAGAACTAAAATCTGCCTTATAGACTAGCCCATGTATTACAATCCTTTCACCACTTGTAAGTAATGTGCATTAGTGTATAAGATTTGATTTATGGTATATATCTAAATATGGGGAGCCAAGAATATCACATTCTATTAAAGTTTATTAATCACTTGCATGCAAGGCATCTAGTAAGCAAAGTTAAAAATTAAGGTAATTATCTGGATAATTAAAGTGGAAAAGTCACTTTTCCCTCAATTATTTAGATATCTCATGCAAAATGATTCTTTTGGCCTGAATTATCTAAATAATTAGCTTAATTTTCCACTTCACTTTGCCTATGAGTGACTAATGGTAGATTGCAGTCAGAATTGAAAATACCAACTCCTTTATGTAATGGACAGAAACTCTGTCAGAGTGAGGAAGGATGACTAATTTTATTTAATCAATATGAATTGTGGTGAAAGGAGCCAAGTTCTTTCCTGCCAACCATATCCCATAATTCTGTACCAATAAAAGTACTTTTAATTTGAAACCTAAATAGCAAACTAGATAATTTGAATGAATAACTTTTAGAGACTTTAGTTCTTAGTCTTCAAATCTTTGACCTTGCTAGGGAATGTGTCTGGATAGACAATTACCTGGGACCTTAATAATCTGGTTTTCCTTCTTTCATTGAGGTAATTAGTGAAATAAATATCTCATGAAGTTCAACAAGTATTAATTGAGTACCTCCTCTTTGTTGGAATCTCTGCCTAAATGTTGGGAAGGCAAAGACAATGTCTTTTCCTCAAGTACCTTAGAATCTATAAAATGAGCAGAAATTGCCCAAGGTCAAAGGTGATAAGTGACTGAATTGGGATTTGAACCAATCCTCTTTGATTCGAAAATCCAATGCTCTTTCTGCTGTACCATGTTGACTCATTTTATGCTTAAGGTACCTTTAGAATGTCTAGTTTTAAAAGTTCAATAGGGAATAGGTACTGTGTGACTAGAGCACAGGAGAAAGACAGGGTAGGTAGGTAGCCCTTAATCATTTGCATAGAAGTAAAAGTTGAATCCATGGAAGCTGAGACAACAGTATAGAAAGTGAAGAGCAGTTGTTAAGTTGTTCAGTTGTATCCAACTATTCATGACCCCATGGACCATAACATGTGAGGCTCTTCCATCCTCCAGCATCTCTCAAAGTCTGCCCAAGTTCATGTTCATTGTTTCCATGACACTATCTATTCAACCTAGAGTACAAGCACATCTAGGAGATAGGACATGTACAATGCCTAGGGCATTAAAAAGTTGAGTGACTTGCCCAAATGATATAAGTAGTATGTGTGAGGGGCAGGAATTTTGGAAGCCTGTTCATCTTGACTCCAGGTAAGTCTTTCTATCCACTACTACTGATCACTATCAAACTAGAGGTAATTTCTTGATAAAAAGTAATAGTTTATATTTAAGTGATAGTGGAATCATATGACACATCAAGAATATGGACAATAACAGATTTTGAGTGGAAAGATGTCATTAGAGGAAATCCTTTCATTGTATAAGTAAGGAAATTGAGTTACAGATAGTTTTAATGTTTTGCCTTCACTCACATAAATTGTACATAGTAGAATCAGGACTAAAATCAGTGGTGTGCTGATAAATATTTAACAACTGTCCCTACAAAAAAGTAAGCTTAACACCGAGTTATTAGTATTTTCCAGCTATTAACTTTCAATAATCAATGAAACTGTATTTCAGTCCCCAATTTGTAGCATTTCCAATTTCTAAAACTTGAATGTCATCACCAGAAATTTAACAATTGTCTCTAACAAGCTGGTATGAGTTGGCTGCATTACATTCCTGATTAAAATACTAGTTCACAGACTAAAAAGCCAGAACCTTCTCTATTGCTCCACACTGCCTTCCAAAATGAAATGTGTGGGAAGAAACAGAAGGAATGTTGTAAAAGAGATATTATTGATGTTTGCATAAAAAAGAGGAATAGAAAGATGAATTCCAGATGAAAAGAGTAGTAATTGAAACAAGCTATAGTAATTAGGCAGGATGTGTATCAGCTGCATGACTCTCACCAAAAAAAGTGGAGAATCTGAGAAATGATTGACTTCCCTTGATGATACTTCAATCTTTTTTAGACGTTGGCAAGAGGATTAAGTAGAACAGTGTTCTGAATAAGATTCTGGGCCATAAGGAGGAAATGACTGCTAAAACAGAAATGATTCCTAGCTTGGGAGGTATCTTTGAGATAGTGAGAGATAAATTGGAGAATAACAGACATATTGCACTCTTAAGGAAATTGGGTTTTAGAGTACAATCACAAGCAGTATATAGGCTTCTTGAAGCAGAAGATTGTGGTTTTAACTTATATGTCATCAGCATATAGCCTGTGCTTAATAAATGTTGAATAAAATGAAGTAAAACCATAGGGAGGACTTAATTGTTTTCAAGGGAAGTTAGACAAAGATTTTATGATTTTTCTGAAGGAGTGCTTCAATGTGTTTGAAGCCGAATTTTCAAGCCCACATATTTTGCTGAGGCCCACGTATACTGATACAGGGAAAATCCAGTAAAAATAAGACAACAATGAAGTCAATACAGACAGACAACTCTTCTGAAACTTTTAGTCTTAAAAAGTTGCCCAGGGCACTGAGAGGTTAAGGGTTGTGCAGTTAACATTTATCAAAAGTGACAGTTTAATCCACAGTTTTCTGCCTTATACCACCTCTCTATTTGATATGCTTGTTTGTCTGTTAAGACTACATTTACTGTTTTTGGACTGTATTTTATTTGATTCAGTTCATTATTTTAGTCTTTTAAGGTCATTTTTTTTTCCTCTTCTGACTCTGATACCCTGTGTGTTGGCAATTCCTCTAACTCTGTATCCTCTTGAAATCTGCCTTCATTCAAATCATTGATTAAAATGTTAAATGATATTGTATCAAGCATAGGGTCTGTCGCTTTCCAATGGAAGCTTCCCTACAAGTTGACATCAACATTTGCTCTTTAGTATCAGGTCATTTACCTAATTCTGCATCTGCCTAATCATACCATTATTTAGCCTGAATATATCCATCTATTTAATAAAAATCATTTAAGAGTCTGTGTCAAACACTTTAATAAAAATCCAGGTAATTGTAAACAGTATTTCCCTAACAGTGAAACATGAAATAAAATTGGTTTAGCATAATTTCCTTTTTTTGATGATGCTAAGGGAATGCCTAATGACAGAATTATTATACAAAAGAAAGAGTGAGACAAAATCAAGCTAAAAGATGAAATACAGTGCAGATAAATGTAAAGGTTTGCTCTCATGGAATTAAATACTTTAACCTAGATGAAATATTTTTAATGTGTGGCTTAACTTAACAGTTTATTTCATAGAAATATGGAGATTTTAGTAAACTGAAAACTAAATGAGTCAATAGTATTATATTGCAGCTAAAAGAAAAAGAAAAATATAGTCTAATCTTAGACTTCATTAATAGTAATATAGTTCCCTATGTAAATAAGAATTCAGTGGATACCACGGCATCGAATTTAAATAAATTCTACAAAGATTCTTTTATTTAACCATATAAGCATTGATTAGAACAACGGATGCTTATTTTGAAGAAGGAAAACAAAATGTTCGGGATGGGGATGGTCATTCATAGGCTAAATCTTTTCAATATGTGAGAGTTTGCAGATATTCTAAAATGAAAAACATCTTTCATGTTATAGTGAATTCTGTGTTATTAAAAGTCTTAAAATAGAAGCTAGATATTCATTTGTGGATGAAATTATAAAGGGGATTCTTGCTCTGTCATTAGTTAGACTATATAACTTAATAGATGGTTTACTGTTTGGGTATTATGTTATTTTAAAAGCACTTCTAAGATTAAATTATTCTTGTAAATAGATTGTAAGACTGTAGGACCAGTGAAGGGTATGTAATCTAAGAACATTTGGCTAAAAAACATTAATATTTCAAATGTCTTTTTTTTTTATTTTTCTAATTTATTTATTTAACTTTTAACATTCATTTTCACAAAATTTTGAGTTCCAAATTTTCTCCCCATTTGTCCCCTCCTCCCACCCCAAAACACTGAGCATTCTAATTGCCCCTATCACCAATCTGCTCTCTCTTCTATCATCCCTCCCTTCCCTTGTCCCCATCTTCTCTTTTGTCCTGTAGGGCCAGATAACTTTCTATACCCCTTTACCTGTATTTCTTATTTCCTAGTAGCAAGAACAGTACTCAACAGCTGTTCCTAAAACTCTGAGTTCCAACTTCTCTTCATCCCTCCCTCCCCACCCCTTCCCTTTGGAAGGCAAGCAATTCAATATAGGCCATATCTGTGTAGTTTTGCAAATGACTTCCATAATAGTTGTGTTGTGTAAGACTAACTATATTTCCCTCCATCTTATCCTGCCCCCCATTGCTTCTATTCTCTCTTTTGATCCTGTCCTTCCCCAAGAGTGTTGACTTCAAATTGGTCCCTCTTCCCATTGTCCTCCCTTTCATCATCCCCCCCCCCCTGCTTATCCCCTTCTCCCCCACTTTCCTGTATTGTAAGATAGGTTTTCATACCAAAATGAGTGTGCATTTTATTCCTTCCTTTAGTCGAATGTGATGAGAGTACACCATGTTTTTCTCTCACCTCCCCTCTTTTTCCCTCCTCTAAATAGTCTTTTGCTTGCCTCTTTTATGAGAGATAATTTGCCCCATTCCATTTCTCCCTTTCTCCTCCCAATATATTTCTCTCTCACCACTTAATTTCATTTTTTTAAGATATGATCCCATACTATTCAATGCACTCTGTGCTCTGTGTGTGTTTGTGTGTGTGTGTGTGTGTGTGTGTGTGTGTGTAATTCCACCCACTACCCAGATACTGAAAAGTTTCAAGAGTTACAAATATTGTCTTTCCATGTAGGAATGTAAACAGTTCAACTTTAGTAAGTCCCTTATGACTTCTCTTTGCTGTTCACCTTTTCATGCTTCTCTTCATTCTTGTGTTTGAAAGTCAAATTTTCTTTTCAGCTCTGGTCTTTTCATCAAGAATGCTTGAAAGTCCCCAATTTCATTGAAAGACCAATTTTTCCCCTGAAGTATTATACTCAGTTTTGCTGGGTAGGTGATTCTTGGTTTTAGACCTAGTTCCTTTGACTTCTGGAATATCGTATTCCATGCCCTTCGATCCCTTAATGTAGAAGCTGCTAGATCTTGTGTTCTCCTGATTATATTTCCACATCACTTGAATTGTTTCTCTCTAGCTGCTTGCAATATTTTCTCCTTGACCAGGGGACTCTGGAATTTGGCCACAATGTTCCTAGGAGTTTCTCTTTTTTTGGATCTCTTTCAGGTGGTGATTGGTGGATTCCTTGAATGCTTATTTTGCTCTCTGGTTCTAGAATCTCAGGGCAGTTTTCCTTTATAATTTCATGAAAGATGATGTCTAGGCTCTTTTTTTGATCATGGCTTTCAGGTAGTCCCATAATTTTTAAATTGTGTCTCCTGGATCTATTTTCCAGGTCAGTTGTTTTTCCAATGAGATATTTCACATTATCTTCCATTTTTTCATTCTTTTGGTTTTGTTTTGTGATTTCTTGGTTTCTCATAAAATCATTAGCTTCCATCTGTTCCATTCTAATTTTGAAAGAACTATTTTCTTCAGTGAGCTTTTGAATCTCCTTTTCCATTTGGCTAATTCTGCTTTTGAAAGCATTCTTCTCCTCATTGGCTTTTTGAACCTCTTTTGCCAATTGAGTTAGTGTATTTTTCAAGGTGTTATTTTCTTCAGCTTTTTTTTGGGTCTCCTTTAGGAAAGTGTTGACCTGCTTTTCATGTTTTTCTTGCATCTCTCTCATTTCTTTTCCCAGTTTTTCCTCCACCTCTCTAACTTGACTTTCAAAATCCTTTTTGAGCTCTTCCTTGGCCTGAGCCCATTGTATATTTATTCTGGATGTTTGGGATACAGAAGCCTTGACTTCTGTATCTTTCCCTCATGGTAAGCCTTGTTCTTCCTCATCTGAAAGGAAGGGAGGAGATATCTGTTCACCAAGAAAGTAACCTTCTATGGTATTTTTTTCTCTTTTCTGGGCATTTTCCCAGCCAGTGACTTGACTTCTGAGTGTCCTCTCCACACTCACTTCGCCTCCAGATCTGCCCAGCCAGTGCTTGGGGTCTCAGATTCAAATGCTGCTTCCCACCCTTAGGGCTTTGGTAGGGTGGGCTTGCTATTCAGTATGAGATTAAATTCAGCTGCTTGGGTAGGGGCAGGGCTACCTCACAGGGCTCAGTTCCCTCAGGGGATTTATGCAGAGACCTTCAACAATGGATCTGAGCTCCTGCCTGCTTTGGGAGACCCTGTCTGCTGCTGCTGCCCCTGCTGCCTCCCGAGGGTGCCTGAGTTATGGAGACACCCCGCTCCCCTCTCGGCGAGCCAAAAAGACTGTCTCAGTACCTTTTGGGCCTGTGGGTGGAGGGACCTGTGCTGCAGCTGGAGATCCTGTCCCTGAAGCCTGCTCGGATCTGCTCCTGTTGGTGCCGTGTGGCCAAGGCAGGGGTGGGCTCTGCTCAGGGTCCCGGGCATGACAGACCTTTCGTGTTGGTTTTTCAGGTCTCTCTGAAACAGAAATCTCCTCCACTCCATTGTTCTGCGACTTCTGGTGCTCCAGAATTTGTTGGGAGTTCTTCTTTACAGGTAATTTATGGGCTGTGGGTTTGGAGCTAGCATATGTGTATCTTTCTACTCCACCATCTTGGCTCCTCCCCTCAAATGTGTCTTTCTATTCTTATGTAGTATGATCTGTCCATATTCTCTTAGAGCATCATTTGTAGTGGGAATAAGTTCGAAGGCTTCTCAGTAAGATAAGGTGTGAAACAAATATGCCTACTGTTACCAATATTATTCAATATTGAATTGGAAATCTTAGCAATGAGAGAAGAAAAAGAAATAGAAGGAATCAGAATAGGGAATGTGGTAATAAAATTCTCTATTTTTATAGATGATATGATGATAAACTTGGAAAATCCTAAAAGTCAACTTAAAAGTGAATTGAAATAATTAATAACTCCCACAAAGTAGCAGGATACAAAGTAAATTCACATAAATCATCAGTATTCCTACATACAACCAACAGGAACCTGCAGATAGAGATAGCTAGAGAAACCCCATTTAAATAACTCTAGACTGTGTAAAATGCCTGGGAATACACCTACCAAAAAAAACCCCAGGATCTTTATGATCAAAACCATAAAAAAAAAAACAACAACTTTGTACACAAATTAAATCAAATTTAACAAAATGGAGAAATATTAATTGTTCATGGATAGGCAGGGACAATATAATAATAATAAAAATTTGACAAAAATTAATGTATATATTCAATGACATCCCAAGTAAATTACAAAAAAAAAATTCTTTTAAAGAGCTAGATAAAAAAATAACAAAATTCATTTGAAAGAACAAAAGACTAAGAATATCAAAGGGACTAATGGGGGAAACATGAAAAGGAAGGATGTTTAGCACTACTAGATATTAAACTATATTACAAAGCAGTAATTATCAAAAGTGACTGAAATAGAAAGGTAAATCAGCGGAACAGAGTAGGTATGGTCTACAGAATCAAAAGAATCTAGTTACCTAGTGTTTGACAAGCATAAAGATGTAATTTTACACCATTTACAAAGAGAAAGTCAATGTACATGTTGCAATGTTAATGAGATTTATGTTAATGAAAGACTTTCCCTGCCCATTAGGGCCACAGATACATACATACGTACATACATACATACATACATACATACATACATATATACATATATATTCTGAGGTGAGGTTTTGTTTTTGGTGGCTTAGGAGAAGACTCATGTGCCAGATCAGACTCTGGGTGGTGCCCCTCCCCTTGAGCTTTCAAAATCAAGATTATGGTTCTTCTTTCTCTGGTAATTGTATGTATGTAATAGTCAAACAGTTGGATCTCTCTGTTGATCTGTGACTCAGCCATACTACTACTAG
The DNA here is from genome assembly GCF_028372415.1 of Notamacropus eugenii. NCBI lineage: Eukaryota > Metazoa > Chordata > Mammalia > Diprotodontia > Macropodidae > Notamacropus > Notamacropus eugenii. The sequence goes on from NC_092873.1 coordinate 446,647,995, forward strand.
ATCTGTTTCCAAAGAGGATTAGGGAAGAGAGAAGAGAACTTGCATGTTTCTTAATATTTATAGCAACTCTCTTTGTGGTGGCAGAGAATTAGAAATTGTGGGCATGCCTACCAATTGAGGAATGGTTAAACAAATTTTGGTATATGTTCATGATGGAATATTACTCTGCTATAAGAAATGATGAACTCAATGATTGTAGAAAAGCACGGAGAGACCTCCATCAAATAATGAAGAGTGAAGTGAGAAAAACCAAGAGAACACTGCACACAGAAACAGTAATACTGTTTTAAGAACAACTTTGAGAAATGAAGTCATTCTGACTACTAAAAATACCCAGATTAATCTAAAAAATCCTAGGAAGGAAGATGCTACTTGAATCCAGGAAGGAAAGACTTGGACCTATGAAGGAAGATGCTATACCTCTTCAAAAAATAGATAAAAATAGATGATAGGAGGCAATAAACATAGTACAGTCATACATATATGTGTAAATATATATGTCTATGTTTATAGATATCTGTGCACGTGTTTGTGTGTGTGTGTGTGTGTGTGTGTGTGTTTAATTATTGACTTCTTTAAGGTAGAGGTGGGGGAAGGGAGGAGAAAAAAAAAAAGCAAAATAAAAAGTATCCAGCAGAGAACAACTGAAAACCAACAAGGAAATAAGGAATAGTAGGGCAGCTATGAAAACAGTGTGCAGTATTTATTATATAGATTTCTTGAAATGGAAATGTATTCTTTTATATATAGAATCCATTCGTATGGTCTGCTGTGTGTATGACATTTTTTCTTTTCTCATTTTGTATTTAAGTATAAAATTTTAAAAAATTAGAGTAGTATATAAATACTAGCTACATATAGTTATAGATTTGACTATTTTCTTTAGAAAGAAAGTAGTTTGAATGTAAGTGATTTGCTATTTTTATGTGTCCAAACAGAATTCATACTTAGGTGCCAGGGTTTCAGGGTGCCATCTTTTGTCAAGGAATGTGTGCTATTTTATAATAGAAAATGGGTGGAATGTGCTACCTTGGAGAGAAATATAAATAATGAATGAAATTAAATGGAAGTAATGCATTTTAATAGAATAAAACAAACATTAATTTGAAAAGAGCTATTACCTTTACCATTGCTTAAAATCTCCCTCCCTCCTTCTCTCTCTCTCTCTCTCTCTCTCTCTCTCTCTCTCTCTCTCTCTCTCACACACACACACACACACACACACACACACACACACACAGTGCATGAACGAATGCATACATATGGCAAATTTCAATGATGGCCAGGCTATGGGATCATATGAAACACTCGGCTATAGCTGTCTCTGTGGAGACTTGAGAAAGAAGGCTTCATTTTTAACTTTCCATTCAGAAATGAGACAGTCATTTTTCCGTTAAATTATTAGAAATATCAATTATGAATACTTTATTTCCCGGTGGTATTTTCCACAGCAAAAGAGATCAAAATGCATTCCTTTGAAGATTCACATTGTCAGCTGCAGTGATTTCCTGCACAATTAACAGCCATTAATTAATGTTCTTTTGGACCTCATGATTTATGCTGTCATATTATCCAGAGATAAATTTTAGTATTTCCAGCTGCAGTCTCAGTAATTATTCAGGATTTCCATAAGGTCTTCAGAAGTTTTCATCTGTCTTCTATCATCACTAGAAATGACATTAGAGATGAAATTCTGGTTGATCAATGAGGACACCTAAATCAAGGATTCTTGAGATACTACAAAATGATTGATTTAATGAGTTTTCTCTACCCAACACGATTACAGTGATGCTTATAGGGTTTGCTTTCACTACTCTTATCCAAAGAGAAACTTTTATTAGAGTCTACAGAATTTAAATAATTAAAGCTGCCTAAATTAATTTAATTAAATAATTAAAGCTGACCCAGTAAATCTCTTTTTCCATTTCTTTTAATGTTATATATTTTCATGATCAACTGGCAAAGAACAATTGTGTGACCTAATGTCCTTTGGCTGTTGTAGGATAATCATCATGTAAGAATTTGGTGTTGGATTTTGAGTCAGAGAACGTGGGTATGAATCCTTTATAACTTTGAAGAAATCATTGAACTCAGAGGTATCAAACATTTGCCTGCCAGACACATGAAGTTCACAGAAGTTCTATCAGAACCAGATTAAAAGGTAATTGGGAAACGTGTTTCAAAATAAATAGCAATACAATACAACATACATAAAATTATTTTGTGGTTTTCTAAGTCAATATTGCCACAGGTATATATTTCTATTTGATTTTAACACCACTGATATAACTGATCTAGAACTCAACTAACTCCTCTATAAAATGATGGAGTCAGGCAACTTCCAAGAACTCATCATATTCTAAAACATAATATAGAAACACACTTCAGCATTGTAAATATAATTCATTCTTTAGCATCTGTATGTAATGGTTCTTTGAACATTCCCTATTGGTTATCAACAGTTGGTGAGGCAGTGTGGCAGAGTTTTGTATTCTGGAACATCTATTTGGATTAAATCCTTGTCCCTGATGTACCCTAGCTGTGTGACTATGGTCAAGTCATTTAATCCCTCATGGTCCTAAATAAGTCTTGAAGATTATACGTTAGTGAGAGGTTGCCATGAAGTAATTTCCACAATGTAACTTCCCTATGCTAATGAAATATTGAAAGCAACAAGGATAATAGCAGCCGTAGCAGCAGTAGCAGTAAACACTCCTCCCTCCCATTTCAAAACAATCAAAAATCTCTAATAGTCAACATGTCACTTTAAGATTTACAAGTCATTATGATGATAACTATGAGAGTTTAAAGATCTTCCCCACCCATCCTGCCCATTAAGGAAAGCTTGAGTAGGGGAGGCCCACACTTTTTTATAATTTTCTAGTGAGGCACTGGTTTTCTAGGGTTGTGATGCCCTCTGGCTCTGAAAAATGTGTAAAGAAGTTGAGGTGAGGTTTTACTTTGGGATTTATTCATTGGAAGCTCTTGTTCAGAAGAGACTCGGTGCAGTCACAGCAGAGTGCCTCCCCTTTTGCCCTGTACCCCCCCAAAAAACCCAGATATTGGTACTTTTTTCTCTGGTAACTATGTATGTATGGTCAGGCAGTTATCTGTCCGTTGATCTGTGATGTATCTATTGCTTGTGGTTAGGCAGCTGGAAGCCCTGTCTATAGATTTTTTATTTATCTGTATTTTCTCTAAAGTTCAAGGGTGCTGACTTTTTCCCTGGAACTAAGTGAATGATATATGTGCTTGATTAAAGTGATAGTTGACCCCTCAAAAGGTGTTTTCTTTTTAGTAATGCAGATCTAAGAACCTGTATAGCAGGCCTTCCTGGGTATGTTGGAGTCCTTGTTTTTACAGTCATTTTCTTCACAATCCTTTGATTGTGTACAAGGCATATGTGCATGTGTATATGTGTGTGCATATGAGTATGTATATATGCATGAGTATGTATATGTATGCATATATATCTATATACATACATGCATTTGAAAACTGAGCCTTTATGAAAGTAATTTAAATGTTGTCACAAAAGCTAGTGTCTGAGATAGGTTTGAACTTAGGCCTTGCTGTCTAGCAGTTTATCTTCTATACCATGCTATCAGCTGACACGTTGACACAGTTTTTCATCTATAGATAGCTACATAACTTAATGTGTTAATTTCTTGACAAAAGGAAATTTTAAAGTTTTTTTTTTAGTCATCATGTAATTGACAACTGTATTGAACTCAATAATATAAATACTGTAAAACTGTGATGAACTCAGATAGAAACAAGGGCCATTAAACAATGAATTTACCTTATCTATATTGTATTACATTTTTAATTTATTTTGTTAAATATTTCCAAATTCTATTTCTGAAAGATGCAGACACAGACACGCACAAACACACACAGATATATACACAGGCCTATTATAATTGGTATAAGAGAATGTTAAAGTGTCTGAATGTCATGCACACACATTTCCTATGATATCAAACATAACTAGGATGATGACACAATGGGAACATTCAAGCCATTTTTCAAATTATCTGAGATAAATGAAAATGTGGTAAGAGGATGGGGATTGGAGGCTGATTCATATTTAAGTCTAATTATTGCATGGTTGATAGTGGTCCATATAATGCAGGTGAGTATGGACCATAAAACAAACAAACGTATAAATAAAAGGAGTATCAACAATAACCAGTTTAGGTTGCTAACATTCCCTTGCCTAGTAAGAAACTAATCTGCCCTGAGCATACAAAATGAAATATTTTCCTGTCATTTCTCTTTGATGAGGATCCCATGGCATGGGATTCTCAATAGGATGTAAAATCTCAAATCATGTCATAAAACTCCTTTATTGGACTAATACAAAAGCATTTTCAAATAATCTAATGTTGTATAAGCCTAATTACCTCAAATTTCATACCTCAATGATAGTTTTAAAAAATGAAATTATGTTTAAAATTATGGAATGGTGTTATGAAACTTAAATAAGATTTCAGTAAAGTTCCTTATTGGTTGCAGCAGTATGTATGACTGATTGTTTTTCCCCATAGAGAACTTACTTCATCTTTTGAAATATTGATCCATTGCATAATAATATGACTACACTTCAAATTTCAAGCATTTTCTTGCTCCAGGGTCTGGAAAGTTGGTAAATAAGATTAAAAAGTTGTTTTAAAACCTCAAACCACCTAGTAGCTGTTAGGAAATTCATTTTCCCAACCATCTCTGAAATGATGGCGAGATCATTCCATCCCAGTGTTGCACAATACATTTGCACATTTAATTTCTAAAAAGGTTAATTACACTGCACTGTTTATATGACCCTGCATGCATACTGAAGCTGGGAAGCAGAAATGATTTTTTAAGTATACATTGAAGGAGTAGATCCCACCTTCCAGGGTTGTTTTTAATGTTTTGTTTTTTGTTTTGTTTTTGGTGTGTTTGTGTATGTGTTTGAGTGTGTGTTCATTCAAGCAAGAGGAGATATACATATCTCTTCTGTGATTGTGTTTAGGATTCCTGAAATTTAAACCTGGAGGAATATGAGAAAAAGCTCAATAACAAATGGATTTTTGATACCAGCATCTAACATAATCACTTCCCCCTCCCCCAACTTAAAAAAAAAATACTGCAAACTAAACAATTTTGAAAAATCCTAGCCTAAGATTGGCTTCCTTTTACTCTCCTCAGATCAACTAGTCTCAGAGTCAACTGAAGAAGCTCCACTGCACATTGTTCATTGTGCAGCTCAATATCCATTATATTAAGACTGGAGGTGATGAATTTCTCCTTACCATAGAAGCTGCTATTTATTGAGAAAGAGAGAGACAGACAGAGAGAGACAGAGGCAGTGAGAGACAGAGAGACAGAGACAAAGAGAGAGACAGAGAGAGGATTTATTAAACACTTAATATATGCCAGACCCTCACTGTGCTGATCAGTGGAGACTCATGTGCAAGCAAACAAGACAGCCCCTGCCTTCACCAGTCTTGCATTCTAATGGCAGATGATTACACATCAAAAGAAAGTTTGAAAAAGATCAAGGACAATGCAGCACAGTATAGACATGTTGAGAAAGTGACGCGAAATACATGGTTTGGGGCAAGATAAAATGAAAACTTATTTTTAAGAGCCCAGATTCTCAGGGTCACATTCTAATAATGTCCAATTGAGAAGAGGGTAGACAGTAGGGCTAGCAATTTTAATTGGAGTGGAAGCAGCATGTTGTAGAAATATCCAAAATGTCTCTGTACTATTTTCCCAATAATCCTAGATATGTCCCTTGAAGCAAAGGACAATAAATCTATTCTGTGGTATAATCTTTTTCCCATTCTCTTTGACCTAATATTTCTTAGTAGGATGGTTATAGATAGAGGAAATGAAATGCATTAGGAACATCTAAATAAATAGTGTGATCCATAATTTATGGAAAGTGGTACGCCTGATGAGTAGAGGAGTACATTGATAGCCTTTGACTCAGAAAAGTCCCACTCAAATTTTTATAAAGAAAAAACTGTAGGATAGTTTGGAGGAGGTTTTGGCATGCAAAAAATTGAGAACAATCCCTTTGGTGGAAAATACCAAGTATCAGAGATAAACATTAAATTGGTTTGTGGTTACTGTACCTAAACCTGGAATTTTTGACTGGGATGTCCATAAAATTTTAGCACAGGGGGTTCTGCTCCAGATTATGCAGATGGGGAGGAAGAGTGGCAAAGTGAAAGTCTTTTATGCAAAGGACCCTGGGTCTGGAGCTAATAGCATCACTAAAGCTGGGACAATTCAGGAATATCTGATATTCCCAACCCACAAGGAGTACCCTTAAAACTTCTTCCACCTCTCTCTATCCCCTGCTCTTGTTTTATTAGTGGACACTGAACTGGGGGAAACTATTTTTTCCCTTACTTTAAAACTTTTTCCAAACCTTCCTAGGGAATGCTATTACCAATTGATAAACTAAAAGTTAGGCATTGACAACATTAAGTTACCACTAGGGGACAGTAGGGAGCCACCTAATACCCCACTGGCAGCGACAGAGAAACAAAAGTTCAGAGCCAAAAGGGAGAAAACAAAAATGAAAGCAAAAACGCTAATGGAAGCAGTAGCTTTAAGAAACCTCAAATTTGAAATAGTAAGTGGAAGGCACCTTGGGAAGAAACCTGGACTTAGAATTAAAGTAATTGGACTGAAATCCTGGCTCCTCAACTTCATACAATTTAGCTGATTTTCTTTTTTTTTTTTGGTCTGTTTTGGGCTAGATCACCTCCAAGGTGCCTCCATTCCTAAATCTATGATTTCTGATCTTTAGGGCTAATGACTGCTTATTCAAAATTTCAGTTATATTTTCCTCTTTTTTAAATTAAAAACTCTTCTCTATAAATTTACAAAACACCTATTTAAAAGTGAGGAGTTCCTGTAAATTTATTTAGCGATGCAATATGAAGATTGTACCAAATTTTCTACTAAAATACATATAAATCAAGAGAAGGGATGAAGCTGTCTAATGCCACAAGTGAAGTAAGGCCTATTATGGCATAAGACTTTCTGACTGACAAGCATTCAAACATTGTAGACAAACTATCACGCTAGGTGGTAGATAGCATTCTGGACCTGGAATCAGAAAGATCTGAATTTAAATTCAGCCTCATACACTCACTAGCTATGTGACCTTGGGTAAGTCATTTAGCATCTGTTGTCTCAGTTTCCCCATCTACAAAATGGGAGTAATAATGTCACCTATCTCCCAGGGTTATGAGTATAAAAAGAGATATAAAGTGCTTTGCTAATCTTTAAATTCATGATCATGACCATGATGACATGAAGCTTTCTCTTTTTCAGTCAGTGTTATCTATTAGAAACAAAGCTAGACTCAGAGTCAGAAGATTTAATGGGGATAATGAGATCTGCACTAGAAAGTTTATCAGGTTTTTTTAAAGAAAGTGTTTTGTAAATCTTAAAGTAGCACATAAGTATAGGGGGTGGCTCTTCAGAATCTTCAAACTGATTCTCAGTTTATGTGGTTTTATAATACCCAACAAATCCTCTGACCATACTTTAGCTTATTATTTTTGCTTTAAAATGTAGAGTCAAAAATGTCACACAATCCCTCTGTCATAGTTTGATGAAGAAAATACAGCTCAACTCAATCTAGATGATGTGTTTTTTTCCCTTAACAATCCTAAGGTCAGGGTTGGTAGAGTGGAAAGGGCTTGGGGCTCTGAGCATTTGAGTTCAAATTCTAGCCCTTCTACTTTGTGACAATATCTTTGAGCCTCATTTTTCTCTTCTGTAAATGAGGTGGCTAAACTAGATGGTCTTTGTGGTTCCTTCTAGCTACAAATATATGTCCATATTAGCTTATTGGTTTATGATGTTATCTATTTATGCATATATATTATATATTTAAATATTATAGATCTATAAATAAGTTTATTGATCCTCATCATATTAACTCATATTCAATTTTCAGTGAAAATTATTTTTCAAATCAACATTTATTTGTCTATGTCCCTCATTTAGTATTTGAACAATTGATTTCTTGAAGGAACCTAGCTTAAGCCTTATTCAATTTTATGTTGTTGTTTTAACATTTTCCTCTTTATCTGCTCTTTGAGCATTTGCTGAACTCCGATTCTTTTACTTAACAAAGTCCATGTAGCTTTTGGATTGCTACAAGGTCTTGGGAAGTTTCCATTATTTCTTTTGCTAAAGTCTCTTTGTTGTGAGAACTCCTATCAGCAACTCAGGTCCCAATACATCTTTAACTTATCTGTAAAGTCCAGTGGAATTTCCTGAGACACGTAAAGGCAAAAGGACTTACTCAAATGACTCAGTCAATGACTTTTAGAGCAAGATTCAGCAAACATTGGCCTGAGGGTGATATGAGACATAAAAAGTATTTACATTTAAAAATAAAGTTTATTTAAATTATATTTAAAAATATAAAAAATAATTCTTAGCTCCCCAGATTTTTCCAATCCAGGCAGAGGGCCACAAAAGACTGGATCTGGCTGTTGGGCCTTTGTTTACCAACTTCCTGTCTTGGAGTGAGGATTTATTTTATCTATCATTTGTTCAAGGTCATCTTGATATGCTCATTTAATTGGGTCACGAACCAAAGTCTTTGTGGAATCATTTTCCGTCTGTTTTATGAAACACTATTGCTTATCATCTTCTATCTTCTTAAATTATTTTTTCAAAGGAATTTATGTTCTAAACTTGAGTTGCACTTTTCTGATGCATCCATATACTTAGCCAAGAGATCATATTTTTGCTGACTAAGCTAATTTTTGGCCATTTTTATCTCCTTGTTGTAGTGATTACTTTATATAATTTCAATTTCTGTAGGAAATACTCTTAGTTCATGTTATTATATTTAATGACTTGCAATTTTTCAGCATGTATAGTTTGCGTTAAGGTCCTTTGTAACTACTATAATTTTACTTTTATATAACTTCCAAATTTCTCACTCGACTCAATTTCCATAACGTACTTTTCTACTCTACCTCACTTCCAAGCCTAGGTGGTCATAACCTTGACTTTCCATCACCTACAAATGTTCCACTTCCATATTCATGAGCTCCAAAATTATTTTACCATTTTTATCATTTAAACTTTTGCTATGAATTATGAACCCTATCTCAATTCTTTAGCTGCATTTTGATCTCTAATAGTTCTGTTCCTTACTTCTTTCCTGGATCATTAGCCCTATCCTTCCTTGAACTGTTGGGATTGGAAGCTCAATTCCGTGTGGACGGTCTCGGGCAGGTAAAAGTGGGACTTCTAAATCTTAGAGTCTTACGAGGCCCTCCATGAACAGCGGGGGTTCGAGAAGGTCAGACTGAGCTAGCTCGGCTAGCTCGGGTATTTCTGCCTCTCCCCGGGAGATACATGATGGGTGGAGTCTCCCTGCCCTCGAGGTCATCCCGGATTGGAGCACACCTAGTTACCTAACAGCACGGTATTGAGATGCAAACTGTGTGGCTGAAAGTTAAGTAGGATTGAGGAAGCCGGAAAGCTCTCTTAGCACGTGTGGAGCCAAGAGGACAGTAGGCTCCGCTTTCTTCTTTCCTCTCTCCCTTCCCCCTCTCTCCCCGCTTGTACTTCTACTTCCAATCCCTTAAGCTTAGCCTCCTTAGGAAATCTCCCCCTCTTCCTCCTAAGGAAGACCCCCCTGCACATGTAACTAGACCCTGAAATAAAGCTCAACCCCTGTTCGACTCTGGAACGTCCTTTCTCTCATACGTTTATCCGGTTTGGCCAACCGAAGACCTGGGACAGGTAAGAAAGACTTGGGTAGCCCAATACAGGCCTCTAGGTCTGGCATTGAACTACCATTTAGTAGGTTCAGCTCTACATAGTCTTCTACTGTAAAATTTGTTACCTCTTATTCTATTGCTGATCATGCCTTGACAAACCTCAACTTTTGTTTTTCTTCCTAAGCTGGTAGAGCTGGAACAAGTCACAAAGTCAATACAAATTTATGGACCCTTACTGCAACAAGTAAACCTTTTATACTTCTCTATTTTATTTTGCTGTACTATTCAACAGAAACCTTTTTGTCCCTCCTTAAGCCTCCAATGACATCTCTTTCCTGTACTCTTTTACTTGAATACTTCTTCACACTTCACCAACAAAATGAGGTCTTTTGCTATGAACTCTTGCTTATTACTTCTGCTTTGTCTCCTACAACCCAGATATCACCATCCACTATTTCTTCAACCACCCGTCTCATGTGTAGATGTGGCCCCTATCATTTCCAAGGTAAATTAATCTACCTGCACCTTTGATTCCATCCCATTCCATTTTTTCCAACAGATTTTTCCCACTTTTATTCATTCTCAGTCATTAATCTCCAGTCTCTAAATACCAGCTGCTTTCCTACAGTCTGCAAAAAGTCCCACATCTCCCAGTCTGAAAAAAAGTAAACAAATCACTTAGAAAATAAGCAAAATATTTACATAAGTCCAAAATTCTACATATTATCTATCAGTTTGTTTGTCTCTTCCTCCTTATAATCTTGCTTAAGAAAGTTATCTATATTTGCACTTCCATTTCCTCCCCTCCTACTCAATACTAAATGTAATTTGGCTTCTGACCTCTTCATTCAGCTGAAACTGCTCTTTCCAAAGTTTGTTTTCTTAATTGACGTATCCAATCAAGATCTTTCTTGACATCTTCACAGTCTTTGATGCAATCAATCATCATCTTCTCCTGATAACTCTGACCTCTCTATAATATCTAAATTTTCATGGCATTTCTCTCTATTGGTTCTCCTCCTACTTGTCCAACTGCTCTTGTGCTGAATTCTTACCTAGGTCACACTCAGCCTTTTAAGGTTATATCCTTTAACCTCTTGTTTTCTTCCTCGATACTAGTTAACTAGATAATTTCATCAGCTCCCACATTTTGAACCATCATTACTATGGTAATGATTTTCAGATCTATATATCCAAATTTAATATCTTCTAAATTCCAACCTCACAGCACTAACTGTCTTTTGGATATTGTGAATTTGACCTCTCATAAACATTGTGTATAAAACTGACTTCATTGTCTTATACCCCCGAATTTTTCCTTCTTCCCAAATTTTCTATTTCTCTTGAGGGTTCACCATCCTTCTAGTCAGACAGGTTCTGAATTATGGTGCTTTCCTAAACTTCTCTCTCCTTGTCACAACACATATCTAATATGTTTCCAAGTTTAGTCATTTCTACATTCACATATATTGTTTTATATGTCTCCTTTGTACCATCACCCAGGTGTGTGTTTTCAGCACCTCACACCTGAACTATTACGATATCCTTTTGGTTGTTATCACTCACATTGTCTTTTCTCATTCCAATCCATACTTCACTCAGCTGCCAAAATGATGTTCCCAAAGTCCAATCCTGACCATGTCAAACTCTCAGTTTATAAACTGCTGTGGTTCCTTATTATCTACCCTATCAAAAATAAAGTGGCATGCAAATCCCTTCACAGCCTGGTCCCATCCTACCTTTATAATATTTACTACCATCCATGTATTTTATGATCCACTGACAGTAGCATCCTGTATCTTTCTTGCCCAAGTAATTCATCTTCCAACTCCATGCCTTTTCACTTGCTGTCCTCAATGTCCTTCATCACTTCTGATTCTTGGCATTGATAGCATCCTTCAAGACTCAGTTCTATTTCCCCTTTCTTCATGAGGCTTCCTTTCATAATTCCTATCTTATTGCTAATGCCTTATTTCTTAGATTTGTTTCTGCTTACACTGTACAAATCTTGTATGCACATTTTTTGTTTGTTTTTTAATATTTCATCTTCATCAATAGATTGTCAGGTGCTTGAGAGTTTGGAATTTGTTTCTCCCTTTCTTTCTATCACCAGCATGTAGTATAGTACTTGACACATAGTGCGCACTTAATAAATGTTTACTGACTGCCTGACAACCTTTCTTCTAATCTGGCATTAATTTTGATTTTGTTACTGTTGTTGAAAGTTCTTCTGTACACATTTTTTTCCAGAAATGGCTCCCTAACTATCAATCAGTTGTTTCCTGTCTAAAATATGACTATTTTTAAATTATGATTTATTGGCACAAGGCAGGCCTTCCATTTAAAAATACATATTTATCAAATATGACTATGATGTTATTGTAGTCTATTAATTTTCTTCTTATTTTTTTCTTAATCATGAATCTTAACACTTAGAGCTGTAAAAACAAATGAACAAAGACATCTTAGAGATAATCTAATCATTTCCATTTATTTTAGAGATATAGAAACAGGTACACAGAGATTGTGATCTGATAAAGGAAACATGAATTTTTTTTTCATCTTCCTCTTTACCCCATTTGTAAGTACCAAAATATATATTGACTTAGTTTGGAAGAGTTCTTCAAAGGCTGTCTCTTGCCCACTGCTCTTCTGCAATTGCCAGTTGTCTTAACTTATGTCTTGCCATTGGACTCCAGTGACTCTGGAGGAAAGAATGAGGCTGATGACTTTACATAATTCTGTCTCACTTCAATTCAATTCATTTGCAAATCAAAACATTCTGATGTCATTGGTCCTCTTTGAGAACAAAGACTGAACAACAAAAAACAATAATGTTGATTCATAAACTGAAATTATCTTCATGGTGTTCTTTTTTATTTTTTGGCTTGTTCTTTTCTGGAGCACTTGCAGCTAATATGATCAAGCATCCTATGAAATGATGCTTCTTATTGTCTTTGATTTTACACTGAAATCAATACCATGCAATTCATTCCAATAAGTATTTATTAAATTCCTAGAATGTGTCAGGCACTATGTTACACACTGGGGATAAAATCAGTCAAAAGATAGTCCCTGCTCTCAAAGAGCTTATGATCTAATGGGGGAGACAACACACAAAAAGAAGCAGGAATGTGAGGTGATCAAGTGATACCTGGCACAGAGGAATCTGTTCTGTGAAACCAGGCAGAGCAGCAGATGCAGAGTAGAGTTAGTAAAAAAAAAAAAGTCCAGTTAAAGAACAAACTCCACTGTCTTTATCTGTCCTTTCAAGGAAATCGTGTTGGTCATCCTTTCATTTAGCTATAAAAATATTTCTGTTCTTTATTTTGATTCATGCAAGAATACTAGAATGGATATCTTTGGTTTCTCCAGCAGTATGAGAACTTGGTGATTATTAGACAAGACATAACTTTCAAATTTTCAATAGTTAACGTTTGCAGGTGATCTAAACCTCGGATCCTTACAATCTATACTTACCTTTCCACTTTGTCTCCATCATTGTAAAAGCAGAAGGGAATTATGTGGGAGTCAAAACTAGTTTGCATTTTCCCCCCATGAATTGGCAAGACCAAAATATTTTGCCATTGCTGGTGAGTATTTTCATTGTTTGCTAAATTGATTCTTGTATTGTAGATGCATTTCATTACTTGGATCATCCAGTGAACTTTCATTCTTTAGTTTAAATAGTTGGAAATTCAATCAACTATACTATGGCTCAGCTTACCTGTACCTAGGCTCCTGCTGTTCTGATAAGAGCATCAGTTTTTCAGTAAAAAGACTTGAATTTGTTACATTATTTGTCTACTTAATATTTGACTAACATTGGGCAAGTCAATTATCTCTCTTGACTTTAGTTTGTTTATCTATAAAATATTGAGATTGAACTAGGTGATTGCTAATTTCTTTTCAAGCCCTACATTTAGGATCTCATAATTGTATGCAGAAATATAATTCACTGTTGAATCTGAATATCTGTTTTAACAAAAGCAATAAAAAAGGGAATAAAGTTGGTATAGCATGAGTTGTTCTTAGTGAACTCAATAAACAACATCTCATTCTAAGCATTCCCCAAAGCTTTATTCAAAAATCTGTGATATAAATTTGCTGGAGATTGATGTTAAACTTACCATGTTAGTTTATATAATCCCCTTTGTGAAAATTTGTAAAAGCTGTACCTAACTCAGGTCTTTTAGTACTATTTTTGTCCTCCAGGATTCCTTAAAGGTAGTAATAGCAGTTCACCACTCAACAGATGGCAATGTTATCAGTATCTCAGTCTTTGTAAATATTCAACTATTTCTCAACTCCATTTTTAATTTTACCATTTTGTGTTATGCTTAATATTTCAAACATTTACAAATCTCTCCTTGAGAGTTTATTGAGCATAAATTTTGAATAAACAAAAGGCTACATTATTAGAGGTAATTAAACAAAATATCCTTTTACACATTATGAACATAGAAAAATATATTTTACATAAAATGATCATAATGATCAGAGTGTTATTCAAGGTAGATTGTTGTTTACAAATGCTACTAGCATTTGTTCGCATGACTGTTAATACCTTGATATAAATAATAATCTCTCAATTAAGGTAATAGATTCAAAATTTGCTTTAATGTGAATTTAGGAGAAGTAGAGGGAAATAAGGGAAGATGGTCAGGAGAAACTTGACGCACACCTTTTGTTAAGAGAGGGAAAAGTGATAGTGGAGAATTACCAAGAAATATTATGAGAATAAAGCAATCATTTAAAGTAGGCATCAATTGTCACAGTGGACAATATGTTAGAATTGGGTTCAGTCTAGTCCTACCTCAGATGCTTGCTTGGTTTGTGATTCTGGACAAATCATTTACCCTTTCCGACTCAGCACCATTGCTCTAAAGAGCTTCACAAATTTAAAGTACCATGAAAATGCTAGCTATTACTTGTAATAATACAAGCAGCAGTAGCAATAAACCCTCAGATGTTCAGACCGTGATCCATAGAGTGAGGGACAGGACAACAACAAAGGAAGTCGGTGCTAGACAAGATGATGGATAATCAGAGCTTCATGTGCCCTGAGATGTCTGCAGTAGTTATGAAGGTCTGGGAGAAATGCTTTAACACTGATAAATCGTGCCCTGGACATAGCACTGATTAGATCAGCACCCAAGTCAGTGTGATATCATGCTCATAAAAATAAACGAGATAAATAGGGAAGACTGGAATGGCAGGTTGGTCCTACCAAAACTTTTGGAATAAAAATTTCCCTTAGAAGATTGTAAAGCAAGTGGTGTTTCTTCATGCTCCAGTATCTTAAAAAGATAAGATAAATTCGAACAAATCACAAATAACAATACCTCTACCTACTGGCAATGCTTCAAAGCCAATCTAACTGATACTAGAGCAGCAATGCACAAGAGCACATGAAATGGACTGAAGAGAAGAAAACTTTCATTGTGAACTAGACCTGTAGCACAGAAGAAATAGGAACAGATCAAAATTCAGATTAGGGTTTCCAGCTACATTGTGTTTATGGTACTGTCAACTCCAAGCCACATAGTAAAGTATTGCCAACTAATGCATGACTATTATAAGAAATAACTTAATACTTAATTATAGACTCAAAGAAATAAGGGATAAAATCAAGAAGTTCCAAAAATCTGAAGAGGAAAATATGAAAAACCTGAGGTTACTGAAAACTTTCCTTTAGTGAAAACCCTCAAAGTACTACATAAAAACAGAATGGGTGACAACAGTGATGTTTCAAATGATTTTGAAAAAAGAGATGACATTACTTAGACTGGAATTCTAAAAAGACGACTTTTGTTTGTTTACATGCATTAAATTACTAAACTAATTATATAGAATGAAATATTTCAAAATACTAAGTGCTTAAATTTACTCTAATCATAAATGAATTAGCAAATTAGTCTCAAGATATTTGAAATAAAGGGTTAAAAATATTTTGGGACTTGTGCTGAATAATTTTCATGGTAGAAAGTCCTCCACAGACTGATCCACATAAAATACTTGACTAGAGGAAAAGAGAATGAGTTCCTTTTTGGACATAGTGAATTATTTTTTTTTTGACCTTCATTTTGTATTTGTTCTCTTTAATTTTATTCTGCATGTTCTCATGTGTACATGTCCAACTCCAGTCAACCCAAGTAAAATGTAAGGTCTTTACAAGACAAGATTGTTTCATTCTTTGTTTTTGTATTCCCAGAGAATGACACCATGCTTGTCACACCCACACCGTAGGCACTTAGGGTATGCTTGATGATGGATTACTTTGTATAACCTCCATTTCTAATAAGATCTAAGTGCTCTGCATGTTAAAAAAAAAAAACCCTCAGAATATTCTTGTTAAGTATATATGGAATGGATTATATCAATACAAAATCCTGATGGTTAGGTTCCTTGAGGTTATCTCATCAGCAAACGTTTAAGTTAATCTCACTTAGCATGGTACTGGTACTTCCCCACATTTGAATGGAATTTTCATTTATATGTTTACCAGTAGAGTAGAGAAAAGAGAAGTAGAGAAATGGAAGAAATTCTATAGGTGGCTTTCAATTTATTCTTACTCTTCCTTTTAAATATTTCATTTTCATCCGCATTAGTTGTGTGAGCATTGCTAAAGATTTATTGCTTTCCAGAACACAATATATTTTGGGAGTTGTTAATAAATTTTATATTGAGATATGGGGGGGGGGTTGTTTCAGTTCATTCTTTCCTAACTTGGGATCTTGAGCAACATTCAGTGCTTTTATAGATATTCTGGCAGTGAAAAAAGGATCTGAATTGATGTTTTCTCTCAGTGCTGTCTTTTGTGTATAAATAAATGCAGTGTTCAGTGAGTTATTTTTTCTTTCTTTTTCTATTCTTAAGACACTTCTGTAATTTTTGAATAATAATCCTCTTTTCAAGGGCTAAATAGCTTATATAATTATAAAATAAAGGAATTTGATAAGTAGGTCATAAGTTCATGTCTAAAGAAAAATAGTATTGAGTGGATGCTGGTGATGTTGAATAAATTAGACATTCTAGGTCAGTTAGATGACCCAAAAGAAAGACTTTGAACTTTGTTGCTGCTGGACTCTTCAATTAATTTGAACTCCATAAGCTTCCAAGATGTTACAGAAAAGGCTATGTTTTAATTAGTTTCAGGATGCTTTTTGAAAAGCTCAAAATCTTTATTTATTCTAATAGTCAGTTTCACACAGTTGCAGAATCATAGAATTTTAAAGCTGGAAGGGAACACAGTGGTCATTCAGTCCAACTCATATATGAATGGAATCTTGATAATACATATGTTAAGATGTTCATTTAACCTCAGCTTTGAAAATCTCCAGTGAGAAGCCCACCACTTCTAGAAACTGTCCATTCAAAATCTATGTAACCATAATTATATACTTTTTCTGTCATTGTTCATAACTTTGCCCCTTTTTTGCACATTTTATACATTGTTTTTATTTCTGACATCTGATCTGAAATAGAAGACGATAAAGCATACAACTTTTATTCAGATATTTGAGCACAACCAACCTATCCTCTGAGTTTTCCTCTTCCCAGGCTAACTATTTCATGTTGCTTCAAGTGACTTTCATGTCATATGCACTCAAGAACATAACATATAAGACTTGATTTTTTTTTCAACTCTTGAATGTAAATCTATTAGATTTTCAGATCAGTTCTTTGGATTGTCAAGATAATTCTGGATTATGACTATAATCAAGTGTTCTAATTATCAGTTCTAATGTTATGTCATCTGAAAATTTGATAAATGTACCACTTATCCTTTCACACATCTTTTTGATTAAAATGATATAAATCCAAACAGATTCTGAGGGTACTTCATTAGGGATTTATTGCAAGTGGACAATGAATCATCAATTGTTGAGTATGGATATTTAATGAGTTTCAATCCTATCTCTGTGCTTTCCATAATAAGAAGATATTAATAACAATGACAGACAAAGAAGAAGGAGAAGGTGGAGGAGGAAGAGAAGAAGAAGAAGAAGAAGAAGAAGAAGAAGAAGAAGAAGAAGAAGAAGAAGAAGAAGAAGAAGAAGAAGAAGGAGAAGGAGAAGGAGAAGAAGGAGAAGGAGAAGAAGAAGAAGGAGAAGAAGAAGAAGAAGGAGAAGAAGAAGAAGGAGAAGAAGAAGAAGAAGGAGAAGAAGAAGAAGAAGAGAAAGAGAACGAAGAGGAAGAGGGGGAGGAAGTTATTATTATTAACATTAATTATTCACAATAACATGATTTATGATGACATTTATGCCAAAATAAGCTATAGATGGATTATTTTAAAGAGCCTCAATTTAATGATCAATACAGATTACATATGGAAATTATGGAGAAAGGAGACACACTATAGAACACTATAAAAATTTAGCACTTACTGAATGTCACAAAAATATCAATTGGTAGCTAAAATTACAAACCAGAAGCTCTTTTTCTTTCAAAGACTAATGAAGCAAATACCCAAAATGAAAACCTTAAAATGACTTGGATAATTCAACTAACACATTGTACTAGTCCTCTACTACTTAGTCTATATAACTTTGATTCATAAAAAACTTAAGAACTTCTCAAATAGATGAGTAAATCAAAATCATGCAGGGAGCAGGATGGGATATATTCAAGCCCTCTTGACTCCATCTAGTTTCCAGGATAGCAACTTTTCCTGGAAATATTTTTATCTGTACATAAATAATTACAAATAATAATAGTGACAATAATAGTGATGATAGCTATA
Organism: Notamacropus eugenii; assembly: GCF_028372415.1. Taxonomy (NCBI): domain Eukaryota; kingdom Metazoa; phylum Chordata; class Mammalia; order Diprotodontia; family Macropodidae; genus Notamacropus; species Notamacropus eugenii. The sequence goes on from NC_092873.1 coordinate 446,666,499, forward strand.
ATAGTGTGTAATTTGGGCTGTGTACAGTACTTTATATTCATTCAAACTTATTTACTTCTCATAAAAAGTCTTTTAAAGGTTATTTCTATTATTTTTTTCAGGCTTTAAAGAGGAGAAAATTGAATCTCAGAGAGATTAAATGACTTGTCCATGGCATCACAGGTATCACTAACTCTGACACAGGTGCTCTACATGCACTAGCACGCTGTCTCTTCATGTAGGACTGGACTTCCTAAGTTCTTTTTGTGTTTTTGTGATGAATCTCTGATTTTTTAGGGGGAGGTGTCATTTCAAAATTTTATGTTTTGATATGGTAAAGGAGAAGTGGCAGTCTGGAAAAGCTTGTTGACCCCTTATCAGAATTCTTTTAAACCATAATTTCAGAGAATGCTAATTTCATTTAAAGATTAATGAAAAGAAAATGTATCTTCCCTTATTCAAACTCATAGACTCCCTGTAACCTATTTATGGATCTCTGGAGGGTCTCTATACCCTGAATTTTAAAATTCTTTAGGATCAAACTCAAGAAGACATCTTTCAATTGAAGTTGGCATTGTCATATTTTATTACTCTCTATATGGGGATAATATATTTTATTCTGTCAGACAGAGAACTGGAATGGGCTCTTGGGTTGACCACCTTCTCCTGCATCAAAACTGTTGGGTCTTTAGCAAGCACAACATTGGGAAAATTTTGGCTTTAATGGAAGCTTTTTGTTGTTGTAGTTTTGTTTCATTTTTTTGATTGAAGTCACAAATTTCCTTTGAGAAATGCATACATACATACATATATGTGTATTTCAAATATCCTTAAGAATCATCCAGAAAATAAGATTCAGAATAAAAACCAGCTTTTTGTAAGGAAATGTATATGCTTATTGTATATACAAACACATACATACACACAAATATACATGCATATATGTGTTTAAAAGATGGTGGAAATTTAGTTGTGATGTTGGACTTCAAAGATGGAACTAAATATAGGACATGAACAAATAGCCTTTGTTCAGTCCTTTTACTGTCAAATGTTATAACAAACACATTTAATCAGATTAGTCATAGAAAGACATTAAAAATTGCTAATGAGGCCAGCACCTGGGAGTAAAAACTATCTGGCTATAAGTTGTATTTGATTGAGTATAATAATACTCTGCTATTAATGTCTGTTGATGAGACCCTAACAAGGATTTGATGAATATTTATAAATATGTGATAATTTATTTTTTTAAAAAATATAAATATTTGTATTCTCCTTTAATACATGAATCTCATTTTATCTGACTTAGCTTATTAATGGAATCATTGCCTTTAACTCAAGGGATTTCACATAATATATCTACCATAATTTTACATAAAATGAATCTAAGATGGTAAGAGAACTGTCCTCTGATTACCAAACCAACCCAATAGAGTCAGCACTGGGATTCTTCATGATTTCTAAGATTATGGCATGTAGCATGACAGATGTGGCTATGAAATTGATTCAACAGAGCCTGGATTGATGAAATCTATGCACCATTGATAAAAGTTAATAAGCCAGCTTCCAAGTCTCATATAGACATGCACATTATTTAATTATTTCCTTTTCATTATTCAAAATTATGTAAGTATCATATTGAACAAGATTTTTTTAATAAAGTTCATTTGAAGCCTCTAACAAAACTTTTACTGCACAATATAATGAGGACCATCTGCACAGTATGCTGTTGGACATGGATATTTTGTATTTGAAAAAGAAATAAGAAAGAAAACATACAAATATAATGCAAAGTTTAACAACAATTAAAATATATGCTATCTTTTTTTCTAGTCTAAAAAGGAAACCCTTTGGGGCCAAGATGGTAGATGAAAGACAGGTGGTAGCAGCTTAGGCAACACTCTGGAAAGCCAGCTGTAGGGCTTGGAGGTGACTGAATCCATAGTTGTAGCTTCCAGAGCTCTCAGTCCACAAATAATAAGGAGGGTAAAAAAAGTGATCAGAAGGAGATAGCAGGAGATTATTTTCTGGCAATGGGAGCAAGACTCTATTGCATTGTCCATACACAATTCCAAGTCAATAAGGATTGGGTACTCTGGTCACAGTTCTAGAGTATAAAAGAATAATTGTGGTCATCCATGGAACAGAGCTCAGGTGATGCAAGAATTCTATGAAAAAAGTCAACAGCTTGATAAAACAGGCAAAAAAAATACTGAAGAGATAATACCTTATAAAATAGAATAGACCTGGCAAAAGAGGCAAAAAAAATCCACTATGTGGGTTTTTTTAATTTTTTTTATGTAAATAGTATTTATTTTTCCCAATTATATGTAAAGACAATTTTCAACATTTATTTTTATAAGATTTTGAGTTCCAAATTTTTTGTCCCTCCTTCTCTCTCTCCCTTCTCCCTCCCCAAAATGACAAGCAATCTGACATAGACTACACATGGACAATCTATTTAGGCATTATTCATGTTGTGAAAGAAGAAATAAAGCAAAAGAAAATACACACACATATACATAGAGAGGAATTGAAAATAGTATGCTTTGATCTGCATTCAGACTTTATCAGCTTTTTCTCTGGATGTGAATAGCATTATCCAACATGAGTCTTTCAGAACTCTCTTGGATCACTGCGTTGGTGATGAGAGCTAAGTCAATCAGAGTTGATCATTGTACTATGTCTCTATTACCATGTACAGAGTACCCCTGGTTCTGTTCTCTTTGGTAAGCATGAGTTCATATATATGATCTCTCTCTCTCTCTCTCTCAGTCTCTCTCTCTTTCTCTCTCTCTCTCTCTCTCTCTCTCTCTCTCTCTCTCTCTCTCTCTCTCTCTCTCTCTCTTTCCCCACCCCTTTTTTTCAGTATCTATCTATATCTATATTAATGCCCTGTTGGTGGAGTTGTGAATGAATCCAACCATTCTAGAGAGCAATTTTGAATGTCGTCCAAAGTCACCCAGATGTATCACTACTAGACCTATATCAAAAAAGAAATAAAAAGGTGGGGGAAAGGAAAAGAATTTATATGTACAAAATATTTATAGCAGCTCTTCTTGTGGTAGCAAAAAATTGAGGAAATTGAAAGGAAATTGAGGGAATGATCATCAGCTGGGGAATGGCTGATAAGCTGTGCTATATGATTGTGATGGAACACTATTGTGCTATTAGGAAAATGTGCAGGATGCTTTCAGAAAAGCATTGAAAGATGTATCTGAGCTGATATAAAGGGAAATAAGCAGAATCAGGAGAACATTGTACACAGTGACAGCAATTTTGTACAATGATCAACTGTAAATGTTATTTATTTTTATACTTACCAATGCAATGATTAAAGACAATTTCAAAGGACTTATGATGAAAAATACTATCCATATCTAGAGAAAGAACTGATGGAATTTGAATGCAGATTAAGGCATATTGTTTTAAACTTCGTTTTTCTTGCACTTATTTTTTCTTGGTCTGTGTTTGCTTTCACAGTAGGACTAATATGGAAGTATATTTCCCCTGACTGAACATGTGTAACTTAGATGAAATTGCTTGCATTTTCAATGAAGGGAGAGGGGACAGTGTAAAGGAAATAATTTGAACTCACCATTTCAAAAATTTGAATGCAAAATTGCTTTTACAGGTAATTATAAAAATCAAAGTATTAAAAATAAAAAGGCAACCTTTGCTATTTCATATTCAAATATCTGGATATGATTTTCAAGCATATGATTAGAATGTAACAAAAAAAATCTCTAATTTACATATCACTTTAACATTTTCAAAATGTTCTAGATATCTTAAGTCAATGTAATCTCATAAAATTCCTGTCATTTAGGTTTTATTACCCTTACTTGACAGACTAGATCAGCTGAGAGTCAGCGAGAGCAAATAGCTTACCCATTTTTAAGTACCTACTGTGTTCCAGATACTGTCCTAATAACTAGGAATGCAGCAAAAGGTAAAAATAGTCAGCATTCAAGATATTCACAGTCGGATGCAGGAGGAAACATACAAATAACTCCATAAAAGAAGATGTGCATAGACACCTATAAACACACAGATGTGTGTGTGTGTGTGTGTGTGTGTGTGTGTGTGTGTAAATACTCAGAAAAGGAGGAAAAACACTAGAATTAATTATAACACAAATATGTTGAAGGGAGTGTTTGGAAAAAATACCCCATTTATACATTTTGGGGAGGTTTCCATTTTATTTTGTTGAGAATACATGGTTATTACTGAAAAAATACCAAGAAGCTCCCAGATATTTGAATGACAATTTATTTTAATGTATGTACATATAATAAAATGGAAGAGAGACAAAGGAAATGCATTAGAAAGTTTAGAATAACCAACACATCGGGTAATCTGATACTTTCAATTTAAATATAAGGAAGCAAAGCCAGGGAGATTGTGAATCACATGAGCTTACAAAAATAGTAACAAATCTGAGACAAGAAATCAGTTTTTGTCAGTTAATAGATAGTGCACTTTTCTATGTGCTTTACTGTCTTATATTTCACTATGCCATTAAAAAAATTCTCAAGATTCACACATATCTCATCTATTGGATTTCTCTAAAGGAGATGTAAAGCTCTATCTCAGAGGAAATGTTTAATGAGGATCATTTCTTGGGCAGGACTAATTCATTATTTTCTAAAATGTTGAATGCACAGCTAGCAAGTTTCAATTGCATGACAGCTTGTATAGTTCAGCTATTAACTATGAAAAAATATTTTTAAAAAGCAGGTATCAGAGGGCTTTTACATTAATAGAAACTCATGTAATTAAAGTTCTCAAATTGTAGATAGATAGATAGATAGATAGATAGAGAGAGAGAGAGAGAGAGAGAGAGAGAGAGAGAGAGAGAGAGAGAGAGACCACAACCTTCTTCAAGCAAACTCTGTAATGATAAAATAATGGACTTCATCTTTAGTATCTGAGACTCCAAATAAATACTGATCATTTATGAAAACCATTGCAAAGATTTAAGATAAATACTGTTATTTAAAAGAAAAATAACCTGTTTGGAATAACCCATACTGTTTGTTATTTGGCATAGAGAACTTATTTTTTTTACTAAGTGAATAAGTCAAGGTTTATAAACAATGATGACAATAAGCTACTTTTAATTAACAAAAAAAAAAATAGAAAAAAGGAAAACATTATGATGGTGAACATGGAAATGGGAAATCTAAGTGTCATAAAAGCTTGTTCACCAAAGTTCTGGGCCCAGTCATTCATCAAAATATACCGTGAGCACTCAGAGCATTTTCCTACTTGTGGTAATTAAAGTCATTTCAACTAATATTCATTAAGCATCTATTAGGCAAAAATCACTGTGGTAAATGGTAATAAGGAGGGTTCAAACACTCAGGGGTGAGGATTTTCATATTCCTTGCTCAAGATCTCCTGAAGATTCAATCAATATTCCATATCACACATTAATATTCAATTTATCCAGACACAATATTTGTGTTCTATTTTCAGCTAATGGTGTCTTTCCACTCCAACCCCACCTTAGGATTGTAATAGACTTTCAAGGGTAAATTATTCCTCATTGTAAGCCTATCTTTTTAAAACACTACATTGCCACATTTCCTATTTTTCATGATAGAATCTGCCAGATCTTTTGCCATCTGACTATATTCCCGTGGTACTCAAACTGCTTCATTTTTCATAGTTGTGGAATTTTTTTTCTTTGATTGGAAGGCCTTGGATTTGGATTATGAAATTCCAGGGACTTTTTGCTGTAGTTTTAAGAACATTATTAGTAAATTCTTCCTCTCTTTATCTTCCAGTTTAAATGGATCTGGGATAGTTTTCTTTTTTGTTTTTTGGTTCATTGAAACATATCAAGAAAAAAGTATTTTTTAGAAATCAGGATCTTCCAGGACATAAATGATTCTTAATTTTTTCTCTACTTGTTTTCCAGCTCAGTTGTTTCTTTATATCATATATTTTGCATTTTTTTTTGTAAATTTGAAACCTTTTAATCTTGTTTTTATATGTACAGCTCTCCCATGGTGTCAATAATTTCTGATTGTTAATTCCCACATAGCTTCCAGGGTGCCCAAAGCAGGGTAGTTAACAGCTCTTTGTCTTAATTATTATTTTATTCCTTACAAAATGGAGAAATTATGAAAGGGAAATCCTTTTATGGATCTGATCATCCTCATATAAGAGAAATATATTTCAGTGGATTGGATTTGTTTCAGCAACAGCAACAGTAGCATCATCTTAGCAAGTGTTTTTGTAACAGGTTAATGCTTTAAAAATCTTTAGAGATATTAACTCATTTTATCCTCTCAACAAATCTATGAGGCAAATATTATTATTGCCATCTTAAAGATGAGCAAAATGAGTCAGGTAGAGGTTAAGTGACTTATTTAGGGTTACTTAGTATGTATTTGAGACTAGATTTGAACTCAGCTCTATCTGACTGCACTTCCAGCATTTTGTCCACCGTGCCACCATCTGTATGGATATATATGTATATATATATATATATATACATATATATATATTTATATATATATATTTATATACGTATATATATATATGTGTGTGTATATATATATACACATACACATTAAATGTGCACCCAGAATCCCATATAGAATTTTAGTCTGTGGGATCCCTTGTAATTGAAGTGTGCTTGAGATTCTGCCTTGAATTTCCTTTCTCTACCATAAACTCAAGAAAAAATTGGTCATTTTTTTCCCTAAAGCAATCAAGTCTACTACCTATTAAGTACATGGATGAAATGATCCTTACTCAAAATTATTTCATCAATAGAACATACATGTTGATTTGCTCTATTAGTTGTGGCTAAGAATTATGTGAAATGAGTTCTTTTATTTGTTCTTCCTTTAGACATAATTGCAATATAATTTATGAGAGTTTTGTATTTTGGAGCTATAGAATTCAGTCTTCTCTAACTATGTGCAACTACATTACTCAAGTAGCAAGCTCATTTCCTTAGACAAACTGCTTACTTTATCTAATGGAGAGTCATAAGGAGAGCAATATAAGATTTTCCTTAAATTTGGTGTCATTACTAACGTATAGAATTGGTTCATTCACTCATTCTTTCAACTTCCTTAAACATATATGTTGTTCTTAATGTAGGAAGTGTGATGTAATAAATAGAAATCTTGCGTTAAAGTCCAAATGATATGATTTCAGTTTCTGCCTAGGACACTTATTTGCTATGTGACTACAGGCAGATTAGTTGACTTCTCCAGGTTGCAGTAAACTCTCCAGTATCATAAGTTGCATCCACCTGTGGAAGATGTTTTAAAAAAAGGGAGTTTCTCACACCAATGGAAATATAATTATGTATCAAAACCAACCAAGCAAAATGCAAATGATGTGCTAAGTGCTACTGATATTTTATAGGCACTGACTTCTAGAAATTTAAATTTTAATTGGGAGGAGAACAAATAAGCAAATAAGTAAAGGAGATGATGACCAAAAACAAGGATCCAGGAAAATCTGAAGAGATAATACACTGAATGATTCATGGTGGCATCTGGATCAAACTTTGAAAGAACGTAGGATTACCAATATATTGGAATAATGAAAAGGTTCCCACAAATCATAAGGGACAACATGATAAAAGGCATAGTAATAGATATGTAACAACAAGAAAGGGATGGAAAATACACTTGTTAGTATCAAACAAAGACTAAATGAGAAGAATTAATTATATGGACAGATAAAATGAAGCCAGACTATCAAAAGACCTAAGTTCTACAGGATTTAGATAATATTGGGGAACCATCAAAAATTTCTTCATCTACTCAGAAATATATGGTGGCTTTGAAAAATAATCAGGAAAAGGTGTGGAGAATGGATTGGAAAAGTGATAAATTACAGGAAGTAAAATTTAGAATAATCTGAGGCAAGAGATAAGTACCACCAAAAGAATGTGTGTAGTCTAAGTGGAGAAGAGGAGTAATATATGAAGGATGCTGATGTCTGTACATTGAGGTAATGTAAGTACAAAGAAAGGCTGAGGTAAATGGAAAGGACAGGAAAATCTGTAATTTACCCTGTTGTAGCTATACTTTTGAAAAAACAATTCTGACATCATAAATACTAAATGCATTTAATTTCTATAAAGGAGAATACATTTTCTTTTATGCACTTCAATATACTAAGGATAACTGAATTCTTATTTATGGGTTTTTTTCATTATATAACTAGGAAAATACTTGTGATAAAAAGATTCTCCCTTAAATTTTATGAACTTTAACTTCATATTCAATTCATTGAAAATCCTTGTCAAAAGAATGTGAAAATTGAGGACAAAGTTATACATGTTGGTTCCATTAAACAAAATGACTCCAACTTAAATAAATCTAGATTTGCACTGGAATTACCTAATACAATTTAATAGCATTATAATGATAGATATAATCTAATCTCTTTTTCTATTTAGCAGATCACAGTCGATTTAAGCCTATTCATCCAGCTATAGTCAATATCCTCCCATAAATTTACAAGAGAAAGTCCTCCCAGTTTCTTTTTACTAACATTATTCTAGGGGTGTTATTGTATGGTTGGAAGTCATAGAACAGGAGAACCTCTAAAGAAACAGGACACAGACAATTAAATGGAACATATTTTTTGGGGGGGAAAGGTATTGACTGCAGTAAAATCAAAAGCTCAAGATGAGTACTGAAAGAAACTAAATCTCAGAGAGCAAGTAAAAAGACAGTAAATTCTAAACATTAGGGACAGACTGTGCAAAGGGTTTGGGGAATGACTCATTAGCTAACTTGGTTGGAATGGAGGGTATATAAGGAAATGATGTGAAATAAATCTGAAAAGGTAAGCTAGAAACAGATTTGATTTTAAATGTCAAGCTACAAAATTTCTAGTTTATCCTAAAGTCAATATTTAACAACTAAAGTTTTCTGAATATAACAGTAGAACAACCACATTTGTGCATTCAGTTCTTTAGGAAGTTGTGGAAATACTCTATTTTCATTAAAGGCTCATTTCTCACCTCCTTTCCCGTTCTCCAAACCTCAATCCCTAGGATTATACTTAGTTTGACTAGATAGGTTATTTTGGTTGTGTCTTTATTTTTTGTTTTTTGGAGTATAATGCTTGGATCTTCCTTGACCTTTTTAGGCAAGTGCCAGGTCTTGTGTGAGCCTCACTGTAGTACCAGAGTACTTGAATTTGTTTTTCTATTTCGATGTTCTTAGTATCTTTTCTTCAACCTGTAAGCTTTGAAATTTTTCTATGAAACTTTGTTTCTATGATGGGAAGCATGCGTGTGTGTGTCTGTGTGTATGCATGTATGTATGTACATATATGCATGCGCATATATACATATCTCTGTGTATGTATGCATTTGTGTTCCTGTTTGTGTTCATTTCTGTACAAGTCTTTAGGACCCCACGAACCATAGAGCACTAGGCTCTTCTCTTCTCCACTGTCTCTCAAGGTCTGAGTTCATGTTCATTGTTTTTATGATGCTATCTATCCATCTCATCCTCTGCAATCCCATTTTCCTTTTGCTTTCATTTTTTCCTAACATTAACGTCTTTTCCAATGAGTCTTATCATCTTATTATACGGCCAAAATATTTAACTTTCAGCTTCAATATTTGATCACCCAGTGAACAGCCTAAATTAATTTATTTAAGTATTGACTGATTTGATCTCCTTGTTCTCAAGGGACTCTTAAAAGTCTTCTCCAGCACAATTTTAAACTGTCACTTCTTTGTCAGTCAGTTTTCCTTATAATTCAACTCTCAAAGCCCTACACTGCTACCAGAAAAATCATATACAGACCTTTGTCAAAAAAGTGATAGCTTTGCTTTTTAGAATGCTGTTCAGATTTGCTATAGCTTTCCTTCTAAAGAACAAGCATCTTTTGATTTCATGGCTGCTCTCACTGTCTGCAGTGATGCTTGAACCCAAGAATGCAAAATCTGACACTGCTTCCTTTCTTTCCCCTTCTGTGTGCTAGAAAGTGATGGGACCAGTTTGCCAAGATCTTAGTCTTTTGCTTGTTTGTTTTTGATGTCAGACTTCAAATCAGGTTTTATATATTCCTCTTTCACCCTCATCAAGAAGCTTAATTCCTCTTCATTTTCTGCCATGAGAGCTGTATCATCTGCATATCTGAGGTTGTTGATATTTCTCCTGCCAACCTTAATCCCAGAATTTGATCCACCCATCTGACATTTCTCATGGTGTACTGTGCATATAAGTTAAATAAATAAGGGGAGAATATAGAACTTTGTCTAATGTCTTTTCCAGTCTTAAACCAATCCATGTTCTTTGGTTCTAACTGTTGCTTCTTGGCCCACATACGTTCTTGCAGGATAAGTGAGATGATCTGGTGCTGTCATATGTTTGAGGACTTGAAACATTTTGTTGTGATTTACACAGTCAAAGGCTTTAGTGTAGTCAGGGAGACAGAAGTAAATGTTTTCCTGGAACTCCCTTGAATGAAATGTTCCCTTGATATTTCCAGTTTTCTTAAATAAACCTCTTATCTTTCCCTTTTTGTTGTTTTCTTCCATTTCCTTGTATTGCTCATTTAAGAAAAACCTATCTCTCCTTGTTATGACCTGAAATTCTGTATTATTTTGGTTATACTTTCCCTTTCTATTTTACCATTCATTTTCCTTCTTTCCCCAGCTGTTTGTAAAGTTTCATCAGACAGTCTTTTTTGCTTTCTTGCTTCATTGGGGGAGTGATTTTTGTTGTTTTTCTGTTGCTTGGTTTTTGTTGATTTTTGTTGTCTCTCTATTTTTTTCAGGCTCTCTATCTACCAGATCTAATTTCTTAAATCTATTTACCACCCCTATTTCATATTCATAAAGAATATTATTTAGATCATTACCCATATTGTCTGATGGTCTTCCTGATTTTCTTCAACTGAAGTCTGAATTTTTCAGTAAGAAGCTCATGATCTGATCCACAGTTAGCTCTAGGTCATGTTTTAACTGACTGTACAGAACTTCTCCACATTTGACTTAAAATTATAAAATTAATCTAATTTTAGTATTGATCACGCAGTGATGTCCATGTGTAGAGCCACCTTTGGACTGTTTAAAGTGTGTGAAATCATCAGTGAGTTATCTTAACAAAACTCTACTAGTCTCTCCCTTGCTTCAATGGCAACTTTGCTTGCTATTTCAATTATCTTTTGATTCCTATCATCAGTATTACAGTTCTCTACAATGTGTGTGACATCTTTGCATGTGTGTGTGTATGTATGTGTGTTTATGAGTATGGTATGTCTAGAAGATGCTGTAGGTCTTCATAGAAATGATGAACTTTGTCGTCAGTGCTTGGAGCACAGACTTCTATAACTGTGATGTAGAATGGCTTGGCTTGGTATCAAACATATTATTCTGTCATTTTTTATATTGTATGCCAGTACTGCTTTTCTCACCTTATTATTGACTGAGGGTTACTCCATTTCTTCCAAGGTATTCTTTCCCGCAGCAATATATGTAGTGACAATCTGAATTAAATTTACACATTCCAATCTATTTAAGTTCTGTGACACCCAAGATGTCTCTGTCTCTGTCTCTGTCTCTGTGTCTCTCTGTCTCTGTCTGTCTGTCTGTCTGTCTGTCTCTCTCTCTCTCTCTCTCTCTCTCATAGTATTTTTTCCTATATGTCTCATGATAATTTTTGTGGAATTTAGTTATTGGAAACAGTTTTCATCATCTATTCTAAGGTTTCAGTTCTCTTTGCCATTCTTTCCTCACTAGACATACTTTTTAGATCTCTTGATTTCTTTCTTTGAAATATTCCTTTAATCCTTGTAGCAAGGACATATTTTTCCCCTCTAATCTTTTACTGGACTTTTTGTGGGATTGTTATCCTCAGTTTTATAACCTCACCCAAGTGTTTCTGGGAGATCTGAGCTTTTTTTATATCTTATCATGTCATCCCTCCAGATAGACAGATTTCAAATAGACTTTCATTAGATGGCAAATTAAGCACATGAGTTTATGTTTATTAATATATTTTCAACTGGCTTTATTTTAGTAGTTTTTGAAGCTTTTTGTATTCTCCCTTTTCTCATATATTTTGTGAATTGATCCCACAATGCATAACAAATTGTGTGATTTTTTGACTTGGATCTCTAAATTATACACTTGATTTGTACCAGTTGTATTGGATATCTTTTCTCTTTTTTCCTTCTATTTTTAATTCTTCAAAAATGCAGCATATGAAAGAGTGAGAATATTTTATCCAAATGTGGAGTTTAACTTATCTCTCTTTTCTCATATGATTAGGGTAAAATCAAAATCCTTTGTAGGGAAACAGTTAAAGCTGAGTCACTGTCAGGAGAGATGAATACTACTATGCCATCTTACCGATTTCTTTTTGGAGAAAATAACATGTATATGTATGTGTGTTTGTGGATATGGAGCTCATGGAAATTCAACAATCAATGAGTTCTTCAATTTCTTAACTTTTAACAATATAATATATAACTTCACTTCTATAAAATGAACATCATTTTTTAAATAAGTGAAACTAAGAGCATATATGCTCTGATTTTAGTTTCACTTATTTTACTTATTTAAAAAACTATGTTCATTTTATAGAAGTGAAACAATTCACAACTACAAAAATATGTACTGTTGTTGCAGTTGTGAATTGTTTCATCTGTTCCAGAAGGTAAATTTCAAATATGTAAAAATCTCATTGAATATTCACTCTGATCCAGAGATTCTACTCCTGGGATTCTACACCAGGGAATGTTACTGCCAGCAATAAATGGTCCATTTGTACAAAAATATTAATAGCAAAATTCATTGTTGTAACAAAAACCTGCATAAAAATTGATGGATGACTGACAGCACCAAAATGTATGTCTATATTGAATGACTTTCCCTTACCATAAGGACTAAAGAAAATGAAGAATTCAGAGAAACCTGGTAAGATCATATGAAATCCTATAAATTCAAGAATATGAAATATTATAATATATACAATTGCTATTAGAATGGGCTTTAAGTCAACCCTGAGAGGCAACAAAGTTTTGATTAGTCCAAATAGAAAAAAAAAAATTCGTACCATATTATCAGAATTAAAAGTACATGTGTTTTCTATTAACAACTAGTAGTTAATAAGTGTGAAAAATCCTATTGTATCAGTTGCACCCTGCTATTAGGTAGCTTTGTTTTTTAGAAGTTTTACTTGTGGATTTCTTGGAAGATATTTATTCTATCAAGACAAAAGATTTTATCAACAATAGACACACACACACACACACACACACACACACACACACACACAAGAGTTTCCTGAATTCATGCAGCTAAAAGCTAGTCAGCAATTGAAGTCTCTTAACAGTAATTGTTATGTTACTATTTTGCATTCAATATCATGTGTTTCTGATGCTTGATCATCTAGCCCAGAATTATTACATGGTCTGGGCTATGGAATTTGAAGAAAGTACTTAGACAACAGGAGATTCCTAATAAAATTCAATGAGATACCAGTCAAAATCAAGAAGAAACTCTTGTGTATTGGTATATAGCCATAT